>NC_136381.1:267247615-270125158 GCF_965140285.1 Lepidochelys kempii | reverse complement strand
ACGCGCTATCTCAGAGTCCAACCCCCCCCCGCCCCCCAGGGGGCCGTGCACCCCCCTCGCATTTCCCCAACCCCCCCACCCGTCCCCCAGGGGGCTGTGCACCCCCCCGCATTTCCCCAACCCCCCCACCCGTGTCCCCAGGGGGCTGTGCACCCCCCCGCATTTCCCCAACCCCCCCCGTGTCCCCAGGGGGCTGTGCACCCCCCCGCATTTCCCCAACCCCCCCACCCGTCCCCCAGGGGGCTGTGCACCCCCCCCGCATTTCCCAACCCCCCCACCCGTCCCCCAGGGGGCCGTGCACCCCCCCCACATTTCCCCAACCCCCCCCGTGCCCCCAGGGGGTCGTGCACCCCCCCCCGCATTTCCCCGCCCCCCCCGCCCCCAGGGGGCTGTGCAGCCCCCCCGCATTTCCCCAACCCCCCCCTGCCCTCAGGGGGCCGTGCACCCCCACCCGCATTTCCCTAACCCCCCCCCCGTGCCCCCAGGGGGCTGTGCAGCCCCCCGCATTTCCCCAACCCCCCCCCGTGCCCCCAGGGGGCTGTGCACACCCCCGCATTTCCCCAACCCCCCCACCCGTCCCCCAGGGGGCTGTGCACCCCCCCGCATTTCCCCAACCCCCCCACCCGTCCCCCAGGGGGCTGTGCACCCCCCCGCATTTCCCCAACCCCCCCACCCATCCCCCAGGGGGCTGTGCACCCCCCCGCATTTCCCCAACCCCCCCCCACCCGCCCCCCAGGGGGCTGTGCACCCCCCGCATTTCCCCAACCCCCCCCGTGCACCCAGGGGGCCGTGCACCCCCCCCCGCATTTCCCCGCCCCCAGGGGGCCGTGCACCCCCCCCACATTTCCCCAACCCCCCCCCGTGCCCCCAGGGGGCCGTGCACCCCCCCCCGCATTTCCCCGCCCCCCCCCGCCCCAGGGGGCTGTGCAGCCCCCCCGCATTTCCCCAACCCCCCCCTGCCCTCAGGGGGCCGTGCACCCCCCACCCGCATTTCCCCAACCCCCCCGTGCCCCCAGGGGGCTGTGCAGCCCCCCGCATTTCCCCAACCCCCCCATCCCCCAGGGGGCCGTGCACCCCCCCCGCATTTCCCTAACCCCCCCACCCGCATTTCCCCAACCCCCCCCCCCGCCCCCAGGGTGCTGTGCACCCCCCCGCATTTCCCCAAACCCCCCCCGTGCCCCAGGGGGCTGTGCACCCCCCCCCACATTTCCCCTCCCGCCCCCCAGGGGGCTGTGCACCCCCCTCCCAGTGGTCACCTAGTTCCATGCAGTGCTAGGTCATGGGGCAGTGTTTAGCAAATTAGGACAAGTCAGCAAATAACAACCTTATGTTCTTGGTGGTGATGGGAGACTTCAACTACTCAGACATCTGTTGTGGAAAATAACACAGCAGGGCACAGATTATCAACAAGTTCTTGGAATTTATTGGAGACATATTTTTTATTTCGGAAGGTGGAGAAAGCAACCGGGGGGGGCGGAGGGAGGCTGTTCTAGATTTGATTTTGACAAATAGGGAAGAACTGGTTGAGAATTTGGAAGTGGGAGGCAGCTTGGGTGGAAGTGATCATGAAATGGTAGAGAGTATCAGAGGGGCGCCCGTGTTAGTCTGGGTCTGTAAGAGCGGCAGAGAGTCCTGTGGCACCTGATAGACTAACAGACGTCTTGGAGCAGGAGCTTCCGTGGGTGAATACATGCCATGCAGCCGACGAAGGGGGTATTCACCCACAAAAGCTCATGCTCCAGTATGTCTGTTAGTCTACAAGGTGCCACAGGACTCTCTGCCGCTTTTACATGAAATGGTAGAGTTCCTGATTCTAAGGAATGGTAGGAGGGAGAACAGCACAATAAAGACAATGAATTTCAAGAAGGCAGACTTTAGCAAACTCAGGGAGTTGGTAGGTAGAATCCCACGGGAAGCAAGTCTAAGGGGAAAAGCAATTGAAGACCGTTGGCAGTTTTCAAAAAGACATTATTAAGGGCGCAAGAGCAAACCACCCCACTGCGTAGGAAAGATAGGAGACCAGGAGATCTTCAATGATCTAAAAATCAAGAAGAGTCCTACAAAAAGTGGAAACTTGGTCAAATTACAAAGGATGAATATAAACAAATAACACAGGTATGTAGGGATAAAATTAGAAAGGCCAAGGCACAAAACAAGATCAAATTAGCTAGAGACATAAAGGGTAAGAAGAAAACAAAATACATTAGAAGCAAGAGGAAGACCAAGGATAGAGTAGGCCCATTACTCAACAAGGTGGGGGAAACAATAACAGAAAATGTGGAAATGGATGAGGTGCTTAATGACTTCTTTGTTTCAGTTTTCACCAAGAAGGTTGGTGGCAATTGGACATCTAACATAGTGAATGCCAGTGAAAATGAGGTAGGATTACAGGCAAAAATAGGAAAAGAACAAGTTAAAAATTACTTAGACAAGTTAGATGTCTTCAAGTCACCAGGGCCTGACGAAATGCATCCTAGAATACTCGAGGAGCTGACTGAGGAGATATCTGAGTCATTAGCAATTATCTTGGAAAAGTCATGGAAGACAGGAGAGATTCCAGAGGACTGGAAAAGGGCAAATATAGTGCCCATCTATAAAAAGGGAAATAAGGACAACCTGAGGAATTACAGACCAGTCAGCTTAACTTCTGTACCCAGAAAGATAATGGAGCAAATAATTAAGCAATCAATTTGCAAACACCTAGAGAGAATAAGGTGATAAGTAACAGTCAGCATGGATTTGTCAAGAACAAATTGTGCCAAACCAACCTGATAGCTTTCTTTGACAGGGTAACAAGCCTTGTGGATGGGGGGAAGCACTAGACGTGGTATAGCTTGACTTTAGTAATGTTTCTGATACTGTCTTGCATGACCTTCTCATAGACAAACTAGGAAAATGCAACCTAGATAGAGCTACAATTAGATGAGTGCAAAACTGGTTGGAAAACCGTTCCCAGAAAGTAGTTATCAGTGGTTCACAGTCATGCTGGAAGGGCATAATGAGTGGGGTCCCGCAGGGATCAGTTCTGGTTACGTTTCCATTCAATAACGTCATCAGTGATTTAGATCATGGCATAGGGAGTACACTTATACAGTTTGCGGATTATACCAATTGGGCTGGGAGGGGCTGCAAGTGCTTTGGAGGACAGGGTTAAAATTCAAAATGATCTGGACAAACTGGAGAAATGGTCTGAAGTAAGTAATTCAATAAGGACAAATGCAAAGTACTCTACTTAGAAAGGAACAATCAGGTACACACATACACAATGGGAAATGACGGCCTAGGAAGGAGTCCTGCGGAAAGGGATCTGGGGGTCCCAGTGGATCACAAGCTAACTATGAAAAAAGAAAAGGAGGACTTGTGGCACCTTAGAGACTAACACATTTATTTGAGCATAAGCTTTCGTGAGCTACAGCTCACTTCATCGGATGCATTCAGTGGAACATACAGTGGGGAGATTTTATATACATAGAGAACATGAAACAATGGCTGTGACCACACAGACTGTAACGAGAGTGATCAGGTAAGGTGAGCTATTACCAGCAGGAGAACAGGGGGAAAAAACCTTTTGTAGTGATAATCAAGGTGAGCCATTTCCAGCAGTTGACAAGAACGTCCGAGGAACAGTGGGGGGGGGGGAGGGGGAGAATAAACATGGGGAAATAGTTTTACTTTGTGTAATGACCCATCCACTCCCAGTCTCTATTCAAGCCTAAGTTAATTGTATCCAGTTTGCAAATTAATTCCAATTCAGCAGTCTCTCGTTGAAGTCTGTTTTTTCAAAGTTTTTTTGTTGAAGAATTGCCACTTTTAGGTCTGTAATCGAGTGACCAAAGAGATTGACGTGTTCTCTGACTGGTTTTTGAATGTTATAATTCTTGACGTCCACATATCTATTCAGGGGTCACCATCATAGGGCCTAATCACATCAGCCACACTATCAGAGGCTTGTTCACCTGCACATCTACCAATGTGATACATGCCATCATGGGCCAGCAATGCCCCTCTGCCATTTACATTGGCCAAACCGGACAGTCTCTACGTAAAAGAATAAATGGACACAAATCAGACATCAAGAATTATAACATTCAAAAACCAGTCATATGGTAACACCCATTGTTTCGTGTTCTCTGTGTATATAAATCTCCCCACTGTATTTTCCTTTGAATGCATCCGATGACGTGAGCTGTAGCTCACGAAAGCTTATGCTCAAATAAATTGGTTAGTCTCTAAGGTGCCCCAAGTCCTCCTGTTCTTTTTGCGGATACAGACGAACACAGCTGCTGCTCTGAAAGCTAACTATGAGCCAACAGTGTAAAGTAGATTTTTTGAGTAGTTGAAAGATCTGAAATCTCTAGTGCTTTGGTTTCTTTATGATAAAATATCATTACAATTTCTTGGGAGTGTTTCGTGAGTCTATAGACATACAGTTCTTTGTCTTGATAGAGGATTATTTAAGAAGCTGGGATCCTTCTTTCTGCTGTGAGTCTTTTCAACCGCATGAGGGACGTAGACTTTCCAGACTGTGGGTCTGTTGGGGAGATGGTTGGTTGGTTTTTTGTTTGGTTGGGTTTTTTGTGGGCGGGAGGTTGGTAAGATTTGAGGTCACACGTATATCAACAACTGCATGAGTTACACAGACTTCTCCTCACCCAGCCTACGTCCCATGAGTCTTGGTTTGTAAGATCAAGACAAGGCACCAGGTGTCATGCTGCACCCGGCACACAGGGGTTCAATCGTGATCCCCCCCCAACCTACTGTAATGTAAAGGCTAAATAATAACCCTCAACGTCTCAGGGCTGCCACCCTCGCCACTGGGAAATCATGAGTCGGACACCCCAGAATCACGAGATTGGCTTAAAAATGATGAGGATTGTTTTTTAAAAAGGGTCCTGTGGGGTCTCTTTATTTCCCTTCCGGTTTCTGAACCAGGCATGCTAGAAACTTTCCTTTCTAGAGCAGCCAGAGGCCAGAGAGCAGGAACCCTGGGCCCCCGGGGCTGGCAGACAGCAGGGGGCTCCTCACGGTTGTGTGTTCCAGACTTGGATTTCACCAACCAAGTAACAAGTGTGAACTCCTCAGGCTTGAACAGCCTTAACATGGAGCCACAGACAGCCCCCTTGGGCACCATGCATCTATCTTGCCACCCAGGTGAGCCTGCCTTTGTGAGAGATGGTCCCTTGCACCAAAAACCATAACAATATTCCGGTCCCTCGGACCGGTCACTCAGCCAGGTCAGTTGCACCTCAGATCTCAAACCGAAGACAACGTTCGTGGCCAATCCGATAATAAACCAGCTAAATCTTTACTAACTAGGAAAAGAAAGAAGAAACGGATTTACCAGGTTAAAGCAGGGAAACATACACACAGAGGAGTTACAGTCGGAGGTTTCAAAAAGCAGTAGAAGCTGCTGTAACACGCAAGCCCTGTGTGTCCCTGAGGGCTAACCCGAGCCAGACTGCCTGGATTGCAGAACTGATCAATGAAATTGTTTTTAATTGTTCACTTTATTAATATAACTTCATAAGTAAAGTTTTATGAATGAAACAACATTCATTCATAAAACCAGGTACCCCAATAACTGGCTAATCGAGTTTTACTTGCAATCCAATTGCTGCTTAAATCGCTGAAACTTGCAGGGCTTCAACATTGGAACTTCTGCTCCCTGTTTGCCGTTCCTTAAACGTGTCCACGGTGTAACCCAAACTCCATTTTAACTTGTCCCAAACTCCATTTTAAAATGCCCACTTCATTTTTGCAAAACCCTGCTGTAATCTGATTCGTGTAGTTCAGATGTGGGAATGAGGGATGGATGGATGATGGAATCAACCTCCAGCCCCAGACTGTCCTGATGAAATAAAGTGTAAACATCAACAGCTGAAGATGCAGACAACAGCCCTGACAAAGCAAGAAGAGTCCACCCTAAAAAGAAAAGATCAAACGTACAATTGAAGAAACATCAAAGCCAGGTCACAGGCTGAAAGTCACTTCTGCAATTGACGGGGGATCAATCACACCAGACCCAGAGCCAGAGTGACACAGCAAGACCTGTAGAGTCTGGATTCAAACTCAAGCCTACAAAAAAGGATGGATGAGATGGAAGACTTTGGAGGGTAACGTTCTGCTGCCAACATGGAAGGGCACTGGTGCATACCCAACAGAGACCCAGTTCTTCCTTGTGCCCGGCTTTCCTGGCCAGTTAGCCGCCACGAGCTACGAACCCAAGCCACGAACTCAAGCTACATTCAGGACTGGTAACTATACAGCAGCTGCAGAACATTTGTATTTTGTGTGTGTGTGTGTATACATAGGTATTAGATATTAGTTATTGGTCTTAAATCAAATTGTGTTATTCTAATAAATGTGACGTCTTGTCTTGTCCCCTGAGATGATCCTGTGCAGTTTTGTCAGTGTAACAGGACACCTTGCTCATGCTTCGAAGGCGCGCCCTCTCCCTGAAGTCCAAGCAGCATAGGGACAACAGTTTCCTCTTGACAGGGATTCTTATTCCATTCCCCAGAGCTCAAGCTGATGGGGCAAGTGTTTGTGCAGGTCTCCACCTCCTCGTGGGGGTGGGGGGGAGTAAGGGGGAGCAATCAACCAAGTCCTTTGTCCACGGCTGATCCGCAGTGGCTTGTCTGATGTCTCAGGGCCTTCTCTTGTTGGAAGGGAGTTGACTCCTCTTCTGGTAAACTAGCATTTAACCCTTGGTAATGCTTCTCTCCTGACTGGTGGCGGCAAGGAGGTTGACATTTTTAGTGCCAACGCTTATAGATCACCTTGTAACATGGGATACAGATATTAGAGGTGAGAATAAGGCATGCAGCAACTCACAAGCTTTTCATAAAGTCTAAACACGAAACATTTTTATAAATCTAATGACTGTTTTAACAACACTAACAGGTGAGCAAGACTAGTTTCCAGCCGTGCATTTGCCACTTTTCAGTAAGGCCTAGGGGCCTTGGCATAAGCTGGCACCTGGTCGGCCAGTGTCAGAAGAGTATCTTCCCTCTTATCCCCAGGTGTCCCCCAGGGGTCCGTACTGGGACCAGTACTGTTCAACTTATTCGTCAGTGATCTGGGGAAAGGGGTAAACAGTGAGGTGGCAAAATTTGCAGATGATACAAAACTACTCAAGATAGTTAAGTCCCAGGCAGACTGTGAAGAGCTACAAAGAGATCTCACAAAACTTGATTATCATGCACATTGTAGGGAGAGTGGTCAGTTTGGATGAGCTATTACCAGCAGGATAGTGAGTTTGTGTGTGTGGTTTTTGGGAGGGGGGTGAGAGAACCTGGATTTGTGCAGGAAATGGCCCAACTTGATTGTCATGCACATTGTGTAGAGAGTTGTCACTTTGGATGGGCTATCACCAGCAGGAGAGTGAATTTGTGTGGGGGGCTGGAGGGTGAGAAAACCTGGATTTTTGCTGGAAATGGCCCAACTTGATTGTCATGCACATTGTGTAAAGAGTTATCACTTTGGATGGGCTATCACCAGCAGGAGAGTGAATTTGTGGGGGGGGCTGGAGGGTGAGAAAACCTGGATTTGTGCTGGAAATGGCCCAACTTGATTGTCATGCACATTGTGTAAAGAGTTGTCACTTTGGATGGGCTATCACCAGCAGGAGAGTGAATTTGTGGGGGGGGCTGGAGGGTGAGAAAACCTGGATTTGTGCTGGAAATGGCCCAACTTGATGATCACTTTAGATAAGCTATTACCAGCAGGACAGTGGGGTGGGAGGAGGTATTGTTTCATATTCTCTGTGTGTATATAAAGTCTGCTGCAGTTTCCACGGGACGCATCCGATGAAGTGAGCTGTAGCTCACGAAAGCTCATGCTCAAATAAATTGGTTAGTCTCTAAGGTGCCACAAGTCCTCCTTTTCTTTTTGCGAATACAGACTAACACGGCTGTTACTCTGAAACCTGTCACAAAACTGGGTGACCGGGCAACAAAATGGCAGATGAAAGTCAATGCTGATAAATGCAAAGTAATGCACATTGGAAAACATAATCCCAACTCTAACTATAAATGATGGGGTCTAAATTAGCAAAAAAGAGATCTTGGAGTCATTGTGGATAGTTCTCTGAACACATCCACTCAATGTGCAGCGGAATGTTGAGAATCGTTAGGAATGGAATAGATAATAAGACAGAAAATATCATGTTGCCTCTATATAAATCCATGGTACGCCCACACCTTGAATACTGTGTGCAGATGTGGTCGCCTCATCTCAAAAAAGATATATTGGAATTGTAAAGATTCAGAAAAGGGCAACAAAAAAGATTAGGGGTATGAAGCAGCTTCTGTATAAGATGAGATTAATAAGACTGGGACTTTTCACCTTGGAAAAGAGACGACTAAGGAGGGATATGATAGAGGTCTATAAAATCATGACCAGTGTGGAGAAAGTAAATAAGGAAGTGTTATTTACTCCTTCTCAAAACACAAGAACTAGGGGGTCACCAAATGAAATTAATAGGCAGCAAGTTTAAAACAAACAAAAGGAAGTATTTCTTCACACAACACACAGTCAACCTGTGGAACTCCTTGCCAAAGGATGTTGTGAGGGCCAAGACTATAACAGGGTTCAAAAAAGAAGTAGATAAATTCATGGAAGATAGGTCCCTCAATGGCGCTTAGTCAGCGATATCCCTAGCTAACCCCTGTTTGCTAGCAGCTGGGAATGGGTGACAGGGGATGGATCACTCGATGGTTACCTGTTCTGTTCATTCCCTCTGGGGCACCTGGCCGTGGCCACTGTCAGAGGACAGGAGACTGGGCTAGATGGAGTTTTGGTCTGACCCCATATGGCCATTCTTACATTCTTATCCCATAACCATTTTGTTTTCTTTAGAGCCTTTGGTGAGAGACCCTGGCAAAGGCTTTCTGAAAAGCCCAGTTCGCTATATCAACTGAACCATCCTTATCCATACGCTTTTTGAAATCCTCAAAGAAGACTAGACCATTGGTGAGGTAGGAGTTCCCTTTCCAAAAGCTGTGTTCACCCTTTCCCCATGGAGCCTGTTTAGCTGGGTTTCTACCACTTTGCCGGTTACTGAAGTTCGGCTCACCGGCCTGCAATTGCCAGACTCGCCTCTAGAGCCCATTTTAAAAATGGAGGCGACATGAGCTACCTGCCAGTCAGCTGTAACAGAGGCTTCCTTCCCTGGTAGCTTACACACCCCAGCTCCCTAGTTCTGCAATTACATATTTGAGCTCCCTCAGAACTCGCGGTGGAACGCCATCTGGTCCCGGTGACGTCTTCTGTTTCATTGAACAATTGGTTGTAAAACTTCTGATACCAGGTTAGTTCTTCAGACTTGTCACCCAAGAAGAACCGCTCTGATGTGTAACTGTCCGTCCCGTCTGAACTCCATTAACAGAGAACACGGTGTTGTAAGGGAAGCCGGCGAGCTGTGGACTGAGCCCCAGAGGAAATCATGAACGTGCTAAAGACTGTTCACAAATCAGGCAGCTCCCCCCGCAGACCACCCCGAGGCAGCACCCAGCGCGTTCCGAACCGCGGCCGCTGAGCAGGTTTCTCTGTCTTTCACCGCACGCCAGGGGAGAGCGCGAACGCAGTCCCCCACTACCACAAATTATGCAGTCGAGTTTCCCGCATTTGGGGAAATCGCAGGGGTCAGCACACCCGCAGTGCAATGGATGAGCCTCGCCCTGGGAAAACCACCTTCCTGATCATGGTGTCTCCCCTGCCAGGTAAGTATGACTTAGGCAGCCCCGGCCGCCGCTCGCCCTCGCTCGCCCCGCACTCTCAACCCACGGTGGGGCCCGCCAAGACACGCCCGCCGGCCCCGCCCGCGCCGGCCCCCGCTGCCGCGACCTGCCCCGGGGTGTCCCCGGCCCCACCCTTCTCCCCGCCGAGCCCCGCCTGCCGAATTCGGGCCCGGCTCGGCAGCCGGCTCCCGCTCCCACAGTGCTCTGCTCGCACACAGATCTGCATACGGGCTCACGCGGCTCCGCCCCCTCTCGGGCCCCGCCCCCTGCCTGCCCGGGCGGGGCGCTCTCCCCAGGCCCGCCCCGCCTCCCCCGCGCTCCGAGCCCGCGGCCGCCCCTCCCCCTCCCCCGCCAGGCGCCCTGGCCCAAGGGCCGCCCGGTCCGGCCGGGCCCGCTCCCCGCGGCGGGGGGGCCGAGCCGCCCCCGGCCTCAGTAAGGCGCCAGAGCCCGGCGGCCCTAGAGCCGTAGCCGGCCCGGCCCCGGGTCCAGGCTCCCGGAGAGACCCGGGCACAGCCGGGATCGGGGCCCCGCCTCTGCCGGGGGGGGAGGGGAGCTGGGGGGAAGAGGAGACGCCGCATTTCGCTTCCCCCCTCCCGAGGTGGGTGCGATACACTGTGGGATCATATTAAAGAAGTTCTGTATTAAAGTCACAAATGAGTTTGGTTCCCCATAGTTTCAATTCCAGGGTATTACTAATTAAGAGGTCTCTTGGTTTTTAGTTCTGTTTCTCTCCCTCTCTGTGTGAAACTTGTTCCAAGGCAGAGTCTGTTCTCAAAGCAATTCTTTGTAAGAACAAGTACTCACCCAGAGAGAGACTCAGAGCAATACTCTGTCACAACAGAAACAGCACCGAGACTCCCCACCCTTTTGTTGTATTAACAATTGTGATTAAAATAGAGATAGAGGATGTATGTGATGGATGCTAACGCTGGTAACTATGATAACAACCTTGCAGAACCTGTCTGTGTGTGTATGAATGAATGTGAGAATAAATATGAGATTGGATGGAATGTTATAGCTATAACTAACTGCTTACTAGGATTCTTTCTGTATTCACAATAAATGTGGCATTTTGCCTTTTCCCCTTTAATAAGATCCTGCTGGTTTTTATTTTATTGGTATAACAACACCAGTGACCCCCACCCCTCTGAGGTGGGTGTGATCCACCAGTGACCCCCCCAAGAGGCTGGTGCGATACACGAGTGACACCCTGTCATGGGGTGTGGGGGAGTCCAGGCCCTGCACCCCTCTTCCTGGGATTCACTGAGGCTCTCAGCCAGCCAGTAAAACAGAAGGTTTATTGGACGACAGGGACACAGTCCACAACAGAGCTTGTGGGTACCCCCAGGACCCCTCAGTCAAGTCTTTCTAGGGGAGCAGGGAGCTTAGACCCCAGCCCTGGGGTTCCCTGTGTTCCTCCCCCCAGCCCCAAACTGAAACTAAACCCTCCCAGCTGGCCCCCTCCTGCAGCCTCTGTTCACATTCAGGGGCAGAGGTGTTACCTCCCCGTCCTGGCTCAGGTGACAGGCTCTCAGGTCTCCAAACAAAACTCCCCTGCCACATTGTCAGGTCAACACCCCCCCCCCCCCAAGAATGGTGCGATACACACCAGTGATCCCCCAGACGATGGTGGGAAAGAACCAGGTGAGATAAGAGTGTTTGGGAGGCCGTTCTCCCCTCAGAGAAAAATCAACCCAAGAAGGAAGAATAGGCAACAAGCTACAATCAGCGAAACAGGCAAAGCAGCCAGACTGCGCCTCTTAAAGCGAAAAAACACAGCCCCCCCCCCCCCCCCCGCGGACCAACCCAAGGCAGCGCCCAGCGCGTTCCGAACCGCGGCCGCTGAGCAGGTTTCTCTGTCTTTCACCGCACGCCAGGGGAGAGCGCGAACGCAGTCCCCCACTACCACAAATTATGCAGTCGAGTTTCCCGCATTTGGGGAAATCGCAGGGGTCAGCACACCCGCAGTGCAATGGATGAGCCTCGCCCTGGGAAAACCACCTTCCTGATCATGGTGTCTCCCCTGCCAGGTAAGTATGACTTAGGCAGCCCCGGCCGCCGCCCGCCCTCGCTCGCCCCGCACTCTCAACCCACGGTGGGGCCCGCCAAGACACGCCCGCCGGCCCCGCCCGCGCCGGCCCCCGCTGCCGCGACCTGCCCCGGGGTGTCCCCGGCCCCACCCTTCTCCCCGCCGAGCCCCGGCTGCCGAATTCGGGCCCCGCTCGGCAGCCGGCTCCCGCTCCCACAGTGCTCTGCTCGCACACAGATCTGCATACGGGCTCACGCGGCTCCGCCCCCTCTCGGGCCCCGCCCCCTGCCTGCCCGGGCCGGGCGCTCTCCCCAGGCCCGCCCCGCCTCCCCCGCGCTCTGAGCCCCGCGGCCGCCCCTCCCCCTCCCCCGCCAGGCGCCCTGGCCCAAGGGCCGCCCGGTCCGGCCGGGCCCGCTCCCCGCGGCGGGGGGGCCGAGCCGCCCCCGGCCTCAGTAAGGCGCCAGAGCCCGGCGGCCCTAGAGCCGTAGCCGGCCCGGCCCCGGGTCCAGGCTCCCGGAGAGACCCGGGCACAGCCGGGATCGGGGCCCCGCCTCTGCCGGGGGGGGGGGACGCTGCGTTTCGCCTCCCCCCCCCCGAGGATGGTGCGAGACCCCAGTGACCCCCCCGTGACCCCTCTGAGGATGGTGCGAGACCCCAGTGACCCCTCAGTGACCTCCCCCCAGGGGGGTGTGATACACCAGTGACCCCCCAGTGACCCCTCCCGGAGCTGGGTGCGATACACGAGTGACCCCCCGGAGGTAAATGTCTCTTCACCGGGGAGAGGAGGGAAAGAAGGATCCAAACCACGCCGTCAGTTCTGGGAACGCGCCAGAGCCCGGCGGCCCTTGAGCCGTAGCCGGCCCGGCCCCGGGTCCAGGCTCCCGGAGAGACCCACGCACAGCCGGGATCGGGGCCCCGCCTCTGCCGGGGGAGACACACACGCTTCCCCCCCAGACGATGGTGCGAAGGAACCAGGTGAGACAAGTGTGTTTGACAGGCTGTTCTCCCCTCAGAGGAGGAAAAGCCCAAGAAGGAAGAATGGGCAAAAAGCTGCAAGCAGGAAAAGAGCCAGGCTGCACCCCTCAGGGCAAAAAAAAACAGTCGCCCAAACCCCGCACAGATAAACTAGCGAGCAGATCAGATCCAACTGCCCAGGGAAGAACAAGAAAGCAACCAGACCTTCGACTAGCACAGAACTTAGCGGGTTATAAACCCAAGTACAGAAAATACAAACGTGCCAAGGACTATTCACAAGCTAAGCAGCCCCCGCTGGGGCCCAACCAAGGCACCACACAGGGCGTTAGAAACACCGGGCACTGAAGTTTTTCTGTCTTTCACCGCACGCCAGGGAGAGCGCGAACGCAGTCCCCCACTACCACAAATTATGCAGTCGAGTTTCCCGCATTTGGGGAAATCGCAGGGGTCAGCACACCCGCAGTGCAATGGATGAGCCTCGCCCTGGGATAACCATGTTCTAAGGCAGAATCTGTTCTCAAAGCAATTCTTTCTAACAACAACTACTCACACACAGAGAGAGACTCAAAGCAATACTCTGTAACAACGGAAACAGCACCCAGAGACTCCCTGCCCTTGTGTTGTATTCCTCTCGCTTTGTTAACAATTGTGATTAAAATAGAGACAGAGGACGTATGTGGATGGATGCTTGGTGTGGATAATAACTGAATGATCAGGGAGGTGCCAGCGTTCATCGGCTGAAGAAGGCGTCAAGTGGAAATAACCAGAGGACCTCTGGAGCGCAGACTGGAATCCACCCAACAGCCTCAAGGATGGGAGAACCAAAGACCAAGATAACGTCTGCCAGCACGGAGCCGTCAGGAATTTGCCATCTGCTGATTGATTCAGCAACAGCATGATGAAGCAATTCCCATAGACTGGCCTAGGAAGAAATTCCTATAAAAATGGACTCTAGAAAGTGAGAACTTTGGGGTCTGATTCTGCAAACCAACTTCCAGGAGCATCAGATGAGCATCTGACAAGGCCCTGCTCCCTCCTCATGTCCAGGCCACCTGGCCAGTGGCTTGGCATGAGCAACTCTAAGGCTGGTAACTATAACCCCTATGCAGAAGGGGTATGAATGAATTAATGAATGAATATATATATATATAGTTAAGTAAGGAATAAGCAGCAATACAACAGTTTGAGGGGTTTTTTATATATTTCTTTTTATTATTATATTTACAATAAATGTGGCATTTTGCCTTGTCCCTTTAATAAGACGTCTTGTTGGGCTCAACGGGTATCAATGGCTCCATGTCTAGTTGGCAGCCGGTATCAAGTGGAGTGCCCCAGGGGTCGGTCCTGGGGCCGGTTTTGTTCAGTATCTTCATAAATGATCTGGAGGATGGTGTGGATTGCACCCTCAGCAAGTTTGCAGATGACACTAAACTGGGAGGAGTGGTAGATATGCTGGAGGGGAGGGATAGGATACAGAGGGACCCAGACAAATTAGAGGATTGGGCCAAAAAAAATCTGATGAGGTTCATCAAGGACAAGTGCAGAGTCCTGCACTTAGGACGGAAGAACCCAATGCACTGCTACAGACTAGGGACCGAATGGCTCGGCAGCAGTTCTGCAGAAAAGGACCTGGGATTACAGTGGACGAGAAGCTGGATATGAGTCAAGAGTGTGCCCTTGTTGCCAAGAAGGCCAATGGCATTTTGGGATGTATAGGTAGGGGCATTGCCAGCCGATTGAGGGACGTGATCATTCCCCTCTATTCCTCATTGGTGAGGCCTCATCTGGAGTCCAGTTTTGGGCCCCACACTACAAGAAGGACGTGGAAAAATTGGAAAGAGTCCAGCGGAGGGCAACAAAAATGATTAGGGGACTGGAACACATGGCTTATGAGGAGAGGCTGAGGGAACTGGGATTGTTTAGTCTTCACAAGAGAAGAATGAGGGGGGATTTGATAGCTGTTTTCAACTACCTGAAAGGGGGTTCCAAAGTGGATGGATCTAGACTATTCTCAGTGGTAGCGGATGACAGGACAAGGGCTAATGGTCTCAAGTTGCAGTGGAGGAGGTTTAGGTTGGATATTAGGAAAAACGTTTTCACTAGGAGGGTGGTGAAACACTGGAATGTGTTACCTAGAGAGGTGGTGGAATCTCCTTCCTTAGATATTTTTAAGGTCAGGCTTGACAAAGTCCTGGCTGGGATGATTTAGTTGGGGATTGGTCCTGCTTTGAGCAGGGGATTGGACTAGATGACCTCCTGAGGTCCCTTCTGTTAGGATATAGATATTCAGGCCTGTCTGCAAAGGCCTGTACTTTAAGAATTTAGGTGTATTCTTATCACTTGGCTAGTGATAGAGGTATAAAAGAAAGAATCAAAATCACTGACTGCCGGTGTGAGGGCCTTCTCTTACTGTGACAGTCGGAGGCCCTGTGCTGAGGCTCAGGCCTTTGGCTAAGCAGCAGAGGCAGTCATAAGCTAGGAAGCGAACAGTCACACCCTCACATTCTAAACTAGTCACATTGAAATAAGGTGCTATTGGGCTGTCAGGCACTATCAGGACAGGTTTGTATTCCTATCACCTCCAGAGAAAGGGAAGTGCCTGGAAAATGTAAAAGGAAACTTAGTTTGATAGCATCCTGTCTGGCAAGAACTCACTTATCAATGGCTGGGATGTGAAATCCTCACTTCTGTATTGTTTTGTCATTATAGTTCCCACTTTGCTATTGTTTGTCTGTATAATCTCTGTCTGGTTCTGTGATTGTTTCTGTCTGCTGTATAATTAATTTTGCTGGGTGTAATCTAATTAAGGTGGTGGGATATAATATAGCTAAGAATATTACTATATAAATTAGGGCCAAACAGGAAGTAAGTTGGGATTTGAAAATAAGGAAAAAGGAACTTGTATTTAAGCTTGCTGGAAGTTCACCCCAATAAATATCTAATTGTTTGCACCTTCGGACTTCGGGTATTGTTGCTCTCTGTTCATGCGAGAAGGACCAGGGAAGTGGGAGAGTGAAGGAATAAGCTCTCTAACACCTTCTAACCCTGATATTCTATGATCCTGCTAGTTTTTATTTGATTGGTATAACACAGGCCACCTGGCCAGTGGCTTGGAATGAGCAACTCTAAGGCTGGTAACTATGATAACAACCATGCAGAACCAGTGTGCGTGTGTATATGAATGAATGTGTGAATAAATATGAGATTGAATGGAATGTTATAGCTATAACTAACTGCTTACTAGGATTCTTTCTGTATTCACAATAAATGTGGCATTTTGCCTTTTCCCCTTTAATAAGATCTTCCCAGTTTTTATTTTATTGGTATAACAACACCAGTGACCCCCCTCCCCCAAGGTGGGTGCGATCCACCAGTGACCCCCCCGAAAAGGATGGTGCGATACACGAGTGACCTCACAGAGGTGGGTGCGATACACCAATGATCCCCCAGACGATAGTGCAAAGAAACCCGATGAGACAAGTGTGTTTGACAGTCTGTTCTCCCGTCAGAGGAAGAAAAGCCCAAGAGGGAGAAATAGGCAAAAAGCTGGAAGCAGGGAAAGAGGCAGAGCAGCCAGACTGCACCCCTCAAGGCAAAAGAAAACAGTAGCTCAAACCCCACACAGATAGACTAAAGAGCAGATCAGATAGAACAGCCCAGAAAAGAACAAGAAAGCAACCAGACCGCCCACTAACACCGAACTTAGCGGGTTATAAACCCATGTACAGAAAATGCAAACACAGCAAAGGCTAGTCAGAAGCTAAGTAGCCCGCGCGCTCCCCAATCAACCCAAGGCAGCGCCCAGCGCGTTCCGAACCGCGGCCGCTGAGCAGGTTTCTCTGTCTTTCACCGCACGCCAGGGGAGAGCGCGAACGCAGTCCCCCACTACCACAAATTATGCAGTCGAGTTTCCCGCATTTGGGGAAATCGCAGGGGTCAGCACACCCGCAGTGCAATGGATGAGCCTCGCCCTGGGAAAACCACCTTCCTGATCATGGTGTCTCCCCTGCCAGGTAAGTATGACTTAGGCAGCCCCGGCCGCCGCCCGCCCTCGCTCGCCCCGCACTCTCAACCCACGGTGGGGCCCGCCAAGACACGCCCGCCGGCCCCGCCCGCGCCGGCCCCCGCTGCCGCGACCTGCCCCGGGGTGTCCCCGGCCCCACCCTTCTCCCCGCCGAGCCCCGGCTGCCGAATTCGGGCCCCGCTCGGCAGCCGGCTCCCGCTCCCACAGTGCTCTGCTCGCACACAGATCTGCATACGGGCTCACGCGGCTCCGCCCCCTCTCGGGCCCCGCCCCCTGCCGGCCGGGCCGGGCGCTCTCCCCAGCCCCGCCCCGCCTCCCCCGCGCTCCGAGCCCGCGGCCGCCCCTCCCCCTCCCCCGCCAGGCGCCCTGGCCCAAGGGCCGCCCGGTCCGGCCGGGCCCGCTCCCCGCGGCGGGGGGGCCGAGCCGCCCCCGGCCTCAGTAAGGCGCCAGAGCCCGGCGGCCCTAGAGCCGTAGCCGGCCCGGCCCCGGGTCCAGGCTCCCGGAGAGACCCGGGCACAGCCGGGATCGGGGCCCCGCCTCTGCGGGGGGGAGGTGGGGGGAAGACGCCGCGTTTCGCTTCCCCCCCCGCAGAGGTGGGTGTGAGACCCCAGTGACCCCCCCGTGACCCCCCCGAGGATGGTGCGAGACCCCAGGGACCCCCCGAGGTGGGGGGTAGGGGCACGTCACATTTGTCACCCAAGAAGGACCGCTCCCATGTGGGACTCTCCCTCCCGTCCTCTGCAGTGACCGGCGCTGCAAAGAATTCGTGGGGCTCCTCTGCAATGGCCTCGTCTTCCTAGACTCCTCCTTCGGCAGCGAGTGGCCCCACCGCCCCTTGGGCAGGCTGCCTGCTTCTGCTGTACTTAGAAACATTCTTCTCGTTCGCTTTTGCGTCCTTAGCACGTTGCTTCTCCGATTCTTTCTTGGCCTAACTTGTTAGACTTTGACACTTAACCGGCCAGAGTTCGTGCACCCTCCTATTATCCTCACTAGGATTATGATTTCCAATTTTTGAAGGATGACGTTTTGCGTCTAACAGCCTCCATTACTCTGCCGTTTACCTAGGGTGGCGTTCTTCTGGTCCTCCTATTGTCCTGTCTGATTTAGGGCATACATTACATCCGAGCCTCTCATTACGGTGCTTTTAAACGGTCTGCACGCTGCTTGCAGGCACTTAACACTTGTTAGATGGGGTTAATTTCCATCTAACAATCTGTACTGATGCCGATAGGTTGACTTTAGGTCTTTAACTTTGATTGCTAGCTGGGAAGATGGTAATTCGGACAGAAACCCGTTCGACAAACCTCTTCATTTCCTTGTTATTTCCTGACTTCTTTATTCATTTCCTTTTCCTTATATCCCAGCAGATTGACTAGACACCAGATTTGGATGCTAGCAGGGGGACCTGATGAGCCCCTTCTTTTCTGATTTCTTTCGGCAGCGTTGAACTTGCCAGGGCACAGTCAGATTCTCGATGCTCATGATGCCTAGTGCTCAGCTTTAGTTCTGTTTCTTAGCTCTTTTGGGCAATCGATCTTTGGTCTGACAGGTAGGATCCCTGCCTTAGGAGAGATGGCTAATTAATGAGACCATAAAACTTGGAAATCAAATGAAACTTGAAGTCCATAGAAGACCCCGAAAGGCCCTTGGGGAGTGGAGTGCAGGTTGAGGAAGAGTTCCCTGCACAGCTTACCTCTCGGTTCTCGTTTTCCTGTACTGAGCGCAAAAGTCGAGCATCAGCTCAGGGTAGGGAGGGTATACCGTATGTGTGCAGAGGTTAGACAGGAAGCAGCAAGGAACTGGACTGGTATTGTGTGAAACTGTAAGTATCTTATGTTTGATCTCTCCCCCCTTCGAGACTGAACTGAGCAGGGTCATGCTGACCAGTGACCTGGGGAAGTTTGGGGCCCCCTCTCTGGGACAGCGCATCCGCTATCAGGTTGGCCCTTCCCTTCATGTGGACCACGTCCATGTCGTAATCTTGCAGGAGCAGGCTCCATCTCAGGAGCTTGGCATTGGCTCCTTTCATCTGGTGCAGCCAGGTCAGGGGAGAGTGGTCGGTGTACACGGTGAAGTGTCGCCCAAAGAGATAGGGCTCTAGTTTCTTGAGGGCCCACACCATGGCCAGGCACTCCTTCTCGATGGCCGCGTAGTGTTGCTCCCGGGGTAGCAACTTCTTGCTCAGGTACACGATGGGGTGTCTCTCCCCCTTTCCATCCTCCTGCATTAACACCGACCACAGTCCCGTGTCTGAGGTGTCGGTGAACACCACAAAGGGCTTGTCAAAGTCTGGGTTTGCCAGAACTGGGCCACTGACCAGAGCCTCCTTCAGCGCCCGGAAAGCCTCCTGGCACTGCTCGGTCCAGACCACCTTGTCTGGCTTCCCCTTCTTGCATAGCTCAGTGATGGGGGTGGCTATGGCGCTAAAGTGGGGCACAAATCTTCGGTAGTATCCTGCCAACCCACTAAAGGCTTGGACCTGCTTTTTGGGGTGGGGAGAGGGCCAGTCTCTGATCACCTCCACCTTGGCTGATTCCGGCTTTAGGCGGCCGCTCCCCACCCGATGGCCCAGGTAAGATAAGGTAAGATACTTCCGCCATCCCCACCTTGCACTTCTCTGCTTTTACAGTCAGCCCAGCCCCCTGGAGTCGGTCCAGCACTTGTCTAACCTGGGACACGTGGTCCTCCCAGGTCTGGCTAAAGACACAGATGTCATCAATATACGCCACGGCAAAACTCTCCATCCCCCTCAGGAGCTGGTCCACCAGGCGCTGGAAGGTGGCCGGCGCTCCCTTGAGGCCGAAAGGCAGGCTCAGGAACTCGTAGAGCCCCAGAGGAGTGATAAAGGCCGATTTCAGCCAGGCATCTGCATCCAGCGGCACTTGCCAGTAGCCCTTTGTAAGGTCCATGGTGGTAAGGTACCGGGCTCCTCCCAGCTTGTCTAGGAGCTCGTCCGGCCTGGGCATGGGGTAGGCATCAGACACAGTGATGGCATTGAGCTTCCGATAGTCCACACAGAACCGGACTGACCTGTCCTTTTTGGGGACCAGCACCACAAGCGAAGCCCAAGGGGCGGCAGATGGCTGGATCACCCCCAAAGCCAGCATGTCCCGGACCTCTCTTTCCAGGTCCTGAGCAGTTTTCCCTGTGACTCGGAAGGGGGAGCATCTTATCGGCGGGTGCGACCCTGTCTGCACCTGGTGGACAGTCAGATTACGGCGTCCAGGCTGGTTGGAAAACAGCTGTCGGTACAGATGCAGCACCCCCTGACCACAGCTTGCTGGGCAGGGGTTAGCTGATCCGAGAGGGGAATTGTTTCCAGGGGGGAACCAGCTCTGGTCCCAGGGAATAGATCTACTAAAGGGTCATCTCCCTGCTCCTCCCACTGTCCACACACGGCCAACACCACATTCTCCCTGGCATAATATGGCTTCATCATATTCACATGGTACACCCGGCGGTGATGCGCCCGGTTCGACAGCTCCACCACATAGTTTACCTCATTGAGCTGCTTGACAACCTTGAAAGGGCCCTCCCAGGCGGCCTGTAGTTTGTTCTTTCTCACTGGGATGAGAACCATCACCGGATCCCCAGTGGCGTAGGCACGGGCCCGTGCCGTGCGGTCATACCAGACCTTCTGCTTCCTCTGGGCTCTGGCCAGGTTCTCCCTGGCCAGGCCCATGAGTTCAGCCAGTCTCTCTCGGAAGATCAGGACATACTCCACCACTGACTCTCCATCGGGAGTGGCCTTCCCCTCCCACTCGTCTCTCATCAGGTCCAGGGGGCCCCTCACCCTCCTGCCATATAACAGTTCGAAAGGCGAAAATCCGGTAGACTCCTGGGGCACCTCCCTGTACGCGAACAGCAGGTGAGGTAAGTACTTGTCCCAGTCCTGCGGGTGCTGGTTCATAAAGGTTTTCAGCATCATCTTTAGCGTCCCATTGAACCTCTCCACCAGCCCATTGGACTGGGGGTGATAAGCTGAGGCCCAGTCGTGCCGGACCCCACATTTCTCCCACAAGCACCGGAGCAGGGCCGACATGAAGTTGGACCCTTGGTCTGTCAAGACTTCCTTGGGGAACCCCACTCGGCTGAAAATGGTCAGGAGCGCATCGGCCACGGTGTCTGCTTCAATGCAAGCTAAGGGCACTGCCTCGGGGTAGCGGGTGGCAAAATCTACCACCACCAGAATGTATTTCTTCCCCGACCGGGTCGTCTTGCTGAGAGGCCCCACTATGTCCATAGCCACCTTCTGGAAAGTCTCCTCTATGATGGGCAAAGGCCCTTTCCCCTTGTCCCGGGCCTTCCCCACCCTCTGACAGGGGTCACAGGATCGGCAATACTGCCGGACCGTGGTAAAGACCCCGGGCCAGTAAAATTCTGTAGCAACCTCTGCCGGGTGCGCCGGATTCCCTGGTGCCCTGCGAGGGGGATGTCATGGGCCAGGTACAGGCGCTTGCAGCGATACTTCTGGGGGACCACCAGCTGCCTCCTGATCCCACAGGACTCTACTTCCCCTGGGGGAGCCCATTCTCGGTACAGGAACCCCTTCTCCCACAGGAACCTCTCCTGGCAGCCTCTCCTCATGGTCCGTCCCACACTGAGGTCGGCCAGGTCCCTGAGCTTCCGCAAGGAGGGATCTTTCCTCAACTCGGCCTGGAACTCAGCGGCTGGGGAAGGGATGGTGACCGGTTCCCTCTCATTGGCCAGGTCTGAGGCCTCCGCCTCTCTGAGCCGTGCCCCTCGGCGCTCCCTCCCCACCAGGGTAGGGTCCTGCGCCTCCGGTGTGGTATGCCCCCCAAGGTCAGGGCGCAGTGCCCCTCGCCGGCTCTGGCTATGGGTCACACCCAGGGCGATCTGGGGCTTGCTTGGCCAGTCCTCTAGGTCTCCCCCCATCAAAACCTCAGTGGGCAAATGGTGGTGTACCCCCACATCCTTGGGGCCCTCCTTGGCCCCCCATTTCAGGTGTACCCTTGCTACAGGCACCTTGAATGGGGTCCCGCCCACCCCTGTCAGGGTCAGGTAGGTGTTGGGCACCACCCGATCTGGGGCCACCACCTCGGGCCGGGCCAGCGTCACCTCCGCGCCCGTATCCCAGTATCCATTGATCTTCCTCCCATCCACCTCCAGGGGAACAAGGCACTCTCTCCGGAGGGACAACCCCGCGCCCACCCTGTAAACCGAGCACCCTGAGTCCAGAGTCTCCAGCCCTCTGGCGGGGCTGGCCTGGGGTACTCTTCCCTCCTGAGCAGGTGGTAGACTGGCAGCCCCCCTTGCTTGGGTCGTCTGCCCCTCGTCCAGCTGGGTCCCTACCCAGTTAACCCTGGGTAGGTTGGGTCTGTTCAGTCTGTCCCTGAGCCTGGGGCACTGGGTCCGTACGTGGCCTCTCTGGCCACAGTGATAGCAGCTCAGGTCACGTTGGTCCCCTCGAGCGGGTCGGAGGGGCCCGACGCCAGACGTTCCCCTTTGGTGGGGGTTCTCCCTATTTCCCCGCTGGGAGGCCCCCTGGTGACTCTCTCTCTGCATCGGGGGGGCCTGTTCTTTTGGGGCTCCTCCCGGCTACCCCCTGACCGACTGTTCACAAACTCGTCGGCCAGCTGCCCTGCGTGCTGGGGGTTCTCTAGCTTTTTGTCCACCAACCACAGCCTCAGGTCGGAAGGGCACTGATCATACAGTTGCTCCAGTACGATTAGGTCAAGCAGGTCCTCTTTAGCTCGGGCCCCAGCTGTCCACTTGCGGGCATACCCCTGCATCCGGTTGGCCAGTTGTAGGTAAGTGACCTCAGGCGTTTTACGCTGACTCCGGAACCTTCTCCGGTACATCTCGGGGATCAGCCCAAACTCATGGAGCAGGGCCTGTTTGAACAGTTCATAGTCCCCTGCCTCCGCCCCTGTCATCCGGCTGTACACCTCCACGGCTTTGGGGTCCAGTAAGGGGGTGAGGAACTGGAGCCTGTCTGCGGGGTCAACCCTGTGCAGCTCACAGGCATTCTCAAAGGCCGTCAGGAAGCTATCTATGTCCTCCCCCTCCTTCCGCTGGGCCAGGAAGCACTTATCAAAGTTCCTTGTAGTCTTGGGTCCCCCCTCACTCACCGCAGCCGGGGCCCCACTGCTCCTCAGCCTGGCCAGCTCCAGTTCATGCTGTCTTTGTTTCTCCTTCTCCTGACGTTCCCTCTCCTTCTCCTGACGTTCCCTCTCCTTCTCCTCCTGCTCATGTTGACATTGTTTCTCCTCATGCTTAAATTGTTTTTCATGATCCTCCAGCTCCCTCATTTTCATCTCCCTCTCCCATTCCAGCTGCATCCACTCCAGGGATGGGGAGCTCTGCCGCGAGGATCCCCTGCTGGCTGCCCGGGTCAGGTTGCCCTCTGTATTTGCTGGGCTTCCCCCAACCCCTTCCCCAGGCCTAGGTAGGAAGGGTCTCGGGATGTCCTTGGCAGCAGTCTGACCCCTCCCAGCCTGGTCAGGCCCCAGGGCCCACGCTGCGTCCGCTGGGCGGCTTCCCTCCGGGACAGGGATCGGGTCATCCAAGCGATCCCTCTCCTCCAACTGGGCGATCAGCTGTTCCTTGGTGGACCTCCCGATGCGCAGCCCCCTCTGCCTGCACAGCTCCACCAGGTCGCTCTTAAGGCCTTTAGCGTACATCTCCCTGCTGGCCACTCGCAGGCCTGGGCAGCTTCCCACGGTTTCCAGGAAAAACCCCTTGTCTGCCAGTCCTTCTTGAGGTCACCACCTCTTTGCCAGGGTCGAGCTGCAGACTCCTCCGTCCCTGGGACCGCTCACTGCGATCCCGTGGGGGAGCCTGTTACTGCAAAATCCTTCTCTCTGGTCACACGCTCCTAGGGGTTAACCGCCCCCTGAAACCGTCTCTCTCTGAATCTTCAGCACGCCTGGTCCCCGTCAATCCCCCTTCGTTTTACTGTTCCCCAGTCACTTACTGCAGGAAGCGCCGTTCACGGGGTGCAGTACATCCCACCGCTGCCACCAGTTGTCACGGAGTGTGGGGGAGTCCAAGCCCTGCACCCCTCTTCCTGGGATTCACTGAGACTCTCAGCCAGCCAGTAAAACAGAAGATTTATTGGACGACAGGAACACAGTCCAAAACAGAGCTTGTGGGTGCAACTAGGACCCCCTCAGTCAAGTCCTTCTGGGGGAGCAGGGAGCTTAGACCCCAGCCCTGGGGTTCCCTGTGTTCCTCCACCCAGCTGTTGGGAACACTGGGGCATGGCCACTAGGTAACTCGAGGGGATGGAAGACCACAAGTGTCGATGAAGCCCCCTCGCACTAGGCCCCTGTGTCCTTGGCACCCCCCCTCCTGCCTGGAGGCACTCGCAGCAGCTCTGCGTACTAGGCCCAAGTGTCCTTGGCCCCCCGCCTGGAGGCCCACACAGCAGTTATGCTGAGAATCTGCAACAGTATGCTGCAGAGTCAGACTGCCTGAAACTAAGCAAGGCCAAACAGGGGAGATATGGAAGAACAATGCTGAATAAAGCAGCTTTATGTATAGTTTAACAAATGATACAGAGAATCAGGGAACTAGCTGGGAACTGGATTGGCTGGCTATATGGATACTTGGAGCAGCTTGCTATTGAATAAGTATGCTGGAAAAAAGGATGTATAAAAGCCTGTATAACTTCCTGCTCTGTTGTGCAGGATTTGAGATTTTATTCTCCCTGTACCTTTTTGAAGCTTCAAATAAACTTTTCTGCTTCTCCACCCCGTTGTGATTATTGTAGCACACCGGGTAACGAACCAACTCAAGCTGTTGTTCAGCCTCTCGGCACCAGTGCCGGCAACACAGCCACAAACTGAAACTAACCCCCCCCCCCCAGCAGGCTCCCTCCTGCACCCTCTGTTCACATTCCCGGGCAGAGGTGTCACCTCCCCCTGGCTCAGGTGACAGGCTTTCAGGTCTCCAAGTGAAACTCCCCTGCCACATTCCCAGGTCAACCGCCCCCCCCCAAGCATGGTGCAATACACAAGTTCCCTCTCAGAGGTAGATGCGATACACCAATGATACCCCAGACAATGGTGTGAAAGATCCAGGTGAGATAAGTGTGTTTGACAGGCCGTTCTCTCGTCAGAGGAAGAAGAGCCCAAGGAGAAGGAAAGGGCAATAAGCTGCAAGCAGGGAAAGAGGCAGAGCAGCCAGGCTGCACCCCTCAGGGCAAAAGAAAACAGGAGCCCAAGCCCCCAAAAAGAGACTAGAGAGCAGGTCAGAGCTAACAGCCCAGGAAAGAATAAATCACCCAGACCCCCGCCTAATCCAGAAAACTATAAACCAACGTACAGAAAGCGCGAAAATACCAAAGGTTACTCGCAAAATAAACAGCTCCCCCCGCGGACCACCCCGAGGCAGCGCACAGCGCGTTCCGAACCGCGGCCGCTGAGCAGGTTTCTCTGTCTTTCACCGCACGCCAGGGGAGAGCGCGAACGCAGTCCCCCACTACCACAAATTATGCAGTCGAGTTTCCCGCATTTGGGGAAATCGCAGGGGTCAGCACACCCGCAGTGCAATGGATGAGCCTCGCCCTGGGAAAACCACCTTCCTGATCATGGTGTCTCCCCTGCCAGGTAAGTATGACTTAGGCAGCCCCGGCCGCCGCCCGCCCTCGCTCGCCCCGCACTCTCAACCCACGGTGGGGCCCGCCAAGACACGCCCGCCGGCCCCGCCCGCGCCGGCCCCCGCTGCCGCGACCTGCCCCGGGGTGTCCCCGGCCCCACCCTTCTCCCCGCCGAGCCCCGCCTGCCGAATTCGGGCCCGGCTCGGCAGCCGGCTCCCGCTCCCACAGTGCTCTGCTCGCACACAGATCTGCATACGGGCTCACGCGGCTCCGCCCCCTCT
Source organism: Lepidochelys kempii (assembly GCF_965140285.1). Taxonomy (NCBI): domain Eukaryota; kingdom Metazoa; phylum Chordata; order Testudines; family Cheloniidae; genus Lepidochelys; species Lepidochelys kempii. Next base: position 270,099,546 of record NC_136381.1, on the reverse strand, counting down.
CGGGCCCCGCCCCCTGCCTGCCCGGGCCGGGCGCTCTCCCCAGCCCCGCCCCGCCTCCCCCGCGCTCCGACCCCGCGGCCGCCCCTCCCCCTCCCCCGCCAGGCGCCCTGGCCCAAGGGCCGCCCGGTCCGGCCGGGCCCGCTCCCCGCGGCGGGGGGGCCGAGCCGCCCCCGGCCTCAGTAACGCGCCAGAGCCCGGCGGCCCTAGAGCCGTAGCCGGCCCGGCCCCGGGTCCAGGCTCCCGGAGAGACCCGGGCACAGCCGGGATCGGGGCCCCGCCTCTGCGGGGGGGAGGTGGGGGGAAGACGCCGCGTTTCGCTTCCCCCCCCGCAGAGGTGGGTGTGAGACCCCAGTGACCCCCCCGTGACCCCTCTGAGGATGGTGCGAGACACCAGGGACCCGATGTGACGGCTGTTCTTGATGTTTCCTCCGAGTGGTGTGGGGGTGCCTCAGTTTCCCCTGGGCAGTTCTTGGGTGTCTAGGTGGTGGGGTAAGGGTGTATGATCATTGCAGAGCCCTAGAGGGCAGGTGTGTGCAGGGGTCTGGACACAGAGAATGGCCGACACCCTGTTTCCTGGCAACTGATGGCCTGGCCCATCCCCCCTGCAAAGTGAGAGCTGAAGGGCTGGAGAACAAAGGAATCCGGTGACCTCCTGGCCCGGGAAAGGGACAAAGCCCAGAGGAGGGGGGGCTGGAGGGAGTTTCAGTTTGGGGCTGGCTGGGACATGGAGTGAAGTGCAGACGTGGTTGTCTGGCTCCCTGCCCCCCAAAATGGACCCGGCTGAGGGGTCCCGTTCTCTGTACCTACAAGCTCTGATTTAGACCATGTTCCTGTCGTCTAATAAACCTTCTGTTTTACTGGCTGGCTGAGAGTCACGTCTGACTGCGAAGTTGGGGTGCAGGACCCCCTGGGCGGACTCGCTGTGGGAAGCGCACGGAGGGGCAGAGGAGGCTGAATGCTCCGAGGTCAGACCCAGGAAGGTGGAGCCGGGGGAGCTGTGTGTCCTTAAGACAGGCTGCTCACAGGAAGGCAACTGCCCCAGAGTCCTGCCTGGCTTCATGGGGAGCAGTTCCAGAGCATCGCCCAGGGACTCCGTGACACCCCCCCAGTGACCCTCTCCCGAGGATGGTGCGAGACACCAGGGACCCCCCAGTGACCCCCTCCCGAGGATGGTGCGAGACCCCAGGGACCCCCAAAGTGACCCCCTCCCGAGGATGGTGCGAGACCCCAGGGACCCCTACCCCCGCCCGGTCCCCACCCGGCTCGTGTCACTGCAGGCGGCCAGGGGTGGCCCCGCTCCATGCTCCGGGAGGCCCCGGGGCACCGTGTGGGACCCACCCGGAGAGGCCGAGCCCAGGGGTCCGTGTGGGTAGCGCTGGGCCTGTGTTGGGGGGGAGCGCAGCCAGCCCCGGAGCCACGGCAACCAGGCTGGGCTAGCTCCAGCAGGCCTGTTTGGAGGCCGGCGCTGCAGCGCGCGGACCGGTCACGCTGGGTTACTGGCCTGGGAGGCTGCACCCAGCCCCAGCCCCACTCTCCAGGAACCCACGTGCAGTGGCAATACCCAGCCGCCCCAGTCACTGCCGTGGGGAGGGGCTGTGACGAAGGGGGAATTTTCTGCAATAGCTTCATGATGCTGCCACCTGCCTCAGTTTCCCTCTGTGCTTCACACGGCTGCCCACTGGGTGCAGCAGGGTGCCACGCTGCTCTGGGGCAGCGTGGGAGACACAAGCTGTGTGTGGTACCTAGTGGCAGTGGCGTGATGGGGCATTGAAGGAGGGGCTGAAACCAACCCATAGCAATGGAGGAGCCAGAAAAAATAACGGGGCCCCCACGGCTGCCCCAGTGCCACGGCACCACAGACTGCTGCAGGCGGTGGAACATGCGAGCCCAGCCTGGCATGCCAGGAGCGGTGGCGTTTGGAGAGACTCGGTAGCTCTCTGCTGGGCCTGATGGAGCCAGAGCCGACGTTGCAGACCAGCGGGGCTGGGTGGCTGCGCCAGGATGGCCCAGGTCTGAGCCCTCCCACCCCAGTGCAGCAGGAACAATGTCCTGAGGCCAGGGCCAGGCGCCGAACAAACCCAACCCAGGAGCCCTGTGCCCGGCAGGGCCCAACAGGGCTTCCCGCAGGACTCGGGCTGGGTGGGACGCGCTGCAGGGCCTCATGGAGAGACGGGGATCGCGGGGAGCCACGGAGAGAGAGAGACAGGGATCGCAGGGGCTGCGGACAGAGAGAGAGACAGGGATCGCTGGGGGCTGTGGTGAGAGACAGGAATCGCTGGGGTCACAGAGAGAGACAGGGATCGCGGGGGCTGCGGAGAGAGAGAGACAGGGATCGCTGGGGTCACAGAGAGAGACAGGGATCGCGGGGGCTGCGGAGAGAGACAGGGATCGCTGGGGGCTGTGGTGAGAGACAGGAATCGCTGGGGTCACAGAGAGAGAAAGAGGGATCGTGGGGGGCCGCGGAGAGAGACAGAGACGGGGATTGCTAAGGCCCAGACTTGGCGTCATGGAGGCTGCTGAGGTCCCAGGGCGTGGCCCACGCCCAAGGGACTGGTTCCAGGCTGGGCCCAGACCAGCCGCGGTGGCTCCGTGACAGGGAAATCAGCCTCGCGGGGTCCGTCCTGTGGGCACATCGGTAATACTGGGTCTGGCAGCGCATCCCGGCCAGCTCCTGTGGCCTGGGGTTACGGCTCTGTTCTTGTGCACATCTCCCCAGCAGGGACCCGGTTCTCCCACGGGCCGAGCCAGCCCCGGCAGCAGGGCTGCAGCGCCAGGGAGGAAGGTTCCTCTAAGCCCATTCATAGGCGCCGAATTCTGCTGGCGCCGACGGGTGCTCGGCCCCCTGACTCCGCCCCTGTTCCGCCCCTGCCCCACCCCCATTCCAACCCCTCCCCAAAGTCCATGCCGCAATTCCACCCCCTTCCTACCCCTATTAGACTCCTTCCCCAAATCCTTGCCCTGGCCCCGCCTCCTCCCCTGAGCGCAGCATGTTCCAGCTCCACCCTGCTCCCTCCCAGAGCTTGTTACGCCACGAAACAGCTGTTTTGCGGCAGCAAGCGCTGGGAGGAGAAGCGGGGACACGGCGCGCTCACGGGAGGAGGCGGAGGTGAGGTAAGGTGGGAGGGGAGCTTGGCTGCTGGTGGGTGCTCAGCACCCACCAATTTTTCTCCGTGGGTACTCCAGCCCTGAAGCACCCATGGAGTCGGTGCCTATGACCCTATTAGCCACCCCATGGAGCTGGGGGAGCATCAGCCCCACCGCTGGCGAAAAGAGAACAAAACCAGGCCAAGCTCAGACCCCATGAGTGCGGGGCCATGTCGTGGGCCATGCTACGGGTGAGCCTTGGTGCTCCGGACCATGCCCAGCAGCCCCCTTTGGGCGGGGGGAGCAGTGACCCCCCCACTGCAACAGCTGGAGGAGTCGCCTTTGGAACCAGCTCTGTTCACTTTATTACTGAGCTACAGCAGGACAAGCCCGGCGGGCAGTGCGGGGGGTCTGGGGAGCCTGCAGCTAGGACACACACTGCCATCTCGCCGTCCTCGGCCGCCGGCACAGCGCGGGGGCCCCAGTCAGACACCGTCCCGCCCGGCCACGGGCCATCAGCGCTCGGAAAAGTCCCCACCTGGCAAAAAGAAGAGAAACCCCAGATTACGGAAGGGGATGTTCAGAGAACGCAAGTCCCTGCCCAGGGCAGGGCAAAGGCTGGTAATGCCACGCACGTGCTGTAGTCATAGGCTCCTGCACCAGGCACGGAGAGTGAGGCTGTGCGTGCGATACCCATGGCCGTGCCGTGCAGTGGGGTGAGGCTGGGACCCAGGGCACTGCTGTGCGTGCGATACCCATGGCCGTGCCGTGCAGTGGGGTGATGCTGGGACCCAGGGCACTGCTGTGCGTGCGATACCCATGGCCGTGCCGTGCAGTGGGGTGATGCTGGGACCCAGGGCACTGCTGTGCGTGCGATACCCATGGCCGTGCCGTGCAGTGGGGTGAGGCTGGGACCCAGGGCACTGCTGTGCGTGCGATACCCATGGCCGTGCCGTGCAGTGGGGTGAGGCTGGGACCCAGGGCACTGCTGTGCGTGCGATACCCATGGCCGTGCCGTGCAGTGGGGTGAGGCTGGGACCCAGGGCACTGCTGTGCGTGCGATACCCATGGCCGTGCCGTGCAGTGGGGTGATGCTGAGACCCAGGGCACTGCTGTGCGTGCGATACCCATGGCTGTGCCGTGCAGTGGGGTGATGCTGGGACCCAGGGCACTGCTGTGCGTGCGATACCCATGGCCGTGCCGTGCAGTGGGGTGAGGCTGGGACCCAGGGCACTGCTGTGCGTGCGATACCCATGGCCGTGCCGTGCAGTGGGGTGAGGCTGGGACCCAGGGCACTGCTGTGCGTGCGATACCCATGGCCGTGCCGTGCAGTGGGGTGAGGCTGGGACCCAGGGCACTGCTGTGCGTGCGATACCCATGGCCGTGCCGTGCAGTGGGGTGAGGCTGGGACACACAGGGTCATTCCCCTGGCAGTGTGTTCTGGGACCACTGGCCCAGGAGGCAGTGTGAGACCTCGGAACAGGAGCCCTGCTGCCCCTATGCTACCAGACCAGCCGTGCCGCTGGCCCAGACACTTGCTCCATATCCAGCTGGCCCCTGAGCCCAGTCCCTGCCCTAGTCCCAAGCTATGCTGACACCTCCATTTGTGCTCTTGGAGTCTCCCTGGCCCCCCATGTGCTCCAAGGCCCGGCCCCTGGCGCCCGCTCCAGCCCACGTCCCGGGGCCAGGTCAGCTGATCACCACTCCCAGGTGCAGGCCCCTGCCCAGTCCAGCTGCGAGTGCAGAGTGAGTGCCCCACGCCCAGCCGGGCCAGGCGCGGGGCCCCCAGAGCAGCACGTCCTGAGCGGGGCCTGCGTACGCTCGCTCCACTCACCCTGGCAGGGGCTGCATTCACAGCTGTGGATGATGGGCAGCACCACCGGCTCCACCTCCCCGTCCTCGCACGGCAGGCTGAGGATGCGCACGGGGCTCACTGGGTCCAGGTGGTAGCTGCAGCAGGCACACAGCGTCTGCAGGTACGGCTCCTGCGGGAGAAAAGCACGGCTGGGCGGCAGGGCACAGGCCACAGCAGGGGATCAAGGGGAGCTTGGCGGCCCTGGCAGGCCTGGGCCAGCGGGGGGCAGACAGGGAAAGGATCCCGGACCGGGCTAATGGCGGGGCTGCTGGTAGGCGAGAAGGGCCCAGAACGGGGGTCATGGAGACCCAGCTGCATGCTAGCTCCTCTTATGCTGGCTACCACCAGGTATATGATCTACCAGGTTAAAGCCAATGGGCAGGCTAACCCTGCTTCTTCCTGGCGTAATGGAAGGAGCAATTAAACCCCTTTTATGTGTGCCAGGCGGAAACACCAGAAGCCACCATGCAGGGCAACAGACCTTATGGCAAAGCCTGATGAGAAGTTAAACCACGCGGGCTGAAGAGTTCCCTGCCTGCAAACACAAGGGCAGGGGAACGTCTGAGGAGCTCTGGGTGTGAGGGAGAGAGGCAGACAGCAGACAGCGGGAGGACCAGTGGTTCATGCGGCCTGCAGAGGGACTGGAGGGACAGAGCTCTTTGGGCACAGAGCTCGCTAGAGGGGCGGGTTTGGGGACTTTGCGGCCAGGAACCTGCCTGTTGCTTGTTCCTACTGTGTTCAAGGAAACAGGCTTTTGTACATCCACTGTAAATAAACCGGCTGCACCAGTGACTAGACCTCATTCGTACCACGCATTTCTCCTAATGCACACAACCTGGCATGGCCCTGAGCACGGGCTCCCCGCTGGGGCCGGAGGGCACACCCTGGGGTGAGCTGTGGGACAGAGGAGACAGCGTGAGCTGGTTTTCCTGTTGACCCAGGCCGCTCCCAGCACATACAGACTCTAAAGGGAGAACTGGAGCCTTTCCAGGGGGAAGGAAACCCGCAGCTGGAGCTTTCCCACGGAGCGGAACTGTGGTCGGAGATAAAGTCTCTGGTAGGGCGACAGCTACACAAGGCCGGGGCGCAGCGGGGAGCCCACCTGCTAATTCCCAGTGAGTGCCCAGCACCCCGCTGCCAGAGCCCAGAGGTTTCCCCGGCAACAGGGGAGGCCAGGAAAGCTTCGGCCATGGGAACTCGCCAACAGAGATGAGGTGCAGCCGGGACGTCAGGAGCTGAGGGGATTCCAGGAGTCGCAAGGCCACGGTGGACCCAGCTACCTGGGCGTGGAACTGGGCCAGCCAGAGAACCTGGGTAAGCCTTTCCTGAGCCCAGTAACCCGCGGGGAGGGGGAGAGAGAGCTCAGCTCATCCCAGCTCAATGACACACTAGCCGTGGGAGGCTCCCTGGGCTCAGGGCAGCGTCTTGGCCCAAGTGAACGGCTGCAGAGATGAACAGATGGGGGGTTACGAGCAGTCAGCTTGGGTGGCCCAGCTGTGATGGTGCTGAAGAACTGACCACCTGAGCAGAGACTGGTACCAGACCTGGGACAGGCCCTGGCTATGTAGCTCAGAGCCAGCCAGGGCCCAGCTCAGGCCTAGAAGATGAGGGTGAGAAGAGACCTCACCTGAGCTGGAGAGAATCAGGGAAGCCGTGTTCTCGGCACACCCAGAGACCAAGCAGGCCTTCCAGGATACTGGCGATGGATCTATTTATCAATGCTCAGCTGGATTTAGCCTGGTGGATTTAGCTCATTTGGGAATCTAGGGGTGGCCAGGCTGAAGGGGCAAAGCTTGGCCGTACGAGGATCAGCCCCCAGTTTGCTCAGAGTGGGGCAGACACACAATGATGGGAGGTGCTGTGAAACGCATGGGAACAATAACAGCTATTAGACCAGACATGCCAGTAATGCTGGGGAAAGTGCGATCTAAACGTGCCCCACCAGGCTGGAGCTGGAGACAGTGACTGGGGAGCGGGTTGGAAGCTGGGGCGCTGGCCTGTGAGCAGTCTGGCTAGCCGCGAGGGCGGGCGAGCTGATATCTGGGTGGCTTTAATTCTGGCTAACAGCAGGAGCCGTCTGTGCCACTTCAGCCTGCCAGGACGCCTGGCGAGACGCAGTCCAGGCGAAACAAACGACCTGCAGGCAGTTGGTCGGCAGGGACCACATTGTCCTGTCTCCACGCTAACCGCGCCATGCCGTGCTGGCTTTACAGCTAGGAAAAGGGGCATGGGGGAGCCCTGCTTGGAGACCCCAGGGCTCCAGGGAATTTCCGCTGTGAAAGCTCCTGTGGGGTGGGCACGGCAGTGGATGTTTGGTTTCGGCGGAGTGACAAACGGGCTCGCGGGTTGCAATCTGACGCGGTGGATCTCGTGAGCACTGGAGAGAAGGGAGCCCCGGCTGACGGTGTGTCCCAGCCCCAGAACTGGAGCGCTTCCGACAGAGGCACGCAAAGCGCCGGGAAGGAACGGAAGGTTGTCAGAACAGGCGACTGCCGGCCACACACAGCCTTTGCGGGGTTTGCGGGGCTCTGGGGTTCGCCAGCACTAAACCATTGCCCAGGCAGGCTGAGAAAGGGAAACCAGCCCAGGGGCCAGCAGAGCACGATCTGCCATTTTCAGCGTGGAAAAGGGCCCTTGTGGCTGCCCCGTCTTGGCCGATCCCCGGTTCCAGTCCCTTTTTGCAATGGACAGAGGTGCCGGTGCACAGGGCTTGGGGCAACGGGATTCAGAGGCCACTGGCTCATTATAGCAAATGACAGCCTCACCGCTCTGTCTGAAAGGAGCTCCCGGCCCACCTCCACCGCCCTGCGTGGGAGAGGCCAGATCCGCGGCGAGGCCAGATCACACAGCCCTGTGCGGTCTCCAGGGTCAGGAACCTGCGGCTCAGCTTGCCAGGTGGCGGGCTCAGCTCGGCCAGGCCTGGGACGCTGGCGAAGTGCTCGGCCTGGGGGCAGCACTCTGCCCACAATCCCGGCCAGGCGCCAGGCTCTCTGGCTCTCACTCACCTCGGAGGTGACGCTGGTGCGGGAGGTGCAGCGGCCGCTGCAGTAGCTCACCTCCACGCCGTGCAGGGTGCAGCGCCCCTTGGTGATGTTCCGCACCTCGGTGTAGCGTTGGCACGCGGACGACGGCTCCTCTGCAAAGGAGCGAGGGGAGTCACCATGGCTCCCGTCTTGCGAGCCCTCCCACGCCAAAGGATCCCGCCCAGCCCCAGCATGCAGCTTCCTCTGGGGTGGCCCCCGGCAGCTGGCTAACAGCTCAGCGCAACAACCACCAGCCCAGGGCAGTAGCCCCAGCACAGTCCTGAGGGGACGTGGGGGCCGACTGGGCCAGGATGCCGGGCTAACGGGATGGCCCCTGTGGGCCTGAAGAATCAGGGTGAGGGTCAGGGCTACAATGTAATGCCTCCTCCGAAAAATGGCGCACACGGCACCCTGAGGGCCATGCGGGGGCACCGGGGTCAGCACCAACAGAGAGGAGAGTGCCCCCGAGTGCTCCCCCGGCAGCGCCCCCCCTCCCAGGGCCACCCCAGAGACTCCCAGTGCCAAGAGGGCCCCGGCGGCTCCCTGCCATGGGTGACTCCATACCGAATGATTCTCTCCGGCACACGGGGCAGCAGCTGCCGGGCTCCTGCACCTTCACTTCCCCCTGGGGACAGAGAGTGAACGTGAGTGATGGGCAGCCAGGGTGCCAGGCGCCAGGCCAGGGCTGGTGGCTCGCTGGCGCAGGACGGCTGAGCCCGGGCCTCTCCCGGCCGACAGCCCGTCACCCGTCTCCATGGCCGTGGGTGGCTCTGGCTCTGTCCCTGGTCCGGCCTTCAGTGTCCCCTGTGTAGGAGCCGGCCTGGGGCCATCTGGCCTGGGCTCAGAGTCGCTCTTCACTGAGCTGAGTCCGGCTTGGGAGGGATCTCCCAGCACTGGGCCCTCTGAGCCCCCCAACCTGCCCTCCACCAGCTCCTTCTGCTGTGCTCCAGGGGCTGCTGGGAGAGGCCGGGGGGAGGGAGGAGGACCAGGGCTTGTCTCCGTGGCCAGTCCCAGGCAGCGGGTGCACAAGCTGGTCTGGTTGGAAGGGGGAGTGTGAGGCTGTGGGCGGGCAGGCTGCCCGTGTGCGCCCCAAGGGGCATTGTGGCCCTGCCTGGGGGACGGGAGCAGACGTGCGGCCAGCCCGAGGTGGCTCCGCAGCAGCAGCGGGATCGACGGGCCGAGCCAGGCTGAGCCGAGCCGAACCGAGCCGTACCTCGAGGCAGACGAGAGGGGGGCAGCCAGCCGTGCACACGGCCCTCCCGTTCAGGCAGCGGCAGCTCTCACAGCCCTCCTGCCACTCGGCTCCGGGCTGGGGGAGAGAGAAGAAACGTTGGAACCAGCAGGGCCGTGGGGGACGGACCCCAGGCTCTGGCTGCCCTCACCCAGCGGGGCCGCATGGGGCTCCGGCTCCCCCAACCCAGCAGGACAGTCCCCAGGCTCCGCCTGCCCCAAGCCATGGGACCGTGTGGGGCAGACCCCAGGCTCTGGCTGCCCTGACCCAGTGGGATCATGAAGGGCAGACCCCAGGATCCGTTCCGTCCCGGGTGAAGCTGCCCTGGGCCTGGCAGCACGGCAGGTCCCCTGGCTGGGCAGGTCTCCCTGGTCCATCCCGTGCCGTGGGGGTGGGGGTGGAGCGGCAGCCCCTGCACACTCACCGGGCGCAGCTGGCCCCCGTGCTCACACTCGCAGTGGGCGGCGGTAACACAGTGCCCGCTGCTGTCCCGGTACCGCCCGGCCTCGCAGACGCAGCCTGGCACGGCCCCCGCACTGCAGTTGTGGCGGGGCTCCTCGTAGATCTGCTGGCAGGTTCGCTCGCAGGGCGCCGTGGGGCCAGGGCCGTGCCAGCTCTCCCCTGTGGGGCAGGCTGCAGCAGCAGCGTAGACACGTCAGGCCAAAGGCCCCCTAACCCGCCCTCCCTGGCGCAGAGCGATGGGCCCGCCTCGTCGGGCATGCCCCCTTCCCTGCCTGCTGCACAAGGGCAGAGCCATGGGCCCCTGCAGTCCCGTGTGCCCGCCACCCCCATCCCTGCCACCCTGAAGCTAGTGCGGGGGAAGCCCTGGTCAGTAGCCACTGTGGGGCCCAGGGGGGCGGCTCCCCTGTACCCCCCATAGCATAAGGCCCAGCAGCACACGGGGACCCTGCTCCCCGGGGCCCCGGCTCAACCCGTCACCCACCCCCACCCCAGCAGTCCCAGCCGGCCAGGCCGGGCCAGGCCGGGGGGCTCACCGCAGTCGGGCAGGGAGCAGGGCGTCCGGCGCGTCGGGGGGCCCAGGCACTCGGCCCCGTCGTACAGGCGCTGTTGGAGCTGGTGTCTCTGGGAGACCCGCACGCCCGGCCCACACGTCACTGAGCACGCCGACCAGGCTGACCACGCGGACCAGAGGCAGTCCACTGTGGGGAGAATGGGGGGGGGGAGTCAGGGCCGAGCCCACGGCGGGGGGATCTGAGCTGAGCCCTGGCATTCTGTGGGGGGACCAGCACCAACCCCAGGGCATTTGGGGGCTGAGATGTGGGTACTTGTCTGTTGCATTAACAGCTGCCACTTCCCCCGTGCTCGGAGGGGTGGGCTGCCCTCACTGCGTGGGCTCCATGGGTGCTGGAGGAGCAGAGACCTTCCGCCCCACAGCACCTGCCCCACCAACGCTGCCTCCCAGCGACCACCCCCCGCCAGACTCAGCTGGGCCGTCTCGCCGCCGGGGGGCAGGGCCCGGGGGGCTGCGGGCAGCACACCATGCTCCCTGCTGATCTGCCTGCAGGCTGGGAGTGGGGGTCTCTTACCGTTGCAGTCCCGCTGGGAGCAGCTGAAGGCGCCTCTGCGACAGACACTGCAAACAGGGCGAGGGCGTGAGATGGGAGCCGGCTCCTGGCTGCCGCGCCAGACTTGCCCACCCCAGGCACCGAGCCCTGCACCCCCAGCACTCGGCTCAGCCCCAGCCATCATCCCCACACAGCTGGGGAGGAAACTGAGGAGAGGAAGGGGCCTACCAGCCCCCACCCAGCAGGTCAGTGGCAGAGATGGGGATGGAACCCAGGAGTCCTGGCTCTCAACCTGATGCTTTATCCCACTAGACCCTACTCCCCTCCCAAAGCCGGGATAGAACCCAGGAGTCCTGGCTCCGAGCCCCACTCTAAGCTGTACACACGGCTCCTTCCCTGCTTGGGGGTTTCGTGCCATGGGGGCTAAGCGCTATGCACCTGGAGCAAGGTCAGTCCCACCGGCCGGCCCCCTCCCTGGTGAGGGGGAGTTCTGGTCCTGCCAGGGCCAAGCCGCCATGGCTCACGGCCCCCCAGCCCCCTGTCCCACAGTGGCCGTTCTGTGCCCACAGCCAGCCCCCCGGCTCCGTGCTGCCATCCCAGGCCCAGCACCACCTGTGTGGGGCAGACCCCTCACCCTCGCTGCAACCCCCCCGGCATCGTCTACAGGAGGCAGTGCTCCCCCGACACTGTCCATGCGGGGCAGCCTGACCCCCAGCACTACCTGCAGCGCCCCCCCCGCCCCCGCCCACACCAGCCTGCAGAGCGGGAGGGGAAGGCGGCCGCCCCGGGTAGAGCTCAGGGCTCTCCAGCCCCCCATGCCCCGGCTCGGCACTGACCAGCTGTTGCACTGGTGGTGGATGGTGCTGCCGGCTGGGTACTCTCTCGCCCGCTCCTCCTGCGACAGGCTGGAGGCCCAGGGCACAGCAGGTGCAGGGACCAGCGAACAGCGGCATTCCTCCGGGGGCACGCACCCCCCGCCCTGCAGCACCTGCAGCAACGAAGCAGCTGCCACTTGCCCCCCGAGACCGGCCGGGGAACCCCCTGTCCCCCCCTCAGAGACCGGGCTGGGGAACCCCCTGTCCCCCCCTCAGAGACCGGGGCCGGGAACCCCCTGTCGCCCCCTCAGAGAGCGGGCTGGGGAACCCCCTGTTCCCCTCAGAGACCGGGCCTGGGAACCCCCTGTCCCCCCCTCAGAGACCGGCCGGGGAACCCCCTGTCCCCCCTCAGAGACCGGGCCCAGGAACCCCCTGTTCCCCCCTCAGAGACCAGCCGGGGAACCCCCTGTCCCCCTCAGAGACCGGGCCCGGGAACCCCCTGTCCCCCCCCCAGAGACTGGGGCCGGGAAACCCCCTGTCCCCCCCTCAGAGACCGGGCTGGGGAACTCCCTGTCCCCCTCAGAGACCGGGCTGGGGAACCCCCTGTCCCCCCCTCAGAGACCGGGCCTGGGAACCCCCTGTCGCCCCCTCAGAGACCGGGCCCAGGAACCCCCTGTCCCCCCAGAGACCAGGGCCGGGAAACCCCCTGCCCCACCCGACACCCAGGCTGGGGAACCCCCTGTCCCCCGCCAGAGACCGGGCCCAGGAACCCCCTGTTCCCCCCTCAGAGACCAGCCGGGGAACCCCCTGTCCCCCTCAGAGACCGGGCCCGGGAACCCCCTGTCCCCCCCCCAGAGACTGGGGCCGGGAAACCCCCTGTCCCCCCCTCAGAGACCGGGCTGGGGAACTCCCTGTCCCCCTCAGAGACCGGGCTGGGGAACCCCCTGTCCCCCCCTCAGAGACCGGGCCTGGGAACCCCCTGTCGCCCCCTCAGAGACCGGGCCCAGGAACCCCCTGTCCCCCCAGAGACCAGGGCCGGGAAACCCCCTGCCCCACCCGACACCCAGGCTGGGGAACCCCCTGTCCCCCGCCAGAGACCGGGCCATGGAACCCCCTGTGCCCCCAGAGACCAGGCCAGGGACTCTGCCCCACAACCTGGGGAGGAGGAACCTGGGGTCCCAGGGAGCTGGCCCTTGTCCATCCCCAGCAGACTCTGTCCAGGCCCCGCAGCCAGGGGCCCGGGGCGCAGCTGCTGTCACAGGCGGTGTATGCCCTCGAATGGCAACTCATGGCCTCCGTCTGTTCGGTGCCAGACAGGACCAGCTCCTTCCTCCCTGCCAGCCCAGCCCTGGCGCCAGTGGTAGGAGATCTCTGCCCTGCCCCGGCTCAGTGCCAGGCAGGGTGTGCCCGGGCCAGGGGGCCAGGGGAGGGGAGCAGCAGGAAGAGGCCAGAGCCCAGCCCGGGGCCCCGCGGAGCAGGCAGGGCTGACGTCTCAGACCCAGGAAGCAGCAGTGGGGCTGACATTGGGGGCAGAGACCCACCTGGCCAGGAGGGCAGGCACAGCCGGGCTGGCACTCCTCCCGCAGGCACTCGGTCCCGGGGCGCAGGTCGGAGCAGGCGTGGGGACAGGCATTGGCGCAGCTGCTGTACACCTGGGTGCCCGGGCACTCTGCACACAGCAAGGGGGGGCAGGTCACGCTGGGGAGCCACGAGCCCCCCAGCCCGAGGGGGACCCATAGACCACAGGCAGGGGCGTCCACAGCCTGAGGGTCTCCCCTACCGCACCCACGTACAGACGGGGGCTCCCCTCTGCCAGACACGCCGTGTCCACGTACAGACGTGGGGCTCCCCTGCCCCAGACGCGCCGCGTCCACGAACAAACGGGGGCTCCCCTGCCCCAGACGCGCCGCATCCACGAACAAACAGGGGCTCCCCTGCCCCAGACACGCCGTGTCCACGTACAGACGTGGGGCTCCCCTGCCCCAGACGCGCCGCGTCCATGAACAAACGGGGGCTCCCCTGCCCCAGACGCGCCGCGTCCACGAACAAACAGGGGCTCCCCTGCCCCAGACACGCCGTGTCCACGTACAGACGTGGGGCTCCCCTGCCCCAGACGCGCCGCGTCCACGAACAAACGGGGGCTCCCCTGCTCCAGACACGCCATGTCCACATACAGACATGGGGCTCCCCTGCCCCAGACGCGCCGCGTCCACGAACAAACGGGGGCTCCCCTGCCCCAGACACGCTGCATCCATTACAGACAGGGGCTCCCCTCTGCCAGACACGCCGTGTCCATGTACAGACGTGGGGCTCCCCTGCCCCAGACGCACAGCGTCCATGTACAGACGTGGGGCTCCCCTCTGCCAGACACGCCGTGTCCATGTACAGACGTGGGGCTCCCCTGCCCCAGACGCGCTGCATCCATTACAGACGGGGGCTCCCCTCTGCCAGACACGCCGTGTCCACGTACAGACGGGGGCTCCCCTCTGCCAGACCCTATGCTGACAGGGGCTCTCCTCCAGGCCCCCCTAGGGGGGTCTATGCCCTCAGCCCCTGCAGGCTGACATGTTGGGGGCAGGCTGCAGGCTCTAGGGGGCGCCGCTCTCCCCCCATTCCCGCGCTCCATGCTGGATGCCCCTCCCCCCCGCCCCCAGCCTGTACCTGGCGTGCAGTTGTGGGTCTGGCAGGCGCGGTGCAGCAGCAGGGGGGCAGGGCAGTGCTCCCCCCGGCCCTCCCCTGGGGACAGCAGGCTCCGGCTCCGCTCCGACACGCCCCCCCCACAGCTGGCGCTGCAGGGGCTCCACGCCGACCACGGGCTCAGCTGGCAGCCGGCTGCGGGGGCAGGGCAGGGTCAGGCTGGGCACAGGGCTCACCCCCGCCAGGGCTCGGCAGGGGGAGCAGGCTCAGGGAAGGCAGCGACCGGGGTGGGATCCCGGGGCACCGGGGAGGTGCTCACTCCTGGGGGACACAACAGGCAACAAGGGCAGCAGCTGCTGAAGGGCCCCAGATGGCCGTGGGGCCGGCGCTCACCCGGGCAGGGCCGTGGGGCCGGCGCTCACCCGGGCAGGGCCACGGGGCCGCACTCACCCGGGCACAAACCAGGGCAGGGCCGTGGGGGCCGGCGCTCACCAGGGCAGGGCCGTGGGTTTGGCACTCACCCGGGCAGGGCTGGGGGGCCGGCACTCACCCGGGCAGGGACGGGGGGCCGGCACTCACCCGGGCAGGGACGGGGGGCCGGCACTCACCCTGGCAGGGCCGAGGGGCTGGCACTCACCCGGGCAGGGCCGTGGGGCTGGCACTCACCCGGGCAGGGCTGTGGGGCCCGGCACTCACCCGGGCAGGGCCGTGGGGGCCGGCGCTCACCAGGGCAGGGCCGTGGGTTTGGCACTCACCCGGGCAGGGCCGGGGGGCCGGCACTCACTGGGGCAGGTCAGTAGGTTTGGCATTCACCGGGGCAGGGCCGTGGGGCCGGCACTCACCCGGGCAGGGCTGCAGATTGCACTCCGTGATCTCCTCCATGCCGTCGGGGGTACAGGGGGCCCCGGCGGGGCTCTCCTGGCAGGGGCGGTGCCGGAGGGCACTGCCTCCCCCGCAGGTGACGGAGCAGGGGCTCCACTCCGCCCAGGGCCCGTAGGAGGGGCACTCCGGATCCGGGCAGGCGAAGATGCCGTTCGCACACGTGCTGCAGGCAGAGAGACGGCTCGGGGAGGGGGGGTCACAGACACACACCCGCACACACGATCTGCCCCTGCCCAATGGCTGGGCTCAGCCCCTCAGCAACTACCCAGCAGCGCCCAGCCCACATCCCGCTGGTGATGGGCACCCGCCCAGCTCTCTCCGGGCACTGCCAGCTGCCAGGCCCCCAGCTCGGGGCAGACATTCCTCACATTGCTCCTATGTGCCGGCCCTCGGGCTTCCTGGAGAATGTTCCCACCCTCCGCAGGGCCACCGCTCCCGGCTCTGCGCCCTCCCATGTTGGCAGCCCACTCCCGCTGGGTGCCACGGTCACTGCCAACCCCATCGACAAACCCATGGCAGTGGGTCGACGCACCCGGGTGGCCAGCCCGGCCTGGCTCTGGAGACCCCTTTGTGGCCTGCTGGGATTAGACGTCCCTTGGCGGTGTCTCCTGCGTGGCTCCCTTTGGGCCACGCTAGCCCTTCCCCGGGCCAGGGTCCCCTCCCAGAGCGAGGCGCCCGGCCAGCCCCTCCGGAGCTCGGGGGGAGGATCCGGGCCCCCATTCGGTTGCCCGCTCCTTACCAGTTGTGACAGTCCAGCTCGGCCGCCTGCCCCGGCCAGAGCTCCCGCGTGCCGTTGGCTGTGGGCAGCCCGCAGCGGCAGGCCAGGATTGGCACGCACACGCCGTCCTGCAGCAGCTGCCCCTCGGGGCACCGGCAGCCTAGCGGAGGAGCGGGAGGTCAGGGGTTGGGACCAGGCACCCTGAGTTTGGGACTGAGACTGCAGGAAGGGAGAGGTGGGGGCTGAACAGGATGTGGGGTTCAGTTGGATGGCAGGATGGGCTGGGGGGCCTGAGTGGGAGCTGTGGGGCTGGTTATGGATGGGGGGAGAAGAGCTGAGCAAGTGCTGTGGGATCGGGTAAGGATGGGGGAACAAGGGGTACTGGCTGATCACCGTGGGGCTAGGTACAGATGGGGTGGAGGAATGAGGGGGCTGAGTGAGCGCCGTGGGGCTGGGTAATGAGGGGCAGAAGGACAAGGGGGCTGAGTGAGTGCCGTGGGGCTGGATAATGTGGGGCAGGAGGATGAGGGGGCTGGGTGGATGGGGGGGATGAGGGGGCTGGGTGAGTGCCATGGGGCTGGGTAATGTGGGCAGGAGGACAAGTGGGCTGGGTGAGTGCTGTGGGACTGGGTGGATGGGGGGGACAAGGGGGCTGAGTGAGTGCCATGGGCCTGGATAATGTGGGGCAGGAGTACAAGGGGGCTGGGTGAGTGCTGTGGGGCTGGGTGGATGGGGGGGAAGAGGGGGCTGAGTGAGTGCCATGGGGCTGGATAATGTGGGGCAGGAGTACAAGGGGGCTGGGTGAGTGCTGTGGGGCTGGGTGGATGGGGGGGAAGAGGGGGCTGAGTGAGTGCCATGGGGCTGGATAATGTGGGGCAGGAGGACGAGGGGGCTGAGTGAGTGCTGTGGGACTGGGTGGATGGGGGGGGACAAGGGGGCTGAGTGATTGCCGTGGGGCTGGGTAACTTGGGGCAGGAGGACAAGGGAGCTGGGTGAGTGCTGTGGGGCTGGGTGGATGGGGGGTCAAGGGGGCTGAGTGTGTGCCGTGGGGCTGGGTGGATAGGGGGGGACAAGGGGGCTGAGTGATCGCCGTGGGGCTGGGTAACTTGGGGCAGGAGGACAAGGGAGCTGGGTGAGGGCTGGGTGGATGGGGGGTCAAGGGGGCTGAGTGCCGTGGGGCTGGGTGGATAGGGGGGGACAAGGGGGCTGAGTGATCGCCGTGGGGCTGGGTAACTTGGGGCAGGAGGACAAGGGAGCTGGGTGAGGGCTGGGTGGATGGGGGGTCAAGGGGGCTGAGTGCCGTGGGGCTGGGTGGATAGAGGGGGACAAGGGGGCTGAGTGATCGCCGTGGGGCTGGGTAACTTGGGGCAGGAGGACAAGGGGGCTGAGTGAGTGCTGGGGGGCTGGGTGGATGGGGGGGACAAGGGGGCTGAGTGAGTGCCGTGGGGCTGGGTAATGTGGGGCAGGAGGACGAGGGGCTGGGTGAGTGCTGTGGGGTGGGTACAGCTGGGGGTAAGCGGGGGCGGGTACCTGGCTTGCACTCCCCCTGCAGACACTCCACGTGGTCCCACAGGTCAGCACAGGTGCGGGGGCAGCGGTTGGCGCAGGCCGGGGCATGCTCCTTGCCCCGATCTTCACACTCCTCCCCTGGGGGCACAGACGGGCAGTCAGGGAGCCCCCATTCCTGCCTTGGAGCCAGCCCCACTTGAGGGCATGGCCAGGAGGGGCAGAGCCAGAGTCCGTCAGATGCCCGGCGGGCAGGTTCCCAGCCACACCCGGCTGGGTCTGGAGCTCCCCGCCCCGCTGGGCATCCCCTCCCCCAGGGCGCGGCAGGAAAGCCAGACGGGGCGCAGCTCTCGAGCGGGGAGCTCCCATCCCCCCAGCTCCCAACAGCCCAGTCCAAGGGCCCTGCTTGCCACGGGGCGACCATGAACGGGGGACTGGGAACCCTCACAACGCCTGGCAGGGCCTGTGCCGGGGATGGTCCTGAGGGGGAGGCAAGGCCCTGTGCCGGGCACGGATGGATGGCAGGGCCCTGCTCCGGGCATGGGTGGGCAGCAAGGCCCTGTGCCAGGTGTGGATGGATGGCAGGGCCCTGTGCCGGGTGCAGATGGATGGCAGGGCTCTGTGCCAAGGACGGGTGGGTGGCAGGGCCCTGTGCTGGGCGTGGATGGATGGCGGGGCCCTGTGCCGGGAGCAGGTGGGTGGGACCCTGCTCCGGGTGCAGGTGGGTGGGGCCCTACGCCGGGGGCAGGTGGGCGGCGGGGCTCTGCTCCGGGCGCGGGTGGGCGGCGGGGCCCTGCGCCGGGCACGGGTGGGCGGCGGGGCTCTGCTCCGGGTGCGGGTGAGCGGCGGGGCCCCGTGCCGGGTGCGGGTGGGCGGCGGGGCCGGGAGCGGGTGGGCGGCGGGGCCCTGGCCGGGTGCGGGTGAGCGGCAGGGCCCCGTGCCGGGAGCGGGTGGGCGGCGGGGCCCCGTGCCTGGAGCGGGTGGGCGGCGGGGCCCCGTGCCGGGAGCGGGTGGGCGGCGGGCCCCGTGCCGGGCGCGGGTGGGCGGCGGGGCCCGTGCCTGGAGCGGGTGGGCGGCGGGGCCCCATGCCGGGAGCGGGTGGGCGGCGGGCCCCGTGCCGGGAGCGGGTGGGCGGCGGGCCCCGCGCCGGGCGCGGGTGGGCGGCGGGGCCCGTGCCTGGAGCGGGTGGGCGGCGGGGCCCCGTGCCGGGAGCGGGTGGGCGGCGGGGCTCTGCGCCGGGCGCGGGTGGGCGGCGGGGCCCCGCGCCGGGCGCGGGTGGGCGGCGGGGCCCGTGCCTGGAGCGGGTGGGCGGCGGGGCCCCGCGCCGGGAGCGGGTGGGCGGCGGGGCTCTGCGCCGGGCGCGGGTGGGCGGCGGGGCCCCGCGCTGGGCACGGGTGGGCGGCGGGGCCCCGCGCTGGGCACGGGTGGGCGGCGGGGCCCCGGCCGGGTTACCTGGGCAGGCGGCCGTGTTGCAGCTCTCCGACTGGACCCGGGCTCCCCAGCACTGCCTGTCCTCGGCCGGGTCCCGGACGTGGCGCCGGCGCAGCCGGAAGCCACCGCTGCAGGGCTCCCGGCACGGGCCCCAGGGGCTCCACTCACTCCACAGGCAGAGATCTGAGAGCCAGAGCCAGAGCTGCAGCGCTGGGCATACAGCACGCCCCCCCATGGGCCCTTCCCGGCCCCACGCTCCTCACCCTGCCCGTGGGGCAGCAGGGATGCCAGCCCCTGCTCGCTCCATGTCCCGGACACCCTCCGCCCCTGGGCGCATCCACCCGCCACTGAAATGCAGCCACTGCTGGGGTAGGACGGCTGTTTGGCAGCAGCAGGCTCAGCAGTGCAGGAGGGGACCCAGTTGGGGGGCAGGGGATTGAGGGAGCCAGGTCGGGGGGAGGAGGGAGGCTCCCAGAGCCCCAGCTAAACACCCTGAGATGGGCATGTGGGGCCAGCACTGACAGAGGGTAGAGCGCCCCCGCCTGAGTCCCCCCGTCCCTACAGCCCAGCACCCCCTTCCAAGTCCCTGCCCCGCTCCCTGCAGCCCGGCGCCCCCTGCCAAGTCCCCACCCCACTCCCCGTGGCCCAGCATCCCCTGCCAAGTCCCCGCCCCGCTCCCCGCAGCCCCTGCCCCCTGCCCAGCCCCCGCCCCTCTCCCTGCAGCCCAGCACCCCCTACTGCCACCCTGGGGCACCGGGGCCAGTGCTGACGGAGGGGCTAGCCCCCTCCATTCCCCGCAGCAGGTGGGTTTCTCTGGGCGTCTCCCATCCGAGCAGTGACCCCGTCCAGCCGTGCCCCGTGCGCCCCGCTGCAGCCCCCTGCCCCAGTTACCTTCGCAGAGGTGGGGGTTGGGGCAGAGCTGCTCGTGCTGCAGCTCGGCTGAGCACAGCGCTGCCTCGCCGGCCCAGGGCAGGCCGGTCTGGGGGTCCAGGCACACCCTGTAGCGATGCTGCACCGAGGCCAGGGGGCCGATGTCTGGCTGGGGGTGCCCACTGTCCTGCCAGCCGCCGTGCTGCGCCAGGAGCACGGAGAGGGTCCCAGGGCGGAGAGCTGAGAGGGGCAGGCAGGAGGTGCAGGGCGTCCAGGCCGACCACTCGCTGAGGGGCAGCAGGCCTGGCAGGGCAAAAGCCACAGGCAGGGCCCGTGAGCCCCACTGACGCCACCACGGGACGGGCAACAGGGTCAGCGTCTGCAGAGAGGGCCACGGTGCGGAGTTTCCCTCCATCTGCCCAGCTCCCGCTGCCCTGCCCAGGGCACCGACACCCGGGGGAGGGGGCTAAGTAGAGGGGCACCGATACCCTGGGGAGCGGGGCTGGGCAGAGGAGCTGGCAGGGACGCAGACCCAGACTGGCCCGGGCCTGCATCAGCAGAGGGGGCAGCTAGGCCACGGGCAGAGGCCATGTGCCCCTGGAAGGGTAGGACAGGCTGGCTGGGGGGGCAGAGGGTGGGTATCGGGGATAGGGGCTGGCTGGTACAGGGGTTGGGTATAGGGGTGCAGGGGAAGGTTGGCTGGAGAGCCAGGGGGTGGGTATCGGGGTGCAGGGACAGGCTGGCTGGGAGGTGCAGGCTGGCAGGTACAGGGGTTGGATATAGGGGTGCTGGGGCAGGCTGGCTGGGGTGGCAGGCGGGTGATAGTGGCTGGCTGGGGGGCAGGCTGGCTGGGAGGTGCAGGGGGTGGGTATCGACACGGGGGCAGGCTGGCGTGCGGGGGGAAGGGAGCAGGTATCGGGGATGGGGTGGCTAGGGGTGGCAGGCTGGCTGGGAGGTGCACGGGGTGGGTATTGGGGATAGGGGTGGCTGGGGGTGGCAGGCTGGCTGGGAGGTGCAGAGGGTGGGGATACGGGTGGCTGGGGGTGGCAGGCTGTCTGCGGGGCAGGGGTTGGGTATCGGGGATAGGGGCTGGCTGGGGGTGGCAGGCTGGCTGGGAGGTGCAGGGGGTGGGTATCGGGGTGCAGGGGCAGGCTGGCAGGGGCAGGGGGTGGGTATCGGAGATAGAGGCTGGCTGGGGGGCAGGCTGGCTGGGAGGTGCAGGGGGTGGGTATTGCAGTGCAGAGGCAGGTTGTCTGGGGGGCAGGGGGTGGGTATCGGGGATAGGGGCTAGCTGGGGGTAGCAGGCTGCCTGGGGGGCAGGGGGAGGATACCGGGGGTCCAGGCTAGCTGGGGGTGGCAGGCTGGCAGGTACGGGGGTGGGTATAGGGGGGAAGGGGCAGGCTGGTTTGGGGGCCACGGGGTGGGTATCGGGGATAGGGCTGGCTGAGGGGCAGGCTGGCTGGGAGGTGCAGAGGGTGGGGATCAGGGGTCCAGGCTAGCCGGGGGTGGCAGGCTGGCAGGTACGGGGGTGGGTATAGGGGTGCAGGGGCAGGCTGGCTGGGGTGGCAGGGGGTGGGTATCGGGGATAGGGCTGGCTGAGAGGCAGGCTGGCTGGCAGGTACAGGGGGTGGGTATCGGGGTGCAGGGGCAGGCTGCCTGGGGGAGCAGGGGGTGGGTATCGGGGGTAGGGCTGGCTGGGGGTGGCAGGCTGGCAGGTGCAGGGGGTGGGTATGGGGGGCAGGCTGGCTGGGGGGCAGGGGGTGGATTCGACAGGGGGGCAGGCTGGCTCCCCCACTCCAGAGATCTCAGAAGGGCCCTGCCCTGGTGCCAGGGGACGGAGCGAGCGGGGCCCGGAGCCGTCCAGGGTCCATGCGGCTCAGTCCTGTCTCGGGCCGACAGTGCCACCCCCACAGATCTACCCCTGGGGAGGTTGCTCCTGGCGCCCCCCTGATGCCCGTGGGTGGGCGGGGGAGGGTACTTACCCTGGCAGCTCTGGCTGCTGCACTGCAGCGCCCCCTCCTGGCACACGCTGCAGAGACAAACCGGCTGGTTAGTGCCCATCGCGCCCACGGTCCTGCTGCTGGCCCCACCGGCCCCGCCTGGCGACCCCCTACTGCACAGAGCAGCCACCCGCCCTGGGCTGGCCTGGTCCCCCCTGCCAGGCCGGGGAACATGCCATGCCCCCAGGCCCCCCGCGGTCCGGCCCCGCTGCCCAGGCACTCACCACTCTTTGCAGCCGACGAGCACGGTGTCCCCTGCCGCCAGGTACACGGGCCCCTCGCCCGGGCGCAGGTGGAGGCAGCCACACTGTGCGGGGGGCACGCAGGCTCCCCTCTGCTCCACCAGGCCCTGCCGGGGCACAGGAGCAAGGGTGAGAGGGGGCAAAGCCCCGGGTCCAGCCGGGCTGCCCTGAGGAGCAGGTGCCCCAGCCCATTGCCCCAGGCTCTGCCCAGCGCAGCGGTAGATACCCCAGGGAGGGGCTGCCCCCAGTGCCCACACCCAGCTGGGTCTAGCCCACTGCCGGGGGGCACCCGGCCCCGACTGTCTCACTAGATGCCCCCGTGCCTTCCCACGAACCCTGCCCCCCTCGGGATCTCTGCCCTGCCCCTCGTCGCTCCCCCAGTGCCCATCCCCCCTCCCTCCAAACCGAACCCAGTACCCTGCCCCCCTGGGGTCTGTGCCCTGCCCCCCGTCGTTCCCTCAGTGCCCCTCCCCACAATCCGTACCCAGTGCCCTGCCCCCCTCGGGGTCTGTTCCTCGCCCCTAGGTATCTGGGCACTGGCAGGGCTGTGAGGAGCAGGGAGCTGCCCCTGCCGAGGCCTCACCGCCTCCCTGCAGCTCCGCCATGGCAGTCGGGGATCTGCTGTGTGGGGGCCAAGCACTGGCCCTGCTGGCCCAGAAAGCTGCCCAGGGCCCTTCCCCACGCTCGTGCCTTTGAGAGGCAGGAGCCTGCCACGGGGACGTGCCTGCTGGCCAGCTGGGCTAGGCGCGCCCTGCAGCTGGAGGGCCGAGAGCCCCAGTACGGGCCACCCCCTTGCTCAGGACCAGCTATGCCTCCTCTGAAGACTGCGACATTGTCCTGCAGCAGTGAGTCCCTCCAGTTACCAGCGCCTGCCAGGCAGGGCTGGCTGGGATCACTCCCCCTGCCCTCTCCTGCTGAGAGCCCCCCAATGTACCCCTGTCCCTCCGCGCCCCTCTCCTGCTGAGAGTCCCCCACACCCCCCAACACGCCCCTGCCCCCCACCTATTGAGAGCCCCCAATGTGTCCCTGCCCCTCTGCGCCCCTCACCTGCTGAGAGCCCCACAATGTGTCCCTGCCCTTCCGTGCCCCTCTCCTGCTGAGAGTCCCCCGCACCTCCAACACGCCCCCTGCCCCCCACGTCCCTCTCCTGCTGAGAGCCCCCCGCACCCCGCAACATGCCCCTGCCCCTCCACTCCCCTCTCCTGCTGGGAGCCCCCCGCACCCTCCAACACGCCCCTGCCCTTCCGTGCCCCTCTCCTGCTGAGAGTCCCCCGCACCCTCCAACACCCCCTGGCCCCGCGCCCCTCACCTGCTGAGAGCCCCCCGCACCCTCCAACACGCCCCTGGCCCCCCACGCCCCTCACCTGCTGGAGCCCCCCGCACCCTCCAGCACGCCCCTGGCCCCCCACGCCCCTCACCTGCTGAGAGCCCCCCGCACCCCCCAACACGCCCCTGGCCCCCACGCCCCTCTCCTGCTGAGAGTCCCCCGCACCCTCCAACACGCCCCTGCCCCCCACGTCCCTCTCCTGCTGAGAGCCCCCCGCACCCCGCAACATGCCCCTGCCCCTCCACTCCCCTCTCCTGCTGGGAGCCCCCCGCACCCTCCAACACGCCCCTGCCCTTCCGTGCCCCTCTCCTGCTGAGAGTCCCCCGCACCCTCCAACACGCCCCTGCCCCCCACGTCCCTCTCCTGCTGAGAGCCCCCCGCACCCCGCAACATGCCCCTGCCCCCTCCACTCCCCTCTCCTGCTGGGAGCCCCCCGCACCCTCCAACATGCCCCTGCCCTTCCGTGCCCCTCTCCTGCTGAGAGTCCCCCGCACCCTCCAACACCCCCTGGCCCCGCGCCCCTCACCTGCTGAGAGCCCCCCGCACCCTCCAACACGCCCCTGGCCCCCCACGCCCCTCACCTGCTGAGAGCCCCCCGCACCCTCCAACACGCCCCTGGCCCCCCACGCCCCTCACCTGCTGAGAGCCCCCCGCACCCCCCAACACGCCCCTGGCCCCACGCCCCTCTCCTGCTGAGAGCCCCCCGCACCCCCCAACATGCCCCTGGCCCCCGCACCCCTCACCTGCGGGCAGTAGCAGCCGGGCAGGCACAGCGGGATGTCTGTGCACAGCTCCTGGCGCTGCAGCGTGGAGCACAGGCTGGCGCAGGGGAACCCGCACTCCCGGAACTCGAAGGGAGGCTCACAGCTGGCCTCTGCGGGGCAGGGGCACAGGGTCACCCCCAGCACAGGGCTTGCCAGCCGGGAGGGGACGAGGCTTCCCGCCTGGCCTGCAGCATCACAGCTACCCGGGTGTCCGATGGCCCCACGGCCAGGTACCCGGCGGGGGGAGCTCAGGGCAGGGCGAGGGGCCAGAGGGGACCCACCATGAGGAGGGGTGAACAAATGGCTCTGGGTGCCCCCAGGGGGTGCTCTCCCCTCTATGGGAGACACTGCAGCCTCAGAAAGGGCAGTCCCAGGGGTGCCCGGGCACCAGCGCGGGGGGTGGGGGTGAGGACAGTGCTGGAGGGGGGAGTCCCCTGGGGCTCTGGAGTGGGGAGGGCAGGGGTCCATCCTGCAGGAGGCGCTCTCTGACCGGGGCAGGGGAGGAGCACCAACCACGGGCGTGAGAGCAGAATTCCTGCTGGGCTCCACCGCCAGGGTCCCTGCCCCAGCCCAGCCCACCCCACCGGGCTCCCTTCCATTGTCCCTGCCCCGGCTCCTCACACCGGGGCTCCCTCCCAGGGTCCCTGCCCCAACCCACCCTGCCCCGCCCCACCGGGCCTCCCCTTCCATTGTCCCTGCCCCGGCTCCTCACACCGGGCTCCCTCCCAGGGTCCCTGCCCCAGCTCCCCCCCGCGGCTGCTCCCCAGGGTCCCTGCCCCAGCCCAGCCCACCCCACCGGGCTCCCTTCCATTGTCCCTGCCCCGGCTCCTCACACCGGGCTCCCTCCCAGGGTCCCTGCCCCAGCTCCCCCCCCGCGGCTGCCCCCCAGGGTCCCTGCCCAGCCAGTCGTGCCCCGGCCCCGCCCTCACCCGAGCACTGGGAGGCGTTGCAGGTGCGGAACTGGCCGTCCAGCCCCACGCACAGCGCCCCCTGGGGGCCCGGGCCCAGCTGGTTCCGGTAAGCGCTGTTGCACCAGGAAGCTGCAGGAGCACTGGGTCCATGGTGTCCAGGGGCTCCAGGAGCAGTCGCCTGGGGCAGAGGAGAGGGGCACAGCATGGCAGCCTGGCACGTGCCCTCGAGCCCCGCCCAGCCCCCAGTGGCCATGGGGGGCTGGGCACTGGCCTGGGCCCGGGGCACGGCAGCTGCTGCCGGACCCTCCCGGTGGGGAGCCAGAGAAGGGGCCGTGAGTCCAGGAGAGCCAGGACAGCTGGGTCTGGTCCTGGCTCCTAACTGACTCTGGCCAGGCCCCCTTCCCTCAGCCCCCTGCCTCAGTTGCCCCCTCAGCCAGGAAGTGCTCTGGGGGCAGGGAAGAAGAGCCCGATGTGTGCCTCAGTTTCCCCCTATACTGTGCCTAGCTGCCCGAAATTTGCTCTGAGAGCAGGTTAAGGGGGGTGGGGGGTGGGCGGGTCGCTGAGCAGGCTGAGCCATGGGGGGAAGCAGGAGGGGCTGGAGCTGCGTCTCAGAGGCAAGGAGGCCGCACGGCTGGCCCTGGAGGGGACCCTGGGGGGTCGGGCACACTGCGGGGGCTCCTCCAAGGCCAGCCCCGACCCCGTGGATCCGACACTCCCATGAGCTCCTCTTCATGCAGGGCACCCTGCCCCGAGCAGGCCAGACGGGGGTACCACGGCAGGCTGAGCGCACGCTCCTTCGGGGCTGGCCACCACCCCCCGCCGTCCCCAGGGGATGCCCCTACCTTCACAGGGCCGCAGGTAGCAGGGCTCCACCTCCTGGCGGGCGCTGGCATTGCAGGGGGTGCCGGGACCCTCGGGGCTGGGGCTGGGGCAGGTGCATGTCCCCCGTCCGCGTGGCCAGACCGGTACCACAGACGCGTGAGCAGGGGCTCCAGGCTGACCAGTCGCATCGCTCGGACCGCTGCGGGAGGGGACAGGGTCAGCAGGGGCGCGGGCTCCGGGTCCCCTCCCCAGCCCAGGCGGGCGCCACTTACCTGGGCAGGGCTGGGCAGCGCAGCCCTGGGCCTCGGCCTCGGGGGCCGGCGCAGTCCGAGCCGTTGTTGCGCGGAGGCGGGGTTGATGCAGGCCCTGGTGCGGACGTGGGTGCCGTTGCCACAGGTCACGGGGCAGTCGGACCAGGGAGACCAGGGTGTCCAGGAGCCGTGCACTGGGGGAGACGGGCAGGGTTAGCACGGGGGGGGGGGTTCCCCTCGGCGGAAGGGAGTAGGGGGCAGGGTGCCAGGAGCTCCAGGAGGGGCACTCACCCGCACATGCGATGTCCTGGCAGTAGATGCCCTCCGGGGTGCAGATACTAGGGGGAAGGGGCAGACAGATGGTCAGGGCGGATGGGGTGGGGTCCCCCGGGTGGCGCTGAGTTCTCATGCCCAGCCCAAACGCCCACACCCTCAGGAATCGCCCCTTGGGGAGGCAGGGCAGGGGTCAGCCCCACTGTACCCGTGGGCAGGGACTGGCGCACGGCCACCCAGCTCGGAGCCCCGGTGCCCCGGCTCCCACTGAGTCCCAGCAAACACTCGGGCCCCTTGCCAGGAGGGCGCACGGCTGGTACGGCTGCCCCCCCCGGGGCACTGACCATTGCTGGCACTCGCCCAGCAGCCAGGTGTCCCCCAGGCGTCTCTCCCAGCCCTGGTGTGGGCACAGCGGGGGGCAGGGCCCCTGGGGGCAGGGCCGGGTCTGCAGCTGCTCCTTCTGGCACTCCCTGGCCCAGGAGCCCGACGTGGCCGTCCTGGAAAGGAAGGGAGAGGGGAGAGCGTGAGACGGGCCCAGCAAGCCCATGGGGGGCAGGGGCTGGCCGTGCCCTGGGCGCCCAGGGGAATGGCACTCAGCACTGGAGCGCCCCCAGCCAGCAGCCCCAGCCCCGCCCCCCCAGCACCCCCTGCTGGGAGCACCCTGCCCCACCCCCACGGTGCCCCCTGCTGGTATTTCCCCTACCCCCAGCACCCCACCCCCACCCCACAGCACCCCCTGCTGGGAGCTCCCCCCCAGCCAGCACCCTGCCCCAACCCCACGGTGCCCCCAGCCAGCAGCCCCACCCCCACCCCACAGCACCCCCTCCTGGGAGCCCCCCCCAAGACAGCACTCCCGCCCCCTCCCCCCAGCACTCCCTGCCGGGAGCCCCCCCCGGCCAGCGCTCTCAGCCCTTCCCACAGCGCCCCCTGCTGAGATCTCCCCCCAGCCAGCGCCCCGCCCCGCTCCCCACAGCGCCCCCTGCTGGGGTAGGCTGGGGCTGGAGCTCCCGCAGCCTGGGGTCTCCTGTCCCGCGAGCAGGGAAGCCCTGGGCGGGGCCCCTCACCTGAACCGGGTTTGCAGCCCGTCCCCACAGGTGACGCTGCACTGGGACCAGCTGGACCAGTGGCTCCAGTCGCACTGGCTGGGGGGGCAGGTGCGGTGGGTGCAGAGCAGCCGCCCCTCGGAACAGGTGCAGTTGTTGCAGCCGTCGTGGCGCAGGCTGCCTGGCACCCAGCTGTGCCCCTGGGCATCGGTGCACTCGCAGTGCTGCGGGGAGACGCAGGCGCCGTCCTGCTCCAGGGTCCCTGCACGGGGACGGGGGACACGGTCACGCCGGAGACCCTGCCCCGGGCACGGCGGGAGGGCTCTGCTGGGCACCACCAGGACTTCTCCGGGGTGCCATAGACCCCGCACGCCTCCCAGAGTCGCCGTGACCCCTGCTTTCGGCACGCAGGAGCCGAGTCCTAGGTCCCATCTGGAGACTTGGCACCCTGGCAAAGGGCCCCCGGCTCTGCAGGCCCTTGGGGACCCCGGGGTTCTCGAGAGGATGGGCTTTGGCCAGCCCTGCAGAGGAGGAGTCCCAGGGGGTGAATAACACCAAGGCAGCGGTCCCCCAGCCCCCCAGAGTGCCCTCTCGCCCCAGCCTTCTGCACAGGGCACCCACCGTCTGGGCAGCGGCAGCCGGGCTCGCAGGCCTCCCCGTCCTGGCACGTGATGCCCTCCTGCAGGTCCCAGCAATGGCGTGGGCATCTGTTGGCGCAGTCCACCATGGCCATGGCAGGCGGGCATCCCTCCTCTGGGGTGCAATGGGGACTGGTTATCCCAGGGCTGTGACCCCTCCCTGCAGCCCCACAGATACAGCCCCTCACCTGGGCAGGGCTGGGCAATGAGAGCCGGGGGGAGGGGCAGGGCTAGAGGGGCCCCGGGTTTGATCTGGGTGGTAGGGCTGGGGAGGGGCCCCGGGTCTGATCTGGGTGGCAGGGCGGGATTGGGCGGAGACCAGTCACGTAGTGTCTCTGCCCCTAACAATGCCAAATGCTCCATAGTCCTCTTCGAGCTCGGGGGTCCCTCCCCTGGTATTGCTCCCCACCCCCACCCCGAGTGCCCTCTGGTGCCCCCACCTTTGGGGGCTGCAGTGTGAAGCACAGCACCTGCCCCTTCCCTGCTCCGGGAGTGGAGCCTGGCTGCACAGCCCAGCTCTGGGGCTACCATGGGGTGTGCCAGGCCAGGTGCCATGTGCCAGCTGGCAGTGCTGGGCAGCAGGGGGCAGGGCAGGGCGAGCCCCCTAAGTGCACCAGCCAGGTGTGTGGGGCTTCCCACCTGAGATCCCACTACCCTGCACTGGCCCTGCATGCCCCCAGGCCGTGCCCCCAGCTGCACTCGGCCAGCGCCAAGTGTCTCCTGGGCCTGGCGGCTCAGCGCCGGGAGCGCCGGGTGGCAGGCCGTGCACCCTGCTCACTCTGCCTATGACGGGCACTGGAGGGACGGGGAGCCTCCTTCCCAGCTCCCAGGGCCCCTCCCTCCATGGCCCCCGTCCAGCCAGGCGCCAGCCTCCCAGCGCAGAAGGCCTGGAGCGCCCCTTCCCCAGCCCCCCGCACTCCCTACCGCAGGGTCGGGGGTTGCAGACGCGCCCCTGGTACTTCTCCCCTGGGCAGTGGGACCCTCCGTTCTTGGGCGGGGGGCTGGTGCAGGTACGAGTGCGCACGGAGCGGCCCCCCCCGCAGGTGCGGTCGCACCACGACCACGGGCTCCACTTGGACCAGGCTCCGGCCACTGGCTCACGGAGACGCCGACAGGCATGGTGGGGGGAGAGACGGGGGAGGGGAGAACAGCCGTTAATGCCAGACGCAGCCCGGCCCCCAGCCGTGGGCACAGGGCTCTGCCCAGGCCTCACCACGAGGCCCGGCCGACCCTCCCAGCTCACGCCAGGCTGCCCTGGGCCAAACCCTCCCATGGGGCTGGGCACTGGCTGCGGGTGCATCCCAGAGGGGAAGAGCCGGCACCAGTGTCCACGTGTGGCACCATCAGCAAGGCGGGGGTGCTCTGGGTGCCCACTCTGCCTGGGGCTGTGGACGTGTGTGACGAAGTGGGACTGTTCTTAATGTTTCCTCTGAATAGTGTGGGGGTGCCTCAGTTTCCCCTAGGCAGTTCTTAAGTCTCTAGGGGGTGGGGTAAGGGTGTATGATCGTTGCAGAGCCCTAGAGGGCAGGTGTGTGCAGGGGTCTGGACACAGAGAATGGCCGACACCCTGTTTCCTGGCCACTGGTGGCCTGGGCCCTTCTCCCCTGCAAGATGAGAGCTGAAGGGTTGGAGAACAAAGGAATCAGGTGACCTCCTGGCCTGGGAAAGGGACAAAGCCCAGAGTGGGGGGGGAGGCTGAAGGGAGTTTCAGTTTGGGGCTGGGTGGTCAAACGCAGGGAACCCCAAGGCTGGGGCCTAAGCTCCCTGCCCCCCAGAAGGACTTGACTGAGGGGTCCTGGGGGTACCCACAGGCTCTGTTTTGGGCTGTGTTCCTGTTGTCCAATAAACCTTCCGTTTTACCGGCTGGCTGAGAGTCACGGTGAATCCCAGGAATTGGGGTGCAGGGCCCGGACTCCCCCACACTCCGTGACAGCGTGTCACAGCCAGCGGGCAGGGAGGGGTTAATCTCCTGGCTCCTCCATTCCATGTGAGGTACAGCCGAGGGGCGCGACATGGGGCACTGAGGGGCTCGGAGGGCCAGTGCGCCCCTGGGCGAGGCAGCCGGCCTGGGGCAGCGACGCCAGCGTCCCCCGTGCCCAAGGCCCTACCTTTGCAGGCCTGCAGGTTGCAGAAGCGCTGCTCGGTGTTTGCGGTCAGGATGCCCTGGCACCAGAGCCCCCGCTCGCCGGGGGGGTGGTAGGTGCGCAGACGTCCCTGCTGGCCCACGCCGCAGCTGCGGGAACACTCGCTCCATGGCGCCCACGGGGTCCAGCTGCAGTTCCTGCCGGCGCACTCCTCACCCAGGCACGGGGGCGCATCTGCGGGGCACGGAGCAGAGATGCGGTGAGTCCACCCGGGGGTCGCTCCGCAGCAGGGAAGGAGGGAGCTCGGGCTGGGTGAGCGGGGGCCTGGGGTGGGGTGAGCTGGAGGGTTTGGATGGGCTGAGCCAGAAGGCAGTGTAAGCTGGGGGGCAGGGAGGAGGAGCTCAGGGCGATCAGTGGGTGATCCTGTGAGGGCTGGACAGGGCGAGCTGGGGGTGTCCCTGCACGGGAGTTCAGGGCACTTGGGACGATGGTGCACTTGTCACCCTGGAGGCAGCCCCTGTTCTCTGCCCAGCTGCCCAGCCCCAGGGATCCCACACTGCTCTGGTGCTGGCCTGCTACCCGGGGCTGCTGGTCGGTGCCCGTCACTTGTGGCCCTTCGAGGGACTCTCCTAGCTGGGCAGAGCATGGACCGGGTCTGAGGTGCACCCGCACCCCACACCCAGCCAGGCCGGTGCACTGCAGCCCTGTCCTGCCCGTGGGGTCAGGGGGCGGCTCGGATCCCTTGGCCCCCCGCCCGGTGTCTCACTGTGCACCGGGGCAGGTTACACGCCCGGTCTGGATGCCTCACCTGTGCACTGGGGCAGGTTACATGCCCGCTCCTGGAACGACTCCCCGGTGCAGTTGGCTCCTCCCCCACAGACCCGGGTCCGGGTTTTCCTGGCTGGGAACTCGGGATCGGTGCAGGTTTTGGAGCAGGGGCTCCAGGGGGACCAGAGGCTGAAGCCCTCCTCATAGCCTGGAGCGTAGGGGAAGGGGGCAGCAGGGGTTAACTCACTGCTCGTGGCCTCAAACCGCTTCCAGACCCCACCCCTTGGGGGAGCAGGAACGCAGCCCTGCTACAGGGGGAAACTGAGGCCCAGAGGGGAAGGGACTTACCCAAGGTCACAGAGAGCCAATGGCAGGTCTGGGGTAGAACCCAGGAGTCCTGATTCCCACTTCACTGCTCTAACCGCTAGAACCCACTGCCCCCTCAGCTGGGGTAGAACCCAGGAGTCCTTGATTCCCCCACCCCCCACTTGAACCACTAGACCCCACTGCCCTCCCAGACCTAGAGCCCAGCACGGGGTCCGTCCACTCGACGCAGGCTGCAGGCGAGGGGTGCCAGGTGACTTGTGCCCCTTCCGCCTGCAGGGTCAGCAGACGGGCTGCAGCCTCGCCAGGCGGTGGAGCCTGGTGCACTCTCCCCTTCCTGGGGAAGCAGGGCCCTCAGGCAAGGCTCCAGCTCTGACCCCCGTGTTTGTAACAGCCCTGCCCGCCCGCCCCGAGCAGGCCCCTGGGAGCCCCCGCCTCTCCCCTCACCTGGCACACTGGAGACAGGCTCCTTCGTGGGACCAGGCGCCACTGGGGAGGGCAGAAGAAAGAAGGGAGAGTTACGGGGCTGCCAGCTTCCTCGCATGCCCGCTGCCAGGCTGGGCCGGCCCGCAGGAGCTCTGCCAGCAGCACCAGCCCCTCTGCTCACCGGCGCAGCCAGAGAAGGGTGGTGAGGGCCCGGCTCACGGCCATGAGAACCCCAGGGGAGGCGATGTCTGCGAGCCGAGGGCCTGGGGCCCAGTGGGAGGCGCAGGTGAAGTCGGTGGGGGGATGTTCATGGCTAACGACAGCCATCAGCTGGAGCTGAGTCCGACGCTGCCTCCTGGAAACAGCGTGAGTTCTGCCTGGCGGAGGGAGTGACCCTGGGCCCAGCCGGCCCGCGGACGCGGCGGGTTCTCACACCCGGGTCTCTCTACCAGAGCCGCTGCAGCTCAGCCAGCCGGGGCCGGGGCGGGTTCTCCAGCACTGGGCGCCTGCGAGCCGTGCCTGAAAAGCCAAGGGGCCCGTGTGGCCCTTGCTGTGCTCTACGGGCAGGCCTGCTGAGCGCCACGGCATGGCAGCAGAGCGGACAGTGCCTCCCCGGCCTCAGAGCTGCTTGCTCGCCAGGTGGGGGCTCTAACGCGCCCACGTCGGGACCCCTCTGGGCAGTGCCCAACATTCACAGGCCAGAGCCTCCAGGAGGGTAAGCCAGTGCCAGCTGGAGCTGGTCCATCCAGAGCCAGCAGCAGCGAGGGATCTGCCGGGCCAGTGCTAACCCCCAGGGAACTCGTGGAGCGAGCTAACTGCCAGTGGCATGGAGGGGAGGCTGGACACGGCCAGCCCTGCCCGTCTCGCCCGCCCCCACGAGGAATCCGGGGGCACAGGGGAGAGCGGGTCTGCAGAGCCCCCAATGCCCACTCACCGGGGCAGTCTGGTGTCTGGCAGTACTTGATGTCAGTCCGAGGGCCCACGCAGTCCTTCCCTCCGTTGGCAGGAGGGGGGCTGGTGCAGCCCCGTGCCCTGGTCATGTGCCCCAACCCCCCGCAGCTCACGGAGCAGGGTGTCCAGGGGCTCCAGGGCGTGAAGCCGCCATCCAGTGGGCACCGGGTGAAGGAGCAATTCAGCTGGCCATTGTGGCAGGTGCTAGAAGGGAACGGCCAGGAGAGGTCAGAACGGCCCGGCACGGGCAGGGTCCGAACAATCAGGAGGGGCAGCCCCTGGCAGGGGAGGGTGTAGCAGAGACGCAGGTCCCGAACGCAGCCCATGGGTGGATGGGCCCACTGCAGAGCTGGGGAGGCAGGGCAGTAAGGCCCTGCAGCCAAGGAAGGGGCAGTTCAGGGCACAGCCCGGGCAGAGCAGCAGATGTTTCTGGGACGGCTCAACTCCAGAAAGGCGGTAGTGGGGCCTTGCCGAGCTCTGGCCCAGCCCACTCTCTAGGGCCACCCCACACACAGCGCTCACATCCCAGAACTGTACACGGCCCCAGAACAAGCGCTGGGTGGATGGGGTTAGGCTGGTAGCTCCCAGCATTGAGACCCTGTAAATTCCCTTCTAAGCCAGCCAGGTTCCAGAAGCACAAGCCCTGCACGGCCCCACATTCTGCAATGGGGTTTGTAGGTCCCACGCAGCCACCAGGCCGGGACTCAGCCGGTCCCTGGGGAGAGGGATGCACCCGGAGAGCTCAGCTGGTCGCCCTCCTGGGGCCTGTTCCCAGCTCTCGCTGGCTGCTCAGCACATTGTCACAGGCCCCGGGTGTAAGTGGTTCCGTGGGATCAGGCTGGCTGTGCTGCCAGCCATGGGCCACACTCCCAGCCACGGGCCACGCTGTTCCCCATCCCAGTCCTGGGGGAGGCGCGTGGGGTTCGGCTCAGCCCCCCGTGGAGCAGGGTTTCCTTGCTCTGACTGATCTGGGAGGAGCAGCTCTCAAACCAGCGCTGGGGGCGAGAGGAGGGAAGAGGGCCACACCCAGACACCGGTGTCCTGGAGCGCCGGCTAGGCTCGGTCCAGCCCCCCTGCAGAGCCAGAGCCGCAATGGCAGACACAGCCCCGCAGCCGGGGCGGGGCCATCGCGCAGGCGGACTCACCAGGTGCTGCAGGGGGAGCGGATGGTGTCGCGGGGCTGCACCTCCTGGCCCAGAGGGACCCAGCGGCCCTGGGAGGTGAGCACGGCCGCGAGGGTGCTGGCGTTTGCCGAATGGTTCTGGAGCTTCTGCAGGGTCTCCTCGGTGACCAGGCAGGGGCACTCCTGCATGGGAGGCAAAAACGGCGGTGGTCGCTTCGGGGGTAGGCGCCCCTCCGGCATGGAGAACACAGGGACTGGGCCTCTGCCCTGCCACGGGCTAATGCTGGTGGACGGGCACCTGAGAGCAGCCGCAGCCACCCCAGAGAGCCACCCCCATGCTGCAGGGCTCTGGGCTCGAAGGGCCATTGGCCTGGTGCATCCCCGCCTGTGCGCCCACAGCCGGGGACGGCCTCGCCAGCTGTGACGAAGTGGGACTGTTCTTAATGTTTCCTCTGAATAGTGTGGGGGTGCCTCAGTTTCCCCTAGGCAGTTCTTAAGTCTCTAGGGGGTGGGGTAAGGGTGTATGATTGTTGCAGAGCCCTAGAGGGCAGGGGTGTGCAGGGGTCTGGACACAGAGAATGGCCAACACCCTGTTTCCTGGCCACTGATGGCCTGGGCCCTTCTCCCTGCGAGGTGAGAGCTAAAGGGCTGGAGAACAAAGGAATCAGGTGACCTCCTGGCCCGGAAAAGGGACAAAGCCCAGAGGATGAGGGGCTGGAGGGAGTTTCAGTTTGGGGCTGGCTGGGACATAGAGTGAAGTGCAGACGTGGTTGTCTGGCTCACTGGCTCCTAAAATGGACCCAGCTGAGGGGTCCTGTTCTCTGCACCTACAAGCTCTGTGTTAGACCATGTTCCTGTCGTCTAATAAATCTTCTGTTTTACTGGCCGGCTGAGAGTCCCGTCTGACTGCGGAGTTGTGGGGCAGGACCCCCTGGCTTCCCCAGGACCCCGCCTGGGCGGACTCGCTGTGGGAAGCGCACGGAGGGGCAGAGGAGGCTGAATGCTCCGAGGTCAGACCCGGGAAGGTGGAAGCTGGGTGAGCTGTGTGTCCTGCAGACAGGCTGCTCACAGGAAGGCGACTGCCCCAGAGTCCTGACTGGCTTCATGGGGAGCAGTTCCAGAGCATCGCCCAGGGACTCCATGACGCCATGTATCCCCGCACCCACAATGTACTGGGGCATGGCTTAGCCCATGTATCCCTGCACCCACAATGCACTGGGGTGTGGCTTAGCTCACGTATCCCCCCACCCACAATTCACTGGGGCATGGTTGAGCTCACGTATCCCCCCCACAATGCACTGGGGCGTGGCTTAGCCCATGTATCCCCCCACCCACAATGCACTGGGGTGTGGCTTCGCTCACGTATCCCCCCACCCACAATGCACTGGGGCGTGGCTTCGCTCAAGTGCCATGGGCAGGAAGCTGAGCGGGGCTGCCCATGCCATGCTGCTCTCTGCCCCGCTGCAGAGCGAGGAAACGGCCGGCGGGCGCCTGACCTGGACGCAAGCTCCGTCGTGCTGGTAGGTGCCCGCTGGGCAGTGGCAGCCCTCCTCACAGCCGTCGGAGAAGCAGTCCATCTGGCGGGTGAGGTGGGCACAGCTGTACGGGCAGCCCTCCTCCTGCAGGCACTCCCGGTACAGGCGCCCCGCCGGGCAGCCCACCTCTGCGGGGAGGGCGACAGACAGGCCTGAGCTCCCTGTGCTTGGGGCCTGGGAGGGGGGTGTCCTGTCCCCCTCCCGCTGCTGCAGAGCCAGCCCCGGCCCTCCTCCCACCGGCCGCCTCACCCTGCTCTTCAGCAGATGCGGGGGGCGCCTATCTTTGGGGGCTACTCACTGAGACAGGGCAGTGGGGGGTTACTCCCCGAGGAGCGGGAGCCAGTCAGGGAAGGAGGGCAGTGGGGGAGTTCTCACAATAGGGGGCAGTTAATCCCCAAGGCGGGGATTGGGGCCGTTACTCCCTGGGTGGAAGAGGGGACGGGGCAGTTACTCCCTGGGCGGGGGAGGAGACGGGGGCAGTTACTCCCCGAGGGGGGGGCAGGAGATGGGGGCAGCTACTCCCTGGGGGGGGCAGTTATTCCCCGGGGGAGCC
This sequence comes from Lepidochelys kempii, assembly GCF_965140285.1. Lineage (NCBI taxonomy): Eukaryota > Metazoa > Chordata > Testudines > Cheloniidae > Lepidochelys > Lepidochelys kempii. The sequence continues at coordinate 270,063,933 of NC_136381.1, read as the reverse complement.
GGTTACTCCCCAGGGGTCACTCACCAAGGCAGACCTGGGTGTGGCAGGTCTTGCTCTGCACGGCCAGCCCCTGGCAGGCCGGCTGGCGACATCGGCGCTTGCGGATCTGCTCTCCCCCGCCACAGGACACGCTGCATGGGGCCCACGGGGACCAGTCGCTCCACAGCGCCTCCTCTGCGGGGGGCAGGGCACAGACACTGGGTACCATGGGCCCCCACCACCAGCACCGTCTGTCCCCCGCCGGTACTCGTCCGCCCACGGCCCTCCCGCTGCCCCCGCGCCAGGCCTCTGCTCCCGGGGCAGAGCTCTGACGTCCCAGACGGAGACAGGCCCCGGCTTGGTCAGGGTCTGTAGGTGCCACCGTGACCCTGCTGTGCAGGGAAAGGGCCTGGGCGCAGCCAGGATGTGCCCTGTAACACTGTCGCCCCAGTGCAGTGGGGCATGGGGGTCAGCACCCCCAATATGCCCCCCTGCAGTGCCCCATGCCCCGGCTCTCACCTTGGCAGGGCGGCTCGCCCTGGTGGCAGGCTCGCTGCTGCTGGCTGTCCCCGGTGCAGCCCCTGCCCCCGTGTTGGGGGGCCGGGTTATCGCACTCTCGGAAGCGGAACTGGGTGCCCTCCTGGCAGCGCTGGGGACAGGGCGACCACGGCCCCCAGGCCCCCCAGCCGCCGTCCAGCCGGCACGCAGGGTCAGCGCGGCACTGCAGGTGCCCGTCCTCACAGGTGCTGCGGGGAGGGGAGAGCGCGTTACCGCCCGGGGGGGCTGCCCACCGGCCACGCAGCCCACAACCGCACCTGCATCCAACACCCCTGTCCCAGCCCTGGGCAGCCACAGACTAGAGCCCTGCATGCCCGGTGCCCAGGCTGGGAGAGAAAAGCCTGGCACTGCCCCAGAGCCCAGCTCCGATGAGCCACCCAGGCCTCCCCTCCCCCTGGGCACTGTCCCAGAGCCCAGCCCCGATGAGCCACCCAGGCCTCCCCTCCCCCTGGGCACTGTCCCAGAGCCCAGCCCCGATGAGCCACCCAGGCCTCCCCTCTGCCCCGGGCGCTGCCCCAGAGCCCAAGGCCCTGCCCAGCCGCCCTGGGCTGCCCCTGGACAGAGGCTGCAGCTCCGCAAGGCCTGGGGGAGGATCCGTCTCCTTGGCTCACTCAGTCATCTCTGGCCAGATGCCAGGCGGGGCCCTGGAGAGGGGGTGGGTTGCGGTGAGGGGGTTTGCCAGTGGCACCTGCCCCTTAGACCGCCCCGAGGCCCAGCAGCTCCCAGCTCCCAGAGCCACCCGCAGCCCCCCGGGGATGGGGGTTTGGACTCCGCTACCCAGGACGGATGTGGGCAGTGCCATCCCCGTTCCGGCCCCCAGGGTGCCTAGGGGAGGGGGCCCCGAGTGCCCGCGGAGCCCAGCACTCACCAGTTCTGGCAGGGCCCGTACACCGTCTGCCCAGGCTGCGCGTACTCCCAGGGCACGGGGCCAGCCCAGGACGAGAGGGGCTGCTGCTCTGGAGCCTCTGCGGGGAGACGGGCGGGGGCGTCACCCTCCCGTAAAGCCACAGACGCACCCCCCCACTACCCCTGCACTGCTCCCACGTGCCCAGCCCCCTGTACCCTCCTTGCAGCCCCCTCCCCTCCCCCGGGCCGTGGAGGTTTCCTGGGTGCACCGTCCCCGCCAGCCCCAGGCCCGCACTCACCCAGGGAGCCGTTGCGGTACTTGCAGGAGCACTGTGCCGGGCTCACACACGCCCCGTCCTGGAGGAGCTGGCCAGCGGGGCAGCCGCACGAGGGCTGGCACTGGGGGCTGTCCAGGCAGGCCGCGTCCGCCTGCAGGTCCTCACAGGAGCGTGGGCAAGGTTTGCCACAGGCGAAAGCCACCTGCCCCCCGCCGCAGCCTGTGGGGAGAGAGCTGGGGTCACCCCCACCCGCAAACCCGGCAGCGCCCGGCACACGGCGTGGGCCACACTGCCCTCCAGGGCTGCCACTGCCGGGCACGGTGCTGGGGGAAGCACGGCCAATGCCCGGGTTGTACAGGGAGCGGCAAGGAAATCAGGCAGCCACACAGGCCGCTCTAGCCATCTGTGACGACGTGGGGGGTTCTCTTGGTTTTTCCAATGGTTTGCATGCAGAGGGGGGCGGGACTCAGTTTCCCTGGGTGTTATTGGTTTAACAAGGTGGTGGGAGAGGGAGTTTGTTGTTACAGGGGGCCAGCGAACGGCCTGGAGAATGGAGACCCAGCGACGGGTGACCGGGAAGCCCAGCTTGGGAGTCACAGCCGGTTCTGGACGGTGGCAGGACAGTGGGCTGCGGAGAGGGGACCCCAGTGACCCGACCAGCCGGTTCCAGCCAGAGGGGCCAGAGGACAGAGGAGGGGAGAGGGGGCCCAGGAGACCAGGTTTACCTGGATAGAAGACAATTGACAGAGGTGGGACTTGGGGGAGGTGATATCAGATGCCCAGCTGGGAAGGGGGCGGGCTCGGGACTGGAGAGAGGGAGCAGGCAGAGCCCCCTGGATGCAGGACAGACCTAGATGTGCTGTGCTGAGGGAGGCCAGGCCTGCGGCCCGGAGAGTTTCCTGGGCTGGGTTCAGACGCTCACTAAACCCTCCTGATTTACGCTGGCTGAGAGTCGCTCCAGTCTAGAGAACAGGGTTGCATTATTCCCTCTAGGAGTGGGGAGATCGGGGGGCACTGCTCCCTCTGGGGATGGGGAGATTGGGGGGGGGCATTGCTCCCTCTGGGAGTGGAGGCCCCAGGGGTCCACAGTGAGGGGACTCCCTGAGGGGCCTGAAGGGGGTTCCCCCCAGGGACCACATGGGGCCATGAGTGGGTACAACCTGTGACTCCATGACACCATCAGCCCTGCCCAGGGCAGCAGATGGGCAGGGGTGAGGATGAGGCTGGCAGGACTGTGGGGGTGGCCACCAGCCGGGTCTCCAAGGAGCAGCTGGGCTGCCAGGGTAGCATTCCCACCTCGTCCCCAGCCGCTCCCTGCCCCTGGCGTGGGTGGCATCGCGGCACCGTGAGCGCTGCTGGATCTTCAGCCACAAGCGCAGCGACCCGTCCGGCTCCACCCAGCCTGCCCCTGCTACCCTGCGCCCTGCCCCGCAGGTCCTGCGGCCCGGTCAGCCCCTGGGCCCGGCCCCTGCCCTGGCCACCGCTTCCACTCCACCGCAGCCGGGCTGCCGCCATGTGGGCCACGGGCCTGACAGCGAGGGGGCCGGGCCGGGTGAAGGGGGCCAAGGTGCGGGGCCAGGCCGGGTGACCCCGGGAAGGGGCAGAGGCTGGGGGGCTCTGAGGGGGTGTGGTGGGATGGGAGCAAGATCACACAGAGGCCGGGCGGCCATGCCAGGCCCAGCGATGGCTCCCAGGGGGACTTGGCCCCATTTCCCACGGCAGAACACTGGGGCTGGGCGCAAATCTGTACGGCAAGGCCCCGCTGGGCGTCGTGCCCCAGTGCAGTGCCCCCTCGGGGGGTCGGCGCCTGGGCCGGTCTCTCACCTTCACACACGGTGTCTCCATCGTGGCAGGCGCGGCTCTGCCGGGCTTCTCCGGGGCAGGGCAAGCCCCCGAAGCGGGCGGGGGGGGCTGCTGCACTCCCGGCTCCGTGCCGACTCCCCGGCGCAGGCGGTGCAGGCCGACCATGGCCCCCAGGAACTCCAGCCACCGTCCACTGCAAACCACCCCCGGAGAGGTGAGCCCGGCTCCCCGAACCTCGGCTGGCTGGGCCTGGAGCCCCTAGGCCTGCCGTAAACCCCCAGGGTGGGCAGGGCTGCAGGCCAGAGTAACACAGGGACCCTGCCTGGGGTTGGGATACCGGAGGGACGGAGAATGTCTCGAGGTTGGGGCTATATCTGGGTGGGGGACCCAGTGTCGGCTCCAGATAGGGTCCATACCAGGGCAATGGCAGCTGGCACTGGGGCGGTACCTGTGGGGGCAGAGTGGGCTCTGGGGCAGTACCCAGGCAGGGGGGAGCAGGTGCTGCGGCCATACCTGGGAGGGGAGGAGACTGGGGATGTACCCAGGCAGGAGAAGTGGGCTCTGAGGCCATACCGGGTGTGGGGAGGGGCTGCCGGCCTGGCTCGGGGTATACCCAGCGGGGGGAGGGGACTCTGGCTGGGCTCTGGCCGTACCTGGCGGGGGGAGGGGCCGCTGACTGTACCCGGTGGGGGGAGGGGCTGCCGGCCGTGCTCGGGGTCGTACCTGGCGGGGGGGAGGGGCCGCTGACTGTACCCAGCGGGGGGAGGGGCCGCCGGCTGGGCTCGGGGCCGTACCCGGCGGGGGGAGGGGCTGCCGGCCGGGCTCAGGGCCATACCCTGCGGGGGGAGGGGCCGCTGACTGTACCCGGTGGGGGGAGGGGCCGCCGGCCAGGCTCGGGGCCGTACCCGGCGGGGGGAGGGGCCGCTGGCCGGGCTCGGGGCCGTACCCGGTGGGGGGAGGGGCCGCTGACTGTACCCGGTGGGGGGAGGGGCCGCCGGCCGGGCTCGGGGCCGTACCCGGTGGGGGGAGGGGCTGCCGGCCGGGCTCGGGGCCGTACCCGGCGGGGGGAGGGGCCGCTGACTGTACCCGGTGGGGGGAGGGGCCGCCAGCCGGGCTCGGGGCCGTACCCGGTGGGGGGAGGGGCTGCCGGCCGGGCTCAGGGCCATACCCTGCGGGGGGAGGGGCCGCTGACTGTACCCGGTGGGGGGAGGGGCCGCCGGCCAGGCTCGGGGCCGTACCCGGTGGGGGGAGGGGCCGCCGGCCGGGCTTGGGGCCGTACCCGGCGGGGGGAGGGGCCGCTGACTGTACCCGGTGGGGGGAGGGGCCGCCGGCCGGGCTCGGGGCCGTACCCGGTGGGGGGAGGGGCTGCCGGCGGGGGGAGGGGCCGCTGACTGTACCCGGCGGGGGGAGGGGCCGCCGGCCGGGCTCGGGGCCGTACCCGGCAGGGGGAGGGGCCGCCGGCCGGGCTCGGGGCCGTACCCGGTGGGGGGAGGGGCTGCCGGCGGGGGGAGGGGCCGCTGACTGTACCCGGCGGGGGGAGGGGCCGCCGGCCGGGCTCGGGGCCGTACCCGGCGGGGGAGGGGCCGCCGGCCGGGCTCGGGGCCGTACCCGGCGGGGGGAGGGGCCGCCGGCCGGGCTCGGGGCCGTACCCGGCGGGGGGAGGGGCTGCTGACTGTACCCGGCGGGGGGAGGAGCCGCCGGTCGGGCTCGGGGCCGTACCCGGTGGGGGGAGGGGCCGCCGGCCAGGCTCGGGGCCGTACCCGGCGGGGGGAGGGGCCGCCGGCCGGGCTCGGGGCCGTACCGGGGCAGAAGGCAGCCGAGGGGCACTCCTTGTGCTGGAGCTGGGCGCCGGTGTCCCCGTGACGCTCCTGCGCCCCGGCACAATCGGCCCCCCCATGCTGAGGTGTGGGGCAGGTGCAGCCGCGGTACCGCGTCACCACCTCACTTCCGCAGGTCCGGGAGCAGGGGGTCCATGGGGACCAGTCACACCAGCCTCCGGCCACTGGGGAGAGGGGCACAGAGCAGGGGGCGCTCAGGGGGTCTCTCCCAGCAGCCTAGGCCCCCTCCTACCCACCTCCCACCTTCTCCTCTCACCACCCCCACCTCCCTGCCCCCCTTCTCCCCTGGCTGCCCCCTGCCTTCTCCTCTCACCATCCGCCAACTCCTTGCCCCCTTTCCTCTTGCCACCCTCCACCTTCTCCCCTGCCCCCCCCTTTAGCAGGGAGGTGAGCAGGGGGAAGGGGGTCACGGGGGGGGCCACGTCCCCTCCAACCCTGCTACCCAATCAGTGTGTGGCCTGGGACCCTCTCCTCCCCCTTTCCCACCCCAGGGCCCCCCACCTAGACCCCACCCCGCTCCCATGGCATCCCCCAGGGCACCCATTCTCCATCCCACCCTAGGACCCTCTGCATCCCCCATCACACCCCTGGGGGCCCCATTACCCCGTGGGCCCCTCTCCACCCCCGGCGACCCCCCAGCGGCCGGCCGGGTACTCACCAGGGCAGGGCAGGCTGGTGCAGAGCAGCATCCCCCTGGTGCAGGTGCTGAGGAGGGAGTGGAGGGGCAGTGAGACCGCGGCATGGTGCGGGGGGAGGGGGCGCCAAGGGTTGGGACGGAGTCAGGGGGGACCCACAACGGACCGCCAGTGCCTCCAGCATGCCCACCTCCACCGGGAGACAGCCCCCCCTGCCCCCCACAGTACAGAGACCGCGCCTCGGTACCCTCGCCCCAGGAGCAGCGCACCCACCGCCACAATGCAGTCATCTCTGGGGCGTGGCAGCTCTGCCCCACTGGGCACACCTCCCCTCCACATCTCCTGCCCCACAGCCACCCCCTGTTCCTGGTTTCACTGCCCCACTAGGACCTCCTGCCGCGACCCAATGCACTGGGCATAGCAGGGCTTTGTGTCACGGACCAACGGGCGGCTCTTGACAACCGCTGCCCCCCATAACGCGCCCCACCTGCCAGTCTCGCTCACCAGTTGTTGCAGCCGTCCTGGTGGGCCACGGTCTCCCCCGGCAGGTACCTCTCCTGGGTGAGCAGGTCCAGGCAGGTGCAGTCCTGCCTCTCCACGCAGGCCGAGCCGTTGGCGTTCAGCACCCTGCCGCTGGTGCAGTAGCAGCCGGCCTCGCAGCTCCACATGCAGTGCTGGGGGCAGAGGGAGCGTCACGGGGTGGGGGAGACCCTGGGGTGCAGGGGCGGGGGGGCTATGGAGTCCCCTGTCGTTGCTGGGCAGGGAGTGTGACGAAGCGGGACTGTTCTTAATGTTTCCTCTGAATACTGTAGGGGTGCCTCAGTTTCCCCTAGGCATTTCTTAAGTCTCTAGGGGGTGGGATAAGGGGGTGTAACTGTTGCAGAGCAAAGGGTCAGTGCACGTAAATGGCCGACACTCTGTCTCCTGGCCACTGATGGAAGGTGAGAGTTCAAGGGGTGGAGAACAAAGGAATCCGGTGACCTCCTGGCCCGGGAAAGGGACAAAGCCCAGAGGAGGAGGGGGAGAGGAGGAGTCAGTTTGGGGCAGGCTGGGACATGGAGTGAAGGGCAGACGTGGTTGTCTGGCTCCCTGCCCCCCAAAATGGACGCGGCTGAGGGGTCCTGTTCTCTGCACCTACAAGCTCTGTTTTAGACCATGTTCCTGTCGTCTAATAAACCTTCTGTTTTACTGGCTGGCTGAGAGTCCCGTCTGACTGCGGAGTTGGGGGGCAGGACCCTCTGGCCTCCCCAGGTCCCCGCCTGGGCGGACTCGCTGTGGGAAGCGCACGGAGGGGCAGAGGAGGCTGAAGGCTCCGAGGTCAGAGCCAGGAAGGTGGAAGCCGGGTGAGCTGTGTGTCCTGCAGACAGGATGCTCAGAGAGGAGACTTCCCCAGAGTCCTGCCTGGCTTCGTGGGGAGCAGTTCCAGAGCATCGCCCGGGGACTCCGTGACAGGGAGGGGGACGAGGATACACACAGGCTGGATTCCCAGACCCCTTGGCCGGAGCAGGTGGCAACACCCCTATCGCTGCCCAGTCCGCCCCTCAGCCTCACCCACTGGGGGGCAGGGCCCTGTGGGGAGTGCGGGGGGAATGGAGGGACCACAGTGCCCTGGCAAAGCGGAGCAGCCTGGCTTGGCAGGGGAGAGGAGCCAGGTCTGGAGCAGGAGCTCTCCTCGCCCTACGGGACAGCAGCCCAGCCCAGCACCTGGCACCCAGGAATCCAGGGCCGGGGTGGGGCGGTCCCCTCGCTCCGGGGCCCAGGGGCGTTCGTTCCCTTACCGCGATGTCGTCGCAGGAACGGGGGCAGGAGGGGCCGCAGCGGCTGGCCATGGAGCCCTGCACGGTCGCGCAGTCCAGAGCTGGGGAGACGGGGAGAGGCCGGGGGTGAGGATGTGGCACGAAGAGCCTGGCACGCTCCAGTGGGCAGCACCTCGGCCCGGGCACCTCCCACAGCACAGACCTAGGTCAGCAGGGACGTGCTGTGGGGCACCAGCCACATCCCGCTCCCTACGGCCCCCGCCCCCTGCTGAGCCCCCGCCCCACTCCCCGCAGCCCCCACCCCCTGCCGAGCCCCCATCCAGCTCCCTGCAGCCCCCACCCCCTGCCGAGCCCCCACCCTGCTCCCCACAGCCCCCACCCCCTGCCGAGCCCCCACCCTGCTCCCCACAGCCCAGCGCCCCCTGCCGAGTCCCCGTCCAGCTCCCCACGGCCCCCCACCCCCTGCCGAGCCCCCGCCCCGCTCTCCACAGCCCCCACCCCCTGCCGAGCCCCCACCCTGCTCCCCACAGCCCAGCGCCCCCTGCCGAGTCCCCGTCCAGCTCCCCGCGGCCCCCCACCCCCTGCCGAGCCCCCGCCCCGCTCTCCACAGCCTCCACCCCGTGCCGAGCCCCCGTCCAGCTCCCTGTGGCCCAGCGCCCCCTGCCGAGCCCCCGTCCAGCTCCCCATGGCCCCCATCCCCTGCTGATCCCCCACCCCACTCCCCGCAGCTCCCGCCACATCCCCGCAGCCCCCGCCCCGCTCCCCGCAGCCCAGCACCCCACAGCACCATGCTAGGGCATTGGGGCCCCCTAGTGAGGCACCCCCATTTGCTGAAGCCCCAGGGGGCTGTGGTGCTTGTATAGAGCTTCCCCTGTTGTCTCACCCCTTAGCCATGGGAGGGGTCCGGGGGTTCCCCCACAGGGATAGCTGCCCTCCCCCATGGCACGCTCCGGTGGGGCTGCCTGCTCTCGGATCCGCCCCCCACGTACCTGGGCACTGCCCCGGGCGGCAGGCCTCCACCTGGGCGGGGGGCCCCTCGCAGTAGTCGCCGTGGCCCAGCGGGGCGGGGCTGTCGCAGGCTCGGGCCCGGCTCCGCAGCCCTTCCCCGCAGCTCTTGGTGCACTCGGTCCAGGGGCTCCACTCACTCCAGCCGCCGTCCCCTGGGGCAGAGCCGGGGGTGTCAGGCCCCCTGCCCCCCCTGGCCTGGGGCCCCCCTGTGTGTCTGGGGAAAGCCTCACTCCTCACCCAGCCTCCGTCCCCCCGGCCAGGGTCCCCCAGCACTGGGCACATGTCACCAGCCCCCAGCCCCACCCCAGGGGGCTGCTGGGGATGTGCAGGCCGCTTGCAGCCCCCCAGGGCCATTCCCAGCCCCTCCTCCCAGGCTGGCAGCAGCAGGTACGGCAGAGCGAGCAGTGCAGAGACCCTGGGGTCGCTCCTGGCACCGGGACACGCCCGCGGGGTCAGATGGAGCAGGGTCTTGTGCTGCCAGGCCTGGCTGCAAGGGGGGGGGGCTCTCCCGGGGCGGGCGGGGGCACACTCACTGGAGGGGGGGCTCTCCCGGGGCGGGCGGGGCACACTCACTGGAGCGGGGCGGGGGGCTCTCCTGGGGTGGGCGGGGCACACTCACTGGAGGGGGGGCTCTCCCGGGGCGGGTGGGGCACACTCACTGGAGCGGGGCGGGGGGCTCTCCCAGGATGGGTGGGGGCACACTCACTGGAGCAGGGCGGGGAGCTCTCCTGGGGTGGGCGGGGCACACTCACTGGAGCGGAGGGGCTCTCCCGGGGTGGGCGGGGCACACTCACTGGAGCGGGGCGGGGGGCTCTCCCGGGGCGGGCGGGGCACACTCACTGGAGCAGGGCGGGGGCTCTCCTGGGGTGGGAGGGGGCACACTCACTAGAGCAGGGCGGGGGCTCTCCCAGGGTCGGCAGGGGCACACTCACTGGAGCGGGTGGGCTCTCCCGGGACGGGCGGGGGCACACTCACTGGAGCAGGGGGGGCTCTCCTGGGACGGGTGGGGGCACACTCACTGGAGCAGGGGGGGGCTCTCCCGGGGTGGGTGGGGGCACACTCACTGGAGCAGGGCTGGACGTGGCAGGGCTGCTCCTCTCGCTCTGGCCCCCGGCAGGGCAGTCTGGACCCAGACGGGGGGGGGGCCGTGCAGAACCGGTACCGGTTCTGGAGCCCCAGCCCGCAGGAGGCTGAACACTCGCTCCAGGGCGTCCAGTCTGACCAGCTGCCGCTCACTGCCCGGGAGGAAACAGGGGCTGTCAGAGGCTGCCCCATGCCCCAGAGCGTGCCAAGCCAACAGGCCCCTGGACACTGCCAGCCCCCCACTGCTGCCCCCCCCCCCGTGAGGCCAAGCCCTGGCCTGAAGCCTGGGACACGCAGCCCGCAGCGGGGTTGGCCTTGAGCTGCCGGCCATGGGGAGCAGCGCTGGGAATGGGGCCAGCCCCTCGGTGGTCTCATGCCATTATGGGCTCCAGCCACCCACCGCTCCATGACGTGGAGGGGCTGGGGGCTCTGGGTGAGACGCCAACAGGCAACGTGCCACCCATCCCCACTGTCACCGGGACTGTCAGGGTCTCCATGCGGGAGCCCAGTGGGCCTCAGCGTGGCAGGGACCGGCAGGCCAGGGGCTCAGCAGGGCTCGCGGGAGGATCGGGGCAAGGGGCGTTCTGGTGTCACTCAGGAGATGGCTCAGGCTGTCAGCTGGACGCTGGGGTGGGGCCTCACGGGGCAGGTCCGGTTCCCGCCTCTTGGACTGGTTTCCCTGGCCGGGGGCCGGGTCAGCGGCCAGCGCTGCGCTCCCCAGCCCTAGCGCCAGCTCTCACCGTCCCCACAGGCCACCCGGGAGCAGTTGGAGATCCGGCCGGCCTCACAGGAGCTGGGCAGGGGAGAGAGCAAGCGGTTAGAGCCGAAGCACCGAGGAAGCGGCCCGGGAAGGGGGCAGCGTTGCAGAAGGGCACTGACCAGTTCTCACAGCCCTTGGGCACCACGTCTCCCGGGGCGTAGAGCACTCCGCCCTCGGCACAGGGGCACTCCCACTCCGCCACGCACAGGTTATTCTGGAAGCAGACGGCACAGCACAGAGCTTGCTTTCAGTGCGGCTTGTGAGAGCTCCCACAGGCATGCTCAGACCGAAACGGGACCCGCGGCTGGGACGACGGGCGCACAGTTAGTTGAGAGACCGGCCTGAGAGCAGCTAGCAAAGGTTCAGGGTCACACAGGGAGGGCGCAGGGGTCAGTCCTGGGACCAGGACCAGACAATACTCTCATTAGTGACTTGGATAAGGGAGAGGAGAGGATGCTATACCATGTCCAGATGAGGCCCGGCTGGGAGGGGCCGCAGCCGCTCCGGAGGACAGGGTTAGAATTCAAAGTGATCTTGACCAAATAGAGAATTGGTCTGAGATCAACAAACTGAAATTCAATAAAGACAAGTGCAAATTACTGCACCTAGGAAAGAAAAGTTAAAATCCACAGCTATCCCATGGGTGGCCGTGCTGCTGGAGAGGAGCTGGGGGCTAGAGTGGCTCACCAGTGCGACCCAGGTGTGAACCGGGCTAATCTCACTCCGGGTGTATGCACAGGAGTGTGGTATGTGACACGGGAGGTCATGGGTCCCATTCTAGACACCGCAGGTCAGGAAAGATGTGGCCAAATTGCAGAGTTGAGAGGAGAGGACAACACTGATTGAAGGTTTAGCAAACCTGAGCTGTGAGGGGTCAAGTCCTGGGAACAGAAGCCTGAGGGGGAAGCTGATCAGAGCCTGGGGTGGCGGGGGGAGGCAGGAAGGGGGGTTGGTTACAAAGAGGACGGTTCCCCTGCCTGCTGGAGGCAGGACAAGCAGCAATGGGTCCATCTGCAGCAAGGGGGAGTTGGGCTCCACGCTGGCGAATCGTTCTAGCTCTCAGGGGAGCTCGGCTCTGGACCAGGCACCCAAGGGTGGATGTGGGATCCCCGTCACTGGAGGTGTTCAAGAACAGGCTGGACGCTCCCGTCAGGGCTGGGCTAGGGTTACTTGGTCCTGCCCCAGTGCAAGGGGCTGGACGTGGTGACCTCTTGAGGTCCCTTCCAGGCAGGGGTGGGCATGCTTGGGCATGGGCCCCCCAATAATTGTCAGGCATGGAACTCCTGCAGCCCCAGGGCCGCGGGGAGGAGAGCGAGCTCCTGCCGGAGCCAGGACAGGGCACAGAACATGGCCCCCCAACCCCTCATGGCGTCACAGTTAAATTTCGGCACACACCCCTACTTTCAGTCCGACATTTCTAGGCTCCTTCGAAGAGCCCCAGCGCCAGCCAGGGCCGGGGGCCCCACAGCTCCCAGCCCTGACAGGTAACCCTGGTCCCAACACTCCCCCCTCCCCGGCTCCGTTCCACTCCGGTCCCTCCAGGGGACTTTCCTGGCAGGGGAAGGTGTCACGCTGGCAGTGTCTGGCCTATCCACGGAGCGCCAGCTTCCCCTCACCCTGCCTTGCCCCGTGGGAGCCGCTCTTGGGGCAGGAGTCCACGGCCTGTCCGGGCCCCCCCAGCTCTGTGCAGGGCCAGGTGCCCGCAGCTGGGCAGGCCTGGGGAGGCGGAGCTAGGGTGCGGGGGGCTCTCACTCACCAGCAGGACGGTGCTGGGGGGGCAGTAACAGCCAGCGTGGCAGGGCCTGTCAGCAGGGGGCTCCGTGCCCAGCTCCGCGCAGGAGGCCGGCGCGTCAGCGCATTCCTGCCACAGCTTCCCCTCTGGGCAGACGCCGGGCACCTCACCTGGGCACAGGGCGACAGCGGGAGGTAGAGGCAGAGAGGCACAGCAGGGAGAGCGGGGAGCCCACCGGCCCCTGGCCCCGGGGTCAGCACTGCCTGAGGGGAGAGCACCCCCCACTGAACCCCCCGCAGCAGCTGGTTCCTTGGTGCCGCCTACCGACTCCTTCTATCAGCCAGGTCCCTTGGTCCCCCCCATCAGCTGGTTTCCTTGGCGCCCTCCACCAGCCCCCCATCCCCGCAGCAGCTGGTGCCCATGGGAGGTCTCCCACCCCAGAACTAACCAGAGCCACCCCTGCCCGTTTCCAGCCTGTCATCCTGTGCTGCACTGGATCATAAACTCTGTGGCCGGAAGGGACTGTTATGAGCATCTCGTCTGACCCAGAGAGAGCACTGGGATGAAGCGGGATTTTTTTGTAATATTTTATATTAATCCCATGTGTGCCTCGGTTTCCCCTATACTGTGCCCGGCTGCCCAGCGTGGGGAAAAGGACGACGTTTGCTGCCAGGGTATGACGAAGCAGGGGGTTTTCTTGTTTTCAGTGGTTTGCATGCAGAGGGGGTGGGACTCAGTTTCCCTGGGTGTTACTGGTTTAACGAGGTGGTGGGAGAGGGAGTTTGTGGTTACAGAGGGCCAGCGAATGGCCTGGAGAATGGGTAGCCCAGCACGACTGGTGACCTGGTGACCGGGAGGCCCAGCTCAGGAGTCACAGCTGGGTCTGGCCAGTGCAGGGACAAAGGGCTGCGGAGAGAGGACCCTGGTGACCTGCCCCCTGGTGACCTGCCCAGCCGGTTCCAGTCAAAGGGAGGAGAGGCAGAGAGGAGACCCAGGCAGCCTGTTGACCTGGGACAGAAGGCAAAGGACCGAGGTGGGGCTTGGGGGCAGGTGATATCAGATGCCCATCTGGAAGTGGGGGCTCTGGGCTGGGAGGGGAGAGCAGCTAGGGCCCCCCTGGATGAGGGACAGACCTAGATGTGCTGTGCTGAGGGAGGCCAGGCCTGAGGCCTGGAGAGTTTCCTGGGCTGGGTTCAGATGCTCAATAAATCCTCCTGTGTTACGCTGGCTGAGAGTCTCTCCAGTCTAGAGATCGGGGGGATTGCTCCCTCTGGGAGTGGAGGCCCCGGGGGTCCAGGGCGAGTGGACTCCCTGAGGGGGCCCACGGCGAGAGACGGGTGGGCTGGAGGCTCAGAGGTGCAGTCCCAGGAGGCGGAGGGGTCTACAGCTTAACCCGCGAGAGAGGGTGGCCTTTTGAGAAGGGCTGTCGCACTGAAGGGGGCTCCCCCAAGGACCGTACGGAGCCGAGAGACAACACAAGTCCTGGGAGTCCGTGATACAGGGCAGGCTAAGAGATGGGGGGTGGTCGCCGAGCAGGCTGAGCCGACTGGACGAGCCCTGACAAAGGACTGGCCGAGGCCGACCCAGACCAATGGAAAACCTGAGCAGACAACGGCAGCCCCAGCCCCCGGATGTGGGCACCCAGCGGCCAGAGCGAGGAGGATTCCCTGCCCCGTGGCAGAGCCAAGGGCTGGGAGGTGCACTGCCTTGTCTGGCCCCTGGGCCGCCCCGGGCACCCCGTCCCAGAGACCAGGGCCCAGCTGGCAGGAACCAGTGAAAGGCGACGAGAACGCTCACGGGCCTGGAAAACTCCGCGAGGGAAGACTGGAGCGACGGCGGAGGGGATGGAGCAGAGGGGCCGTGAGACAAATCTGTACAATGAAGAGCGAAAAGGTCGGGGAGGTAGGATCTCTTACTGCACCAGCTTCTGTCGGGGAGAGTCTTCCAGCCACACACAGCTCTGGGTGGGGCTCCAAAGCTTGTCTCTCACCAGCAGAAGCTGGGCCAGTAAAAGCTGTTACCTGCCCCACCTTGTCTCTCTCAGAGCCTGGGACTCACCCGGCTACCCCTACACTGCATATAAAACAGCAGCTCAGCTAGGGAGGGCTGCCTGGGGGCGTCTGTTCCCCCTGACTCCTAGCACAGGAACAGGGGACATCCCATTACATGAAATTCAGAACTGATCAGAGGAAATGCTTTTTTCCGCAACACATGATTAGCATGTGGAACTCATTGCCACATGAAATCCCCGAGGCCAAGAGCTTAGCCAGATTCGGGAGGGGCTGGCCATTGTGATGGATAACAAAAACAGTCAGGGTTATTGCAATGATAACACGCTTTGGGGAAGGGAAATGAAACCTGCTGCTTCACGCTGCAGCCAATCTCTAGCTATCACAAACAGGGGTGCGATTATCCCCATCCGCTATCAGGGGGTTCTTACACCTCCCTCTGGCCCCTGGCAGGGCCGGGGCCGGGCTGGGGGGCCCCCGGGCTGACTCAGTCTGTCCGGCCGTATGGTCCCAGGGCACTCTGGCTGCAGCTCTGTGTACGGCCGTCAGGGCGGGAGCGGGGAGCCCGGCCCCAGAGGACGTGGGCCCGGGGCTGGACAGCCCTCCTTAGCTCAGGCTGCAGCCCCATGCCCAGGGAGCCTGTGGGCCAGCTGGCCGGACGGACAGTGTCTCACCGGCGCAGGGGTGGAGGTTGCAGGTGGTGAACTCGATCCGGTGCAGGACGGTGCTGCCCCGTGTGCGGTTCTGATAGCCGCCCCCGCAGGGCACGGAGCACTCCGACCAGGGACCCCACTCTGCCCCGGAGCCTGCTGGAGAGAGGGGGCAGCTCAGGCACACGCACCGGAGACCTCCCGACCCCAGAGACCCCGTCTCACAGGGCTAGAGACCCCAGGAGCCACCCCCTGCCTCAGAGACCCCACCCCACAGGGCCAGTGACCCAGGAGCTAACCCCTGCCCCAGAGACCCCACCCCCCAGGGCCAGTGACCCAGGAGCGGCAGAGACCCCACCCCACAGGGCCTGAGACCCCAGGAGCCATCCCCTGCTCCAGAGACCCCATCCCACAGGGACAGAGACCCCAGGAGCCATTCCCTGCTCCAGAGACCCCACCAACAGGGCCAGAGACCGCAGGAGCCATCCCCTGCCCCAGAGACCCCATCCCACAGGGACAGAGACCCCAGGAGCCATCCCCTGCCCCAGAGACCCCATCCCACAGGGTCTGAGACCCCAGGGGATACCCCCTACCCCACAGGGCCAGAGATCCCAGGAGCCATCCCCTGCCCCAGAGACCCCATCTCCCAGGGCCAGAGACCCCAGGAGCCATCCCCTGTCCCAGAGACCCAGCCCCACAGGGCCAGAGACCCCTGGAGACTCCCGACTGCCTGAGAGACCCCACCTCACAGGCCCAATGACCCAGGAGTGCCCCCAGGCTCCACAGTGTCACCGACCCCAGGAGCCACCAGGCCCCAGTGACCCTGAGCCCTCCTAGGGCAGGCGAAGTGGGGAGGCTTCGCGGGCTGCCAGGCTCCGGGGTGGGCACCACCCTGTGCCACGGCCCTCGCTGTGGCTCCAGCCCCGGGGCCCCCCCAGGCACAGGCCCCCAGAGCAGGGCTGTGCCCAGACAGCTGCAGCGGAGCACCCCAGCCCCCTGCCCTGGGGAAGTCCCTTCCGGCCCCGGGCCGGGGGCGGGGAGCCACTGGCCGACTCACCCCTGCAGGGCTGCAGGCTGCAGAACTCGATCTCCACGCCGGGGCCCTGGCAGTCGCGGCCCCCGAAGGCGGCGGGCGGATCGGAACCAGAGCGGTAACGCCGCCGGGTGCCCACGTTGCAGCTGCGGCTGCAGGAGCTCCACTCGGTCCAGCCGCTCCAGCCGCAGTGCACTGGGGAGACGGCAGGGTTAGGCCCCCGTGGGCACCGCAGCCCTGCCCACGCAAAGCCCTGGGGGCCCCATCCCTACCTTTATCCCGGGCTGGTGGGGACCGTCCTGCCCTGGCCCACCCCGCAGAGCCCCTAGCGTCCCTCAGTCTCAGTCGCTGCCCACCCTGGGGGCAGGTCTGTGAGGGGCCCTGCCTGCTGGGGACGGGCCTGAGACCCGCCCTCCTTTCCCCGGGGCTGTGGGCAGGCCTGGCCATAGCCTGTGCCCCACCCAGCCCCTGGTGCTCGCAGAGCCAGCGTGGGCAGGGCCTGGCGGGGGGCCGCGTTACCTGGGCAGGGCTCCGTGTCGCACACCATCTCCCCGGCCACGCAGGTGCTGCAAGGGAGACAGGGAGAGGCTCAGGGTGGCGACCCGCAGAGCCCGCCCCAGACCCGGCCGCAGCAGGCCCCGGGGCGCCCCTGGCAGGCGGGCTGCAGGAGGGACCCCGGAGCAGGCGCAGGGCTCGTGCCCAGTGTGGGGAGTGGCTGCCCTGAGCAGCAGGGCCTGGCCTCCCGGACGCCGGCGCCGTACCAGTTGTTGCAGGCGTCGCGGGGGGCGGTGTCGCCCGGCTGGTAGAGCGCCCCCCGGTGGTAGCACGGGCACCGGCTCCGCGGCACACAGCTGTCGTTCTGCAGGAAGAGGCCATCGGGGCAGTAACAGCCCTGGTAGCAGTGGGTGGCACACTCCACGCCGGCACCCTGGTCCATGCAGAGCCGCGGGCAGGCGCCCCCTGCTCGTCGGCACTCCTCAGCCGTCTGGTAGATCATGGGCGCGGGGCACAGTGCTGCGAGGAGAGAGGGGGTGAGACAGAGCCGTGGCGGGGCCCCAGGGGCTCTCGCCACGGGGGGGCAGGTGGTGGGCCCTGGCAGGCAGCCGGGGTGGCGGGCAGGAGAGAGACCCCCAGGTAACAGCCCCATTGGGGTCAGCTGTCATGGAGTCCCCGGGCGATGCTCTGGATCTGCTCCCTACGAAGCCAGGCAGGACTCTGGGGAAGTCTCCCTTCTGTGAGCAGCCTGTCTGCAGGACACACAGCTCCCCCGGCTCCCACCTTCCTGGGTCTGACCTCGGAGCATTCAGCCTCCTCTGCCCCTCCGTGCGCTTCCCACAGCGAGTCTGCCCAGGCGGGGTCCTGGGGAAGCCAGAGGGTCCTGCCCCCCAACTCCGCCGTCAGACGGGACTCTCAGCCAGCCAGTAAAACAGAAGGTTTATTAGACGACAGGAACATGGTCTAACACAGAGCTTGTAGGTGCAGAGAACCGGACCCCTCAGCTGCGTCCATTTTAGGGGCCAGTGAGCCAGACAATCACGTCTGCCCTTCACTCCATGTCCCAGCCAGCCCCAAACTGACTCCCCCTCCAGCCCCTCCTCCTCTGGGCTTTGTCCCTTTCCCGGGCCAGGAGGTCACCTGATTCCTTTGTTCTCCAACCCTTCGGCTCTCACCTTGCACGGGGGGGGGGAGGGCCCAGGCCATCAGTTGCCAGGAAACGGGGTGTCGGCCATTCTCTGTTTCCAGACCCCTGCACACACCTGCCCTCTAGGGCTCTGCAATGATCATACACCCTTACCCCACCCCCTAGATACTTAAGAACTGCACAGGGGAAACTGAGGCACCCCCACACTAGTCAGAGGAAACATTAAGAACAGTCCCACTTCGTCACATCAGCTCCCCCCATCACCATCCTGTCCCGTGGCAGGGCTCTCGCACCCCATCGCTCGGCAGCACACCATGCCCTGGACCAATCAGAGTGAGCCCCCCGCTCTGCCCCTTTTCAGAGCCTAGTGTCCTGGCCCACTAGCATAAGCCCCATGCCCGGTACCTCGGCAGGGCCCCGTGCCCAGCCCCTGGGGTGAGGCCCCCCCCGTACCTCGGCAGGGCCCCGTGCCCAGCCCCTGGGGTGAGGCCCCCCCCCTGTACCTCGGCAGGGCCCCGTGCCCAGCCTCTTGGGAGAGGCCCCCCCCCGTACCTCGGCAGGGCCCCGTGCCCAGCCCCTGGGGTGAGGCCCCCCCGCACCTCGGCAGGGCCCCGTGCCCAGCCCCTGGGGTGAGGCCCCCCCGCACCTTGGCAGGGCCCCGTGCCCAGCCCCTGGGGTGAGGCCCCCCCGCACCTCGGCAGGGCTGGCTGTCGCAGTCCCGGGTCTGGACGAGGGGCCCCGTGCACTCGGGCCCTCCGTAGGCCGGGTTGGAGCAGGTGCGGCTGCGGGTCTGGACGCCGGAGTCGCACGTAGCGGAGCATCGGGACCAGGCCGTCCAGGGGGTCCAGACGCCTCCCACTGCCAGGGGACATCAGAGGGCATGGCCTGACGAGCTCAGCAGGCCAGGAGCCGGGTCTGGGGGGTCCCCTCGGCACCATGCCGCTCCCCCAGAAGAGGGGCTCTGCCAAACCCACTGGGAACCTCCCAGCTGCCGCTCCTAGCCCTGTCCTGGCACCTGTTGCCCCAGCCCTGCCAGGGGCCTCGTGGGAGTCAGCCTGGATGCCACCCCCAACTGGGGAACCCCGGCCATCCTTGGGGAATGCCCCCCCCACCGACATAACCCTCCCTCCTCATTGCACACACTAGAACCCCACCCATGGATCCCCGTCCCTCCTCACGGGCTGCCCCCACCAAAGCAGCCCCTCCATCCTTGTGGTCTAGAACCCCGCCCATGGATCCCCCTCCTTCCTCAGAGCCTAGAACCCTGCCCATGGATCCCCCTCCTTCCTCAGAGCCTAGAACCCCACCCATGGATCCCCCTCCATCCTTGTGGTCTAGAACCCCGCCCATGGATCCCCCTCCTTCCTCAGAGCCTAGAACCCCGCCCATGGATCCCCCACCCTCCTCGAGGGCTGCCCCCACAAGCCCCCTTAGACACTGCTATGGCCCTTTGTCTCCCGTCCATCCCTCCCTCCAGCTGGGCTCTCACCGGGGCAGGGCGGTGTGTCACACTGCTCCTCCTGCACGGGTGCCCCCTGGCATCGCCCAGCGCCCTCCCCGGTGTCGTTGCAGTGACGGAACCGCTTCCTCACGCCGACATGGTCCACATCGTAGAAGCAGGTCTTGGAGCAGGGGGACCAGGGCGTCCAGTCGCTCCAGGGGCCGGTGGGCTCTGGGGATCACGGGGGGATGGGGTGGGGGACAGGGCTGATCAGCACTGCCCGGCTGTGACATCAGGGGGGCTATGGACAAACCCCAGGGACGGGCCCCCGGGCTCAGGCTCTGGCGCCCGAGGACAGGGAGGACAGCGGTGCCCCAGGCCAGGGCGGAGGGCCAGGCAGGGCATGTTCTGTTCTCAACTGGTGGCACAATGGGAGGATTGGGCCAGTTGTCATCTCCAACGCCAGCTGGCAGAGCTGCCCGGACGCCTGGGTTCCACGCCCAGGCTGCTCTGCACTACCCCAGAAGGAGTGCTGCCCTACGACCCAGGGCAACACGTGCCAGGACAGAGGGACCCTGTCCCCTCCCCGCAGGCTGCCCCGGGGCCGGGCGCGGTGTACGTACCGGAGACACAGGCCGTGTGGCACTCGCGGACTTGCTGTGCGTCCCCCTCGCACGGGGCTCCGCCGTTGGCAGGTGCCGGGTTGGTGGGGGATCTGGGGAGGTGGGGGCAGGTAGTTAGGGAGAGCGATCGCCAGGGGGCAGCACAGCTGGGTGCTGCACCACGGCAACACCTGCCACGGGTGCCAGGGCGCTGCAGCCCACGGCCCCCCGGCAACGCCACAGCGAGGGGGGACCCTGATTCTCCTCCTGCAGGATCCTGCTTCCCGGCAGCGGGGAGGCTGAGCGGGCATGTCGAGGCGCCCCCTGCCCACAGGGACCCCGTGCTGCCCGCAGGAATCGCTGCCCCCGTGCCAGGACACGGGGCCAACGAGAGAATTCGGGCGACACGGACGGGGCAGACCGGAGGGGACCGAGGGGTCACCGCTGAGTTTGAAATCCCCCCTGAAAGCCGGCACACCCCAGAGCACAGCGCCCCCTAGTGCTGCACTGGGGTCAGCACTGACTGAGGGGAGAGCGCCCCCTACTGAGCCCCCCTACACACAGCACCCCCTACTGAGCCCCGCCCCGCTCCCTGCTGCCCAGCGCTCCCACCAAGCCCCCGCCCTGCTCCCTCGCGCCCCCCATCCCAGCACTGCTTGTGACAGGAGACAGCCCCTGCCGAGCCCCTGCAGGACGGCACCCCTAGCATGGCACTCAGGCCAGCGCTCCCAGCGTGGGCCCTACTGAGTCCCTACTCCCAGCCCCGCAGTGTCTGGTTTTCTTGGGGGTCTCCTGCTGTGGGAGGGTCCCAGGGCGGTGCCCACCCGGCGGGGTCCATGCACTTCCCCCTCTGCACCTGAATCTCTCCCGCATGCCGACTCCGCAGCTGCGGTCGCAGGGTGTCCACGGGGACCAGGCCGACCAGCCGCAGTTAACGGGGCAGGCCAGGTCGTCGCATGTCACCACCCCGTCCAGGCACACGCTGGGGAGAGGAGACGCAGGGTCAGGGGGCCTGGGCCCAGGGCTCCCTGCCGCACGTGCGGCGCACTCAGTGGGGGCCGCAGGGCCATCGGCCGGCCGGGGCTGCCATGAGGCCTAACACTGACCCACACTCCAGCAGCCCTGGGCACAGATGCTGCTGCCCGGCACTCGGCAGGGCCGGCCCCGCGCTGAGCCAGAGCCCAAGGGACAGTGCCAGGGAGCGCCACACAGAGCGACGGGGCAGGGCTGTTGGAGAGCACCCAGGGGTGTGTCTGGTGGGTGCAACATGCTGGGGGCAGGAGGGCTGCTGTGGGCACAGTGCCCAGGGCAGGCCAGGGGCAGGGCGTGCGGAGCGAGCCGAGGGGGAGGAGCCCAGGCCCCGTCAGGGCGGGCAGAGCATGGGGAGCGCGCGCAGGGCGTGCGGAGCGAGCCGAGGGGGAGGAGCCCAGGCCCCGTCAGGGCGGGCAGAGCGTGGGGAGCGCGCGCAGGGCGTGCGGAGCGAGCCGAGGGGGAGGAGCCCAGGCCCCGTCAGGGCGGGCAGAGCGTGGGGAGCGCGCGCAGGGCGTGCGGAGCGAGCCGAGGGCGAGGAGCCCAGGCCCCGTCAGGGCGGGCAGAGCGTGGGGAGCGCGCGCAGGGCGTGCGGAGCGAGCCGAGGGGGAGGAGCCCAGGCCCCGTCAGGGCGGGCAGAGCGTGGGGAGCGCGCGCAGGGCGTGCGGAGCGAGCCGAGGGGGAGGAGCCCAGGCCCCGTCAGGGCGGGCAGAGCGTGGGGAGCGGGCGCAGGGCGTGCGGAGCGAGCCGAGGGCGAGGAGCCCAGGCCCCGTCAGGGCGGGCAGAGCGTGGGGAGTGGGCGCAGGGCGAGCAGCGCCCCGATGCGGCAGCCTGGGGGCAGCAGGGCGCACGGGCAGGCGGGGGGCAGCGCAGGCAGGGCCGACGCCCGCGAGGGGCCGTCCGGGGGCCCCAGAGCCCAGCCCCCCGGCACTCACCACTGGCTGCAGTTGTCGTGCAGGAACATCTCCCCGGGGAGGCGCCGCTCCTGGCTGAAGTCACAGTGGCACTGGCTGACGTTCACGCAGCCGCCCTCCTGCAGGTAGAGTCCCGGCGGGCACCGGCAGCCTGCCAACGCCAGCCGGACGCAGTGAGGCCGGGGGGCGCGGGCCTGGTGGACCCTCGGCGCCCAGGGATCGGGTCACCCAGCAGGGACCCAGAGTCACCCGCCAGAGAGAAGCCCCAGGACTCCAGGCAGCGGGGCTGTGGGCTGGGCGCCGGTACACGGAGGGCACCCGAGGCCATCGCCTCCCAGGCCTGGGGGAGACTCAGTCCCGGCCGGCTGAGAGGCCGGGGTGGATGGGGAGGGGGCCGCCGGGGCCAGGCCGGGCGACAGCCGGGGATGTGAAGGACGGAGCCATTGGCCAGGGCCCCTGCGCTCTCGCTGATGCCCTGCCGCCCCTCCCCTGCCCCCCAGCGCCCCCCTGCGCCGCTCACCCTCCACACAGCGGCTGTGGCAGCTCCTCTCGGCGTTCAGCTCCCGGCAAGACTGGGGGCACGGCGCCACCAGGCCCCTCTCGCAGTCCCCTGCCTGCACGTGCACCATCTCGGGGCCACAGTCTGGAGGGGCGCAAGGCAGTCAGGCCCAGACCCTCCAGCTGCCCCACACACCCCTCCCAGTGCCCCCCATTCCCACTCCACGTCCTCCCCCAGCATTCCCCACGCAGACCCATGGGCCCTCATCCCCCCCCATAGCCCTTCCCCGCCTTTGCCGCTCTTTGCTTACCGCGGGCATCCCCGCAGGGCTGCAGGTTGCAGGGCTCTGTCTGCACGGCGTCGCCGGGGCAGGGCTGGCCCCCGTTCTTGGGCGGGGGGTCAGCGCAGCTCCTCGTGCGGCTCCGCACTCCGCCCCGGCACTCGGCGTCGCAGTCCGACCACTCGCCCCAGGGGGCCCAGGTGCCATTCACTGACCCAGAGAAGGGGCAGGGACGGGGTGAGCACAGAGCTGGAGAGCCCTGGCCTGCTCTCAGCCCCGCTGGCCTGGCCCCATGCCACGCCGGATTCCCCTCCCCCCGCCCGACCTTGCGACAGGCGAGGGCCCCGCGCCCTGCCACCGGCCGCCAGCGATGCTCGCAAGGCTGGGGGCAGCTCCCCGTGGGACAGTCCCACACAGTGAGGTCCACTGCCGGGGGGGGGTGGTCCACGTTCCCCGGATGCCTCCAACAGCAGCTAGGCAAAGTGCAGAGGCCGGGAAGGGCGGCTGGCTGGGTCCAGCAGGGCAGGAGTGGGGCCCAGACCCTGGCAGCCCAGCCCTTGCCCGAGCGGCAGGGCTGGGCCATGGGGCTCAGTAGATGGGGGCTGTGTGCTGAGGAGGGGGCTGAGCCTCTATCCCCAGCTATGAGGGGCTGTGCAGAGGGAGCAGGCAGGTGGGGCGGGGTCCCTGCTCCCCAGGGGGCGCAGTGGGCACAGCAGGGGTTTCTGCTTCCCAGGGGGGCATGGCGGGTGGGGATCTCTGCTCCCCAAGGGGCAAAGCGGGTGGGCAGGGGTCTCTGCTCCCCAGGGGGCGCAGCGGGCGGGGGTCTTGGCGGGCAGGGCAGGGGTCTCTGCTCCCCAGGGGGCAGGCTGGGGGCTCACCTGGGCAGGCCCGGAGGAAGCAGGAGCGGCTGTCGAACTCGTTGCGTTCACACTGACCCCCGGGCAGGGCGTTCCGGAGCAGGTCCCGCTGGCGGAAGGTGATGCCCAGCCCGCACGACCGGCTGCACTCGCTCCAGCCGCTCCAGGGAGACAGGATGCAGTCCACTGGCGGGGCAGGAGACAGGCCTTAGAGATGGGGGTGCCAAGGGCTCCGGCCAGCCCCGCTGCACCCCGGGACATTTCCCCAGCCGGACCCAGCGCCCTGGGATCCAGCCTCGCCTTGTCTAGTCCGGGCCCCAGCCGGGGGCCATGCAGGCTGGGGCTCGTGGTGCTGGCCCCAGGGCCACCAGGGCTCCCATGGCCAGGATCTGCCGGAACCGGACAGCTCCAGAGCCTGGCCCCTGGCACCAGACCGCAGCAGCCATGGCTGTGCCTGCTGGAGATGGAGCCAGTGGGAGGGCAGGGGGCGGCTGTTGGAGGTCGGGCAGGCCTGGCTCCCTGCTCCGAGGTTCAGGCAGCTCCCCAAGCGTCGCTGGGAGGTTCCAGGGGGACAGGCCCAGGGCCGAGCGCCCGGAGCAGGAGCCCGGCACGTACCACAGCTGCTCTCGTCAGAGCCGTCCTGGCAGTCCGGGTGCAGGTCGCAGCGCTTCTCCAGGGCCAGGCACTCCCCGCTGCCACAGGACAGCTGCTTGGCAGAGCAGACGCTGGGCCGCCCGGTCGGGGAGGCCAGGGTGGCGATGGGGACGGCCAAGGCGGTGGGGCCTCCTGCAGAGACAGGCAGCCGCCCACAGGAGAGAAGTGAGGGGGGCGTCTGGCCCGGCCCTCAGCTACCACCTGCCAGGGCTAACACCGACCCGTGGGCCTGGCCCAGCGCCCCCAGCCCGCAGGCACCGAGCCCCATTCGCTCAGCGAGGAGCCGCCCGCCTCCAGCCCCTGGGAGCCCAGCCTGGCAGCTCCTAGGCCAGCCTCGCCAGCCTTTGCCCATGTGTGACCCGCTGGGCTGGTCCTGGTCTAATTCCTGCCCACATCAGGAGTGGGCCCTAGCCCCACACTGGCAGTCCGCGAAGGGGGCTCAATGCTGAACCCCACAGGCCCCAGGAGCGGGGCTGACAGTCCCACTTACTCCACAGAGGCCCCCAAGCAGGGCCTTAGGGGGTGGTAATTTTCTGTAATGTTTTGTATGAACATGGTGGGTGCCTCAGTTTCCCCCAGGCGGTTGGAAAGGGAAAGGGCTGGTGGCTCTTCCCAGAGGCCCAGGGAGGCAGATGTGGCTCACACCTGGCTGTCTGGGGTTGGGGGCCAGGTCAATGGAGGGTCCCTGAAGACAATGGCAAAGCCAACCACTGGGACATTTGGTACCTAGCAACTAACCCCCGCCCACCAGCTGGGGAACAAATAGCAAGGAGGAGCCTTGAGGGCCAGGCCTGGGAACACAAACAAAAAGAGGTGGGGGACAGAGCAAGAGCCAGGTCTGGCACACTGAGGGGCCTCCCAAAGACCGTTCCAAAGCTGGGGCCATAGCCCCGCTCCTGTGGGTCTGTGACGGGGGCCAGGGTGCTGGGAGGATCTGGCGCCAGGCGAGCCCCCAGGTCAAATCCAGGGTGTCCAGCTCCATTGTGGGGTGGCTATGAGGGTCTGGCCCCATCCCTCTCCCCACTCACCGCAGTGCCACTCGTCTGACCCGTCCAGGCAGTCCTCCTGCCCGTCGCACACGAAGGCGGCCTCCACGCAGCCCAGCACCTCGCAGGCAAACTGGCCCTGGGTGCAGAGGAGCCGGGGGAAGGGCAGCCCTGCTGGAAGAACACACGGGCTGGGGGGCTGGCACTGAACCCCCTGCGGGGTGCCCAGCGCAGAGCTATCCTGTCCCCAGTAGCCCCTCACGCGTGGCATCCTTAGGGGACAGGGTCGCAGCTCTGCCCCACTGCGCGGGGCTGGATCTCGGCAGGCCCAGGGCTGCTCCCCTGGAGGGCACAGACTATCTGCAGAGTCGCGGAGCCAGGCAGGGTCCAGGGGAACTCGGAACGGTGGGAGGAGGTGCCCAGGCCAGGGCACGTGGGTAAGGCCCGCCTTAGAGAGGCCAGCAGCTGTTTAATGGGCAGGGTTTCGCAGGGCAGCTCCCCCACAGGGGTCAGCAGCTCCGCTCCCTGCAATGGCTGGGTTCTCCTTGGGGGTCACCCCCCGCCCATCCCTGCTCAGCTGGCAAGCTCCCGGCCACAGCTCTGCCACGGCCCATCCACGGCCCTGCCCTCCCCCCAGCACCGGCCCCCTGCTTACCAGCCAGAGTGGTGGCCAGCCCAGGCCTGCCAGGCTGGGAGGGGCCAGTGTGCAGCCCAGGCAGCCCCGTGGTGCCAGGCCCAGGACCGGCTGCCGACACAGTCACAGCCGCCATGCCCGGCAGGGTGGGGCCCAGCAGGCGTGGGCTCCCCGGAGAGGTTGTCCCTGCCCAGAAGAGCCCAGGAGTCCCTGGGGACCAGGCAGTGGGCATCTCCCCCGGGCGCCCGGGCTCTGGGCTTGCCACGCCGGGAGCTCTGGAGCGCCTGGATTCCTCCACAAGGCCAGGCGTCCCAGTGCCCCACCAAGGCCGAGCTGTGCTCAGGTGGGGCACCTCGGGGCCAGCTGCTCCAGGCCTGCGCATGTCCCCTGCAGGCCCTGTCGTCCCCAGCGTTGGCACGGTGCCCGGCTCCTTCCCTGGGTGAGCCAGAGAGAGAAAACGTGTCAGTGACGGGCTGGGCCAGTCACCCTGACTTCGGCCAGACCCACCTGCCTCCCCCACAGCCCCGCCTGCCTCCGCCCAGACCCACCTGTCTTCGCCCAACCCCACCAGCCTCCCACCCAGCCCCTCCTTCCTCCCCGCAGCCCCGCCTGCCTCCCCCCAGACCCACCTGTCTTCGCCCAACCCCGCCTGCCTTCGCCCCAGCCCCGCCTGTCTTCGCCCAACCCCACCAGCCTCCCACCCAGCCCCACCTTCCTCCCCGCAGCCCCGCCTGCCTCCCCCCAGACCCACCTGTCTTCACCCAACCCCGCCTGCCTTCGCCCCAGCCCTGCCAGCCTCCCACCCAGCCCCACCTTCCTCCCCGCAGCCCCACCTTCCTCCTGCCTCAGCCCCGCCTGCCTCCCCCCTCCCCACCTGAGATACGGAGGTATGTGGGGGTCACCAAGCTGGCTGAGCCAACTGGACAGGCCGTCAGGAAGGACTGGCTGAGGCTGCCCCAGATCAATGGAAAACCCGAACAGACAATGGCAGCCCCAGCCCCTGGACCTGGGCACAGGGAATCTGGGCACAGACCCGGCTGGAGAGCTAAGGGCTGGGAAGTGCAGGGGGATGAGAGAAGCTGGCTGCGGGAAGGAGTTGAGGCTCCCTACCTTGGGGTCTGACCCAGGGGGTCAGACAGAGACAGGCAGCATCATCAGTGGGGGTCCTGACAGCAGGGCTGCGCTCTGGGCTGGCCAGGAGAGAGGGTGCTCTGACCATCCAGGGCTCAGCTCCGGGCTTCCCAGGCTGCCTGAGGGTTGCTGCAGGTCCGGGCTAGGCCTGTCGGTCCCTGTGGAGCAGAAGAGGCTCCCCCAGGACCCCTTGGGGTCTGACATTGCGAGGGGGCTCCTCCTGGACACAGCTGTAGCCCCGACGCTGGGGATCCGTGACACCGACACCACCCCCTGGGGCAGCAGGCGCAGGGCTGGTTTGGGGACTGTGGGGCTGCTGGCAGGACGGGCCGGGCCTGTCCATTCCCAGTGACTCGGACACTCCTGCTCTCTAATGGGGACCCAGCACCCGGTGCCACGTCTCTTTGCCCTGCTCCCGGCCCACTCTCACCTGCTGCCATGGTGCCTGGCGGCTTCACTGGCTGGCCCGTGGGTTTGGCCTCACGGCTCTCATTGACTGTGCTGGGAATCCTGGATCCTGGGACCAGAGTCGCCGTGGGGAGCAGGGGGTGCTCAGAGGTGGGCCTGGGCCCCAGTGGAGCAGCACCTTGGGGAGAGGGAGAAGGAACTGATCAGTGGGAGGGCCATGGTGCTGGCTGAGCTGCTCTGGGTCCCCCCTCCTGCCCCCTAGATTCCCACGTCCTGCCCCCTAAGCCTCCCCATCCTGCCCCCCCACCTAGCACATCCCTGCTCGCCCAGGAAGGCCCTGCAGCCGGCCCTGCCATCACAGGGGGCCGCAGGGGCTTCACACAGCGCCCCGAGGCCCCCACCATCCCCCACCAGCAGCACGCCCCAGTCCCGGGGACCCCGACCCCAGGCAGAGTCGTGCACTCCGGTCTCCCCAGGGCAGAGGCTGGACTCGGGGGCAGAGACGAGACAGCTCAACGGGGAAGGCTCCGGGCCCCACCTGTCGTGCCCAGGGTGCCTGGCCCTATGGGAGAGGTGCCCGCAGCTGGCAGTGCTGGGAAATGGGGCTCAGGGGAGAGCAGGAGACATGGCGGGGGCTGGGGAGATGGAAAGGGCTCAGAGAAGCCTCCATAGGGTGGGGGTGGGGGGAACACGTGCCTGCTGGTCTCTAGGGCACATCCCCCGGGGGCGAGGGAATGGCTATCGGGGGGCGCCTGGGAACGGGCGACGGAGCTGGGCCATGGGGGAACCTCCCGCGGGGGATCCTCTCCTCAGGGTCTGAGTCACTCACACCCGCGTGGGCAGAGCCCGGGGCAGGCCGCCGGTGGCCCCTCGCCCGTCCATGCCCAGCCGCCAGGGCAGTTCTGGCTCTCTCTGCTCCAGGCTCTCTCCAGCCCCCCGCCCCCCCGGCAAGGATTCCCTGACTAATGGGATGTTTTCCTGGGGACTCGGCCCAACTGTCCCTTCCTGCGGTGCCCTGACTGACCCCCGGGCACTTGCCCCCTGCCCCAGGCCCGGCAGCTCCCTGCACGTGGTTCGCCCAGCACCAGCAGCTCAGGCCATCGGCAGTGACGGGCTAGGCAATCACGGGGCCTTTTTCTCCCCAGAGCCCGGGACTCTGCCCTGCAGCCTGGCACTGGTCGGGGCTGGGCAGATGCAGGGAGGGACCCCTGAGCAGGGAACGGAGCAGGCGAGGCGAGGCTCAGCCCCAAATAAACTCAGCGCAAGGCTGGGCCCAGGTGGAGCTGGGCTGCCTGCTCTGTCGCCCCATGGGGGAGGGCAAGGCCGAGGCCTGGCACTACCCACCCCTCCCCTGGCAGGGCCTGCAAGGTGCCCCCAGGGGCCGGAGCCCAGAGTGGGGGGCATCAGCCTGTGCAGGATCCAGAGAAAGGTGCTCCGGAGGACGGGGAGAGCAGCCCAGGGTGAGAGGCTAGAGCAACGGCCGGGGGTACCAGGGACCCAGCTCAGCCCTGCAGGGTCACAGACACCCTGCTCCAGGTCCCCGCCCCGCAGGGTCACAGGCCCCCTCATGCTCTCCAGCCCTGCCAGGTTACAGGCCCCCCTGCTCCCTGTCCCCACCCTGCTGGGTCACAGGCCCCCCTCATGCTCCCCAGCCCGGCCCCACAGGGTCACAGAGCCCCCCACCCCCGATCTCGGGGGGAGCAGCACTCACTCCAGGGGCAGCCCAGCGCCTCCATGCGCAGGTGGATGCTCCGGTGATACTCCACAGGCACCAGCCGCAGGTAGCGGGCGAGGATCAGGGGGCGCAGCTCCCTCTGCACCGGCGTGTGACTGTCGAAGTTTCCCTCCAGTACCTGGCCGAGGGACCCGGAGGGAGCGGTCAGCCCAGGGCTGGAGAGCGGGCAGGGGGGAGGCTCTGTCCCCACTGCCGGCTGGCGTGGGACGGGAGGGGGCAGGCTCGGGGGCTGACCGAGGCGGGGGTCTGGGTCTGAGCTGCACCCAGATCTCAGGCTTCAGCCGAGGGCCACGCTGGTGACTTGCCAGGCCCCTGAGGGTGGCACCTCTGTGGCATCATACAGCAGCCCCTGGAGACCACGGCTCCCGGCACGCAGTGCTCCATCATGACAGGAGCAGCCTGGCCGGAGAGACCCTGAATGCCGACCCGCAGGGCCCTGGCCCTGGGCACTGACGGAGCCGGGCACGCGCGGTGGCATGCTGGGCACTGGAGATGAGGGCACGCTGCAGAGCTCGTGGGCTGCCTCAGGCCACCCGTGCCGCGCAGACGGCCCAGTGGCCTGGGGTGGGGGGAGCGGGCCGAGCCCCGGGGGGCATGGCCGGGTACCTGAGCCGGCTGGGGGGGCACGGCGCCGCGTGCTGCCCCCGTGTAGTCACGGTAGTGCACCCCGTCGTGGCTGTACTGCAGACGATACCTGGTGACGTAGCCCCCGGCCGTCGGCCCGCCCTGCGTGACCAGTGCGCTCACGAAGGTGGGCTGCAGGAAGTCCACCTGGAAGTACGGGCTGCTGTCGGTCTCCAGGGGGCTCCAGCCTGGCTCGATGTTCAGTCTGGGAGGGGCAGAGGGGAAGCGATGGGGCAGGCCCAGCACCAGCCCTGACCGAGAGGGCCCAGGCACCCTGGGGTGGGGAGTCGCCCACCGAGATCCATCGGTGCCAGGGCCCTGCCACCTGACAGCTCCCTCCCTCAGGGGGCTCAGCAGCTCCCACGGGGCATGACCCCCCCAGGGCACCCGCTCCCCTCCCGCCAGCAGGAAAGGGGGCTGGTCGCAGCTCCTGGAACCCATGCGTGACCCAGAGCACAGGGACCTTGGTCGCCCGCCGGCCCCTCGCCTTAGACGCTGCGGGGACAGACCCCAACCCACAGATCCGTGCCCCACTCCACAGGCAGGGAAACTGGCCCCGAGGCAGCCTGGAAACCTCCTCCCAGGGGCTGAGACCCTCCCATCCATTCCCGCCCAGCGGTGAGTCCCTGCTCGCCGGTCGGGGTGTGGCTGGGGGCCCTGGCAGAGCCGGGCCGAGCTGGAGCCGTGGGATGCACTCGCCCTGCTGCCGCGGCTGCACAGCTGTTCCGGCTGGTGTGAGCTCGACACGGGCTGGTGTGAGCCCGGCTGGACGAGCGGGGACCCCAGCCCTCGCTCGTGCCACAGACGTCACCTGAGACGGTCCCCTGCGATTGGCTCGGACTGCCCTGAGCTAACCCCTGCCGCTGGTCCAGGCGCTGGCTGGGCAGAGCCTTTCGGGGACGGAGAATCCACCACGTCCCAGGGTCAGTTCCCCTCCTGCCAGCCTGACCGTGCCCATCTCCTTCCAGCCACTGGGGGGGACCTGTGTCCGCTGGCAGGAGGAGCCCTCCCCCCCATTCCCACCCCCAGGCCCTGGCAGGAGGGGCTGGTCACGTGGCAGGGGGCTGCTCACATGTTGGGCACCATGTTGAGGCGCCCGGCATCCGGGGGGTTGCTGTCCCGGTGGGAGGAGGCGCTCAGCTGCTGGTAGCGGATCCTGCCGTCGTCCAGGCCCAGTGGCTCGCTGCAGGGACCTGCAGGGAGATGGGGCAGCTCAGAGCAGCCGTGCCCCCACATGCGCCCCTGTGTCCCCTCCCCCACAGCGGGTAACCCCAGAAGGGCCCCTGTGACAAAGCGGGACTGTTCTTAATGTTTCCTCTGAATAGTGTGGGCGTGCCTCAGTTTCCCCTACACAGTTCTTAAGTCTCTAGGTGGTGGGATAAGGGTGTATGATCATTGCAGAGCCCTAGAGAGCAGGTGTGGGCAAGGGTCTGGACACAGAGAATGGCCGACACCCTGTTTCCTGGCCACTGATGGCCTGGCCCTTCCCCCCTGCCAGGTGAGAGCTGAAGGACTGGAGAACAAAGGGATCAGGTGCCCTCGTGGCCAGGGAAAGGGACAAAGCCCAGAGGAGGAGGGGCTGGAGGGAGTTTCAGTTTGGGGCTGACTGGGACATGGAGTGAAGGGCAGACGTGGTTGTCTGGCTCACTGCCCCCCAAAATGGGCCCAGCTGAGGGGTCCTGTTCTCTGCACCAACAAGCTCTGTGTTAGACCATGTTCCTGTCGTCTAATAAACCTTCTGTTTTACTGGCTGGCTGAGAGTCCCGTCTGACTGCGGAGTTGTGGGGCAGGACCCTCTGGCTTCCCCAGGACCCCGCCTGGGGGGACTCGCTGTGGGAAGCGCCCGGAGGGGCAGAGGAGGCTGAAGGCTCCGAGGTCAGACCCAGGAAGGTGGAAGCCGGGTGAGCTGTGTGTCCTGCAGACAGGCTGCTCGCAGAAAGGAGACTGCCCCAGAGTCCTGCCTGGCTTCATGGGGAGCAGTTCCAGAGCATCGCCCCGGGACTCCGTGACAGCCCCCCATGAGTGGGGGAAGGCAGTACCTGTGGGGGTGGGGAGGACGTCTCCAGGGAATAGCCAGCCCTCTGTGCCCTGGGACACCTGCAACACAGGGAAAGAGCCGTTACCCCTCCTGCCACCAGCCCCTCTGTCCGGCCGCTCCTCCCCCCGTCTGGCCAGTCAGGTACCAGCCTGTGACCCACCCACAGCCTTGGGCACCAAGAGATCGTGACCCTCCCCACCGACAGCCACTCCTCCAGCCCTGCTGCCATCCACTCCCCTCCCCTCCCCTTCCAGCCATTCATTTCCCCCTCCCCCAACCCTGCAGCCATCCACTCCCCCTCCCCGCACAGGGTGTGACGTTATCGACATAATCTGGGACCATATAGATCATTGTTGCAACCAAGGTCCTGTAGTGGCACCAAATCTTGTACAAAGGGGGTCAAATGAGGTGTCCCAGGTTCAGAGGGAAGGATGGGGAGCGGAGTCTGCAGAGCAGAACAGCTGGGCAGCTGATCTCTGGAGAATGCAGGGGAGGACAGGTTTACTCTCCTCTCCGGACACTTTGGATATGACTTGCAGTCTCTCAGTGAACTTAACATCTGATTCCAGGTGGAAGCAGAGGTTGGTGAGGGAAGGACAACAGAGCTTTGAGTCTGGCTTGTCAGTGAAAATGGATGGTTTCTCTTTAAGACAGAGTCTAGCCTTGGAATCGGTAGCAGTTAAGGATCTGAGAACTGGGGAACTGTGGTAATGCAAATTACTTGGCTGGCAGGGAGAAAGAGGACTAGCTAATAGCTGTTAGCACAGAGAGCATGGCCAATCAGCCAGTGAATTCCGTTACGCCAGAGAAATCTGGGTTTGATCCTTCAGGAAGGGAAGGAAAGAGAGAGACCTTAATTCTGCAAAGGGAAGCCACAGGCTGACTCTAAAAGGCCCAAACCCCAATAGCGTTGAGCCAAAGGTGTGGCATGACAAAACTGATTGTAAATGGACACGTGCAACGAATTTGTTGTTGTTGCTCATGGTAATTCTTGTAACTAATGTGTTGCTATTACCAAGAACTGTAAAAATGTCCAATGTGCCTAATCTTTTGAAAAAACCCTTGAACATGTTAAAAGGAATACATGAGAACACACTTTGTGATAAAAGGCCTTGTTATACTGACGTTTCACAGTTAATGCCTGTAAACAGTATTGGAACTTTTCACAGGGAAAAAGACATTCCAGACCTGATGTGCTGTATGAAATGGGGAAACTGAGGCACACTACCCTATTGCTTTCACGGCTAACTGCCAAGGTTCCTGTACTATGGACAACATTAATATCTACATTGACGTGATGTTAATTGGGTTCCACACATTTGCCAGAGCTTGTATGGATAAAGTAGCTACGTTCTTTAGCTCTTGGCAAGATCACATGAGACCTACAGGAACCATGCTGCAAGGGCAGATCCAATCCACTATTGTTCTAACCAAGTTTTACCTGGGGTCTGTAAAGAGATTCAATCATGTTATTGACCAGGACTTTGGCAAACCATTTCTGTTCTACACTGGTACGGCTTCGAACCCAATACCAGCTGTAGTGAGACAGAACCCAGGATGGGGAGCTCTTGGGATGCAGTCAGAGATGTTTGTGCCATCCCTTCCTGCATCACTTTTGCGTTGGGGCTGTGACGTAATTGACGTAATCTGGGACCGTATAGATCATTGTTGCAACCAAAGTGCTGTCGTGGCACCAAATCTTGTATAAAGGGGTGTCTCAGACAAGGTGATGGTGGGCTGGTTAGGATGATGCTGTCTATATTTGTGTATCGTTTTTGTAGTTAAAGTTATGAATAGTGAGCTGTAGCTCACGAAAGCTTATGCTCTAATAAATTGGTTAGTCTCTAAGGTGCCACAAGTCCTCCTTTTCTTTTTGTAGTTCAAACGTGTGCTGTGCTTCTGGGGGACACCCCAGACAGGTTGGTGTCAGCTCTGCCCAGCCTGCTGGATGGCCTATTAAGGACCATCAGCGATACCATTGACCCATTGCGAGAAGGCAGACACGCCTTGCGATTCAGCAAAGTGTGCGGGGACTTGCCCATGTGACTCCAAACTCCATTCTGCTGTAATTTTCCACAGTAAGAACACAGAGGGGTTCTTACTCCTGGAAAAGTCTATAAAAGGCTGATGCCACATCTCCATCTTGTATTCAGTCCTGCTTCCTGCCTCTGGAGGGACTTTGCTATGCTGAAGCTTTGAACCAAGGACTGAAAGACCCATCCCAGCTGGGGATGTTCTCCAGAGACCTGATTTGAACCCGCAGTTTATTCCATGACTGCTACAAGCCTGAACCAAGAACTTTGCCATTGCTGTGTGTCATTGATTCCATTGAACCCATTCTAGCTCTCATCTCTATCTTTTCCTTTTATGAATAAACCTTTAGATTTTAGATTCCAAAGGATTAGCAACAGTGTGATTTGTGGGTAAGATCTGATTTGTATATTGACCTGGGTCTGGGGCTTGGTCCTTTGGGATGGAGGGAACCTTTTTTTTTTACTAGGGTGTTGGTTTTCATAACCATTCCTCCCCATAACGAGTGGCCCTGGTGGTGATACTGGTGTGACGATGTGACTCAGCAGGGAGCGGTGAGTGTTGACCTGGGAATGTGCCCTGGGGATGGGAGACCTGAGAGCCTGTCACCTGAGCCAGGAGGGGGAGGGGGAGGTAACACCTCTGCCCAGGAATGTGAAGACAGGCTGCAGGAGAGAGGCTGCTGGGGCGGGTGTGTGTGTGTGTGTGTGTTAGTTTTCAGTTTGGGGCTGGGTGGAGGAACGCAGGGAACCCCAGGGCTGGGGTCTGCTCCCCCAAAAGGACTTGACTGAGGGGTCCTGGTTGTACCCACAAGCTCTGTTTTCGACTGTGTTCCCATTGTCCAATAAACCTTCTGTTTTACTGGCTGGCTGAGAGTCTCAGTGAATCCCAGGAAGAGGGGTGCAGGGCCTGGACTCCCCCACACTCCGTGACAACTGGGAAACTGGAGTGTCTGAGGGAATCGCTTGTGTGACTTGTGGTTAGCCAGTGGGGTGAGACCGAAGTCTTCTCTGGCTGGCTGGTTTGCCTTGGTGCCCACAGAAACCCCAGCCTTGGGCTGCAACTGCCCGACTTGAAGCAATTTGTCCTGTATGGGCACTCTCCGTTGGGTCCCGCCAGAACCAGCCTCGTTACACAGGGTCCTGCCCTTCTGCACAGGTCCCCAGCTCGGTGGCAGCCCAGCCAGGCAGGGCTTGGGGGGACATGGGGACAGGTCATTAACACACTAACAGGGCAGCTGCAAGATTCCCCCTCCCCTCCCTGCCCCGCTGCAGGCTCTCTCACCTCCTGGGTGGGTGGCGAGGGCTGCCCGGGGGCCCAGCTGCTGAAAGAACCAGAGCAAAGGGATGAATTAGTGTTGCCCCCGCTGGAAAGCTGCCGCCGGGGGCCTCCCGTCCCAGGTCATGGGGCAGCCCCTCTCCACTGCACTGGGGGAACCCCCGCCCCAGGCCTGCCCGCTCAGCTCCAGGGCATGGCTCCCAGAAGGGGGCATCAGACCAGCCCCCCAGGGAGAGCTCTGCAGAGCCAGGGATGCACAGGGCAACACACCCATGCTGGCCAGCAGGGCCTGGGGAGTGGTAGGGTACACCAGGGGTCACGGGGGCTGGAATGGGGGGCTGGGTCCCTGGATGGGGTATTGGGATGGATCCAGTTGGAGAATCTCCTCCCAGCGGCAGGGCTGGTGCCCCACAGCCCAGGCCTGGGGGCAGGCAGCAGGGTTCGCTCCCACGCTGACCCCAGGATGGGCCGACAGGACTTGTCCTGCTCCCCTCGCTGTACGCCCGCCAGCTGTCTCCGTGACACATCCCTGTCTCCGACAGGCCTCGTCATAGGGGTCCAGGCAACCCCCCCACCTCTGCCCCATGCGGTACCTGGCTGTGCTGGCAGGGGGCACTGTGCTCCCGGGCAGGGCGCCGCAGCTGGCCTCGTCGGTGCCGTCCAGACAGTCGGCGATGCCGTCGCACCGCCGGGAGGCGTCGATGCAGCCGTCAGACAGCGCGCAGTGGAAGTGGGAGAGGGGGCAGCGCCAGGGGGCGGAGGGCCCCACGGATGGGGCTGTCCCTGTGAGGGGGCACAGAGGCGGGGCTGGTAAGCAGGCCGGGGGAGCTCTCCGAGCAGGCATGGGAGCAGAGGCTGCACAGGCCAGCCGGGCTCAGCCTTTCCCAGGCTCCAGACCAAGGCCTGGGGAGACATTTCCTGTGCCTGGCAGCCCTAGCCCCGGCCCTCCCGCTCTAGCATGTGGCTGCAGCTCCGAGCGCCTGGTCTGAACCGACCGTGCGAACTGCCGTGGGCTCTGCTCTGCCACCACAGAAAGGCAGCCCCCTCTGGGCAGGGAGGCAGCGGCTGATCGGACGGGACTCGAAGGCCCAGACCTGAGCTGCCTCGGGGGTGGTTTGCAAAGCTCGCTGCCCCGGCACGAAGAGGCTGCCCCCTCCGGGGAGGCCCGCAGCAGCTGTTCAACAGCCACAGCCCCTGCCCAGCCAGCGTGGGACGGTGCGACTGCCGAGGCTGAGTCCCCAGGACACTCCCTGAGCCCTGCAGGGCTGGCCCCGGCCCCGCCCTGCCCCCCGGGCTGGGCCCCCCCGCTCACCGCAGCGCAGCTCGTCCGAGAAGTCTCCACAGTCGTCGACTCCGTTGCACACGGCGCCGCGGGGCCCAGCGGGGACGCAGCGTCCGTTGCGGCACTGGAACTGACCGGTCCGGCAGGGCCTCCGGCCCGGTGGTGCAGTCGGTGCCCCAGGGGGCACAGGGGGCACTGGGGGGCAGGGAAGGCGGAAGAGCAGGTCAGGGGGGTGAGGCAATTCCAGGTCAGTCCCAGGAGACGGGCCCGCCCTGAGAAACCAAGCCCCCAACCCCAGGGGGCGCCCTCACTGCACCTGCCCCCCCCACCTTCCCGCCCCCGCCGCCCGCGAGGGGCCAGGGCGCGGTACCTCTCTCGCAGCCCAGCAGCTCGGCCCGCAGGAAGATCCCGTGGTGGAAGTCGTGGGGGAGGATGCGGACGTGCCGGGCACGGACCATGTGCTGGAACGTCCTCACCACCGGCGTGGAGTCGTCGGCGTTCCCCAGGAACAGCTGCAGGGGCAGCGACCGGCCGGCTCAGCCCCACACGCCCTGCGCACGCCCCGCCCACGCCCCCGCCCCACACACACCCACGCCCCGCCCACGCCCACGCCCCACACACGCCCATGCCCCGCCCTAAACACGCCCACACCCCGCCCCCGCCCCACACACGCCCCCGCCCCGCCCCACACACGCCCCCGCCCCGCCCCCGCCCACGCCCATGCCCACACCCCGCCCACGCCCCACACACGCCCACGCCCCACACACGCCCACGCCCCACACACGCCCCACACACGCCCACGCCCCACACACGCCCCACACACGCACACGCCCCACACACGCACACGCCCCACACATGCCCACGCCCCAAACACCTCCCACACACGCCCACGCCCCAAACACGCCCACGCCCCAAAGACCTCCCACACACGCTCATGCCCCAAACACCTCCCACACACGTCCCAAACACCTCCCAACACATGCACACACCCGAAACACACGCATAAACACCTCAGAACACCTCCCAACACATGCACACGCCCCAAACACACACACGCACATGCCCCAAACACCTCCCAAGACACGCATATGCCACAAACACACACGCACACACCCCGATCACACACACACACACACACGCCCTGAACACAAGCACATGCCCCAAACACACACACCAAACACCTCCCAACACATTCACATGCCCCAAACACGCACTTACACACCTCCGACCACATGCACATGCCCCAAACATACATGCATACGCCCCAAACACACACATGCCAAATATATGCACATGCATGTGGAGAAAGTCCAGAAAAGAGCAACAAAATTGAGTAAAGGTCTAGAAAACATGAGCTATGAGGAAAGATTGAAAGAATTGGGTTTGTTTGGTCTGCAGCAGAGAAGACTGAGAGGGGACATGAGAACAGTTTTCAAGTACATAAAAGGTTGTTACAAAAAGGAGGGAGAAAAATTGTTCTTCTTAACCTCTGAGGACAGGACAAGAAGCAATGGGCTTAAATTGCAGCCAGGGCGGTTTAGGTTGGACATTAGGAAAAACCTCCGACCTGTCAGGGTGGTTAGGCACGGGAATAAATTGCCCAGGGAGGTGGTGGAGTCCCTGTCACTGGAGATTTTTAAGAGCAGGTCCTGCCATGAGTGCAGGGGACTGGACGAGATGCTCTCTTGAGGTCCCTTCCAGTCCTATGATTCTATGAGATGCCCCCCCCCAAACACACACACACACACACACACACAAATGCACGCACGCACAGAAGCTCCGGCGTATCCACGGGCTCACACAGCCACCACCTCACATACGCCCCCAGGGGTGCAGACCCCTGAGATGAAGGGGGATTTTTCCAGAATATTTTGTACGCATATTGTGCGTGCCTCAGTTTCCCCTATGCACGGCATGAGTAACTAGGTGGGGAGGAGAGGGGTGAAAGGTGTTTGCTTTGCAGAAGAATCCAGAGATCCAGGTGGGGCCTGGATCCAGACAATGGCCCATCAGTTTGTTACCTAGCTACTGACGACCCTGGTCCTCTGCAGGAAGCCAGGGAACAAGAGTGAGTCAGGAGGAGACCGGGTAGCCCTGCTTGTCGGGGAAGAAGAAGAACAAAGACTGAGGACATAGGGGGGGATGACCTTGGGTTATGGGCAGCTGGAGACACACACTTCTGGACTGGGGGTTGGGGACTCCACAGAGGGGTCTGAGCCAACCTGGGTTCTGGACATACCCCGCTGGACCCTGCTGGACCGTTCCCCTTCTCTGTGCTAACCACGAAAGGTCTAGGACAGGTGGCGTCCAGAGGTCGAATAAGCTTCCTGCTCTTACCCCGCTGGCCAAGAGTCTGAAGAGGTCAGGGTCATTGCTCCCTGTGGGGGTGCAAGCCTCCCAGGGGTGCGATTCGAGTGCACTCATGGTGGGAAGCAGGGGGCTGAAGGCTCAGAGGTGCGGTTCCAGGAGGCGGGGGAAGGGGGGTGTCCAGGGGCTTACGCCAGCGAGGGAGCATGACCCTAAGGGGGCTAACACTCTAACAGGGTCCTCACAGGCACCGCTCCAGAGCCGCGGGGGAGCACTGGGCCGGTGGATCTGTGACAGCGTCCAAACCAACCTCCCACCGCACACCACCACACAGCTGCTGGGGGGCTGGTTTGGGGAGGTACCTTGGGCTCCGGCTGGGCGTCCGCAGAGACCTCCCGGTACTCATGCCACCTCAGCCCGTCCATGCTGAACTGCAGGAGGAAGCTGGTAACGTAGGCGTCCGAGGAGCCTGCCCCCTGCACCACCACCCCTGGGGGAGGAGAACACAGCACAGCTCAGGGCCCCTGCAGGGACACGGGGCTCTCCAGGGTATGGGCTGGGGAGCCCCAGGAATCAGCACCAGCCTGTGAGCTGAGAGCTGCCCCTCGGCAGCAGGGCTGTGGCGGGGCGGGTTTGACGCCAGCCCGGCAGGGCCTGGCACCCCGGCTGCAGAGCGCCACATGGTCGGTCTGTCGGGATCGCTAAGGATCGTGTGGAGACAGCTCCAAGGATCGTCCCCAGCCCGCTCACTTGAAGAGCATGAGCCAGCGTTGCCAGCCCTGGACTGGCCTGCCGTATGGCTCAGCCTCTTGTCCAGTGGCAGGGAGTCCCACAGCCAACAGCCCAGGGCTGAGGATGATGCCCCGGCTCGGTGACCCATGTCTTCTTAGGGATACAGGTGGCCCAGGAGGTAATCGGGTCCTGGGCTGCTGAGGGCTCTGAAGAGGCACCGCACTTTGCCCAGCCCAGAGTGTGGAGAGCCAGCGCAGGGCACCGAGCAGCGGAGGATGGGCAGCATGGCACCCGCCCCCCAGCACTGCCCTGGGGCTCTGGCGTCTCCTGTGCCCCCCGGAAGCCAAGGAAGGCCGGGGGCTGGAGCATGTTCACTGCACGAGCGACCCAGGCCAGGCACCTACCCGTGAGGTTCCTGGGCTCCAGCAGATCCACCTGCAGGTAGGGCGGCTTGGAGACCAGCTCCTGGTACACCTCTGCCTGGGGCCCCCAGCCCTGCAGGTCCGAGCCTGGCAGCACGTAGTTGAGGCGCCCGGCGTGGGCAGGGTTCTCCGGCTGCTGGGAGGAGGCTGTGAAGCAGCTGTCCGGTAAGGAGGCCAAACCCAGCGGGCCGTAGCACCGGTCTGGCGGACAGAGACGGGGGTCACGGGCGCTGCTGTGCACGCTGGGCCAGAGGCAGGCGGGCCGGGCGGAGGGGGCTTGGCAGCAGAGCCCGACTCAGGAGATGCCCCTGCCCTGTGCTGGGAATCAGAGACTGACCCGGCCACACCGAGTCCATCCCAGGGGCCCTTCCGGCCTCTGTCCAAGTGACCCCCCCACACTGCCCGGGGGGCGCTCCTGGGGGCCCATGGAGTCAGGACTTACCTCCGAGAGGGGGCAGCGGGAAGGTGACGAGAGGAGGGCTGATGGAGGCAGCCGGGCTGGCCAGGGTGGGGCCCGGGGGCCTGGCCGTCTGGACAGCAGGCGCGCTGGTCCGGTTCTCACCTGAGCAGGGCGACAGGATTTCTGCCTCGGTCCCTTCGATTCTGTGCCAGACACACCGCGGGCCCTGCCCTGGAGCCGTGCGTGCTCGGGAGATCCCCTCCCAGCTCCCCCACACCGGCCGTCCCCACACAGCCCTGGGGGCAGGAGTCCCCCTTGTACCTCCCTTCGCCCTCCAGGGGCTGGGCTCCCTGCTGCCTTCAATCCCAGGGGAAAGGGGCGGCACATCCCAGGAGAGCCCCAGGGGGGCTGGAGAACCCGCCCCATGGCCGGCCCCACGCTGGGGACAGCCCACACTCTGCCCGGACCAGCACAGGCTACTGGGGGGCTGCGGGTCAGGTCTGAGGGGCATCGGCATGGGGGGGCTCGAGGTTGGGATGGAGGGGCATTGCCAGGACTGGCTGGGGCATGTGTTGTGAGAGTCCCTCCCCTCCTGTGACCCGCGCCATGGCCTAAGCACCCCCCGGATCCCCCCAGCGCAGGACTCACCCGCTTCAGTGCAGTAGCAGCAGGACGCACCCCTGCCCTCCACCAGCACCCGCCCCTGTGGCGAGAGACGGTTGGAACCAGCCTGAGCCCCGGAGCCAGGGACTAACCGCAGCTCTCCGGGGTGCCAGCCCAGTGCCCATGCTGCAGGGCCAGCCGGGCTCCATGACAGCCCCTGCGGGGGGAGCTGCAGGGGAGGGGGCGGGTTCGGGCAGCCCCTTGTTGAGTCTCCCAGCCCCCAGTGGGGCACAAAGACTTGTGGGCTCCAACCAGCTCTGCACTGAGCTGGAGACGTCATGGGAGGTTCACGCCCAGACCCGTGTGATGAAGTGGGACTGTTCTTAATGTTACCTCTGAATAGTGGGGGGGTGCCTCAGTTTCCCCTAGGCAGTTCTTAAGTATCTAGGGGGTGGGATAAGGGTGTATGATCATTGCAGAGCCCTAGAGGGCAGGTGTGGGCAGGGGTCTGGACACAGAGAATGGCCAACACCCTGTTTCCTGGCACCTGATGGCCTGGGCCCTTCCCCCCTGCAAGGTGAGAGCTAAAGGGTTGGAGAACAAAGGAATCCGGTGACCTCCTGGCCCGGGAAAGAGACAAAGCCCAGAGGAGGGGGGGCTGGAGGGAGTTTCAGTTTGGGGCTGGCTGGGGACATGGAGTGAAGTACAGACGTGGTTGTCTGGCTCCCTGCCCCCCAAAATGTACCTGGCTGAGGGGTCCTGTTCCCTGCACCTGCAAGCTCTGTGTTAGACCATGTTCCTGTCGTCTAATAAACCTTCTGTGTTACTGGCTGGCTGAGAGTCACGTCTGACTGCGGAGTTGGGGGGCAGGACCCTCTGGCTTTCCCAGGACCCCGCCTGGGCGGACTCGCTGTGGGAAGCGCACGGAGGGGCAGAGGAGGCTGAATGCTCCGAGGTCAGACCCAGGAAGGTGGGAGCCGTGTGAGCTGTGTGTCCTGCAGACAGGCTGCTCACAGAAAGGAGACTTCCCCAGAGTCCTGCCTGGCTTCGTAGGGAGCAGTTCCAGAGCATCGCCCGGGGACTCCGTGACAACCCATTAAATCCCCATGAACCCCCCAGCCTCGCCCTGCCCCCCCAACCCACCGTGCTATCCCCTGCCAAAGGGTTCCTAGCCAGGGCCAGAGGCCCTTCTCCAGCAACGCCAGCTCCCACCGGCTGGGGCTGCACCCCCGGGGCTGACCGTTCCTCCCTCCCCCGGCTCAGAGGGCAGGGCTGGGTGCCGGGCTCACCTCTGGGCACCCCACGGTGCTGTACGGGCAGTACTGGGAGCACTGCACCGTCAGGCTGGGCAGGCATTGGCACACCTGGCACTGCCCCGATCGCCAGCGGTCGCCAATGGCGTGCGACCGGCCGTGGTGCTCGCACTCCTCGCACGGATCCGTCTGGCACCTGCGCGGGGAGGGGCAGGCAGAGGGGCACGGTCAGAGCTGGCTGTGGCTCAGCACCAGCGGGGAAGGACTGAGGCTTAAAGTCCAGTCCCCTGATTAGAGCGCCTGGCACCTAATGCCCACTGCCCGGTGCCCACCCCCAGAGCCCACCTCAGCCCTCTACCAGAGCCCACTGCCCGGTGCCCACCCCAACCCCTACCCAGAGCCCAAAGCCCTCCCCCAGCCCCCTACCCAGAGCCCACTGCCCGGTGCCCACCCCCAGAGCCCACCTCAGCCCTCTACCAGAGTCCACTGCCCGGTGGCCACCCCCAGAGCTCACCCCAACCCCCTACCAGAGCCCACTGCCCGGTGCCCACCCCAGCCCCTACCCACAGCCCAGTTCCCACCCCGAAATTCCACTGCCCAATGCCCACCCCAGCCCCCTACCCAGATCCCACTGCCCACCACAGCCCCTGACCCAGAGTGCACTGCCCAGTGCCCAGACCCCTACCCAGAGCCCACTGCACAGCTCCTACCCCAGCCCCCTACCCAGAAGCCCTTGCCTAGTGCCCATTCCAGCCCCCTACCCAGAGCCCACTGCCCACCCCCAACTCCATACTCAGCACCCTGTGCCCACTCCAGCCCCCATGCCCAGAGCCCAGTGCCCACACTCAGCCCCATACCCAGAGCCCACTGCACAGTACCCAGCCCTCAGTCCCCATATGTAAGGTCTGAGGCCTTTGTCTGCAGCCATATTAGGAGAGAAGCTGCCATGAGCCAAGAAGCAGAAAGTCACAGCCCCACATTCCACCTGAATTGTACCAAACCCATGTCATGGCGGGCTGTGAAGAAGGTGCCTCCTAACAGCACCCACCGTCACCAGATAAGCAAGGAGCCTCTTACGATGGTTCAAGAAAACTTCCTGTGGCAGCAGTCTGTCTGGCAAGGAATCACTTATCAACAGTTGCAGTGCGAAATCCCTGCTTCTTTATTGTTTTGCCTTTATGGTCCCCACTTCTCTATGGTTTATCTGTCTGGTCTGTGTCTAGTTCTTTGATTGTTTCTGTCTGTTGCATAATTAATTTTACAAGATTTAAATCAACCAAGGGGGTGGGGTCTGACGGGGTAACGAATGATTTTGCTGTATGTTAGGATTGGTCAGAGAATGATTTTGCAATACTTTAGTGAAATGATTGGTGAAGGTGCAGCGAAGCAGGACTCAAGTCTCACTATATAAACTGGGGTCCAAGAAGGAGACGAGCTGGGAAGGAAAAAGAAAGGCAAAGGGAAGAGAAGGAGAAGAAGAAGGAAAGACCTGGAAGAAGAAATTCACCCCCCAGACACAGCCTAAGAATCCTCGGCACAACCCAGACGAGACTGACCTTGCCTGGCCAGCTGGGAAAGTCCCCCTGCCTGACGGGGCCGGGCGAGCATGGCACTGTGTGTGCATTCTGGCTGGTGAGCGTTAATAAACGGGAGAAGGATATTACTGTGTAAGGCTCTTTCTCTGGTAAAAGGCCCTGCAAACCCGCAGAGGAGTTCGCCCGGAGCCCCAGGAACTGGGTCAGGGTGGGGGTGCCTAAATCAGCCGGATTGCGCCCTGAGCCCTAGGAACCCAAGGGGGTGCCCTGGAGTGTGCAGGTAACACTTACCCACTGCCGGGCCCCTATCCCATGCCCATCGCCCAGGGTTGATGCTCAGAGGCTCCTTTGAACTAACCCAGCCCAGGCCAAGACCCTCCAGAGAGGGGCTGGACCTGACATGGCAGCTGCCCTGGTGGAGCCCCTCAAAATGGCAAAACTCCCCCCCGCCCCCCCCGAAGCCCCCGTGCAGGGGGCAGGAGCCGCCCTCCGCTCACCGGCGGGCCTTGCGGTAGATGCCCCGGCACTGGTGCCCGTTGCCGTGTTTGCTGGGGTTGTTGGGGCTGCGGAAGGACCACTGGATGCTCTGCACACCGCAGGGGCCCAGGCACTCGCCCCAGGGAGACCAGGCCGACCAGCCGCAGTTAACTAGAGACAGACACAGGGAGGGGGCGTGAGACGAGCCCCCACAGCCTCCCGCGCTGCTGCCGCCGCCCAGCCCTGGCAGCCAGGGGCAGCGGGACGCAGGCAGCCAGGAACCAGCCACCCGCAGGCTCGGGAATGGGGGGGGCCGGGGAGCCCGGGGCCCAGCCCCACCTACCAGTGCACTCGGGGTTCTGCCGACACCGCTTCATCTGCCCGTCCTGGCAGGCGCAGATGCGGCAGTTCACCTTCACCAGCTGGCCGGGCCAGTGGCGCATGCCCTCCACCAGGCACGGGCACTCCCGGGGGCGCACGCACTGCTGCTCACTGTCCAGCACCAGCCCCTCCGGGCACCAGCAGCCTGCGGGGGGCAGCACAGACGGCGGGTGAGG
The DNA here is from genome assembly GCF_965140285.1 of Lepidochelys kempii. Taxonomy (NCBI): domain Eukaryota; kingdom Metazoa; phylum Chordata; order Testudines; family Cheloniidae; genus Lepidochelys; species Lepidochelys kempii. The sequence goes on along the minus strand of NC_136381.1, from coordinate 270,019,613 downwards.
GCACACGCTCCCTCAGCCTGTGACGAAGCGGGACTGTTCTTAATGTTTCCTCTGAATAGTGCGGGGGTGCCTCAGTTTCCCCTATACAGTTCTTCAGTGTCTGGGTGGTGGGGTAAGGGTGTATGATCATTGCAGAGTCCTAGAGGGCTGGTGTGTGCAGGGGTCTGGACACAGAGAATGGCCAACACCCTGTTTCCTGGCAGCTGATGGCCTGGGCCCTTCTCCCCAGCAAGGTGAGAGCTAAAGGGTTGGAGAACAAAGGAATCAGGTGTCCTCCCAGCCCCGGAAAGGGACAAAGCCCAGAGGAGGAGGGGCTGGAGGGAGTTTCAGTTTGGGGCAGGCTGGGACATGGAGTGAAGTGCAGACAGGGTTGTCTGGCTCACTGCCCCCCAAAATGGGCCTGGCTGAGGGGTCCTGTTCTCTGCACCTACAAGCTCTGGTTTAGACCATGTTCGTGTCATCTAATAAACCTTCTGTTTTACTGGCTGGCTGAGAGTCCCGTCTGACTGCGGAGTTGGGGGGCAGGACCCTCTGGCTTCCCCAGGACCCCGCCTGAGCGGACTCGCTGGGGGAAGCGCACGGAGGGGCAGAGGAGGCTGAATGCTCCGAGGTCAGATCCAGGGAGGTGGGAGCCGGGTGAGCTGTGTGTCCTGCAGACAGGCTGCTCCCAGAGAGGAGACTTCCCCAGAGTCCTGCCTGGCTTCGTAGGGAGCAGATCCAGAGCATCGCCCAGGGACTCCGTGACACCTCCAACCTGGCTCCCGCCCCTCTTGGCCCTCCCACCTAGTCCCCCACATGGCCCTACCTGGGCTGCAGGGCCTGTCCCTCTTGCACTTGCCCTTGCTGGCCAGATCGGTGCAGGCCATGGGGCACGGGGCGCATGGCCTGCGCACCAGGCCTGCGGGGCAGGCGGTGGCGTTGAGGCAGCCTTCCAGCTGGCAGGCCTCTGCAGAGAGAGACCAGGGAGTGCGGTTAGTTCACTCAGGGCTGCCCCAGCACCAAGCCCAGGCCCACCAGCCCCCACCACCCGCGGCCCAGCCCTGGGAGCTCCAGGGATGAGGCAGAGGTGCCAGGCTGGGCTCGACCCTCTCGGGAGCCGGCCGCCAGGAGCAGCTGTTCTGGGCCATGATGGCAGCATCGTAGCAACCCCCCCAGCAGAGGGAGCTCCGGGGCCAACAGCAACGCACAGCGGCTCTGGGGGGCCAAGGGCCCCTGATCCCCACTCATGGGCAGGGTAGCCTGGCCAGCAGGCCCCAGGCAGCAGGGAAGGATCTAAGACAGACGGCATCTGTGGGCTCAGCCGAGTGCCAGGCAGCGGGGAAGCACAGGGAGCTGCTCTGCCCCATAGAGCTGCTCCCCAGTGTGGATGCCGGCCGTGCCCAGAGCAGGGAACCCAGCCGCAGCCCCACGGACTCACTGATCTCCAGCGTGCTGGGCGAGGCTCCGGGCAGCTCGGTGCAGTGCCGGCCCCCGTTCCGGGGCGCGATGCACTCCCGACGCCGCACCACCACCCCGCGGCAGTCCTGGGTGCAGTTTGCCCACGTTGCCCACTCGCTCCAGGCACCGTCCACTGCAGGGCACAGAGGGGAGAGGGCTGGTGGGACCGGCCCCACCCACGCACTGCACCAGGCTGGAGTACCCCCCCTATCGCCCGCGTGGGGCTGCAGCGACCCCATCACCTATGTGGGGCTGCAGTGATTCCTGACACATCCCCTTCGGTCTGCCCCGCACCCGGCTGTATGGACACCCCTCTGCCTGCCCCTCCCCCAGCTGTACGGACACCCCTGTCTGCCCCACACCTGGCCATACGGACACCCCTCTGTCTGTCTCACACGGGGCCGCACGGACACCCCTCTGTCCACCCCACGCCCTGATGTATGGACACTCCTCTGTCCCACAGCCAGCTGTACGGACACCCCTCTGTCTGCCCCGCACCTGGCTGTGCACACCCCTCTGTGTGCCCTGTGCCCGGCTGTGCACACACCCCTCTGTCTGCCCCGCGCCCGGCTCTACACAGACCCCTCTGTCTGCCCCACGCCCGGCTATACACACCCCCCTCTGTCTGCCCCACGCCCGGCTATACACACCCCTCTGTCTGCCCCGCGCCCGGCTCTACACAGACCCCTCTGTCTGCCCCACGCCCGGCTATACACACCCCTCTGTCTGCCCCACGCCCGGCTATACACACCCCTCTGTCTGCCCCGCGCCCGGCTCTACACAGACCCCTCTGTGTGCCCCGTGCCCGGCTGTGCACACCCCTCTGTGTGTCCCGTGCCCGGCTGTGCACACACCCCTCTGTCTGCCCCACGCCCGGCTGTACACACCCCCCTCTGTCTGCCCCGCGCCCAGCTGTGCACACACCCCTCTGTCTGCCCCGCGCCCGGCTGTACACACCCCCCTCTGTCTGCCCCGCGCCCGGCTGTACACACCCCCCTCTGTCTGCCCCGCGCCCGGCTGTACACACCCCCCTCTGTCTGCCCCGCGCCCGGCTCTACACAGACCCCTCTGTCTGCTCCGCGCCCGGCTGTGCACACACCCCTCTGTCTGCCCCGCGCCCGGCTCTACACAGACCCCTCTGTCTGCTCCGCGCCCGGCTGTGCACACACCCCTCTGTCTGCCCCGCGCCCAGCTGTGCACACCCCCCTCTGTCTGCCCCGCGCCCGGCTCTACACAGACCCCTCTGTCTGCCAGCGCCCGGCTGTACACACACCCCTCTGTCTGCCCAGCGCCGGGCTGTGAACTCACCCCTCTGTCTGCCCCGCGCCAGGCTGTACGCACCCCTCTGTCTGCCCCACGCCCGGCTGTACACACCCCTCTGTCTGCCCAGCGCCCGGCTGTACGCACACCTCTCTGTCTGCCCCGCGCCCGGCTGTGCACACACCCCTCTGTCTGCCCCGCACCCGGCTGCGCACACCCCCGTCTGTCTGCCCCGCGCCCGGCTGTGCACACACCCCTCTGTCTGCCCCGCGCCCGGCTGTACACACCCCTCTGTCTGCCTGCGCCCGGCTGTGCACACACCCCTCTGTCTGCCCCGCGCCCGGCTGTACACACACCCCTCTGTCTGCCCCGCGCCCGGCTGTACGCACACCCCTCTGTCTGCCCCGCGCCCGGCTGTGCACACACCCCTCTGTCTGCCCCGCGCCCGGCTGTACGCACACCCCTCTGTCTGCCCCGCGCCCGGCTGTACGCACACCCCTCTGTCTGCCCCGCGCCCGGCTGTGCACACACCCCTCTGTCTGCCCAGCGCCCGGCTGTGCACACACCCCTCTGTCTGCCAGCGCCCAGCTGTACACACACCCCTCTGTCTGCCCCGGGCCCGGCTGTACACACACCCCTCTGTCTGCCCCGCGCCCGGCTGTGCACACACCCCTCTGTCTGCCCAGCGCCCGGCTGTGCACACACCCCTCTGTCTGCCCCACGCCCGGCTGTACACAAACCCCTCTGTCTGCCCCACGCCCGGCTGTACACAAACCCCTCTGTCTGCCCCACGCCCGGCTGTACACACACCCCTCTGTCTGCCCAGCGCCCGGCTGTGCACACACCCCTCTGTCTGCCCCGCGCCCGGCTGTACACACCCCTCTGTCTGCCCCACGCCCGGCTGTACACACCCCTCTGTCTGCCCCACGCCCGGCTGTACACACCCCTCTGTCTGCCCCGCGCCCGGCTGTACACACCCCTCTGTCTGCCCCGCGCCCGGCTGTACACACCCCCCTCTGTCTGCCCCGCGCCCGGCTGTGCACACACCCCTCTGTCTGCCCCACGCCCGGCTGTACACACCCCCCTCTGTCTGCCCCGCGCCCGGCTGTGCACACACCCCTCTGTCTGCCCCGCGCCCGGCTGTACCCACACCCCTCTGTCTGCCCCGCACCGGGCTGTGCACACACCCCTCTGTCTGCCCCGCACTGGGCTGTGCACACACCCCTCTGTCTGCCCCGCGCCCGGCTGTGCACACACCCCTCTGTCTGCCCCGCGCCCGGCTGTGCACACACCCCCCTCTGTCTGCCCCACGCCCGGCTGTACACACCCCTCTGTCTGCCCCGCGCCCGGCTGTGCACACACCCCTCTGTCTGCCCCACGCCCGGCTGTACACAAACCCCTCTGTCTGCCCCGCGCCCGGCTGTGCACACACCCCTCTGTCTGCCCCGCGCCCGGCTGTGCACACACCCCTCTGTCTGCCCCGCGCCCGGCTGTGCACACACCCCCCTCTGTCTGCCCCACGCCCGGCTGTGCACACACCCCCCTCTGTCTGCCCCACGCCCGGCTGTACACACCCCTCTGTCTGCCCCGCGCCCGGCTGTACACACACCCCTCTGTCTGCCCCGCGCCCGGCTGTACACACACCCCTCTGTCTGCCCCACGCCCGGCTGTACACACCCCTCTGTCTGCCCCACGCCCGGCTGTACACACCCCTCTGTCTGCCCCGCACTGGGCTGTGCACACACCCCTCTGTCTGCCCCGCGCCCGGCTGTACGCACACCCCTCTGTCTGCCCAGCGCCCGGCTGTACACACCCCTCTGTCTGCCCAGCGCCCGGCTGTACACACCCCTCTGTCTGCCCGCACCCGGCTGTGCACACACCCCTCTGTCTGCCCCGCGCCCGGCTGTACACACACCCCTCTGTCTGCCCCGCGCCCGGCTGTACACACACCCCTCTGTCTGCCCCACGCCCGGCTGTGCAGACACCCCTCTGTCTGCCAGCACCCGGCTGTGCACAAACCCCTCTGTCTCCCCAGCGCCCAGCTGTGCACACACCCCTCTGTCTGCCCCGCGCCCGGCTGTGCATACACCCCTCTGTCTGCCCCGCGCCCGGCTGTACACACACCCCTCTGTCTGCCCCGCGCCCGGCTGTGCACACACCCCTCTGTCTGCCCCGTGCCTGGCTGTACACACACCCCTCTGTCTGCCCCGCTCCCGGCTGTACACACCCCTCTGTCTGCCCCACGCCCGGCTGTACGCACACCCCTCTGTCTGCCCCACGCCCGGCTGTGCACACACCCCTCTGTCTGCCCCGTGCCTGGCTGTACACACACCCCTCTGTCTGCCTGCGCCCGGCTGTACACAAACCCCTCTGTCTCCCCAGCGCCCGGCTGTGCAGACACCCCTCTGTCTGCCAGCACCCGGCTGTGCACAAACCCCTCTGTCTCCCCAGCGCCCAGCTGTGCACACACCCCTCTGTCTGCCCCGCGCCCGGCTGTGCATACACCCCTCTGTCTGCCCCGCGCCCGGCTGTACACACACCCCTCTGTCTGCCCCGCGCCCGGCTGTGCACACACCCCTCTGTCTGCCCCGTGCCTGGCTGTACACACACCCCTCTGTCTGCCCCGCTCCCGGCTGTACACACCCCTCTGTCTGCCCCACGCCCGGCTGTACGCACACCCCTCTGTCTGCCCCACGCCCGGCTGTGCACACACCCCTCTGTCTGCCCCGTGCCTGGCTGTACACACACCCCTCTGTCTGCCTGCGCCCGGCTGTACACAAACCCCTCTGTCTCCCCAGCGCCCGGCTGTGCACACACCCCTCTGTCTGCCCCGTGCCTGGCTGTACACACACCCCTCTGTCTGCCCCGCGCCCGGCTGTACACACACCCCTCTCTCTGCCCCGCGCCCGGCTGTACGCACCCCCCAGCCCGTCTCACCTGGGCAGGCCACGGCGAAGCACTGCTGGGCCTGCGTCTCCTCGCCATGGCATTGGCGTAGAACATCGTTGGCCCGCCTGGTGCAGACCCGCCTGCGGATCTGCAAGCCCGTCCCACAGGACCGGCTGCAGGTGCTCCACGGGGCCCAGGGGCTCCAGAGCCCGCAGTCCCGCTCGTCGGAGGGCAGCCAGCCCGAGGCCTCGCTGCCATCAGCGCAATCCGCCAGCCCGTTACACACCTGCAGGGAGACACACTGAGCCGCCCTGGGAGAGGCAGAGACGCACAGAGATGGGGGGCGACAGTGACGGGGCCAGGAAAGGCCGGGGGGAGGCAGAGACCAGCGAAGGGAGCAGGGGACAGGGAGAGAGCAGGGCAGGGCAGGGCAGGGGAAGGCAGGCAGTCTGGGTGGGTGAGGGAAGCAGAGATGAGCGAAGGGAGCAGGGGACAGGGAGAGGGCAGGGCAGGGGAAGGCAGGCAGTCTGGGTGGGTGAAGGAAGCAGAGAGCATTAAAGGGTGCGGTGCGAGGGAGCAGGGAGTATTAACCTGGGAATGTTGCATGGGAGTTTTACTAGTTTACTGTCTGCATTGATACTAGATAGTGCTGGGAAATAAGGGGGTGACTTGACTGAGGAACGATACCTGAGCCTGTAACCTGAGCCCAGGGGCCAGGTGACACCTTCTGCCCCAGACTAGACAAAGGCTAGAGGAGGAGCTGGGGGCTGTGGCTGGGGGAGACGGCTGGAGGGGGTTTTTATTTGGAGCTGGCTGGGGAAATGGAGGGAGGCCCAGAACCGAGGTCTGGGCTCCCCACCCCCCAAGATGGACCTGACTGAGGGGTTGTGTTCTCTGTACCTACAAGCTCTGGTTTGGATCGTGTTCCTGTCATCTAATAAACCTCTGTGTTACTGGCTGGCTGAGAGTCCTGGGGAATCGCAGGAAGTGGGGGGTGCAGGGCCCTGACTCCCCCACACTCTGTGACAGCAGGGGACAGGGCAGGGGAAGGAAGGGGACAGGGCAGGGCAGGGGAAGGCAGGGAAGGGCAAGTAGTATGGGCAGGTGAGGGAAGTAGAGACCAGGGAAGGGGACAGGGGACAGGGGGAGGGCAGGGCAGGCAGTATGGGCAGGTGAGGGAAGCAGAGACCAGCCGGTGTAAGAAGGACCCTATGAGCCGAGTGCAGACAGGACAGAGCAGCGGGCGCGAGGGGGCACTCTGGACTGGCATCAGGAGGCAAGGGCTGGGTGGCGCAGCTGTCCGATGCTGGTAGGATCCAGCCGGCTCTGCCCTGCCGGGGAGTGGCAGGCAGGGAAGGAAGAGCTGGGAAGGGAGATGAGGGCTAGGCATGCCTGGCAGGCTGGCGGGGGGCAGAGGAGGTTGGCGCAGCAGCCCCCAGGCTCTCTCAGTGGTTGAGGATGAGGCTGCCGGGTGCCAGGGGTGTGATGCATCGGCGAGGGGAGCATGGCGAGAGGGGGCAGAGAGACGACCCTTGGCCAGGGGAGGGCGGTGGAGACAGAGGCGGGGGGGAGCACTGAGGCAGGCATAGGGGACAGGAGGGGGCAGCCTGGGCAGTGCTTCCAGGGAGCTCGCATGTCTTGGGCTAGGGCACAGGGCTGAAGCGGGGAGTCTATGCACACTGGGCCCAGCTCACCCAGGGGCACTGCCCCTTCCTCCTCCCTGGACGCTAGCCAGAGGGGAGCTCTGCCATGCAGACCTGCCCAGACCCGATTGGCCAGCACCTCTCAGCCCCACAGGCAGGGGAGTGGAGCCGGGGCAGGGCTGGGCCAGCAGCCGCACACAACAACGTCTTGGAGCCCCCAACAGGGGCACTGCCCCCCTCGGCCCCCAGCCCCAGCCATACCTGCTTAAAGGGGATGCATTTGCCTTCAGCACACGAGTACTCGGTGCAGGGCCCCACCGTCTGGTTCCTCTCGCCGGGTGGGACGTGATGGTCTGCAGGGGGGCCGATGAGGGGCAGTGAGAGGCCCAGGGGATCTGCCCATCAAAGCCACGGCCCTCCACCCACTCCCCCCGTGCCCATCAAAGCCACGGCCCTCCGCCCGCTCCCCCCGTGCCCATCACGGCCTCGGCCCTCCACCCGCTCCCCCTGTGCCCATCACGGCCACAGACCCATGCCCGCTCCCCCCGTGCCCATGATGGCCACAGCCCTCCGCCCGCTCCCCCCGTGCCCATCACGGCCTCGGCCCTCCGCCCGCTCCCCCCGTGCCCATCACGGCCTCGGCCCTCCACCCGCTCCCCCTGTGCCCGTCACGGCCACAGACCCATGCCCGCTCCCCCCGTGCCCATCACGGCCTCGGCCCTCCACCCGCTCCCCCCGTGCCCATCACGGCCTCGGCCCTCCGCCCGCTCCCCCCGTGCCCATCACGGCCTCGGCCCTCCGCCCGCTCCCCCCGTGCCCATCACGGCCTCGGCCCTCCGCCCGCTCCCCCCGTGCCCATCACGGCCTCGGCCCTCCGCCCGCTCCCCCTGTGCCCGTCACGGCCACAGACCCATGCCCGCTCCCCCCGTGCCCATCACGGCCTTGGCCCTCCGCCCGCTCCCCCCGTGCCCATCACGGCCTCGGCCCTCCGCCCGCTCCCCCCGTCCCCGTCACGGCCTCAGCCCTCCGCCCGCTCCCCCCGTGCCCGTCACGGCCTCGGCCCTCCGCCCGCTCCCCCCGTGCCCATCACGGCCTCGGCCCTCCGCCCGCTCCCCCCGTGCCCATCACGGCCTCGGCCCTCCGCCCGCTCCCCCCGTCCCCGTCACGGCCTTGGCCCTCCGCCCGCTCCCCCCGTGCCCATCACGGCCTCGGCCCTCCGCCCGCTCCCCCCGTGCCCATCACGGCCTCGGCCCTCCGCCTGCTCCCCCCGTGCCCATCACGGCCTCGGCCCTCCGCCCGCTCCCCCCGTGCCCATCACGGCCTCGGCCCTCCGCCCGCTCCCCCCGTGCCCGTCACGGCCTCGGCCCTCCGCCCGCTCCCCCCGTGCCCATCACGGCCTCGGCCCTCCGCCCGCTCCCCCCGTGCCCATCACGGCCTCGGCCCTCCGCCCGCTCCCCCCGTCCCCGTCACGGCCTTGGCCCTCCGCCCGCTCCCCCCGTGCCCATCACGGCCTCGGCCCTCCGCCCGCTCCCCCTGTGCCCATCACGGCCTCGGCCCTCCGCCTGCTCCCCCCGTGCCCATCACGGCCTCGGCCCTCCGCCCGCTCCCCCTGTGCCCATCACGGCCTCGGCCCTCCGCCCGCTCCCCCCGTGCCCATCACGGCCTCGGCCCTCCGCCCGCTCCCCCTGTGCCCATCACGGCCTCGGCCCTCCGCCTGCTCCCCCCGTCCCCGTCACAACCACGGGCCCCTGTAGTTTGGCATCGTTGCCTCCCTGCAGTACAAGCTCTGATCAATGTGCCTATGTAGCCCCATGGCCCCCCTGTGCGGGCTCAGACCAATCGTCCGGTCACCCTGCCATTCACCCCCCCCCGTGTTCAGCCTGTGCAGGGCTTGGAGCAGCCCCCCATCCCAACAGATGTGCTGCTGGGAGCGCCCAGGCCTGTGCGATGCCCCCCGCCCCCCGCGGCCACCCTCACCGCAGGCCAGCTCGTCCTCGCTCTGGGGGCAGTCCTGCAAGCCGTCGCACACCCGGGAGACGTTCACGCACATGCGGTTGTTGCAGACGAAGAGCCCTGGGCAGGGTGGGATCTCGGTGGATCCTGCCAGGGAAGGAAGGGAGATCAGTGACCCTGCTCTGGGGCACGGGGGGGAAGGGGCAGGACCACCCCGGCCAGCACCAAGGGTGCAGGCGGGTGCAGTGTCTGCTGCTGCCTGGGGCTGGGGGGGGTTGCCTGCATGACCAGCCCCTGGCTGCGTCGTCAGTGGGAACCGAAGCCAGGGCCTGTCGATGTCACCGTGTGGGGCCCCGCGGCCAGAGTGGAAAGGCGAGTGGGCTGGGCAGGACCCAGGGCAGCGAACAGAGCCTTTTGCCCACTCAGCGGGCTTGGCTCTGTGCCCGAATCGGAGCCCGGCTCGGGGAGGGGGGCGGGAGGGGCCCAAAGCCGGCCGGTTCTGGAGGGTTACACCAGGGACCCCAAGGCATAGGTGTGGCTGGCCCGCACTGAGGACTCACCACGTGCCCTCGGCTCACTCTGCACGTTCGCCAGGCGCGGGGTCCGTGGTCAGCGGGGCTCTGGCAGAGGGGACCCCCCGCGGCCTCGTCTGCCCCGGAGAGCCCCACCGTCTCCGAGTGCAGCTCTGAGCAGCCGGCGTAGCCGGCACCGGGCTGGGCATGGGTCAGCAGCCAGCACAGAGCAGGGCACTTTGCGCCAGCTCCGTGGGGCCCTGTCACCCCTGACGGAGGGGCTCAGAGCAGAGGGACTGAAACGTCCTGCCCCACTGGCGCTGACTGGCCAGGGTGCGAAAGCCACAGCATGCTCCCGGCCACGCCCTGGCCACTCACCTGAGGGACCGAACGGGGGAGCTGGGGGCTGGACAGGGGGAGCAATCCTGCAGGGGGTCACAGGGGCCCCGGGGCGGGGAGGCCAGCAGGGACAAGGAGGAGAGGAGGAAAGGCCCCGGGAGGCGCGGGCTGGGCCGGGCCGGGCTGGAGCCGGCGCTGGGCTCACCGCAGTTGTCGGTGCTCTCGTCGGACCGGTCCCGGCACTGGGGGATGCCGTCGCACAGCTGCCCGTAGGGGATGCACTCGGCGCTGACGGCGCACGTGTGCTGGTCCAGGCCGCAGGTCCGGTTGCACAGCAGCTCGTCGCTGCCGTCCAGGCAGTCGGCCTCGTCGTCGCACACCCAGCCGCGCGGCGTGCACTCCCCGCTGCCGCAGCGGAACTCGTAGCGGCCACACGGGGGCGCTGTGAGGGGAGACCGAGGGAGCCCTCAGGGCTCGGTCCTGCGGGGGGGGGGGGGGGGGGGGCTTCCTACAGGGAGCCCCCGGGGAGAGGACCCAGCGGCAGCCTCATCCCCTGCTCGCTGCACACGACAGCTCCAACGCCTCGATCCCAGCAGGGGGCGCTGTGGGGAGGGGGCGGGGCGCCAGCTGTGGGGGGAGCTCCCAGCAGGGGGCGCTGGTTTGTGAGGGGCTCCCAGTTATTCCAGTCTTGGCCCCTCCCGGCAGGGGTCGCTGTGGGGAGCAGGGTGGGGCGTGGGCTATGGGGGGGGCTCCCGGCAGGGGGCGCTGTCGGGAGCAGGGTGGGGTGCGGGCTATGGGGGGGCTCCCGGCAGGGGGCACTGTGGGGAGCAGGGTGGGGTGCAGGCTATGGGGGGGCTCCCGGCAGGGGGCGCTGTGGGGCGGGGGTGGGGTGCCGGCTGTGGGGGGGGCTCCCAGCAGGGGGTGCTGTGGGGCGGGGGTGGGGTGCCGGCTGTGGGGGGGCTCCCGGCAGGGGTCGCTGTGGGGAGCAGGGTGGGGTGCCGGCTGTGGGGGGGGCTCCCGGCAGGGGGTGCTGTGGGGAGCAGGGTGGGGTGCCGGCTGTGGGGGGGCTCCCGGCAGGGGGTGCTGTGGGAAGCAGGGTGGGGTGCCGGCTGTGGGGGGAGCTCCCGGCAGGGGTCGCTGTGGGAAGCAGGGTGGGGTGCCGGCTGTGGGGGGAGCTCCCGGCAGGGGGCACAGTGGGGAGCGGGGAGGAGCTGTGCCCCACTGCTGCTGTCTGGCCAGAGTGCGGAAGCCGCAGCCCCCCCACAGCGGCCCCTGGCCACTCACCGGCGGTGCGGTTGGCCGGCGGCAGGCGAGTCGCGGGCAGCGCCGTGGGCAGGGTGACGGGCAGGGGGCACCGAGCTGGGCTCTCGTCAGAGCCGTCCCTGCAGTCCCAGGCTCCGTCGCACACCCGCATCCGGCTGACACAGGAACCGTCCGGGCACGGCAGCTGCCCCGGGGCACAGGTCACCCGGCCTGAAGGGGGAGAATTCAGAGATGGGCTGCCCGGCCACATGCTGCCACCCAGCCGAGGGCAGCTCCCCGCTCAGGCCCCAGGGCAGGGGGAGGCGCATTGGTGGGCAGGTTGGCAGCTCTCGCTGCTGCCCGCGCTCGGCTCCCCAGGGGCATCCAGGCTCCCGGGCCGTCAGCCTGGCCCCCTCAGGAGCACGGCATTCATTCCAGGGCCTGCCCGGCGGCATGGCGGGGCTCTGAGGGGAGGAGGCGGGTGGCCATCCCGGCTGTGGCGAAGGGGTGGCTGGCCGTGGAGGACGGTCCTGGCGGGGTGGCGGGGCGAGGCCAGGCCTGGCAAGGGGGTGGTTGCCCCTGGGTGGTGGGTGGCCCCAGCACAGCAGAGGGGGAAGCCAGCGGGGGGGGAGAGGAGCCACGTGGGGTGGTGGACCAGCAGCTCACCTGGGCAGAAGGCCTCATCGGTGCCAGCCGGGCAGTCCCTCTTCCCGTCGCACACCAGGGCCGGCGGGAGGCACAGCGCGTCCGGGCACTGGAAGTCGCCGGGGGGGCACACGCACTCCCGCTCGTCGCTGAAGTCCCCGCAGTCGTCGTGCCCGTCGCAGCGATGCAGATAGGGCAGGCACCGCCCTGCTGCACAGCTGAACTCCCCGGCCCCGCAGGAGGGGCCGCAGCCTGCCGGGGCCAGCCGGGGTCAGAATCTCCTCCCACCGGGCAGCCCCGGCAGCGTGGGCGAGGCATGGTCCACACCCCACCCCCCAGGCTCCTCGGGGAACGGCCCATGTCCAGCAACCTGGCACTCGGCTACCGGGAGAAGGGCCCAAGCTCCCCCGGGGGGTCTCCACAGGGAGCCGGTGGCACCGACAGGAGGGCGCAGGCCCCACGCTCTGCCGCGGGATCATCCCGTCACTCACCATGCAGGGCCTGCTCCGCCTTCCGCTCCGGGAGCCCCACAGCAAATCGCCCGCCCGGGCCCCGCACTCTGAGCCACGCGTGCATAGGGGGCAGGGCTGGGATCTCTGCCTGGGGATCTCCAGAGGGGCTCAGCCGGGGCGTCACCTCACCTCGTAGGCCCCAGTACACGGCCGGCGCCATCACACAGGCTCTAGGGCTGGCTCGGTAGCCCACTGGCCAGGTGGGTGGCCCTGCCCAGCCCCTCGCTAGCCCCGCCGCCCATGGCCCGTCACTCACCAGCCTCATCGGACTCGTCGGCGAAGCCACAGTCCAGCTCCCCATCGCAGACGTGCGCCCGGGGGATGCAGCGCCCATTGGCGCAGCGGAACTCCTGCTGGGCGCAGCCGGGCGCCGGGCAGTCGCGCTCGTCCGAGCGGTCCAGGCAGTCGTCGGTGCCGTCGCAGCGGTACCCCCAGGCCACGCACTGCCCGCTGGCGCACCGGAACTGGTGCGGGGCACAGCTGGGCGCGCAGAACTCGTCCGAGCCGTCCCCGCAGTCGTCCTCGTTGTCGCAGACCCAGGCGCTGGGCACGCAGCGCCCGCCCGTGCGGCAGGCGAACTGCGCCTCGGGGCAGCGGGCCGGGGCCACGCAGGGTTCTGCGGGGGCATCACACTGCCACAGCCCCGCCTCGCACGTGCTGCGGGCCACGGGAGAGCGGGCGTCAGGGCCTCGCTGGGCAGGGACGCCACGGAGCGGAAGCAAAGCAAAGCTCCTGAAAATGTCTGTCTGCCCGTCTGTCTGTTGGGGGAGCTGCCTCCCCGGGAGGGGGGATGCCGCGGGTTGGGGAAGGCAGCGCCCAGAGAGTCCACTCTAGCCCGGGGAGGGCTCTTTGGGATCTGCTGGGACCTGGCCATCCCCACGCCGCAGCTCCACCGACGGGGGCGACTCGACACAGAGCACAGCTCCCAGCTGGCAGGAGGGTATGGCCGCCCTTCACCTACCCCTGGGCAAGCTGCCCTTAGCCTCTCCTGGCTGTCACCTCAGGGCATGGGGCTGGCAGGGAGCCCCCTGGGCTGTGGGAAAGCCCCCCGGCTGGGCAGAGCACGCGCCTCGAGGGGAGCTCCGAGGGCGCTCGGCGGAGGCAGGGCCGGAAGATGGGTGGGAGGGAGCTAGCACAGGGGAGACAGCTCGCAGGGCACTAGCCTGAACTCACCAGTTCTTGCACTCCTGCTTCACCACAGCGCCCGCCGGGAACGAGATGCCCTCCCAGTAACAGGGGCACTCGGCGGGGTCGATGCAGCTGCCATCTGCCGGGGCAAGCGGGAGAGCGATGCTGTCCAGGCCCTGGAGATCCCCTACTTTACCCCAGGGCCTCGGGGACTCAGGGCCCCACACGCAGCCGGGAGGGCTGCAGGGGAGCACTGGGAGGGACAGCCTTCCCCCCACCCTGTTCCCGAGCAGCCAGTTCTGGCGGGTGAGAGCCTATCCCCAGCGCACTTCGAGCGAGCAGCGGTGTCTCCACGCTCTCACCCACAGCCTGCTTCTGAACCAGGGTGGAGTGAGGGGCATCCTGGCTCCAGGGCCGGCACAGTGTGGCACCGAGGGGCACTGGTGGTGAGAGGCCTTTCCTGTGGATGCCTCAGACAGCCTGGGGTCAGCGGGCGCCCGTCAGCCAGCAAACCACACAAGGACATGTGACCTAAGACTCCATCTTTTACCAGTAACTGTCCGTGCTCACGCGACCCTGGACTCCATCGCGGGCCAGTGACTTCCCCTGCATTGGGCTGTGACATCGCAGCTGGGCCCTTCCTGCTCTGGGCACTTGCAAAAGCCTGACAGGGAGCCAGGGGCTGGGACGCTGAAGGGGGACTGTGGTTTGGGCTGCTTGTGAACCAACGTGGTGACACAAGAGCGAGTTGCCTTTTGTTACTGGCCCGGTGACTCTAACCCCGGAATAAACCACCACTTTTGGGGGTTGTCTCCCCATTTCTGGCAGCCTGCCCTGAGTGGGGCATGCTCAGTGTGGCCCATCCAGGCCCCAAGTCACACCTGGGACAGGCTCCGTCTCCCCACACTCCAGCACGGGGCGCAGGGGCCGGAGACCTGCTGGAAACGGAGGCAGCCGTGGCACCCCCTTCCCGCCCCCAGCGCCCCCGTCCCGGCCCCAGCGTCTCGTCCCAGCCCCCAGCACCCCCGTCCTGCCCCCAGCGCCCCCGTCCCCGCCCTGCCCCCAGCGCCCCTGTCCTGCCCCCAGCGCCCCCGTCCCGGCCCCAGCGTCTCGTCCCAGCCCCCAGCACCCCCGTCCTGCCCCCAGCGCCCCCGTCCCTGCCCTGCCCCCAGTGCCCCTGTCCTGCCACCAGCGTCCAGTCCCTGCTCTGCCCCCAGCGCCCCCTGTCCCTGCCCCCAGCGCCCCGTCCCCGCCCCCAGTGCCCCCGTCCCGCCCGCAGCATTCCCGTCCCGCCCCCCAGCACCCAGTCCCCGCCCTGCCCCCAGCGCCCCCGTCCTGGCCCTAGCGCCCCCGTCCCGCCCCCCAGCGCCCCCTGTCCCTGCCCCCAGCGTCACCGCCCTGCCCCCAGCCTCCAGTCACCCCAGCGCCCCCGTCACCGCCCAGCCCCCAGCAGCTCACCATGCAGGACCCTGCCGTCGGGGCAGAAGCAGCCCTCCACGCAGGAGATGGCATCACAGTGCTCGGCGGGCTCCAGGCCGAAGTTCTTGCAGGTCTGGGGGCAGGCGGGGCCGCAGGCTTCGTACTCCAGCCCGTTATCGCACTGCATGGCTGGCAGGGAGGCAGGGGTCACTGCCACCGGCCAGGCGCTGGCTCTCCGGGGGCTGAGGAGGCCTGGGAGCCAGGTGTGGGGGCTACACGCTGCTAACGGCCCCAGCCCGGGGAAACAGAGCCCTCCCGCCTCCAGCCTGGCCTGGAAACCTGCAGCTGCCGCCGGCT
This sequence comes from Lepidochelys kempii, assembly GCF_965140285.1. Taxonomy (NCBI): domain Eukaryota; kingdom Metazoa; phylum Chordata; order Testudines; family Cheloniidae; genus Lepidochelys; species Lepidochelys kempii. The sequence continues at coordinate 270,004,277 of NC_136381.1, read as the reverse complement.
GGGGCAGGGATGGGGGGGGAGAGGGCAAACCCACAGGGCCTGGGCTCTGTGTCCTGCCCCCCTCCAACTCCGTCCCGCCCCTCCAGCCCCGGACAGCTAGCCGGATTCCCGCGGCTGGTCACTCTCTGCGATGGACCCCGCAGCTGTGGCAGGGGAGCAAACAGCCCTAGGGGGAGCCCCCGGCCCAAGGAGGCCTCCTGGCCCACACAGGAGCTCTGCCCATGACTGCCAGCCCCAGCCCCTCTCCAGGCTCAGCCCAGGGCTGTTGCTGCGGGGCCCTGGGGGCGGGGGGGCACTTACGGCACAGCTCCTGGCTCCTCCAGCGGACGTACACCCCGCGCTTGTTACACTCCTCGGCGTAGGCGGCGATGGCCGTGCACAGACACTCGCAGTCCCCCCCGGCATCGCACCTGCCCACACACAGCGCCGCATCAGCCGCCGGCAGCCGGGGAGGGGCAGCCGACGGCCGGGCGCGCACCGCCCACAAGCCAGATGTGACCTGCAGTGGGGGATTCATCTCCCTGTCCAGCGTGCTTCCCTACTGACCGTGGGAGGGGAGGGGAACCCGGGCTCCATGCTCAGACCGGGGCTCCCCGAGGGCAGGGGGAAGCCAGCCTGGGCCCCTTCAGCCCCGAGCTCCCCCTGTGCACCGACCCCCCCGATGCACCGACCCCCCCAGGGACACACAAATTCAGCCTCCTGCCCCTTCTCTAGAGGCCAGGCTGGCGCCACTCGCCCTGGGGGGCTCTTGCTCCCTCCCTAGCATCCCTCACGCCAGCCCTGAGCCCCTCACGAAACACCCTCTCCCCAGCAAGGCGATCCCCGGGCTGTCGGGGCCAGCTGTAATGGTGAGCAGAGCCAGGGGAGGCCAGCACCCACTGCCCAGCTCTCACACCAAAGCCTGCACAGACCACTGGCTGCAGGGAACGGCATGGGGCAGCCTTGCAGCCCTGCCGCCTGTGACGGAGTGGGAATTGCTCAGAATGTATGAATAATGTGCGTGCCTCAGTTTCCCCTATGTGGTACTTGGGTAACTGGGTGGGGGAAAGGGTTGTTTACTCTTTGCAGAGCCCCAGAGGGCCAGGCTGCCTGGGGCCCACACCCCTGGACAGTCCCAGAAGACAATGACCATTGCAATTGCCCAGACATTTGGCACCTAGCAACAAATGACCATAGACAGAGGCCCTGTTTGTGTGTGTCCGTGTGTCCAGCTGGAGGACAAAGGGCTGGGGAGGAGCCAGGTGGGGCTATTAAGTGTGGGCTGCTGAGGCAGGGGAGAAGCTTCTGGACTGGGTCCAAAGAGGGGTCACAGCTCTGGGACCGACCCCGATGGACTATGCCGTAACTTTCTCTTCTCTATGGTAACCAAGGATTTTCTGTGCTGTGCTCAGACGTCCCTCCTGCAGTCACACGCTGGCCGAGAGTCACTGCGGAGTCAGGAAGTCGGGGTGCGTTGCTCCCTTTGGGGGTGCAAGTCTCCCTCCTGGGTCCAACCCAGTGGACTCGCTGAGGGGAGCGCCGGGCGTGAAGCAGGGGGGCTGACGGCTCTGAGGTTTGGTCCCGGGAGGTGGGGAAGCTGAGGGGCGGATCCCTGTGAGAGTGCGACCCTGAGGGGGCTGACACACAGAGGGGTCCTCCCAGGGACTGCTCCACACCGTGCAATAGTACCGGGCCTCTGGGTTCATGACACCACCCCTCACCAGCGCTCAGCGCCCAGGCCCCAGAGCCAGCCGCCCTGCCCAGCCCAGCCCCCGGCACCTACCCGCAGGCATCGAAGACACACCAGTCGTAGAACTGCTGGCAGGGCACCTCCTCGTGGCACGGGGCAAAGAGATGCTGCATCATGATACTGCAGCGCTTCCGGGCCCAGGTCCCACGGTGAGCATTCACCTGGGAACCAGAGACAGGAATGTGAGCACCCCGAATCCCCAGACACTGCAACACCTCTGCATCCCAGCACCCCGAATTCCCAGCCACTGCAAGACCCCTGCACCCCCGCTGCAGCAACATCCCAGCCTCCCGTCCACCCCCACCACACTCCAGCCATCAGCGCCTGTGACAAAGTGGGACTGTTCTTAATGTTTCCTCTAAATATTGTGGGGGTGCCTCAGTTTCCCCTATGCAGTTCTTAAGTATCTAGTTTCAGAGTAGCAGCCGTGTTAGTCTGTATTCGCAAAAAGAAAAGGAGGACTTGTGGCACCTTAGAGTCTAACCAATTTATTTGAGCATAAGGTTTCGTGAGCTACAGCTCACTTCATCGGATGCATCATGCTTATGCTCAAATAAATTGGTTAGTCTCTAAGGTGCCACAAGTCCCCCTTTTCTTTTTAAGTATCTAGGTGGTGGGGTAAGGGTGTATGATCATTGCAGAGCCCTAGAGGGCAGGTGTGTGCAGGGGTCTGGACACAGAGAATGGCCGACACCCTGTTTCCTGGCCACTGATGGCCTGGGCCCTTCCCCCCTGCAAGGTGAGAGCAAAAGGGTTGGAGAACAAAGGAATCCGGTGGCCTCCTGGCCCCGGAAAGGGGAAAGCCCAGAGGAGGAGAGGCTGGAGGGAGTTTTCAGTTTGGGGCTGGCTGGGACATGGAGTGAAGGGCAGACGTGGTTGTCTGGCTCACTGCCCCCCAAAATGGACCCAGCTGAGGGGTCCTGTTCTCTGCACCTACAAGCTCTGTGTTAGACCATGTTCCTGTCGTCTAATAAACCTCTGTTTTACTGGCTGGCTGAGAGTCACATCTGACTACGAAGTTGGGGGGCAGGACCCTCTGGCTTCCCCAGGACCCCGCCTGAGCAGACTCGCTGTGGGAAGCGCACGGAGGGGCAGAGGAGGCTGAATGCTCCGAGGTCAGACCCAGGAAGGTGGAAGCTGTGTGAGCTGTGTGTCCTGAACACAGTCTGCTCCCAGAGAGGAGACTTCTCCAGAGTCCTGACTGGCTTCATGGGGAGCAGTTCCAGAGCATCGCCCGGGGACCCCGTGACAACTGGTGGCAGCGGTGGGATGTACTGCACCCCGCGGATGGCGCTTCCTGCAGTAAGTGACTGGGGAGCAGTAAAACAAAGGGGGATTGACGGGGACCAGGCATGCTGAAGATTCAGAGAGAGACAGTTTCGGGGGGCGGTTAACCCCTGGGAGTGTGTGACCAGAGAGAAGGACTTTTGCAGTAACAGGGTCCCCCGGGGGATTGCAGCGAGCGGTCCCAGGGGCGGAGAAGTCTGCAGCTCGACCCTGGCAAAGAGGTGGTGACCTCGAGAAGGACTGGCACACTAGGGGTTCTCCCTGGAAACCATGGGGAGCTAAGAGCACACAGGCCTGTGAGTCCACAACAACTTGGGAAGAGCGAAGTGACGGCCTGTCACCGTCTCCTTAAGAAGGACATTGTAACCCTGTGCAGGAAGAGAGGGTTGAGCGTTGGAAAGTTCACCAAAGCAGAGTTAATCGTGCAGCTGGAGGAGGATGACCGCTCTAAGGAACAGCTTCCTGACCCCAAATGGGGCTATGGCAGGATCTGGGAGCAGCTGGAGTGGGAGCCAGGCATCCCCAAGACTCCTGTCCCCAACCAGACAGGGGTCTTCATGATCAGGTTCCCCATCGGGGGATCGGAGAAGGACGGGATTGGAGCTGAGTGCAAGAGAGCAAGAGGACTGTGAGAGACAGCGAGAGCCCGAGAGGCATGAACTGGCGGTGGGGGAGCGGAGAGGCCTAGGGGACCCCCCGGGGTGAGTGGGGATAGACCCCGGGGGGCCAGTTCCGCAGGGAACCTCGAGACTAAATTGCTGCCCCTGGTTAAGGGGGAGGGGGATGTGGATGCCACCTCACTGCCTTTGAGCAGGCTGGCGATTTGAACCAAGGGGACCCTGCGGAAAAGCTTCAGTGTCTAGGTCCCTTGCTGGGTCCCAAGGCCATAGACTCCATCAGCCAGATGGGTGGGGAGGTGGACAGGCTCCCACTCCTGGTCCCAGCCTATATGTCTGTGTGGAGTTTCCTGGGGCCAGGCCCCTCGGACCCCCAGTGGGAGCGGAAGGTGATGGTCAATGGGGAGACATTCCTGGGACAGAGAAAACTGGTGTCAGGCCCTGGGTGGTGCAGCCTCAGATGCTGAGGGGCTGTGTGAGCTGCGTGAGGGTCCCAAGGACGAAGCCCCTCGCCCTGCCTATGGCCCAGATCTCTGTGCAGACCCAGGAGGGGTGGGGCTGGCTGGTCTTGGGGTTCTCCAGGACATTGGCTGCGAGATCCTGTTGTGGGGTGACTGTGTCTGTTTGGGATAGAATCCAGGCCTTGCTCCTGTAAAGGCCAAGGGTTTGAATTTGAATCCAGGGAACCAATAAGTGGAGAGGGAAATGGTCAGTGAAAATGCAGATGACCTGGCTGGCAGGGGGGAGGAGCGGCTAGGCTCAGGCTACCTGCCTGCTTGTAACTAGACCCCTTGAGCTGGGTGGGACAGAGAGATGCTCCCCGCCCCCTTGCACACTGGAGAGGGGGCTCACGCTGGCTCTGATGCAGTGAGGAAAGCAGCGAGCTCGCTGCCTACCCCCACTGGAAAAAAGAAAAGGAGTACTTGTGGCACCTTAGAGACTAACCAATTTATTAGAGCATAAGCTGTAGCTCACGAAAGCTTATGCTCTAATAAATTGGTTAGTCTCTAAGGTGCCACAAGTACTCCTTTTCTTTTTGCGAATACAGACTAACACGGCTGTTACTCTGAAACCTACCCCCACTGGGACAGCAAGGGCAGGGCTGAGCACAGTGGGAGCTGAGACCCCAGCTAAGGGGGGGGGAGACACAGGCAGGGCAGGGGATCTGTGGGGAGTGGCAAGGTGCTTGGTAAGGAAAGACTGGATGAGCCTAGGCAGCCTTGTGAGCTGATGGCTTTGTCTAGTCAGCAGGGTGGGAAGGCGAGGAAAGTGGAAGATGAGTGGTCTGGACCTTACCTGTTACCTGGGTGGAGAATTGTGACAGGGAAGGAAACGTGCCTTTGTCTGTCAGGGGTATTGACTTGCCTATGGAGGGAGCTACCCTGATCTCCAACCAGCTGTCTGTGACCAGCCTTGTGTGCTGGGACCAGGGGAATGAGATCCCAAGCTGTGTGTCTGGGAAAGGAGAAAGTGTGTCCGGCTCTTCTTTGTCTGTGGAGCAGACAGAAGGGGCCTTTCAGCCTGTGATGGTTGAGGGTCGTGCAGTTGTCTCAGAGTTGGTTCTGGACTCAGCTAAAGCCCAGGAAGGGAAGGGTCCTAAGTTTGTGTCTGCTCGGGAGAATGGCCCGGTAACTAGATCGCACCCAGTTAGTGTCTATGTAAAATCCCAGAGCCCAGACAATTCTGGTGCTTGTATTTTGCCTGTTGCTAGTGTGTTGTTGGGAAAGGGTGTCGCAACTCGGTCTAATCAGGGTGAGATCCTAGCCAGGGCACAAGGAGAGCATGAAGGTGATGTGATTGTGTTACCTACTGAGGGTGTGGAAACCTGCAGCAAGAAGGAAAAGATTCCTGAACTTATGTGTGGCAAAGGGAAGGAGAATGCTTCTGACCTTTTATCTAGGAAGTCTGTAAGTTTGCCTGAAAGGGGATTGTGTAGGAATCCGCCGGATGGGCCAGAGGTGATTCTGGATGTAAGGGAGACCCAGAAGGAGTCTGTTGTTGCTCAGGAAAGTGTTCCTCTAGAGCAAGCCCTTGGTAAAGAGGGTAAGAGCAGAATTTCTGTGAGGGGTGAATTGTTGCATAGACAAGCCCTAGGGAAAGGAATCCTCATGGAGTCTTTGCAAGCAGTTTACTGCAACTGAAGGGTGTGAAAGTGATTTAATCAAGAAAGTTTCAGTTCCTAGCTGCCAGAAATGTTCTGTTGTGAATGGATCCACTGACTTTCCTGTTGAAAGATCCAGTGTGGAGAGCTTTTAGAAGATCTCAGATGGAGTGAAAGCTGTTAAGAAAGTTAAACAGTCCTATAACCAAGTGGCTGTGTTTGGCCAGCTTGTTGGGGAGAAGACCCAATCCCAGTTTGACCCCCTGGGGTTTTGGGGTGGCCAAAGGGCACAGGCCGCATAAACATTCCCATATGCGGCCTGCGATTGCTATCGACCACCCCCTACCTAAGGGAGGGCGTGAAACTGGAAGGGCCTGGTGTAACTCCTACCAAGGAATGGGAGAGATGCTGGGGCATCCATGGGAACGCTGGTGGCTTCGAACTTCCCCAGGTCACCGGCTAAAGTGACCCCGCTCAGTTCGATCTCGAAGGGGGGAGAGATGTGATGAAGTGGGACTGTTCTTAATGTTTCCTCTGAACATTGTGGGGGTGCCTCAGTTTCCCCTAGGCAGTTCTTAAGTATCTAGGGGGTGGGGTAAGGGTGTATGATCATTGCAGAGCCCTAGAGGGCAGGTGTGTGCAGGGGTCTGGAGACAGAGAATGGCCGACACCCTGTTTCCTGACAACTGATGGCCTGGGCCCTTCCCCCCAGCAAGGTGAGAGCTGAAGGGTTGGAGAACAAAGGGATCAGGTGACCTCCTGGCCCGGGAAAGGGACAAAGCCCAGAGGAGGATGAGGGGCGGGAGGGAGCTTCAGTTTGGGGCTGGCTGGGACATGGAATGAAGTACAGACGTGGTTGTCTGGCTCACGGCCCCCCAAAATGGACCCAGCTGAGGGGTCCCATTCTCTGCACCTACAAGCTCTGTGTTAGACCATGTTCCTGTCATCTAATAAACCTCTGTTTTACTGGCTGGCTGAGAGTCACGTCTGACTGCGGAGTTGAGGGGCAGGACCCTCTGGCTTTCCCAGGACCCCGCCTGGGCGGACTCGCTGTGGGAAGCGCACAGAGGGGCAGAGGAGGCTGAAAGCTCCGAGGTCAGACCCAGGAAGGTGGGAGCCGGGTGAGCTGTGTGTCCTGCAGACAGGCTGCTCACAGGAAGGAGACTTCCCCAGAGTCCTGCCTGGCTTCATGGGAAGCAGTTCCAGAGCATCGCCTAGGGACTCCGGGACAGCGCCCCAGCCTCCACCCGGCACAGCACCCGCCCCATTCCCCTCTCTTATGGGCACGGGTTTCCTCTCCCCTGCCTGGGGACGTACGGTGCAGGGGTGCTCAAAGTCTTCGTTGTTGACCTCGGGGCACAGGAGGCTGACGCGCCAGGAGTTGCCGAACAGGTCGGATGTGGGCTCCACGACACCCTGCCGGCTGGTGAAGTCATTCTCCGTGTCCCCGTCGAAATTCCCGCACAGCCCCGCCACGCGGCCCTGGTACCGGGGATCCAGTTTCACGTACACCCGGGTGCCTGTGGGGGCAGAGGGCAGTGGGCTCGGGGTTCTGCTGGGGGGAGGGATGGGAGCTCTCCATTCCCAGGAGCTCCATATGGGGGGAGCCCCACCCCCTCCAGGGCCCCCCCGCTCCCGCACCAGGCTCTGGGGGAAATTCAGCCTAACCGTAGTGTACCACCAGGATCTTACTGCAGCGGGGGAACGGCTGGGTGCCCCAGCCTGTACGGCAAGCATAAGGATCGACAGAGAGAAGCACTGGACACAACAGGGCAGGGGGCAGCCCCATGGCTAGGGAGGTTTCTGACTCAGCTGGGCAAAGCCCTGGAGCACAGACTATAGGGAGCGACCCTGCCCCGGGCCACAGGGCAGATCAGATGGAACAAGTTCGTCTTCTCACTGATTTCCAGGAGTCACAGAAGGGCAGCGGGGCCCAGGTGACAGCCCATGAGGCCATCAGGGAAACAAGCCATGTGCTTCCCATGTCCCACCTGGCAAGGCCCCGCCCCCTCGGCCAGACAGGGCCCCGCCCCTTGCGGCCTGGCAGGGCCCCGCCCCCTCGGCCTGGCAGGGCCTCACCTCCGTCCCAGAGCACGCTCAGCCCCAGCTGGGAGATGAGGATGAGGAAGACGCCAGCTCGCTCCAGGGTCAGGCCATTCCCGCTGTAGGTCTTTGGGGGCCGCACTGAGACTCCGTTCACTGTCACGTCCTTTCCTGGCCACAGGTAGAAAAATCAGAGCGTAGAGGGACAGTCAGTGTCTGGGGAGCTCCCCTACCCGGCCGCAGGGCCCTGCACAGCGCACAGCCTGGGAAACACAGCACAGTGCAGAACGACCGCGGCACCCCGCCACCCCACGATGCAATGCACCGGACCGCTCTGTGATGCAATGCAACGCCGTGCCATGCAATGCAACGCAAGACAGCACCCTGCAGTGCAATGCAACGCAACGCCCTGCAGTGTAATGCAATGCAAGACAGCACCCTGCAGTGCAATGCAACGCAACGCCCTGCAATGCAATGCAATGCAACGCAAGACAGCACCCTGCAGTGCAATGCAACGCAACGCCCTGCAATGCAATGCAACGCAAGACAGCACCCTGCAGTGCAATGCAATGCAACGCCCTGCAGTGCAATGCAACGCAACGCCCTGCAATGCAACGTAAGGCACCAACCCGTGAGCAACGCAGCTCCCTGCGATTCAATATACTGCACCGTTCTATGCTGCAACTCGCCACATGGCACTGCCCTGCGATGCAGCGCAACGCCCCGCCCCGGGATGCAATACCACGTAACGCACCACTCCGCGACAGAATACAATGCACCGCACGGCGGTTCCACATAATGTCGCACACCCCACTGTGATGCAAAGGAATGCACCGCATCGGACTGCGATGGACCACGCCGCGCTGCAATCCATACCCCACGCCCCGCGCGGAGATGCAACTCACTGTAATGCACCACACCACGATGCTGCCAGCCTGCAATGCAATGAAATGCAACCCCACCCACTTCAACTGCGACGGCTCTGCTAACCAGGGAACTTACAACGCCCCTCCCCTCCCTCCTCAGCGCACACCCCCTTGCTCCTGGCCAGGCCAGGGGGCAGGGTGCTGAGTTGAGCCAGGCCAGGAGGCGGCTGGAGGCACAGAAGCAGAGCCGTTTGCAGAGCCGCGTGGGGCGCGGGCTGGGGCTGCCAGCCAGCGGGTGCAGGTCCGCGCGGGGCTTGCGGGGGAGCAGCAGCGGCTGGGCAGAGGGGCCCCGATGAGAGACACGAACTCAGCCTGGCCTGGGAACCCGCAAGCTCCTACTTGGGGGACAGACTGGCCTGGAGAGCCTGGCTCTGGCCTGGCCTGCCCAGGGGCCAGCCGGGAACCCCTAGTGCTCTGCCCCCTCTCCCCCCACGGCCCCCCACCTCTCAGGAGGTGGATGACGGCGTTCCCGATCACCACCACCACAGACTTGGTGCAGGTCACGCCGCTGGTGCCGCAGGGCACGTTCTCGGAGGTGACGGTGAAGAGGCCGCTGCCCTCGCGTGCCAGGACGTACTCGCAGTCCCCCAGGAAGGAGAAGGCCCGCCCATCGAAGGTGACGTAGTGCGGGTCTCCCGTGGCCACGCAGGTGCCCACGCAGTGGTGGGTGCTGCACTGCCAGCGACGGCTCCGGCACTCGCTGCACAGGAAGGGAGAGGGGTGTCGGGGTGTGACGAAGCAGGACTGTTCTTAATGTTTCCTCTGAATAGTGCGGGGGTGCCTCAGTTTCCCCTACGCACTTCTTAAGTCTCTAGGGGGCGGGATAAGGGGGTGTCACTGTTGCAGAGCAAAGGGCCAGGGTACATAAATGTCCAACACCCTGTCTCCTGCCAACTGATGGCCTGGGCCCTTCCCCCCTGCAAGGTGAGAGCTGAAGGCTTGGAGAACAAAGGGATCAGGTGACCTCCTGGCTCCGGAAAGGAACAAAGCCCAGAGGAGGAGGGACTGGAGGGAGTTTCAGTTTAGGGCTGGCTGGGACATGGAGTGAAGGGCAGACGTGGTTGTCTGGCTCACTGCCCCCCAAAATGGACCCGGCTGAGGGGTCCTGTTCTCTGCACCTACAAGCTTTGTGTTAGACCATGTTCCTGTCATCTAATAAACCTTCCGTTTTACTGGCTGGCTGAGAGTCCCGTCTGACTGCGGAGTTGGGGGGCAGGACCCCCTGGCCTCCCCAGGACCCCGCCTGGGCAGACTGGCTGTGGGAAGCACAGGGAGGGGCAGAGGAGGCTGAAGGCTCCGAGGTCAGACCCAGGAAGGTGGAAGCCGGGTGAGCTGTGTGTCCTGCAGACAGGCTGCTCCCAGAGAGGAGACTTCCCCAGAGTCCTGCCTGGCTTCATGGGGAGCAGCTCCAGAGCATCGCCCGGGGACTCCGTGACATGGGGCTCAGCCACACTGCAGACCCGGGCATCCCCAGCATCCCCAGCCCTGGGCACCACCAGCCACCGCCACCCCCCGGCCCGAGGCACCCCCAGGCCTGGGTACTGCCAGCACCCCTGCCCCAGGCCTCACCAGCACCCCCAGCTCTGCCAGCAGCCCCAGGCCTGGGCACTGCCAGCATCCCGGGCACCGCCAGCCCCCCCCGGCACTGCCAGCACCCCTGGCCCTAGGCCCTGACACCATTCTGGGGCCTGCCAGCCCCCCCAGCCCCGGGCACTGCCAGCCCCCCAGCCCCGGGCACAGCACCGGCACATCCCACTTGGCTCCTTAGCACTATGCCAGCTCAGCCCTGCCCTCCACAGCAGCCCACCACCACGGCCTGCTCCCTCCACGTGGCAATCCTCGCTCAGGGCTTTCGGATCCCTGGGCGCCCTTACCAGGTGTTGCAGTCCTTGGTGATGGTGTCGTTGGGCTGGTACAGCCTGCCGTTATGGTGGCAGGGACACTCGTCCGGGGAGACGCAGCGCTCGTTCTGGGGGGAGGAAGGGGAGCGTGACAATGGCCTCGTGGCCCCAGAGCTCCCAAGAGACCAGGGCAGGGCGGGGGTGGCCCAGACCACTCTGCGTTGGGCAGGTCTGCAAGGCTCCCCCGGGAGAGGGATCCAGCCCAAGCCGGGGATCAACCTAGGTGTCTGGAGGTGAAAGATCTCCCCTCCCCTGCCCAAGGGGCTCAGCCTCTGCGTGGAAGGGCTGGGAATGCTCCCGGCTCTGCCACAACATGGGAATGCTTTGTCATGTTTTTGAGAGCCTGTGTGTGCCTCAGTTTCCCCTGAGTGCTGCTTTGTTACCAGTGGGTGGCGGGGGGGCAGTTGCTCTCAGGGCAGGCTGAGACATGGGTGTGGGTGTCCCGAGCTGGCTGGGCCTAGTCCCCATCTCAGTGGAGCTCCTGAGAAGACAATGGCAAATCCAGATGCCAGGATATTGACACCTAGCAACGAAGACCCAGGGAGAGATGGGCTCCCCCTCCGCCCTGTCTCTGCAGCGGGGGCTGGACAAGGATCCCCGGCTGGAGAACACAGGGCTGGGAGCAGGGAGGTGGAGACAAGAGTTGGGGGCTGGAAGGAGTCGGGGCTCCCACCTAGAGTCTGACCAAGGAGGCCACCCAGACAGAGCCGGACCCAAGGGTTCCCCACAGCCGGGCTGGGCTTGGGGCTGGCCAGGACGGACCCTGCTTCACCTTTCATTGCCCCGGGCTGCCCTAAGGGCCCCTAGGCTGGGCACCAGCTAACAACTGAACTCGGCTGTGCCCGTGCTGGGAGTGCCTCTCCAGAGTCCTGATCCCTGCAGAGCAGCCGAGTCTCCCTCAGGGGCTGTCTCCGGGGGACTCGTGGCCCGGAGCTCATGGGGAGTGGGGGCTGCAGGCCCACAAGGCCAATCTATGGGGCAGTGAGGCCGTGTGGCTCACCCTGGAGGAAGAGTGGGACCCCCAGGGGGGCTGGCACATTGAAGGGGCCTCCCAGAGACTGTTCCAAAGCTGGGAGCGCAGCCCCGACCCTATGGGTCCGTGACAGGCTCACACCGCCCCCCATGCCCGGCCCACCGCGAGACAAGCTGCCAGGGCTCGTGTCTCCGTGCCGGGCCAGGCTCCCCAGACGCTCCCAGACTGGGGCAGAGCCAGGGGAGGGAACGGGAGACTCACGAGGAAGACGGTGCCTGGCGGGCAGACGCAGCCGTCGGAGAGGCCCGGGCAGCTCAGGTTGCCCTCGGCAGTGGCGCAGGTGCGCAGGCAGGACCCGTAGGCGTAGACCAGCTCCCCGGGGCAGAAGGCGGCTTCGGGGCAGCTGTCGTCGGTGCAGTTCCACAGCCCGTTCACACAGACGCTGCAAGGCAGGGCCACGGGTAAGGGGAACGCCCGCAGCGACCAGCCCGCCCCGGACGAACCCTCCACGTCAGATGGAGGCTTTAGGGGGAAGCTTTCCTCACCCCCGGCCCATCCCGGCCCACTGCAGGGTCCTCGCGCCTTCCCCGGACACAGCTGGGACTGGCCACGCTCGGTACAGGACCCCGGGCTGACGCGCTCCGGCGGCTCCTACGCGAAACCCAGCTCTCTGCTCGTGCCCCCGCATGGTCCTGGGCGTCCCCCCAGGTACCCAGCCAGAGCACGCGGCGCCCTGCACAAATCCAGCCCAGGTCCCCCGAGACTCATGGGGGTGGGACTAGATACCTCCGGAGGTCCCTTCCAACCCTGATATTCCATGATTCAGCGCCGCTCTGGAACGGGGCACTTCCCCAAGCCCTGCTTCAGCAGTGGTGCAGCCCACGAGCCCGGAGTCCCGGCAAAGCAGCCCATGGGCACCTCGCAGCCGCTGGGGTCCCCCCGCCCTTCGCAGCCTCTACACGGTGTCACCGGAGCCAGGGCAGCCCGGCCCTGCCCCGGGGTCACCCTTCATACCCTGACCCAGGTCAGGCAACGGGGCCCCCTCTGCCCAGCGCTCCTGGGAGCCAGCCGGTCCTGGCCCTGTCCCGGAAAGGGCTGGGGATCCCTCACGGCAGCACGGAGCCCCAGCAGAGCACGGGGCAGCACTGACGGAGGGGAGAGCGCCCCGCACTGAGCCCCTGGCCCGCTCCCCGCAGCCCCCACCCCCTGCCGAGCCCCCGCACCGCTCCCCGCAGCCCCCGCCCCCTGCCGAGCCCCCGCCCCGCTCCTCGCAGCCCCCGCCCCCTGCCGAGCCCCCGCCCCGCTCCTCGCAGCCCCCGCCCCGCTCCCCGGCTCCTGCCCCCTGCCGAGCCCCCACCCCGCTCCCCAAGCCTCCCACTGAGCCCACTCCCTGCAGCCCCTGCCGAGCCCCCACCCCACTCCCCGCAGCCCCCGCCCCCTGCCGAGCCCCCACCCCAGTCCCCCCACCTCCTGCTGAGCCCCCACCCCACTCCCCGCAGCCCCCGCCCCCTGCCGAGCCCCCACCCCGCTCCCCGCAGCCCCTGCCCCCTGCCGAGCCCCCGCCCCGCTCCTCGCAGCCCCCGCCTCCTGCCGAGCCCCCGCCCCGCTCCCCGCAGCCCCCGCCCCCTGCCGAGCCCCCGCCCCGCTCCTCGCAGCCCCCGCCCCGCTCCCCGGCTCCTGCCCCCTGCCGAGCCCCCACCCCGCTCCCCAAGCCTCCCACTGAGCCCACTCCCTGCAGCCCCTGCCGAGCCCCCACCCCACTCCCCGCAGCCCCCGCCCCCTGCCGAGCCCCCACCCCAGTCCCCCCACCTCCTGCTGAGCCCCCACCCCACTCCCCGCAGCCCCCGCCCCCTGCCGAGCCCCCACCCCGCTCCCCGCAGCCCCTGCCCCCTGCCGAGCCCCCGCCCCGCTCCTCGCAGCCCCCGCCTCCTGCCGAGCCCCCGCCCCGCTCCCCGCAGCCCCCGCCCCCTGCCGAGCCCCCGCCCCGCTCCTCGCAGCCCCCGCCCCGCTCCCCGGCTCCTGCCCCCTGCCGAGCCCCCACCCCGCTCCCCAAGCCTCCCACTGAGCCCACTCCCTGCAGCCCCTGCCGAGCCCCCACCCCACTCCCCGCAGCCCCCACCCCCTGCCGAGCCCCCACCCCAGTCCCCCCACCTCCTGCTGAGCCCCCACCCCACTCCCCGCAGCCCCTGCCTCCTGCTGAGCCCCCCCTACACTCCCCGCAGCCCCAGCCCGGGCCCCCTGCCCAGCCCCCGCCCTGCTCCCCAGCACCACATTGGGGTCAGCACTGACTCAGGGGACAGCACCCCTCCCTGCAGCTCCCATCCCATCGTGACCTGGCTCTACCCTGCTTAGCTCGTGAGATCCCGCACGTGCTGGCAGAAGGGCTCAGCCAGGCGGTTGCCATCTGCCTGGATTCCCCTGCCAGGGGCTGGGGTTCCTTGCTGCGTGTGCTTCTCCCGGGCCAGGACCCTCCCAGAGCCTCCTGGCTCTCCCGGCGCGTGGTGGATGGTCCGTGGCTCAGGCCACGCGCGGGGCGGGAGCCGGCGTCATGTGGCAGAGACATTCAATGAAATCCACCTATCCTGTGGTGCCATCAGAAACAGGCCATAGGGTGATTTCATCAGACATCTCCTACCACCACCTCACCCCATCTGAGGGGAGAGAGCTGGGCGCCCCTCCCGCCCCTCCCTGAGGGCTGGCCGCCCTGGGAACACTGCCCCAGCGCAGCCCTGCAGGCCTCTCTCTCCGCAGGCTCTAACCCAGCTCTGAATAGTCCTTGCCCTTCGCAGGATCCTGTGGCAGTGAGTTCCGCATGTGCACACACTATGAATAGCCCGCAGGGGCCAGATTCTCCTACGGCAGGATACAAGCAGCCCCCGGGAACAACAGCAGGAGTTACTCCTATCCTGAGGGGGAAGGATCGGGCCCCAGAGGTACCAGCATGGCTCATTGCAATAGCAGCTGCAGGCAGCTTGGGTTCCTCTCCCCCAATCCCTGAGCACCAGCGGCAGCCCTGCCCCTGGGGTCCCCTCTAGGAGCAGAGGGAAGGGCAGGCCCTTGGCCCAGTCTGCCTGTGCTCTCTGCTGGGGCAGTTCAAGCCTGCTGTGCTGGGGGGTTTTCACGCAGGGACCACCAGACAGCAAGTTACAGTCTGATCTGGCCCCGTGCCCCATTCCCTGCCCCCCTGTGCCAGCCAGTCCCTGCTCTGCAGCTGGATGGGAACCAGCGCCCCGTAGCGGGGAAAAGCCCCATGCCCCATTCCCTGCCCCCCTGTGCCAGCCAGTCCCTGCTCTGCGGCTGGATGGGAACCAGCGCCCCGTAGCGGGGAAAAGCCCCATGCCCCATTCCCTGCCCCCCTGAGCCTGCCAGTCTCCACGTCCCTTTCTGGGCTGGGTGCTGGTGGGACTGGGCGGCTGGCAGCTGCAATGCCCTCTCTCCCCTGCCCAGGCCGGGCCTGGCACTAACTCCGTGACGCAGAGCCAAGGGCTGTGCTGGGGAGCTGGGCCCACAGCCTGCCCCACCAGCTTGGAGGGAGGTGCTGGTGCAGGAGGCTCTGCCATGCGACCCTCTCTATGCCCAGGGCAGCGGGGAGCGGGGCAGGGCTACGCACCAGGCGTTGCAGCTCCTGTGGACCTTGCTGCCGGGCGGGTAGGTCTCACCCCCGTGCTCGCAGGGGCACATGCCCGGCGGGACGCACTGCCCGCTGTCGTCCAGCACCAGTCCCTCGGGGCAGTTACAGCCGGCCACGCACACGGCCAGGGCCTGGCAGGAGCTGGCCGCCCCCATGCGCAGATCGGCACAGCTCTTCCCGCAGGGGGCGCTGCACTCCTGGTAGACCTGCCCCCCGCTGCACGGCACCGCTGTGGGGAGAGGGAGAGGGGGGAGGGGGCCTTAGCACAGGCACCCCCAGCTTCCTCGCCGAGAGCAGAGACCTGCCTCGTGCCCCAACCCCCCGGCTCCAGGGCCCATTCCCCGCCTTCTCCAGCGCCCAGCCCTCCCCCTCCCCAGAGCCCGCCCCCCGCCCATCTTCTCCCCGCCCCTTCTCCAGCACCCATCCCCCCTCTCCAGCGCCCACCCCCTCCCCTTCCCCAGAGCCCATCCCCCGCCCATCCCCTCCCCCACCCCTTCTCCAGCGCCCATCCCCCCTCTCCAGTGCCCACCCCCTCCCCTTCCCCAGAGCCCAACCCCCGCCCATCCCCCCGCCCCTTCTCCAGCACCCATCCCCCGCTCCAGTGCCCACCCCCTCCCCTTCCCCAGAGCCCAACCCCCGCCCATCCCCCCGCCCCTTCTCCAGCACCCATCCCCCCTCTCCAGTGCCCACCCCCTCCCCTTCCCCAGAGCCCAACCCCCGCCCATCCCCCCGCCCCTTCTCCAGCACCCATCCCCCCTCTCCAGTGCCCACCCCCTCCCCTTCCCCAGAGCCCAACCCCCGCCCATCCCCCCCGCCCCTTCTCCGGCGCCCATCCCCTCCCCCACCCCTTCTCCAGCACCCATCGCCTTCTCTGCCCTTTCTCCAGAGCCCATCCCACACCCACTCCACCCCTTCTCCAGAGCCATCCTCTGGCTGCCCCACCCAGCCAGGCAGGGCTCCCCTCCCCGGACATGCCCAGTGGGGCCCAGCCTAGGCAGCCACCCACCGCAGAAGGTCTGGTTCCTCCAGGGCACCGGCGCCCCCTCCTGGGCACACTGCCTGGCGTAGGCGGCCAGGGCGCGGCACAGACAGTCCCCGCCGGCCGGGCAGCCGCACACGTCGGAGAGGCAGAGCTGATAGTAAGGGTCCCGCTCCACCAGGTCGTGGCAGGGCTGTGGGACAGGGCAGGGGGCGCGTCACCCAGGGGCTCGGAGCAGCCGCCCGGGCTCCAGGCCCTTCCCTTGCGGGGGCCCCTGCTGGGAGCACAGCACCGGGGGGCACGTCAGAAACCAGCCCCACAGACGCATGGGCACACGGACAGCACATGTGCGAACAGCCGCACGTGGAGGGGGCCAGTCCCGTGACCACCCGACACGCGTGACACAGACATGGGGCGGCCGGGATCCCTCAGGGCAGACACACGCCGGGGACGTCCAGACAGGCCCACACCCGTGCCAGGGGCACACAGCAAACGCTCCTGGATCTGCCCCCCCTCCCCGGCACGCGCACACACAGATCCGGTGCCCCTCGCTGTGGCCTCTGGTCCCAGCCCCCCGGGGGCTCCGCCGGGGCGGGTACCTGGAAGGCTGGGCCGTGCAGGGTGCCGCAGGCGGCCTCGGCGAACTCCCGGCGCTGGGCGAAGGTGCTGCAGGGGTCGAAGGCGAAGGAGCCGAGCGCGGGGCACTCGCTGGACGCCCGGAACTTGTTGGCGAAGGCGGCGACGCTGGGCTCCACGTCCCCGGCGGGGGTGGTGAACTCGTCCTGCTGGTTCCAGGTGTAGGTGCCGCACAGACCTCGCACCTGCCAGGGGAGGGGGTGAGGGGGCAGCCGGGGAGCTCCCCCTCCCCACACGCCGCAGGGAGGCCAGCGGGTGCCAGGCCTGCGGGGGACGCGGACTCTTGCTCTGCCAGGCACGGGGCGAAGACCCACCGGC
This sequence comes from Lepidochelys kempii, assembly GCF_965140285.1. Lineage (NCBI taxonomy): Eukaryota > Metazoa > Chordata > Testudines > Cheloniidae > Lepidochelys > Lepidochelys kempii. The sequence continues at coordinate 269,987,136 of NC_136381.1, read as the reverse complement.
TCCCTCACCCCGGGGTCTGCGATGCAAGTCGCGAGAGACCTGGCACCCGCCATACGGGCCTGGGAGGCTCCGGGCCCCGCTCCCGGTACTCAGAGCCGGCCATTCGGCCCACGCCCACAGCTGGGCTCCTCTCCCCTCGGGCCCTGCGGGCAACACCCCGCTGCGAGGGCCCTCCCGGGGGGCACCAGGAGCGCGCTGGGCCTCACCTTGCCCGCGAAGCCGGGCTGCAGGGTGATGTAGGCGGCAGGGAACTCCAGCCCCCACAGCACGTGGGCGCCGAAGGCCTGGAGCAGCAGGAAGGAGGACGAGGCCCGTCGGATGCTCAGGTCAGCGCTGGCAAAGGGCAGGGCCACCTCCTGCCCGTTCACGGCCACGTCCCCTGCAGCAGGGAAGGGCCAGAGAGGAGATGGGAGAGGAGGAGGGCAAGGGAGAACCGCACAGAGAGAGAGGCCCCGACCCCACTCCCTGACCCACCACCTGCCAGCTGGGCCTCTGCCCTGGGCAGATCAGAGCCAGCCCCAAGCCAGCCAGCCCCGCTTCCTGCAATCCCTTGATGCCCCCAGGCTGCCCGTCTCTGCAAGGAGCTGCCAGGCACTCCCCCGCGGCGAAGCCCAGCTGACCTGTAATGTGGAGCCGGGCGGAGGTCCTGTGCGCAGTCACCGTCAGGGCCCGGAGGCAGCTCACGGCCCCTTTGGTCCCACACGCCACCTTCTCCACCGTGATCAGCAGCTTCCAGTCCACAAAGTCCTGCCAGGCAACGGTGCCCCAGCCTGTGAGGGCCGGAGACGCGGCCCAGGGCGGCTCCCCAGCCGTTCCCTGTCGCGCGCCCCGGCCCAGGGGACGGGACCTGCCGGCCGCTCTCGAGGGCACGGCGCGGGCTGGGCTGGGGGCCCCGCGGGGCTCTGCACTGGTTTGTTCATGGAGGGGCTCTCCAGAGCTGCACCAGCACTGAGTAGCCAGGCTCCTCGAGGGGCTGCTTGGGCACAGCATGCCCCCCAACCCCCATGCCGTGGGGTTCCCTTCCTGCCCAGGGCACCAGACACCCCTCCCCGCAGCAGCCTGGCCCCCCAGGCCCATGGCAGCTCCCAGGGCACCCAATCCCCCCTTCCCTTAGCCCCATGGCAGCTCCCAGGGCACCAGATCCCCCCTCCCCCTGGCTCCCCAGCCCCATGGCAGCTCCCAGGGCTCCAGTTCGCCCCTTCTCCTGGTCCCCCAGACCCAACGGCAGCTCCCAGGGCACCAGACCCCCCTCCCCCGGCACCCCAGCCCTATGGTAGCTACCAGGGCTCCAGACCCCTCTCTCGCCAGCAGCCTGGCCCCTCAAGCCCCACGGCAACTCCCAGGGCCCCAGACCCCCCTCACCTGCACCAGGATGTACTCGCAGACGCCGTGGAAGGAGTAGCGCTTCTGGTCGAAGGTCACGTAGTGCGGGTCCCCGATCACGGCACACTCGGCCGAGCACTTGTCCTGCGAGCAGTACCAGCGCCCACCCTGGCATGTGCTGCAGGGACAGGGGCGAGAGCGGGGCACGGGGTCGCCAGGGCTCGCTGAGCCCCCTGCCGTATGCCGGGCCGCGGCAGGCACTGCTGCTGGTGCCGGGGCCCCCAGGACATGGTGGGGGGCATCTCCAGGAGGGACCCCTCCAGCCTGGGGAGGCCCAGCCTGGGGCTCCCACCCAGGGGTCCCCAGCAGCTCCCGGGGCGTCGCATCCCAGCTGCCACCTGTCTCTCTGGTTCCACTCAAGTACCTTTGCTCAGCAGCTGCCCTGCCCCCGCCCCACCGGGCCCGATCCTCCGTGGGTCTCCTCTGCAATTCAAGGGAGGTACCCCACAGGAGCTGGGGATGTACCCCGGGGAAAGTGGGGTGCAGCAGCCTGAGCGAGGGAGAAGGGCCCCCAGGGATTCTCCAGGAGGCAGGGGGCTCCCCACACAATGCTGTCCTCCCCTCGGGTGGGGCGGGACCGTGGGGTGGCAGAGCTGTGAGACGGGGACTCTGCCCCGCTCCGTCACTGAGGGGCCCGCGGAGCCCAGACCGTCCCCGCGGATCGCCACGCCCCAGCCTGGCACGGCACTGCGCCACCAACTGCCCGAGTCCAGCTCGGCCGTGCGGGTGTGGGCACCGGGGAGGGGTTACCTTAGGGGCTGCCCCTCCCTGCTGCCCACACCAGTGCCCGGCGGGCAGGGCCGATGGGGGCTTTCCTCACCATTGGTTGCACCGCTGCTGGATGCTCTGCCCCGGGGCGTACTTCTGGCGACGGTGGTAGCAGGGGCAGTCGCCCTCAGGGACGCAGGCCCCCCCCTCCAGGTAGAGACCCGGCGGGCACTCGCAGCCACTCACACACTCGTCCCGGCAGTGCCCCTCCTCGCCGGTGCCCACGGCGGCACAGCTGGCCGGGCACGAGGACACGCAGTCCGAGTACTGCTTCCCCTGGCCGCACTGCTTCTCTGCGGGGCAGACACACGGCGCCTCAGGCCCGGGCTGGCAGCGCCCCCTCTGCCAGGCAGCCGGGCGCGGGCTCCCAGGGAGCATGTCTGCCCGGTCGCCCCGCCCACGTCCGAGGAGCACATGCGGGGCGACGCCACGAGAGCCGCGGGGGCTGCTGCTCCCCACACGCAGCCTGCGGTGCCGGAGTGAGAGGAGCTCCTCCCCGCTGACAGCGGTAGCGGGTCTCTTACCCATGGCCCTCGCCACGAGCGGGCAGCCCCACTCCCTGTCTCCGACACATGCACCAGGCCCTTCCAGCCCGGGGCGTTCACGGGCGGGCGGCCCAGGGGGCTGAGCGTCTCCTGAGCGTGCAGGGGGTGAACCGGGGCGTGAGGGTGGGTGTATGTGGGGGCTAGGGCTGGATGGGAGACAGGTGCGAGGGGAGGGCGTGGGGGCGGGGGGCAGAGCCGGGGGGAAGGGGTCCGTGCTGCCGGAGCGGGCCCGGCTGTGGAGCTGCCCGCTGGGGGAGCGCACTGGCCCCTACCGCAGAACCCGGGCCTCCTCCAGTCGAGGTAGACGAGCTCCTGGGCGCATTCGCGGGCATAGCTGGCAAAGGTGGCGCACACGGCCTCCCGCTGCCCGGCCCCCGTGCCCCCCTGCCGGCAGGACGCGGACATGCAGGCGTCGTAGAATCCGCCCGGGTCCACCTGCAGGGAGAGAGGCCGCGTCAGCCAGCGCCGGGGTGGGAGGTAAGGGGGGGCTGCCCCGGCTGCTCCCCGGGGGTGGGTACCGCCGTCCCCTGACCTCGGAGTGGCACCGGCTGAAGGGGTTGGCCAGCAACTTCCGGCACACGGCCTCGGCCTCCTGCCTCACGGCGCTGGCCTCCGCATCGTCACAGCTGTCTCCCGCCTCCGCCACGTCCTGGCACGGGAGCTGCCACGGGACCTGGGCAGAGCAGAACCCACGTCAGTGCCAGAGCACCCCCAGCCGTCAGCCCGGCGCCCCCCAGAGCCGCACGGGGGAGCCCCCCCAGCCGTCAGCCCGGCGCCCCCCAGAGCCGCACGGGGGAGCCCCCCCAGCCGTCAGCCCGGCGCCCCCCACAGCCGCACGGGGGAGCCCCCCCAGCCGTCAGCCCGGCGCCCCCCACAGCCGCACGGGGGAGCCCCCCCAGCCGTCAGCCCGGCGCCCCCCACAGCCGCACGGGGGAGCCCCCCCAGCCGTCAGCCCGGCGCCCCCCAGAGCCGCACGGGGGAGCCCCCCCAGCCGTCAGCCCGGCGCCCCCCAGAGCCGCACGGGGGAGCCCCCCCAGCCGTGAGCCCGGCGCCCCCCAGAGCCGCACGGGGGAGCCCCCCCAGCCGTCAGCCCGGCGCCCCCCAGAGCCGCACGGGGGAGCCCCCCCAGCCGTCAGCCCGGCGCCCCCCAGAGCCGCACGGGGGAGCCCCCCCAGCCGTCAGCCCGGCGCCCCCCAGAGCCGCACGGGGGAGCCCCCCCAGCCGTCAGCCCGGCGCCCCCCAGAGCCGCACGGGGGAGCCCCCGCAGCCGTCAGCCCTGCGCCCCCAGAGCCGCACGGGGGAGCACCCCCAGCCGTCAGCCCGGCGCCCCCAGAGCCGCTCGGGGGGCACCCCCACCTCGCCCCATGCAGCCCCCGGGCGCTCCCCCTTCTGAGCACGCACTGCTCCTGTGCGGCAGAAGCATCTCCACCAGCTGCCACCTACACCCCAGCTCCCGCCGCTCCCCGCAGGGTCAGGAATACGCTGCACGGGGGCGAAGGGCTCTGGGCACCAGCGCAGCCCCAGGGCGGTGTCACGCCTTCCCCCTCCCTCTGAGCCGTGGGAGAGGACTGCAGCAGGGGCCCTCCCCACTACCTCTGGGCTGGCATCTGGGACCCTCCAGGAATTCCCGAAGCTGGCGGCGAACGTGGCCACATCCCCTCCTACACGCAGGAAGTCATCTGCAAGCAAAACAGGCGCTGGGGATGTGGGGAGAGGAAACCACCCCTGCTGGCAGGTGGGGGCTGGGAATGGGGACACCCCCCCGGGGCCAGATCTCCAGCCTCAGCTCTCACTCCACGCTCACCTGCTCACGCCAGGAACAGGCCCTGGTGTCTGCTCCCTGCTCCGCCCCAGGGGAAAGGCATGGACAGTGGGAGGGCTTGTTCTGGGGCACTGTCACCAAGACACAGGCAGGCCCAGGAGAGAAGAGCCCCTGGAGCGAGCTGGGGGCCCTCACCCAGCAGGACCGGAGGACGGCAGCTTGGATCCTGCTGCACCAGGGCAGGTGCCCCCGGCACGGGGATGCAGGAGGTGCCCCCGTCCCCTTCCCTAGCAGTGGGAGTGCTGCGAGGGAGAGACGTTCCCAGCCGGGCTGATGGAGATGAAGCTGTCTCGGGTCCCCAGGGCAGGGCCCTGTCGGCAGGGGGCCCGGCCCCACGCGGTGAGCAGGGCGGGTTGGGGGCAGAGCCCTGTCGGCAGGGGGCCCGGCCCCACGCGGTGAGCAGGGCGGGTTGGGGACAGAGCCCTGTCGGCAGGGGGCTCGGCCCCACGCGGTGAGCAGGGCGGGTTGGGGGCAGAGCCCTGTCGGCAGGGGGCCCGGCCCCACGCGGTGAGCAGGGCGGGTTGGGGGCAGAGCAGTGTCGGCAGGGGGCCCGGCCCCACGCGGTGAGCAGGGCGGTTTGGGGGCAGAGCAGTGTCGGCAGGGGGCCCGGCCCCACGCGGTGAGCAGGGCGGGTTGGGGGCAGAGCCCTGTCGGCAGGGGGCCCGGCCCCACGCGGTGAGCAGGGCGGGTTGGGGGCAGAGCCATGTCGGCAGGGGGCTCGGCCCCACGCGGTGAGCAGGGCGGGTTGGGGGCAGAGCAGTGTCGGCAGGGGGCCCGGCCCCACGCGGTGAGCAGGGCGGGTTGGGGGCAGAGCCCTGTCGGCAGGGGGCCCGGCCCCACGCGGTGAGCAGGGCGGGTTGGGGGCAGAGCAGTGTCGGCAGGGGGCCCGGCCCCACGCGGTGAGCAGGGCGGGTTGGGGGCAGAGCAGTGTCGGCAGGGGGCTCGGCCCCACGCGGTGAGCAGGGCGGGTTGCCCCCGCAGGGCTGTGCTCACCGGCAGGGTCGTCATTGTAGAGCCCGCAGAGCCCGCGCGTGGTGCCCCGCAGCTCCCCGCTGACCGTCACATACACCGTGTGGCGCCCGTCAGACTTGACCCGCACGCCCAGGCCGCTCTCCACGAAGACGAAGTCACCGAGCCACCGGACGCTGATCCCTGTGGGGGGAGAGCGGTGGGCAGCTCAGTAGGGCCACATGCCCGGCTGCCAGCCAGGGCCCAGAGAGACGGGCCGGGACTGAGCAACGGGCGCATGGGCTGCATGTCGGGGCCTCCCTGCCAGGGAGATGGATCCAGCAGTGGGATCGTCTCCAGGAGGGGCTGGGAGCCCCAGGCTGGGCTGGGCAGAGCCCTGGGTGACGGATTGTCGGCCTGCTCCCGCCTGGGCACGGCCTAGGTGCTCTGTGTGTCCCTTAATTCCACCCCATTCCTCCTAGCTTGCCCCTATGGCCCCAGCAGTCCCTCCCCGGGGCCCGTTCAGGCCGGTCCCAGGCTAGACCTCTCCTCCCACCAGCTCTGCCCAGGCGATGGGCATGGGTGGACCCCAGTGGGTGTCAGGGGACCTAAGCACCAAGTGCCTGGAGACAAACAGGCCTGGGGAGACCCCAGGAAGCCCAGGACACGGGGACATCCCGCGGCTCTGCCAGGCAGATGGGCAGATCAGAAGCCCCTGTGTGCCGCGTGCTGGTCCTGTGGCTTTCCCCCACAGAGCTCTCTGTCCTCCTCACCGTCCTGCAGGAGCGGCTCCCCCTCCGGCACCACGACCCCGTTCACAGAGACGTTTCGGCCCTGAGCCACGACCAGGTCCAGCCCGAAGAGCATGTGCAGCGCCTGCGGGGAAGGCAGGGCAGGGAGTGAGCGAGATGGCGGCTCAGGGGCACGCGGAGCTAGAGGGGGACGGCAGAACATGGCCCGTGGCTTTAACAGCGCGGGGATGAGCCACTGGGACCTGCTTCCCCGGCCAGTGTGGAGTCTCCATCCCTTGCTGGCTCCCCTAGCAGACTGGCTACTTCCGCGAGAGACACTGTAGCCAGACACAAGCCACAGGGCTCAAGCCAGGCAGAACTGGCTGAAGCTCACGGCCTGTGCCCTGGGAGGTCCTTCTGGCCCGAAGCTCTCCGGAGCAGCGGGGTAGGTGACCTCCACCGGCCCCTCCTCAGCCAGTCTGCCCCCTGGGCTCTCCCTGGCAGCCCCCTTCACACCCAGCCTGCTCTTGGTGTGTCTTTACCCCATCCTCTGGCTCGCTCTCTAGGACATTGCACTCCATATGATTTATGGAAATATGCTTATTAGGGTAAATATGATGCAACTGGAATATGCTTTCTGCAACAGGTCTCTTGTAAGGTATCGTTACAAAGGTTATAACCTACTGAATATATTCCTCCTATTTGTATGTATGTATCATTCTTGTATCTGAAGCTAGAAATATAAAGTATAACTCTGGGGTCCTACTGTAATTATGCAAAGTGTGGGCCATGGATGGTGCTTTGGAATCTTGATGGCCCCCACTGACTAGGACAATTGGCTGTCAGTGGCTCTGTTCACTTGCAGGCCTCCCTGTGTTCCAGCCCAGGAAGAATGGACCATGTCACATGATGCTGGAATCCATCTTAAATCTGGTATTTTTCCATTTAGAAGGAGGGGTGGGACCCAGAGAGACAAAAGATTCCCACCTTGGGCCAAAGTTATAGAAGGGGGTGGAACAGAACAAAGGGGGTTGCCAGTCCTGAGAAATCCCCTAGTTACCACCTGAGCTGGAACTAACAAGGACTGCACCAGGGGAAAGGATTGGGCCCAGACTAGGAAGGAGTCTAGTCTGTGGAAGGTTTCAGAGGAGCAGCCGTGTTAGTCTGTATCCACAAAAAGAACAGGAGGACTTGTGGCACCTTAGAGACTAACCAATTTATGAAGTGAGCTGTAGCTCACGAGAGCTTATGTTCAAATAAATTTGTTAGTCTCTAGGGTGCCACACGTCCTCCTTTTCTTTTAGTCTGTGAAAGAAGCTTATTGGAACATCTCTGGGGGTGAGATTTACCTGTATTCAGTTTCTTAATGTATTAGGCTTAGACTTGTGTGCTAGGTTTTATTTTGCTTGGTAACTTTGTTCTGTCTGTTATTACTTGACACCACTTAAATCCTACTTCTTATACTTAATAAAATCACTGTTGTTTGTTAATTAACCCAGAGTAAGTGATTAATACCTGGGGGAGCAAACAGCTGTGCATATCTCTCTCTCTCAGTGATATAGAGGGTGGACAATTTATGAGTTTACCCTGTATAAGCTTTATACAGAGTAAAACGGATTTATTTGGGGTTTGGATCACATTGGGAGCTGGGTGTCTGGGTGCTGGAGACAGGGAACCTGCTGAGTGGTTTTCAGTTAAAGCCTGTAGCTTTGGGGCGTGGACCAGACCTGGGTCTGTGTTGCGGCGTGTCTGGCTCAACAAGGCAGGGTTCTGGAGTCCCAGGCTGGCAGGGAAAACGGGCTCAGAGGTAACTTCAGTACATCAGGTGACAGTCCCAAAGGGGTCTCTGTGACCAAACCCGTCACACTCTCCCTTGCTCTTTTCTCACCCCCCTCTCCCTTTCTTCCTGTCTCTCCCCGCCCCCAACACCCAAGGCCCTGGCTGGTCGCGGAAGACCCCGGTGAGACCCCGTACCCGGTGGCAGTGTGATGGTGCACAGGTCCCGCTGCCCGAGATGTCCACGGCCCAGGTGCCATCAGAGGCAGCAGCTAGGCTGTAGGTGCAGTCCCCGTGGAAGTGGAAATGTTTCCCATCAAAGCTGCGGTAGTGGAAGCCGGCCCAGGTGACGCAGGTGGCAAAGAGGCGGTGGCGAGGCCTGGGCAGGCCCAGCAGGGCCGTGGGGGGCAAGGGCCGGAGGAGGAAGGGGGCCGGCAGGTCCCCTGCGGAAGAACAAGGGGACTGATCAGCTAGCGGGCACGTCACGGTCCGGTGACACCCACAGAACTCCAGAACCGGGACCTGCTGTGAGCCGCCGTGGGGGCGAGGAGAGGCAGCATGGGCTGGGGGGCACCCAGTAACTGGCCTCTGGGAGACCTGGCGTGGGGGGCTCCGACTCGCCCCCCTGGGAGGGTTAGTCAGAGCTCAGCTGCCCAGGGCCGGGCGATCAACCATGCCAGGGCCACCCTGGGGTCTCTCCTGAGGGTCGCGGCTGCCTGGGGGCGGGAGGGTCTCGCTCCTCAGCACCCCCGCGGCTGTGCCGGACAGCACGATGCAGGGAGCACGGCATGCTGGGAGCTGCCATCTCCCGGGGGCCGCAGCTCCATGGTGCTGTGGCGTGGGACTGGCTGGGTGGCCGGGGCGCTGCCCCAGGGGCAATGCAGCAGGGCTTGGCACTGGAAGCAGCACGCAGGGCAGTGCCCCTTGCCCCCGGAGTCAGCACTCGCCTGGCAGGGGCAGGGCGGAGCAGCTTAGGCAGACCTCGGAGGAGGTGTTCTTCCAGCTGCGGCCCCAGGGCCGCCCGCAGCACTCGGCCATGCTCAGCAGGGACAGGTTCCAGGTGCCCAGGCCGGCCTGGCACTGCCATGTAGAGAAGCAGAGTCCCAGGAAGCCCTCGCCTGGGAGAGAGCGACAGACACTGGTCAGGGGAGAACGAGGCCAGGCCCTGGGTCATGCTCCATCGGGGCCCCGCTGTGCCCCCAATGACCCCTGAGCCTCCCTACGTGTCCAAAGAACTCCGGTGGCCACAGAGACCTCAGAGCCCACGGAAGCTCCCCCTGCCCGTGGCACCCGGCGTGGCCTCGGGACTCCCTTTGGGGGTGAGGCCGTGTGGACGGGGGCTAAACACAATGGCGTTGGCCTGGGCCCGTTCCCGAGGGTGCAGGGCAGCCCAATGTATGGCTCCCTAACCCTGAACCTGGCCCCCCGCCTGCCCCAACCTGACGCCCCGTGCCCGGCTCCCCCCGCAAACCCGGCCCCCACCTGCCCCAGCCTGACGCCCCGTGCTCGGCTCCCCCCGCAAACCCAGCCCCCACCTGCCCCAGCCCGACGCCCCATGCCCGGCTCCCCCCGCAAACCTGGCCCCCGCCTGCCCCAGCCTGACGCCCCGTGCTCGGCTCCCCCCGCAAACCCAGCCCCCACCTGCCCCAGCCCGACGCCCCATGCCCGGCTCACCCCGCGAACCCAGCCCCCGCCGGCCCCAGCCCGATGCCCCGTGCTCGGCTCCCCCCGCAAACCTGGCCCCCGCCTGCCCCAGCCCGACGCCCCGTGCCCGGCTCACCCCCGCCCTCCCAAACCCAGCCCCCACCTGCCCCAGCCCGACACCCTGTGCCTGGCTCACCCCCGCCCTCCCAAACCCAGCCCCCGCCTGCCCCAGCCCGATGCCCTGGGCCTGGCTCCGGCAGGCTCCTCACCCTGGGTGCAGTATGGCCCGCTCCAGCCCTCGCAGCAGGCTCGCACCGTGCGGTTCCACACCACGGGCCTTGTGTCCGGGGGCCTGCCGGGCAGGGGAGAGGCACAGTGATGGATGAGGGGACAGAGAGGGGTGGAGGCACAGACATGGGGGGCACAGGAAAGGGGCACAGACATGGGGTGGGGGCACAGAGTGGGGACGGGGGCACGGCAGGGTGGGGCACAGACATGGGGTGGGCGCACAGGGAGGGGATGGGGGCACAGAGCAGGGGTGGGGGTACATAGAGCGGGAATGGGGGTACAGAAAGGAGATGGGGGCAAGGACAGGGGTGGGGGTACACAGAGCGGGGATGGGGGCACAGAGAGGGGACGGGGGCACGGCGGGGATGGGGCACAGACATGGGGTGGGGGCACAGAGAGGGGATGGGGGCACGGCGGGGTGGGGCACAGACATGGGATGGGGGCACAGAGAGGGAGGTGGCACAGAGAGGGGTCAAGTTGAGGGATTCACGCCTGGGCTGAATCTCCCTTGGTTCCCTGTTGGCCGCCCCGATCCCACCTCCCCCCAGCATCCCCTGCTCTGCCCCCGCTGGTGGCCCCGGCTTGGCCTGGATGCCCCCTGTGATGAAGTGGGACTGTTCTTAACGTTTCCTCTGAATCCTGTGGGGTGCCTCAGTTTCCCCTAGGCAGTTCTTAAGTCTCTAGGTGGTGGGGTAAGGGTGTATGATCGTTGCAGAGCCCTAGAGGGCAGGGGTGTGCAGGGGTCTGGACACAGAGAATGGCCGACACCCTGTTTCCTGGCCACTGATGGCCTGGCCCTTCCCCCCTGCAAGGTGAGAGCTGAAGGGCTGGAGAACAAAGGAATCAGGTGACCTCCCCGCCCGGAAAGGGACAAAGCCCAGAGGAGGAGGGGCTGGAGGGAGTTTCAGTTTGGGGCTGGCTGGGGACGAGGAGTGAAGGGCAGATGTGCTTGTCTGGCTCACTGCCCCCCAAAATGGACCCAGCTGAGGGGTCCTGTTCTCTGCACCTACAAGCTCTGTGTTGGACCGTGTTCCTGTCGTCTGATAAACCTTCTGTTTTACTGGCTGGCTGAGAGTCACGTCTGACGGCGGAGTTGGGGGGCAGGACCCTCTGGCTTCCCCAGGACCCCGCCTGGGGGGACTCGCTGTGGGAAGCACACGGAGGGGCAGAGGAGGCTGAAGGCTCCGAGGTCAGACCCAGGAAGGTGGGAGCCGGGTGAGCTGTGTGTCCTGCAGACAGGCTGCTCACAGAGAGGAGACTTCCCCAGAGTCCTGCCTGGCTTCGTGGGGAGCAGATCCAGAGCATCGCCCGGGGACCCCATGACACCCCCCCGCTCTCCCGGCCCACTCACTTGTAGATGTAGCACAGGGGGGCGGTGGGCCCGGCCTGGGCATGGAAGTGGGCAATGGCCTGGTCCCCACCGTAGGCCTGGCGCATCCTGTGCTGGTCGATGCGCCAGCCCGCCAGGTTGTACTGGTAGACGTCCGGGCAGGGCACCGCCTGCTCGCGCCGGGGGCTCACAACCTCCTCCTCAGTCACCTGCTCCGTCCTCTCACACCAGCGCCTGCAACCGCACCGGCATCTGCACGAGGAACGGGCCCAGCCCCCCAACCGAGCCCTGGACCCAGCCCCCCCAGCCAGAGCCCTGGACCCCCAAACCACAACCCTGGACCTCCAAACCGGAGCCCTGGACCCAGCTCCCCCCAACCGGGGCCCTGGACCCCCAAACCACAACCCTGGACCTCCAAACCGGAGCCCTGGACCCAGCTCCCCCCAACCGGGGCCCTGGACCCCCAAACCACAACCCTGGACCTCCAAACCGGAGCCTTGGACCCAGCTCCCCCCAACCGGGGCCCTGGACCCCCAAACCACAACCCTGGACCTCCAAACCGGAGCCCTGGACCCAGCTCCCCCCAACCGGAGCCCTGGACCCCCAAACCACAACCCTGGACCTCCAAACCGGAGCCCTGGACCCAGCCCCCCTCAGCCAGAGCCCTGGACCCAGCCTCCCCCAACCGGAGCCCTGGACCCAGCTCCCCCCAGCCAGGGCCCTGGACCCCCAAACCACAACCCTGGACCTCCAAACCAGAGCCCTGGACCCAGCTCCCCCCAACCGGGGCCCTGGACCCCCAAACCACAACCCTGGACCTCCAAACCGGAGCCCTGGACCCAGCCCCCTCAGCCAGAGCCCTGGACCCAGCCTCCCCCAACCGGAGCCCTGGACCCAGCTCCCCCCAACCAGAGCCCTGGACCCCCAAACCACAACCCTGGACCTCCAAACCAGAGCCCTGGACCCAGCCTCCCCCAACCAGAGCCCTGGACCCAGCTCCCCCCAACCGGAGCCCTGGACCCCCAAACCACAACCCTGGACCTCCAAACCGGAGCCCTGGACCCAGCCCCCCTCAGCCAGAGCCCTGGACCCAGCCTCCCCCAACCGGAGCCCTGGACCCAGCTCCCCCCAACCAGAGCCCTGGACCCCCAAACCACAACCCTGGACCTCCAAACCAGAGCCCTGGACCCAGCCTCCCCCAACCAGAGCCCTGGACCCAGCTCCCCCCAACCAGAGCCCTGGACCCCCAAACCACAACCCTGGACTCCCAAACTGGCATCCTGGACCCAGCTCCCCCAAACCAGAGCCCTGGACCCCCAAACCAGAGCCCTAGACCCAGACCCCTAAACCAGGACGCTGGACCCAGCCTTTCCCACCCCTCCCCCCAGATTGCAATCCCGGCCCTGAACCGGCCAAGCCTGGCCAGGAGTCCCAGCACCAAACCCTCAGCACTCGGATCCGGAGCCCCCCTGTGCAGCCCAGGCCTGTGCTGAGCCTGGCTCCCCCGTCCCAGCTCTGACGCGGGGTTCGGGGAGCCTGGCTCCCCCGTCCCAGCTGTGTGGGGATCTGGCTTCCCAGCCCTCCCCCACCCCCCGCACTCTCACTGGAGTCACAAGGGGGAGGGCTGCCATGGGGTTACCGGACTGCCCGGCCCCTGCTCGAGCAGCGGAGGGCGAAGCCATGCGGGGGCTGTGAGGCATTGGGACTGGCTGGAGTTGGGGGGTGAGGAGCCCAGCCTAGGGGGAGAGCGGGGGCCCCTAAACTAACCCTCACCCTGCCCCCGGCACTGCCTCACCCCTCTGTCCTGAGGGATGCGAGTGGACTCAGGCTTTTCCCGTCCCCCCACTGACCCCAGCGCAGTGCGGACCTGCGGGGACCGGCCCGGGGACCACGGGCAGGCAGAGCGCAGATCAGAGCCCTGTGGCTGCAGGGCCACCTGGGGGTTCACATCCCCACGCCCTGGGGCGCAGCTCTGCTCCCCTCCGTCCTGGGGCCCTCCTGGTGCAGGGCCTGGGGGGTAGGGGGTGCAACAGCTCCGGTGGGAGCCCGGGGCTGGCTGCTCCTGGAAGAACCCAAAGCGGGAGACACGTCCTTACCCCTCAGACAGCGCCACCGTCACCCAGAGCGAGAGCCAGACCAGCGTCCCCATCAGCTCCCTGGTGGGAGGGCAAAGGCCCCGGCCCCGTGCTGTGCCCGGCATGGCCCGCAGCCAACCGTCGCCGAGTGCCGCCTGCCGAGACAGATAGGCTCACCGGGAGCGGGGGGAGCTCAGACCTCCGCAGTCTGCTAGGGCCAGCTGGGCCACTGTTCACAGCGAACCGTCCAGCCGAGACCCCCCCGAGCTCCATGGGGAGCGGCCCAGGGCTCTCCCGGAGCTCAGACCCCCCGAGCCAGGGCTGGGAGAGGCCCAGGGCTCTCCCGGGGAGTGTCAGACACCCCGAGCCAGGGCTGGGAGCGGCCCAGGGCTCTCCCGGCGGGTGTCAGACCCCCCGAGCCAGGGCTGGGAGCGGCCCAGGGCTCTCCCGGAGCTCAGACCCCCCGAGCCAGGGCTGGGAGTGGCCCAGGGCTCTCCCGGGGGGTGTCAGACCCCCCCAGCTCTACGGGGAGCGGCCCATGGCTCTCCCGGCGCTCAGAGCCCCCGAGCCAGGGCTGGGAGCGGCCCAGGGCTCTCCCAGGGGGTGTCAGACCCCCCGAGCCAGGGCTGGGAGTGGCCCACGGCTCTCCCAGAGCTCAGACCCCACAAGCCAGGGTTGGGAGCGGCCCAGGGCTCTCCCGGGGGGTGTCAGACTCCCCGAGCCAGGGCTGGGAGCGGCCCACGGCTCTCCCGGAGCTCAGACCCCACAAGCCAGGGTTGGGAGCGGCCCGGGGCTCTCCCAGGTGGGTTTGTTACTCTGGGTTGGTCCAGCCCTTCACACCAAGGCATTTCAGCACGGCCCGTCAGAGCTATTCTCGGCTATCCGTGGGGTGAGGCTGGTCACAGGAGTGTTTTGCTCCTCGACTGCAGCTGAGGCTTTTCCAAATGGAAGAAAGCACCAAAGAGCGGCCAGATGGCCAGCAAACCTTCACCCCGCATGGCCACCGTTCGCCCCGCAGCCGCCGGGGGCGTTCACCTGCTGTGGCCGTTCTCACGACACAGACAGCCCCGCTCGGTAGGAGCAGGCGGGGGGAGCCCTATGGACCCCAGCGGTTCCCCTGGGGCTGGCTTTGCCCAGCGCTGGCGAGGGTCCCATGGGGGACGTCTGTGCACCAGCTGGGAGGTGCCAATCCCCGGGGGTCAGAGGCGCTCGCTGGGCTGGAGCGAGAGAGCTAAGAACAGCCGCGTGGAGCGGCGGCACGGTGAGGGGTCAGGCCAGCCGCCCCGCCTGACCCCGTGGGCACGTACTCGAGCAGAGCTAGCGTGGGAGCCCGCCCAAGCTGGGAATCACACGCCCACACCAGCGTGTGCAGCGTGCTCACACGCATGTCTCAGCCGGCCAGCTAGCACCTTGATCCCGCACCTCGCTGCCCATCGCAGAGCTGCCCCCTCCACCGGGCCCCAAGGTGTGACAGGGGTCAGCCCCCCTTTACTGCGGGAGGCCCAGACTGGCACAGTCCCCGCTGGCTCCCACCCAGCAGTGGAGAATATTCCCCTCCCTAGAGGGGCTCCAGACTGGGCCTTTCCCTGACAGCACAGCGTGGGGTATGGAAACATTGGCTTTTCTAGAGACACCAGATATAGTTGTGACGAAGCGGGACTGTTCTTAATGTTTTCTCTGAATATTGTGGGGGTGCCTCAGTTTCCCCTATCCAGTTCTTAAGTATCTAGGTGGTGGGGCAAGGGTGTATGATTGTTGCAGAGCCCTAGAGGGCAGGTGTGTGCAGGGGTCTGGACACAGAGAATGTTTCCTGGCAACTGATGGCCTGGGCCCTCCCCGCCTGCAAGGTGAGAGCTAAAGGGTTGGAGAACAAAGGGATCCCGTGCCCTCCTGGCCCGGGAAAGGGACAAAGTCCACAGGAGGGGGGCTGGAGGGAGTTTCAGTTTGGGGCTGGCTGGGGACATGGAGTGAAGGGCAGATGTGGTTGTCTGGCTCACTGCCCCCCAAAATGGACCCAGCTGAGGGGTCCGGTTCTCTGCCTTACATGCTCTGGCTTCCCTCTGGCTTCCCCAGACCCCGCCTGGGCGGACTCGCTGTGGGAAGCGCACGGAGGGGCAGAGGAGGCTGAATGCTCCGAGGTCAGACCCAGGAAGGTGGAAGCCGGGTGAGCTGTGTGTCCTGCAGACAGGCTGCTCCCAGGAAGGAGACTTCCCCAGAGTCCTGCCTGGCTTCGTAAGGAGCAGTTCCAGAGCATCGCCCCAGGACTCCGTGACAACAGTTGACCTTTGGAACCCACTGCCACAAGATTGTTCTGAAGCCAAGAGCTTTGGTGGGTTCAAAGAAGGATTTGACTAGACACTCATGTGAATAACATCCACAGCTATGTTAGATAGCACAAGAATTTAGAAAGGCTAGAAACCCTCCTGCCAACCTCTAACTGCTATGGGGAAGCAGCTTCATCTAGGGGCTGGCTAGTTCAGTACTGTCCGCCACACGGTGTTTTGCAGCTTCCTCTGACCAGCGGTCCGAGACAGGCAGATCCCTGCTCTGCCCCACGCTCATACCGGGGTAGGAAGTACACTGGATGCCCACAGCCACGCTGGGCAGGATGAGAGTGGGGGCTGCAGCGTGGGGATCTTGCACACCTCGCTTCAGAGGCTTTGGGGTGGGAGCTGGGCAGGAGTCTCCCCAGGATTTTCCACCCTTAACTGCTCCGAGCCCGCAGGACCCTCGCGCACCCGAAACCCCCTTACCTGAGTCTCCTGGAGTCCCAAAACCCCAGCGCTCTCGCCTGGGTCTGCCTTCCCCGCAGCCGCTCCCTGCACCTAGGGCCACATCTCTGGGTGGCTCTTCCCCTCTGGACTGGGGCAGCAGCAGCCCGGAGGGAGGGCTTTATATCCTGTCCGTTTAATCGGACTCGGAGCCATCGGAGGAGCCTGGATTGGAGAATTTCCCGGGAAACACAGCTGCTGCGGCATGGATTCGCTCTGCCCACTCAGACGGAAACCCCCCACCCCCACCTTCCCCTCGGCCACAGGGGGCCGGGGTCTTTCCAGCCCACACTTCACAGGACACACTTGGGGGGATGAGCCAAGGCCTGGCCGGCGGGTACGGAGCCCTGTGCGCGGCGTGTCTCTGGGCAGGGGGCATCTGAACTTACTGGTGACGGCCGGCCGGGAGCTGCCTAAAGAGTGTGACCCCCGAGGGGGGAGGGAACGGTCCAGGGGAGCTCCAGGGGGAACAGAAACGAGGAATGGGATGGCCTGAGCCCCCAGAGTGATCCCAGCCAGCCAATTGTCTCCAGGGTGGGATGGGGGCCCCGTGCGTGACAGTCACCGGGCGCGGCCCCAGGGAAGGGTGCAGGGACCAGCCATGCCCTGGGCTCGGCGGAGGAGCCAGCTGGACCTAGGCCGTTCTCCCGTCGCTAACGGCTCCAGTTCTCCCTGCTCGTGGCCTGCAGCCTCCCTGGGCCTCAGCTGTAACCGGCCATGGCCACAGGTCCTGGGCTATGTGGGCCACAGAGACTACGAGTCCCAGCATGCAAAGCTGCACCTCGGTAGCTTCTGAGCGAGGGGCCTGGGGCCCAGCCAGGATAACAAGAGCCCGTTGCAATTAGCGTGTGTGGAGAAGGGGACACGTGCACAGCCCCCTTTGCAAACAGGGAGCTCCCCAGCCCCCAGGGAAGTACAGGGGTCCCACCCCCCACATAGGGAAATCAAGGCACAGGAGGGCAGAGACTCCGCCAAGGTCACACAGTGATCAGCCACCTGCCAACAGGACACCCAGTGCCCTATTCTACCTACCAGAGCCCACTCCCTTCCCAGGACCACAGAGAGAATCCAGGTGTCCTGACGCCCAGCCCCTATTCCAACCACCAGAGCCCACTCTCTTCCTGGGAGCATGGAGAGAACCCAGGAGTCCTGACGCCCAGCCCCTATTCTACCCACCAGATCCCACTCCCTTTCTGGCACCACAGAGAGCACCCGGGGTCCTGGGACCCAGCCCCCTATTCTAACCACCGGACCGAGCTGCTTCCCAGGGAAGGACACCCCTGGGGGCTTTGGGGAGGCAGGCAGGCCCCTGAAAGCAGAGCTCTGTGCCACCTCCCCCCTCGTGGGCAGGGTGGGGGAGCAGCAGCTGGGAGGGCCGGTGCTGGCGTGCGGGCTCTCCAGGATGTTGCCTGCCCAGAACAGGGGCTCGTGTGTGTAACTAGGATGTGGCCTGGGGATTTCCCAGCTGCTGGGCTGGAATCTCAGGCCCCTGCTGGCTTCCCCTTCAGCCGCCCGTCCCAGACCCGGATCTGCCTTATCCTCACGTCCTGGGCTCTGGCTCATCCCCACAAAGAATGTACGAGGCCAGAGCAGGGCTTTGCCCCCCTGCAGCCCCCTCACTCAGTGAAGGGAAGGGAGAGGGTCAGACTTCTGGGGCAGGGGGAGAGGGTAAGGACAGAATCAAAGCATAGTGAGTGCCTCCAGGCAGACCAAGCTCACCACGCCCCCAGGCAGGGTCTGGGTCGCACAGGGCTCACCCCAGAAGGGACGGCTCCCCAGAAAAGTACTGCTCTGGTAAGATCCCTCAGTGCCGGCCACCAGCTGCGGACTAGTCCAGAGTTGGGCTCCCACCCACAGCTCTGCTGCCGCCCCTCAATCCTGGGCTCCCCCAGGAGCTCCCCGAGGGGCTGGCTAGCCCAGATTTGCCCCCATCTTCCTCTTCAGCAGCTAGTCCCGGCCCTAGCAGGAGATGGGACATTGAGCTGGGCAGAGGCCAGGCCAGCTCCAGTCCAGCAGCATCTAGTAAGTAATTCCCTCCTGGGGGCAGTCTCCCTAGTGTCCACCCAGGCCCCATCCTCAGTGCCTGGCGTATTAGCTGAGACTGGAAGCAATTCAGGACAGGGAGAGACTGCAAAGCACCAGGCGCTGCTAGGGCCCTGCAGAGAGATGTGTCTGCTCCTTGCCCCGCCTGAGTAGTCTCCGTATAGCCCTGTGTAGCCCTATTAACTGGGGAGCATATGGGTCCCTCTAACCCTGCTCACCTCCCCGTGTCTCCCCACAGCCTAGCCCCCTTCCTGCCTCTCCCCAGTCTGTCCCTCCCCATCATCCCGGGGCGGCTGGGCATGGTTGTATTCTCTCCCACTGCCTAGCGACCCGCCAGGGCCTGATTCTCAGTAAGGCCCCTCTGGGCGCGTTCAGTGGGTTGACGTGGCTCGCTGAGACCCCCTGGCATCCCCGCCAGCCTCCCAGGGGGTGCAGAACTGCCCTCAGGGCCCTGCGCTGGTCCTGCTTCCAGCCCTAGGGTGGCCTCCTCCCAGACGGAGGCAAACGGGCTACTTGCCACCCCACACCAACAAAACCTGGCTGCTGTCCCCCCTCCCCGCGCTGCCAAAACCTGGCTGCCAGCCATCCCCACCCCAACCAAGAACCGGCCGCCTGCCACCCCCACCCCCGGCAAAACCCGGCCGCCGGCCACCCAAACACACATGGCAGTCTGTGCATTTTTACATTCTTTCATCACTTTCCTTACTCTGTCCCGGCACGGCGTGGCAGGCCAAGCTGTGGGGCGGTGACCCGGAGAGCGCGCCAGCATGGTCCGAGGGAACCAAGCCAGCCCAGAAAATCTGCTAACCAGCCAGGTGGCAACTTTGGGCAGGCGATGGGCAGAAGGAGGTGGGTGAGATGCAGAGAGGGCAAGTGGCTGGAGCACGCTGCACTCTGGCTATTCTCTGCTTCCCAGGGCCCAGCCGCGGCTGATAACTTTCACTCACCCCTCACAATGCAAAGGCGGGCGAACGGTTGCTGTGATTTGTTGTCTGCGTTGCAGCAGCACCCAGAGGTCCCACTCGCAGATCGGGCCCCGTGGTGCCGGGGGGCTGCACACCCCCCTACGGCCCAGCATTGCCAGCTCTCACGCTGCTATCAGGGGGCTCACTCTCTGTCAGGGGGCTCACTCTCGGCTCGTTGGGAGTTTTTTTTAAGGGTTCTCGTGAATTTCTGATTTCTGCCTTCACCTCCCCAAGTCTGGCCCTTCCCCAAAATGGCAGCAGAAGCCACAGACGGCCCTCAGCACCGCTGGGCACCACGTGTCACGGAGTCCCGGGGCGATGCTCTGGAACTGCTGCCCATGAAGCCAGGCAGAACTCTGGGGCAGTCGCCTTCCTGGGAGCAGCCTGTCTGCAGGACACACAGCTCCCCCGGCTTCCACCTTCCTGGCTCTGACCTCGGAGCATTCAGCCTCCTCTGCCCCTCCCTGCGCTTCCCACAGCGAGTCCGCCCAGGTGGGGTCCTGGGGAAGCCAGAGGGTCCTGCCCCCAACTCCGCAGTCAGACGGGACTCTCAGCCAGCCAGTAACACAGAGGTTTATTAGACGACAGGAACATGGTCTAACACAGAGCTTGTAGGTGCAGAGAACAGGACCCCTCAGCTGCGTCCATTTTGGGGGGCAGTGAGCCAGACAACCCTGTCTGTACTTCATGTCTCCAGCCAGCCCCAAACTGAAACTCCCTCCAGCCCCTCCTCCTCTGGGCTTTATCCCTTTCCCAGGCCAGGAGGTCACCTGATTCCTTTGTTCTCCAACCTTTTAGCTCTCACCTTGCAGGGGAGAAGGGCCCAGGCCATCAGTTGCCAGGAAACAGGGTGTCGGCCATTCTCTGTGTTCAGACCCCTGCACACACCTGTCCTCTAGGGCTCTGCAATAATCATACACCCTTACCCCACCCCCTAGATACTTAAGAACTGCATAGGGGAAACTGAGGCACCCCCACACTATTCAGAGGAAACATTAAGAACAGTCCCACTTTGTCACATCTCTCACCCCTTCGAGATTGAACTGAGCGGGGTCACTTTAGCCAGTGACCTAGGGAAGTTTGAAGCCACCAGTGTTCCCATGGATGCCCCAGCATCTCTCCCATTCCTTGGTAGGAGTTACACCAGGCCCTTCCAGTTTCACGCCCTCCCTTAGGTTGGGGGTGGTCGATAGCACTCGCAGGCTGCATGTCGGAAGGTTTATGCGGCCCGTGCCCTTTGGCCACCCCAAAACCCCAGGGGGTCAAACTGGGATTGGGTCTTCTCCCCAATAAGCTGGCCAAACACAGCCACTTGGTTATAGGACTGTTTAACTTTCTTAATTGTTTTCACTCCATCTGAGACCTTCTCAAAGCTATCCACACTGGATCTTTCAATAGGAAAGTCAGTGGATCCATTCACAACAGAAAATTTCTGGCTGTTAGGAACTGAAACTTTCTTGATTAAATCACTTTCACACCCTTCAGTTGCAGTAAACTGCTTGCAAAGACTCCATGAGGATTCCTTTCCCTAGGGGCTTTTCTATGCAACAATTCACCCCTCACAGAAATTCTGCTCTTACCCTCTTTACCTAGGGCTTGCTCTAGAGGAACACTTTCCTGAGCAACAACAGACTCTTTCTGGGTCTCCCTTACACCCAGAATCACCTCTGGCCCATCCGGCGGATTCCTACACAATCCCCTTTCAGGCAAACTTACAGACTTCCTAGAGAAAAGGTCAGAAGCATTCTCCTTCCCTTTGCCACACACAAGTTCAGGAATCTTTTCCTTCTTGCTACAGGTTTCCACACCCTCAGTAGGTAACACAATCACACACCTTCATGCTCTCCTTGTGCCCTGGCTAGGGTCTCACCCTGATTAGACAGAGTTGCGACACCCTTTCCCAACAACACACTAGCAACAGGCAAAATACAAGCACCAGAATTGTCTGGCCTCTGGGATTTTACATAGACACTAACTGGATGCGACCTAGTTACAGGTCAGACACAAACTTAGGACCCTTCCCTTCCTGTGCTTTAGCTGAATCCAGAACCAGCTCTGAGACAACTGCACGACCCTCAACCATCACAGGCTGAAAGGCCCCTTCTGTCTGCTCCACAGACAAAGAAGAGCCGGACACACTTTCTCCTTTCCCAGACACACAGCTTGGGATCTCATTCCCCTGGTCCCAGCACACAAGGCTGGTCACAGACAACTGGTTGGAGATCAGAGTAGCTCCTTCCATAGGCAAGTCAATACCCCTGATAGAAAGGAGCACATTTCCTTCCCTGTCACAATTCTCCACCCAGCTAACAGGTAAGGTCCAGGGACACTCCTCTTCCACCCTCCTCCCCTTCCCACACTGCTGACTAGACAAGGCCATCAGATCACAAGGCTGCTTAGGCTCATCCAGTCTTTCCTTACCAAGCACCTTGCCACTCCCCACAGATCCCCTGCCCTGCCTGTGTCTCCCCGCACTCAGCTGGGGTCTCAGCTCCCACTGTGCTCAGCGCTGCCCTTTCTGTCCCTGTGGGGGTAGGCAGCGAGCTCGCTGCTTTCCTCACTTCATCAGAGCCAGCGTGAGCCCCCTGAGCCCCCCTCTCTGGTGTGCAAGGGGAGCGGGGAGACCCATTGGTCTGGTTACAGGCAGGCAGGTAGCCTGAGCCTAGCCGCTCCTCCCTGCTGCTTGCCAGGTCATCTGCATTTTCACTGACCATTTCCCTCTCCACTGATTGGTTCCCTGGATTCAAATTCAAGCAGGAGAGTGAGTTTGTGTGTGTATGGGGGTGGGGGGGTGAGAAAACCTGGATTTGTGCAGGAAATGGCCCACCTTGATTATCATGCACATTGTGTAGAGATTTCAGAGTAGCAGCCGTGTTAGTCTGTATTCGCAAAAAGAAAAGGAGTACTTGTGGCACCTTAGAGACTAACCAATTTATTTGAGCATAAGCTTTCGTGAGCTCACACTCACTTTCACTTTCACTTTCGTGAGCTCTCACTTCATCGGATGCAAGCTACAGCTCACTTCATCGGAAGCTCACGAAAGCTCATGCTCAAATAAATTGGTTAGTCTCTAAGGTGCCACAAGTCCTCCTTTTCTTTTTGCGAATACAGACTAACATGGCTGCTACTCTGAAACCTTTCCTTAGAGTGGTCATCCTCCTCCAGCTTTACGGTCATCCTCCTCCTCCAGCTTTACAATTAACTGTGCTTTGGTGAACTTTCCAATGCTCAACCCTCTCTTTCTGCACAGGGTTACAATGTCCTTCTTAAGGAGACGGTGACAGGCCGTCACTCCGCTCTTCCCAAGTTGTTGTGGACTCACAGGCCTGTGTGCTCTCAGCTCCCCACAGTTTCCAGGGAGAACCCCTAGTGTGCCAGCCCTTCTCAAGGTCACCACCTCTTTGCCAGGGTTGAGCGGCAGACTCCTCTGCCCCTGGGACCACTCGCTGCAGTGCCCCGGGGGACCCTGTTACTGCAAAAGTCCTATTCTGTGGTCACACAATCCTAGGGGTTAACCGCCCCCTGAAACCGTCTCTCTCTGAATCTTCAGCACGCCTAGTCCCTGTCAATCCCCCTTTGTTTTACTGCTCCCCAGTCACTTACTGCAGGAAGCGCCGTCCATGGGGTGCAGTACATCCCACGGCTACCACCAGTTGTCACGGAGTCCGTGGGCGATGCTCTGGAACTGCTCCCCATGAAGCCAGTCAGGACTCTGGGGCAGTCGCCTTCCTGTGAGCAGCCTGTCTGCAAGACACACAGCTCACACAGCTTCCACCTTCCTGGGTCTGACCTCGGAGCATTCAGTATCCTCTGCCCCTCCGTGCTTTTCCCACAGCGAGTCCACTCAGGCAGGGTCCTGGGGAAGCCAGAGGGCCCTGCCCCCCAACTTCGCAGTCAGACGTGACTCTCAGCCAGCCAGTAAAACAGAAGGTTTATTAGACGACAGGAACATGGTCTAACACAGAGCTTGTAGGGCAGAGAACCGGACCCCTCAGCTGGGTCCATTTTGGGGGGCAGTGAGCCAGACAACCACGTCTGTACTTCACTCCATGTCTCCAGCCAGCCCCAAACTGAAACTCCCTCCAGCCCCTCATCCTCCTCTGGGCTTTGTCCCTTTCCTAGGCCAGGAGGTCACCTGATTCCTTTGTTCTCCAACCTTTTAGCTCTCACCTTGCAGGGGGGAAGGGCCCAGGTCATCAGTTGCCAGGAAACAGGGTGTCGGCCATTCTCTGTGTTCAGACCCCTGCACACACCTGCCCTCTAGGGCTCTGCAATTATCATACACCCTTACCCCACCCCCTAGATATTTACAAACTGCATAGGGGAAACTGAGGCACCCCCACACTATTCAAAGGAAACATTAAGAACAGTCCCACTTCGTCACACCACATCCATTTGAGCTTCATGCATTACAATGAGACAGCCCGCAGCACCGCTGGGCACCCTGTCCTGTTGTTCCCAAGCAGATGCCACATCGCTGTCAGGGAAGATGTGGCCATAGGAGGGGCTGGCCAGGGAACAGGGAAGTGTTGGGAACAAGACTGTGGGGGTAGCAGGGAGGATGATGGGTTCATGGTCTCACCAACCCCAGTGTTCTAAAACCATGAGTCAGGCCCCCGAAATCATGAGATTCTTCAAAAATGATGAACGTGGTGCTGGGCCCTCTGTTGTGAGAGTCTGCGGGGGAACTCGGGTCACGCTCCCCAGCTTTTCTCCACAGCCAAGAGGGCCAGTACATTCCCTTCCCCCCCCTACGAAAGCTGAGATTCTCACGAAACTCACCTGAGTCCAGGGGCTGGGGCATTAAGAGACACACCCAAGGATTTGGAGACTCACCCCCACAGTGCGGAAGTTGGTAGGACAGGGATGTCTGGGGTGCCTGGGGGAGGTGGGACGCAGGAAAGGGGGATGGGAGAAGACAGCGTGCGATTGCGGGGGAACGTGGCGTGGCAGAAAGGGCGGATGTGAGGGGAAAGGAGGGGAGTATGGGGGATAAGTGAATGCCGGGTGTAGGCGGGGGATAGGAGCCAGTGCAGGGGGCCCGCAGCGGGAGTGGGAATGCTGCCTGTCCTGTCTAGTTGGGGGTGGGGGGAACGGGACAGGAAGGGATGGAATCCGCCCCGCCCCTCCAGGGAGAGTCCCTGGAGTCCGCCCCGAGCAGCGCACAGGGGCTCTGAATCTTGGGGACGCGCATTCTGTGTGGCTAACTCTTGTGCATTGACGGCAGGTGACGCAAAGTCAGCCCCCGCTGGATCCAATGCCCCAGTGCGGCCAGAAACTCCCCCATTCATGCCTTTCCGATGGCCTGGGGTCGGGAACCTCTCTGTGATTGGCTGCCTTCCCCACTTCCCTGCGAAGAGCAGCCAATCAGGACCGCTGCAGAGACACACAGCACACTCTTCCCCCCTTCGGCAGCCAGGAAGAGTTTTGGGGTAGGGGAGGGGGAGAGGGAACAGCTGACACTGCTCTCATGGGGAGTGGGGGAAGTAGGGAGCAGAAAGAGCCCAGCAGCGCAGGGCAGCTCCACTCCCTCCAGGCCTGCCATATTTCTCACTAGCTAGTGGCAACACCAGTTCTCCTTCTCTCTCTCTGTCACACACACACACACAGGGAGGCAGCAGGCGTTCAAAACACACAAGACAGACCAAACAACATGCTTTCATCTTTTTTTTTTCTTTTTTTACCATCTCCTGATCTGGGAGGATCTGACTCCTGATTTTGAATGTGATCCTGGTGCCGTCTGGGTCTCATCCAAAAGGCAGCACCACCCAGCACATTGCTTCCCCCATCTTGAGTCCCCAGCACCAATTCTGAGGGCCCCTCGGTGCTCCTTGGGGAGCTCCCCCAGGTACTAACCTGCCCTGGAGCTGGCTGCCTCCGAGTCACAGCACAGGCTGAGCTGGCTACAGCCAGAGAACAGCTGTGGCCAATGGCATGTCCAGGGGCCGGTAAGCTACCGCTAAGGATTAGGCATGATCTCTGTCCTCCATCCAGCCATGCCGGAATCACTCCCTCCGCTGCTGAGCTTCTGCGGTGGGCATTGCCAACACCAGGCTGTGCCCCTGCCCAGCTCTGGGCTAACATGGAAGGGACCCTGTCTGGGAAAATTTAGCTCGCTGTTTAGGGTGTGAAAAAGAAGCCTTCCCCAAAGCCCATGGCGAATAGAACTGTTCCAGGAACGGTCTGACGTGCCATGGAAAAGGGAGTTTAGCCAAAAACATTCCCCTGGTGCATTTGCCACCAAACCACAGCAGAACTGGGCTAGTGCATGAGAGCCCAGGAGGGGGAGACACCTCGATTCCCCAAGAGGCTCCCCCAGAAGGGCAGAGCAGTGTAGCTAGGTCCTGGAGGGGACAGGATGCCAGGGCAGCCTTGCCAGAGCCGGGCCTGCCTCACAGCCATTTACCAACATCCACCCAGCCGCTCTGCAAGGCGGGGCCACGGCCGCCCCTCACCACCCTGAAGTAGGAACTAAGGCAGCCTCTTGCCAAGCGCGGAGTCACTGACCAGACTAGAGCTAGAAATCGGGAGGCGCAAAGCACGGCCCGGACGCAGGGAGGAGAGCCAGCATGACAGAGGCGCTATGCTGCCGTGTCCGAGCTAGGAGGGAGACCACAGAGAAAATACCTCAGACAGTCAGGAGTCCTGTCGCAAAAGGGGACCTGATCCGGGCAGCCAGCATGGCACTACAGAGCCGCCTGCCACTGGCTCAGGGACAGAGATGACAAAGGGACACAGGGTCAACCCCCAGACCCGGGGAGGCTCTGCCCTGGCGTCGGTGGGCAGTGCTGCTCTGGCTAGTTAGGCCAATGATTGAATCGGGGCGTTTTCCCCGTTGCACAAGGGTGACAGAGCCCCCAGTCCTGTGCTCGCCGCCCTTCCCCCGGGGGGGGGGAGTGTCTCCACTGTGGGGTCCTGGCTAGGCCCCCAGCGGGCTAAGCGCCGTGCACGGGTCTCGCAGAGCGTGGGGGAAGTGACCGCTGTTTGCCCTATGGCGGCAGAGGGTTTATCTCCACCTTGCATGGGCCCTGGCAAGACCTACACCAAACAGCCCCGCGTTTCGGTCCCGCTCAGAGCCCCTTTCCCACGGCCGAAAAAGAGCTCGGCCCGGCTGGAAAGCGGGTCTGTCCCGCCCCCCCGAAGCCGGCCCAGCAGAAGACATGACCCTCTGCCCCCTGGGACCCCCGCTCCAGCGCCCCCGGCACGTGGGGCTAGCGAGGCCGAGGGCCTGGCTGCCCCCAGGCGGGGAGGAAGGGAGCAGGGCGGCCCCGGCTGACCCCAGGCGTGGCCGCGCCGGGCTCGGGCTCGGGCCCCTCTCTCCGGCGCCCCGGCCAGCTGGCTGCTCGGGCCCCGCCCGCTGGCTGCTGGGAGATGTAGTCCCCTCCCTGCCGCGGGCCCCGCGGGTACCCGCAGGGACACTACAGCTCCCAGGGTGCCCGGCCGCTCCCCCCGCCGGGCTGCCCAGCGCCTCCCAGCCCGGCCCGCGGCTGCCGCGCCTCCGGCAGGAGGGAGCAGGGGGCCCCGCCGCCGCCGCCCCTGGACCAGGTGCGGTCCCGTCGCGGCGGAGCGGGGGCTGCGCCGGGGAGCCGGGCCACGCGTGGCCGTGGGGGCTGCCGCGCGGGTAGGACGCGCGTGGGGCCGAACTGCGCCCGGGGGCAGCTGGAGCCGGGGGGGGGGGGGCGCCCGACGCCGCGGTGATGGGCGCGGAGAGCTCAGCGCCGCTGGGGTGGGGGGGGCACTTCCTGACTCTCTTTGATGCAGCAGCACGGGGGGGGCTCCTGAGTCCCCCGCTGCGCCCTGTGCTCTGCCCGCGGCCGGTGGGGGAAGGGCTTAACAATGGGGGGGGGGACCATCTAGGCAGGGGCGGGAGATTAGACAGGAGGGGAGGGGCAAAAGGGGGGGGAGAAGTTCTAGGGAGACAGCAGGATCACGGGGGGGGGGAGACTCTAGGCAGAGTTGGGGGAGGGGGAGAGACGATGCAGGAAGAGGAAGGCGAGATGAAGCAAGAATTGAGGGGAGGGGAGGGGAAGCTGTACAGGAAGGGGAGGGGGAAGAAGGGTTGTGCAGGGTGGGGGGAGGGGAGGAAGAGGGTCTGTGCAGAGGCGAGGCCTTGCAGCAAGGGAGGAAGAGGGTCTGGGTAGAGGGGAGTCTGTGGGGGAGGGGAGGCCTTGTAGCAGGGGAGGGGGTGGAGAGGGTCTCTGCAGAGGAGGGGGGGGAGAGGGTCTGTGCAGGGGGGGAGGCCAGGCCATGTGGCAGGGGAAGGGGAGGTGATAAAGCCAGCCCAGAGAGGGGGAAGGGCTGGGCAGCTGGGGGAGGGCAGGGGAGAGACTGCATGGGCAGGGGGAAGAGGGATGGCCCCCGCGGCAGACACCCCAGTTGCTGGGACAATCTCAGTAGGGTTGAGCCCTGGGGTGGGATTCCTTGCTGGAGGGAGACACCAGCAGGAGCCCAGGCAATGTTGCTGGTCTCAGGCACAGAGTGAAGAGCCACTGGTGCCTTGTCTGGGGTGGGGCGTGAAGCCCTGTGAGCTCAGGGGACACCACAGCCACCTAATAGGGCTAGGAAGGGGTTAACGGGGGTCATGGGGAGAGGTAAAGCTGTGGCTATTGGGGAAGCTGTCACCTGCTAGCTAAGGTGCTGTGCCCATGACTGAGGCCTCCGCGAGAACACCGTGGCTCGCCATCTCACTAGCCTTGTCTTCACCACAGAGCCTTAGCGTGTCCAAACGCAGCTGGGAGGAGTCGGACCCGACAGGACACGCCCACCTCTACGCAGCCCACCAAGCTCCTCCGCAGCCACGTGCTAGCCCGCCAGGGAGACAAGGCCAGCCCCAGACCGTGTGCGCTGAGAGCCCGAGCTGCCAGCCCCGCAAACCCTGCCTGGGCTCTGACAGCCCTGCTGGGTCGTTCCCCCTCGCCTACCATCACTGCCAATGGAGAGCCCAGAGCAGGAGCCAGAATAGGACGCAGACCCCCCCCATGGCCCTGCGGAGCCGACCCAGCTCAGGAGTAGAAAGGAGTCACTAAGGGTACGTGTGCACCGCGGTGAAAGGCCTGCAGCATGGCTGGCCCGGGCTCGGGCTGTGAAATAGCAGTATAAACATCCAGGCTCGGGCTGGAGCCTGGGCTCTGAGATCCTGCAATGTTAGAGGGTCCCAGAGCCTGGGCTCCAGCCCGAACCAGAACAGCTGCACTGCGGTGTTATGGCCTTGCAGCCTGAGCTCTCTGCCCCGGGCCTGAGCCTCGGCGCCCCGGGTTTATTGCAGTGTAGACGTACGCGAAGGGGCATGGGGCACACAGGGAGCAGAGCGCCAGCTGAATCACTGTGCCCCAGCAGGCGGATTTTGTCTGCTCTCCCTGTGATGCCTCCGCACATGATACTGGGGGATGGTCCCTTGTTTAATGCCAGCGAGAATTTTCATTTACCAGAAGATGGGGGCAGGGCTGCAAGCAGATCCCGCATCCTAATGATAAAGGCGTCACTAGCAGCCAGGAGCCAAGCCTGAAGATGAACATCTAAGGCACGACAAGGGTCCCAATCGTACCATCCGCCCTGTGAGCAGATCTGGGCTCCAACCGCTCAGCCCTACTTTAAAAATGATTCTTGCCCTCATAGCAACAAATGAGATGCTGAAAGCTGGAGCCCAGTGTAAGCCGCGCAGGGATGTCTGCCTGAGCTAAGGGACATTAGCTTGGAGGGGTGTGGATTGCCCCATTCATCTCAATGGGATGTTAACTCTGAACCCTACAGATAGCAAGTAATAACCCAACAGTGCTAACTATTTGGGCAGAAGCATCCAGCCGATGTGTTGACCCCACACCGTCAATCAATCTTCCACCCCTTTCCAGCTGCCAGTTGCCCCTCCCCCAGCGGCCGAGACCTTCAGCTTGCCCCTGGAAGATGTCTACAAAGCTGTTCTGTAGTTTCGTTCCCGGATTCGATAGCACGTTGAAAATGGAGTGTGTGAGGACAGCGTGAGGCAAAGCGGATTTAACATCCAAACACAGAGCGTGGAGCTAAGCTGCTTAGCTTCATCCCTGTGTCCACAGAAATCTCCGTTTCTGAATGTTCTTGAAACTGCTGCAGACTTTCCACCAGAGGCTGCAGAATGTAGGCCCAGCTTCTCCCAGAGTGCACCAAGCCCTGACTGTGATGCTGCCCCAGAGCTGAAGTGGATTAGCCCATGGGGACGTTTCCAAAGCCCCTGGGATCTGCTGGGGTATGCCCACTAGGCATGCTGCTCACTCAGCCGCATGTTCTGATGGGCAGGTATCTCTTGTTGTTGCAGGTCCCAGCGAGGTGTGCGGACCAGACCTCCCTTCCCTTCTGGAGCAGTGGCAGAGCGGCACGGGGAGCAGCACAAGACCAGAATGAGGGAGAACTATGATGCCATGATTGCTCTGGGTAAAAACAGCCCCCGCCTGCCGGGTGTGCCCCGCATTGCACAGGGAGTGCTCCGGGAAGAGCCAGCGAGGGGCACCTCCCCCTAAATTCCCTGGGGGGCTGGTGAATGGAGCACCTACAGTGTCAGGGGCTCTCTCCTGGCTGCAAACAGGCAGGCCCTCTGGTGCGTGGCTCATGCAGGAGTTGTTGCTTCCAGAAGCCATTGCAACCCCAGTCCAGTGGCACTGTGCAGGAGTGTTGTCTCCACAGGGACTACGGCCCTATCCGGACTCCTCTCCTAAACGTACCCTCCATCAGCTTTGGGGCGACTGGGTTTGCTGTGCCTGAGAGCCGGCGGTGGACAGGCCTGCCCCGCACGTGGCCAGCAGCCTCTGTTGTGTCTCATGCAGGGTCCCCCGTCGCCAAACCCGAGATTGTCCCACGTATCGAGCAAGCCGAAGAGCCTTGTGCCAAGGCTCCTGGGGAGGCAGAGGAGAGGGAGGCCCCTGGCAGCGCCAGCCCAGGTCAGTTAGGGGCAAGGGGAGGGCTCTTTCCCAGGCGAGATGCTCCAGGTCCTGGAAGCAGAGTGAGGACGTGGGCTGACCAGTGCTTGTGCCGTGTCAGCGGCAGGAGGATCTGGGCACGGTTGTTGCTCTGCCAGCCTGGAGGTCCTGCTGAACCCCAGCTGCAGCTGTTGCCAAGACGACTTGTCATCGCTGGTGCTCGGCCCGAGGTTTGCGTTCCTTCCTGTGGGAAGCAGGAGCCTTTCTCGCGCCTGGCAGGCGTCTCCTGGGGGCTGAGCTGGAGGCTGTAGCAGCCCCCGCATAGCGCCGTGAGCTCGTGGCACTGGTGCTGGCTGCCTGTCCCTGGCTGCAGGCCCTTTGAGCAGTTGCTGTGGCCCCACAAAACCCTTCCTGCTTCGGGTCGCGGTTGCTTATGGGGCTGCCTCTCTCCGAGTGCCGCTGCCAGCGAGTGGTAGCCCCGTGCTGAACGCAGGAGGGAGCCTCTGATGGCATTCGCAGGGCGGGGCAGTGGAACTCCCCTCTCCTCTTGGTCTGCCAGAGCCAGGATGTGCTGCCCTTCCGGTGCCCTGATGCCACGGTGATGGGCGACTTTATAAAACCCTAGGAGATGGAGGGAGGTGCAGCCAGCCACTCCTGGGCTGCTTGTGACACTTCCTGAAGCGTGCGGGAATCTGGGCTTCATTCTCTCTCCCCCTCGGACAGGATCCGTAGTTCCCAAGCCCGAGATCGTCCCGCAAGGTGAGCGAGAGCAGCAGCAGCAGCGTGGTGGCGGGGAGCAGAGGGGTCTGGAAGGACAAAAAGGCCCTGAGAGCAGCTGCTCAGGTGAGACCCCCCCCCCCCCGCTGTATCTGCCAAGCTTGGGCAGCCTCAGCAGCCAAGCAAACTCCCTGGCACCATCCGCTGCCAATGTGCCCCAGCCCTGCGGTGAGAGGTGCTTAGTCTCCCCAGCCCAGTCAGCCCTTGGCCAGCGAGGGGACCACTCAGGCGTGCGTGTTGTGGGCCCCGTTCACATCCCGGGCCCCGGTTCCCAGGACTCGCTGGGCCGCGGGAGCCGCACCGGTAGCTCAGCAGGGGAAGGTACTGGAATTGCTGGGCGTGGATCTGTCCCTGAAGAAGCCAGGAACGTGGCTGGCTGATGGCAGGGGGTCTGTGGCTTCAGTGGGTTACCCGACGTGCCAGGCTGTCTGATTCCCCATCTCTCTCTCCCCTCCACCCCGGGCAGATGACTGGCTCATCCGGACAGTGAAGGTGGAGGAGGACTACGAGGAGTGGCCCGCGAGTCTCAGCGCGGAGGCGCTGCTGTCGGGGCAGCTACAGGGCAGCGGCTTGCTGCACCCTGACGGGGGCCACGGCTACCTGGGCGCGTGCAAGCTGGAGAGGCCGAGCCTGGAGGACTACGGCAGCTACGGCGACCTCCCGGGCTTGGCCCTGCAGCAGTGGCAGCTGCTGACCGAGAAGCCGTACGGTTGCACCGAGTGCGAGCGGCGGTTCAAGGACAAGCTGACGCTGCGGCTCCACCAGCGGGTGCACACTGGGGAGAGCCCCTATGCCTGCGGGGAGTGCGGCCGCAGCTTCAGCCAGAAGCCCAACCTGGTGGCCCACCAGCGCACCCACTCAGGGGAGCGGCCCTTCCCCTGCGCCCAGTGCGGCAAGGGCTTCAGCAAGAAGGCCCACCTGACACGGCACCAGCGCATCCACACGGGTGAGCGCCCCTACCAGTGTGCCCAGTGCGGCCGCTGCTTCAGCCAGAAGATCCACCTGGGATCGCACCAGAAGACGCACACCGGGGAGCGGCCCTTCCCCTGTGCCGAGTGCGGCCGCAGCTTCCGCAAGAAGACGCACCTGATCCGGCACCAGCGCATCCACACCGGGGAGCGCCCCTACCCGTGCGCTCAGTGCGCCCGCAGCTTCACCCACAAGCAGCATCTGGTGCGACACCAGCGCGTGCACACGGAGCCGGAGCCGGAGCCGGGGCCGGGGCCGGGGGAGCTGGCCGAGCTGGAGACAAGTGCCCCCTGCAGGCTGCCAGGGGTGGCAACGCCGTCCCCGGGGACCTCGCCGGAGCAGAAACCCTTCACCTGCTCCGAGTGCGGCAAAAGCTTCAGCTGGAAGAAGAACCTGACGTCGCACCAGCGGCTGCACCGGGAGGGGCGGCCCTTCTCCTGCGCCGAGTGCGGCCGCGGCTTCAGCGACAAGCGCCACCTGACTGCCCACCTGCGCAGCCACATGGGCCTCAAGCCCTACGCCTGCGCCTACTGCGAAAAGAGCTTCAGCCACAAGCCCAACCTGACCACGCACCAGCGCACGCACACCGGGGAGCGCCCCTTCGCCTGCCCCGACTGCGGCCGCAGCTTCACCCACAACCAGCACCTGGTGCGGCACCGCCGCGTCCACACTGGCGAGCGCCCCTTCGCCTGCCCCCAGTGCGACCGCAGCTTCAGCTCCCGGCCCAACCTCATCGCCCACACCAAGGCCCACTCCGGCAAGCGGCCCTACATCTGTGAGCAGTGCGGCCGCGGCTTCAGCCGCAAGTCCCACCTGGTGAGGCACCAGGCCGTGCACACCGGCACCCGCCCCCACGGCTGCGCCCAGTGTGGCAAGCGCTTCAGCTCCAAGACCAACCTGGTCCGGCACCAGGCCGTGCACACGGGCCACCGGCCCTACATCTGCACCCAGTGTGGCAAGAGCTTCAGCAGGAAGACGCATCTCCTGAGGCATGAGCGTACCCACGCTGCCCCCCTGCAGAGGGACAGGGACAGCGCCTGGGCTGTGCACGACCCCCTGAGCCAGCAGGCAGCCTGTCTCTAGCGGTGGGGGACTAGTCACTTGCAGGGCTCACCACACCGAGCGACCAGTTGCTCTGCTGTGAGCTGGACAAAGTGCGGGCAGATGCTGTGCCCTCAGTGCCAGCCTGTAACCCCCCTCCCTGCTGTGCTATCCCAGCCCCGGGCCCCCCCTCCCCCCCCGTATTCCAGTCCTTCCAGGTCACCCTGGTTCTGCTCATGCACTTCAGACCCACCTGCAGCCCCCTGCTAATCCAGCACTGGGCTCCCTCCCCCACCAGCAATGCTGGTGCCCCTCATTCCCGACAGCCAGCCATTGCAGTCCTTCTCTAGATCCTCCCTTCAGCCTGGCCCTGCCATGCCCGCTCGGGGCTCCCCACCCACACAGCTCTGCTGGTGCCCCTCATTCCCGACAGCCAGCCATTGCAGTCCTTCTCTAGATCCTCCCTTCAGCCTGGCCCTGCCATGCCCGCTCGGGGCTCCCCACCCACACAGCTCTGCTGGTGCCCCTCATTCCCGACAGCCAGCCATTGCAGTCCTTCTCTAGATCCTCCCTTCAGCCTGGCCCTGCCATGCCCGCTCGGGGCTCCCCACCCACACAGCTCTGCTGGTGCCCCTCATTCCCGACAGCCAGCCATTGCAGTCCTTCTCTAGATCCTCCCTTCAGCCTGGCCCTGCCATGCCCGCTCGGGGCTCCCCACCCACACAGCTCTGCCAGTCGCCCTCAATCCCGCACTCCGGTGTACGGACGGGACAGGAGAGAGAGAACTGGGAAGCCACACAAAGCCACAGGAGAGAATCTGCCTGAGTGTCCTGCAGCGAGACCTGCTTCTGACCCAGACGTGCCATGAGAGCCCAGGGTGCGGTTCAGACAGCCCAGCCCGCATGGGCAGGGACACCACTGGGTGCAGCTGCCCTCAGCCTGTCCATCAAACAGCAGCTGCGAGACAAGCCCTTAACCCTGCCTGGAGAGCTGACCAGGCAGGAGATGGGGTTAGGACTCATCTGTGAATCATTCCTAAACTAGAAAGGGGGATAATACTGTTCCCCTGAGCCAAATGGTGCCATAAACAGTGTTCTCAAACGGTGCTGGAGATGGGTTGGAAGCGGGCTTCTCAGCCTGCTCAGTTCCCCAGTTGCTGGCCAGGGCACCCAGCACTGGTCCAGCGAGAACTTGGGTGAGCAAGAAGGGGTGGGGGTGGGGTGTCTCTGTTCTCCACCTGGGAGGGGGCACAGCAGGGGACCCCCAAGCAAAGGGGCATTTGAATGTTAATGTCCCTCTGTAATTAAAGACGAAACTCAAGCCCTTTGCCTGGCTAGTGCTGTGAGCTGGGCATTTCCTTCTTCACACCCGTCTTGGGGAGTCTCTGAGGAGCCCTCCAGGGTGGGAAGCAGAGGCTTGGCGCTGAGAACAATCGGCGAGATCTGCTTGGGTCCACGGCAAGATGGTCACAGAGTGGGGAAGCTGGGACCGAGAGGGACCTGCTCAGAAGTTCCCGCCGTACCTGCCAGTAGCGTTGGAGCAAAAAAAGAGTTAATGTCCAGTTTGGGTGAAATCACACCAATTACAGCCATGGCAGGAGGGCTGCTAGCTTCTCCCTG
Organism: Lepidochelys kempii; assembly: GCF_965140285.1. NCBI lineage: Eukaryota > Metazoa > Chordata > Testudines > Cheloniidae > Lepidochelys > Lepidochelys kempii. The sequence continues at coordinate 269,952,755 of NC_136381.1, read as the reverse complement.
CAAAGCACAATTGCCAAGGAGTTAATTTTGTCCCCACCTGCCTGTGTCCCCAGCTCTACTTCCATTCATTCTGCATCACTCTGTCCCCGCATCAGCTGATTCTGTGCCTCTCCTGCCCCTTCGACTCCAGATGTTGGCTCTGGCTCTGCAGCCCCCAGCAATTCTCCACCTCTGCTCCTCCTGCAGCCCGGGAGGCCCTCCCCTCCGCCTAGGAGGGGGCAGCTCAACAGGGACCTGTTCCTCCCTCCCTCCCCAGCTTGAAATGACTGGGTGCAGAGGGAGGGTGGAGCAGAGCCTCCCTGAGCTGTGCAGGCTGCTCCCTCTTCCCCATCCCTGACCCAGGATCTCCTAGGCAGGGCAGAGATAGGCCTGCTGTGGGCAGCAGGTTGACCCCCCAGCTCCCTGAACCTGTGGTACTGACATCCCTGTCCCGGGTGCCAGCTGTCTTAACAAGCAACGCAGAGACAGTGGGGCTGGGGAGCAGGAGCAGGCGTGGAGATGGCTCATGAGCTCAGTTGGGCAGGGACTGTCCAGTGGGGCCCTGATCGCTGTCTGGGGCACGCAGCAGAAATTGCTCGTCACGCTCGTGGATTTGGTTGGTTACCCCTAGCTCTGGCTGAGGGGGGCTTGGTGCCAGGCCTGATGGGCAGCAGGGGAGCGTCTCTGTGTTGCCAGGGTGCACTCACTGCTGGTGGTGCCTTCTCCTGCCCATCCTGGGGATTAGCTCTGCCAGGCGTTGCACCCTCCACGGGTGGTATCTTCACCCTGCAGCTCCTCCCTCGCTCCAGGAACTGCAGCCACCTCTTCTGGACTCGGCCCTCTGGCCAAGTCACTACGTAGTTCCCCTTCTGGGGGTTACCCAAAGTCCTTCCACACAGCCAGTCCCAGGCAGTCCTCTCCGACACTGTCCTGATGGTGCCACTTCCCCAGCAACCGGTAGGGAAACCAGGGCCACTCACTACTCCCGGGGCTCTGCACCTTGTAACCGGTCTGCTGTCCCGCAGCCCTTGCTGTTCCTTCCTACAGCTTCTGGTCCCCCTCTTCTCTGGGTGAACCAGCTCTAACTTCCTCAGAGGGAGTCACTGTAAGTGCTTCTCCCTGGGAGTGACTGCAGCCCCCTTCTGCTGCCAGCTTTCTGGCTTTATAAACCCAGCCCAGCTCCTCCCTCAGCTGGGCTTCATCAGTAAGTTAGGCCTTAGCATCCCCTGGCTCTTCTCCAGATGTGGTCTACAGGTTAATTGGTCTAATTTACCCCTTCAGCCCTTGTGTGGGGTGGGCACAGCCGATGCTCTCCATCCACGAGCTGAGTGGGGAGGCAGCTGAGCTCCATAGTTAGGAGAGTGGCGGGAGGGTGGTACAATCGGCCATCCAAGTCCTGGAGATAGGGGAGGGAAACTATCTGGCTGCATTTCTGACAGGGGAGGGGACCTTGCCCAGCCTGGGCTGTGAGGGGAGAGCTGCTTTCTGCCCACAGAGCTGGCCAAGGCCCCCAGGGAGACCCTTGAGGGGGAAGCCAGGGACACAGACCCTGCAGCTGGCTCCGCCTGGTCACTCCCTGAAGCCTGCAGGGGCAGCAGTCACTGCAAACACCTCAGCAGGGGCGCAGAGCTGAGGGCAAGAGGTGGGCAAAGGCAGCCTTGGGGGCACGGCTGGGAACCAGACAGATGCAGGACTGAGCAGATGGGTAGCCAGGAATTGGGAGCAAAGCTCAGAGTCTCCCTCAAGAAAACTCCACAGCATGGGGAGCCACCCACCCACCACAAAGCTGAGCAAAATCAAGGGGCAATTCTGGGGTGGGGCATTGCCTGGTGCCATTGGCTGCCAGGCTGGGGCTGGCGCCAGGCTGAAGTACCCATTGCCATGGACACAGGAGTAAGGCACCGCAGCCCAGTGACCAGGCCTGCCCAAAGTTTGGAGCTGGGCCTTTGCATGTGCCCTGGCCACTCTGGGGCTGCAGAGTCCCTAAAGATCAGGCACGGGCGCGATAAAGCTCTCTCAGCTCGATGGGTGTATTGCTGGGGGAGGGGGACAGGTTCTGGACCAGCCCCGCTGTCCTTCCCTGTCTGCTCTTCCTTGTCCCTCCACTCTCCCACTGCATCATAAAATCATAGACGATCAGGGTTGGAAGGGACCTCAGGAGGTCATCTAATCCAACCCCCTGCTCAAAGCAGGACCAATCCCCAATTTTTGCCCTAGATCCCAAATGGCCCCCTCAAGGACTGAACTCACAACCCTGGGTTTAGCAGGCCAATGCTCAAACCACTGAGCTATCCCTCCCCCACATCGCTCTCTGTCGCTGTTTCAGTCCCAACACCTCCTTTGGGTAGGGCAGGAGAGACACCTGTGCCCCATGTTGGGGGCCCCAGCAGATGCTGTTAGGGGGTAGGTGGCCGTGCATAGGTCAGTACTCGCTAGCCAAACTACACAACTAACCAGGAAACAAGTCAAGCGCCCACCTGCGAATGAGTGGCCTACACACCTAGCCCTGGTCTACACTAGGACTTTAGGTCGAATTTAACAGCTTTAAATCGATGTAAACCTGCACCTGTCCACACAAGCCCTTTATTTCGACTTAAAGGGCTCTTAAAATCGATTTCCTTACTCCACCCCTGACAAGTGGATTAGAGCTTAAATCGGCCTTGCCGGGTCGAATTTGGGGTACTGTGGACACAATTCGACAGTATTGGCCTCCGGGAGCTACCCCAGAGTGCTCCATTGTGACTGCTCTGGACAGCACTCTCAACTCAGATGCACGATTGTTTGCCATTGCTCTGACGCAGGGAGGGGTGACTGACGACACGGCTTACAGGGTTGGCTTATAGGGAGTTAAAATCAACAAAGGGGGTGGCTTTACATCAAGGAGTATTTCAGGCAGGACTTCACGGAGGGTTCCAATAAGAAATGGTGCACCTAAGTTATTGTTCTTATTGGAACAAGGAGATTAGTCTGGCCTCTGATTGATACATGGCTAGATTTACCTCGCTGCACCTTCTCTGTGAGTGACTGCAGTGTGACCTAGAGGAATGAGTCCCCTAGACGGGGGGTGGGGGTTTGCAAATGAGTACAAAACAAATCTGGTCTATTTCTTGTTTTGATACACTCCATCTATCTTTTACATCTTTGGCTGGCAGCAGACGGTGCAGAAGGACTGCATGCCATCCACATCTCATGGCTGCTCCGCAGAAGATGGTACAATAGGACTGCTAGCCATCCTCATCTCTTGCCTGCCCGGCAGAAGATGATGCAATAGGACTGCTAGCCATCCGTATCGCCTGCCCGCTCACCATAAGACGGTTCAATAGGACTGACTGCAGGACTAAAGAGAATGACCTGATCAAGTCACTCCAAATTTAGTCCCTGCGCCCATGTCTGCCCAGGCGCTCCTGATCAACCTCACACAGGCCACCAGGAGCACCTCAGACATGACGATGACGGCTACCAGTCGTATTGCACCGTCTGCTGCCACAAAGCAAGGGGTTGCTGCTGCTGCGTAGCAATGCAGTACCGCGTCTGCCAGCACCCAGGAGACATACGGTGACAGTGAGCTGAGCGGGCTCCATGCTTGCCATGGTATGGCGTCTGCACAGGTAACTCAGGAAAAAAGGCGCGAAACGATTGTCTGCCCTTGCTTTCACGGAGGGAGGGAGGGAACGGGGGCCTGACGATACGTACCCAGAACCACCCGCGACAATGTTTTAGCCCCATCAGGCATTGGGATCTCAACCCAGAATTCCAATGGGCAGCGGAGACTGCGGGAACTGTGGGATAGCTACCCACAGTGCAACGCTCCAGAAGTCGACGCGAGGCTCGGTACTGTGGAAGCGCTCCGCCGAGTTACTGCACTTAATGCACTTAGAGCATTTTCTGTGGGGACACACACACTCGAATATATAAAACCGATTTCTAAAAAACCGACTTCTATAAATTCGACCTAATTTCGTAGTGTAGACATACCCTAGTGAGGGTTCCTTCCTCTCACCCAGCCCCTAGCTCCCGGCCCTGGGCTCTGCTAATGGACACAGTGTGCATGGAGAGCCAGATCTTAGCCCTCTCTCCTGCTGGCTGGGAGGCCAGACTTATGTGGGCCTCTCCCACAGAGCCCTGAACCCAGCCCCTCTCCTGTGGCAGACAAAGAGGAAGCTTCCTATTTCCTCCCATTATCCGGGAAGCATCAGGATAAACTGCAGAGGAGATGGGAGTGTGGAGGCGAAGGGAACCCACCAGTTACGTTAATCCAAGCCTTCCGAGTGAGTCGAGCTACAGGAAGCCGCTAACAGCTCCAGCCACGCTGCAGCAGCATGCTCCATTGCTGACTGCCAGCGACTGGGCATATTGGTTAGACGAGCACTCTCCACCCGAATGCCTCTCATCGCCCACCCCTGCTCACTTCCTCGGGCATTCCCTCTGGTGGTTTTGTTGTTTTCTTATCAGAACAATGCCACTAAAAGGGAAATGTAGGTAACTATTTATGGAGGGTTCTGCTCCACCCTCTTCTCTGCATCCAGCAGTCTCAGGGAAGGACGGTGAGACACAGCCATGCTGGATAAATTGGAGAGAGTTCAGCGAAGGGCAACAAAAATGATTAGGGGACTGGAACACATGAGTTATGAGGAGAGGCTGAGGGAGCTGGGATTGTTTAGCCTGCAGAAGAGAAGAATGAGGGGGGATTTGATAGCTGCTTTCAACTACCTGAAAGGGGGTTCCAAAGAGGATGGCTCTAGACTGTTCTCAATGGTAGCAGATGACAGAACGAGGAGTAATGGTCTCAAGTTGCAGTGGGGGAGGTTTAGATTGGATATTAGGAAAAACTTTTTCACTAAGAGGGTGGTGAAACACTGGAATGCGTTACCTAGGGAGGTGGTAGAATCTCCTTCCTTAGAGGTTTTTAAGGTCAGGCTTGACAAAGCCCTGGCTGGGATGATTTAACTGGGAATTGGTCCTGCTTTGAGCAGGGGGTTGGACTAGATGACCTTCTGGGGTCCCTTCCAACCCTGATATTCTATGATTCTATGATTCTATGGAGCTGCCATCTCTAGGCCTGGGGTGAGGGGTGCAGAGGTGTGGGGATGGGGAGACCTGGTACAGAAACAGAATAAAACCAAATTCCGACACCCTGCCTGACCAGTCCTGGGAAGGGTGTACAGGATTTTGGTTTTATTCCGACTAGAGCCAACTTTTATTATGACTTTAGAAACTTAGATCCAGTTGGGCAAATCTTTTCCCCCTGTGAGCTACAGGCTGCTCTGAGCAGGTTCATTTCCCTCTGAGCCTCAGGGGGGCTGGCGTTGTGATGGGGGCACAATGCTCTATTTCAGCCCCATTGCAGGGTGGGATGATACCAAAATGGGACAAGGCCTGATCCCTGCCGTGGGCCCACACTCCGCATTTGGACTTTTTGCCGCCACAAGGTCATCGGTAACAAAGCCCCATGCTACAGCTCCGATCTAGCCTAGACCAACCATGCACAAACCCACATGGGTGGGTGTGACCAGCCAAAAACCCTGCTCTCTCAGCTCCCGACACAGAGGTCTCTACCCTGGCTAGCACCAGGGCTGTGTCAGAGGGCTGTGGTTCAGCGAGTATGGACTTTGCACAGTGAGGCACTTGGGGGCACGCACACCACGCACAGTGCAGCTGGAGCTCACGGGCTTCGCTGGGCACTTGAACTCCCTTTCACTTTCCCGTCTTGAGTGCCACATCTCAGACAGGATTCCAGTTCCTCCCGCAGACAGGCAGCTCCTCGTATGGCTTCCAAACCCTGGCTCACCCACCTGCCCATTCCATAGCTAAGCTTTTTCCATCCTGCGACGCACTGAGCTGACTCCAGATTTACTCACTTGTGTAGGGGGGAAACCCCCCCAGTTCCTGAGCCGTAAAGGGCTGAGGCCTGTATTCTGAGTAAGAAACTGTGGTTCAACACCCAGTGTTGTCCAAAGGAATCCATCTTTGCCCTGAGCATTTCACTGGTCATGTTTAATAGCGAATGGAAGAGAGGCTAAGCCATGGAAATGTGGGGAGACGAGCCTGAGCCCGTCACGTCTGCAAGACACTGCAACATCCCCTGCAGCCTGCAGGAGGGGTGAAAGGAAATCAACAGTAACCCAAAGAGGCCTTTGTACAGTGTGTGAGAAAAACCAAGTGTCTGACACATCCTGTTCAGCACAGAATTTCTGCCATGCCAGCCTTACAGACCAAAGGGAAAGGATTGTAGACGGCATTCTTTGTATGGGAGGTCTCTGGCCTTGCACTTCAGTGGAAATGGAGAATGCTTCACTGGAAACCATCCAACCCATCTGACAGATCAACACTCACAATTTAAAATATATATTTGCGTATAAGAAATTCCAGGGCATTTTACTGGAGAGAGATATTACAAAGAGGCAAAACCCCCTGCCCCATCCGGCACTTGGCCCCCTTCTCTCCTCCCCTCCCTCAGAACCTGGCTCCTGCCACTGGAGCCCTTGGCTGTTCCCAGGGACCCTCCCCACTCCCAGCACCTGCAGACTGGGCCCAGGGCAGTGATTTCAAAGCTCCTGGCACATTCTCCATGCCCACTGTTTGCCTCTGGGACTGAGGCTGGGTTTGGCTGGAGTTTGGGGGGAAGGGCTCCATCTCTCACTTGACAAAGCCCTGGCTGGGATGATTTAACCCTGGTCTACACTAGGACTTTAGGTCGAATTTAGCAGCGTTAAATCGATGTAAACCTGCACCCGTCCACACAATGAAGCCCTTTATTTCGACTTAAAGGGCTCTTAAAATCTATTTCCTTACTCCACCCCTGACAAGTGGATTAGCGCTTAAATCGACATTGCCGGCTCGAATTTGGGGTACTGTGGACACAATTCGATGGTATTGGCCTCCGGGAGCTATCCCAGAGTGCAACATTATGACCGCTCTGGACAGCACTCTCAACTCAGATGCACTGGCCAGGTAGACAGGAAAAGAACCGCGAACTTTTGAATCTCATTTCCTGTTTGGCCAGCGTGGCAAGCTGCAGGTGACCATGCAGAGCTCATCAGCACAGGTGACCATGATGGAGTCCCAGAATCGCAAAAGAGCTCCAGCATGGACCGAACGGGAGGTACGGGATCTGATCGCTGTTTGGGGAGAGGAATCCGTGCTATCAGAACTCCGTTCCAGTTTTCGAAATGCCAAAACCTTTGTGAAAATCTCCCAGGGCATGAAGGACAGAGGCCATAACAGGGACCCGAAGCAGTGCCGCGTGAAACTGAAGGAGCTGAGGCAAGCCTAGCAGAAAACCAGAGAGGCGAACAGCCGCTCTGGGTCAGAGCCCCAAACATGCCGCTTCTATGATGAGCTGCATGCCATTTTAGGGGGTTCAGCCACCACTACCCCAGCCGTGTTGTTTGACTCCTTCAATGGAGATGGAGGCAATACGGAAGCAGGTTTTGGGGACGAAGAAGATGATGATGAGGAGGAGGTTGTAGATAGCTCACAGCAAGCAAGCGGAGAAACCGGTTTTCCTGACAGCCAGGAACTGTTTCTCACCCTAGACCTGGAGCCAGTACCCCCCGAACCCACCCAAGGCTGCCTCCTGGACCCAGCAGGCGGAGAAGGGACCTCTGGTGAGTGTACCTTTTAAAATACTATACATGGTTTAAAAGCAAGCATGTGAAAGGATTACTTTGCCCTGGCATTTGCGGTTCTCCTAGATGTAGTCCTAAAGCCTTTGCAAAAGGTTTCTGGGGAGGGCAGCCTTATTGCGTCCTTCATGGTAGGACACTTTACCACTCCAGGCCAGTAACACGTACTCGGGAATCATTGTAGAACAAAGCATTGCAGTGTATGTTTGCTGGCATTCAAACAACATCCGTTCTTTATCTCTCTGTGTTATCCTCAGGAGAGTGAGATATAATTCATGGTCACCTGGTTGAAATAGAGTGCTTTTCTTCAGGGGACACTCAGAGGAGCCCATTCCTGCTGGGCTGTTTGCCTGTGGCTAAACAGAAATGTTCCCCGCTGTTAGCCACAGGGACGGGGGAAGGTTGAGGGGGTAGTCAGGCGGTGGGAGGAGGCAAAATGCGACCTTGTAACGAAAGCACATGTGCTATGCATGTAATGTTAACAGCAAGGTTTACCCTGAAAGAGTGTAACCACTGTTTTATAAAATGTGTCTTTTTAAATACCGCTGTCCCTTTTTTTTTCTCCACCAGCTTCAATGATCACAGGAACTTCTCCTTCCCAGAGGCTAGTGAAGCTTAGAAAGAAAAAAAAAACGTACTCGCGATGAAATGTTCTCCGAGCTCATGCTGTCCTCCCACACTGACAGAGCACAGACGAATGCGTGGAGGCAAATAATGTCAGAGTGCAGGAAAGCACAAAATGACCGGGAGGAGAGGTGGCGGGCTGAAGAGAGTAAGTGGCGGGCTGAAGACAGGGCTGAAGCTCAAATGTGGCGGCAGCGTGATGAGAGGAGGCAGGATTCAATGCTGAGGCTGCTGCAGGACCAAACCAGTATGCTCCAGTGTATGGTTGAGCTGCAGCAAAGGCAGCTGGAGCACAGACTGCCACTGCTGCCCCTCTGTAACCAACCGCCCTCCTCTCCAAGTTCCATAGCCTCCACACCCAGACGCCCAAGAACGCGGTGGGGGGGCCTCCGGCCAACCAGCCACTCCACCACAGAGGATTGCCCAAAAAAAAGAAGGCTGTCATTCAATAAATTTTAAAGTTGTAAACTTTTAAAGTGCTGTGCTTAAAGTGCTGTGTGGCATTTTCCTTCCCTCCTGCACCACCCCTCCTGGGCTACCTTGGTAGTCATCCCCCTATTTGTGTGATGAATGAATAAAGAATGCATGAATGTGAAGCAACAATGACTTTATTGCCTCTGCAAGCGGTGATTGAAGGGAGGAGGGGCGGGTGGTTAGCTTACAGAGAAGTAGAGTGAACCAAGGGGCAGGGGGTTTCATCAAGGAGAAACAAACAGAACTTTCACACCGTAGCCTGGCCAGTCATGAAACTGGTTTTCAAAGCTTCTCTGATGCGTACCGCGCCCTCCTGTGCTCTTCTAACCGCCCTGGTGTCTGGCTGCGCGTAACCAGCAGCCAGGCGATTTGCCTCAACCTCCCACCCCGCCATAAACGTCTCCCCCTTACTCTCACAGATATTGTGGAGCACACAGCAAGCAGTAATAACAGTGGGAATATTGGTTTTGCTGAGGTCTAAGCGAGTCAGTAAACTGCGCCAGCGCGCCTTTAAACGTCCAAATGCACATTCTACCACCATTCTGCACTTGCTCAGCCTGTAGTTGAACAGCTCCCGACTACTGTCCAGGCTGCCTGTGTACAGCTTCATGAGCCATGGCATTAAGGGGTAGGCTGGGTCCCCAAGGATACATATAGGCATTTCAACATCCCCAACAGTTATTTTCTGGTCTGGGAATAAAGTCCCTTCCTGCAGCTTTTGAAACAGACCAGAGTTCCTGAAGATGCGAGCATCATGGACCTTTCCCGGCCATCCTACGTTGATGTTGGTGAAACGTCCCTTGTGATCCACCAGAGCTTGCAGCACTATCGAAAAGTACCCCTTGCGGTTTATGTACTCGGCGGCTTGGTGCTCCGGTGCCAAGATAGGGATATGGGTTCCGTCTATGGCCCCACCACAGTTAGGGAATCCCATTGCAGCAAAGCCATCCACTATGACCTGCACATTTCCCAGGGTCACTACCCTTGATATCAGCAGATCTTTGATTGCGTTGGCTACTTGCATCACAGCAGCCCCCACAGTAGATTTGCCCACTCCAAATTGATTCCCGACTGACCGGTAGCTGTCTGGCGTTGCAAGCTTCCACAGGGCTATCGCCACTCGCTTCTCAACTGTGAGGGCTGCTCTCATCTTGGTATTCTTGCGCCTCAGGGCAGGGGAAAGCAAGTCACAAAGTTCCATGAAAGTGCCCTTACGCATGCGAAAGTGTCGCAGCCACTGGGAATCGTCCCAGACCTGCAACACTATGCGGTCCCACCAGTCTGTGCTTGTTTCCCGAGCCCAGAATCGGCGTTCCACAGCATGAACCTGCCCCATTAGCACCATGATGCATGCATTGGCAGGGCCCATGCTTTCAGAGAAATCTGTGTCCATGTCCTGATCACTCACGTGACCGCGCTGACGTCGCCTCCTCGCCCGGTATCGCTTTGCCAGGTTCTGGTGCTGCATATACTGCTGGATAATGCGTGTGGTGTTTAATGTGCTCCTAATTGCCAAAGTGAGCTGAGCGGCCTCCATGCTTGCCTTGGTATGGCGTCCGCACAGAAAAAAGGCGCGGAACGATTGTCTGCCGTTGCTCTGACGGAGGGAGGGGCGACTGAGGACACGGCTTACAGGGTTGGCTTCAGGGAGCTAAAATCAACAAAGGGGGTGGCTTTACATCAAGGAGTATTTCAGGCAGGACTTCACGGAGGGTTCCAACAAGAAATGGTGCACCTAAGCTATTGTTCTTATTGGAACAAGAAGGTTAGCCTGGCCTCTGATTGATACATGGCTAGATTTACCTCACTGCACCTTCTCTGTGAGTGACTGCAGTGTGACCTAGAAGAATGAGTCCCCTAGACAGGGGGAAGCAAATGAGTACAAAACAAATCTGGTCTATTTCTTGTTTTGATCCACTCCATCTATCTTTTACATCTTTGGCTGGCAGCAGACGGTGCAGAAGGACTGCAAGCCATCCACATCTCATGGCTGCTCGGCAGAAGATGGTACAGTACGACTGCTAGCAGTCCGTATCGCCTGCCCGCTCACCATAAGACGGTTCAATAGGACTGACTGCAGGACTAAAGAGAATGACCTGGTCAAGTCACTCCAAATTTAGTCCCTGCGCCCATGTCTGCCCAGGCGCTCCCAGCCGACGTGGCCAGGAGCACCTTGGACATGACGATGACAGCTACCAGTCGTACTGTACCGTCTGCTGCCACAAGGCAAGGGGTTGCTGCTACTGTGTAGCAATGCCATACCACGTCTGCCAGCACCCAGGAGACATAGGGTGACGGTTACCTGAGCGGGCTCCATGCTTGCCGTGGTATGGTGTCTGCACAGGTAACTCAGGAAAAAAGGCGCGAAACGATTGTCTGCCCTTGCTTTCATGGAGGGAGGGAGTGAACGAGGGCCTGACAATATGTACCCAGAACCACCCGCGACAATGTTTTAGCCCCATCAGGCATTGGGATCTCAACCCAGAATTCCAATGGGCAGCGGAGACTGCGGGAACTGTGGGATAGCTACCCACAGTGCAACACTCCGGCAGTCGACTCTAGCCTCGGTACTGTGGAAGCGCTCCGCCGAGTTAATGCACTTAATGCACTTAGAGCATTTTCTGTGGGGACACACACATTCGAATATATAAAACCGATTTCTAAAAAACCGACTTCTATAAATTCGACCTTATTCCGTAGTGTAGACATACCCTTAGTTGGGGATTGGTCCTGCTCTGAGTAGGGGGTTGGACTAGATGACCTCCTGAGGTCCCTTCCAACCCTGATATTCTATGATTCTATGACACTGCAGGCTTCAAGACAATGGGCATACGGGGTGTGAAGAGGGCTGAGTGATAATTGGGAGCTTCTTAGGAATGCTTTATTAGATGCTAAATACTCCCCACAGTTCTGCAATCATGTATGAAGGCTTCTTCAGTTAAAAAAGAGTAACATCCTAGTTAAGAGGGGAAGTCAAATTAGCAATTAAAAGTAAAAACATAATATATAACAAATGGAAAAATGGGGAATTTGATAGCAATGAATACAAACCAATTGTTAAGAAAATGCAGATAATTGATAAGGGAAGCTCAGCATAGCAGTGAAAAAAATCTATGGCCAGTGCAGTTAAGGACAAAAAGAAGGAATTCATTAGGTATACCGGAAACAAATTAAATCCTAACAATGGTATAAGTCCAGTACTAGGTCAGGATGCTAAAATAGACAATCCTGATGCAGAAAAGGCAGAGGTATTGAATCAATATTTCTGTTCTGTATTTGGAATCATAGAATCATAGAATATCAGGGTTGGAAGGAAATGAAGCGTGATGACTTATTCGTACCTCATAGTGATAAGGACAACTTCCTTCTATTCCATCAGGAATCCTGCAGGTTGTTAAACAGCAACAGCTAAAGTTAATTTTTTAATTGGTGGGACAGGATAACTCACACCCAAGCATATGAAAAAAATGGGTTGAGGAGCTCTCTGAACCACTGACGTTGATTTTTAACAACTATGGACTACCCAGGAAGTTCCAGAGGACTGGGAAAAATGCTATTGTTGTGCAAATATTTAAAAAATTTAAATGACGCCAAACTGGATGAGCTGAGTGACTCTAGACCAGTTAGCCTGACTACGATGCTGGGCAAAGTCCTGGCAAAGCTGCTCTGGGATGCAGTCAGCAAAGACTGAAAGGATGGCAGCGTGACTAAGGGCAATCAACATGGTTTTATGGAACACAGGTCTTGTCACACACATTTTACATCACTTTTTGATGAGATTACAAGTTTGGTTGACAAAGATAACTGATGACATAATGTAGCTATGACCTCTGCATGGCTTTTGTCTGAATCCCATATGACATTTTGTTAAAAAAGCTAGCACTATACAAAATCCATGTTACCCGTATCAAATGGATTAAAAGTTGGCTACCTGAGAGATTACAAATGTAATAGCAAACGAGAATCATCGTCCTTGGGGGTGTTTCTCCTGGGATCTGGTTTGTCCCAATGCTATTCAATACCTTTCTCAAGCTTCTGGAAGAACAGAGAAAACCTTTGCTGGTAACATTTGCAGGTGATGCCACAGACATTGGCAGAGTGGTCAGTCATGATGGGCACACGTCAGTTATACAGACCGAGCTGGAGCACTTGGTAAGGGGGGCTCATTGGACTAGTCACTAATTCATTCTCTCGCTCTAGCCCAGTGACTGTTCCACTATGGATAAATGCTTAATTCTCACTGGGTCGGAGACAGAGTGACTCTGTATGTACTCCAGTGCTCAGGGCACACCCCTGGGCTGAGTTAGACCCAGGGTCCAGCCCCCCGCTCTAGTAGCTGGGTCATTATTTATCCACAGTGGAAAAGCATCACAGGAGAGACTGTCGGAGCCCCACATCAGGCCATAGCTCAGTGGTTAGGGCATGCTTGGGACAGCCCTGTTCAAAGCCTTTCTCCTCCTCCAATGGAGGGGGAAACTGATCCTGGGTGAGAGTTCTAATTAATGGCTGTCAAGGTTCCTCCCCCACTCTGAACTCTAGGGTACAGATGTGGGGACCTGCATGAAAAAACCTCATAGATTCATAGATATTTAGGTCAGAAGGGACCATTATGATCATCTAGTCTGACCTCCTGCACAATGCAGGCCACAGAATTTCACCCACCACTCCTAAAAAAGACCTCACACCTATATCTGTGCTATTGAAGTCCTCAAATTGTAGTTTGAAGACCTCAAGGAGCAGAGAATCCTCCAGCAAGTGACCCGTGCCCCATGCTACAGAGGAAGGCGAAAAACCTCCAGGGCCTTCCAATCTGCCCTGGAGGAAAATTCCTTCCCGACCCCAAATATGGCGATCAGCTAAACCCTGAGCATATGGGCAAGATTCATCAGCCAGATACTACAGAAAATTCTTTCCCGGGTAACTTGGATCTTACCCCATCTAAAAACCCATCACAGGCCATTGGGCCTATTTACCATGAATATTTAATTACCAAAACCATGTTATCCCATCATACCATCTCCTCCATAAACTTATCGAGTTTAATCTTAAAGCAAGATAGATCTTTTGCCCCCACTACTTCCCTCGGAAGGCTATTCCAAAACTTCACTCCTCTGATGGTTAGAAACCTTCGTCTAATTTCTAATCTAAATTTCCTAGTGGCCAGTTTATATCCATTTGTTCTTGTGTCCACATTGGTATTGAGTTTAAATAATTCCTCTCCCTCTCTGGTATTTATCCCTCTGATATATTTATAGAGAGCAATCATATCTCCCCTCAACCTTCTTTTAGTTAGGCTAAACAAGCCAAGCTCCCTGAGTCTCCTTTCATAAGACAAGTTTTCCATTCCTCGGATCATCCTAGTAGCCCTTCTCTGTACCTGTTCCAGTTTGAATTCATCCTTCTTAAACATGGGAGACCAGAACTGCACACAGTATTCCAGGTGAGGTCTCACCAGTGCCTTATATAACGGTACTAAAACCTCCTTATCCCTACTGGAAATACCTCTCCTGATGCATCCCAAGACGACATTAGCTTTTTTCACAGCCATATCACATTGGCAGCTCATAGTCAACCTATGATCAACCAATACTCCAAGGTCCTTTTCCTCCTCCGTTACTTCTAGTTGATGCGTCCCTAGCTTATAACTAAAATTCTTGTTATTAATCCCTAAATGCATGACCTTACACTTCTCACTATTAAATTTCATCCTATTCCTATTACTCCAGTTTACAAGGTCATCCAGATCCTCCTGTAGGGTATCCCTGTCCTTCTCTAAATTAGCAATACCTCCCAGCTTTGTATCATCTGCAAACTTTATTAGCACACTCCCACTTTTTGTGCCCAGGTCAGTAATAAAAAGATTAAATAAGATTGGTCCCAAAACCTCCTAAGCTTCTCTTTACCAGCTTAGGTCAAAACTTCCCCAAGGTACAAAATATTCCCCCCGTTGTCCTTGGACTGGCCGCTACTACCACCAAACTAATACTGGTTACTGGGGAAGAGCTGTTTGGACGCGTCCTTCCCCCCAAAATACTTCCCAAAACCTTGCACCCCACTTCCTGGACAAGGTTTGGAAAAAGCCTCACCAATTTGCCTAGGTGACTACAGACCCAGACCCTTGGATCTTAAGAACAATGAACAATCCTCCCAACACTTGCACCCCCCCCTTTCCTGGGAAATGTGGGATAAAAAGCCTCACCAATTTGCATAGGTGACCACAGACCCAAACCCTTGGATCTGAGAACAATGAAAAAGCATTCAGTGTTTTACAAGAAGACTTTTAATAAAAAATAGAAGTAAATAGAAATAAAGAAATCCCCCCTGTAAAATCAGGATGGTAGATATCTTACAGGGTAATTAGATTCAAAAACATAGAGAACCCCTCTAGGCAAAACCATAAGTTACAAAAAAGATACACAGACAGAAATAGTTATTCTATTCAGCACAATTATTTTCTCAGCCATTTAAAGAAATCATAATCTAACACATACCTAGCTAGATTACTTACTAAAAGTTCTAAGACTCCATTCCTGTTCTGTCCCTGGCAAGCGCAGCATACAGACAGACCCAGACCCTTTGTTTCTCTCCCTCCTCCCAGCTTTTGAAAGTATCTTGTCTCCTCATTGGTCATTTTGGTCAGGTGCCAGCGAGGTTACCTTTAGCTTCTTAACCCTTTACAGGTGAGAGGAGCTTTCCCCTGGCCAGGAGGGATTTCAAAGGGGTTTACCCTTCCCTTTATATTTATGACAATGGCAGTATTGCCAACCCCAAACGGTCAAAAATCATGAGTCAGGCTCACCAAAACTCACGAGATTGGCTTTAAAAGCGGGAGATTCCGTAAAAAATAATAGATTTGGCATTCTTTTGATTTGCCTTTTGCTTGTTGAGCCCTTAGGGTGCACGGGGGTGACATTTTGAAGCTTTCTTTACAGCCAGGAGGGGTAGAAACTTACTTGTTCTTTAAGAATGAAGGCTGAAATCATCAGAGATCCACGTGACTCAAGGAGCTGGGGCTTTAAGGAAAACAGGCGTTGTGACAGCAGAGCAGAGGCTCCAAGAACAGAAATAAATAAAACATGGCACTCAGCCCCTTATCTTCCCCCAGCATGGACTGGCCTGTCCCAGCCTGGCGGGCACGGCTAGTGGGGGCTCCCCGAGGCCTGAGACTGCGCTGCAGGGCTGGCACACAGGGAGAAACCACTCGAGATGGCCCCAGGGGTACGTTAGACCCAGTCAAGCAACCAGGGGCCAGAGCGGTGCAGCCAGCTTGGCCTTCCCTGAACCTTGCCCTCAGCCCTCTGGAAGAGGACACATACACCTGTGTCGTCTGTACCCCTGGGCCGGAGCAGTGACAGGGCAGCCAGTCTGCCTCCATTCTCCTGCCCTGGGGGGCAGTGGGGACAGAGGGAGGCCAGGCCAGGCCGGGCGGGGGTGTGTGTCTGGGGTGGGGTGGTAGAGGCACGACCAGCAGCAGGTGAAGGGGTCCTGGATTTGGGGGTCTCGCTAATCCAGGAGAGAGGGGTGGAGTGGGCTGGGTCGGAGAGCTGCCCCTGGCTCTGGCAGCTCTCAGACGCAGTCCAGGAGGGGGATCCCCTCCTGACCTAGCCTCACCTGGGCACCTGGAGTTATGGCCGTTTGGCTGTTTGGGGCGGGCACTGGGCAGACAGCCTGGCCCTGCATCGCTGCCAGCCCCACAAGCTCATGGCAACAGGGCCCATCGAGCACCTACCCGGGACCCTGATCCCACAACTGCCAGGGGTGAGCCCACGCTCCCCTCAGGCGGGAGACGAGAGGCAGCTGGGGGGGGGTCGGTCCGCGCTCCCCTCAGGCGGGAGACGAGAGGCAGATGGGGGGGGTCGGTCCGCGCTCCCCTCGGGGGGGGCTGGAGAGGCAGTTGGGGGGTCGGTCCGCGCTCCCCTCGGGGGGGGGGGCTGGAGAGGCAGTTTGGGGGGGGTCAGTCCGCGCTTCCCTCGGGGGGGGTGGAGAGGCAGTTGGGGGGTCGGTCCGCGCTCCCCTCGGGGGGGGGGGCTGGAGAGGCAGTTGGGGGGGGTCGGTCCGCGCTCCCCTCGGGGGGGGGGGCTGGAGAGGCAGTTGGGGGGTCGGTTCGCGCTCCCCTCGGGGGGGGGGCTGGAGAGGCAGTTGGGGGGGGTCGGTCTGCGCTCCCCTCGGGGGGGGGGCTGGAGAGGCAGTTTGGGGGGGGTCGGTCTGCGCTCCCCTCGGGGGGGGCTGGAGAGGCAGTTGGGGGGGGTCGGTCCGCGCTCCCCTCAGGGGGGGGGGCTGGAGAGGCAGTTTCCGGGGGGGTCGGTCCGCGCTCCCCTCGGGGGGGCTGGAGAGGCAGTTTCCGGGGGGGTCGGTCCGCGCTCCCCTCGGGGGGGGCTGGAGAGGCAGTTTCCGGGGGGGTCGGTCCGCGCTCCCCTCGGGGGGGGCTGGAGAGGCAGTTTCCGGGGGGGTCGGTCCGCGCTCCCCTCGGGGGGGGGGGGGCCTGGAGAGGCAGTTTCCGGGGGGGTCGGTCCGCGCTCCCCTCGGGGGGGGGGCTGGAGAGGCAGTTGGGGGGTCGGTCCGCGCTCCCCTGGGGGGGGTGGAGAGGCAGTTGGGGGGTCGGTCCGCGCTCCCCTGGGGGGGGGCTGGAGAGGCAGTTGGGGGGGTCGGTCCGCGCTCCCCTCGGGGGGGGCTGGAGAGGCAGTTGGGGGGGTCGGTCCGCGCTCCCCTCGGGGGGGGGGCTGGAGAGGCAGTTTGGGGGGGTCGGTCCGCGCTCCCCTCGGGGGGGGTGGAGAGGCAGTTTGGGGGGGTCGGTCCGCGCTCCCCTCGGGGGGGGCTGGAGAGGCAGTTTGGGGGGGTCGGTCCGCGCTCCCCTCGGGGGGGGCTGGAGAGGCAGTTTGGGGGGGTCGGTCCGCGCTCCCCTCGGGGGGGGCTGGAGAGGCAGTTGGGGGGGTCGGTCCGCGCTCCCCTCAGGCAGGCCCCACCCCGGGGAAGGGCGCTGTCCATCGCCTCTGCGGTGCCTTCCGCCAACCCCCCAAGCCGGAGAGGCGAACGGGGCGGCCATTTTGAGAGAGGGCAATGGACGTCGAGCCCCTTGCAAACAATGGGAGATGGCGGCCATCTTTACTACTGGCAGGGCGAGGGCGGGATCCGCAGGCCCTGGCGGTGGGTCGCTGCTGCCGGGTAAGGGGAGGGGGCGGCTCTGTGCTGCGGGGGGGACCCCGGGCTCCCCCCGGCAGCCGGCGCCCAAAGGGACGGGGGCTGAGGCCAGAACAAAGGCTGGGAATGGGGCGGGGGCTGCAGGGGGCGCCTTGGCCGCAATGACCCACGGCAGGGGGCGGGGGGCTCTGGGGAGCGGGGGGGGGCTCGGCAGGGGGCGGGGGGCTCTGGGGAGCGGGGGGGGGCTCGGCAGGGGGCGGGGGGCTCTGGGGAGCGGGGGGGGGCTCGGCAGGGGGCGGGGGGCTTTGGGGGTCTCGGCAGGGGGCGCAGGGCTCTGGGGAGTGGGGCGGGGTCTCGGCAGGGGGCGTGGGGCCGTGGGGAGCGGGGCGGGGGCTCGGCAGGGGGCTTTGGGGGTCTCGGCAGGGGGCGGGGGGCTTTGGGGGGCTCGGCAGGGGGCACAGGGCTCTGGGGAGCGGGGCGGGGGCTCGGCAGGGGGCACAGGGCTCTGGGGAGTGGGGCGGGGGCTCGGCGGGGGGCTCTGGGGGGCTCGGCAGGGAGCGCGGGGCTCTGGGGAGCGGGGCAGGGGCTCTGCAGGGGGCGTGGGGCCGTGGGGAGCGGGGCGGGGGCTCGGCAGGGGGCGGGGGGCTCTGGGGGTCTCGGCAGGGGGCGGGGGGCTCTGGGGAGCGGGGTGGGGGCTCGGCAGGGGGCGGGGGGCTTTGGGGGGCTCGGCAGGGGGCGGGGGGCTCTGGGGAGCGGGGTGGGGGCTCGGCAGGGGGCGGGGGGCTCTGGGGGGCTCGGCAGGGGGCGGGGGGCTCTGGGGAGCGGGGCGGGGGCTCGGCAGGGGGCGGGGGGCTCTGGGGGTCTCGGCAGGGGGCGCGGGGCTCTGGGGAGCGGGGCGGGGGCTCGGCAGGGGGCGGGGGGCTTTGGGGGGCTCAGCAGGGGGCGCAGGGCTCTGGGGAGCGGGGTGAGGGCTCGGCAGGGGGCGGGGGGCTTTGGGGGGCTCGGCAGGGGGCACAGGGCTCTGGGGAGCGGGGCGGGGGCTCGGCAGGGAGCGCGGGGCTCTGGGGAGTGGGGCGGGGGCTCGGCGGGGGGCTCTGGGGGGCTCGGCAGGGAGCGCGGGGCTCTGGGGAGCGGGGCAGGGGCTCTGCAGGGGGCGTGGGGCCGTGGGGAGCGGGGCGGGGGCTCGGCAGGGGGCGGGGGGCTCTGGGGGTCTCGGCAGGGGGCGGGGGGCTCTGGGGAGCGGGGCGGGGGCTCGGCAGGGGGCGGGGGGCTCTGGGGGGCTCGGCAGGGGGCACGGGGCTCTGGGGAGCGGGGCGGGGGCTCGGCAGGGGGCGGGGGGCTCTGGGGGTCTCGGCAGGGGCGGGGGGCTCTGGGGGGCTCGGCAGGGGGCACGGGGCTCTGGGGAGCGGGGCGGGGGCTCGGCAGGGGGCGGGGGGCTCTGGGGGTCTCGACAGGGGGCGCGGGGCTCTGGGGAGTGGGGCGGGGGCTCGGTAGGGGGCGGGGGGCTTTGGGGGGCTCTGCAGGGGGCGTGGGGCCGTGGGGAGCGGGGCGGGGGCTCGGCAGGGGGCGCGGGGCTCTGGGGAGCGGGGTGGGGGCTCGGCAGGGGGCGCAGGGCTCTGGGGAGTGGGGTGGGGGCTCGGCAGGGGGCACAGGGCTCTGGGGAGCGGGGCGGGGGCTCGGCGGGGGGCTCTGGGGAGCGGGGTGGGGGCTCGGCAGGGCGTGCGCTCCCCTGTGTAGGTGCTGTGCTGCTGCCCCCCATGGTGGGGCGCTGGGCTGCTGGAGGCTCTATCTTTCAGCTGCAAGACCCAGGCTTGTCTCTTCGGGAGGCTCTTTTCTAAGCCTGCGGAGAATTAATCCCGGCGTCCCAGCTCAGCTAATTACAATGGTCCTGATCCTGCAAGCTGCTGAGCTCCCATTGCAACCAGCGTGAGGCCCGGCTGCCTTGCTCCTGCTGGACCGCACCTGTTCTGTCTGTCTTAGGCTGTTGAGCAGAGCTGGGGGAGTAGAAAGGCTGCTGGGTTGCTCCCCAGGACGTTTCAGTGGCGGTTCCCCACAGATTTGTGAAGCATGGGGGTGGGGGGGGGGAGGCCAGGCCTCTGCACAAATAACCCATAGACAGCTTTAAGGTTGGTGGGCTGCTCCCAGCCCGCTCCCCCTCTCTCCTCTCCAGCCCTGAGGCTCCTGCCTGGCAGATCCACTAAACCAGGAGTTCTCAAACTTCATTGCCCCGCGACCCCTTTCTGACAAGAAAAATTACTTCACAACCCCAGGAGGGTGGAACAAAGCCTGAGTCTGCCTGATTCCCACTGCCCCAGTGTGGGAGCCAAAGCCCGAACCCCACTGCCTTGGGCAGGGAAGGGGTCAAAGCTGAAGCCCAAGGGCTTCAGTCCCAGCCAGGGGGCCTGTAACCTGAACCCCGCTGCCCAGGCTTGAATCGCTCAGGCTTCGGCTTCGGCCCTGAGCAGTGGTCTAAGCCAGCCCTGGTGGTTGTGACCCAGTTTGAGGACTGCTACACTAGACAAAAAAGCAACCGGGGCAGAGAAGCTAGAGCCCTTCTCTGTGCTGCTCACTGCTGCACCCCCCAGGTCAGACCCATGTCCCTGTGGACTCCCCAGCTCAGCTTGGGAGGCGAGCGGGGAACAGCATTTGGGAGCAGAAGGACTGTGCATGTTTGGGGAGGGGCATGGACAGAGGAGGGCACCACATGGCTTTGGGGTGGGGGAGTGGATGTTTTGCGGGGGAGAGAGTACCTGCAGGTGTGCGAGGGAGCGGGTTCAGGGGAGGTGCTGGCGGGGTTAGAGAGGCAGCACAAAGCAGGGCAGTGTGAGAGTGTGTGTGTGAGAAACACAGCAACCTGGTGGATGGGGACAAGCATGGATTCAGGGGAGGTGTCGATTTTCATGGGGTGATGGGGAGAGACTGGGAGAATAAACCACAGAAGTGCTGAGTGGGGAGGAGAGACCGCGAGCGGGAGAACCTGGGGAGAAGAGACCCATCCCAGTTGACAAGTCCGAGAGCACCCAGCATCTGTCCCAGTGGAGCTGGGCGCCCCTTAGCTCTGCCACTGTTGTAATTCTTTAGAATCAGGCTGGTTACCCTGGTGTGTTTGCAGGAGCTGGGCTGGTAACCTATCATTTAAATCTGCTTCTGTACCAAATGACTGGAGGGTAGTTAATATGATGCCAATTTTTGAAAGGGCTCCAGGGGTGATCCCGGCAATTACAGTACATATAAAACGATGGGGTCTAAATTAGCTGTTACCACTCAAGAAAGAGATCTTGGAGTCATTGTGGATAGTTCTCTGAAAACATCCACTCAATGTGCAGCGACAGTCAAAAATGCAAACAGAATGCTGGGAATCATTAAGAAAGGGAGAGATAATAAGACAGAAAATATCATATTGCCTCTATATAAATCCATGGCTGACCCACATCTTGAATACTGCATGCAGATGTGGTCGCCTCGTCTCAAAAAAGATATATTGGAATTGGAAAAGGTTCAGAAAAGGGCAACAAAAATGATTAGGGGTATGAAATGGCTTCCATATGAGGAGCGATTAATAAGACTGGGATTTTTCAGCTTGGAAAAGAGACGACTAAGGATATGATAGAGGTCTATGAAATCATGACTGGTGTGGAGAAAGTAAATAAGGAAGTGCTATTTACTCCTCATAACACAAGAACTAGGGCTCACCAAATGAAATTAATAGGCAGCAGGTTTAAAACAAACAAAAGGAAGTATTTTTTCACACGACTCACGGTCAACCTGTGGAACTCCTTGCCAGAGGATGTTGTGAAGGCCAAGACTATAACAGGGTTAAAAAAAAAAATCAGATAAGTTCATGGAGGATAGGTCCATCAATGGCTATTAGGCAGGATGGGCAGGGATGGTGTCCCTAGCCTCTATTTGCCAGAAGCTGGGAATGAGCAACAGGGGATGGATCATTCCCTCTTAAGTACCTGGCATTGGCCACTGTTGGAAGACAGGATACTGGGCTAGATGGACCCTTGGTCTGACCCAGTGTGGCTGTTGTTATGTGCTTCAGCCTGACTTGGCAGCGACGGGCAGCTTCTCTCCTTGGGCTGCTTTGTAGGGTTCTGAGCTTCCTTTCTGCTGTTGTAGGTCCAGAACTGGTGGAGTCTCCATCTTCCCCAGCATTGTGTCCCTGGGCGTGTCCTGAGAAGCCGGGCTCCCAGCTCCGGATGCATGGGTCTGGCCTGGACACCCAGAGCCCCTGTTGCAGAGACCCCAGGCAGGGGCCCCCACACTGCCTCACCCAGAACAAGTGGGTAACAGCACGAGCTGTAGTTTCCTGTGGACAGACACCGCTGGACAGACAGCAGGATGGGGGCAGCCAGGTGGAGAGGCTGAGGAGCCATTGAGGTCTTAGGAATGAACTGAATTCACGGTGTCCTTTGTGAGCAGACTGGCTACCTACCTGGAAATTCACGAGCAGCTGCGGCCGATGGCCTCCTGCCCCTAGAACCCAGCCTCTGGTGCATTCTTGGTAGTCCCAAGGCCGTTCTGACAGCCTACCCGAGCCACCAGTGCAGCTTTGAGCTCTGCGCTCGCGGACAGGACTCTGCCTCTCCCTGGCTTGGGAGGCATCGCCCTACCTTGGGCCTGCAGCACCTGGCTCAGCCACTGTCAACGAGCGCGTCTCCTGTTGAGGGGGAGGAGAGGGCCTGGCTGGGCGTGGCGAGTAAGAGCAAGGGTGACACCACTTGCCTCGCCAGCTGCCCAGTTGACCCTGGGTGTTTCCATCACTGAACCTGCTCCTTTTCGCTAGGCATGTTGCCGGTAAAGAAAAGCAAGCTGCGGAAGCGGAGGACAGTTGGCAGCTCGGCCATGCTGAGCCCTGGCGTGTGTGCCACTTTACCGCAGGCCGTAGCAGAGCGTGCCGTGGGCGCTTTCCCCTTCGCCATAGCCGGCACTGCCGATGCCCATCTCCACCATCTGCCTCTGGGCTCCGACCACGAGCATGTCCCTGAGATCGAGATCAAGCTGGAGTTTAGTGACGAGGAGGAGGAGGGTCATGAGGGCAGCAAGCTGGGATTCGTGGCAGCCTGTGGGGAAGGGAGCCATGAGAAGAGGAAGGCAGAGCTGGCCCCCCAAGGTGTGGGCAGCCAGCCTCGAGTCACGGCCGGCTGGCAACCCCCTTCCTCCATGCTGGATGTAGACAAGGCTGTCCTGGAGGGATGGGCAGCAAAGCGCACCACACCTCCAGCCTTTGGTCTCCCCGTCCGCACCCGGCGCCGCAAGACCACCTCCGAGGTGTGGCAGTTCTTCTCCCCGGACGCCAGCGACCCCTGCCGGGCCGTCTGCACCCTGTGCCAGGCTAGCATTGGGCGCGGCAAGTTGAGGGGCCACTGCAACACCACCGCCCTCAAGCGCCATCTGGAGGGCAAGCACCCGCTGGAGTGGGGGCAGAGGAAGAGAGCAGGGGGCGGGGCCCAGGAGGAGGAGGAGAATGAGGAGGAGGAGGAAGAGCAGATGAAGGGGTTTCCCTTGCAGGACACTGTGTTTGGCACCAGCCATGCTTTGTGTTCCCGCACCCAAGCCCTCAGCAGCGCGCCCCCCCAAGTGCCCCAGGGTGCCCCCCGCTTCCCGTATGTGATCAGCGACTCCAGTGAGGAAGAGGAGGAGGAGGAGGGGCAGGGAAGGGCAGGCACCACAGTCACTGATTCCTCCCCAGAGTCCAGCGAGGAGGAAAGCCGTGAGAGTAGCAAGCTGCTGCCCCAGGACAGGGGGATGGGCAGGAAGGGCAGGGTCCAAGCAGGGCACTGCAAGCCGGACCTGGCCACACCCTACCTGGAGGTGCTAGTGGGCCAGGGGCTCCCCAAGTCCGGGCAGCTCAGCCGCCCCAACCACCCGCTGGTGCCACCAGGCACGAAGCGCCGCAAGTCCACCTCGGCCGTCTGGCAGTTCTTTTACATCGACTGCAGCAATGTGTGCCGGGCTGTCTGCACCCTGTGCCAGGTCAGCGTTAGCCGTGGCAAACTGGGCAGCCACTTCGGCACCTCGGCCCTCATGCGCCACCTGGAGGGCAAGCACCCGCTGGAGTGGGGGCGGGGGAGGGCTGCTGGCGTCCCTGCCACTCCTCCCAGCAGCACCCGGTCCGAGAGGCTGAGCCTGGGGCCGGCGGAGGACGAGGAGCCCGTGGAGGACCTGTCTCTCACCTCGCCCATAGCGTCGGACCCCCTGAGATTGCCCTGCATCAGCACTGGCGGGGCCCCAGTTCCCTTGTGTGACAGCTGGCAGAGTGAGGCGCCTCCCGAAGGCAAGGCGGACGAAGCCCTGCCCACCTCAGCTGCCCTGCTGCTCCCAAGCAGGAACCAAGCCGGCCTGGCTAAGCGGTGCGAGGATGTGCCCGGCAAATACACCTCCAACCACCCGCAAGCGCAGGCCTGGAACCGCAGCATTGCCGAGCTGCTCTGCGGCATGGCCCTGCCCTGCTCCTTCGTCTCGGCCAAGCCCTTCCACCAGTTCATGGCGCAGGCTGACCCGCGCTACCACGTCCCCTCGCCGGCCTTCTTCTCCCGCAAGGCAGTGCCCCAGCTGCGCCAGGCTGTCGGCCTGCGCCTGGCCCTGGAGCTGCAGCAGGCCAGTGTCAGCCGGGTGCACCTCAGTGCCCACATGTGGGCCCAGGGGCCGGCAGGGGCGTACCTGGCGCTGGCAGCACACTGGCTGGCTCCCTGCTCGGAGTCAGGCCAGCCCCGGCCCTGCAGCCGGCGCAGGCGGGCGGTGCTGTGCGTGCGGGCTTTGCAGGAGGAGCAGGCGCTGGGTGGCATGCAGCAGGTGTTGGCTGAGCAGCTCCAGCTGTGGCTGGCCCAGAACTCCCTGAGCCCCGGCTTCCTGGTCTCGGGCGGCAGCCCTGGTGTGGAGCGGGCCGCGAAGGACGGTGGCCACACTCACATCCCCTGCTTCGCTCACTGCCTGAGCCAGCTGGTGCTGGGCTTCCTGCGGCTCCACCGCAGCATCGAGGGCACGCTGGGGGCGGCCCGTGCCATCTGCGCCCACTTCGCCCGCTCCCCGGAGGCCAGGAGGGGGCTGGCGGAGCTGCAGCGCCAGCACGGCTTGGCCCCGCGCCGGCTGAAGCAGGAGGCCACGGCGAGCTGGGCCTCCACCTACTACATGCTGGAGCGGCTGCTGGCGCTGCAGCCGGCCGTACAGGAGTACGTGGGCAAGTGCCAGGTGGGCGAGGCTGGCCTGGCCCTGAGCGCCCCCCAGTGGACGCTGATGCGCAGCCTGGTGGAGCTGCTGCAGCCCTTCGAGATGGCTGTGCGGGAGGCGAGCGCGGCCGAGGCCTCACTGAGCCAGGTGCTGCCACAGGTACGCTACCTGCACATCTTCCTGCAGCAGATCCGCCTGCGCTTCGAGAGCCAGGCCGGGGAGGGGGCCGGCTCCGCCGTGCGCCTGGCCGAGAGCCTGGCCCTGCAGCTCTCCAGCGAGCCCCGGCTCAGCGAGATGTTCCACCGCCAGGAGTACGTGCTGGCTACGCTGCTCGACCCCCGCTTCAAGGGCAGGATGGATGCCATCCTGCCACTGGGCTCCGACCTCGACTACTGGAAGCAGCTGCTGGTCCGGAAGGTCAAGGAGCTCCTGGCCTCACCCAGCGGCTGCCCTTCCTCCCCCTGGAACGCCCAGCCGGGCAAGGCCTTCTGCGTGGACATGGCCCTGCAGCCCCTGGAGGCAGAGCCGGGGCCAGGGGAGCCCCATCAGGACAGGGGGCTGAGTGGGATGGGCTCTGCGGTGCCTCCACTGATCCAGAAGGAGAAGACGCTGACTGAGCACCTGGAGAGCGTGGGGCTGCTGGCCTCTGAGGGCCGTGGGGCCTCCCTCCCCACCGAGAGCCACTTGGCCTGTGTGATGGTGGAAAGGTACCTGCGTGACAACCAGACCATCGGGGCCCGGGAGGACCCGCTGGGGTACTGGGAGAAGCGGCACTGGCTCTGGCCGGCCTTGGCCAAGCTGGCCATGCTCTACCTGTCCTGCCCGCCCTCGGGGGCCTTCTCGGAGCGCATCTTCACTGCCCCAGACAGCCCCTTCTCTGAGAGGCGTCCCCCACAGGAGGAGAGTGCGGAGCACCTCGTCTTTCTGAGAGCCAACCTGGGGAACTTCCCCGACTACCGCCCACCGCCCCTCATCTGCTCGGAGAACGACAGCGCGGGCAGCAGCAGCGGGGAGGAGGGGACCCGGCCGGCTTAGAGACTGTCTCCGAGGTACAGGCAGCGGGGCACCTGCCCGTCTCTGGGGTACGCCAAGCCGGGTGCATGGCGCTGGGCGGCCACTGGGCCGTTATGGGGCAAAGATGGCTGAAGGGAGAGGGTACAGCTACCCTATGGGCCCTGCTGCTTTTGGTGTGGCTCCTAACCATGGGCCGTTTGGTCTCAATTGCTATAAAGAGGACAATGACCGGTGTGACGAAGCGGGACTGTTCTTAATGTTTCCTCTGAATAGTGTGGGGGTGCCTCAGTTTCCCCTAGGCAGTTCTTAAGTGTCTAGGTGGTGGGGTAAGGGTGTATGATTGTTGCAGAGCCCTAGAGGGCAGGTGTGTGCAGGGGTCTGGACTCAGAGAATGGCCGACACCCTGGCAACTGATGGCCTGGGCCCTTGCCCCCTGCAAGGTGAGAGCTAAAGGGTTGGAGAACAAAGGAATCAGGTGGCCTCCTGGCCCCGGAAAGGGGAAAGCCCAGAGGAGGAGGGGCTGGAGAGAGTTTCAGTTTGGGGCTGGCTGGAGACAAGGAGTGAAGTGCAAACGTGGTTGTCTGGCTTCCTGCCCCCCAAAATGGACCCAGCTGAGGGGTTCTGTTCTCTGCACCTGCAAGCTCTGTTTTAGACCATGTTCCTGTCGTCTAATAAACCTTCTGTTTTACTGGCTGGCTGAGAGTCCCGTCTGACTGCGGAGTTGGGGGGCAGGACCCTCTGGCTTCCCCAGGACCCCGCCTGAGCGGACTTGCTGTGGGAAGCGCATGGAGGGGCAGAGGATGCTGAAGGCTCCGAGGTCAGACCCAGGAAGGTGGAAGCTGTGTGAGCTGTGTGTCCTGAAGACAGGCTGCTCACAGAAAGGAGACTTCCCCAGAGTCCTGCCTGGCTTCATGGGGAGCAGTTCCAGAGCATCGCCCGGGGACTCCGTGACAATTGGTGGTAGAGGTGGGATCTACTGCATCCCGTGGACGGAGCTTCCTGAAGTAAGTGACTGGGGAGCAGTAAAATGAAGGGGGATTGACGGGGACCAGGCATGCTGAAGATTCAAAGAGAGACGGTTTCGGGGGGCGGTTAACCCCTGGGAGTGTGTGACCAGAGAGAAGGACTTTTGCAGTCACAGGGTCCCCCGGGGGATTGCAGCGAGCGGTCCCAGGGGCGGAGGAGTCTGCAGCTTGACCCTGACAAAGAGGGGGTGACCTCGAGAAGGGCTGGCACACTAGGGGTTCTCCCTGGAAACCGTGGGGAGCTGAGAGCACACAGGCCTGTGGGTCCACAACAACTTGGGAACAGCGGAGTGATGGCCTGTCACCGTCTCCTTAAGAAGGACATTGTAACCCTGTGCAGAAAGAGAGGGTTGAGCATTGGAAAGTTCACCAAAGCAGAGTTAATCGTGCAGCTGGAGGAGGATGACCGCTCTAAGGAACAGATTCCTGACCCCAAATGGGGCTATGGCAGGATCTGGGAGCAGCTGGAGTGGGAGCCAGGCATTGCCAAGACTCCTGTCCCGGACCAGACGGGGGTCTTCACGATCGGGTTCCCCATCGGGGGATCGGAGACGGATGGGATTGGAGCTGGGTCTGAGAGAGCAAGAGGACTGTGAGAGACAGCGAGAGCCCGAGAAAGAGCTGCAGAAGGAGCAGCAGCATGAACTGGCGGTGGTGGGGCGGAGAGGCCTAGGGGACCTCCCCGGGGTGAGTGGGGATAGACCCCGGGGGGCCAGTTCCACAGGGAACCTCGAGACTAGATTGCTGCCCCTGGTTAAGGAGGGGGGGGATGTGGATGCCACCTCACTGCCTTTGAGCAGGCTGGAGATTTGAACCAGGGGGACCCTGCGGAAAAGCCCCGGTGTCTAGCTCCCTTGCTGGGTCCCAAGGCCATAGACTCCGCCAGCCAGATGGGTGGGGAGGTAGACAGGCTCCCACTCCTGACCCCAACCTATATGTCTGTGCGGAGTTTCCTGGGGTCGGGCCCCTCGGACCTCCAGTGGGAGCAGAAGGTGATGGTCAATGGGGAGACATTCCTGGGGTGGTGAGATCCTGGGACAGAGGGAACTGTTGTCAGGCCCTGGGTGGTGCAGCCTCAGATGGTGAGGGGCTCTATGAGCTGGGTGAGGGTCCCAAGGACAAAGCCCCTCACCCTGCCTATGGCCCAGATCCCTGTGCAGACCCAGGAGGGGTGGGGCTGGCTGGTCGTTGGGGTTCTCCAGGATACCAGCTGCGAGACCCTGTTCTGGGGGGACTGTGTCTTTTGGGACAGGATCCAGGTGTCACGGAGTCCCTGGGCGATGCTCTGGAACTGCTCCCTACAAAGCCAGTCAGGATTCTGGGGCAGTCGCCTTCCTGTGAGCAGCCTGTCTGGAGGACACACAGCTCACCCAGCTTCCACCTTCCTGGGTCTGACCTCGGAGCCTTCAGCCTCCTCTGCCCCTCCGTGCACTTCCCACAGCGAGTCCGCTCAGGCGGGGCTCCTGGGGAAGCCACTCACCCCGGGGAGGTCCCCTAGGCCTCTCCGCCCCACCACCGCCAGTTCATGCTGCTGCTCCTTCTGCAGCTCTTTCTCGGGCTCTCGCTATCTCTCACAGTCCTCTTGCTCTCTCAGACCCAATCCCATCCTGCCCCCCAACTCCGCAGTCAGACGTGACTCTCAGCCAGCCAGTAAAACAGAGGTTTATTAGATGACAGGAACATGGTCTAACACAGAGCTTGTAGGTGCAGAGAACAGGACCCCACAGCCTGGGGTCCATTTTGGGGGGCCGTGAGCCAGACAACCACGTTTGCACTTCACTCCATGTCCCAGCCAGCCCCAAACTGAAACTCCCTCCAGCCCCTCCTCCTCTGGGCTTTGTCCCTTTCCCGGGCCAGGAGGTCACCTGGTTCCTTTGTTCTCCAACCCTTCGGCTCTCACCTTGCAGGGGGGAAGGGCCCAGGCCATCAGTTGCCAGGAAACAGGGTGTTGGCCATTCTCTGTTTCCAGACCCCTGCACACACCTGCCCTCTAGGGCTCTGCAATGATCATACACCCTTACCCCACCCCCTAAATACTTAAGAACTGCCTAGGGGAAACTGAGGCACCCCCACACTATTCAGAGGAAACATTAAGAACAGTCCCACTTCGTCACACCAGGCCTTGCTCCGGTAACTGCCAAGGGTTTGAATTTGAATCCAGGGAACCAATCGGTGGAGAGGGAAATGGTCAGTGAAAATGCAGATGACCTGGCTGGCAGCAGGGAGGAGCGGCTAGGCTCAGGCTACCTGCCTGCCTGTAACAAGACCCCTTGGGCTGGGTGGGACAGAGAGATGCTCCCCGCCCCCCTTGCGCACCAGAGAGGGGGCTCACGCTGGCTCTGATGCAGTGAGGAAAGCAGCGAGCTCGCTGCCTGCCCCCACAGGGACAGAAAGGGCAGCGCTGAGCACAGTGGGAGCTGAGACCCCAGCTGAGGGGGGGGAGACACAGGCAGGGCAGGGGATCTGTGGGGAGTGGCAAGGTGCTTGGTAAGGAAAGTCTGGATGAGCCTAGGCAGCCTTGTGATCTGATGGCCTTGTCTAGTCAGCAGGGTGGGAAGGCGAGGAGAGTGGAAGAGGAGTGTCCCTGGACCTTACCTGTTAGCTGGGTGGAGAATTGTGACAGTGAAGGAAACATGCCTGTGTCTGTCATTGACTTGCCTATGGAGGGAGCTACTCTGATCTCCAACCAGTTGTCTGTGACCAGCCTTGTGTGCTGGGACCAGGGGAATGAGATCCCAAGCTGTGTGTCTGGGAAAGGAGAAAGTGTGTCCGGCTCTTCTTTGTCTGTGGAGCAGACAGAAGGGGCCTTTCAGCCTGTGATGGTTGAGGGTCGTGCAGTTGTCTCAGAGCTGGTTCTGGATTCAGCTAAAGCACAGGAAGGAAAGGGTCCTAAGTTTGTCTGCTCGAGAGAATGGCCCTGTAACTAGGTCGCATCCAGTTAGTGTCTATGTAAAATCCCAGAGCCCAGACAATTCTGGTGCTTGTATTTTGCCTGTTGCTAGTGTGTTGTTGGGAAAGGGTGTAGCAACTCTGTCTAATCAGGGTGAGACCCTAGCCAGGGCACAAGGAGAGCAGAAAGGTGATTTGATCCTGTTACCTACTGAGGGTGTGGAAACCTGTAGCAAGAAGGAAAAGATTCCTGAACTTGTGTGTGGCAAAGGGAAGGAGAATGCTTTAGCCTTTTATCTAGGAAGTCTGTAAGTTTCCCTGAAAGGGGATTGTGTAGGAATCCGCCGGATGGGCCAGAGGTAATTGTGGATGTAAGACCCAGAAAGAGTCTGTTGTTGCTCAGGAAAGTGTTCCTCTAGAGCAAGCCCTCGGTGAAGAGGGTAAGAGCAGAATTTCTGTGAGGGGTGAATTGTTGCATAAGAAAAGCCGCTAGGGAAAGGAATCCTCATGGAGTCTTTGCAAGCAGTTTACTGCAACTGAAGGGTGTGAAAGTGATTTAATCAAGAAAGTTTCAGTTCCTAACAGCCAGAAATGTTCTGTTGTGAATGGATCCATTGACTTTCCTGTTGAAAGATCCAGTATGGAGAGCTTTGAGAAGGTCTCAGATGAAGTGAAAGCTGTTAAGAAAGTTAAACAGTCCTATAACCAAGTGGCTGTGTTTGGCCAGCTTGTTGGGGAGAAGACCCAATCCCAGTTTGACCCCCTGGGGTTTTGGGGTGGCCAAAAGGTACAGGTTGCATAAACCTTCCCACATGTGGCGTGCGAGTGGTATTGACCACCCCCGTCCTAAGGGAGGGCGCGAAACTGGAAGGGCCTGGTGTAACTCCTACCAAGGAATGAGAGAGATGCTGGGGCATCCATGGGAATGTTGGTGGCGTCAGACTTCCCCAGGTCACCGGCTAAAGTGACCCCGCTCAGTTCGATCTCGAAGGCGGGAGAGATGTGACGAAGTGGGACTGTTCTTAATGTTTCCTCTGAATAGTGTGAGGGTGCCTCAGTTTCCCCTAGGCAGTTCTTAAGTATCTAGGGGGTGGGATAAGGGTGTATGATCACTGCAGAGCCCTAGAGGGCAGGTGTGTGCAGGGGTCTGGACATAGAGAATGGCCGACACCCTGTTTCCTGGCAGCTGATGGCCTGGGCCCTTCTCCCCAGCAAGGTGAGAGCTAAAGGGTTGGAGAACAGAGGGATCAGGTGACCTGGCCCAGGAAAGGGACAAAGCCCAGAGGAGGAGGGGCTGGAGTGGGAGTCAGTTTGGGGCTGGCTGGGGACATGGAGTGAAGGGCAGATGGGATTGTCTGGCTCACTGCCCCACAAAATGGACCCAGCTGAGGGGTCCTGTTCTCTGCACCTACAAGCTCTGTGTTAGACCATGTTCCTGTCGTCTAATAAACCTCTATTTTACTGGCTGGCTGAGAGTCCCGTCTGACTGTGGAGTTGGGGGGCAGGACCCTCTGGCTTCCCCAAGACCCAGCCTGAGCGGACTCGCTGTGGGAAGCGCATGAAGGGGCAGAGGAGGCTGAAGGCTCCGAGGTCAGACCCAGGAAGGTGGAAGCTGGGTGAGCTGTGTGTCCTGCAGACAGGCTGCTCGGAGAGAGCTTTTGACACGGTCTCCCACAGTATTCTTGTCAGCAAGTTAAGGAAGTATGGGCTGGATGAATGCACTATAAGGTGGGTAGAAAGCTGGCTAGATTGTCGGGCTCAACGGGTAGTGATCAATGGCTCCATGTCTAGTTGGCAGCCGGTATCAAGTGGAGTGCCCCAAGGGTCGGTCCTGGGGCCGGTTTTGTTCAATATCTTCATAAATGATCTGGAGGATGGTGTGGATTGCACTCTCAGCAAATTTGCGGATGATACTAAACTGGGAGGAGTGGTAGATACGCTGGAGGGGAGGGATAGGATACAGAAGGACCTAGACCAATTGGAGGATTGGGCCAAAAGATATCTGATGAGGTTCAATAAGGATAAGTGCAGGGTCCTGCACTTAGGACGGAAGAACCCAATGCACCGCTACAGACTAGGGGACCGAATGGCTAGGTAGCAGTTCTGCGGAAAAGGACCTAGGGGTGACAGTGGACGAGAAGCTGGATATGAGTCAGCAGTGTGCCCTTGTTGCCAAGAAGGCCAATGGCATTTTGGGATGTATAAGTAGGGGCATAGCGAGCAGATCGAGGGACGTGATCGTTCCCCTCTATTCGACATTGGTGAGGCCTCATCTGGAGTACTGTGTCCAGTTGTGGGCCCCACACTTCAAGAAGGATGTGGATAAATTGGAGAGAGTCCAGCGAAGGGTAACAAAAATGATTAGGGGTCTGGAACACATGAGTTATGAGGAGAGGCTGAGGGAGCTGGGATTGTTTAGCCTGCAGAAGAGAAGAATGAGGGGGGATTTGATAGCTGCTTTCAACTACCTGAAAGGGGGTTCCAAAGAGGATGGCTCTAGACTGTTCTCAATGGTAGCAGATGACAGAACGAGGAGTAATGGTCTCAAGTTGCAGTGGGGGAGGTTTAGATTGGATATTAGGAAAAACTTTTTCACTGAGAGGGTGGTGAAACACTGGAATGCGTTACCTAGGGAGGTGGTAGAATCTCCTTCCTTAGAGGTTTTTAAGGTCAGGCTTGACAAAGCCCTGGCTGGGATGATTTAACTGGGAATTGGTCCTGCTTCGAGCAGGGGGTTGGACTAGATGACCTTCTGGGGTCCCTTCCAACCCTGATATTCTATGATTCTATGCCCCAGAGTCCTGACTGGCTTTGTGGGGAGCAGTTCCAGAGCATCGCCCGGGGACACCATGACAACTGGTTCTCCACTGAAGGTCGGACTAGAAGCAATGGGCTTGATCTGCAGCCAGGGGGATGTAGGTTAAATACTAGAAAGTTTCTATCCCTGGAGGTTGAACCAACCTATCAGGGTCTAGGCTTTCCTGTGTGCTGCCTCAGTGCAGGGGGCTGGACTACCTGACCCTTCCTTTCCAGACCTATGTGTTTGTGTTTCTATGAGCATCAGTGTGTGTGTGTGAACATGTATGGCGCATGCGTGTTGGCAAGTGTGCAGCATGTGTGAGCATACCCAGGACCTGTCTCTGTGACTCTGCAGCATGTATGTGTGTGCATGTGCAGATCTGAGTGTGACCGGTGTGTATGAATGCATGTGCAATGTGTGTATCTGGGTGTGTGTGCAGAGCTGTGTGTGAAGTGTGTATCTCTGTGTGTGTAAATCTGTGTGCACTGTGTGTGCGTGTGCACAGTGGGTCTCTGCATGTGTGAGCATGCACAGGGTGTATCTGTTCAGATCTCTGTGTGTGCAGATGTGTGAGTGCCCGGGGTGTATCTGTGTGAGCGTGCACGGGGTGTGTGTGAGCGTGCAGATCTGTGTGTGTGTGCCCAGGGTGTATCTGTGTGTGCAGATCTGTTTGAGCGTGCACAGGGTGTATCTGTTCAGATCTCTGTGTGTGCAGACGTGTGAGTGCCCGGGGTGTATCTGTGCGTGCAGATCTGTGTGAGCGTGCACGGGGTGTGTGTGAGCGTGCAGATCTGTGTGTGTGTGCCCGGGGTGTATCTGTGTGTGCAGATCTGTGTGAGCATGCACGGGGTGTATGTGAGCGTGCAGATCTGTGTGTGTGTGCCCGGGGTGTATCTGTGTGTGCAGATCTGTGTGAGCGTGCACAGGGTGTATCTGTTCAGATCTCTGTGTGTGCAGACGTGTGAGTACCTGGGGTGTATCTGTGCGTGCAGATCTGTGTGAGCGTGCACGGGGTGTCTGTGAGCGTGCTGGGTGTCTGTGTACGAGTGTGTGTGTGCACACAGACCCCTGGTAGATTGCTGAGGCCCCAATCCTAAGGCTAAGATTTTGTCACGGTTGATTTTAGTAAAACTCAGGGACAGGGTCATGGGCAATACACAGAAATTCAGGGAGCCCGTGACCAGTCTGTGACTTTACTAAAAACTGGGAGTAGGGCTAAATAGGGGGGAGTGTGGGGGGGAGCTGACAGGCCAACACCACCCCCCTTCTCCCCCCCGGCTCCGGAGCTGGCTGCAGCTGTGGGACAGGGGTGCGCGGGCCGCAGGCGGGCGTGTGGCCTAGGGACCTGGCGGGGCGGGGGCTGTGGGGTCCCAGGGGCGCGGGCTGAGGGACACACGGAGCTGCCCCCGCCGCCCCCCCGCTGTGCAGTGCCGCTCGCTGGCCCTTTAAATGTTCCCGGCCAGGGAGCTGCGGCCCCTGCTGCCATGGCAACGCTGGGGGGGGCGCCCCGTGAAGGGAGTGGCCGGGAGCAAGCAGGCGGCTTTGCTGGGTGAGGGGCTGCGGGCGGGGGGCACCGGGCACCCCGGGGGGGGGGGCGGGTCCTGTGAATGCAGCGGGGGGGGTATGGGCCCGTGTGCATGTGTGTCCCTGCGGCCGCCCATGTGTACCTCTGTGTCCATGTGTGTCCGTGCGAGCGTGTTCATCCGTGTGTCTGTCTGCGGTCATCTCTGTGTGTGCGTGTGAGCGTGTTCATTCCGTGTGTCCGTCCATGCGTTCATCTGTCCGTGCGTGTGAGCGTGTTCATCCGTGTGTCTGTCTGCGGTCATCTCTGTGTGTCCGTGCGAGCGTGTTCATCCGTGTGTCCGTCCGTGCGTTCATCTGTGTATGCGTGTGTGAGCGTGTTCATCCGTGTGTCCGTCCGTGCGTTCATCTGTCCGTGCGTGTGAGCGTGTTCATCCGTGTGTCTGTCTGCGGTCATCTCTGTGTGTGCGTGTGAGCGTGTTCATCCGTGTGTCCGTCCGTGCGTTCATCTGTGTGTGGGTGTGTGCGTGTTCATCCGTGTGTCCGTCCGTGCGTTCATCTGTCCGTGCGTGTCCGTGCGAGTGTGTTCATCCGTGTGTCTGTCTGCGGTCATCTCTGTGTGTGCGTGTGAGCGTGTTCATCCGTGTGTCTGTCTGCGGTCATCTCTGTGTGTGCGTGTGAGCGTGTTCATCCGTGTGTCCGTCCATGCGTTCATCTGTCCGTGTGTGTCCGTGTGAGCGTGTTCATCCGTGTGTCTGTCTGCGGTCATCTCTGTGTGAGCGTGTTCATCCGTGTGTCCGTCCGTGCGTTCATCTGTCCGTGCGTGTGAGCGTGTTCATCCGTGTGTCTGTCTGCGGTCATCTCTGTGTGTGCGTGTGAGCGTGTTCATCCGTGTGTCCGTCCATGCGTTCATCTGTCCGTGCGTGTCCGTGTGAGCGTGTTCATCCGTGTGTCTGTCTGCGGTCATCTCTGTGTGTGCGTGTGAGCGTGTTCATCCGTGTGTCCGTCCGTGCGTTCATCTGTGTATGCGTGTGTGAGCGTGTTCATCCGTGTGTCCGTCCGTGCGTTCATCTGTCCGTGCGTGTGAGCGTGTTCATCCGTGTGTCTGTCTGCGGTCATCTCTGTGTGTGCGTGTGAGCGTGTTCATCCGTGTGTCCGTCCGTGCGTTCATCTGTGTGTGGGTGTGTGCGTGTTCATCCGTGTGTCCGTCCGTGCGTTCATCTGTCCGTGCGTGTCCGTGCGAGTGTGTTCATCCGTGTGTCTGTCTGCGGTCATCTCTGTGTGTGCGTGTGAGCGTGTTCATCCGTGTGTCTGTCTGCGGTCATCTCTGTGTGTGCGTGTGAGCGTGTTCATCCGTGTGTCCGTCCGTGCGTTCATCTGTGTGTGCGTGTGAGCGTGTTCATCCGTGTGTCTGTCTGCGGTCATCTCTGTGTGTGTGTGTGAGCGTGTTCATCCATGTGTCTGTCCGTGCGTGTCCGTGCGAGCGTGTTCATCTGTGTGTCTGTCTGCGGTCATCTCTGTGTGAGCGTGTGTTCATCCGTGTGTCCGTCCGTGCGTGTCCGTGCGAGCGTGTTCATGCGTGTGTCTGTCTGCGGTCATCTCTGTGTGTGCGTGTTCATCCGTGTGTCCGTCCATGCGTTAATCTGTCCGTGCGTGTCCGTGTGAGCGTGTTCATCCGTGTGTCTGTCTGCGGTCATCTCTGTGTGTGGGTGTGTGCGTGTTCATCCGTGTGTCCGTCCGTGCGTTCATCTGTGTGTGGGTGTGAGCGTGTTCATCCGTGTGTCCGTCCGTGCGTTCATCTGTCCGTGCGTGTCCGTGTGAGCGTGTTCATCCGTGTGTCCATCCGTGCGTTCATCCCTGTGAGCACCGCGTACTCGTTCACGTAGCTGTGTGGCTCTGCACGGACGTGCCGCCTGCACACCGGTGGGGGGGGATGCACGCGTGTCCATCCGTGTGCACAGGCGTGTCTGGCTCTGCACATGTCGGTGTGCACCTCCCTTCCCAGGGCTCCCGCCAGCCCCGCAGCCCCTGCGCTCTCCCTGGCCCCCGGGAGGTGTCGGGCTGCAGACGGCCTGGGGCTCTGGGGGCTTCCTGCAACGGTGCCAAGACCTGGTGTTGAAACACCCTGT
The DNA here is from genome assembly GCF_965140285.1 of Lepidochelys kempii. Taxonomy (NCBI): domain Eukaryota; kingdom Metazoa; phylum Chordata; order Testudines; family Cheloniidae; genus Lepidochelys; species Lepidochelys kempii. The sequence continues at coordinate 269,916,364 of NC_136381.1, read as the reverse complement.
TTCCACAACCCTCTTTTGGTTTGTTGGGATGGAAACGCCCCTCCCCCACCTCCCTTGCTCCCCCCGCCCCCCATCCTGTTCGCGGGCCAACCCTTGCAGCTGTGGCCTCCTAGAGCCTGCCTCCCCCCAGCGCCTGGCACTCGAAGCAGCCGGAGCTCTGGCCATGGCCTGGGCACAGAAGAAGCCAGGGAGACCCCTGACCTGCGGGGTGTGTGCGTGTGGGGGGGGTTAGTACCCCAGGGAAGGACGGACAAGGTGTCAGGTCTGAGATAGGCAGTGGGTGATGCCCCTGGACGGAAGAGGCCAGGTGGGTGAGGCTGTGGGGGGCGAATTCCTTCTTCACCCAGCTGTGAGCAGCTGATGCTCGTAGTGTGAACCTACCTCTCGGCCCCTGCTGCTCTCGGGGTCAGGGGCAAACCTCTGACTGCAGGTCTGGCAGCATCCCGCCTGGAGCAGCCTGCAGGAGATTCGGGCCCCCTCCCTGCCCCGCCTCCCCAGCCCAGGAACCGAGCTGCACCTGCCACAGACGGCGGCTGCGAGCACCAGGGGCCAGCAGGCCACAGAGCCGCCCGGTGTGCCCAGCTGTGTGCAGGGGCAGGGCTAAGGGGGGCTCCGGCCCTGCTGGCTGAGGCTGCTGCTGGCGGAAAGGAGGCGGCTGGGCGTGGGCAGGGTCCTGATCCCTTCTCCTCTTCCCTTCCAGGGGCTGGTGCGTTCCTGGCGTGGCCACACGGGCAGAGGCTCCAGGCAGGGGCAAAGCACTTTCCCAGACCTGGCCCGGCTCGCAGTGTGCAGAGGTTCTCCGCGCCGTGGGCTGCCCGGGCCCCGAATGCCAAGCGCTGCAGGCCTGGCCTGAGCCGTAGTGCAGTGGGCCGGCCTCGATGGAGCCCTGGGCGGAGAAGGGGGACGAGGGCGAGAACATCAGGGTCACCGCCCAGCTGCTGAAGGCCAGGACGGGCGAGTTCGCCCTTGAGTCCATCCTGCTGCTCCAGCTGCAGGGCCTGGGCATCTCGGATCTGGGCTGCCTGGGCGAGTGCGCCAGCCTGGAGTGGCTGGACCTCTCCGGCAACGCCATCTCCCACCTGGGCCCCCTGGCTGCCCTCAAGTCCCTGGCCGTCCTCAACCTCTCGGCCAACCGCGTCTGCAGCCTGGAGCCGCTCGGCGCTTGCGAGAGCCTGCAGAGCCTCAACCTGGCCGGCAACCTGCTGAGCAGCCTGCAGCAGCTGCAGGGCTTGGCGGGGCTGCGCCGGCTGGAGAGCCTGCGTCTGCACGACCCCCGGGCCCGCCTCAGCAACCCCATCTGCGCCACCGGGGCCTACCGCAGCGCCCTGGGGGGCCTGCTCCCCGGCCTCAAGGCCCTCGACGGCGAGAGGGTCTCCGGGCGTGGCAGCGAGCTCTACCAGCTCTGCCGGGACCTGGACAGCTCCCTGGAGCGGGGCAGCAGCGTTGGGGTGGGCAGCCCGGAGCCGCCGGGCACGGCGCTGCCCTGGGTGGAGGAGGGCTACTGGGAGCGGAGGCCGGCTCGGCGCAGCTCCATCATGGAGGAGGCCTACAAGCAGTTCAACGACGTGCTGCGGGAGTGCCGGGAGCTGAGCGAGAGGGCGGACGACACCATCTCCCAGGCGGAGCGGGCCCTGAGCGTCCGCAGCGACCCCAGCTCCTATGTGTTTTGAGCCACCTGCCGGGGCGAAGCTGGGGATTTGCCTCTCCATCGCCCGGCTCCACGGAGGCCCACGCCAGAGTCTCCACCTGCAAAGCCCCGTGCCCTCTAGCTCCGGTGCCCTGCCTGCCAGGACACCCCCTTTCTCCCCCCCCCCCCCGCCCGGCCCCCGGCGTTCCTCTTCTCCTGACTGCAGCCAAAATGGATGGGGAGCCACAGCCGGCTTGAGGCCCTGGGGCACTGGCCCCAGCCCCTCATCCCAAGGTGATCTGACTCTGCCCCTACGCCAGAGGGGGCCCAAGCAAGAGGGGCTCCAGGAGCTGACTGGACGGAAGGGCCCAGCCCCGTAGCGAGGCGCACCTGGGTCTGAGCCGATGAGCCCAGCCACGGAGCCCCAGCACTGGTGTGCGCGGGAGCCCCTGGAGCTGGGCCTGTGGAGTGCTGGGCGCTGAGCCAGATCTCCCCACACCACCCCATCAGTTCCCCTTGGGCCTCTGGTGAATCTGCTTAGCCGCTGGCATTGCCCTGGGGCTCAGGGCCGCCCCCAGTTCCCTCCGCCGTGGGCTTAATTTTCAGATTGCTCTGAGAGAGGCCGGGCTGGCGGCCCTGGAGACAATTCCACCAGCTCAGGGCAAGCTGCCCACCACCAATGGGCACCGGCCCCATCTGTGAGGTGGGAGGGGAGCTCTGCTCTGTGGCTCGCTCCCTCGCTCCTTGTCCTCTCAGCTCATGGGGCCAGTGGGGGCCAGAGGCAGTGGTGGGTTTGCGGAGGGGACCACCCACCCCCCACGTCCTTCCCTTTGAGTCTCCTTCCTGCAGGCAGCCCGCCAGCTGCCAGCAGGGCCCAGCGTTCAGTCCCTACTGGCCAGGGTCCTGGGGGAACCAGTCCCTTTACCAGGGCAGCACCTTCCCTCTCCCCCATTGTCCCTCCCAACCCAGTGTCAGTGTGAGAACCGGCTGGCTGAGCCCAGTGGCAGAGAGGAGTCGGGGGGGGAGGAGGGACCTGTAGTCTTTATGAAGCCCAGTCTGCTGGTGAAGGGCAGCTCCTGCCAGCTGTATGGGGCCCTGGCAGGGTCCCCTGCCGGGGAGGGCCAGCTGGGCTCAGGGATGGCATGTGCCCTGGCACATTGCTCTGAGACCTGCCAGGGACTGGGGATGGTGCACAGCTGACCCCATGGGATTTTGCCTCTATCCGAGGCTGGCAGGAGCCCCTCTCGGACCCCTGGCATGGAGGCAGGTGGGCAGCAGTGCCTCGCAGGCTGGACTAGACAGGAGCAGAGACCAGGACCAGCCCTAGTGCAGACTACGGCAAGCATCCCTGATCCGCTGGGAGGAAGGAGTGGTTAGCCTGTTTCCTGTGGGGCAGGACCCAGGGGAGGGGGTGGGGTGATCCCCTGGGCTCAGGGGGAGGAGGGGACACAGCCCGTGGGCAACCAAGGGGAGGCAGGGCCTGGGAGCTGCCCATTCTGGCACCATGGGCCCAGCCCAGTGTGGATGTACCGTGGTGCCATGTGAAGATATTTGCCTGTGAAATAAATGTGTTGTCTCCTCCCTGGCCCCTGCCTCTCTGTGCCCTGTCTGCAGAGCCGTGGGGGCTGCGGGGGCACCCCAGCTGCGCTGCAGGGCCCAGTGACTTTCCTCCAATGAGCTGGATTGCGGGGCCTCACTGCCACAAGGGGGGCCTGATAATCTTGGGGTTCTTAAGCCCCTGCCCTGCCTCCGTGAGTTGTTCTGGGGGGCTGCACCCCTTGCCCCTCTGCTGTCCCCCAGTGTGATGAAGTGGGAATGTTCTTAATGTTTTCTCTGAATAGTGTGTGGGTGCCTCAGTTTCCCCAATGCAGTTCTTAAGTATCTAGGTGGTGGGATCAGGGTGTGTGATTGTTGTAGAGCCCTAGAGGGCCAGTGCGATGGTGTCTGCACAGAGAATGGCCGACACCCTGTCTCCTGGTCACTGATGGCCTGGGCCCCTCTGCAAAGGTGCCAACTGAAGGGGTTGGAGAACAAAGAGATCAGGTGGCCTCCTGGCCCAGGGAAAGAGACAAAGGCCAGAGGAGGGGCGGGAGAGTTTCAGTTTGGAGCTGGCTGGGGAAATGGAGGGAGGCCCAGATGGGGCTCTGGGCTCCCTGGCCCCCAAGATGGACCTGACTGAGGGGTCCTGTTTCCTGTACCTACAAGCTTTGTTGTTAGACCATGTTCCTGTCATCTAATAAACCTTCCGTTTTACTGGCTGGCTGAGAGTCCCGTCTGACTGCGGAGTTGGGGGGCAGGACCCTCTGGCTGCCCCAGGACCCCGCCTGGGCGGACTCGCTGTGGGAAGCGCACGGAGGGGCAGAGGAGGCTGAATGCTCCGAGGTCAGACCCAGGAAGGTGGAGCCGGGGGAGCTGTGTGTCCTGCAGACAGGCTGCTCCCAGAGAGGAGACTCCCCCAGAGTCCCGACTGGCTTCGTGGGGAGCAGCTCCAGAGCATCGCCCGGGGACTCCGTGACAACTGGTGGGAGAGGTGGGATCTACTGCACCACGTAGACTGAGCATCTGGCAGGAAGTGGCTGGGGAAGTAAAACGAAGTGGGGCTAACGAGGACCAGGCGTGCTGAAGGCTCAGGGAGGGGCGGTTTCAGGGGGCGAAGGAGCTACGCTTAACCCCTGGGAGTGTGTGACCAGCAAGAAGGACTGTTGCAGTGATGGGGTCCCTCTGGGGACTGCAGTGAGCAGTCTCAGGGGCGGAGGAGGCTGCAGCTTGGCCTTGGGAGAGAGGGGGTGACCTCGAGAAGGGCTGGCACACTAGGGGTTCTCCCTGGAAACTGGGGAGCTGAGAGCACACAGGCCTGTGAGTCCATAACACCTTGGGAACAGCGAAGCGATGGCCTGTCACCATCTCCTTAAGAAGGACATTGTCAACCTGTGCAAAAAGAGAGGGTTGAGCGTTGGAAAGTTCACCAAAGCAGAGTTAATCGTGCAGCTGGAGGAGGATGACGGCTCTAAGGAGCAGATTCCTGACCCCAAATGGGGCTATGGCAGGATCTGGGAGCAGCTGGAGTGGGAGCCAGGCATCCCCAAGACTCCTGTCCCCAACCAGACAGGGGTCTTCACGATCGGGTTCCTCATCGGGGGATCGGAGACGGACGGGATTGGAGCTGAGTCCGAGAGAGCAAGAGGACTGTGAGAGACAGCGAGAGCCCGAGAAAGAGCTGCAGAAGCAGCAGCAGCATGAACTGGCGGTGGGGGAGCGGAGAGGCCTAGGGGACCTCCCCGGGGTGAGTGGGGATAGACCCCGGGGGGCCAGTTCCGCAGGGAACCTCGAGACTAAATTGCTGCCCCTGGTTAAGGAGGGGGGTGTGTGGATGCCCACCTCACTGCCTTTGAGCAGGCTGGCGATTTGAACCAAGGGGACCCTGCGGAAAAGCCCTGGTGTCTAGCTCCCTTGCTGGGTCCCAAGGCCATAGACTCTGTCAGCCAGATGGGTGGGGAGGTGGACAGGCTCCCGCTCCTGACCCCAACCTATATGTCTGTGCGGAGTTTCCTGGGGCCAGGCCCCTCGGACCCCCAGGTGGGAGCGGAAGGTGATGGTCAATGGGGAGACATTCCTGGGGTGGCGAGATCCCGGGACAGAGAGAACTGGTGTCAGGCCCCGGGTGGTGCAGCCTCACCAGATGTTGGGGGGCTGTGTGAGCTGCGTGAAGGTCCCAGTATGAAGCCCCTCGCCCTGCCTATGGCCCATTCTCTGTGCAGACACCATCACACTGGCTCTCTAGGGCTCTGCAACAATCACATCCCCTTATCCCACCACCTAGATACTTAAGAACTGCATTGGGGAAACTGAGGCACCCACACAGTATTCAGAGAAAACATTAAGATCAGTCCCACTTCGTCACACCCAGATTCCTGACTGCCCGGCCTGGTCCTTCGCCCCAACATCCTCCTGCTTCCCGGTGGCTGGATTGTAAAAGTCGGGTGGGTGCTTCAGGGGGTGATTTCCTCACCCTGGGGCCACCACACCCAGCTAAACCCTCCACCCCCCAGAGCGAGGCGGGGCAGAGCCCAGGGACCCAGCCGGATGGGAGTGGGGGACACAGACTCCTGGCCTGCCCCGCCGGGCGGGAGACGATGCACTGGAGCAGACGACCCACTGAGGCAATCGGGTGCGGCAGGAGCGGGCCCAGGTGTCTGTGCTGCCATATCCCCATGACCCGAGACATCCCCGGGGGGACGGCTGGCCCGACCTCCCCTCCGCTGGCAGGGCAGCCCCGTCCGAATAACAGCCCCGCCCTTCCGAACCGTGCCTCTGGCTTTATTGGGGATGAGCAGCCAGGTGCTGGAGCTGCATGAGGCGGGGGCTGGGGGCAGCAGGATCCGTTGGCCAGGCTGCTCGGCCCGGCCTGGTGCTTGAGCGGGCGCGGTGTCTGACGGGCAGGGGTGGTCGCCGGGTCTCCGCTGGGCGGCCGTGATAGCCGTGTCCTTCCGAGGGTGGGGGGCACCAGAGGTGCCCTGGCATTGTGGGCACTGGCCAGGGGAAGAGGAGACGCGTCATGGGGTTAGCATTGTGGCTGGGGGCTCTGGGGGATCCCCACCCCTGCTGCTCTCCAGGCTGGGTTCGTTTCTGGGGGTTGGAGAGAGCAGTGCCCAGACTCTGCCGCTCGGTCACCACTGCCTTGGGGAGCCCGAGTCTCTGCTGCCCAGGCTGCGCCCCTGAAACCCCTGCCCTTGGTTCCTCCTTGGGGGCGCGGGGCGCTCCCGCTCCGGCGCATCTTGGCGCCCTCTACTGGGCTGCGGGATCAGCGGGATCAGCCCCTGGGGAGAGCAATGGGTCACAGGGCATCAGGCCCAAGGGGAGTGGGCACAGAGCGCTCTGCAGCGGGGCTCGGCCGGAGAGCGGGGAAATCTGGTGCCCAGGCCAGGGCCCCCTAAGGGAACCATGAGCAGCCCAGACCCCACCTGGTCCCAGGTCCCTGCCTGGGGGTGCCCGTCCATACCATGCTGTGGATGTGGGGGTGCCGCCCGGGCTAGGACGGCAGCCCTCTGGAGAAGGCCAAGCGGCCGGGATGGTAGGGCGCTTCGCCCGTCTCCTGCACAGTCCTGCACTTCTCCTCATGTCTCGTCGTCTCCATCTCCTGCAGGGGCAGAGGTGCCAGGTCACAGGGAGGCCACAGCTCCGGCCAGGGAGGTGGTGCGGATGCAGCCCCAAGCAGCGCCCTGGGGGCATGGGCTGGGCCCAGCGCTGTTGGCACCATCAGTCTCCACTGAGCCCCTGTGCTCGCGGGTTGCCTGCGTGTGCACGTCTGTGGGCCTGTGTCACGGGCACGTGTGTGTCTTGGCATCCACCCGGGGCACGGGTGTCTGTCCGTCCTGTGTGCGCAGAGCCATGCTGCGCCTGGGAGTGGGACCTGTGGGGCTGAATGGCCCAGCTGAGCCTGGCCCCACCCAGCACGGCTCCCAGGCCCTTTGCCCCACGTGTGGGGTTTTCCCAGCACCCTGCTCCCAGGAGAGCGGCTCTGAGCCCGATCCCTGCCCGCGGGCGCCCTCACCTTCACAGCGTGCTGCGTCTCCGTCCTGCAGTGCATGTGGCTATCCAGCACCTTGCTTGGGCTGCGGGAGTCAAACTTGACACAAGCCAGGCAGATCTGCCTCCTCTGAGGAGAGAGGGACCCAGGGAAGCCTCGCAGCCCAGGGCTTGAGCTGGGGCAGGCTGGGCTGAGGGCAGCGCCTGCGGGCTGCCGAGAGGATGCAGCAGCTCTCCCCAGCCACCTCCCCCGGTGCACGTGTCCCCCGTGCCATCTGTGCCCCTCCCTCACCATGGGGCATGTTCCCCGTCGCACCCGCAGGCCCGTGCACCCCCCCCCCGCACCCCTCTGGCCCCAATCCCTGTAGGTGCTGAGCCCCCGCAGTATGCACCCCCCGCAGCCCGTGGGGCAGGGCAGGGCAGGGCGCTGACCCCAGGCGACTTGTCCCCTGGGGAGTCCCTGGCAGAGCGGGGGCCGGAGCCCAGCACCATGCCCCGAGGGCAGCCGCCTCCCGCCCCCCGACGCGGGGTCTAGCCGGAGCCCCCCCGGCTCCGCGCACACTCAGCCGCGGGCCAGCGTTCAGCCCCTCCCGCCGCTCGCACGCTCAGTCACTCCCTCGCGCCGCTCCTCACTTCTTCCTGGGGCCCGGCGGAGCAGGGGGCTGCCCCCCACCCTCATTCCCGCGGCAGGGGAGAGCGTCACCGCAGCCCTGCTCCCCCGGGGGCGGGAGAGGAAACGGCCCTCTGGAGCAGTGACCCGGCCGCATGGACAGACCGAGGTGGGAGCTCACCCCCCTGCGTTTGAGGGCGCAGTCCTGCCTGCTCCCCGGCTGGTTCGGGCACTGGGTCTGCTGGAGCCGGAGCCGCAGCCGCACAAAGGACCCCGCCGGATACTCCTGGAACCAAAGCGAGAGCAGGGTCGGCAAAGCGCCGCCGGCAGCTCCTGCCAGAGCCCCGGGCTCCCTCACTCCAGCCCAGCCCAGAGCCGGGGGCCTGGGCACGCGGCAGGGACAGACGCCGGCCTGCACCAGGGTAGAGCCCCCGTCGCTCGCCACGGCGCAACCCTGGGAGGGGCAGGTCCCCCCAGGGCCCCTCCCCACGGCCGGCGCGGCGACGGAGGGGCTGGTAGAGGCTCCCTCTGCCCCGTGCTGCCGCCGGGGAAACCAGACGCAGGCCCCCAGGTGGGACATGCCGTCCAGTGCGCCCGCTCCCACGAGGAGAGGTGTCCGCGGAGGAGCCTGGGAGAAGCCCCGGAGCGCCCCGCGGCCTGTGCTGGAGCGTGGGGGGCTTAGCCGCACGCTGCAGCAGCCGGGAAGGGGCTAGCGGCTGGTCAGCTGCGTTGTCGGGGGGGCCGAGGGGCGAACCCCTGTGCCAGCGAAAGTATGGGTCACGGCCTCTGCTGTGACTAAGCCAAGCAGGCGTGGGCGTGTGACTGGCCCATGTGAGTGTACGGCACCATGGGACCAGGTCACTTGGTGCTGGGCTCCACAGTGGGATACCAGTGTTTTTCCACTGCCGGGCGTGGGAACGAAGCTCGGAGACAAAGGGCTCCCGCCGGCTACATCAGGCAGGGGAGTGACATCCTCGGGGTGCTTCACTGACTCCCCACCCGCAGAGACTCCTGGAAACACCTGGGGAAGGAGGAGTGAACCGGGGAAGGGCTGGACGCAGGCTGAAGGGAGTTTTAGCCTGTGAAAGGAGCACCCGGGTTTCAAGCTGTAAGCAAGTGCAGCTGGCCCCTTAAGAATCTCTGCAGCCTGCGTGTGTAACGCTGGCAGACCCCGGTCGGTTGTGGCGGGCAGGATCGAACCGGGGACCTCTGGAGCTGTGTGCCTGAGCGTCTACCGCAGGAGCTAAAAGCCCAGGGCCTATTAGCTAAGGCTGCAAAGCAGACTCAAGCTCTCTCTCTAGGTCGGGGTCCCCAGCGCAGTGCCCAGGGGTGCAATGGCGCCCGCTGGGGCAGTTGTGTGCGCCCGCAGGACACCGTGCCGCCGAAATGCCACCGCTGAGCGCGGCCGCCAAAGAACCACCAGCGCGGAGATGCCGCCGAGAAGCGTTGCGGTTTCTCGGCGGCATTTCGGCGGTGGGGTGACTGGCGCCCGCCACAGTCTTCTGGGAATAGGAATATGCTATTCCTAGTCCCAGATCTCTGGGCAGTGCAAGACGGTATAATTTGGGGTTTACACTCCAGAGGGGTGCGTACTTTAGGAACTGGGAGGTGCCTTAGCGGAGCCTTCCCATGCAGGGGCTGGTGTGGATGTCACTGCAGCTGCGTGTGTCCCGACCTGCGTGAATGCTGGTGAAAGAGCAGGCGGGGAGAGCTTCACACCTAGTCACAGCAGCACAGAGCGAGAGGGAGCCCAGGCTGGTGGGGCAGGGGGCTCAGTGGTACCCCAGTTCCAGCTGGCGCCCTGGGGGGAACCCGTCACCGTGGCTATGCCATGCCCAGCCATGAGAGGGGGCCACCAACCAGTGGCTGAATCTTCTACAAGAGGCAAACACTGCAGCCCAGCGGGCCCCCGGCATATCAGCCCCCTCTGCGGCAGGTCAGCCAGCTCCCGGACAACAGGCTGTCAGTCACTCAGCAGCCTGTGTGGGGAAGTGTCCTAGCAGCAGGGGCCGTGGCCCGTCAACAAAGCAGAGGGGCCTGGAGAAGCGGGAGCTCTAGAGAAAAGCCAGTCGTCGACGTCACCACTCGTAGGCCCCGGCAGTGCCCTGCACCCTGTGCCTGCCGCTGGCTGCCCCCTCGGGGGGGCCGGGCACAGTTAATGTGTAGCTGAGCTCTGCAGGTCAATGCCCATTCGCCTCTGACAAGGCTGGCCAGGTGCCCGCAACCCAGCCCAGCCGCCCTGGCCTCATGAAGAGCCCAGGACGCTGAGCCCCATTAGCTGGAACCAGCTCTCCCGACCAACACCCGCCTCGCACTGCCTGCAGGGCCGTGAGCAGCTCCGGGGGGCCAGGCATGGGCTCCGGCTGGAGGAAGAGCTCTGTCCTGCTTTCCCCAGCTCTGAAGAGGCCCTGCCCTCTCCCCTATGCCCCAGCCGGGTGATGCAGGGGCCACTGGGAATGCTGAGCATGGCTGTGTCTGCACCAAGCTTTGCAGAGCTCCAGCTCATCCCAGGCCCCTGCTCACTGCCATCCCACCCCCCGCACTCCCCTCCCTGTACCCAAACCCACCCCTCCCCACATCTCCCCTTCCAGCTAGTCTCTGCAGACCTCCTCCGTCCTCATCCAGGGCCACCCCCAGCGCAAACCCACCCAGATGGGCTCTCAGCAATGAGAGTCACATGTTCCTTTCATCCCACAGGATCCCAAAGCAGCATACAGGCTGGGTAGACAGGAATCGCTTCCCCCATCACTGCAGAGCAGCCACCTCTGAGGAGGGACTCAGCAGCTCAGTGCCGGCTCTCATGCACTCACTCTTTCAGTGACTTCTTCCACCCCCTGCTCCTTGTACATCCATTGCACGACGCTCCTGTTGTGAAAAGCCTCCAGCACCAAGTCCACCACCCTCTCCTGCAGTGTCAATCTGCTCGCCGCAGCCAGGGCCACCAAGCCCAAGCCCAGAACTAGCAGCCCCTTCATCTGTGCGGGTGGCGAATGGATCCCAGGGAGCCGTTTGCCGCTCTCACCCACCCCAAGAACTCCCCTCTGTTGATCTTAGTCTTCCATTAACTAATGCCCCAGAAGCTGCCCTACTCCGCCCCCGGCCCCTGGCCAGCACCCTGCCCATTGCAATCTCTGTCATCGATCTGTTGCCGGGAGCTGATGGAGAGAGGCAGGCAAAGTTGGCACAGCACGGCCTGGGGGGGGCAGGGGGGAGGGCGATCCAGGGGAACGGGATGCCCAGCTCCTAGGGGCATGGAAGCTCTTTCCTGTGGCTGGTCACTAAACCCCTCTAGCCTCTAGGACCGGATTGAACGAGCCCATTCAGTGCTGCAGCTGCAGGTTCCTGGAGCCTGAGCACATTGTTTCTTGGCTCCGCTCCCTGGCTTTCCCGCGGGAGCTGACTGTGTCCTGGGGGAAGCTTTGCATGCCCTGAGGGCCACCGCAATGCAAGGAGACCCACCGCCCTGCCAGCTTGCACCACACCCCAGCCCCCCATCTGACCAGGGACAGGTGTGTGTTTGGGGTGGGGGAGGGGATGCTCAGGAGGTAGAATGGAAAGAGACCCACAGGGATACAGCCTCTGCCTCCCGTTGCAACAGAAGAAGCTTCCGGCCTGGTGCTGGGAGCTCCCCGACCTGGCTTCTCATCACAGCCCTTTGCAATTCAGGGGCATCGCCCATCCCAGGGCACCAGGCCAGTGCATACAGCTTCCCAGCCCCTGAGTGAGGGGGGTGGGGCAGGTCACTCTCCCTGGAGCCCAGAGAGAGGAATCTCCTGGCGAGTGAATGGCAGAGAAAGGAACAGGACTCCCAGCCAGGAGGCCATCCCTCTGGCGCTCTTACCAAGGGGGCACGCCCCGAGCTCTGCCCGGGAGTCATGCAGAAGAGCTGCAGGGGTTCTGGCTCTATGGGTGCTGCCCACAGGAGCCCAGGGGACTTTGCAGGCTTTAGCCACCCTCGACCTGTGTGACGTTATTGACATAATTTGGGACCGTATAGATCATTGTTGCAACCAAGGTACTGCAGTGGCACCAAATCTCGTACAAAGGGGGTCAAATGAGGTGTCTCAGACAAGGTGATGGTTGGCTGGTTAGGATTATGTGATCTGTTTGCATGTATCACTTTTGTAGTTAAAGTTATGAACATTGGCTCTACCCTGTCTGTAGTTCAAACGTGTGCTGTGCTTCTGGGGGACACCCCAGACAAGTTGGTGTCAGCTCTGCCCAGCCTGCTGGATGACCCATTAAGGACCATCAGCGATACAAGTGACCCACTGAGAGAAGGCAGACACGCCTGGGGACTCAGCCAGGTGTGCAGGAACATGCCTTTGGACAGAACTTTGGGATGTTTCCAGGCCATGGGATGGGCAGCTTGTCCTTGGGACAAAGGAAGCAGAGACCACATGGCAAGAGATTATAAACAGCTACTGCAGCTCCTCCATCTGGTCTTCAATCCTGCTTCCGACCTCTGGAGGGACTTGGCTACAAACTGACGCTTTGAACCAAAGACTGAATGACCCCTCCCAGCTGGGGATGTTCTCCAGAGGCTTGATTTGAACCTGCCGTTTATTCCATCACTGCTGCAAGCCTGAACCAAGAACTTCGCCACTACTGGATGTCATTGATTCCATTGAACCCATTCTAGCTCTCGTCTCTATCTTTTTCCTTTTATCAATAAACCTTTAGATTTTAGATTCTAAAGGACTGGCAGCAGGGTGATTTGTGGGTAAGATCTGATTTGTACATTGACCTGGGTCTGGGGCTTGGTCCTTTGGGATCGGGAGAACCTTTTTCCTTTTACTGGGGTGTTGGTTTTCATAACCATTTGTCCCCATAACGAGTGGCTCTGGTGGGGATACTGGGAAACTGGAGTGTCAAAGGGAATTGCTTGTGTGACTTGTGGTTAACCAGTGGGATAAAACCAAAGTCTTCTCTGTCTGGCTGGTTGGGTTTGCCTTGGTGTGCACAGAAACCCCAGCCTTGGGCTGTAACTGCCCGGCTCGAAGCAATCTACCCTGTATGGGCACTCTCCGTTGGGTCCCGCCAGAACCAGCCTCGTTACACCCTGTGAAGAGAAAGGAGCTCAGAGCAGTCGCGATGGAAAAGCCTGGTCAGGTCCCACTGAGTCCATCCCCTGGGGATAATGCCAGGCTTGTTCCCTACCAGCTAGGGAACCTGGCTGCGTACGTCCCTGATGCTGGGTCTCCCAGCCCCCACAGCTGGATCACAGTTTGTTTTTCCATTCTGGTCGCTACGTTTTATCTGAAGCCTGACAGATGTTCCATCCCGAGAGAACCAACCCTGTGGCAGAGCTGAACCTTTCCCAGTGTCCCTGGCAGGCAGGGGACTCGTGGCATCTGGTCACTGTCTGGGAGGGCAGGTGGATTATGCAATGTGTTGCCCTGTACAGAGGACTAAGAGAGCAGGGGTTGGAAATGCTGAAGGTCGAGCTGGTTTGAAGTTCAGTATTTCTCCAAATGATCCAAACAGCTGAATTCTCAGCACAGAGTCCGAGCGCTTGGGGAGGGCGGGGGGCAACGGAGCTACTTACCCCTAGATACCGAGCCAGCTCTTCCCTGCTCTGTGCCTCACCCACGCCCCGAACCGTAGCCTGCTCCCCCACCCAGCCCCGATCCCACTTTCTCCCTGCCAACCAGCCTCAACCCTCTCGCGCTGCTCTTCGAATCCTTCTGAAAGTGCTCCCCTCCCGCCTTCAGTGTTCCGAGCTGATCTCCTCTCTCCAGGCCCCACTCCCCCCTGGCCATGCTCTGCTGCCACGCCGGTCTATCCCCCAGCTCCCCCAGACATGTGCTCCCAGCTGAGTCCCCGTTTCCCTGGCTGGGTAGAAAGAAAGGCGGGGGGAGGGGCGTACAGCCGGGGAATCAGGGAGCATTTCTAAAGATAGACTGGTCCAGTCAAAGTGGGGCTGGGAGCATGGGCGCTAGGTTTGGATAATTTTTGGTGGTGCCCAGAATAGGTCCAAGCAGAACCGTCCTGACCATAGGATGGACTGGGGTAACCGCCCTGGGCCCCATGCTTTGGGGGTCCCCATGCTTCAGGGGCACGTGTGGTCCAGGGTGGCCTGGGGGGTAAGCTGGGGGCCTGGCACCATCAGCAGCGAGTGACCCGGCCCCAGCCCGCCCCACTCCGCCCTGTCGGCTCCCAGCATCGCTCAGGGGAGGGGGAGGAACCTGGAAAGGGGCGGGGTGGGGGCTTGGGGGAAGGGGTGGAATGGGGGCGGGGTGGAGCAGGGCAGGCTGGGGCCTGGTTACTCACTGCTGCTGGCACCAGGCCCCCCACTATCCCCAGGCCACCCTGGACCCCGCATCCCCCTGAAGCATGGGGCCGCCCACAGCATGGGGCCCGGGGTGGTTGCCCCGGTCCGTCCTATGGAGAGGACAGCCCAGAAATATAAGCCCAAGCATTGGTGGAGCCGGGCCCACGTTGCTGAACACTGGTGGCGCAGGGGCACTGCAGAGGCTTTTGCTGAAATGCATCAACTGTTTGCCACCCTAGTGTCCCAACCACGGGTGCAGACTTAACACGGACACGTAAACAACAGCCACAGGGGATCGGCAGGCTTTCTACCCACTGGGGCTGGAGCTCAGGTCTCTGTGCCTTGCGGAGCACTTGAATGGCATCAGTGATGCCCAAGCAGAGTGGGGATTTGCCACCCTGACACCTGGGAGTGGGGCTGGTGGGTTAGGAGGTGTGTGGGGCACGAGGGGGGGCCCGGAAATAATAGTTGGGACTCCCGGTTTCTATTTCTAATGTTGCCAGTGCTCATGATTTCACTGAGTTTCACACTAGCTGGTGGATTTTGTTAAAGCCCCAGCTCCTGGAGCCATGTTATTACATGAGAAGCTCAGCTTTCATTTAAGAAAAAGGTAAGTTTCCAGTCCTCACAGTTGCAGAGAAAAGCTGGGAAACATGACCCGAGTGCACCCTAAAAGCTCAGAAATGAGGAGGCAAATAAAAGGGCACATTTATTATTTAGAAATGTTCACTTGACGTTTAAGTCAATCCCAGGCCTGGGGGTGCCTGACTTATGGTTGAGAATACTTGGGCTGATACTAGGGATATCCCCGCCACTGGGAGTGAAGTGGGTTAAAACTAGGGTTGCTAACTTTCCAATTTCTGAAAACTGGACACCACTGCTCTGCCCCCGCCCCCTGAGGCCCCAAGGTCCCATCCAGCTGGGGGACTGCCGCAGTCTTCCCACCCCACCAGTTACCTACAGGGGCGGGGGGGGGGCAGGAGAGGCTCTCTCCATAAGCCACTCACCCAGGTCACACAAGAAGTCTGTGAAGAAGCTGGGAATAGAACTCAGGAGTCCTGGCTCCCAGCTCCCCCAGCCCCCTGCTCTAAACAAAAAACACCATTCCCCTCTCTGAGCCAGGAATAGAGCTCAGGAGCCCTGAGTCCCTAACCCACTAGCCTCCACTCCCCTCCCAGAGCAGAGGATGGAACCAGTGGTGAGCTGGAGCCAGTTTGCACCGGTTCACGCAAACCGGTTGTTAAATTTTGAAGCTGGTTTAGAACCGGTTGTTAAAGGGGTGGGCAAACTCCGGCCCGCAGGCCACATCTGGGCCGCCTGATCTCTCACCCGGCGGTGCTCCGGGTCTTTGGCGGCACTTCGGTGGTGAGTCCTTCACTCGCTCTGTGTCTTTGGTTCTTGATTGGGCACTTAACATATCTCAAGAGCAACTGAAGTAACCAGTTCTTCAGCTTTTGGCAGCTCATCAGTGGATGGAACCCAGGAGTCCTGGCTCCTGGCTTCTACACACCCCACCGTGAGAGGCTCTTGGGGCCCCAGCTCCTGGGCTACCACAGCTGCGGCTGACGCAGTCTGGCTACAAAGTGCCAGAGCCTACCAACTTCTGCTGCCAGAGCGAGCGGGAGCCTGAGTTCTCAGGGAGTGGCACTGGTGGGCAACTGGGCTCCTACCTGGGTGGTGACTGTGCCATGTGCAGAGCTGGGATTGGCAGCCTGGCCTGGCACTTCAGGGGAAGTGGCCCCATGCAACGTGCCAAGCCCGGGCCCCTCTGCAGCCAGTGGGGGGTGAGTGGAGAGCGGCCAGGGGCTGCTCTCCAAATGGCTCCCCTCCTAACATCCATGCCCTGCAGGTAGCGGGTTGCCCCCTTCCTTCCCACTAGGGTCGCCAGGTTTGACGGTGCACCCAATAAGGCTCTATGGAAATATGCTTATGAACATATATATCTGACATAACTGTAATATGGTTTATGCTACATATGCCATGTAACATGTCTCTGTAAAGGTTATGATCTACTGAATCTATTCATCCTATTTGTATGCATGTGTCATTGTTGTATTCGAAGTTGTACTTGCTTGAATTCTAAGTAGACTTAGTAAAGCATTTGGTTGGCTTCTTGAGAAAGGAATGTGCAAGTGCCCAGTCAAGAAGCATTTAACGATCAATGGATGTTGGAAGATGCCAATCCACATAAGAAGTCTTCCTGGAGACATTCAAGATACCATGTGGGCAATGGCTGCTGCCTGTAAAAACTGAATCATGCATGGACATATGACTTGCCCAGGTGACTCCGAAACTCCATCCTGCAGCTGGACTTTGCATAGGAGAGGGGAGGGGGTCTCCTCCCACAAGAGAAAGTCTATTTAAGCCCATGGGAGACCCCTCCATTTTGTCTTCAGCTGGCTAAAGAGATAGCTTCTCCACCCCAAGGATACCTGAAAGAAACTGGAACAAAGGACAGTAACTACAGGGGGTGTGAGTGCTTTCTGGACCCAGACTAGAAGGAGACTAGTCTGTAAAAGGAAGCTTAATGGAATTCCTCTAAGGGTGAGGTTTTATCTGTATTCAGTTTTCTTAGACATAGACTTGCATGTTCTATTTTATTTCACTTGATAATTCATTTTGTTCTGTCTGCTATTACTTGGAACCACTTAAATCCTATTTTCTGTATTTAATAAAATCACTTTTTACTTATTAACGTACAGTATATATTAATACCTGGCGGGGGAGCAGGGGGGACTGTGCATATCTCTCTATCAGTGTTATAGAGGGTGGACAATTTATGAGTTTACCCTGTATAAGCTTTATACAGGGTAAAATGGATTTATTTGGGGTTTGGACCCCATTGGGAGTTGAGCATCTGAGTGTTAAAGACAGGAACACTTCCCAAGCTGCTTTCAATTAAGCCAACAGCTGTTAGGGGATGTGGTTCAGACCTGGGTCTGGGTTTGCAGCAGGCTAGCGGGTCTGGCTCAAACCAGGCAGGGCACTGAATTCCTAAGCTGACAGGGCAGGAAAGAAGGAGCAACAGTAAACTTGGCACATCAATTGGCAGCTGCCAAGGGGTTTCTGTGATCCAACCCGTCACACCAGGCATCCGAGTTGCAACTGGAATGCCCAGTCAAAAAGGGACCCTGGCAGCTCTTGCCATTAAAAGTCTGGTCGGTGGTGCAGTGGGGCTAAGGCAGGTTCCCTAATTTCCCTGGCTCCACATGGCTCCTGGAAGCGGTTGCCAAATGTAGATCTGAAGAATGAAATTATTTCTTTTCTTTAATTACTATTATTAATAAGACTCCATATTGTAACTCAAACTCCATTTTGAAATGCTCACTCCATTTTGTAAACCCTGCTGTAACCTTATTAGTTTAGTTTAGATGTGTGAATGAGGTATGCATGGATAATGGAATCAACCTCCAGCCCCAGCCTGTCCTGATAAAGTTAAGTGCAAATACCAATGGCTGAAGATGCAGACAACAGCCCTAACAAAGTGAGAAGAGTCCACCCCAAAAGAAAAGAACAAAGGTGAAATTGAAACAAGATCAAAGTCAGGTCCCAGGCTGAAAGTCAGGTCTGCAATTGACAGGTGACCAATCACACAGAACCCAGAGACAGCATGACCCAGCAAGACCAAGACTCTTGATTCAAACTAAAGCCTACAAAAAGGATGGGTGAGATGGAAGATTTTGGGTAACGTTCTGCTGCCAGCATCAAATGGCATCGGTGCATGCCCAACAGAGACCCAGCCCTTCCTTGTGCCTGGCTTTCCTGGCCAGTTAGCCACCACAAGCTACAAACCGAAGCTGTGAAATCAAGCCACGGACTCAAGCTATGTTCAGGACTGGTAACTATACAGCAGCTGCAGAACATTTGGGGTGTGTGTGTGTATATATATAGGTATTAGACATTAGTTAGTGGTCATTAATCAAACTGTGCTATCATAACACACGTCTCCGAGGCCCCTGGGCGGGGTGGGGGTTGGAGGTCTCAGTGTGCTGCCCCCGCCACGAGTGCCATCTCTGCAGCTCCGAGGGGCCGGGAACTGCTGCCAATGGGAGTTGCAGTGGCTCTGCCTGCAGGTGAGGGCAGCGTGCGGAGGCCACTGGACACCCCTGTGCCTAGGGGCTGCAGAGACATGCTGGCCACTTCTGGGAGCTGCCTGAAGGAAGCACCACCCACACCCCCTGCACCCCCTCCTGTGCCCCAAGCCCCTGCCCTGAGCCCTCTCCCACATCTCCTCCTGCACTCCAAACCCCTCAGCCCCAGCCCTGAGCCCCCTCCTGCACCCGAACTCCTCCTCTCCAGCCCACAGCCCTAGCCGGAGCCCTCCCCCCAACCCATCATCCCTGGCCCCACCTCAGGGCCCATACCCCAAGCCCAGAGCCCCCTCCCCCACCCTAGAGACCGCAACCCCAGCTGGAGCCCTCCGCCCCTCCCGCACCCCACCGACAGTCTAAAGTGGGCGAGGGTGGGGGAGAGGCGAAGTGAGTGGGGGGCGGGGTCTCAGGGAAGGGGGCGGGGTCTCAGGGAAGGGGGCGGGGCAAGGGGGTTTGGTTTTGTGCCATTAGAAAGCTGGCAGCCCGCGGCCTCTCCGCTGGCTCCAAACTGTGGGCCCCCCCCGCCCCGCCCCCGGCTGTGAGAGCCCCCCCCCAGCCGCCGTGGAGGCCCCCCCCCAGCCGCCGTGGAGGCCCCCCCCCAGCCGCCGTGGAGGCCCTCCATCGCTCGGCGGGGAGGCTGATCGCGGCTACGCCGGTAACCGGACTTTGCGGCGAAAAACCAGGCACCGGCAACCCTAACTCCGGGCAGGGGCGGGGAGTCAGGCCACTGGGGCTCCGCGGCGGCCTCGGCCCCTCAGGCCTCTGCTCCCCGAGCCTACAGAGGAGGCGCTCTGGTTCGTCTCTATGGTGCTGGGGGAAGGGCGCTCTGGTTCGTCTCTATGGTGCTGCAGCTGCAGGGCCTCCAGGGAGGCGCGGCGCTCCGGCACGTCTCTATGGTGGCATCATCGGAGCGGCGCTCTGGCGGACACGTCTCTATGGTGCCGTGGGAGCGGCGCTCTGGCGGACTCTATGGTGCTGTGGGGCGGCGCTCTGGCCATCTCAGTCAAGGCTCCTGTCTACAGAAAGCCGCGGCGGCCCCTCGGCTCTCCCAGCTCCCGGGAGCGCCCTGCCCCTCCTGGAACTACATCTCCCATCACACCGTGCGGGCCCGTTCTCGCGCGGTGCGTGAGGGGACGCCTGTGCTCGCGAGATTTCTGGCTCCTATCTTTCCCGTGATCCCTTGCGGGGCGGCGCTCAGCGGCCGCGTCTCCGCGGAGCTGGCTGAAGGTGAGTGGGTCCGCGCGTGCGCGTGGTGTCGTCATTACGTTCCGATGTGACGTCAACCCGCGAGGATGGGCGGTCGCCGCGGTGATGCGGGTCTAGGGCTTAGCGCGGGAGTTGGACTGTGTTGCCATAACAATGCGCGATGACGTGTTCCCGCCACAAAATGGAGTCACAGGGTGACGTAAGCGCCGCTGCCGTGACGTGGGCAGGCACTGGCGGGGGGTGTCTGGCGATCACGTGGGGATTTGGGGGTAGGTGTGGGGAGGGGGCAGGGTTAGGCGGGTGTGGGGAGAGGCTGGGGGGAGGGGGCAGGGTTAGGCGGGGGGAGGGGGCGGGTGTGGGGAGAGGCTGGGGGAAGGGGGCAGGGTTAGGCGGGGGGAGGGGGCGGGTGTGGGGAGAGCCTGGGGGAGGGGGCAGGGTTAGGCAGGTGTGGGGAGAGGCTGGGGGGAGGGGGCGGGTGTGGGGAGAGGCTGGGGGGAGGGGGCAGGGTTAGGCGGGGGGAGGGGGCGGGTGTGGGGAGAGGCTGGGGGGAGGGGGCAGGGTTAGGCGGGTGTGGGGAGAGGCTGGGGGGAGGGGGCAGGGTTAGGCGGGGGGAGGGGGCGGGTGTGGGGAGAGCCTGGGGGAGGGGGCAGGGTTAGGCAGGTGTGGGGAGAGGCTGGGGGGAGGGGGCGGGTGTGGGGAGAGGCTGGGGGGAGGGGGCAGGGTTAGGCGGGGGGAGGGGGCGGGTGTGGGGAGAGGCTGGGGGGAGGGGGCAGGGTTAGGCGGGTGTGGGGAGAGGCTGGGGGGAGGGGGCGGGTGTGGGGAGAGCCTGGGGGAGGGGGCAGGGTTAGGCTGGGGGGAGGGGGCAGGTGTGGTGAGAGGCTGGGGGGAGGGGGCAGGGTTAGGCTGGGGGGAGGGGGCGGGTGTGGGGAGAGGCTGGGGCAGGGTTAGGCTGGGGGGAGGGGGAGGGAGCGGGTGTGGGGAGAGGCTGGGGCAGGGGGCAGGGTTAGGCTGGGGGGAGGGGGCGGGTGTGGGGAGAGGCTCAGCTGAAACTAGGTTTATCCATTGTAAATGCCTGGTGATGAGGCGAGTTAGTAGTTGCGCTGGTAGAAGAATTACTCAGGATGCTGCCAGGGTGGGAAGGTGACTGGGAGTCATGGGCTGGAATGGAGAAAAGGGAAATTAAGGGTAAAATATCAAAGATAATCTTCCTAGTGTATCAGTGACAAGCATGTAAACCCATCTCCTAAGGCAGTGGTTCGCAACCTTTCCACACTACTGTTCCCCTTTCAGGAGTCTGATTTGTCTTGCGTACCCCCAAGTTTCACCTCACTTAAAAACGACTTGCTCACAAAATCAGACATAAAAATACTGAAGTGTCAGTGCACACTATTATTGAAAAATTGCTGACTTTCTCACTTTTACCATAATGTTATAAAATCAATTGGAATATAAATAATGTACTTACATTTCAGTGTGTAGTATATAGAGCAGTATAAGTAAGTCATATGAAATTTTAGTTTGTACTGACTTTGCTAGTGCTTTTTATGTAGCCTGTTGTAAAACTAGGCAAATCTCTAGATGAGTTGATGTACCTCCTGGAAGACCTATGTGTACCGCCAGGGCTAAGCATCCCCCTGGTTGAGAACCACTGTCCTAAGGGAAGGGACGGGAACCCCATTAGGACATTACAAACTAGCTGTGTAAATGGACTGTAGGGGACCATTGTGCCATGGCCCATGGAGGAGGACTGTAGCAAAACAGCAGTAAATTCTCTCTTTAGATCACGGTAATAGCTGGGAACAAGCTTTCAGCTCAGCTCTGTTGATATGTATGTCCAACTCGCTCCCTGCAGTGATAGTTCTGTTTCACTTGAAGTCAGGGCACGGGCTAAAGGAGCCTCAAAGTTGCACTGACTGCCAGACTGTGACTGCTAGTAGATACAGCCTTGTATTGCAAAGATCCTCAGTCTCACTGCTCTGGGACTTCTGTGAAAAACACATCCTGTGTTCAAGTCTCCTGAGGACAGACGCTTTCAGCTTGGATCAACCCTCATTGTCCAGCATCCCCCTATGCTTAACGAAATATGGAAACAACTCAAATTGGTGACGGAGCTAAAGCCTGGATGAGTTTGGGTGTCAGGCAGTAGCATAGGGAGGGGAAGTGCACTTTCTCTTTGTAGATTCAAGGGTTTAGTTGTTCTCATTGTGGTTCAACTGTGTCAATCAATGGAGCCATCCAATGGCCTAAGAAGTCTCTCCCTGTGCGTAGAGGGGGTTCTGCTGGAGCACAGTGGCTGGGGAGACCTGGAAGCCATCATGTGGGGGCAGAGCAGGGAAATGGGAGCAGAACCAAACCGTTGAGTACTTCTTTGTAAATAACTGCAAACCAAGAGAGTGCTGAAAGCCAGTTCTACTCAGATGGTCTAAGCCTGCTTCCCAGTGTCACCCTTTTTGACCTAAGTGGTTAGCTGATATCTGGGGACTTGTGGGTTGTTTCTGTTAAGAGCAATTGATGATGGAATCAGGCATTTCTTTGATGCAACCCTATTTATCTACAAGAATATGCAAAGTCCTGTCTCCATGAACACAGCAGGAATCAAACAATAGGAGAGAGCTTCTTTGCTCATGGTTCTAAGCCCCTTTCCAGCTAGCACTCTGCCCAAGAGCTTTCTCTTATGCTCATGCTACAAATGCTTCTCTGTCTGTCTCTGGTGCTTCCCTGCTGCCTTCTCTGTGTGCCTCTGTGGTGTTTCTGGCTGCTTCTCTCCACATGCATGCACAGCTACATCATCCTTGCTCAGCTCCTTGCATATGGCCTGTGTTTTGGGTGGTGGCTCCTATTGTTTCAGCCATCTTATTCCATAAAGGAATTAATTGTTTCTTACATTTATCCTGAATGAAGGGCAGCTATTACGCCCACCCGCTTCAAGTGCCCACCCAGCCCCCAGCACAGCATTGGGCACTAGCTCTGGGCACTGTGGGATGGAAAGGCCCATCAACACCCCCACATCAAGAGGCTGTCACATGTATGCCTTGGAAATGTGTGTCCAGTTTTGGGCCCCACACTACAAGAAGGATGTGGAAAAATTGGAAAACATCCAGCGGAGGGCAACAAAAATGATTAGGGGAGTGGAACACATGACTTATGAGGAGAGGCTGAGGGAACTGGGATTGTTTAGTCTGCGGAAGAGAAGAATGAGGGGGGATTTGATAGCTGCTTTCAAGTACCTGAAAGGGGGTTCCAAAGAGGATGGCTCTAGACTGTTCTCAGTGGTAGCAGATGACAGAACGAGGAGTAATGGTCTCAAGTTGCAGTGGGGGAGATTTAGGTTGGATATTAGGAACAACTTTTTCACTAAGAGGGTGGTGAAACACTGGAATGCGTTACCTAGGGAGGTGGTGGAATGTCCTTCCTTAGAAGCTTTTAAGGTCAGGCTTGACAAAGCCCTGGCTGGGATGATTTAATTGGGGATTGGTCCTGCTTTGAGCAGGGGGTTGGACTAGATAACCTCCTGAGGTCCCTTCCAACCCTGATATTCTATGATAGTGCTTTCTGGGTGGATAAAGCAATGGTTTCCATGTATGTCTTTATGTGTGTGGGTTGAGGATCACCATTGCTTGTCTCACCTGTCATGGGTGGGTCAGGAGTGGTCCTTCCCCAGTAGTTCTGTGGGAGTGAAGAGAGGGTGTACAGTGGCCCCTGGGTCTCTCCTCTTCTGTGTTTCCTGCAGTGCTAATGTGGAGGCTGGACTCCATCCTGTCCTGCCTCCCTGTCATCTCCCTCCCTGAGCCAAACCTGACCCTGGCTGCTTGCCAGTCAGGAGGCCCCGCAGCACGAGGAGCCCAGCTCTGCTGTCTTTGTAAATAGAACAAGGGGCCAGCGGAGGGATTTCTCTGGTTTTGTTGCAAAGTTCCTGTGCAGTTTTCCTCTCCACACTCCAATGACCCCTCGAGCAAGCTCGGCCTCTTCCCTTCCTTTTGGCTTCTTCATGGGACTGGGATACACACATAGGGCTTCCCAGTGTAGGCTGGGCAGTGCCTCACTTGTTTCAGGTGAGAGTGTGGCTTACTGACGAGAGCTGAGGACTGGAAGTCAGGATGCCTGGGTTCCAAACTCAGCTCTGCTCTGATTTCCTGAGTAGTGCTGGCCAAGTAATTTCCTGTGCCTCAGTTTCCCCATCTGTAAATGGGGCATGATTCTCTTTGTGCCGCAGAGGTCCGAGTGCCTGATTCTGCTGTCATGCTGACTGTACGCTGCTGGAACTCCTGCGGTTACCCCCGATCCTCACCGGGGTGAGATCAGCACAGGCTCCTAGTCTGGTGCACTACTCCAGTTGCCAGGAAAGGTTGAGAACCACTGATCCAAATGAAAAAAGAACAGGAGGACTTGTGGCACCTTAGAGACTAACCAATTTATTTGAGCATGAGCTTTCGTGGGCTACAGCCCACTTCATCGGATGCATAGAATGGAACATATAGTAAGAAGATATACACATACAGAGAACATGAAAAGGTGGAAGTAGCCATACCAACTGTAAGAGGCTAATTAATTAAGATGAGCTATTATTAGCAGGAGAAAAAAAACTTTTGCAGCGATAATCAAGATGGCCCATTTAGACAGTTGACAAGAAGGTGTGAGGATACTTAACATGCTCCAAATGAGCTTCCTTAACTGCTTCCTCTCTTACCAGCCGAGTAGAATCATAGAATATCAGGGTTGGAAGGGACCTCGGGAGGTCATCTAGTCCAACCCCCTGCTCAAAAGCAGGACCCATCCACAACTAAATCATCCCAGCCAGGGCTTTGTCAAGCCTGACCTTACAAACCTCTAAGGAGTACTGAGAATGGTTCTGCCTAGTAGGCTCAGAGACTCACCAAGAGCTGCCACAGCACTAATGGAGCTGGCAGAGGTGGTGGTGGTGGGGGTCTTTTATTAGAATTTGTGGCCCAATACATCTGGGGGTGCAGCAGAGGAGATGGGTGTGGAAGTCCCTCAGCCACTCCCAGTCACCAGTGTCTAACCGGCCTGATGGCACTTGGCATGAAACTTCTTGCCAGTCTTTGCCTGGGACTTCTTCCCCGACACTACCCCTAGGCTGCATAGCTTAGTTGGTCTCCGTAGTGCCCTCCTGTTCCTTGAATGCTCTAGAGAACCAGGAGGAACATGGATTTTAAAGCATCTGAAGGCGCTGAAGTTCAAAGCCTGTTTTCTCAGCTCAGATTCTGATCTGTGATTATGCAACATTTCCCAGCGAGTAGCTTTCCTGCAGGGTGCTGTGTCCTTCCAGCATGAGCCTGGGGTAAACGTTTCCCTTCAAAGCAGAGCATTTGGGCACAGATGAAGATGAAAGTGCAGAAAGCTCCACACACAGAGGTAGAAGAGAAAACAAGTGTTCAGTAAATGCTCCCGCCCCAGAAAAGTGGAACTAACCGCGTTTGCAATGTAAAGCGGGTGCTCTGCCCACTAGGCACTCGTGACAGCACTCCAGGATTAGCTACAGCAAGGCTCCTCTGCTGCCCAGGGAGAAAAATAACTGGAGAGGAGATTGGAGGTAACTGAGACCCATCAAAGATTCCTCCCTCATTACTATGGACATCCGGGGCGCACACAACAGTTCAGTTAAAGTGCAGGGTAAGCATGGGTCCAGAAGCCAGGACCTCCTGAGTCTGAGTCCCATCTCTGATACTCACTAGCTGCAAAGCCTGGGGAAAGTTACTGGGTAGGCTAATGATGGTCAAGCGCTTTGGAAATGGGACATTCTGTCAGCGTGCAGGGCCAGGCACTGGGAGGCATGCAGCTCTCGTGACTTCAGTGGGGAGCTGATAACCAGCCCCTCCAAAACTCAGGGGCTGAGTGCAGTTGTCATGCACATCAGACTTAACCCTTTATGTGCTAGGTAGTCAGAGTTGGAACACACGCAAACAATGGCTACTTTGTAAAGGTTTGGCAGGGGGCTGTAGTGTATGAATCAGGGAGGGTTTCTGGCAGCTTCGGATGAGGGGTGGGGCTCTTGTCTGGAGTGCTGCCATTCTGTACATCCTGTTCCCCCAGTCCTGCATTCTGTGCTGGTCCCCCTTTCTCAAACAAGATAGTGCAGTGATAGGAAGGGGATAGAGGTGGAGCTGAGGCTGGGAGAGATTGAAAAGACTGGGACATTTCAGTGTAGAGAGGAGGAGACAAAGAAATGACTGGATAGACACGTGAATCAGGGGCTCTCATTTATCACTGGCTGCACTACACGAACAAAAAGGGCCATTCAATGACGTTGAAAGGCAGCACATTTAAAACTCATTAAAGGAAGTAATTGGTGCATAATTCACCTGTAGAACTCTCAGCCACAGGATAGCACTAAGGCCAGGAATTGCTGAATTTTGAAACAAATGATGAGATGAGGGGAAATCCAGGTCTGCCGATTTGCAGTCTGCATTCCTGCTTCTTGCAGTGCTACCCTTCAGGGCTGTGGGTCTAGCTGAGTTGGTGGGCTGGGATAAAGGGACCCTGCTTTCACTGTTATCACTGACTGGAGAGGGACAGGCTATCTTTAAGCTGTACCAGAGGCTGCTGGGAACTGTAGTTTTCTCTCCCCTCCCCCATTGTGTACTGTGAAGCAGGCTAGGCAGCACTCACGTATGGTAGCATCCTCTCGGCAGCATGGACTACAAGTCCCAGTAGTGCTGAGCGGGCTGGGGAAGTTTGCAATAACAGGGGCTCTGTGAATTCAATACAGAGCCTGGGCTTAGCTGAACTCTTTCCCTAAGATGGCTGGAGGGAGGTGGGATGAAAGCGTTGGTCAAGTCTCTCTCTGAGCAGCTTCTCAGCCTTTGTGTTGTGCCTCTCTCCTGTCCCCAGCCCCCGTTTATTAGCGCTACTTGCTGTCAGTGCAGGGATCTGTAGCAGCCACTCGAAGAAGCTGTGAGAAGAGACGATTCGAGTTGCCAATCCTAGTGAAAGGTGAAGGGACAGGATCTCGTCCTCACATCCTCCACACAGGATCCACGTCATCTTCCACCGAGTCCTCTCCGATGGGAAAGTGCCTGCAGGGGGTGCTGCCCAGGTAGGCTGCAGCTGGGGGACTGCAGGGTGCCACAGGCTTGCCTGTCTGCTTGCTTTCTTGTGCGCACACATTGTGGACAGGAAGGGGTTAATTCTGATCTCTATTTCCTCCCCCTCCCCCCATCACAGAAGAGAGGCAGATGGTGCTATGGTGGGCAGGGGCAGCCTTTGATTCCTTGTTGCTCTGTGAGGGTTTTGTGGTGGTGTCTGGGGGAGTTGGAGACCTAACAATGTGTCACCCCATTTCTTGTTATTTTGTGCCCTCATTTACACTCCTGGCTGAGCTCCCTGCCCCTTGGGGACAGTAACTGGGCTGCTGTAATAGACCGAGAACTTGGATTCCATGGGCTGTTCACCCTGCTGAGCCTGAGCAGTGTCTAGACCATGTCCGTATGCCTGGCACGCTTCTGGGGTACCAACCCCGTCTGGTACCCCCTCCTGGAGGTGTGGAACCCTGCGGGCCAGTTGCCCTAGGCCCCAAGACCAGTGCTGTTCCCTAAGGCTTCCCAGTATTTAAGCTCTGTCTGCCCGGGCACTCTGGTTTACAGGTTAACCCTGGAGGGACTTTGTTACAGTTAAAGCAAGTAACACAGACATTGCAAAAGTATTTCTGAACTACACATACCTCACTCATACCCAGAGCACAAGGGATATACAGAGCTATGGAGAAGTACCAAACCACTGCATGCAAGAGCCTGCCTCAGTTTCCTCACCTTTCCTGAGAGTCACTGTCCTTCTGGGAGTCCAGGATCCTTCTGTGCCCCCTCTCCTGTTGCCCAGCTTTCTCTTTGGTTCTGGGTTCCATTAGCTAGAGACCTTAGCAACAGTAAGGAATACAGCTTGACTGT
Organism: Lepidochelys kempii; assembly: GCF_965140285.1. NCBI lineage: Eukaryota > Metazoa > Chordata > Testudines > Cheloniidae > Lepidochelys > Lepidochelys kempii. The sequence goes on along the minus strand of NC_136381.1, from coordinate 269,889,129 downwards.
TTTCCTGGGAGGCAGAATATGGTGTATCCCCGATTCACGGATGGGGAAACTGAGGCGCAGCAGAGGAAGTGACTTGTGCACGGTCACACAGTGAATCAGTGGCAGAGCTGGGCGTAGAACGCCAAGTCCCCTGCTCCAGCCGCTTCTCCCCCGTGTGCGATGCTGCCAGTCAGCAGTTTGTTCACGGGCGTGTCCCCTGTCCATTCCCACCCCAGCTATCCCAAGCTCCTTCCTCCAGACAGAGCCTTCTGATCTCTGTCATGTCACCTGTTGCACGGTGAGGTAGGCAGGAGCCGTGGTCCCACCAGCCAGCCACCAATATTGTACTCAGCCATGTCGCCCGGTACGAGTGCCTGGCACACCCAGCCTGTTCTCCTGTTTCGGCCAGCACACAATGGCCTTGCCCAGTAGACTGGGGTGGGTGACGGCTGTGCTGCTGCAGCAGCAGTGCTAAGTGGGGGCAGCTTCTTGTTGCAGGTGCCGGTGACGTCTGAGGACGGCAGGGTCTGTTTCTCCCCGGTGAAGTGGGCGGCGTTAGTGGAGTGGCAGAGGGAGCTGTGCGAGCTGGTCACCTCGCTGGGTGAGGACTGTGTCTGGTGCACAAGTTAGAGGTGAGATGCCAGGCAGTAAAAGGGGAACATGTGAGGGGCTGGAGAGTGCTGATGTAAAAATAACTCTTTGGGCGGGGCTCAGCTGTCTCACTGTTTGAGGAGCTGTTACCTTCTCCTCCAAATCTCTTTGCAAGAGTCTGCTTCCTGAAACCAGAGCTGGTACTGCTGATGCATGGGACAAAGCTCTTCCCTCCAGCCCCTAGACGACAGTGTCACTAAACTCACTGCCCGCCTCACTCTCTCTTTCAGAAGAGAAGCAAGACCAGCCTGTGCTCTCCCAGCAGGATCTGGGAGCCAGGAGCGGAGGGAAACTGTACTGGGGCTGCCAGGAGCCAGGCTCTGGACTTCCTAGTGGCTTCACTTTGCAGCCCTCCCTGGCAGGGCAGAGGGCTGCTCCCTGGCTGCAGTGGGTGGCTCTGGGTGTGACCGTGAGGGGTGCTGGAGAGGCTCACTCTCTTTGTGATGTACATGGCTGGTTGGTGGGGCAGCAGGAGCACCCTGCCCCCTCCTCATTCTTCCCTCCCCTCCTCAGGGGCCTCGGTGCAAGCAGCTCCACGGGGAAGAGCGATCAGGCTGGGCCCCTGGTGGAGCGCAGGCTCAGGTGTTGCCTGTTGCAGGGTCTGAGAGCCCCACACAAGGCAGCTGGCCCTGCGGCTGGGTGTAGCCATGTCTGAAGAGTCGCACCCATCAAAGGAGGGGGCCGGATGGCACCGCGAACTGGAGATGGGCTGTGGAACCTTTTCTCGTGGCGCCACCAATTCAAATCCAGGTCAGTGCTGCTCCAAAGTCATTGCCATCTGAGCCTCTTTGGAGACCCTCATGAAATTATTTGGAGGGCCTGGGTCCACTTTCTTAGGGCACCTCCTAAAATCCACCCCCAGCCTGGCCCTGTTGCTGTCCATCTTGCATGGCACACTGGCGGTTGAGTGGGCAGTGGAGACTTATTCCTCCCCGCCCCCATGGGCGCTAGAGGTGCTGGGTATGATTATGCCATTTTCTATTCTCCACTGTCTGACCATAGCTGTGCTCTAAACAGCCATGTCCCTCCACCCAGCGCCAGCTAGCAGTGCAGCGGGGCCAGAGTCGGTGTGATGCTGAAGGCCCTGGTCCTGTTGACTTCAGTGCGGGCAGCAGTGGTCGAGCACCTGCTAACAGGAATATTTTCCCCCCCGAACCAGGCCACCCAGCTCTCAAACCTGATCTCTTGTTCCGGATTGAACGAGGGGAACCCCCAGGTGTTGGGGTTCAGCTGGTCTCTGGTGGCTTAGAGCGTCCGCCAGATCCCTGCGCAGGTGAGTGCTCAGCACAACAGCTAGTTAGCAGCACGCGAGGTCGAGAGAAGCAGATGAAACTGCCATTGGCGTAATCCTTTCATGTCTTTACTCACTTAGTTCAGATTAAATAGAATTTGCTAGAGTTTCAGGGGACGCGTCCATCGTGGTTTTGCACCAGTACTAAATGACATCTGGCTGTCGCCCCTCCCTTTCGATTGAGCGGTTCAGGGAGGATTAGTGGACAAGGCAAAGGACAAGTTTAGGCTCCCGGTTTCTAATCCCAGCTCTGCCACTCTGACCCACTGTGCAAATTTGGGTCAGGCCACTTAACCTTCCTGGACCTCAGTTTTTCCCTCAGTACAGTATGGCTAGTGATCCAGATTTTCCTCCCAGGAGACAGGCTGGAGATGTGATTCATTAACACATGTTACAGGCTTTGAGAGTCTGGGTTGAAAGACACCAAAAAAGAACAAAGTATTTTTATGAACATTTGGAAGATACGTTGAAAGCTCACTGTTTTCCTGGCCAGATGTGCTCTCCTCTGTCTGCCAGTCACCCCCAGGACAGTGGAGAGGAAAAGGAGGGCTAGCCAGGGAGCTTGATGGTGTGTTGATTGTATTGTCCGGTATCTTTAATTCCACATTTGGCAGTAGAGGCTTAGAATAAAGAAAAAGGTTCCCCTGGGACTCAGGTTAATTATATGATTTGTGAAGTAGCATATGCATCGTCTCCAGCACAGTGGTGTTGTCACTGGATGTGCCTAACCATACATGGTGACATCCTCTATCCCCTCAACCAGGCTATGGATTTTTCAAGCCCGATGGTTTATTCCATATTGAGCAATGGGAGGAGCGATATATCGAGGCTCAGCAGAAACTGGAGGAGAGCAAGATCCCCGGAAGTGCCTGCGTAGGTGAGTGAGAGCAGCAATTTGTTCTGCTCTGGGCTCCCCTTCCAGCGGAGGCTGAGATCAGCACAGGGAGTGGTTTGCTGGACCTGTTGTCTCAAGGGGCTGCAGTTCCATAGCAAAGATGAGGACAGCAGCAGTCTGCTCTGCTTTATGCCAGTTAGCTGCGTCCTCTGCTGTTCTTGCAGGCTGCCAGTGCAGCCTCAGCTGGGTACAGTCTGGGTCCAGCCTTATGAGCTGCTCATTTCTGTAGAGTTTTACGAATGGCAAGGAAAGCCCATGAGTTAATGCCTTCACTTTCTCTTTGCAATCCAGCAGAGCATGGGGGTGTGAACACAGTGGAGCAGGAAGAGAACTCTGAGAGCTTTGCTGCAGACTTAGAGCTGTCCCCTGTGGTCTGTGACCTTTCTGATGGCTCGTTTCACAGTCGGCAGCTGGTGTCCAAGAGTCAGCAGAGAAACCAGACCAGGATCAAGATGGAGGAATCAGCCGGCTTCAGCAAGTGTTCAGATGCCGTCGTATGCCAGCTAGGGGCTGGGCCTTTCCAGTGTGCTGAGTGCGGAAAACGCTTCCGCCAGAAGCAGAGCCTCATCACGCATGAGAGAATCCACACAGGAGAGAAGCCCTACAGGTGTCCAGACTGCGGGAAGAGCTTCAGCCAGAAGCCCAACCTCCTGACTCACCGGCGGATCCACACCGGGGAGCGGCCCTTCTCCTGCACGCAGTGTGGGAAGAGCTTCAGCCAGAAGGCCAATCTCATTGCCCACCAGAGAACCCACGCAGGGGAGAAGCCGCCGCTGTGGGGTGGGCTTGGGGGGAAGCCAAAGTCCCCAGCACGCCAGGGAGACCATGAGGAAAAGCGGCCGTTCGTATGCCCCGAGTGCGGGAAAAGTTTCACGCAGAAACCCAACTTGGTGACTCACTACCGGACCCACACGGGCGAGCGGCCCTTCAGCTGTGCCCAGTGCGGGAAGAGCTTCAATCAGAAGACCAACCTGGTGACTCACTACAGGACCCACACTGGGGAGCGGCCCTACGCCTGCCCCCAGTGCGGGAAGCGCTTCACCCAGAAGACCAACCTGGTGACTCACCAGAGCACCCACACGGATGTGCGACCCTACCCGTGTGGGGAGTGCCAGAAGTGCTTCAAGGACAAGGTGTCCCTGAAAGCGCACCAGAGAACCCACAGCCTGAGCCAGCCCAGACCCTGTGGGAATCCAGAGCCAATCCCACTCCACGGTCCCCCCGCCATGCCGCTCCAGCCCGCAGGCGCTGAGCAGGAGAGTCAGCGCAATCCTGCTCAGCCGGTGCTAGCCCAGAAGATCCCCGGAAGCCAGGCACCATGTATGTGCACTGACTGCGGTAGCAGCTTCCCGCAGAAACAGCATATCCCACTGCCCCAGCAAACCCCCTCAGCAGAGCAGCCCTTCCTGTGCATGCAGTGTGGGGAAAGCTGCCCACAGGCGGCTCTTCTGAAGCACCAGCCCAGCCATGCCAGGGAGAGGCCCTGTGAGAGCGCCCAGTATGGGAGAGGCCTCAGCCTGAACCAACATCTCCTCAGACACCTGGAACCCTGCCTGGGCCCTGGTGATGCGGCGCACGCAGCCCCCGGGGCAGAGCGGCCCTTCATCTGTAACCATTGCGGAAGCAGCTTTAGCTTTTGGCCGGCTCTCATTGCCCATCAGAGCAGCCATGCAGGATGGCAGCCGTATCAGCTTCCTGAACGTGGGAAAGGCCTCAGGCCCCGGCTGTCCCTGCCAGCCCAGCAGGATGCGCAGGTGCGGGAGACAGCCTGGACGTGCCCTGAGTGCAGGCAGAGCTTCAGCCAGCACAGCCAGCTGGCAAAGCACCAGGAAAGCCACGGGGGCGACAGGCCCCATCGGTGTGACGTGTGCGGGAAGAGCTTTGGCTTGAAAGCCAACCTGATGACACACCAGCGGCTCCACACGGGCGAGCGGCCCTTTGCCTGCAGCCAGTGCGGGCGGCGCTTCAACCAGAAGGGGAACCTGGTGACTCACTACCGGACCCACACGGGTGAGCGGCCTTTCTCCTGCCCCCAGTGCGGCAAGAGCTTCAGCCAGAAGCCCAACCTCCTTGCCCACCAGAGAACCCATATGGGGCGGCGGCCCTTCGCCTGTGCCCAGTGCCCCAAACGCTTCAAGGGCAAGATGTCCCTGAAGATCCACCAGCGTGTCCACATAGGGGAGAGACCTCCCGCAAGGCCGCTGAGCGTGGATCTGATGGAGGCCCACGCTGGGAAGAGGTACTGTTCCCACTCCCCCTGTGGGAAACCCTTCAAGGAGCACATAGCCCTGCAGCTCCCCCAGCGAGTGCCCGGTGGGGAGCGGCCGTACGCCTGCCCGGAGTGTGGGAAATGCTTCCGGCAGAAGGTCACGCTGGTCACGCACCTCCGGACCCACACTGGAGAGCGGCCGTTCCAGTGTACCCAGTGTGGGAGGAGCTTCAGCCAGAAGCCCAACCTCCTCACGCACCAGCGGACGCACACTGGCGAGCGGCCCTTCGCCTGCACCGTGTGCGGGAAGGGCTTCAGCTGGAAGCCCAACCTGGTGACCCATTACCGCACCCACACCGGGGAGCGGCCCTATAGCTGCTCCGACTGCGGGAAGACCTTCAGCCAGAAGCCCAATCTCCTCACTCACCGCAGAACGCACTCCCAGCAGAGACCGTATGCTTCCCCCAGTGCCACGCAAGCTTCCCCCACGGACACCCCTTCACCCTGCGCCGCTGTGGGGACTGGCCCCACGTGCACTTGGCCCGCAGAGGGGGCCTCGGCCACTGCGTCTCCCACGGCAGGGAGCTCCTGAAGCCAAGCAAGCAGAGATGTGGTGTCCGTGCAGCGGGGGTGGCAGGAGCTTGGAAGATCTGTGAGCGAACCCGAGAGCGCCCGCCCCCGGTGTGAGCCAGAGCGAGTAGAGCGTGCACCTGGTTGGCGAGCTGTACAGTGACTGGATCTGGGAACGTGGGGCTAACCAGTGCTGCTGTCGCACCCACGACACCAGACACGGACAGGGGAACGTTACAGCCAGAAGCCAGATCTGACTTCATTCTACACACACCGAACTTCAGAGAGGGCACAGCTCCTGACAGCGGGCAAGCCGGCTGGTTGATCAGCACGCACTGCTGCAGGGTGCGAGGAGACGCCAAGTACTGCTGTGAGCAGAACGAGGGGAGGGCGCAGCAAGCTGGCAGGCCTGGGACCCTGTGGCGAGTGTCCTGGGAAACCCAAACCCTGCAAGAGACTCCCTGGGAGGGAACGGCCCATGGAGCTCTACGCTGTGGCCTCCCTGGAGCTAAACGTGGGGTGCGGGCGGCTCTTGGAAGCTGTGATCCAAACAGAGGTGGAGCCTGGCTAGCCTGGGCGTAAGTTGTACCGAGGGTATTGCTGGGCTCTGGATCCCCCCCCAGAGCCATCTGCAGGGAAGTGAAAGGCCACCTGGGGCTGCAAGCTCCAGCCCCTGTAGAAACAGTTACAGCGTCCCTTTTATTTTCGTGCCTTCCCCCCAGAGTGTCTGCACTTCATGGGGGTCGGGGGGCAGGAGGCCCAGCCCCAGCCCCAGAGAAGGCTGCGGTTGGTCTGAAAGCAGTGGGGGCCCCACGAGGATGAGGTGCCCTTCCTGGGGAGCAGGAAGGAGAAGCTGGGCACTGATGCCCTGGTGGAGGAGGACTGCGTGCTGGGGCAGAGCTCCGCTCGATGGCGTTGATAACTGTAACACGATAACTACGCAGCACTGCTGCCCGTCAGGTCAGAGCTGAAAACCGGAAGGGACAGCCGGGCGACACGGGGAGCCCTGGTACCTGGTTAGCTGAGCCCCCAGCCTCAGCCAGGTGTGTAACTAGCTCCACGGCAGAGAACAGAGCCATGAATAGGTTCCAGCATGATCTCCCAGCTACGCTCGTCCCGTCGTCCCAGCAAGAATGTGGCGACACCATGAATGACGTATGTCTCAGGAAGAAAAGAAATACTAATGGCGGGAGGACTGTGTGGGGGTTGGGGCACACACAGAACCCCAGGCAGATTGTGGAGGGCAGAATGGGGGGCACACAGAGCCTCTAGCATGAGGCTGTGGGTTGCAGCAGGGAGCCCCTGTACTAGAGGGGGAAGGGAGGGTGGCACCCGGGGAGCTTGGGGGAATGGAGGGACCCCTGGTGTGTGTGCTGAGCTTGGCCTGCAGAAGTGACAGCGCGTGTGGTGACCCTCTCGTAAGTCTCTTACATGAAAACGCAGCTAGCAGTCCCCAGGTTGTTATAGCTAAGGGGGTATCCCCTGGGTAGGTCGGTCACTCAGCAATGGGCCAGGCTCTGACAGCTGCCCCCAAAGCCGACCCCAGGGCTGTGCAGTCCCAGGCAGCAGTGGACGTCTGGCTCTCAGGCCTCCCCAGGATCCCTTGTGCTGGCAGCGAAGGCATTGCCTGTCTGTGGATTGCTGCTGCAGGGTGTGGGCGGGACTGAAGCTGCAGATGAGTGAGCAGAGGTGGGGAGGGGACAGCCTGGCCTGTGGGCGTGGCTGGTTGAACAGGGTCGAATGAGGGGAAGGAAGAAGCCAGGGCTGCTTGGGGCAGGGGGTACCAAATCCCGTCTTCACTTAGTGACAGTGAGGTGGGGCCTGTGCTGCGCCATCTCTGCCCGGGCACCAGCCCCTGCTGTCACAAGCACAGGGCTCTGCTTTTCCCACGGGCTGGGGCAGGAGGTTGGGACAGGCTGTGGGAAAGGAGCCCTTTGTGTGACCATCTCAGACCGGTTCCTGCCAGTCATTGCCAGCCTGGGTCCTGTTGGACAGTCCCAGCACGCAGGCAGAATGGGCCACTGGCCCTGGCCTCCCCTGAGCCCCAGAGGTGATCTTCTGGGGCAGGGTTGGGAGATGTGCGTGCGTACATGTGAAGCTTGCAGGGCCCTGCCGTATCTGCTGACTGGTTCACAGGGCTGCTAGGCCAGCGCCTTTCTCCCGCACTGACCTTACATAGCTCCCCAGGAGCGCTGGGGGAAGAGGTGGCTACGGAACCCACTGGGGCTTTTCTCTCCTTGTGTTTTGCTACCTGACCACGCTCTGTCTCAGTGCTGACATCTCCCGAAGCTTTGGGGCCCCTCCCAGCAGCAGCTGCTGGCTAGGGTGAGAGTGGGCACTTGGATGGGAACAAACAAGCGTGTGTTGCTTCCTTTCGTTCTTGTCTAGCATCTGTAAGTCCCCCCAGCATGCCAGAGAGGCACCGCTGTGCAGCAGGGCCCATGGAGCACGGTGCTAAGGAGGGGTCACTGCCCCAGGTGGTGGGTAGTGAAAGGCTGCACACACCCCACAAACAGGATGAGTTGGTAGGGGACTGGGGTGCTTTCACCTTAAAGTACATTTGTGCAAAAGCTGAGAGCCGTGCGCACCCCGTCCCTGCAGCCATCTCCCCGCTCTTCTCTTGCTTGTGGGCATGGAGCCACTTTGTTCCCAGCCACTGAGCCGCACCGGTGAGGACCGCGTCCTGCTCTGGATGTTGGTTAGTGCTGGGCGTGACACAGACTTGTGCCTTCAGAAGAAGTTCTTCAGGGCGGGCACTCTTCCTGCACCAGGGCTCTTGGTGCTATGCTAATACCCACGATAACTGTGTGTGTTTGTACTTGCTGCAGGCCGTGGGCACTCACTAGGTTATAGCAGTAGGAATGGGCGTTTCAGCCCTCTGTGGTTGGTAATCTAGGCCTGCCCTGTCCCACGACAGGCCCTGATGTGCTGCCATTGTCTGCCACTGCGCAAGGTGTGCGTTTCCAATGTGCCAGGGAGCCCATGGACCGGAGGTGGCATGTCAGTTCCTTGGGGGTCAGCACAGCGCTTCCCCACTGAGGTAGGCAGGCAGAGCCTGGAGGAGCGGTAAGGACTGAGCGTTACTCGCTGATCAGGCTCCTGGCTTAGAACACACCTGACTAGGCAGCCAGCTGGATGGGACTGGGAGGGGCAGGAGGCTGCTGGATAGGGCGGGATGGCACAGTTGCTCAGCATGGTTGGGGACCATTTCGCTAGCATGAGGTCAAACCTGCTGCATACCTGCAGCCCTCTCATCACCATCTCGTGCTGCTGCTGTGTGTTCATGGCATGGCCCTGGTGGGAAATGCCCCTGTCACCATCCCTGTTAACCCAGCCCCGCGCTCCTGCCGTCTTTAATGCCTGGCGAGTCTATTTCTGCCCAGTATGTTCATTTAAAATAAAAGCTTTGGGGCAGCAGGTGAGTTCTGTGTTTGTGGAAATGCCTGTCTGGGTTCGGGGGCTGCTGGGGAACAAGGCACAGCGGCAGAGGGGATTGGGTTGCAGCCTCTCGCTTCTAGGCTGCCAGGCTGAATTCAGGCCAGGCCAGCAGTAACTGCAAACCTTTGCTCTTGGGTGGCTGTTCAGAGGCCTGTGAGAGGCAGGTGTCCATAGAGCTCCTAGCTCTCCTCGGTGCTCAGCTTAACTTCTGTGTATTGGCATCTGTGGGTCTTTCCGAGCAGTGGGGCAAGGAGGTTGGAGCTCCTGGACACCCTGCAGCGTTAGGCCCATTGACCTGATCCTCAGACACAACATGTAGGGACTTGTTTGATGTGAACAAACACTCGTCCTCCTCGTGCAGTGTTCATGGTGATGCCAGGACAGTGAACTATCCCAGGGCGATTGAAGCTCTGCAGTTGGCTGGAGAAGCACGGCTGGTTGGCTGAGTGCTGCTCCTGGGGCTGGGATGAACGTGTCCTAGTCAGCTCGGCAGAGACACTGTTTAAGTGATTGAAAGTGTGGCCGAGTCTGGTGCATTGGCGTGGCTGGGGAAGGAAAGGGGGGAGCTGCAAACTCCCTGTGGATCAGCCTCTTGCACTGCTGTAAAGTAGCCTAGCTACCTCCTAAATGCAGCAGGGTTAGCGTGCAGTGTGGTGGCGGGGGTGCAGTGCGCTTGCTCCAAAGCTGCTACCTCCCTTGCTCTCAGGTGGCTCTCGTTCAGTTATTCTCTTCCCATGTTTTACACCTGCATAACTCCTGTTCTGTTTGCTGGTCCTCACTGGAAATTGCAACTGCTCCCCACGTAGTATTCTCTGAACACATCTGCTCAATGTGCAGCAACAGTCAGAAAAGTTAACAATGTTAGGAGCCATTAGGAAGGGGATAGGTAACAAGACAGAAAATATCATATTGCCTCTATATAAATCCATGGTACGTCCACATCTTGAATACTGCAGGCAAATATAGGCACCCCATCTCAAAAGAGATATTGGAAAAGGAACAGAGAAGATCAACACAAATGATGAGGGGGATGGAACAGGTTCTGTATGAGGAGAGATTAATAAAACTGGAACTGTTCAGTTTGGAAAAGAGACGACTAAGGGGGGATATGTTAGAGGTCTATAAAATTTTCACTGGTGTGGAGAAACACAACACAAGAACTAGGGGGTCACCAAATGAAATTATTAGGTAGATTTAAAACAAATACAAGGAAATATTTCTTCACACAACACACAGTCAACCTGTGGAACTCCTTGCAGAGGATGTTGTGAAGGCCAAGACTATAACGGGGTTCAAAAAAGAACTAGACAAATTCATGGATGATAGGTCCATCAATGGCTATTAGCCAGAATGGGCAGAGATGGTGCCAGAAGCTGCGAACAGGTGTCGGAGGGTTGCTAACCCTCCCGGTTTTACCGGGAGTCTCCTGGAATCGGGCCCTATCTCCCAGAGGCTACTGACTCCAAACTAAGAGATTTTTAGGCTGCCAAAAGTCTGGCGATGCAACGGGGCTAAGGCAGGTTTCTTGCCTGCCCTGGCTCTGCGCCACTCCTGGAAGTGGCTGGCACATCTCTGTGGCCCCTGTGGGGAGGGGGCAGAGGGTCTCTGTGTGCTGCCGGTGCCCCGAGCGGAAAGTGTGGCCAATGGGAGCTGGAGGGGTGGTGTTTGCGGTGCAGGCAGAGTGTGGAGCCCCCACCCCCAGGGGCTGTAGAGACACGCTGGCCGCTTCTGGGAGCGGCGTGGGGCCTGGGCAGGCAGGGAGCCTGCCTTAGCCCCGCTGCACTGCCGACCGGGAGCCGTCCCAGGTAAGCACCTCTCAGCTGGAGCGTGCACCCCCAACTCCCTTCTGCACCCCAATCCCCTGCCCTAGCCCTGAGCCCGCTCCAGCAGCCAAAATCCCTCCCAGAGCTTGCATCCCGCACCATCTCCTGCACCCCAACCCCCTGGCCCAGGCTCAGTCCGGAGCCCTTCTCACACACTCCGAACCTCTAAGCCCCTGCCCAGAGACTGCACCCCCTGCTATACACCAACTCCCTATCCCAGCCTGCTAAAATTAAGCGAGGGTAGGGGAGAGTGAGCAACGGATGGAGTGTGCAGGGTGGGGCCTCAGAGAAGGGGTGGGGCAAGGGCATTTGGGTTTCTGTGATTACACAGTTGGCAACCCTAGTGACGGGATGGATTCACTTGATGATTCCCTGTTCTGTTCATTCCCTCTGGGGCACCTGGCACTGGCCACTGTCGAAGACAGGACACTGGGCAAGGTGGGCCTTTGGTCTGACCCAGTGTGGCCATTCTGATGTTCCTAGGAGGCTATTAAGAAGATTGCTAGCCCTGCTTCCCGAGATACCACAGGTAGTAGCTTTGCCCAGCCCAGCACATTGCCAGTTCTCATACCTTTGATTAGTCTTTCAGCCAGGTCCAGCCCACGTGCCACTTAGGGTTGCCAGGAGTTTGATTTTCAACTGGAACCCCTGGGTGAAAAGGGACCCTGGTGGCTCTGGTCAGTCCAGTCAGTGGTGCAGCAGGGCTAAGGCAGGCTCCCTACCTGTCCTGGCTCCGCGCAGCTCCTGGAAGCGGCTGGAATGTCCCTGCGGCTACTAGGCTCAAGGGCAGCCAGGGGGGCTCCGTGTGCTGCCCCCACCCTGAGCACCAGCTCCGCAGCTCCCATTGGCTACTTCACCTGCAGCTCTCTTCTGCTGCCTGCTTCCTGGCTTTATACCAGCCCTGTCTGTTCTGTCTCAGGGGGGCACCCTCATCAATCAGCCTATCAGGTTAATTGACCTAATTCAGTGATACTCAGACCTCAGTGGTTCAGGAGCCAAATTAGCCATCAGCATTACCCAAAGAGTCACAGTTGTGTGAATTCATTGTTTCATTTACTATAGTGCTATATATACTATAGTCCTATTTAAACAGTATGATGGAAAGATTTAGTTTATATACATAGGAACCAACTCTGTGGGTGCTGCAGGGCTGGAACACCCAAGGGGAAAAATTAGTGGGTACTCTGCACCCACTGGCAGCCAAGCTCCCTGCCCCTCCCCCACCCCTCCTCCTCCCCTGAGCGTGGCATCCCCGCTCCTGCCCGTCCCAGCGTTTCCTGCCTGCCGCCTAACAGCTGTTTGGTGGCACTTATGCCTTTCTGGGAGGGTGGGGGAGGAGGCAGTAAAGAGGCGGGGCAGGGACTTGGGAGAAGGGGGGGAATTGGGGCAGGGTGAGGGTGCAGCAGGGGTGGGGCCAGGGGAAGGGTGGGGGTCGAGCACCCACGGGGCAGAGGGGAGTCAGCGCCTATGTTTCTATAGATATATATGTTATTCCTACAGCAAAATGACTGACCAAGTATTATTTTATCAACAATTGGTTAATGACACAGTAGAAGTCTCCTGACTGGTTAATAACTTAGACTGGTGACTAATTCAATCACATGTTGTTTTAATATCACGTGCTGCAACGGGCCCCAGGAGACGTTAAAGAACCACTTGCAGCTCAGGACCCTCAGTCTGAGCATCACTGGTCTAACTCAACCTGCTTGGCCTTGTGTGGAGCAGGCCCCCCATCCCACTTCCAGAAGCTGGTGGGAGCGAGACCCGGACAGTCTGCAGCAGGCGTGAGAGAAGGCCAAGCACCTTCCACTCCTGCTGGCTTCCCCGTCTTCTAAATGGCGAATGGGAGCCAAAATTACTGACACTGAAGTACATGAGAAAGCAAAATTGTCAAGTTGAATTATTAGTTTCCACCACAGACGTCTCCGTTGGCTAGGACACCTGCCCGCATGGACGCTTTCCAAAGGGTCTCCTGCATGGAGACTGTGCCCGTGGTCCAAGGCCACAGGGCCAAACTTGCCTCAGGTTTAAGGATGTTTCCAAGAGGGACTGGAAAACTGTCAGCATCAGCACAGCCAGCTGGGAAGACGTGGCAAGACACAGGCCGTGCCGCACCCACGAGCCACAGGGGGTGTCTACACAGCAAGTTTCCGAGCCTGGAGCTCCTGCCACGGTGCTAAAAATAGCCACATAGGCTTGGGCTTGGGCTGGAGCGTGGGCTCTGCACCCACCATGCCTCCCTGGGGTTCAGAGCCCCACGTTTATAGGGCTATTTTTGGTGCCACAGTGCGAGCCCTGCAAGCCTCGGACTACCCGTGGCAGGGGGTGCTGCTTGCTGTGTAGACACACCCAAAGAGGCTGAAGAGAGGGGAAAAGTAAACAGGAAAGTGCAGCAGGCTGCAAGGGCTCTTGGTGTGCCAACTTTATCTTCCCTCCCTGCGCTTCACTCCCGCATTACAGGCAGCTGTCACGCGAGAGCTGTCGTCTGTGGTGAAGTTGGAGCCATGTTGGCCCCAGGATCTGAGAGAGGCCGGTGCGGGAGGTCATGTCTTATTGCATCAAAGCTCTCACCAACCGAAGTTGGCGAACTCAACGACTTGACCTCCCCCACCTTGTCACTCAAGAACTGGACATTTTAGGTACTCGCGATGCTGCTGCATGACACACAGTCACCCAGCTGCAGATGTGAACGGTGCTGTACAGTGGGTACAATGGACCAAACAATGAATAGTGCCCCAGCCGTGTCTCAGCGCCGAAGCTGGTATCGTGAGCCAACACCAGCCATGCTGGGTGCTCGTCTCCATGCCCTGCTGAGCCCTGTTTGCCCTGTACACACCCCCGCTCCTGGAGAGACTGGGGTTAATTCGATCACTTCCCAGTGCTGTGGCTGGCCAGCCAGCTGGGGAACCTACTGGCTCTTTATTGGTCCCTGAGAACAAAGGCCCTTCCTCAGAGCTGTCAGCTGCCCCCTCACCTCCCCACCGTCCCCTACAATAGGAGGGTTTGGGTCATCTGAGAAAAGGAGCCAATGGCAGCTTCCTGCTACCCTCAACTCTGGCTGCTTTTTTCCCCCTCCAGAGCAAACCTTTGAATTGCTCTGGCCCTTTGGATTGTCAGGGCCCCCAGCCAATCCTAGGGCCGCAGACCGTCCATGCCTAGCACAGGCAGGACTCAACTGTCAGCCAGGAAAACAGTAACTGAGCCCAGGCACTAAGTGTTTCCCCCTTTAGGGTCAAAGTCCAAAGGTATTTTCTCTCTCTCTCTCTCTCTGGGATGCTCTTTGGAGCCCCTGTCTCCAGCAATCCGAATGTGTGTGTGTGTGTGTGTGGGGTGTCTATGTAGATATGGGGATGGTGTGTGCATCTCTCTCTGTAATCTGGTCCGCTCGACAGGATCCCTGCATCTGCTGTTGCATGAATTCTGCATTTCACGGGCAGGACCGGTGCTTTGCCCCCCTCGGTCAGGCTCCCTGGATGGCCTGGCTTGTGGAGCTGAGTGACTGATGTCCTTGTGGGGTTGCCAAACCTTCCCACAATCTCCCCTCCACTTGGAAACTTTTGTTGTAGTCTGTGCAAATAGGGGGTGGTGGGCAGGGTTGGTCCCACTCCTCTGGGAAGTGGGTGGAGGCCAGGATGCCTCCTGATCAACCAGATTAAAATTGGGACAGGAGAAGAGGAAACCAGCTGGCCAGTTCCTGGGCCAAAAGGGGCAGGCGAAATGCTCAAGGGGCTTGCCCAGGTCAGGCCACAACGCCGGCTGCATTTGGGTGCAGGTGGCCAATACCCTGGTGTCTGTGCATCTCTGTGTGGACAATGGATTGAAGCAGAAGTAGAGGGAAACAGGTGCTGAACAATGGAGATTATTGAAACTTTACTTCACTTGGTAACTGCTGGAGAACAGAGGAAAATCCCCCCGCTATGGGGGTTGGAGTAAATCATCGGATCCGTAACCTGAGTTTGAACTGTGAAATAGATGGTTGTTCTGTAATGCTGCAGCCTCTTTCGCACAGGGTCTTGCCCGCTGCGCAATGAAAAGGAAGTCTTTACAAACGCAGGGTAAGAAAAGCAGCCAAGCAGGTGACAGGTTTGCTTAGATACAGAATGTCAGGAAAGTGCCATGGGTGGGAGATGGGCATTGCATTTGCTTATACTATTGGTGACCGGTCGGCTTAGGAGATTCCATGGGGAGATGATTCCAGACATGGGGACTGTAATACAGAGAGAGGATCCAGGAGAGGGAGAAAGGTTTGGGCTGGGAGCCACAGGGGCACTGGGACTGCAAAGGGGCACTGACCTGAGGATGTAGGTGATGAGAGTAAATATCAAGGAGGAGAAAAAAGTGGTCATCAGAGGTGACAGAAAACATAGGGGGTTTAAGTGAGTTAGTAAAAAAGAGCTGAAGCAGATGGACTCCAAAGATGGGCAATGAAAAAGGCTAGAGGGATTGGTACGATTAGATCTGTTTACAGAGGAGTCACATGAGAGGGAATGAAATAGATACCAAAATAACGACTGGTCCAGAGAAGGTGAATCCCATTCACACTTTCCTGTGACCAGAGAATGAGGGGACCCCCACACAATGAAACTGAAAGGGAATACAAGGACATTTTTATACAGTGCATAATTAACCTGTGGAACTCACTGCCACATGATATGCTAGAGGCAGAGAGGAAGCTTGGTCTTGTGGTGGGTGAAGGTGCAGGACCACACTAGATGCACCCTCCCAGTTTGGCAGCAAACCATTGATAACTCCGCTTTGAGTCCGATCTTTCAACCAGTTGTGCACCCACCTTGTAGTGATTTCATCTAGATCATATTTCCCTGTGTTTTCTGAGCATTCAGAATTGGCCACCCAGATCCTCCACAAAGTGCCCTAAGAGAATTCCCCACCAAGGCTATGGGAAAGTCGTGTGAGAACAGGGGCGAGAACTCAGGAATCCCTGTTTCCCTATAGCCCATCCTGCTATCCAATCCGGTGTCTCTGTCGCCACCGTCGGTCCCCCAGTACCACAGCTTATTGGTGCTACAGGGCGAGTCATTTAGCAGGAAGCTCTCCAGGTCAGGGAACCTGCTTGGACTTTTGGCTGCTACTGTAATATAAATATTTAATAATAATAAAGGTTGTGTAGATATAAGCTGCCTCTAAAATACTTCAACTTGGCTTTAGTCTTAGAAACAGCACTTTGCAAACAATCTCCTTTTCCTGCATTTTACTATCCAACTTGTAAACAGCCCAACGTACAGCACGTGCTCCGGGGATGCTTTTCCACACCAGCTGCTGTGCCAGAAGTGAGCCCTCAAAAGCGTGGAAAGCTCAGCGGACTGTTCTACTGAGATGTGCTGGGATGGGCACCTGGACCATTCACAGGCTTTGGTATCTCTCAGTGTTCTCTGTATCTCCGGGAGCTGGGGATTGCACTCTGGCTCCATGAGGGACAGTAACTGACCTTGCTGCAGGAACTAAAATCAGTGGGGGGTAATTACTGTAAATCACTGCAGAGTAGGGTGACCAGATGTCCTGTTTTTATAGGGACAGTCCTGTTTTTTGGGACTTTTTCTTATCTAGGCGCCTATTACCCCCACCCCCTGTCGTTTTTTTTCACAGTTGCTATCTGGTCACCCTGCTGCAGAGAGATACCACCATTGCCTCGGCCGCGTCTACGTGGCCAAATGCTGGCGACCTAACTTACGTCGGCACGCAGCTATTAAATTGCTTAGGCGTGTGCACACATTGCTCCTTGCGCGGGCGGTGTGTCCCCTCACCGGGAGCGCTTGTATCAATTTTACTGTCAGTGCAGGGCCTGGTGGGAGGGCTCCCGGGGGCCAGTAGCGGTCGATGTGAGCAATGCCGTGTCTACACTCACACTGCGTCGACCTACTTATATCGCTCGTGTCTCTATGCCGCTCGGGGAGGCGGTGTGACTGAATCGGCGCAGAGAGGCCCTGACATCGGCAGGAGCCAGATTTAAGTGAAGACAAGGCCACAGCTAGGTCGATGCAAGGCAGCTGCATCGACCTAACCCTGCAGTGTGGACCAGGCCCCAGACTGGCGCTGATCAGATTCTGGAGACAGAAAACAGGCTTTTGGTACCAAGAAGCAGCCTGGACTCACTCAGTGACCCTCCTTTGAGCCCTGAACTGACATGCGACTGTAACCAAGAGACTGGCAGGGGCTGAGGGACCAGAACCTGCCAGGGTCTCCATGGGGGAGATGGGTAACACCTGGTAAATTAGCATGTGTTTTATTACATGTTTTCAGACATTCCCAGGCCAGCAGGGACCATTGGGATCAGTCTGACCTCCTGCATAACACAGGCCAGAGGACTTCCCCGGAACCACAACTTCCGAGTTAGAGCATCTCTTTAAAGAAGTTCCAAACCCTTCCAATCTTCATTTCAAAATATCCAGCGATGGAGAAGCCACTAGGACCCTCCCTGTGCTGTTTTTGTCCTAAATAAATGTACTGGGCATTGTGACAGCTGGCTGGTCTCTAGTAATCCCCACCAAAGCCCTGGGAGAGTGAGATGCAGGTGCTGGACTAAGGTCAGAGCTGCTGGGATAATCACAGTGAATTGCAAGCGGGGGCTGCAAGCCTAAACTCCTGGTCTGGAGGGAGAGGGATGTGGGTTCTGGAGCGCTGAACCCTAAAGGAGACCCCATAGGGGCAGAGGTGCAGTGAATCCTGGGTCTGTGACAGGCCCCACATCTGCACAAGTGCCATGGGCTGTCCCAGTGCAGCCCCCCAGCTTGGCCCCCTGGCGCCACAAATATGGCAGAGCTGGTGATATGGTGCTGTAGGTGTGCTTGGTGCTGTACAAACCCATGCAAAGGCTTTGCACTCAAATCCGGAGTCAAACTGAGGGATGAGCCCTGTAGTTTCCATGAGCCATGCCACCTACCCAAGGGAGCCGGGTGCCACACCCACGCCAGCTCTTGCCCTGTGCAGGCAGGGTCGAGGGTCGCGCAGTATTTTGTCCCTTCTGTGGCTCTGCATTGCTGGAGGTGAGGTGTGGTGGTGGGAGGGCTGCAGCGCCGGGAGGGGTTGAGCTGGGGGGCGGGGTGGTTTCAGAGCAGCCGGAGCATGAGGGGGAGTATAGCAGAGGCTGTTTGGTGGGGTGTCATTCCATTACTACTCTCCACCCATTTGGACAGACCCTGGGTCACTCGTGTTGGCTCCTTCTGGAATCAACCAGTTGCCGGCCTGACCCCAGCAGGCTCATCCCAGTGCTGCTGCTTCTGGGGACCTGTGTCCCCACCGCAGGGCAGCCTCTTCCCACCATTTGAATGACCTTTTCCCTACCAGGTCCTCCAAGTCTGTGAACCTCGCCGCCCAATTACAAGGATGGAGAGGAGGCAGGAGCTGGGCTCCCTGCATCAAAGGGACTCCACAGAGAAGGAAATGCCGAGAAATGTCTGCACGGGTGAGTGACAGCCACTGAGAGCCTGCCTGGACAAAGCAAACCAGCAGAGCCCTGTTTGTCCCAGACTACGTCGAGCCCGCTCGCCTCATGACGTTAACCGTGGTTCTCCATGTGCTTCTGCTGCTCCGGGTTAGCCTCAGAGTCATTTTACAGCAGAGCCTCGGCGTTACGGACCCCTCGGGGCTGGAGGCTGCTCGTCACTTGGAACAAAGCCTGAGGGTTGTTCCTTCAAAAGTTTACAACTGACCAGTGGCTTAATGCCGCTGTGAAATGTTACTGTGCAGAAGACAAATGCTGCTTTTAACCATCTTGATTTAAATGAAACAAGCACAGAAACAGTTTCCTTCCCTTGTCAAAACATCGTAAACTTTTCCTTGGTTTTATTCGTAGTTGACGTTTCACCCAGCACTGCACTGTGTTCGTTTTTGTGTGCGTCTCTGCTGCTGCCTGACGGTGAACTTCTGGTTCCAAATGCGGTGTGGGGTCAACCAGTCGGATTGGGATTCTGAGGTTTGTAACTCTGTGGTTCTCAGAGCCCTAGAGAATCCCCACCCAGCATGTCCAAGGGGCTCTGGAAAAGTGTCCTGGCCCCCTGAGTAGTTGCACAGTCACTGGACCCCCAAACTCATCAGCCAGGCTCCCAGGATAAAAACTCCTCTCTTTGTGGACTCATTTCAAATCTTGCTCAGTCATTCGCAAACTGTTCCAAATAAGCCGGTCACACTGTGGGGTATTGATTGGCCGAGGCTTGTTTTCAAACCCTAGTCATCCCAACTAAAACAACCTAGTTTGGTGGCTTCCTATGATTTGCAGTGCCTATAATTTTCAACTCGAACCCGATCATTTTGTTATTGTCAAAAATCTCCTGCCTGGGCTGAGCGGCTGCTTGCCCGGTTTCGTTAGGAATGAAGGGTGTGAGAGAACGGTGGTCAGTTCAAAGCTCTCGGTTACGCCAGCATTAAAGGAGCTGCTGTCCTCTGGAAAACCTCATTTCCCTCTGAGCACTTTGCACGTGCTTTGTTACAAGTCACACCGGAGAGCCCCGTGACAGAAACAACCCTGCTTCTCTGCTGTTAACATGTCTTTGCTTTGTGCATTGAGACCACCTTGTGTGGGGAGCCAGCTTCATTGTTTGGCTGATGGTCAGTTGCCTTTCTAATCAAATGCACTAAGACAAGGGTTCTCAAACTGTGGGTTGGGACCCCAAAGTGGGGGTCGCCAAGGCCGGTGTTGGCCCTGGGCCCCAGCAAGTCTGAAACCCAAGCCCCACTGCCCAGGGCTAAGGTTACATGCCCCCGGCCAGGGCAGAAGCCCTTGGGCTTCAGCTTTGGCCTCCCTGCCCCAGGTGGTGGGGCTCGGGCAGCTGGGCTCGGGGGGGAGTGAGGAAGGGGGCTTAGTCTTTGGTCCCCTCCTGGGGCCGTGTAGTAATTTTTGTTGTCAGAAGGGGCGGAGGTCACAGTGCAATGAACTTTGAGAACTGCTGCACTAGGATGATAACATCCCTCTCATGCCCGGACTGGCAGAGCTCAGATGCACATTGCTCCCTAGCCTCTGTCTGGGGGTGTCTCCCAGGAAGAAGAGCAGCAAAGCTCAGCCTAGCGAGATGGCAGGCAGGCCTGTGGGTATGGAAGTGGGAGAGGAAGAAAGGTCTGAACAAGGTTGTTGATCATGCACTGGCTGTGCTTAAAAGACCTTTGTAACGATGCTGGTTCTGGTGGGACACAACTGAGAGTGCCAATTCAGGACAAACTGCTTAAAGCAGGGCAGTTACAGGCCAAGGCTGGGGTTTCTATGCACACCAAGGCAAACCCAACCAGCCAAACAGGGAAGACTTCAGTTTTACCTCACTAGCTAACCACACAAGCAATTCCCTTAGACACTCCAGTTTCCCAGTATCACCACCAGTGCCACTCGTTATGGGGACGAATGGTTATGAAAACCAACCCCCCAGTAAAAGAAGAAAGGTTCTCTGGATCCTGAAGGACCAAGCCCCAGACTCAAGTCAATATACCAGTCAGATCTTACCCACAAATCACGCTGTTGCCAATCCTTTAGAATCTAAAATCTAAAGGTTTATTCATAAAAGGAAAAATATATGGATTAGAGCTAGAATTGGTTAGGCCGGGGTAGAGACTGTCGAATCATGGAAATCAATGAATGGCTATGCAGGTGGTGTCGGAGAGAAGGCTTTGGATTCTTTGACCATGGGATGGCGTTCCAAGGAGGAGGAGTGCTAGGCAGAGACGGACTCCACCTAACGAAGAGAGGGAAGAGCATCTTCGCAAGCAGGCTGGCTAATCTAGTGAGGAGGGCTTTAAACTTTAAACCGGGGGAAGGAGACCAAAGCCCTGAGGTAAGTGGGGAAGTGGGATACCGGGAGGAAGCACAAGCAGGAGCGCGCGATGGCTCCTGCTTCATACTGAGAAAGAGGGATGATCAGCGAGTTATCTCAGGTGCCAATACACAAATGCAAGAAGCCTGGGAAACAAGCAGGGAGAACAGGAAGTCCTGGCACAGTCAAGGAATTATGATGTGATCAGAACAACAGAGACTTGGTGGGATAACTCACATGACTGGAGTACTGTCATGGATGGTTATGAACTGTTCAGGAAGGACAGGCAGGGCGGAAAAGGTGGGGGAGTTGCACTGTATGTAAGGGAGCAGTATGACTGCTCAGAGCTCCGGTACGAAACTGCAGAAAAACCTGAGAGTCTCTGGATTAAGTTTAGAAGTGTGAGCAACAAGGGTGATGTCGTGGTGGGAGTCTGCTATAGACCACCGGACCAGGGGGATGAGGTGGACGAGGCTTTCTTCCAGCAACTCACGGAAGTTACTAGATCGCAGGCCCTGGTTCTCATGGGAGACTTCAATCACCCTGATACCTGCTGGGAGAGCAATACAGCGGTGCACAGACAATCCAGGAAGTTTTTGGAAAGCGTAGGGGACAAGTGATGGAGAAACCAATTAGGGGCAGAGCTCTTATTGACCTGCTGCTCACAAACCGGGAAGAATTAGTAGGGGAAGCAAAAGTGGATGGGAATCTGGGAGGCAGTGACCATGAAATGGTCAAGTTCAGGATCCTAACACAAGGAAGAAAGGAGAGCAGCAGAATACAGACCCTGGACTTCAGAAAAGCAGACTCTGACTCCCTCAGGGAACTGATGGGTAGGATCCCCTGGGAGAATAACATGAGGGGGAAAGGAGTCCAGGAGAGCTGGGTGTATTTTAAAGAAACCTTATTGAGGTTACAGGGACAAACCATCAGGATGTGTAGAAAGAATAGTAAATATGGCAGGCAACCAGCTTGGCTTCACAGTGAAATCCTTGCTGATCTTAAACACAAAAAAGAAGCTTACAAGAAGTGGAAGACTGGACAAATGACCAGGGAAGAGTATAAAAATATTGCTCGGGATTGCAGGAGGGAAATCAGGGAGGCCAAATCACACCTGGAGTTGCAGCTAGCAAGAGATGTTAAGAGTAATAAGAAGGGTTTCTTCAGGTATGTTAGGAACAAGAAGAAAGACAAGGAAAGGGTGGGCCCCTTACTGAATGAGGCAGGCAACCTAGTGACAGAGGATGTGAAAAAAGCTAATGTACTCAATGGTTTTTTTGCCTCTGTCTTCACGAACAAGGTCAGCTCCCAGACTACTGGACTGGGCAGCACAGCACGGGGAGGAGGTGACCAGCCCGCTGTGGAGAAAGAAGTGGTTCGGGACTATTTAGAAAAGCTGGACGAGCACAAGTCCATGGGGCCGGATGCGCTGCATCCGAGAGTGCTAAAGGAGTTGGCGGATGTGATTGCAGAGCCATTGGCCATGATCTTTGAAAACTCATGGCGATCGGGGGAAGTCCCAGACGACTGGAAAAATGCTAATATAGTGCCCATCTTTAAAAAAGGGAAGAAGGAGGATTCTGGGACCTACAGGCCAGTCAGCCTCACATCAATCCCTGGAAAAATCATGGAGCAGGTCCTCAAGGAATCAATTCTGAAGCACTTAGAGGAGAGGAAAGTGATCAGGAGCAGTTAGCATGGATTCACCAAGGGCAAGTCATGCCTGACTAATCTAATTGCCTTCTTTGATGAGATAACTGGCTCTGAGGATAAGGGGAAAGCAGTGGACGTGTTATTCCTTGACTTTAGCAAAGCTTTTGACACGGTCTCCCACAGTATTCTTGCCAGCAAGTTAAAGAAGTATGGGCTGGAAGAATGGACTATAAGGTGGATAGAAGGTTGGCTAGATTGTCGGGCTCAATGGGTAGTGATCAATGGCTCCACGTCTAGTTGGCAGCCGGTATCAAGTGGAGTGCCCCAAGGGTCGGTCCTGGGGCCGGTTTTGTTCAATATCTTCATAAATGATCTGGAGGATGGTGTGGATTGCACCCTCAGCAAGTTTGCAGATGACACTAAAGTGGGAGGAGTGGTAGATACGCTGGAGGGTAGGGATAGGATACAGAGGGTCCTAGACAAATTAGAGGATTGGGCCAAAAGAAATCTGATGAGGTTCAACAAGGATAAGTGCAGGGTCCTGCACTTGGGACGGAAGAACCCAATGCACCGTTACAGACTAGGGACCGAATGGCTCGGCAGCAGTTCTGCAGAAAAGGACCTAGGGGTTACAGTGGACGAGAAGCTGGATATGAGTCAACAGTGTGCCCTTGTTGCCAAGAAGGCCAATGGCATTTTGGGCTGTATAAGTAGGGGCATTGCCAGCAGATCGAGGGACGTGATCGTTCCTCTCTATTCCTCATTGGTGAGGCCTCATCTGGAGTACTGTGTCCAGTTTTGGGCCCCACACTACAAGAAGGATGTGGAAAAATTGGAAAGAGTCCAGCGGAGGGCAACAAAAATGATTAGGGGACTGGAACACATGACTTATGAGGAGAGGCTGAGGGAGCTGGGATTGTTTACTCTGCGGAAGAGAAGAATGAGGGGGGATTTGATAGCTGCTTTCAAGTACCTGAAAGGGGGTTCCAAAGAGGATGGATCTAGACTGTTCTCAGTGGTGGCAGATGACAGAACAAGGAGTAATGGTCTCAAGTTGCAGTGGGGGAGATTTAGGTTGGATATTAGGAAAAACTTTTTCACTAGGAGGGTGGTGAAGCACTGGAATGTGTTACCTAGGGAGGTGGTGGAATCTCCTTCCTTAGAAGTTTTTAAGGTCAGGCTTGACAAAGCCCTGGCTGGGATGATTTAGTTGGGGATTGTTCCTGCTTTGAGCAGGGGGTTGGACTAGATGACCTCCTGAGGTCCCTTCCAACCCTGATATCCTATGATTCTATGATTCTATGAAATGGAATCAATTACATATAGTAATGTCAAAGTTCTTGGTTCATCATTCAGTCCTTTGTGTAGAGCTTCCGTTTGTAGCCAAGTCCCTCCAGAGGAATGAAGCAGGATTGAAGACCAGATGGAGGAGCTGCAGCAGCTTTTTATAGTGTCTTGCCATGTGATCTCTGCTTTCTTTGTCCCAAGGACAAGTTGCCCATCCCATGGCCTGGAAACACCTCAGAGTTCTGTCCATAGGCAGGACCCTGCACACCTTGCTGAGTCCCAAGGTGTATCTGCCTTCTTTCGATAGGTCAGTTGTGTAGCGGATGGTCCTCAATGGGCCATCAAGAAGGCTGGGCAGAGCTGAGACCAACTTGTCTGGGGTGTCACCCAGAAGCATAGCATAAGTTTGAAATACAGACAGTATAGAGCCAATATTCATAACTTTAACTAAAAAAATGATACAAATACACAGATAGCATAATTATAACCAGTCAATCATATTCTTTGCTGCACTGGCTTTATAATTAGACAATTCTGTTTTGAGGGCGAGATGTGACTCCGTGGGGGGCCATTGTGTCACCTTGGTGGTGGTGTTTTATTTTAAGTGTGTATGTTTTCATTATCATCAATATTTTAACCTCTTGGAGCACGTACAAGAAGGGAGAAAGAAACCTCGGCAAAATCCAAGCCCTTAACAGAATCTGACAAGACGTGCTAGTATTTAAAGACCTGTGAAGTTTTGATTTCTTAATGATTGGAAGCCAGGTGCAATAGTGAGAATTATGCGTGTGGACAGAGGGAGAGAGACATTTTGTCTCTACTGCCATTAACATTTTCATTTACTTTTACACTCCTAAGAAGCTAAAGTCATCGTGGCTAATGCCAGCTTTGCTGGCTGTTGCAGTGTCTAAAGTACTCTGTGTCATTCTTCTTCGCCAAGGGGGAAGTCTCCATACGTGGTCCCGTATCACCCCCCACAGAGGTTCAAGCAAATGGCCGGAGTTCTGCCCCAGGTCTATGCCCGTAGGGGGAGCTGAGCATCAAAGTCTGACTCCGGACACAACATGGGATTCCGGGGGCAGAATCTTGCCCTGAGTTTGCCCCTTCCAACGTTAGCACCTCCATGACCTGCCATAGCTGCTTGTCGGGGGGCTGATCCAATGCCTACTGAAGCCAGTGGAAGTCGAGGTAGCAACAGTGGGCGCGCTAGTGTAGACAGGGCACAGGTGCTCTCATCACCACGTTGTCTTAACTTGCTCAGAGCAGGTCAAGATGGTTCAGTGGTTCAGATGTTGGTAGAAAACTCTCCAGACAAGAATCCCAAACCGGCATCCCTCAAAGCCACCAGCCTCTGATCTCCACCCTACCGCCTCCTGCTCGCAAACAGGCCGTGTACACAGGGTAGGAATAGTTAGCAATTGTGTACGAGGTGCCCAGGGCCTGTTCTCTCAAGGGGCTGCGTGCTCTTGACGTCACCGGGAGAAGGCTCTCAGCACCTTACCAGTACTCACTGCTGTGCTGATGTGTAATTCATGGTGTGTTATTTTAACCTCGCCACTGAAACACATTGGTCTGTACAGGGACTAGTTTTATTTATGAAATGAGAATACAGACCTGCTGCTGTACAGATGAGACTGTAACTCTGTACGCTGCTACGCAGGCCGGCCGGCAGCAAGTCCGGGCCCCTGTGCACGCACAAGCTGGGCCCACGCGGAGGTGGTCCGCCTGACATTTGGGTGGTGTCCCCTGCGCTGGCTGGTGCCCAGCGGGCTGTGCTGCCGGGAGTGCTCTTCTGGCTAGGGTGACCAGATGTCCCGATTTCATAGGGACAGTCCCGATATTTGGGGCTTTGTCTTATATAGGTGCCTATTACCTCCCACCCCCTGTCCCCATTTTTCACACTTGCTATCTGGTCACCCTACTTCTGGCACAGCCAGGGCTTGCTCATGCCTGCCTGGTCGGGTTGCCAACTGTCTAATTGCACAAACCCAAAGACACTTGCCCCGCCCCCTCCATGAGGCCACGCCCATCCCACCCCTTCTGCGAGGCCCCGCCCCTGCTCACTCCATCCACCCTCTGTCGCTCGCTTTCCCCTACCCTCACTCACTTTCACCAGGCTGGGGTGGGGATGCAGGCTCTGGGAGGGTGTTTGGATGTGGGAGGGGGTGCAGGCTGTGGGCTGGGGCAGGGGGTTGGGGTGGAGGCCTTGAGAGGGAGCTTGGGTGTGGGAGGGGGTGAGGGGTTGGGCTCTGGGAGGGAGTTTGGGTGCAGGAGGGGGTGAGGGGTCAGGCTCTGGGAGGGAGTTTGGGTGCAGGAGGGGGTCGGGGCCCTGGGAGGGTGTTTGGATGTGGGAGGGGGTGCAGGCTGTGGGCTGGGGCAGGGGGTTGGGGTGGAGGCCTTGAGAGGGAGCTTGGGTGTGGGAGGGGGTGAGGGGTTGGGCTCTGGGAGGGAGTTTGGGTGCAGGAGGGGGTGAGGGGTCACGCTCTGGGAGGGAGTTTGGGTGTGGGAGGGGGTGAGGGGTCGGACTCTGGGAGGGAGTTTGGGTGCAGGAGGGGGTGAGGGGTCGGGCTCTGGGAAGGAGTTTGGGTGCAGGAGGGGGTGAGGGGTCAGGGATCTGGGAGGGAGTTTGGGTGCAGGAGGGGGTGAGGGGTCGGGGCTCTGGGAGGGAGTTTGGGTGTGGGAGGGCGTGAGGGGTCGGGCTCTGGGAGGGAGTTTGGGTGCAGGAGGGGGTGAGGGGTCGGGGCTCTGGGAGGGAGTTTGGGTGCAGGAGGGGGTCGGGGCTCTGGGAGGGAGTTTGGGTGTGGGAGGGGGTGAGGGGTTGGGCTCTGGGAGGGAGTTTGGGTGTGGGAGGGGATGTGGGGTCCGGCTCTGGGCTGGGGCAGAATGTTGGGGTGCAGGAGGGGGTCGGGGCTCTGGGAGGGAGTTTGGGTGCGGGAGGGGGTCGGGGCTCTGGGAGGGAGTTTGGGTGCAGGAGGGGGTCGGGGCTCCGGGAGGGAGTTTGGGTGTGGGAGGGGGTGAGGGGTCGGGGCTCTGGGAGGGAGTTTGGGTGTGGGAGGGGGTTGGGGCTCTGGGAGGGAGTTTGGGTGTGGGAGGGGGTGAGGGGTCGGGCTCTGGGAAGGAGTTTGGGTGTGGGAGGGGGTGAGGGGTTGGGCTCTGGGCTGGGGCAGAATGTTGGGGTGCAGGAGGGGGTCGGGGCTCTGGGAGGGAGTTTGGGTGCAGGAGGGGGTGAGGGGTCGGGGCTCTGGGAGGGAGTTTGGGTGTGGGAGGGGGTGAGGGGTCGGGGCTCTGGGAGGGAGTTTGGGTGTGGGAGGGGGTGAGGGGTCGGGGCTCTGGGAGGGAGTTTGGGTGCAGCAGGGGGTGAGGGGTCGGGGCTCCGGGAGGGAGTTTGGGTGCAGGAGGGGGTGAGGGGTCGGGGCTCTGGGAGGGAGTTTGGGTGTGGGAGGGGGTGTGGGGTCGGGCTCTGGGCTGGGGCAGAATGTTGGGGTGCAGGAGGGGGTCGGGGCTCTGGGAGGGAGTTTGGGTGCAGGAGGGGGTGAGGGGTCGGGGCTCTGGGAGGGAGTTTGGGTGTGGGAGGGGGTGAGGGGTCGGGCTCTGGGAAGGAGTTTGGGTGTGGGAGGGGGTGTGGGGTCGGGCTCTGGGCTGGGGCAGAATGTTGGGGTGCAGGAGGGGGTCGGGGCTCTGGGAGGGAGTTTGGGTGCAGGAGGGGGTGAGGGGTCGGGGCTCTGGGAGGGAGTTTGGGTGTGGGAGGGGGTGAGGGGTCGGTCTCTGGGAAGGAGTTTGGGTGTGGGAGGGGGTGTGGGGTTGGGCTCTGGGCTGGGGCAGAATGTTGGGGGGCTCTGGGAAGGAGTTTGGGTGTGGGAGGGGGTGAGGGGTTGGGCTCTGGGCTGGGGCAGAATGTTGGGGTGCAGGAGGGGGTCGGGGCTCTGGGAGGGAGTTTGGGTGCAGGAGGGGGTGAGGGGTCGGGGCTCTGGGAGGGAGTTTGGGTGCAGCAGGGGGTGAGGGGTCGGGGCTCCGGGAGGGAGTTTGGGTGCAGGAGGGGGTGAGGGGTCGGGGCTCTGGGAGGGAGTTTGGGTGTGGGAGGGGGTGTGGGGTCGGGCTCTGGGCTGGGGCAGAATGTTGGGGTGCAGGAGGGGGTCGGGGCTCTGGGAGGGAGTTTGGGTGCAGGAGGGGGTGAGGGGTCGGGGCTCTGGGAGGGAGTTTGGGTGTGGGAGGGGGTGAGGGGTCGGGCTCTGGGAAGGAGTTTGGGTGTGGGAGGGGGTGTGGGGTCGGGCTCTGGGCTGGGGCAGAATGTTGGGGTGCAGGAGGGGGTCGGGGCTCTGGGAGGGAGTTTGGGTGCAGGAGGGGGTGAGGGGTCGGGGCTCTGGGAGGGAGTTTGGGTGTGGGAGGGGGTGAGGGGTCGGTCTCTGGGAAGGAGTTTGGGTGTGGGAGGGGGTGTGGGGTTGGGCTCTGGGCTGGGGCAGAATGTTGGGGGGCTCTGGGAAGGAGTTTGGGTGTGGGAGGGGGTGAGGGGTCGGGCTCTGGGAAGGAGTTTGGGTGTGGGAGGGGGTGTGGGGTCAGGCTCTGGGCTGGGGCAGAATGTTGGGGTGCAGGAGGGGGTCGGGGCTCTGGGAGGGAGTTTGGGTGCAGGAGGGGGTGAGGGGTCGGGGCTCTGGGAGGGAGTTTGGGTGCAGGAGGGGGTGAGGGGTCGGGGCTCTGGGAGGGAGTTTGGGTGTGGGAGGGGGTGAGGGGTCGGGCTCTGGGAAGGAGTTTGGGTGTGGGAGGGGGTGAGGGGTCGGGGCTCTGGGAGGGAGTTTGGGTGCAGCAGGGGGTGAGGGGTCGGGGCTCTGGGAGAGAGTTTGGGTGCAGCAGGGGGTGAGGGGTCGGGGCTCTGGGAGGGAGTTTGGGTGTGGGAGGGGGTGAGGGGTCGGGCTCTGGGAGGGAGTTTGGGTGCAGGAGGGGGTCGGGGCTCTGGGAGGGAGTTTGCGTGTGGGAGGGGGTGAGGGGTCGGGCTCTGGGAGGGAGTTTGGGTGCAGGAGGGGGTCGGGGCTCTGGGAGGGAGTTTGGGTACAGGAGGGGGTCGGGGCTCTGGGAGGGAGTTTGGGTGCGGGGGGGGTGAGGGGTCGGGGCTCTGGGAGGGAGTTTGGGTGCGGGAGGGGGTGAGGGGTCGGGCTCTGGGAGGGAGTTTGGGTGCGGGGTCGGGGCTCTGGGAGGGAGTTTGGGTGTGGGAGGGGGTGAGGGGTCGGGGCTCTGGGAGGGAGTTTGGGTGCGGGAGGGGGTGAGGGGTCGGGCTCTGGGAGGGAGTTTGGGTGTGGGAGGGGGTGAGGGGTCAGGGCTCTGGGAGGGAGTTTGGGTGCGGGAGGGGGTGAGGGGTCGGGCTCTGGGAGGGAGTTTGGGTGCGGGAGGGGGTGCGGGGTCGGGGCTCTGGGAGGGAGTTTGGGTGTGGGAGGGGGTGTGGGGTCAGGCTCTGGGCTGGGGCAGAATGTTGGGTGTGGGAGGGGGTGAGGGGTCGGGCTCTGGGAAGGAGTTTGGGTGTGGGAGGGGGTGAGGGGTCGGGGCTCTGGGAGGGAGTTTGGGTGCGGGAGGGGGTGAGGGGTCGGGCTCTGGGAGGGAGTTTGGGTGCGGGAGGGGGTGAGGGGTCGGGCTCTGGGAGGGAGTTTGGGTGCGGGAGGGGGTGAGGGGTCGGGCTCTGGGAGGGAGTTTGGGTGCAGCAGGGGGTGAGGGGTCGGGGCTCTGGGAGGGAGTTTGGGTGTGGGAGGGGGTGAGGGGTCGGGCTCTGGGAGGGAGTTTGGGTGCAGGAGGGGGTCGGGGCTCTGGGAGGGAGTTTGCGTGTGGGAGGGGGTGAGGGGTCGGGCTCTGGGAGGGAGTTTGGGTGCAGGAGGGGGTCGGGGCTCTGGGAGGGAGTTTGGGTACAGGAGGGGGTCGGGGCTCTGGGAGGGAGTTTGGGTGCGGGGGGGGGTGAGGGGTCGGGGCTCTGGGAGGGAGTTTGGGTGCGGTGGGGGGTGAGGGGTCGGGGCTCTGGGAGGGAGTTTGGGTGTGGGAGGGGGTGTGGGGTCAGGCTCTGGGAGGGAGTTTGGGTGTGGGAGGGGGTGTGGGGTCAGGCTCTGGGAGGGAGTTTGGGTGCGGGGTCGGGGCTCTGGGAGGGAGTTTGGGTGTGGGAGGGGGTGTGGGGTCAGGCTCTGGGAGGGAGTTTGGGTGCGGGAGGGGGTGAGGGGTCGGGCTCTGGGAGGGAGTTTGGGTGCGGGGTCGGGGCTCTGGGAGGGAGTTTGGGTGTGGGAGGGGGTGAGGGGTCGGGGCTCTGGGAGGGAGTTTGGGTGCGGGAGGGGGTGAGGGGTCGGGCTCTGGGAGGGAGTTTGGGTGTGGGAGGGGGTGAGGGGTCAGGGCTCTGGGAGGGAGTTTGGGTGCGGGAGGGGGTGAGGGGTCGGGCTCTGGGAGGGAGTTTGGGTGCGGGAGGGGGTGCGGGGTCGGGGCTCTGGGAGGGAGTTTGGGTGTGGGAGGGGGTGTGGGGTCAGGCTCTGGGCTGGGGCAGAATGTTGGGTGTGGGAGGGGGTGAGGGGTCGGGCTCTGGGAAGGAGTTTGGGTGTGGGAGGGGGTGAGGGGTCGGGGCTCTGGGAGGGAGTTTGGGTGCGGGAGGGGGTGAGGGGTCGGGCTCTGGGAGGGAGTTTGGGTGCGGGAGGGGGTGAGGGGTCGGGCTCTGGGAGGGAGTTTGGGTGCGGGAGGGGGTGAGGGGTCGGGCTCTGGGAGGGAGTTTGGGTGCAGCAGGGGGTGAGGGGTCGGGGCTCTGGGAGGGAGTTTGGGTGTGGGAGGGGGTGAGGGGTCGGGCTCTGGGAGGGAGTTTGGGTGCAGGAGGGGGTCGGGGCTCTGGGAGGGAGTTTGCGTGTGGGAGGGGGTGAGGGGTCGGGCTCTGGGAGGGAGTTTGGGTGCAGGAGGGGGTCGGGGCTCTGGGAGGGAGTTTGGGTACAGGAGGGGGTCGGGGCTCTGGGAGGGAGTTTGGGTGTGGGAGGGGGTGTGGGGTCAGGCTCTGGGAGGGAGTTTGGGTGTGGGAGGGGGTGTGGGGTCAGGCTCTGGGCTGGGGCAGAATGTTGGGTGTGGGAGGGGGTCGGGGCTCTAGGTTGGGGCAGGGGGCTGGGTTGTAGGAGGGGGTCAGCGCTTATCTTGGGCAGCTCTCGAAAGCGACCCACACACCCCTCTCGCAGCGGCTCGTAGGCGGGGGGCTTAGGGTGTCTCCGCACGCTGCTGCCCGCAGACACTGCCCCCGCAGCTCCCATTGGCTGCAGTTCCCGGCCAATGGGAGTTGCGGAGTTGGCGGTTGGGGTGGGGGCTGGGGGCCCCTGGGCCATTGCCCCCTTTGCCCCCTCCTGCCCCGCGTTGGCGGGCCTGCTGCTATGGGACTTTACCTAGAGTGTGAGTGTGGCCAGATAGGTAGGCCCCTGTTGAAACAGCACTGCCGGGTGGGGCAGTTAACACTGATTCTGCCTCAGTGGGTTCCAGGTCAAATTCGCTCCATTTACAATGAGCAGCAAACTCCAGCCCCTGACGCTGCAGGTTCAGCGTGGCACATGAACCACCGAGGGAAGCCCTTTCAGCGAGCGTTACTACGTGCAGGGACAGGAGGGGATTTCCTGCGTTTTCACGCCGCGGTGCCTTTACAAACCAAGGCAGGCATTTTCTGAGCTCATGGATCTCTACAGTCCCCTTCTCAGTAACTTTCCCCCCACGTATATTATTACATTGCACAACATTAAACCCATGTTCTTTATTTGCCCCAGGCTGTGTGTCCGTGTCCACCAAACCGGCTTCTCGCCTGCAGGGACGGAAGAAAGAAACAGAACCACAGGCCTGGAAGGGCCCTCGAGAGGTCACCTAGTCCAGTGCCCTGCACTCACGGCAGGACTGCATAATAACTAGACCATCCCTGACAGGGTTTGTCCAACCTGCCCTTAAAACCCTCCAATGGCAGCAACAGCGGGGTTGGTTTTACTGGGAGGCTTTCAGATACTCCAGCGATGTGGGGAGAAGAGACAAGCCCCTAGACGCTGGACAGCTCAGACTGGCCCCTAGACCGCCTGGGAGCGGGAAGTGCTGTAACACCAGTCGTACCACCCCTTTCACGACAAGGTACCCGCGCTTTACGCAGGACACTGAATGCGACTTTAGATATTCTCTGCTTCTGTGGATGAACAAGTCTTCGTGTTGTATGTTAGGCACCGAAGTCTCTGCTATCCCCTGTAGCAGAGGCCGCAGTATTAGTGGGCAAAGCTTGAATTCTTATAGATTATTTCCCAGAGCCCCCCTCACCTCCCCCCACCATGCTATAAAAACTCCAGGGCCCAGCAGGGTGGAGGGGAGGCTTAGGGCTCCAGCCGCTGGGCTGGTGGGGCGAGCTCGGGGATTCTGCCCTGTGGCGGGGCTCTGGGATATAGCCGCAATGGGGGTAGGGGAGGAGGGGCACATCGGGTCTCAGGGCAGGCAGGGGCTCCACCCCACAGGGTGGTGCTGGGGCTCGGGAATATTTACTAGAGCTCTGCTCCGGACGAATTTAAGCCCTGTTAGTGTGTCATGGCTAGACGGTGGTGAGCGTGTCTGATACTCAGCACGCTCGTTTTGCAAGCAAGATCTAACATCTGCAATAACAGCCCTGGGTCCCTGTGGGGAAGCAGACGGTGCTCGGATTCTCATGGTGTGCCCGGTTCTGAATCCCATCAAGCTGCTCTCTGCTGCGGATGTACGAGCCAAATGAGAGAAGAACTAGGTAGACATTCCCACTGTCTGAACGGAAAGCCCCTGGTTTGGTCACTGCAGTGTGTGCTGATGCGCCACTGAAATACACTCCAGTATTTCCAGGAGCAGTTCAAGGAGAAATGATGGTTCTGTTCGAAACTGTTCGAAACTGTTTCCCACTACAGCTTCCTGCCAACTCGTGTTCAGTGTCCTCTGCCACCCTGCAGATACGGGGTGCAGGGGGAGTGGCTGACAGAGATGATAACAGGGTATCTTGGTTATTCCTTTACTCCTCTTCTTTTGAAAACATTCTACATGTCGGACACTGTGTCCCCCCATTTCTCATGTTTTCAGGGGTTACTGTACAACTGAGGGCAGTCTTTGTGGTTTGTTGATTCCTGCGATGATCCCATTTGAAATTTACATATAAACATCGATAGCAGCTTTTCACACATTCATTGCAGTTCTGTCTTTGCTCTCCTGGTTCAGATCTGCAGAGTAGACTGAAGCAGGACCTAGTAGTGAAGCTTATATTCCTCCCGGTAGATTCCCGTGAATGTCTATGTGGACTGTCTTGTGACCTTTAAAATGTCCAGTTGTGATGGACGTTCTTCTCACATCCAGGATACAAAGGGACATGTTTCCAGGGGGACTCTTTAACAGTGCTCACAAGTACTGCACCCCCAGCGTGCTTTGTGCAGGCAGTTGCTCGTCTTGCGTAGGCTGATGCACTTTTGGGGGCACAGACAGATGCACTCAACTTCTGCATGTGCAACTAAGGCAACTTGCTGCAAATTGGGGCCAAAGTATGTTCTTTGTGTGAGGCCACTAATTAACCTTAGAGAGGAGACGAACCTTTCCTCTAGGGTCCCAGCGCTAGGCTGGTCCCTGGAGTGCTATGAAGTTTATCTGCAGACTTCAGCCTGATAAAGAGACACGGATTCTGCTCTGTGCGCATTTGCTGGTGGGAACAGGAGCTGGACGGTTAGACTGGACCTGCTCCTGCACACTGGGTCCAGGCATGTGGCCTTGCTGTGGAGCAAGAATGAAGCTTCTCTCACATTCAGCAGTGTCTGGATTCTGAGTGGTTATTTTACAAGAAGCTTCTTCCTTGCACCTTCCTTGCTCAGCTCCGTTGGGCAGGTGTCTAGTGTTGCTCTTCTTTCACAGCTGGTAAATGTATATGGTCTCCTCCTTCAGCGGATTCCCGAGTGAGATAGGACTTCCAACCGAGACCGAAAGCTGGCTCCCCATGGCGATGGCCCCCATGTTGAGTAAGCGCACGTGCGGCTTTACCACTGCGTGCACTCTCTGGTGCCTCATGAGGTGTGTTTTCTTGCTGAAGCGCTTCCCGCAGAGGTCGCAGGGGAAGGGCCTCTCCCCGGTGTGGATCCTGTAGTGCGTGACGAGGTGTGTCCTCTGGTTGAAGCTCTTGCCGCACTCGGTGCATGCATAGGGCCTCTCTCCTGTGTGGATCCTCAGGTGTCTCTTCAGGTCCTGCTTGTGGCTGAATCTCTTCTCACACTCCGTGCAGGCGTAGGGCCGGCTGCCCAGGTGGGTCTTCTGGTGTGTGATGAGGATGGACTTCTGGCTGAAGGCCTTCCCGCACTGGGCGCAGGGGAAGGGCCGCTCTCCGGTATGGATGCGCTGGTGGGCGTTCAGGTGGGTTTTCTGGCTGAAGCTCTTCCCGCACTCGGTGCAGATGAACGGCTTCTTCCCCGCGTGGATCTTCTGGTGGGTGATGAGGTTCTTCTTCCAGGTGAAGCTCTTCTCACACTCGGCGCAGGCATAGAGGGTCACGTCCCCCGAGTGGATCAGCTGGTGGGTGAGGAGTTTCTTCTTGCAGCTGAAGCCTTTGTCGCACTGGGTGCACCTGAAGGGGCGCTCCCCTGTGTGGATTTGCTGGTGCCTCATCAGGTGGGTTTTCTTGCTGAACCCTTTCCCGCATTCGCTGCACAGGAACGGCCTCTCGCCTGTGTGGATCCTGAAGTGGGTAACCAGGTGAGTCTTCTGGCTGAAGCTCTTCCCGCATTCGCTGCAGGCGAAGGGTCTCTCTCCGGTGTGGATCCGGTGGTGCCTTATGAGGTCCTGCTTGTGACCAAAGCTCCTCTGGCATATGGCGCAGGTGTAGGATCGCCTCTCGAGGTGCGTCTTCTGGTGCATGGTGAGCACGGACTTCTGGCAGAAGCTCCTGTCGCAGTGAGGGCAGTTGTACAGTCTCTTCTCCTCATGGGTCTTCTGGTGCGTGATGAGGTATTTCTTCCAGCTGAAGCTTTTCCCACACTTGACGCAGCTGAAGGGCCGCTCCCCCGTGTGGATACGCTGGTGGGTGATAAGATTCTTCTTCCAGCTGAAGTTCTTCCCACACTCGATGCACGTGAACAGCCGTTCCCCTGTGTGGATCTGCTGGTGCCTGGCGAGATCTTGCTTGTGGCTGAAGTTCTTCTGGCATACAGAGCAGGGAAGCGGCCGGGTTCCCGAGTGAGTCCTCTGGTGCCGCACCAGGTGGGTTTTCTTCCTGAAGTTTTTCCCACACTCGGTGCATGGAAATGGCCTCTCGCCCGTGTGGATTCGGAAGTGCGTTATAAGGTGCGTTTTCTGGATGAAGCTTCTCCCGCATTCAGTGCACTGATAGGGCCTCTCTCCCGTGTGGATACGGTAATGCCGTATCAAGTCTTGTTTGTGATTGAAGCCCTTCTTGCATTCGGTGCAGATGTATGGCCTCACTCCCATGTGGGTTTCCCGATGAGTCATGAGAAGGGACATCGGTCCAAAGCTGCTGCTGCAATCAGTCCAGTTAAATGGAGCCTCCAGTGGGAGCTTTCCCTGGTGTGGTTCCAGGCCAACCTGATCCGCAAAGTTGTCTTTGTATTCCATGCACACGTATGGCATTTCTCTCTTCAGGTGTCCTTGGAAAAGTGCAAAATTCTCCATGTTGCCAAAGCTGGATTGTTCAGCCTCAGCCTCTAGAGTGCTCCTCAGCTGCCTTTGTGATCTGCATGGGACCCTGCAGACACTCCCCCAGTCTGGATTCATGGCCACATTCTCTTGGCGTGTTTCCGATGATCGGTCCGATACCTCCAGTTTTATAGCAGAGGTCTCATGGGTTGCTTCAATGAGGCTCACCGGCTGCCTTCCTGATTTGCAAGGGATCCTGAAGATGCTGTCCCAGTCTGAAGACTTAAGAACAGTGTCTTTGGACTGTTCCGGTGACAGTTCGGGTGAGTCTAATTTCACAGTAAGGTTCTCATTCTCTGCTCCGGTGGGGTTCATCTGCTGCCTTTCTGGTTTGCACTGGATCCTGTAGATGTCTGAAGATGTGGAAAGATCTTCTTCAGACTTTTCTGATGAGGGCTCACTTGGCTCTAATTTTACAGTTAGTTTCTCATGCTTGGCTTCTGCATGGTACATCTGTTGCCTTTGTGGTTTGCACTGGATCTTGTAGGCATTTCTCCAGTCTGGAGACATGGAGAGACTCTCTTCTGATCTCTCTGGTAAGGGGTCAGGTGGTTCTGATTTTATAGTAGAGTTGTCATCATCTACAACACAGAGACAAGAGTTCAGAATATTATTGCAAGGGAAGGTAAAACTCTTAATATCAGCTCTGTCTGATTTCCAGTGTAATCCCATGAAGGTGTGTCTCACAAGCAGCACTGGTTATAGGCCCCTTGTACCACCTCCATGTCTACAGATACAAGGTTTAAAAGATTTTGAACTTTTGTAGGAAGTCATCGTGCCAACAGGATGTTGCCTCCATATTAGGATCTCAAAGCATTTTACTGGCATTATCTAGTCCCCCAAACCCGTGCTGTGAGATAGGTAGGTAAGCAGTAGTGGTATCATACCCGTTTTACAGAGTGGCTCACTGAGGCACAGTGAGATCAAGTGGCTTGGCAGAAGTCACACAATAGGTTAGTGACAGAAAGCTGGGAACACAACTCAGGAGACCGTACTCCCACCATACATGCTGCTTCCT
Source organism: Lepidochelys kempii (assembly GCF_965140285.1). Taxonomy (NCBI): domain Eukaryota; kingdom Metazoa; phylum Chordata; order Testudines; family Cheloniidae; genus Lepidochelys; species Lepidochelys kempii. The sequence continues at coordinate 269,852,908 of NC_136381.1, read as the reverse complement.
CCTTTCCAAGATTTCTTAGAATTTGCTGGTTAAAGATAAAATTGCTCCCAGGATCGTCTTAATTATTTGAACACTAGGTGGCATGTATGAAAGATAGATTTTAAAAAATGCTGTCAGGTCACATCAGTTTGCAGTGAGCCAGAAGGTCGCACTGCTGGTTACTTAGGAAGATTAAGATGACTGTCACATACAGCAGAACCGCAGAGTTACGAGACCCTCGGGAAGGGAGGTTGTTCATAACTCTGAAATGTTTGTCACTCGGAACAAAGCCCGAGGGTTGTTCCTTCAAAAGTTTACAACTGAACATTGACTTAATGCTGCGTTGAAACTTTACTGTGCAGAAGCAAAATGCTGCTTTTAACCATCTTAATTTAAATGGAACAAGCACAGAAACAGCTTCCTTGCCTTGTCAAAACTTTTTTTTAAACTTTCCCTTTATTTTTTTAGCAGTTTACGATTAACACAGGACCGTACTGTCTTTGGTGGGGTTTTTTTCAAGGTCTCTGCGGCTGTCTGATTGCGCACTTCCAGTTCCAAATGCGGCGTGTGGTTGATGGGTCAGTTCGTAACTCTGGTGCTCATAACTCTGAGAGTCTACCGTATCGTAAAAATTACCCGAAATTCCAAAAATTTTCACAGAAAAGATTGAGTAGGAAAATCCACACCAGAAAGCGTGCTATTAATCATGTGCTATTCTTGATTTCTTATTTGCTATTCTCCCAGACAGGAAGCACACACAATGTCATGTGTCTTAATTTTCCCAACCACATAGCACTGTAAGAAGCACTAATAATGAATCGAAATCATCAAAACGAACAGTTTGCGAACAGCCAACAGCCTGAAAACTATAGGCCCCCTGTAGCGGGGTGGTCACCCACTCCGGGCCTGAAAGGGTTACAGCCAGCCCTGGGAGAGGGCTGGGGCTGCGAGCCAAGGGCTAGGCTGAAGGGGAAGCAGCCACAGCTGGGGCCACGCCCCAATCAGGCCACAGCTGGCCCTATAAAAGGCTGTGGGCCAGGGGCTCAGGCAGTCTCTCTCTAGCTGTGGAGAGAGATGGGCCTGGCTGCCTGGGAGCTCAACAGGGTACCCAAAGTGGAGCAGGGCTGGGGAAAGGCCAGAGGAGCTGGGGGGCTCCAGGCTGGAAAATCCCCAGCCTGCAGGCCTTGCTGAAGGTCTAAAGCAGGTACTGGGGTTGCAAAGGGGCAGCCCAAGGTTAGGCAAAGGCAGCAGGTCCAAACCCTCCTTGCCGATGATGGCTGCAGTCTGCCCCAGTGTGTGGGGGCTAGGTGAGGACTGGCAGTAGCTGCTGAGATGGGGTGGGGATTCCCCAGGGAGGGGAGACCCAGTGTGCAGGGGTACTGCAGGGGGCAGAACCCTGATGTAGAGGGGCACTGGGGTCTGGGGGGGACAGGGGGCCTGAGGCAAGCAGGACCCTGGCCTGCAGGGGGTGGTCTGGAGGCTGGAGAGCTAATTCCCAGGATGACCAGCGGGAGGCGCTGTGCCAGTGAGTCCCGTGTCGCTACATCCCCACTGCCCAGAGAATAACGAACCATTTGAAGAAACGAAGGATGGATCTGAGAGCGAGATTAACCGACGAGGTGCTAAATTTGTAGCAAAAAATTCAAGAAGCTCTAGGTGAACAAAATCTTTGAATGGCATTTGAAAGCTCAGCCCACCAAGATGTGACAATGAAGAGGTAAAAATCTGAAGCTCGGAAGAGAAACCCTGTAACCTGAAGCGCTCGTGGAATGGTGGCCTTGCTCCGTTTCTGCCCTGGCGGCATCCGCCAAGAAAGAACCAGTGGAGCAGCCCTCAGAGATTCGTGTTTAAATGCAGCTCCTCCCTAGGAAGCTGTGAGCCCATTTCCGCTGGCTAGGGCTGGCAGGGCCTACACCTCTGCGTTCTGGAGCAGGTCTGATCCCTCACCTGTGAAGCAGCTCTGCAGAGTCCCCTTTTCCTCTACGTCACTCCACGCCCTGGGACGTGACGGCTCCTCCCCTCGCTCGGTCTGTGGCAGGAGGTCACGTTTCGTAACAGAATGACCTGCTGAGAGCGCAAGGCAGACCCAGTTAGTTTCCTTTTGCATCTCCCAGGCTTCAGAGTCTTCTGTGGCCCCTTGACAAGGTCCCCTCCTCCTGGTGAATGTGCCCCCTGGCAAGGTGAAAACTCCCCTCCGAGAGAGGGTCTTGCTTCTGCAAGCCCCACTCTTCCTAATCCCTCCCGAGGGTGGGTTTCCCTGCTCCACTGCCCCTCAGGAGGGTCCCCTGCTTTGTTGTGTGTTGCCCCCACCCCATCTGAGGGAGCATCTCTCCACTCAGCCTGGTCCCCTTCTCCCCCAGGGACTCTCATCTTGGCAGGGGCCTCCCTCCAGCTGGGGCTACCCTCCTGGGACACAGAGACCGGGCCTAGCATGCCTCTCCACCCCGCACAGCTCTCCCACCACAGAGAGCCCGTGTAGCGGGCTGCCCCCTGCCCTCCCTTGGATTGGATACAGAGATACAGCCCCCTACGTAGCATAGGGCTATCCACTGCGCTGCCCTGCATCCTTCAGGGCCGGTACCCTCGACAGCCAGTGCCATGGCAACCGCTTGGGAGACAGTGCCCAAAATTGGAGGGAACCCAGGAGTCTGGGTGGGCACCGTTTGCAGCTCCCGGTCCTGCCCCCCCCATCTCACCAGCAAGAGAAGTGGGTGAGATGGTGCTATCCCCTTCCTGGCCTCATGCAGCAACAGGACTCAATGGGGAGGGGGTGTCTTGCCTGGACAGCCGCAGCCCGGGGCCTACTCGCCAGGCAGCCAAGCCTGGCTGGCAATGTGGTCCATGGCATGGGAATACAGTGGCCTCACACAGGGGGACTGGCCGGCGCTGGGCAACATGCCTGCCAGGTCACTGGTGTGGATGTGGCCTGGGACAGTGGTGCACAGACACCGCTGGGTGGGTGGGCCGGAGGGTCTCTTTCCAGTACCACATCACCACCCACCCCTCTGTTACCTAGAATGTCCTACTTCTGTATTCCACTGAGAATTGTTCCAGTCACAGCGTGTGTGGAATAAAGGACAGTCACCCCGATGTCAGTGATTATAACACCCCTTGTGTGACAGGGCGCTGGGCAAAGGGTTGCTGATTCAGCCCTCTCTCAGGCCAGCTCCCATTCAGGGGAATAAATTAGAGCTGGCTGGAGCTAACCTGGTCCTAACTGGGGAAGCAGAGACAGCTGCTGCCTGATTAACCTGGGGCTGTATAAAAGCCGCAGGGAAAAGGCAGAGAGTGGAAGCAGGGAGGGTGGCCTGCAGATGGGAACAAGCCTGTAAACAAACTGCACCGAGTGACTTTATGGACCTAGCAGGGGCAGGAGCCAAGGGGGCCATGCCGCACTCTGCTACACCTGGCATCCGTGGAGCTGTTGCTGTGTGTGTAAGGGTTTTATCTTGCGAACAACTCACTACAGGGAGTGGTGCTGACTGCCACGAGTCATTCCACTGCTTTCAAGGCAGTCAGCACCACTCCTGGTCCGAAATCTCTGAAAGATCAGGACCCTGGAGTTTAAATGTGGAAAAATAACATGCAGGAAGCCCCTAGCACTCGGGGTGGGAGGGGGAGTGCAGCCCCACCCCATCCTAGCAGCAGCCTGCTGCTCTCTTCTTCCTCCCGCTCCCGGACTGCTGGGGACTCCTTGTGCACTGTCCCCGCTGCTGTCCTGCCCTGGCCCACAGGCCTGACCTGCCCCAGCACCATGTGCTGCAGGAGCCTGCAGGAGCTAGAGGCTCTGGGCAGGGGGAGGAAGCACAAGGTGCCCTGGTCTAGTCCCGCACTGTGCTGCCGTGGGCTTCTCTGGAGACGTAGCCAGCCAGGTCCTGCCCTGACCTCGGGGTGAGCCGCCTGCCCTGCTTGGTGAGTTGCTTTTGCCCCAGTTGGGTGGGAGTTTGGGGGTGGGCTGTTATGTGACTCCTGTGGAGAAGGGGTGCAGCAAGAAATTGAGGGTACCTCTGCTCTACAGCAATGAAGAGGAATATTTAAGAGAATATTTGTTCCGGTGGATGGTGGTGGGTTTGTGGGCTGCCCTAGAGGAAGAACGCTCTGGAGTAAATGCATGAATGAACGGGCGTTTCTATTGCACGCGTCATCTAGTGCGATGATGATCTGCAGAAAAAAAGTTGCAAAACAAACCAACTCAGAGGGCATTTTTCAGAGAACTGTACTGAGGAGGGATACGCCACAAGTCAGCAGTTAACAACATGAGAACGGCTGTGCTGGGTCAGACCAATGGTCCCGCTAGCCCAGTATCCTGTCTTCCAACAATGGCTGGTCCCAGAACTTCAGGGAACTGTAAAAAACAGGGCAGCTGGAGTGATCCACCCGTCTTCTGGCAAACACTTCAGAGCATGGTTTTGCATCCATGCCCATCTTGACTGATGGACCTATCCTCTATGAACTTATCTAGTTCTTTTTTTAACCCAGTTATATTTTTGGCCTTCACAACATCCCCTGGCAATGAGTTCCACAGGTTAATTGTGCATTGTGTGACAAAGTACTTCTTGGTTGTATTAAACCTGCTGCCTATTAATTTTATTGGGTGATCCCTAGTTTTTGTAGTGTGGGAAAGGGCAAATAACACTTTTTTCCACACCAGTCATGATTTTATAGACCTCTATCATATCCCCATGAGTCGTCTCTGCTAAGATGAACAGCCCTAATCTTTTTAGTCTCTCCTCATATGGAAGCTGTTACATACCCTTGATCGTCTCTGTTTCCCTTCTCTGAACTTTTTCCAGTTCCCCTGTATCCTTTCTCAGATGGGGTGACCAGAATTGGTCACAGTATAGCAGGTGTGGGGGCACCAGGGACTTACATAATGGTATGTGAAATGTTCTACCTTATTTTCTATTCCTTTCCTAATAGTTCCTAGCAATCTCTTCGCCTTTTTGACCATTGCTGCACATTGAGCTGAACTATCCATGGTGACTCCAAGATCTCTCTAAGTGGTAACAGCTAATTTAGAACCCATCATTATAGATGTGCAGTAGGGATTATTTTTTCCAGTGTGCGTTACTTTGCACGTGTCAAGGTTGCATTTCATCTGCCATGTTGTTACCTCATCACCCAGCTTCGTGAGATCCCTTTGTAGCTCTTCACAGTCTGCTTTGAACTTCACTGTCTTGAATAATTTTGTATCATCTGTAAACTTTGCCATTTCACTGTTCACCCCCATTTCCAGATTAGTGGGTCAGATTTCAGGCATGTTACTGCCTTATTTCCATTCACAGAGTATGATTCTACTCTCACTTAAACCATGTTTACAGTGGTGAATCTCCATGGACTTCACTGGAGTTACTCCAGATTTACATTAGTGTAACTGAGCTCAGAATCAGGCCCACAGCTTCACCATGATGGAGAAAGAGAAAGGGCCAGATGTTTAAAGATATTCAGGTGCCTAAAGATGCAGATCGGCCCCTAGTGGGATTTCAGAAGCACCTACGGGCCTAACTCTTATTGAAATCAAACCCTTAAAAATGTGGTCCAAAGTGACTAAACTGAAGTCCCCCCAGACATGCCCAGAATCAGGCTATCCATAAAGTGAAAGCAAAACGATTGTTGATTTTTACCCATTGAGATCAGAAGCTCATAATTCTCCCTCATGACGTCCCGGTAAAACTCTCTCTGCCATTCTTCCAAAATCGCCCACTCCTCCGGGGAGAAATAGACACTGACATCCTCAAATGTTACCAGCCTCTGAAACACAAACAGCAACCCGCTCAGTGCCCACCTGGAACATGAAGGGCTAATGGTATCGGTGTGAGGTTAAAAGCTGCTGTGTGTGTGTGTGTGTGTGGGCGGGGGGTTAACAGTGTGTGAAGTAGGAAGCAGGTGAACAAATTCAGGGAACCCGAGGGTTTGTAACGGGATTGTGAGAATGCTCAGTTCTGGAACCCTTGTGCGGTACTTACCTTCCTGAAACCTGCCATTTGCCCTTCAACTAGCTACAGGCATATGCCTTGTCTTGTGGGTGCAAATACAGAGCTGGTTACCTACAATACATGGCATTGCCTTGCCAAGGAATGGTTTGTCTGCAGGGATCGTTACTTTGAGCTCCTCCAAAGAACATGCCCAGCCTTTGCAGAACAGTAACACATTTAGGTGACCATAACCACAGGTTATTTTTCTAATTCTCTTCCCAAAGACCATAGCTATTAATGCTGCACGACCTACGATCCAAACCCCTTCGAAAGCCGAGGGGCTGGATACGGATTCCCAGCTCCAAAGCTCGCCCTATGGTTTTGATTCTAGGTTGGATTCTAAACCTGGCAGGGTCTTATTTTCCTCTTCTGGCTAAGATGAAGCTGGAACCTGTTCTCATGTGATTTTGGCCTCATGTGGCACAAGACTTGTGAGATCAGCTGTTCCCGTGAGTTCTCTGCCGTTTGGGGATGAAATCTCACAAGAACAGCCGGGCTCTGTGCTGCTGAATATAAACCCTGAGTCCTGGTTCAGCTTCTAACCTGCGCTCCAGTCTAAAACTAATCTAGATTATCCCCTTCCATGCCCCATCTCCAAAATGAGGTTCTTCAGCCCAAGTGCACTTCTCAGCCATCTCGGGCCACGTTTTTAAATGGAACATGCACCTGACGACGGCTACAAATGCTCTATGGAGAGATGCAGTGCTGTAGGTCAGATCCCCTCAGATATGACAGCCTGGCACTGCTTTCCTGCATAGGGCAGATGGGGCAGCTTGAATATATATGTTCCCTGCTCCTAGGCAGGGTTTTTTAAAAGCTCTGCTCCAGGAATTACTCTGGGGCCGTTCTCTGGCCTGTGTTACCCAGGAGGTCAGACGAGATGATTACAATGAACAGTCCCGCCTGGCATTGGAATCGATGACTTTATAGTGGAGTCCCAGCCGAGAGGTATTTTACCCTTTCATTAGAAACTGCTCAAGTAGAACGAAATCCAAGTCTCAACCTATGTATTTAGAAACCTGCAGGCTGCAGCTAGGGTGACCAGATGTCACGATTTTATAGGGACAGTCCCTATATTTAGGGCTTTGTCTTATACAGGCGCCTATCACCCCCCATCCCTGTCCTGATTTTTTGCACTTGCTATCTGGTCACCCTAGCTGCAGCCTAACTGGTTGGCTCAGGCTGAGTATCAGGACACAGAGACACATCCTGATCTTGGTGTAAATCTGGAGCTACTCCACTTAATTCAGAAGAGCTGCTCTGGATTTACACCAGTGTAACTGAGATCGCCATCTGCTTCATGACAGATTCTTCGGTGTATTTCTAATTTATCTGCAAACACGATGTTCAAGGTAAATGTCCTACCTGAGCGGAGATCTCCTCAGCCATTCCCCTCTGATGCTGGAATGAACCGGGTGTAGATGGGCTTTCTTGGCTGGAACTCCTCAGACCATGAGGACCCCAGATCCGGTTTTTTTTTTTAATCAATCAGTATTTAGAGATTCCTATTCCCCCTGCCCGTTGTTTCTCTCTTAATGGCTGCCAGTGCAGAGAGACTCTGGTCTGATTTCAGGTTACCAGGAAAGGCAGTGAAAGATTAGACAGAAGAAAAAGGGGGGCGATCTGCAGGCAGGACTATGAGGGATTTTTTTTTTAAAGCAAACCCTGACAAACTAAGGATGCTGAGGAATAAGGCAGTTACCCACAGAGATCACATGTGCAGCTGTCTTAGCCCCATAGAGTCCCTTCTATTGTAAAGCTTTTACTCCTACAGAGCTGCAAAGCATTCCTGGGAGCTGTAGTCCTTCCCCGGAAGGTACTGAAGCTGCCTGTGATCACAGCACAGATGTTTAACCTTATCAGAGAGGGAGAACTACACTTCCCATCAGCCCACGGAGCAGTCATGTAAACCCTTTGTTTTCTGCATGGCTGCTGTGGCAAACCTTCCCACCCTTGCACTGCCAGCAAAGCCCGTCCCCTCTGCATTACAAATCAGTCTCTTTACATTTAGGAGACTAAGGGTCTGATCCCCCAGCCCTCCATGGACCCACTTGCATGAGTAGAGTCCTCAGAGGTCTAGAGTTGGTGAAACTTGGGCACGCGTCTGAGCCAGCTTTTCAGGGCCCCCCTCCGATGTTGGTGGGCGCCTTTTAACGGTGGGTACGTAGAGCAGCATTTAGAGAGTGATGTACTTGCACCCAGATTTAAGTGTGGGGCAAACAGTCTGGCACTATATACTGCAGGTGCAAACATACTTGGGGGGAAGAGGCTTGGTATAGGCTTCGTTACAAATCCAGTGTGTTGGTTTTGCTTAGATACTATGGTGATGGGCATGTTATAAATGTGTGGATATGATTAGACCATGTAAATTGCAGGATGATTCACCACCATTTAGTCCTGTGGATTCTCTATTACTGGTCATTTTAAAACCAAGGTAGGATGTTTTTCTAAAGAGCTCTTCTCTAGGAATTATTTTGGGGGTTGTCCTCTGGCCTGTATTATACAGGGGGTCAGACCAAATGATCACAATGGTCCCTTTTGGCCTTGGAATCTATAAATACAACATCCAAGTTGCCCTCTAACCTTGTCTGTACATTTCATCCTCTCTCCCTTCCCTTTGTCAGCTGGCAGAGCTCTGTAGGCATCACAGCAGAGGTGAGTTTTCGGGGATTTACAGGCAGAGGCTGATAGGTCAACGGACCTTAGAATCATAGAATATCAGGGTTGTAAGGGACCTCAGGAGGTCATCTAGTCCAACCCCCTGCTCAAAGCAGGACCAATCCCCAATTAAATCATCCCAGCCAGGGCTTTGTCAAGCCTGACCTTAAAAATTTCTAAGGAAGGAGATTCCACCCCCTCCCTAAGTAACTCATTCCAGTGCTTCACCACCCTCCTAGTGAAAAAGTTTTTCCTAATATCCAACCTAAACCTCCCCCACTGCAACTTGAGACCATTACTCCTTGTCCTGTCATCTTCTACAACTGAGAATAGTCTAGAACCATCCTCTTTGGAACCACCTCTCAGGTAGTTGAAAGCAGCTATCAAATCCCCCCTCATTCTTCTCTTCTGCAGACTAAACAATCCCAGTTCCCTCAGCCTCTCCTCATAAGTCATGTGTTCCAGACTCCTAATCATTTTTGTTGCCCTTCGCTGGACTCTCTCCAATTTTTCCACATCCTTCTTGTAGTGTGGGGCCCAAAACTGGACACAGTACTCCAGATGAGGCCTCACCAATGTCGAATAGAGGGGAACGATCACCTCCCTCGATCTGCTGGCAATGCCCCTACTTATACATCCCAAAATGCCATTGCCCTTCTTGGCAACAAGGGCACACTGCTGACTCATATCCAGCTTCTCGTCCACTGTCACCCCTAGGTCCTTTTCCACAGAACTGCTGCCTAGCCATTCGGTCCCTAGTCTGTAGCTGTGCATTGGGTTCTTCCGTCCTAAGTGCAGGACCCTGCACTTATCCTTGTTGAACCTCATCAGATTTCTTTTGGCCCAATCCTCCAATTTATCTAGGTTCCTCTGTATCCTATCCCTACCTGCCACCGTATCGACCACTCCTCCTAGTTTAGTACCATCCGCAAATTTGCTGAGGGTGCAATCCACACCATCCTCCAGATCATTTATGAAGATATTGAAGAAAACCGGCCCCAGAACCGACCCTTGGGGCACTCCACATGATACCGGCTGCCATCTAGACATGGAGCCATTGATCACTACCCATTGAGCCTGACAATCTAGCCAGCTTTCTACCCACCTTATAGTGCATTCATCCAGCCCATACTTCCTTAACTTGCTGACAAGAATACTGTGGGAGACCGTGTCAAAAGCTTTGCTAAAGTCAAGAAACAATACATCCACTGCTTTCCCTTCATCCATAGAAGCAGTAATCTCATCATAGAAGGTGATTAGATTAGTCAGGCATGACCTTCCCTTGGTGAATCCATGCTGACTGTTCCTGATCACTTTCCTCTCGTGTAAGTGCTTCAGGATTGATTCCTTGAGGACCTGCTCCATGATTTTTCCGGGGACTGATGTGAGGCTGACTGGCCTGTAGTTCCCAGGATCCTCCTTCCTCCCTTTTTAAAAGATGGGCACTACATTAGCCTTTTTCCAGTCGTCCAGGATTTCCCTCGATCGCCATGAGTTTTTAAAGATAATGGCCAATGGCTCTGCAATCACAGCCGCCAACTCCTTCAGCACTCTCGGATGCAACTCGTCCGGCCCCATGGACTTGTGCACGTCCAGTTTTTCTAAATAGTCCTGAACCACTTCTTTCTCCACAGAGGGCTGGCCACCTACTCCCCATGCTGTGTTGCCCAGCGCAGCAGTGTGGGAGCTGATCTTGTTCGTGAAGACAGAGGCAAAAAAAGCATTGAGTACATTGGCTGTTTCCACATCCTCTGTCACTAGGTTGCCTCCCTCATTCAGTAAGGGGCCCACACTTTCCTTGGCTTTCTTCTTGTTGCCAACATACCTGAAGAAACCCTTCTTGTTACTCTTAACATCTCTTGCTAGCTGCAGCTCCAGGTGCGATTTGGCCCTCCTGATTTCATTCCTACATGTCTGAGCAACATTTTTATACTCTTCCCTGGTCATTTGTCCAATCTTCCACATCTTGTAAGCTTCTTTTTTATGTTTAAGATCCGCAAGGATTTCACTGTTAAGCCAAGCTGGTCGCCTGCTGTTTACTATTCTTTCGACACATCGGGATGGTTTGTCCCTGTAACATCAGTAGGGATTCTTTGAAATACAGCCAGCTCTCCTGGACTCCTTTCCTCCTCATGTTATTCCCCCAGGGGATCCTACCCATCCGTTCCCTGAGGGAGTCGAAGTCTGCTTTCCTGAAGTCCAGGGTCCGTATTCTGCTGCTTACCTTTCTTCCCTGTGTCAGGATCCTGCACTCGACCAACTCATGGTCACTGTCTCCCAGATTCCCATCCACTTTTGCTTTCCTTACTGATTCTTCCTGGTTTGTGAGCAGCAGGTCAAGAAAAGCTCCCCCCCAGTTGGTTCCTCCAGCACTTGCACCAGGAAATTGTCCCCTACATTTTGCAAAAACTTCCTGGATTGTCTGTGCACCGCTGTATTGCTCTCCCAGCAGATATCAGGGTGATTGAAGTTGCCCATGAGAACAAGGGCCTGCGATCTAGTAGCTTCTGCGAGTTGCCGGAAGAAAGCTTCATCCACCTCATCCCCACCTTGCTGGGGAACTTTTACTAGGTGGTGCTGAAGAAATCAGAGCCATGTCTGAGGCTCGAAGCTGAGTGGTGGACAGCAAAGGCTGGGTTATTTGTCAGTGAAAAGGTGGGGTAAAATACCAGATCAGAGAGGGTGAGGCTAAGTCACAAAGAGGTGTTGTTAGCAGCAGTGTTCAGAGGGGGCCAATAAGGATTGTGAGTTTCCCTAGCCCTTAACGGAAGGGATCGGGGCCAGGTCTGAAGTTTTAACAAAGACATCTTTCTTCCAAGCGTTTCTCGGGCATCTGAGTTAAATGTGTCAACAAACGCAAACAAAAACCAAAGCGTTTTAAACGTGCTGAATAACAATTATCTCCCCACTCAATTAATCAAGGGTCAGTTGAATGGTCTCTCTAGTGCCATAAGTCTAGTTCTGTTTGCCTGTCTTTTTATACCATCCTCATCATCATAGTGTATGAACATCTCCAGCGATTCAGAGTTTTCTAGTCATCCATAGAGTCTTCCACGAAAAAAACAGATTAAAGAAGACCTAAATTTCTAAGGTAAAAAACAAGGAGAGGAGGCGAGGAGTCCGGAGGCACCTTAAAGACTCACAGATTTATTTGGACATAAGCTTTGGTGGGTAAAAAACCCACTTCTTCAGATGCCAAAATAAAAAAAAAGTGGTTTTTTACCCACGAAAGCTTATGTCCAAATGAATCTGTTAGTCTTTGAGGTGCCACCGCACTTCTGGTTGTTTTTGTGGATACAGACTAACATGGCTACCCCCTGACACTTGACTTTTTTAATACATCTTAGAATGTTTTTTTATAAAAGGCACAAACCCATTTCACCCCTTTGCAGCTCGCTTTCTGGATTCATCTGCACACGGTGACCAGATGGTCTTTGGCCCAGAAAGCGGGATGATCTGGGAGGATACATACCTACAACATACATGACTGCACAGCGGACAGAAGTGTGTAGGCAGCGTTGTGGTAGCCGGTGGGTGCCAGGGGGGGACAGCGACAAGGCGGGGAAGGTCATATCTTTTATTGGACCAACTTCTGGGGCGGGGGGGGGGGGAAGAGAAGCTTTGGAGCACCTTGAGGGGGCCATTTATGGATCTGGGGCAAAAACTGGGGATTGGTCCTGCTTTGAGCAGGGGGTTGGACTAGATGACCTCCTGAGGTCCCTTCCCACCCTGATATTCTAGGATTCTCTGAATACACCCAGCTCTTCTCTCCGGACTGACCCTGGGGGGTCACAGTTTGTCTGGCCGGTGTCTCCTCGCCAGGGCGGAGGCCTGTCAGCCCGTCCCCACGCCGTGATAAAACAGGAAATCGCAGCAATCGCCAGCCTCCTTCCCCTCGCAGGAAGTGATCCAGCGGCTCCCAGGGATGCGCTGGGAGGCTGGAAGCCCCGCACAATGGAGCGGGCTCGGTGTGACTCGCCAAGGGCGAGCTGAGTTCCCGGCATCACCGGCGCACTCGCCCGTGCGGTGTGAATCCAGCCTGTCCTGCTTCCCACACGCCGCCTCTTGCTCCGCAAGCTCCTCTCCGCCCCTGCCCGCGGGGGAGTCTCTCAGCGGCGCGGGGCTGGGGGAGGAGAAGGAAGCGGAGCGAGGCACAAGCTCCGCATTGCAGCCGAGCCCGGGAGCCCGGCGCACCGAGCCGAAGCGGGGAATCCGCCCGAGGAAGGCCCAGCCACCTCCGCTCCCGTCGGACGCTTCCAGCCAGCTCGCCGCCTGCTTGCACCGAGGGAGCCGGGGAGTTGCACCCGGGACCCAGCCTCTGCCTCCCGGGGAAGAGCCCGGGCTGGGTTGCTGTACACAAACCTCCCGGCGCTCGCTGCGGGTCCCGCACCGGTGCAGCGTCTGCGCGCGGCCACGCCGGAGTGAAAGCGGATCTGGGTAAGAGCGGTCGCTTGGGGATTCCGCAGTAAGGCGCGTGGGGGGGGACCCCGGCCCAGTGACTGGCTGCTCTGCGTGGCCGGGGCCCTGCGGCCGCGCCGAGGGGTGGGGGCGGGGCAGTACCGGGCTGGACGCGGGTGGGTGTCGGGGGGCAGCACGCGCCGGGGCATTCACACGGCCCAGCAGAGGGGAGACGGGTCCCGCCCACGCCGCAGGCCCACGGGCGCGAGCGGGCTGCCAGCCCAAGGGAGTGCGAGGCGCTGCCCGGCTCCCGTGGAGCGCGAGCTCTGCCACCGCCTGGCTGCACGGCCTTGGGCAAGTCACTTCGCCGTGGGCGAGGCTAACACGCCTGGCGGGGGCATCGTGGGGCTCCGCGTTTGCTCCTGGCTGTCACACGCGGCTGCCCTGTCTCCGTGCGGACACAGTGCGGGGTCCTAGGCTGCCCCCAGCGGGCAGCACTTGCTGGTCCAGGGCTAAGCCTGATTCGTTGCATGCTGGGACTTGTAGTCTCTGTGGGCGGCACTGTGAAGGGGGAGTTTGGCTGCTACCAGCCCCACTTTGTGGGCAGGACCTTCATCACTTGGGCTCCTGGGTCTCCATGCAGTCGCCTGCTGGGGAAAGCTGGGGCACCCTAATTCAGCTGCTTGAGCGTATTCAAGCAGAGGGACAACTTCCCTCTGGTTGCAACATATTCCAATGAGGAGGAACCCCCCAGCCATCAGCCCCCCCCCCCCACCTTGTGCTGTGATCCCCTCATGCCTTCCCGTTAAGCAGTCAGGCTAGGAGAGTTGGAGACCTCCCAGGATACACAGATGTGGTGAGACTGAATAGATGTCACTCTTCCCTCTACTCCAGTACTGAATAAATACCAGGGTGTAGACATGCACGGGTCACTGTTGCTGTAGGTACCATCCTTCAGGTGAGGTATACAAGACAGCCAGGCCCTGATCACTGATAGTCATTACAGGAACCATGGCACGCTGGGTAAGGGTCAGTGCCCTATTTGACTTGATTGGTTACACTGTCTTTATTTAAATTCCCTCCACAGCTGAAATTGGAGTCTTCCTTTTGGGTGCTTAGCTGTTGTTGTGTGGTGTTTCAGGGCTCTCGTATTCCACCCTGGAGGAGGCTGCGTTTCAGCATGATCCCCTTCATCTCTGTATCCGTTTATATTTGTAAACCGCACTGGGGCTATTCTGAGTAGAAGTGGACAAATCAATGAAATGGGGGGGTTGTTAATAATAATAAAACCCAGCTGTCTTCAGGCAGAGTTAATGGCTGTTGATGCTGGAAGTGACCGTGAGGAGTCTGTTCAGTGTCTAAGGGTGTGTTCACGGCTCTTTTCCACTGGGGCCTGGGTTACTACCTGCAGTGTGTTTGTTTATCCAGGAGATGACGGTCCCATGAGTGCGGATCAGAAGCAGGATCTCATGACTCACCTGACGCCCCCCCCCGGAGAAAGGCCATTCACGTTTCCCGCTTGCGACGAAAGCTTTAGCGATGAGAGAAACCTCATAATTCACAGCCAGGCGGAGGAACGGGAGTACAAATGCATTCTGTGCGGGAAATGCTTCAACCAGCAGCCCAGCCTGACCCGGCACCAGAAGAACCACACGGGGGAGAGGGCCTACGTCTGCCCCGAGTGCGGTAAGAGCTTCAGCCTCAAGCACAACCTGATTATCCATCAGCGCACGCACACGGGCGAGCGGCCCTACAAGTGCAGTGTCTGCGAGAAGAGCTTCAGCCTGAAGCAGAACCTCGTCACCCACCAGCGCATCCACACCGGGGAGCGGCCCTTCGCCTGCCCCGAGTGTGGGAAGAGCTTCCGGGAGCAGCGATTCCTCCTCAACCACCAGAGGACCCACACGGAGGAGCGGCCCTACGAATGCAGTGACTGCGGCAAGGCCTTCAAGGAGAAGCAGACACTCGCCAGCCACCAGAGGACCCATAGCGGGGACAGGCCGTACCAGTGCACCGAGTGCGGGAAGAGCTTCAGCCAGCGCACGTTCCTGGTGACGCACGAGAAGACCCACCAAGGGGGGAGCCCGTTCACCTGCGACGAGTGCGGGAAGAGCTTCAGTTGCAAGAGCGGCCTCGTCACCCACCAGCGCATCCACACCGGGGAGCGGCCCTTCGCCTGCCCCGACTGCGGGAAGCGCTTCAGCCAGAAAGGCTCTCTGAAAATCCACCAGAGAATCCACACTGGGGAGACCCCCTTCACATGCCCCGAGTGCGGGAAAACCTTCACGCAGAAGATAAACCTGACTACGCACCAGAGAACCCACCTGGGAGACAAAGCCCTGACATGAGCCTGATGAAGTGCTAAAAGCTTTGCAGAGCGGATAGCTCTGAACTCCACTGGGAGCTCCTGGAGGGGCCCATGACTGCACTGGACGTGAGAGGCTGAATGGCAGAGACACCATGTGAACGTTCGGAGTGTCCAGAAGGCCTCAGTCGCTCCTTACGCACCCCGGAGTCCCCACAGGGGATACTGATTGTCTTCACGCACTGACTCTGGGTCCCCCTGTACAGCTCCTCTTTCCATTGGTCGGTCAGGTTCGTGCTCTTCTGTGCCCACCCCACATAGAAGCCCCAGAAGGAATCCCAAGTCCCAGCGCCCCGACTCCATGGTGATGGCCTCGCCCTCCACCCACGTCCCTCTCCCAGCTCCCTGTCCCTGTCCCGGCTCGCTCAGCTTCCTGTGCTTGGGAGCAGATGAGCTAAACAATGAGGGAAACTCCTGGCGAAGTTCTTTATTGCTGCTGTAGGGACTGATCCTGTGAAGTGCTGAGTCCCGTCAGTACCCTTCAGCCTCCATTGGAGACACCTGACATCTTGCAGGGTCAGACCTGTCTGGCCTGCTTTTCAGAGGTGCTGAGCACCCACTCCTCCTGCTGGCTCCCATGGGAGCGGTGAATGCCAAGCACCCCTGAAAACTAGGAACAGCTCTCTTCACTTTCTCTCTGTCATGGAGCATTGCAGCCTTGAGGACCTTAAAGCCCGTAGTTCTGGCCTGGCCAATATTCAGCCCTGGGATCACTGCAGGCCCAGTGTTCTACAGCGTGGGCCACAAGGGCCCTGGTCTTCCAAACGGCGTTCGCCTGGCTGCTCAGAGCAAGTCGAGGCCAGGCATGCTGGGATCGGGGCTCTCTGTAAGCCCCTCCTCCATATCAAGGGTTAGGGGAGCTGCACTCACTTCTTGCCAGTTAGACACAGCTCCCAGGCTGTTGGTTAAATACCCTTAGCTGGGCAGTTGGGGTGCGTCTGCTGCAGCCCCTTTTGGGACAGCGGAAGCACGAAGGTACCAGCAGCTCTGCGTTAGGGGATGCAGGCAGGGTGGCTGGTGCCAGTGAACAGAGCAGAGGGGAGTGTGCCCAGAGAAGGCAAACGTGGCTGCACCATCCCAGCCCTTGGCTGAATTAAGAGTGCCTTGTGACCATTGCAGAGCTGTGTAAATTACAGCAGTTGTCAGTCGTGTTTGCCCGGCTTCCCCCCCCCAGCTCTTGCTCTGGGGTGTTTGGCCCTGGCACTGGCCCGTAAAGCACTATTTATATGTGCTCGGTATTGTTTGCGTTGGAAATTTTCCACTAGCGCATGAATTAATCTCTGAATGTGTTCATTTACCCAGGGAGCGAGAAGGATGAGTGTGAAAAAGAAGCAGGAGCTCATGACTCATGTGAAATATTCATACACTGTATGTGGGAAAAGCTTCAGCCCACAGCCACCTCTCCTAGAAACCACACAGGAGAGAAGGTGGCACCTGGAGCAGGATCTCATCCCACCCCCTGGAATCCAACCCAGAGAAACTGTGTTATCCTCATAATTGATTAAAAAAAAAAAAAACTTCAGAGACCAGAGATTTCTTCTAAATCACCAGGGACCCTACACGGAGCAGAGACTGAGCAAATATAGTCCTTGCTGCAAAACCTTCAGGGAGAAGCAGGCTCACAAAACCCCAGAGAACCTGCACTTGGGAGAGACCATCCCAGGTAACTGAATGTGGGAGAGGCTTGGTCTGAGGATATTCCTGCTGACATCTGAGAAAATCCGCAAAGGAGGGGCCCCATTTACCTGCTCTGAGCACGGGACATGCCTCAGCTGTCATTATACCCCAGAGAATCCGTACCAGAGGAGACCATTTAAATGCCCCAAGGGAGGGCACGCTCCTCATAAGATAAAACTTCCCCAGTGAATCTGCATGAGTGAGATCACTTAACCAGAACTGGAGAACTAAGGAACTGCAGAGATAAGCTAAGAATAATTCTCTCTGCCGGAATCACTGGGTATGGTTCTGTGACCTGGCTGGTGCAGGAGGTCTGGCTAGAGGAGCACAGTGATTTCTTCTGGCTTTAAATTCTGTGAATCTGTAATTCTGAATATACACCTGAGACCTCCTGAAGGTGGGAAAATATTTTGATAAAACACAAGGATAGACATCATACAAATGTCATGTACGTTGGAAAAATCTTGTTCGCTCCCCTTGCTGTACAGGACAGCAAGAAATCTCCAAGTGGCTGCACTGGAGTGTTGCTCCCTGGTTGCTGTTACAGGCCAGTTCAAGGAGAGTTGCTATGCCAGTGGCATGTAGTTGCATCCACATTTTTCCCTTTGTGATATTTCCCACCTCCTGTTCTAGTCTCTTCTGGTCCTTTCTGTTTGTGTTTGTAATGTTTCTTTTCTATGCCTGAAGATTTCGGGCAGAAGGGGAAGGTTTCATTAATGTTTCAAAAGGAGGCAAGTTTCTGCTGCATGTGAGGAGGGCAAGAATTCAGTCTGTTTCCCCTGGGAGAGGCAGCTGCTGGAAAAGGCCATCAGTGCAGTCAGCATAAAACTCAAGAGATGTCCAACACAAACGGTTCCTGCCTGTGTCACTCAGCTGTTCAGATGAGTAAAGAGAAATGGTTTGGAAAAATGAATTTTCCTTTCATGGTTTTCTGCCGTTTGCTCAGTGTTACATCTCACTCTGCCTGGGCAAGGAAACCAGATTGGTCAGTTTTAGTTTCTAGCCATTTTCACTTTCCGGGTCTCGCCATGGGCATATCGTTACTGGGTTCAGTGGAGCTGTATTGGGGTAAAATTAACCCATGGATTTCAAGTCATAACAGCTGATACATCCAGAGATTAACATCATAGATCAGACTTTAGGGCCCAGTCCAACTCCTGTTGAAATAAATGGACAGGCTCTCATTGACTTCAGTGGGAACAGGAGCAGAAAGGCTCAATCCTTCAAGGTGCTGAATACTCTGGACATGATCCAGCAAAGCAAAGCACTTTGGCACATGCATTGGCATCAGTGGGACTACTCACTGGTTTAGCAAGGGCGTAAGTGCTTCACTGGATCAGGGTCAGAGTGCTGAGCACCTTGCAGGATTGAGGCCTTAGTGATCGAGGAGAAAATCTGATCACCCTTATCCTACCAAGGGATAGGGTACCCACCCTGGATGAGAGAGCACGTGTATCTCATCGTCAGAGATTCATGCAAACACTCCGATCGGTACGAGGTTTTTGAGATCCTCACCCTCCCAACACCCTTTATTTAAAAAAAAAAATCTGAATGTTGTCTGTAACCCCAGAGGATTGGCTGGGTAAGTTTCTCTTTGGGAAGGCACGGCTACCATTTCCCCAAGACCTTTCTATGGCTGGAGAGTGCCGTATTCCTGATTAAGAGGCATGTGATGGCTCGTATTTCTATAGAGGATCCTGGGTCTTTAACTATCTGCTTGAATACTTGTAGTGACCCCTGCCTGGGCAGAAGGAGATGGGCTGATTTAAAGGGTGTGAAAATATGACAGGAGCATGGTGGGGAGGGGCATGTCTGCTGAGGGTTAATCCTGGGGGGAAGCAGCAGTGAAATGGGGGGTGTCTCTCGGGTACTGTAGCTGGAATGCTAGAGATCAATAAAGGAAGGTGTGTTTGAAAGGAACTTTGCGCTGTGTGATGATTGATTGATGTGAAAATCTGTCCTGATCGCGGCTCACCCATGATCTTCCAGCATCAGCCCCTGGTTAGGTGTAACGAACTGGCTGCACAGATATGGCTATCCCCACTCTCACGGCCCAGGAACATCAGCGCTTAAACCACTGGCTTCTACCCGTTCAGCTAAAGGGGAAAAAAACAACCACGCTCCGTTAGCTTGAGGCAGTAGCAGACTGTGGTGGTCACTGGGGCTTGGGAGACACAATCACATGCGCTTAACCAGTGGGAACCCTTGAGCCCTGGAGCTGCAATGGCCCTCGGAAGCAGCGTCCCATCAGCACGTGGGAGGCCCTGTGGACCCATGGAATGTACTCCAGGCCACATGCAACAGTGCACAGACTTCGGTCTAGTTCCTCCCCTCCGCTTCCATGAGCGTAAGGGACGTGGGGGCTGGCGGAGGAGGGATGCTGGGTGCGGGGGAATGACACCCTCACATCATCCCCCCCAATGGAAGCTTCTCCAGCGAGCACTGTGAGCTCAAGGCCCCGTGGGGACGCCATCCACAGGTGTGCTGGTCACCTTCTCTTCCAGAGCATTCCCTGAGAGGTTAACCAAACCAGGCCCTCTCCCCAAGATGGGGGATGCCCAGAACAAATATGGGGTGGAGCAGAAAACAAGCCCTTGTCCCCCTCCCAGCTTTCTCTATTTCATCAGTTCCCTCCTGCTGCCCAACACCTCTGTTCAGTAATGATCTCAAAGCCGTATTCTTGTGCCTGTAGCCGAATGGGATTTATTCAGATGAAAGGAAGAGATCCACACAATAAACTGGGTTTCTTCGGAGATCACTTGCCTTCAGGGTGGAGTTTCAGGAGATCAGAGACCTCCCTCGTAACATATGTGCCAAAGACTCACCCGCTGGGTTTCCCAAACAGTACTTCCAAGGGGAGCTGCGTGACTGAGCGCATTTTCCGTGCCCTCGCTGTTAATGCGATGCGAACGCCAGTCTGAGAAACTCATTTCAGGATCTGAATTTGTCACCTAATCTCCTCCCACTGGAGTAGTTCTTCCGCACAATCCCGTTGCAGCCAAGATGGAGGGCTCTGCCGCAGCTAATGAGAGTAGCATCTCCATGTGCCCCAGCTCCTCGCGCAGGTCTGGTTTGATCCCTATGAGCCCCATGGCACCAGCTGGGGTCTTTGAGCTGCTGCTCCGGCCGGTATTTCTCTGTGCGTACTGAGCCGCAGGGCCTGCTGCTAGGAGGCACCATCTGTTT
Organism: Lepidochelys kempii; assembly: GCF_965140285.1. Classification (NCBI taxonomy): domain Eukaryota; kingdom Metazoa; phylum Chordata; order Testudines; family Cheloniidae; genus Lepidochelys; species Lepidochelys kempii. The sequence goes on along the minus strand of NC_136381.1, from coordinate 269,832,670 downwards.
TATCTGTGTATGAATCAATGAAGTGTTGGCTTCTTTCCCGGGGGTGGGAGGAAAAGTTTTTTAACCCCACGGAACGGCCCAGTCCGTATGCCTATGGCCTGAGAGGGAGAGGGCAATTCTCAGCTAGTCGCATACACCTAGTGTGCGGTCCTCCGATGCCATCCTGCAGCTCATCTCTTTTACTCCCTCCCGTGTACCCTCGGAAGGCCCCACTCTGGCCAGAGCTGTCTTGGAAACAGGGTTGCACGTCCAGGGTCAAGAGGCATTTAGTGTTCTACCCGGGGCAGGTAAGTCTACCCGGCCTGGGGGCAGGGGACCAATCCAAGAGCCCCAGCCCCTGGCATCCACATGGCTGCTAGAACAAGGAACTATATAAAACAAAGCAAAAAAAAAAAAAACCAACCCCAAATAAAACCGAGAATTTTCTTCTAACCACTTAACTATCTAGAAAGAAATTCTCCAGCCTCAGCTCACAGGTAAGGAGAACTGTGCAGTATCCAGGCTAGCAGGTTCATGCACCATTACCCCCTAGTGTGTGTCTGGAGCCAGGGAGGGAGGAAAGCCTCGCTGCTACTGTCTTCTCAGGGCCATCCCTGTGGTCTTGGGTTTGAGGAGCCCACTGCTGCAGGAGTGCAGCTGAGTTGGTTGTGGTGGCGTCTATGGACATGTGGCCATGGACCGTTATGCCGTATCCGAGAACTTCCCAGCCCATTTAAAAATTGTAACATGAAGTCTTCAAGGACCAATAGGAAATGCTCTGATAACTGATGATCTGGTCACTTTGGGAATTTTCTTCTCATTTGATTTTTGAAAACCAGTGCTAACAATTGCATGCAGGACACAACTTTTTGCCACCACATCACATGTCTAATTTGCTGACCACCGTCAGACCTGGGTCCATTCCAGCCATTTCTGCTTCCCAGGTGTCTCCTTCCCCACTGAGTATGTGAGATTCTGGTTACTTTCCTTGACATGTACTAACTGCTTTTTTCCAAGTTGATCTTAATTTAGTTATTTCCTGCCCAGGTCTCTAATCCCACTAGGACCCTTGGGATTATTGATGTTAGCAAGTCCTTCCAATTTGGTATCATGTACAGATTTCATTGGTGTGCTGGTCATCTCATCTTTCAGATCACTGACTGAGATGTTAACTAAAACAGGACCTCTCACCAGTTCCTGTAAACCCTGTGAGACACCTCCCTATAACTGGTTACATGGCCATTTCTGATTACTCTTTGTGAAAATACCCCAGTGATGGGAACCATAATAAGAACATAGATAGGTTAGACTGACTGGTCTTCCAGCCGGTTTTCAATCCACACCAATCTGAATGAACTTTTGAAAGGAAATTTTGTGAGTCACAGAATCAAATGTTTGACTAAAATCCAAATATATTTCACATTTCTGATTTATTGCAGTCACTTCACCCACTAATTCACCGTTCTGCCAAAATGCCAGGTGTGTTTATGCAGGAAATTTTATTCTTTTCACAGAGAATCTCCGAATACATCTCATCTTTTCTATATTCGTCTTACAGACCATCAGCACCTCTTAGGGTTAGTTATAGACAACCAATCTGTGTCTTGTGCAACACGAAACACATTCTCTGTGCCTAAGATATTCCTCATAATAATTAACCCAAGCTCATTATTGCTCATGGTTCTGTTCCTTGTGGCTGATCAGTGATTTTTTTTCTGTAATATATGTTTTACTGTTTTTACTAGGCTATGAGTTACAGACCTTAATTGCCAGGATCACTCTCCTTATCACATTAGAAAATCAATACCACATTTAAAGAGAATTCTGTGCTCCATCTTTCTACGGAACAATGGGTCGAGTAGCTTCCATCTCAACACAATTAAATGGTAAGGAACGGACATCAGCAACTCTTAGTGCTGATTTTAATGTTTGTGCATTAAGGACCATATAGTAGACAGGAACTCGAAACTGTAAAGTCAATGAGGCGAAGCCTTTCCTTTACACCTGTCCGTAAACTGCTCAGCATCTGCTGCCATTATGCAAATAATAAATAATAGAAATACATTCTAAGAAAGCCGGCATTCACAGCCTGAGTGTGCGTCATACAAATGGCACAGTTACAGCTCATTCATCTCCCGGGTCACCTTTCAAACCTTCTTTTTCTCGGGCATTTGTCTGGTGTGATGTTTCCCAGCACCCAATTTCATCACCCGACGTCCCAACAGGTAAAGGACTTGTTAGGAATTGCCCATGCATTGGCAGGACACAGAATGGAAACCCTTGTGTCCTCACCCACATGACTTCTACTTCACAGCATGGCACTCTCTGCTTCCATTTGCTCTGGTTGGACTTAAATCTGGAAGAATGAACATCTTAGCATGTGCTTCGAGCTAAGCTTTCTGCTGCCCAGTGGCTGCCAGAACTTGGTCCCATCCCTCGTGTCCAGCAAGGTCATTGATAAATGTCCCACCAAGACCTGCACCTCCAGAAAGTGGTGCATATATGTGGTATTTCTCTACGTGCAAAGGGTGATCTTTGGTAACTAAATTCAGGAAGTCCCCTTCAAACTCCTCCATGAAATAGGCGGGACTGGATGCTTCCTTCCCCACTGGAATACCAGCATTCACTCATGATGAGCGAGAATCTGGATCACAGGGCTCTTCTCTAGGAGACAATCATACATTAACAACATTGTGTTATTGGAGTAATCTCTTTGCTAGTTGTGGCTGGTGGGTTTTTGTATGGTGTATGTTGTGCGTTTGGGTTTGTTGCCCGTCTCAAACTGCCTGTCCCTTGAGGGCATTAGCTTTTTAAATTTAAGACTTCAAGTATACCCAGTAGGGAGGTTAGTGATGCTTGTCATGGGTCCATCCTTGCCAGGATCCCCCAGAAGTTCTTTCACCAACTGTCCTTTTCTGAAGATGCTGGTGTTCTGTTTGCTGCCAGGGGATCCAGCCTTTCCGGCTCAGCTAAACCCAGGGAAAGTTATAGCTTAAAGGTCTTCTCTGCCCCAGCTCTAGCTTTGTTTACACCATCAGCATCAATGTCAAGACAGATGTTTCTTGTGTGAGATAAGTGCCTTAGAAATGGAATCACTTTCCTTTAAAGTGTGCACTTTCTACTCCAAATGCATGTGCGCAGACAGCAAACATAAAGGGCTCGATTGCAAATTCTCCATGGACTTCAATGGGAGCAGGACTGGCTCTGCGAAGCATTCTCTGTGTTTTGAACCAGTTTCTTTGGCCCTGCCTGCCCGAGAGGGACAACATTTTAGACAGAGCTCTTCTGAAATAAAATTGTTTCAGGAAGGCGTGAACACAACTTCCAAATGGATCCCCAGCCCGCTACAGGCTGTGTGACAAACTGGTTGACCTACACGGCTTCCTAGACTAGGATTCTGCCTCATTTAATTAATTGATGTTTACAAGTACCTGCAAGTCTAGGACACTACGTAAATTGTGCATGATGCTTATCACTGTTACCTAGTTGGCTAGTAAAATGGTTTATGGCAAGTTCTACCCAGTCTACACAACTGAGACCCAATCCAGTGTTCACTGAAGTCAACAGAAAGATTCCCATTGATTGGATCAGGTCCTTAGAGAGACCGGGAAGGCCCAGACGTCCTGACGCCTCTCTGGGAAGCATTCTGTTTCAGAATGGCTCTGGCTAATGCCCTATACCTGGGGCGTAGCCGGGGCCTTTAACTGGTGTATGGATATGGGCTGTCGTGTGGATCCTTGGCATGCTCTGAGATACGTTGCCTCTGTTACCCGTATTCAGTGCGCACTGGCTGGCTCTGCCTGGTGTGGATTCTCTCGTGGGCGGTGAGATGCGCCCACTGGCTGTAGCTCTCTCCACATTCGGCGCATATGTAGAGGCTCCCGGCTTTGTGGCCCCGCTGGTGGCTCACCAGGTGGTTCCTCTGCTTGAAGCGCTCCCCACAGTCCCCGCAGGTGTGGGAGGTCTCCCCTCTGTGGGTTCGCTGGTGTACCTTCAGGCTGTACTTCTGGGTGTAGCTGTTCCCGCACTCCCCGCAGGTGTAGGGCGTCTCCCCGCTGTGGGTCCGCTGGTGCTTGTTGAGGTTCTTCCTCTCGGTGAAGCTCCTCCCGCACAGGGGGCACTGGAAGGGCCGCTCCCCGGTGTGCAGGCGCTGGTGGACGCGGAGCCCCTGCTTGGCACCGAAGCTCTTCTGGCACTGGGCGCACTGGTAGGGCCGCTCCTGGGTGTGGGTGCGCTGGTGGGTGGCCAGGAAGCGCTGCTCCCGGAAGCACTTCCCGCACTCGGGGCATCGGTGCGGCTTCTCCTTCAGGTGGCTCCTCTCGTGCGACACCAGGTTGCCCTTCTGCCGGAAGCTCTTCCCACACTCGCTGCAGGTGAAGGGCTTCTCCCCTGTGTGGATGCTCTCGTGTTTCTTCAGCGCCTGCTTCTCCACAAAGCTGCGGCCGCACTGGGCGCAGGTGTGCGGCTTGGCGCCGGTGTGCACCGCCTGGTGCTGCAGGAGGCTATGCCGCCACCGGAAGCTCTTCTCGCACGCGGGGCAGGCGTGCAGCTTGCCGCCCGTGTGGATCTGCTGGTGCTTGATCAGGCTGGTGCTCCAGGTGAAGCTTTTCCCGCAGTGAGCGCATTTGTGCGGCCTCTCGCCTGTGTGGATTCGCCGGTGCTCTCGGAGGATCTTCTCCTGGCCAAAGCCTTTCCCACACTCGCTGCATTTATAGGGCTTCTCATCCCCACAGAGAACCTGGGCAGCTTGGAACATGGTGTTGCTGTTCGTGGCCCACATACAGGGTATTATCTACTAGAGCTGGCTGAACGATGGGTCATTGCGATCGGCCTGTGCTGGGGATTCAGCCCTTTCTCCTCGGCCGGAGCATCTTTGCAATGTGCATGTGTTCACCAGCGGGTTTGTGCTAATAAATCTCAGTCTATGGGTTGTCCACAAGTTATTTACTATTCGTTATTCGTGGGGGTTTGACTGATCACCTCGGTCCCATGGGATTGTTTCTGCTCCCTGACTGGATGGCTGAAATGTTTAAACTAAAAAAATAATGAATAGTAAATAATGAAAAATGTGTTTCCCCGGATGAAGATTTGGACAGGTAATCACTGGAGTTAAAATTCATGAAACTCTGGCGGTGCGCAGACATTTTCACAAATACCCGATGGTTATTCAAATACTGGTGAATAGCAAAGAATGTGACTGCAGGAATAACATGGAACCAAATTAATAGCTTCCAGTCTCCAAAATATGTTTCGTATCATTCAACCAGCTCTGTTAATTCTGTGAAGACTCCATGAGTTTTTCCCCCAAACGGACATGTTTTTTTTTCTGTGGTGTCTAATGGGTGTGATTATTGTATGTGTACCAGATCTGTGTGCACGGCACCGGGAATCTTAAAAACGCTGCTGAGTTTGTTGAAACTTCTTTCACCAGCAGTGAATGTATCTGGCTTGTTTTCTGCTGGCTTCCTCTTCTTTCTCAGTCTCCTCCAGCTGTTTCAGCTTCTCTCATTATCACTGCTCCAGAAACCAGCTCTTTGTGTCTTTCTCTCGGAAACTCCCGTTCCTCCAGTTGCTTTATATTTTTATGGTGTTTCTCTTCTCTAGTTTCCACTCGTGGACCTTTTACCCACTGTAATGAAAATGGAAAAAGCAAATTATTTTGTTGCTAGCAATGGCGCTATCGTCAAATGCAAAAATAATCCAGAAAACTCTTATTCACAGGGGGGTCTCCAAAATTTTTGATTCTTCACTGTTGTTGCTACATTGAAAGTGCTGCCTCTCGGGTGTAATGTTTGAGAGTCTGTGGTAATTTGGACCAATGGGTATAGAGATTTCCCTTGTGTCGTATTTCAGACACCTCTCACTGTCACCTCTTCAATTAACCGACCAAACCTCTTAAAGCAAAAGCAGTGGCTTCCTACAGTGTACACACGTGTTTATAGCTTGGAACATGCATGCTCATGGTAAGTTCACTTTTAGCCCCATTACATGCTGTGGCATTAAAAGCCATGGCAGAGCCAGGGGTGAGCTGGAGCCGGTTCGCACCGGTTCGCGCGAACTGGTTGTTAAATTCTGAACCAGTTTTAGAACCGGCTGTTAACCCGCTTCCCTGCAGGGGGCGCTGAGGCTTTGCTGGGCTCTGGCGGGAAGTGATGTGATTCCTCCTCCGGCCACCGGGGGCGCTGCACTGCGGGAGCGACGTGGGCTGCCCCCCCGGCCCTGGGGCTCCCGCTGCTGCCTGGGGGGTCCCCGGCTGCTCTGCTGGGCCGGGGCTGCGTCCTCCTGCTCGGGCTGCTCCCCGCGAGCCCCCACCACCCTGCCCGCAGCCAGCCCCGCCGCACGCACTCCCTGCCCTGCCCGCAGCCAGCCCCTGCCACCTGCACCCCCTGCCCTGCCCACAGCCTGTCCCTGCCCCCAGCCAGCTCCTGCCCTGCCTGCAGCCAGTCCCCGTCTCCAACCACTCTCGCACCCCCTGCCTGCAGCCAGCCCCTGCCTCCAGCCATCCCCTGCCCTGCCTTCAGCAACCCCCTGCCGCACCCCCTGCCCTGCCTGCAGCCAGCTGCTGCCGCACGCACCCCCTGCCCAGCCTGCAGCCAGCCCGTCTCCAGCCACTCCTGCACCCCCTGCCCTGCCCGCAGCCAGCCCCTGCCCCCAGCCAGCCCCTGCCCTGCCTGCAGCCAACCCCTGTCTCCAGCCACCCCCTGCCCTGCCTGCAGCCAGCCCATCTCCAGCCACCCCCTGCCCTGCCTGCAGCCAACCCCTGCCTCCAGCCACCCCCGCACCCCATGCCTGCAGCCAGACCCTGTCTCCAGCCAGCCCCTGCTGCACCCCCTGTACCCCCTGCCCGCACCAGCCCCTGTATCCAGCCACCCCTGCACCCCCTGACTCCAGTCACCCCCTGCCCTGCCTCCAGCCAGCCACTGCCGCACCCCCTGCCTGCAGCCAGCCCCTGCCTCCAGCCACCCCCACACCCCCTGCCTGCAGCCAGCCCCCGTCTCCAGCCACCCCCTGCCCTGCCTGCAGCCAGCCCCCGTCTCCAGCCACCCCCTGCCCTGCCTGCAGCCAGCCCCTGCCACACACCCAGCCCCCCTGCCCGCACCAGCCCCTGTCTCCAGCTACCCCTGCACCTCCTGCCTGCAGCCAGCCCCTGCCGCACCCCCGCCCTGCCCGCAGCCAGCCCCTGCCACACCCTCTGCCGCGCCCGCACCAGCCCCTGCCGCACCCCCTGCCCTGCTCACAGCCAGCCCCTGTCACATAGAATCATAGAATATCAGGGTTGGAAGGGACCTCAGGAGGTCATCTAGTCCAACCCCCTGTTCAAATCAGGACCAATCCCCAATTAAATCATCCCAGCCAAGGCTTTGTCAAGCCTGACCTTAAAATCTTTTAAGGAAGGAGATTCCACCACCTCCCTAGGCAACACATTCCAGTGCTTCACCACCCTCCTAGTGAAAAAGTTTTTTCTAATATCCAACCTAAACCTCCCCCACTGCAACTTGAGACCATTACTCCTTGTCCTGTCCTCTTCCACCACTGAGAATAGTCTAGAACCATCCTCTCTGGAACCACCTCTCAGGTAGTTGAAAGCAGCTATCAAATCCCCCCTCATTCTTCTCTTCTGCAGACTAAACAATCCCAGTTCCCTCAGCCTCTCCTCATAAGTCATGTGTTCCAGACCCCTAATCATTTTTGTTGCCCTGCGCTGGACTCTTTCCAATTTATCCACATCCTTCTTGTAGTGTGGGGCCCAAAACTGGACACAGTACTCCAGATGAGGCCTCACCAATGAGGAATAGAGGGGAACGATCACGTCCCTCGATCTGCTGGCAATGCCCCTACTTATACATCCCAAAATGCCATTGGCCTTCTTGGCAACAAGGGCACACTGCTGACTCATATCCAGCTTCTCGTCCACTGTCACCCCTAGGTCCTTTTCTGCAGAACTGCTGCCTAGCCATTCGGTCCCTAGTCTGTAGCTGTGCATTGGGTTCTTCCGTCCTAAGTGCAGGACCCTGCACTTATCCTTATTGAACCTCATCAGATTTCTTTTGGCCCAATCCTCCAATTTGTCTAGGTCCCTCTGTATCCTATCCCTGCCCTCCAGCATATCTACCACTCCTCCCAGTTTAGTATCATCCGCAAATTTGCTGAGAGTGCAATCCACACCATCCTCCAGATCATTTATGAAGATATTGAACAAAACCGGCCCCAGGACCGACCCCTGGGGCACTCCACTTGACACTGGCTGCCAACTAGACATGGAGCCATTGATCACTACCCGTTGAGCCTGACAATCTAGCCAGCTTTCTACCCACCTTATAGTGCATTCATCCAGCCCATACTTCTTTAACTTGCTGACAAGAATACTGTGGGAGACCGTGTCAAAAGCTTTGCTAAAGTCAAGAAACAATACATCCACTGCTTTCCTTTCATCCACAGAACCAGTAATCTCATCATAGAGGCGATTAGATTAGTCAGGCATGACCTTCCCTTGGTGAATCCATGCTGACTGTTCCTGATCACTTCCCTCTCATGTAAGTGCTTCAGGATTGATTCTTTGAGGACCTGCTCCATGATTTTTCCGGGGACTGAAGTGAGGCTGACTGGCCTGTAGTTCCCAGGATCCTCCTTCTTCCCTTTTTTAAAGATGGGCACTACATTAGCCTTTTTCCAGTCATCCGGGACTTCCCCCGTTCACCACGAGTTTTCAAAGATAATGGCCAATGGCTCTGCAATCACAGCTGCCAGTTCCTTTAGCACTCTCGGATGCAACTCGTCCGGCCCCATGGACTTGTGCACGTCCAGCTTTTCTAAATAGTCCCTAACCACCTCTTTCTCCTCAGAGGGCTGGCCATCTCTTCCCCATTTTGTGATGCCCTGCGCAGCAGTCTGGGAGCTGACCTTGTTAGTGAAGACAGAGGCAAAAAAAGCATTGAGTACATTAGCTTTTTCCACATCCTCTGTCACTAGGTTACCTCCCTCATTCAGTAAGGGGCCCACACTTTCCTTGGCTTTCTTCTTGTTGCCAACATACCTGAAGAAACCCTTCTTGTTACTCTTAACATCTCTCGCTAGCTGCAGCTCCAGGTGTGATTTGGCCCTCCTGATTTCATTCCTACATGCCCGAGCAATATTTTTATACTCTTCCCTGGTCATATGTCCAACCTTCCACTTCTTGTAAGCTTCTTTTTTATGTTTAAGATCCGCTAGGATTTCACCATTAAGCCAAGCTGGTCGCCTGCCATATTTACTATTCTTTCGACACATCGGGATGGTTTGTCCCTGTAACCTCAACAGGGATACCTTGAAATACAGCCAGCTCTCCTGGACTCCTTTCCCCTTCATGTTAGCCCCCCAGGGGATCCTATCCATCCGTTCCCTGAGGGAGTCGAAGTCTGCTTTCCTGAAGTCCAGGGTCCGTATCCTGCTGCTTACCTTTCTTCCCTGTGTCAGGATCCTGAACTCAACCAACTCATGGTCACTGCCTCCCAGATTCCCATCCACTTTTGCTTCCCCCACTAATTCTACTCGGTTTGTGAGCAGCAGGTCAAGAAAAGCGCCCCCCCTAGTTGGCTCCTCCAGCACTTGCGCCAGGAAATTGTCCCCTACGCTTTCCAAAAACTTCCTGGATTGTCTGTGCACCGCTGTATTGCTCTCCCAGCAGGTATCAGGAAAATTAAAGTCACCCATGAGAACCAGGGCGTGCGATCTAGTAGCTTCCACAAGCTGCCAGAAGAAAGCCTCATCCACCTCATCCCCCTGGTCCGGTGGGCTATAGCAGACTCCCACCACTACATCACTCTTGTTGCTCACACTTCTAAACTTAATCCAGAGACACTCCGGTTTTTCTGCAGTTTCGTACCGGAGCTCTGAGCAGTCATACTGTTCCCTTACATACAGTGCAACTCCCCCACCTTTTCTGCCCTGCCTGTCCTTCCTGAACAGTTTATAACCATCCATGACAGTACTCGAGTCATGTGAGTTATCCCACCAAGTCTCTGTTATTCCAATCACGTCATAATTCCTTGATATCACCAGGACCTCCAGTTCTCCCTGCTTGTTTCCAAGGCTTTGTGCATTCGTATATAAGCACTTGAGATAACCGCACCCCCTGCCCTGCCCGCAGACAGGCCCTGCTGCACCCCCTGCCCTGCCGGCAGCTAACCCCTGCCTCCAGCCACCCCCGCACCCCTGCCCGCAGCCAGCCTCTGCCTCTGCCGCACCCCTGCCCTGCCGTACCAGCCCCGCCGCACCCCCTGCCCTGCCTACAGCCAGCCCCTGTCTCCAGCCAGCCCTGCACCCCCCTACCCTGCCTGCAGTCAGCCCCTGCCCTGTCGCTAGCCAGCCCTGCACCCCCTTGCCTGCAGCCAACCCCCCACCCTCCTGTCTCCAGCCAGCTCCGCACCCCCTGCCTCCAGCTAGCCCTGCCCCACGCCCCTGTCTGCAGCTGGCCCCACATCCACTGGTGCCCTGCAGTTCCCAGGGCAGTAACCCTGCACACCTGCTTCAATGAGTGGGGAAGGGAGCAGCTGGGACCCACACTTGTGCACACCCTAGGGTGACCAGACAGCAAGTGTGAAAAATCAGGACAGGGGTTGGGGGGTAATAGGAGCCTATATAAGAAAAAGACCCCAAAACCGGGACTGTCCCTATAAAATCGGGACATCTGGTCACCCTAGCACATGCCCAGGGCGTGGCGGGGCCCCACACATGTGAAACAAGCTCATTGCTAGGTCAGGCCCATCTTTTTAAAAAGGAACTTTCGACAGGGTTAACACACACCCGTATTTCCCCGGACATTTTTTAAATTTTAAAAATTCCTCCCGGGAAAATACGGACGTAGGGTAACCCTGTTGGTACAAAAAAATACATACTGGGGCACATCCCTTAAATCAGAACTTTTTATAGGGAACCAGTTGTTAAGATTTTGGCAGCTCATCACTGGGCAGAGCCCAAAAAGCATCACACTATGGTTAGGATAAAAATTTCTTGTTTAGTATTTCCCAAGACAAGGAGGCCTTGACATCCCCGATCTCTCCCTCAAACGCCCGCTGCATCTTGGAGAACACAAATGCCAGGCAGTGCTGGCATCAGCAGCTAGGGTTGCCCACCCTCCTGGATTGGCCAGGAGTCCACCGGAATCGGCCTCAATCTCCCGGCGGCTATTGAAAGCTATCCGGGAGATTTTAATAGGCCAACAGTCCGGTGGGCGGCACAGCGGGACTAAGGCAGGCTCCCTACCTGCCCTGGTCCCGTGCGGCTCCTGGAAGTGGCCGGCATGTCCAGCTCCTAGGTGCAGGGGTGGCCAGGGGGTCTCTGTGTGGTGTCCCCGCCCCGAGCGCAGACTCCATAGCTCCCATTGGCCAGGAACTTCAGCCAAGGGGAGCTGCAGGGGCAGTGCGCAGAGCCACCTGGTTGCCTCTGAGCCTAGGAGCCAGATATGCTGGCCACTTCCGGGAGCTGCCCTAGATAAGCACTGCCCGGCTGGAGCCTGCACCCTTCATCCCCTCCTGCACCCCAACCCCCTGCCGGCCCCAGCCGTGAGCCCCCTCCTGCATCCAAACTCCCATCTGGAGCCCACATCCCTCACCCCCTCCTGCACCCCAACCCCCTGCCCCAGCCCTGAGCCCCCTCCTGACCCCAAATCCCTCCCAGAGCTCACACCCCTCACCCCCTCCTGCACTCCAGACCTCAGCTTCCTCCTGCATCCAAACTCCCGCACAGAGCCTGCACCCCCTCCTGCACCCCAACTTCTTGCCCCAGCCCTGAGCCCCTCCCACACTCCAAACCCCTCAGCCCCAGCCCAGAGCCCGCACCCCAACTCCCTGTTCCAGCCTGGTGAAAGTGAGTGAGGGTGGGGGGGAGAGCGAGCAACGGAGGGGGGGATGGACTGAGCGGGGGGTGGGGCCTCAGAGAAGGGACGGGGCAGGAGCATGGCCTTGGGGGAGGAGTGGGGCAGGGTCAGGGGCAGGGCAAGGATGTTTGGGTTTGTGTGATTAGACGGTTGGCCCCTTGTGTTGTATACAGATATTTGTCAGTGATGTTTCCATTGCCTGGAGTAGCAAACAACCTATATAGGTAGCAAAATTCTGTGTGCTCAGGTGTGTGGGATAAAAGCCAGCTGCTTAGATACATGACTGCTTGTGAAAGGCGCCTGCCTGACATCTCCAGAGACTGAAACCCTGGGTTCACCCAGTGACGGGTGCAGCAGCGGGCTCCGCTTCCCACGGGGGCCAGCCCACGTGCCTTAGCTATAAACGACCGGGAATCTGCCTGCGGCAGGGGACTCGCTGTGATCTATTCCAGCGGTTCTCAGCCAGGGGGACGTGTACCCCTGGGGGGACGCAGGGGTCTTCCAGGGGCCACATCAGCTCATCTAGACATTTGCCTGGTTTTATAGCAGGTTACATAGAAAGCACTAGCGAAGACGTCATACAGGCAATGACTGGTTTATACTGCTCTGCACACTATTCACTGAAATGTAAGGACAGTAATATATTGCAATGGATGTATTTGATAATCGTATGGTAACAATGAGCACGTCAGCAACGTTTCCGTAACAGCGTGGCTGTGGCAATTCCGTATTTTTATGTCTGATTTTGTGAGCATGTTGTTTTCAAGTGAGGTGAAACTTGGGGGTACGCCAGACAAATCAGACTCCTGCAAGGGACACAGTCGTGTGGGAAGGTTGAGAGCCACTGTTCGGTCTACAGTGGCTCTGTTGCGATGGGTGTGACGAAGTGGGACTGTTCTTAATGTTTCCTCTGAGTAGTGTGGGGGTGCCTCAGTTTCCCCTAGGCAGTTCTTAAGTCTCTAGGGGGTGGGGTAAGGGTGTATGATCATTGCAGAGCCCTAGAGGGCAGGTGTCTGCAGGGGTCTGGACACAGAGAATGGCCAACACCCTGTTTCCTGGCCACTGATGCCCTGGGCCCTTCCCCCCTGCAAGGTGAGAGCTAAAGGGCTGGAGAACAAAGGAATCAGGTGACCTCCTGGCCCGGGAAAGGGACAAAGCCCAGAGGAGGAGGGGCTGGAAGGAGTTTCAGTTTGGGGCTGGCTGGGACATGGAGTGAAGTGCAGACGGGGTTGTCTGGCTCACTGGCCCCTAAAATGGACGCAGCTGAGGGGTCCGGTTCTCTGCACCTACAAGCTTTGTGTTAGACCATGTTCCTGTCATCTAATAAACTTCTGTGTTACTGGCTGGCTGAGAGTCCCGTCTGACTGCAGAGTTGAGGGGCAGGACCCTCTGGCTTCCCCAGAATCCCGCCTGGGCGGACTGGCTGTGGGAAGCGCACGGAGGGGCAGAGGATGCTGAATGCTCCGAGGTCAGACCCAGGAAGGTGGAAGCTGGGTGAGCTGTGTGTCCTGCAGACAGGCTGCGCCCAGAAGGGAGACTTCCCCAGAGTCCTGCCTGGCTTCATGGGGAGCAGTTCCAGAGCATCGCCCGGGGACTCTGTGACCGTGGGCCAGTTGTGATGGTAGGCTTGGGGAGGAGAACCCCATCGCCATCCTGTAGGAACTGCACTGGGATCCCCAGAATGTATAACAGCTAGTCCGGCAAACAGCCTCAGATGGCAGCAACCTTCAGTCACCGCCACCTTGGTCTGGATTTGACTAGCAACCTAGAGCTAAAACATGTCTACAGCCCAGTTACCCATCCCTGCGCCACCCAGTGCCCGCAGAAAGCTCTCCTGGAATGCAGCTGTTCCCTTAAAGGCAGGTTACATGTGGAAGAGATTTTAAATTTCTGAGCAGCTCAGTTCCCTAGACAGAGCTCGTTGTTCAGTCCTCTGTGTCATCATGGTCCAGGTGCAAACACAAGAAAGTCAGTGTCCTACCTGAGCTGAAATCTCACCAGGTGTTTTCCTGTCCGGTTCCCTGATGACGCTGTGATTATAACCGCTGTGAGTTCCCAGATCTCTCCTCTCTTCAGGGTTAGGAGAGCCTGTTTCCACTCCTGCCTCTTGCAGTGTCTGACTGTCCTAAGGCTACAGTGAGTGCAAGGGTAGAACAAAGGGACCGAGCGAGCGGGAGGGATGTTGGGGCCTAGGGGAGGGGAAGGCTGGGAGGTAAGGGAAGGCAGATCTATGGAAGGGATATTCCCAGAGTGAGCCATTCAGACCATCCTTAGCGCGGCGCCAGATGCTCTGAGCTCCATCCCTCGCTATGCAGTCGGGGCTGGCTTGCACAGCACCACTTCCTGGGGGGAATTGCTGTAGTTTCCTGTTCTTTCTCTTGGTCGCTGATGTAAAAAATAAACTACATTTCCCAGCAGCCCTGAGGTGGGCACTAGGTGCGGAGATCTGGGGCAGCTGCTGCGGCCTGTGTCAGCTTCTGGTCCACGCCAAGTGCCTGCTCAGGGCTGAGCAGGATGCTTGGGGGTACCAGCCTGTGGCTTAGTTCAGCACACGTCACACAAGGGGGCACAACTGTAAAGGACATGCAGAGATCAGTTTAATATAGGAGCGGAGCATCAGGACTATTTCAGAGCTGGGGCGGCCTGCTTCAGATCGAGTGTTGTTCCGGAAATGTTGAAACAACCTTGTCAAAGCACTTTGTTTCCACCGTATTCAAATATCATATCATAATGTAATATAATATGAATATATGATATATGATATATGATATATGATATATATATGATATATATATGATATATGATATATGATATATATATGATATATAATATATGATATAATATATGAATAATATAGTTTATATGATTGAGACAAAGCGCTAGGACTTAATCAAAACAAAATGTTTGGATACTGTTTAATTGAAATGTTCGATGAAATCAATATGCTCATTTAGTTGAATCAACAGTTTCGAACTGACAGTTGTCCAGCTGGAAAATTTCAGACCAGTTCCAGTTTGTATGTTGTTTCCCCCCATTAGTCAGTACACGTTTATGGCTTTTTTTCCTGCGTGACTGGCCTTGTGTGTTTTGATTTCATTTCAGATTGAAGATTTTCCCACACTCAGAGCTCTTGAATGGTTTCTCTTCCATTTGGATAATCCACAGAGTGAGGAATCTGATTGCGTCTTCAGTTCTGCAGTATATTTATGTTGTTCTTCTCTGGTCTGGTCTCTCTGCCTAGAATTATGAAGCTTTTGGCTCTTTGTCTTGGATTCTTTGCTGAAATCGATTTATTTGGTTTGATATTTGATGTGATTCCTCTTATTTTTCACTTTGCATTGGCTCTCCTACGACAGCTCTGCGAACCTCTCTCATATCTATTGCAGACTGTATCTTCTTTCAGTTGTTCTCTCAAGTTTTATGCTGATTTTTGTTTTGTTTTCCATTCAACACGGCATCATCTGCTGTACTAAAAAGAAAAGATCATTAGTAAGAAACAAGCTCTCTCTCCTAACAAATAATTGGATTAATAATAGGTCCCCAAGAGTCCATTCTGCCTGAGTTAGTTAGTATCAACCCATGCAGTATGGTGAATAAGTTATGACTCAGCATTAATACACAACAAGGTGGATTTTATTGGTCTTTTAAGACAGTACTTGGCTCAGGTACATGGCGTTTGAATGCCTGTAACCAGCTGTGTTGTGCATTAACAGGCCGATACAGCAACCCCCATGGAGTGGCAGCTACTACAAACATTGTTAATTTAAAAAAATCTATTTACGTATGACACTTTCTCTCTACTAAAGCGGCAGAGAGTCCTGTGGCACCTGACAGACAAACAGACGTACTGGAGCATGAGCTCTCATGGGTGAATCCCCACTTCGTCGGCTGCATGGCATGTATTCACCCACGGAAGCTCCTGCTCCAAGACGTCTGTTAGTCTATCAGGTGCCACAGGACTCTCTGCCGCTCTTACAGATCCAGACTAACACGGCCGCCCCTCTGATACTTTCTCTCTACTGTTTTTGAGCTTGTGAACTCTGGCCCTGCTGGTTTTCCAGGTTTGTTGAATCAGGAGCTTTCTGTGCTCTTGATTTTACCTTTCTAACAGAGGAACTATTCTGAAAACAACTGTCTCGGAGCTGCTGCTGACGCACAGACTCTGAAGGGCTGGTCAAAGTAGCTTTCCCCATCCCAGCCCACCACAGTGGCTTTGTCTAACCTCATAAATAACCCCAATTCAGCCACCGGCATCGCTGTAAAGATGCTGGCCCCTAAGCATGTACAGGGAGATACAAGGATTTACACCATTTGAACTAATGAGGATTTTACCCCTATTTTGAAACAAAGTCCAATGGGCCCACTCCCATAATTAAAGTTTCTCTGGCTTGGAGCGAAAGGGACAAGGATTGCCCGAGGTTCAGGGGCTGGGATTCAAACACATGCCACCCGCCCAGCAAATGAGCCAAAACTCCACTCCCAGGCACATTGGTGTAAGCCTGGAGTCACTCTGGTGCCGTGAGTGGGGTTACTCTGGATTTACACTGCTATCACAGAGAGCAGAACTGGGCCCAGTGTGCCCAATTCCTACAGTTGCAAAATCTGGTGCAGCCCCACGTGTGACACTGGGGACCGATCGTCACTGATTCCAAGTCAGGGTACCCTCCAAGCAGGGGGAGCAGGTGTGGGAGAGGCAGGAACTGGAGGGGAGCCAGGGGTGTTTGGGGAGCCAATAGGGAGGAGGTACTGAGAGGAGCCAGGGGCTGCTGAGGTGTGGGGAGCGTGGAAGAGGGATTTGTGGTGATTTTGCTGAGCGGTTGTGGACCAGCAAGGGGCAGTGTGACTGTGAGGAGTTAGAAGGGGTGTCTGGGGACCCCAGCAGGAGCGTGGAGTATCGCAGCTGGTTGGCACAGGGCTGTATCAGACCGCTCCGGCTGTTAGAGTCATATGGGCTTGCAGCACTGGCCTGGTTAGAGATGCCCCCGGGGCACTGCCAGGGAGCCGGGCTGGTGTCACAGCAATCCCAGGGGGTGATGGTTACAGCTTGTTGGTGGTGGGGGGAGGAAAGATGAGCTTGGAGGTTTCCAGGGCAGTGGCAGCCTGGCAATGGCTGTGTGTGTTGAGAGGGAGAGGCAGTGTCTTAGGGGGCAGTGGGAACCAGGCATCTGTTGAGGGAGTGGGGGATCTGGGGCAGCCTCCCTCATTCTTAAACCATGATTTGAGGACTTCAATGGCTCAGACATAGGTTAGGGGTTTGTTACAGGAGTGGGTGGGTGAGATTCTGTGGCCTGCGTTGTGCAGGGGGTCAGACTTGATGATCATAACGGTCCCTTCTGACCTTAAAGTCTATGATTCTGCCCCTGCCCCATTTTCTCCCCCTTCGCCAGCCCTCTTCTCTTCCCTCCCTTGATCCCCAGGTCCCCCACTGCTTATCATCTTCCACTACCATTGCTACACCTCCTCCCCAAGGGCCGGCGAGCGGGGTGTCAGAGAACGCCAAGAGGCAAGGAGACCACTGGGCTGCCTCCAATCCAGGGCCAGGTGCCCCAGAGCAGGAACTGCAGCTGCTGCCCACGGCCCGGCTGAGTGTGCGAGGGTCCCGCCAGGCTGCGGCTGACATGGCACGGTGCCCAGCGCACGAGTGTCACAGAAGGGGCCTGAGCCTTGGCAGCCCCGGGTTCCAGTCTCGCTCCCACCAGTGTTTCAATGTCAGCCCGTCCGTGCAGTTAATCCAGAGCAAGGGCCCATCTGAGTTAGAAACACAGGGCCAGCAGTTTCCCTCCAAAACGAGGAGACGTTGTTGCAGTTAGACAGGATGGGAAACCCCAAGTCAGAGGGAGTTTTATATTTGTATTTGAAAATTAGATAGAAAACAGAGGCGATTTTATATAAATACTTAATAATTAGAGAGGAGAGGCAAAGCATGAGTGGATTTTATACCAACATTTGAGAACTGGGGAGAACATGGGAAAAATTTGAGGCTTTTAAAATCAAATTTTGATATTTAGTGACAAGGGGCAATATGCAAAGGCAGTTTTAAATAATTCTTCAATAACTGAGAGAGAGGGAACATTTCAGGGGGTTTTATGTCAATATTTGAAAATTGGATGAAAAATGGCATAATCTGAGGAGATTTTAATCACAGTTCAGTAATCTGATGGAAACTGGTGCAGGGTGAGGAGATTCTGTATCAATATTAAATAATTAGAAAGACCAAATGGGAAATCTAAGGGTATTCAATAAAATTTTGAAGAGAAGAAGCAACATCTGAAGCGGTTTTACAGTAGTATAGAATTAAAAGGGCCAAAATCTGAGGAAATTTTCTATCAGTATTTGAGAATTGGATAATGGCAAAAATCTAAAATACCATTTATATTGATATTTGATAATGAGAGAAACGGATCAAAATCTGAGGGGATTTTATGTCCATATTTGATAAAAGCAAACATTTGGAGTGATTTTGTAGCAGTGTTTGATTATCAAAGACGAAAGGGTGGAAATTTGAGGGGATTTTATATCCATATTTGATAAATACATGTGAGGTCATACAGCTAGGAACAAAGAATGCAGGTGTGAGGGGGTACACATGCCCCATGCTGGCTGGAGAGCCTTAACGAGCTGCTGCGGGCCCATTCAGCCCTGCAATAGGTGTGGGACTAGCAGGGGGAAATTACCAGGGGGAGATCCCAGCTCAGCTGTGAACTGGCTGGGAGGAAGAGCAGACCTCCAGCTCTCCGTCTGTGAGCCAGAGAAGTCTGGCTAGGGCCAGGTAGGAGAAGTCTGACGAGGGAGCGCGCCTGCCAGAGCCTCCCCGAGGAGAAGCAGACCTGACGGGGGATGATTGTTTGGTTTGCTACCAGTGACTTTGCTGCATAACACTGTTGCTGGTGGTGCCCTGCTGGAAAGGGGTGACAGCTAACTCAACCCCTTTTGTCTTTTGCGCCTGACTGGGGATGCAGCAGTGGGCCACAGCAAGCCATAGCAACAGACTGCGGGCTGTACCCGGGAAAGCGGTGACCCTGAAAAAACATAGGGGTCAGCTGAGCAAACAACTAACCATCAGCTCCTGGTGCGATGGTGTGGCAAACAAAAGGGCTGTGTGATCCTTCGATAAACAGGGGAGCAGTGAGTAGAAGTAGAGAGGTAATTTTTACCTCTGTGCACAGCATTGGTGAGACCGGTACTGGACTACTGTGTCCAATTTTGGTACTGACATTTTAAAAAGGATGTTCAAAAATTGGAGAAGGTGCAGAAAAGAACCATAAAAATGGTTCTCAGCGGCTAGAGAAAATGCCTTCACACAAGAGTGTTAAAGAGCTCAGTCTGTTTAATTTATCACAAAGAAGACGGAGAGCTGACTTGGTTACAGCCTGGAAGTACCCTTCTGGGGAGAAAACACTGGGTACTAGCAGGCTCGGCTCTTTAATCCAGCAGCGAAAGTCATCACAAGAACTAATGGCTGGAAGCGGAAGCCAGACAAATTAAAATGAGAAATGAGACATGCATTTTTAACACTAGAACAAATTACCCAGGGAAGTGGTGGATTTCGCCATTCTTTGATACTTCAAATCAGGATGGTCTGTCTTCCCTGAAAACATGCTTAAGCTCAGTTCAGGAGTAACTGGGTGAAATTCTCTCGCCTACCGTATACAGGGGATCAGACTAGATGATTGAATGGTTCCTATTGCCCTTAAAACCGATTAATCTTTTCTCTGATGCTGGGATTGTTCTACAATAGATACATCTCAATGAGCCCTTTAATAGCCCTTTTGTTTAAATGACTCACCCCAAACTATTGTTCACCCTGTTCTTTGCTGGGACAGTTAAAAATTCATCCCTTTGTTTCTGTTCCCCTTCCCAGGCTCAAATGAGGTTTCTAGTCTCAGAAAGGAAAAAAATATGTTTACAAATTAGGGCCCTGATCCTTCAAACACTTACAAAAGTGTTTGGCTTTAACCAGGTGAATCGTCCCCCTGACTGCAAAGGGGTGGCTCACGTGCTAAGGGTTAAACATGAGTATGTTCCCAGGATCAGGGCCTAGAATGACAGGAGACGCCACGTCATGTCACAGCTGTGCCCATCATGGACACAGAAGCCCTAAACCTTCTCACTCGCCTCACTCCTGGATGACAAGAATTCCCTGAATGGAACTCGACCAAGCACTTGGCCTGCGGAGCACTGATCCATGTTCCAGTAGGGTGAACTAGGCACATAATATGTTGCTCTCTGTGGAATCTCATTTTAGCAATTTTCGCTCATGTATAGTTGGGAAAGCATAATCCCAACTCTACATATAAAATAATGGGGTCTAAATTAGCTGTTACCACTCAAGAAAGAGATCTTGGAGTCATTGTGGAGAGTTCTCTGAAAACATTCACTCAATGTGCAGCGACAGTCAAAAAAGCGAACAGAATGCTGGGAATCATTAAGAAAGGGATAGATAATAGGACAGAAAATATCGTATTGCTTCTATATAAATCCATGGTTCGCCCACATCTTGAATACTGTGTGCAGATGTGGTCGCCTCATCTCAAAAAAGATATATCGGAATTGGAAAAAGTTCAGAAAAGGGCAACAAAAATGATTAGGGGTATGGAACGGATTCCATATGAGGCGAGATTAATAAAACTGGGACTTTTCAGCTTGGAAAAGAGACGGCTAAGGGGAGATATGATTAAGGTCTATAAAATCATGACTGGTGTAGAGAAAGTAGATAAGGAAGTGTTGTTTACAACTTCTCATAACACAAGAACTAGGGGTCATCAAATGAAATTAATAGGCAGCAGGTTTAAAACAAATAGAAGGAAGTATTTCTTCAAACAACACACAGTCAACCTGTGGAACTCCTTGCCAGAGGATGTTGTGAAGGCCAAGACCATAATAGGGTTCAAAAAAGAACTAGATAAATTCCTGGAGGACAGGTCCATCGATGGCTATTAGCCAGGATGGGCAGGGATGGTGTCCCTAGCCTCAGTTTGTCAGAAGCTGGGAATGAGCAACAGGGGATGGATCACTTGATGATTCCCTGTTCCGTTCATTCCCTTTGGGGCACCTGGCACTGGCCACTGTTGGAAGACAGGATACTGGGCTAGATGGACCTTTGGTCTGACCCAGTAGAGCCATTCTTATGTTATGTTATTCCCCTTGCTTTTCCATAAAACACAACACCAGAAGGAATTGAATTCAGTATCTTTGGGGAAAAAACATAAGGCAGAACTTTCCATGGGGAACAGATGGTGTTTTTAAAAGGATGGGCTGGAAAGTCATGCAAATGGAAACATTCTGGGGCAAACCAGGAAACTCCTGAATAAACAAGAAAGGAAAACAGAGGCTGTTAATTGGAAACCTGATCAACAACTGTGTGTAAACCTGATGGTTATTCTGGAGAATAACAAAATGACCATCATATAACTACATACAATGCAGCAGATAGCCATCGTGTTTCATGAAATACTTTAACAAAATGATACCCATTCTCTCTGCTAGAAATTCTGCAGGGGCAGAGAGGACTCATTAGTGACACTCTATCCAGCTCCATGTGTCTATTCTAACAGCACACTTCTTGCTACTCAGATTTCCACATAATGCACACAGCGCCTCTCCTCCGGAGAGTCATCTGTCCTACTAAGATTAGATTTATTGCTGAAACTGTCTAGTAATTATCACACCTAGAGAATTCCTCTCCTGCGTGGATGATTCTCTGCCACTTACCATCCTAGTGGCTTCACAATGAAGCTTTCCTATTCACCTCTGGGTATATTATGATTTATTATTTGTGTTACCAGAGTGCCTACGACCCTCGCTATGGACCAGGGCTCTATGTGGTAGGCACTGTACAAACTCAGAACAAAAGCATATCATCTAAATGGGTAAAGTCTTGATTTTCCTGGTCTTTCCTTAGTCATCTGCTCCACGAAGCTGTACCATGCTCAGTTCTGTTGATGGTCTCTCATCCATGTGTTCTGAGACGGTCTGTGCGAAGCCCTCACCGGCACTCGCTGCAGGTCAGCGGGCCCGCCCCAGCGTGGGCCTGCCCGTGGGTGGTGAGGTGCGCCCACTGGCTGTAGCTCTTCCCGCACTCGGTGCATATGTAGAGGCTGCCTGCGGCATGGGTCCTCTGGTGACTCACCAGGTGGTTGTTCTGCTTGAAGGTCTTCCCGCAGTCCTTGCAGCGATAGGGCCTGTCCCCCACGTGGCTCTCCTGGTGCTTCAGCAGGTTGGGCTTCTTCCTGAAGAACCTGTCACACTGGGTGCACTTGTAGAGCTTCTCCTCCCGGTGGGTGCGCAGGTGGCTGACGAGGTGGTTCTGCTGCTTGAAGCCTTTCTGGCACTCGGGGCACTTGTAGGGTGTCTCGCCGGTGTGCACCCGCTGGTGGGTTTTCAGGTTGTGCTTGTGGCTGAAGCGCGTGCCGCACTCGGGGCAGGCGTACGGCGTCTCCCCCGTGTGCGTCTTCTGGTGCTTCCGCAGGCGCTGCTTCTCGCTGAAGCGCTTCCCGCACTCGGCGCACTGATGGGGAGTCTGGCCGGTGTGGGTCCACTGGTGCTTCCGCAGGTTGTTCTTCTGCCGGAAGCTCTTCCCGCACTCGGCGCACGTGTGCGGTTTCTCTCCGGTGTGGATGCTCTGGTGGGCTTTGAGGATTTTCTTCTGCCGGAAGCACTTCTCGCACTCGGTGCACTTGTACGGCCTGTCGTCCAGGTCAGGGCTCTGCGGGGCTTTGAGCATCTTCCTTCCCCTCCGGCTTACGGCACAGGAAAGGTATTTCTAG
The DNA here is from genome assembly GCF_965140285.1 of Lepidochelys kempii. NCBI lineage: Eukaryota > Metazoa > Chordata > Testudines > Cheloniidae > Lepidochelys > Lepidochelys kempii. The sequence continues at coordinate 269,810,071 of NC_136381.1, read as the reverse complement.
TATTAAACATTGATACTGCAATGGCACCTAGGGGCCTTAACCTGGTCAGGGCCCCATTGTGCTAGGGGCTGTACAGATGCATAGGGTTTCTGTCTAGTGGGGGCTGCATTAGGAAGATTCTGCTCTGGGAATCTCTCCCCACATCACATAGTCTCCATAGTCTAATATCAGCAAGTGTGCTGGGTCTTCTTTCACCAGGAGTGGATTTCTCTCCTAGGTTCCTCTTTGGTTTCAGATTTCACCAGTTCCTGCAGCTTGTCCCATTCTCACAGCCCTAGAAACCATTCTCATCATGTCTTTCTGAGGCTGTTCCCTGCAGTTCAATGTATTCTGTATGCTGCTGCTTCTTTTTGTTCATGGATCCTTCGGGTACTGGGGAAGAAAGATATTCTGGAGGTTACTGTGATGCAATACAATTGTCCCAACATGAAGCATATATATCTTCATAAGCCTGAAAACATGAGACCTCCCACTGCTGAAGTGAGTGAGAATGAAACTGGAATAATTTGAGCCTAGTTTTGAAATTGTTGCTTGCCCAGAATGAAAGTCAACTGGGGGAGAGGAGCAGTGGGAATGCAATCTCGGGCTTCTTACATCGCACTTTAGCAGTTTCAAATGGGGCTCTGCCAGTAGCACTGCAGGACTGGGCCCGTTAGGAAAGCGTGCTGTTACACACCATCATCGGAGACCCAAACGCGGATCTGACACCACCGCAAAGCAGTCTCGGGTGCCAGTGGAGCCCCTCTTTCAGCAGGGGGAGAGGGTGCTGCTATTCGGGTTATTTTCTTACAACAAGGGGGGAATTAAGGCCAGAGCTTTATTCTAAATCAATTCACTATAAAGTGAACGATATACTTAATTCTCCACCTGGGCTTTTTCTTGAATAACGGCTTACATCTCCCTGGGGGCAACAGGGGCAGAAAGTGTTCCTCTTGCTAGAAGAACTGAACCTGTCATTAAATTGGTGTGTCTGAGGGCCAAGCCCCTCAGCAATACAATAAAATAGAATAATTGTCATACAGACACCAAAGGCCAGCTCCGTTGGTGTCAGCCAGCTCCCTTTGCTGGGCAGAAATGTTTAGCAAGAATGTCTCTGGCCCTAGCAAAAATTCTCGACCCGGTTTTTCCAGTCACTTAGACCTGTTTTACAGCAGTGAGGTCAGTGGGGCTGCTCCTTATTTGCACTGCGGGAAGTGAGAGGTGAATCAGACCCTCTGAGTGCTAATCCTAGGCCAAACTCACAGAGGTGCTCAGGACCGGCACTGAATTCAGTGGGTGTTGGGGGTGCTCAGTGCCTCTCCAGAACTGAAGCCATAATAAACTCTGCTCTGAATTCCACGCTTGTAAACCTAGAGTAACTCCATTGACATCAGTGGGGTTACTCACGATTTACATGGGTGTAAACAAGAGCAGGATTTGACTCATCACTTTGTGTTTTACAGCTTCTAAATTCTCTAAAACTAGCACAGGTCATGGTGTGGTCTCAAAGCTTTTGACACGGTGTCCCATAGTATTCTTGTCAGCAAGTTAAGGAAGTATGGGCTGGATGAATGCACTATAAGGTGGGTAGAAAGCTGGCTAAATTGTCGGGCTCAACGGGTAGTGATCAATGGCTCCATGTCTAGTTGGCAGCCAGTATCAAGTGGAGTGCCCCAGGGGTCGGTCCTGGGGCCGGTTTTATTCAATATCTTCATAAATGATCTGGAGGATGGTGTGGATTGCACTCTCAGCAAATTTGCGGATGATACTAAACTGGGAGGAGTGGTAGATACGCTGGAGGGGAGGGATAGGATACAGAAGGACCTAGACAAATTGGAGGATTGGGCCAAAAGGAATCTGATGAGGTTCAATAAGGATAAGTGCAGGGTCCTGCACTTAGGACGGAAGAACCCAATGCACAGCTACAGACTAGGGACCGAATGGCTAGGCAGCAGTTCTGCAGAAAAGGACCTAGGGGTGACAGTGGACGAGAAGCTGGATATGAGTCAGCAGTGTGCCCTTGTTGCCAAGAAGGCCAATGGCATTTTGGGATGTATAAGTAGGGGCATAGCGAGCAGATCGAGGGACGTGATCGTTCCCCTCTATTCGACATTGGTGAGGCCTCATCTGGAGTACTGTGTCCAGTTTTGGGCCCCACACTTCAAGAAGGATGTGGATAAATTGGAGAGAGTCCAGCGAAGGGCAACAAAAATGATTAGGGGACTGGAACACATGAGTTATGAGGAGAGGCTGAGGGAGCTGGGATTGTTTAGCCTGCAGAAGAGAAGAATGAGGGGGGATTTGATAGCTGCTTTCAACTACCTGAAAGGGGGTTCCAAAGAGGATGGCTCTAGACTGTTCTCAATGGTAGCAGATGACAGAACGAGGAGTAATGGTCTCAAGTTGCAGTGGGGGAGGTTTAGATTGGATATTAGGAAAAACTTTTTCACTAAGAGGGTGGTGAAACACTGGAATGCGTTACCTAGGGAGGTGGTAGAATCTCCTTCCTTAGAGGTTTTTAAGGTCAGGCTTGACAAAGCCCTGGCTGGGATGATTTAACTGGGAATTGGTCCTGCTTTGAGCAGGGGGTTGGACTAGATGACCTTCTGGGGTCCCTTCCAACCCTGATATTCTATGATTCTATGATTCTATGATTCTAGTGCGAATTGGGCGATTTCTTTTGAAAGCAGGGCAGGGGATTTACTCCAAGTTTGCACGGCAGAACTGAGCCCGCAGTCTGATCCTGACTAGTTATTAGTCATCACGTGGGCAGCAGATGCTTAAACAAATTTCTCTAGGCTGCCCTGATTTTTACTGCAGAGACTGTAGTACATTTGGATGCAGTGATGCTTGGTCCTGCTCTAACAACACCCACAGCAAGACTCCCATTGATCTGAATGAAAGCTGGATTAGCCCCAAGATCACGGTAAGATTCCTACCTGAGCAGAAACCTCTCCAGGCGTTTCCTTGCTTCTCCTTCCTCTGGCCAGACTGGGTTTCTCAGCAGAGAAATGGAAAATAAGGAAGGCTCCAGACCACGCTCTGACAGGGTTCAGTTCTCTTAGCATTCCTCATGCCTGCTTGCTCTCTGCTCTCACTGCAGCTCATCATGGCTGCAAACTCAGCCTCAGGCCACCAGCTTGTGTGCAGCTCAGTAAAGTACCAGGGGAAGCTGCACAGCAAACAGAAACGCAGCTGAGCTGGGGGGGGGGGGATTAGTCCCTGCTTGGAGAGCAAATAGAGGCTAGATTTAGAGCATAATCCACAGAGGTTTTGCTCGGGGAAGGACCGGGCTCTGGTCTCCCTTGTTGCTGTGTTTAATTCGCCCAGCCTGCTCTGTTGGGAGAGCTGCTCTCTTGCAGGGTATTCCTGGGAGTTGTAGTCCTTCCTGGAAGGATTTACTGGTGCAGAGGATGGTTGGGATTTCTGGTTTTGTTTCCTCCGCGCAGGCCGATCAGAGTGTATCGCACTGGTATAACACAGACCATAGCGTGCTGGATGCTCGGGGCCATAGAATCATAGAATCATAGAATATCAGGGTTGGAAGGGACCCCAGAAGGTCATCTAGTCCAACCCCCTGCTCAAAGCAGGACCAATTCCCAGTTAAATCATCCCAGCCAGGGCTTTGTCAAGCCTGACCTTAAAAACCTCTAAGGAAGGAGATTCTACCACCTCCCTAGGTAACGCATTCCAGTGCTTCACTACCCTCCTAGTGAAAAAGTTTTTCCTAATATCCAATCTAAACCTCCCCCACTGCAACTTGAGACCATTACTCCTCGTTCTGTCATCTGTCATCTGTGGATCCGCCAGATCCACACCTGGTGTCAATGAAATACCCGGCCCAATGGTAGGTCATGGCACTGTGCACTGACGAGGCTTCTTAAAATAAGGGATTAAAAATTAAAACCCATACAATGTGGCTGCCTGTCTCACTGAAACGGGTTCCAGCTGTTTGGGGCTGCAGCCTCCCTGCCTCCTATAATCAGACTTGGCTGTGGGCACTCTGAAATGAACAGGTCAGCTAGACAGAGAATGGACGGGGGGTGTGTTATTAGGCTGGTCTGATAAAAGTGAATATAATGTGCTGTGGCCAAAATGAGCCGGTTCCTGCAGTGTGGTGAGCCAGTCGCTGCTCCCGAGGCCCATCGGTAAGTGAAATGGAGAGAACACCATGCTGCCTCCTGAGATCCCAGAAAGTACAAACCCCGAGTGTTCAAAACACATAAGCCAGGTCCTCCAAAGGATGCGACTGCCTTAAAAATCATGACAGGTGTCAGAGTAGCAGCCGTGTTCGTCTGTATCCGCAAACAGAAAAGGAGGACTTGTGGCACCTTAGAGACTAACACATTTTTTTCCTTCACTCCTTTTGGTACGACGTCCATCGGTCTGCATTTGGAAAGGAAGATGATGTCTGTCTGTATCTGTATGAGTTTTTTCATGAATTTGTTAGTCTCTAAGGTGCCACAAGTACTCCTTTTTTTAAAAAAATCATGGAAATTCATACCCACAAATGGCTGGTTCTTTTATTTGCCGCCTGGTTTGTGAGCCTTTCAGGGTGCATCTACACCGTGAGTGGCAGCCCGCGGCAGTGAATTGCAGACCCCCGGTCGGCAGCTCAGACTCACAGGACTGGCGACTCCGCACTAAAACTGCTCTGGAGCCTAGGGAAGGGGAAGGGCTTCAGAGCCCAAGCTCCAGCTCGAATGTCTCTGCAATTGATTTTAGAGCTGTAATGCAAGCCTGAGTCTGCCCAGGTGCTGAGATTTGCTGCCACCGGCTGTGTACACGTAGCCTCAGAGGCGGATGGGTCATGTTTCCAAGCTTTCCTGCAAAGCCATGAGCACTAGCTGAAATTCGCACGTTGACATGACTCCCAGAGCTGGGGCTTGTAAGAAAAGCATCCAATACCATGAGACTTGCAATAAAACCATGAGTGTTGGCTACACTGAAATGCACAGAGTTTATTATACAATCCTTCCAGTCCTCCTAGACCCTACACAATCGGCCAGATCCTCATCTGATGCATATGAGCAAAATCCATTGACTTCATAGATTTACACCAACTGAGGATCTGGCCCAAAGTCTCCATAGTGCAGAATTGGTATTAGTTACTACTGAACACCCTGCTTCTCTAAGCAGTACAAGTCCTAGGTTTCTCCCTCCCACTGAGTATTTGTATTTTCAGTAAGCTTCTTCCATGCATGTATGTTTGTACTGTTCCAAACATTTGGTTAATTTTGAGTCGCTGGCAAACCAGGGGCCAGCTCTTGCCAATACTGCAGGCAGTAGCTAAAAACTAACAAACTTATCACCGGAGACCAAACCAATTCACCTGTATGTTATCTATTTTGAGCAAAACTATTAATCTTATAAGAATATATTTAGTGTTCAGACTCTAAGAAATGTTTGTAAGTTGTTGTTTGCATTAATCTCATGTGTAATGTTGGCATTCCCTGCTATAAGAAAATACACAAGTTTTGCTTTATAACTTTGAAAATGTTTGCTCTGAACTTGTTAACCCAGGCAAGGAAATCATCCCTGTCCCCTACCCATCCAGAAGGACTATCAGATCAGATGGGCCATCAAGGAACATTGCAATACAAAGGATTGGTTCATGACCCTATCGAAATGCTGAGCTGAATGAAGGAAATAAAACAAAGCCACAGAAAAATTTTCCATCTCTCTCTTCGCTGTTTGAACTCTGAGGGCATGTCTACACTTGCAGCACTGCAGTGCGTCTGGTGAAGATGCTCTATGCCAATGGGATAGAGCTCTCCCGTCCACATAAAACCCCCGGCCCCACGAGAGGCATAAGCTATGTTGGCAAGAGAAGCTCTCCCACTGATATAGCGCTGTGCACACGAGCGTTGATGTCGGCGTAACTGATGTTGCTCAGGGGGGTGGAATATTCATACCCCTGAGTGACATAAGTTTTGCCAACATAGGCTGTAGTGTAGACAGAGCCTTACAGCCAGAGAGTCTAAACCACGGTCCTGGAGTAACCTGGGTCAGAGAGAAGATGTGATGGCAGGCGAGGCATCACCGGGAGAGGGAGTACCGACCTGCTGAGCTAATCCCTAAGATGTCCAGCAAGGGGCACTAGTGTGGGGAGTGAGCCCCGTCACTGGCTGACGCACGAGCTCACTGCTCAAGCATACGCTGTTCGAAGAGGTGAGTCACCTGTCACAACGTCACCGGGCAGGGACGAGCTATTTCTAGGGTAGCACAGAAGAGGGCTAAGGAGAGATCATAACCTTCCTGAGAACCTTCTCCACTCACGTGGTTCAGCGGTTCTCAAACGTGGCCACCTGGGACTTTTCCTGCAGCCACAGCCTCATGGGCTGTGATGGGGGTGGGAGAGGGGGAAGGTTTGAGGGCCAAGTAGTGCCCCTCCCCTTCTCTGTTGCTCCCGGATGCACCTCCTCTTACCCTTTCTGGACCTTACGTTTCCCATTTATAAAGCGAGGATAATAATAACTGCCTCTCTCCCTCACAGGGCAGGCTGTGAGACGCAATTCATGTGTGTGTGAAGGGCTGAGAGATACTTGGATTGAGGGTACCTGCAGCAGTGCACATTTCTGGTGGTTTCTTATACTAACCGTGTCGATTCAACAGGGTTTGCAGACAGCACAGGTTGTCTTGGGTTTAAAGGTTTGGTCTGTGGCAAAAGAGTTCAGGCTCCCAGATCCCCTGTGGTTGAAAAACCAGGCACTACATGGAAACAAGCTAAGAAATTCCATTCTTGATTAAAAAGAACCAACTTTCTAATCCCCAGCCATTTACATAATAAACACCCCACAAGCCCTCCAAGGGCAACAAGACACTCTTGTGTAGACATTAGATATACATGGCTACAGGACACACCTGGCCCTGCACTCACAGCACAGGATTCATGACTCTATCCACACCTAGGGTATGTCTACACTAAGGAATAAGATCGAATTTATAGAAGTCGGTTCTTTAGAAATCGGTTTTATATATTCGAGTGTGTGTGTCCCCACAGAAAATGCTCTAAGTGCATTAAGTGCATTAACTCGGCGGAGCGCTTCCACAGTACCGAGGCTAGAGTCGACTTCCGGAGCGTTGCACTGTGGGTAGCTATCCCACAGTTCCCGCAGTCTCCGCTGCCCATTGGAACTCTGGGTTGAGATCCCAATGCCTGATGGGGCTAAAACATTGTCGCGGGTGGTTCTGGGTACATATCGTCAGGCCCCCGTTCCCTCCCTCCCTCCGTGAAAGCAAGGGCAGACAATCGTTTTGCGCCTTTTTTCCTGAGTTACCTGTGCAGACGCCATACCACGGCAAGCATGGAGCCCGCTCAGGTAACCGTCACCCTATGTCTCCTGGGTGCTGGCAGACGTGGTACGGCATTGCTACACAGCAGCAGCAACCCCTTGCCTTGTGGCAGCAGATGGTACAGTATGACTAGTAGCCGTCATTGTCATGACGGTGCTCCTGGCCACGTCGACTGGGAGTGCCTGGGCAGACATGGGCGCAGGGACTAAATTTGGAGTGACTTGACCAGGTCATTCTCTTTAGTTCTGCAGTCAGTCCTATTGAACTGTCTTATGGTGAGCAGGCAGGCGATACGGATTGCTAGCAGTCGTACTGTACCATCTTCTGCCGGGCAGGCAAGAGATGAGGATGGCTAGCAGTCGTATTGTACCATCTTCTGCCAGGCAGGCAAGAGCTGAGGATGGCTAGCAGTCGTACTGTACCATCTTCTGCCGAGCAGCCATGAGATGTGGATGGCATGCAGTCCTTCTGCACCGTCTGCTGCCAGCCAAAGATGTAAAAGATAGATGGAGTGGATCAAAACAAGAAATAGACCAGATTTGTTTTGTACTCATTTGGCTCCTCCCCTGTCTAGGGGACTCATTCCTCTAGGTCACACTGCAGTCACTCACAGAGAAGGTGCAGCGAGGTAAATCTAGCCATGTATCAATCAGAGGCCAGACTAACCTCCTGCTGTAGCTCACGAAAGCTTATGCTCTAATAAATTGGTTAGTCTCTAAGGTGCCACAAGTACTCCTTTTCTTTTTGCGAATACAGACTAACACGGCTGTTACTCTGAAACCTAACAATAACTTAGGTGCACCATTTCTTATTGGACCCCTCCGTGAAGTCCTGCCTGAAATACTCCTTGATGTAAAGCCACCCCCTTTGTTGATTTTAGCTCCCTGAAGCCAACCCTGTAAGCCGTGTCGTCAGTCGCCCCTCCCTCTGTCAGAGCAACGGCAGACAATCATTCCGCGCCTTTTTTCTGTGCGGATGCCATACCAAGGCAAGCATGGAGGCCGCTCAGCTCACTTTGGCAATTAGGAGCACATTAAACACCACACGCATTATCCAGCAGTATATGCAGCACCAGAACCTGGCAAAGCGATACTGGGCGAGGAGGCGACGTCAGTGCGGTCACATGAGTGATCAGGACATGGACACAGATTTCTCTGAAAGCATGGGCCCTGCCAATGCATGCATCATGGTGCTAATGGGGCAGGTTCATGCTGTGGAACGCCGATTCTGGGCTCGGGAAACAAGCACAGACTGGTGGGACTGCACAGTGTTGCAGATCTGGGATGATTCCCAGTGGCTGCGAAACTTTCGCATGCGTAAGGGCACTTTCATGGAACTTTGTGACTTGCTTTCCCCTGCCCTGAGGTGCATGAATACCAAGATGAGAACAGCCCTCACAGTTGAGAAGCGAGTGGCGATAGCCCTGTGGAAGCTTGCAGCGCCAGACAGCTACCGGTCAGTTGGGAATCAATTTGGAGTGGGCAAATCTACTGTGGGGGCTGCTGTGATGCAAGTAGCCCACGCAATCAAAGATCTGCTGATATCAAGGGTAGTGACCCTGGGAAATGTGCAGGTCATAGTGGATGGCTTTGCTGCAATGGGATTCCCTAACTGTGGTGGGGCCATAGACGGAACCCATATCCCTATCTTGGCACCGGAGCACCAAGCCGCCGAGTACATAAACCGCAAGGGGTACTTTTCGATAGTGCTGCAAGCTCTGGTGGATCACAAGGGACGTTTCACCAACATCAACGTGGGATGGCCGGGAAAGGTGCATGAAGCTCGCATCTTCAGGAACTCTGGTCTGTTTCAAAAGCTGCAGGAAGGGACTTTATTCCCAGACCAGAAAATAACTGTTGGGGATGTTGAAATGCCTATAGTTATCCTTGGGGACCCAGCCTACCCCTTAATGCCATGGCTCATGAAGCCGTACACAGGCAGCCTGGACAGTGGTCAGGAGCTGTTCAACTACAGGCTGAGCAAGTGCAGAATGGTGGTAGAATGTGCATTTGGACGTTTAAAGGCGCGCTGGCGCAGTTTACTGACTCGCTTAGACCTCAGCAAAACCAATATTCCCACTGTTATTACTGCTTGCTGTGTGCTCCACAATATCTGTGAGAGTAAGGGGGAGACGTTTATGGCGGGGTGGGAGGTTGAGGCAAATCGCCTGGCTGCTGGTTACACGCAGCCAGACACCAGGGCGGTTAGAAGAGCACAGGAGGGCGCGGTACGCATCAGAGAAGCTTTGAAAACCAGTTTCATGACTGGCCAGGCTACGGTGTGAAAGTTCTGTTTGTTTCTCCTTGATGAAACCCCCCCGCCCCTTGGTTCACTCTATTTCCCTGTAAGCTAACCACCCACCCCTCCTCCCTTCAATCACCGCTTGCAGAGGCAATAAAGTCATTGTTGCTTCACATTCATGCATTCTTTATTCATTCATCACACAAATAGGGGGATGACTACCAAGGTAGACCAGGAGGGGTGGTGCAGGAGGGAAGGAAAATGCCACACAGTACTTTAAAGGTTTACAACTTTAAAATTTATTGAATGACAGCCTTCTTTTTTTTGGGTAATCCTCTGTGGAGGCCCCCCCACCGCTTTTTTGGGCATCTGGGTATGGAGGCTATGGAACTTGGGGAGGAGGGTGGTTGGTTACACAGGGGCTGTAGCAGCGGTCTGTGCTCCAGCTGCCTTTGCTGCAGCTCAACCATACACTGGAGCATACTGGTTTGGTCCTCCAGCAGCCTCAGCATTGAATCCTGCCTCCTCTCATCACGCTGCCGCCACATTTGAGCTTCAGCCCTGTCTTCAGCCCGCCACTTACTCTCTTCAGCCCGCCACCTCTCCTCCCGGTCATTTTGTGCTTTCCTGCACTCTGACATTATTTGCCTCCACGCATTCGTCTGTGCTCTGTTAGTGTGGGAGGACAGCATGAGCTCGGAGAACATTTCATCGCGAGTGCGTTTTTTTTTCTTTCTAAGCTTCACTAGCCTCTGGGAAGGAGAAGATCCTGTGATCATTGAAACACATGCAGCTGGTGGAGAAAAAAAAAGGGACAGCGGTATTTAAAAAGACACATTTTATAAAACGGTGGCTACACTCTTTCAGGGTAAACCTTGCTGTTAACATTACATACATAGCACATGTACTTTCATTACAAGGTCGCATTTTGCCTCCCCCCACCGCGTGGCTACCCCCTCAACCTTCCCCCCTCCCTGTGGCTAACAGCGGGGAACATTTCTGTTTAGCCACAGGCAAACAGCCCAGCAGGAATGGGCTCCTCTGAGTGTCCCCTGAAGAAAAGCAGTCTATTTCAACCAGGTGACCATGAATGATATCTCATTCTCCTGAGGATAACACAGAGAGATAAAGAACGGATGTTGTTTGAACGCCAGCAAACATACACTGCAATGCTTTGTTGTACAATGATTCCCGAGTACGTGTTACTGGCCTGGAGTGGTAAAGTGTCCTACCATGAAGGACGCAATAAAGCTGCCCTCCCCAGAAACCTTTTGCAAAGGCTTTGGGAGTACATCCAGGAGAACCGCGAATGCCAGGGCAAAGTAATCCTTTCACATGCTTGCTTTTAAACCATGTATAGTATTTTAAAAGGTTCACTCACCAGAGGTCCCTTCTCCGCCTGCTGGGTCCAGGAGGCAGCCTTGGGTGGGTTCGGGGGGTACTGGCTCCAGGTCCAGGGTGAGAAACAGTTCCTGGCTGTCGGGAAAACCGGTTTCTCTGCTTGCTTGCTGTGAGTTATCTACAACCTCCTCCTCCTCCTCATCTTCTTCGTCCCCAAAACCTGCTTCCGTATTGCCTCCATCTCCATTGAAGGAGTCAAACAACACGGCTGGGGTTGTGGTGGCTGAACCCCCTAAAATGGCATGCAGCTCATCATAGAAGCGGCATGTTTGGAGCTCTGACCCAGAGCGGCCATTCGCCTCTCTGGTTTTCTGGTAGGCTTGCCTCAGCTCCTTCAGTTTCACGCGGCACTGCTTCGGGTCCCTGTTATGGCCTCTGTCCTTCATGCCCTGGGAGATTTTGACAAAGGTTTTGGCATTTCGAAAACTGGAACGGAGTTCTGATAGCACGGATTCCTCTCCCCAAACAGCGATCAGATCCCATACCTCCCGTTCGGTCCATGCTGGAGCTCTTTTGCGATTCTCGGACTTCATCATGCTCACCTCTGCTGATGAGCTCTGCGTGGTCACCTGCAGCTTGCCACGCTGGCCAAACAGGAAATGAGATTCAAAAGTTCACGGTTCTACCTGGCCAGTGCATCTGAGTTGAGAGTGCTGTCCAGAGCGGTCACAATGGAGCACTCTGGGATAGCTCCCGGAGGCCAATACCGTCGAATTGTGTCCACAGTACCCCAAATTCGAGCCGGCAAGGCCGATTTAAGCGCTAATCCACTTGTCAGGGGTGGAGTAAGGAAATCGATTTTAAGAGCCCTTTAAGTAGAAATAAAGGGCTTCATCATGTGGACGGGTGCAGGTTTACATCGATTTAATGCTGCTAAATTCGACCTAAAGTCCTAGTGTAGACCAGGGCCTAGTGTGGCATGGAACATTCAAAACAGCTTTGCTCACATTTATTGAGTTTCTCTCCCAGTGAGTTCAGCTGGGGGAGGAGAACTCAGCAATGACACGTCTGTCTCAGCCGCTTCGCTGCCCTCTGCAGCCGTGGAAGCAGGGGATACGCTGAGGATCCCCACAGTGTTGGGGAATTCTCGGGTGGTGTAGAACCACGTTAACAGGTGATGTGCCTTGTGGTGAAGGGGCAAGTCCAAAGTGAACTTGCACCCCGGCAATCCCCTGCTGCCGGAACGGCTCCCTGGGGCTTTGAGCAGCTGACATGTTAGAGCAGCTATGAGGTGCTATCGCATAGGCTGGGGACAGACTCCTGGATCAGGGGAGTGTAAAGGTGTTAAAGCCCCTTGACCCCACGTTCCCCGAGTCTGGTGCTCAGCAGACCTTGGTCAGAGCAGGGATGTTCAAACACAATCTGTTTCTGTGGTTCTTTGCATGTAAATAGACCCCTACGGAGTCTCCTTCCTGTGTCATTCCCTTGCTAAGGTGTCCCTCCACCACCGACACACAGAAAGCGTTCTTTCCCCTGCCCTAACTCTAAGCATGTGATGGGGCTATTCTCCCAGGAACCGATTTTACCCACAGTCAGTGCATTTAATCTGATTCTCTGCTGTGTGAGTTTTCTCGTGCGCTGTCAGATGTATCCATTGGCTGAAGCTCTTTCCACACTGGCTGCATATGTGGTGGCTTGCCGAGGGCGTGGGGCTGCCGGTGGCTCGCCGAGGGCATGGGGCTGCTGGTGGCTCGCCGAGGGCGTGGGGCGGCTGGTGGCTCGCCGAGGGCGTGGGGCTGCTGGTGGCTCAGCATGTGGTTGCTCTGCTTTAAGCTGTTCCCACATTCTGTGCCTGTGAAGGGCCTCTCTGCTGCATGGCATTCCAGTGGCCTGATCGGTTTTGGCTCCTTCCCAAAGCCCCTCCTGCTGTCACTGTAGCGATGTATCATGTCCTGCAGGTGGATTCTCAGACTCAAGTCTATGCTGCACTCAGGACATCGATAGGAGGCCTGGTGTACCGAGACCCCCTGAGTCTTGCCGATGTCCCTCCTACACTGGGCACAATGCGGGGTCACGTCCACCCCGTGGACTCTCTAGTGCTTGTTCAAGCCGCTCTTCTGCGGAAGATCTTCCCGCGGCGTAGGCAGGCGTGGGGCCGCTCCCCGGTGTGGATACACTGGTGGATGATCAGCATCTCCTTTTGCCAGAAGCTCTGCCCACAGTCGGTGCAGGGATAGGGCCATTCCCCCATGTGGATTGCCTGGTGCTTCAACAGGATCTTCCTCTGCCGGAAGCTCTTCCCACACTCAGCACAGGCATATGGCCGCTCCCCCGTGTGCAGATGCTGGTGTGTCAGAAGCATCTGTTTATGCCGGTAGCTCTTCTCCCACACTCTCTGCCTTGGTGTGGCCTCTCCCCCATGGGCACAATCTGATGCACCTTCAGGATCTTCTTCTGCCGGAAGGTTTTTGCCACACTCAGTGCATTTACACCGCCCTCTCCCCTGGATGCAGATACCTGGATGCACCTTGAGCATCTTCCTTTACCTGAGGATATTTCTGTTAGGTTTGCCCTTTGCAGACCCACAGGGATAAATCTAACACCTCTCCTCTGGATTCTTTCCCACATTCATATGGGTGATAAAGTTTGTGGCTTTGTTGGAACCTCTTCCACAACACACTAATGTCTAGTGTGTTTCCTGCTCGGTTCCTGTATCACATTGTGTGGGCTCCTGCAGTGTCTCCCACTGTCACAGCTCTGGAAGCCATTCTCTTCCCAGCTTCTTGAGACCGCTCCATGTTGATGCTTTTCCTTTTCAACCATGGGACCTCACCTGCTGGGTATAATAAAGGAATTCTGAAGTTATTTTGTTGACAGTGGATGGTGACATTAAAAAACAAAGACAAACACCGCCCCCAAACCAGAGTCAATATCCCGGAACACTGAGGTCAAATTCAGCAGTGGTTCATAGATTTTAAGACCAGGAAGGACCATTATGCCAATCCCATCTGGAGAGAGTCCAGCGGAGGCCAACAAAAATGATTAGGGGGCTGGGGCACATGACTTATGAGGAGAGGCTGAGGGAACTGGGCTTGTTTAGTCTGCAGAAGAGAAGAGTGAGGGGGGTTTTGATGGCAGCCTTCAACTACCTGAAGGGGGGTTCCAAAGAGGGTGGAGCTCGGCTGTTCTCAGTGGTGGTAGATGACAGAACAAGTTGCAGTGGGGGAGGTCTAGGCTGGATATTAGGAAACACCATTTCACTAGAAGGGTGGTGAAACACTGGAATGGGTTCCCTAGGGAGGTGGTGGAATCTCCTTCCTTAGAGGTTTTTAAGGCCCAGCTTGACAAAGCCCTGGCTGGGATGATTTAGTTGGGGTTGGTCCTGCTTTGAGCAGGGGGTTGGACTAGATGACCTCCTGAGGTCCCTTCCAACCCTGATATTCTCTGATTCTATGATCTTCTGCACACACAGGCTGGGGAATTTCACTCAGGATCCAGCAATTCCTGTATTGGAGGAGGAATTATTCTTCTCTTGTATGTAAGTGACACTGTGAGCCTAGTAACTGGTAGTTAAACTCAAGCATCTCTTACAACAGTGTTTTTCAGCGACGGGTTGTGGGCTGGCGCTGGTCCCTGAGATCTCTCTGACACAGTTTAGAAATGCAGCAAGCTGGTCCCTGGTATCGAAAAGGTTGAAAAACTGTCTTAGAAAACAGACATCGAATCTCAATTTATAGACTTAAAATGACAAAGAATCCACCACATCCCCTTGGGAAGCTCCTTCCAGTGGCTAATCACACGCACTTCAAAATTTGCCCTTTATTTCCAATTTGAATTTTCACTATATTGTTATATACAAAAGTGCTGAAATCACAGAGGAGCTTTACAAGAGTACGGGCCTGTGCCCTCAGTCAGACCGATGGAAATTCAGACAATCTCTGCTGATTTCAGAGAAGTTATTACTGGATTAAAACAGATCAGAATCTGGCCCCAAACTTTTAAATTACTTAGGCATAAAAGAAAAGGAGGACTTGTGGCACCTTAGAGACTAACCAATTTATTAGAGCATAAGCTTTCGTGAGCTACAGCTCACTTCTTCAGATGCATATCGTGGAAACTGCAGCAGACAGTCCCTCTTTAGATGTGAACAGCAAATGCCACACGGTGGCACCACCCAGCTGCCTTTTCTATTCCTCAGAAATATCATCCGGGATGAACAGCACAGGAACAAACAAAGCCCATTTCATTCGTCCCCACTGTAGCAACAGGAGGTTAAATTAAAAGCCTGTTTGTTAATTGTATAGAAGGCGAGTCTGAATTTATACCAAAGTCACGTCTTACTAAAAGAGTCACATAAAAACTACTCACAAACTCCAAGGATTTAGCTTGTTGTCAATAGAAACCCAGGTCTATTAAACAGTGGCTGACAGCGTTCTAAAGTCTTCCTGCAACGAATGATGCTGAATTCTGAGTCTAGGGTAAACACTGGCTATGCTGGAAGCTGTGTCTGTCTCTGTGCCTGTCCAACACCAAGTGCAACGAGATTCTTTGTGCTACTGCAATAGAAACAATAAGAATTAATAATGTTCTACCTGAGCAGAAAAGCCTCTCAGCAGTTTATTGTCACTTCTCCCTTTCAGATAAGCCAGAAGAATATTTCGTTGTAAACTGGAGAATGATGAAGAATCCAGGTCTGTCTTTTTCCGTGTTTCTGGGGCAGGATATTTGGTTTTTCCCTTGTTTGCTTCCTGCACTCAGTGTCTCAGTTAATGGCTGCCGAATCCGCAGAATTCTTGTCGAGGATTAGTAAAGGTTAGAGGGAGAATGGGTCTATTTCACATGCCAGCCTTCTTTCCAGAGCCGTGATGGGACCAGATACACCTATCAGCTGTGAGAGGGTCAGGGAACGTCAGGGCCATCCTTAGGATTTATGGGGCCCTACGCAGTATTATTAAACTGGTGCCCCTATGCCCGACGGCAGCCCGGGGTCGCAGCCCAGGGCGGGAGGGACGAGGCAGCAAAGGATACCAAGCCGCCCGGCCCACCTCACGGTGGCGGAGAGTCACAGTTCCCCTCAGAGACCCCCGGACCCTCTCCCTCACACAGAATGCGCGGTACTGGTGCATTCGGCTCTGTGAATCCGGCCCCTGCCGAAGGAGAAGGCAGTGTGCGCTGGGTGTGCGGGAGCCGACCCGCTCTCACCTGCTGTCATGGGCGGTGAGTGAAGCTGCCGCTTGGGGATCCTCTCTCCCCACCCAGCTCTTCTGCCTGTGGCCCCGCCCATACTCCACCCCTGCTCCTCCCCCACTCCACCCAGGCCACGCCCCCACTCCGCCCAGGCCCCGCCCTCTCCCCACTATCTCCTCCGTCTCTTCCCTCCTCCTCCCTGCTCACCCCCTTCCAGCCAAATCCCTGAACCCAAATGAAGCAAATGACATTTGAAAAAAACACTCTTCTGCCATTTCTTTCTAGAGAAAATGGAGCGTGTTTTCCACTGCATGTCAGATGGTGACGACTGGACATGCAGAAGGTACCTAATTAAAAGCACTAAATTTGGGAATAAAAAGTGTCAGTGACAGGTTTTTTGATATGCCCAGAAGTTTGTCAGAGATTTATTTGCAAAAACTTTGTAGTAAGGGCGAGTCAGCTGCCGTGCTGAATACAACGTGAAATATTATGGGATACATGATGCAGCTCTTCTCTGTTTTACATTTTCTTAATCAGTATTTCTAAGCTGATCTTATATTTCAAATGCACTCTTAAGCCTTCAGAAAGGAATCATTCCAGAGTACTACAGATTTAACTCACTGAAACAAAGACATTATGTTAAATTCATCAGTCACAGCGGTGTAGTGTGTTCATAACAATGTTCACTGCTTTTAGAAAAAGGGACAATAATTTATTTTGTGTGATCTCCATAACAATAGACGTGTTTATTTCAGAGTAGCAGCCGTGTTAGTCTGTATTCTCAAAAAGAAAAGGAGGACTTGTGGCACCTTAGAGACTAACCAATTTATTTGAGCATGAGCTTTCGTGAGCTACAGCTCACTTCATCGGATGCATAAAGTGGAAAATACAGTGAGGAGGTTTTTATACACACAGACCATGAAAAAATGGGTGTTTATCACTTCAAAACGTTTTCTCTTTCCCCACCCCACTCTCCTGCTGGTAATAGCTTATCTAAAGTGATCACTCTCCTTACAATGGGTATGACAATCAAGGTGGGCCATTTCCAGCACAAATCCAGGGTTTAACAAGAACGTCTGAGGAACAGGGGTGGGGGGGAGGGGGGATAAACAAGGGGAAATAGGTTACTTTGTATAATGACTCAACCACTCCCAGTCTCTATTCAAGCCTAAGTGAATTGTATCCAATTTGCAAATGAATTCCAATTCAGCAGTCTCTCGTTGGAGTCTGTTCATGAAGCTTTTCTGTTGAAGAATAGACACTTTCAGGCCAGAAATCGAGTGACCAGAGAGATTGAAGTGTTCTCCGACTGGTTTATGAATGTTATAATTCTTGACATCTGATTTGTGTCCATTTATTCTTTTACGTAGAGACTGTCCAGTTTGACCAATGTACACGGCAGAGGGGCATTGCTGGCACATATCACATGGGTAGATGTGCAGGTGAACGAGCCTCTGATAGTGTGGCTGATGTGATTAGGCCCTATGATGGTGTCCCCTGAATAGATATGTGGACACAGTTGGCAATGGGCTTTGTTGCAAGGATAGGTTCCTGGGTTAGTGGTTCTGTTGTGTGGTGTGTGGTTGCTGGTGAGTATTTGCTTCAGGTTGGGGGGCTGTCTGTAGGAAAGGACTGGCCTGTCTCCCAAGATTTGTGAGAGTGATGGGTCGTCCTTCAGGATAGGTTGTAGATCCTTGATGATGCGTTGGAGAGGTTTTAGTTGGGAGCTGAAGGTGACGGCGAGTGGCGTTCTGTTATTTTCTTTGTTAGGCCTGTCCTGTAGTAGGTGACTTCTGGGTACTCCTCTGGCTCTGTCAATCTATTTCTTCACTTCAGCAGGTGGATATTGTAGCTGTAAGAATGCTTGATAGAGATCCTGTAGCTGTTTGTCTCTGTTTGAGGGGTTGGAGCAAATGCGGTTGTATCGTAGAGCTTGGCTGTAGACGATGGATCGTGTGGTGTGGTCTGGGTGAAAGCTGGAGGCATGTAGGTAGGAATAGCGGTCAGTAGGTTTCCGGTATAGGGTGGTGTTTATGTGACCATCGTTTATTAGCACTGTAGTGTCCAGGAAGTGGATCTCTTGTGTGGACTGGCCCAGGCTGAGGTTGATGGTGGGATGGAAATGGTTGAAATCATGGTGGAATTCCTCAAGGGCTTCTTTTCCATGGGTCCAGATGATGAAGATGTCATCAATATAGCGCAAGTAGAGTAGGGGCGTTAGGGGACGAGAGCTGAGGAAGCGTTGTTCTAAATCAGCCATAAAAATGTTGGCATACTGTGGGGCCATGCGGGTACCCATAGCAATGCCACTGATCTGAAGGTATACATTGTCCCCAAATGTGAAATAGTTATGGGTGAGGACAAAGTCACAAAGTTTAGCCACCAGGTTAGCCGTGACATTATCGGGGATAGTGTTCCTGACAGCTTGTAGTCCATCTTTGTGTGGAATGTTGGTGTAGAGGGCTTCTACATCCATAGTGGCCAGGATGGTGTTATTAGGAAGATCACTGATGGATTGTAGTTTCCTCAGGAAGTCAGTGGTGTCTCGAAGGTAGCTGGGAGTGCTGGTAGCGTAGGGCCTGAGGAGGGAGTCTACATAGCCAGACAATCCTGCTGTCAGGGTGCCAATGCCTGAGATGATGGGGCGTCCAGGATTTCCAGGTTTATGGATCTTGGGTAGCAGATAGAATACCCCAGGTCGGGGTTCCAGGGGTGTGTCTGTGCGGATTTGATCTTGTGCTTTTTCAGGGAGTTTCTTGAGCAAATGCTGTAGTTTCTTTTGGTAACCTTCAGTGGGATCAGAGGGTAATGGCTTGTAGAAAGTCGTGTTGGAGAGCTGCCTACCAGCCTCTTGTTCATATTCCGACCTATTCATGATGACAACAGCACCTCCTTTGTCAGCCTTTTTGATTATGATGTCAGAGTTGTTTCTGAGGCTGTGGATGGCATTGTGTTCTGCACGGCTGAGGTTATGGGGCCAGTGATGCTGCTTTTCCACAATTTCAGCCCGTGCACATCGGCGGAAGCACTCTATGTAGAAGTCCAGTCTGCTGTCTCGACCTTCAGGAGGAGTCCACCTAGAATCCCTCTTTTTGTAGGGTTGGTATGGAGGTCTCTGTGGATTAGTATGTTGTTCCGAGGTGTGTTGGAAATATTCTTATTTTCTTATTATTCTTATTAAATTTCATGCTTATGAAATTTCACCAACTTTAAAAAATATGTTTCCAAAGATTTTAGGCACAACAAAGGGTTTTATATCTGACCAGGTGCTGATTTTGCTGGAGGGTTCTCTTAAAACTGGTTCATCAAATAGTCAGAAGTAAAGAAAGGGAAACTCGTTTGTCCAGCGATCCTGTCCCTTTAAGGGCTCTCTTCAAGGAGAAAGGGATGGACAGGAAGACTTTGGAAGCAAGTTTTTTGTACTATAGTAATTACAATTAAAATGTGTATGTTAGAGAAGGGTGGTCTTTTGAAGGATTTATTTAAAAAACTATATGTCTGAAGATCCGAGCATTTAAGGCTAAAGATGAATATTCAGATTGTGCATCTAAAAATCTATGCAAGGATTTTTTAGAGATGTGATTTTAAAATCTTCAGCAACTCACTAATGAAATATTTTTAAAGCAAATTTTAAACTAAGGTCCTGTAGACTGACATGTTCTGAGTAAATATTACTGCAATGTACAACTGTTTCTGTCAGTAAATTCAGAAACTGACAGTCTATACCTGGGGATTGGCAAATGCCTGTTAAATGGCTTCATTCCCCCTTGAATGGCTCTTTAACAGTTTCAATGTTGTGCTAATCAGTCTGGCAGGTTGGAGGCTTTTTCACTTTTAAGTTACTAGATCCCTTCTGGAGGAAGACTCACCAGGCTGCAGCAGCGAGCTGTGGGAGCCTGCAGGAAGAGTCAGAACAGGGATAGGAAGAGGCAGGAGGGTGGCCACTGAGACCCATGGGTGCCCCAAATTTTCGGGTGCCTTTCGCAGCCGCATACACTGCATATGCCTAAGCATGGCCCTGGGGAGCATGTCCCATTCAGGTTTATGGGTGGCTGGCTGCTCGCAGTGCATCCCTGGACCGGCAGCAATTAGTTCCTAGTGTAAGGGGACTGTTGTCCCCTCACTAAAACTCAGTGGGGGTGTTTTGGTTGCTAGCTCCCAGTACAAAAAGGAAGGGGAAGGGTCAATGGGAAACCAGATCCCTGAGACTGACAGTCCCCAGGGGCAATGGGGAGAGGCCAATGCTCCAGGTCAGCCTGATTGACAGGGCGGGCAGGGTAATCAGGGAGTCAGGAGGCCAGGGGGGTCCCATCCTCCATGTGAGCCAGAATTTCCTGGGTCAGACAGAGGGGGGCCGAACTAAGGGGAGAGCAGGGGCCCAAGCTGAGCTGGGAGCAGAGTTGGGCCAGCCAGAGGGGCCAGAGAAGCAGCCAGGGAGAAGGTCAGAGCTGGGAGCAGAGTCACAGAAGCAGCGCAGGGAGCAGCCCCTGTGCTGGGGGCAGAGCTGCAGCGACCGGAGCCAGGGGGGCCAGAGAAGCAGCCCAGGGGGCTGGAGGCAGAGCAGCAGCACCAGCCGTGCTGAGGCAGAGTGGAGATGGGGCTGGGACTGGAGCCGTCCGGAGCTGGGTGCGGGGAGCAGCTGGGCAGAGCGACCGGGACCCTGGGCAGCGGGCCCAGCGCAGAGAGACACCCCAGCCAAGAGGCTCTGCAGGCCAGACTCGGAGGGGGATTGTAGCCCCGACGTGGGGGCCGATGCTGGGAAGAAGGGTCCTGCCACCTGGAGCCTGAGGGCGCGTGGCCACCACCAGAGCGAGTGTCTGACCCGTAGCATCCCTGCAGCATAGCCAGGGCCTGGGCAGGAGCCTGGGACGTGTGAGGAACAGACTGTGAACTGCCCTGACATCCCAGAGATGCTGTTTGTGATGGTCCCTGCCACAGAGCCGGGGGGTGGGTTTTCCTGTCACCTTTCCCAGTTTTCCTTATTATTTTAATTGGTTGCTGTTTAATAAATTGTATTTGCTTTAAACTGTATGTAACGATCAGTGGGTCAGGGAAGCATCCAGTGCAGAGAGAGCACCCCGGAGTGGGGACACCCTAGCCCCTGCCCTAAGTGACCACAGCAAGGTTGGAGTCGAGCCCCCCAAGAATCCTGGAGTAAGCTTTGTTGGGGTTATGAGGACTCTGCCACACGGGAGAGTGGGAGGGGAGCCCTCGAGGTCAGGCAGGCCTCTGGGTAAAGGGAGTGGGAGCGAGGACTCAGATCCTTTCACTAGCCAATTCCACTGGGGTCGTGTATAAGCCAGGAAAGTTCCCCACAATAGCGGGACTATCCCCCCGCTTACATAGGCAGGAGCCAGTACATGGAAATCCAGCTCAGACAGAGCACATGACAAACAAATCCGTTTTCTTGTGGCAGAGGTGACGTCTAGGATCTGAGTCCTCGCTCCCACTGTGAATCCTGGGTGGTGGGCCTTGAACATTTTGAGTAATTTGTAGCTTGCAACTCCAATCCAGACAGACGAAGAGTTTCAGTCTTGTAGACCGAGCAGGCACGCGGACTGCTGCATGAGCGTTTGTCTCCAACTGTGCCCAGAATGGCCACGCACATCACAATTTCGGCAGCAATGTGGGGACATTTTTCCCCAACCCCATCAATGACAGCGGAATGATATTGGTTCCATCGGCGACGTCAGAGAAGTGGAGAGTCGGAGTTCCTACTCTAAGGAAGTTGTCAGAGCACTGTCAGTTCGGACAAACGGTAAGTGATGCTCTGCATGACCAGTTTGTCTCTGGATTATGTAATGACCAGATTCAGAAAAAGTTACTGACTGCATCAGCACTTACGTTCAAGAAGGCTATTGAAATATCTAGGGCCATGGAAACTGCAGAGACAGTTACCCTGGGATTTAGTGTGAACCAAGAAATTCACCTTCTGAATTGGTGACGCAGAGAAACACAGACATGTAAGGAATGTCCATGTGGATGTTGTGAACAAACTGTGCATGCAGAGCAGGATTGCTGGGCCTGCCAGGTCATTCACAGGAAGTGCCAGAAGAAAGGACACCTCGCTGTGTCCTGTCGCAGAGTTCAATGACCAGGAGCACAGACTAACCACCCACCCCAGAAGACACCTATGAAGAGTGAACCTAAGACAGCATCGAAGTCAGGAATTCATAATGTGGGAAAAGACAAGAGCTCTAGTGACACTGCCCAAGACCTAGCACTACATGGGTTATCGGAAGCTGGAGTCAGAGATGGCATCAGGGTCACACCTTCGATCGAGGGAGTTCCTACAAGCTTGGAGCTTGATACTGGAGCTGCTGTCTCCTGCATTCACCTGTCACCAGACTTTGTCACAAGTTCCTCCGGAAGAAACTGCCACGGTTTTGAAGCCTTATACCAGAGAAAAGTTAGTCCCAAAAGGGATACGCCAGGTGAAAGTTCAACAAGATCAGGGATCTCAAACTCAGATCACCACGAGGGCCACATGAGGACTAGTACATTGGCCCAAGGGCTGCGTCACTGAAACCTTTTCATACAACGATACAAAAGTATAGTAAAAAATGAAAAAAAATGAAGAGTAATATGCTATTAAAAATCAATGTCTTAACTTTTTAAGAATTGTAATGCGAAGTGCTAATTTTGACAGTCATTTCATTTTTGTCCACTTAGCTGACAGCGTTTTGCATCAACCAGAGCATCAATATTAGGTTTGATATCCGGAGATGAAACCAATCTCAGTGTTGCTCGCAAATGTTCACCAGTGAGCCTTGATCTTAACACAGATTTGTTAATCTTCATGGAAGAGAAAAACTGTTCACATATCTATGTACTTCCAAACATTGCCATTACCCTTGCGGAAGCAGAGAATAACATGGGAAATCTTTCTTGTGAAAGAAACCGGTAGAATTCTGGAATTCCAACATCTGTATAGTTCTGCTTCAAAATGGTATCACACTGAAGCTCCACTAACTCCATCCTCATTTCCTCTGCAACATTGTCAATTTCTACAGAAAATAGTGTGGAAAAAAGTTGAAAATGTGGTTCAAGCACCTTGAAATCTTTAAACCGCACATCAAACTGTATGTGTAAGTTAGAAATGATATCTGCATATTCTTTCAAGGATTCGGGTTCAACTTTTCCTAAGGAATTCAAAGTTGAGAAATGGACCAAATTGCCAGCAGTCAGCTGTTTCCCCCTCAAAGTAAGCTTGACTTTGAATGACTTCACACTGTCATACATCTGTGTTATCGCCTGTTTTCTGCCCTGAAGCTTCACGTTCAGTGCGTTCAGGTGATCAGTTCTGTCTGTGAGAAAAGCAAGGCTGCAGATAAAAGTGGAATCAGCAAGCTATGCAACCTCCTTGTTTTTCATTTTCATGAAGGAATCAATCTCCTCTCTAAGTGCGAAAAACCCTTCAGAACATTTCCACGACTCAGCCAGCTCACTTGAGTGTGATACAGAAGTTCCCCATATTCGCTGTCCATACTTGCTAGACAAGAAGTGACCTGTCTGTGATTCAGCCCTCGTGCATGTATAAAATTAACGGTTTTAACAACTACATCCATAACTTCCTTCATTTGTAGACTTTTACTACACAGGGCTTCTTGGTGCAAAATGCAGTGTATGCTGGTGAAGCTAATGCCTGGTCTATTGGGCCTGTTCCTTTCGGTCTTCAATCATCCAACCATGCCAACGTTTTCAGAGCACGCTGATGGCCACCGTCCGTAGCCCAAGATACGAGTTTGTTCCATGGCAGCGCAGCTTTTTCAATGCACTCTTCCAGTCCTTGAAATATGTCACGTCCCACTGTGGGACCCTTCAGTGGCATTACGTCTAGCAATTCTTCGGTTATACTCAAATTGCAGTCCACACCTCTAATGAACACTGCACTCTGTGCAGTATCTGATACATTTGTACTCTCATCAAGAGCAATTGAAAATGCTGTGAAGTCTTTTGCCATTTGAATCAATTGTTTTTGTACATTATCCGTTAAATCCGTTATCCTGCAGGCAACCATAGTGGCAGACAAGCTTATGCCTTCAAAAACTTTCTTCCTATCAGGACATAAAATTTCGCTGGCCTTCACAAGACATTCTTTTACAAATAGGCCTTCTGTAAAAGGTCACAATGATTTAGCTGTCATTTTGCTTATTACAAAACTTGCTCTTACTGAATCTTCACTAGATTTGTTAATCTCCAAAAAGAAATTTCTTTGCTTGGCAAATGCTGCTTTAAGTTGCCGAACTTTTTCCTCTCGGATTTTTCCAGTGAATGCATCACATTTTTCACAGTGCATCGTGTGGTAGGGCTGTCATACGTTATACTCCTTGGGAACAGGAATCGTTTGCTGACAAATAAGGCATTGAATTTTATCTTTTACCTCTGTGAAAAAATATAAATTCTCCCATTTGTCTTGGAAAACTCTCTTTTCTTCCACAAGTGTTCTTTTTTTCGATGCCAAAGTAATTTCCGAGGGGTTTTAATAAAATATAAACACTCAATAATGCACCCCACTCAAACAACAAACCACGCATTTACTTTTAGAATTACTTCTGTTCAAGACCTCCCCTCTGCCCCTGTCCCCACTCCACCCTTTCCATGGGGCCCTGCCCCGCCTCTTCCCACCCCTTCCTGCCCCCATTCCAACCCCTTCCCCAAATCCCCGCCCCAACCCCGCCCCCTCCCTGCCCCATTCCCACCCCTTCCCCAAATCCCCGCCCCGGCCCCGCCTCTTCTCTGCCTCCTCCCCTGAGCGTGCTGTGTCCCCACTCCTCCCCCTCCCTCCGGGAAAGCCCTAAGCACCACCAAACAGCTGTTTGGTAGCGGGAAGCGCTGGGAGGTAGGCAGAGGAGCGGGGACACGGTGCACTTTGGGGGGGAGGAGAGGAGCTGGGGAAGCAGCGCAGGTCTGTCCCTGTGGCGTGCAGCCCCTGGGGGGAATGGAGCAGCTGGGGGTCTTCGTGCGCTGCCTTGCCTGCAGGCACCACCCCCACAGCTCCCATTTGGCTGGGAACAGGAGCAGTGCAGGGCAGGGTCACCGACTGCAACCGGGACTGCCCTAGCCCCAACTCCCCCCCCCACAAACCCCTACACCCCCCCCCCAACCTCCTGCCCTGACCCCGCCATGCCCCCAAGCCCCTGCCCTGAGCCCCCCCAACTCCCTGCCCTGAGCCCCCCACACCCTCCACATCCCCCAACCCCCGGTTGAAAAGGGACCCTGGCAGCTCCAGTCAGCACCGCCGACCGGACCATTAAAAGTCCGGTTGCCGGTGCTGCGGAGCCAAGGCAGGCTAGGCAGGGGAGCCACGGGGCTCTGCACAGTGCCCCTGCCTTGAGCACCGGCTCCGAAATCGCATTGGGCGGGAACCGGCCAATGGGAACTGCGGAGGGGTGCTTGTGGGCAAGAGCAGTGTGCATGCCACAGAGCCTCCTGCTCCCCACCCCCACCTAGGGACCAGACCTGCTGGCCGCTTCCAGGGCTCAGCATGGAGCCAAGACAAACAAGCAGCCTGCCTTAGCGCCACTGCCCAGGAGCTGCCCAAGGTAAGCCCAAGACCCAACCCCCCGCCCCAGCCCTGAGCCCCCCCCAAACCCAGAACCCCCTCCTGCACCCCAAACCCCTCATCTTCGCCCCACCCCAAAGCCTGCACCCCCAGCTCAGAGCTCGTACCCTCTCCTGCACCCCAACCCCCAGCTCTGAGCCCCTCCCTAAACCTGTAGCCCTCTCTTGCATCCCAAACCCCTCATCCACGGGCCCACCCCAGAGTCCACACCCCCAGCCCAGAGCCCTCACTCCCCTGCACCCCAACCCTCTGCCCTGAGCCCTCCCAGACCCCTAACCCCCTGCCCTGAGCCCCCTGCATTCATATGATATGACAGTACCTGTAAGAAATTTAAGTTACTTTCACCCCTGGCTACACCCATCGCAGCAGTGAGTGGGCTACATCCATGATACCAGTGATCAAGAAGGATGGCTCCATCTGACTTTCCAAAGTGACACTGAATCCAGTTTTATGTGCAGTGCCTACTACCTCATATTGTGGATTTGTTTGCTATTCTTGGTGGAGGACAGTGTTTCAGTAAATTGGATTTGCTCAGCGCATATGTACAAATGGAGACTGACCTGGCATCTCGCAAATATCTCACAAACAGTCTTGTTTGCGTAATGCCATCAGACCCTGGTCACTGACGGGCGGGATCGAACCTGGGGCCTCTGGAGCTTAGTGCATGAGCCTCTACCGCAGGAGCTAAAAGCCAGCTGGCTGTTAGCTCAGGCTATCGAGCAGACTCATTTTATCTCTCTCCGTAAGTGGTCTCGGTGCCACGAGATGGGACAGAACCCCACCTCCAGGAGGTGTGTGGGTTACATTTCGCTACCACAGGTTACCTTTCAGTATCACACTGGGCACCTGCCCTCTTCCAGAAAGCCATGGATAAGATTCTGAAGGGACTGAACAGAGTTCAGTGCTATTTGGATGACATTCTTAATACAGGAAAGGATTAAGAGGATCATCTTTGACATTTGGATGCTGTTTTGCGACATTTGGAAGTCCATGGACTGAGAGTGCGCTGAGACAAATGTGAGTTTTTCAAACCTTAATTTGAATACCTTGGACACGTAACTGGTGCCGTGAGCTTAAGGAAATTGACAGAGAACATGTGACAGTTAAATTCATTTTTAGGACTGCTTAACTACTACAGCCAATTTCTGCCTAATCTGGCAAACGTATTGGCACCTTTGTGTGAACTGTTATGAGTAAATAAAAACTTGAAATGGACTAAAGATTGCGAGTGTGAAATTAAGGAAGCAATGAAACTGCTGAAATCAGCCAACGCTCTTACATGCTTAGATGCTTTGTTACCACTGCAATTGACTTGTGATGCTTCACCACTTGGAGTGGGTGCAGTTTTTCCCCACTTTTTTCCTAATGGCATGAAAAAACCAATTGCCTTCCCTCTTGAGCACTCACCATGTCTGAGAAGAACTATGCGCAAACAGATTGAGAAGCTCTGAGCATTATCTTTAGAATTTGGAAATTTCCTATCCGTGTGCTAGACATTTTACCTTGCTGAAGGATCATCGCTTGTTACTTTCAATTTTTGGACCAAAGCGTGGAACTTCGTCACTAACTGCTGCTCGTATGCAACGATGGGCCTTGCTACTTTCAGCTCATTCCTATACTATTCAGTTCTGTGAAGGAACTCAGCATGGCAATGCTGATGGGCAGTCACATCTGCCAAGTCCAAGCTCTCATCAACCCAAAGAAACTTGCGACAAAGTGCTTTGTCTCAATTTGGTGGCTAGGTTACCCGTCACTAGCGCAGACATCAACGAAGAAACCACTAAGGATGATGTGCTTTCTCTTGTGAAGGGGATGGTGCTACAAGGTAGAGCATTGGATCAAAAGAATCCCCAGTTCACACCATTCGTGTCACATCAGTGTGAATTATCTGTGAATCACAGTTGTGTTTTGGGGGGAATGCGAGTGATCATTCCGAAATCACATCAGTCTCGGGGTTTGGAAACTCTTCATGAAGGTCATTTTGGCATTGTACGGATGAAGGCTAGGCATCACGTCTTTAAATGGAATTCAGCACAGACATTCAGCTCCACACCACCCTGCTACACAGGGACTAGAGGAATGCTTTGTACAAACACTTAAACATGCCTTAAGAGCTAACAAAACTTTCCAGACCTCAGTCTCTAAATACACCTGAGTGCAAGGAACATCCCACTTTTAGACAGAAATTCCAGAAGCCTGTTGCTGTCAGTTGCTGACCTAAGCTCTGGTGACTCCAAGACACCCGGCATTTGGACATTTTGAAATGAGAAAAGCCAGATTCCTGAATCTGAGAGTAACAGGGCTGCTCACCTGACTCTCTGCCTGGAGCGACTGCTGGTTCAGCTTCCCTCCACATCTGGTAATGGGCTGCATTAATGAGGTGGTAGTTTGGTGCTTTGAGATCTCTGGCCAAAGGAAGAGTTCTCCTCGACCCCTCCACCTGCCCTGGCAGGATAAAACAAGAGTGTAAACAAACCAAACAAGCCCTTTCACGCCTTGGCTGCAAGGGCTCCAACCAGTCCCTTTGCCCCCTTGATTGCTGGGTGTGACGGGGCGCAGACTCACCACCGCGGCACCTCCTGCTGGTCAGTCCGGGAATTAGCTCAATCCAGTCTGAGTGCGCTGCCTTCGGCTGGTGTCTCGCCTGGTGTCTGCTCTGCTCTGTCTCCACCGCCTGTAGCTGGACCCATGTTGCGCCTTGGGCCGCAGCGTCGCTTCAGGACACAGCACTCCAGCTGTGCCCCCAACTCCATTCTGCCCCCTTCCGGGGGTATTGTCAGTCTGTCTGCAGTCTCTGCATGGCCTCTGTGGCCAACTGCAGCCTCAGGGCAAACTGCAATCTGTCTCGGCCACATTGCTCCGTAACAAGTGCAGAGCAAGGGAGGTGGGGGTGGGGGGACCCAGGCCTGCCCACTACTCTAGGTCCCGACCCAGGGACCCTCTAGCAGCAGCCGTGTCCTGCCCTCCTTCTCTCCCCTCTATTGTTCATGCTCCCTGGGCCACTTCCCCTTGGCCATTGCACGTCCTCGGCTCTTTCTGTCAGGGGCCTCAACCTGGCAGGTAACAGGCCGGAGCTCTCGCTCTGCTCCCCTGAGCCTGCCCAGCACGGCTCTGTCCAAGGTGCTGCTCCATCTACAGCAGTGGTTCCCAAACTTTTCGGCATCATGCCCCCTTTTTAATTTTCGAGAAACCCTCACACCCCCCACTTCTCTTTTACCATTATCCAACCCCCCCTGCTCCCTGTCCCCTGACCGCCCCCTCCCGGGACCCCCCACACCCCCAGGACCCCACCCCCTATTCAACCCCCCCTGCTCCCTGTCTCCTGACTGCCTCAACCCCTATTCACACCCCCACCCCCTGACAGGCCCCCCGGGACTCCCACGCCTATCCAACTCCCCCTGCTCCCTGACTGCCCTGCCCCCTATCCAGACCCCTGCCCCTAACTGCCCCCCCCGGGACCCCACCCCCTATCCAATCCCCTCTGCTCCCTGTCTCCTGACCGCCCCCCAGAACCTCCGTTCCATCCAACTGCCCCCTGTCCCCTGACTGCCCCACCAGGACCCCCTGCCCCTTATCCCACCTCTCTGCGCTCCCTT
Source organism: Lepidochelys kempii (assembly GCF_965140285.1). Lineage (NCBI taxonomy): Eukaryota > Metazoa > Chordata > Testudines > Cheloniidae > Lepidochelys > Lepidochelys kempii. The sequence continues at coordinate 269,780,866 of NC_136381.1, read as the reverse complement.
ACCAGGCCTCTCAGAGTGGCAGGACTGGCTTATTGGAAAGCCTGGGAGCTGGGCAGGCGCAAGCTGCAGGGGAGGGTGGACAGGAGGGGAGGGGCCAGGAGCTCAAGGGTCGGGTAGCCTTGCACCCCCCCTTGGAATTTCTTCACGCCCCCCAGTTTGAGAACTGATGTTCTACAGGGAACCAGTCCTTCACCCTTGCTGGTCAGGGCTAGACTCATCTCCTCTCAGCTCTGCAGCCTTTTTATAGGGCCCAGATGGGCTGTCATAAATATAAAGGGAAGGGTCACCACCTTTCTGTATACAGTGTTATAAAATCCCTCCTGGCCAGAGGCAAAACCCTTTCACCTGTAAAAGGTTAAGAAGCTAAGGTACCCCGCTGGCACCTGACCAAAATGGCCAATGAAGGTACAAGATACTTTCAAATCTGGAGGGGGGAGAAAAGGCTTTGGTCTGTCTGTGTGATACCTTTGCCGGGAACAGATCAAGGATGCAAGCCCTCCAACTCCTGTAAAGTTAGTAAGTAATCTAGCTAGAAAATGCATTAGGTTTTCTTTGTTTTGGCTTGTAAAGTCGCTGTGCTGGAGGAAATGTGTATTGCTGTTTTTGTGTCTTTTTTAACTTAAGGTTTAGCCTAGAGGGATTCTCTATGATTTGAATCTGATTACCTGTAAGATTATCTTCCATTCTGATCTTACACAGTGTTTCTATTCGACATTGGTGAGGCCTCATCTGGGTACTGTGTCCAGTTTTGGGCCCCACACTTCAAGAAGGATGTGGATAAATTGGAGAGAGTCCAGCGAAGGGCAACAAAAATGATTAGGGGACTGGAACACATGAGTTATGAGGAGAGGCTGAGGGAGCTGGGATTGTTTAGCCTGCAGAAGAGAAGAATGAGGGGGGATTTGATAGCTGCTTTCAACTACCTGAAAGGGGGTTCCAAAGAGGATGGCTCTAGACTGTTCTCAATGGTAGCAGATGACAGAACGAGGAGTAATGGTCTCAAGTTGCAGTGGGGGAGGTTTAGATTGGATATTAGGAAAAACTTTTTCACTAAGAGGGTGGTGAAACACTGGAATGCGTTACCTAGGGAGGTGGTAGAATCTCCTTCCTTAGAGGTTTTTAAGGTCAGGCTTGACAAAGCCCTGGCTGGGATGATTTAACTGGGAATTGGTCCTGCTTTGAGCAGGGGGTTGGACTAGATGACCTTCTGGGGTCCCTTCCAACCCTGATATTCTATGATTCTATGATTCTTTTATCTTTGTTTTGTTCTTTTAATCAAGTTCTGTTTTTTAAGAATCTGATGGGGTTTTTAGGGTCTTAAAAATCCAAGGCTGGTTTGTGCTCATCTTAGAATCATAAGAATCTTGAATCTTAGAATCTTGTTTATTCTCAAGCCTCCCCAGGAGAGAGGGTGAAGGGCTTGGGGGGGTATTTTGGGGGAAGACGTCTCCAAGTGGGTTCTTCCCGGATTCTTTGTTAAATCGCGTGGTGGTGGCAGCGTACAGGTTTTCACCTACGCTGGTTCCCAAGGCGAGAAAGGAATCTGTGCCTTGGGGAAGTTTTAACCTAAGCTGGTAAGAATAAGCTTAGGGGGTCTTTCATGCGGGTCCCCACATCTGTACCCTAGAGTTCAGAGTGGGGAAGGAACCTTGACATGGGCCCTGATTGGCTCCCCACAGGCCCTTTCTAATTGGCTGCAGGTTTGCGCAGCCTCCCGAAGGCTGCTTTCCCTGCTCCCCTTTTGGAGTGGGCTGCCGCACCACTACACCGGGGCTTCTGTTCACCGCGGAGCGGAGGTGGTGTATGGGAGCCCAGGCCCTCCTGGACTCCACGCTGGGTCCGAGGCAGAGAAGCTGCCGTCGAATCTGGCCTGTTGTGGGTCCCCAGCATAGAGGTGACCGCTGAGTGAGATCACCCAGGCCCGCGGATAGCAATTCTGGGCCCCAGGGCAGAACAGTCAAGGGGCCCCCTATGACGCGGGCTGCCTGACATTTGGGCAGTGCTGTGCCTGCCCTGCTTGCATGTTCCCTCTATTTTTTTCCCATCCAGTGAGCAATAAATGTTGTTGTGTGCACCGAGGTACGTGTGGATGCGCACCACCTGTAGAAACAAACACCCCCCCTCCCAGCTATTATGTATATATAGATTAAAAAGTTACCATAGGGATAATTACTCCAGCCAGGACAGGTTAGGCATTTTAGAACTCACTACTCAAAGAAGTAAATTTAAAGTGTAAGAGAAATACAAATACTGAAATGTACAGACCAGTTAAAATATGAAAATAACACACTTTAAAAGAATAAAATGGCAGAGAATATATGTGCACTGCAGGAAGTACCAAGAAGTAACAACAACAATAATACACGTATGTGTTGGGAGGTGAGTGTGAAAGAGACTCTGTGTGTGTGTGAGACAGAGAGAGGGACAGAGACAGGACAGTGTGTGTGTGTGTGTGTGTGAGAGAGAGAGAGGACTGTGTGTGTGTGAGAGAAACACAAAGACAGGACAGTATGTGTGAGACACAGAGACAGACAGGGCAGTGTGTGTGTGCGAGAGAGAGAGAGAGAGACAGTGTGAGCTGGCTGCTGGGAAAATCTCACAATCAGAGCAGTGTCTCTTTAGGAAAGGCAGGCACTTACCACAGAGGAGCCTGCAGTAGCTCTGAGTCCTCCTGAACCAGGCGGTGTCGTGTCATGTCCCCTGTGCCTTGCTCTGCAGAGATGGGGTGCAGAGGCGGGGACACCCTCACATCAGCACCCCCTACTGCCCGCTCTGCACAGCTCGGGTGCGGGTCCCGGGAGCCGCAGCAGGACGGAGCGATGTGGGGAGGAGCACCACTGAACACTGCGCTCTGATAATCAGCCAGGCAGCACTTGAATCTAGGATGACGAGACAGCAAGTGTGAAAAATCGGGACGGGGGGTGGGGGGTTAATAAGTGCCTATATAAGAAAAAGCCCTGAATATCTGGACTGTCCCTATAAAATCGGGACATCTTGTCACCCTACTTGAATCATTCCTGCGCAGCACTGCCCAAATGTCAGGTAGCCCACGTCATAGGGGGCCCCTTGACTGTTCTGCCCTTTGAAATCGCCCAGGCCCCTGGGCAATTGCCCCCTCCCCCGTCAGCAGGCCTGAGATCGCCGGAAACCAGTGTGTTTAGGGAGAAGTGGAGGGGACCAAGGAGGGACTCCCGTACAGAGCACACACGCGTACAGAGCCCAGTTCTGGTCCCATCGAAGCCCAGGAGAAACGACTCCTCTTGTTATCAACAGGAACTAGGCTGGGCCCCAACAAAAAAAAGATTAAATAACAGCCTAATTACAATCTCTTTTTACCAAATATCGCCAGTGCATGAGCTCTCAGGGCGATTTAACAATATAGGAACTTTGAAGAACAAACAAGCGGCTCTTTGAGCTAGAGGGAGCCAAAGAAACATTGAAATGTGAAAATGTCAAATCGGGGGAACGTTTTCATGTTCCGTAACTCAAACACCATTTCACGAGTTACAGTCAGACTCCTCAGAAGCTCTTGGCTTACAAAGTGAATCTGGGATTTTTTGGGCCTAAGATATTTTCCAGGCTAAAGTTATAAGGGGGCTAAAACGGGGCTTTCAAATGAAAGCTGGTGACAATATTAATGTATCATCTTGGATGGTGCGTGGCTGCTGCAGGTAGCAGGATCCACCACAAGGATCTAGCCACAATCTGCCCGCTGCTCAAACGGTGCCACTCCCGAACCCGGCATTCCCCAGGCTGGGGAAACCCCTTTATCTGGCCCAGTCCCCTTGCCCATGTTCTTAAGAACATAAGAACCACCAGACTGGGTCAGACCAAAGGTCCATCTCGCCCAGTGTCCTGTCTTTCGACAGTGGCCGGTGCCAGGTGCCCCAGAGGGAATGAACAGAACAGGGAATCATCAAGTGATCCATCCCCTGTCACCCATTCCCAGCTTCTGGCAAAGAGGGAAAGGCCCTCAGAGCTGGTGCAGAACCTCCCACAACGTCCCCTGAAGCCTGTCACGGAGTCCCCAGGTGTTGCTCTGGAACTGCTCCCTACATAGCCAGGCAGGACTCTGGGAAGTCTCCTCTCTGTGAGCAGCCTGTCTGCAGGACACACAGCTCACCCGGCTCCCACCTTCCTGGGTCTGACCTCGGAGTGTTCAGCCTCCTCTGCCCCTCCGTGCGCTTCCTACAGAGAGTCCGCTCAGGTGGGGTCCTGGGGAAGCCAGAGGGTCCTGCTCCGCAACTTCGCAGACGGACGTGACTCTCAGCCAGCCAGTAACACAGAAGGTTTATTAGATGACAGGAACATGGTCTAACACAGAGCTTGTAGGTGCAGAGAACAGGACCCCTCAGCTGGGTCCATTTTGGGGGGCAGTGAGCCAGACAACCACGTCTGCCCTTCACTCCCTGTCTCCAGCCAGCCCCAAACTGAAACTCCCTCCAGCCCCTCCTCCTCTGGGCTTTCCCAGGCCAGGTGGTCACCTGATTCCTTTGTTCTCCAACCCTTTAGCTCTCACCTTGCAGGGGGGAAGGGCCCAGGCCATCAGTGGCCAGGAAACAGGGTGTCGGCCATTCTCTGTGTCCAGACCCCTGCACACACCTGCCCTCTAGGGCTCTGCAATGATCATACACCCTTACCCCACCACCTAGATACTTAAGAACTGCATAGGGGAAACTGAGGCACCCCCACAATATTCAGAGGAAACATTAAGAACAGTCCTGCTTCGTCACAAAGCCACATAAGATTTAAGGGAAAACAGGGATGTTTTGGTGAGGCAGGAGAGTGGGGATAAATGTCCTGCAGGGGGTGAGGGGGGAAGAAGTTGGGGCAGGGTTAGGGGAGATTTTCCCCAATTGCCCCGTCAGAGATGGCGATTTTACACACATTTTAAAATGGAGCACAGATCAAATGTGTTTAAGTAAATTTTCACTTTTCATGAGACAGTGCCCTAGTAACGACACTGTTTTGTCTCGGTTTGTAGGAGTGAGGCTGATACCATCTGGCTTCAGAACAAATCAGACAGGTGACCATTGGTAGGGAATAAATATCCTACCTGTTCAGATTACCTGATGATTTCTTTTCCTCTTCTGAAACTGAATTGAAAATTTAGGGCTTGTCTACACTACCAGCCGGATTGGCGGGCAGCGATCAATCCAGCAGGGGTCAATTTATCGCATCTAGTCTAGACGCGATAAATCGACTGCTGAGCGCTCTCCCGTCGACTCCGGTACTAGGAGGATGAGCTGAGGACGCCAGAACGAGGAGCGCAAGCGGAGTCAACGGGAGAGCGTCAGCTGTCAGCTTACTTAAATCTGATGAGGTTCAATAAGGATAAGTGCAGGGTCCTGCACTTAGGACGGAAGAACCCAATGCACAGCTACAGACTAGGGACCGAATGGCTAGGCAGCAGTTCTGCGGAAAAGGACCTAGGGGTGACAGTGGACGAGAAGCTGGATATGAGTCAGCAGTGTGCCCTTGTTGCCAAGAAGGCCAATGGCATTTTGGGATGTATAAGTGTTGGATCATATTAAAGAAGTTCTGTATTAAAATCACAAATGAGTTTGATTCCCCAGAGTTTCAATTCCAGGGTATTACTAATGAAGAGGTCTCTTGGTTTTTGGTGCTGTTTCTCTCCCTCTATGTGTGAAACTTGCAAGCTGCTAACTGTGTTAGTACATCCTAAGACAGAGTCTGTTCTCAAAGCAGTTCACAGAGAGAGAGACTCAAAGCAATACTCTAACAACAGAAACAGCACCCAGAGACTCCCCGCCCTTTTGTTGTATTAACCATTGTGATTAAAATAGAGATAGAGGATGTATGTGGATGGATGCTTGGTGTGGATAATAACTGAATGATCAGGGAGGTGCCAGCCTAAGAATCCAGTGTCCATCGGCTGAAGAAGGCGTCAAGTGGAAATAATCAGAGGACCCCCCCCCCCCCCCCGGTGGGCAGACTGGAATCCACCCAACAGCCTCAAGAATGGGAGAACCAAAGAACAAGATAACATCTTGGAGCCATCAGGAATGTGCTATCTGCTGATTGATTCAGCAACAGCATGATGAAGCAATTCCCATAGACTGGCATAGGAAGAAATTCCTATAAAAATAGACTCTAAAAAGTGAGAACTTTGGGGGTCTGATTCTGCAAACCAACTTCCAGGAGCATCAGATGAGCATCTGACAAGGCCCTGCTCCCTCCTCATGTCCAGGCCACCTGGCCAGTGGCTTGGCATGAGCAACTCTAAGGCTGGTAACTATGATAACAACCTTGCAGAACCTGTGTGTGTGTGTGTGTGTATGAATGAATGAATGAATGAATGTGAGAATAAATTTGAGATTGAATGGAATGTTATAACTATAACTAACTGCTTACTATGATTCTTTCTGTATTCACAATAAATGTGGTATTTTGCTTTTTTCCCTTTAATAAGATCCTGCTGGTTTTTATTTTATTGGTACAACATTTTGGTGGAGAATTGCGAAAGGGGGAATATTGGTAAAAAACCTCAGTTATTGTAAATATTGGTGTGCACACCGCCAGCTCTAGTGAGCTAGGCATTTCTATTAGGTTAACCAGACCTGCTGGCCTCCGAGAAGGTAGCAGGGGACCTGCTGGCCTCCGAGAAGGTAGCAGGAAAAACAGATTAAACCAGACCTGCTGGCCTCCGAGAAGGTAGCAGGGGACCTGCTGGCCTCCGAGAAGGTAGCAGGAAAAACAGATTAAACCAGACCTGCTGGCCTCCGAGAAGGTAGCAGGGGACCTGCTGGCCTCCGAGAAGGTAGCAGGAAAAACAGATTAAACCAGAGCTGCTGGCCTCCGAGAAGGTAGCAGGGGACCTGCTGGCCTCCGAGAAGGTAGTAGGGAAAACAGATTAAACCAGACCTGCTGGCCTCCGAGAAGGTAGCAGGGGACCTGCTGGCCTCCGAGAAGGTAGCAGGAAAAACAGATTAAACCAGAGCTGCTGGCCTCCGAGAAGGTAGCAGGGGACCTGCTGGCCTCCGAGAAGGTAGTAGGGAAAACAGATTAAACCAGACCTGCTGGCCTCCGAGAAGGTAGCAGGGGACCTGCTGGCCTCCGAGAAGGTAGCAGGAAAAACAGATTAAACCAGAGCTGCTGGCCTCCGAGAAGGTAGCAGGGGACCTGCTGGCCTCCGAGAAGGTAGTAGGGAAAACAGATTAAACCAGACCTGCTGGCCTCCGAGAAGGTAGCAGGGGACCTGCTGGCCTCCGAGAAGGTAGCAGGGAAGAACAGGTTAACCGGACCTGCTGGCCTCCGAGAAGGTAGCAGGGAGAAACAGGTTAACCAGACCTGCTGGCCTCCGAGAAGGTAGCAGGGAGAAATAGGTTAACTGGACCTGCTGGCCTCTGGGAAGGTAGCAGGGGACCTGCTGGCCTCCGGGAAGGTAGCAGGGGAAAAACGCATAGATTAAGCTATGATTTCAGAATCTAGGCTGTGTCACTTGCTAAGTAATACCAGCAGTGACAAAGAGATTGAAATATCCATGTTAAGATGTTTAAAAGAAAACAGGGTAAGCCAGTACTAGAGGGAGGAATGGAGTCAGAAGGAACTCCAACCTCACCTTTTGTTAAAGAAATTACACCTTTTAAACAAATCCTTCAAAAATTTGGGCACAGTCCTTGGACTAAACAAGCCCTAGCTGATGTCTGCACTATTTCGGACCTAGAGGATAGATTGGCTCAGTATATCCTCATATACAAACCTTCTAGTGCTGCCAAAAGAGATGCAGCAGCAATTTGGTTGTTGTGGGAGGCATGTAAGGATTCTTCCCTCCGCTTGTCTTCATGTAAAGAGGAAAAGGCACAAATGGAAAAGGGAGCAGACAATTGGAAGGTGCTGGCTACAAATACCCAAAGCCAGCTGAAAATAGTGAAAGAGGCACTCCAGGAATACAAAAAGAGTGAAAAAGTTAACTCTGCAGAGGCTGGAGGGAGGCAGGTAAAGGGGGAGAAGGTCCTATGTACGGCACCCCCAGGCATAATTACAAAGAGAAAAGAGAGTAAAAAAAAAAAAAAAGTTAACTCTGCAGAGGCTGGAGGGAATTAAGCAGTTAAACTTTGTATTTCACCCAAACAACTTTTAACCGAAAATGTTAAAAAAGAAAAGTGTTAGAGCATTCTTGGTTTCTTTGCAGCCATTCTGAAAGAAAAATGGGCCCTTTTCCAAAGGAATGTCTGTAAATTAGCCAGGCAAAAATAAACTATCTGATTAAAATCATTTGACTGGACAATTTAGTCAAATTTGCTAAAAGAACATAAGAGGGTTCTATTGGAACTTAACTGCCTCAAATGTATAAAGGGAATGTAAGATGTAAAAAACAGAGCAGTGTGGAAGGGATGTTAAGGAAAAGAAAATGTGTATGTATCTGTCTGTGTGTGTGTAAATATGTAAAGTTCTAAGGACCAGTTAGTTTTGTTTTTGTTAATGCCACTAAAAATCCATTTGACTCTTTAATTCAAAGTTGCAAAACTGACAGACCTTTTTGCTAGACACAGGTAATTAGTGTTGTTTGGCTTTGGGATTTGGCATTTAACCCTTAAAAGGTAACTCAATGCTTTACAAAATTTAAAATGTTTTTAAGTTGTGGCTGCAGCAGGGCAGTCAAAATCAGGAGAATATAAAAAAAAATTGTTTTGGATTCTTTTTGTTTGTTTTTTGTTTGTTTGTTTTTGTAACAAAATAGCAGATGAGAGTTGTAGTAAAAAAAAAAATTAAAAAAAGACTGCCTCTCTGAAGCAACAGCAGGGGTGAGGTGCACAAAACAAAAAGAAGCAATGTTAGAAACACTGAGTCTTAAAATGGCTCTGAGTAATCAGACTGTCACTTTGATAAAGGTACATGAAAACTCTGTAAGCAAAAAAAAAGAAATAGTGACACCTTATGTAAAAATGGATCTGGACAATGTTATAGAAGTTAAACTATGGAAGGAATGTGCATTTGCCCCAGAACATGTGCAGGGTATATTGTAGAAGGGGCAAAAGAAATGCAAACATACCATGCTACTTAATTAAAATGCTATTAGGGCTCCAAAGGGAGCCACAATAGGTTGGGTTTTCTTTTTCAGATTGCTGTGTGTTTTGGAAGCAGAAGTTAAAAGTAATCAAAACTCTGGTGAAAGTTGATTGTGTCCCTTTTAAGATAGAGTCTCTGAGCTGCTGATGGCTTTAAATCCAAAAGCAGGAAGTTTCTGTGAAAATGCAAATGACCTAAATGATAAAGGAAGGAAAGAACTAGCAGCACAAAGGAGCTGCAGATAAAGGACATACCTGGTCAGCAAACAAATTGTCTAAATAAAAGGCATGGGACAACAAGATAATTTTAATAAATGTAATGATAATAAGTATCCCTGTAACAACGTATAGTGTGTATGATTTTTGGAAAAATCCTTTAAGGTCGTATGGTAATGATGCTTCTCAGTTATTACCTGTAAATAAAACTTAAAGCTTAACACAGCAGGAAAAACATTATAAACTTAGTCTGCTGTATAAGAAGGAAAACTCAGGGATTTAATGACTAAACAGTGGGATAATTTCCCCATAACCCTTAAAAGATAAAAGCCTTTGAAACCTGGCCTGCCTATAGAACAAAAACAGGAAAATATGGGGGCAATTTCTCTGTTTTGCCTGCAATCAGCAAGGGTATTTGTAAAAGAAATATTTTAAGCAATAATCTGCCACCCCAAAAGGGGTAGAAACATGTTTTTTTGTCTTTCAGAAAATCAGGAAAAGCTGCCAGCTGAAAAGCAACCCAATACCATGAATCTACTGTCACAATAGAAATTGTGTTCTGTGTTCTATGTTTTGTCTTGTGTTTTGTGTTGTTGCTAGCACTGTTGTGTGTTTAAAAAAAAAAAATACTGAAGACCTGCAGGAACTTAAAAATAAATTAAGCTTTCTGTCCCAGCTACAGGACAGCCTGATACAAAAACAAGTACATGCCAATGTAGACTTGGTCCAAATTGGTCTAGGTAACCTAAAAGGCCAATGGAATCTTTAGTAATGGCTTAATACTACCACATGGCTTATCCATAAGAAAAAAAAATATTAGAAATAGGAAACTACACAGCCATAGCTATGGGATGCACTGAAATGCAGATACTTGCACTAGCTACTTTGGAACACAAAATGTTCTGGGTCATATTGGGAAATATTAAGGGTTTGATGCATTTGTTAAAAAAGAAAGAGATCATTGTTTGACACTTATCAATATGAATGGATGCAATATGTTTCCACTATTGTAAACCAGACTTGTTAATGGGAGAAATTGTTGTCAAAATTGCACACCAACAGTCCCTGGAGGCAAAGGTATTGAAGGTTAACCCACTCCCCATATTACACATGGGATCCTTTTGGCTACCCTGGACCTTGAGCCAGTGGGCTGGGGAGGGAGGGAAGCTATTGGACACTAGAGGTTGTACCGAATGGACTCCTCAAAAGTGGGTGTGCCTCACCTTGCCTGTTTCCCCAGAACCTTGTAGTAAAGATACATCACTAGGATCATGTATGTGGCATGAATTGGAATCACAAACTCAAATTGCCTCACAGTACTTTCTCTTGAATAGGCTACATAGAAAGTGACACTGACGATTATAAATCTTAGTGTCAAAAGGGGGATTATGTTGGATCATATTAAAGAAGTTCTGTATTAAAATCACAAATGAGTTTGATTCCCCAGAGTTTCAATTCCAGGGTATTACTAATGAAGAGGTCTCTTGGTTTTTGGTGCTGTTTCTCTCCCTCTATGTGTGAAACTTGCAAGCTGCTAACTGTGTTAGTACATTCTAAGACAGAGTCTGTTCTCAAAGCAGTTCACAGAGAGAGAGACTCAAAGCAATACTCTAACAACAGAAACAGCACCCAGAGACTCCCCGCCCTTTTGTTGTATTAACCATTGTGATTAAAATAGAGATAGAGGATGTATGTGGATGGATGCTTGGTGTGGATAATAACTGAATGATCAGGGAGGTGCCAGCCTAAGAATCCAGTGTCCATCGGCTGAAGAAGGCGTCAAGTGGAAATAACCAGAGGACCCCACCTGGAGGGCAGACTGGAATCCACCCAACAGCCTCAAGGATGGGAGAACCAAAGAACAAGATAACATCTTGGAGCCGTCAGGAATGTGCTATCTGCTGATTGATTCAGCAACAGCATGATGAAGCAATTCCCATAGACTGGCATAGGAAGAAATTCCTATAAAAATAGACTCTAAAAAGTGAGAACTTTGGGGGTCTGATTCTGCAAACCAACTTCCAGGAGCATCAGATGAGCATCTGACAAGGCCCTGCTCCCTCCTCATGTCCAGGCCACCTGGCCAGTGGCTTGGCATGAGCAACTCTAAGGCTGGTAACTATGATAACAACCTTGCAGAACCTGTGTGTGTGTGTGTGTGTATGAATGAATGAATGAATGAATGTGAGAATAAATTTGAGATTGAATGGAATGTTATAACTATAACTAACTGCTTACTATGATTCTTTCTGTATTCACAATAAATGTGGTATTTTGCTTTTTTCCCTTTAATAAGATCCTGCTGGTTTTTATTTTATTGGTACAACATAAGTAGGGGCATAGCGAGCAGATCGAGGGACGTGATCGTTTCCCTCTATTCGACCCTGGTGAGGCCTCATCTGGAGTACTGTGTCCAGTTTTGGGCCCCACACTTCAAGAAGGATGTGGATAAATTGGAGAGAGTCCAGCGAAGGGCAACAAAAATGATTAGGGGTCTGGAACACATGAGTTATGAGGAGAGGCTGAGGGAGCTGGGCTTGTTTAGCCTGCAGAAGAGAAGAATGAGGGGGGATTTGATAGCTGCTTTCAACTACCTGAGAGGTGGTTCCAAAGAGGATGGCTCTAGACTGTTCTCAATGGTAGCAGATGACAGAACGAGGAGTAATGGTCTCAAGTTGCAGTGGGGGAGGTTTAGATTGGATATTAGGAAAAACTTTTTCACTAAGAGGGTGGTGAAACACTGGAATGCATTACCTAGGGAGGTGGTAGAATCTCCTTCCTTAGAGGTTTTTAAGGTCAGGCTTGACAAAGCCCTGGCTGGGATGATTTAACTGGGAATTGGTCCTGCTTCGAGCAGGGGGTTGGACTAGATGACCTTCTGGGGTCCCTTCCAACCCTTATATTCTATGATTATATTCTATGATTATTCTATTACTGCAGGGGAGACGCCACGGTGAGTAGATCTAAGTACGTCAACTTTAGCTACACTATTCACGTAGCTGGAGTTACGTATTTTAGATCAACCCTTCGGTAGTGTAGACAAGCCCTTTGCCTAAACGAAAGCAAAAAGCCTGTTTGAAGTCTGGATTCAGGAATCGCACCACTGCAAGGCTGTGCGGTAATGCCTCAGGCAGGTGGGCAGCTGCTGGAGTTCAGTGATGGTCTCACTGGGAAGTGCAACACCCTCCCTCCAGGAAATGAAGAAGGTTTGTATTATTTGTAGTGCTGAGCCCTACAACACGAGAAGAATCCAGCAGGTTTTTATTATAACGTCACCAGTTCATGTAATTATACAAGAGCTACCTGAAGCCTCATTCACCTAAATCCTATTGATGCTGGTTTTTTCTCTTTGAGTGACCAGGCTCCATTGCAAGCAACCCCTGAAATCTTCCTAGAGGAGTGATAGCTACTGAATAACTGTAAAAAGTACAACTAGGTCAGCACAGCTGGATACAGTCGTGTAGCCAGAACTCACCCTCTGCCGGTAAAGCTTTTTCTATACACATGCGTATCTACTGAGCTGATATAACTTCATACCCTAAAGCGTCTGTTCACAGAAGAAGGTTGTGAAACAAACCCCCAGACTAAGGGGTTCATCTGTTGCTGGGGACAGAAACCTTTCTTGGTCTTCCCAGCTCCCCACTCCGGAGCTGAACGGGCTCCCAGCTCCTTCTCCCCTCAGCACCTCAGCTCAGATCAGTGATATAAAAGAGAGGTGAACCCACAGTGCAGGACTCCTCTGTCTATCACCCCTCCGGTGCTTTGACACAAGGAGCTTCGGGACACCTCCTCCGCCAGCCCCATGGCAAGGGGGCAGCAGCTCCCTCTGCAGGGGGCAATCTGCTCTACGGAGGGACACCGCCAAATAAAAATTGCATCTGCTCACTCCAGCTCTGCTGACTACACAACACGTTCTGTGGTGTGAACAGGGGAACAGCATCACCCAGGCAGACCCAGGCAGAGCTTCTGCCAGACACTCGTACAGCATCGCCCTCTGCAGAAAGGAGCAAAGATCGTTTCCCCTGACCCTGATCAAGAAACCAAAATGCCTGGCTCCAAACGTGAGCCAGAAACCCACCCCAAACAAAGCACACGTTTTCTCCGCTCTTTCCACATCAGAGACCTGCAAACAGCTTGCCTTTCGCAGGACACAGAGTCCTGAGACTGAGGTCAGGAGTTTTCAAGCAAGTAAGATGGATAGATGAGATGAGGCCAGTCTGTTGTCCATAAGCAGCACCCCATCTCCTCCTTTGCACTGACCGTGCTCAGTGCAGAGACATGCCCCTGGGGTTTCAGGTTTGTGACGAATCCCACAGCATGGCAGCAAGTTTGTCTGACACCTCACAAAGCTAGAGAGATAAAAAGCAAAAGGGTCTCAGCTCAAGGCTTTGCTCTGCACAGGTTACTAGCGGCTGTCAAACACACCGTAGCTAATAGTGTGTGGGGGGGTTACTAGAGGTACGTTCAGATTTTGACAAACAGCCAATATTGAGGACGCTGAAGCCAGAGAAGGGAATTTGCACTGACCACTGGATCAGCTTTCTCCTGCCCCACAAAGACTCTCCAGCAATGCAGCCTGTAATGGGGGTCTGGCCCTTTAAGGCTAGAGGATGTAGTTACTCATTCCATGTGTCCAGGGAAAAGCGGATGCAGGCCTGGAAGCAGTCACTGGGAGAGACGCTGCTGGTCCTGGGGAAGGGGCTGTTATGGGAGATTGAAGGTAGAAAAAAACCCAGACCACAGTTCCTCCAAAGGCCTGAGACCTGAAATGTTGTAGCAGGAGTGGGGCAGTGCTCCCCCTCTCCCAGCTGCCCCAGACTGGCATTTGGGGTAATTAGACACAGCTGGGAAGGGTCAAGGAGTGGTCAGGTGATTGGGGTCGGGTGACTCAAATGGAAGCTCCTAGTAGGGGGGCCACTCACGCATTCCTGGAATACCGGATGTTCTGGTACTTCTGGGAACGGCGTGACCCTGCCCCGTCTGATGTGATCCCACCCCCACTGGCGTGACCTCACCCACACCATCAAACTGCATGGCGGACGCTGTTTTGAAGAGCTCGCTGGCCCGCCCCAGCTGGTGTGACCTCGCCCGCACTGCGCAGGTAAGGTCATGGCAGCCGGGATGGAGGGGAGCTCTCTACACAATGGCATCCCCTGACTGGTAACAGACAAATCATCTCCGGCTTTGTCTCTGTGCTGGACCGGGGACAAAGCTCAGAAAGAGGCAGAGGAACGGCTGCCTTCATGCTGCTGGCTGTTCTGGTGCCAAAGCAGCATCTGGAGGGTGAAAGGCAGAACTGCAGCACTGCTTGGGCAGAATGTATTTTCTGGAAAAAAATTCTGCAGGACACATGAATTCTGCCGTGGGCAGTGGCGCAGAATTCCCCCAGGAGTAATTCTTCTTGATGAGCCATTAACACCTGTCTGGCCAGTGATGGCTGCTCCTTTGTCCCTACAGAAAGGCCACCTGTGGGCATCTCCCAGCCTCGCAACATATTTCAGTGGCACATATCACAATACTTCATAACGTCACCTACAATGATCATAGATACAATCCAACAAGATCTTAAAATGTTCAACATATCAACATTTTTTTTAAAAGGGTACCCCAAGCATCACAGCTAAATGCCAGGTAGAACAAATTGTTTAGCATCAGTAGTTAACACACCTTCCAAGGGACCATTCAAGGCAGAGTGGCCCATTAACAACTCTGCAGCCATGGGGTAAAACAGCAGGGGTTCGTGGGTTACAGATGGTTCTAATAAGCCAGGACTCCCATGTCTCTGTTCAGCCCATGATTTTAGTGTCTAGCAGAGTTGTGAATTTACAGGCTCATCTTTTGAAAGTGTTGTGCAGGTTTCCTTTGAGGATGAGGGTGAGGACTGATAGGTCAGGTTCAGAGTGATTGCTCAGAGTACCTTTCCCAGACCTGAAGAAGAGCTCTGTGTAGCTCGAAAGCTTGTCTCTCTCACCAACAGAAGTTCGTCCAATAAAAGATATCACCTCCCTCACCTTGTCTCTCCTGAAAATATATTACTAAGAGTGGTGGTTCTCACTCTGTCTCAATCTGTTCTCAGACTGCCATCAATCACCTTTATGCATCTTCCAAACCTTTGGCTTCCTCTTGGAGGAAAAGAGAATGAGAGTCAATAGGCCCATCCCAATAAGGAGCCTTAATTAAGCTACAGCTTTAAAGGGGTAGAAAATGTAAGTTTAAACGAGTTTGGAATAACTTGCTGTGAGACCCAGAAAAGCGAAGGTCAAATGGGGCAAACTGCCTAGTCCCCAAGAAATCCAAACCGCCTGGCCGTCACCCCAAACTGTACATTTGTCTTATAAATGAGATCTAGGGCTCTCTGTGTCAACGATCAGTCTTGTTCCGCCAATCAAATGCCTCATCCTGTGATACGCCTTGGAACAGGTGAAGAGAAAACTCTTAGACATGGTCAACGGCCAGACTATGTCCGCTGAATGCAGGGTTTAGAGGAACTATCAGGGATTTTGGCTTGTCAGAAGAGAGGACTATGACTGATGATCATAAGTGGCTGTAATAAGAAATTTGGTGATTTGTATGTTCCTCAGTATAACGGCTGAGCCCCACATCTCCAACCACTGGTAGCCACTGCTTGCCGGATGGTATTGGTGTGTCCAGTACATGCTTAGAACCAGGGCTGGATTTCCAGTTAGGCACAGTAGGTACCTGCCTGGGGCACCGGTGTTCTACTGGCACCTAAAAGTTAAAAGTGGGTTAAAAGTTTCATTTTTTACGGAAAACACAAAGGTCAGCTGGGGGTGGGGGGAGCGCTGACAATGCTGGGCCTAGGGGTGCGTAAGGTATAAATCCAGCCCTGCCTAGAAGACTGGTTGTGTCTATACTTGCTTGGCGAAGTGCTGCGGCTCCTGGTTTTAGATGTCTGCCCCCTGGGTTCAATCCTTGCTGATGATCCCCCAGGGGCACGTTGTATGAGGAAAGAGACAACGGGAAGCCAAGTTCTGCTCTGCTGTGTGTGCGGCTGCACTTGGAGTCACCTGGCCACTTGTGCAGGCTGAAGCTCACCCTGAAGCTGCGGAGCTTCTTGTTTTGTCTTTGCCTCCTGTCTGTATTATTGCTGTTACGTGAAAGAGCCCAAGATCCACCAGTGGAGCAAGATACAATCTGTGAATAACGCCTTTGTCTTTCCACTGTTAGTATCGTAACAGCAGCCTGAATAAACAATGACAGCTAACACCACATCATGAATTGGGGAAGCAAAAGGACACACGATGGCGCCAAATCCCAGAAGTGGGTGAGCAGCCGCCCACAACACAGAGAGACCTGGTTTCTCTGCCTTCCCTTCCGCGGGGAGAGATGGTTCTGGAGAGGTTTCCCTGTAGTCCCAGCCCTTAGAGGTGGGAAAGGCCTGTCCAGCCCCCTGCCCATCTCCAGAGCAGGCTGCTCCCAGAGTGACCTGGAAACACTGCACCAGAGCCCAGTGAATATTCTATTGCACAGCGAACTGAACCGAGCCCAGCGCTGTGACCCTTCAACTTGGGCAGTGTGTTTCCCTTTGCTCCCTCATTTCACCCCGGCATTCCTCCTCCTCCGCGGCTGCTGAAGGTGCTCGCTGGCTCTGTCTCTGGGAGCACGTTTCAGGCGGTAGCTGGGGTTGGTGGGTTTGATGGCATCTGTGTTTCAGTGGCTGGGTGGCACCATCCCCTCTCTGGCTGCTCCTCACTCCCTCCATCTGTCCCATGCCAGGAGAGGGGGGTACAGCTGGGTCATTGCCTGCCACACGCCCTGTGCTGCAGAGGGACCTGCAGAAAGGCCATGGGAGCCAGGGAGCCCGAGGTGCGCTGTCAGCCTGTCAGAGCTGCAGTGCTCGGGGCTGCTGTTAGCCGCTCCCCCCCATAACACCCCTTCCCCCCCCCTGACCGCCCCCCCCCCCGCAGCACACCCTGGCCAGGCAGAGAAGTGAACACGTCCTTTAGCCAGGCACCGAGTGGGGGCTCCAGCCCCTCTGAGATCCGGGGACAGGCCTGGTTTTTATGGGTCTGTCCGCCTCTTGCAAGCAGGGTCCCCAGTGCTTTGAGTCTCCAGAGGTGCCGTGTTGTGTCATGACCACACGACTCCATACATGAGACTGGCCTCAGCACCCAGCATCCACACTAGGACACCAGGCTGGTGTGTCACACCCCCACGTGAGGACACAGAGTGAGCTGGGCGCATGCTGCAGTCCCCACACTGGGGCAGTGACGGGACACGGAGCTGCCATGTGAGTATCAGTCCCCCAGGACGGACCCCGCACCAGGAGGGGCTGCCCCAGCAGTAGCCCCATGGTGACGTCACAGGCAGGGGGTGCAGCACACACAGGTGCCGGTTCTGCCCTCGTCAGCTCCCCGGCCAGATCCTCCAAACCAGGCTGGTCCCGCAAACCTGGGAGCAGGTGTCGCCTGTGTGGGCAGGTGAGTGAATGAGCGAGTGCCCCGGGGGGGGGGTGAGATGCGGGGGGAAGAGGGCAGCACAAGCAAAACCCTGTTATAGATAACCCCAGTCTGAGGCCCCAAAGCTTCAGCAACTGCCCTTCAATACACTGCAGAGGGGAACTCTGGGGAAATCCTGGAGCCCCGGCAGAGCCAGGCAGGGGCCAGGAAGGCTCAGGAGGATGGAGGAGGAGCTGTGAGCAGGCTGCCTGGGCAATCTGGGGCAGAGTGAAAGGCCACCATTGCTGTGAGGTGCCTAACCCCTATTGACTTTCCATGGGAGTTAGGAGCCTAGTGGCCCCTTGTGCCTCTGCAAATCTCCCTTTCTGCCTCTTGCCTCTGCAGGTGGATGTTCCTCTTCCCCGGTGAGGGTGCCCCATTTGGGGGTCAGCAGTGGAGAATAGGTCAAGTATAGGTCAGGGTTAGCTAAACCTGGCCTAATATCAACATTAGCCCGAGTGTAGATGCAGGCCAACACCTCCTGCCTCAATTTCACTGGTCCATGCTGGCTCCAGGTTCCCTGAAGCTTGACCTGGACCAGTGAAATCGAGGTACCAGGTGTTCACCTGTGTCTAGATTAGGGAAAAGCTCGTGTTAGATGGGGATTAGGTAACATGTGTGTCCCAGGGCTCAGCCTAGGCTGAACCACAATAACCTGTGTGCTGCAGCCGTGTGTGTGGCGATCCTGGACTAGTGTTACACGTGTGTTAGCTGCCTCATGCTAATGGCTCTCAGCTGAGAGCAGCCCCCTGTCCCATAGGTTCCCAACTGACTCTGGGAAATGAGATCAGACATTAGGTGACTGGTTCTTGACTGAGATTGCAGGATACGGGACAGGAACGGAGCATTAGCAAGAGCCCCAAAGGCACCTTTCATGCAAACGCAAAACTAAGCTTTTGGAACCCTGGTGGTGCAGATAAGTGTTCACAGCCCCAAAGTACCCCCCCCACCCCCCCAAAAAGAGAGCTGGATTTTTGGTATATGTACAGTCCTGGGGTTGGGAGACTGCTCCCCAAAGGGCCAGCCAATGTGCAGGATCCCCCTAGACTCTTATCTTGCCAGATCCTGAGATACCAAAATTCCAGAAACATGATTAAATGAAGAGTCCACACAGAGGGGACACTGGAGGGAAAGAAAAGCCAGTGACTGATTATATGGGCATGAGTCAAAGGACGCCATGGGTAATGAACAAACTAACCTCAAACTACACTATCTGAACAGAGGGCATTGTATCATAAAGATACTTGTAAATACCCATCTGTGATAAAAATTTTGGTATTAATATTAAGTTTTGGGGATAAGAATTTTGACATGGAAGTTAAACCTTATGATAATGCTACTTTTCAGTTAATACCTGTAAACAGGTTTAAAGCTTATCACAGCAGAGAAACCCTAAAAAACCTGGTTTGCTGAATGGGGAAACTGAGGCACGCTGCCTCATGGTCTTAATGGCTGGATGCCAAGAGAACTATAACACAAACTGCCTTCGAGATAGTCAGTGGCTAACCCTCTTGCAGTAAACTAAGGGGGCAGGTGTGACACTCTATCTCGGGGGAAGACCCTGCACCCCCATGTTCATCCTCATAGTATGGTTGTGTGGTATCCAATGCAAAGTTTGTCATGTTGGGTGTCTTCAGAAGGCTCATGATGCACTGAGCATTGTTGTTGTAGTAATGTTATAAGTTGTAATTTCATGTTTATAGTTATGAGGCTGAAAATGTGTCCTCATGGCTTAAAACAAGCTCAGGCAAAACTCTCCAGGACCAAAGGGGCAGTTCACATCTCATCAGGGCATGTATGGGACAAACCCAGCCCAGCCTCACAGGAACAAAGGATACTGGCCTAGGCAGCAATAAAGGATCTGTTGGACTGTCCAGTGAGTCACCCCCATTCCCTTGGTCAGTCAGGGTCTACGATGAGATAATGTTCACCTGACCCTGAAGCAGGGGTGGGGGACAAAGCTAAGAGGGAAGTAAGAACATGATAAAAGGGAGAGACGTTTGTCATGCTTTTCCTCTCTCTTCCATCTCCATCTACAGACGTCACCACCAAGTGACAGAAGCGCTGATCAAAGGGGAGAGCCTGGCTGAAGGGCAACCAGCCAGCCTGTGGTGAGAAGCATCTAAGTTTGTAAGGACACTGAAAGTGTTAAGATCAGCTTAGAATGTGTTTTGCTTTTATTTCATTGACCAAATCTGACTTGTTATGCTTTGACTTATAATCACTTAAAAGCTATCTTTTGTAGTTAATAAATTAGTTTGTTTATTCTATCTGAAGCAGTGCGTTTGGTTTGAAGCATGTCAGAGGCTCCCCTTGGGATAACAAGCCTGGTACATATCAATTTCTTTGTTAAATTGACAAACTCATATAAGCTTGCAGCATCCAGTGGGCATAACTGGACACTGCAAGATGGAGGTTCCTAGGGTTGTGTCTGGGACACTTGACACCAGTCAGCTCTGTGTTCTTGGGGAACCAGGGCACAGTATCCAGCCTGTCTGACTCATGAAGGACACCCCCACACCCCAGGCTCTGCTTGAACCAAAACCAATCAGAAGAAAGACTTACAGAAAGCAACGAAAAGGCCGTGGGAGACAAACCTAAACCCCTATTTATGACACCCCTCCTGACAAGGGTGACAGGATTAAGGCAACTCCCCAAGCCTCATCTGCATCAAAAATGGGACAGGGAGGCATCTCCATTAGCATACAGAATGGAGAACAGAGATTCCAAGGCAAGAACCACTCTGAACTCTGGGACCAGAAAAGCAGGGAAGCAATGCATCATGGGGGATCTCTTCTCCAGATGTCAATGAACCCACGCTTGCACACACCCAGCTCAACAGTTATCAGACCAATTCTAGTAATGAATCCTTGACTGATATCCAAAATACTGAAGCTGCCTAATTGCATTGTGAGCTCCCTTGAAGGAACACCACCCGTACCTGTAGGATTCATACAAGGCTCATGCACTTGGCAACATTCAGGGCACACCCGGAGTGTTGTGTAGGAGCTGTGCACACACAGCTCCTCTCAAGGGCATGAACCTTGGAATCTCGCCCAGATGACATGAACCGTGGGAAGCCTCCCAGGACTGGGCTCAAGGCCCGAGAGCAAGGAATGCGGTAGATAGAAATTGGTAAATAAGAATGTTAAACAAAGCCAGTGTATTCCTTTTATCTGTTGGAGAATGTAATGCGCGGGGGGAGAGAAAGAATAAAGGAGAGGGTGGAAAGCTGACAGCACCAGTCCGTTGGCAGACCAGCCTGTTTGCTTGCTTAAAGCTTTGTGCTGTCTTGTATTTGAACCGCAACACATACCCAGGAATGATCAGTTCCTATTGTCTAGCCTAAAGAAAACCCTTGAGTCATCAGTTTACCCATAAACAAATCTAGTGTTCTCCCTGGAACCACTGTTGTTGCCCTACAAAAAACCCCTACCCACGCTCAAGTACATGTTCTGATGCCTGGATCCAAACTCTGCATTAGTCCCACTGGGACTTCATCTTCTCCTGATTGATCGTGCTAGGGGCTCTGCCTGTCTCCAGCACTCAGGACCCCGAGCTACCACCATCACCGGGAAGCACAAGTTCAAGCTTCATGGAGTGGTGAGACCCCAGCTCTCTCTCTCTCTCTCTCTGTTTTCTTTTCTACCTCAGGTATAACTTTTAACCCTGACTTGTTTGATCAGGTATAGTTTTCTATATATGACTTCTGTAATCTTTAATAATGTAACTGTCATGTTTATTTAGGCTCTCCATGTGTGGTTATCACTATTATTCAATAAATAACGTTTATGGTTAAGCTGGTTGCTTCCCCCCTGCCCCACTCCGCCCCGCCCCGCCCCGCCCCGCCCCGCCCGAACTTTACTCTCTTGTGTTTTTGGCTTCCCCATTTACTCTGCAGCAACACTTCTTTTACCTAAGATAAAGATCCCCGTAGTGCCCCAAAATCCTGTGGAGTTTGCTCATCGAGTGGGTTACGACCAGAACAACTGTAACATGAAAGTGGGGATAGGGACATGATGAACCTGTGAAATACGAGGGTGGCAGCTTGAAAGTGCTGCTTGACCCAGGCCACTGAGCCCAGGGACATATAAGGGGTCAGCTTGAGAGTGCTGACTGACCCGGTCCACTCAGACTCGCTTTATTAGTGTGTGTGTGTGTGTGTGTGTGTGTTCATCTGGTTCTGGGGCTGGAGGAACCCAGTCCTGGGGAATCTCGGTCCTGCAGGAAGCTCCATTGGGAGGGGACTTGCAGAAGGGAGAAGTAGAACTCCATATGAAAACACAAGTGACACAAGCAGTACATTGATAGAATTACAGAACCCCTCCCCCCCGAAGAGAAACCCTCATAAATCAGTGTACCCCAAAGTAATGGGCAAATCTGGTAACACTTCCCTGGTGGGGGGAAGCTCTCAGCTGACATAAAGTGGCATAGATGGTGGGAGGTCCCTTTCTGAAGGCACAGAGCACAGCCCTGCAGGCAAGCACTGGTTTCCTGACAAAGGGCAACTGTGGAGGAATCCCCAGCACTGCAGATTACTAACTGAGTGAGCCCCAGAGACATTGTGGGGCTTGCCCTCACCAGCTTGCAGCTGCCCAGCCCGGAGGAGCCTGGGAACGCAGCAAGGTGCTGTCTGACCCCCGGGGGAATCTTGCAGGTAACAAACTGCCTGGTATATTGGACTAGGGGGCTCTGCCCCAATGTGAATGGACTAACAGACTGGTAGGAAGTAGCCCAAGGCAGCGGATTCTGACTCCCTGCTGGGAGGGACACCAACCCCCTGTTCAAGGGCTGACATGCACATGGCCCTGGGCTGAGACTTAGTGGAGAGGAAGGGATTGAGTCCCCCTACCCATCTCTCAGCCTTAAAGACTGAGGACACTCAGCTGTTATGGGGCAGGGAGGCTGAGAGGAGGGTTGCCAGCTGTCCTGGACCAGACACCATCGCCACAAAATGGCGTCCGCTTCAAGGGAGTTGGCAACCCTAGCTGAGAGCCAGGCAATCAAACCAGATGACTGGCTGGCCATCCAAGCCCTGCCCCTGTTACACTCTCATTAATCAATATTCCCTTTAAAAACGCCAAGAGAATGGAGCCTGCTTTTACATCATCTCCTAAGAAGCCACAAATTCAGGATCTAATGAAGCAAGTATCTGTTGTGGGGACAGTTTGACAGTTTGACCGTGTGTTGCTTGCTTGCTTGGTTGTTTGAACAGTGTGAATTTGGAGTGCTTTGTTCCAGGTGAGCCTTGAGTGGCCCAGACTGTTATAAAACATGGTACCAGCTGAGCGGTGAACAGCAGAGAGGCTAACATAGGGAGTTTGCCTGGGAGTTTGCCTGGGGAGAGCCCACTGAGGCTGACATCTTGCCGGCTTCTCTGAGTAGTTACTACAACTCCTGAGGAAGCTCGTAGAAGGAAGGTAATATGGATGGGGAGTGTTCAGCTGTTGTGTCCTGCACTGGATGTGCCATGTTTGTCTTTCTTCCACAGGACAGAAGCGACTTTGTCTGTACAAAGTGCAAGCTGGTCTCCATATTGGAAGAGAAGGTTCAAGGTCTGGAGCAACAGGTATCGACCCTGCGTTGCATAAGAGAATCTGAAGATTTCTTGGACAGACGTCAGGATATGCTTCTACGGACACAATGTTCTGAAGATTCAGAGCAGGCTGTGCAGCGGGGACAGGAGGACGGTGAAGAAATTTGGCAGCATGTGACCTCCAGAAGAAGAAAGGGGAGCGTCCACGTACCAGCAATGCAGATACAGGTAAGTAACCGTTTTCATGTTCTCTCCACAGGTACTAATGCGGAGAGTGGACTAGATGATACGTCTGAGGGAAGGGAGCAGAAGGAGACTCCACCGATTGGAAGGCATGAGATCCACTGTCCTAGGGATGGGGGTTCCACGACCACCGCTCCCAAGAGAAGGAGGCGGGTGGTGGTGGTCGGGGACTCTCTCCTCAGGGGGACTGAGTCATCTATGTGCCGCCCTGACTGGGAAAACTGAGAAGTCTGCTGTTTGCCAGGAGCTAAGATTCACGATGTGACGGAGAGACTGCTGAGACTCATCAAGCCCTCGGATCGCTACCCCTTCCTGCTTCTCCACGTGGGCACCAATGATACTGCCAAGAATGACCCTGAGCGGATCACTGCAGACTACGTGGCTCTGGGAAGAAGGATAAAGGAGTTTGAGGTGCAAGTGGTGTTCTCATCCATCCTCCCCGTGGAAGGAAAAGGCCTGGGTAGAGACCATCGAATCGTGGAAGTCAACGAATGGCTACGCAGGTGGTGTCTTTGACCATGGGATGGTATTCCAAGAAGGAGTAGTGCTAGGCAGAGATGGGCTCCACCTAACAAAGAGAGGGAAGAGCATCTTCGCAAGCAGGCTGGCTAACCTACTGAGGAGAGCTTTAAACTAGGTTCACTGGGGGAATGAGACTAAAGCCCTGAGGTAAGTGGGGACACGGGATACCGGGAGGAAGCACGAGCAGGAGAGCCTGAGAGGGGAGGGCTCCTGCCCCATAATAAGAAAGCAGGACAAACAGCAAGTTATCTCAAGTGCCTAGACACAAATGCAAGAAGCCTGGGAAACAAGCAGGGAGAACTGGAAGTCCTGGCACAGTCAAGGAATTATGATGTGAGTGGAATAACAAAGACTTGGTGGGATAACTCACATGACTGGAGTACTGTCATGGATGGTTATAAACTGTTCAGGAAGGACAGGCAGGGCAGAAAAGGTGGGGGAGTTGCATTGTATGTAAGGGAGCAGTATGACTGCTCAGAGCTCCGGTATGAAACAGCAGAAAAACCTGAGAGTCTCTGGATTAAGTTTAGAAGTGTGAGCAACAAGGGTGATGTCATGATGGGAGTCTGCTATAGACCACCAAACCAGGGGGATGAAGTGGACGAGGCTTTCTTCCAGCAACTCACGGAAGTTACTAGATCGCAGCCCCTGGTTCTCATGGGAGACTTCAATCACCCTGATATCTGCTGGGAGAGCAATACAGCAGTTCACAGACAATCCAGGAAGTTTTTGGAAAGTGTAGGGGACAATTTCCTGGTGCAAGTGCTGGAGGAACCAACTAGGGGCAGAGCTCTTCTTGACCTGCTGCTCACAAACTTGGAAGAATTAGTGGGAACTGGGCTTGTTTAGTCTGCAGAAGATAAGAGTGAGGGGGGATTTGATAGCTGCTTTCAATTACCTGAAAGGGGGTTCCAAAGAGGATGGCTCTAGACTGTTCTCAGTGGTACCAGATGACAGAACGAGGAGCAATGGTCTCAAGTTGCAGTGGGGGAGGTTTAGGTTGGATATTAGGAAAAACTTTTTCACTAGGGAGGTGCTGGAATCTCCTTCCTTTGAAGTTTTTAAGGTCAGGCTTGACAAAGCCCTGGCTGGGATGATTTAGCAGAGGATTGGTCCAGGTTTGAGCAGGGGTTGGACTACATGACTTCCTGAGGTCCCTTCCAACCCTGATATTCTATGATTCTATGATTCTGAGTGGGCAACTGAATTGCGTTGGGTGCTGTACAAAAACAAAGAGATGATTGCCACAGTGTGTAGATCCAGTTTACCCCAGAGAGCACAGACCCTTGGTTCGGTATCTAGTTGTGTATGTGGTTAATGTCTAATCTCAGTAATTCCTGCGTAACTGCAGCTGTTTATTTGCACATGGAATTCTCCCCTCTGCTTCTGAAAATTTGGCTTTAGCTGTCTGAATGCAGACTTCGGCTTCACAGATCCCTCCAGTTTTTACATTGTCCTTCCAGGATGCTGCTGTTCTGCCAAAACTACTAGGATTCACCTGGGTTTTTTTTCTTTTTCTGTCAATAAAATAGTTTAGAAATATCTGCAAAATTATAGTGACAAACTGATGTTGCCTCCCTAAAAGGATGCACCGTATGCCTCCCACATGTTGCAGTTTGTATGTTTTCTGTATGGGGAAATCTGGCACATTTTTAGTACATCCCAATTCTTCACCAGATTCTTTTGTTTGTATGTTTTATCCCATCCCCTAGTCTTCATTTCTGTTTGTGTCTTTATACTGTAAGCCCTTGTGGGCAGGGAGTATGTCTTTTCTGTGTCTGAACACTACTCAGAATGATGGGGTTCAACTGGAGCCTTCACATGCTACCAAAATAATAATACATATAGAGATATGATTATTATTAATCGTTAATGGTTACAATGTGTCATCAGAGAAAAATATCACAGCCCAAGATTTCTGATCGCTACTTTTGTCAGAGCATCAAAAGGTTTTTATATAGATAGATACACACACAAATATTGTATAGATCTCTGATGAATCTGGTTGTGCATTTTTCTTTGTTTCTCACACACATACATCTTCCTGGGTACAGTCCTGTATTTATTTACTCACTTAAAATGGCACATATTTGCAAACTCATAGGGTTAGAAGGGACCGCAAGGGTCATCTAGCATAACCCCCTGCCAAAATGCAGGATTTGTCATGTCTAAATGGTTAGATCTGTTGCATACTGTTCATATAATCTTTGTGTGGCTTTCTTTATGGCGGTTGATGTTGTTCTGTCCTTAAACACAGGGTAGTTTGGATGCAGGCTGAATGTTCTCATACGTTCAGCACAAACCCACTTCCTGTAAAATTCAGACTTCTTCATTTAGCAAAAGGTATTTCCTGGTCAGTGGCAGCGGCTCATCGCACTGCATTTAGTTACAAAGAAATTTGAATCACTGAGTAGTTCGTTTTCATTTTCACAACAGTTTCATCCACTATTAATACGAAACTACTGTCAAAAAGAGAAACCAGAAGACTTCAGACATTTTTGAGTAATACCACAAGCTGGGAGGACTGTGCAGAAGTTGTAAATATCTGCTTCATCTGAAGAAATCTCACAGATTTGATCTCCAAACTCAACTGACACCGAAAAGGTTGTATGTATAGGAGGGACTGGGGTTGGCAAGGGGGAGTATTTTAAACTGCCTACAAAGAGTGAAAAATGAAAATATGTCTGAGTTAGGCAGGTGGAAATGCAGGGAACAAGCCGGTTTCTCTCTGGCATTTGGGTGCCTAAAGCCTGCCTGAGATGGGAGAATGTGGGGGGCGGGAGTGAGGGGAACAAAGTTCGGACAGAGAATGCTTGAAATGCACAGATGATGTAACTTCTTGTTCCCAACTGCTGCAACAACCGCAAGGCAGCTGGGTGTCATTTTGGGCAGTCTGGAGGCTACTCTACCCTGCGAGAGAGTCCAGCCCTCCCCCCCGCTCCTGCCTTTGTCCCAAGTTAAAGGTGTTGTAAAGCCACCTTCCTCCCTACTCAGTCACTGTGCTAAGCTCAGCTGGGTGCAGAGATGCCCAGTGCCCGCAAACCTTCTCTGCAGGCGCTCAGCACCTCAAAGAACCAAACCTGGTATGTATCTAGGATACCTTGTGGGGATTTGGTTTAACATACTGTATGTTGAATCATTGCCACAGGTGATGAAAGTACAATGGAAAAGTGAGATTTTCAATGATTCCACCAAGTCCTGGGTAGAACATGATTTTCTCACTTCATGCAGACCAGCTAGATCCTACATTTTTGTCTGCTCACATTTTTACAAGAAATATTTGAAGCATTTTAAGCACTTTCGTTAATTTCAGTGGAACTTAGGCACCAAACCTGCTTAGGTGCTTTTGCAAATTACATTAGGTGGCTATCTGTACCTTTAGGCACCTAAATACCTTTAAAAACCTGGATTTGGGTGCCTAAATCATCCCTGAACTTCAAAGGAGAAAGGAGATTCCCTTGGAAATTGTTTGATAGTAATGAACCTTAGATAAATAATTGTACATTAGATATTGATTTCCAGGAGAAGAACTAGGTGGTTGACAGTGAACATATAAATCAGAATGGATGCAGCAGGTTTCTGAGGAGCTCCTAGTGCGTTTCAAGCTTCCCAGACTCTGCCCTCTTGAGATGCCAGTCACAGACTATGAAGATGTCCTAAATATGAGCACGTGTGTGCTGCAGGTACTTGGTCCCCTCTCAGAGGGATTGGAACCCATCCCAGGGCTCTCCTGGGCTACTTAGACTTTGCTCCCTTTTGGTGGGGCTTTAGAAAAATATCCAGTCTTGAGTTAAAATTTTCCATTGAGAGAAAATTCACCACAACTCTTGGTAACTTAGTCCAGTGTTTAATTACACTCTCTATTGTAAACGTGTGCCTTATTTCCGGACTGAATTTGTCTTGCTCAAACATCCCGCCATTAGATATTTTTATACCTTTGTCTGCTAGATTAAAGATCCCTCTATCAAATTTTTGTTCCCCACATCGATACTTAGAGGCTATGATCGAGTCACCTCTTCACATTCTCTTTGTTAAGATGAGGAGATTGACCTTGAGTTTCTCACTCTAACGCAGGTTTTCTAATCCTTTAATCATTCTCATGGCTCTGCTCTGAACACTCTACAGTCTTTCAACATCCTTCTTGAAATGTGGATGCTAGTTTTCAATCCATTTAATGTCTGCTGTTTTAATTTTGCATCATTCTAGTTTCTTAATCAAAACGCTGTGCGGTATCAAGTATGGAAATGTAAGAATACTATATCGACCCTGTTATCTTTATCATCCAAACTTGTAATCTCATAAAAAAGATACCAACTTACTTTAAGAGGATCTATTTTCCATAAATGCATGTACATTGGTCTTAATTATATTACCCTCTTTTAATTTTTTATTAATCAAGTCCCATATCAGCCACTCTATGGCTTCACCTGGGATAAACATCAGACTGACAGACGCATAACTATTTGGGTCATCCCTTTTACTGTTTTTAATACTGATACAGCATTAGTTTCTTCCAGTCTTCTGGAAATTCCCAATGTTCTAACACTTACTGAAAATCAATATCAATTTTTCAATTAGCTCCTCTGCCAGCTCTTTTAAAACTCGTGGTTGCAAGTTATCAAGATTTGCTGATTTAAAAATGTTTGACTTTAGTAGCTGCTGTTTAACAGCCTCCTGAGATACTATGGAATGGACAGAGTCTTATGAAATGACATGATTTTTTTTCTCCAGTGCCAGAACAGAAATATTGTTGAAAACTCCTGCCCTTTCACCACCATTACTGATAATTCTACCATTCACATCTAGTAATGACTAATACCATTGTTAGCATTCTTTTGCCCCCATATAATTTATAATTTCCTTGTTATTGACTAACTCTGTTGACCACAGATTTTTCCTTGTGTCCCTTTGCTTCCCTTATCAATTTTCTTCCACTCCTAGTTTCTGAATTAGACCTTGTCTACACTACAAAGATAAGTTGACTTATGTTAGGTCGACTTATAAGTTGACTTATGACTTACAGTTGACTTACAGTCACTGCAATAATTTCTGTGGTGGCTGATGTCCACAATACCTTCCTTGGATCAGTGGTGTGTGTCCTCACCAGAAGCACTTCCACCAACCTAACAGGGACAGTGGGGGGATCTGTAATAAATATAAAGGGAAGGGTAAACACCTTTAAAATCCCTCCTGGCCAGAGGAAAAACCCTTTAACCTGTAAAGGGTTAAAAAGCTAGGATAACCTCGCTGGCACCTGACCAAAATGACCAATAAGGAGACAAGATACTTTCAAAGCTGGAGGAGGGGAGAAACAAAGGCTCTCTCTGTCTGTGTGTTGTTTTGCCAGGAACAGAAAAGGAATGGAGTCTTAGAACTTAGTAAGTAATCTAGCTAGATATGTGTTAGATTCTGGTTTGTTTAAATGGCTGATAAAATAAGCTGTGCTGAATGTAATGTATATTCCTGTTTTTGTGTCTTTTTGTAACTTAAGGTTTTGCCTAGAGGGATTCTTTATGTTTTGAATCTGATTACCCTGTAAGATATTTACCATCCTGATTTTACAGAGGTGATTCTTTTACTTTTTTTCTTCAGTTAAAATTCTTCTTTTAAGAACCTGATTGCTTTTTCATTGTTCTTAAGTTCCAAGGGTTTGGGTCTGTGTTCACCTCTGCAAATTGGTGAGGATTTTTATCAAGCCTTCCCCAGGAAAGGGGTTGTAGGGGTTGGGGAGGATTTTTGGTGGCGGGGGAAAGACATTTCTAAGCAGGCTCTTTCCCTGTTATATATTTGTTAGACGCTTGGTGGTGGCAGCAATAAAGTCCAAGGGCAAAAGGTAAAATAGTTTGTACCTTGGGGAAGTTTTAACCTAAGCTGGTAAAAATAAGCTTAGAGGTTTTTCATGCGGGTCCCCACATATGTACCCTAGAGTTCAGAGTGGGGAAGGAACCTTGACAGGAGCTGAGACCCCAGTCTCTCAGCTCCGCTAACAGCTCCCTGCCTGGCTGCCCCACAGGCTCCCAGCAATCTGCCTCCTCCATCCAGCTCCCTGTTCCCTGTTGGGAGTGGGGAGAAGTCACCCCGGTTTCTTGTCTCCGCATTCCCTGCCAGGAGTGTGGGGGGGAAGATGTCCAGTGCTTCTCACCTCCCTGTTCCCTAATGGGAGCAGGGGTGGGAAGCTGCCCAGGGCTTCTTGCCCCGAGGGAACAGGGTCCAGCTGCTCCAGTCTTTTATCCCCACACCCGCTCACTGCTGGACAGCCTTGTCAGTTGGCTCCAGAGCCATGTCTTCTCTCCCCGGCTGTTAGCCAGGAGTGGGGTCCAGCCACCTGGGCTTCTGACCCCCAGCCGGGAGTAGGGTCCATCCACTTGGGCTTCTCTTTCCAGCTCCTAGCCATGAGTGGGATCCAGCTCCCCAGAGGAGCGGGGGTCATTTGGGCTCTAGCTACCTGACTTTCTTGTCAATTTCACAGAAGAATGACAGCCAACAGCTGATGTAAGGAATGCAGTCTCTACACAAACACTGCCTCACCCTAACTCCACCAACATAAGCCTCTCTTTGAGATGGCTTTATTATGTCGGCCTAGCAGAGGAGATACATTGGTGAGAGGAGCATTTCAGTGTGTAACCCTCTACTCTTTTGTCAACAAAGCTGTGCAGCGTAGACTAGGCCTTATATTGATTACTGTCAACTTCCCCTTTATTATTATTTGTATAGCTGCTTCACTTGCCCTCTAAACCAGGTTGGCATTTTAACCAATATGACTTTCTTCCTTGATTGTGGCTTTTTGGGCTTCTAGTAAAGCGTTCTTAAACAATTCCTAATTATTATTCACATTTTTTTCTGATTAAATTCTTCCTTCCAGCTGCATTGGCTCTAATTGTTATCAGCTTTGTGAAATTGGCCTTTTAAAAGCACCAAGTATATATATCACTGGTCTGGATTTTATTCGGTTTCTACATTATAAATGTCATGAGCGTTTGTACCCAAGTTACTATAAATATTCAGTTGTGTGATCAGTTCGTCTTTATCCACCAAGATGAGGGCTAATGTAGAATTCCCCACCACACTTTCTGCACCACTCTTTGAATTCGGAAATTGTCAGGTATAATATTTAGAAATTCCAAGGGTGTTTTAGTACTGGCAGCGTGAGACCTCCGGCATTTGTCATTCAGAGTGAAGTCCCCCGTGATCATGCAGGTTTTTTCCTACACATTATAGACAGGTGCATAATGAGCCAGTTATCCTGTTCCCTAGTGTGATTTGGTGGCTAGTAGCAGACACCAACTAATACCTTATCTTGTGCTTTTTATCTCTTAGGACATTGATCCACAAGCATTCAAGATCATAAACAGGTAATGCAATATTTCATCCTATCACCCCCACTCTCCATTTGCACTCAATCCTTCCTAAATAGAATATAATGATTTATGCTAATATTCCAGTCATGGAAATCATCTCTTAGGCTTTAGTAATACCAACTAGATAGAATTTATGGTCATAAATGAACTATTCCAGTTCCTTTTGTTTGTTACTTATGCTCCTACCATTAGTGTATAGGCAAGTCAAGAATGTTTTTCTTCATGTCCTTTGGTTCCTTGATTATTTTTGTTCTCAAGATATTAATTCTGTGATGAGTACTCATCTTTCCTCTTCTTACCCTCTTGTTCTATTGATGGTTTAATGCCCTCCTGACTACTGTAACCAACCTGTCCTGAGAAAATTGGTCCCTTTTCTATGGAGGTGTAGGCCATCCAAACTATACAATCTCCACACCCCATAGAAGGTGGAGCAATGTATTCCACAATATCAAAATCTTTCGCCCTACATCACTTACCTAGCCAGTGGTTCACTTCCATAAACTTCTGCCTTCTGTCTTCCTTTGCTTGTGGAACAAGAAGGATCTCGTGGAAGATCGCTTGGACATTCTTCTTCAACATGCTTCGGAGGTCCCTAAAGTCATTCACTATCTGCAAGATATCCCTCAACGCAGTGTCATTAGTGCCAATCTGAACCACCACCAATGGATCCTTTCCTCTTTGACTACAAAACCTATTTAATCTTAGTGTGACATCTCCTGGTTAGGGCACTAGGGCACCCCTACACCTGTCTCAGAGTCACTGCTGTCCTGGATACAATCCCCCTCTTTCAACTGGGACTTGCATTCTTTTTTTATGAATGGGTGACACTATATTTGGCTGTGTTAAAAGACATATTGGTCACTGAGCCCATTTGTTACATTAATTTAACAATTAAATTGTTTTGAAGTAGGGTGTGGTCAGCTTGATTTATTTTGTGCCTCTGGAACTGGCTCTGTTTCCTGCTCACATAGAATTACAGAGAAGACATTTTCCTCTCATTGTTCATTCAGTTTAGATAATGCACAGTTCATGCAAATCTTTTTTTTATCCACCTCAGAGTGTTCTTTGCTAATTATTAACTTTTAACTATTACCATTATTATTAATCCTTAACCTTTTTGTATTAGCCTCTCTTTAATTATTACTGTACCTTAGACAAATTTCTCTTTTTAAAAATGTTATCCCTTTGAATACTTTTTTTCTCAGTTTTTCTCAGTTTCTATATGAATTATTTCAAAAGTGCCTAAAGCTAAGATTCTTCAAAATGACTGGAGAGTTAGACTCATAGTCTTTAGATCAGAAGGGACCGTCGTGATCATCTAGTCTGACCTCCTGCACAACATAGGCCATAGAATCTCACCCACCCACTCCTGTAATAGACCCCGAACCCCTGGCTGAGTTATAGAAGTTCTCAAATCATGGTTTAAAGACTTAAGTGACAGAGAATTCACCATTTACACCAGTTTAAACCTGCAAGTGACTCATGCTTCTTGCTGCAGAGGAAAGTGTAAACCTCCCAGGGTCTGCCAATCTGATCCAGAGGAAAATTCTTTACAAACCTCAAATACAGCAATTGGTTAGACCCTGAGCATGTGGGCAAGACCTGCCAGGGTAGATACCTGGGAAAGAATTCTCTGTAGTAACTCAGAGTTCTCCTCATCTAGTGCCCCATCTCTGACTGTTGTGGATTTTTGCTACTGGCAGTCACTGTTGAGCCACATGCCATTGTAGGCAGTCCCATCACACTGTCCCCTCCATAAATATATCAAGCTCAGTCTTGAAGCCAGTTAGGTTTTTTGCCCCCACTTGCTCCCCTTGGGAGGCTGTTCCAGAACTTCACTCCTCTGATGGTTAGAAACCTTCATCTAATTTCAAGTCTAAACTTGTGGGTGGCCAGTTTGTTCTTGTGTCCACATTGGCACTTAACCTAAATAACTCCTCTCTCTCCCTGGTTTGTCCCCCTGATGTATTTGTAGAGAGTGATCATATTTCCCCTCAGCCTGTGCTTGGTTAGGCTAAACAAGCGAAGCTCCCTGAGACTTCTATCATAAAGTAGTATCAGAGGGGTAGCCGTGTTAGTCTGGATCTGTGAAAGTGGCAAAGAGTCCTGTGGCACCTTGTAGACTAACAGACGTATTGGAGCATGAGCTTTCGTGGGTGAATACCCACTTTGTTGGATGCATGTCATGTATTCACCCACGAAAGCTTATGCTCCAATACGTCTGTTAGTCTATAAGGTGCACTGGACATTTTGCCACTTTTATCATAAAGTAGGTTTTCCATTCCTCGGATCATCCTAGTAGCCCTTCTCTGCTTGAAGTAGCCCTCCAGTTTGAATTTTGATGCCTCAGTTTTGAGGGCCCTACTTGAGACCCCTAAAAGGTGCCTGATTTGCAGAAATTATTGAGCACCCACTCTCTGAAAATCTGTCCCCTTCAAGGTGTCTTAGGTGTACACCCAAAAATATAAGCATCTAAATCAGGGGTCAGCAACCTTTCGGAAGTGGTGTGCCGAGTCTTCATTTATTCACTTTCATTTAAGGTTTCGCATGCCAGTCATACATTTTAACGTTTTTTGGAAGGTCTCTCGCTATAAGTCTATATATTATATAACTAAACTATTGTCATATGCAAAGTAAACTAGGTTTTCAAAATGTTTAAAAAGCTTCATTTAAAATTAGATTAAAATGCTGACCTTACACCCTGGCCCGCTCAGCCCGCTGCCAGCCTGGGGTTCCGTTCACCTAGGCCGACAGCAGGCTGAGTGAGGCCTGCGGCTGGGACCCCGGCTGGCAAGGGGCCGGCGGCCAGAACCCGAGACTGGCAGTGGCCTGAGCTCAGCCCACTTCCGGTCTGGGGTTCCGTCTGCTGGCTCCTGCCAGCCACAGTCCTGGCTGCCGGCTCCACTCAGCCTGCCGCCGGTCTGGGATCCCGGCCCTGTCCACACAGAGTAGGTACCTACCTTCTCCCTGGTTCTAGCCATTCTCCTCCTCTCTCTGCACTGAGCTGGGGGTGGGAGTGCACTGAGCACAGGACGGGGATGAAGGAGCAGGCTGGGCGTTGGGGTGCAGGGTCTGGCCAGGAGCTAGAATGAGGGAGGGGGCTCAGGGTTGGGGCAGGAGGTTTGGGTGTGAAGCACTTACCTGGGCAGCTCCCAGTTGGTGCGAGGGGTGCGGGTGGGAATGTGGGTGTGTGTGTGTGCAGGAGCTCCTGTTTGGTGCTCGGGGTGGTGGTGTGGGGGGGTGCAGGATTCAGGGCAGGGGGCTGGGGGTGTGTGAGGAGGGTGCAGGAGTCAGGGTAGGGGGGCTGGTTATGTGGGGGGATGCCGGAGTCAGGGCTGGGGTTGTGGGGGGGTGCAGGGGTCAGGGCACGGGGCTGGGGTGTGAGGGGGGTACAGGGCTGAGGGCAGAGGGCTGGGTGGGTGTGAGGAGGGTGCAGGGGTCAGGGCACAGGGCTGGGGGTATGTGAGGCGGGTGCAGGGGTCAGGGCAGAGGGCTGGGGGGGTGGCCTGGGGTTGGGGGTGTGTTCTTAGCCCCCTGCCCTGAGCGGCTCATGGCAGGGCGCTGGAGGGGATATGCCGATTCCACCCCCTTCCCCAAGGTCTCGTTTCACTTTTCCCTCTCCCCCTCCATAGCAAGGGCCGTTAGCTGATCGGTGGCAGGGAGGGAGAGGAGGAGGGGCAGGAACCCGGCAAGCTGGGGGAAGAGGCGGGGGGAGGGGGAAGCTTGCCTGCCCTGCACAGAGAGAGCCGGGGGTGGGGGGTGGAGAAGAGCGGGCCAAGCTGGCCCAGGCAGGATTTTTAATGGCATGCTGCTGACTGCCAGGGTCCGCAACGTGCCATTAAAAATTGGCTCGCGTGCCATAGGTTGCAGACCCCTGATCTAAATTAACGAGTCACTTTTGAAAATCCTGGCATGTGACTTAGAAGCACAAGTCCCATTGATTCTTAAGCCACCTAGATGAGTTTGAAATGTCCCCCGCACACACACTTTTCCATGTGTTTTTCATTGTACAGTAGCTCTGAACTAGAGGTCAACAATCATTGTAGCAGTGTGAAGGGCTCCACTTGTACTTCCCCATCTCTTTGTGTTCAGACTTTATGCAGAAGGGGCAACTGATTTCATGGGTCCCCGATGACCTGGAAGAACCAAAACAAGCTAAGTCAGGGCTTTGATTAACCTTCACGGTCTCCATGCAGAATTTTCACACAATATTTAAATAATTCCATGAAGGCAGGATTCCTGAGCCCCTCAACATCGTAAAAATAACTAAATAAAAAAAAGGAGAGAGAGAAAAAAATACTCTTCAGACAACCTTTGATTCTCCCACCAAATCCTTCTCAATTTCTGGTGATCAATACTGCACAAATGTATGTAAGGAGATACTGTGTGTTTTAGCTCTCCATTTGTATTTGCTACACTTCTAAGTGATTATAAATTTCTAAATGGTGCTGTTTTTCCATTAATATTTCAGAAAAAATATGGTGAGAAAACAGCAGGCAGCAGACGAAGAAGCTCCCCATGGTAAAAAAACAATATATCGTATTTTGCCTTCACTTGTGCCATAGGGCTCATTTCAGATTTTCCTGTGTTCTAGATAAAAGAGCAAACACACATGCTAATAATTATACCAATAATGGCTCTGGCGGGGTTAGTCCTTCAAACCCCACACAGGGATTTTCCTGTAGTTACAAATTCTTAACACCTTTTCCTCAGAACAAGCACGCTCATGAAATGTTTATTCCCTCCCCTATACAGCCTTGGACTTTAATCTGGGAATGGGTAAATCATAGACAATGGTTCTCTCCTCAGGGAGTAGCTTCAAAAGGTTGGGTCTTTGCATAAACGGGGAAGGTATTTGCATTCACCTCCCACTAGATACTTCCGAGGAATTCCACTTCACACATATTGTCCCCAAAGACCATTCTTGTCTGGCACATCGTTTGAAGGAGTCCTTTGAAGCTCAGAACACTTCCCTCCTAGAGAAGCTGCATACAATCTCACAATAATAGATAGTCTTTGCATTTTTTAAAGCAATGGACTCCAAAGCTACTTAAACGTAATTCAGTAACGTTTGTTCAGGTTAGTACAGCAAATTCCCATATCTGTGACAACAGAAAACAAAGGGGAGTGGAAAGAATATGGTTCAGGCTATGTCTCATCATCTCACTTGCAGAGGAGAGCAGGAGCCCTTCACATACTCTCAGACGCTGCCCCTTTAGCTATGACTCAGCTCCTGTTAATTTGCCAGATTCAAAAGTTTACAGCTCCTTGCCCAGCACCCACCTTCCCTTCCCCTACTGCAGGGCTAGTCCAGGAGCACATGAAGCAGGGTCTGTGTGCTCTTAGCTCCACCTTACTCTCCTCCACATCCTCACCCCAACAACAAACACACAGGACATAGGGAGAACCAAAACTGGAAACGTATTCTGGGCTGAGCAGGACTTGCCCTGCAATTCTTCAATCTGTGGGAGACCAGGGCTCCCATTTCAATGGGAGTTAGGTGACCTGAGGGGACCTTGGCCTTAAGACTGAGATTCTCTGATACTCCAGCGATGGGGCTTTATGAGTACCTTAGTGGACAGTGGCAATGTATAGGGAATAGCAGGTGTGGAAGAATCGACATTGGCAAAGTGAATGCAGTTCTGGATTCCGAGGACAGCAGACCCTGGAGTAAGTCCCACATCTGTCAGATACCCTCTGTAGCAATGACAATCCATGTCCTCCTCTAAGTTGTCCTGGAACTTGTATTGCAGAGGATACCCCTTGTTCTTCATGCCCGAGAGATGCCTGACAGACACTCCAACAGCTTGAGCCCTGATTGAAATTCTGACCGACAGTATTTGTATGGGAAAGCAGTCAGCTAATCCACTCCCTTAACAGCGCCTGTTTGACCCAACTCTATTTGTTAAGGCTGAAGGTCCAGAAATCTGGACATTTTATCCTAACTATGGAATTCTCTCATTTGTACACTTTATGAATATGCATCACGCCATGTGAATGTTTTGTCTTTCTTTAATTAACACCTATATTCTTATTACTCCTATTCTCTCCTCTTACCATGGGATCAGTTGCTCTGCTACAGTGATAGGCATGCTATCAAAATAATAATTTTCATTTAAATAATTTAATTATAAATAATTGAAATGATGTAAGTAGACATTTAGGTGCCTTTAAATCCTAGTGGAACAAGCATAAGAACGAACTGAAGTTAAACACTTACCGTTTAAAAGGCATTATTGCCTGTCAATCTGACGGGGTCTCGCTCAGCCAGGAACCTCCCATGGCCACTTACGCTATGTCCAGGAGACATACCTGTACACATTGATTGAGCTAGTGTGCTACATATAAGGTGTAGTCACAGAGATTTGAGTGGTGCAACTGGCTAGCAGCCCCAGGTAAGTACCTGTCTAAGACGCTAGGTATGTACGTGGGTGGCTAGCCTCTTCTGCTGCTATGGCTACACACTACTTTTAGTGTGCTAATGCTATCAGAACTAGTGCAGGTGTGTCTCCTTGAGGTTAAATTTACCCCTCCAGCTGGAAGTGCAGACATATCCTAAAAGAGGAGGAGCAAGGAAGCCCAGACACCTCAGTGAAGGGGAAGACATGTGCTGTGTCAGTCAAGCCAAGGAAAATGCCATGCTAACTCTATTCATGTTACTTACTCCACAGGGGCCCCCTAGAGCAGGAACTCTCAAGTTCCTGATCCCCGATCCCCAAAGTTACATAGGTGTCTGAGTCTCACTTTTAAGGCCCACTGAGATCCACAAGTCCTCCTAGGCGCCTACATGTCTGTGTCTGGTCATTCACAGGCTGCCTCACCCTAGGCATGTGGATGCCTGAGCCCCAGCGCAATCCACAAACTGGGACAGGACAGGCAGAGAAGCACCTTCTTACCTTCTTGCTGCAGGGCCCAGTCCAGGATACACACTTGAACATGCCTGCTAGATCAGGTCCCATTCAGAATCCAGAGGGAGGAGACAGTGCCTTCTAACGGTTAGCCCAGTGGTTGGAACACTCACCCCGGCTGCAGGAGACCCAAGTTCACTTCCCCCCTTCTGCTTGACAGAGAGAGGATTTGAACAGGGGTCTCCTGCACGTCTTAGTAGCATGCGTTAACCACCAGAGCACAGGATAGTCTGGTATGAGCTCCCTCAGCCCCTCCTGCTGAAGTTGTTCCACTGTGTATAAATACTTAGTCACCGGGTCAGAGAGAAGGAGAATGATTCTATAGTCCCATGGTTAGGGCACCCACTAGGAGATGGGAGACCCAGGGTCCATTCCCCCTGCACCAATGATTACTTAATTACTAGCTGAAAGCCTGTTGTGTTGCCTGGCTGTAATTCGTAAAGCCAGGTGAAGTAACAGGGACTGCTGGGAGAAAACATGCGGCAATAAACAGAGAGAGACTGTGAATGCGAAACATGCACATTGTCAAATTGCAATGCCGGCACATGTGACAGCTTTGACTCCTATGACCTGACTCAAACACTCCCACCTCCCAGTTGTCTCTTAGATTACTAAGGATGATTGTCCATGTTTTCACACAGTTTTGAACCAAGATCTGTTTCCACAGGCTCAGTGTAGTTCTGCACTTATACCGTACTTACTGCGTTCATCATAGTCTGGCTTTGGACATTGTAACTGCCCTCTAATCCTCTGCTGAAAAGTCAAACTTTAATGTACACAAAAATGCAGGCCTCTTCCTGGCTGCTCAGCTGGAGACTCCAATTGCCCTTTCCTCACCCCTAGCAGAGGGGAACTGCCGCCATTCCCTAGTAGTGTCCAGACCCAGCAGAAACACGTCTCTCCCTCCTGCTGCTCTGGGGCATCTCTCCATGGGATCAAACAGCAGCACTTCCCTGCTTCCTGCTCCCTGGGGGCTTCTCCTCTTCCCAGCTCTCAGCAGCACCACTTTGCCAATTCCCCCCTCTCCTGCCTCCCACTGCCCAAGGACCTTCTCTTTGCTCTGGGCCATACATGCAGGTAGGGCTCAGGGAGTGGCAGGGCAGGGCTCTAGCCCTGCCAACATGCCTGAAAACCAGAGAATCAGAGGAGCTTTTGGTGTCATTGTGACAGCTTCTCCTGCACGTGCCAAGATCCTGTGATTCATGATCAGTTCCTCAGAGCTGGCCACACTACCTTCCCTGGCTGCTTGGAGAGGACTGCCCTTCAGCACCACCTCCCCACCCCCCGGCTGACAGTAAGAGCTGATGGTGGCCATTTTAAATAAGGGAAAATTTATGAGTTGAAAATCACTGAGCACTTAACTAGTGGGCAGTGTCATGCTGCAAACCCCAGTAATGATTGAACCTGGTGATACTCTGAACAAAAAGAGCCCCCAGCCATGCTTGTAGCTGTTTCTAGTGTGTCACGTTGATTGTACAGACATTCCAGGCTTCAGAGCAAGACACAGACAGAGTGACAATCCTGGAACCTTCTTCTATAGATTTATCCACAGTGGAACAGCTTGAACAGGAGGGACTGAGGAGCCGCACATCAGAGTATCCCATAGAAGGAGGCCCAAAGTTCTTGGGGACAGGCTGGCTACAGTATTCAGCAGGGCATTAAACTAATAACAGAATGGGAGGGTAAAAAGAGGAAAGATCTGAGCACTCAATCTGTACAAAAATGAGATGTTGAGAAAAAAAAAAAACCAATCAAGGAACCACACGACATAAAGACAGGAAATTCTTGAATTGCCTGTACACCAATGATAGTAGCCAGGATAACAAAGAAGAGGAATTGGAATTGTTCATTTATGAGCATAAATCTGAGTTAGTTGGTATTACTGAAACTTGGTGGGAAGATTCCCATGATTGGAATGTTAAAATCAATGGTTATAACCTTTTTTAGGAATGATCAAATGCATAGGTGTTGACTTCCCCTCTGCCCTGTGGTTGCTCAACACTCCTGCCCTCTGGCCCCGCCCCTGCACTGCCTCTTCCCACCCCTGCACTGCCCTTGCCCCGCCCCCATTCCACCACTTCCCCAAAGTCCCTGCCCCTCCCCACCTTTTCCCACCCCAGCCCCGCCCCCTCCCCACCCCATTCCACCCCTTTTCCCCAAGTCCCCGCCCCTGCCCCTCCTCTTCTCCGCCTCTTCCCCTGAGCATGCCTGTAACGATGCTGGTTCTGGCGGGACACAACTGAGAGAGCCAGTTCAGGACAAATTGCTTAAAGCCGGGCAAGGCTGGGGTTCCTTTACTGTTAAGGCAAACCAAACCAGCCAAAGAGAGAGGACTTTGGTTTTACCCCACTGGCTAACAGAAAGTCACACAAGCAATTCCCTTAGACACTCCAGTTTCCCAGTATCACCACCAGGGCCACTCATTTTGGGGACAAATGGTTATGAAAACCAACACCCCAGTAAAAGAAAAAAGGTTCTCTCGATCCCAAAGGACCAAGCCCCAGACCCCGGTCAATACACAAATCAGATCTTACCCACATATCGCACTGTTGCCAATCCTTTAGAATCTAAAATCTAAAGGTTTATTCATAAAAGGAAAAAGATAGAGATGAGAGCTAGAATGGGTTCAATGGAATCAATGACACACAGTCATGGAAAAGTCCTTGGTTCAGGCTTGTAGCAGTGATGGAATAAACTGCGGGTTCAAATCAAGTCCCTGGAGTACATCCCCAGCTGGGATGGGTCATGAGTCCTTTGTTTAGCACTTCCGTTTGTAGCAAAGTCCCTCCAGAGGTAAGCAGCAGGATTGAAGACCAGATGGAGATGAGGCATCAGCCTTTTATAGTCTTTTCCAGGTGTAAGAACACCTCTTTGTTCTTATTGTGGAAAAGTACAGCAAAATGGAGTTTGGAGTCACATGGGCAAGTCCCTGCATACTTTGCTAAGTCACAAGGCATATCTGCCTCCTCTCAGTGGGTCAGTTGTATCACTGATGGTCCTTAATGGGCCATCAAGCAGGCTAGGCAGAGCTGACACCAACTTGTCTGGGGTGTCACCCAGAAGCATAGCATAAGTTTGAAATACAGACAGTATACAGCCAATATTCATAACTTCAACTACAAAAATGATACACATATACAGATAGCATAATCATAACCAGCAAATCATAACCTCACACGACAACCTTTGTACAATATTTACTGCAAATATATAACAGTGGTTGCAACAGCAATCTATACGGTTAGAGATACTATCAATAACATCACAACACCATGTCCCTGCTCCTCCCCCTCCCTCTCAGAAAGTCCTAAGCACCGCCAAACAGCTGTTAGGCAGCTGGCAGGCAGGAAGTGCTGGGAAGGTGGGGGAGGAGCGGGGATGTGGCACGCTCGGGGGAAGAGGAGGCAGGGGTAGGGTGACCACATGTCCAATTTTATAGGGACAGTCCTGATTTTTGGGTCTTTTTCTTATATAGGCTCCTATTTTACCCCCATCCCCTGTCCCAATTTTTCACACTTGCTGTCTGGTCACCCTAGGCAGGGAAGAGGAGGGGCCGGGGGAGCTTGTCTGCCGGTGGGTGCAGAGCACCCGCAAATTTTTCTCCATGGGTGTTCCAGCCCTGGAGCACCCACGGAGTCGGTGCCTATGGGCACAAGTGGTGAAAGAGTTACGTTCCGTGTCAAAAATGGCTGCACCAGTGCCAAATACAGAGGTAAAATAACCTCTTTATTCTTACTTGAGGTACCACTGTTTATGCATCCGAACAGCCCTTTGGGCCACAGCATCACAGTGAGAGCTCATGTTCAGCTGATTAGCCACCACGATTCCCAAAGTTTTTTCAGAGTTACTGCTTCCCAGGATAGAATCCCCCATCCTGCAGGTATGGCCTCCATTCTTTGCTCCTAGATGTACACATTTACATTTAGCCATAATAAAACACATGTTGTTTTCCTCTGCCCAGCTTACCACACAAGCAAGACTGCTTTGTATCAGTGATCTGTCCTCTTCGTTAGTAACCACTCCCCCAGTGATTGTGTCATCTGCAAATGTTTATGTTTTCTTCAAGGTTCTTAATCAAAATATTAAATAGCAGAGGGTCAAGTATGTAATGACCCATCCACAAACTAAAAACTATTTCCCCATGCTAATTTTCCCCCCCACTGTTACTCCCACCTTCTTGTCAACTGTTTGAAATGGGCCATCCTGATTATCACTACAAAAGTTTTTTTTCTCCTGCTGATAATAGCCCACCTTAATTGATTTGTCTCGTTAGAGTTGGTATGGCAACCCACATCTCTTCAAGTTCTCTGTATATATATATCTTCCTACTGTATTTTCCACTGCATGCATCTGATGACGTGGGTTTTAGCCCACGAAAGTTTATGCCCAAATAAATTTGTTAGTCTCTAAAGTGCCATAAGGACTCCTCTTTCTTTTTGCTGATACAGACTAACTCGGCTGCCCCTCTGAAACCTTCCCCCTGTCTGTTTCCCCTATTGGAAGAAGCACAGCCTCTCCTTTCCGAGATGCTCACTTCCCTGCCACCACTAACATAGTCACAGCTTGTCTCCCTCTCTTTCTTCTCTTCTCTCAAATTAAATCCCTTAATTGGATTCAGGTGTTTCTCATTGACCTCAGGTAACCTCTTTTCAGCTGATCCTGACTGACCTGAAGTAATCCTTTCTCAGATGATAGGGAAGAGGGCCTTTAACATTCTAGGGCTTATATATCTGAACCCTCTCCAATTTATCAACGTACTTCTTGAGTTACGGACACTGGAACTGGAGGTGTCTGACCAGTGGGTCTTCCTGACATGTTCCAGGGTCTAACTGATCACCATATTTGGGGTCAGGAAGGAACTTTCCCCCAGGTCAGACTGGCAGAGACCCTGGTGGGTTTTTAGCCTTCCTCTGCAGCATGGGGCCTGGGTCACTTGCAGGTTTAAAGTGGAGAGTGGGTGATGAAGTTTGTTGCCTGCAATGTGCAGGAAGTCATACTAAATGATCATGATGGTCCCTTCTGGCCTATAAGTCTAATACATGAATATAATCCTCAGAGAGGTTCCCCTTCTTTTCTTATTCCTTCTGCTCTTGTGCTGGTCAGACAAGACCTGATTGGAATATTTAAAATTAAAAAACAAACTGAATTTTCTCCCCTTTCTTTCCACCCGACTAGTTCAGACCCATCCTTACCCTGAGGTTGCTACCCAGCATTTCCAGCACCTTGTGCATCAAGGTGTGTGTGTGTGTGTTGTAGGACGCTGAACACAACTCTGAAAACAACCCTCTTTGGATTCTAAGCACTTCCCTGATCACGAAGACACCATTAACATGACAATGTTCTTATTTTCTTATGCTAATGAAATGCTGGTGGCTGTCTGTGCTTCGTTGTGGGTTTGGGTAATTTGTATATCCTATTTTGAAAATTGTCCCTCTCCCTCATTGTTCTGGCCTGTGTCAGCTCCTTCCAGCCACAGAACCCTGGCCCCTTCAGAATCAGGTGAGGAGCATGAGTCATGATTGTATGAGCCTAACTGGTCTCCAGAGTCTTTTATCTTCCCTCTAGTAAATCAATGCTGTTTTCCTTTACAAAACTTCCAAAGTAAGCCCTGGTCTACATTAGAGTTAGGTTGATGCAAGGCACCTTATGTCGACTAATTCTGTAAGTGCCTACATGAACATTTCACTCTCACTGACAAAACTCTCCCACTGCACCGATTTAATAACTCCACCTCCGTGAGCGGCGTAGAGTCAACATCGACGTAGTTAGGTTGATGCAGTATCAGTGTAGACACCGCGTTGCTCACACTGACAGTTGGTGGCTTTCGGAATCCGTCCCACAATGCCCCTCACTGACAGTTCACTTGGTGCAAGCACTCTTAGTGAGGACGTACATCGCCAACACAAGGAGCTAAGTATAGACACGCACAAGAGATCTAATTACTGTAGCCGCTTATGCCAACATAAGTTAGGTCAACTTAATTCTGGAGTGTAAACATGCCCTAAACTTGGAGTCTGCACATGGATTTTAGAGCACTTTAAAATATGTTCTTAAACCAGAAGTGTTCAGATTCAATGACCACAGCATGTCACCTGGAGCCATCAAGCTGC
This sequence comes from Lepidochelys kempii, assembly GCF_965140285.1. Taxonomy (NCBI): domain Eukaryota; kingdom Metazoa; phylum Chordata; order Testudines; family Cheloniidae; genus Lepidochelys; species Lepidochelys kempii. The sequence continues at coordinate 269,736,482 of NC_136381.1, read as the reverse complement.
AGTAACTACAGAGCCTGCAAGCTTCTGGCTTGCAACAGAGCCCCATTGCTGCCGCACATGCCCATTTCACTCTCTCGAGAGCAGGGTCGGCAACCTATGGCACGCGCGCCAAAGACGGCAAGCGAGCCAATTTTTAATGGTACGTTGTGGACCCCGGCAGTCAGCAGCATGCCATTAAAAATCCTGCCCGGCCCGGCCCGGCCCGGCCCACTCTTCTCCGCCCCCCACCCCCGGCTCTCTCCGTGCAGGGCAGGCGAGCTTCCCCCTCCCCCCGCCTCTTCCCCTGGCTTGCCGGGTTCCCACCCCTCCTCCTCTCTCTCCCTGCCGCCGATGGCCCTTGCGAGGGAGGGGGAGAGGGAAAAGTGGAGCTGGACCTTGGGGAAGGGAGTGGAATTGGCATATCCCCTCCAGTGCCCTGCCGTGAGCCGCTCAGGGCAGGGGGCTGGGAGCACCCCCCCGACCCCAGCCCACCCCCCATCCCTCTACCCAGACCCCTGAACCCCTCACGCCCCCCCAGCCTTCTGCCCTGACCCCTGCACCCCCCTCACACACCCCAGCCCTGTGCCCTGACCCGTGCACCCCGCACAAACCCCAGCTCTGTGCCCTGACCCCTGCACCCCCCGCACAGCCCCAGCCCTGACTCCAGCACCCCCATCCCCCCCCACATAACCAGCCCCCTCTGCCCTGACTCCTGTACCCTCCTTACACACCCCCAGCCCCCTGCCCTGACTCCTGCACCCCCCACACATACCCAGCCCCCCCATGCCCTGATTCTTGCACCCCCCATATCCCCACCCTGAGCACCAAACGGGAGCGCCTGTACACACACACACATCCACATTCCCACCTGCACCCCTCGCACCAAATGGGAGCTGCCCAGGTAAGCACTCCACACCCAAACCTCCTGCCCCAACCCTGAGCCCCCTCCCTCATTCTAGCTCCTGGCCAGACCCTGCACCCCAACCCCCAGCCTGCTCCTTCACCCCCAGCCCTGTTCTCAGCACACTCCCACCCTCATCTCAGTGCAGAGAGAGGAAGAGAATGGCTAGAACCAGGGAGAAGGTAGGTACCCACTCTATGTGGACAGGGCCGGGACCCCAGACTGTCAGCAGGCTGAGTGGGGCCGGCAGCCGGGACCCTGGCTGGCAGGAGCCGGCGGACGGAACGCCAGACTGGCAGCGGGCTGAGTGGCAGCGGGCTGAGCCGCTCAGCCCACTGCCGGTCTGGGGTCCCAGCCACCGGCCCTGCTCAGCCCACTGCTGGTCTGAGGTTCTGGCTGCCGGCTCCTTGCCAGCCGGGGTCCCGGACGCAGGCCTCACTCAGCCTGCTGTTGGCCTAGGTGAACGGAACCCCAGGCTGGCAGCGGGATGAGCAGGCCAGGGTGTAAGATCAGCATTTTAATTTAATTTTAAATGAAGCTTCTTAAACATTTTGAAAACCTTGTTTACTTTACATGTAACAATAGATTAGTTATATAATATATAGACTTATAGCGAGAGACCTTCCAAAAAACGTTAAAATGTATGACTGGCACGCGAAACCTTAAATGAAAGTGAATAAATGAAGACTCGGCACACCACTTCTGAAAGGTTGCCGACCCCTGCTCTAGAGCATCAGTTTGAGTCAGCCCATACTGGAGTTCTACACTTTAGCCGCAATAGCTGGTTCAGTATTCCTTCCCCAAAGGAGACCTGGGTGGGTGCACTAGCCGAGATCAATCCTGAATGGGTTATATCCCCGTTTAGGGAGGATCAGCATCGCAGTCGGAGCCCCAGCTGCAGGCAAAACAAATCTTAGAAGAATCAAAAAGTGTTGATGTCACATGATATTTTTAGGGGGGCTTTCTGTCAGGAACTCCTGGCTCAAATTACCCCAAATGTAGATCAATGACCCTGCCCTAGATCTCCAGGAGGCACAGCAAATGTGGAGACAATCCAAGCAGGTTTTAGAGGATTTAGAAAAGTCATCCTTTAAACAATAAGTGATTCTCAGCCCTAACTATAGCAGTACTGCGACTCCATTACGGGGTGGTGGTACTGAGACACAGGGAGGCCACACAGCAAAGCAGCGGGAGGCAAGATTGCACCCAAAAAATCCCTGTCGTTTCTGTAATGTCAAAACATCAATCTCTCCCCCATGGCTGAACTTTGTTATCTCTGAAGTGACATTACTATTTTTGTTCTGAACAGATTCGTGTTACCAAAGCCAATACGGGGAATCAGAACTGAGAATCGTCCTTGTAGGTAAAACAGGAGCTGGGAAAAGTGCAACAGGAAACACCATCCTTGGTGAGAGAGTGTTTGCATCCATACTGGGAGCACAGACAGTAACTAAGATTTGTAAAGCTGGCAGTAGGATCTGGAATGGGAAGACAGTTCGAGTGCTTGATACTCCTGCAATTTTTGATCCAAAGATCTGTAGCACAGACACTTACCAAGAGATCAGTCGCTGTATCGCGCTCTCTGTCCCAGGCCCGCACGCTCTGGTGCTGGTGACCCAGCTGGGCCGTTACACTGAAGAAGACAAGGACGCGGTGAGGAGAGTAGAGGAGATTTTTGGAGTTGAGGCCATGAGGTACATGATCGTCTTGTTCACCCGAAAAGAAGATTTAGGGGATGGTTCACTGAGTGACTATGTGAGACACTCGGATAACAGAGATCTCCAGACGCTGATTCAGAAGTGTGGGGACCGATACTGTGCTTTCAATAACAAAGCAACTGGAGCAGAACAGAAAGAGCAGGTTAGTAAGCTGATAGAAATAGCTGAGAGAATGGTGTGGGAGAACGGAAACTCATATTATACTAGCGAATTATATTTTAAGGCAGAGGTGGTGCTCAGTGATGTTAATGGAAACTTTGAAGAAAAATGCAAAAACTTTGGAGAAGACGTGAAACAGCACATCACAAACCAAAAAGACATGGCAGAATCTGAGCATTGTGGGGTATTAAACAGAATTGGGAAAGCATGTTGTCGTATAATTCCAGTTTATCTATGGAGACCTGTGATATTTGTGATATATGCTATATGTAGGATAGGATGGAGGTGCATTCTTTCATTGTATAATTACTGGTTTGGTTAATGATGATAACTCAGTTTCCTATCTGTTTTTCTCTTGGAGTTGAAATGTAGTTTATTAATAATCATGGACAGAATTTCTCTTCATTCTAATTCTACAGCTTCCTATGTTCTATAGCTCAGCTTCTTACCACGAATACAGCAAAAGACAAACATGCAAATTATGATTAGATTAAGTCATTTAGATTTGTTTTACAATAACTTCACACAAGAAATTCCATTAAGGATTGTATACAGATGTGTCAAATCTGTACTTTTTTTATGGAAAACCAAATGGTGGCAGTATAATAAACATGGCAGCATTTCCATTAAAATCTCATTGTATCAAATTTTGGTCATTTCAAACAACACGTAATTTATAGCGATGAAGAGTCAGCACGCCCAGTGTAGATTTAAACTCTCCCCTCACACCGGACTCTCTCCTCAATAGAGCGGCCCCCTACAACTGCTTCTGTTTTTTAGAATGTGAACTTTGCAGGGTGTGCAGAAGGTGAGCAGTGTCAGGCTGTTTCGGACCAGCGTGTGGAAGGCGACATTCCAAAGGTCAGAGCCCCTCGCAGAGAATGCTCTGTAAGAAATAACGCTCTACACACACCGAAGTCCTGTTACTGCACAGTCACTTTAAAAGATGCTGATCCAGAAACTGATGGCTGCTTCCCTACACAGTCACAGGTGTGAATCAATTTTAAAATATGCAAACTGACTGGGCCACAGTTTTGCTGACGACTGAAGGATGCAGTATAACATGCTACCAGGAGCTTCACTGTAACATGCCAGTAGAGGGGGAAACTTCAATAAGACCCTTGTCTGAAGACCTCCCATGTTGCTTGCTTCATTGATGACCCGTGGCCATAGGCTTGGGATGAATGGGTGGGTAAGAGAATGAGGTAGAAGTGTGGGAAGGAAGGAACATAGTTGGCAGCATGGCTGCTGGGGAGACAAGGGAATGGTATTGTTGAGGGAAGGACACATTGCCGCCTTGGGTGTCTGGAGACATTAGGTCAAGTAGTCTGAGTCTGTTTTATTGGAGAGGTGGATGGATCAGAGAGATGTACAACTTGTGACTTGTTGGTGGCTGCATGTGCAAAAGAGATTGAGGTTCAAGTGAGGGTTTGGAGGGAGTACCATGAAGCACTGTGGGAAGTTGACAACAAGTTCATGTTTCTCCTTTGAGAATGCTGCTGAACACCAGTTAACTACTTAGTTCAGTCCAAAATGTCCAAAAAGATCACAACAAAAATTTGAATCTGCTCATGAACACACATCATTTCACAGAATCATAAACTCGAAGGACTGGAAGGGACCTCAAGAGGTCTTTTAGTCTAGTCTTGTGCATTCAAGACATGACTAAGTATTATGTAGATCATCCCTGACAGGTGTTTGTCTAAGCTGCTCTTAAAAATCTCCATAAATAGAGATTCCACAACCTCCCTAGGCAATTTATTCCAATGCTTAACTACCCTGAAGTTTTTCTAATGTCCAACCTCAACCTCCCTTGCTGCAATTTAAGTCCATTGTTTATTGTCCTATCCTCAGAGGTTAAGGATAACAATTTGTCTCCCTCCTTTTAGTAACAACCTTTTATGTAATTTAAAATTGTTATCTTGTCCTCCCCTCAGTGTTCTCTTTTCCTGACTAAACAAACCAATTTTTTTTCAATCTTCCCTCATATGTCATGTTTTCTAGAACTTTAATAATTTTTGTTGCTCTTCTCTGGATTTTCTCCAACTTGTCCACATATTTCTTATCTCCTTATTGAATTTCATCCTATTTCCTTCAAACCATTTCTCCAGTTTGTCAAGATCATTTTGAATTTTAACCTCATCCTGGAAAGCACTTACAACATCCCCCGGCTTGGTATCATCCACAAACTTTATAAGCATATTATCTATGACTTTATCTGAATCATTGATGAAGATATTGAACAGAACTGGACCCAGAACTGATCCCTGCAGGACCCCATTCAATATGTCCTTGAAGTTTGACTGTAAACCACTGATAACTACTCTCCGGGAATGGTTTTCCAACCAGTTATGTACCCACCTTATATTTCCCTAGCTTGTTTATGAGACGGTCATACAAGACAGTATCAAAAGCCTTACTGCATCAAGATATACCACATCTACTGATTCCCCCCATCCACAAGGGTTGTTACCCTGTCAAAGAAACTATTAGGTTGGTTTGACGTGATTTGTTCTTGACAAAGCCATGCTGACGGTTACTTATCACCTTATTATTTTCTAGATGTTTGCAAATTGATTGCTTAATTATTTGCTCCATTATTTTTCCTTGTACTGAAGTTAAGGTGACTGGTTTGTAATTCCCCGGGTTGTCCTTATTTCCCTTTTTATAGATTGGTACTATATTTGCATGCTTTGGGCCTATTGCTCACACTAATATCCCAACTCAGTTTAAAACCAAAGTTCACGCAAATCCTGTTGAGGTTCCTTCCAGCCATAGGCACCGACTTCCCCTCTGCCCGCTGGGTGCTCGACTGCCACACCCCTGCATTGCCTTTTCCCACCTCAACCCCTCCCACATCCCACCCGCTTCCAAGTCCCTGCCCCGCCTCTTCTCCACCTCCTCCCCTGAGTGGGCCACGTCTCTGCTCCTTCCCCTCCCTCCCGGAAAGTCCTAAGTACTGCCAAACAGCTGTTAGGCGGCTGGTGGATGGGAAGCACTGGGGGGGAGGAGTGGGGAGAAGTGTGGGGGAGGTGGGGCGGAGCTTGGCTGCTGGTGGGTGCAGAGCACCCACTAATTTTTCCCCATGGGTGCTGCAGCCCTGGAGCATCCACAGAGTCAGTGCCTATGTTCCCAGCCCTACATTTCTGTTATTCCATGGCCTACAAAGTGGAACACCTTGAACAGGAGAGGCTGAGTGATACCCCCTCTATTACAGCCAATAGCCTGGTGATTAGGGAACTCATCTGGGAGTGGGAGAACTGGGTTCAAGTCCCTGTTCAATACCAGGCAGAGTAAGGATTTGAACCTAGCTCTCCCATACCCTGGGTGAGTGCCCTATCCACTGGGCTAGCAGGCATAGTGGGGGGGAGCCATTTCTCCCTCAGCCATCATTTGGGCACTACAGGTGAGCTAGGTCAGGGTTGGGAAATTACTAGTTTGCGCATCTCATGGGGCTTAGGTGTGAGTCAGATGTTGTCAGGACTCAGATTTACACAGCAGCATAAATTTGGGCACTTTGGGGACTTTACAGCAGGAAATTTAGGTGCCTGCAGGGTTAGGTGACAGTGGAGCTGGGATTTGGAGAATTTAAATTTTTGATTTAGGCATCTAATATGGCAGTTAGGAGCTTAAGTTCCTTTGTGGACCTAGCACCTGATCTTCATCCATCCTGAGGAGAATATCAACCATTGACACAGAAGCAGTTGCTGTGCCATGTGCATGTTAGAAACCGAATTACCCGGGATTCAGGAAATCTGAGGGATAATCTGAGTTGTTTTGGCACCGCCTTTTCCATAACGTTAACCAAAATGGAATACTAACATTTGGTTCCCAATTGGATAAACTGTCAGGTGTTTCTGAGCTGAGGCCAAACACAAGCATCCATTGAAGGAATTTGTACCCTCTTTCCTCAAGAGAGGCTGTCATAAATATAAAGGGAAGGGTACATACCTTTAAAATCCCTCCTGGCCAGAGGAACCCTTTCACCTGTAAAGCGGTAAGAAGCTAGGATAACCTTGTTGGCATCTGACCAAAATGACCAGTGAGGAGACAAGATACTTTCAAAAGCTGGGAGGAGGGAGAACATCAAAGGGGGCCTGTGTCTGTCTGGGTGAGGCTTTTGCTGGGGACAGAACAGGAATGGTGTCTTAGAATTTAGTAAGTAATCTAGCTAGGTATGTGTTAGATTATGATTTCTTTAAATGGCTGAGAAAATAGCTGTGCTGAATAGAATGAATATTCCTGTCTTTGTGTCTTTTTGTAACCTAAGGTTTTGCCTAGAGGGATTCTTTATGTTTTGAATCTAATTACCCTGTAAAGTATTTGCCATCCTAATCTTACAGAGGTGGTCCTGTTCTTTTTACTGTTTCTTCTATTAAAATGTTTCTTTTCAAGAACTGAATGCTTTTTTCATTGTTCTAAGATGCAAGGGTTTGGGTCTGTGGTCACCTATGCAAAATTGGTGAGGATTTTTACCAAACCTTCCCCAGGAAGTGGGGTGCAAGGATTGGGAGGATTTTGGGGGGAAAGACGTTTCCAAACAATGCTTTCCCAGTAACCCAGATAAACGTTTGGTGGTGGCAGTGGAAGTCCAAGGGCAAAGGGTAAAATAGTTTGTGCCTTGGGGAAGTTTTAACCTAAGCTGGTAAAAGTAAGCTTAGGAGGTTTTCATGCAGGTCCCCACATCTGTACCCTAGAGTTCAGAGTGGGGAAGGAACCTTGACAGAGGCACAGGTAGTCTTCACAAGTAAAGAACCCAATGCCTCAGCAGCCAGGAAGAAACCTGCCTAAAGCACACGTTGTGTCTCAAAGCTCTCCTAGCACCTCCAAAGCAGTTCTGAATAAAACTCAAGCACAGAAGATCGAATGTTCATCCCTCCAGATAGTAATGCAATAATTGATGATAATAATGAAGTAGCATCTAGTCACCTCAACCAGCTCAGAACCCCATTGGGCTAGGTGCAGTACAAACATATAGTAAAAGCAGTCCATGTGTCTACAAGCTTAGAGTGAAAAACACAAGATGTAATACAAGCCTCCTCTCCTAGTGGCCAGAGTCTGTGGAGACAGCACTGCTTGGTGGTATGGGGTTAGGGGGCCCCAGTCCCTCTCACTCTACTGGGTTCCAACCCATGGGCCCCTCATGAGCACTGAAAGGCAGGAGTCCTCTACCTGCAGTCGGCTAATGCTCTCCTCTGGGTCTCTTCCTATCTCTCTACCCCCCCTCTGGGGCATTTCATGGCTTCCAGTTGCCCCTGGCAGTGTGGTCTCTGGGTCTCAGCAAGTGAGGGGGTCCTTTTTCTGTGCAGAAGACCTCCCCTGGGAATAGCCTCTAGGCATCATCCCTCTGTAGCAGTGAGCGCAGATCTTCCTTTCTTCAACCACCACCCTGCTGTGCTGAGGAGATTCCCCTTTAAGTCCCTCCTCCAACTGGAGCAAGCTCAGCAGAACTGTCAGGGCAGGGGTTCATGGGCCCAGAATTGTTCTTGCACATTTATCTCTCCAATGCGGGCTTTATCCACCCCATCATAGCGGGGTGAAACAAACAAGTGGCAGAAGACGGAGGGGTGGGGGAAAGGATGAGTTTACAAAAATAATTGGCTATTTTAGCATAGGTTTGCAATGTGCACAGTTCTTAGGTGATCAGTAGCAGTAAACACAAATCACCACTTGTCTAGCCATTATCAGAAGGCAGTGTCCTGTATGCATGATGGAGATGGGTTTTACGGAGGAATATGGAGGATAAACTTGTGGTTTTACTGCATACATTTTTTGACAGGGTCTCTCCCTTTCTCTCACAGATGTTGGGCAAAACCCAGCACACAGCTTTAATCTGAGGCAGGTAGCCTCCAACTTTGTCATGAGCCAAAACTACCTGCCTTTTAAATGGCCAAATAGACACCCCACTCTCTTCCTGCAACTGCTCAGGCAATAGCTAAACAGCTTCTTTCTTTTATCCAAGGGCCTTGCAAAGGGCTTCAACAACCAGGAAAGCTGAGGATAAACTTGTTCTCCCAGGATGGCAGGAGGAATCTCCACACCCTTAATGTCCTCGTGATCCTCATGGTGGCAAATTCTCCACTGTTCATTAATGCAAACAGACACGAGGTCTGAAAGACTGTGGCACCGTGGCTCTTTCCAGACCACCCTGCACTGATGAACCTGCCACAGTGATCCACCAGCCCTTGGCATACCAACGAGAAAGACCCCTCTCTGTTTATAACTCTGATAACCGGTGAAGGAGGCAAATGATAGGCACATGGGTTCCATCAATTGCCTCAATACGGGAACCCCATACCTGCAAAGCCATCAATAACCTCCTGAGCATTATCAAGGATTATGAGTATGACTTGGTGAACTAGTACCTTTTGCATAACACCACACACCTGCATGAGAACAACCTCAACTGTTGATCTGCTCACGTCAAATTATTAGCCACAGCCCCAGCTTCCAGAGGGCAGTTGGGACTCCTTTATCAATGAGTATGGGAGCTCAGATGTTGGCATGCTGTAACTGCAGCTCCAGGGTGAGCGCAGCAGAGATCTCCAGGAAAATTGTCTTTGTCCTCGTAAAATTCTGGCACCACCGCTGGACATGTCAGGTCTGCAGAATGATCCTTAGAATCATAGAATCATGGAATATGAGGGTTGGATGGGACCTCAGGAGGTCATCTAGTCCAAACCCTGCTCAAAGCAGGACCAGTCCCCAACTAAATCATCCCAGCCAGGGCTTTGTCAAGCCTGATCATAAAAACTTCAAAGGAAGGAGATCCCACCACCTCCCTAGGTAACCCATTCCAGTGCTTCACCACCCACCTAGTGAAAAAGTTTTTCCTAATATCCAACCTAAATCTCCCCCACTGCAACTTGAGACCATTACTCCTTGTTCTGTCATCCTCTACCACTGAGAACAGTCTAGATCCATCCTCTTTGGAACCCCCTTTCAGGTAGTTGAAAGCAGCTATCAAATCCCCCCTCATTCTTCTCTTCTGCAGACTAAACAATCCCAGTTCCCTCAGCCTCTCCTCATAAGTCATGTGTTCCAGTCCCCTAATCATTTCTGTTGCCCTCCGCTGGACTCTTTCCAATTTTTTCACATCCTTCTTGTAGTGTGGGGCCCAAAACTGGACACAGTACTCCAGATGAGGCCTCACCAATGTCGAATAGAGGGGAACGATCACGTCCCTCGATCTGTTGCTATGCCCCTACTTATATACCCCAAAATGCCATTGGCCTTCTTGGCAACAAGAGCACACTGTTGACTCATGTCATAAAAATAAAGGGAAGAGTAAAACCCCCTTAAAATCCCTGCTGGCCAGAGGAAAAATCCTCTCACCTGTAAAGGGTTAAGAAGCTAAAGGTAACCTTGCTGGCACCTGACTAAAATGACCAATGAGGAAACAAGATACTTTTAAAAGCTGGGAGGAGGGAGAACATCAAAGGGGGTCCGCGTCTGTCTGGGTGAGGCTTTTGCCGGGGACAGAACAGGAATGGAGTCTTAGAACTCAGTAAGTAATCTAGCTAGGTATGTGTTAGATTATGATTTCTTTAAATGGCTGAGAAAATAGCTGTGCTGAATAGAATGAATATTCCTGTCTGTGTGTCTTTTTTGTAACTTAAGGTTTTGCATAGAGGGATTCTCTATGTTTTGAATCTAATTACCCTGTAAGGTATCTACCATCCTGATTTTACAGAGGTGATTCTTTTTTTTTTACTTCTATTAAAAGTCTTCTTGTAAGAAAACTGAATGCTTTTTCATTGTTCGAAGATCCAAGGGTTTGGGTCTGTGGTCACTTATGCAAATTGGTGAGGATTTTTACCAAACCTTCCCCAGGAAGTGGGGTGCAAGGGTTGGGAGGATTTTGGGGGGAAAGACATGTCCAAACTCTGTTTTTTCAGGAACCCAGATAAAGTTTGGTGGTGGCAGTGGAAGTCCAAGTGCAAAGGGTAAAATAGTTTGTGCCTTGGGGAAGTTTTAACCTAAGCTGGTAAAAGTAAGCTTAGGAGGTTTTCATGCGGGTCCCCACATCTGTACCCTAGAGTTCAGAGTGGAGAAGGAACCTTGACATGGTGGCAGAGTGGTGGGATTAACCTGAAATCCTTTTGAGATCAATTTGAGATTTTTTGAACCAGAAAAACAGATTTTAAAAAGGAAAATTTTTTTTCCTTTAGAGCTGTTGGAAAGGAGGTCCAGCTGAAAGCAGCTAGTTTTTTCTCTGCTTTGGGGCCAGAGCAGAGACAAAAGGGGATTATCTTTGTGAATTGCAGGTTTTCTTTGCCTGGAGGCACAGTAGTTAACCTCCTGCAGGGAAATTCACAGTCTTCACAAACCTGAGGTTTTTTTCCCCCCGAAAAGTAAATAGGGGGGTGTTCTACCCATTTGCCTGGAGACAAAAGTGGCAGGGTTTTTTTTTTTAGCATTTTGATTTTTTTTTAAAAGGAGCACAGATTTGAAAAGGAATTTTTTTTTCCTTTGGGGCTGCTGGAAAGCAGGTTTCCAAGTAGTTGGGGGTTTTGCTTTGATTTGGGGCCAGAGTAGAGACAAAGGGAATTGTCTTTTTCTGTAGGCTGACAATCACTATCGGAGAATAGGTATCCTATTCCAGCACAGCAAAATTTTACAAGCCAAGTTTTGATTGTTTTATTTCTAAACCTCGGGTGTAAAGTTAGTTAAAAACAGAGAGGTTAGGATGACAGACTCCACGGCTCAACAAAAGCTGGAATTAGCCAGATTTCAGGCTGATGAAAAACAAAAAAAAACATGAAAGACAGACAGAACTCATGCGGATGGAGAAGGAGGTACAGGAGGCTGCCCACAGGAGGGAAATGGAGACAAGGATGCATGTGGAGGAGGAGAAGGAAAAAGAGAGGAAGCATGTGGAGGAGGAGAAGGAAAAAGAGAGGAAGCATGTGGAGGAGGAGAAGGAAAAAGAGAGGAAGCATGAACTGGAGATGGAGAAGGTAAAGGCTCAGCAGAATATACCAACAAACCCTAGCAATCCTTCTCCAGGTACCACTTCCCATCCCAGAGAGTTCCCCACCTACAAGGCAGGCGATGATACTGAGGCCTTCTTAGAAAGCTTCAAAAGGGCCTGCCTTGGGTACAGCATCTCTACCGACCAATACGTGGTAGAGCTGAGGCCGCAGCTCAGTGGACCCTTAGCTGAGGTGGCGGCTGAAATGCCTAAAGAACACATGAACAAGTATGAACTGTTTAAATCCAAGGCGAGAGTCAGAATGGGGCTAACCCCCGAGCATTCTCGTCTGAGGTTCAGAGCCCTAAGGTGGAAACCAGATGTGTCATTTACCCGACATGTCTACCACATTGTGAAACATTGGGATGCCTGGATATCAGGAGCAAATGTTGAATCTCCAGTAAATTTGCCCTTCCTAATGCAAATGGAACAATTCTTAGAGGGTGTTCCTGAGGAAATAGAAAGATACATCCTAGATGGGAAGCCCAAAACTGTAATCAAGGCAGGAGAGATTGGAGCCAGATGGGTGGAAGTGGCAGAGAAGAAGAAAACTGGTCGCAGTTGGAGCGGAGACCAGAAGGGACAACCCCAGACCACACCCTATTACCGGGGGCCGCCCAAGGCCCCACCTACCTTCCAAAGAACCCTCCAGACACCTTATCGTCCCACCACCCCATTCTCCAGCAACCCGCCTCGCCCCAGTGACCCGTCAGCTGGATGATGTTTTAAATGTAACGAGCTGGGGCATGTAAAGGCCAACTGCCCCAAGAACCCCAACAGATTACAGTTCATTGCACCGGAATCACACCAAAGATCCACAGGCCCAGATACCTCCCAGATACCCTTGGAGTGGAGGGAAACTGTGAGTGTGGGCGGGAAGAAGGTCACTGCGTGGAGGGACACCGGAGCACAAGTGTCAGCTATCCATGCTTCCTTAGTGGACCCCAATTTAATCAACCCAGAGATCCAAGTGACAATTCAACCCTTCAAGTCCAACTCTTTCAATTTGCCTACAGCCAAGTTGCCTGTCCAGTACCAGGGCTGGTCAGGAACGTGGACTTTTGCAGTCTATGATGATTATCCCATCCCCATGCTGTTGGGGAAAGACTTGGCCAATCATGTGAAGTGGGCCAAGAGGGTGGGAATGGTCACCTGCAGCCAGGCTAAACAAGCCGTGAGGCCTAGCTCTGTTCCGGAAACTTCTATCAGGACCCAGTCAGAGGTGATGGACCCGGACCCCAGGCCAATGTCTGCAACAGCAGTAGTGGATCCAGTCCCAGAGACCCAGACGGAAGCAGTCCCAGAACCGGAAACAGCGGAACAACCAGCACCAGACCCATTGCCAGCACTGAATCCAGTACTTGCAACCTCAACACCAGAGGGCACCACCGAACCTGAACCGGCAGCAGCCCATAACCCTACACAAGAGGCTCAGCCGGAGCCTGAACCCCAACATAGTGTCCCAGCGGAGAGCGGTTCACAGTGAACGGAAACAGCCCCATCCCCTACATCGCTTCCAGAGGGACGAAGCATAGGTCCACAATTCAATGAGGAACTGATGTCTCCAGCATCAAGGGAACAGTTCCAGACCGAACAGGAAGCAGGTGAAAGCCTCCAGAGAGCTTGGACGGCGGCACGGAGCAACCCACCGCCTCTCAGCTCTTCTAATCGATCCAGGTTTGTTGTAGAAAGAGGACTTTTATACAAGGAAACGCTTTCTGGTGGACACCAGGAAGACTGGCATCCTCAGAGACAGTTGGTAGTTCCAACTAAATACCGGGCCAAGCTCTTGAGCTTAGCCCACAATCATCCTAGTGGCCATGCTGGGGTGAACAGGACCAAAGACAGTTTGGGGGGGTCATTCCACTGGGAGGGAACGGGCAAGTATGTTTCTACCTATGTCCGGTCTTGTGAAGTATGCCAAATAGTGGGAAAACCCCAAGACCAGGTCAAAGCCCCTCTCCAGCCACTCCCCATCATTGAAGTTCCATTTCAGTGAGTAGCTGTGGATATTCTGGGTCCTTTTCTGAAAAAGACACCCAGAGGAAAGCAGTACATACTGACTTTCATGGATTTTGCCACCCGATGGCCGGAAGCAGTAGCTCTAAGCAACCCCAGGGCTAAAAGTGTGTGCTGGGCACTAGCAGACATTTTTGCCAGGGTAGGTTGGCCCTCCGACATCCTCACAGATGCAGGGACTAATTTCCTGGCAGGAACTATGGAAAACCTTTGGGAAGCTCATAGGGTAAATCAGTTGGTTGCCACTCCTTACCACCATCAAACAAATGGCATGGTGGAGAAGTTTAATGGAACTTTGGGGGCCATGATATGTAAATTCATAAATGAGCACTCCAATGATTGGGACCTAGTGTTGCAGCAGTTGCTCTTTGCCTACAGAGCTGTACCACATCCCAGTTTAGGGTTTTCTCCATTTGAACTTGTATATGGCCGTGAGGTTAAGGGGCCATTACAGTTGGTGAAGCAGCAATGGGAGGGATTTACACCTTCTCCAGGAAATAACATTCTGGACTTTGTAACCAACCTACAAAACACCCTCCGAACCTCTTTAACCCATGCTAAAGAAAACTTACAGGATGCTCAAAAAGAGCAAAAAGCCTGGCATGATAAACATGCCAGAGAGCGTTCCTTCAAAGTAGGAGACCAGGTCATGGTCTTAAAGGCGCTCCAGGCCCATAAAATGGAAGCATCGTGGGAAGGGCCATTCGTGGTCCAGGAGCGCCTGGGAGCTGTTAATTATCTCATAGCATTCCCCACCTCCAACCGAAAGCTAAGGTGTACTATATTAATTCTCTAAAGCCCTTTTATTAGTTTTTATTAGTCAGTTTACTGCCCAGGGAGGAGACAACGCTGAGTGGCCTGAAGGTGTCTACTACGAAGGGAAAAGTGCTGGTGGTGTGGAAGAGGTGAACCTCTCCATGACCCTTGGGCGTATGCAGCGACAGCAGATCAAGGAGCTGTGCACTAGCTACGTTTTTCTCAGCAAAAAATTGTCTGAGAGGGAAAGCAACTGGTCAGTCAGTGAAAAAGAATGTTACATCATTGTCTACACGCTGGAAAAGCTACGCCCATATGTTTGGGGACGGCGTTTCCACCTGCAAACCGACCATGCTGTGCTACAGTGGCTTCATACCGCCACGGAAAATAACAAAAAACTTATTAGGTGAAGTTTAGCTCTCCAAGATTTTGATTTCGACATCTAACACATCTCAGGAGCTTCTAACAAAGTGGCTGATGCACTCTCCTGTGAAAGTTTCCCAGAATCAACTGGTTAAAATCCTCCTTGAGATGTGGAAAATATTGTTAGTCTTTACGTACTTGGTAGTATATTTAGAGGTGCATGTGTCTTATTAACTCTGTTTTTCCTAGAGCTCCAGGAAGAAATCCCAGCCAGCTTTTCACCCTAGCTGAGATTTGGGGGGCGTGTCATAAAAATAAAGGGAAGGGTAAAACCCCTTTAAAATCCCTCCTGGCCAGAGGAAAAATCCTCTCACCTGTAAAGGGTTAAGAAGCTAAAGGTAACCTTGCTGGCACCTGACTAAAATGACCAATGAGGAGACAAGATACTTTCAAAAGCTGGGAGGAGGGGAATTGGTGAGGATTTTTGCCAAACCTTCCCCAGGAAGTGGGGTGCAAGGGGTGGGAGGATTTTGAGGGGAAAGACGTGTCCAAACTATGTTTTTTCAGGAACCCAGATAAAGTTTGGTGGTGGCAATGGAAATTCAAGGGCAAAGGGTAAAATAATTTGTACCTTGGGGAAGTTTTAACCTAAGCTGGTAAAAGTAAGCTTAGGAGGTTTTCATGCAGGTCCCCACATCTGTACCCTAGAGTTCAGAGTGGGAAAGGAACCTTGACAACTCATATCCAGCTTCTCGTCCACTGTAACCCCTAGTCCTTTTCTGCAGAACTGCTGCCTAGCCATTCAGTCCCTAGTCTGTAGCGGTGCACGGGATTCTTCCGTCCTAAGTGCAGGACTCTGCACTTGTCCTTGTTGAACCTCATCAGATTTCTTTTGGCCCAATCCTCTAATTTGTCTAGGGCCCTCTGTATCCTATCCCTACCCTCCAGCATATCTACCTCTCTTCCCAGTTTCGTGTCATCTGCAAACTTGCTGAGGGTGCAATCCACACCATCCTCCAGATCATTTATGAAGATATTGAACAAAACCGACCCCAGGACCGACCCTTGGGGCACTCCGCTAGATACCGGCTGCCAACTAGACATGGAGCCATTGATCACTACCCGTTGAGCCCGACAATCTAGCCAGCTTTCTATCCACCTTTCCCAACCACTGCTGGTTTCTTAAGCCCAGAAATGGCACTGCATTGTGTGATGCTGCTCAGACAAAAGTTTCTGCAGGAGCAGTTGCTTGATATCATCCTCTTCCTCATTCCCCTGCTGCTGCTGTAGCTGCATAAACCACTCTGTGATGCTTCCACTGAAAGCCAAACCCACCTGGAACCAAGACCTCAGATAATGTCCCAAAAGCCTCTGTGTATTTGGAGTTTCCAGCTTCACAGTGTGGAGCATTGTTTTATCCATGATGGTTGACAGCAGTCTGAAAATGATGCAAGCTCTCAAAGTGGCTCTAATACACCCATAAAGAGAAGTGCCATGGGACAGAGGGAGGAGAATCATGGGACTTTGGAGTTTGACCCCAAATCCTAGAATTCTACAAGCATCTGCGTGGCTTGAGCAATGTGCAGACAGAAAAATCCTAGAATGCACAGAGACTGGCAGTGAGGCAAAGGACCTTGGGATACCTGCCCAGAAAGCCATGAGCTTCGTGGCACCAAGCCGCTGTCATGTGTACGCAGTTATATCAATTGAAACAGGAAACAGCTGTCCATGCATATGCTATCCCTATGCCATACGTACTGTGCACCAGATAGTGCGTTTTATCTCAGACATTTGTTCCTAGTAGACATTGTTTTTGCTAATGGCATGGAGAAACCAGCTGTCTTTCCATCATGAACACTCCCTACTTCTGAGTTGAACTAGGGACAAATAGATTGAGAATCTCTCAGGATTATCTTCAGAATTTGGAAATTCCGTACTTAGCTGTGTGGTAGACATTTTACCCTGCTGACAGATCATTGCCTGCTTCTTTCAATTTCTGGACAAACATCGAACTCCAATCCACTTTGCCCACCTCTTTTTTTTCCCTCCCGAACGCTCAGAAGCATTTCCCCTATGGTCTCCACAGCAATCTGTTAGCTGCTAGTCAAAGATTCAGTGAGTTTTGTTTCCTGTTGGCTTACAGATCATAAATTAAAAGCACAGTGACTGTCAGCCCGGCAGAGTACAAGATTTGGGTTACGGTATCTATGACCAGTGGGGGTGGGGGACTGAGCTTTCAGTACTTTTGGTAAGTAAAGGGTTTTTCTTTTTCCCTTTGAACATTTTATTTAACCATTTCTATGCAATTTAGTTTCCTGGATTGTTAACAGCCGGCTTTGGTGGAAGTGCGGCTCATACTTACAGCAGCACATAGACAGTTTCCATCTCTTCTCATGACCCCTGATGAGCGTTAGCTGTATGTGATACTTGTAAGTACAGTTTTCTGTACTTTCCCGGACTATAGCATCTTGGGGGTTAGAAGTGAGAGAGAAAGGAAGGATCGACTCCGGAGGCATGAACCGTTCAGCCTATGATCGCTGTTTAATTGCATCAGAGTTGTTACAAGCTGTATCGCTCGTTCACCTCCCCCACATCCTGAGGAGTGAGCCCAGCTTCTGGTTTCAGGCTTCTGTAGGCAGTTTTACTCAGGCAGAACCGGTTCCCCACATCCTGTGTTTGCCTTCTGCAGTTTACCAGATGGGGCTGAGGTTCAACAAAATCAACTCCCCACATAGCATACTACATATTAAACATTACATTAAACACACAATCAAACCCCACAAAATAGCCTGGCTATATTGCATTCATACTAAACCTCCTTTGTGATTTTTTATGTATTTTATGCTATATTTTGATTAACCACAACTGGGTTTCCAGAAATTTTGGGTAACTCTACTTAATTCATCTTCAACTCCCTACTTCAAATGAACTCAATTAAATTCTGCTGGCTAGTCTAATTAGCACTTCAAGCTATATATGTGTGTATAGAGATACATACCTAGAGGCATCCCTCCTTAAATAATTAACCCATTAACCGGTTTCAATGATTACTTAAACAAGTCCCAAGAAACAGCAGAGAGAAGAGGGGTCAGCTCCGTCTCTCTTCACCTGATGGCTAATGTGCTCTTAGCTGATCGAGATGTTGTTACCCAGTCGGGACCTACCAAGCAGCAAGGGGGAGGTTGCTGGTAGACGGATCTAGTCACAAACCGGGAGAGTTGAGGGAACTGAAATAAGGTAGCTTGAACGGTACACGTTCTGAGTTACTGCAGCCTTTTGGCAGCAATAAAAAACAGAGATTAATCAACTCCCCTGCCATCACAGAGTATGGATTACCGAGCCCTGTGCTGCTGCCTTTTTTAACTTCAGGTACCCTTATATCACAATTCAACTTACAAAGCCCCCTTTACATGTTTATAAAGGAATCTCCTTGTGAGATTCTAAACCCCAGTGACTAGTCAATAATACCTAGTAAGGATGCCCTTGGAGTGCAATGAGGGGTCCTTCCACAATTACAATATCCATAGAGACCTAATGGTGAGAGACAGGGGGTCACCCGCAAGGCATACCAAGTTAGTCTGATGGTCAAGACCACGAGCACTCCTTTGTGTCTATGTCTACTATTTCCCCCTGGAGGACATATTCTTCCCTCTATTGCAGAATTTATTAGTTACGAAAAGTAGAAATAATATACTACAGGCAAAGAAATAGAAAGGATTTCCATAAAATGGAAACTCTTTGTTTCCCTGTTTGATCCTCACCCTTGCTAGTGGAAAAATACTAGCAGTTTAAGATGGAGTTTAGGACCAGGTGACATGGTCACTTGCGTCTGTAGTGTCACGGCTGCTATGAGGCAGAGGCTGTTAGAGTATCAACAGGAAGACTACGCTTTTTCACAGTCCATTGTCCTTGCAGATGGGCCATCAGCCCTGTCTGACTTTTTCTTCGTTGTACCTGAAGGGTTAGCTGTGGGTGTCACCCAAAGTAGTACATTTGAAATACAGATACATAGTCAATATTCCTAACTTCAGATACAAAAATGATGCATGCATATGTAACCTTTGGGTGGGCTAGAGTTCACTTCATTGCCCTTCTCCAGTGCCTAAAAGAAACTCCAACTCCTACAGAAAAGTAGCTGGAGACCCAGAGTTCAGTCTCAGAATTTTCAGTAAGAATTGCAGAGGGTCAACCTCCCCACATTCAAGTCCTGAAAGGAACTAAAGAAATGAATTTAATTAAATAACTTTATAAAAACTTCTGATGAAGAAAGAAATAATACTAATTTTTACAGCATGACTATTTTATAATGCACAGACATTATCTTCAGAAAACAAATTAAAATCTGAACAGTTCAGTCCCCACAGAAACACACAGTGAGAAGAAACTGAGAGCCCCAAAAGCTTAGATTTAGTTCACCTAAGTCTCAGTTAGAGTCTTTGATCACCAAATCTGTACGGTCTGCTGAGTCTCAAACAGAATCTTCCGCTGGAATCCACGTAGACTCTTCCTCTTCCTCTGCTGAAATCACAGCTAACGCTAACAGCTAACGGATTAACCAACTACTAGGTTAAGTGTATAGATTGTGAAAAAAATGGTCATAAGAAAATACAAAAATGGAGAATAACAAAATATAAATGACTCTTTCCCCATTACTACATTTAAAGCAGAGTTGGTGAATAGCACTAGTTGAGAAAGTAACTAGAACCATTTGGCTAAAATCAAAACAATATTCAATGCATACAATTGAAATAGAAGAAGTTATTTTCCCCTCCCAGTTTCTCCTTGCTATCATTAGCATTGCCCATGCTTCCCTGGGAGATGGTTAACAGTATAATTAACCTGCTGCAAAAATGCTTCGGCGTTTGGGAACACAGCCTGCTTTCTGCTCCTGAGCTCCGCTTCTTACAACTGAACAAGACACATGGCCCTTAGTAAAGCAGCTGCTCTGACTGCTTGCAATCAGAGGGCTTTCCCTTCACCCCCTCCCCTGGTTCTTCTCATGCAGACAGCAAGCAGCAAAAGACCAGAAGTCCAAGTGCAGACAATGCAATGTTTATTGGGGTTCAGTTTCCAAGCAAGCATATTCTGAAGCCCTTCACACCTGTCGGGCTTATCTCCATACGCCAATTGAGTCTGTTCCCCAGTTTTCTGTTCCCAGCTCTGACACCACAGGCCTTTACCCCATGGCCCACTTCCCCTGTTCCCAACTACCAATTGCCCTATTACCATTCCCCTTCCCACTCCCCCCTCCTCCTTCTTAGCAGGCTCAAATATACCTGTACTGTACACCCCTAGTCACACCCCTTACCACTTCTGGTCATATTCTGTTCTGGAGGGTCGTGAGTTGGGGGTCTTTGTCTCACCTCTTTTGTACCCCACGGGAGGAGTCAGGCGTGAGGTTATACTCCAGTCAGGGGCAGGCATTTCTCTGGTCTTTTAGTGTGTTGTACCACCCCCTAATCCCTCTTGCCCCTCCTGACTGGTTGCTTGACCTTGCCTCAAGATAGGAGCTGAGACAGTGTGCGCCTCTACATTGCATTCCCACCGTGCCCTGCTCCATCCCTTTTCTCTTCCCATTATACTGACAAACCCAGCTGGCTGTGGAAAATGAAGCACAGTTTCTTTGTTCTTCACACATTAGGAAGGATGTAAGAGTATCAAAAGCCAAACCCAAAATTGTAGCTCAGGCTAACAAACAGGCTTATATGCTAACCCTCCACCCCGTTCTTTCTTCTGGGATCCTCCTGCCCAGGTATCCGGGAAAAACACAGGGCACGTGGTGGCACATTTCCTGAGAGGGCCAGGTATTAAGATGGAATGTGTCAGGGCTCCATTTGCCCCACTGCTCCCTATGCAGTATAGTGCCCTGCACCTTCCCTTGTACGGATGTGCTGCACGTAGAGTGCAATTAGTGTGTCAGACTCCCCACAGTGATGGGCCGAGAAGGTTGGGGCCGGGTTATCCGTTACACTTTGGTGGAGGGCCTATTACATTGCTTATACGTGAGAAGCAGAGATTGTGCTTTGTGGGGCTGTGCCCCCCTTAGCCAGCACAGTGTACATTGCAGGATTAGTGTACTTAATAATAGGTCAACAACCATAATGATTCACAGTAACATCGGGAACCCTGACCCTTGTGATATAGTCCAACATTCAGGCCATTACCAAAAACCCTGCTTCTTCTGACAGGGTTAAAATCCGGTAACACCATTCTGGAGTGTATATTTGAAATGTGTCTAGTTATTCGCAGTTGCAGTGAGCTGCCTCTGCAGTGTCCATGTACTTTTGTCCATATCACAAGTCCACTGGATAGTCACAGAAAAATGGGGTTTTGTCCAAGCCAGCTTGACCACATGGTATGGAATTGGGTAGTACACACTGGTTCAATTGTTCACAGCCATGAGTTCCACAGATCCATTCGTGTACCATAGTCCTGATGGCAGCGTGTAGATGTCTGTAACTGTGCCAGATGCTTGGACCCCAAGCGTTGTGTACATTCTCAGAAAACACTCCATACATATTACCCCTAATGGTCCCCATTTGCAACAGGCCATTAATTCTGCACCTCCATGGCCACTGGGATGGGACACAAATATGTTCTCTGGACAAACAATTACTTAACTGAATTATTGTCCATTTTACACCATTCCATTCTCCCCACCGTTCCTCCAGTGGTTCCCAGAGAGCTCCTCGCTGTCTTATTATTCCCATAGGGCTCATGGGGACCACCTTAGTAGCGGTTCCATTCCAAGGCACCATGGTAACTATTAAACAGGTGCCAGCCCCAGAGCTGAGCATTCTGTATCCCCATACACACCTCCCCTTCCCAAGTTAGCCTTCTGAAGCCATCCCCCACCCATATCGCGAGGTTTCCTGTCCACTGAGTGAGCCACAGGTTCACTTTTGCTGCCCTTTTCCATCCCATTGAGATTGCAGACCGTTGCTGTGCCAGTCGCTCATTGATTTGCTGCTGCAATTTTACATTCTGACTTATCAGTTACTTAGTTACCCAACGGTCCCCCCCGATTTCATACACCCAACCCTGTGTTTCGTGCTGCCCACACATCCCTTCTCCAGCGACCATTCCATGTGCGTCTTCTCGCGCCTCAATTAAATTGTTGCTTCAACCCTTCCATGTATGTGCTGCAGTTGGGGTGTACCTGGTCCACCCACCATTCTCTGGGGTGCACCACCCATGTAATGGACCGGAAAGACGTGTGGAAAAACACTGGTTGCACCCGCTCCCTTATCACATCTGACTGGGGTGTCTAGGTGGAATGCATAAGGCTGGGTTGTTCTAACGGAACTGCGTTTTGGCTTCTGGGTAACCAGTAAGGTATTATAGAAGCTGCTTTATGCTGGCTTGGTAAATCTAAGTATTGGAATATCCACCAGCTTTGGGGATTGTTTGCCCCATTCTTTGCAGTTTGGCCCTAATTAAGTGACCTCATGCTTCTTTTCCCTGGGACCCTGCTCACACCTGACAAAGGTATTGGTCCAGTGCTATCTGGAAATGGTAGAACTGACAGCAATAATGTAGAAAAAGCAGAAGTGTTCAAGAAATATTTCTTTTCAGTATTTGGGGAAAAGGTAGATGATATTGTCATATCATATGATGATGAAATATTTTCCATTCCATTAGTAACAGGAGGATGCAAAAACAGCCCCGATTAAAGTTAGACCTTTTAAAAGCAGCAGATCCAGATAACTTGCCTCCTAGAGATTTAAGAGAACTGGCTGAGGAGCTCACTGGATCATTAATGTTGATTTTTAATAAGTCTTGGAACACTGGAGAAATTCCAGAAGACTGGAAGAAAGCTCATGTTGTGCCAATGTTTAAAATGGATAAATAGGATGACCCAGGTAATTATAGGTCTGACTGATCCCAGGCAAGATAATGAAGTGGCTGATACTGGACTTAATTAATACAGAATTAAAAGAGGGTCTGACCCTATAAGTCTCTCAATGCCCACTGGCAAACGGTTCACTGCGTGTAACTACAAACCTTACCAGGCCTGACAAACTCACTATACATAACACTCACTCGTGTCATAATATTTATCCAAAGAGTATCTTGCACGATATCAGACCAAACTGGTGTCATGCTGGTAATGAATATCATTGTGTGATATAGAGAATTATGTATGTATGCTGGAAATACATTAGTAAAACATCTCTAGACCAAGCTAACAAAGAGGTTTATTCTACACAAAGGAGTATGAATTTGTCCAGCTGCCTGGGTCCAGCTTTGTAAGCCAGAGACAATGTAAGTACATTTGTAATGGAGGTAAACACCAGTTATAAAGAGGCTGAGAAGACAGCAGGGGGGCAGCTCCCCACAGCACAAGCAACAAGAAAGAATAACTTCATCTGGGGACTGTGACAAAGTTCCTCCTCTGCCTTGGTGGGTCCTGTGCTTTCCGGCAGATTTGCTCGCCTCAGAGGTCCACGGCAGCCCTCCGTTAGGCCACTTTTGCCAGTGGCTCAAACTTGCTGTTTGCCCAGGTAACCTCATCACTGGCCAGCATGGGGAAAGGGAGGAGAACAAACCCTGCGGTCTCTTGTCCTACCCAGTGGGTCGGGGACAGGCCAAAGACCTTCCCCATCTGATGTGACTCACAGTCGAGGTCAACTCCCCTTGTGTAAAGTAAGGAGTTGGGCGGGGGGTGGAGATGGGGGGAACCCGGGCCTGCTCTCTACTCCGGGTTCCAGCCCAGGGCCCTGGGGATAGCAGGTGTCTACATCTCCTGTACCAGCGGTATGACAGTTCCAACTCCCTGGGCTACATCCCCATGGCCGCCTCCCAACACCTTCTTATACTCACCACAGGACCTTCCCCCTGATGCCAGAGAGCGTTCGTCCTCCTCAGTCCTCCAGCAGCGCGCCCTCTCACTCTCAGCTCCTTGCGCGCCCCTCACTGACGGATCCTTTTTAATGTAAGGGGGCTGTTGCCCCCTTACTAACACTCAGCGGGGGTGTTTTGGTTGCTAGCTCCCAGTACCAAAAGGGGAAGGGTGGATGGGAAACCAGGACCCTGAGACTGACAGTCCCCAGGGGCAATGGGGAGAGGCCAATGCTCCAGGTCAGCCTGATTGACAGGGCGGGCAGGTTAATCAGGGAGTCAGGAGGCCAGGGAGGTCCCATCCCCCGTGTGAGCTGGAATTGCCTGGGTCAGACAGAGGGGGGCCGAGCTAAGGAGAGATCAGGGGCCGGAGCTGAGTGGGGGGCAGAGCTGGGCCAGCCAGAGGGGCCAGAGACGCAGCCCAGGGAGCTGGAGGCAGAGCAGCAGCAGCCGTGCTGGGGCAGAGTGGTGGGGCTGGAGCCGGGCGCCGTGAGCAGCTGGGGAGAGCGAGGGGGACCCTGGGCAGTGGGCCCAAAGCAGGTAGACGCCCCCAGCCGAGAGGCTCTGCAGGCCAGGCTTGGAGGGGGACCGTAACCCCGACAGGGCGGGGGCGACGCTGGGAAGAAGGGTCCTGCCACCCAGAGCCTGCGAGCGCGTGGCCACCACCAGAGCAAGTGTCCAAATCACAGCATCCCTGCAGCACGGCCAGGGCCTGAGCAGGGGGCCTGGGACTGACAAGGAACAGACGGTGAACAGCCCTGACGTTCCAGAGACACTGTTTGTGATGTTCCCTGCCACAGAACGGGGTGACGTGTTTCCTTTAACCTTTCCCATTTTTCCTGATTCCTTTTTAAACTAATTTCCGATTAAATAAACTGTATTTGCTTTAAATTGTATGCTATGATCAGTGGGTCAGGGAAGTGTCCAGTGCAGAGAGAGCACCCCAGCGTGGGGACACCCCAGCCCCTGTCCTAGGTGACCACAGCAAGGTTGGGGTCGAGCCCCCCAGGAATCCTGGGCCCGGCCTTGCTGGGGTTCCGAGGACTCTGCCACACAGGAGAGTGGAAGGGGAGTCCTCGAGGGCAGGGAGGCCACTGGGTAAAGGAAGTGGGAGCGAGGACTCAGATCCTTCCGCTAGCCCATTTCACCGGGGTAGTACAGAAGCCAGGAAAGTTCCGCACAAGAGCGGGACCATTCACACCCGCCCCCCCCCCCCCGCTTACATTAAGCCAGGTGTCCTGATTAGCCTGCCTGCCTTAATTGATTCTGGTAAGTTCCTAATTGGCTCCAGGTATCTCAATCAGCCTGCCTGCCTGAATTGGTTCTAGCAGGTTCCTGATTGCTCTTGGGCAACCCCTGCTCTCATAACTCAGGGAACAGAAAACTATTCATCCAGTGGCCAGCGTGGTTTCCTTTGAACAGACTCCTGCCTTCCACAGCACCCTCCTGTAGCCCTCTGGCCTGGAGGGAGGGAGGTGGAGGGCTGCTACCGCTGCTAGGCCCTGGGCTTTCGCTGCTGCTGCTCCAGCTACTCCCTTGTCTGGACCAGACCCCTCCCCCCTTCTCTGCTACCTGGTGGACCCCCTGGTTGCTGCTGCTCCTGCTGAAGCTCCTTGGGGGGGGGGGGGGGCTGCTGGCCTGCTCCCCAGAGAAGGGGAGTGAGGGACCCTTGCTTCAGCTGTTGCTGCAGCTGTGGGCACCATGACCACCTGAGAAGGGTCCCTCCTGCCTGGCCACGGGACTGCCTGCTGGAGCCGCCGCTGCTGCTGTGTTTGCTGCCTGGGAGCTGCTGGAGCCCCAAGGAGAAGGAAGAAGAGGATCATCTGCTGCTGGGGGAGCGTGCAGAGTCTCTGCAGACCGCTGTGGAGGGGGCCTTCAAGGACAGGATCTCATGGTCTACAGTGCTGAATGCTGCAGAGCGGTCCTGGAGGATGAGAATGGATGTCTCTCCTCTATCCACGGACAGCAGGAGAGCACCCACCAGGGCCACTAAAGTGGTTTCAGTTCCATGTTCGGGCCTGAATCCAGATTGTGCTGGGTCTAGAATATTGGTTTCAATTAGATGAGCTCATAGTTTGCCTTTGGCTTCTCTCTGAGCTTGCTCAGGAAGGGGACATTTGACACTCAGGTCTTGTCTACATAACACAGTTTTGGTGACAAAAGTGGATGCGTACACACTACAGTGAGACCTTTGCCGGCAAAAGTGCCCTGTTTTGGTGACAAAATAAAACCACCCAGACGAGAGACATAAGGCTTTTTCTGCAAACGTTTTGCTGACAAAGTGCTAGGGTAGGCCCCATGCTTGATTTTATCACTTTAATTGGCCCCCAGGAGGTGTCTCACAATGCCCATCCTGACCACTTTGGTGAGCAGTTTGAACTCTGCTGCCCTGCAGCCAGGTAAACCACCATCCGCCCCTCCCCTTTAAAGGACCACGGATTTTTGCAGTTCCACTTCCTGTTTGCTCGGCGTGGAGAGGTCTCATCACATCTTCCCAGGTGACCATGGCAGCCCCATGCTCCAAATGCTCTCCTGCTTGGAGCCCAGCAGAGCCATTGGCTTTACTCAGTATATGGGGAGAGTCGGCTGTGCAGTCCCAGCAGCGCTTCAGCCCTAGGAATGTTGATACCTACAGGCAGATCGCTCAAGGCGTATGTGAACAGGGCTCTGACCGCGACACGGTGCCGTGCAGAACAAAGATAAAGGAGCTGAGGCAGGCATACCAGAAGGCAAGGGAGGCAAACTATCTCTCTGGTGCTGCACCGAGGACTTGCTGGTTCTATAAGGAGTTGGACACTATCCTTGTCAGCGACCCCACCTCCACTGCCAAGAGCCCATGGATACTTCAGCGGGACTGGAGGAGGCAGAAAGTGGACGAAGTCTTTGATGAAGAAGTGGAGTTAGACGATGATTTAGAGCCCACAGCAGGGTCACCAAATAAGGGAGGCAGCCAGGAACTATTCACCACTCCAGAGGTGTCCAGCCAGTCTCAGCAGTATCTCTCTGGCGAGCAAGAAGCAGGAGAGGAGACCCCTGGTAAGTGGCTTTGCTCTGTGTAGTGTGGTGGTGGGTTCAGGTTATAGAAATGTTCAAGGCTTGCTGTGTTTCTGTGTGCTGGACATTTCTCTGTGCCTCTAATCAGTATGGTGGAACAAGGTGTTGATGCACACTGAGAACTCATGGGAGTCCTCCAGACAGATCGCTAGGAAAATTTCTTAGAGGTACTTTTTAGAGGGCTTTCCCTTCACCTTCTCCCCTGGTTCTTGTCATGCAGAGAGAGAGGAAAAGACCAGAAGTCTGAAGTGCAGAGAATGCAATGTTTATTGGAAGTGTTTCTTGCAGCCCTCTCGTGGGCCCTCAGTTTCTGCAGAATTTATGTTTAGTAAAATATTCCAACCCCTTGTTACTGTGTAGGAAACCTCCCAAATGTGACCCTGCCTGAGTCTGCAGAAACTGGGGAGCCATGAGGGGGCACCTGCAGTGGTCCGTAGGCTGGTGCATCACACATCTGTAGTTTACTCTTTTTAGTTATTTCAGCAAAGGGTGGGGATGAGGGGTGGGGGTGGGAGGTGAAGGAAACCAGTGAAAGAAGATGGTTACACAGTGATTCAGGGAAGGCAGGTAGGCAGCATGGCGGAGCCGGGTGTTTTAATCCTGTATAAAGTAATACATAAATGTACTTGTTAACTCACTCCTTGTTGGTGTTTGTTTCTTCAGGAGGGTTTAAATGAGGCAGGCATAGTTGTCTGGTGGACCAGCCCAGGGTATCCTATGGGCATGGGGCGGCACGGACACAGGCCCAGAGATGGTTGTGGGAGAAGCAGACAAAGCACTGAGGGGGCATTGGGAGGAGGAGGGGCAGGGTGATGCTTTAGGGCACAAGGGCGGGAGAGAGCAGTGCTGAAGGTGAGGACAAGAAATTTAAATTTGATGCAGTGGGGAAGGGGAACCCAATGGAGCTGTTAATGCAGTGTGAAGCCATTTAGCTTGTCAAGTTGACAGTGCAGTCCTCTGTGGTGGTGGATTACTGTCAGCAATTGACCAAGTGGTCTAGAGGAACAGAAGAGGCTTGATACCCAAAGCACTGGCTAGCTTAAGCCTCTGGCGGCTGGTAGATACTAAGGGTCTGAGACTCTGTTTCGAGACTTCAATAAAGCAAACCCAATTTTTTTTGTGGCTGTATGTGTCTCCTTCACATAACACATGAACTAGGGGTCACCAAATGAAATTAATAGGCAGCAAGTTTAAAACAAACAAAAGGAAGTATTTCTTCACACAGCACACAGTCAACCTGTGGAAATCTTTGCCAGAGGATGTTGTGAAGGCCAAGACTCTTAACAGTGTTCAAAAAGGAACTACATACATTCATGGAGGATCAGTCCATCAATGGCTATTAGCCAGGTTGGGCAGAGATGGTGTCCCTAACCTCTGTTTGCTGGAGCTGGAAATGGGTGACAGGGGATGGATCAGTTGATGATTTTCCGTTCTGTTCATTCCCTCTGGGGCACCTGGCATTGGCCACTGTCAGAAGACAGGACACTGGGCTAGATGGATTATTGGTCTGACCCAGTGTGGCTGTTCCTGTGTTCAGGTTTCCCCTCTGTAAAAGGGGATTAATGATGCTTCCCTCTTTGTGATCGGATGAAGAGTTAGCTATTATCATTATTACCTGGCCACCACAGCATCTCAGCTGCACACCCACATGATAATTACAGCTGCCTCAATAACCACTGCCCCCTACCAACAATACTTCTCTTTCTGTTAAAAAAAAACACCCCAGGACATTCACTGACAAAAACCTTCATTCGTACAGTGAAAATTGACCGGTGGTTTGATGTGCCCTTCTAGAACACCGAGTTTAGCATAACTCAAGCTTATGAAATCCAGGAAACACAGAGTTACATGCCCATGCAGGATACCTGCTCGTGCAACCTTAACTCTCCCCTCTATGAGTGACGCCCCAATATACTCGTAACACATATTTGCACGCTGCTTTTGCCCTGTACTGAACAGGAGCTACATACACCTGCCTGGCACTCACACACTTGGCGTACTCCACAGAAAGAACATCACAGCTGCTAAATTTTAAAACCCTTTCACCCTTATGCGCACAATGTCATCTCACACTGTACCGTCACTTACCCTTCACTGAACAGACAGACCACAATCTTCTCCCAGCTCACTGTGGCTAACCCCCATGAGCTTGATTATATTACATACTAAAATGAGACATGTGTGGCTCTAGGGGCAGGGACTGCCTTCTTACTGCATGTTTGCAGAGCATCCAGCACAATAAGGCCCTAATGCAGGGGTGGGCAAACTACGGCCCGCGGGACTGTCCTGCCTGGCCCCTGAGCTCCCGGCTGGGGAGGCTAGCCCCCGGCCCCACCCCTGCTGTCCCCCGCAGCCTCACCTTGCCACGCCGCCAGAGCTCTTGGCAGCGTAGTGGCATGGCTGGCTCCGGCCGGGTGGCGCGGCTCAGGGGCAGATTTAAAAGTGAACACAGGGCTGGGCACTGGGGCAGCTCAGCACCGGCGCACCCGCCCTGGGGGCTGCACTGCGGGGGCAGGGGAGAGCAGGAAGGGAGGCTCACCTGCAGCCTCAGGGGAGCAGGCGGGCGGTGCGGGTGGCAGGAGTGCAGCGAACGCGGCAGAGGACTCAGGAGGACACCGGGAGGCCGCGCAGCCTCCCGGCTTTCCAATAAGGGCCGGCGAGAGAGAAGCGGCGCTTTGAAGGGGAAACCACCGCTTCTCTCCAGCAGCCCCTGCTCCTCCTGAGTCCGCCGCCCATGTTCGGGGGCTGCATTCCGAAAGGGGCGATAGAGGGGGGTTGGATGGGAGTGGGGTTCTGGGGGGGGCGGTTAGGGGATGGGGAGCAGGGGAGGTTGGATAGGGGGTGAGGTCCAGGCGGGGGTGGTTAGAGACGGGGGTTCCGGGAGGGGGTGGTCAAGGGACAGGAAGCAGGGGGAGTTGGATGGGTTGGGGGTTCTGAGGGGAGCAGTCGGGGTGGATGGGGTGGGGATCAGGCTGTTTGGGGAGGCAGTCTTCCCTATCCGGCCCTCCATATAGTTTTGTAACCTTGATGTGGCCCTCGGGCCAAAAAGTTTGCCCACCCCTGCCCTAATACTTGATTGGAGCCCTTACATGCTAATGAAATACAAATAAATATACATAAACCAGTGCATTAGCATTAATATGATTGTATTTTGATGTTTCCAAACTATAGCTACATACAACAAATAACTGTTTTCGGGGGTAGAGGGCATGTGAGTGTGTAGCAGAGGCAAAAGGGGGAGGATGGGCATATGGGAACAAATTAGGGATGAAAACAAGGGAAAGTGGTAGGGAAGAAGGATAGAGGCAATGGTGGGGTGCAGCGATATTGCAGGGCAGGTGGCATTATTGGCAGTGGG
This sequence comes from Lepidochelys kempii, assembly GCF_965140285.1. Lineage (NCBI taxonomy): Eukaryota > Metazoa > Chordata > Testudines > Cheloniidae > Lepidochelys > Lepidochelys kempii. Next base: position 269,706,360 of record NC_136381.1, on the reverse strand, counting down.
GTGGGTTGTTTATGCATAGTGATTGAAGTAGGTTTCAGAGTCCAAAATGGGAAATCCAAAAGGTTCGTTATCACATGGCAGGTTGGGAAGGTTCTGGTCCCTGGCTCCCTGCTATTGGCTGATGATGGCTACAGTTGCTTCCAGGGGGATAAGCCTTTTACACCTTGTCCTGGAGGCTGCCCCAATGGTACAGGCCCCTTCCTCCATAGATCAGTGGAAGGTGGGAGCTGCTGGGCCTCGGTCATTACTCTTACAGCCAGGGTCTCCTCAACATGTTGTGTAATCTAGTAGTCATAGCCTCTTTCTTGGGTGTCTTTTGTTTTGCCATCTGCTCTCTCAGTTTTTCTTCAACCTTCCTGTGCTTTTCTTCAGTTCCTCCATCCACCATACGCTCCACCTCAGAATACAGCTCATTGGTGTAGCATCTGCCTCCATTCTCCTCCACCATTTTCTCAGTTATTTCCATCAGCTCATTAACCTGCTCGTCCCTCTCTGCTCCAGTTGCCTTGTTGTTGAAAGCGCAGTATCGGTTCTTACACTCTTGAATCAGCTCCTTAAGATTTTTGTTATCTGAGTTTGTCACATAGTCCCTCAGTGAGTCACCGCCTAAATCTTCTTTCCGGGTGAACAGGACGATCATGTTCCTCTTAGCTTCGACTCCAAAAATCTCCCATACTCGCTTCACTGCTTCCTTGTCTTCTTCAGTGTAACGGCCCAGCTGAGTCACCAGCACCAGAGCATGGGGGCCTGGGGCAGAGAGCAGGATACAATGACTGATCTCTCGATAGGTTTCTGTGTCACTGGCCTCTGGAGAAAATACATCAGGCATATCGATAACCACAACCTCCTTCCCGTTCCAGCTCATGCTCCCTGTACTGCAAGCCTCGGTTACTGGCTTTGTCCCCAGTTTGGACACAAACACTTTGTTGCCAAGGATGGTGTTTCCCGTTGCACTTTTCCCAGCTCCTTCCTTACCAACAAGGATGAATTTTAATTTGATGTGGCTGCTTTCTTGTGCACCTGTTGGGAAGAATTTTGACAGATTTACTATGTTATTGCATGTATAATAAAGTAAAGATGGTGGGTTTAAGATTTCTCTTAATTAAAAAAAATATATCTATATAAACTCATTAAAACTACAGGCTGCCTGAGTTTCAAGATTTGGGTCTGGATTTGAAACCTCCCTGTGTTTGGATTCAGATCAGAATTCAGGTCCAGGTCACTGGAGCATCTCAGTGCTTTGATACAAATGGATTTTAAGTCACATGTGAAAGGTGCTGCTCTTACCACTATGGTGTCAGAGCTGAGCAGCCAGTTGGCATTTGACATCATCACAGAACTGTAACACAAAAAATATGACAGCCTCTTCGGAATACGAGAGCAGAAACAATGGAGGATGTGGTGTGTTAGCATTGAGCTGCATGGACTGAGATTTCTGAGGACTTACAAAAGGAATCAAAGGTTTCAGAGTAGCAGCCGTGTTAGTCTGTATTCGCAAAAAGAAAAGGAGGACTTGTGGCACCTTAATAAATTTGTTAGTTTCTAAGGTGCCACAAGTACTCCTTTTCTAAAAGGAATCAAAGGGGATTTAGTGTATCATTATTTCCATTAATAGTTGTGTGGGGTCACAGGTGTACATGGCCAGAAGAGATAATCTATGGTAATCTAGTGTGAACTCCTGCATAATGCAAGGAAGAGAATTTCAGCCAGTTACCTTTGTATTGAGCCCAGTAACTTGTGTTTACCTAAAGCATGTTCCAGAAAGGCAACCAGTCTCAATCTGAAGATATCAAGAAAGGAGGAATTCCCCACTTCCATTGGGAGCTTGTTCCAATGGTTAATTACACTCACTGTCAAAGTTGTGCCTAATTTCTGAACTGAATTTATCTGGCTTTAATTTTCAACAATTGGTTCGTGTTCTGCTAGATTAAAGTGCCCTTTGGTACACAGTAATTTCTCCAAATGAATGTATTTATACACTGTAAGCAAGTCACTTCTTGATACTAATTTTGATAAACTAAACAGATTGAGTCTTTAAATCTCTCACTATAAGGCATTTTCTCCAGCCCTCAAATCCCTTTTGTAGCTCTTTTGCTGCACCCTCACATCCCTTTTCTAATATGAAAGATTACAAGTTGAGTTGATAAAAGAAACTGTATGATGTTTATCCTTAGGCTTCTCTAAGGCATTGGACTTGGTATTGCATGACATTCTCATGAAAATACTCAAATTATACAACATCACAGGACAGGTTAAATGGATTACAATCTGGTTAACTGACAGATCTCAAAAAGGAGTTTTCAATGGTGAATCGTCATCAGATGGGAGTGTTTCTGAAGGGTTTTGTGAGGACTGGATGTAGGCCCATGTCAAAGTTCCTTCCCCACTCTGAACTCTAGGGTACAGATGTGGGGACCTGCATGAAAACCTCCTAAACTTACTTTCACCAGCTTAGGTTAAAACTTCCCCAAGGTACAAATTAATTTTATCCTTTGCCCCTGGATCCACTGCCACCACCAAACTTTAACTGGGTTTACTGGGAAATGTACTTTGGACACGTCTTTCCCCCCCAAATCCTCCCAACCCTTGCACCCCACTTCCTGGGGAAGGTTTGGTAAAAATCCTCACCAATTTGCATAGGTGACCACAGACCCAAACCCTTGGATCTGAGAACAATGAAAAAGCATTCAGTTTTCTTACAAGAAGACTTTTAATAGAAGTAAAGGAATCACCTCTGTAAAATCAGGATGGTAGACACCTTACAGGGTAATTAGATTCAAAACATAGAGAATCCCTCTAGGCAAAACCTTAAGTTACAAAAAAGACACACAGACAGGAATAGTCATTCTATTCAGCACAGCTATTTTCTCAGCCATTTAAAGAAATCATAATCTAACACATACCTAGCTAGATTACTTACTAAAAGTTCTAAAGGTTTCAGAGTAACAGCCGTGTTAGTCTGTATTCACAAAAAGAAAAGGAGTACTTGTGGCACCTTAGAGACTAACCAATTTATTTGAGCATAAGCTTTCGTGAGCTACAATAAGACTCCATTCCTGTTCTATCCCTGGCAAAAGCAGCATGCAGACAGACACAGACCCTTTGTTTCTCTCCCTCCTCCCAGCTTTTGAAAGTATCTTGTCTCCTCATTGGTCATTTTGGTCAGGTGCCAGCGAGGTTACCTTTAGCTTCTTAACCCTTTACAGGTGAGAGGATTTTTCCTCTGGCCAGGAGGGATTTTAAAGGGGTTTACCCTTCCCTTTATATTTATGACAGCCCAACATTATTTGATACTTGTATTCAATATCTTGCAGTAAATATAAAAGCACTGAGATAAAATGTGTGGATGACACAAAGATTGGTGCAGTCATAAAGAATGATGAGTACTGCAGAGCGATCTGTTGCATTAAGAAAGCTGGGCCTATTCAAACAAAATGCATTATAATACAGCCAAGTGCAACAAGGACTCTAGCAACAAGCACTCTTGGAACAATCTAGGGAAGCAGTGACTCTGAAAAAGATTATGGGGTCACAGTGGGCAACTAACTGAACACGAACTCCCAGTCTGACGCTGTGGCAAAAAGGGCTAATGTGATCCTTGGATGTATAAACAGGCATAAGGAGGTGATTTTATCTGGGTTTACGGCATTTCTCAGACTGATACGGAAATAGTGCGTCCAGTTCTGGTGTCACCTTTTTCAAAAAAAACAAGTTGAAAAATGGAATCAAGATTCGATGTCTTTCTGGAAGAGATGCTTTAGTCAAACACAAGTTATTGATCTCATTACTGGAATAACTGGATGGAATTCTTTTGTCTGTGCTATACAGGAGCACAGACTAGATGATCTAATGGGTCCTTCTGGGCTTAAAATCTGGGTCTATGAGGTCCTATTCCCACATCTAAAACTATACCTGTATGTAACTCATTGAAGCATCGGTGCCTAAGTCAGTAGCGAGTGCAGAACAGATTTCTGAGTGTCACTTACCTTCAGCAGTTTCTTCATTTTCTCTCTCTTTCCTTTCTGGCTGAAAGATTTGTAAAAATAAGCAGTTATTTGCAAACATGTTATCAGAGCAAACAAAATCATGAATAAGGCTGCAAAAATTCTCCTGCAAAAATCTCTCTAAGATTCTTTTTAATGTATTTGTTCAGCAGTGATCAGCCTCTCACTCAAATTGTAATTTTCTGCAATAATTCGATGCATCTTTTCTTGAATCATGGTCTTACTATTCCTTAGAAATGGCTACCCATGAAAAGGTCTTCTGACATATCTAACAGATCCCAAAACTTGAGACTGGATCAGGACCAGCAGAAACTGCAAAAAAAAAAAAAAAAAAAAAAAAGCCTTTGGCACCATAGAGTATGAGCTGGTTAACAGTGAAAGCAAAAGAGGTTGTATGTTTGGGGGAATTGATTTAAGTAGAAAAAACTCTGCTTCAGAAGGGTGAGAGACAGCCAGCTTTTAATGCATTCTATTTAGGAGGGGGATTACCAGAGCACTTGCCTTCCTGTGCACTCCTGAGGCAGGGGTCCTGTGGGAAAACAGTCTGTGTTCATGAAGTTAGATCATGAAGTCATAATGCATATGCAGAAGAGTGCCAAGTCAAGGTTGCGCAGGAAACTTTAATTCTGGAATGCAATGTTAACCTTTGAACTAGCGAACAGGAGCGGCTAATGGGAGATTTGCGAGGGACTTCTCCAGGTGAAGGAGGAGCGATTACGTGACCCTTGGGGTAAATTTGTTGTCTGTAGTGTGTGTGTTTGTGGTCTGCTTGACTGAAATATACCGTGTGCTCTGTTTGTTTGTTTGGGGGACCGTGTGCTGACCATGTGTGTGCTGAGCCTAGCCGCCTACTAAGGAAGGCTCAGAGCTGAGAGCTTCCTAACAAGGTTGTGAACCCTAAGCCTTTTAGCACCCATCAACCCTTCACCAAGGGGGCAGGGCTACTCAGGGAGACCAGGGCTTTAAAAAGCCCCCTCCTAAGCGACCAGAGGAGCTAGCAAACGGGAGTGCTAAGAGGGGAGTTTTGCGAGGGAGTCCTCCAGGGGGACTGTGAGCAGGGGCTAGAATTCAACATTCTTTAAACTTAAAAGCCAAAAACACCCCCCTGATATAAACAAAACAACAATAAAGGAACCAGCTGCAGGAGTAAAAAGACAATGCAGGCAGAAGTGCAGCAATAGAGTAGGGGCTATCGAGTTTATTGCACTCAATGCACCTTGACTTTAGAAAAGCTTTTGAGATGGTCTCCCTCAGTATTCTTGACAGCAAGTTAAAGAAGTGTGGGCTGGATGAATGGACTATAAGGTGGATAGAAAGCTGGCTAGATTGTCGGGCCCAACGGGTAGCGATCAATGGCTCCATGTCTAGTTGGCAGCCGGTATCCAGTGGAGTGCCCCAAGGGTTGGTCCTCGGGCTGGTTTTGTTCAATATCTTCATTAATGATCTGGAAGATGGCATGGATTGCACCCCTAGCAAGTTTGCAGATGACACTAAACTGGGAGGAGAGGTAGATATGCTGGAGGGTAGAGAGAGAATACAGAGGGACCTAGACAAATTGGAGGATTGGGCCAAAAGAAGTCTGATGAGGTTCAACAAGGACAAATGCAGAGTCCTGCACTTAGGAAGGAAGAATCCCATGCACCGCTACAGACTAGGGACCGAATGGCTAGGCAGCAGTTCTGCGGAAAAGGACCTAGGGGTTACAGTGGAGGAGAAGCTGGATATGAGTCAACAGTGTGCCATTGTTGCCAAGAAGGCCAGTGGCATTTTGGGATGTATAAGTAGGGGCATTGCCAGGAGATCGAGGGACGTGATTGTTCCCCTCTGTTCAACATTGGTGAGGCATTATCTGGAGTACTGTGTCCAGTTTTGGGCCCCACACTACAAGAAGGACGTGAAAAAACTGGAAAACATCCAGCGGAGGGCAACAAAAATGATTAGGGGTCTGGAACACATGACTTATGAGGAGAGACTGAGGGAACTGGGATTGTTTAGTCTGTAGAAGAGAAGAATGAGGGGGGATTTGATAGCTGCTTTCAACTTCCTGAAGGGGGGGTTCCAAAGAGGATGGAGCTTGGCTGTTCTCGGTGGTGGCAGATGACAAAACGAGGAGTAATGGTCTCAAGTTGCAGTGGGGGAGGTTTAGGTTGGATATTAGGAAAAACTTTTTCACTAGGAGGGTGGTGAAGCACTGGAATGTGTTACCTAGGGAGGTGGTGGAATCTCCTTCCTTTGAAGTTTTTAAGGTCAGGCTTGACAAAGCCCTGGCTGGGATTTTAGTTAGGGATTGGTTCTGCTTTGAGCAGGGGGTTGGACTAGATGACCTCCTGAGGTCCCTTCCAACCCTGATATTCTATGATTCTATGTCTGATTACCTGCCGTATGGGCAGGTGGCATATGTGTGCATTCAGTGCAAGGAGCTCCTGGCCCTAAAGACCATGTATGGGCTTTGGAGGCCAGAGTGCCTGAACTAGAGGAGCTAAGGGAGACAGAGGGGTACATAGATGAGACTTTCCGGGACACAGTAGAACGGTCACACCCCCACTCTGACAGCTGTTGAGGAAGATGAAAGTCCCAGGGAAGGAGAGCATCTAACTGGAGCAGAGGGAAACAATCCCATACTTGGGACCCTCCTTCCAGATGATGATGTGGTATCCTCTCGCATTGAGGATACCTGTCCAGGGGAGGGAACTCCAGCTATTAGGAAGAGACAGGTGTTAGTAATTGGCAATTTGATCATTAGAAACATAGATAGCTGGGTTTGTGATGATCGGGAGAACCGCATGGTGACTTGCCTGCCTGGTGTGAAGGTTGCGGATCTCTCAAGACATCTAGATAGGTTTATGTGTAGTGCTGGGGAGGAGCCGGTGGTCGTGGTACATGTGGTTACTATAGGAGAGAGGTCCGAGAGGCCAAATTTAGACGGCTAGGTAAGTGATTGAAGTCCAGGACCTCCATGGTAGTATTCTTGGAGATGCTCCCAGTTCCACACGCAGAGCTCATTAGAAAGGATGAACTGCAGGGTCTCAATGCGTGGATGAGACGATGGTATAGGAGGAGGGGTTTACATTTTTTAGGAACTGGGGAAACTTTTGGGATGGGGGAGCCTATACAGGAGGGATGGGCTCCACCTAAACCAAAATGGAACCAGATTGCTGGCACTTAACATTAAAAAGGTCGAAGAGCAGTTTTTAAACTAAGGGGTGGTGGAAAGCCAACAGGTGCAGAGGAGTATGTGGTTCGGACAGAGACATCCCTTAGGGGAGGATCTATTAATAGAGAATCTCTATGTCCTAGTGAGGACGAGAGGATGGAAAATGATAAAATACAGGCAGGGTCTGATCAGAAAGAGACCACAAAAAAAAAAAAAGAGTCCCATTCAATTACATCATGTAATGGCAGACAGCTAAAAGGAGAGATGTTTTTAAAGTGTTTATATATGAATGCTAGAAGTCTAAATAATAAAATGGGTGAACTAGAGTGCCTCATATTAAATGAGGATATTGATCTAATAGGCATCACAGAAACTTGGTGGAATGAGGATAATCTATGGGATACAGTAATACCAGGGTACAAAATATATCGGCAGGACAGAACAGGTCGTGCTGGTGGGGGAGTGGCATTATAGTGAAAGAAAGCGTAGAATCAAATGAAGTAAAAATCATAAATGAATCAAAAGGTACCATAGAATCTCTATGGATAGAAATTCCATGCTCTAATAATAAGAATATAGCAGTAGGAATATATTACCGACCACCTGACAAGGATGGTGATAGTGACTGTGAAATGCTCAGGGCAACTAGAGAGGCTATTAAAATAAAAAACTCAATAATAATAATGAGGGATTTCAATTATCTCCATATTGACTGGGTACATGTCACCTTGGGATGGGATGCAGAGATAAAGTTTCCTGACACCTTAAATGACTGTTTCTAGGAACCCACCAGAGGAGAGACAATTCTTGATTTAGTCCTAAGTGGAACACAGGATCTGGTCCAAGAGGTGAATATAGCTGGACCACTTGGTAATAGTGGCCATAAAATAATTACATTTAACATCCCTGTGGCAGGAAAAACACCACAGCAGCCCAACACTACAGCATTTAATTTCAGAAAGGGGAACTACACAAAAATTAGGAGGTTAATTAAACAGAAATTAAAGGGTACAGTGACTAGAGTGAAATCTCTGCAAGCTGCGTGGAAACTTTTTAAAGACAATGTAATAGAAGCTCAACTTAAATGTATACCCCAAATTAAAAAAAACATAGTAAGAGAACCAAAAAAGAGCCACTGAGGCTGAACAACAAAGTAAAAGAAGCAGTGAGAGGCAAAAAGGCATCCTTTAAAAAGTGGAAGTTAAATTCTAGTGAGGAAAATAGAAAGGAGCATAAACACTGGCAAATGAAGTGTAAAAATACAATTAGGAAAGCCAAAAAAAAATTTGAGGAACAGTTAGCCAAAGACTAAGTAATAGCAGGTTTTTTTTTTTAAGTACATTAGAAGCAGGAAGCCTGCTAAACAATGAGTGTGGCCACTGGACGATCTAGGTGCTAAGGGAGCACTCAAGGACGATAAGGCCATTGCAGAGAAACTAAATGAATTCTTTGCATCTATCTTCAAGGCTGATGATGTGAGGGAGATTCCCAAAACTGAGCCATTCTTTTTAGGTGACAAATCTAAGGGGCTATCCCAGATTGAGGTATCCTTAAAGGATGTTTTGGAACAAATTGATAAATTAAACAGCAGTCAGTCACCAGGACCAGATGGTATTCACCCAAGAGGTCTGAAGGAACTCAAATGTGAAATTGCAGAACTACTAACTGTAGTCTGTAACCTATCATTTAATCAGCTTCTGTACCAGATGATTGGTAGATAGCTAACGTGATGACAATTTTTAAAAAGGGCTCCAGAGGTGATCCTCGCAATTACAGGCCTGTAAGCCTGACTTCAGTACCAGGTAAAGTGGTTGAACCTATAATAAAGAACAATATTGTCATAAGAACATAAGAATGGTCCTACTGGGTCAGACCAAGGATCTTTTTAGCCCAGTATCCTGTCTTCCGACAGTGGCCAATGCCAGGTGCCTCAGAGGGAATGAACAGAACAGGTAATCATCAAGTGATCCATCCCCCGTCACCCATTCCCAGCTTCTGGCAAACAGAGGCTAGGAACACCATTCCTGCCCATCCTGGCTAATAGCCATTGATGGTCCTATTCTCCATGAATTTATCTAGTTCTTTATTGAACCCATTTATGTCAGACATATAGATAAACATAATTTGTTGAGGAGGGGTCAACATGGTTTTTGCAAAGGGAAATCATGCCTCACCAATCTACTAGAATTCTTTGAGGGGGGTCAACAAGCATGTGGACAAGGGGGATCCAGTGGATACAGTGTACTTAGACTTTCAGAAAACCTTTGACAAGGTCCCTCACCAAAGGGTCTTACACAAAGTAAGCTGCCACGGGATAAGAGGGAAAGTGCTCTCATGGATTGGTAACTGGTTAAAAGATAGGAAACAAAGGGTAAGTATAAATGGTCAGTTTTCAGAATGGAGAGAGGTAAATAGTGGTGTCCCCCAGGGGTCTTTTCTGGGACCAGTCCTATTCAACATATTCATAAATAATCTGGAAAAAGGGGTAAACAGTGAGGTGGCAAAATTTGCAGATGATACAAAAGTACTCAAGATAGTTAAGACCCAGGCAGACTGCGAAGAGCTACAAAAGGATTTCTCAAAACTGGTGACTGGGCAACAAAATGGCAGATGAAATTTAATGTTGATAAATGCAAAGTAATGCACATTGGACAGCATAATCCCAACTATAGATATGAAATGATAGCTGTTACCACCCAAGAAAGAGATCTTGGAGTCATTGTGGATAATTCTCTGAAAACATCCACTCAATGTGCAGTGGCAGTCAAAAAAGCAAACAGAATGCTGGGAATAATTATGAAAGGGATAGATAATAGGGCAGAAAATATCATGTTGCCTCTATATAAATCCATGGTATGCTCACAACTTGAATATTGTGTGCAGATGTGGTTGCCCCATCTCAAAAAAGATTTATTGGAATTGGAAAAGATTCAGAAAAGGGCAACAAAAATGATTAGGGGTATGGAACAGCTTCCGTATCAGGAGAGGTTAATAAGACTGGGACTTTTCAGCTTGGAAAAGCGACGGCTAAAGGGAGATATGACTGAGGTCTATAAAATCATGACTGGTGTAGAGAAAATATATGAGGAAGTGTTGTTTACTACTTCTCATAACACAAGAGCTAGGGGTCAGCAAATGAAATTAATAAGCAGCAGGTTTAAAAGAAAAAGGAAGTATTTCTTCATACAAGGCACAGTTAACCTATGGAACTACTTGCCAGAGGATGTTGTGAAGGCCAAGACCATAACAACGTTCAAAAAAGGAACTAGATAAATTCTTGGAGGATAGGTCCATCAATGGCTATTAGCCAGGATGGGCAAGAATGGTGTCCCTAGCCTCTGTTTGCCAGAAGCTGGGAATAAATGACGGGGGATGGATCACTTGATGATTACCTGTTCTGTTCATTCCCTCTGAGGCACCTGGCACTTGCCTCTGTCAGTAGACAGGATACTGGGCTAGATGGACCCTTGGTCTGACCCAGTAGGGTCATTCTTATGTTCTTATGTTTGAATGTAGTAGGGGTTGGGTGTGTGTAATTTCTTAGGATTTAAAAAAGCAAACTGAAAAAACAGAAATTCTTTTAGTTAATTTCTTTGTTTTGTGAGTGTCTGTAGGAGTCAAGGGCTTCCCTTGCAACCTGGATAAGGCCCCCTAGCCAGGGGGAGCAGCCTGTTAGCTCGGCACAGGAACTCTGGAATCTGGGGTGCCAGATACTGGGGCACCTGGGGATGTCAATGACTGCCATGGAACATGGGAAATGCAGAGTCAAGGAACAAGGCAGCCCCTGTCTCTGACAAAGTTCTCCTGTGTCATGAGAAGAAAGACTGGGGGAATCTTCACAGAACTATGGGGGACTGTGAGAGACCCCTCCACAGCTCTGCCTCTCTCCAGCAGTCATCAGCGCTTTGAATCTACAACTCTCCTGCATCCGCAGAAAGAGCATCCTCTTCCCTATCTGTTCCCCTTTCAACAGGCAGTATATCGTGCTGGTTAGCAGTGTGATCTCCCTGTGATATAAGCACTTGCCACGCTTCATACCCTGCAGCCGCAAGATCATGCCATGATCATCAAAAATGCTTCCAGGCCCTGGCCCTAACACATGTTGCTTGTTCAGGATAGAACACTTGGAGTCTTGCATGAATTTGTTTGTTGAGACTCGCATATTTCCTACTCACATCAGTCGGCTTTGGGGACAGTGATGGCAGGGGGATGAACCTGCTTTCAACTACCTGAGAGGTGGTTCCAGAGAGGATGGTTCTAGACTATTCTCAGTGGTAGAAGAGGACAGGACAAGGAGTAATGGTCTCAAGTTGCAGTGGGGGAGATTTAGGTTGGATATTAGGAAAAACTTTTTCACTAGGAGGGTGGTGAAACACTGGAATGCGTTACCTAGGGAGGTGGTAGAATCTCCTTCCTTAGAAGTTTTTAAGGTCAGGCTTGACAAAGCCCTGGCTGGGATGATTTAATTGAGAATTGGTCCTGCTTTGAGCAGGGGGTTGGACTAGATGACCTCCTGAGGTCCCTTCCCACCCTGATATTCTATAATTCTATGAATGGGCAAGTGTTCCCAAGGCTGAATCATGGGGTGTGGGGAGCAGGGTAACTGAGCTGAAGGGAGGCCCCATGCCGTAGTAGTGAGCTCTCCAGCAGGCAGGCTAGTGTTATAGCAGCACTACCAAAGGAATGAAACTCATAGGTCAGCTGAAGAGCCAGTTGAACAGGGTTCTTCCAGTACCTTCATGAGGTGTATTCCAAATATCATATAAAGCTTGACTTCACTGCGATAAAGAAGGATGTATCTTGACATTCCTCCTGTATGAAAGCGACACACTTCTTCAGAGTCCCATGCAGTCTCTCCTTTATCCCATTTGCTTGGGGAAGGTACACAGCAGATTTATGAAGTATTGGACCCATACCCATCAGAAAGGAGTCAAACTCTCGATACAAAAGGTGCCCCGTTATCTTAATCAAGGCTTTCTGGTAGGCCAAACATTGAAAATAAAGTGGTTAGGCAAAAAGTGAGCTCCTTTGAAGTGCCTTGTGAAATTAGGAATCCAGAGGAGTAACTTGAGTATAGTCAACATTCTGTAGCCATGCAGTACAGTTGAGGGGCCAGTAATACAATTGAGGGGCCAGTAATATCCACTGCAATTCTCGCCATGGTCTATCTATGGCTACTCATTTCAAAGAGGCCAGACGAACAGTAATTCCATGCATTGTGCAGGCTGAACATACCTTCACATGATGTTCAATGTCTGAGTGCAGCCCTGGCCAGTAAGCATAACTACACAGGAGTTCCTTCATCTTCGTAACTCCCAAATGTCCTTCACAAACCACATCCATGATTGCTGGTTACAATGCTGCTGGGATGATAACCTGGTCTTCTCTGCATAAGCTATGTCAAGTAGCATGTCTTCACTGTGAATTTGAAATGAATTTTTTTAACGATTGGGTCCATCTAAGCTTTTCGTTTTGCACATATCACCTAAGTTCAGCATCTTGGAGTGGCTTCAGAAGTTGGCCCTAAATCAACTGGCATGTCTCTCAGGGTATGTCTACACTACGGAATAAGGTCGAATTTATAGAAGTCGTTTTTTTAGAAATCGGTTTTATATATTCGAGTGTGTGTGTCCCCACAGAAAATGCTCTAAGTGCATTAAGTGCATTAACTCGGCGGAGTGCTTCCACAGTACCGAGGCTAGAGTCGACTTCCGGAGCATTGCACTGTGGATAGCTATCCCACAGTTCCCGCAGTCTCCGCTGCCCACTGGAATTCTGGGTTGAGATCCCAATGCCTGATGGGGCTAAAACATTGTCGCGGGTGGTTCTGGGTTACATATCGTCAGGCCCCCGTTCCCTCCCTCCCTCCGTGAAAGCAAGGGCACACAATCGTTTCGCGCCTTTTTTCCTGAGTTACCTGTGCAGATGCCATACCACGGCAAGCATGGAGCCCGCTCAGGTAACCGTCACCCTATGTCTCCTGGGTGCTGGCAGACGCGGTACGGCTTTGCTACACAGTAGCAGCAACCCATTGCCTTCTGGCAGCAGATGGTGCAGTACGACTGGTAGCCGTCCTCGTCGTGTCCGAGGTGCTCCTGGCCACGTCGGCTGGGAGCGCCTGGGCAGACATGGGTGCAGGGACTAAATTTGGAGTGACTTGACCAGGTCATTCTCTTTAGTCCTGCAGTCAGTCCTATTGAACTGTCTTATGGTGAGCAGGCAGGCGATACAGATTGCTAGCAGTCGTACTGTACCATCTTCTGCCGGGCTGGCAAGAGATGAGGATTGCTAGCAGTCATATTGTACCATCTTCTGCCAGGCAGGCAAGAGATGAGGATGGCTAGCAGTCGTACTGTACCATCTTCTGCCGAGCAGCCATGAGATGTGGATGGCATGCAGTCCTTCTGCACCATCTGCTGCCAGCCAAAGATGTAAAAGATAGATGGAGTGGATCAAAACAAGAAATAGACCAGATTTGTTTTGTACTCATTTGCCTCCTCCCCTGTCTAGGGGACTCATTCCTCTGGGTCACACTGCAGTCACTCACAGAGAAGGTGCAGCGAGGTAAATCTAGCCATGTATCAATCAGAGGCCAGGCTAACCTGCTTGTTCCAATAAGAACAATAACTTAGGTGCACCATTTCTTATTGGAACCCTCCGTGAAGTCCTGCCTGAAATACTCCTTGATGTAAAGACACCCCCTTTGTTGATTTTAGCTCCCTGAAGCCAACCCTGTAAGCCGTGTCGTCAGTCGCCCCTCCCTCCGTCAGAGAAACGGAAGACAATTGTTCCGCGCCTTTTTTCTGTGCGGACGTCATACCAAGGCAAGCATGGAGGCCGTTCAGCTCACTTTGGCAATTAGGAGCACATTAAACACCACACGCATTATCCAGCAGTATATGCAGCACCAGAACCTGGCAAAGCGATACTGGGCGAGGAGGCGACGTCAGTGCGGTCACGTGAGTGATCAGGACATGGACACAGATTTCTCTGAAAGCATGGGCCCTGCCAATGCATGCATCATGGTGCTATTGGGGCAGGTTCATGCTGTGGAACGCTGATTCTGGGCTTGGGAAACAAGCACAGACTGGTGGGACCGCATAGTGTTGCAGGTCTGGGACGATTCCCAGTGGCTGCGACACTTTCGCATGCGTAAGGGCACTTTCATGGAACTTTGTGACTTGCTTTCCCTTGCCCTGAGGCGCATGAATACCAAGATGAAAGCAGCCCTCACAGTTGAGAAGCGAGTGGCGATAGCCCTGTGGAAGCTTGCAACGCCAGACAGCTACCGGTCAGTCGGGAATCAATTTGGAGTGGGCAAATCTACTGTTGGGGCTGCTGCGATGCAAGTAGCCCACGCAATCAAAGATCTGCTGATATCAAGGGTAGTGACCCTGGGAAATGTGCAGGTCATGGTGGATGGCTTTGCTGCAATGGGATTCCCTAACTGTGGTGGGGCCATAGACGGAACCCATATCCCTATCTTGGCACCGGAGCACCAAGCCGGCGAGTACATAAACCGCAAGGGGTACTTTTCGATAGTGCTGCAAGCTCTGGTGGATCACAAGGGACGTTTCACCAACATCAACGTGGGATGGCCGGGAAAGGTACATGACGCTCGCATCTTCAGGAACTCTGGTCTGTTTCAAAAGCTGCAGGAAGGGACTTTATTCCCAGACCAGAAAATAACTGTTGGGGATGTTGAAATGCCTATATGTATCCTTGGGGACCCAGCCTACCCCTTAATGCCATGGCTCATGAAGCCGTACACAGGCAGCCTGGACAGTAGTCAGGAGCTGTTCAACTACAGGCTGAGCAAGTGCAGAATGGTGGTAGAATGTGCATTTGGACGTTTAAAGGCGCGCTGGCGCAGTTTACTGACTCGCTTAGACCTCAGCGAAACCAATATTCCCACTGTTATTACTGCTTGCTGTGTGCTCCACAATATCTGTGAGAGTAAGGGGGAGATGTTTATGGCGGGGGGGAGGTTGAGGCAAATCGCCTGGCTGCTGGTTACGCGCAGCCAGACACCAGGGCGGTTAGAAGAGCACAGGAGGGCGCAGTACGCATCAGAGAAGCTTTGAAAACCAGTTTCATGACTGGCCAGGCTACGGTGTGAAAGTTCTGTTTGTTTCTCCTTGATGAACCCCCCCGCCCCTTGGTTCACTCTACTTCCCTGTAAGCTAACCACCCGCCTCTCCTCCCTTCAATCACCGCTTGCAGAGGCAATAAAGTCATTGTTGCTTCACATTCATGCATTCTTTATTCATTCATCACACAAATAGGGGGATGACTACCAAGGTAGCCCAGGAGGGGTGGTGGAGGAGGGAAGGAAAATGCCACACAGCACTTTAAGCACAGCACTTTAAAAGTTTACAACTTTAAAATTTATTGAATGACAGCCTTCTTTTTTTTGGGCAATCCTCTGTGGTGGAGTGGCTGGTTGGTCGGAGGCCCCCCCACTGCGTTCTTGGGCGTCTGGGTGTGGAGGCTATGGAACTTGGGGAGGAGGGCGGTTGGTTACAGAGGGGCTGAAGTGGCAGTCTGTGCTCCAGCTGCCTTTGCTGCAGCTCAGCCATACACTGGAGCATACTGGTTTGGTCCTCCAGCAGCCTCAGCATTGAATCCTGCCTCCTCTCATCACGCTGCCGCCACATTTGAGCTTCAGCCCTCTCTTCAGCCCGCCATTTACTCTCTTCAGCCCGCCACTTACTCTCTTCAGCCCGCCACCTCTCCTCCCGGTCATTTTGTGCTTTCCTGCACTCTGACATTATTTGCCTCCACGCATTCGTCTGTGCTCTGTCAGTGTGGGAGGACAGCATGAGCTCGGAGAACATTTCATCGCGAGTGCGGTTTTTTTTCTTTCTAAGCTTCACTAGCCTCTGGGAAGGAGAAGATCCTGTGATCCTTGAAACACATGCAGCTGGTGGAGAAAAAAAAAGGGACAGCGGTATTTAAAAAGACACATTTTATAAAACAGTGGCTACACTCTTTCAGGGTAAACCTTGCTGTTAACATTACATACATAGCACATGTGCTTTCGTTACAAGGTCGCATTTTGCCTCCCCCCAACGCGTGGCTACCTCCTCAACCCTCCTCCCTCCCCATGGCTAACAGCGGGGAACATTTCTGTTTAGCCACAGGCAAACAGCCCAGCAGGAATGGGCTCCTCTGAGTGTCCCCTGAAGAAAAGCACTCTATTTCAACCAGGTGACCATGAATTATATCTCACTCTCCTGAGGATAACAGAGAGATAAAAAACGGATGTTGTTTGAATGCCAGCAAACATACACTGCAATGCTTTGTTCTACAATGATTCCCGAGTACGTGTTACTGGCCTGGAGTGGTAAAGTGTCCTACCATGAAGGATGCAATAAGGCTGCCCTCCCCAGAAACCTTTTGCAAAGGCTTTGGGAGTACATCCAGGAGAACCACGAATGCCAGGGCAAAGTAATCCTTTCACATGCTTGCTTTTAAACCATGTATAGTATTTTAAAAGGTACACTCACCAGAGGTCCCTTCTCCGCCTGCTGGGTCCAGGAGGCAGCCTTGGGTGGGTTCGGGGGGTACTGGCTCCAGGTCCAGGGTGAGAAACAGTTCCTGGCTGTCGGGAAAACCGGTTTCTCCGCTTGCTTGCTGTGAGCTATCTACAACATCATCATCATCATCTTCTTCTTCATCCCCAAAACCTGCTTCCATATTGCCTCCATCTCCATTGAAGGAGTCAAACAACACGGCTGGGGTAGTGGTGGCTGAACCCCCTAAAATGGCATGCAGCTCATCATAGAAGCGGCATGTTTGGGGCTCTGACCCGGAGCGGCCGTTCGCCTCTCTGGTTTTCTGGTAGGCTTGCCTCAGCTCTTTCAGTTTCACGCAGCACTGCTTCGGGTCCCTGTTATGGCCTCTGTCCTTCATGCCCTGGGAGATTTTGACAAAGGTTTTGGCATTTCGAAAACTGGAACGGAGTTCTGGTAGCATGGATTCCTCTCCCCAAACAGCGATCAGATCCCGTACCTCCCGTTCAGTCCATGCTGGAGCTCTTTTGCGATTCTGGGACTCCATCATGGTCACCTGTGCTGATGAGCTCTGCATGGTCACCTGCAGCTTGCCACGCTTGCCAAACAGGAAATGAGATTCAAAAGTTCGCGGTTCTTTTCCTGTCTACCTGGCCAGTGCATCTGAGTTGAGAGTGCTGTCCAGAGCGGTCACAATGGAGCACTCTGGGATAGCTCCCAGAGGCCAATACCGTCGAATTGTGTCCACAGTACCCCAAATTTGAGCAGGCAAGGCCGATTTAAGCGCTAATCCACTTGTCAGGGGTGGAGTAAGGAAATCGATTTTAAGAGCCCTTTAAGTCGAAATAAAGGGCTTCATCGTGTGGACGGGTGCAGGTTTACATCGATTTAATGCTGCTAAATTCGACCTAAAGTCCTAGTGTAGACCAGGGCTCAGTAAAAAGCATATGATGGAGGCAGAAACAGCATAGTACAAGTGAGCCAATGCAGCAGAATTTCTCAAAAAAGCACGGGCAAGTAAATTACATCTCCCTTTGATAGGTACCAAATCAAAGTTATACTGCTGCAACTGAATAATCCACCGCTGCAGCCTCCCACTCTACAGGTCACTGGCCTGGTGACGGAGGAATAGGCCAATGGTCAGTTTCTAGGGTGAAGTGTCTTCCCTCTAAGTAGACCTTGAAGTATAAAGTAGCAAAAACCATTGCCAAGAACTCTAGGTCAGCCTGGGAATACTTAGGTTCCATTGGGGTGACAATATGGGATGCAAATATAACTGGACATCCCTTGTGAAGCAGAACTGTGCCCAGACCCCAATTGCATGCATCAGTGTGAATCACTACAGGCTTCCATGGATCAAAATGAACATGGGATTGGATCCAACAGAGGGCTTAATGCAGGGTTCAGAATCCTGTTTCCTTCTTTAGTCCAAACTGACTGGCCCTGGCCCTGGGTTAAATCCCACAGTGGCTTAGCATGGGGCAGAGCATGGCCACCTATGTATTGATCCAAGGAACGAACATAAACTGCTACAACCAGTGGGTAATGACAGCAAAGCAGCAGATTGTAACCATTCAGACATTGGTTTCATACCAATGGCTGACAGAGAATTCCCTAAAAACTCTACAGCATCTTTTGCTAATCTCCTTTTGGTTGCATTCCATTTTATGCTGATGTTGGGTTAGCACTTGGTCCAGAATAGCATTATGCTGAAGAAGGATCTTATCAAAGAAGAGAATGTCATACAAATAGCAACATGCACCTTGGATATTATCAAGGAGCTGAGAGAGCACTCTCTGAAACATCTGAGGAACTGAGACTAAGCCAAAAGGGAGTAGTTGATAGCAGTAAAACCCCCAAATGGCATGCTGGAAGTCAACAACAGCGGTGAACTTTCAGCCACAGGTATCTGCCAATAACTGGATTGGTAGTCCAACAAAGAGAAAATCTGGGATCTACTTACCTGGTACATCACCTCTTCAAAGGTTGGCAAATGAAACTGGTCACATTTTATATATTTATTATGTGCCCTAAAATCTATGGAGTCAAATGTCACCATTCTTCTTGTCTACCATCACTGTGGGTGAGCTCCAATCTGTTCACCTTTCCACCTTCCGAATGATACAGTTATCTTTCATGCACTGCAATTCTACTTGCATCTTGTCCACAAGTGCAGGAGGTAAATGACATGCAGCAGGTGCAAAGGCGGTGGCTTTCATATCCAGCTGCGGAGGATACACATATCCCATGGACAGAGCACCATCACCGTTAAATAAAAATGAACAATACAGATAGTAGGACAATAATGGAACAGAATTCACAGCACCACCTTTAACAATGTAAAACTTTGTTGTCAAGGCTATGCCGTTATCGAGCATAGTGGGTGCAGTTGTATGCTCTGTCTGCAAGGCATACCAACCGCAAGCTTTTATAATCACTGCAGCTGAGCAAATGTCCAGATTGTGAATTGACTCCGATGGAAGAACGTTAACTTCAGCACCTGTATCCACTGTGGACGTCAGTAGTTTACCATTGCTTCCTACCGTATGGGATACCATCTCCAGCACCCTGTCGCATGAGAAGATCATACTATAGGAACCATTGGTCCTATAAAGGGGTCCTGGTAAAGGTGGTGTCATGTGGCTCCATATGGACTTCAGGCTGCCGCACATCGCGAACCAGTGCACTGTGGCACACTCACGTGACGTGCCCTCCCTACCCCCAAGCCCAGCACACAGCAATTCTAGCTGGGCAGGCAGGGAAATTGGACAAGTGGCCAGTACTAACACAGCGGAAACAGTGAGGAGCTGGCAACGTTTGCTGCTGCGGCCACGGAGTGGGAGTAGACAGTATCGTATTACCCTAGTCAACACAACTAGGAGGAGCAGCTGATGGTTTAAGCATAGACACAAAATTAGCAGCCGTTTGAGACACAGAACCCCTTTCAGCCCAAGCCCTCTTAAATGAGCCACTCTTAGCAAACACAGAATCAAAAGTTAGCAATTCTAGCACCTTCAGCCAGTAACCGTTCACCCAGGCACTCATTGGCTACACCAGTCACAAAAATATCCCTGAGCATGATCATCATCATGCGCCCAAATTCACAGTCCTGGGCCAACCAATGCAAACAACATGCAAACTCATGTATGGTTTCGCTGGGCTGCTGGTGAGCTTCTGTGACGATGTGACTCAGCAGGGAGGGGGGAGTGTTGACCTGGGAATGTGCCCTGGGGATGGGAGACCTGAGAGCCTGTCACCTGAGCCAGGAGGGGGAGGGGGAGGTGACACCTCCGCCCAGGAATGTGAACAGAGGCTGCAGCAGGGAACCTGCTGGGTGGGTTTAGTTTCAGTTTGGGGGCTGGGGAGAGGAACACAGGGAACCCCAGGGCTGGGGTCTAAGCTCCCTGCTCCCCCAGAAGGACTTGACTGAGGGGTCCTGGTTGTACCCACAAGCTCTGTTTGGGACTGTTCCTGTTGTCCAATAAACCTTCTGTTTTACTGGCTGGCTGAGAGTCTCAGTGGATCCCAGGAAGAGGGGTGCAGGGCCTGGACTCCCCCACACTCCGTGACAACTGGTGGCAGCGGTGGGATGTACTGCACCCCGTGAACGGCGCTTCCTGCAGTAAGTGACTGGGGAGCAGTAAAACGAAGGGGAATTGACGGGGACCAGGCGTGCTGAAGATTCAGAGAGAGACGGTTTCGGGGGGCGGTTAACCCCTGGGAATGTGTGACCAGAGAGAAAGACTTTTGCAGTAACAGGGTCCCCCAGGGGATTGCAGCGAGCGGTCCCAGGGGCGGAGGAGTCTGCAGCTCGACCCTGGCAAAGAGTCGGTGACCTCAAGAAGGACGGGCACACGAGGGGCTTTTCCTGGAAACCGTGGGAAGCTGCCCGGCCTGCGAGTGGCCAGCAGGGAGATGTACGCTAAACGCCTGAAGAGCGACCTGGTGGAGCTGTGCAGGCAGAGGGGGCTGCGCATCGGGAGGTCCACCAAGGAACAGCTGATTGCCCAGCTGGAGGAGAGGGATCGCTTGGATGACCCGATCCCTGTCCCTGAGGGAAGCTGCCCGGGGGACGCAGCGTGGGCCCTGGGGCCTGACCGGGCTGGGAGGGGTCAGACTGCTGCTGAGGACATCCCGAGACCCTTCCTACCTATGTCCGGGGGAGGGGTTGGGGGAAGCCCAGCGAATACCGAGGGCACCCTGACCCCGGCACCCAGCAGGGGATCCTCCCGGCGGAGCTCCCCATCCCTGGAGCGGAGGCGGCTGGAATGGGAGAGGGAGATGAAAATGAGGGAGCTGGAGGATCATGAAAAACAACGTCAACATGAGCAGGAGGAGAAGGAGAAACAACGTCAACATGAGCGTCAGGAGAAGGAGAAACAACGTCAACATGAGCAGGAGGAGAAGGAGAGGGAGCGTCAGGAGAAGGAGAGGGAGCGTCAGGAGAAGGAGAGGGAGCGTCAGGAGAAGGAGAAACAAAGACAGCATGAACTGGAGCTGGCCAGGCTGAGGAGCAGTGGGGCCCCGGCTGCGGCTGCGGTGAGTGTGGGGGGACCCAAGACGGCAAGGAACTTTGATAAGTGCTTCCTGGCCCAGCGGAAGGAGGGGGAGGACATAGATAGCTTCCTGACGGCCTTTGAGAATGCCTGTGAGCTGCACAGGGTTGACCCTGCAGACAGGCTCCAGTTTCTCACCCCCTTACTGGACCCCAAAGCCGTGGAGGTGTACAGCCGGATGACAGGGCCGGAGGCAGGGGACTATGAACTGTTCAAGCAGGCCCTGCTCTGTGAGTTTGGGCTGACCCCCGAGATGTACCGGAGAAGGTTCCGGAGTCAGCGTAAAACGCCTGAGGTCACCTACCTACAACTGGCCAACCGGATGCAGGGGTATGCCCGCAAGTGGACAGCTGGGGCCCGAGCTAAAGAGGACCTGCTGGACCTAATCGTACTGGAGCAGCTGTATGAACAGTGCCCTTCCGACCTGAGGCTGTGGTTGGTGGACAAAAAGCTCGAGAACCCCCAGCACGCAGGGCAGCTGGCCGACGAGTTTGTGAACAGTCGGTCAGGGGGTAGCCGGGAGGAGCCCCAAAAGAACAGGCCCCCCCCGATGCAGAGAGAGAGTCACCAGGGGGCCTCCCAGCGGGGAAATAGGGAGAACCCCCTCCCAAGGGGAACGCCTGGCGTCGGGCCCCTCCGACCTGCTCGAGGGGACCAACGTGACCTGAGCTGCTATCACTGTGGCCAGAGAGGCCACGTACGGTCCCAGTGCCCCGGGCTCAGGGACAGACTGAGCAGACCCAACCTACCCAGGGTTAACTGGGTAGGGACCCAGCTGGACGAGGGGCAGACGACCCAGGAAAGGGGGCCTACCAGTTTACCACCTGCCCCGGAGGGAAGAGTACCCCAGGCCAGCTCCACCAGAGGGCTGGAGGCTCTGGACTCAGGGTGCTCAGTTTACAGGGTGGGCGCGGGGCTGTCCCTCCGGAGAGAGTGCCTTGTTCCCCTGGAGGTGGATGGGAGGAAGGTCAATGGATACTGGGATACGGGCGCGGAGGTGACGCTGGCCCGGCCCGAGGTGGTGGCCCCAGATCGGGTGGTGCCCAACACCTATCTGACCCTGACAGGGGTGGGCGGGACCCCATTTAAGGTGCCCGTGGCAAGGGTACACCTGAAATGGGGGGCCAAGGAGGGCCCCAAGGATGTGGGGGTACACCACCATTTGCCCACTGAAGTTTTGATGGGGGGAGACCTAGAGGACTGGCCAAGCAAGCCCCAGGCCGCCCTGGTTGTGACGCGTAGCCAGAGCCGGCGAGGGGCACTGCGCCCTGACCTCGGGGAGGGTATCACACCGGAGGCGCAGGACCCTACCCTGGTGGGGAGGGAGGGCCGAGGGGCACGGCTTAGAGAGGCGGAGGCCTCAGACCTGGCCAGCGAGAGGGAACCGGGCCCCGTCCCTGCCCCAGCTGCTGAGTTCCAGGCCGAGTTGAGGAAAGACCCCTCCTTGCGGAAGCTCAGGGACCTGGCCGACCTCAGGGTGGTACGGACCATGAGGAGAGGCTGCCAGGAGAGGTTCCTGTGGGAGAAGGGGTTCCTGTACCGAGAATGGGCTCCCACAAGGGAAGTAGAGTCCTGTGGGATCAGGAGGCAGCTGGTGGTCCCCCAGAAGTATCGCCGCAAGCTCCTGCACCTGGCCCATGACATCCCCCTCGCAGGGCACCAGGGAATCCGGCGCACCCGGCAGAGGTTGCTACAGAACTTTTACTGGCCCGGGGTCTTTACCACGGTCCGGCAGTATTGCCGATCCTGTGACCCCTGTCAGAGGGTGGGGAAGGCCCGGGACAAGGGGAAAGCGGCTTTGAGACCTTTGCCCATCATAGAGGAGCCTTTCCAGAAGGTGGCCATGGACATCGTGGGGCCTCTCAGCAAGACGACCCGGTCGGGGAAGAAATACATTCTGGTGGTGGTAGATTTTGCCACCCGCTACCCCGAGGCAGTGCCCTTAGCTTCCATTGAAGCAGACACCGTGGCCGATGCGCTCCTGACCATTTTCAGCCGAGTGGGGTTCCCCAAGGAAGTCTTGACAGACCAAGGCTCCAACTTCATGTCGGCCCTGCTCCGGTGCTTGTGGGAGAAATGTGGGGTCCGGCACAACTGGGCCTCAGCATATCACCCCCAGTCCAATGGGCTGGTGGAGAGGTTTAACGGGACGCTAAAGATGATGCTGAGAACCTTTATGAATCAGCACCCGCAGGATTGGGACAAGTACTTACCTCACCTGCTGTTCGCGTACAGGGAGGTGCCCCAGGAGTCTACCGGATTTTCGCCTTTCGAACTGTTATATGGCAGGAGGGTGAGGGGCCCCCTGGACCTGATGAGAGACGAATGGGAGGGGAAGGCCACTCCCGATGGAGAGTCAGTGGTGGAGTATGTCCTGATCTTCCGAGAGAGACTGGCTGAACTCATGGGCCTGGCCAGGGAGAATCTGGCCAGAGCCCAGAGGAAGCAGAAGGTCTGGTATGACCGCACGGCACGGGCCCGTGCCTACGCCACCGGGGATCAGGTGATGGTTCTCATCCCAGTGAGAAAGAACAAACTACAGGCCGCCTGGGAGGGCCCTTTCAAGGTCGTCAAGCAGCTCAATGAGGTAAACTATGTGGTGGAGCTGTCAAACCGGGCGCACCACCGCCGGGTGTACCATGTGAATATGATGAAGCCATATTATGCCAGGGGGAATGTGGTGTTGGCCGTGTGTGGACAGTGGGAAGAGCAGGGAGATGACCCTTTAGTAGATCTATTCCCTGGGACCAGAGCTGGTTTCCCCCTGGAAACAATTCCCCTCTCGGATCAGCTAACCCCTGCCCAGCAAGCTGAGGTCAGGGAGGTGCTGCATCCGTACCGACAGCTGTTTTCCAACCAGCCTGGACGCACTAATCTGACTGTCCACCGGGTGCAGACAGGGTCACACCCGCCGATAAGATGCTCCCCCTTCCGAGTCACAGGGAAAACTGCTCAGGACCTGGAAAGAGAGGTCCGGGACATGCTGGCTTTGGGGGTGATCCAGCCATCTGCCAGCCCTTGGGCCTCGCCGGTGGTGCTGGTCCCCAAAAAGGACGGGTCGGTCCGGTTCTGTGTGGACTATCGGAAGCTCAATGCCATCACTGTATCTGATGCCTACCCCATGCCCAGGCCGGACGAGCTCCTAGACAAGCTGGGAGGAGCTCGGTACCTCACCACCATGGACCTTACAAAGGGCTACTGGCAAGTGCCGCTGGATGCAGATGCCCGACTGAAATCGGCCTTTATCACCCCTCTGGGGCTCTATGAGTTCCTGACCCTGCCTTTCGGCCTCAAGGGAGCGCCGGCCACCTTCCAGCGCCTAGTGGACCAGCTCCTGAGGGGGATGGAGAGTTTTGCCGTGGCGTATATTGATGACATCTGTGTCTTTAGCCAGACCTGGGAGGACCACGTGTCCCAGGTTAGACAAGTGCTGGACCGACTCCAGGGGGCTGGGCTGACTGTAAAAGCGGAGAAGTGCAAGGTGGGGATGGCGGAAGTATCTTACCTGGGCCATCGGGTGGGGAGCGGCCGCCTAAAGCCGGAACCAGCCAAGGTGGAGGTGATCAGAGACTGGCCCGCTCCCCACACCAAAAAGCAGGTCCAAGCCTTTATTGGGATGGCAGGATACTACCGAAGATTTGTGCCCCACTTTAGCGCCATCGCCACCCCCATCACGGAGCTATGCAAGAAGGGGAAGCCAGACAAGGTGGTCTGGACCGAGCAGTGCCAGGAGGCTTTCCGGGCGCTGAAGGAGGCTCTGGTCAGTGGCCCAGTTCTGGCAAACCCAGACTTTGACAAGCCCTTTGTGGTGTTCACCGACGCCTCAGACACGGGACTGGGGGCGGTGTTAATGCAGGAGGATGAAAAGGGGGAGAGACACCCCATCGTGTACCTGAGCAAGAAGTTGCTACCCCGGGAGCAACACTACGCGGCCATCGAGAAGGAGTGCCTGGCCATGGTGTGGGCCCTCAAGAAACTAGAGCCCTATCTCTTCGGGCGACACTTCACTGTCTACACCGACCACTCTCCCCTGACCTGGCTGCACCAGATGAAAGGAGCCAACGCCAAGCTCCTGAGATGGAGCCTGCTCCTGCAGGATTACGACATGGACGTGGTCCACGTGAAGGGAAGTGCCAACCTGATAGCGGATGCGCTGTCCCGGAGAGGGGGCCCCGAACTTCCCCAGGTCACTGGTCAGCGTGACCCCGCTCAGTTCAGTCTCGAAGGGGGGAGAGATGTGACGATGTGACTCAGCAGGGAGGGGGGAGTGTTGACCTGGGAATGTGCCCTGGGGATGGGAGACCTGAGAGCCTGTCACCTGAGCCAGGAGGGGGAGGGGGAGGTGACACCTCCGCCCAGGAATGTGAACAGAGGCTGCAGCAGGGAACCTGCTGGGTGGGTTTAGTTTCAGTTTGGGGGCTGGGGAGAGGAACACAGGGAACCCCAGGGCTGGGGTCTAAGCTCCCTGCTCCCCCAGAAGGACTTGACTGAGGGGTCCTGGTTGTACCCACAAGCTCTGTTTGGGACTGTTCCTGTTGTCCAATAAACCTTCTGTTTTACTGGCTGGCTGAGAGTCTCAGTGGATCCCAGGAAGAGGGGTGCAGGGCCTGGACTCCCCCACACTCCGTGACAGCTTCAAAAACAAGTTTTCCTTTTTAAGAGACCAGAAGAGCCAGTGCTAAATCCTCACCGAGGCTCTGCACGGGGGCATGAATGGAGGACTTGGAGTCCGGGAGTCTGTCAAGAAAATCAGTGCCATCACAGCCTAAGCAGTTCTGCAGCAAGGGTAACCAAGCAACCAAGAGGGTTGCATGACCGGCACATAGTTCCAAAGTTCTGAATAAAATATTGCCAGTCAACAGCCAAAGGACGTGCAGGCAGCATGGGTTGCAGACCAGAAGCACCTATTGCAGGATATGCATGTAGTTATCAGTCAAAACACGCAACAGCCATGAACCAGGGAGGTCAGCAAGAGTCTGAATAGAACGTAACAGTCTGAAGAGCAGGTTTGTAGCCCCAGGGCCTGCCTGGCTGTGCACACCGAACGCTACGCACCCACACCACCTTTCCACAGCACGAACAGCAACACTGAGTTCAGGGAGCAGAAACCAGGAAACCAACAGGAACAGGAAGCAGGAAGGTCCCACAAACCCCAGTCATCGCAAGCCCCAAGCTCCACAGCTCTGTCTCCTCGCCAGCGGTGCAAGTAACTTTTATTTGTCCCCGGTATGGGGAGGGGCTAAGGGGGGCACATGACCTCCCCACGTGACCCTCCATGTGACTCTGCCCCACCCCCAGCCTGGGGTCCCCATGCTCTTCCCCTCCCCTCCCCACCCCACGTTACTGGGGGCAGGACTTGGGGTGGTACAGCTGCCGGAGGAGAAGAAGGTAGGCCAGGAACTTACCGTTATACTAATAATTAAAACATAATCCAATTATTTATAATTAATTTATAATTTATAATTAATAAATACCTCGCTCTCATATAGCCTTTTTCATTAGTCGGTTTCAAATCACTTTCTAAAGGTGATCAGTGTCATAATTACAGTCCTGGGATTTCAATCTGCTGAAGGGCTGAGTGCCTTTGGCAAGGTGCCAGACCCCTCAGTACTCAGCCCCTCACTAGTCCAGATTCCCCTAAATACCGCAGAACTTTGTTTAGGTCCCACTTGCACAGGAGTAAGTATACTTAAATATGCAAACACAGAGGTAATCTCATTACCGTCATTGCTTCCTTCTTCCCTTGTTTTCCCTTTTCCTTGTAGTACTTCTGTATTTCTTTCAGCAGGTTTTCTTCCTGTTCTGCCTCTCTGGCTCTTTGAGCTTCTGACAGCGTTTCTAAAGCTTGATATACAGTCTCGCCTAGTCTTAGATGTATTTCCTTTATTTCCTCTGGCCTTGACTTTAAGCCTTCCTTTATATTTTTATATTTCTCCTTGAAGTGATGTATTATATCTTTTACCTTTTCTTCCTCTAGTTCTCTGTATATTTTCTCAAATTCCCTCTCCTGTTGTTCAGTCTTCTCTTTGGCATATTTGTACATCTCATTGCTGTAAGATCGGCCTCCATTCCCCTGCACCATTTCCTCAATCACTTTCCTCAGTTCATTAATCTGCTCATCCCTTTCTGTGCCAGTTGCTTTATTGTTCAAAGCGCAGCATCGGTTCCCACAAACATTAATCAACTTCCGAAGATCTTGGTTATCCAAGTCTCTTATATAATCATTCAGTGAGTCACCTTCTAAGTCTTCTTTCCGGGTGAATAAGACAACCATGTACCTCATTGCTTCAGCCCCAAAAATCTCTCGTATTCGACTGACTGCTGCCGTATCATCTTCAGTGTAACAGCCCAGCTGTGTAACCAGCACCAGAGCATGGGGGCCTGGGCAGGAGAGCATGATACAGCGAGCGATCTCACAGGCAGATGCTTCATCAGGGGCCTTTGTATCAAAAATATCAGGAGTATCGATAACCACAACCTCCCTCCCATCCCATGTTACCCTCTCTTTAGCACAAGTCTCAGTTACTGACTTTTTTACCATGAGCTTGGACTCAAACTTTCTCTCGCCAAGGATGGTGTTTCCTGTCGCACTTTTCCCAGCTCCACTTTTACCAACGAGGACAATTCTCAGTTCACGTCCTCCAGGGTCTTGACCATCAGTATGTGAATCTGTGGGAAAAAAATGAGATTCAGAACATCATTGCACAGGTAATAAGGTAACAATGGAGAGACTGCAGCTGTGAGGATAACTGTTAATGCATACTTCAGCTCAACTCTCTTGCTCCTAATGGAGTTCAAAATGGTGACACCCTGTATGAGTCAACCCAAACGAAAAGAAAAGTACAAATGTACATCATGTACAAATGATGCAAGTTTAACTATTTACATGGTGTTTTTTGTTGGGATGTTTTCACATGAAACACAAATCTTCTTGGAGAACCCCTTTTATGTCTCTACCTGATTTCCTTTCAGCCACCCAGTAGGGGCCTCTTCCAGTGAACCTTGAGCTCTGTCTGTTGTTCCTGTGAAATCTGCTGTCTGGGATAGGCCCTGTCCATTCTATTCTATTCTAATGGGGAACTCATTACTATCACAACTCTTCCAGCCTCAGCTTCCACAGTTACATTCTGAGGTTCTGGTGGGCAACCATCCTGACATTCTGTCCCCGTGATGTCTTCGCAGATGTTCCTCATGGATAACTTTAAGCTTAGGCCTGGGTTCCAACTGTATTCTGAACGCCACTTAATTTATTTGTGTTAGTACTGTGTAGGGTGCCTCCCAAGGTTTGTGCAGCTGAGGGCTCCTAATATTCACTCTGCTAAGATTGTGGAACTGGATCCCCCCTTAAACATCTCCCCACATGACCTTCAATTACAGAGTTTTTTTCAGTTTGTCAGAGGCTGCCCTCACATTTGCTCTAGCAAAGTTATGAACTCTTTCTATTCTGGGTTGTAGGTGTAGGGTTTCTACATAGTCCAGATGGTTCAAATCCCTCTGTTCCTCTTCAGGGACTCCATTCTAGAGGTTTGCTGGGGTGCTGAGCTCCTGCCCAAACATGAGGAGTTCTGGGGTACGCTTTGAACTCTCATAGCCTGCTGTTCTATCAGCCATCACAAGGAATGGGACATGCTGGTGTCCATCCATTTGGTGTGTTGTTCAACAGTAGCCAGCTGAGCCCACAGCATCCTATTGAACCTTCCCCCCCTCCACCCCCAAAAGACTGTGTGTGTGCTGGGGTGGGGTGAGTTGGGGATCCTTAGAGTCTCACAAACCTGCTGAAACACTTTGGAGTCACAGTTTCTCCTTTGATCCATGCAGTGGCGGATTAGCCAATGGGCCCCTGGGCCCCATCCAATTAGGGGGCCTGGAAAAATGGGCACCCCACCCCCAGGAGACAAGCGCCAGGGCAGGTCAGGGGAAGTCTTCGCGCCCTGCCCCTACTCCCTGGAAGCAGTGCTGGATGGAGTGGGGGAAGCCGATGTGCCCCTACCCCGCTCTGCTCCCTGGCAGGAGCGCTGGGCAGGCAGGGTGGGGCAGGGGAAGCCCCTGCTCCCTGACTCCGCTATGCTCCCTGGCAGAAGCTCCAGACAGCAGGGGATGCCCCAGCACCGGGACCCCATCTGCAGCCATGAGACTAGAGGAGCTCTAGCTCCTTGCCTCAGCCTCAGGGCTGGGGAAACTGTCACTCCCTGCTGCAGCCCCAGGGAGCAAACGGGGGGCTGCAGTGTGCGGGGGCAGAATGGGGCAGGACCGTGGGTAGAACAAGGGTGGGGCCGTCGGAGAAGGGAGAGAACGGTGTGAGGCCCTGAGCAGGGCTGCAGGTGGAAGGGGCAGAATAGGGGTGGGACAGTGGGCAGCAGGTGTGGGGAGGGGTCCCCCACTTGCTCTGGCCCAGGGCCCCACGGAACCTTAATCTGCCCCTAGATTCCTGTGCAACTCACTTGGGACCCCAGATCTGGTGAAGAATTCATTCACTAGAACCCCTGCTACCGTCACAGCCTCTGGATTGCACATTGGATAAGCCTCAGGCCATTTTGTGAAGTATCTGTCACTACCAGCAAATACTGATTGCCAGCATCTGTGTCAGGCAGAGGCCCCAGCTCACCGACAGCAATGCACTCCCTTGGTGCTCGAGATACTGCTGCAAAGGGCCCTCCCTGTGTTAGGGGCGGCTGCTGTAAGACTTGCGGACTGATAGACCCACCCCATTTGTGAGCCTAATGATGAGAAATTGGATAAAAGTATATACAATATTCTAAGCACATGTAACAGGAAATGATGATGGCAAAAAGGTACAAAAAAGGGAGACAGAAAGACACATTAGCCCAAATGAAAAGGTCTCCTGCTAGAGATTCATAGATTCCAAGGCCTGAAGGGACCATTGTGATCATCTAATCTGACCCCTTCTGACAGGTAGAGGGCTGGGTTTACCAGTGGTGTCACCTAGTGGTTAGGTCACTGGGCCTCCACTCCCCACAAACCTCATCTTCAACAACAACTCTTGCTGACATACCCTCCAATTGGGTCACCAATTCATGCCCCTTTCTGGAGTAACAGAGTTCAAAAAAATATACAGAGTCCCAAGGCCCTACCTGTGATGAGGATGTAAGTCCACCTCCTGACCCCTATAGGTGGACTTACATCCCCCCCTTGCTTCGGGGCTTTGAATGTCTCTACTCTCTCCTTACTTCTGAGAGGGCTGCTTCCGAGGGCATAAACCTCCCTTCCCTGTGATAAGGACCTGGGCCCTCTCTCTTCAATGGGCTCCAACCCAGGGCCCTATGAGAGGCAACAGTATCAAGGACCCTGGAGCACCTCAAGGGTGCCTCCTTTGGCCACTTCCTACCATTCGCCTCCCCTAAAAGACTCAAAGTTCAACATAAGAGAGGAGAAATCCAGCTGGGCTCAGCTGGTAGCCTCTTCCTGAGAGTGAAAGCTTCTGCAGTTCCCCCATGGAGCTCTCAGTGTACGGGGAGACTTTGGCAAACCAGTAAAGTGCCTGAAACCACTATGGCTTATTGCTAAAAGCAGCCAAGTCAGCAGGCTGTAAATTAGCCAAGTCAGCAGGCTTGGCTTAACCAAGGCAGGAGGGGGTGCCACAGAAAGGGCAGCTTGACCCCGCCTCCTTCCTGATACGAATTGTGTGGAAGTGGCTGATACATGCATTTTCGAAGAGCAGGATGTGCCCCAGGAATGTCTATTGGGGCCTCAAGGCTGCAAACTCTGGAAAACCCCACACCTGGTTAATCGATAATCAGAAGGAACCTCTTGCTTGACTATTGAAACTGCTTACTTAACAAGTTTGCTTTAAGGGACATATCATTCTATTACTAATGTATAAATAAGGGGAAAAAGTTTGAGGTCGGGGGGACTCTTCAGGACTGGACTCTCCCTCTGGATGCATCTTGTGTTCCCCAGCGGCAGACAGGCTGCTGCTGTGCCACTCGAGAGCCACACTCAGCTTTGGTAATTATCAAGGGTTGTGGGTGTTTTACTAACCTCTTGCGGACGTGTGTATGGGGCTTGAGACTAAGTAAAGTTTAGCTTTAAGTGAAAGCACTCTTGTGTTGTCCTGTTTGTGCCAGCCATCGACTGGTCGGACGGCCGTGTCTCCCCTGATTTATTTCCTGACACCACCTCGCACAGAGTAAAAGTTACCAAGAGCTTTAGGTTGAAAGAACCCCGGGTAACATAAGGATAGGTCTGTCTACTTCTGAGCTGTCTGGCTCCTTTTTATGCTCCTCCTCCAGCAGGAGCAGATTGTACAGGTGGTGGGGGCAGAGTCACCTGTGCCCAGAACTTCTCCTTAACTCCTTCAGTTCCAGTGTGGAACCATATACCCCATCAGACCACTGTGTAACACAGGCCATAGAATCCTCCCAAAATAATTCCTTACCACAGATCTTTTAGAAAAACATCCAACCTTGATTTTAAAATTACCAAATTCCTGTGAGCAACTTAAAGAAGTATGGGCTGGATGAATGGACTATAAGGTGAATAGAAAGCTGGCTAGATCGTCGGGCTGAATGGGTAGTGATCAATGGCTCCATGTCTAGTTGGCAGCCAGTATCAAGCGGAGTGCCCCAAGGGTCGGTCCTGGGGCCGGTTTTGTTCAATATCTTCATAAATGATCTGGAGGATGGCGTGGATTGCACCCTCAGTAAGTTTGCAGATGACAATATACTGGGAGGAGAGGTAGATATGCTGGAGGGCAGGGATAGGATACAGAGGGACTAGACAATTTAGAGGATTGGGCCAAAAGAAATCTGATGAGGTTCAACAAAAACAAGTGCAGAGTCATAGAATCATAGAATTGGAAGGGACCTCTGGAGGTCATCTAGTCCAACCCCCTGCCCAGAGCAGGACCAATCCCAACTAAATCATCCCAGCCAGGGCTTTGTCAAGCCTGACCATAAAAACTTCTAAGGAAGGAGATTCTACCACCTCCCTAGGTAACGCATTCCAGTCCTGCACTTAGGACGGAAGAACCCAATGCACTGCTACAGATAGGGACCAAATGGCTAGGCAGCAGTTCTGCAGAAAAGGACCTAGGGGTTACAGTGGATGAGAAGCTGGATATGAGTCAACAGTGTGCCCTTGTTGCCAAGAAGGCCAGTGGCATTTTGGGTTGTATAAGAAGGGGCATTTCCAGCAGGTTGAGGGACATGATCATTCCCCTCTATTTGGCATTGGTGAGGCCTCATCTGGAGTACTGTGTCCAGTTTTGGGCCCCACACCACAAGAAGTATGTGGATAAATTGGAAAGAGTCCAGTGGAGGGCAACAAAAATGATTAGGGGGCTGGAGCACATGACTTATGAGGAGAGGCTGAGGGAACTGGGATTATTTAGTCTGCAGAAGAGAAGAATGAGGGGGGATTTGATAGCTGAGGGGGGATTTGATAGCTGCGTTCAGCTACCTGAAAGGGGGTTCCAAAGAGGATGGATTTCGACTGGTGAGGTTTGCGATGGTCCTTACCTCCTGAGGGAGTTCATTTACCATCTGAGACCAGCCTCCCAGAAAGTTCTGTCTACTGCACACATGTTTTTCCTTATTGTAGAGAGTTCCATTGTGCCAGAGGAGCAAAGCTGTTTGACCATAGTCTTCATCCCAGAGCTAGAGGCTCCTTTACATGTTCTATGCCCTGGGGCCAAGCTATGGAACACCTTGAAGAGAAGGACTGAGATCTTGAACTTGATTCAATATTCTGTGGAGAGAGCAGAGGGCAGGTGTGATGTGCTTACAGTAGCCCATGTTGCTGAGGAGATGCACTGCAGCATTCTGTACTGATTGGCATTTCCTAAGTGCTGAAGGTTTCATGCCCAGGTATATCACATTGCTGTAATCCAGCTGAGAGGTGATGGGAGTAAGGATAATAGACCTGGGGGGTGCAAGTGGTGTTGTCTCCGATCCTCCCAGTCAAGGGTAAGGGCCCAGGCAGAGGTGGTAGATGTGGTATATCTTGACTTTAGTAAGGCTTTTGATACTGTCTCACATAACTTTCTGATAAATAAACTAGGGAAATACAACCTAGATGGAGCTACTATAAAGTGAGTGCATAACTAGTTGGAAAACTGTTCCCAGAGAGTATTTATCAGTGGTTCACAGTCAAGCTGGAAGGGCCTTTGAGTGGGGTCCTGCAGGGATCAGTTCTGGGTCTGGTTCTATTCATATATCTTCATCAGTTATTTGGATATTGTCATAGAGAGTACACTCATAAAGTTTGCAAAAGATACCAAAATGAAAGGGTTGTCAGTGCTTTGAAGGATAGGATAAAATTCAAAATGATCTGGACAAACTGGAGAAAAGGTCTGAATGAAATAGAATTAAATTCAATAAGTACTCCACTTTGGAAGGAACAATCAGATGCACACACACAAAATGGGAAGTGACTGCCTAGGAAGGAGTACTGCGGAAAGGGATCTGGGGGTCATAGTGAACCACCAGCTAAATATGAGTCAACAGTGTAACACAGTTCACAAAAAGTAAACATCATTCTGGGATGTATTAGCAGGAGTGTTGTAAGCAAGACACAAGAATTGATTCTTCTGCTCTTCTCCGCACTGATTAGGCCTCAACTCGAGTATTGTGTCCAGTTCTGGGTGCCACATTTCAGGAAAGATGTGGACAAGTTGGAGAAAGTCCAGAGAAGAGCAATAAAAATGATGAAAGGTCTAGAAAACATGATCTATGAGGGTAGATTGAAAAAAAATGGGTTTGTTTAGTCTGGAGAAGAGAAGTCTGAGAGGGGACATGATAACAGTTTTCAAGTAAGGTTGTTACCAGGAGGAGGCAGAAAAAATGTTCTTCTTAACTTATGAGGGTAGGAGGAGAAGCAATGGGCTTAAATAGCAGCAAGGCAGGTTTAGGTTGGATATTAGGAAAAAACCTGCTAACTGTCAGGGTGGTTAAGCAGTGGAATAAAATGCCTACGGAGATTATGGAAACTCCATCATAAGAGATTTTTAATAGTCGGTTAGACAAACCCCTGTCAGGAATGGTCTAGATAATACGTAGTCCTGCCCTGAGTGCAGGAGACTGGACTAGATGACCTCTCAAGGTCCCTTCCAGTCCTATGATTCTTAGACTCTATGAAAGCTTGAACGACTGAGGTCAGGTGATTGTCTGCCAGGATGGGACGAAGTCTCCTAGACAATGGTAAAGCTAATATGGGGTGGGAAAGCAACCCTCCCACTCCCCCGGCCGCCTTTAGGTGTATGTGTCATGCTTGTTCAAGGTATATGGCATGAATTTTCACACAGGGGCAGAAAGCAAGCCCACCCCACCCTCACACAGCAATGGTAGCTCCTGTGGTTGGGCCTTTCTCTCCCTCCAGGCATTGCAACATGGAGCACAGGGTCACATGGTGCTGTGAACCCATTCACTATATCATAATGCCAACCACGCATATTTGGCCTGGCTGTCCCTCTGTCATGATAGGGGGGAGGCCAGGCGAAATCTGAATAGCACCGTGACTCTGTGCACCAAGCCACAATGCCAGAAGTGGGAAGCCAGACTCCCCCCTGCATGGGCTGGAGCCGCTGCTGCTGGGGGAGTGCAGGTGATCTCACTCTCCAGCCTACGACCAGTGACTCATCTCCCTCCTTGTTCCAAAACCTGGCTCTGCCACTGCTCCTAGTTTATTGGAGATGACAGCATTACTTACAGATGCTGCTATGTGAGAGCTTAGCATTAACAAGAAATCTATGAGTGCTCCTGTCATAAACATACAGCTAAGGGGCGCATACAATCCCTCCTGAGCAGCTGTACTAAATTCTTACCTGTAAGGGGTTAAGAAGCTCAAATAACCTTGTTGGCACCTGAACAAAAGGACCAATAAGGTAAGAAGATACTTTCAAATGGTGGTGGGGGGGTGTTTGTGCTCTCTTTGTTGTTCCCTCTCTAAACGGAGAGAGAGACCAGGCAGGAAAAAACATCTCCTGAAAACTTACCTGAAAAGAGAATCTAAGCTTACAGACATGGTAAGCAAGGGCAAGGAAATGTGTTAGATTATCTTTTGTTTTAGCTTGTGAATTTTTCCTATGCTTAGAGGGAGTTTTATTCCTTTTTTTTTTTGTAACTTTGAAGCTGAGCCTAGAGGGGAATCCTCTGTGTTTTAAATCTTTTTATTACCCTGTAAAGTTACCTTCCATCCTGATTTTGCAGGTGTGATTCTCTACTTTTTTATAAATAAAATTATTCTTCAAAGAACCTGATGGAGTGGTCTGTGCTCACATTGTAACCAATTGGTTGGTATATTATTCTCAAGCCTTCCCAGGAAAGGAGGTGAAGGGGTTTGGGGGAATATTTTGGGGGAACAGGGCCTCTAAGTCACCCTTTTCCTGAATTTTTGTAAATCACTTGGTGGTGGCAGTAATACCATTCAAAGACAAGGAAAGGAATTGTACCTTGGGGAACTTTTAACCTAAGCTGGTAGAACATAAGTTTAGGGGGTCTTCCAAGAGGGTCCCCACATCTGTACCCCAGAGTTCAGAGTGGGGAGGGAATCCTGACAGCTCCTAAACTACAGATTGAACCGACCAATTGTGGTGTGAACCTTCAACCAAAGGAGGCTTCGCCATGACTTCAAACTCTTCAAAATGCAGTCCTCTGCTCACCAAGGTCATCTCTGTCTTGCTTGAGTTCAGCATGCAAAGGATAGCTAGAGCTGTGTGGCATTTGCATGTTGGTGGCACTTTAGCCCATTTCATTTGACCAGTTCACTTAAAGGCTTCAGGTGGATGTTCAAAAGGACAAGAGAGAGAACTGATCCCATCAGGGATTCCACAAGTGAGGAATCAAGGGGTGGAGGTGCCATTTCTCATTACTACTCATTGGATGTATATATATCTATATCTATATCTGTAATGTGTTGCGAAGTTATGTTAACTATATATATGTTCTGCTTTTCCTACAATTCTGTTCACCCATATCAATATCCCCCCACACTTGGTATGAGTACTCAAAATATGAGATGGGAGAATATAGGGAGGTACCAAGGACAAAGCTGGCACAAACTAGTTGGTTAAACTTAACCTTTATGTAACATGTAAAAAGTTTTGTAACTTGTAAAAATCAGACTATAAACACTATGAGCTGAAGTGCATATGCTTGAATTACAAGCTCTGGGTAAGATGAAAATGCTGCGAGATAAGAATTGATTCCTGGACGGAGGATATCATAGAATCATAGAATCATAGAATATCAGGGTTGGAAGGGACCCCAGAAGGTCATCTAGTCCAACCCCCTGCTCAAAGCAGGACCAATTCCCAGTTAAATCATCCCAGCCAGGGCTTTGTCAAGCCTGACCTTAAAAACCTCGAAGGAAGGAGATTCTACCACCTCCCTAGGTAACGCATTCCAGTGTTTCACCACCCTCTTAGTGAAAAAGTTTTTCCTAATATCCAATCTAAACCTCCCCCACTGCAACTTGAGACCATTACTCCTCGTTCTGTCATCTGTTACCATTGAGAACAGTCTAGAGCCATCCTCTTTGGAACCCCCTTTCAGGTAGTTGAAAGCAGCTATCAAATCCCCCCTCATTCTTCTCTTCTGCAGGCTAAACAATCCCAGCTCCCTCAGCCTCTCCTCATAACTCATGTGTTCCAGTCCCCTAATCATTTTTGTTGCCCTTCGCTGGACTCTCTCCAATTTATCCACATCCTTCTTGAAGTGTGGGGCCCAAAACTGGACACAGTACTCCAGATGAGGCCTCACCAATGTCGAATAGAGGGGAACGATCACGTCCCTCGATCTGCTCGCTATGCCCCTACTTATACATCCCAAAATGCCATTGGCCTTCTTGGCAACAAGGGCACACTGCTGACTCATATCCAGCTTCTCGTCCACTGTCACCCCTAGGTCCTTTTCTGCAGAACTGCTGCCTAGCCATTCGGTCCCTAGTCTGTAGCTGTGCATTGGGTTCTTCCGTCCTAAGTGCAGGACCCTGCACTTATCCTTATTGAACCTCATCAGATTCCTTTTGGCCCAATCTTCCAATTGGTCTAGGTCCTTCTGTATCCTATCCCTCCCCTCCAGCGTATCTACCACTCCTCCCAGTTTAGTATCATCCGCAAATTTGCTGAGAGTGCAATCCACACCATCCTCCAGATCATTTATGAAGATATTGAATAAAACCGGCCCCAGGACCGACCCTTGGGGTACTCCACTTGATACCGGCTGCCAACTAGACACAGAGCCATTGATCACTACCCGTTGAGCCCGACAATTTAGCCAGCTTTCTACCCACCTTATAGTGCATTCATCCAGCCCATACTTCCTTAACTTGCTGACAAGAATACTATGGGAGACCGTGTCAAAAGCTTTGCTAAAGTCAAGAAACAATACATCCACTGCTTTCCCTTCATCCACAGAACCAGTAATCTCATCATAAAAGGCGATTAGATTAGTCAGGCATGACCTTCCCTTGGTGAATCCATGCTGGCTGTTCCTGATCACTTTCCTCTCATGCAAGTGCTTCAGGATTGATTCTTTGAGGACCTGCTCCATGATTTTTCCAGGGACTGAGGTGAGGCTGACTGGCCTGTAGTTCCCAGGATCTTCCTTCTTCCCTTTTTTAAAGATTGGCACTACATTAGCCTTTTTCCAGTCATCCGGGACTTCCCCGGTTCGCCACGAGTTTTCAAAGATAATGGCCAGTGGCTCTGCAATCACAGCCGCCAATTCCTTCAGCACTCTCGGATGCAACTCGTCCGGCCCCATGGACTTGTGCACGTCCAGCTTTTCTAAATAGTCCCTAACCGCCTCTATCTCCACAGAGGGCTGGCCATCTCTTCCGCATTTTGTGATGCCCAGCGCAGCAGTCTGGGAGCTGACCTTGTTAGTGAAAACAGAGGCAAAAAAAAAAAAAGCAGGATATGTACGTCTCCTTTTTGTACTGTACTGTTTTGTCTTCAGACAATACATTTGGCTGAGTTCAGCTATTTGCATTTTTAAGAACAAACCGTGAGTTGTAGTCTAACAATTGGCTACACCTTTTAGTCAATACTCTCAAACCATTTTAGCACATTACCTTGGTCCCCTGCCACCTCATCATGGCAAAAGAACAGTATCTCATGGTCAACAGTACAGAATGCTGCAGAGAAGTCCAGAAGGATGAGAATGGATGTCTGTCCTCTATCCATTGACAGCAGGAGATCACCCACCAGTGCCACTAAGAACAGTTTCAGACCTATGTCCTGGACTGAATCCAGTTTGAAGCTAGCATTCCAGACCTGGCATAATTAGATGAGCTTGTCATTGGCCTTTGGCTAGCTTCTCTATGAGTTTGCTCAGGAAGGGAAGGTCCTCTCCACTGAACGTGACATTGGCTAGGTTGGTCAGGAGTGGCACCAGTTGTTCTTGACTTTCACAAGCCAGGAAGGGCCTGGGTTGAGATTCCTTTAGGATGTGCAGAACTTCTTGATGAGTGAATGTGTTGAACTCTGGGAGTGCAGGTGGGCTGCTGGTTGGTGGGAGGAGGTGGAGGGAATCCAGGCTTCCTGAAGGTCTGAGAAGGCTTCCTGAAGGTGTGTAATCATTTTAGCACAGTTGGATTTCTGGTTTTAGAACAATAGGATGATAGTTCTTGGCAGTGTTCAGTTCTGGTGCAAGTTGCAAGCAACCAGGAGTGATGAAACAATTTACCACCCTGGATAGCTCCTAGGGGAAAGATTGGCAGCCTCAATGGAGGCTGATGGGAAGTTTCTCATGGTCTGTAATGTCTGGTTTGTCTACACTTTGAGCTGGGAGTGTGATTCCCTGGGCTTGAGGAGACAGACCAGCGCTCACTCTGATTGAGCTAGTGTGCTAAAAATAGAGTGTAGCCATGGCAGCGCAAACCGAAGGAGGGGACATTCACCCTGAGTACATACCTATCCAAGGCCATAGGCACACATCTCAGGGCAGCTCACATTTGAGATAGCACAGGTCTGTCTCCTTGAGCTGGGAACTACACCCCCAGCATAAAGTGCAGACATCCTCCATTACAGCCTCAGCATAGGCTTGTAGGAATTCGTTATGTTTCATCCTGTCTGCACCTGCCTTCATTTTCTGCCAGTGGTGCTTGAGTTTCCACCCCCTCTTCATCTGGAGAAGGATGTCATGGTGTGTGGCAATGGGGAGGGAGGGGCTATTTGGGGGCCAACAGGTCAATGGTCTAGGCTAGCATAGAATGATGATGATTCACCAAATCCTTGATAACTTGTCCTGTGGGTTGTGTGCTGTTGTTATCTAGCAAGCTTTGGAACTTGTTAGAATCTGTGATTCCTTGTGGTTGAATCAGGACCCACTGGTCTTTCTTGTTGCCTAGGCCCAGGAAGGTCTCTGGCCATTGCCCTAATATGGTGATGGTCTGTCCAAGGCATTGGCTGTGCTCTGATGTCCTTTATCTTGATATCTAGGCGTAAGAGGAAGTCCAGTGTGCGACCAGCTGTGTGGGCTGGACCAGAAATGACCTGTAAAACTACTAGGGAGGAAAAGGAGGAGATGAGTTCTGGGGCAACCATGGCCTCGTTAATATGCATTTTGAAGTTTCCTAGGATGAAAAATCTGGGGTATTTCACCACCACTGCTGACAAGATATCAATGAGTTCCTTTATGAACCCTTTAGTCTGTTTCAGAGGGGTAGCCGTGTTAGTCTGTTTCAGCAAAAACAATGAGGAGTCCTGTGGCACCTTAAAGACAAACACATTTATTTGGGCATTAGCTTTCATGGGCTGGAACCCACTTTGTCAGATCCTTTAGTCTGTGGTTGTCTGTAAATGAGCATAAAATCTGTTAACTTTGACTCTGGTTTCTACTGCCATGTGAATGAATTTGAATAAAGTTGTCTTACCTGAGGCACCTCTCTGGGATTTGATATATGTAGAGACAATGAATGCAGGGCCATCTGCCTTTCTGTCCTGCCTGGGGCTGTGATGTATGGCGTGTCTGGGGAGGCTGAGGTGGGCTGGAACAGGTCTTGTTCCAGCCCAGTCTCAGTGAGGCAGGATACACTGAGTGCTTCATCACTGATAAGGTCATGTATTGTTCGTTAGTGGCAGATCATACATTGATCAGCATCAGCTTTAGTTTCTGATGCACTGTGCTTGGATCAGATCTGGATAACTCAATCTCTTTTCTGGGGGTAAACTCTTCAGCACCACCAGAGGGCTGCTATAACTGCCATCCCTCACCGACTCTTCATGTTCCTAGCCACTCATTTTGGCTGAGATGATGAACTGAACCAAAGGAGCCTTCTGGGGGGGGTCCCCCCACAGCAAAGATAGTACTTTGTCCCATCTCGACAGTACAAATCTACCTCTCCCATCTGGGCTATTGTGGGTTACAAATGATGTTACAACTATCTAGTCTGAGCCAAAGTTCTCTGTCCCAATTCCACTCCCAGGTGGCTGATTTCCTCAGTGTTCTGTGACTCTTTGACTTTCTTCTTTGAATGATTTTTCAGCTCCTTAAGTCCTTGCTGCAGCTCGTCTCCCTTACCAAGTACCAAGTGGGACAGAGCTTTCCTGGTCTCCCAGTTTTTGTGGAAAACTTTCTGATTCATGACAGTCAGGTTGTGGGTCACCTCATCAATTCGCCTTGGCAACCCAGAGGTAGTTGTATAAAGGGGATTCAAGTTCTGCTCGGAACGCTTTGTAACTGCTTTCCCAACCAAGATTCTCTCCGTCCTTCCTGGGAAGCTTTGAGATGTTGCTCTAGTCTGTAACAATATGGCTTTTCTGTAGCCATGTTGGAATGCCTGAACCAAAGCCGCCTTCTGCAGCCGGACTGAAGTAGCAGCAGCCATTAGCTGTCGGCCTGGAGTCACATACGCACATTCCATCTAAAATGTGTTAAAAGTGTCACACCAGGCTGTGAGGGGGGGGCTTTGCCCTGATAGCTCCCCACCGTCACCAGATAAAGAAACAGATCTCAAGATGGGTAAAGAAAACTTAAGTAACACCATTCTGTCTGGCAAGAAACTGCTTATCCATAGAGAATGTTGTGGAATCCTCATTGTATGATCATTGTCATTTCACTTTCCTATTGATTGACTGTGTGATCTCTATCTGGTTTGTAACTGTTTCTGTCTGCTGTACAATTACTTTTGTTAGGTGTAAATCAATTAAGGTGGTGGGGTATGATTGGTTAGGTAATTTTTTTATGACTGGTTAGTAAAATTATACTAAAATAATTGGTTAAGATATAGCTAGGCAAGACTCAAGTTTCATTATATAAACTGCGGTCCAAGAAGGAGATAAAGAGAGGAAGAAGATTGGAAGTAAAAAAAGCAGAAGGAAGGAAGAAAAAGGCTGAAGAAGACCAAAGGAGACAAGGAACCCCAAGGAGAACTCACCTCCAAGACCCAGCCTAAGATAACAGCTGCCAGGACTCTCCTGCACAACCATGATGTGCAGCCTCTAAGATCCAGAGACTGACCTTGCCTGGCCAACAGGGGAAGCTTGCCTGCCTATACCAGGATTGGTGAGCATGACACTGTGTGCTTAGTATGTGTATTCTGTTTGGGAATTGTCAATAAATAGAGGATAAGGATATTACTGTTTGAGGGTCTTTCAGTGGCTAAAGATCCTGCCAACCTGCAGGAAGATGCACCCTGAGCCCTAGGAATTGGATAAGGGTGGGTGTATAAATTAACAGGGTTGCACCTTAAGCCCTAGGAATTGGGTAAAGGTGTGTGTGTCCCTACAGTGTGGAAGAGTTAGAGAAATTTGTGCAGGTAACAATTCCTTCTGTGAAGTCTGGCACATTTGTTTTTGGTCTTGTTTTAATTTATTTTATTAAGCCTCCCGCTCTCCAGTTTTAGGTCTTTCTTTAGGTTTTATTTTAATTCCTTTTGTAAAGCTCTTGTTTTAGGTTCTTTTGGACATCTGTAACTTTTGTCAGTATGTCTCTCATTTCTTCCATCTTGATTCAACAGGAATACCAGCTCACAATTTCTCTCCTTGAAAACTGGCTCTCACTCCTGACATCAATGTTACTCCTTTTTAGCCCAGCCATAGTCAATATTCGAGACCTTGTTTTTTGGGAAAAACTTTTGTACATGCTAGGGATGGTAACAAGACCCATCACAGTCACAGAGATGCCCTTGGGACTGTCACCTGATGTGCTGAAATTACCTCTGAGCCTGTTTTCCCTTCCAGCTTGTGACTCCAGAGCCCTGCCTTGTTGAGCCAGACATGCTAACCTGCTGCAACACAGACCCAGGGTCTGGGCCACACCCCCAAAGCTGCAGACTTTAAGTGAAAACACCTCAGCAGGTTACCTGCCTCCAGCACCCAGACACCCAGACATGGTCACATGTCACTGTAAGACCATGTGGGAGTAGGAAAAGAAAAAGAGGGTTTAAGTACAGCCATTTAAGTGTCAGAGACAGAGCAACTGTTAAGCTAAGTCTTAGCCTAATATCGTGAGACCTGTAGAAGCAGGGCTCATGTCAGAAGCAAGTGGGAAAGCAGCAGAACAGAGTTAGTGTGACTAGCCTTGAAATAACGATGTTTTGAGAAGAGTAGTGAAAAATACTGGAATGGACAGGAACTAACATAAACATAAGATATAGATGTTTTTAAATAATACATGCCACGAAAGAGTATAAATGCTTGTGTGTTATTGTTTGTATTTCAAAGAAACTGAGGCAGAGATGCTCTGTGTCAGCTGTGTTTTTCCCTTGCAATTGCTCGAATAAAACTGTCTCTGACTTGTTGCTGACAACCTAAGAGTGAAGACTGTCTCCATTCTTCCTGCTTTGGCCCACAGGTACACAGGAAAGCTTGCAGGTAGATAAACCATTTACAACCAATTGTCCTAGTCAATGGGAGCCTTCAAGATTCTAAACCACCACTAATGGCCCACACTTTGCATCATTACAATAGGACCTCAGAGTTATACTTCATATTTCTAGCTTCAGATACAAGAATGATACATGCATACAAATAGGGGGAATATATTCAGTAGGTTATAACCTTTGTTATGATACCTTACAGGAGACCTTTTGCAGAAAGCATATTCCAGTTCCATTATATTTACACTTATAAGCATATTTCCATAAAACGCATGGAGTGCAACATCGCAGGCACCATCTTTGTACAGCACAGTGGGGTCCTGGTCTATAACTAGGACTTTCTAGGCACTCTGGTAAAACAAATAATAGCTGCCTAATTTGAACCCATTACTATTCAGCCCAGGGTGCCCCACTTTCTCTAGGGTATATTATTTCTAGTGTATTCCCCTTTCGTAAACTAAGTTACTTGACAGTTTAAAAACATGACAAATCAACTCCAAATAAACAACCGTATGGACCTGCATTACGGTGAATGTATAGAGATTAAGACTGTCAGAGCCAGCTGTTCCCCTTTCTCTTATAGAGAAAGCAGGAGTGTCTTTTTTCCCTTCACACCTCCTAGCTCTGGGACTTACAAAAGGGATATGGCGAGTGGGAAAACTTAATACCAGATTTGTTTGTTTTCCAACATTGCAGTTGGGGCATTTTAACTCTCCCAGTTAGGAAGGGTGCATTGATCATCAAACCACAATTGTAACTCGATATTAAATATATTTGTGTGGTGACTATCACTTACAGCGGATGTGTAGCCTGGAGCCGAGACTATCATGCACATTTCCTCCAAGATCAGTTCAAGAAAGTTTCAGTTACCCCCAAACAATATTATAAATAAGTCTCTGCTATACCTTTTAATCATCACCTATGCGTGTTCTCATCCCTCCATAGAAATGGGGATCAAACAGTTTTTGGTATATCTAGATCCCAAAGAGAGAAAAATCATTGTCCTTTGTAAGGCAGGAACATGTTCAGTGACAAGCCTCACCGAGAGAAGGGTTTTTTTCTGACATTGTAGCCAAGTTTGAACCATCCCCCCTTCCTCACCCCCTGCAATTACCTCTCCCCTTCCGGCTCTGCTCACAGGACATATTGTATCTCCTACAGCTGCAAATCCTTCTGCCTTCTACAACAGCCTTCCAGGCTGCTGCTGCTGCTGCTTTACCCAGAGGGTTGGGAGCTCATCTGCTTTCTTCAGCTTACAAAACAGTCTCAGATGCTCTCGCACAAAGTGCTGGAGTGGCAAAGGGATGAGAGCAAAGCAAAGAATGAGTTCAGTCCCCTTCTGTGCGTGCGTCCAAATGGGTCAGTAAGGCCAAGGGAAGAACAACCTTGGAGAGTTTGACAGGAACTGAGTTTGTGGAGATCAGCTTGTCACAAAGAGCAGTGAGAGGAACACGTGAAAAAAATCAAAATGAAACTAAAGCCCCTAGAGGCTAAGACAAGCAGCTCAGCCACAAATACAGCCATAGTGCAACTGCACTTGAGTCAGGAGAGCCAGTTACAACTCTGCCATGGACATGTCTGATTGCAGTGTTTGCAATGTACAACATAAACAGGACATAATTGTTCTTTCTATATAGACTGTAAACACTGTGGAGCAGGGATTGCTTTTTCTGTGCTGCATGTTCTCCAGCACAAT
Source organism: Lepidochelys kempii (assembly GCF_965140285.1). Lineage (NCBI taxonomy): Eukaryota > Metazoa > Chordata > Testudines > Cheloniidae > Lepidochelys > Lepidochelys kempii. Next base: position 269,661,655 of record NC_136381.1, on the reverse strand, counting down.
GGGGTCCTGATCCTGGTCACTGTAATACAAATGATACACAATTCTCTTCCGTATCATTTATCTGTAATTCTGCAGCTGTGGAATTTACTATGGAGCCTAGTATTCGCTGCAGAATATCGGCATTCATTCTTAAACCAAAAAAGAGCATAAATATGAGAAGCAGTGCGGGCCGAGGGTTGAGCTGGCCGCTGCTTCCTGCAGCTGCCATTGGCCCGGATTGGCGAACTGTGGCCAGGGGGTGCTGCGGAGCTCCATGCCTGCAGATAATCCAGGTAAACAAATTGTCCCAGACCACCAGTGGCTTACCCTGACGGGCCGGATGCCAAAAGTTGCCGACCCCTGACCTAGACCGTCCCTGACAGGTGTTTGTCTAACCTGTTCTTAAGAACCTCTAATGATGGAGGTTCCACAACCTCCCTGGGCGATTTGGTCCAGCACTTAACCACCCTGACAATTAGGAAGTTTTTTTCTAATGTCCAATTTAAACCTCCCTTGCTGCTGTTTAAGCCCATTGCTCTTGACCTATCCTCAGAGGTTAACAAGAACAATTTTTCACCCTCCTCCTTGTATTAACCCTTTAGGTATTTGAAAACTGTTATCATATCCCCTCTCAGTCTTCTCCTCTCCAGGCTAAATAAACCCATTTTTTTTCAATCTTCCCTCATAGGTCATGTTTTCTAGATCTTTAGGCATTTTTGTTGCTCTTCGCTGGGTGTTCTCCAATTTGTCCACATCTTTCCTGAAATGTGGCACCCAGAACTGGAACAATTCTCAAGTTGAGGCATAATCAGCATGGAGTAGACCGAAATAATTACTTCTTGTGTCTTCCTAACAACACTCCTAATATATCCCAGAATGATGGTTGCTTTTATTTTTGCAACAGTGTTACAATGTTGACTCATATTTAGCTTGTGATCCACTATGACCCCCAGATCCCTTTCCTCACTACTCCTTCCTAGGCAGTCATTTCCCATTCTATATGTGTGCAACTGATTGTTCCTTCATAAGTGAAGTTCTTTGCGTTTGTCCTTATTGAATTTCATCCTGTTTACTTTCGACCATTTCTTCAATTTGTCCAGATAATTTTTAATTTTAATCCTAGTCTCCAAAGCACTTGCAACCCCTCCCAGCTTTGTATAATCTGCAAATGTTATAAGAGTACTGTCTATGCCATTATCTAAATCATTGATGAAGATATTGAACAGAACCAGACCTGGAACTGATCTCTTCAGGACCCCACTCATTGTGCCCTTCCAGCCTGACTGGGAACCACTGATAATTACTCTCTGGGAATGGTTTTCCAAGCAGTTACACACCCACCTTGTAATAGCTCCATCTAGGTTGCCTACCTTGTTTATGAAAATGTCATGGGAGACCATATCAAAAGTCTTACTAAAGTCAAGATATACCACATCTACTGCTTTCCTCCCATCTACAAGGCTTGTTACCCTGTCAAAGAAAGCTATCAGTTTGGTTTGACATGGTTTGTTCTTGACTAATCCATGCTGACTATTATTTATCTAGATGTTTGCAAATTGATTGATTAATTATTTGCTCCATTATCTTTCCGGGTACTGAAGTTAAGCTGACTGGTCTGTAATTCCGCAGGTTATCCTTATTTCCTTTATTAGTATATGGGTTTTTTCATACAATATAAATATCTGTGGAAGTTAAAACTGTTCAAAACTGACCATTCTGTCTGTCAGAACTGTAATGGCAAAATAAACTGAAGAGAGATCTAGAAATATCGTCCATAGTTCTTTGAACTTTTGAAAAGGGATAAAGACAAATACACACCTGACAGTTACTGGTATAAGTTTATGGAAATTATGGACTACAAATGCCCAATCCAAAGGTCAAACCAGAGATGGAACTTGCAGTTAGGGAAGGCAGTGTCTGGCTCAGCAGCAGATCAGGGTTCTACCTGGTTGTACAGACAGCAGCCTGGAATGTCCTCCATGCTTAAATAGTGTGCATGGACCCATCAGAGGCCATGAGGGTGCTGCTAGTTGGAACTTCCATGGGTGGCACTTTCTGGGGGCTAGGGTTTACAGTACATTGGTCATAGCTCTGCTGTGGTGGCCTGGAAGCACTGGAGACAGGGGTTCTGGCCTAACTCATCTTTCCTGCTTAACTCCATTTGACCCTTACCCAAAAGACCCTTTTACCAAGAGAGGGAAGTCAATAGGATTTGGGATACAGGCCAGCACCTCTAAATTAGTGACTGGTAAAATCATCCCTTCTAGAAGTAATAAAGAAACACAGCTAAATGTATGAAAAAACTGAAAATGTAAAAAGAGAGGGGAAGATGTTTTACAATATGTGCAAATAGATCTGTTAAGGAAAAATTAATGTAAAAAGGGCTGTTTGAATCTAAGTGTTAATAAAATCACCCCAATATATTTAATTGGAGGAGGACATAACCAAGTCTTCCAACTCCCCAAGACCCTCCTGATCCAGAGAAGGAAGCCAATAGGATTTGATATGTGACCCCATGCCCCTAGACCCAAGATTTATATGTAGCATAAGCTCTAGAAATTACAAAGAACTGCAGCTAAAATAATGAAAAGCTAAAATGTAAAAAAGACAGAGACATGTTTTAAAATACTTGCAAAGAGCTTTGTTAAGGCAAAGGGAACATTCATAGGTGTACATGTTAGCTCACACACGCCAGCGTGTTTTTCCAAGTGATGAACTGGAGAGAAAACGGCAAAAGATCAAAGTATTTATGATACTTTATAATAATCTGTGGTATAAATTCTATACGTTTAAAGACACAGTAGTTTTTAGAAGGTGAATATTAACCTTTTTACTGAAAAATACACAGAATTTTTCATAACCTTCTGTAAGTATTAAAAGAGAGAGAGAAAAATACAAAAGGTAAGGCATAAGGAATAACTAGGACATTGTAAGTTGTGCCTTCCAGTGTAGCTCATAGAGCTCGCTTAGCTTTTTATAATATTCAGCAGTAACACAAGGAAACTACAGGTCTGTATCCTGTAAGACATCAGTATAAACAACTTAGCATAAGAATAGCCAAGTATATTCATAGAATCATAGAATCATAGAATATCAGGGTTGGAAGGGACCCCAGAAGGTCATCTAGTCCAACCCCCTGCTCAAAGCAGGACCAATTCCCAGTTAAATCATCCCAGCCAGGGCTTTGTCAAGCCTGACCTTAAAAACCTCTAAGGAAGGAGATTCTACCACCTCCCTAGGTAACGCATTCCAGTGTTTCACCACCCTCTTAATGAAAAAGTTTTTCCTAATATCCAATCTAAACCTCCCCCACTGCAACTTGAGACCATTACTCCTCGTTCTGTCATCTGCTACCATTGAGAACAGTCTAGAGCCATCCTCTTTGGAACCCCCTTTCAGGTAGTTGAAAGCAGCTATCAAATCCCCCCTCATTCTTCTCTTCTGCAGGCTAAACAATCCCAGCTCCCTCAGCCTCTCCTCATAACTCATGTGTTCCAGACCCCTAATCATTTTTGTTGCCCTTCGCTGGACTCTCTCCAATTTATCCAAATCCTTCTTAGAATCATAGAATCATAGAATATCAGGGTTGGAAGGGACCCCAGAAGGTCATCTAGTCCAACCCCCTGCTCAAAGCAGGACCAATTCCCAGTTAAATCATCCCAGCCAGGGCTTTGTCAAGCCTGACCTTAAAAACCTCGAAGGAAGGAGATTCTACCACCTCCCTAGGTAACGCATTCCAGTGTTTCACCACCCTCTTAGTGAAAAAGTTTTTCCTAATATCCAATCTAAACCTCCCCCACTGCAACTTGAGACCATTACTCCTCGTTCTGTCATCTGCTACCATTGAGAACAGTCTAGAGCCATCCTCTTTGGAACCCCCTTTCAGGTAGTTGAAAGCAGCTATCAAATCCCCCCTCATTCTTCTCTTCTGCAGGCTAAACAATCCCAGCTCCCTCAGCCTCTCCTCATAACTCATGTGTTCCAGTCCCCTAATCATTTTTGTTGCCCTTCGCTGGACTCTCTCCAATTTATCCACATCCTTCTTGAAGTGTGGGGCCCAAAACTGGACACAGTACTCCAGATGAGGCCTCACCAATGTCGAATAGAGGGGAACGATCACGTCCCTCGATCTGCTCGCTATGCCCCTACTTATACATCCCAAAATGCCATTGGCCTTCTTGGCAACAAGGGCACACTGCTGACTCATATCCAGCTTCTCGTCCACTGTCACCCCTAGGTCCTTTTCTGCAGAACTGCTGCCTAGCCATTCGGTCCCTAGTCTGTAGCTGTGCATTGGGTTCTTCCGTCCTAAGTGCAGGACCCTGCACTTATCCTTATTGAACCTCATCAGATTCCTTTTGGCCCAATCTTCCAATTGGTCTAGGTCCTTCTGTATCCTATCCCTCCCCTCCAGCGTATCTACCACTCCTCCCAGTTTAGTATCATCCGCAAATTTGCTGAGAGTGCAATCCACACCATCCTCCAGATCATTTATGAAGATATTGAATAAAACCGGCCCCAGGACCGACCCTTGGGGCACTCCACTTGATACCGGCTGCCAACTAGACATGGAGCCATTGATCACTACCCGTTGAGCCCGACAATTTAGCCAGCTTTCTACCCACCTTATAGTGCATTCATCCAGCCCATACTTCCTTAACTTGCTGACAAGAATACTATGGGAGACCGTGTCAAAAGCTTTGCTAAAGTCAAGAAACAATACATCCACTGCTTTCCCTTCATCCACAGAACCAGTAATCTCATCATAAAAGGCGATTAGATTAGTCAGGCATGACCTTCCCTTGGTGAATCCATGCTGGCTGTTCCTGATCACTTTCCTCTCATGCAAGTGCTTCAGGATTGATTCTTTGAGGACCTGCTCCATGATTTTTCCAGGGACTGAGGTGAGGCTGACTGGCCTGTAGTTCCCAGGATCTTCCTTCTTCCCTTTTTTAAAGATTGGCACTACATTAGCCTTTTTCCAGTCATCCGGGACTTCCCTGGTTCGCCACGAGTTTTCAAAGATAATGGCCAGTGGCTCTGCAATCACAGCCGCCAATTCCTTCAGCACTCTCGGATGCAACTCGTCCGGCCCCATGGACTTGTGCACGTCCAGCTTTTCTAAATAGTCCCTAACCGCCTCTATCTCCACAGAGGGCTGGCCATCTCTTCCGCATTTTGTGATGCCCAGCGCAGCAGTCTGGGAGCTGACCTTGTTAGTGAAAACAGAGGCAAAAAAAGCATTGAGTACATTAGCTTTTTCCACATCCTCTGTCACTAGGTTGCCTCCCTCATTCAGTAAGGGGCGCACACTTTCCTTGGCTTTCTTCTTGTTGCCAACATACCTGAAGAAACCCTTCTTGTTACTCTTGACATCTCTGGCTAGCTGCAGCTCCAGGTGCGATTTGGCCCTCCTGATTTCATTCCTACATGCCCGAGCAATATTTTTATACTCTTCCCTGGTCATATGTCCAACCTTCCACTTCTTGTAAGCTTCTTTTTTATGTTTAAGATCCGCTAGGATTTCACCATTAAGCCAAGTTGGTCGCCTGCCATATTTACTATTCTTTTGACTCATCGGGATGGTTTGTCCCTGTAACCTCAACAGGGATTCCTTGAAATACAGCCAGCTCTCCTGGACTCCTTTCCCCTTCAAGTTAGTCCCCCAGGGGATCCTGGCCATCCGTTCCCTGAGGGAGTCAAAGTCTGCTTTCCTGTGACCATTGGCTTAGATAAATGGCCTGACAGATACCCTTAGATTTTGGGGAACTAGGACTAGCTTGGTCAGTAACAGGCTTTGGAACCTAATGGTACCAGGCAACTGCAGGAACATGGAAGTTATAGTGGACTGGGATATTTTAGGGTAGAATCATTGGCAGATGTCTAAGCACCAGCTTGCTTGACCAATAGGTGACATAGCTGATAATGAGTTAAATGACATTAATACATTAACCTAGAGGATAAATGCACCCTCAATATTCTGAGGGTGAAGAAGTGGATTTGGACATGGAAGGCTGGACATTAGAATAAATATTCATGATAGGGCTCAGGCCCTATAACAAGGCAAACCACCACGGGGAGGGGGTTAACTTTCCATCTTTTGATCCTTCAGCACTATTATTATCTTCCATCAGTCGTGGGCATTGAGGAACCTGGACCATCAGACTCATTCAGCATGCCAGAGGCAGGGCTTGTCCTTTGTCTCTCACCACCAGGTCCTCAAGGAAGGGTGTGAGCATGCAAGTCTAAAAGCATATGCAAAGAATGATCCCACAGTTATTCCCAATACCGTTCTATGCCTAGCCATTTCTGTGGTTTGCATCTGTTCTGTCTTTATTATTGGTTCTAATAAAAACCACCAAGGCTTGGCTTTGCCCTCTGTGTGAGTGTCCTTGCCAAGCACCTTGCCAAGGTAGTTAACTCATTGGTTTTAGTTCTGTGTTTCCTGGTTCTGGAACAAAAACCTTGTGACCCTCAGCTCATTAATCAGGATCAATTGGCAACAAGTACAAGTATCATCAAGCACTAAAAGGGATCAGGCAACACAAGCAGGTATTTATATTATTTTTGAAAAAGTTCTGTCAATTTATTTTAAATCAGTTCATTCCATGTTTCCCATTTTTTCCTCATATAGCTCAACTGTTAATCTAATATTGGTTTCAGAGAAGCAGCCGTGTTAGTCTGTATTCGCAAAAAGAACAGGAGGACTTGTGGCACCTTAGAGACTAACCAATTTATTTGAGCATGAGCTTTCATGAGCTACAGCTCACTTCATCAGATGCATACTGTGGAAACTGCAGAAGACATTATATACACAGAGACCATGAAACAATACCTCCTCCCACCCCACTCTAATAAATTACTTCATTTCTCTTAGTTCTCTTAATTGTATCCTGGTAGAGGGTATATGTATTTCCAACCAAAGGGATAAAATATGGTTAGTGGGTGCAGCCACTTAAAAACTTCTAAGGAAGGAGATTCCACCACCTCCCTAGGTAATGCATTCCCGTGTTTCATCACCCTCCTAGTGAAATAGTGTTTCCTAATATCCAACCTAAACCTCCCCCACTGCAACTTGAGACCATTGCTTCTTCTTCTGTCATCTGCCACCACAGAGAACAGCCGAGCTCCATCCTCTTTGGAACCCCCCTTCAGGTAGTTGAAGGCTGCTATCAAATCCCCCCTCACTCTTCTCTTCTGCAGACTAAATAACCCGAGTTCCCTCAGCCTCTCCTTGTAAGTCATGTGCCCCAGCCCCTTAATCATTTTTGTTGTCCTCTGTTGGACTCTCTCCAATTTGTCCACATCCCTTCTGTAGTCGGGGGGACCAAAACTGGACACAATACTCCAGGCATGGCCTCACCAATGCCGATTAAAGGGGAATAATCACATCCCTCAATCTGCTGGCAATGCTCCTACTAATACAGCCCAATATGCCATTGGTCTTCTTGGTAACAAGGGCACACTCCTGACTCATATACAACTTCTCGTCCACTGTAATCCCCAGGTCCTTTTCTGCAGAACTGCTGCTTAGCCAGTCGGTCCCCATCCTGTAGCGGTGCATGAGATTCTTCCTTCCTAAGTGCAGGACTCTGCACTTGTCCTTGTTAAACCTCATCAGATTTCTTTTGGCCCAATCCTCCAATTTGTCTAGGTCACTCTGGACCCTACCCTTACCCTCTAGCATAGCTACCTCTCCCCCCAGGTTAGTGTCACCTGCGAACTTGCTGTGGGTGCAATTCATCCCATCATCCAGAGCATTAATAAATATGTTGAACAAAACTGGCCCCAGGATCGACTCCTCTTGATATTGGCTGCCAACTAGACATCGAGCCATTGATCTCTACCCATTGAGACTGACAATCTAGCCAGCTTTCTATCCACTTTGTAGTCCATTCATCTAATCCATACTTTTTTAACTGTGGGAGACTGTATCAAAAGCTTTGCTAAAGTCAAGATATATCACATCACCTTATGGTGATATATCCAAGGAGCTCAATCTTTTTAGCCAGGCCTACACTTAACAAAGAGAAGATTAAAGGGTGACTTGATTACAGTCTATACATGTCTACGTGGGGAACAAATATTTGATAATGGGCTCTTCAATCTAGTAGAAAAAAATGTAAGAAAATCTAATGCCTGGAAGTTGAAGCTTGACCAGTTTAGACTGGAAATCAAGCATACATTTTGAACAATGAGGATATTGACCATTGGAACAATTAAGCAAGGGTTGTGGTGGATTCTCCGTCACTGACAATTTTTAAATTAATATTGGATGTTTTCCAAAAGCTCTGCTCTAGGAATTATTTTGGGAAGTTCTCTGGCCAGTGTTACACAGGGGGTCAGATTGGATGATCACATCAGTCCCTTCTGGCCTTCAGAATCCATGAATGTGTATATGTATATAGTGTGATATATATTTTCCCAGTAGTATCTAGAAGCCCCAGTCAAGATTAGGGCCCCAATTCGCTAAGTGCTTAAGTGCTGCACAAAGATATGAGAAGGTACAGTCCCTGCCCATAAAAAACATAAGAATGGCCATACTGGGTCAGACCAAAGGTCCATCTAGCCCAGTATCCTCTCTACCGACAGTGGCCAGTGCCAGGTGCCCCAGAGGGAATGAACAGAACAGGTAATCATCAAGTGATCCATCCCCTGTCGCTCATTCTCTGCTCTTACGGAAGCTGTTCCATACCCCTAATAATTTTTGTTGCCCTTTTCTGAACCTTTTCCAATTCCAATATATATATTTTTTAAATTGGGGTGACCAGATCTGCACACAGTATTCAAGATATGGGCATACCATGGATTTATATAGAGGGAAGATGACATTTTCTATCCTATTATCTATCCCTTTCTTAATTATTCCCAGCATTCTGTTAGCTTTTTTGACTGCCACTGCACATTGAGCGGATGTTTTCAGAGAATTATCAACAATGACTCCAAGATCACTTTCTTGATGGGTAACAGCTAATTTAGACCCCATTATTTTATATGTATAGTTGGGATTTATGTTTCCAATGTGCATTACTTTGCATTTATCAACATTAAATTTCATCTGCCATTTGGTTGTCCAGTCACCCATTTTTCAGAGATTCTTTTCTAGCTCTTCGCAGTCTGCCTGGGTCTTAACTATCTTTAGTAATTTTGTATCATCTGCAAGTTTTGCCATCTCCCTGTTTACCCCTTTTTTGCAGATCATTTATGAATATGTTGAATAGGACTGGTCCCAGAACAGACCCCTGGGGGACACTACTATCTACCTCTCTCCATTCTGAAAACTGACCATTTATACCTACTCTATTCCTATCTTTTAACCAGTTACCAATCCATGTTTGGTACAATGTTTAGCGACACTTGGGGGTTATGTTGTTGAAACTCAAAACGGACCCTAATACACATTGCCTTCAAGTTATTCAGTGACTAACCCTCTTTGAGTAAACTAAGAGGGAGGTGTGATGCACTGTACCTCAGAGCAGGACCCTGTAATGCCCATATTCATCACTGGCATATAGTTGTGATATTTCACACATATGAAAGGCCATGATCTTCTGAAACTCATTGTTCTGTCAAAATATGTGTATCATCATTGTATATGGATTTATGATTTTCTATCATATGATTGTTATGGAAACATGTTGTGTGTCTGGGAGACACCACAGCTAGAACTCCAGTGGCAACAAAGGTGGTGACCCACACTCAAACGGGCGTTAAACAATCATTGACCAGCAGGGGAATTGTAAACAAGAGATTTACAAATCAATAAGAGACAATTGTACAAGCACCACACTTGGGAATTGCTCAACTCTAATTCAGCAAAGCCCACCAGGACACATCTGGGCCAGTATTTTTCCAGGCACATGGACTGAGGGTATAAAATAAGGGACACTAGCACCATGAGATCACTTCTCTTCTTCCCCACCTACACTGACGGCAGCAAGCACACTGGGAAGACAATGATTTTGAACTGAGAAAACTGGTCCCAGGCTCAGAAGGGAATTCAGCCTGTGTATTAAAAACTGTAAACTGCATGTAACATCCACTGGGGTGAAAAAGGCTATTTAATTCAACTCTCGCTTAATCCGAAAGTTTACAGAGTAGCAGCCGTGTTAGTCTGTATCCACAAAAAGAAAAGGAGTACTTGTGGCACCTTAGAGACTAATAAATTTATTAGAGCATAAGCTTTCGTGAGCTACAGCTCACTTCATCGAATGCATACAGAGGGAGTTTGCCTGGGATCTGCCTGAGAGGAGGTACGCTAAGGGCCGCATTAAGGAGGCTGTGTTGGTGAGTATCTGAGTGTCTATTGTGGGGACAGTTTGACAGTTTGGTGGTTTGAAAAGTGTGAATTGGGAATGCTTTGTTTCAGGTGAGCCTTGAGTGGGCCTGACTGTATAAAAAGCCAGTCAGCTGCGAACCACCTGAGCAGCGAACAGCAGAGCGGCTAACAGAGGGAGTTTGCCTGGGGAGAGCCCGCTGAGGCTTACATCTTGCCGGCTTCTCTGAGTAGTTACTACAACTCCTGAGGAAGCTCGTAGAAGGAAGGTAATATAAGAGCGTTCAGCTGTTGTGACCTGCACTGGATGTGCCATGTTTGTCTTTCTTCCACAGGACTGAAGCGACTTTGTCTGTACAAAGTGCAAGCTGGTCTCCATTATTGGAAGAGAAGGTTCAAGGTCTGGAGCAACAGGTATCGACCCTGTGTTGCATAAGAGAAACTGAAGATTTCCTGGACAGACGTCAGGATATGCTTCTACGGGCACAGTATTCTGAAGATTCAGAGCAGGCCGCACTGCGGGGACAGGAGGACGGTGAAGAAATTTGGCAGCATGTGACCTCCAGAAGAAGAAAGGGGAGCGTCCATGTACCAGCAACGCAGATACAGGTAAGTAACCGTTTTCATGTTCTCTCCACAGGTACTAATGTGGAGAGTGGACTAGATGATACATCTGAGGAAAGGGAACAGAAGGAGACTCCACCGATTGGAAGGCATGAGATGCACTGTCCTAGGGATGGGGGTTCCACGACCACCATGCCCAAGAGAAGGAGGCGGGTAGTGGTGGTCGGGGACTCTCTCCTCAGGGGGACTGAGTCATCTATCTGCCACCCTGACCGGGAAAACCAAGAAGTCTGCTGCTTGCCAGGAGCTAGGATTCACGACGTGACGGAGAGACTGCCGAGACTCATCAAGCCCTCGGATTGCTACCCCTTCCTGCTTCTCCATGTGGGCACCAATGACACTGCCAAGAATGACCTTGAGCAGATCACTGCAGACTACGTGGCTCTGGGAAGGAGGATAAAGGAGTTTGAGGCGCAAGTGGTCTTCTCATCCATCCCCCCCATGGAAGGAAGAGGCCTGGGTAGAGACCGTCGAATCGTGGAAGTCAATGAATGGCTATGCAGGTGGTGTCGGAGAGAAGGCTTTGGATTCTTCGACCATGGGATGGTGTTCCAAGAAGGAGGAGTGCTAGGCAAAGACGGGCTCCACCTAACGAAGAGAGGGAAGAGCATCTTTGCAAGCAGGCTGGCTAACCTAGTGAGGAGGGCTTTAAACTAGGTTCACCGGGGGAAGGAGAACAAAGCCCTGAGGTAAGTGGGGAAGTGGGATACCGGGAGGAAGCACGAGCAGGAGAGCCTGAGAGGGGAGGGCTCTTGCCTCATACTAAGAAAGAGGGACGATAAGCGAGTTATCTCAAGTGCCTATACACAAATGCAAGAAGCCTGGGAAACAAGCAGGGAGAACTGGAAGTCCTGGCAAAGTCAAGGAATTATGATGTGATTGGAATAACAGAGACTTGGTGGGATAACTCACATGACTGGAGTACTGTCATGGATGGTTATAAACTGTTCCCGAAGGACAGGCAGGGCAGAAAAGGTGGGGGAGTTGCACTGTATGTAAGGGAGCAGTATGACTGCTCAGAGCTCTGGTATGAAACTGCAGAAAAACCTGAGAGTCTCTGGATTAAGTTCAGAAGTGTGAGCAACAAGGGTGATGTTGTGGTGGGAGTCTGCTATAGAACACCGGACCAGGGGGATGAGGTGGACGAGGCTTTCATCCGGCAACTCATGGAAGTTACTAGATCGCAGGCCCTGGTTCTCATGGGAGACTTCAATCACCCTGATATCGGCTGGGAGAGCAATACAGTGGTGCACAGACAATCCAGGAAGTTTTTGGGAAGTGTAGGGGACAATTTCCTGGTGCAAGTGCTGGAGGAACCAACTAGGGGCAGAGCTCTTCTTGACCTGCTGCTCACAAACCGGGAAGAATTAGAAGGGGAAGCAAAAGTGGATGGGAACCTGGGAGGCAGTGACCATGAGATGGTTGAGTTCAGGATCCTGACACAGGGAAGAAAGGAGAGCAGCAGAATACAGACCCTGGACTTCAGAAAAGCAGACTTTGACTCCCTCAGGGAACTGATGAGCAGGATCCCCTGGGAGAATAACATGAGGGGGAAAGGAGTCCAGGAGAGCTGGCTGTATTTTAAAGAATCCTTATTGAGGTTACAGGGACAAACCATCCCAATGTGTAGAAAGAATAGTAAATATGGCAGGCGACCAGCTTGGCTTAACAGTGAAATCCTTGCTGATCTTAAACACAAAAAAGAAGCTTACAAGAAGTGGAAAATTGGACAAATGACCAGGGAAGAGTATAAAAATATTGGTTGGGCATGTGGGAGTGAAATCAGGAAGGCCAATCACACTTGGAGTTGCAGCTAGCAAGAGATGTTAAGAGTAACAAGAAGGGTTTCTTCAGGTATGTTAGCAACAAGAAGAAAGTCAAGGAAAGTGTGGGCCCCTTATTGAATGAGGGAGGCAACCTAGTGAAAGAGGATGTGGAAAAAGCTAATGTACTGAATGCTTTTTTTGCCTCTGTCTTCACGAACAAGGTCAGCTCCCAGACTGCTGCACTGGGTAGCACAACATGGGGAGGAGGTAACCAGCCCTCTGTGGAGAAAGAAGTGGTTCGTGACTATTTAGAAAGGCTGGACGAGCACAAGTCCATGGGGCCGGATGCACTGCATCTGAGAGTGCTAAAGGAGTTGGCGGATGTGATTGCGGAGCCATTGGCCATTATCTTTGAAAAATCATGGCGATCTGGGGAGGTCCCGGACAACTGGAAAAAGGCTAATGTAATGCCCATCTTTAAAAAAGGGAAGAAGGAGGATCCTGGGAACTACAGGCCAGTCACCCTCACCTCAGTCCCTGGAAAAATCATGGAGCAGGCCCTCAAGGAATCAATTCTGAAGCACGTAGAGGAGAGGAAAGTGATAAGGAACAGTCAGCATGGATTCACCAAGGGCAAGTCATGCCTGACTAATCTAATTGCCTTCTACGACGAGATAACTGGCTCTGTGGATGAGGGGAAAGCAGTGGACTTGTTGTTCCTTGACATTAGCAAAGCTTTTGACACGGTCTCCCACAGAATTCTTCCCAGCAAGTTAAAGAAGTATGGGCTGGATGAATGCACTATAAGGTGGATAGAAAGTTGGCTAGATTGTCGGGCTCAACGGGTAGTGATCAATGGCTCCATGTCTAGATGGCAGCCGGTATCAAGTGGAGTGCCCCAAGGGTTGGTCCTGGGGCCGGTTTTGTTCAATATCTTCATAAATGATCTGGAGGATGGTGTGGATTGCACCCTTAGCAAGTTTGCAGATGACACTAAACTGGGAGGAGAGGTAGATACACTGGAGGGTAGGTATAGGATCCAGAGGCCCTAGACAAATTGGAGGATTGAGCCAAAAGAAATCTGATGAGGTTCAACAAGGATAAGTGCAGAGTCCTGCCCTTAGGATGGAAGAATCCCATGCACCGCTACAGCCTAGGGACCGAATGGCTAGGCAGCAGTTCTGCAGAAAAGGACCTAGAGGTTACAGTGGATGAGAAGCTGGATATGAGTCAACAGTGTGCCCTTGTTGCCAAGAAGGGCAATGACATTTTGGGATGTATATGTAGGCCATTGCCAGCAGATCAAGGGACGTGATTGTTTCCCTCTATTCGACATTGGTGAGGCCTCATCTGGAGTACTGTGTCCAGTTTTGGGCCCCACACTACAAGAAGGATGTGGAAAAATTGGAAAGAGTCCAGCGGAGGGCTACAAAAATGATTAGGGGACTGGAACACATGACTTATGAGGAGAGGCTGAGGGAACTGGGATTGTTTAGTCTGCAGAAGAGAAGAATGAGGGGGGATTTGATAGCTGCTTTCAACTTCCTGAAAGGGGGTTCCAAAGAGGATGGATCTAGACTGTTCTCAGTGGCAGCTGATGACAGAACGAGGAGTAATGGTCTCAAGTTGCAGTGGGGGAGGTTTATGTTGGATATTAGGAAAAACTTTTTCACTAGGAGGGTGGTGAAACACTGGAATGCGTTACCTAGGGAGGTGGTGGAATCTCCTTCCTTAGAAGTTTTTAAGGTCAGGCTTGACAAAGCCCTGGCTTGGATGATTTAGTTGGGGATCGGTCCTGCTTTGAGCAGGGGGTTGGACTAGATGACCTCCTGAGGTCCCTTCCAACCCTGATATTCTATGATTCTATGAAGTGAGCTGTAGCTCACGAAAGCTTATGCTCTAATAAATTTGTTAGTCTCTAAGGTGCCACAAGTACTCCTGTTCTTTTTTCTGAAAGTTTAGGATTTAGAATGTGTGTTTACTTTTTATTTTCTTTGGTAACTATCTCTGACCTTTCTGCCTATAACTTATAATCACTTAAAATCTATCTTTCTGTAGTTAAACTTATTTTAATGTTTTATCCTTACCAGTGAGTTTGTCTAAAGTTCTCTGGGAACCTGCTCAGATTACAAAGGCTGGTGTATAATCACTATCCTTTGATGAAGTGGCAAACTAATTACTGAGCTTTCAGTGTTGAAGAGATGGTCTTGAGCAGTGGTCCCTCTAATTTTTCCCACCCCTGAGTGGAATGAATTTTGTTATGTGTGTAGCCCACGGTCCAGTGTCCGTCAACAGCAGCCCTGGGAACTACAAGTTGTGGACTACAAACTTCAGCTTGCTGGGAGAACTTCCTGGTTCCTGCCCTCCTCACCTGGGGTCTCAGCACTGTCTAGGCTGGGAGCACTTACCAGGCAAGCAGAGAGGAGAGGTGCTGAACTGTTATCCTGTATCATGTTCTTTACAGAATAAAGCCTGTTTTTAGTGGTTTATCTAAGTGGGTCTGGTCTGAGGTGAACACACTGACACACAACACAGAGCATAGAAAGGAGCCTCAGGCCAAGTTCCCAAAAGTTGTGTAAAAAGTCACAAGCAGGTTTCTCCTGTCTTGAACAACCTCATACTGGGCCAGTGAATGCGGGGTGGGGGTGGGGGTGGGTGGGGGCGCTACATTTTTTGCGTTTGTGGTGTGACTGGGATAGGGGAAGGTTGATATTTTGCACACAGTAAGGAAGCTGCCACACAGGAGAGACAGGACAGCATGGATTCATAGTTTGGAGCCCACGGGGGGTTGGTCTGACCCTGGTTGGGATGATTTAGTTGGGGATTGATCCTGCTGTGAGCAGGGGTAGGACTAGATGACCTCCTGAGGTCCCTGCCAACCCTGATATTCTATGATTCTATGGTTTGGTGTCAGTGAAAGTAGAAACCCCCCAGTGGGTGTTGTAGACAGGAGACTCCTTCTGCTAAGGCTGAAGGTAGTGGGGGAAAAGTCTTGGGGCAGGGGGGCATGGTAATGCCATACCTCCCTGCACAGCACCAAATCTATGGGGTTCTTGTGTGTTCAGTGGTGGTGCAGATTGCATGTTAGACACAGAGGACTGCATAAAGGATATACAGTATCTGCTAGCAGCCACTGGAATTCCTGAGCCTTTGAAGTTCCCCACCCTCATCAGATACCTAAGTGGGGGGTGGGTGGGGTGTAAACTAGTCCTTAACCTTCCTCCTCAGGAGCAGTTTCCATCCCGAGCTACTGAAGAGCTTAGAGCAGAGTACTGTGACTGCTGTTTATCGATGGACTCCATGGCAGACTTTTATGAGAGACGCCAACACCCTAGAGAGACAGCTTCATCCTATGCCATCAAGCTAGAGGCCCTACTGCGGGTAGTAGAGGAGAAGCTCCAAGAGGGCCAACCTTTCCCTGGTCAGGACTATAAATTGACACAGCAGTTCATGCAGGGCATCTGGGAGTGAGAAGCAAGGGACAGGCTGGCACCTATGTGGCCTTGTGACATGACATTCCGACAGCTGCAAGGAGAACTGTGTCAGCTGGCCCAGGAGAGGAACGTGGAGGGCAGAATGGATAGGCCAGCCTAGAGGATAAACAGCATGCAACAAGCTGCTCTTGTCAGATGGCGCTGTGCAGGCTGCTCCTGAAGTGCCTCCATCCAGCAGTACCCCAGATCATGTGATGCTGGAGGCAGTCAAGGGCCTGACCAGGCTAGTCCGAGAGCTAACTGTCCTCCAGAGACACAGCCATGAGAGAATGGGACAACTAGAGGCACAGGTGCTGAAGAAGGACACACTAGGGAGGACGACACCCCAAAATTCTAGATGGGAAAGTGGTCAAAGAACCCCCGATGTTAGTGTCCATGGTGCCAGAGGCCATTTCATATGCCACCGTTGTGGTCAAGAAGGTTACATATCCCGGGGCTGCCTTTGACCCCCTCAGCCTCACCTCACGGGATCAGGGCAAGGCAAGGCTCCCTCTTCTTTAAACTGCTGAAGCCTGACACCGAGGGGCAGGTGAAGGGCACAGAGCGGGTGAGAAGCCCCCCAGTAATTTCAGTGTGCACAACTTCCCAGCATACTCTACCAGCTGGCACCTGGCATCCCAGTCTGGGAGGGCCCTTGAACGAGGAAATTGTGGAAGTGAATGGTAACCTGTGCAAGGCTCTAATTGATTCACAGTCTCAGGTCACAACCATCACAGAGGATTTCTGGAGAAATCACCCCACCCTGAGCAAGCTGCATCCCATGCCTGTAGATATCCTAATAGAGGGAGCCAGTGGCCAACGAGTCTCCCATCAAGGAGCAATTAAATTAGATTTATCTTTCCTTAGCCAAACCAACAAGGGAGTCCCTGCCCTTGTGGTGCCTGGGACCAAGTGCCGCCAGGAATTCCCCATGTTGTTAGGGACAAATGTCATCTGTTCCAGCTGGCAGGATTGAGCTAACCAGTGGGGCAACCAATTCCCAGCCTGCCTGACAGGGAAGTCACCAGCCTGGTGTGCAGCCTATAAGCAAGTGATCTCTGACCCAGAGAGGCCATCCTTGAGATACACTGGCAAACAGCCCATCTTGTTAAGAGCTGGAAAAGGAAGACGTGTACCTGTGAAGCCCTCCTGGGGTACAGAATGGGGACCTTACATGATTCTGGTAGAACCTGATGTTAAGACTCACCTGCCAGAAGATCTGAGGGTGGAGGAAGGCATAACGGATGTTGAACATGGGAAGGCTTATATTTATCTGCAGAATGTAGGCCAAACAACAGCTATAATAAAGAGAAACCAACATCTAGTTACAGCTTCAGTAGTCTACAGCATGGATAGAATGAGCAGCAACTTAAAATATTCTCCAGGATAAGAACTGAGGGAAGTGGCTCAGTCTGATGCTGCTGTGCCAGAAGTGGACCTGAGTCAAACAGCTGTGCAGGACCCAGATCAACTGAAGATATTGGAAGAATTGCTGAGGCGGAATGCAGATGTATTCTCTTAAAATGATCTTGACTTGGGTTGCACTTCCGCAGTCAAGCATGAGATACCCCTGATTGACACTATTCCTGTGAGACAACCCTATCAGAGAATACCTCCAGCACAATACCAGGAGATCCGCAAACACTTGTAGGGGATGGCAGAGGTGGAAGCGATCAGACCGAGCCAAAGCCCTTATGCTTCACCAATGGTGGTGGCAAGGAAGAAAGATGGTTCTATGCGAGTGTGTATTGGCTACAGACAGTTGAAAGCTAAAACCACTTGAGATGCATTTCCTCTACCCTGTATTGAAGAAGCCCTGCATGCCCTAGGAGGAGCCAGATATTACTCCATGCTAGATCTTACCTCAGGGTATTGGCAGGTCGAAATGGCAGAGAAAGATAGACCCAAAACCACATTCATCACCCATCTGGGGCTGTTTGAATGTAATCAGATGCCTTTCAGTCTACAGAATGCCCCGGCTACCTTCCAGAGGCTGATGACACATGTCTTGGGGGATTAAAATTTCTCAGCAGTACTGATTTACCTTGATGACATGATAGTGTTCTCCCG
Organism: Lepidochelys kempii; assembly: GCF_965140285.1. Classification (NCBI taxonomy): domain Eukaryota; kingdom Metazoa; phylum Chordata; order Testudines; family Cheloniidae; genus Lepidochelys; species Lepidochelys kempii. The sequence continues at coordinate 269,643,467 of NC_136381.1, read as the reverse complement.
TACTTTTGAGGAGCATCTGCAGCACCTGGAGATGTTTTTTGATAGATTCCATCAACGCAGTCTCAAGCTGAAGCCCAGGAAGTGTCACTTGCAATGAGAAGAGGTAGGATACCTAAGGCACATATTTCAGAGTAACAGCCGTGTTAGTCTGTATTCACAAAAAGAAAAGGAGTACTTGTGGCACCTTAGAGACTAACCAATTTATTTGAGCATAAGCTTTCATGAGCTACAGCTCACTTCATCGGATGCATACTATGGAAAGTACACAAGATCTTTTTATACACCCAAAGCATGAAAAAATGGGTGTTTACCACTACAAAAGGTTTTCTCTCCCCCCCACCCCCCCACAAACCCACTCTCCTGTTGGTAATAGCTTATCTAAAGTGATCTCTCCTTACAATGTGTATGATAATCAAGGTGGGCCATTTCCAGCACAAATCCAGGGTTTAACAAGATCGTCTGGGGGGGGGGGTAGGAAAACAAGGGGAAATAGGTTACCCTGCATAATGACTTAGCCACTCCCAGTCTCTATTCAAGCCTAAGTTAATTGTATCCAATTTGCAAATGAATTCCAATTCAACAGTCTCTCGCTGGAGTCTGGTTTTGAAGTTTTTTTGTTGTAATATCGCAACTTTCATGTCTGTAATCGCGTGACCAGAGAGATTGAAGTGTTCTCCGACTGGTTTATAGTGTCTGTCCAAGGCATTGCAACAGATCCACACAAGATACAGCAGATGAGGGATTGGAAGGAAGTGTTACAGTTTCTTGGATTCACTGGCTATTACAGGAGATACATCAAAGGCTACTCCAAATTGGCAGCCCCATTATTCAGACTAACTACAGGGGAAGCCCGGACCAGAGGGAGAAATCAGAGGGGTCCTACTAAAATACCCAATTTTCTTTGGACAGAGGAATGTGACCAGTGTGACAGGGTAAGGCCAGATGGCTACAGGAGAGTGATCTTTGGGATCTCCCCCCAGCCAAAGGGGAGTATCCACAGGACCGGGATACCAAGCAAGTACGGGGGACAACTAAAGATAAAACAGGTACAGGATTGAGGTCAGAGGGCCAAATGAAGGGAACCTAACAGGGACACCGAGTAGAGAACCTCAGACAGCGCCCACTGCTCCTCGAAGGTGTCAAAAGAGCCAGCGGATGCTGCCCAGAGGAACTCTGCCCGGATGCGTGAGCGGATGTAGGATCAGAAATAGGCCCCACAGTCACAGGAGACCCTGTCGGCCAACCTCCTCTCCCTGGTTTTGTAGATGGCCATTTTGGCCAGGGCTAGGAGGAGGTTGACAAGGAGGTCCCGTGACATTGTGGGGCCATGGATAGGGAGTGCGAAGATGAGAAGGTGAGGGGAAAAGTGCAACCAAAAATGTAACATGATGTTCAAAAGGAGCTGGAATAGGGGCTGCAACCTAGCACGCTCCAGGTAAACGTGCTCCAGGGTCTCCTTCATGCCACAGAAGAGGCAGGTGTCCGGGACGGGGGTGAAGCGTGCCAAGTACATGCCTGTGCTCACGGCTCCATGAAGGAGCCACCAGCTGATGCCCTGGCAGGCCTCGGGACCAGGGTGGAATATGGGCTGGCCCACAGGGATTCCTCACCCTCCAGAGGTGGTAGGAAATCCCGCCACTTCGTGTCAGGGTCACAGGACTAAGGAGAGTTGACTGAACCCACAAATCAGCTGCAGCATCCAGAAGTGTGACTGACACACACCCAAGCCAGCTGTCTGGACTGGACTCTCCTTTATTCCCAGCTTATCAGGATAAGATAAGAAGAAGCACCGAGATTTCATTTCAAAGATACTATTTCCCCTTCTGGTCTATAATATCAATAACTGAAGGTTAGCGTTTTGATTCTACACTCTTTAGTGAGACATTAAGTAACTTTATTTTGCATTTCAGCCACCAACCAATGCTATGTCCGTGTCCTCCTTTACACAAGTCCAAGCAAACTGGCCCAAGAGGGTATATCTACAGAGCAATGTAAGCATAGGGTTAGTGGTACTTGAGTAAGATGAAACACTTCATCTTGGGCTTGAGCCTCTACACTGCATTTGAGCCCTAGCTTAAGGATTTTCTCATCTGTGCTTGAACCTAGGGCTCTGGCATCCACACTGCAGTGCACAGACTGAGTCAAAGAAACCCTACCCCAGGGTATGTAGCACTCCCACCGTCTCACTACTGTCAACACTCTAGCCCTTCAAATGTGTTGCACTGTAGGAAAACTCTGCAACCCACCCTGTATCCTCACTGTGATGGTGCTGTTCATGGGACTCAGGCGGCCCACAAAGAGCACATTGGTGGCACAATTAGCTCCTTTGGTGACCGTCTCTAGACTGCCTAGAGTTGGAGAAGCTGAACTACCATCTAATCTGAGAACTGGACTCTCCAGCTCTAGGCTGTGTCGTGTTGGCAGGAAAATACCCATGTGCACCTCTTCTGAGGACAAATCAGCCTCCAGGGCTGGCAAACTATTAAAACAAAACTTTGTAATTCTTAATTAGTTAAATGGACTGTTCAAAGAAGGTGTTTTTATTCATTTTTGTCTGTTCGTTTTGAAGTTTGGCATGAAAAGTGGGTTTCAGAGGGAAAGTGTGCACACACACTCCAGCGTTGGTGCTGCTGGCTACAGAGAGGTAAGGCTTGGGGTGCACTCCCGGGGATCCCTGATCCCTGCTTGGGGTCCCTGATCCCTCCTGGGAGGCTGTGGGGAACTTTGGGAGCTGGCTTCTACTCCCCACCCTCTCAGTGCATGCTGCCTGGGCACCACTGCACACACAGCCCCAGGGAGGGTGGGCAGGAGCAAGGGACAGAAAGCTGAACAGGACCAAGAGACTGCCCTGCAGGGTGGGGAAGCAGCAGAGCTCCTGGCTGGGGGAGGGATGACCCCCAAACATCCTGGCAGCCGGGAGATGCCTCTCGTTTGTCAACTTTGGTCCTTGCTCCCAGCAAACTTTGCACAGCAGCGAGGAGGTGCCTCAGCTGCCACCACTGGATGCTGCAGGGAGGTTTGGGGGCTGGCTCCCGCTCTCTGCACTCAAAGTGCCTGGTGCCCAGGCACTTCTGCACACACAGCCCCAAGGAGGGCAGGGGGGGATGCACAGAGAAAAGTGGGGACCAAGCACATGCAGGGCTGGATTAACCTGTTGTGGGCCCAGCGCCAAACATATTTGTGGGCCCCCATGGGGGCAAAGGAGCATGGCATGGGGAGGTTGGTCCCCGGATCAAGGGGCCAGCCAGGGGCAATAGGGCATAGCCTGGTGGGGCCAGCCCCACTCCACCCAGCTCAATGCAAGGGTACTGCATACAAACCAGCAGTAGCCAGATGCACACTGGCCCACCCAGTCCTGAGCTGCCAGCCTGCCCCTTCCCCTTGGGGGTGGGCCCGTGCCATGCCACACAGCCCCCGACTCCCTATGCCCAGCATCCCCTGGAACTGCTATGCCCAGCAGCCCCCCACACAGACCCTCCACCACAAATGCACAGTGGCCTGCGCACCCCCACCCCTGCCCAGCACCTGCCCCATAGCTGCACCACTACTGTCCAATGCACTTTCCCACAGCCCAGTACCATAACTACACAGCACCCCACTCAGACCCCGCACTGCCCAGCATCCCAACACACAGACATCCCCCACCGCCGCCCAAGAGACCCCCCACTGGTCAGCAGCCCCCCACACGCACCTCCAGAGACCTACTCCCTCACACCCTGCCCCCAGCTACACTCACCGGCCCTGCTGGAAGGTGACGGAGTCTGCCAGGCTGAGCTGGCAGCATGGCCAGGGCCGGTCCAGTGCCAGGGCAGGGAATCATGCCCACCTTTTAGGAGTGGCGTGATTAGCCAGGTCAGGGTCTGCCAACACCCTGGCCGGACTCCCTCAGGACCCACTTGCCTGAAAATAGGATGACCACACGTCCCCATTTGGCTGGGACAGTTCCCTTTTTAAGCTCTGTTCCCGCCATCCTGACTTCTTTGACAAAAACAGGCATTTATCCCTGTCAAGGTTCCTTCCCCACTGTGAACTCTGGGGTACAGATGTGGGGACCTGCATGAAAGACCCCCTAAGCTTATTCTTACCAGCTTAGGTTAAAAACTTCCCCAAGATACAAACTTTGCCTTGTCCTTGAACCCTATGGTGCCACCACCAAGCGTGTTAAACAAAGAACAGGGGAAGAGCCCACTTGGAGATGTCTTCCCCCAAAATGTCCCCCCAGGCCCTACACCCCCTTTCCTGGGGAAGGCTTGATAAAACTCCTCACCAATTGGTACAGGTGAACACAGACCCAAACTCTTGGATCTTAAGAACAATGAAAACGCACTCAGGTTCTTAAAAGAAGAATATTAATTAAAGAAAAAGTAAAAGAATCCCCTCTGTAAAAATCAGGATGGTAAATACCTTACAGGGTAATCAGATTCAAAACATAGATATAAAGGGAAGGGTAACCAACTTTCTTTCCACAGTGCTATAAAATCCCTCTTGGCCAGAGGCAAAATCCTTTCACCTCTAAAGGGTTAAGAAGCTAGGATAACCCCGCTGGCACCTGACCAAAATGACCAATGAGGAGACAAGATACTTTCAAAGCTGGAGTGGGGACGGACAAAGGGTCTGTCTGTCTGGGTGATGCTTTTGCCGGGAACAGATCAGGAATGCAGCTCAGAACTCCTGTAAAAAGTTAGTAAGTAATCTAGCTAGAAATGTGTTAGATTTCTTTTGTTTAATGGCTGGTAAAATAGCTGTGCTGGATGGAATGTATATTCCTGTTTTTGTGTCTTTTTGTAACTTAAGGTTTTGCCTAGAGGGATTCTCTATGTTCTCTATGTTTTGAATCTATAGTAGACTCCCACCACGACATCACCCTTGTTGCTCACACTTCTAAACTTAATCCAGAGACTCTCAGGTTTTTCTGCAGTTTCATACCAGAGCTCTGAGCAGTCATACTGCTACCTTACATACAGTGCTACTCCCCCACCTTTTCTGCCCTGCCTGTCCTTCCTGAAAACTTTATATCCATCCATGACAGTACTCCAGTCATGTGAGTTATCCCACCAAGTCTCTGTTATTCCAATCACATCATAATTCCTTGACTGTGCCAGGACTTCCAGTTCTCCCTGCTTGTTTCCCAGGCTTCTTGCATTTGTGTATAGGCACTTAAGATAACTTGCTGATCGTCCTGCTTTCTCAGTATGAGGCAGGAGCCCTCCCCTCTTGTGCTCTCCTGCTCGTGCTTCCTCCCGGTATCCCACTTCCCCACTTACCTCAGGGCTTTGTTCTCCTTCCCCCGGTGAACCTAGTTTAAAGCCCTCCTCAGTGGGTTAGCCAGCCTGCTTGTGAAGATGCTCTTTGTTAGGTGGAGACCATCTCAGCCTAGCACTCCTTCTTCTTGGAACACCATCCTATGGTCAAAGAATCCAAAGCCTTCTCTCCGACACCACCTGCATAGTCATTCGTTGACTTTCATGATTCGACGGTCTCTACCTGGGCCTTTTCCTGCCACAGGGAGGATGGGCGAGAACACCACTTGCATTTCAAACTCATTTATTGGAGCCACATGGCCTGCAGTGATATGCTGCAGTGATATTGCTACAGTTTCAATCGATTCCCTGGTACTTCAGTTAGTCTTAATAGCCTGTAATTGCCAGGATCACCTCTGGATCCTTTTTTAAAAAAATGATGTCACATTAGCTATCTTCCAGTCATCTGGTATACAGGCTCATTTAAATGATAGGCTACATACCACTGTTAATAATTCTGCAATTTCACATTTGAGTTCTTTCAAAACTCTAGAGCGAGAACCATCTGGTCTGGTGACTTATTGTTTAATTTATCAATTTCTTCCAAAACCTCCTCTATTGACACCTCAATCTGGGACAGTTCCTCAGATTTCTCAAAAGAATGGCTCAGGTGTGGGAATCTCCCTCACATCCTCTGCAGTGAAGACCAATGCCAAAGAATTCATTTAGCTTCTCCACTTAGCATCTTGATCATCCAGTGGTCCAAATGATTGCTTCCTGCTTCTGATATACATAAAAGAAATGTTGCTGTTAGTTTGTGTTGTGCTAGTTGCTCTTCAAATTCTTTTTTGGCCTGCCTAATTATACTTTTACACATGACTTGTTAGAGTTTATGCTTCTACTGTATTTTGCTCAGCAGGATATGACTTCCAATTTTTAAAGGATGCCTTTTTGCCACTAACTACTTTTTACCTTGTTGTTTAGCCACCATGGCACTTTTTTTGTCTTCATTATGTTTTTTTTTAATTTGGGGTATACATTGAATTTGAGCCTCTATTATGGTGTTCCAAAGAGGATGGATCTAGACCGGGGTCGGCAAACTATGGCCCGCAGGCCACATCCAGCCCACAGGCCCGTCCTGTCCGGCCCCTGAGCTCCTGACTGGGGAGGCTCCTCCCACTTAATCATAGAATCATAGAATATCAGGCTTGGAAGGGACCTCAGGAGGTCATCTAGTCCAACCCCCTGCTCAAAGCAGGACCAATCCCCAATTAAATCATCCCAGCCAGGGCTTTGTCAAGCCTGACCTTAAAAACTTCTAAGGAAGGAGATTCTACCACTTCCCTAGGTAACGCATTCCAGTGTTTCACCACCCTCTTAGTGAAAAAGTTTTTCCTAATATCCAACCTAAATCTCCCCCACTGCAACTTGAGACCATTACTCCTTGTCCTGTCCTCTTCTACCACTGAGAATAGTCTAGAACCATCCTCTTTGGAACCCCCTTTCAGGTAGTTGAAAGCAGCTATCAAATCCCCCCTCATTCTTCTCTTCTGCAGACTAAACAATCCCAGTTCCCTCAGCCTCTCCTCATAAGTCATGTGTTCCAGACCCCTAATCATTTTTGTTGCCCTTCGCTGTACTCTCTCCAATTTTTCCACATCCTTCTTGTAGTGTGGGGCCCAAAACTGGACACAGTACTCCAGATGAGGCCTCACCAATGTCGAATAGAGGGGAATGATCACATCCCTCGATCTGCTGGCTATGCCCCTACTTGTACAACCCAAAAAGCCATTGGCTTTCTTGGCAACAAGGGCACACTGTTGACTCATATCCAGCTTCTCGTCCACTGTCACCCCTAGGTCCTTTTCCGCAGAACTGTTGCTTAGCCATTCGGTCCCTAGTCTGTAGCGGTGCATTGGGTTCTTCCGTCCTAAGTGCAGGACCCTGCACTTAACCTTGTTGAACCTCATCAGATTTCTTTTGGCCCAATCCTCCAATTTGTCTAGGTCCCTCTGTATCCTATCCCTCCCCTCCAGCGTATCTACCACTCCTCCTAGTTTAGTATCATCCGCAAATTTGCTGAGAGTGCAATCCACACCATCCTCCAGATCATTTATGAAGATATTGAACAAAACCAGCCCCAGGACCGACCCTTGGGGCACTCCACTTGATACCAGCTGCCAACTAGACATGGAGCCATTGATCACTACCCGTTGAGCCCGACAATCTAGCCAACTTTCAACCCACCTTATAGTGCATTCATCCAGCCCATACTTCTTTAACTTGCTGACAAGAATACTGTAGGAGACCGTGTCAAAAGCTTTGCTAAAGTCAAGAAACAATACATCCACTGCTTTCCCTTCATCCACAGAACCAGTAATCTCATCATAAAAGGCGATTAGATTAGTCAGGCATGACCTTCCCTTGGTGAATCCATGCTGGCTGTTCCTGATCACTTTCCTCTCATGTAAGTGCTTCAGGATTGATTCCTTGAGGACCTGCTCCATGATTTTTCCAGGGACTGAGGTGAGGCTGACTGGTCTGTAGTTCCCAGGATCCTCCTTCTTCCCTTTTCTAAAGATTGGCACTACATTAGTCTTTTTCCAGTCATCTGGGACTTCCCCCGTTCGCCACGAGTTTTCAAAGATAATGGCCAATGGCTCTGCAATCACAGCCGCCAATTCCTTTAGCACTCTCGGATGCAACGCGTCCGGCCCCATGGACTTGTGCACGTCCAGCTTTTCTAAATAGTCCCTAACCACCTCTTTCTCCACAGAGGGCTGGCCACCTACTCCCCATGCTGTGATGCCCAGCGCAGCAGTCTGGGAGCTGACCTTGTTAGTGAAGACAGAGGCAAAAAAAGCATTGAGTACATTAGCTTTTTCCACATCCTGTGTCACTAGGTTGCCTCCCTCATTCAGTAAGGGGCCCACACTTTCCTTGGCTTTCTTCTTGTTGCCAACATACCTGAAGAAACCCTTCTTGTTACTCTTAATATCTCTTGCTAGCTGCAGCTCCAGGTACGATTTGGCCCTCCTGATTTCATTCCTACATGCCCGAGCAATAATATTATACTCTTCCCTGGTCATTTGTCCAATCTTCCACTTCTTGTAAGCTTCTTTTTTATGTTTAAGATCCGCAAAGATTTCACCATTAAGCCAAGCTGGTCACCTGCCATATTTACTATTCTTTCGACACATCGGGATGGTTCGTCCCTGTCACCTCAATAGGGATTCCTTGAAATACATCCAGCTCTCCTGGACTCCTTTCCCCTTCATGTTAGTTCCCCAGGGGATCCTACCCATCCGTTCCCTGAGGGAGTCAAACCTTACCTTTCTTCCCTGTGTCAGGATCCTGAACTCAGACAACTCATGGTCACTGCCTCCCAGATTCCCATCCACTTTTGCTTCCCCCACTAATTCTTCCCGGTTTGTGAGCAGCAGGTCAAGAAAAGCTCCCCCCCTAGTTGGCTCCTCTAGCACTTGCGCAAGGAAATTGTCCCCTACGCTTTCCAAAAACTTCCTGGATTGTCTGTGCACCGCTGTATTGCTCTCCCAGCAGATATCAGGAAGATTAAAGTCGCCCATGAGAACCAGGGTGTGCAATCTAGTAGCTTCTGGGAGTTGCCGGAAGAAAGCCTCATCCACCTCATCCCCCTGGTCCGGTCGTCTATAGCAGACTCCCACCACGACATCACCCTTGTTGCTCACACTTCTAAACTTAATCCAGAGACACTCAGGTTTTTCTGCAGTTTCATACCGGAGCTCTGAGCAGTCATACTGCTCCCCACGGTAAACATCTGATGAAGTGAGCTGTAGCTCACGAAAGCTCATGCTCAAATAAATTGGTTAGTCTCTAAGGTGCCACAAGTACTCCTTTTCTTTTTGCGAATACAGACTAACACGGCTGTTCCTCTGAAACCTTACATACAGTGCTACTCCCCCACCTTTTCTGCCCTGCCTGTCCTTCCTGAACAGTTTATATCCATCCATGACAGTACTCCAGTCATGCGAGTTATCCCACCAAGTCTCTGTTGTTCCGATCACCTCATAATTCCTTGACTGTGCCAGGACCTCCGGTTCTCTCTGCTTGTTTCCAAGGCTTTGTGCATTTGTGTATAGGCACTTGAGATAACCTGCTGATCGCCCCTCATTCTCAGTATGAGGCAGGAGCCCTCCCCTCACAGACGTTCCTGCCTGTGCTTCCTCCCGGTATCCCACTTCCCCACTTACCTCAGGGCTTTGGTCTTGTTCCCCCGGTGAACCTAGTTTAAAGCCCTCCTCACTAGGTTAGCCAGCCTGCTCGCAAAGATGCTCTTCCGTCTTTTCGTTAGGTGGAGCCTGTCTCTGCCCAGCACTCCTCCTTCATGGAACACCATCCCATGGTCAAAGAATCCAAAGCCTTCTCTCCGATACTACCTGCATAGCCATTCGTTGACTTCCACGATTCGATGGTCCCTACCCAGGCCTTTTCCTTCCACGGGGAGGATGGACGAGAACACCACTTGTGCCTCAAACTCCTTTATCCTTCTTCCCAGAGCCACGTAGTCTGCAGTGATCCACTCAAGGTCATTCTTGGCAGTATCATTGGTGCCCACGAGGAGAAGCAGGAAGGGGTAGCGACCCGAGGGCTTGATGAGTCTCGGCAGTCTGTCCATCCATCCCCCGCTGTCCCCCGCAGCCCCAGCGTGCCGCGCTGCCAGTGCCCTGGGAGGTGGGGCTGCGTGCTCTGGAAGATCAGCGCGGCAGCCTGTCTGGCTCCACACAGACACTCTTCTCTGAGTGGCATGGTAAGGGGGCCGGGGCCAGGGGGTTGGGTAAGGGGCAGAGGGTCTCGGGGGGCGATCAGCGGAGGGGGAACGGGGGCGTTGGAGTCCCAGGGGGCCTGTCAGGGGGTGGGGGTGTGGCTTGGGGTTGGGGCAGTCAGGGGACAAGGAGCAGGAGGCTTAGATAGGGGTGGGGTATTGGGGGGGTGGTTGGGGCAGGGGGTCTCTGGAGGGGGTAGTCAGGGGACAAGGAGCAGGGGGGTTGGATGGGTCAGGCGTTCTGAGGGGGGCAGTCAGGGGGCTGGAAGTGGGAGGGGTCAGATAGGGGGCAGGTCCAGGCTGTTTGGGGAGGCACAGCATTCCCTACCCAGCCCTCCATGCAATTTTGAACCCCAATGTGGCCCTCAAGCCAAAAAGTTTGCCCACCCCTGATCTAGGCTGTTCTCAGTGGTAGCAGATGACAGAAAGAGGAGTAATGGTCTCAAGTTGCAGTGGGGGAGGTTTAGGTTGGATATTAGGAAACACTATCTCACTAGGAGGGTGGTGAAGCACTGGAACGGGTTCCCTAGGGAGGTGGTGGAATCTCCTTCCTTAGAGGTTTTTAAGGTCAGGCTTGACAAAGCCCTGGCTGGGATGATTTAGTTGGGGTTGGTCCTGCTTTGAGCAGGGGGTTGGACTAGATGACCTCCTGAGGTCCCTTCCAACCCTGATATTCTATGATTCTGTGAATACGTTTGTTAAGCTTGAAAGTTATATTGGCATAGCTATGTTGGTCAGAGGTGTAAAAAAACCTACACCTCTGAGTGACATATCTACATCAACATTACATTTTATTTTAAGGCAAACAAATCAAAAACCTTGCAGACTCTGTCCTCCCGGTCTGTGCAAGCCCTAAGTCCCTTTCCCAAGTCTTTCCCTCACACCAGTAACTACAGAAACCAAAGTTCCCTGGCTTTTATCGCAGAGTCTTAGCCGTAAAGGACCTTACACACACACCTTATGACCACTTGGTTTCTGGAGCCATTCCGATGTTTGGTGGCTCCAGCAGTAGTCCATTGAGAGCAATAACTCCTCGTGCATCCATGTTCTGAGGAATGGTGCACCCCCACCCCTTCCGTGTCCAGCTACCCTCTTTTATAAAAGTGAGCTAATTCAAGTCCAGCTCTTTCTCAGGTGCAGTGGACAGGGCTAATCAGTCAGCCAGCTAGCTGTGGCTGACCCTTATACCTTCACAAAGCCTCGTTTACTACCCAGGCTCATATCTGTGCTATACAGGCAGTTAAATAATTTCTTCTCTCTCTGCCTCTTGACAGCGGACACACCTTTGTGCTGAAGCTCTTCCCACACTCCAGTGTCAGTCAGGGTTCAATTAGAAGATTGTCTTTTTGATCTCTGCCAACATTGTTCAGTGAATCTCCTCTTTCTGCTGGGAAGCTGGATGTGTAACCCTACTAGTTTATGTGTAAGATGGTGATTTGGGGTTTGTACCTAGGCACATTCTACAGTGTGACCCTCTTCAAACAGGATTTTTGTCTCTAGATTTGCTCTTATCTCACTAGAGTCTGTGTCTCTGCAAAAGTGTCTGGTTTACGGTAGATGGGCCTCTGGTCTCTGGGATGGGAGTGGTCTATTGCTGACTGCATTTAAGAAATGCAGCATTCAGAGCTGATTTCACTTTCAGGTTTCATCTCATTCTCCGAGGAGATTCTGTGTGAAGCTGTTGGATAAAGTGGTGACATTTTGTGAACTCTCCTGTTTAATTTATGTTATTAGAGCCCGGGAATCCACCCTCCAGGTAAGGATTTAAGCAAATCTCTTTGTCAGAATGGAACGATATTGGCCTGTACAAACTTCAGAATTCTTTATTTGTTCTTTTTCTGGTGACACTTTTGTCTCCAGGGCTGTGTCTGAGCCTGTCAGCCTTGGAGATGAGCTGTTAAATGTAGTCTCAAGGGCTAGAGGGCAAGCAACTGGGGTTTGAATTTTGAATAGAAATCTACAGGGTAAGTGTCAGGTGCTGCCAAAGTGCTTTTTTTCTCAGTTGTAAAAATGATATTATTTAACTGAACCGGAGGGCGTGTATTGAGTGCTGGATGGGATACATTCTGGAAGCTTCTCTGTGTGGGGAGGGTCGGGATTCCTATGGGAGCAGTATTATTTATATAGCCCATTAAAATCCCATTTATTGTGTGTGTGTGGTTCATCCTGATGCCCTTTGTGTGTTAGGCTGAGCTCTGTGAGGGGGTGTTTAATCCTTGCACCAGGCAAGAAGTGGTCAATGAGCTGCTCTGGGATGGAGCAAACCCACCCCCAGCGCACCCACGAGCCATGTCAAGAGCGGAGTGGGAGTTCAAGATGGGGGTAGCCAAGCTCAGCGGTGAGCAGTTCTAGGAGGAGAGCTGGGTGCTGAGCTCTAAGCAAGAGACCTGGTGGAGAGCAGAGCCTATGCCCGGGCCTGAAGGTAGGGCTAAGTCTCCTGATGTGATGGGGATTGTACCATATTCCTCTGCTGGTGAAACAGCAGACACTGAGCTGGACTGCAGCCCATCCAAGGCCCTTCTGGAAAAGAGGCCAGTGGCCCAGCTGGGAGTGTCTGGATATTACCTTTTCTTTTGTTCGTTTTCCTGCTGCTAACTTGTCTGTATCCTGGGAACCTGCACAGGGTGAGCACCCAGAGGGCGGGAGGGCTGAGACTCTGTCCCCTTTGCAGTGCTACAGTTTTTCCCCACTAGAGAGGCCAGTTCCAGAATGGGTTTACAACCCCATCAACACACCAAGGGGCACTCTCAAGAGACCAGCACCCTCCCAAGCCCATTGTATTACTTTGACTGTCTCCAGATTCAATAAAGCAAGTCATATGTCTGCGTCTGCTCCTCTGCCATAAGAATATGGTTTACTCCAGCTCATTTGCTTTGATATGTCTTCAGTTAAGTGTTTAGTTTGTTTAGTTTTTCCCTGGTTGGTTTCTCTTTGTACGTGACGAGTCCTCTGTCTCTGCTGTGTTTTTGGTCAGAAATCCCTTTGTGCAGCTATTAAAGTAACTTGCCCTCTAGATACAGCTTTAGGAAATGGTTGATAGTTCATATGGGGTTATTTAATGCAGTGTTGTCAGCAATTTTACTCTACCCCCACTTCTGTATCTTAGCAGGATTTTATTGCACCATCCCTTGGTACCAGATACATTAAATTATTTTCAGTTGTGTACAGTATAGAAGGGGTCTGCATAGAGTCAGCTGTAGATCACCTAGGCCATTACAGACCAATCATACATTTTTATGGGGTGGTGACTATTCATACCATATTTAAGGTTATAACATGGTTACTGTTGAAATCCGAATTGTCACTCCTCCCTTCGGTCAACAGACATAGGTTTGAAAAACTGCTGTGCCAGTTCTGGGCCCAGCAGAGTCTGTGGGGCAAACTTGAAGTCACTTGCCCAGGGAGAAGCACTGACCCGTGGAGTGCTCTCATTACAGTTCCCCAGCTCTGCTTCCTCCCTTCGTTGAGGAAGGGCGAGAGGAGCACAAAGCACTGCTCTGCAAGAACTGTGGCTCCAGCTTACTTTCAAACCCTCAACATTTTTCACAGAACAGTTGTTGTTTTCTGGCCAGCCCTACTCAGTTAGATTTTGTGCAGTATGTTTGTTCTGTGATTTGTTTAAAAAGAGCATTTTTAAAATACGCTTAAAAATAGATAAATCCCATTGCCACAAGCAGTATATTGTGTAGCTGCCTCAGTTTCAGTACAATTGTTTGCTGATTAGAGAACAGAATTTTTCGTGTTTCTGTTATTAATGTGTAGCAAGTAGAAAATGAATAGGGGATAAAAGTCAAACAGGGAGAGCAGGAACAAGAGCAGATCACATCCTCAGTATAATAGTGTTACTGTTGTGTTTTAGGGTTGCCTGAACTTCTGTTGCCACCATGGCCTGTTCTGAAACTGCAGCAATTGAGATGCCAGCCCTGGGCCGCCCTCTCCGGCTGGGGATGCTGTACGACTGCCTCAGCGACAGTCTCATACCAGGTACAGTTAGAGCTGCACCAAACACCTCTTTATGGTAGCTCCCATCCATCCATCTTGCCAACTTACCCACACTGCAGGATCTTTATAACAGCAGATCCCAGATCACTTGTTAGTGCACTCAAAGTAAATCCTAATGTGTTCCCATTAACATCAGCCTCTTGTGTTAGAAGAGAAGGAAGCAAGGAGGCAGGACAGTACAGGCTGAGGTACATGGCTCTCTGCTTCCTCCCCCGCACAGCCCTATTTTCATCCTTAACGGCCCCTGTGCAAACCCACTTTCCTCTGTGCAATCCCAACCCAGCTCAGATCCCCCAATCCCAGTTCTTATACTGATCTCTGGCCTGATCCAACTCTGATCTCCCCCACCTTCAGCTCTGGTCCTTCCGGGTCCCGACCAGCTCACCTCAGGCGTCCATCCTGAACCAGCTTCATCACTGTCCCATGGACCAGCTCTGACCCACCCAGCAATCGCTTCATGTTATTAATACATGCTTATATTATTACTTTGATCTCCTTCTCTCTGTTTTGTCCAGATTATTATTATTATTTATTATTAATTAGTTTATATTAAGGTGTCATAAAAATAAAGGGAAGGGTAAACACCTTTAAAATCCCTCCTGGCCAGAGGAAAAGCCCTTTCACCTGTAAAAGGTTAAGAAGCTAGGATAACCTCTCTGGCACCTGACCAAAATGACCAATGAGGAGACAAGATACTTTCAAAAGCTGGGGGGAGGGAGAAACAAAGCCTCTCTCTCTCTGTCTGTGTGATGCTTTTGCCAGGGACAGAACAGGAATGGAGTCTTAGAACTTAGTAAGTAATCTAGATAGAGATGCGTTAGATTCTGATTTCTTTAAATGGCTGAGAAAAATAAGCTGTGCTGGAGGGAATGTGTATTCCTGTCTTTGTGTCTTTTTGTAACTTAAGGTTTTGCCTAGAGGGGTTCTCTATGTTTTGAATCTAATTACCCTGTAAGGTATTTACCATCCTGATTTTACAGGGGTGATTCTTTTTTACTTTTTTTCTTCTATTAAAGTTTTTCTTTTAAGAAACTGAATGCTTTTTCATTGTTCTTAAGATCCAAGGGTTTGGGTCTGTGTTCACCTCTGCAAATTGGTGAGGATTTTTATCAAGCCTTCCCCATGAAGAGGGGTGTAAGGTTTGGGAGGATTTTGGGGGGAAAGACGTTTCCAAACGGACGCTTTCCTAATAATAATACCGGTTAGACATTTGGTGGTGGCAGTGGAAGTCGAAGAGCAAAGGGTAAAATAGTTTGTACCTTGGGGAAGTTTTAACCTAAGCTGGTAAAAGTAAGCTTAGGAGGTTTTCATGCAGGTCCCCACATCTGTACCCTAGAGTTCAGAGTGGGGAAGGAACCTTGACATAAGGTATACCTTTTTAACAGTGAGAGTGATTAACTATTGAAAGAGTTTACCAAGGGTAATGCTGTGTTCTCCATCACTGGTTATTTTAAAAAAAGGATGAATTATTTTCATTGGTCTTCATGACTGAGGCTGTGAGGGAGATTCCAAAACCTGAGCCATTCTTTTTAGGTGATAGATCTGAGGAACTGTCCCAAATTGAGGTATCATTAGATGATGTTTTGGAACAAATTGATAAATTAAACAGTAATAAGTCACCAGGACCAGATGGTATTCACCCAAGAGTTCTGAAGGAACTCAAATGTGAAATTGCGGAAATGCTAACTGTAGTCTGTAATCTATCATTTAAATCAGCTTCTGTACCAGATGACTGGAGGATAGCTAATGTGACGCCATTTTTTAAAAAGGGCTCCAGAGGTGATCCCAACAATTACAGGCCTGTAAGACTGACTTCAGTACCAGGCAAACAGTTTGAAACTATAATAAAGAATAATATTGTCAGACATATAGATGAAAATAATTTGTTGAGGAAGAGTCAACATACTTTTGTAAAGGGAAATCATGCCTCACCAATCTACTAGAATTCTTTGAGGGGGGTCAACAAGCATGTGAACAAAGGGGATCCAGGGAATATAGTGTACTTAGATTTTCAGAAAGCCTTTGACAAGGTTCCTCACTAAAGGCTCTTCTGCAAAATAAGCTGACACAGGATAAGAGGGAAGGTACTCTCATGGATTCACACAATGCACAGTCAACCCTGTGGAACTCCTTGCCAGAGGATGTTGTGAAGGCCAAGACCATAACAGGGTTCAATAAAGAACTAGATAAATTCATGGAGGATAGGTCCATCAATGGCTACTACCCAGCATGGGCAGGAATGGTGTCCCAAGCCCCTGTTTGCCAGAAATTGAGAATGAGCGACAGGGGATGGATGGATCACCCAAAATTTTATCTCTTGCCTCACAATCCCGTCTATCTATCTGACCCTATCCCCATACACCCCATCTATCTATGTATCCATCAATGCCAATACACCCCCTCTATCTATCTTTCCATCTATCCCCATAAACTCTATCTATCTATCTATTGGTCCCCATACACCCCATCTATCTATCGGTCCCCATAAACCGCATCTATCTATCTTCCCACATATCCTCATACACCCCCTCTATCCATCTATCTATTTATCCCAATTCACCTCCTCTATCTATTTATCCCCATACACCCCATCTATCCCAATACACCAAATCTTTTCATCTATCCCATACACCCCATCAATCCGTCTATCCATCTATTCCCATACACCCCATCTATCCATCTATCCCCATACACCCCATCTATCTATCTATCTATCTATCTATCTATCTATCTATCTATCTATCTATCTATCTATCTATCTATCTATCTATCTATCTATCCCCATACACCCCATCTATCCTCAAACCATCTATCTATCTATCCCCATACACCCCCTCTATCTATCTATCCCCATATACCCTCTCTATATCTAATCTTATCTATCTATCTACCTCCATACACTCCCTCTATCTAGCTTTCCATCTCTCCCAACACACCCCCTCTATCTATACCCGTACACCCCATCTATCCATCTATCCCAATACACCCCATCTATCCGCATGTACCCCCTCTTCTATCTATCCCCATACACAAATCTATTTATCTTTCCCCATGCGCCCCATCTATCTAATCTATCTATCTATCCCCATACACCTCCTCTATCTAGCTATCCATCTATTACCATAAACCCCATCTATCTATCTATCTCCGTATACAAGATCGATCTATCCATCTATTCCGATGTACCTCATCTAATCTATCTATCTATCTATTCCCATACACCCCCTCTATCTGTCTATCGATCTATCCCCATACAACCCCACTATCAGTCTATTCATCTATCCCTATACACCCTCTCTATCAATCTGTCTGTCTATCCATCTATCCCCATACAGCCCGTGTATGTATGTATCTATCTATCCCCATTCACCTCCTCTATCTATCTATCCTCATACACAAGATCGATCTATCCATCTATTCTGATTCACCTCATCTAATCTATCTATCTATCCGTCCATCTATTCCCGTACACAAGATCGATCTATCTATCTATTCCCATAAACCCCATCTATCTATTTATCCTCATGCACCACATTTATCCATCTAGTCCCATACACCACTCATCTATCTATCTAATCTACCTATCTATCTATCTACCCCCATACACTCCTTCTATCTCTTTCCATCTATCCCCATACACCCCCTATATCTACCTATCCCCCCCATGAATCTATCCATCTATCACTATATACCCTCTCTATCCATCTATTCCCATACACCCCTCCTATCTGTCTATCCCCATACACCCTTCTATCTAATCTAATCTATCTATCTATCTGTCTATCTAATTTGATATAAAAATGCCAGATTCTGTAGACACGGAATGATAGAGATGAATGGAGCAGTTCACACCTCTTCGAGCTGTTGTTTCAGGCTCTCTGGAGACTTGGGCAGGCATCCAGGCATTGGCTGATTGTTTGGTTCATGTTTTCCATGTTATGATCACAGCCATAAGGGCTAGGAACCTCCTCCCCTTCTTTCTTTTCATTCCCAAGCATCTTTGCAGACATAGGGAGCTATGCAGCATCACCATCCCTTCCTGTCCTTGGCTTGTTCCTCCATTAAGTCCAGCATTGTTACATCCCTAAATAATATGTTCTACAATTTAGTCAGTGATCAGCCTCTAGGTCAGACTGATGTTAATCATGATTGCATTACTTCTCTGGCATCCTATCCTCTGTTAGTGGAGCAGAAAATCTCCACCACCATAATCATTTTGATTTTAGCCAGTCCCACACCTTGGTTTCCCACTCTTCTCTCCTTCTAACTTCTTCATTTCTCTTAAAATCATTCCACTTTTTTATCTACCATCTCATCTCTACTGCCTCCAGCCTTTTGTTGATTTTTTTCATTTAATGCAGCTGCTTCTAGACCATGGAGTAATATTGTTACTACACTGGTTTGATAAATTTTCCCTTTGGTAGCAAACATAACTTTTACCAGTCCATAATTTCATCAATTTCTGTGCAGCACTTGTAGCTAAAACACATCTCTTTTTAACCCCATCCTCGATGGAACGATTAGCACTGATCAAACTTCCTAGGACACACAAGTTTCAAAAAAGAACTGATACATTGATGGAGGATAGGTCCATCAATGGCTATTAGCCAGGACGGTCAGGGGTGGTGTCCCTAGCCTCTGTTTGCCAGAAGCTGGGAATGGGTGACAGGGGATGGATCACTTGATGATTCCCTGTTCTGTTCATTCCCTCTGGGGCACCTGGCATTGGCCACTGTTGGAAGACAGGGTACTGGGCTAGATGGACCTTTGGTCTGACCCAGTATTGTTACCCAGTTTTCTTACCCAAAACTCTTGGTAACTTTCACTCTGTGAGAGGTAGTGTAAGGAAATAAATCAGGGGAGACGTGGCTGTCCGACTGATCGATGGCTGGCACAAACAGGACAACACAAGAGTGCTTTCACTTAAAGCTAAACTTTACTTAGTCTCAAGCACTTATACACACGTCCGCAACAGGTTAGTAAGATACCCCCAACCCTTGATAATTACCAAAGCTGAGTGTGGCTCTTGAGTGGCACAGCAGCAGGCTTCCGGTGGCCAAATCTTCAATCTGCTGGTGGGGACTGCAAGATGTATCCAGAGGGAGAGTCCAGAAGAGTCCAACTACTTCAAATTTCCCCCCCTTATTTATACATTATTAATAGAATGACATGTCCCTTAAAGAAAACTTGTTAAGCAAGGAGAAAAGGAGTACTTGTGGCACCTTAGAGACTCACAAATTTATTTGAGCATAAGCTTTTGTGAGCTACAGCTCACTTCATCAGATGCATTCCGTTTCAATGGTCAGCAAGAGGTTTCCTTCTGATCATTGATTAACCAGGTGTGGGTTTTTCCAGAGTTTGCAGCCTTGAGACCCTAATAGACAATCCTGGGGGCACATCCTGCTCTTCTAAAATCCATGTATCAGCAACTTTAACACAATTCTTATCTGGAAGGACGCAGGGTCAAGCTGCCCTTTCTGTGGCACCCAAAATCCTCTCCCCTCCTGCCTGGGTCAAGGTGAGGCTGCAGCATGCTCAATTTACAGCCCGCTGAGTTGGCTGCTTTTAGCAATAAGCCATAGTGGTTTTAGGCACTTTACTGGTTTGCTGACATCTCCCCATACAGTACGGCCAAACTTATGTGCTCATTCTACAAATTCATCGCTGCTAGATTTCAAAATTTTTATTGTCTCTTTTCCATGATGCAACCACTTTGTTATCTTGGGATTTATTGTTAGTCCCAAAGTATTATTATTACTTCAAATGTGTCTGTCAGTTATACAGTGCCATCTGCATAAAGCAAGAAGCTTAACCCTAGATCATCCAGTGCCACATCCTCCATGTCAATTAATGTTCTTAATGTCCAGTTTAAGAACATAAGGAAACATTATGATTTCTTGCCATGTTAAGACAGTGTAACCTATTTTCCTTTGAGAGTTACTGTGTTGCATGGTTGGACTATTAGAATTACGAGAGATATTTAATAACTGAAGGTTACAAACAAATGTGGAAATTAACTGTTATTTCTATAGAAATATTTAGCCTTAATACAAACTCTGTAAATTATGCCTAGAACTATGTTGGAGGAAGTCAGACTGGATGATCTAACTGCCCTTTATGGCCATAAATTCTATGAAACTTCACATGCCTCCAGACTTGATTCATAAGTCATTTTTCAACTGATTGATATATATCTCATCATATTGTTACAATTATATATAAAAATAAACACTTGGTAGTTTTTAAATCAAAGTGTCCTGATTTGAGAGTACTCTCCAAAGTAGAAGTTTTTCCAAAAAAGGAAACCAGCATTAAACTTAGTAAGCTAATGCTCTCTTAATGCAATCAAAAAGAGGTTAATCAATATGAATTTTCATATAAATGTTGGCTAAAGTAGTACTGAAAATGATTAAGTTATGCTGGAGGACATCTGTACCAAAACATTAAAAATTCTGCGCACAATATTTTAAAATATGGTATATTTTATTTGTCAAAATAACACAATATAACCACACCAGTTTCAATTACTTTGATAATTTATTTCAAAATACTTATCAGCAAGTATGTCTGTAACTATACAAACAAAAATTCAGCAACAGGTGGTTTTTTTTGTTTTGTTTTTATTTTACAAATATATTCTTTACTAGACATATTGCTACAGAACACTGAGTAATTCATTTAAGATACAATACAGACATGTATTTCCCACACCCCTGAGAAGCAGTGCAAAGGCTCAGGGGAGTCAGGGTTAACGGAAGTGCTGAGGGAGAGGGAAGGAGCATGGGAGTGATCCCGGAGGATTGCTGGGTGTGGGTGGAAGATGTGTGGAATGGCGGGGAGGGGGTTGGGGGAAGAGTGATTGTTAGAGTGTTAGGGAGCCTCCCCCATGCAGACCCTTGCTGACCCAGAGAGTCTCACATTCAGTTAGATCTTTCTGTCTCTGTTCCTGAGTGTCCCTGCACGCCCATTCCCATGAGGCCCTGCAGCCCTCCTCCTCCATTCCCATGTGACCCAGCATCCCCCTACCCCCTGTGGCCCTGCACCACCTACCCCCATCCCCATGTGGCCCTGGAGCCCCCCCCACCATTAAGCCCCTGGCTCATTGCTATCATCACACTAGCCCCTGAGCCCACACCTGCTGTCCTGCTCACTAGCTATCTTCAGTAGTTTTTTATCATCTGCAAAATTTGCCACCTCACTGTTTACCCATTTTCCAGATTGTTTATGAATATGTTGAACAGTACTGGTCACAGTACAGACCAGTGGAGGACACCACTATTTACCTCTCCCCATTCTGAAAATTGACCATTTATTCCTTACTTTTGTTTTCTATCTTTTAACCAATTACTGATCCTTGTGAGGTCCTTCTCTCTTATTCCATGACAACTTAATTTGCTTTAGAGCCTTTGGCGAGGTGGATCACCCTTATCCACATGCTTGTTGACCCCCTCAAAGAATTCTAGTAGATTGATGAGGCATGATTTCCATTTACAAAAAATATGTTGACTCTTCCCTAACAAATCTATGTGTCTGATAATTCTGTTCTTTAATATAGTTTCAAACAATTTGCCCATTACTGAAATGAGGCTTACTGGCCTGTAATTGCTGGGATCACCACTGGAGCCTTTTTTAAAAATTGGCATCACTTTACCTATCCTCCAGTCATCTGGTTCAGAATCTGATTTAAATGATAGGTTACAAACCACTGTTTCATAAGAACATAAGAATGGCCAAGCTGGGTCAAACCAAAGGTCCATCCAACCCAGTATCCTGTCTACCGACAGTGGTCAATGCCAGGTGCCCTGGAGTGAGTGAACCTACCAGGTAATGATCAACTGATCTCTCTCCTGCCATCCATCTACACCCTCTGACAAACAGAGGCTAGGGACACCATTCCTTATCCATCCTGGCTAATAGCCATTAATGGACTTAACCTCCATGAATGTATCCAGTTCTCTTTTAAACCTCCTCAGGCAAGGAGTTCCACAGGTTGACTGTGCACTGTATGAAGAAGAACTTTCTTTTATTTGTTTTAAACCTGCTGCCCATAAATTTCACTTGGTGGCTTCTAGTTCTTATATTATGGGAACAAGTAAATAACTTTTCCTTATTCACTTTCTCCACACCATTCATAATTTTATAGACCTCTATCATATCCCCCATTATTCTCCTTTCTTCCAAGCTGAAAAATTCTAGCCTCTTTAATCTCTTCTCATATGGGACCTGTTCCAAACCCCTAAACAGTTTGGTGGCACTTAGCACTTAGGAGGGGAGAGGAGAAGGGAGCCGCACACTCAGGGCAGGAGGTGGAGAAGAGGCGGGGCAGGGGTGGGGATTTGGGGAAGGGGTTGGAATGGGGGCGGGGAAGGGGTGGGAAGAGGTGGGAAGGGGCGGGGCCTCATGGAAGGGGTGGAGTGGGGGGAAGGGCCGGGGGCTGCAGGGTGGGGGGGTGTCAGTGATGCCGCCCTCAGGCCAATGTACTCGTCCTCATGTGGCCCTCCTGGTGATTTAAGTTTGAGACCCCTGCTTTAGTGACTTTTTCATTTTAATATAGTTTTTGTGCATGGAATAAAATTAGTCTATATTGGGATTTTACCAGGTGAATCAGTGTGATTTTCTATAGCTCGCTTTTCAATTGATCTATAATCCTAGTAATGCAATGCTAAAATTCAGTGTAGGTGTCTTGGTACAGTTCTTTCTCTTTAGTAGCAGCAATAGCTTGGCGTGGACACCTCAGTTGTTTTATCTTGTTAAATAGGAACTTCAAGCCCTACTTGAGGAAAAAAAATGTTTAGTTTTACATTTTTGTAAAAATTCATTTGGGGTGGGGAGGGATGTCTACTTTTGTTTCTTTTGGTATGCTAAAATTTCACTTTTTACTCTGTTTATTTAGGAAGTTTTAACAAGTTTAGAAATCCTTGCCATGTAAATAACAGAAACAAAACAAAACAATCATTACAACAGTTATCTTTTGTTTAAAGAAACATTATACAGGAATATAGTCATCACATCTTTCTGTTTAACACGGTGTTACCACATTACAGAATGAGCATCATTACAAAATGTACGTTGTTTCTAGTGATTTATTAAATTGAGTTAAATCTCTAGGTATTCTGTCAGGGTTCCCTCCCCACTCTGAACTTTAGGGTACACATGTGGGGTCCCGCATGAAAGACCCCCTAAGTTTATTTCTACCAGCTTAGGTTAAAACTTCCCCAAGGCACAAATTCTCCCTTGTACCTTGGATTAGGTAAATGCTGCCACCACAAAGTGATTTAATAAAGAATCAGGGAAAGGACCACTTGGAGTCCTAATTCCCCAAAATATCCCCCCAAGCCCTACACCCCCCCTTTCCTGGGGTGGCTTGAGAATAAACAAGATGAGCACAGACCAACCTTGGGTTTTTTAGGATACTAAAAAAACCAATTAGATTCTTAAAAAAAATCAGAACTTTATTATAAAGAAAAAAGGTAAAAGAAGCACCTCCGTGAAATTAGAATGGGAGATAATCCCACAGGGCAATTAGATTCAAAACACAGAGAATTTCCCTCTAGGCAAAACCTTAAAGTTACAAAAAGAAAAACCAGGAATACACCTTCCTTTCAGCACAGAGAAAATCACAAGCCAAAACAAAAGATAATCTAATGCATTTCCTTGCTAAATACTTACTAAGTAGTTGGAGTGCTTGCTTTCTTGTTCTGTCTCCGGGAAAAGCCACAAGGAACAGACAAAGCCTCCCCCCCACCCCGGGCCAGATTTGAAAGTATCTTGTCCCCTTATTGGTCCTTTTGGTCAGGTACCAGCCAGGTTATCTGAGCTTCTTAACCCTTTACAGGTAAGAGGTTTTTGTGCCTCTGGACAGGAGAGATTTTATAGCACTGTATACAGACAGGTGGTTACCCTTCCCTTTATATTTATGACATACTCATTTGACAGATCAGACATATCTATCAAATGTTAATATTCCAAAAAAATGGATATGTGTACTTTTTATTGGGGGGGGGGCAGGTAAATTTACTTTGTCTGAGTACTGAATGAAAGGTAACCAAATATCTAAGTATCTACCTGTCCTCTGTCTACTTTGCTGGCTATGTCATGGTCTGTTAATTTTTCCATAAACACAACCGCCCATATTTTTAGAACCATTCCTCAATGGTTGGGTTATTTTTTTTCCAATGAGAGGATACCAATAACTGAGCAGCTATTAGCAGATGAGATATTATTAGTTTCCTTCTGTATGACCATTTCTACTAGGAAGCCCCAAGAGGATTACCAGAGGATCATTTGTAAATAAATATCCAACAATTTGTGATATTTGGTTACTGATTACATCCCAGTACTCTGATGACTGGACATATCCACCATACATGCATAAAAATCTTTCATCACAATTTCTCCAACATTTATCCCCATTTAGTGTCTCTATATTTTTTAACCTGACTGGTGTGAGGTACCATTGAAACAGTATCTTATTTTTTTCTCTTTTGTTGTGCTACAAACTGCGGTTTCTCATCCTCTTTTCCAGATCAAATCCCATTCCTTTGGGATAATTTGTCTATCCACATTTTTTTCCCTGCATGTCATGTAGGGACACTTTTTTTTTGGGTCAGGAAAGCTGTCTGCAAAGATTGATAAATTAGTTATTTTTTTGTTTCTTAACTGACCAGATGCTATCACTTCTATTAAAGTTGGCTTTCTGTAACAGACAGGTTTTCTAGAAAGTTGAGAAACATTAATGCCTGACTTGAAAGTACTGCTACCAGGGGACAGTGGGCCAGTTAAAGTTAGTTTTAATCTCTAAATAAATTAGAACATTTCTTTATTGAATAACCAGCCAACTGTGTGTATTCCATTGCTTTCCCAAACTTTGAAGCCCTCTGGTTCTTGATTTGGGTTCAGATTGGGATTATTTGCATTGGGTATCATTGGTGAGAACTGATCCTATCTCTACTTCTATTCCAGACCCATTGAGTAACCTTTATTAAGGATGCGTGTCCATTTCTGGCAGGTGTGATTTATTTATTAATCCGTGGTAGCCTAACGATGTGTACACTGCCGCAATTTTCTCGTTCAATAAAGACCCAGTGTTTGGCTAGGTTAAAGGGCCCCCAGTCCACTACTGCTTTGAGCTGGCTGACTTGACAGTACCACAGAATATTTCAAACAGCTAGTCCACTCTGCTTAATAGGTCTGTGTAATGTATTTGGTCTCACTTTTGGTCTTTTCTTATTCCATATAAATTCTAACAACATCCTCTGTGTTCCTGCTTGGATTTTATCTGGAATAATCACAGAAAGTTTTTGAAAATAAGAAAAATATCCTTGGCAGAATATTCATTTGGACTGTGGCTATTCTCCCCCGCCAAGAAATTGCATACTCCCCCCACAACTCCAGGTCTTTTTTCATTTGCTGAAGTAGTCGTTAGACATTTAAATCACAGAGCTCTGTTGTTTTTAAAGGATGATACAGTAAATATAAAACACTACAATACTTTCATGACATGTACTATAGATGATGTGAAATAAAATCTCTCCTTTTAAATTGCCTCCGATGGTGTTTGAATTCTTCATGTGCTAACTACTGTTATACTCAGCACCCCAAACTCATTATAACCCTAATATGGTATTGATAGGTGGTCATAGAATCATAGACTATCAGGGTTGGAAGGGACCTCAGGAGGTCATTTAGTCCAACCCCCTGCTCAAAGCAGGACCAACCTCAACTAAGTCATCCCAGCCAGGGCTTTGTCAAGCCTGACCTTAAAAACCTCTAAGGAAGGAGATTCCACCACCTCCCTAGGTAACCCATTCCAGTGTTTCACCACCCTCCTAGTGAAAAAGTTTTTCCTCATATCCAACCTAAACCTCCCACACTGCATCTTGAGACCATTACTCCGTGTTCTGTCAAGGAGTTCTATTATTGGCCCTTAGACACAAAATATATGCTAAATAAAAGCCTCAGACCGACGGACAGACCTTCCAAGAGAGCACTGTCATTCGACACCTCTCACTGGTTGCATGTTACTTTAATATGAGACAATTAAATTAAATGAGAAGGATTTCATATCATATTAATCTGTCACTAACTGAGTGTTTGTGTGGAATTTCTCAGGTATCGCTTTATGGAACACCGATACCCTTAACAAACAAGTGGGGATGACGATGCAGCACAAGACTGAATTTCAGATCATTGCATCTGACACCATGGAAGATAAGGCCTCTGCTCTCAGTCTCTCAGGATCCCTGAAGGCAAGTTTCCTGGGAGGCCTAGTAGAAGTGAGTGGAGCAGCAGGATTTTTAAATGATACCAAGAAATCCAAAAATCAAGCCCGAGTTACTTTGAAATATTCAGCAACAACCAGGTTTGAGCAGCTGGCTATAAGCCATTCAGAGCGCCAGAATATCTCTTATCCTGCTGTATATGACCAAAAGAAAGCCACCCATGTGGTCACAGCTGTGCTGTATGGGGCTCAGGCTTTCTTTGTGTTTGATAGGGAAGTTTCTTCATCAGAGAGTATAGAAGAGATACAGGGAAACATGAAACGTATGATAGAAAAATTACCAAAAATTGCAGGAGGAGGAGAGGGGCCCGAGTACAAGAAAGCATCAAATGCTGAAGACTTCAGTTGCACATTCTATGGTGATTTTGCTCTTAAGAACAATCCACTTACTTATCTAGATGCCATGGAAACATACTCCACCCTCCCGAAGCTGCTGGGTGACCACTGGGATATGGCTGTACCAGTGAGAGCCTGGCTGTACCCATTGCAGCTGCTGGATTCCAAAGCTGCTAAGCTGGTGAGTGAGATCAGCAGCGTACTGATTTTTGATACTCAAATAGCCTTGGAGCAACTGACAGAACTGGACATGCGATGCAATGACATGATGAAAAATCCAATTGCCACAACCTTCCCTGAATTCAAAAAGAAAATCCAGCAATTCAGAGATCAGTGTCAGCAACACAGACAGACTTTCCAGAAACAACTAGCAGGAATCTTACCTGCTATCCGTGGCGGTGGAGCAGAGGAAGGAGTCCTGGTGGACATTTTAATAAGCAAAAATCAATCACTATTCAATACACAGAGACTCAATGAATTTCTGGATACAAAGGAGCGAGAGATGAATTTAGTGGATTCCTACCTTACTAGGCTACAGAATGTGGAAGTCATATCCTCTGAGAGTGAACTAGAAAAAATAGTACTCAGCCCTGAGCATGATTCTGTTGTGTCTTTCACACTTACTTCATTACACAACAAAGAACCATATTTATCAGATTTGAACTTCTGGCTTCGAAGAGAGTTTCTGGAGAAAATTCATGATTCAGCCTCAGCCAGTTCTCCCCATGAGAAATCAAACTCCAAACAGTGGTTTGAGGATGAAGAGATAAGAAGAAAAGTACAAAAAATCACAAAGTCCTTCTTAGACTTTACCAACGTCAATAAATCTCATGGAAACACCCAGTTCATTGTGGCCTCTGTTCCAGATGAGGACAATCCAGGAGCTTCAATTTACCTGTATGCAGATGGAGAGCTGGTCAGCACCAACTTTGAGCCCCCATCAAAACCTCTCCCTCCTCTGATTGATGGAATCAGACACAATTGTGCGCAGCTCACATTTAACCCATCAGACTTTGGAAGGGCTGCAATATCTGGCTATCTGGTAGAGTACAGAATTGTAGGGGAGGAGAACTGGACGGCTGTGAATGTAAATAACACACAAGAGCCATTCACAGTAACAGGGCTACGTCCAAACACCGAGTACCAGTTCCGATACGCGGCAGTGAGCAAACCAGGGCTCAGCGAAAGCAGTGACATGAGTCATACTGTGAAGACTCTTCCCCCTTCCAGCCCTCCTGGAAACCTGGCAATGGCTACTGTAGAAATATTTTCCATCACCCTCACCTGGCAGAGTCCAAGTGTCATTGAAGATGGAGTCAGTATAAGGGAGTATAAGGTAGAATATAAAGAGGAGGCTGGAGGTGAAAGAAATGAGCAGAAAGACAAATGGCTGGAACGGAGGACAGGAGACAGAATTGGATCTTGTAACATTGATGAACTGAAGCCTGAGACGCCCTACAGATTTCGAGTGTCAGCTGTGTGTGCGGACGGGGCTGTAAGTGACGCAAGTGAGGAGAGTTGCATCTCAACCCTAAAGAAAGGTAAACATAAATAAATCTGCCTATTTTCCCCTCAATTAAAGCCCTCTAGTGCCTGGAGCTACTGGATCAGGTAAGAGAATCCTTATCATGGGAATGAATCTAAAATATCCTGAGTGTATAATGCAGAATCAGCTTTGATTCAAATAAGGAATAAAATTACAAATAAATCTTAGCATCCACTTAAACACCCAAGCTGGTTCCTATGCATGGACTAGATGGGTTAGGTCAATGTTTCTCAATGACCAGTCCATGGACCGGTGCCAGTCTGTGGCAGCCTCCTTGCTGGTCCCTGAGATTTCCTTGACACAGTTTAGGAAGGCAGCACGCTGGTCCCTGGTATCAAAAAGATTGAGAAACACTGGCTTAGGTGATCGATACCCCAGACCCAGATCACAGAGTGGATCAACATAAGAACGGCCATACTGGGTCAGATCAATGATACATCTAGCCCAGTATCCTGTCTTAGAATCATAGAATATCAGGGTTGGAAGGGACCTCAGGAGGTCATCTAGTCCAACACCCTGCTCAAAGCAGGAGCAATCGCCAACTAAATCATCCCAGCCAGGGCTTTGTCAAGCCTGACCTTAAAAACTTCTAACAAAGGAGATTCCACCACCTCCCTAGGTAACGCATTCCAGTGTTTCACCACCCTCCTAGTGAAAAAGATTTTCCTAATGTCCATCCTCTTTGGAACCCCCTTTCAGGTAGTTGAAAGTAGCTGTCAAATCCCCCCTCATTCTTCTCTTCCGTAGACTAAACAATCCCAGTTCCCTCAGCCTCTTCTCATAAGTCATGTGTTCCAGTCCCCTAAGAATCTTTGTTGCCCTCCGCTGGACTCTTTCCAATTTTTCCACATCCTTCTTGTAGTGTGGGGCCCAAAACTGGACACAGTACTCCAGATGAGGCCTCACCAATGTCGAATAGAGGGGAATGATCACGTCCGTCGATCTGCTGGCAATGCCCCTACTTATACATCCCAAATTGCCATTGGCCTTCTTGGCAACAAGGGCACACTATTGACTCATATCCAGCTTCTCGTCCACTGTAACCCCTAGGTCCTTTTCTGCAGAACTGCTGCCGAGCCATTCGGTCCCTAGTCTGTAGCGGTGCATGGGATTTTTCCGTCCTAAGTGCAGGACTCTGCACTTGTCCTTGTTGAACCTCATCAGATTTCTTTTGGCCCAATCCTCTAATTTGTCTAGGGCCCTCTGGATCCTATCCCTACCTTCCAGCGTATCTACCTCTCCTCCCAGTTTAGTGTCATCTGCAAACTTGCTGAGGGTGCAATCCACACCATCCTCCAGATCATTTATGAAGATATTGAACAAAACCGGCTCCAGGACCGACCCTTGGGGCACTCCACTTGATGCCAGCTGCCAACTAGACATGGAGCCATTGATCACTACCCGTTGAGCCCGACAATCTAGCCAACTTTCAACCCACCTTATAGTCCATTCATCCAGCCCATACTTCTTTAACTTGCTGGCAAGAACGCTGTGGAAGACAGTGTCAAAAGCTTTGCTAAAGTCAAGGAACAACACATCTACTGCTTTCCCCTCATCCACAGAGTCAGTTATCTCATCACAGAAGGCAATTAGATTAGTCAGGCATGACTTGCCCTTGGTGAATCCATGCTGACTGTTCCTGATCAATTTCCTCTCCTCTAAGTACTTCAGAATTGATTCCTTGAGGACCTGCTCCATGATTTTTCCAGGAACTGAGGTGAGGCTGACTGGCCTGTAGTTCCCAGGACCCTCCTTCTTCCCTTTTTAAAAGATGGGCACTACATTAGCCTTTTTCCAGTCATCCAGGACTTCCCCCGATCGCCATGAAATTTTCAAAGATAATGGCCAATGGCTCTGCAATCACATCTGCCAATTCCTTTAGCACTCTCGGATGCAGCGTATCCGGCCCCATGGACTTGTGCTCGTCCAGCTTTTCTAAATAGTCCCGAACCACCTCTTTCTCCACAGAGGGCTGGTCACCTCCTCCCCATGCTGTGCTGCCCAGTGCAGCAGTCTGGGAGATGACCTTGTTTGTGAAGACAGAGGCAAAAAAAGCATTGAGTACATTAGCTTTTTCCACATCTTCTGTCACTAGGTTGCCTCTCTCATTCAGTAAGGGGCCCACACTTTTCTTGACTTTCTTCTTGTTGCCAACATACCTGAAGAAACCCTTCTTGTTACTCTTAACATCTCTTGCTAGCTGCAACTACAGGTGTGATTTGGCCTCCCTGATTTCACTCCTGCATGCCCGACCAATATCTTTATACTCTTCCCTGGTCATTTGTCCAATCTTCCACTTCTTGTAAGTTTCTTTTTTGTGTTTAAGATCAGCAAGGATTTCACTGTTAAGCCAAGCTGGTCGCCTGCCATATTAACTATTCTTTCTACACATCAGGATGGTTTGTCCCTGTAACCTCAATAAGGATTCTTTAAAATACAGCCGGCTCTCCTGGACTCCTTTCCCCCTCATGTTATTCTCCCAGGGGATCCTTCCATCAATTCCCTGAGTGAGTCAAAGTCTGCTTTTCTGAAGTCCAGGGTCCGTATTCTGCTGCTCTCCTTTCTTCCCTGTGTCAGGATCCTGAACTCAACCATCTCATGGTCACTGCCTCCCAGGTTCCCATCCACTTTTGCTTCCCCTACTAATTCTTCCCGGTTTGTGAACAGCAGGTCAAGAAGAGCTCTGCCCCTAGTTGGTTCCTCCAGTACTTGCACCAGGAAATTGTCCCCTACACTTTCCAAAAACTTCCTGGATTGTCTGTGCACTGCTGTATTGCTCTCTGCAGATATCAGGGTGATTGAAGTCTCCCATGAGAACCAGGGCCTGCGATCTAGTAACTTCCATGAGTTGCCGGAAGAAAGCCTCATCCACCTCATCCCCCTGGTCCGGTGGTCTATAGCAGACTCGCACCACGACGTCACCATTGTTGCTCACACTTTTAAACTTAATCCAGAGACTCTCAGGTTTTTCTGCAGTTTCATACTTGAGCTCTGAGCAGTCATACTGCTTCCTTACATACAGTGCAACTCCCCCACCTTTTCTGCCCTGCCTGTCCTTCCTGAACAGTTTATATCCATCCATGACAGTACTCCAGTCATGTGAGTTATCCCACCAAGTCTCTGTTATTCCAATCACAACATAATTCCTTGACTGTGCTAGGACTTCCAGTTCTCCCTGCTTGTTTCCCAGCCTTCTTGCATTTGTGTATAGGCACTTGAGATAACTCGCTGTTTGTCCCGCTTTCTCAGTATGAGGCAGGAGCCCTTCCCTCTCGCGCACTCCTGCTCGTGCTTCCTCCCGATATCCCACTTCTTCACTTATCTCAGGGCTTTGGTCTCCTTCCACCGATGAACCTAGTTTAAAGCCGAATGGCTAGGCAGCAGTTCTGCGGAAAAGGACCTAGGGGTGACAGTGGACGAGAAGCTGGATATGAGTCAGCAGTGTGCCCTTGTTGCCAAGAAGGCCAATGGCATTTTGGGATGTATAAGTAGGGGCATAGCGAGCAGATCGAGGGACGTGATCGTTCCCCTCTATTCGACATTGGTGAGGCCTCATCTGGAGTACTGTGTCCAGTTTTGGGCCCCACACTACAAGAAGGATGTGGATAAATTGGAGAGAGTCCAGCGAAGGGCAACAAAAATGATTAGGGGTCTAGAACACATGACTTATGAGGAGAGGCTGAGGGAGCTGGGATTGTTTAGCCTGCAGAAGAGAAGAATGAGGGGGGATTTGATAGCTGCTTTCAACTACCTGAAAGGGGGTTCCAAAGAGGATCGCTCTAGACTGTTCTCAATGGTAGCAGATGACAGAACGAGGAGTAATGGTCTCAAGTTGCAGTGGGGGAGGTTTAGATTGGATATTAGGAAAAACTTTTTCACTAAGAGGGTGGTGAAATACTGGAATGCGTTACCTAGGGAGGTGGTAGAATCTCCTTCCTTAGAGGTTTTTAAGGTCAGGCTTGACAAAGCCCTGGCTGGGATGATTTAACTGGAAATTGGTCCTGCTTTGAGCAGGGGGTT
This sequence comes from Lepidochelys kempii, assembly GCF_965140285.1. NCBI lineage: Eukaryota > Metazoa > Chordata > Testudines > Cheloniidae > Lepidochelys > Lepidochelys kempii. Next base: position 269,611,239 of record NC_136381.1, on the reverse strand, counting down.
GGACTAGATGACCTTCTGGGGTCCCTTCCAACCCTGATATTCTATGATTCTATGATTCTAAGCCCTCCTCATTATGGTTAGCCAGCCTGCTTGCGAAGATGCTCTTCCCTCTCTTCGTTAGGTGGAGCCCGTCTCTGCCTAGCACTCCTCCTTTTTGGAACACCATCCCATGGTCAAAGAATCCAAAGCCTTCTCTCCCACACCACCTGCGTAGCCATTCGTTGACTTCCACGATTTGACGGTCTCTACCCAGGCCTTTTCTTTCCACAGGGAGGATGGATGAGAAGATCACTTGCGCCTCAAACTCCTTTATCCTTCTTCCCAGAGCCACCTAGTCTGCAGTGATCTGCTCAAGGTCATTCTTGGCAGTATCATTGGTGCCCACGTGGAGAAGCAGGAAGGGGTAGCGATCCGAGGGCTTGATGAGTCTCGGCAGTCTCTCCGTCGCATCGTGAATCCTAGCTCCTGGCAAGCAGCAGACTTCTTGGTTTTCCCTGTCAGGGCGGCAGATAGATGACTCAGTCTCCCTGAGGAGAGAGTCCCCGACCACCACCACCCACCTCCTTCTCTTGGGAGTGGTGATCGTGGAACCCCCATCCCTAGGACAGTGGATCTCATGCCTTCCAATCGGCGGAGTCTCCTTCTGCTCCCTTCCCTCAGATGTATCATCTAGTCCACTCTCCGCATTAGTACCTGTGGAGAGAACATGAAAACTGTTACTTACCTGTATCTGCGTTGCCGGTACATGGACGCTCCCCTTTCTTCTTCTGGAGGTCACATGCTGCCAAATTTCTTCACCGTCCTCCTGTCCCCGCAGTGCAGCTTGCTCTGAATCTTCAGAACGTTGTGTCCGTAGAAGCATATCCTGACGTCTGTCCAGGAAATCTTCAGTTTCTCTTATGCAACGCAGGGTCGATACCTGTTGCTCCAGACCTTGAATCTTCTCTTCCAATATGGAGACCAGCTTGCACTTTGTACAGACAAAGTCGCTTCTGTCCTGTGGAAGAAAGACAAACATGGCACATCCACTGGAGGTCGCAACAGCTGAACACTCCCCATCCATATTACCTTCCTTCTACGAGCTTCCTCAGGAGTTGTAGTAACTACTCAGAGAAGCCGGCAAGATGTCAGCCTCAGTGGGCTCTCCCCAGGCAAACTCCCAGGCAAACTCCCTCTGTTAGCCTCTCTGCTGTTCGCTGCTCAGCTGGTTCACAGCTGACAGGCTTTTTATACAGTCAGGCCCACTCAAGGCTCATCTGGAACAAAGCACTCCCAATTCACACTTTTCAAACAACCAATCAAGCACACGGTCAAACTGTCCCCACAACAGACACTCAGGTATTCACCAACACAGCCTCCCTAATGCAGCCCTTAGCATACCTCCTCTCAGGCAGATCCCAGGCAAACTCCCTCTCTGCTGTTCGCCGCTCAGCTGGTTCTATATACTGTACATTGAAATGTAAGTACAATATTTATAATTATATGGTAAAAATGAGAACATAAGCAAATTTTAAAGTAATCTTGTGCTGTGAAACTTCTGTATTTTTATTTCTGATTTTGTAGGCAAATAGTTATTAAGTGAGGGGAAACTTGGGGGTAGGCAAAACAAATCAGGCACCTGAAATGAGTACAGTAATCTGGAAAGGTTACAGTGGCCAATACCAGGTGCCCCAGAGGGAATGAACAGGTCAGGGAATCATCAAGTGATCCATCCATAGAATTCTATGATTCTATGATTCATCCACTCCCAGCTTCTGGCAAACAGAGGTTAGGGACACTCAGAGCATGGGGTTGCATCCTTGATCATCTTGGCTAATAACCATTGATGGACCTATCCTCCATGAATTTATCTGGAACCCAGTTATTTGGAACCCAGTTATAGTTTTGGCAACGATTTCCACAGGTTAACTGTTCATTCTGTGAAGGAGTACTTCCTTTTGTTTGTTTTAAACTGGTTGCCTATCATTTAATCAGGTGATCCCTGGTTCTTGTGTTCTGTGAAGAAGTAAATAACACTTACTTCCTTATTCACTTTCTCCACATCATTCATGATTGTATAGACCTCTGTCCTATGCCCCCTTAGCTGTCTTTTTTCCAAGCTGAAAAGTCCCAGTCTTTTTAGTCTCTCCTCATACCAAAGCTGTTCCATTCCCCTAATCATTTTTGTTGCCCTTCTCTGTACTTTTTCCTGCCCCAGTTTATCTTTTTTGAAATGGGTGACCAGAACTGTATGCAGTATTCAAGATGTGGGCATGCCATGGATTTACATAGTGTCTCTGTGATATTTACTGTTTTATTATCTATTCCTTTCCTAGTGGTTCCTAACATTGTTAGTTTTTTTGACTGCCGATGCACATTGAGTGGCTGTTTTCAGAGAACTATCCACAATGACTGCAAAGTCTCTTTCTTGAGTAACAGTTAATTTAGACCAGTGGCTATCAACCTTTCCAGATTACTGTACTCATTTCAGGTGCCTGATTTGTCTTGCCTACCCCCAAGTTTCTCCTCACTTAAAAACTATTTGCTTACAAAATCAGAAATAAAAATACAGACGTGTCACAGCACACAATTACTTTAAAATTTGCTTATGTTCCATTTTTACCATATAATTATAAAATAAATCAATTGGAATATAAATACTGTACTTACATTTCAATGTATAGTGTATAGAATTATAGAATATCAGTGGTGGAAGGGACCTCAGGAGGTCATCTAGTCCAACCCCCCGCTCAAAGCAGGACCAATCCCCAACTAAATAGAGCAGTATAAACAAGATGTATGAAATTTTAGTCTGTACTGACTTTATTACTGCATTTTATGTAGCCTGTTGGAAAACTAGGCAAATATCAAGATGAGGTTAAGTACCACCTGGAAGATTTCTGTGTACCCCCCAAAGTAAACATACCCCTAATTGAGAACCACTGATTTACACCACAGCATTTTCTATATATATTGTTACGAATTACACCTGAGAGGACACGCACACAACTGCTGCGAATTATACCTGGTAGGACACGCACACAAATGCTACTGATTACACCTGGTAGGACACGCACACAAATGCTGCGAATTATACCTGATAGGTCACGCACAGTTCGAATCTAGGCTGAGGCACATAAACAAAGTCCACAACTGCAGAGTTCCCAAAAGACACTAAGTTTATTACGCTCGAGCGTGGTGCCCCCCTGCTAGCCAGGAGGGGACCCTGAATGCAGATTATACAAAGGTTATATACTTTTTAGCAAAGCATGTTGCCCTCGTGCATCGGAAACCTTAGCCAATAAACAAACCCTTTTCTTATCTACCACCTATCCCTGCTTGGTGCATTCCTCGTGCTAAACCAGTATGTTAATTACACAGCATGGTCCTAAAGCCATGCATCAGTAACTTTTATTATCAGGATGGGAGGCCTCACATCAAAGGCCAAGAGATAGGGAGTTAGAGACTGACAAAAAACAGATACTGGGAGTCAAGGCAGGCTGGAGACAAGGAGGAGGATTTTCACAGGGATTCAGTATCTAAGGATCACTCCTCCTGGTGTATAATGTGCTTGCTTTTAGACAATGGTGGGCCCCAAACCAAAATGGAATCACATGTGCTAACTTTTCCTTAACAATATTTGGGATTGTTTTCCAATGTGCATTACTTTGCATTTATCAACACTGAATTTAATCTGCCATTTTGTTGCCCAGTCACCCAGTTTTGTAAGACCTCTTTGTAACTCTTCACAGTCTGCTTTGGACGTAACTGTCTTGAGTAATTTTGTACCATCTGCCGCATTTGCCTACTCACTGTTTACCCCTTTTCCCACAACATTTATGAATATGTTGAACAGCACTGGACCCAGTATAGATCCCTGATGTACCCTGCCATTTACCTCTTTCCATTATGAAAACAGACCATTTATTCCTACCCTCTGTTTCCTGTCTTTTAACCAGTTACTGATCCATGAGAGGACCCTCCCTCTTATCCCATGATTGCGTACTTTGCTTAAGATCCTTTAGTGAGGGACCTTGTCAAAAGCTTTCTGAAAGTCCAAATACACTATATTCACTGGATCACCCTTGTCCACATATTTGTTGACCCTCTAAAAAATTCTAATAGATTGGTGATGCATGATTTCCTTTTACAAAAGTCATGTTGACTCTTCCTCAACAAATTGTATTAGTTTGTATGTCTGATAATTCTATTCTTTACAATTTGCCTGACACTGAAGTTAGGCTTACCAGCCTGTAATTGCCAGGTTCGCCTCTGGAGCCATTTTGAAAAATTGCCATTACATTAGCTATGTGCCAGTCATCTAGTACAGAGGCTGATTTAAGGTTAAATACCACAGTTCTGCAATTTCAAAATCGAGTTCCTTCAGAACTTGTAGATGAATATTATCTGGTCCTGGTGACTTATTACTGTTTAATTTATCATTTTTTTTCAAAAACCTCCTCTATTGACACCTCAGTCTGGGACAGTTCCTCAGACATGTCACCTAAAAAGAATGGCTCAGGTCTGAGAATTTCCCTCACATCCTCTGCAGTGAAGACTGATAAAAAGAATTAATTTAGCTTCTCTGCAATGGCCTTGTCTTCATTAAGTGCTCATTTTGTAAATCGACCAGCCAGTAGCCCCGCTATTTGTTTGGCAGACTTCCTGCTTCTGATATGCTTAAACCTTTTTTTGTTGTTACTTTTTGTTTCTTTACTAGTTGCTTTTCAGATCCGTTAATGTGGAATTCCAAAACTTTCCGGAGGAGCACCCACAACCATCACTCCTGTATATTTTTCTTTCAGCTCCCAATGATCTCCCCACATCTTCCCCACTGATGTTTGTCTAGCTTCAGGGATGAGTCAGGTGGCAGTCCCAGGTATGTGGAGTAGGGCTAGGGGACAAGCCCAGGAAGTTCCTTGGCACAACACTCTGTGTTTCTGGGAAATGTTTAGAACACAAAACCAAGCCCTGTTCCAAGAATGCTTTGGCTGAGCCAGTTTTACCTCTCTCCACACCCACCCCCATTGTCCCTGGCACCAAAGCAACTAAATAGAATCTAATCTTGGCGGCTGTGATTGCAGAGCCATTGGCCATTATCTTTGAAAACTCGTGGCGAACCGGGGAAGTCCCGGATGACTGGAAAAAGGCTAATGTAGTGCCAATCTTTAAAAAAGGGAAGAAGGAGGATCCTGGGAACTACAGGCCAGTCAGCCTCACCTCAGTCCCTGGAAAAATCATGGAGCAGGTCCTCAAAGAATCAATCCTGAAGCACTTGCATGAGAGGAAAGTGATCAGGAACAGCCAGCATGGATTCACCAAGGGAAGGTCATGTCTGACTAATCTAATTGCCTTTTATGATGAGATTACTGGTTCTGTGGATGAAGGGAAAGCAGTGGATGTATTGTTTCTTGACTTTAGCAAAGCTTTTGACACGGTCTCCCACAGTATTCTTGTCAGCAAGTTAAGGAAGTATGGGCTGGATGAATGCACTATAAGGTGGGTAGAAAGCTGGCTAGATTGTCGGGCTCAAAGGGTAGTGATCAATGGCTCCATGTCTAGTTGGCAGCCAGTATCAAGTGGAGTGCCCCAAGGGTCGGTCCTGGGGCCGGTTTTGTTCAATATCTTCATAAATGGTCTGGAGGATGGTGTGGATTGCACTCTCAGCAAATTTGCGGATGATACTAAACTGGGAGGAGTGGTAGATACGCTGGAGGGGAGGGATAGGATACAGAAGGACCTAAACAAATTGGAGGATTGGGCCAAAAGAAATCTGATGAGGTTCAATAAGGATAAGTGCAGGGTCCTGCACTTAGGATGGAAGAATCCAATGCACCGCTACAGACTAGGGACTGAATGGCTAGGCAACAGTTCTGCGGAAAAGGACCTAGGGGTGACAGTGGATGAGAAGCTGGATATGAGTCAGCAGTGTGCCCTTGTTGCCAAGAAGGCCAATGGCATTTTGGGATGTATAAGTAGGGGCATAGCGAGCAGATCGAGGGACGTGATCGTTCCCCTCTATTCGACATTGGTGAGGCCTCATCTGGAGTACTGTGTCCAGTTTTGGGCCCCACACTACAAGAAGGATGTGGATAAATTGGAGAGAGTCCAGCGAAGGGCAACAAAAATGATTAGGGGTCTAGAACACATGACTTATGAGGAGAGGCTGAGGGAGCTGGGATTGTTTAGCCTGCAGAAGAGAAGAATGAGGGGGGATTTGATAGCTGCTTTCAACTACCTGAAAGGGGGTTCCAGAGAGGATGGCTCTAGACTGTTCTCAATGGTAGCAGATGACAGAACGAGGAGTAATGGTCTCAAGTTGCAGTGGGGGAGGTTTAGATTGGATATTAGGAAAAACTTTTTCACTAAGAGGGTGGTGAAACACTGGAATGCGTTACCTAGGGAGGTGGTAGAATCTCCTTCCTTAGAGGTTTTTAAGGTCAGTCTTGACAAAGCCCTGGCTGGGATGATTTAACTGGGAATTGGTCCTGCTTCGAGCAGGGGGTTGGACTAGATGACCTTCAGGGGTCCCTTCCAACCCTGATATTCTATGATTCTATGATTCTAAGGCAACAGGCTGTGCATACACAGCCGCTAGGAAAGGGTCTGAGTTGAAGTGACATTGAAATGATGTTCAAGAGGAAAAACCTTTCAGGAGACAACAGCATCAGCAGCAATGGGGAGGAGGCTTGAAAGGAGATGAAAACAAGGCCCAGGTTGTGGACTGAGAGTAGTAGAATTGCCCACAGGGCTAGAAAATCAGGGAGAAGTGAAATATTGAGCATACAGAAGCTAATATTAAAGAAAATAGTCCATAATCCAAGAGAGTATTTTCCTCCTGAGGCTACTGCTCTCCCTCACTCTGGCTCTGCTTCACAAGGGCAATAATACTCATGGAATCCATTCCTTCTTCAGAGACAGACAGTTCTGTGATATGGGGCCTGACCTTGCCCAAAAGGTGGGGAGACAGGAAAGCTGGCTGCACTGCCCTTTCTCCTTCCAGGGTGTCTGCAGCAGCACCATGAATTGATCGAATCCAGGGGTTCTCAAACTTCATTGCACTGTGACTCCTTCTGGCAACAACAAAAATTACTACACACACCAGGGAGGGGGGCCCGAAGCCTGAGCCCACCCCAGCCCCACTGCTCTGGGTGGGGGAGGGGAGCAAATCCTGAGTCCCATCTCACTGGGTGAGGGAGTGGGGGTCTGTAACCTGAGCCCCACCACTGGGGCATGAAGCCCTTGGGATTTGGCTTTGTCCCTGGGTGGTGGGGCTCAGACTTCATCTTTCTCCCTGGGTCTCAGCAAATCTAATGCCAGGCTTGGCAACCCTATTAAAATGGAGTTGTGACTCACTTTGGGGTCCCAACCTACAGTTTGAGAACTGCTGATCTAATCCAATATGTCATTATGAAAAATACTAGCTGAGGTCAGAAAGTCTGACCTCCTTTTCCCTCCCCAGGGAAGTTTGGCTCTAGGGGCCTTGCCTCTCTGGTGGTGTCTGGGCCCATTTCCCTGCCATTATGTGTGTGTTGGGATATGGGGAGCCTCTACCTCTCTATGAGGGTCTGACTCCTCCTGCTCCCCTCACATGAGCTGGGATCTGTGGTGGGCTTCCCTTCTTGGGTTATCTCCACCATTCACCCTGTCACCCCTTCATGTAGGAGCGAGAATGTGGAGGTACCTTGAATCTCTTGGAGGGTCTGAGACTTTCTCCCTGCCCCCCACATATGTCTGTCTGTCCCTTTGAAGGGGTCTGAGTCCCTGTGTGTGTGTGTGTCTGGGATCTGGAGGAGCCCATCTCTATTAAGGGGGTCAGAGCCCTTCTCCCTTTCCCCCATGTGATCCATGGTCCTGGAGGACCTGGCCCTCTGAAAGTGTGTGAGCCTCTCCCTCTCTCCCCCCCCCACCCCATGAGCAGGCATTTGAATAAGTCCTGCCCCTATTGGAGGGGAGCTGAGAACAGGCATGTTTGGTGTATATCACAGCCTCTTAACCCCTGACACTTAAAAAAAAACAAAACAGAACCAGAACAACCCCAACCCAGCAAGCTGGGAAAACTAAAGATCTGGGCACCTCTAAGAGGCAATACTGCCCCTGTAGCAAGCACTGAGTCTGTGTATAGCAAAAGAAAATTTTTATTAAAAAAGGAACTCAGCATTCACTTGGGAAAACACCACAATCATGATTTAAAAGCATGAAACCCTAAGTGAATACTCACCTCCAGTACGTTGGGCAGTGTCCTTTGCCTCAGTTTCCCACCTTACAGTGTGAAAGTCCAACAAATAACTGTCCCTTTTACATGCCCCTCCCCTTTCCCTCTCCTCCACCCGACTCAAAGTTGGTTGTCCTTGGTCACGAAGGTGCAGAGCTCAGAGGTGCATTTGCCTGGGCCCACCTCCCCTCCCTGAAATGGGAGGTGGGTGTTGACCAATGCCTCCACTGCTGCCACCACTCATCTCTGCTGCTGTTCACGGCTGCAGCTCGTGGTTCACTGCCACTTCTGCGCTGTCATGTTCTGAGACTCTCCCGCTTAGCCCGGCTCTTAGTGATTTTAGCAGGTGGTGGGGAACCTCTCTGCTACTGGGCTGCTTCACTGTCTTTTACTGCAACACTGTCCCCAGACCAGACCTAAGGCTTAGCTCCTCCTAATTGACATCTTCAACGATGTCAGCTCTAGTAACCACTGAACAGAAACAAGTGCTCTCAGGTGAATCCAATCAGCCCTGTCAACACTGCACAGGGGAGGGTCAAATGGTGTCTAGGACTCTTCAGGCAAAACTCACTCCATCAGGTAGGAACACCTCCCCCCCCCGCCCTTCATTGGGATTTGGCATCTCTACCCCCTGCTTAGCAAGTGAGCTTCAGTTTAGGTGACCCCCTCAATCAGGGCATGTTAAGTAGTTGATGCATTACCCTTGCATGCAATGCTAAAGTGAATAGTAACCCAATACCAGCCAAAATTGATCACTGAAGCACTGTAGGTGTGTCTATTAGTGAGACAAGGTGGGGGAGGTGATATCTTTTATTGGACCAACTTCTGTTGGTGACAGATACCAGCTTTTGAGCCACACAGAGCCCTTCTTCAGGTCTGGGAAATGTACTCAGAGTGTCACAGCTGATTCAACAAAAATAACAACATAACCTACTCCAATAAAAGACATTTCCTCATCCATTTTGTGTCTCTGATATCCTGGGACCAACATGGCTACAACAACACTGTGTCCATGGGTGTGTCTATGACAGGGGAGAGCTCATTTGAATCACAGAATCATAGAAGATTAGAGTTGGAAGAGACCTCAGGAGGTCATCTAGTCCAATCCCCTGCTCAAAGCAGGACCAGCCCCAACTAAATCATCCCAGACAGGGCTTTGTCAAGCTGGGCTTTAAAAACCTCTAAGGATGGAGATTCCACCACCTCCCTAGGTAACCCATTCCAGTGCTTCACTACCCTCCTAGTGAAATAGTGTTTCCTAATATCCAACCTAGACCTCCCCCACTGCAACTTGAGACCATTAATCCTTTTTCTGTCATCTACCACCACTGAGGACAGCTGAGCTCCATCCTCTTTGGAACCCCCCTTCAGGTAGTCAAAGGCTGCTATCAAATCCCCCCTCACTCTTCTCTTCTGCAGATTAAATAGCCCCAGTTCCCTCAGCCTCTCCTCGTAAGCCATGTTCCCCAGCCAGCTAATCATTTTTGTTGCCCTCCGCTGGACTCTCTCTGATTTGTCCACATCCCTTCTGTAGTGGGGGAAGCAAAATTGAACACAGTACTCCAGATATGGCCTCACCAGTGCCGAATAGAGGGGAATAATCACTTCCCTTGATCTGCTGGCAATGCTCCTACTAATGCAGCCCAATATGCCATAGACCTTCTTGGCAACAAGGGACATTCTAGACTCATATCCAGCTTCTCATCCACTGTAATCCCCAGGTCCTTTTCTGCAGAATTGCTGCTTAGCCAGTCGGACCCCAGCCTGTAGCAGTCCATGGGATTCTTCCTTCCTAAGTGCAGGACTCTGCACCTGTCCTTGTTGAACCTCGTCAGATTTCTTTTGGCCCAATCCTCCAATTTGTCTAGGTCACTCTGGACCCTATCCCTATCCTCCAGTGTATCTACCTCTCCCCCCATCTTAGTGTCATCTGCGAACTTACTGAGGTGCAATTCATTCCATCGTCCAGATCATTAATGAAGATGTTGAACAAAATCAGCCCCAGGACCAACCCCTGGGCCACTCCGCTTGATACCAGCTGCCAACTAGACATCAAGCTGTTGATCACTACCCATTGAGCTTGACAATCTAGGCAGATTTCTATCCACCTTATAGGCCATTTATCCAATCCATACTTTTTTATCTTGATGGCAAGAATACTGTGGGAGATCATATCAAAAGCTTTGCTAAAGTCAAGATATATCACATCCACTGCTTTCCCCATATCCACAGAGCCAATTATCTCATCATAGAAGGCAATCAGGTTGGTCAGGCATGACTTGCCCTTGGTGAATCCATGTTGACTGTTCCTGATCACCTTCCTCTCCTCCAAGTGCTTCAAAATGGATTCCTTGAGGAACTGCTCTATGATTTTGTTGGGGACTGAAGTGAGGCTGACCGGTGTGTAGTTCCCTGGGTTCTCCTTCTTCCCTTTTTTAAAAATGGGCACTGTATTTCCCTTTTTCCAATCATCCTGGACCTCCCCCGATCACCATGAATTTTCAAAGATAATGGCCAATGGCTCTGCAATCACATCAGCCAACTCCCTAAACACCCTTGCATTCATTAGATCTGGACCCATGGACTTGTGCATGTCCAGCTTTTCTAAATAGTCCTTAACCTGTTCTTTCATCACTGACGGCTGCTCATCTCATCCCCATACTGTGTTTCCCAGTGCAGCAGTCTGGGAGCTGATTCTGTCTGTGAAGACCGAGGCAATAAAGGCATTGAGTATTTCATCTTTTTCAACATCATCTGTCAGTATGTCACCTCCCCCATTCAGTGTCTGAGTTAATGATTTCAGATTGTCAAAATAACAGGCTCAATTAAAAGTATTTAATCTAAGATTATTAATCTGAGATTAGTACACCACTACAGAATACAGAAATAGACACATTACCACCTTTTGTTAGCAGACTGAGAACTGGATATGTGTCTTTCCCGCATCTGGAAGAGACACGCAATTTTCATTCCCCCAACCTAAGTTTTCATATCATTATCATTATATGGAGTTTCAGACAAAGGAAAGTTGCCAAGAATAGGCTCCCAGAAACATATGTTGTGATGTCATTTCGATACAGTCTCACTTTACCTGACTCATGTGAAGGCATGATTATTTACAGGTGAGAGCACTAACAATTCTCCAAACTAATATCTCTCTGAGGTTTGTTCTTACCCCACAATAATTCTTCCATGTTGATTTCCCCCATTGAAAACATATGGCAAACAATAATCTCTTATTAGTTCCCCAAGTCTATGTATGCTTATGTCAGCATTTTATATATTGTGACGGGGCAAGGTCAGAGAGCTATAGAAAAGTAGTGGGAGATAGATATATTAGCTCCAGGCTAAACAAATCCCTGGTACCAGGATACGTTAAATGGCAGCTGCTCCAAGTCAATTAAGACACCTGGGGCCAATTAAGAACTTTCCAGAAGGCAGGGAAAATGCTAGTTTGATTGGGACACCTGAAGCCAATCAGGAGCTGGTTAAAGGCCTCCCAGTTAGTCAGGAGCTGTGGGAGGAAGTTGCGCTGTTGGAAAGACTGAGCAGTACACATCATATCAGGCGAAAGGAAGGAGGCCCTGAGGTAAGGGTGAAGTGGAGCTTGAGGAAGCGGGGCCTGCTGTGGGGGAAGTAGTCCAGGGAATTGTATGTGTCATGTTTCTAAAAGGTCAGCTACCATAACTGATGCTATTAGGGTCCCTGGGCTGGAGCCTGGAGTAGAGGGTGGGCCTGGGCTCCCCTCTTTGCCCCCCCCCAGATTAATCACTGAGTGTGGGAGACAACAGAGACTGAGCAAGGGAGGATAGCTTCTCCTCACCTCCCTCACTGGCTTATGATGAAAATGGCTCTAGAGAGAGAGAAGGGTTACGTGGAGGGTTACAGTGAGTCTCTGAGGCTAGCGAAATCCGCCAGGAAACGCGGGACCCATGTAGACAAGGACAGAGCTTTGTCACAATATATATATGTTCAGGAGATCTTTTCCAAGAATATCTGGAGTTTTAAAGACATGAAGGCATCCCAGTTATTAAATACAGCATAATGAATAAATTCCTAAATAAGGTTACTTATTGGTCAACAGACCAGTGTTCTAGGCCTTAGAATTCAGACACTCTTTGTTGAAGATAAAGATTCTAAAGAATAGTTAATGTATATATGAATCAAATATACAGAAAGAAAGAACTAAAAGTATTACTGTTTACGAACAATAACTCCATTCCCAAATGTCCAAAGTCATTATGCAGAGCCCTCATGGCCATGAGTGTGCACTTTTTTGGTAGTACTAGATGTGTTCATTGATTTTGTAAAGGATCTGCTCTGATTTGGTGCAGCACTCCCTGAATCAGTTTTAGTTTGCTCCATTCTCTCAATGGTAATTTACCCTCAGTGGTAGATGGAATAATCACAGCTTGACCCTCATTTTCAGCAAGCAGTGTTTCACGAACATCCTTATTTTACAGTGGGGCTTCTTGCCAGTCAACAGCATTGAGCCTAGGCAATGGAGATTGGTCCAATACAATGTAATTCACCATGGCTAATGGCATACTTTCAGGGGACAGCCCCAGAGAAACACAACCATGGAGACTCATGCACCTCTGACTCTTGATGACCTAGTGCAAATAGCTCTCACTCCACCTATAGGATTCACAGCAATTTCTGATGTCTGTGGATGCTGGGGCAATGTATCCACATCTCTATTATTTCTCCCTGATTGGTACTGAATGCTGAACTCATAGCTAGGCAAGGTGGCCTGTAGCATCCAGCTTAGCACTTGTTAACATGTAAGTCTATGAATTGTTGTCTGTCCACATTTGAAACTGAGCACATACAAGTAGTTTTGAAACGTCTCAGTGACAGCCCATTTCAAGGCCAAGAACTCCTGCTAGTGAATGGGGTAGTGAGTCTTGCTATCACAGAGTCTGCTTCTGCCAAAGACCACAGGTTAACTTTTACTTTCAACTTCCTGGTATAAGTCTGCTCCCAAGCCCTCCAAACTGGCATCAGCTGCCTGAGTCAGCAAAGATGAGGACTGGAGCATGAGCTAGGCAATTAATGATTTATTGAGAAGCTTTTCCTCACATCTCTCATCCCATCGGGGTCCAAAGGCTTCTAAGGGGCCATAATGTCACTGCTCAGGATGGCCTTACCTTTGGTCCTAGAGTTACTCTTGCTGGACAGGTATCTCCTGGTGAGATCAATCAGAGGCTTTGCAATGGTAGCATACTTCTTCACAAATAGTGATAGTAGCCACTAAATCCTAGAAAGGTCCTGAGCTCTCTGTAATTATGTGGCTGTGGTCAGGTAGTGAGTTTTTCTATTTTATCTGGATCAATACTCATGCCTGCATGGGACACAATGTGACCCATGGATTTGACCTGCAGAACTGGCATTTATCAACTGAAAGTTGCAGTCCATAGGCTTACAGCTGTTCTAGCAATTTATGAAGTCTGTCTTCATGTTCCTCCAAGGTTCTTCCAAACACAATCAGGTCATCCAAATAAACAAAGACTTGCAGTAAGTTCATGTCTCCCACAACTATCTCCATAAGACATTGAAACGTGGCAGGGACTCCAGAAATTAATTGGGGCATGCATTCACACTGATGGAAACCTAATGGGCTGATGAAGGCTGTCTTCTCCCTATCTTCTGCTCCCAGCAGAATCTGGTAGTATCCACTTAGAAGATTCAACACTAGGAACTACTGTCTCACCAGCAAACAGTCCAAGGCCTCTTGTACTTGAGGCATGGTGTGCTGGTCAACTACAGTACACCTATTTAGAGTGCAGTAGTCAAAACACATCTGGATTTTCCCACTCTTCTAACAGATGCCACAATGGGGGAGGAATATGGGTTTCAGGCATATGATCACGGTAAGCTCCTGATGATGATGCTGCACATTCTCCATTTCTGAGAGAGCAATCTTCCTAGATCTCTCCCAGAAGGGTTATGGAGTCTTGTAGTCTGATGTTGTGTTCCACTCCCTTTGCACATCCTACGCATGCGTGAAAATACTTGGATTTTTTCCCAAAGTTCCTTCCTTCCATGATCCTTCCACTCCTCAGACAATGGGGAATCTCCAAAGTCAAACTTTGTCAGGTCTATTGGTGGACCCTCAGCTTCACATTGAGTCTCACAATGGTTTCAGGCTCAAAGAGGTCTGCTATCTTCAGTCCATATTTCACAACAACATCATGGCTTGTTTCGTTAGCAATCAGTATAATCACCTTTTCCTGGGCTTCAGCAGGTAGGGTTATGACTCCACTGAGAACCAGCACTCCTTCAGGGAGCCCTCCCTTAGCCAGCTGCTCTACCATTGCTAATATCCCTTTCCTGCCTTTTAGACAGGTACTCATAGCAAGCACTTCTCTCTCCATCACTGCAGAGACTACTAACAGAGTTGTGGCCCTGTACTTCAACACTCTCATTGATAGCTCAGACCTTTCCTTTTTAGGGTTCTTGGTTTTTCTATAGGCTGAAGCACAAAGCGTATGGATCCTCAGGATGCTTCGGTATTGGTCCCCTGCTGACTGGTTGCAGTACTCATAGGGTACCTTGAAGAGACTGGAGTTGATCCCTGTCATAAATATAAAGGGAAGGGTAAACCCCTTTAAAATCCCTCCTGGCCAGAGGAAAAATCCTCTCACCTGTAAAGGGTTAAGAAGCTAAATGTAACCTCGCTGGCACCTGACCAAAATGACCAATGAGGAGACAAGATACTTTCAAAAGCTAGGAGGAGGGAGAAAAACAAAGGGTCTGTGTCTTTCTGTGTGAGGCTTTTGCCGGAGACAGAACAGGAATGGAGTCTTAGAACTTAGTAAGTAATCTAGCTAGGTATGTGTTAGATTATGATTTCTTTAAATGGCTGAGAAAATAGCTGTGCTGAATAGAATGAATATTCCTGTCTGTGTGTCTTTTTTGTAACTTAAGGTTTTGCCTAGAGGGATTCTCTATGTTTGAATCTAATTACCCTGTAAGGTATTCACCATCCTGATTTTACAGAGGTGATTCTTTTCTTTTTACTTCTATTAAGTCGTCTTGTAAGGAGACTGAAGCTTTTTCATTGTTCTAAGATCCAAGGGTTTGGGTCTGTGGTCACCTATGCAAATTGGTGAGGATTTTTACCAAACCTAACCCAGGAAGTGGGGTGCAAAGGTTGGGAGGATTTTGGGGGGAAAGACGTGTCCAAACTCTGTTTTTTCAGGAACCCAGATAAAGTTTGGTGGTGGCAGTGAAAATCCAAGGGCAAAGTGTAAAATAATTTGTACCTTGGGGAAGTTTTAACCTAAGCTGGTAAAAGTAAGCTTAGGAGGTTTTCATGCAGGTCCCCACATCTGTACCCTAGAGTTCAGAGTGGGGAAGGAACCTTGACAATCCCTATCAGCACAAACACATAAGAATCTCCTTTAGGGTTGGGGCATATCAGTGCAGTGGTGTCCACATCTTGTCTTACTTTGGCAACATCTTCTGAACATTCCAGGTGCACTGTCACGTACCCTTGGCAGGGGTATTCATATATGCTGAGGCCACACAGACCAGGGCCAGTCAGTGGCAGTATAGGCAGGTGCCTAAGCATCTGTTGGTAGAAGGACTGAAATATAATAGTCACCTGAGATCCACTGTCGAGCAATGCCTTACATTCTGTCCCTTTAATCCTCACCTCTGCTCAAGGCCCTATCAGGCCTGCTGTTATCCCAGCTAGGCAGCCTTTTCCAGGGAAGCCTTCAAGTCGTGTGGACCTGGGTGGCCCCATTCCCAAGCCCCTTTGGCAGTTCCTCATCTCCTAACTGGTCCTCAGCTTTCCATATACTAAGGAGGGATTTTCTTCATTATGACACTTGGCAGCTCCATGTCCATCCTGGCCACACTGGACTATGGTTCTGATATTCAGTTCCTCTTACAATTTGAGCCAGTTTGGTCAGCTCCATCTGCTCAGCAGTTACCCCTCTTGCTCCCCTCTTGACAGCTTTCTGAAGCAGTTTCTCCAGCCTCTGTATGTAGGCTGAGGTCTTCTCGCCCCTTTGTTGATGGCAAGAATGGCAGAGCCTGCCCAAAAGGGGGGGGGGGCAGGGCTCCCTACCCCTCCTCTTCCACCCGAGTCCCTGCCCTTGCCAAGCCAAAAGCCGGAGTAGGCCGGGAACCACAGGTTCTCCACCTGCCTGGGATGGGGGACTGTCATAAATATAAAGGGAAGGGTAAACCCCTTTAAAATCCCTCCTGGCCAGAGGAAAAATCCTCTCACCTGTAAAGGGTTAAGAAGCTAAAGGTAACCTCGCTGGCACCTGACCAAAATGACCAATGAGGAGACAAGATACTTTCAAAAGCTGGGAGGAGGGAGAGAAACAAAGGGTCTGTGTGTCTGTCTATATGCTGTTTTTGTTGGCGATAGACCAGGAATGGAGTCTTAGAACTTTTAGTAAGTAATCTAGCTAGGTATGTGTTAGATTATGATTTCTTTAAATGGCTGAGAAAAGAATTGTGCTGAATAGAATAACTATTTCTGTCTGTGTATCTTTTTTGTAACTTAAGGTTTTGCCTAGAGGGATTCTCTATGTTTTGAATCTAATTACCCTGTAAGGTATCTACCATCCTGATTTTACAGAGGGGATTTCTTTACTTCTATTTACTCCTATTTCTATTAAAAGTCTTCTTGTAAGAAAACTGAATGCTTTTTCATTGTTCTCAGATCCAAGGGTTTGGGTCTGTGGTCACCTATGCAAATTGGTGAGGCTTTTTATCCAACATTTCCCAAGAAAGGGGGGGTGCAAGTGTTGGGAGGATTGTTCATTGTTCTTAAGATCCAAGGGTCTGGGCCTGTAGTCACCTAGGTAAATTGGTGAGGCTTTTTACCAAACCTTGTCCAGGAAGTGGGGTGAAGGTTTTGGGAAGTATTTGAGGGGAAAGACGTTTCCAAACAGCTCTTCCCCAGTAACCAGTATTTGTTTGGTGGTGGTAGCAGCCAATCCAAGGACAAAGGGTGGAATATTTTGTACCTTGGGGAAGTTTTGACCTAAGCTGGTAAAGATAATCTTAGGAGGTTTTCATGCAGGTCCCCACATCTGTACCCTAGCGTTCAGAGTGGGGGAGGAACCTTGACAGGGACCAAGAGCATTCCCCCGCCCATGTCCCCACCCTGCAGACCTCCCAACCAAGGGCAGGTGGAGGGTCCATGGTGCAGTGCCCCACAGCTGCCAGGGATCCCCGCCCGGGCTCCAGCTGCTGTCCTGGCCAGGGGAGTGGGGTCTTCATGGGGGAGAGAAGTGACGCGGCAGGGCCTTTCTGAGGAAGTAAGCATGAGAGCTGGGGTATGGTGTAATTCTCAGATACGTTCATTTCTCAGTTTGTGAGCAGAGAAGCTTTGCCAAATGTAATTGCATGATGCCCAAAGTGGGCGATGGCAGCTCAGGTTGATACACTGCTGTTAGAGGGCTTTCTCTGAACTCCTTTCCCTGGTTCTTGTCATGCAGACAGAAAGCAGAAGACAAGAAGTCTGAAGTGCCAAGAAGTCTGAAGTGCAGGCAATGCAATGTTTATTGGGGATAGTTCCAAGCAAACATATCCATAGCTCTACATGCCGGCAGAGTCTGTTTCCCAGGGTTCCATTCCCAGCTCTGACACCGCAGAGTGTTTACCCCATGTCCCCTTCCCAGCTCTGACACCACAGAGCCTTTGTCCATGTCTCTGTTACCCATTCCCCAGTCTCTATTCCCACTTCCTCCTTCTTAGCAGCCCCAAATATACATGCAGTGCACGCCCCTACTCACACACCTTACCACTTATGGTCATGCTCCGTTTCGGAGGGCCGTGAGTCTGGGGTCTTCATCCCACTTCTTTTGTATCCCGTTGGGGGAGGGGGTAAGGAATGAGGTTTTGCTCTGGCCAACGCCAGGCTTTTCTTTGGCTTTTAGTGTTTCTTATGCCTCCACCCTGAGCCCTCCTTGCCCATCCTAATTCGTTGCTTGATATAGGAGTTGGGGGAGTCTTAAAATGTGAGCTTGTATATTATTCTCCCACCATGCCCAGTAATATTTTAACTGTTCTTATCTGTTCCCAATATACTAACAAACCCATCTGGCCAGGCTAGGGTTGCTAACTCGTTTGGATCAGATGGACTGGATGCTATTGCCACAAATATCATCCGGTCCATCCGGTCCAACCAAGTTAGCAACCCTAGGCTAGGCCAAAGCAACATACAAAGTGTCTTTGTTCTCACATATTAGTATAATATATACGAGTATCAAAAAGTCAAACTCAAAATTCTATCTGAGGCTGACAAACAAGCCTACATATTAACAATTGCTATTTCATGCATTCTTTATGTCTGCATTCTAATCATTTTGCAATAATTGCATTTTAAAAAAATCAAATATTTCAGTCAAAGTGTGATCCAGGAAAGAAAACTGAAGGAGAAAAGGGTAAGAAAATGACATTTCTCCTCTGCTGTCCTTATTTCTGCAGGAATTATCAGCTCAGATTTTTCTGAAATGAAATTGAGAGCATCACTAGCATTGGGAGTTTGATCCATGCTCCAGAAATTTTTCCTCTCACTCAGCAGGTTTGGACAGGGCTCAATAGTACCCACTCCCGAGGTTGGCTTCTTTGTTCAGCAGCAAGGGCAGATGCAATTGCTTTAAAAACAAGAGAAGAAGTTGCTAGGTCACCTGGCTGGGTGCTGTGGGATTCTAACCAGGATTGGTCGAAAAGTTTCCATCAAAGCTGGGTTCTTGATGAAAAAATTGGGTTTTCTACTAAACAAAACTTTTTATGCGAAGTCCATGGCAAATTTGGACTTTTCATCAGAAAACCAAAAAGTTGTTGTCTTTTGGCCAATGGATTTAGGCTGAATACTCTCTTGTTTTTTATGAACATTTGAAATTTTCTGTCCAAAAAAAAAATTTTTTTCTGACCAGCTCTACTTCTGACAGTACTGATGGGATTTTGGTGTTTGGGTTAAAGAAACATATTTACATTTTAGATACAATACTGTTTGAAATGTCTTTGCATGTGCAGATAAATGTTTGATACTGTTGGTGTGTGTTCAGCCGCCTCTTCAAATCTTTGCCAATGCACCTTAGTCCTGACCTGCAATAGACCCTGGTGTTTCGGTCCTGGTTTTCTCCTGAATGAAGACTAACAATCAAGCCAAATCATGCAGTGGTTTTGTGATGTGGGAAATTGTTTTCTATGTTCAAGGAGGAACCAACATAGGTTTACTGAAGAGCAGTCCTTATACTGGAAATGATCTTAGTTCACACTGTACTTGGCTAAACATTTTCTCACTCAATCCCACGCCTTTGAGGGTTGCAGTCACTCCCACAAATGCCTTCAAAAAAACCCCCAAATTTTAAATAATTCTTTTCCAGTTTTCTCAGTGTTTTCCTAATTCTCCATATCCTGTCCCTGCATTTCTTCTGAGTTTGCAAAGAGACTTTTCCCAAGCTGCACTGCCAGCTCCACAGACAATCTCGGCTTCCTGGCATGGTAGGAATGATGAGCTGTGGCATACTCCATCTCTGCAACAATCTTGCTGGTCTGAGGGCAGTCATGCTGATGTGGACACAGGTTCGGTGGGACTCTGCAACTCCTCCCTGACCAAGAGTGAGGGGGTCACTTGTGGGCAGGCCAGCTGCTCCCATGCAACTTAGCTCCCTTCCTCCAATGAGCCTTCCACTGATCCCCATTTCTCCCCCATTCAGGGGCCAGGGCAGTTACTGCTGACCCAGTGCAGCCCAACACCACAGGGAGAGGGGACCTGGAAGGGGAGTTTTAATGAAAAAAACCCCTCTATTCGACATTGGTGAGGCCTCATCTGGAGTACTGTGTCCAGTTTTGGGCCCCACACTTCAAGAAGGATGTGGATAAATTGGAGAGAGTCCAGCGAAGGGCAACAAAAATGATTAGGGGACTGGAACACATGAGTTATGAGGAGAGGCTGAGGGAGCTGGGATTGTTTAGCCTGCAGAAGAGAAGAATGAGGGGGGATTTGATAGCTGCTTTCAACTACCTGAAAGGGGGTTCCAAAGAGGATGGCTCTAGACTGTTCTCAATGGTAGCAGATGACAGAACGAGGAGTAATGGTCTCAAGTTGCAGTGGGAGAGGTTTAGATTGGATATTAGGAAAAACTTTTTCACTAAGAGGGTGGTGAAACACTGGAATGCGTTACCTAGGGAGGAGGTAGAATCTCCTTCCTTAGAGGTTTTTAAGGTCAGGCTTGACAAAGCCCTGGCTGGGATGATTTAACTGGGAATTGGTCCTGCTTTGAGCAGGGGGTTGGACTAGATGACCTTCTGGGGTCCCTTCCAACCCTGATATTCTATGATTCTAAATCACCAAGGGCCATTTTCTCTTCCTCCCAGGCCAGTTTCTCTAGGTGGCTGTTCTTCACCCTGACAGGCCCACCCTCCCCAGCTGACAGCTCCACTTAGCACCTGTCAGCCAGAGCGGCTTTCCCTGGGCTGCTCACCCATTCAGTGTCCTGGGCTGTTACCCAGATGATGAATAGCCTTACTGGCTGAAACAGTTGGGAAGGCGCTATTTCCCCTGGTATAAGTCCCCCCTAGCTGAGTGCCATGCCGACTCCATGCAAGGGGAAGAGCCAGGGGGATGCTGTGGCCATTGCCGAGAGAGGGCTCCTCTCTAGGATCCCATTGCTCCTCTGCTGCTGTGCAGACCGGCTACCCATGGAGGTCCTAAGGGCTCCATGCCACGGAGAAGGTGGGATTTGGCTCTAAAGCCAGGCAATGCAGCTCTATTGCATTTATTTCCCCGGGTGTGTTAATCAGCTCCCCTAACTAAGAGTGTCAAGAGCTGCTATTGTGGGCATGGTGCATGTTCTCCATCTACTTTTACTGTCTGTACCTCTTCTACAGTGTTTTCTTCCTGTCCTGCCCTCTTTTCCTTCACTGTTTTCCCTCCTCACTCCTGTTTTTCTTCTCCTGCTCCACAGGCTTCACTCTTTTCCCCTTTCATCCATCTGTCCCAATTATTTGTCCCATTTCCCTTTTCATCTTTTTTTAATTCCGTTCTTTATCTCCCTAGTCTCCTTCCTTTCTCTTTTTACCTCATTACCCCAAAAATAAAACAGAGGGGCTGATTTGTAGAGGTGCTGAGCACCCAAAACTCCAGCTGAAGTCAGGGGGAGCTGGGCGTGCTCCACTTCTCTGGAAGTCAGGTCCAAGTTAAACTCCTTGGGCATCTTCTGGCAACTAGGGGACCCATTCTCTAGTCTGCCCTGGCTCTTTCTGCTGCTCCCACATTGCTGGGCTGGCTCCTGGTGACTGCTGCTCCTTTCTGCATGTAGTAGAGGCTGGACAGGGAGCTAATGAGACCTGGTGGCAACACTGCACCATGAGCAGTGATTCCAAAACAGAACAGTAAGGATCCAGATTAGCATCCCTCCCAGAAACAACACCTGCTCCCTGTGCTGGCCCCTCCAGCCCAAAGCCTGCTGTGTGCTTAGAACTCACTCAAATCTGAACCGAGGCCTCCAAAGGTGACCGGCTGTCAGTGCTAACCACCCACTTTGCTGCTCTGCTCCAACATGCAAAATGTTTCCATGCCAATTAACTAAGGCCTTACAACAGATATAATTACAGAAAGGGAAATTCCCCCAAACTCACACATTGTTACTTTATTATCTTTACCATGACATTGTCAAACTTACTTCTTCCAGGCCCAAGAGCTGCCAGACATTACATTGAGAAATCCGAACTAAGGATTGTTCTTGTTGGCAAAACTGGAGCTGGGAAAAGTGCAACGGGAAACACCATCCTCGGTGAGAAATTATTTGAGTCTAAAATCACAGCACAATCAGTAACAGACAAATGTACTGTCAGGAAAAGAGATTGGAACGGCAGGGACATTGCAGTCATTGATACTCCTGGTCTTTTTGACACAAAAGTTCCTTTAGAAAAAACTATGAAAGAAATAGGGCGTTGTGTTGTAGTCTCCTCCCCAGGACCCCATGCTATAGTTCTGGTGATGCAGCTGGGTCGTTTCACTGAAGAAGAGAAAAAAACAATTAAAAGAATACAAGACATTTTTGGGGAAAAAGCTTTGGAGTACATGATCTTCTTGTTCACCAGAAAAGATGACTTAGGTGACGTGACTTTAGATGAATATTTAAAAGCTTTGGATGACAAAGATCTTCAGAAGTTGATGGAAAAGTGCGGGAATCGATGCTGCACTTTCAATAACAAAGCAAAAGGACAGGACCAGGAAGCCCAGATTTCAGAGCTAATTACAATAACTGATAAAATGGTGCAAATGAAAGGAGGCTTACATTATACTAATAACATCTATAAATATGCTCACATGAAACTTCAAGAAAAAATCATGCTACTCAGAGAAAGCTGTAAGGAAGAGATGGAAAGAAAAGAAAGCGAGCATGATGAGGAATGTAAAAATATAGATAAGGAACTAAAGAAGGAAGGCTCACATGATGAAATCACTTTGAAACAAAAGACCCAACAGAAGGAGGCCCTAGGACAAAAACTGGAAAAAGATTTAGAGAAAATAAATAACCACTACCAGGAAGAGCTACGTAAATTCAGGGAACAAGCTGACGATGCTTCTATAATAGAAGCCATTTTATTAGAATTCAGGCATATATTTTCAAAAATCAAAAGCTGGTTTTAATAACGATTGACTTACTATAATTTCTCCTTCTCTTGTCACTTTGCCAGTTTTTCAATAGTCATAAATTAAATTTCAGTGCTTTGTAACCATTTAACCTCCTAATTTTTTTCTGCATTGAAATTTATATTTGTATCAGCTTCATAGTCAGGCTTATACTTTCATACCCTACAGCAGATGCATACAAAGCATGAGTAAATGAAGCTATTAGCTTTTGTTCTTTCTTAACATTAGGTGGTGGTTCCAGCTACAGTTATTTGATCTCTTCTGAACTATGAGTTGGAATAACCTTGGGTTGATATAAGATATTAATTGTGACTACTATTGTTGACAATATGGTTGTAAATGTAGATGTTAATTCTGTTCAGGAATCACTTACTGAAATCAATCTGTTCATAAAAATAACCATTCATAAGCATTCACTCATCAGTTTGGATGAACAGTTCTCAGCTCATTGGTTGTTCACAAGCAGTTCATTCAGACTTGTCAGTATTCAGTATTTGTAATTATGACTGGCCACCCAAGTCACATGATATTGTTTATGCTTCTGGATTAAAATTTTGTAAACAAGAGAATAATCAGTGATGCATGATGTGGATTTTCCGATCAATAATCTGAAAATTCATGAAACCTTCAAGGTTTGCAAATATTTTTTCACATTCAAATCAGCACCTCTATTCACTAAACTATTTGTGACTAAATGCTTTAAAAATATTCACAGTTCTACCACATCTACCTATAGATATAGCCTACCTATAATTATGTAATGTACTTCTATATTTTCCTGTTTCAGCTTCTGATTTGCTGTGAAATGTCATGTGATAATTTCCATTAATTATAAATGATGTTATAAAAATAAATTCTATTTACATTTAAGCATATGTCAGCACTTGGGGTTATAGAATTTGATGACATTATGTAGTTTTATGCTGAATTTTAAGACACATTAACCCAGGTATCATTTCTGTAGCCAATTAGTTAATTTTCTCTTCCATGTATCATTGTGCTATGTCATGTTATGATCAATTTATATGCTATTTCATATACAATCAATGTATGCTAAATAGATTAAAGTTGTAGGATTACAGAGGTATACGGCTGATAAGTATTTACAAGTAATGAATGTGTACTAGGTATATAAATAAAACATGACTGAAATGCATGGCCTACTGGCTGAGACTTGTAAGTTTTCATCTTAACCACACTAGGCCATACACTTAAGAATCCTTGACATGAGTGGTTGACCAATGAATAACCCTATGCCCCAAAGGTCCCAAGATTACTGTTAAGATGTGCCAATAGGTGATTGCAATAGATCGCAATGTATTGTCCGAGACTATGAGAGACATGATTGTAACATCTTTGAATGTCTCTCTTGATCACAGGGTACGTGTCATGCATAGATGCTAATGAGAATAAGAGGAACTACAAACAACCTATGAAAAATGGGGACCCCAATATTTATGAGATGTAAAAGTACAGATAAGGGAAAGAGGACTGACACCTTCATACATATGCATAAGGTGTTAGGTGCAGTTAGAATTGCAATATATAAAGGGTTCCCTGGTTAAGTAAAAGTGGGAACACCCACGGGAAAAATCCCAGCAGGAACTATCCCTCGACTGATGATCAGTTGGTGAGAAGGTCGTCGGACCCTAGAATATTTTTCAGGATGTGAGTCTCATTACAGTTATAATTATTCAGTAGGTTTTTGTAGGCTTTCTATATGCATGTTGTGACGTTGCACCCCATATGTTTTATTGAAATGTGCTGATGAGTGTGAATATGACGTAACTGGAATATGCTTTATGCACAAGGTCTCTTGTAAGGTATCATTACAAATCTTATAATCTACTGAGTGTGTTCATCCTATT
Source organism: Lepidochelys kempii (assembly GCF_965140285.1). Lineage (NCBI taxonomy): Eukaryota > Metazoa > Chordata > Testudines > Cheloniidae > Lepidochelys > Lepidochelys kempii. The sequence goes on along the minus strand of NC_136381.1, from coordinate 269,586,536 downwards.
TGTTTGCATGCATTATTTCTATGTCTGGAGTTAGGAGAATAAGATATAAACTTGTATTACTGAAGTAAACATATTAAGTGGAAGCCGTTAAGGGTGCTTCAGAATCAATTAACTGTAAATGGCTCTGTTTACTTGCAAACCTTCCTGTGTACATGTGGGCCAGCTCGGGAAGAATGGAGGCTGGGGTCTCACAGGACATTTGGCCATGGCACATGGTACTGGAATCCATCTTAAATCTGGTACTTTTCCATTTAGAAGGAGGGGTGGGGACCCAGACAGACAAAAGATTCCAACCTTGTACCAAAGCTATAAAAGGGTGGGGGGGCAGGACAAAAGGGGCCAGTCATGAGAGAGCCCCTGCTTACCACCTAAGATATCTGCTGGAACTAACAAGGACTGTACCAGGGGAAAAGATTGGGCCCAGACTAGGAAGGAGTCTAGTCTGTGAAAGAAGCTTATTGGAACATCTCTGAGGGTGAGATACTACCTGTAATCAGTTTCTTAACGTATTAGGCTTAGACTTGTGTGTTTTTTGCTTTATTTTGCTTTGTGACTTACTTTGCTCTGTCTGTTATTACTTGAAATCACATAAATCCTACTTTTTATACGTAATAAAATCACTTTTGTTTATTAGTAAACCCAGAGTAAGTGATTAATACCTGGAGGAAGAAAGTGCTATGCATATCTCTCTGTCTGTGTTATAGAGGGCAAACAATTCATTAATTTACCCTGTATAAGCTTTATACAGAGTAAAATGGATTTATTTGGAGTTTGCCTCCCATTGGGAGCTGGGTGTCTGGGTGCTGGAGACAGATAACCTGCTGAGCTGTTTTTAGTTAAAGTCTGCAGTTTTGGGGGTGTGATCCGGACCCTGGGTCTGTGTTGCAGCAGGATAGCATGTCTGGATCAACAAGGCAGGATTCTGGAAGTCCCAGCCTGGCATACAAAATGGGCTCAGAGGTATTTTCAGCACATCACATGACAGTCTCAAGGGGGTCTCTGTGACTGAATCCATCACACATGGATAATTGTAATTTTACTTATCATTTTAATAAAACTTGTAGTACATATAAGACTTTGTACTTGTGATTGTGTCTGTGGCCATTATCCTTAGACTTGAGAGCCTCCACATTTGATAAAAACTCCAGAGGGAATTTTACTCTGAAGTGGAAACTGTAGCAACCAGAGCCAAACAACATCACTAAATTCACTTTAAATAAAGTAAAAGGCGACATTTACTATGGATCAGTTATTGCCTCCTTATAGTTAAAATTAGTATTTGCTTTCTTTTATAAATGAGTGAAGGGATCCTCCCTTCTACTACAGCCCTTGGACACTTCTGTGGGAGCACACAGGGTCATAAAGTCCTCTTTGGGGGGCTCAAGGAGAATTCTTCTTTGAGTGTTTGTCCACACAGACCCCACTAGGTGTGTGTGTGCCTCATGTGCACGAGTCCAGAATCTTTTGACTAGCCATGTCCACTAGCCATGTGCATAAACCTTTCCTTCCTACCCCCTGGGGCAGTGAAATTGAGCTACCATAGTGTCCCACTGCTTCCCTGTAGCTTCCTTCGAACAGTTTTGGAGTGTTAAGAAATTAAGTGCCTGGATACTTTTGAAAATCCATCTTGATACCTGTCTGCATCTATAATCACCTAAAGACCTTCAAAAATCTGGCCACAAGGGCCTCAGTCATTCACCTGCATGTCCACCAATGTAATATATGCCATCATGTGCCAGCAATGCCCCTCTGCTATGTACATCGGCCAAACTGGACAGTCCCTACCTAAAAGGATAAATGGACACAAATCAGATATTAGGAATGGCAATATACAAAAACCTGTAGGAGAACACTTCAATCTCCCTGGACACACAATAACAGATTTAAAGGTAGCCATCCCGCAGTAAAAAAACTTTAGGTCCAGACTTCAAAGAGAAACTGCTGAGCTTCAGTTCATTTGCAAATTTGACACTATCCGCTCAGGGTTAAACAAAGACTCTGAATGGCTGGCCAACTACAAAAGCAGTTTCTCCTTCCTTGGTGTTCACACCTCCTCTACTAGAAAAGGGCCTCATCCTCCCAGATTGAACTAATCTCGTTATCCCTAGCCTGATTCTCGCTTGCATATTTATACCTGCCTCTGGAAATTTCCACTACATGCATCCGACGAAGTGGGTATTCACCCACGAAAGCTTATGCTCCAATACATCTGTTAGTCTATAAAGTGCCACAGGACTCTTTGCCGCTTGTCCTGCAGAAAAGGATCTGGGGATTACAGTGGATGAGAAGCTGGATGTGAGTCAGCAGTGTGCCCTTGTTGCCAAGAAGGCTAACGGCATTTTGGGCTGTATAAGTAGGAGCATTGACAGCAGATTGAGGGAAGTGATTATTCCCCTCTATTCGGCACTGGTGAGGTCACATCTGGAATATTGTATCTAGGTTTGGGCCCCCCACTACAGAAAGGGTGTGGACAAATTGGAGAGAGTCCAGCAGAGGGCAACAAAAATGATTAGCTGGCTGGGGAACATGACTTACGAGGAGAGGCTGAGGGAACTGGGCTTATTTAGTCTGCAGAAGAGAAGAGTGAGGAGGGATTTCATAGTAGCCTTCAACTACCTGAAGGGGGGTTCCAAAGAGGATGGATTCAGGCTGTTCTCAGTGGTGGCAGATGACAGAACAAGGAGCAATGGTCTCAAGTTACAGTGGGGGAGGTCAAGGTTGGATATTAGAAAACACTATTTCAGTAGGAGCGTGGTGAAGCACTGGAATGCGTTACCTAGGGAGGTGGAGGAATCTCCATCCTTGGCTGTTTTTAAGGCCCGACTTGACAAAGCCCTGTCTGGGATAATTTAGTTGGTGTTGGTCCTGCTTTGAGCAGGTGATTGGACTAGATGACCTCCTGAGGTCTCTTCCAACCCTAATCTTCTATGATTCTACGATCAAAGTCTCTGAGGCCTCACAATGCTGCATGGTGCAATGCCAAAATACCTCTATAAATCTGGCCACAGTGCATAAACCCCTGAGCAGAGGCACAAAGAGGGAAACAGTGGTCTTAGGTGAATACTAGGCACAAGGCAAAACAAGAGAGCCAGTAGTGGGTAGAGGCAGTCCGCAAGCATAGTCCTTTGTGCAGGTTCGGTGGATAGGGGGGGTGAGTGGTAGTATCTTATTTATGCTCATTGTATTATCATTGATATGCCCTCTCTTGAACATGGTCTTAGAAATGTTGGGCTGGAAGGGATCTTGAGAGATCATCTAGTGCATTCCCCCATGTTGGGAAAGGACCAAGTAAGCCTAGACCTTCTGTGATGGGTGTAGCAGGACCTTTGAGGCCCCCTGCTGGAGACCTCGGGGTTCCTAACACATCCTGTCCCAGGAAAGGAGCAATGAAGGTGAGTCCTCCAGACCTGCCTAGAATGGCTGCTTCCCTGGAGCCTATCAGAGCACAGCAAACTCAGTTAAAAGGAATTGCTGGGCCTGAGCAGGTCAGTTCCTGCCTAGGATCAGAAGGGATAAGACAGAAGGAATCTCCAGGCAAAGAGGACAGGGGAGAAACTCTGCGCAAACTGGGAACAGACACAGAATCCAAGGACCGTAATCCCTAAAGTAATGGGTAAAGATTGTGGGACAGAATGGGCAGCAGCCCAGGGAATGCAGCACCAGCAGCTGTTAAAGAAAGCAGCATGTGGCTGCTATTTGTAAGGTCCCTGGTTTGGGATCCGGAGTAGTGGGCGCCCACTGGCCCTGAGGAGGGAACACGTTTTGTTTTGGAGCATACCAGGGCAGGCATGGACTTATAGGTAGTCCGGAAGACTATGAGGACTTAGTCCAGAGACAGGGCTAAAGACATTAACAAAGGCACAGCTTCCTGTCAACTTCCATGGGCCACTTCCTACTCCAGTCTGCATCCCATCTAGCTGCCACCCAATGGCTAAGGAATGTCACCTTTGGGGTTCCCAGCCCTTGTTCCTGCCACCCGGTGCTGTATCTCTCTGGCTTGCCAGCAGAAGACTAGGCTCATAGAATCATAGAATATCAGGGTTGGAAGGGACCCCTGAAGGTCATCTAGTCCAACCCCCTGCTCAAAGCAGGACCAATTCCCAGTTAAATCATCCCAGCCAGGGCTTTGTCAAGCCTGACCTTAAAAACCTCTAAGGAAGGAGATTCTACCACCTCCCTAGGTAACGCATTCCAGTGTTTCACCACCCTCTTGTGAAAAAGTTTTTCCTAATATCCAATCTAAACCTCCCCCACTGCAACTTGAGACCATTACTCCTCGTTCTGTCATCTGCTACCATTGAGAACAGTCTAGAGCCATCCTCTTTGGAACCCCCTTTCAGGTAGTTGAAAGCAGCTATCAAATCCCCCCTCATTCTTCTCTTCTGCAGGCTAAACAATCCCAGCTCCCTCAGCCTCTCCTCATAAGTCATGTGTTCCAGTCCCCTAATCATTTTTGTTGCCCTTCGCTGGACTCTCTCCAATTTATCCACATCCTTCCTGTAGTGTGGGGCCCAAAACTGGACACAGTACTCCAGATGAGGCCTCACCAATGTCGAATAGAGGGGAACGATCACGTCCCTCGATCTGCTCGCTATGCCCCTACTTATACATCCCAAAATGCCATTGGCCTTCTTGGCAACAAGGGCACACTGCTGACTCATATCCAGCTTCTCGTCCACTGTCACCCCTAGGTCCTTTTCCACAGAACTGCTGCCTAGCCATTCGGTCCCTAGTCTGTAGCTGTGCATTGGGTTCTTCCGTCTTAAGTGCAGGACCCTGCACTTATCCTTATTGAACCTCATCAGATTCCTTTTGGCCCAATCTTCCAATTGGTCTAGGTCCTTCTGTATCCTATCCCTCCCCTCCAGCATATCTACCACTCCTCCCAGTTTAGTATCATCCGCAAATTTGCTGAGAGTGCAATCCACACCATCCTCCAGATCATTTATGAAGATATTGAATAAAACCGGCCCCAGCACCGACCCTTGGGGCACTCCACTTGATACCGGCTGCCAACTAGACATGGAGCCATTGATCACTACCCGTTGAGCCCGACAATCTAGCCAGCTTTCTACCCACCTTATAGTGCATTCATCCAGCCCATACTTCCTTAACTTGCTGACAAGAATACTATGGGAGACCATGTCAAAAGCTTTGCTAAAGTCAAGAAACAATACATCCACTGCTTTCCCTTCATCCACAGAACCAGTAATCTCATCATAAAAGGCGATTAGATTAGTCAGGCATGACCTTCCCTTGGTGAATCCATGCTGGCTGTTCCTGATCACTTTCCTCTCATGCAAGTGCTTCAGGATTGATTCTTTGAGGACTTGCTCCATGATTTTTCCAGGGACTGAGGTGAGGCTGACTGGCCTGTAGTTCCCAGGATCTTCCTTCTTCCCTTTTTTAAAGATTGGCACTACATTAGCCTTTTTCCAGTCATCCGGGACTTCCCCGGTTCGCCACGAGTTTTCAAAGATAATGGCCAGTGGCTCTGCAATCACAGCCGCCAATTCCTTCAGCACTCTCGGATGCAACTCGTCCGGCCCCATGGACTTGTGCACGTCCAGCTTTTCTAAATAGTCCCTAACAACCTCTATCTCCACAGAGGGCTGGCCATCTGTTCCGCATTTTGTGATGCCCAGCGCAGCAGTCTGGGAGCTGACCTTGTTAGTGAAAACAGAGGCAAAAAAAGCATTGAGTACATTAGCTTTTTCCACATCCTCTGTCACTAGGTTGCCTCCCTCATTCAGTAAGGGGCCCACACATTCCTTGGCTTTCTTCTTGTTGCCAACATACCTGAAGAAACCCTTCTTGTTACTCTTGACATCTCTGGCTAGCTGCAGCTCCAGGTGCGATTTGGCCCTCCTGATAACATTCCTACATGCCCGAGCAATATTTTCATACTCTTCCCTGGTCATATGTCCAACCTTCCACGTCTTGTAAGCTTCTTTTTTATGTTTAAGATCCGCTAGGATTTCACCATTAAGCCAAGCTGGTCGCCTGCCATATTTACTATTCTTTCGACTCATCGGGATGGTTTGTCCCTGTAACCTCAACAGGGATTCCTTGAAATACAGCCAGCTCTCCTGGACTCCTTTCCCCTTCAAGTTAGTCCCCCAGGGGATCCTGGCCATCCGTTCCCTGAAGGAGTCGAAGTCTGCTTTCCTGAAGTCCAGGGTCCGTATCCTGCTGCTTACCTTTCTTCCCTGCGTCAGGATCCTGAACTCAACCAACTCATGGTCACTGCCTCCCAGATTCCCATCCACTTTTGCTTCCCCCACTAATTCTACCCGGTTTGTGAGCAGCAGGTCAAGAAAAGTGCCCTCCCTAGTTGGCTCCTCTAGCACTTGCGCCAGGAAATTGTCCCCTACGCTTTCCAAAATCTTCCTGGATTGTCTATGCACCGCTGTATAGTCTCCCAGCAGATATCAGGAAAATTAAAGTCACCCATGAGAATCAGGGCATGCGATCTAGTAGCTTCCGTGAGCTGCCGGAAGAAAGCCTCATCCACCTCATCCCCCTGGTCCGGTGGTCTATAGCAGACTCCCACCACTACATCACTCTTGTTGCACACACTTCTAAACTTAATCCAGAGACACTCAGGTTTTTCTGCAGTTTCGTACCAGAGCTCTGAGCAGTCATATTGCTCCCTTACATACAGGGCTACTCCCCCACCTTTTCTGCCCTGCCTGTCCTTCCTGAACAGTTTATAACCATCCATGACAGTACTCCAGTCATGTGAGTTATCCCACCAAGTCTCTGTTATTCCGATCACGTCATAGTTCCTTGACATCACCAGGACCTCCAGTTCTCCCTGCTTGTTTCCAAGGCTTTGTGCATTTGTATATAAGCACTTGAGATAACCTGTTGATCGCCCCTCATTGCCAGTATGAGGCAGGAGCCCTCCCCTCACAGACATTCCTGCCTGTGACATTCAGATCCAGTCCTCCCAGGAGCTCTCAGGGTATGTGCATCTCCCTGACTGATCAGGCCTAGACTGAGCTGAGTGGCTGGTTTTAAACCCCACTTCCAGTCTGAGCATGCTCAGCAAGGGCTAAGGGGTGTGGCCTCCTTAGCCCATAACTGTTCCTTAATCCCCTCCTGGCCAGTGAGGTGTCTATACATCCCATCTCATACACCCTCCTCCTGAGATCCCTTTTGGAGGCTTGGGGTGCCTTTTTGCAATTCTTCTCCCCCCGGTCTCTTGAAAAGGAATTGGCAGATGTGATTGCAGAGCGATTGGCCATTATCTTTAAAAATTCATGGCGATCCGGGGAAGTCCCGGAAGACTGGAAAAAGGCTAATGTAGTGCCAATCTTCAAAAAAGGGAAGAAGGAGGATCCTGGGAACTACAGGCCAGTCAGCCTCACCTCAGTCCCCAGAAAAATCATGGAGCAGGTCCTCAAGGAATCAATTCTGAAGCACTTAGATGAGAGGAAAGTGATCAGGAACAGTCAGCATGGATTCACCAAGGGAAAGTCATGCCTGACTAATCTAATTGCCTTCTATGATGAGATAACTGGTTCTGTGGATGAAGGGAAAGCAGTGGACGTGTTATTCCTTGACTTTAGCAAAGCTTTTGCCACTGTCTCCCACAGTATTCTTGTCAGCAAGTTAAAGAAGTATGGGCTGGATGGATGCACTACAAGGTGGGTAGAAAGTTGGCTAGATTGTCGGGCTCAGCGGGTAGTGATCAATGGCTCCATGTCTAGTTGGCAGCCAGTATCTAGTGGAGTGCCCCAAGGGTTAGTCCTGGGGCTGGTTTTGTTCAATATCTTCTTTAATGATCTGGAGGATGGTGTGGATTGCACCCTCAGCAAGTTTGCGGATGACACTAACCTGGGAGGAGTGGTAGATATGCTGGAGGGTAGGGACAGGATACAGAGGGACCTAAACAAATTGGAGGATTAGGCCAAAAGAAATCTGATGAGGTTCAACAAGGACAAGTGCAGAGTCCTGCACTTAGGACGGAAGAATCCCATGCACCGCTGCAGACTAGGGACTGAATGGCTAGGTAGCAGTTCTGCAGAAAAGGACCTAGGGGTGACAATGGACGAGAAGCTGGATATAAGTCAACAGTGTGCCCTTGTTGCCAAGAAGGCCAATGGCATTTTGGGCTGTATAAGTAGGGGCATTGCCAGCAGATCGAGGGACGTGATCGTGCCCCTCTATTTGACATTGGTGAGGCCTCATCTGGAGTACTGTGTCCAGTTTTGGGCCCCATGCTACAAAAAGGATTTGGAAAAATTGGAGAGAGTCCAGCGAAGGGCAACAAAAATTATCAGGGGTCTGGAACACATGACTTATGAGGAGAGGCTGAGGGAACTGGGATTGTTTAGTCTGCGGAAGAGAAGAATGAGGGGGGATTTGATAGCTGCTTTTAACTACCTGAAAGGTGGATCCAAAGAGGGTGGATCTAGACTATTCTCAGTGATAGCAGATGACTGGACAAGGAGTAATGGTCTCAAGTTACAGTGTGGGAGATTTAGGTTGGATATTAGGAAAAACTTTTTCACTAGGAGGGTGGTGAAACACTGGAATGCGTTACCTAGGGAGGTGGTGGAATCTCCTTCCTTAAAAGTTTTTAAGGTCAGGCTTGACAAAGCCCTGGCTGGGATGATTTAGTTGGGGATTGGTCCTGCTCTGGGCAGGGGGTTGGACTAGATGACCTCCAGAGGTCTCTTCCAACTCTGATATTCTATGATTCTATGAAAAGAAATCCACTTTCTTATTGTCCTTCCTGGCCCGGTGAAGGATTCAAAACTATACAGCTCTAACGAGAGGTGCCATCTCATGATCCTGTGATTGGTATCCTTCACAGTGTTCAGCCAGCACAGCGGGGCATGGACCATCACTAGCTTGAAGGAGTTCCTCCACAGGTAACACCTCAGCACATCCACAGCCCATTTTACGGTTGGGGCTTCCTTCTTGATGACTGAATAGGAAATATCCTGTGGAAACATCTTCTGACTGAGGTATAGTATGGGGTGTTCCTCACCATTGATATTTTGAGAGAATATTCATAGCTAGTTGTTGTCTTTTCAGCAGTCCCAACAGATCCATCCTGATCCTTTTGAATGGCAACCTGATTATTGGGAGCGGGACTAGTGGGGCTTTTGGGTGTTTCTGGGTCCCCACACTCCATTTATCCACACTGGGATAGTCAATTTGGTAGCCCCCTTTTTTCCTGTCACTGGTGCCTGCCATCCATGCCTGCCCATAGGAATAATCCATAAATGGAAGGTCTTGGCAGAAACGGCCAACTGCCCACAGGAGAATCGGGCCTTTCAGGAGGCTCCCCCTCTCCCTTCTTGCCATCTGGGTTTGGTCAGGGGACTCCATTCTCATACTGGATGGCAGCCAGGAATTTTCGTATGCCCAGACCCCTATGCCCATGACCATATCCGGGCTGCTGTTGGGTCATGATTTGGGGCCTATGACCAGTCCCCCAGATGCACATCATCCCTGGTAGCCTTGCATACTCTGGAACATAATGCCCTTAATCTTCAGATTCCTGGGGAGGGTGGCCACTCCCAGGTTACCTTTGGTGGCTAAGAAGTCATCAGTCAGCTTGACAGCCTATGCTAATGTTCTCGGCCAGTGTCGCAGAACCCAGTTCCTACTTCCTGTGTGGAATATCTGAGTGTACTATTCCAGAGACACCTGTTCTGCTACCTGCTCCCCCATCTGCCTCTCTGGTTGCAACCACCACCACCAATGTTCTTTGAGGCACTGGGCTATCAAGGTTCCTCCCCCACTCTGAACTCTAGGGTACAGATGTGGGGACCTGCATGAAAAACCTCCTAAGCTTACTTTTACCAGCTTAGGTTAAAACTTCCCCAAGGTACAAATTAATTTTATCCTTTGTCCTTGGAATATCCACTGCCACCACCAAACTCTAACTGAGTTTACTGGGAAACGTAGTTTGGACATGTCTTTCCCCCCAAAAATCCTCCCAACCCTTGCACCTCACTTCCTGGGAAAAGTTTGGTAAAAATCCTCACCAATCTGCATAGGTGACCACAGACCCAAACCCTTGGATCTGAGAACAATGAAAAAGCATTCAGTTTTCTTACAAGAAGACTTTTAATAGAAATAGAAGTAAAGGAATCACCCCTGTAAAATCAGGATGGTAGATACCTTACAGGGTAATTAGATTCAAAACACAGAGAATCCCTCTAGGCAAAACCTTAAGTTACAAAAAAGACACACAGACAGAAATTCAGCACAATTCTTTTCTCAGCCATTTAAAGAAATCATAATCTAACACATACCTAGCTAGATTACTTACTAAAAGTTCTAAGTCTCCATTCCTGGTCTATCCCCAGCAAAAGCAGCATATAGACAGACACACAGACCCTTTGTTTCTCTCCCTCCTCCCAGCTTTTGAAAGTATCTTGTCTCCTCATTGGTCATTTTGGTCAGGTGCCAGCGAGGTTACCTTTAGCTTCTTAACCCTTTACAGGTGAGAGGATTTTTCCTCTGGCCAGGAGGGATTTTAAAGGGGTTTACCCTTCCCTTTATATTTATGACAGGGCCATGGCCCAGGGTCAAGCACCCATGGGGAATCTTTCTTGGTGGAAATGTTGGTGGTGAGTTTCAGGTATGATGTCAAATGCGTCCAGGATAGAAACTTTAACCGTGGAGTAGTCCTGCGTCTCTTTAGGTTCAATGCCCTAATAAGTGATCTGGGCCAGGTCTGTCAGGTATAGGGCCAGTAAGATGGTCCAATGATCTCGTGACCATCCTGCTACTGTTATGACTCTCTCAAAGATGAATAAAAATGCCTCCGGGTCATTTCCAGAGCCCATCTTCGTCAACTTCAACAGGGGATTACTTGTAGCCATGGTATAGGGTATTTCTGACCCTGGGCTGATGTTGACCCCCTTTGGTTAGAGAGGGTGGCCATCTGTTGGACCAGCCATTGTTGTTGTTCATCTTCTTGCACAGCCAACTCCCCTATGAGCTGCTGCTGTTGTTGGGCAGCCTGTGGTTGGTGGTGGATGGCCATCTGCTGGAACAACTGCCACTGTTGTAGCCGCTGTTGTGTCATTTGTCATTGCTGGCTGCCAGCCAGCCATTTCAGCAGCTTGTCCATCTCCATATCGCTTCCCTGCCCCAAGTACTCTTTTACCTTTGGGGGCTTTTCCCTCTTTTTTCTCTCCCTCTTCTCTTTTGTTCTTTCTTTTTCTTTTCCTAGGTCTTCCGGCAGACCTGGGTCACATTGCTCACATTCTCCACCAGTTGTGATTGGGGTTGGTGCAGGGGCTCCTGCCAAGTGGTCATAGTTCAATTCATGGCAGTTCTGCCTAGTGGCTCAATTCGGTGGGTGGCAGTCCCACCCAGTGGCAACATTTCAATGTGGCAGCAATCCCACCTAATGGCTATGGTCTCTATGGTGGCAATCCCACTTAGTAGTCACCGCTAAAGCAAGGATGGGACACCCAGGCTCACCCTATTCCACTGCATTCTGACCCAGGACCCTATGAGGTTGACTTGGCTGCTCACTGGGCTCCTTATGGTGTCCAGCCTCCCATCAGTTTCCCTGGGCAACCTCCTACTTCAATCTGCATCCCATCTAGCTGCTTTCTGACTCTGGGGAACATTGCCTTCAGGACTCCCAGCCCTCATTCCTGCTGCTAGGTGCAGAATCTCTCTAGCTCACCAGCTTGAGGCAGGCTCAGATCCAGGTCTCCCTGGGAGTTCCCAGGTTACATCCTCCGCTCTGTCTGGTCAAATCCAGACTGAGCTGCCTGGCTGGCTTTCAAACCCCACCTCCAGTCCAGGCATGCTCTGCAAGAGCTAAGGAGTGGAGCCTACTTAGTCCATAACTGTTCCTTAAACCGCTTCTGGCCAGTAAGGGGTCTATATACCCTGTCACAGATGAAGATCTACAACCTCCCTTGGAAGCCTATTCCAATTATTAACTATACTTATAGTTAGAAAGTTATTCCTAGTATCTAATCTAAATCTTCCTTGCTGGAGAGTAAACTGATTACTTGTTGTGCTGCCTTCAGTGGACTTGGAGAACAATTCATCATCTTGCTTTACATAACAGCCTTTTAATATATTTGAAAACTGTTAATCAGGTTCTCCCCTTAAGAGACCCAGATATCAATTTTCAAATATGTTAAAGTTTGTTATCAAAAGCCTGGTGATCAACAATTTAGCATGTGTAGGGGACAACCTTCTGATTCAAAAAGTTGAGGAAAAAACTAAGGGTCATCTATTTTGGATTTGGTTTTTACCAACAGGAATTAATTAGTTGTGGACATGAAGGTGGTCAGGAAATTGGGAGAAAGTGATCATGATCTGACAGAATTCAAGATCTTGTGGAAAGGAGGACATGAGCAAAACAAAGACACTGGACTTCAGAAAGGCAGATTTCAACCAACTCAGAGAAATAGCAGGCAAGGTCCCATGGAAAGGCCAGTTAGGAAGAAAAGGAGTAGAAGAGGGTAGACAGTTCCTAAAAAGATGTAATTCTGATTTCTGGAGGCTCAACATGGAACTATTGCAACACATAGGAAAGATAAGAAGAGTGACAGGAAGCCAATGTGGCTTCACAAACAGCTTTTTAGCTATCTAACATCCAAAAGGGCTATATACAGGAAATGGAAGGAGGGCCATGGCACCAAAGAAGTATATATGGGAATAGCACGAGCGTGTAGGGACAAAATCAGGAAAGCCAAGTCAAAGAATGAGTTACAGTTGGCAAGGAATGTTAGACAACAAGAAGGTGCTACAAATGTCAGGCAAAAAAGAAAGATCAAGGACAGTATGGTTCTGCTGCTCAGTGTGGAAGGTGAGTTGATAACAGAAGATGATAGAAAAGAAGCTGTTCACTGCCTACTTTGCTTCAGTCTTCTCACAAAAAATAAAATGTGACCAGACAACTAGTGAAGTTACCATAGACAAGTGGAAGGGATGCAGACTGGGATAAGTAAAGAACAAGTCAGATCTTCTGACCAATTTGAATGAATTGAAATCATAGAATGTCAGGGTTGGAAGGGACCTCAGGAGGTCATCTAGTCCAACCTCCTTCTCCAAGAAGGACCAATCCCCAACTAAATAATCCCAGCCAGGGCTTTGTCAAGCCTGACCTTAGAGGTTTTTAAAATTCCACCACCTCCCAAGGTAACCCATTCCAGTGCTTCACCACCCTCCAAGTGAAAAACTTTTTCCTAATATCCAACCTAAACCTCCCCCACTGCAACTTGAGACCATTACTCCTTGTTCTGAGAGCAGTCTAGATCCATCCTCTTTGGAACCCCCTTTCAGGTAGTTGAAAGCACCTATCCCCCCTCATTCTTCTCTTCTGCAGACTAAATAATCCCAGTTCCCTCAGCCTCTCCTCATAAATCATGTGCTCAATCCCCCTAATCATTTTTGTTGCCCTCCAGGGGACTCTTTCCAAATTTTCCACATCCTTCTTGCAGTGTGGGGCCCAAAACTGGACACAGTACTCCAGATGAGGCCTCACCAGTGCCGAATAGAGGGGAAAGATCACATCCCTCAATCTGCTGGCAATGCTCCTGCTTATACGCCCAAAATGCTGTTAGCCTTCTTGGTAACAAGGGCACAGTGTTGACTCATATCCAGCTTCTCGTCCACTGTAACCCCTAAGTCCTTTTCTGCAGAACTGCTGCCTAGCCTCTCAGTCCCTAGTCTGTAGCATGGGATTCTTCCGTCCTAAGTGCAGGACTCTGCACTTGTCCTTGTTGAACCTCATCAGATTTTTTTTTTGGCCCAATCTTCTAATTTGTCTAGGTTCCTCTGTATCCTATCCCTACACTCCAGCATATCTACCACTCCTCTCAGTTTAGTGTCACCTGCAAACTTGATGAGGGTGTAATCCATGCCATCCTCCAGATCATTAATGAAGATATTGAATAAAACCGTCCCCAGGACCGAGTCCTCTTGATACCGATACTCAACTAGACATGGAGCCATAGATCACTACCCATTGAGCCCACCGATTTAGCCAGCTTTCTATCCACCTTATAGTCCATTCATCCAGCCCATACTTCTTTAACTTGCTGCCAAGAATACTGTGGGAGACCATGTCAAAAGCTTTGCTAAAGTCAAGGAATAACTCCTCGCGCTGCCCCACCCCGCAGCTCACCTCCGCCTCCCTGGGCCTGAGCAGGAAGCCGCCACCTGCTTCTCAGCCCGCCCCGGCTTCCTGTGCAAACAGCTGATTCACGGGAAGCCGGGGGGGGTGGGGAAGCAGAGCGGGGTGGCGCGTTCAGGGGAGGAGGCGGAGGTGGAGCGGAGGTGAGCTGGGGCCGGGGGTGGGGCAGGGAGCTGCCAGTGGGTGCTCTGCACCCACCAAATTTTCCCCGTGGGTGCTCCAGCCCCGGAGCACCCAGGGAGTCAGCGCCTAAGGTGCCACTTTTGATATGATCAGTGGGGGGGCGGCCACTCCCCCGCTATCCCCCAGCTATGCTCCCCCACCCCTAGGAGTCCGAGGGACATGCGGGACGCTTCCTGGGAGCTGCCCCAGGTAAGCACCGCCGGGACTCCCCACCTCGCCCCCCCGGCACGTGCCTCTGGCTCTTAGGGGCGGGGTGGGCACCCACTACGGTGGCCCACGAGACCCTCCTGCCCGGTTCTGGGGGCAGTCAGGGGACAGGAGAGGGGGGTGGATGGGGCAGGGGTCTGGGGGAGTGGGGGTGGGCAACGACCCCCTCGTGGGGTGAGGAGGGAACCCGTTGTTAAGACTTTGGCAGCTCATCACGGGGCCTATGCTATACCACCCTCTATTACAGCTAGAAACTAGCAGGGTGACTTAAGAATCTGTTAGTGTTTCTCTTTGGTTGCTGCTGCTGCACAGGATGTTCTGCTACTGTTGCAGCTTCGCTTTCTCCTCCAGCAGCCGCTCTTCTAATTCCTTTCCAGCACCTTTCTCACTGGCTTCCAGCAACTTCCCTCCTCCAGCAGCTGCTTGCCCACAATGCTCGGACTGACGTCTGCCTGCTAACCATCTGTCCTCTCGACTGTCCTGCCAGCTATTGACTTTTGTACTGTTTTTAAACCCATGATGCACATGCTCACTTCCAGGCATTACCTCATTTTTAGCTACCAGAAGAAGCAGCCCCAAAGCAGAGCAGGCTGGAGCTGTTTGACCTCTCCCTGCCCATATACTGCACATAGAATCATAGAATAACAGAGTTGGAAGGGACCTCTGGAGGCCATCTAGTCCAACCCCCTGCCCAGAGCAGGACATGCTCATTGCTAAGCATTACCTCATTCTGCACAAGTTCACTTGCATGGGTTTTACCTCAGAGCCATGATTACCTCATCCAACCCTACTGTCCATGATCCAGATCTAATTTACTTCAAGGCCATACCTCATTTCACTCTCAGCTCGGGTCATGTGACCTACAACAGCTGGTGATAAGTGACCTGCAGCTTTCAGTTGGTGAAGTGACTCCTGCTTATTCAAGAGGGAAGCCAGGGACACAAAATGGAGGTTAAGAATACAAAATGGAGTTGGAGAATTTCTTCGGTATCACATTGGCTTAAATGACTTGCTCTCCAATGGATTCAGCTGTTCTGAGCTGCTCTTCCAGATGACTTGTGGTTCTGCTACTTTCTTCTCTGTGTGAAAACTGTTTCCTTTGCCAGGAACAATCATCCTAACCTCACTGGAGCTGAGGCTGTGGTTCCCAGCGTGTGTAGACATACCCACACTCGCGCTGATGCAGGCAGGGCACTAAAAATAGCAGTGTAGCTGCAGCAGCATGAGAGGCAGCAGGGACTAGCTGCCCCACGTACAAACCCATCAGAGACACGAGGCAGGTCCTCAGGGCAGCTAGCCTGACCTGCCTTTATTCCTGCTTCCACTACGCTCTGTCTTTAGCATGCTAGCTTTATTGGAGCTAGCACAAACATCTTTCCTTGAGCTGGGAATCACACTCTCAGCTCGAAGAGAGGACACACCCTTAGCAGGGACCCAGGTACACTACCCAGTGCCTAGCAATTGCTTACCACCCTGCCTTTCTTCCCTGCAGGAACCTGAGACCAGTGCGATTGACTAATAGCCTTCTTAGAACAAATTCTACCCTCAACTGGATGGCAACTCCCTGTTTGGCTGTCTGTAATGCTATTCATTTTGAAAACTGCATCCAATCAAACCAGAAAAGGCTGATTTCCATTAATAACAGGCCCACAGTGTACCCATTTTGACAGGCAGGATACAGGGATGAGGAACTGCACCGAGCCTGGATACAGGAGTGAGGCAGTGACCTCAGGGTTGGGGTTAGTGGGGCCCTCACCCCATTCCAGCAAATCCCACCAGTCAGGCCCCTGACCTCCCTCACTTCAACAAGCCTGATTTTGGTGGAAAGTGTGAGTGGAAATTGTTTGTATTTAGCCTTTGAAACAAAGCATTAGAGAGAAGAAATGAAAAGATGTTAAAACAAGAAAGGCCTGCCTGAATATTTAGTGTCATCTAATCATACATTTCACTACAAGCTAATGTAGATAACCTTCCTCTTAAGTGACAGGGACAGATCAGAACCACCGAACATTCTTCTAACAGATCCTGCCGTATATCTGTAGGACTCTCAGTCTGATTCCCCTCTGACCCAACCTCTTCAAACTGAAGTGTGGAGACCCCCGAGCTGAGCAGGCTAGAGCCATTGCAGCTCCTCGCGCCAGCGTTGTCTGGTGAGGAGACCTGAGTGTAACCTATTAGATGACTACTAGAGAGAGCCCCTTCCTCCTTGCCCCCAGCTCTGCTACCCAGACAGCTCCAGATACAGGGTCAGTAGGTGCTAAAGCGCAGCCTCCTCTTTGTCACACCTTCACAGTGTAGACAGGCATTGGTGCCTCCCAGCCTAAAACCCCCCAGCATCATAGAATCATAGAATATGAGGGTTGGAAGGGACCTCAGGAGGTCATCTAGTCCAACCCCGTGATCAAAGCAGGACCAACCCCAACTAAATCCATAAACCCAGCCTTGACCCACTTCCTCTCCATCATCTTCAAAGTTACTGAGGGTCTGTCTGCATTGCAGAGTTAGCCTAGACTCTTACCTGGGGGTTGCCCCAACCCCCTTCCTGGCTACAAACAAACCCTTCTCACCCAAGCTTAGTGGTGCTTTAAACCCAGTCTTGGATGGCCTGGATGGGGTATCAGCTAGGGCCGGGTGCCACTTTCACTCAGGCTGGTAACCCGCCCACTTTCCAGTCAGGACACAAGCTAAATCATTCAAATGCTGATAGTTCTCCAGTGCCATGCCACAATTCCCCCTGTGTTCCCAGAAGGACAAATTCTCCCACCATTCACTGGGAAAGAATCACAGAGCGGCTCATCTTACTGCAGCACCAAATACCATGGAAAGGGCCCCCAGAAGACTTAGCAACACATGCAGGTGAGGGCAGCAGCAGCAAGGACACAGTAACTCGGGTGTGGCTTTCCAGTGTGGCAGCTCAAACCTGGGCTAGGCTAACCTGGGTACAGATCACCGGAGTTAACTCTGCAGTGAAGATGTGCCTGAGAGCGACACCTACAACTGCTGGTCTAAATTCTTCTCCTCTAATTCCATTCTAAACCTCTTCCAGTCTGGCTCTGCCCTGGCAAACCACACAAATGGCTCTCACCAAGGTCTCCAATGTCCTCTTCCTGGTTAGATTTGATCGCTGGCTTTCCACCCTCATAATCCTTGGCGTATTAGCTGTCTTAACACTGCCAACCATACTCATTTCCCAAAACCATGCTACTCTTGGCTTTTGTCACTCTCTCCCCCCCTTACCACCTGGATAACTTCTTTGGTGTCTCAGATGATAGGTCTTCCACCTCCGCTCTTCCCCGTCAGTCAGGGCTCTGTCCCAGGCCCTCTCCACTTTTCTATGTACACCCCATCTCTGATTGCTCTCATCCACAAACATGGCTTTGAATACCATCTGAATGCTGATGGCTCTCAGGTCTACTTCTGCATTTTGGATGTGGCTCTCTGTATCCAAACTAAAACCTCAGCCGGTCTTTCTAACAGCTCCTCACTGATGGCAAGCTGCCAACTGAAATTTATCCTGGCCAAACCTGAGCTTCTGATCATTATCCCTAAGCCCCTCCTCTTCTCCCCCTTTCTCTCTCCTTGTGGACAACACAACAATTTGTTCTGCCATCCAAGTCTCTAAACTTGGATTCATCTATGATTTGGCCCTCTTCTTTGACCCAGATATCCAGGCTGTGTCTAAAATCCTGCCACTTCCTTCTACACAGCATCTCCAAATTCACCTTTTCATTCCAGCACACGCTGCCCAAATTCTTGTTCAGACCCTGATCATCTCACATCTTGACTACTTCAGCGTTCTCCTTTGTGGCCTCACTGTCTGCTTCAAAGCCAGTCTTGAATCCATGCAAAATTGGGCTGATAAATTGGCTTGTTGCTCACACTATGCCCCCCCCCCCGACCTTCCCTCTCTGTCCCTCCACTGGGTCCCCCTCTACCCAAGCCTCAAAACACAAACTTTGTGTCTTTACTGACGTAAGCAGGGTCTGAATGATTTCTCCTCTGACAGCTAGCTGGGAGGGGGAGAGACTTCAGGAGCAAACTGTATTTACATTAACACACCTTATCTGCTTAGATATCCAGCAGACAGGAGCTGTGTTGCTCAAAAGTGATCAGCTTTGGCTGGTGTTGGGTTACAATACACTGTAGTACTGAATGCAGGGGTAGTGAAATGTTGTTGTCAGTGTTGTTGTCTTTATTGCATGAGTAAAGAGGAGCAGAACTGTGCTGAGCCTGTCCTGATCGAGGGGTCACCCTCAGCTGAAAGGGACTCATTGAGCCAGGGGCTTGAATGCTAGACCCCTGTGAAAGTAACAGGAGTGGGGACAGGTATCACTGCCAGGAAATGTGGATGCTCCCTAAGGGTCCCTGGTCTGGTTAAATCTATTTCTACCCACTGTGCAAAGATAGAGCTAAATAGTCTTCGTTAAGAGCCTTTTGTTATTTTAAGTGCTCAGTCCAGAGCTGAAATCACATGTGGTGGAGCAGTGTTTCTGCCCAGGCTGCTGAGAGCTAAAAATCATGAAAGATCTGACAGTCACTGGGAGATTGACCTACAAAGCTCACAGAAGAGAGACAGGCGGCAACAGAAGGTGACTGATGGGAAAGTGGGTGGCTGGCGAGAGCAGCGAGCAGGTGGCCGGTGAGCGGGATCCGGCGGGAGTGGTAGGCGGCCAGCGGGTGGGAGTGGCCGGTGGCAGGCAGTGCAGAACAGCAGCTGGCCAGGCAGTCAGGAATAGCGGCTGGCCAAGCTAGCAGCCAGAGCAAGTGCTCAGATGGCAGAACAAGCCAGGTGCCTTCTTCCCCAGGTGGGAGGTGAACTCACACAGATGCACTTCTGAAGCCTGGGTCCTCACTGACCCAGGACAACCAGTGTGAGTGGGGTACGGTCTGGGAGAAGAGGAGCACAGTAAAGGAACTTTGGGTTGTAGAATTCAAGAATATGAGACAGAAAGAAGACTCTGCCCCATGCATCCTGGAGTGGGTGTCCTGCTCACAGTTTTATGTTTGTGAATCCTACTTGCAGAATTTTTCCTAACTAATGTTGAGTGACTTCTTTCCTTTCATTAAAAGTTTAAATAAGAAAGTGGTATTTACTTCTTCTCATAACACACGAATTAGCGGTCACCAAATGAAATTAGTAGGCAACAGGTTTAAAACAAAGAAAAGGAAATATTTCTTCACACAGCACACAGTCAACCTGTGGAACTCTTTGCTACAGGATGTGATGAAGGCCAAGACTATAACTGGATAAGTTCATGGAGGAGAGGACCATCAATGACTATTAGCCAGGATGGGCAGGGATGGAAAACCATGCTCTGAAGTGTCCCTAGCCTCTGTTCACCAGAAGCTGGGACTGGATGACAGGGATGGATCACTTGATGATTGCCTGTTCTGTTCATTCCCCCTGAAGCACCTGGCACCAGTACTGTCAGAAGACAGGATACTGGACTAGATGGACCATTGGTCTGACCTTGTATGGCCATGCTTATGTTCTTATGTTCCTGCTTCCTGCTGCAGATCTCCCATTTCTCTTCTCTGACTTCTCCTCTTTTCTGCATCTTGAGACACCTGCCTAGCAAATCGCTGCCCCAAAGGAACTGGCTGTGTACTCGCAAAGCTAGAAAGAGGTACCCAGGAAGGACACAGAGAGGGCAGGCTCTAAAAGAGACACACACTCCAAAGAATACAGGCAAATAGGCCCAGATCCTCCAACATATTCAGGCTCCTAACTTCCATGGATTTCAGCAGAAGTTAGTAGCCTAAATACCTTGGAGTATCTGGGCCATAGATGTGTCCTACAGGCTAGAATGTACGTAACAGATATGCTTTTGTGTGGTAAGTCATTTTATATATTTACATGACTTGGGGAGCTGGAGATTATGCAGTTGCAAAGGGCTGATGTTTTGAAGGTTATTTACATTGTACTTAATGAACTGGAGCAGAGAAATGTTGCAAACTAGGGTTAGGTAACACAGTGCCAGCCGTGGCATCGCTATGTGGAACAATGGGAGGGAATCACTCCCCTCTGCTGTAGGTTGCTTTGGAGCATTTTCTGTGTGTCAATCTCAGAGAGAAACCAAAAAAAAAAAAAAAAAAAGGACTTGTGAGCCCATGCAAATGGCCTTAGTGTGAAAGGACCAGCCCTATCCCCACCAGTCCTGATTGATTAGGGGCCAGGCAGAGTGAGGAGCCAGCCCCAGAGAATGAGTTGGCTAGAGAATTGCATGAAAATCCCACTCCTGGCTCCCTGGTGCCAGTCTGTCTCCTCAATGAAGCAGAGGAATGCCACTCCAGAGCAGGAGCCCCTGCCCAAGTGGAGACAGGGGATTGGCTGCACCGGGCTGATGAGGGCGGGAGAAAGGTGGGACAATTGCACTGGGGCCTGACCTCAAGGGGGTCCCCCAAACATCTGTAATGTCTGTGTAAATTGAAATGGGACGGGGAGGGGCTAATGAACACAATGTACCAGAGTGCAGAATTTCTCTTGCTGGGCCGGTTTGCAGCCACATGACTGGTTGTGGGGCAGTCGGCTGGCACCAGGTGGGCAGGGCTGGAGGGAAGGGATGGCCGAGGTGCCTGCAGCTGTGAGCAGCAGGCCCGAAGCAGCCCTGAACCTGGGGCCAAGGGATCAGCTCAGGGAGCAGGCCGGGGCACAGACCCAGCTAAGGTGAATGAGCAGCAGCCTGGACCCAGTAGAGGAGCACTGTGACCATGGGGAGGGACACCAGGCAACCCAGCAGGGTCTGGGATTTCCCCCTCAGAGCCTGCACCACAATCAGGCACTAGTGACCACCACGACGGGCAGAATCACGGGTAGTGATCAATGGCTCCATGTCTAGTTGGAAGCCAGTGTCAAGTGGAGTGCCCCAGGAGTCGGTCCTGGGGCCGGTTTTGTTCAATATCTTCATAAATGATCTGGAGGATGGTGTGGATTGCACTCTCAGCAAATTTGCAGATGATACTAAACTAGGAGGAGTGGTAGATACGCTGGAGGGCAGGGATAGGATACAGAGGGACCTAGACAAATTGGAGGATTGGGCCAAAAGAAATCTGATGAGGTTCAATAAGGATAAGTGCAGGGTCCTGCACTTAGGACGGAAGCACCCAATGCACAGCTACAGACTAGGGACCGAATGGCTAGGCAGCAGTTCTGCGGAAAAGGACCTAGGGGTGACAGTGGACGAGAAGCTGGATATGAGTCAGCAGTATGCCCTTGTTGCCAAGAAGGCCAATGGCATTTTGGGATGTATAAGTAGGGGCATAGCGAGCAGATCGAGGGACGTGATCGTTCCCCTCTATTCGACATTGGTGAGGCCTCATCTGGAGTTCTGTGTCCAGTTTTGGGCCCCACACTACAAGAAGGATGTGGAAAAATTGGAGAGAGTCCAGCGAAGGGCATCAAAAATGATTAGGGGTCTGGAACACATGACTTATGAGGAGAGGCTGAGGGAACTGGGATTGTTTAGTCTGCAGAAAGAATGAGGGGGGATTTGATAGCTGCTTTCAACTACCTGAGAGGTGGTTCCAAAGAGGATGGTTCTAGATTATTCTCAGTGGTAGAAGAGGACAGGACAAGGAGTAATGGTCTCAAGTTGCAGTGGGGGAGGTTTAGGTTGGATATTAGGAAAATATTTTTCACTAGGAGGGTGGTGAAACACTGGAATGCGTTACCTAGGGAGGTGGTAGAATCTCCTTCCTTAGAAGTTTTTAAGGTCAGACTTGACAAAGCCCTGGCTGGGATGATTTAATTGGGGATTGGTCCTGCTTTGAGCAGGGGGTTAGACTAGATGACCTCCTGAGGTCCCTTCCAACCCTGATATTCTATGATTCTATGATTCTATAAGTTCCCTTGTTTGGGACTGTCATAAACATTTAGCTAAGGGTAGCATAACATCCCTCCTTTAGCTGTAAAGGGTTAAGAAGCTCAGATAACCTGGTTGGCACCTGACCAAAAGGACCAATAAGGGGATACTTTCATATCTGTGGGGGAAGGTGGGGTTTTTTTTTTTTGGTGTTCCTTTGTTCTCTCCGGGTCAGCAAGGAACCAGGGCAGGGAAAATACATCTCCCAAAGCCATAGCTGAACTAAGCATCTAAGAGTACAGAAATTGTAAGTAAAAGGAAGGAAATGCATTAGCTTATCTTTTGTTTTAGCTTGTGAATTTTCCCTGTGCTAAGAGGGAGGTTTATCCCTGTTTTTTGTAACTTTAAAGTTTTGACTAGAGGGGAATCCTCTATGTTTTGAATCTGCCGCCCCTGTAAAATTACCTTCCATCCTGATTTTACAGAGGTGCTTCTTTTACTTTTTTCTTTATAATAAAGTTCTTTTTTTTTAAGAAGCTGATTAGTTTTCAGTGTCCTAAAAACCCAGGGATTTGGTTGGTATATGATTCTCAAGCCTCCCCAGGAAAGGGGGTGAAGGGGCTTGGGGGGATATTTTGGGGAAACAGGAACTCCAAGGGGTCCTTTTTCCTGAATCTTTGTCTAACTCACTTGGTGGTGGCAGCATACTGCCCAAGGACAAGGAAGGATTTGTGCCTTGGGGAAGTTTTAACCTAAGCTGGTAAAAATAAGCTTAGGGGGTCTTTCAAAGAGGGGAGGGGACCCTGACAGTGACTAAGAAACTAGGGCTAGGGAGCTGTTTGGATTCAAAATCCGGGTAGAGGGTTTTCATCCACACATTCAGATGCTGGGCACTCAGTACATTGTGTTGTTATTAGGCGGGGAAGGCCTGTATGACTCCCCACAGGGCCCCCTCTGGTCCATGGGGCTGATGGAGGGTTTGTCTCTGCCCAGATAAAAGTGTCGGTTTATAGCTGAGTGCAGCGTTTGTTTCTGGGGTGAATTCCCCTCCCGAAGGATTGTGGAAGGGAACCAGGGACTGGGCCTAGTGGGAGGCAGCGGGTTTTCTCAGGCATGTGGCTTGAGATGTGGGATCTGCCGAGTGAGCCTGGGGTGCTCCCACTACCCAGTATTGTTCTTTACAAAGTTTTGCGCCAGGGTTCGTCTCCATAATCCGTCCCTCGTTGCTGACCATCTACATCCGTAATCTCACATTAGGCTCCTACGTGATCCCTTCGTTCAGCCAATTCTCCTCCCCCACCCCCATCCCCTGCTCCTTGTTCTCCTCCATCAGGGACTGACTCTTGCTTGCTGACACCCAGCTGTCTGCACTACTCTGCCCATGTCCCTGGACTTCTCTGCTTTCCCAGTCCATCTTAAAATGCATTCCTCTGCCACCTGTTATCAGAGAGCTGTTTACCAGTTCCTCACGCCCCTTCCCACCTTGCCTGTTCCACTGTTCCCCCTTCATAGTGCCCATTCCCATTATCGTAACTGCCCTGAATTGTGTGAATAGCACTGTGAAATGTTCTTGTGCTATCTGAAAGGTGTCTGTATAATCTCATGTGCTGGATGGCTAAAAGGGCAGGCTGAGAGGGAAAAGTCAGTTTGTTTATGATGAAATATAATTGAGTACCTTCATGCTCAAGTCTTTCTTTCCTGTCTGTATCTGCGATGTGACAACTGAGGTGTGGTGGTTACCCACACTGTGCTAGCTTCTCTTCCCCTTCCTGTGTTTGTATCTGTTATGTGTTCCTGGAAACATCTCTGAATAACTGTGGTCACCAGCAACACTCTGCTGAGTTTTTGTTCCCAGCAGCAGCTGCAGGTCTCTCTGTCTCCCTCACTCAGAGGAATTTCTCTTTCCCTTCCTGTCTCTATCTGCAGCACTGGCCAAATCTATAAGGGTGCCTGTGGGTGCATGTGTTACCCCCAGTGAGATGGAGTCTCTTTCCCTTGCTGTCTCTGAACTGGGAGCCTGTGGACAGGCCTCGAAAGTGTGGTTTGGTTTCGAGTCAGTTCAGGAGCTGTCTCCTTGGTGGCTCCAACCGGATCGGCAAGAATTTTAGCTTGGAGTCACGATCACACATAACAGGAGCCTCCAAATGCTCCCAACACCGGACAGGTGCCTGAGTGCCCTCTGCTGCTGAGACTTCCCACCTTCAGTGAAAAGCAGCCTCACCTCTGCCCCATTGAATTCTTCTAGCTGCAAACTGCCTGTTCAGGGAATTGTTTCCCCAGCCCCCTGGGCCTTCCCACGGAGCAGCCCCGCAGTTCCCATGGGTCTTAAAAGGACAGGTTCTCCTGGCAGTGTCCTGGAACACCACAAGCAGAAACCCCTAAGCCCAGGCCTCACATCCCATAATCTCCCGGTTCCCCAGTCTAATGAGACTCCTGCCACTTCCAGTTGTAGTGCTCTGCTAGGCATCCAGCTTCCATTCTCTGGCTCACCAGTCTTCCTGCAGCCAGGTGAGCCTGTTTGAGGCATGCCTCAGTTTACCAGCCTCAGTGTAGACACACTCTCTATTGCTTCTACATGGACGGCCTTCAGGTTGCTGAGGTGTTGGCAGAGGCCCCCGGCCTACCACAGCGCCACCTTTTGCTGCCCACGGTTGCTGCCCACAGCTGTACGAGAGTGGCGGGGGCTCTCTCAGCTTCTTGAATTTCCGTTGTGAGGCCTCCTGCTGCTGCTGGGGTGCATAACATCCGCCGTTCTTTTTCTCCCCTTATATCAGGAACTGCTGCTGCTATTGTCGACCTCCTTCATCCTCCAGGCTGAGCAGGATACCTGCATCACCACCACATGGAAGCTGGTGGGCCAAATCACCAACCAGGACATCAGGAGGGGCAGAATCTGTCCCTCTCTTCAGGGATGGGTTTATTTTTAAAAACCAAAACACTTCAATATAAATCAAACAGAGAAACTTACACGGGCTCCCTGGCCCTTTTCCCAGATCTTTTCTCCGACCTGTTGGTGCTGCTGTGGTTTGGAATGGGAGGGTTCAGAGGGGACCTCCAGTGCCTGTTGGGTCAGAGAGGAGCTCACAGTGGATGCAGCCATGACGGGGTGGTCTGGAGAGTAAAAGAGAGAAGACTACTAGACCGTGGGCTGCTGGAGCTGGGGTTTGGCATGGGACGTCTTTAGCAGGGACAGGGGATTGAGAATGCCCCTGGGAGAGGAAGAGCAGGGGCACTGGGCAGAGGGAGGAATAGAAGTGTTGCTCTATCAGAGATCAGTCATTGCTCGAGGGACAGAAGTGGTGAAAGCCCTGGGAAGATTGTCTAGGGGGGCTGCAGGGGCTGCAGCCTGCAGCCAGCCATGGTGAACCTTGGACCGGTGACTGCAAGACACCCAGGAGGTAGAATGTCAAGTAGATGACAAGTGGGGAACCTGCTGGCAAGGCCTGAACAGTCACCCTCTGAGCTTAGAGGACATGGGGAAGAGCTTGCAGAAGGTGATTCGTTTGGAGATTGGCTGTTCAGTTGTGCATGGACGATGGTGCCTGGGGCTTGGCAAAGGAAGCTGCAGGGAGAGACGTGTGGGCATAAGGGTGATCCTGGCACAGGTGGGGAGAGGTCAGAGAGGGCGGTAGTGCCGGAGAGAGGTCAGGAGGAGGAAAGGGCTGCGGCCTCTGCGGTGACGATTGAGGCTGCGGGGTGGTGGACTCTGAGACATCTGTTTCTAACTTTTCATATCCTTTGATAGCGGAGCTGGGGCTGGAGAGGGGAGGGGCAGAGCCCCCTTAGCCTCTAATGCTCTCTGAGAGTAGGGCAGTGGGTGGAGGGGGGTTGGTTTCACAGGATTCTGACCTGGCACAGCTGACCCCTCCTTGGACAAGCAGGAGGTCAAGACTGGAGTCTCTGGTGGAATGGAAGGAGTTAGAGGACAGAATGGATAAATAGGGAGGATCAGAGTTGTGAAAGGCCTTAAAAGTGAGAATAAGAAACTTCATTTTGATTCAGTGGAGGCTGGGGAAGCAATGAAGGAATTCAGAGACGGGTGACGCTGTGCACGACCAGTGGGAAAGGAACTTGATTTTGCCAACTGCATTTTGTAAGGACTGGAGTAGAAAGGCCAGGGAAGAAGGAGTTGTATGCAGAGGAGAAATTATGCGGATCTTGACAAGGGTTTTCTCTGTGTTGGTTGAGAGAAATGCTGGATTGTGAAAAAGTTAGCACAAAGAACTGGCAAGAGTTGTAAGTGGCCTGCAGTGAGGGTGGAATCAGAGAGGACACCAAGTTACAGGCCTGAGTTTCAAAGAGAATGGTGATGATGTCAGAAGTGATAGACAAAGGGAGGGACAAGGGAGGATATAAGAGGAAATACTAGGAGTTCAGTTTTAGCCATGTTAAATTTAAGCTTATGGCAACGTATCCAAGAGAAGTCAGAGAGAACTGGAAATTCAGGATTACATGATAGGTCAGGTGTGGAAGGACAGATTTGTGAGTCACCAATGTACATTGCTAGCTGAAATTACGTGAATGGATGAAAATGCTCAGGTGGAAGAAGAGCAGACCAAAGACAAAGCCCAGTGAGACTACAGAGAAGCAGCGGTGAAATCAAAAAAGATGAAGATGGAGTTAGGGTTGCCAACTCAGTCAGACTGGATGGACCGGATGCCATTGCCAGTAATGGTGTCTGGGCCGTCCGGTCCGACTGAGTTGGCACCCCGATATGGAGCAGAGGCCCTGGAAGAGGTCATTAAAGATCCTGCTGAGAGCAATTTTGAGAGAGTGGAGAGGGTGAAGACAGCTTGGAGAAATTTTCCAGAAAAAAATAAAATGTTTATTTTACTGTCACATTAGAATTTCAGAAACATCAGCTCTCACAGGGAACCACCAGGAGTCACAGTTTCATAGTAAGTTGTGAAGCTTCTCTCTGAACTTTATAAAACTACTAAGGAAGTTGAATATCTCAGTGCACACACTGTCATCTACATTATGCTGTTTTCAGGTCATAGAATCATAGAATCATAGAATATCAGGGTTGGAAGGGACCTCAGGAGGTCATCTAGTCCAACCCCCTGCTCAAAGCAGGACCAATCCCCAATTAAATCAATTAAGGTCGGAAGTTTCTTGTTATTTTTTACACCTCCTCCATTTCCTCTCCAGCTCAACTCACACACAGGCCTTTGTTTCTCTTTTTATTTAGCTTTTTTTAAAGCTTTAAACCAATATAACACTGTGATGACACTGCGGACTACTCTATCCATGTGGCTGAGTTACTTCCAGCCTAACTCCCCCACGTTCCCTGGTGTCCCATCAATAACAATCCCTCCAGGGAGCATTGACCCTCTGACTCTAGTTCCACTATCATGTTACACTAATCATTAACAATATTACTATGTCATCTAGTAATGAGGCTATTGCATTGCCAGGATTTCTTTTTACCCCCCCTTCCCTAATATTTATAAACTCCTTCATGTCCCTAGCCCTATCAGGCATGGATTTTTTTCACCTGAAGTCTTTAGCTTCCCTTATCAATTGTTGGCACTTCATAAATTCTAATTTATATTGATTATCTATTTACCCACTTTTCCATTAGTTTTATATTGCTTTTTTCTTTCTAATTGCTTCCTTCACATGCTACTGAACAAGGATGGGGCTTTAGCCAGAGTTGTCCTTCTTCATCATGGAATTGATGCAAGAACATGTGCCAATACAAGATCCACACAAGTTATTTTTTAACTTTTTTTTTCTCTGTGCCTTAAACCATTTTTGTTTTGTTCCATGTAAAAGAAAAAGGAACAGTAGCTTAGCCGGAACATCCCTTTGCTTCATATGGGCCAACTCATCTTTAATTTTATGGATCACGCCCAGCAGGGTGGCCTGAGTGAGCATATGCATGCCCAGAGTCACCTCACATCTTGTCTTCTTTAAAAAGGAAGTAATTATATTAATCAGGAATAGAATATCCCTCTTCCCACTGCCAAAATCTCACCTGTGAGAAATCTCTCAAAGCCAAATGGGTCCTCTTTTGCCTCAACAAAATATGGAGAACAATCATCTCAGCAAGCCCCTCCCTAACTTCCTTTGCCCAAGGACAGTCTGTAAAGCAATGTGCTACAGTTTCTGCCATGCCCCATGGGCCATGCTCCCAAACCTGCAGATCAAAACTGAAAACAGCTCAGCAGGATACCTGTCTCCAGCACTCAGACGCCCAGTTCCCAATGGGGTCTAAACCCCAAATAAATCAGCTTTACTCTGTATAAAGCTGATACAAGGTAAACTCATAAATGTCCACCCTTTTTATCACTGAAAGAGAGATATGCACAGCTATTTTCCCCCTCTCCCCCCGGTAACAATTACTTACACTGGGTTTAGTAATAAACAAAAATGATTTTATTAAGTATAAAAAGTAGGATTTCAGTGGTTTCAAGTCATAACAGACGGAACAATGTTACAAAGCAAAATAAAACAAAACATGCAAGTCTAAGCCTAATACATTCATAAACTGATTTTATGTAAGATCTCACCCTCAAAGATATTCCAATAAGTTTCTTTCACAGACTAGACTCCTTCCTAGTCTGGGCCCAGTCCTTTCCCCTGGTTCAGTCTTTGTTAGTTCCAGTGGACATCTCAGGTGGTAAACAGGGGTTTCCTCCAAAGTCTCCTTTGTCCTGCTCCACCCCCCTTTTATAGCTTTGGCACAAGGCAGGAGCCTTTTGTCTATGCTTGGCCCCCACCCCCACTTCTCAACAGAAAGGTCCAAGGTTTAAGATGGATTCCAGTCCCCATTCTTCCTGGGCTGACTGACACATACACAGGAAGGCTTGCAGGTCAGCAAAGCCATTTACAGCCAATTGTCCTGGTAAGTGGGAGCACCAAGATGACCCACGGTCTGTGTTGCAGCAGGCTTGTGTGTCTGGCTCAACAAGACGTTGGTTCTGGGGGCCCAGGCTGGCAGGGAATATGGGCTCTGAGGTAATTTCAGCACATCAGGTGACAGTCCCAAGGGCGTCTCTGTGACCAAACCCGTCACAAGCTGCATGTGTACCTAGCTGGTGCTAGGAAGCGGGAAGCGAGTAGTAATACAGAGTCTCTACCCCAAATCCAGGTTCAATGTTTGGAAAAAGATCTTTACACATCTGTCTGCATCATAGGAGGCTCAGGGAAGTGTGAAGTGACTCATTCACCTCAATGAGATGTTCTCAGGTGAATGAGAACATCCTAGGGAGATGAATACAGCTTGAAACAATAGCTCTGAGATGTATGAATTGCTCCATTCTTCTCATTCGGTCTTCTCACATAGCCTTCACCTAGTGTCAGTGCTTGTGCCATACACCAAACATGCCCATTCTCCCCCGTCTCAGCCCCGTGTACTTGGCGAATGCTGTGAGTTTGCCTGTTCTCAGCTCCCAGCTATGATCTCAGAGTCATGTACTGTACCTATTCCCAGCTCCCCAGCCCAGTCTCAGCACTGTGTGCCTGTGCCATGCACCAAGCATGCCTGTTCCCAGTGCCTGCCAAAGACCTGCTCCAGCATGCCTAGTGCTGCCCAGCAGGAGTTTAGCAGAGAACCGATTCTTCCTGGCTGCGACTCTTGTGCTGGAGTCTTTGGTATCGTTTTTATTGTGGCAGCTAGTCCCTTCCATATCATCCCGACCTCACACCACCAGCCGGGCTTCACATCCCCAGGACAGCACTACCCACCAGACTGTCCCAGGGTGAGACTTGGGCAGATAGGTGGATGCCAGTGGGGCTGCATTTCTGGGGTGCTGAACTTCATCAAAAGTGAATTCACTGCTTCTTAAAGGAGCTCTGTGAAGCACAAGGGCAGGTTGAGAGCACTAATGTGCACAGGAGGCAAAACACTCGAGGAGAGAATTTGAACTCCTTGTCCTTAGGTTGTAGGGACAGCATTTTTTATGTTTCAGAGTAGCAGCCGTGTTAGTCTGTATTCGCAGAAAGAAAAGGAGTACTTGTGGCACCTTAGAGACTAACCAATTTATTTGAGCATGAGCTTTCGTGAGCTACAGGTCACTGCATGGGATGCATACTGTGGAAACTGCAGAAGACATTATGTACACAGAGACCATGAAACAATACCTCCTCCCACCCCACTCCCCTGCTGGTAATAGCTTATCTAAAGTGGATAAGCTATTACCAGCAGGAGAGTGGGGTGGGAGGAGGTATTGTTTCATGGTCTCTGTGTATATAATGTCTTCTGCAGTTTCCACAGTACGCATCCGATGAAGTGAGCTGTAGCTCACGAAAGCTCATGCTCAAATAAATTGGTTAGTCTCTAAGGTGCCACAAGTACTCCTCCTCATTTTTTATGTGAAGCCATTGGGTGAGTCCGTTGCTCAATTTGCGTTACTCACAAAGGAGTTCCTGAAAAAGCATTAGCTGGCATAGATGCAAACTGTATGTAAGCAGAGGTGCTAATGTTTTTGTATTGCAATAACTTTTGAACGATTTCTAAACTAGTCTTTGGTGCCATTGACTGGCCAAGTTCAGGGGAAGTCCAGAGGTAGACATTTTAACTAGGTAGACCCTTAGATTTCCCCCCCAATTACGCTGCATCAAAACAAGTTATAAGAAACTGAAAATAATAAAGGCAGCATATTTTGGGGTGGAGGCTCTATCTTGGGAACCCCGGGGCCAAATGACCCCCAAATTTATCCACAAAGTGTACTCCAAACACTGTTGAAGGTCACTGAGTTTTAAGCAACGCACATACGCATGTGGATTTCAGGGCACTGAGAAAATTATAAGCAACTCATTTGGGGGAAGGCTGTGTCTCTGGAACCTCTAAACCAAATGACTCTCAATCTGCATGACCAGAGCTACCTGGGCTCTGGTTGTGACATACCAGTTTTCAAGACAATCGCATGTGGATTTTAGACCACCTAGATTATTAAAATGGTCTCCTTATTGTACGTGATGAGTCCCTTGACCACATGCACAACTAACCTGGCACTCATGTGGCACAGCAATATTAGGATGGGACAGGTCAGGTTGCACACCAGGATTTCCATTTTGACAGTGGTGAAAAGAATTTAGAAAAAAAGCTAAGGATGAGGATAAAATCATGTAGGGACAAACTCAGAAAGACTAAAGCACAAAATGAGTGACAACTGGCAAAGGACATACAAGGCAATAAGGAGAGATTCTATAAATACAGTAGGAACAAGAGAAAGCTCAAGGACGTGTCGGTCCAGCCCTTAATGGGGAAGCAGTGCAAATAACATGACACAGAGAAGGCTGAGGTATTTAATGCCAATTTTGCTTCAGTCTTCACCAAAAAGGTGAATTGTGACCACATGCCTAACACAATTAATATTAACAACAAGGGGGAAGGAGCACAGGCCAGAATAGGGAAAGAACACCTTAAAGAATATTTAGATAAGTTTTATGTGTTCAAGTCAGCAGGGCCTGAAGAAATTCATCCTAGGGTACTTAAGGAACGAGCTGAAGCAATCTCAGAACTGTTAACAATTATCTTCCAGAATTAATTGAGAATGGGTGAGGTCCCAATAGATTGGAGAAGGGCAAAGGTAGACTTCTGTTGGGGATGGTCTAGGTTTATTTGGTCTGGACTCAAAGCATGGAGGTGGACTATATGACCTCTTGAGGTCCCTTGCCCTACATTTCTCTGATTTCTATACTCTTTCAGGTTAGAATATTATTTGTAAATATTTATTGTCATTTGTGCACTGTTTGATTTTTCCATAGCAGCTTGTGGAAGAAAAATATCATTAGAGGTTTACTATGACTCTTTAAAAAGGGTGGGGAGTCCTGTGACACTTTAAAGACTGACACATTTATTTGGGCATAAGCTTTCATGGCCTCGGACCCACTGGAATCCTTTAAAAAGGGTTATCTAACTACATTTTTTCTAGTGTCTGATCTTTTCTTCAGAACCTTTTTCCAAGGATGGACAGCACTTTGAGGAGTGAAGCTGATATCTGCGATCCCTGAGTTTGTGTAGTTTGGAAAGAATGTTGTGAAAAGTTGACAGGCTTTTCTATGCTCATGTTTCAGGATAACCATAAGTCACTGATTTGAGTGATGATGGTATCCTGCCACTACACTAGTCAATGTAGACCATAGCCCAGTTCTTGGACTATTAGAACCCACTATTCTAGATTTGTTTCCTCATGCTCAGCAACCCCTTGGAGTATGCTGTCATGGACAAGTCAGAGCTACTTATTTTTCTTTTATTACAGTCAGTCACATTTTTCAGAAAATGGGTGAGGAGCACGCAGCCTGATTACATTAGCTTAGTACTGGT
The DNA here is from genome assembly GCF_965140285.1 of Lepidochelys kempii. NCBI lineage: Eukaryota > Metazoa > Chordata > Testudines > Cheloniidae > Lepidochelys > Lepidochelys kempii. The sequence goes on along the minus strand of NC_136381.1, from coordinate 269,553,931 downwards.
GTTTGCTCAAGTCTTTCCTCCGCTGTCTAACTAATGATATTTCCTTGATAATACTCCTAGGGCAAATATCTCATTACTCCTCTGGGGTTGACCTTTCTTTCAGGGCTAGGATCCCAGGCCTTATTCTCCCCCTTGTGTTTTCTTCTCCCTACCTCTCTGCTCCCAGAGTGACTGCAGATTCTCTAGCTGGACTTCGTGTTCAGTTAAGCCTGGTTTTCCCTCCAGATGCAGGCAGGTATCATAATTGGCCTTTTAGGCTCACATTAACCCCTTCAGAGCCTGAGTGGGATGCCCACCCTGTGACCGATGCCTGCTATGGATCACCACTGAGAATGCCGCATTGTAAGAAACAGGGCAGACACTCCCCCAAAACTAGTGGTTTATTCTATAATTAGTTTCACCAAGCCAGGAACACAATGACTTTCTGTAGCACCACACTGGTTCACAAGAAGCTAACAACACTGTCCCCTTAGGCAATCCAGCCCTTTTCACCATCCAGACATCTGGTTTTTATGATGAGCTGCGATACATGAATGGCAACCGGGGAGAGGAGTAACTCCCTTTGATGGACACCCAGCCAGCCAGTTAGCCGTAAAATTCCTCTTGGTCTGTTCTCTGCTTGCTTTACTTGTAAAGGGTTAACAAGCCCACAGATAAAAGAAAAGGAGTGGGCACCTGTCATAAATATAAAGGGAAGGGTAAACCCCTTTGAAATCCCTCCTGGCCAGGGGAAAGCTCCTCTCACCTGTAAAGGGTTAAGAAGCTAAAGGTAACCTTGCTGGCACCTGAACAAAATGACCAATGAGGAGACAAGATACTTTCAAAAGCTGGGAGGAGGGAGAGAAACAAAGGGTCTCTGTCTGTCTATATGCTGTTTCTGCCGGGGATAGACCAGGAATGGAGTCTTAGAACTTTTAGTAAGTAATCTAGCTAGGTATGCGTTAGATTATGATTTCTTTAAATAGCTGAGAAAAGAATTGTGCTGAATAGAATGACTATTTCTGTCTGTGTATCTTTTTTGTAACTTAAGGTTTTGCCTAGAGGGGTTCTCTATGTTTTGAATCTAATTACCCTGTAAGGTATCTACCATCCTGATTTTACAGAGGGGATTTCTTTACTTCTATTTCTATTAAAAGTCTTCTTGTAAGAAAACTGAATGCTTTTTCATTGTTCTCAGATCCAAGGGTTTGGGTCTGTAGTCACGTAGGCAAATTGGTGAGGCTTTTTACCAAACCTTGTCCAGGAAGTGGGGTGCAAGGTTTTGGGAAGTATTTTGGGGGGAAAGACGCTTCCAAACAACTCTTCCCCAGTAACCACTATTTGTTTGGTGGTGGTAGCAGCCAATCCAAGGACAAAGAGTGGAATATTTTGTACCTTGGGGAAGTTTTGACCTAATCTGGTAAAGATAAGCTTAGGAGGTTTTTCATGCAGGTCCCCACATCTGTACCCTAGAGTTCAGAGTGGGGAAGGAACCTTGACAGCACCTGACCAAAAGAGCCAGTGGGAAGGTAGAAATGTTAAAATTGGGAAAGAAACTTTCCCTTTGTCTGTTGTTCTCTGTGCTGGCAGCAATGCTGTGTAAGGCTTGAACCAGGTATGAAAATTCATCTTCCATACCTAGGAGAAATTATTTGGATAGGGAATGTTTAGCTAGACACAGTCAGGTTTATTTTTTATTTTGGCTTGTGGATCTCCTCTGTGCTAACCCCAGCTGCTATTGTTTGCTTATAACCTTTAAGTTGAACCCCCAAGAAAGCTATTTTGGGTGCTTGATTTTTGGAATTGCTCTTTTAAAATCTAGTAAAAGCCTAAGTTCCAGATGTAATTTTTTCCTTTTTGTTTAATACAATTTACCTTTTTAAAGAACAGGGTTGGATTTCTGGTATCCTAAGAGGTTTATCCATGTTATTTGATTAGCTGATAACCACAGCTAATTCCCTTCATTTTCTTTCTCAGCTCTTCCCTGGAGGGGGGTGAAAGGGCTTGAGGGTACCCCATAGGGAGGAATTCCCAAGGGTTCAAAGGGTTTGGGGTTTTTTTGATGGTGGCAGTGTTTACCAAGCCAAGGTCAGAGAAAAGCTGTAACCTTCGGAGTGTAATACAAGCCTGGAGTGGCAAGTATTAATTTTTAAAATCCTTGTGGGCTCCCACTTCTGCTCTTGGAGTGGGGATTCAGCCTTGACAGGAGTGATTTCTTAAAACCAGATTCATCATATATAAAGTTCTTCCAATCCCAAAGGATCAGCCACTTCCCCAGGTCAATATGGAACTCAGATCTTACCCCCAAACCATTCTTGTAGCCAATCCTTTACTAACTTACAACTAAAGGATTATTTATGTAAAAAGAAAAGAGAGCTATTAAAAGGTGAAAAGATCATATACATTATAAATGATTGCAAAGTCCTTATATCAGATTTGTAGCCATGATGGATGCTGGCTTGCAAAAGTTTCTCTGCAAACTTTCAAAAGATTGGAAGGTCCTCAGTCTATTGTTCAAAATACTCCTTTTGTTAGAAATCCACAGTCCAGAGAACTGGAGCAGGAATGAGGCAAAATGGAAATGTTTCAGTTGCAATTTATACCCTCCCTCATGTCCATGGAAAGTTAGTGTCAAAGATGATCTCTTAAGTCACATGCTTTGTTGAATCAGAGGGGAAGCCATTGGCTCCACATAGTCTGAGGCATCAAAGTTTAACCGGTTTATCAGTTAACCGGTAAGCACAGGCTTTTTGGTTTTGGTTAACGATTACACTCAGCTGCCACCCCACACCCGGGGTCCTGGCTGCCGGCCCCCATGCCCAGCCGCCAGGACCCCAGGTGAGGGGCCAGTGGCAGGGACCCCAGGCATGGGGATGTAGCCGAGTCCTATGCTGCGGCCAGGATGCCGGGCACGGGGGCCAGTGGCTGGGACCCTGGGTGTGGGTCAGCAGCGGAGTCCCAGGCATGGGTTAGCAGCCAGGATGCTCAGCCCAGGAGGCAGCAGAGTCCCGGGAGCAGGACAGTAGCTGGGCCGCCAGGTGCAGGGAGGCAGCCGAGCCCCTGGGCCCGGGAATAGGGAGGCAACTGGCCTTTGGATTCTGTCTCAGTGGTCTAAAGGGGGGATGGTAGGTCTAGAGCAGCCTCCACTCCTCCGTACTCTTGCCTAGGCGTACACATTGAAGGTCTTGGTGTTATGATTGTACGACTCAGTAAGGGGAATAAGGAACATGAGGTAGCTGCCAAGGCATCCAAACAGCTACCAAGGCATCCTAGAAAAGGTGAGTGAAAAAAGCTATGCCCCAGTCCAATTTATCCTGGCCAAAATGAAATAAAGCGACTTGCATGTTGGCATGTTTGGACTCTGAATCCTGGATTTGATTCGGACTCTGATTTACAGAAAACAGCACTATCAAACCAGGAATCGATCTTGCTGCATTGTCAGAAACCCGGCTCTTAAATACAGGTTCTATCCAACAGTGATTACACCATTGTGACAGTCTATACTCCTATGTTCACCCTTTTATGGGATTATGATAAATTTTGTACAAAGTATGCTTTGAGGTATCATTTGGAAATTGATAATCTGCTCAACATTATTGTCCTATTTAAATGTGTGACACCACAGTATGTAAAGTTATAAGATTGTATTATATAGTGTTGCTTGGACATGTTGCAATTCTGGGGAAAACCCACAGACTAGTTCCTCTGAGACAAAGGCAAATTTGCACCTCAGCCAGATGTCAACAAGATCAAATGGACTCATGTGGTTAAGTGGCCATTCTCGGGCAGAAGGAGGGTCTGAGCAAGAAATCTCCATTTAATCATAAGTGTCCTGTGGCACCTTATAGACTAATGAACATATTGGAGCATAAGCTTTCGTGGGTGAATACCCACTTTGTCGGGCATCCGACGAAGTGGGTATTCACCCATGAAAGCTTATGCTCCAATACGTCCATTAGTCTATCAGGTGCCACAGGACTCCGCTGCTTTTACAGATCCAGACTAACACGGCTACTCCTCTGATACTTGACATGTAATCAAAGGAATGGCTTGAAGTTCCCATTCAAATAGACTTTCTGTCAGATAAACCTCAGCTAGAGATGATTCTTGCACAAGAAAATGACCAATACGAAAAGGGGAGAAATGCCCTAAGGCACTCCTTCCTTTCTCTCTGCTCATGGCATCAACCATGCCTGGAAGACAAAGAAAGCCACACTGAACTGGGAGAAGAGTCCTGGCTGAAGGCTGCTGAAACATGGTGAGAGACTTTTGCTTTGAATTAATTTACCTTATTAAGTTAGGTAAAGTCCTTCCTTCTATTGTTAATAAGTGTGGGAAATTCCATTTCTGATAACAAGATTTGTGCTGATCATTTTCTATTAATAAAATGATAGACTTCATGTGAGCTCACATTGTCCGGTAGAGTGCTGGGCAGTACAAGACACACATTTCTGAGGGAAAGTGTGGGACTGGGAATTTTCTGGGATCACCCGATAATATAATTCATGAGTGTCTGGCTATAACACTCAGACAATATAACCATGAGTGATTTATAGGAAGGAGGCTGCATGTAAGCGGACCAGGAGTGGTTACACTCACAGCAAAGCAGTGTAAAAGGCACCCCAGGTTGGAGAATTGAGGGGATATAGCTTTCCATCTGCCCAGATTGTACCCTGGTTAATGTCACAACCATATTCTGGCATGGAAAGCCAGCGGGAGAAAGGAGAGAGCAGGGAGTAGGCTTTGCTATTCGAAACAGCTTATTATCTTCCTTGTGAAAGCACTCAGAGTCCACACACAAGGGTTTCATCAAGCTGTTTAGTATCTATAGGCCGACCCTTCAAGCTAGCGATGAAGGCAAGAATGCTTTCTATGAACAACTTGAAGAAGAGATTGAAAAAACTCACAGAAATGCAACCATTATAGTACTTGGCTACTTCAATGCGAGAGTTGGATGTAGTTTTGAGAATTGACCTGGGCTTGATTCTGGGCTAACACAGAATGAGTAAATTGATGAAAATGACCAACTAGTGTTAGAACTCTGCGCAAGTCAAAATCTGTGTGTTGCCAATACCTACTTTGCTGGGAAAATCACAAGAAAGACATAATGGGAACATCCCAGATCAGGGTACTGGCACCAATTAGAATCTAGTACAGATCAGGAGCAAACCACGAAAAGATATCTTACACATGAGGTCTTATCACAGTGCTGACTGTGAGTCTGTGACATTGTCACACTTCAGTCTGCTGCAAAGTCAGAACCAACGCCAAAAAGATCCACTGTAGCAAAGCTACCAGTTGTCCTCAGATTCACATCAACCAAATTAAAGATGTAGAAAGATGCAGACTATTCAATGAAGAAGTTGTGCAAGTATGTTTACCTACAAACTCAGCCACCACGGCTTGGGAAATCTTTAAAAGTAACACGTACAATGCTGCTATAACAGCGTTTGGGGGAAAAATGCAGGGAAAATGCAGACTGATTTGAAGAACCCTCTGAAACCCTTCTACCACCGACTGAGGAAAAAAAGGACAGGATTAACCATTTACAAGAAATCTCCCAATGCCATAACCTTGGAAAATTTGAGAGAGGCTCAAAGAGAAATTCAAAAGCATGATGTGCCCAAGATTTTTAACTGAAAATCTGTGATGATATTCCAAAAGCAGCTGAAGTAAGGAATAGTGATGGAACGTACAAAGGAATCAAACAAGCAATTAGTCCAGTGAAAAGGAAAACCTCTCAGTTGAAAGACTTAAATGGAAATATCATCACTGATAAAAAACAACTCAAGCATTGGATTGAACATTATGGAATTCTATACTCCAGTGAGACTGAAATCAAACACGAAGAGCTCGAAGGATTACCACAGTTCAAAGTTACGATGGATTTGGACCATGAACCTATATTTGAATATTTGCAGAAAGCCATTAAATTGATTACTGGGTACCAGGCATCCAGCAGTGACTTCTTGCCTGCTTAAATCTACAAATTTGCAAATGACAAACTACTCTGAAAACTCCATGAAGTTATACTAGTCTGCTGGAAAGAGGAAGTGGTACCGCCAGATTTCAAAGGTGTTCAGTTTGTACAATTAAAGAAAAACAAGGGGGATAGAAGTGACTGTGACATCTATAGAGGTATCATCGGAAAAGTGGTCACTCGGATTATGCTACCTAGGCTGCAAACCTAGGTGAAAGAATCTATCCTGAAAGTCAATGTGTGTGTTTTGCTCAGGACACTCCAGGATATTTTTGGTCAAACAACTGCAAAAGAAGGGTAGACAAAAAATACCACTGTACATATCCTTCATCTATTTTTCATTCCTGCTTTCCCATGCATTCAAGGACAGCAATGATGGCATTTATCTTCATACCAGAGTAGATGGAAGCTTGTTAACATCACAAGGTTCAGAATGAAAACCAAGGTGAAAGAGCTGGTACTGATAGATGTACTATTTGCAGATGATGCAGCCTTGGTTGCCCACAGTAAATCTTCTCTGCAAAGTCTCACGGGCAGATTTTCTGTGTCATGCAAGAGCTTCAGGCTGACAATCAGTTTCAAGAAGACTGTGATCACATACCAAGGGATGGAAGTACCAATGCCTGACGTTATTCTGGAGGGTAAATCTCTTGACATTGTCGACAGCTTTTGCTACTTGGGTTCTACAATTAGCAGGAATCATGACCTTTGGACTGAACTGACTGACAGAATTGGAAAAGCAGTGAAGAATCATAGAATCATAGAATATCAGGGTTGGAAGGGACCCCAGAAGGTCATCTAGTCCAACCCCCTGCTCAAAGCAGGACCAATTCCCAGTTAAATCATCCCAGCCAGGGCTTTGTCAAGCCTGACCTTAAAAACCTCTAAGGAAGGAGATTCTAAGAATTTCAGGCTATTACAGAAACCTGCATGGAATAACAGCAAACTATCAACTAAGGTGAAGATGGGAATCTCTGAGACTTGCATTCTGTCACACCTGTTCTATGGTTCAGAAACATGGACTACGTATGCTAGGCACATCATGAGACTGAACAGCTTCCAAATGAGATTCTGGAAATAAAGTTGTCACAGTGCCTCTGTGGGGCACAACTGAGAATACCAGATTCAGGACAAGCTGCAGAGAAAAAGGGCAGACGCCCCAAAACTGGTGGTTCTTCTCCCATAAGATATACCAAACAAGGAACAAAAGTAAACTTCTGTTTCACAGCACTGGCTAACGAAGTCAGACAAGCATTTTCCTTGGGCAGTCCCATCCTTGAATCACCACCAAAAACACTAGACTTAATGATGAGTGGTTATTTAAAACCAGACTCATCAAACAAAAGGTTCTTCTGATCCCAAAGGACCAGCCACATACCCAGGTCAATATATAACTCAGATCTTACCCAATAATCATGCCATTGCCAATCCTTTCATATCTAAAATCTAAAGGTTTATTTGTAAAACAACAACAACGAGAGAAAGGTGAGAGTTAAAATTGGTTAAAGGAATCAAATACATACAACAATTGCAAAGTTCTTGGTTCAGGTTTGTAACAGGATGGAATAAACTGCTGGCTTGTTATGTCTCTGGTTGCTTTCAAACCAGTGGAAGGTCCTCATTCCATTGGTTTTAATGCTCCCATTAGTACAAAGTCATCATAGTCCAGAGGTTTGAGAAGGAAAGAGGAAAAATGGAGATGTTTCCAGTGCTTTTTATAGCTTCTCTCAAGTGAAGGGAAACCAATTGTTCTCACAAAATTACAGATAGCAAGATGGTGTTTGGAGTCACAGGGGTAAGTCACATGTCCATGCATGATTTCGCTTAGTCATAGCAGGAAAGTCCATTAAGTGTAGATAGGCATCTTCCATTGTGAGTTATGTGTTCTTTAATGGACCATTCAGTTTGAATAGTTCCTTCACAATGTGCTAAAATCCAGGTATAGAAATCCATTTGAAATCCAGGGATAGAGCCAAAACTCATAACTTCAAATACAAACATGATACATGCATACAAATAGCATAATCATATTCAGCAAATCATAAATTTTCTATTGACACCTTACCTTACAAACTTTGTATAAGTTTTGTTGCAATCATATAACAGTGGTAGCAACAATGATCGACATGGTCATATTTTAATCAGATAACAAAACAAAAGTGGGAAGACAAAATGCAAAACACAGAGGTGCTGAAGTGAGCGGGACTGATACACTTAGAAACTACTATCAAGAAGAGGAGGTTGTGATTGGCTTTGTCATGTCAGGAGACTGGGAGGAGAAGTTACTTTAAAATGGAGAAAGTACTGTATTATATTTCAAAATTAGCCATTTGCACACAAAGAAAATGAAACGCATACACACACACACACACTACTTTTTGAAGCAAAATAAACACCAGCCAATCTAAATTAAGTACACCTTTTTCCCTAGCTGATCGAGCCCATATTTCCATTCCAGTCAAATCAAACCCCAATCAAATACACACAATCTGAAAATTCTAAACATTTTTAAGGTGCTCAGCACTCTGGCCCTGATCCAGGAAAGTACTTAAAAGTGTGCTTAACTTTAAGAACAAGTAGTCCCATTGACTACACATGTGCTTAAAGATGTGCTTTAAGCTCAAGGATAACCACATGCTTAAGTGCTTTAATGGAGCAGGGCCAGAGTGCTCAGCATCTTGCAGGATTTAGTCCTATAACATCGATTACTAAACTATGAATTGATAAAACTGACACAAACTGGGCCAGGTAATAAGTAATCTGATAAAAAATAAGCAAAAATAAACCAACTAAAACATTGAAAAAGATAGTCCATGATGAGCTGACCCAAATAGAAATTTGTTGTACTAATTCCTGGAGACCTCCACTGAGGGACTCAGGTGGAGGTTTAGGGAATGAGTTCCACATGTGAGGGCCTTCTCAGTTCTGGGAGCTACCTGTGATCCGGTCCATTTGGAATCTCAGAGCCCATACTGGACAGACCAACAGTCATTCAAGTACCTGAGGCATTGATAATTAATCAATTGATATCTTCTACCTAAGGGACAGAATTTGGCAAATAACTATCGGTGTATAAACTCCCAGTCTCTGTTCAAGCCTAAATTAATTGTATCCAGTTTGCAAATTAATTCCAATTCAGCAGTCTCGCGTTGGAGTCTGTTTTTGAAGTTTTTTTTTGTTGAAGTATTGCAGATGTCAAGAATTATAACATTCAAAAGCCAGTTGGAGAACACTTCAATCTCTCTGGTCACTCGATTACAGACCTAAAGTGGCAATTCTTCAACAAAAAAACTTCAAAAACAGACACCAAGGAGAGACTGCTGAATTGGAATTAATTTGCAAACTGGATACAATTAAATTAGGCTTAAATAGAGACTGGGAGTGGATGGGTCATTACACAAAGTAAAACTATTTCCCCATGTTAATCCCCCACCCCCCACGGTTCCTCAGACATTCTTGTCAACTGCTGGAAATGGCCCACCTTGATTATCACTACAAAAGGTTCCCCCCCACCCCCGCTCTCCTGCTGGTTATTGCTCACCTTAAGTGATCACTCTGGTTACAGTGTGTATAGTAACACCCATTGTTTCATGTTCTCTATGTATATAAACCTCCCCACTGAATTTTCCCACTGCATTTTCCACTGAATGCATCCGATGAAGTGAGCTGTAGCTCACAAAAGCTTATGCTTAAATAAATTGGTTAGTCTCTAAGGTGCCATAAGTCCTCCTGTTCTTTTTGCAAATACAGACTAACACGGCTGCTACTCTGAAACCTGTCAGAACTTCATTAGAAGAACAAAAAAGATAAGAGAACAACTCTGTTAGATCAGAATGGAAGATAATTTTACAGGCAGTCAGATTCAAAACATAGAGAATCCCTCTAGGCAAAACCTTAAGTTACAAAAAAACCCACAAAAACAGGAACACACATTTCCTCCAGCTCAGCAAATTTCACAAGACAAAACAAAGAAAACCTAACACATTTTCTAGCTAGATTACTTACTAACTTTACAGGAGTTGGAGGGCTTGCATCCTTGATCTGTTCCCGGCAAAGGTATCACACAGACAGACAAAAGCCTTTTTCCTCCCTCCTGATTTGAATGTATCTTGTCCCCTCATTGGTCATTTTGGGTCAGGTGCCAGACAGGTTACCTGAGCTTCTTAACCCTTTACAGATAAAAGGATTTTGCCTCTGGCCAGGAGGGATTTTGTAGCACTGTATACAGAAAGATGGTTACCCTTCCCTTTATATTTATGACAGCATCGTAGGGGGGAGGGATAACTCAGTGGTTTGAGCATTGGCCTGCTAAACCCAGGGTTGTAAGCTCAATCCTTGAGGGGGGCCATTTAGGGATCTGGGACAAAAATTGAGGATTGCTCCTGCTTTGAGCAGGGGGTTGGACAAGATGATCTCCTGAGGTCCCTTAAACCCTGATATTCTATGATTCTATAAAATAACACTTTGTACACAAGAACTCTCTATCTTAGCTTTATAATTCAAGTCTTTCCAATAACCAATACACACCCAAACACATGTATTAAGAAAAGAATCATGAATAATTACAGTGAAATACCTGTTAAAACTGTAGTATCATGACTGAAAATGTAATTTTATACAGCAATGCAAATTTAAAATAAAATATGTGAATAATGTGTAATTATAATACTCGCCATTAGTGGGAAAAGTGACAGGTCCTCTGCTGGACAAGGGCCTGGAAATTTGGAGTGAGTTCAGTCAAGGCAAGACAGCCTGAATTGTCCCCCTCACCCCAATTGACCCACCCCCACTCAGTTCCCTGCCTGCCCCACCCAAAGGAGCTCCCGCCACCCCACTCACAGAGCCCAGATGCACTAACCATCCCTGGGCTGCTGCCAGAGGGCAGAGAACAGAGCTGGCAGGGCTTCAGCTGCAGTCACCTAAGGACACACTGCGCCCCACAGCCTGGCCCAGCCGCTGCCCTGTGCTGGGGAGCAGGCATGACTCCAGACAGCCCCAGCTGGGCTTCACTCCATTTGAGCTTTGTGTTGGGAGGAGTGACTAAAGGGGGCATAAAACAAATTTTGAGCTGGCTATAGCCCCCACAAACCCCCCAGCACCACCCCTGCTGGAGGATCATGAGCAAGTGTAACCATTGGGTGGGCTAGAGTTCACTTCATTGCCCTTCTGCAGTGCCGAAAAAAATAAAACCCCTGTCAAGGTTCCTCCCCGACTCTGAACTCTAGGGTACAGATGTGGGGACCTGCATGAAAACCTCCTAAGCTTACTTTCACCAGCTTAGGTTAAAACTTCCCCAAGGTACAAATTAATTTTATCCTTTGTCCTTGAAATAGCCACTGCCACCACCAAACTTTAACTGGGTTTACTGGGAAACGTAGTTTGGACACATCTTCCCCCCCCAAAATCCTCCCAACCCTTGCACCCCACTTCCTGGGGAAGGTTTGGTAAAAATCCTCACCAATTTGCATAGGTGACCACAGACCCAAACCCTTGGATCTGAGAACAAAGAAAAAGCATTCAGTTTTCTTACAAGAAGACTTTTTAATAGAAGTAAAGAAATCCCCTCTGTAAAATCAGGATGGTAGATACCTTACAGAGTAATTAGATTCAAAACATAGAGAATCCCTCTAGGCAAAACCTTAAGTTACAAAAAAGACACACAGACAGAAATAGTCATTCTATTCAGCACAGTTCTTTTCTCAGCCATTTAAAGAAATCATAATCTAACACATACCTAGCTAGATTACTTACTAAAAGTTCTAAGACTCCATTCCTGTTCTATCCCCGGCGAAAGCAGCATACAGACAGACACAGACCCTTTGTTTTTCTCCCTCCTCCCAGCTTTTGAAAGTATCTTGTCTCCTCATTGGTCATTTTGGTCAGGTGCCAGCGAGGTTACCTTTAGCTTCTTAACCCTTTACAGGTGAGAGGATTTTTCCTCTGGCCAGGAGGGATTTTAAAGGGGTTTACCCTTCCCTTTATATTTATGACAATGGCACATGTGGTCTTCATGATATGTACAGGCTGCCAATCACAGCAGTATCCAGGTCCCACAATCTGATTTACATCTCAGTGCATTCCATGGTGCTGGGATACATCTTACTCCACAGACTCATCCTGCTGTGCTGTGTTTGATGTCTGATGAATTACACTCACCAGAGCCCTGAGCTGAAAGGGAGAACTCTCTGCCGGGAGTGAAACCTACATAACCGCTCAGTGTGGTGCTCTGTATCCTGCTAGTGGTGGCTGGGACACAGAGGTTGATAAGCCTGCTTCAGCTTTAGCTCACAGAGCTGAGACTTGGCTTACACAGTAAAGGCTCATGTGTTGAGGTCCTAGGCTCAATCCTCCTTAGGGCATGGGGTGACATATATAGGCTAATGATCATGGAGACAGTTCTCCTTTCCCTCACAGTGAGTTATCATATCCCCTAAGAACCTCTTAATGCCAACTGACAAAGGGTGCTGAGGGGTTACAGGAATCTCCTGATTCTGGTTCACCAAAAAATGTCATGTGAATGACAAATGAAAGCCAGTGTCACACTGGTTATTAATATCTCTGTGAAATGTATGGTCAGGTTCTATCTAAGGAGTTATGTGCATAGAGACTGAAAACATGTTCTTAACAGCTGTATCAAGGTATTAGTCACCGGCAAAGGCGACTAATTGGTTTTCTGTCAGATGGGAGATGTTCATTCATCTATCTGTTTACATGTGAATTGAGTATTGCCTCATTCACAATGGGTCCCCCGTCACCAGCCTGGACTGAATGCAAATGAAGGACTGTAAGAAACTGTCAGAAAGTAACTAACAGGAATACAAACACAGCGTGAGAACAGAGCTGTATCTCTGGGTGCACTTCAGCAGTTTTCTGGAGAATATTTGATGGGACAAAGCGGAGGCCCAGGTACCCTTCACTGAGGAAGTAAAAGGACAGCACTTTTGCTTCATGGAAAAAGGAGTCTCAACCAGGCTTGGTTGAAATCACTGGGGAGAACTTGGAGTGAGAGAAGCTTCTTTAGACAGGAGCTCTGTTAGTTAAGTTTAGTCTCTAGAAAGCGTGTTATGATTTTGTTTTATATGTAACTGTTTGTTTCCAGTATTCTTATTCGCTATCACTTGAATCTCTGTTCTCTGATAGTAAACCTATTCTTGTTTTCACTATAAACATATCTCAGTGCAGTCCTTTAAGCAGAGCTGTGTTCTAAGGTGTAATTGATACGCTGGTGAATTCTGGTCCCTGGGGACCAGCAGGCCTGGTAATTTTATGAGTGTCCGGTGAAGCAGGGGATGGACACTGCGGGGAATGCCCCAAGGACTCAGGGGTTGCTGTGTGCCACTTGCTACCTGTTCAGAGAGAGCAAGGCCTGCAGGGGCCTGGAGGGCAGTGCTTGGTTTGAGGGAGCTGATCCACAGCAGGCCCAGACAAGGCAGTTGCACACAAAGGGCAGGTGGTGGTGAGGTGTCTCCCAACCCTGGGTACCCCTAGGCAGCTTCACATCCCACTGGAGAGGGATGGTGGCTTTGAGCCTGGTGAAATAGAGGCAGTGAATATCCAAACAGCTAACGGGATGGAGCTGTCCCCAGCCGCCACCGCAATTAGCTGGAAATCTCAGCTCTCCTAGTGTGGGATCTCTGCTGAGCCCTGAGCAAATTCATACCTAATAATATGGCAGCTGCATAATGAGGGTAAATGATTAATTGAAAGCAGGTGAAAACATAAAGTCTCTTTTTTTTAGAGGTCAGCACCCTGGATTTGATCCTTGTGTAACGCATGTGCCTAAATAGGGAGATATCTTTTTAAGAAACCCATTGGGGGAGGTAGGAGTGAGTTGTGACTGGGTCATTGTTGCTAGGAAGATTTAGCACTCCACATCAAGCGGCTTCTGGAATTGGGTGTGGTAGTTTTGGGTCTGCTCCAATAGTAGGGTTGCCAAGTCGGCCAGACTGGACACCATTTGTGGCAATAGTGTCTGGTCCGTCCGGTCTGATCAAGTTGGCAACCCTATCCAATAGGTTCCCTATTGCTGGGGTCAAACTCCATGAGGGCGAGCAGTCAGGACAGCTGCTTTATAAAGACCGCGTGCCCTGTGTGAGTCGGGGCAAGGTGAGCCCAGGAGTAGAAAGCAGGCTGTTGTCCCAAACTCTGAAGCATTTTGCAGCAGGGTTTTTTTGGTTATCTATACACTTAACTGAGTGACCGGTTAATCAGTTAGCTGACAGGCTTCAAGTGATTTCAGCAGAGGAAGAGTCTTCATGGATTCCAACTCAAGATTCCTACAAGCAAGTGGAAGGAAGATGTTGTTTTAGACACAGCAAACTGTATGGATTTAGTGGTCAAAGACTGTAACTGAGACTTAGGTGAATTCAACCTAAGCTTTTGGGAATGCTCTATTTCTTCTCACTGTGTTTCTGTGGAGCCTGAACTGTTCAGATTTTGAATTGTTTTCTTTATTTATGTTTATGTACAACTGTGAAGATAAGAACAGCCATACTGGGTCAGACTAAAGGTCCATCTAGCCCAGTATCCTGTCTTCCAACAGTGGCCAGTGCTAGGTGCCCCAGAGGGAATGAACAGAACAGATAATCTTCAAACAAACCATCCCCTGTCGCTCATTCCTAATTTCTGGCAAACAGAGACTACGGACACCATTCCTGCCCATCCCTGCTAATACCTATTGATGGACCTACCTCCATGAATTTATCTAGTTCTTTTTTAACCCTGTTATAGCCTTGGCCTTCACAACATCCTCTGGCAAGGAGTTCCGCAGGTCGACTGTGTGTTCTTTGAAGGAATACTTCCTTTTGTTTGCTTTAAAACTTCTGCCTGTTCGTTTCATTTGGTGACCCCCTAGTTCTTGTGTTATGAGAAGAACTAAATAACACTTCCTTGTTTACTTTCTCCACACCAGTCATGATTTTTGTAGACCTCTGTCATATCCTCCCTTAGTCGTCTCTTTTCCAAGCTGAAAAGTCCCAGTCTTATTAAGCTCTCCTCATATGGAAGCTGTTCCATACCCCTAATCATTTTTCTTGCCCTTTTCTGAACCTTTTCTATTTCCAGTATATCATTTTTTTGAGGTGGGGCAACCACATCTGCACTCAGTATTCCAGATGTGGGCGTACCATGGATTTATATAGAGACGATACGATATTTCCTGTCTTATTATCTATCCCTTTCTTAAAGATTCCCAACATTCTGTTCGCTTTTTTGACTGCCACTCCACATTAAGTGGATGTTTTCAGAGAAATATGCACAATGACTCCAAGATCTCTTTCTTGCGTGGGAACAGATCATTTAGACCCCATCGTTTTATAAGTATAAAATAATGTCTGTGGATTATAGAATAGCCATGTTATGCTGTAAAAATAGATTATTATTTGTTTCTTTATCTTACGATTTTATAAAGTTGTTTAATTCATTTCTTTAGTTCCTTTTGGGACAAAAATGTGGGGAGACTGATCCCATGCAATCCTTGCTGAAAATCCTTAGAGACTGAACTCCGGGTCTCCAGCTACTTTTCTATGGGAGTTACAGGTGAAAGGATTTTTCCTCTGGCCAGGAGGGATTTTAAAGGGGTTTACCCTTCCCTTTATATTTATGACACGCTCCCCAAATCTCAGCTAGGGTGAAACGCTGGCTGGGATTTCTTCCTGGAGCTCTAGGAAAAACAGAGTTAATAAGACACATGCATCTCTAAATATACTACCAAGTACATAAAGACTAAGAATCTTTTCCACATCTCAAGGACTATTTTAACCAGTTGATTCTGGGAAACTTTCACGGGAGAGTGCATCAGCCACTTTGTTAGAAGCTCCTGAGATGTGTTGGATGTCGAAATCAAAATCTTAGAGAGCTAAACTCCACCAAAGAAGTTTTTTGTTATTTTCTTTGACGGTGTGAAGCCACTTCAGTGCAGCATGGTCGTTTTGCAGGTGGAAACGCCGTCCCCAAACATATGGATGTAGCTTTTCCAGAGCGTAGACAATGGCGTAACATTCTTTTTCACCGACTGACCAGTTGCTTTCCCTCTCAGACAGTTTTTTGCTGAGAAACACTACAGGGTGGAATTCTTGATCAGGTCTTTTCTGCATTAAAACTGCTCCCATACCATGCTCGGACGCACCTGTGGTTACTAGGAATGGTTTGTCAAAGTCTCGGGCCCTTAGTACAGGGTCAGACATGAGTGTCGCTTTAAGCTGGTTAAAGGCCTTCTGACACTTTTCGGTCCACTGAACGGCATTTGGCTGTTTCATTTTGGTTAGGTCTGTCAGTGTGGCGGCAATTTGGCTGCATTGCAGTACAAAACCGGCCAAGCCTAAGAAGGATTGAACCTGTTTCTTTGACTTTGGGACAGGCCACTTTTCGATAGCATCCACTTTGACCTGTAGGGGGCTGATAGTTCCTTGACCCACCTGGTATCCAAGGTAAGTCACTCAGTTTAGGCCTATTTGACACTTCATAGCCTTAACAGTTAGTTCTGCCTCCCTTATGCACTCAAGGACTTTTTGTAGATGTTCCAGGTGTTCTGCCCAGGAATCCAATAATATGGCCACATCGTCAAGGTAGGCGACTGCATATTCTCCTAATCCCGCTAGGAATCATAGAATCATAGAATATCAGGGTTGGAAGGGACCTCAGGAGGTCATCTAGTCCAACCCCCTGCTCAAAAGCAGGACCCATCCCCAATTAAATCATCCCAGCCAGGGCTTTGTCAAGTCTGATCTTAAAAACTTCTAAGGAAGGAGATTCCACCACCTCCCTAGGTAACGCATTCCAGTGTTTCACCACCCTCCTAGTGAAAAAGTTTTGCCTAATATCCAACCTAAACCTCCCCCACTGCAACTTGAGACCATTACCCCTTGTCCTGTCCTCTTCCACCACTGAGAATAGTCTAGAACCATCCTCTCTGGAACCACCTCTCACCTCTCAGGTAGTTGAAAGCAGCTATCAAATCCCCCCTCATTCTTCTCTTCTGCAGACTAAACAATCCCAGTTCCCTCAGCCTCTCCTCATAAGTCATGTGTTCCGGAGTCCTAATAATTTTTGTTGCTCTTCGCTGGACTCTCCAATTTATCCACATCCTTCTTGTAGTGTGGGGCCCAAAACTGGACACAGTACTCCAGATGAGGCCTCACCAATGTTGAATAGAGGGGGACGATCACGTCCCTCGATCTGCTCGCTATGCCCCTACTTATGCATCCCAAAATGCCATTGGCCTTCTTGGCAACAAGGGCACACTGCTGACTCATATCCAGCTTCTTGTCCACTGTCACCCCTAGGTCCTTTTCCGCAGAACTGCTGCCCAGCCATTCGGTCCCTAGTCTGTAGCTGTGCATTGGGTTCTTCCGTCCTAAGTGCAGGACCCTGCACTTATCCTTATTGAACCTCATCAGATTTCTTTTGGCCCAATCCTACAATTTGTCTAGGTCCCTCTGTATCCTATCCCGGCCCTCCAGCGTATCTACCACTCCTCCCAGTTTAGTATCATCCGCAAATTTGCTGAGAGTGCAATCCACACCATCCTCCAGATCATTTATGAAGATATTGAACAAAACCGGCCCCAGGACCGACCCCTGGGGCACTCCACTTGACACCGGCTGCCAACTAGACATGGTGCCATTGATCACTACCCGTTGAGCCCGACAATCTAGCCAGCTTTCTACCCACCTTATAGTGCATTCATCCAGCCCATACTTCTTTAACTTGCTGACAAGAATACTGTGGGAGACCGTGTCAAAAGCTTTGCTAAAGTCAAGATACAATACATCCACTGCTTTCCCTTCATCCACAGAACCAGTAATCTCATCATAGAAGGTGATTAGATTAGTCAGGCATGACCTTCCCTTGGTGAATCCATGCTGATTGTTCCTGATCACTTTCCTCTCATGCAAGTGCTTCAGGATTGATTCTTTGAGGACCTGCTCCATGATTTTTCCGGGGACTGAAGTGAGGCTCACTGGCCTGTAGTTCCCAGGATCCTCCTTCTTGCCTTTTTTAAAGATGGGCACTACATTAGCCTTTTTCCAGTCATCCGGGACTTCCCCGGTTCGCCACGAGTTTTCAAAGATAATGGCCAATGGCTCTGCAATCACAGCCGCCAGTTCCTTTAGCACTCTCGGATGCAACTCGTCCGGCCCCATGGACTTGTGCACGTCCAGCTTTTCTAAATAGTCCCTAACCACTTCTTTCTCCACAGAGGGCTGGCCATCTATTCCCCATGTTGTGATGCCCAGCGCAGCAGTCTGGGAGCTGACCTTGTTCGTGAAGACAGAGGCAAAAAAAGCATTGAGTACATTAGCTTTTTCCACATCCTCTGTCACTAGGTTGCCTCCCTCATTCATTAAGGGGCCTACACTTTCCTTGGCTTTCTTCTTGTTGCCAACATACCTGAAGAAACCCTTCTTGTTACTCTTAACATCTCTCGCTAGCTGCAGCTCCAGGTGCGATTTGGCCCTCCTAATTTCATTCCTACATGCCCGAGCAATATTTTTATACTCTTCCCTGGTCATATGCCCAACCTTCCACTTCTTGTAAGCTTCTTTTTTATGCTTAAGATCCGCTAGGATTTCACCTAGCGGTCATTCAGAGGTGACCCGGGCAACTACAGGTCAGTAAGTTACTGGATCAGTTGGGATTGTATGTCTGGGGACTGTTTGAGCCTTTGTTACATTGATCATCCTTAATCATCTTTGATAAGCCGCAATCAGCCGTGTGCTCACCCTCCCCCAGTGTGATTAATGAAGGCGTGGGGCTGACCTAGGAGAGAAGGCCTTAAAAGCCAGAGGCTAAACAACCAGGGGGAGCTAACGAACAGGGAACCACAAACAGGGGAGATTGAGAGGGAATTTGTGAGAGGGAGTCATAATAAATCAGTAGGGTTAGGAAGGGACACATTGCCAGGGCCAAAGCTGTTCCTGTCTCCTCTGCCTGCGTGTGTAGCCAGACCGATAACCCAACCATTGAACATACAATCATAGAATCATAGAATATTAGGGCTGGAAGAGACCTCAGGAGGTCATCTAGTCCAATCCCTTACTCAAATCAGGACCAACACCAACTAAATTATCCCAGCCAGGGCTCTGTCAAGCCTGACCTTAAAAACCTCTAAGGAAGGAGATTCCACCACCTCCCTATGTAACCCATTCTAGTGCTTCACCACCCTCCTCGTGAAAAAGTCCATAAAAGGTTGTTACAAGGATGAGGGAGAAAAGTCCATAAAAGGTTGTTACAAGGACAAGGGAGAAAAATATTCTCCTTAACCTCTGATGACAGGACAAGAAGTAATGGGCTTAAATTGCAGCAAGGGAGATTTAGGTTGGATATTAGGAAAAACTTTCTAACTGTCAAGGTGGTTAACCACTGGAATAAATTGCCTAGGGAGGTTGTGGAATCCTCATCATTGGCGATTTTTAAGAGCAGGTTAGCCAAACACCTCTTGGGGATCATCTAGATCTGTAGTATTTATTGTGCGGCCAGTGGGCCACCTGCGGTTCATCATGGTAAGCCGCTGACTGGCCGTGGGAGTTTGCTGATGTTGAGCGTCAGCAGGCATGGCTGCCCGCAGCTCCCATTGGCCACGGTTCACTCTTTCCAGCCAATGGGAGCTGCAGGAAGTGGCAGCTGGGTTGTGGGAAGTGGCACAAGCCACAGGGACGTGTTGGTCGCCGGTTCCCACAACTCCTATTCACCGGGATCGGTGAACCATGGCTAGTAGGAGCTGCAGTTGACCGTGCCTGTGGACGCTCAATATCAACAAACTCCTGTGGCCAGCCAGTGGCTTACCCTAATGAGCCACATGCGGCCTGTCAAGGTTCCTTCCCCACTCTGAACTCTAGGGTACAGATGTGGGGACCTCCATGAAAAACCTCCTAAGCTTACTTTTACCAGCTTAGGTTAAAACTTCCCCAAGATACAAACTATTTTTATCCTTTGCCCTTGGACTTCCACTGCCAAAACCAAACGTTTATCTGGATTACTGGGAAAGCATAGTTTGGAAACGTCTTTCCCCCCAAAATCCTCCCAACCCTTGCACCCCACTTCCTGGGGAAGGTTTGGTAAAAATCCTCACCAATTTGCACAGGTGACCACAGACCCAAACCCTTGGATCTTAGAACAATGAAAAAGCATTCAGTTTTCTTACAAGAAGACTTTTAATAGAAGTAAAGGAATCACCTCTGTAAAATCAGGATGGTAAATACCTTACAGGGTAATTAGATTAAAAACATAGAGAATCCCTCTAGGCAAAACCTTAGATTACAAAAAGACACACAGACAGAAATATGCATTCTATTCAGCACAACTTATTTTCTCAGCCATTTAAAGAAATCATAATCTAATGCCTATAAAGCTAGATTAATTACTAAGTTCTAAGACTCCATTCCTTTTCTCCACAAAAAGCATCACACAGTCAGACACAGATCCCTTTGATGTTCTCCCTCCTCCCAGCTTTTGAAAGTATCTTGTCTCCTCATTGGTCATTTTGGTCAGGTGCCAGCAAGGTTATCCTAGCTTCTTAACCCTTTACAGGTGCAAGGATTTTTCCTCTGGCCAGGAGGAATTTTAAAGGGGTTTACCCTTCCCTTTATATTTATGACATGCCCCCCAAAATCACATATAGGGTGAAACGCTGGCTGGGATTTCTTCCTGGAGCTCTAGGAAAACAGAATTAATAAGACACATGCACCACTAAATATACTACTAAGTACATAAAGACTAACAATATTTTCCACATCTCAAGGACGATTTTAACCAGTGGATTCTGGGAAACTTTCACGGGAGAGTGCATCAGCCACTTCGTTAGAAGCTTCTGAGATGTGTTGGATGTCGAAATCAAAATCTTGGAGAGCTCAACTCCACCGAATAAGTTTTTTGTTATTTCCCATGGCGGTGTGAAGCCACTGTAGCACAGCATGGTCGGTTTGCAGGTGGAAACGCCGTCCCCAAACATATGGGCATAACTTTTCCAGAGCGTAGACAAAGGCGTAACATTCTTTTTCACTGACTGACCAGTTGCTTTCCCTCTCAGACAACTTCTTGCTGAGAAACACTACAGGGTGGAATTCTTGGTCCGGTCTTTCCTGCATTAAAACTGCTCCCACACCACACTTGGATGCATCTGTGGTTATTAGGAACGGTTTGCCAAAGTCTGGGGCCTTAGTACAGGGTCAGACATCAGTGTTGCTTTAAGCTGGTTAAAGGACTGCTGACACTCTTCAGTCCACTGAACGGTATTTGGCTGTTTCTTTTTGGTTAGATCTCTCAGTGGGGCGGCGATTTGGCTGATGATTATCCCATCCCCATGCTGTTGGGGGAACACTTGGCCAATCATGTGATGCGAACCAAGAGGGTGGGAATGGTCACCAGCAGCCAGGCTAAACAGGCCGTCATGCCTAGCTCTGTTCTGGAAACTTCTACCAGGATCCGGTCAGAGGTGATGGATCTGGACCCCAGGCCAATGTCTGCAACAGCAGTAGTGGATCCAGTCTCAGACACCCAGACAGAGCCAGTCCCAGAACCAGAACCAGCGGAACAACCAGCACCAGACCCATTGCCAGCACTGAATCCAGTACTTGCAACACCAACACCAGAGGGCCCCACCGAACCTGAACCGGCAGCAGCCTATAACCCTACACAAGAGGCTCAGCCGGAGCCTGAACACCAACATAGTGCCCCAGCGGAGAGCGGTTCACAGTCAACGGAAACAGCCCCATCCCCTACATCGCTTCCAGAGGGACCAAGCATAGGTCCACGATCCAATGAGGAACTGATGTCTCCAGCATCAAGGGAACAGTTCCAGACCGAACAGGAAGCAGATGAAAGTCTCCAGAGAGCTTGGACGGCAGCATGGAGCAACCCACCACCTCTCAGCTCTTCTAATTGATCCAAGTTTGTTGTAGAAAGAGGACTTCTATACAAGGAAACTCTTTCTGGTGGACACCAGGAAGACTGGCATCCTCAGAGACAGTTGGTAGTTCCAACTAAGTACCGGGTCAAGCTCTTGAGCTTAGCCCACGATCATACTAGTGGCCATGCTGGGGTGAACAGGACCAAGGCCCATTTGGGGAGGTCTTTCCACTGGGAGGGAATGGGCAAGGATGTTTCTACCTATGTCCGGTCTTGTGAGGTGTGGCAAAGAGTGGGAAAACCCCAAGACCAGGTCAAAGCCCCTCTCCAGCCACTCCCCATCATTGAAGTTCCATTTCAGCGAGTAGCTGTGGATATTCTGGGTCCTTTTCCGAAAAAGACACCCAGAAGGAAGCAGTGCATACTGACTTTCATGGATTTTGCCACCCGATGGCCGGAAGCAGTAGCTCTAAGCAACCCCAGGGCTAAAAGTGTGTGCCAGGCTCTAGCAGACATTTTTGCCAGGGTAAGTTGGCCCTCTGACATCCTCACAGATGCAGGAACTAATTTCCTGGCAGAAACTATGGAAAGCCTTTGGAAAGCTCATGGGGTAAATCACTTGGTTGCCACTCCTTACCACCATCAAACAAATGGCATGGTGGAGAAGTTTAATGGGACTTTGGGGGCCATGATACGTAAATTCGTAAATGAGCACTCCAATGATTGGGACCTAGTGTTGCAGCAGTTGCTCTTTGCCTACAGACCTGTACCACACCCCAGTTTAGGGTTTTCCCCATTTGAACTTGTATATGGCCATGAGGTACAAAACACCCTCTGAACCTCTTTAGCCCTTGATAAAGAAAACTTACAGGATGCTCAAAAAGAGCAAAAAGCCAACCGAAAGCCTAAGATGTACCATATTAATTCTCTAAAGCCCTTTTATTCCTGAGAATTAAAGATTTGTCAGTTTACAGCCCAGGGAGGAGATGACGCTGAGTGGCCTGAAGGTGTCTACTACGAAAGGAAAAGTGCTGGTGGTGTGGAAGAGGTGAACCTCTCCATGACCCTTGGGCGTATACAGCGACAGCAGATCCAGGAGCTGTGCACTAGCTACACGCTGACATTCTCAGCCACCCCAGGACTGACTGAACGGGCATACCACTCCATTGACACAGGTAATGTTCACACAATTAAAGTCCAACTTTACCAGGTGTCTCCTCAAGCTAAAACTGCTGTAGAACGGGAGATCCAGGATATGTTACAGGTGGGTGTAATCCACCCCTCTGGAAGTGCATGGGCATCTCCAGTGGTTCTAGTTCCCAAACCAGATAGGGAAATACGTTTTTGCGTGGACTACCGTAAGCTAAATGCCGTAATTCACCCAGACAACTATCCAATGCCACGCACAGATGAACTATTAGAGAAACTGGGACAGGCCCAGTTCATCTCTACCTTGGATTTAACCAAGGGGTACTGGCAGGTACCGCTAGATGAATCCGCCAAGGAAAGGTCAGTCTTCACCACCCATGTCGGGCTGTATGAATTTAATGTACTCCCTTTTGGGCTGCGAAATGCACCCGCCACCTTCCAAAGACTTGTAGATGGTCTCCTAGTGGGATTAGGAGAATATGCAGTCGCCCACCTTGACGATGTGGCCATATTTTCGGATTCCTGGGCAGAACACCTGGAACATCTACAAAAAGTCTTTGGGCGCATAAGGGAGGCAGAACTAACTGTTAAGGCTATGAAGTGTCAAATAGGCCTAAACAGAGTGACTTACCTTGGAGACCAGGTGGGTCAAGGAACTATCAACCCCCTACAGGCCAAAGTGGATGCTATCCAAAAATGGCCTGTCCCAAAGTCAAAGAAACAGGTTCAATCCTTCTTTGGTTTGGCTGGTTATTACAGACGATTTGTACCACAATACAGCCAGATTGCCGCCCCACTGACAGACCTAACCAAAAAGAAACAACCAAATGCCGTTCAGTGGACCGAAGAGTGTCAGAAGGCGTTTACCAGCTTAAAGCGACACTCATGTCTGACCCTGTACTAAGGGCCCCAGACTTTGACAAACCATTCCTAGTAACCACAGATGCATCCGAGCGTGGTGTGGGAGCAGTTTTAATGCAGAAAAGACCAGATCAAGAATTCCACCCTGTAGTGTTTCTCAGCAAAAAACTGTCTGAGAGGGAAAGTGGCATTTCCACCTGCAAACAGACCATGCTGCGCTACAGTGGCTTCATACCGCCATGGGAATTAACAAAAAATTTATTCGGTGGAGTTTAGGTCTCCAACACATCTCAGGAGCTTCTAACAAAATGGCTGATGCACTCTCCCGTGAAAGTTTCCCAGAATCAACTGGTTAAAATTGTCCTTGAGATGTGGAAAAGATTGTTAGTCTTTATATTCTTGGTAGTATATTTAGAAGTGCATGTGTCTGATTAACTCTGTTTTCTCCTAGAGCTCCAGGAAGAAATCCCAGCCAGCGTTTCACCCTATCTGTGATTTGGGGGGCATGTCATAATATTAAAGGGAAGGGTAAACCCCTTTAAAATTCCTCCTGGCCAGAGGAAATACCCTTTCACCTGTAAAGGGTTAAGAAGCTAGGATAACCTCGCTGGTACCTGACCAAAATGAACAATGATGATTTAACTGGGAATTGGTCCTGCTTCGAGCAGGGGGTTGGACTAGATGACCTTCTGGGGTCCCTTCCAACCCTGATATTCTATGATTCTATGATCCCCAATGGCCGGAGATGGGGTACTAGATGGGGAAAGCTCTGAGTTACTACAGTGAATTCTTTTCCAGTTGTCCGGCCAGTGGGTCTTGCTGACATGTTCAGGGGCCAACTGATCGCCATATTTGGGGTCAGGAAGGAATGTTCCCCCAGGTCAGATTGGCAGAGACCCTGGTGGGTTTTTAGCCTTCCTCTGCAGCATGGGACCTGCATCACTTGTAGGTTTAAACTGGAGAGTGGATGATGAGGTCTGTTGCCTGCAATGTGCAGGAAGTCAGACTAAATGATTGTGATGGTCCCTTCAGGTCTTAAAGCCTATAAGTCTCATACAGGAATATCATCCTCCGAGAGGTTCCCCTTCTCTTCTTGTTCCTTCTGCTCTTGTGCTGGCCAGACAAGACCTGGTTGGAATGTTTCAAAAATTTAAAATTAAAAAACAAACTGAATTTTCTCCCCTTTCTTTCCACCCCACTAGTTCAGACCCATCCTTACCCTGAGGTTGTTACACAGCACTTCCAGCACCTGGTGCATCAAGCTGTGTCTTTGTGTATATATGTGTGTGTGTTGTAGGACACTGAACACATCTCTGGAAACAACTCTCTTTGGGTTCCAAGCAGTTCCCTGATCATGAAGACATCACTAACATATGACTATTTCCTTATGATAATGAAATGCTAATGGGTGGCTATGCATAGTTGTGGGCATTTGTATATCCTCTTTTGAAAATTGTCTCTCTCCTCCATTGTTCTGGCCTGCGTCAGCTCCTTCCAGCCACAGAACCCTGGCCCTTTCAGAATCAGGTGAGGAGCATGAGTCATGATTGTATGAGCCTAACTGGTCTCCAGAATCTTTTATCTTCCCTCTAGTAAATCAATGCTGTTTTCCTTTACAAAACTTCCAAAGTAAGCCCTGGTCTACATTAGAGTTAGGTTGATGCAAGGCATCTTACGTCGACTAATTCTGTAAGTGTCTACACTAACATTTCACTCTCACTGATAGAAACTCTCCCACTACACTGATTTAATAACTCCACCTCCATGAGCAGCGTAGAGTTAAAATCGACGTAGTTAGGTTGATGCAGTATCAGTGTAGAAGCTGCTTTGCTCACATTGACTGTTGTTGGCTTTCGGAATCCGTCCCACAATGCCCCTCACTGACAGTTCACTTGGTGCAAGCGCTCTTAGTGAGGACGTACATCGCCAACACAAGGGGCTAAGTATAGACACGCACAAGAGATCTAATTACTGTAGCCGCTTATGCCAACGTAAGTTAGGTCAACTTAATTTTGCTGCAAAAACATGCCCTAAAATTGGAGTCTGCACATGGATTTTAGAGCACTTTAAAATATCTTCTTAAACCAGAAGTGTTCAGATTCAAGGACCACAGCATGTCACCTGGAGCCATCAAGCTGCAGTGACTACAGAGCCTGCAAGCTTCTGGCTTGCAACAGAGCCCCATTGCTGCCGCACATGCCCATTTCACTCTCTCGAGAGCATCAGTTTGAGTCAACCCCTATTGGAGTTCTACACTTTAGCCACAATAGCTGGTTCAGTATTCCTTCCCCAAAGGAGACCTGGGTGGGTGCACTAGCCGAGATCAATCCTGAATGGGTTATATCCCCGTTTAGGGAGGATCAGCATCACAGTCGGAGCCCCAGCTGCAGGCAAAACAAATCTTAGAAGAATCAAAAAGTGTTGATGTCACATGATATTTTTAGGGGGGCTTTCTGTCAGGAACTCCTGGCTCAAATTACCCCAAATGTAGATCAATGACCCTGCCCTAGATCTCCAGGAGGCACAGCAAATGTGGAGACAATCCAAGCAGGTTTTAGAGGATTTAGAAAAGTCATCCTTTAAACAATAAGTGATTCTCAGCCCTAACTATAGCAGTACTGCGACTCCATTACGGGGTGGTGGTACTGAGACACAGGGAGGCCACACAGCAAAGCAGCGGGAGGCAAGATTGCACCCAAAAAATCCCTGTCGTTGCTGTAATGTCAAAACATCAATCTCTCCCCCATGGCTGAACTTTGTTATCTCTGAAGTGACATTACTATTTTTGTTCTGAACAGATTCGTGTTACCACAGCCAATACGGGGAATCAGAACTGAGAATCGTCCTTGTAGGTAAAACAGGAGCTGGGAAAAGTGCAACAGGAAACACCATCCTTGGTGAGAGAGTGTTTGCATCCATACTGGGAGCACAGACAGTAACTAAGATTTGTAAAGCTGGCAGTAGGATCTGGAATGGGAAGACAGTTCGAGTGCTTGATACTCCTGCAATTTTTGATCCAAAGATCTGTAGCACAGACACTTACCAAGAGATCAGTCGCTGTATCGTGCTCTCTGTCCCAGGCCTGCACTCTCTGGTGCTGGTGACCCAGCTGGGCCGTTACACTGAAGAAGACAAGGATGCAGTGAGGAGAGTAGAGGAGATTTTTGGAGTTGAGGCCATGAGGTACATGATCGTCTTGTTCACCCGAAAAGAAGATTTAGGGGATGGTTCACTGAGTGACTATGTGAGACACTCGGATAACAGAGATCTCCAGACGCTGATTCAAAAGTGTGGGGACCGATACTGTGCTTTCAATAACAAAGCAACTGGAGCAGAACAGAAAGAGCAGGTTAGTAAGCTGATAGAAATAGCTGAGAGAATGGTGTGGGAGAACGGAAACTCATATTATACTAGCGAATTATATTTCAAGGCAGAGGTGGTGCTCAGTGATGATAATGGAAACTTTGAAGACAAATGCAGAAACTTTGGAGAAAAAGTGAAACAGCACATCACAAACCAAAAAGACATAGCAGAAGCTGAGCATCACTGGGTATTAAACAGAATTAGGAAAGTATGTTGTCGTATAATTCCAGTTTATCTATGGAGACCTGTGATATTTGTGATATATGCTATATGTAGGAGAGGATGGAGGTGCATTCTTTCATTGTATAATTACTGGTTTGGTTAATGATGATAACTCAGTTTCCTATCTGTTTTCCTCTTGGAGTTGAAATGTAGTTTATTAATAATCATGGACAGAATTTCTCTTCATTCTAATCCTACAGCTTCCTATGTTCTATAGCTCAGCTTCTTACCACGAGTACAGCAAAAGACAAACATGCAAATTATGATTAGATGAAGTCATTTAGATTTGTTTTACAATAACTTCACGCAAGAGATTGTATACAGATGTGTCAAATCTGTACTTTCTTACGGAAAACCAAATGATGGCAATATAATAAACATGGCGGCATTTCCATTAAAATCTCATTGTATCAAATTTTGGTCATTTCAAACAATACGTAATTTATAGCGATGAAGAGTCAGCACGCCCAGTGTAGATTTAAACTCTCCCCTCACACCAGACTCTCTTCCCAATAGAGCCGCCCCCTACAACTGCTTCCGTCTTTTAGAATGTGAACTTTGCAGGGTGTGCAGAAGGTGAGCAGCGTCAGGCTGTGTCGGACCAGCGTGCAGAAGGTGACATTCCAAAGCTCAGAGCCCCTCCCAGAGAATGCTCTGCTGTCATGGGGGTGGGAGTATTTCTTCACTGATGCCAGGAATCAAACCCTTCTAGTTTGCCTGATGTGCCAGCAAGGGTTTCAGCATGGCTTTGATTTGACTGTGTAAAACCATATGTAGTATATTCATAGTCATGCATATACTCAGGGGATTAAAGGGTAAACACTAGCAAACTGGCTCAGAAGGAGGGGAGACTGTCTCATCACCCTGCAAAATGTCTGGGCAAGTAGAAGGATGGATGAGGCAAAGCAAGAATGCCAACAGTAGCACCAACATTCCCACAGTTCTCCATAGGAAGCCCAACATGGTTATGATCCAGAAGACCCCTGCTTTGTGCATGTAAGAAATAACGCTCCACACACACCGAAGTCCTGTTACTGCACAGTGACTTTAAAAGATGCTGACCAGACGCTGATGGCTGCTTCCCTACACAGTCACAGGTACTGAATAAATTTTAAAATATGCATAATGACTGGGCCACAGTTTTGCTGACGAGTGAAGGATGCAGTATAACTTGCTGTCAGGAGCTTCACTATAACATCCCAATTCAGGGGGAAACTTGTCTGAAGACCTCCCATGTTGCTCACTTCATTGGAATCTCCTTCCTTAGAAGTTTTTAAGGTCAGGCTTGACAAAGCCCTGGCTGGGATGATTTAATTGGGGATGGGTCCTGCTTTTGAGCAGGGGGTTGGACTAGATGACCTCCTGAGGTCCCTTCCAACCCTGATATTCTATGATTCTATGATTCTATGATTGATGACCCATGGCCATAGGCTGGGGATGAATGGGTGCGTAAGAGAATGAGGTAGAAGTGTGGGAAGGAAGGGACATGATTGGCAGCATGGCTGCTGGGGAGACAAGAGAATGGTATTGTTGAGGGAAGGACACATTGCCGCCTTGGGTGTCTGGAGACATTAGTTCAAGCAGTCTGAGTCTGTTTTATTGGAGAGGTGGATGGATCAGAGAGATGTACAACTTGTGACTTGTTGGTGGCTGCATGTGCAAAAGAGATTGAGGTTCAAGTGAGGGTTTGGAGGGAGTACCATGAAGCACTGTGGGAAGTTGTCAACAAGTTCATGTTTCTCCTTTGAGAATGCTGCTGAACACCAGTTAACTACTTAGTTCAGTCCAAAATGTCCAAAAAGATCACAACAAAAACTTGAATCTGCTCATGAACATACATCGTTTCACAGAATCATAAAATCAAAGGACTGGAAGGGACTTCAAGAGGTCTTTTAGTCTAGTCCTGTGCATTCAAGACATGACTAAGTGCTATGTAGATCATCCATGCATGACAGGTGTTTGTCTAAGCTGCTATTAAAAATCATCAATAGAGATTCCACAACCTCCCTAGGCAATTTATTCCAATGCTTAACTACCCTGAAGTTTTTTTTCTAATATCCAACCTAAACCTCCCTTGCTGCAATTTACGCCCATTGTTTATTGTCCTATCCTCAGAGGTTAAGGATAACAATTTGTCTCCCTCCTTCTTGTAACAACCTTTTATGTAATTTAAAATTGTTATCTTGTCCTCCCCTCAGTGTTCTCTTTTCCATACTAAACAATCCCAATTCTTTCTATCTTCCCACATAGACCTTTCTAGACCTTTAATCATTTTTGTTGCTCTTCTCTGGACTCTCTCTAATTTGGCCACATCTTTCCTGAAATGGGGCATCCAGAACTGGACACAATACTCCAGTTGAGGCCTAATCAGCACAGAGTAGAAGGGAAGAATTACTTCTTGTTTCTTGCTTACAACACTCCTGCTAATACATACCAGGATTATGTTTGCTTTTTTGCAACAGTATTACACTGTTGACTCATATTTAGCTAGTGGTCCACTATGACCCCCAGATCCCTTTCTGCAATACTCCTTCCTAGGCAGTCATTCCACATTTTGTGTGTGTGCAACTGATTGTTCCTTCCTAAGTGGAGGACTTTGTATTTCTTCTTACTGAATTTCATCCTATTTACCTCAGACCATTTCTCCAGTTTGTCCAGATCACTTTGAATTTTAATCCTGTCCTCCAAAGCATTTACAACATCCCCCAGCTTGGTATCATCCACAAACTTTATAAGCAAATTATCTATGCCTTTATCTGAATCATTGATGAAGATATTGAACAGAACCAGATCCAGAATTGATCCCTGTAGGACCCTACTAGTTATGCCCTTCCAGCATGACTGTGAACCACTGATAACTACTCTCTGGGAATGGTTTTCCAACCAGTTATGCACCCACCTTATAGTAACTCCATCTAAGTTGTATTTCCCTAGTTTTCAATGAGAATGTCATGTGAGACAGTATCAAAAGCCTTACTAAAGTCTAGATATACCATATCTAGAGCTTATCCTCTATCCACAAGGCTTGTTACCCTGTCAAGGAAAGCTATCAGGTTGGTTTGACATGATTTGCTCTTGACAAATCCATGCTATTACTTGTCACCTTATTATCTGCTAGATGTTTGCAAATTAACTCACTTTCCCTTATGTGTTACTCAAGTTTCTAGGTGGTGGGCCAAGGGTGTGTAATCATTACAGAGACCGCCTAGAGGGCTGGTGTGACTGCCATATGGTTTCCTGGTCCCAGGTAATTCCTGACACTCTGTATCCTGGCAACTGATGACCAATGCCCATTCTCTGAAAGAGCCAGACAGTCGTGTTGGAGAACAAAGCAATAGGTGGAGGCCAGGTGACTTAGCCCTGGTCTACACTAGAAGTTGAGGTCGAATTTAGCAGCATTAAATCGATTTAACCCTGCACCCACCCACATGATGAAGCCCTTTTTCCCAACTTAAAGGGCTCTTAAAATTGATTTCCTTACTCCACCCCCGACAAGGGGATTAGCATTGAAATCAGCCTTGCCGGGTCGAATTTGGGGTACTGTGGAAGCAATTAGACGGTATTGGCCTCTGGGAGCTATCCCACAGTGCTCCATTGTGACCGCTCTGGACAGCACTCTCAACTCAGATGCACTGGCCAGGTAGACAGGAAAAGACCCGCAAACTTTTGAATTTCATTTCCCATTTGGCCAGCGTGGCAAGCTGCAGGTGAGTGCAGAGCTCATCAGCAGAGGTGACCATGATGGACTCCCAGAATCACAAAAGAGCTCCACCATGGACCAAACGGGAGGTACAGGATCTGATCGCTGTATGGGGAGAGGAATCTGTGCTATCAGAACTCCATTCCAGTTTTCAAAATGCCAAAACATTTGTCAAAATCTCCAGGGCATGAAGGACAGAGGACATAACAGGGACCAGAAGCAATGCCGTGTGAAACTTAAGGAGCTGAGGCAAGCCTACCAGAAAAACAGAGAGGCGAACGGCCTCTCCGGGTCAGAGCCCCAAACATGCCGCTTCTATGATGAGCTGCATGCCATTTTAGTGGGTTCAGCCACCACTACTCCAGCCATGTTGTTTGCCTCCTTCAATGGAGATGGAGGCAGCATAGAAGCAGGTTTTGGGGATGAGGAAGATGATAGCTCACAGCAAGCAAGCGGCGAAACCGGTTTTCCCGACAGCCAGGAATAGTTTCTCACCCTGGACCTGGAGGCAGTGCCCCCCCGGACCCACCCAAGGCTGCCTCCCGGACCCGCCAGGCGGAGAAGGGACCTCTGGTGAGTGTACCTTTTAAAATAATATACATGGTTTAAAAGCAAGCATGTTTAATGATTAATTTGCACTGGCATTTGCAGCTCTCCTGGATGTACTCCCAAAGCCTTTGCAAAAGGTTTCTGGGGAGGGCAGCCTTATTCCGTCCACCATGGTAGGACACTTTACCACTCCAGGCCAGTAGCACATACTCGGGAATCATTGTAGAACAAAGCATTGCAGTGTATGTTTGCTGGCATTCAAACAACATCCGTTCTTTATCTCTCTGTGTTATCCTCAGGAGAGTGATATCATTCATGGTCACTTCATTGAAATAGGGTGCTTTTCTCAAGGGGACATTCAGAGGTGCCTGTTCCTGCTGGGCTGTTTGCCTGTGGCTGAACAGATATGTTCCCCGCTGTTAGCCAGGGGGAGGGGGGGTAGCCACGTGGTGGGGGGAGGCAAAATGCGACCTTGGAACGAAAGCACATGTGCTATGTATGTAATGTTAACAGCAAGGTTTACCATGAAAGAGTGTACCCATTGTTCTAGAAAATGTGTCTTTTTAAATACTACTGCCTCTTTTTTTTTCTCCACCAGCTGCATGTGTTTCAATGATCACAGGATCTTCTCTTTCCCAGAGGCTAGTGAAGATTAGAGGGCGAAAAAAACGCACTCATGAAGAAATGTTCTCTGAGCTCATGGTGTCCTCCCACACTGACATAGCACAGACAACTACATGGAGGGAGACAATGTCAGAGTGCAGGAAAGCACAATATGACCGGGAGGAGAGGTGGCAGGCTGAAGAGAGTAAGTGGTGGGCTGAAGAGAGAGCTGAAGCTCAAATGTGGTGGCAGCGTGATGAGAGGAGGCAGGATTCAATGCTGAGGCTGCTGGAGGATCAAACCAGTATGCTCCAGCGTATGGTTGACCTGCAGGAAAGGCAGCAGGAGCACAGACCGCCGCTACAGCCCCTGTGGAACCAACCACCCTTCTCCCCAAGTTCCATAGCCTCCTCACTCAGACGCCCAAGAACGCGGTGGGGGGGCCTCCGGCCACCCGGCCACTCCACCCCAGAGGATTGCCCAAGCAACAGAAGGCTGGCATTCAATAAGTTCTAAAGTTTTAAACTTTCATAGTGCTGTGTGGCCTTGTCCTTCCCTCCTCCACCACCCCTCCTGGTGCTTCTCTCCTCCATCACCGCTCCTGGGGTACCTTGGTAGTTATTCCCCTATTTGTGTGATGAATGAATAAAGAATGCATGAATGTGAAGCAACAATGACTTTATTGCCTCTGACAGCGGTGATCGAAGGGAGGAGGGGAGGGTGGTTAGCTTACAGGGAAGTAGAGTGAACCAAGGGACGGTGGGTTTCATCATGGAGAAACAAACAGAACTTTCACACCGTAGCCCTTCCAGTCATGAAACTGTTTTTCAAAGCTTCTCTGATATGCACCACGCCCTCCTGTGCTCTTCTAACTGCCCTGGTGTCTGGCTGTGCGAAACCAGCAGCCAGGCGATTTGCCTCAACCTCCTGCCCGCCATAAACGTCTCCCCTTACTCTCACAGATATTGTGGCGCGCACAGCAAGCAGTAATAACAGTGGGAATATTGGTTTCGCTGAGGTCTAACCGAGTCAGTAAACTGCGCCAGCGCACTTTTAAATGTCCAAATGCACATTCTACCACCATTCTGCACTTGCTCAGCCTGTAGTTGAACAGCTCCTGATTACTGTCCAGGCTACCTGTGTATGGCTTCATGAGCCCTGGCATTAAGGGGTAGGCTGGGTCCCCAAGGATAACTATAGGCATTTCAACATCCCCAACAGTTATTTTCTGGTCTGGGAATAAAGTCCCTTCTTGCAGCTTTTGAAACAGACCAGAGTTCCTGAAGATGCGAGCGTCATGTACCTTTCCCGGCCATCCCACACTGATGTTGGTGAAACGTCCCTTCTGATCCACCAGTGCTTTCAGCACTATTGAAAAGTACCCCTTGTGGTTTATGTACTCTCTGGCTTGGTACTCCAGTGCCAAGATAGGGATATGGGTTCCGTCTATGGCCCCACCACAGTTAGGGAATCCCATTGCAGCAAAGCCATCCACTATGACCTGCACATTTCCCAGGGTCACTACCCTTGATATCAGCAAATCTTTGATTGCGTTGGCTACTTGCATCACAGCAGCCCCCACAGTAGATTTGCCCACTCCAAATTGATTCCCGACTGACCGGTAGCTGTCTGGCGTTGCAAGCTTCCACAGGGCTATTGCCACTCACTTCTCAACTGTGAGGGCTGCTCTCATCTTGGTATTCTTGCACCTCAGGGCAGTGGAAAGCAAGTCACAAAGTTCCATAAAAGTGCCCTTACGCATGCAAAAATTTTGCAACCACTGGGAATCGTCCCAGATCTGCAACACTATGCGGTCCCACCAGTCTGTGGGAGAGAGTCCAGCGAAGGGCAATAAACTGGAGAGAGTCCAGTGAAGGGCAACAAAAATGATTAGGGGTCTGGAACACATGACGTATGAGGAGAGGCTGAGGGAACTGGGATTGTTTAGTCTGCAGAAGAGAAGAATGAGGGGGGATTTGATAGCTGCTTTCAACTACCTGAGAGGTGGTTCCAGAGAGGATGGTTCTAGACTATTCTCAGTGGTAGAAGAGGACAGAACGAAGAGTAATGGTCTCAAGTTGAAGTGGGGGAGGTTTAGGTTGGATATTAGGAAAAACTTTTTCACTAAGAGGGTGGTGAAACACTGGAATGCGTTACCTAGGGAGGTGGTAGAATCTCCTTCCTTAGAAGTTTTTAAGGTCAGGCTTGACAAAGCCCTGGCTGGGATGATTTAATTGGGGATTGGTCCTGCTTTGAGCAGGGGATTGGACTAGATGACCTCCTGAGGTCCCTTCCAACCCTGATATTCTATGATTCTATGATTCTATGTGCTTGTTTCCCGAGCCCAGAATTGGCGTTCCACCGCATGAACCTGGCCCATTAGCACCATGATGCCCACATTGCCAGGGCCCCTGCTTTGAGAGAAGGCAGTGTCCATGTCCTCATCACTCACATTACCCCGCTGATGTCGCCTACTCGCCCGGTATCGCTTTGCCAGGTTCCAGTGCTGCATGTACTGCTGGATAACGCATGTGGTGTTTAATGTGCTCCTAATTGCCAAAGTGAGCTGAGCGGGCTCCATGCTTGCCGTCGTATGGCGTCTGCACAGAAATAAAGCGTGGAACGATTGTCTGCCGTTGCCCTGACGGAGGGAGGGGCGACTGACAACATGGCTTACAGGGTTGGCTTACAGGAAATTAAAATCAACAAAGGGGGTGGCTTTGCGAGAAACTGAATGGCCCCCTCAAGGATAGAACTCAAAACCTCAAGGATAGAACTCAAAACTGGGTTTGGCAGGCTGTTGATTTCACAGAGGGAAGGAGGAGAAAATGAATACAAAACAAATCTGGTCTATTTCTTGTTTTGAGCCACTTCATCTATCTTTATACATCTTGCTGGCAGCAGACTGTGCAGTACGACCACTGGCCGTCATCATCTCCTGGGTGCTCGGCAGAAGGTCGCACAGTATGACAACTAGCCATCACCTTCTGCTGGCTGGAGGTTAAAAGACAGTGCACTGCCGGTAGGACTCAATCGCCACAAGACAAAACAAGGGAAATGACCTGGCTGAGTCACTCCCATGTTTGCCCAGGTGCCCAATTAAAAGAACACCCAGGACTACGTCGATGACGGCTACCAGTCATACTGCACTGTCTGCTGCCAAAAGGCAATAAACTGCTGCTGTGTAGCAATGCAGTCCCACGTCTGCCAGCACCTAGGAGACATATAGTGACCGTGAGCTGAGCGGGCTCCATGCTTGCTATGGTATGGCGTCTGCACAGGTAACTCAAGAAAAAAGGTGCAAAACGATTGTCTGCCCTTGCTTTCACGGAGGGAGGGAAGGAACGGGGGTCTGACGATATGTACCTAGAACCACCCGCGACAATGTTTTAGCCCCATCAGGCACTGGGATTTCTACCCAGAATTCAGATGGGTGGCGGAGACTGCGGGAACTGTGGGATAGCTACCAACAGTGCAACGCTCCGGAAGTCGATGATTGCCTCGGTACTGTGGACACACTCCGCTGACTACATGCACTTAGAGCATTTGTGTGGGGACACACACAATCAACTGTATAAAACCGCTTTCTACAAAACCGACTTCTGTAAATTCGACCTAATTTCGTAGTGAAGACATACCCTATGACATATTCCTCCCTCTGTTGCAGAATTTATCAGTTAAGAAAAGTAGAAATAATATACTACAGCCAAAGAAATAGAAAGGATTTCCATAAAATGGAAACTCTTTGTTTCCCTGTTTGATCCTCACTCTTGCTAGAGGAAAAATACCAGCAGTTCAAGATGGAGTTTAGGACCAGGTGACATGGTCACTTGCATCTGTAGTGTCACGGCCGCTATGAGGCAGAGGCTGTTAGAGTGTCAACAGGAAGACTACGCTCTTTCACAGTCCATTGTCCTTGCAGATGGGCCATCAGCCCTGTCTGACTTTTTCTTTGCTGTACCTGAAGGGTTAGCTGTGGGTGTCACCCAAAGTAGCACATTTGAAATACAGATACATAGTCAATATTCCTAACTTCAGATACAAAAATGATGCATGCATATGTAACCTTTGGGTGGGCTAGAGTTCATTTCATTGCCCTTCTCCAGTGCCTAAAAGAAACTCCAACTCCTACAGAATAGTAGCTGTAGACCCAGAGTTCAGTCTCAGGATTTTCAGCAAGGATTGCACAGGGTCAACCTTCCCACATTCAAGTCCCAAAAGGAACTAAAGAAATTAATTTAATTAAATAACTTTATAAAATCTTTTGATGAAGAAACAAATAATACTAATTTTTACAGCACGACTATTTTATAACCCACAGACATTATCTTCAGAAAACAAATTAAAATCTGAACTGTTCAGTCCCCACAGAAACACACAGTGAGAAGAAACTGAGAGCCCCAAAAGCTTAGGTTTAGTTCATCTAAGTCTCAGCTGGAGTCTTTGATCACCAAATCTGTACAGTCTGCTGAGTCTCAAACAGAATCTTCTGCTGGAATCCACATAGACTCTTCCTCTTCCTCCGCTGAAATCACTGCTAGCCAGTCAGCTAACGGATTAACCAACCAGTAGGTTAAGTCTATAGATTTTTTTAAAAACGGTCACAAGAAAATACAAAAACGGAGAATAACAAAATATAAATGACTCTTTCCCCATTACTACATTTAAAGAAGAGTTGGAGAATCAGACTAGTTGAGAAAGTCACTAGAACCATTTGGCTACAATCAAAACATTCAATGCATACAATTAAAATAGAAGAAGTTATTTTTCCCTCCCAATTTCTCCTTGCTATCATTAGCATTGCCCATGCTTCCCTGGGAGATGGTTAACAGTATAACTAACCTGCTGCAAAAATGCTTCGGCGTTAGGGAACACAGCCTGCTTTCTGCTCCTAAGCTCTGCTTCTTACAACTGACACAAGACACATGGCCCTTAGTAAAGCAGCTGCTCTGACTGCTTGCTATCGGAGGGCTTTCCCTCACCCCCTCCCCTGGTTCTTCTCATGCAGACAGTAAGCAGCAAAAGACTAGAAGTCCAAGTGCAGACAATGCAATGTTTATTGGGGTTTAGTTTCCAAGCAAGCATATTCTGAAGCCCTTCACACCTGTCGGGCTTATCTCTATACGCTGATTGAGTCTGTTCCCCAGTGTTCTGTTCCCAGCTCTGACACCACAGGCCTTTACCCCATGGCCCACTTCCCCTGTTCCCAACTCCCAACTGCCCCATTACCATTCCCCTTCCCACTCCCCCCTCCTCCTTCTTAGCAGGCTCAAATATACCTGTACTGTACACCCCTAGTCACACCCCTTACCACTTCTGGTCATGTTCTGTTCTGGAGAGTCATGAATTGGGGTCTTTGTCCCACCTCTTTTGTACCCCACGGGAGGAGTCAGGCGTGAGGTTATACTCCAGTCAGGGGCAGGCATTTCTCTGGTCTTTTAGTGTGTTGTACCACCCCCTAATCCCTCTTGCCCCTCCTGACTGGTTGCTTGACCTTGCCTCAAGATAGGAGCTGAGACAGTGTGCGCCTCTACATTGCATTCCCACCGTGCCCTGCTCCATCCCTTTTCTCTTCCCATTATACTGACAAACGCAGCTGGCTGTGGAAAATGAAGCACAGTTTCTTTGTTCTTCACACATTAGGAAGGATGTAAGAGTATCAAAAGCCAAACCCAAAATTGTAGCTCAGGCTAACAAACAGGCTTATATGCTAACCCTCCACCCCGTTCTTTCTTCTGGGATCCTCCTGCCCAGGTATCCGGGAAAAACACAGGGCACGTGGTGGCACATTTCCTGAGAGGGCCAGGTATTAAGATGGAATGTGTCAGGGCTCCATTTGCCCCACTGCTCCCTATGCAGTATAGTGCCCTGCACCTTCCCTTGTACGGATGTGCTGCACGTAGAGTGCAATTAGTGTGTCAGACTCCCCACAGTGATGGGCCGAGAAGGTTGGGGCCGGGTTATCCGTTACACTTTGGTGGAGGGCCTATTACATTGCTTATACGTGAGAAGCAGAGATTGTGCTTTGTGGGGCTGTGCGCCCCTTAGCCAGCACAGTGTACATTGCAGGATTAGTGTACTTAATAATAGGTCAACAACCATAATGATCCACAGTAACATCGGGAACCCTGACCCTTGTGATATAGTCCAACATTCAGGCCACTACCAAAAACCCTGCTTCTTCTCTTTTGACAGGGTTAAAACCCGGTAACACCATTCTGGAGTGTATATTTGAAATGTGTCTAGTTATTGGCAGTTGCAGTGAGCTGCATCTGCAGTGTCCATGTACTTTTGTCCATATCACAAGTCCACTGGATATTCACAGAAAAATGGGGTTTTGTCCAAGCCAGCTTGACCACATGGTATGGAATTGGGTAGTACACACTGGTTCAATTGTTCACAGCCATGAGTTCCACAGATCCATTCGTGTACCATAGTCCTGATGGCAGCGTGTAGATGTCTGTAACTGTGCCAGATGCTTGGACCCCAAGCGTTGTGTACATTCTCAGAAAACACTCCATACATATCACCCCTAATGGTCCCCATTTGCAACAGGCCATTAATTCTGCACCTCCATGGCCACTGGGATGGGACACATTCAAATATATTCTCTGGACAAACAATTACTTAACTGAATTATTGTCCATTTTACACCATTCCATTCTCCCCACCTATCCTCCAGTGGTTCCCAGATAGCTCCTCGCTGTCTTATTATTCCCATAGAGCTCATGGGGACCACCTTAGTAGCGGTCCCATTCCAAGGCACCATGGTAACTATTAAACAGGTGCCAGCCCCAGAGCTGAGCATTCTGTATCCCC
The DNA here is from genome assembly GCF_965140285.1 of Lepidochelys kempii. Lineage (NCBI taxonomy): Eukaryota > Metazoa > Chordata > Testudines > Cheloniidae > Lepidochelys > Lepidochelys kempii. The sequence goes on along the minus strand of NC_136381.1, from coordinate 269,514,860 downwards.
ATACACACCTCCCCTTCCCAAGTTAGCCTTCTGAAGCCATCCCCCACCCATGTCGCGAGGTTTCCTGTCCACTGTGTGAGCCACAGGTTCACTTTTGCTGCCCTTTTCCATCCCATTGAGATTGCAGACCGTTGCTGTGCCAGTCGCTCATTGATTTGCTGCTGCAATTTTACATACTGGCTTATCAGTTGCTTTTAGCTACCAAAAGGTCCCCCCGATTTCATACACCCAACCCTGTGTTTCGTGCTGCCCACACATCCCTTCTCCAGCGACCTTTCTATGTGCGTCTTCTCACTGCTCAATCAAATTGTTGCTTCAACCCTTCTCTGTATGTGCTGCAGTTGGGGTGTACCTGGTCCACCCACCATTCTCTGGGGTGCACCACCCATGTAATGGACCGGAAAGAATGCTGGTTGCACCTGCTCCCTTATCACATCTGACTGGGGTGAAATAGTTATGGGTAAGGACAAAGTCACAAAGTTCAGCCACCAGGCTTGCCGTGACATTATCGGGGATAGTGTTCCTGACAGCTTGTAGTCCATCTTTGTGTGGAATGTTGGTGTAGAGGGCTTCTACATCCCTAGTGTCCAGGATGGTGTTATCAGGAAGATCACTGATGGATTGTAGTTTCCTCAGGAAGACAGTGGTGTCTTGAAGGTAGCTGGGAGTGCTGGTAGCGTAGGGCCTGAGGAGGGAGTCTACATAGCCAGACAATCCTGCTGTCAGGGTGCCAATGCCTGAGATGATGGGGCGCCCAGGATTTCCAGGTTTATGGATCTTGGGTAGTAGATAGAATATCCCAGGTCGGGGTTCCAGGGGTGTGTCTGTGTGGATTTGATCTTGTGCTTTTTCAGGGAGTTTCTTGAGCAAATTCTGTAGTTTCTTTTGGTAACCCTCAGTGGGATCAGAGGGTAATGGCTTGTAGAAAGTGGTGTTGGAGAGCTGCCGAGCAGCCTCTTGTTCATATTCCGACCTATTCATGATGACAACAGCACCTCCTTTGTCAGCCTTTTTGATTATGATGTCAGAGTTCACATTTGGGGACAATGTATACCTTCAAATCAGCGGCACTGCTATGGGTACCCGCATGGCCCTACAGTATGCCAACATTTTTATGGCTGACTTAGAACAACGCTTCCTCAGCTCTCATCCCCTAATGCCCCTACTCTGCTTGCGCTATATTGATGATATCTTCATCATCTGGACCCATGGAAAAGAAGCCCTTGAGGAATTCCACCATGATTTCAACAATTTCCATCCCACCATCAACCTCAGCCTGGACCAGTCCACACAAGAGATCCACTTCCTGGACACTACAGTGCTAAGAAGCGATGGTCACATAAACACCACCCTATACCGGAAACCTACTGACCGCTATTCCTACCTACATGCCTCCAGCTTTCATCCAGACCACATCACATGATCCATTGTCTACAGCCAAGCTCTACGATACAACCGCATTTGCTCCAACCCCTCAGACAGAGACAAACACCTACAAGATCTCTATCAAGCATTCTTCCAACTACAATACCCACCTGCTGAAGTGAAGAAACAGATTGACAGAGCCAGAAGAGTACCCAGAAGTCACCTACTACAGGACAGGCCTAACAAAGAAAATAACAGAACGCCACTAGCCGTCACCTTCAGCCCCCAACTAAAACCTCTCCAACGCATTATCAAGGATCTACAACCTATCCTGAAGGACGACCCATCTCTCTCACAAATCTTGGGAGACAGGCCAGTCCTTGCTTACAGACAGCTCCCCAACCTGAAGCAAATACTCACCAGCAACTACATACCACACAACAGAACCACTAACCCAGGAACCTATCCTTGCAACAAAGCCCGTTGCCAATTGTGCCCACATATCTATTCAGGGGACACCATCACAGGGCCTAATAACATCAGCCACACTATCAGATGCTTGTTCACCAGCACATCTACCAATGTGATCTATGCCATCATGTGCAAGCAATGCCCCTCTGCCATGTACATTGGTCAAACTGGACAGTCTCTACGTAAAAGAATAAATGGACACAAATTAGATATCAAGAATTATAACATTCATAAACCAATCGGAGAACACTTCAATCTCTCTGGTCACGCGATTACAGACATGAAAGTTGTGATATTACAACAGAAAAACTTCAAAATCAGACTCCAGCGAGAGACTGCTGAATTGGAATTCATTTGCAAATTGGATACAATTAACTTAGGCTTGAATAGAGACTGGGATTGGCTAAGTCATTATGCAAGGTAACCTATTTCCCCTTGTTTTTTCCTACCCCCACCTCCCCCGTTCCTCAGACGTTCTTGTTAAACCCTGGATTTGTGCTGGAAATGGCCCACCTTGATTATCATACACATTGTAAGGAGAGTGATCACTTTAGATACGCTATTACCAGCAGGAGAGTGGGGTGGGGGGAGAGAAAACCTTTTGAAGTGATAAACACCCATTTTTTCATGGTCTGTGTGTATAAAACATCCTCTCTGCATTTTCCACTTTATGCATCCGATGAAGTGAGCTGTAGCTCCCGAAAGCTTATGCTCAAATAAATTGGTTAGTCTCTAAGGTGCCACAAGTACTCCTTTTCTTTTTGCAAATACAGACTAACATGGCTGCTACTCTGAATCCTCTGCCTTGGCGGGTCCTGTGCTTTCTGGAAGATTTGCTCGCCTCAGAGGTCCACGGCAGCCCTCCGTTAGGCCACTTTTGCCAGTGGCTCAAACCTGCTGTTTGCCCAGGTAACCTCATCACTGGCCAGCATGGGGAAAGGGAGGAGAAGAAACCCTGCGGTCTCTTGTCCTACCTAGTGGGTCGGGGACAGGCCAAAGACCTTCCCCATCTGATTCGACTCACAGTCGAGGTCAACTCCCCTTGTGTAAAGTAAGGAGTTGGGCGGGGGGTGGAGATGGGGGGAACCCGGGCCTGCTCTCTACTCCGGGTTCCAGCCCAGGGCCCTGGGGATAGCAGGTGTCTACAACATCTCCTGTACCAGCTGTATGACAGTTCCAACTCTCTGGGCTACATCCCCATGGCCGCCTCCCAACACCTTCTTATACTCACCACAGGACCTTCCCCCTGATGCCAGAGAGCGTTTGTCCTCCTCAGTCCTCCAGCAGCGCGCCCTCTCACTCTCAGCTCCTTGCGCGCCCCTCACTGACGGATCCTTTTTAATGTAAGGGGGCTGTTGTCCCCTTACTAACACTCAGCGGGGGTGTTTTGGTTGCTAGCTCCCAGTACCAAAAGGGGAAGGGTGGATGGGAAACCAGGACCCTGAGACTGACAGTCCCCAGGGGCAATGGGGAGAGGCCAATGCTCCAGGTCAGCCTGATTGACAGGGCGGGCAGGTTAATCAGGGAGTCAGGAGGCTGACTCTGAAAAGAAATTAGTTCCTACCATGACCCTTAACTGACCATGAGCTCCCCGGGCAATGCTGTAGCTAGGAGGGCTAAGCTGGTCCTTGGATGTATGAGCAAAGGATTATCAAGAAGAAGTGAGGAGGTTGCATTCGTTCTATATACAAAATTAGTGAGACCATTCATGGAGACTGTGTCCCATTATGGTATCCACACTTCAAAAAGGATGTTGTAAAACTGGAAACCATTCAGAAAAGAGCTACAACCATAATTCAAGGTTTGGAAAGCCTGCCTTACAGGGAACGACTGAGGGGACTCAGTCTATTGAGTTTAGCAAAGGGACGGCTGAGGCAGCTTTATCGTGGTGTGTAAGTGCCTACCTGGGAGATGATTTCTGATAGTAGATGGATCTTTGATCTAGTAGACAAAGGCAGAATGAGATCCAATGACTGGCAGATGAAGTTAAAGAAGTATGGGCTGGATGGATGCACTACAAGGTGGGTAGAAAGTTGGCTAGATTGTCAGGCTCAATGGGTAGTGATCAATGGCTCAATGTCTAGTTGGCAGACGGTATCTAGCGGAGTGCCCCAAGGGTCGGTCCTGGGGCTGGTTTTGTTCAATATCTTCATAAATGATCTGGAGGATGGTGTGGATTGCACCCTCAGCAAGTTTGCAGATGACACTAAACTGGGAGAAGTGGTAGATACGCTGGAGGGTAGGGATAGGATACAGAGGGCCCTAGACAAATTGGAGGATTGGGCCAAAAGAAATCTGATGAGGTTCAACAAGGATAAGTGCAGAGTCCTGCACTTAGGATGGAAGAATCCAATGCACCACTACGGACTAGGGACCGAATGGCTAGGCAGCAGTTCTGCAGAGAAGGACCTAGGGGTGACAGTGGACGAGAAGCTGGATATGAGTCAACAGTGTGCCCTTGTTGCCAAGAAGGCCAATGGCATTTTGGGGTGTATAAGAAGGGGCATTGCCAGCAGATCGAGGGACGTGATTGTTCCCCTCTATTTGACATTGGTGAGGCCTCATCTGGAGTACTGTGTCCAGTTTTGGGCCCCACACTACAAGAAGGATGTGGATAAATTGGAGAGAGTCCAGCGAAGGGCAACAAAAATGATTAGGGGACTGGAACACATGACTTATGAGGAGAGGCTGAGGGAACTGGGATTGTTTAGTCTACGGAAGAGAAGAATGAGGGGGGATTTGATAGCTGCTTTTAACTACCTGAAAGGTGGATCCAAAGAGGATGGTTCTAGACTATTCTCAGTGATAGCAGATGACAGGACAAGGAGTAATGGTCTCAAATTGCAGTGGGGGAGATTTAGGTTGGATATTAGGAAAAGCTTTTTCACTAGGAGGGTGGTGAAACACTAGAATGCGTTACCTAGGGAGGTGGTGGAATCCCCTTCCTTAGAAGTTTTTAAGGTCAGTCTTGACAAAGCCCTGGCTGGGCTGATTTAGTTGGGGATTGGTCCTGCTCTGGGCAGGGGGTTGGACTAGATGACCTCCAGAGGTCCCTTCCAACTCTGATATTCTATGATTCTATGAAGCCAAATGCTTTCCATGATATATGGCTGTCTTAGCCAGTGCCGACTGCCTCTCATTCTCGTGTTTGTGCTCCAGCCTGCCGTCGAGATTTGGCTGCTCAAAGTCAGGGCACTCGAGTTTGGAGAAACATGAGCTCTCTGGCAGGTTAGAGCACACAGCTTGGAATAGCAGGTGGTAGTGGGGGTGCTCTGGGGATAAACACAGAGGTCCACCCTTAAGGTCAGGCATTGGGTGAGGAGAACCTAGAGTACTAAGTGCCAGAAACACTGGAACTGAGAAGTGGGTCAGTGATTTGGAGCTGTTCGGCTAAAGAAGATGGACGATCTTTATAAAAATAATGATTTCCCTGATCTATCCACTGACAGTGGGACGGAGGACTCTATTGGACAGTGGGATTATTTTTTGAATGCTTATGGGATGCTTTCTTCCTCTCTGAAACAGGGGCACATCGCTCAGTGTCTGTAAAACTCTCTGAGAGGCTTTCTGGCAAAGGCAATTGGCTGATTGCTAACCCCTCCTCCTTTCTCCCCACCCCCAGCACATACTCCTAGTGAAACTGAACTTTTTTCTCTGACTGAGCTTATTCAACAGACGCCAGAAGAGAACATCCTCTTCCCCAATAAAACAGGAGCAGCCGCAGCTTGGAAGAGCAGTGGAGAAGTTGGCCAGATCTGCAGGAAGACCACACTGTTGTTCCTCAGGCTAAGAAAGCAGCACACAGGTGTGTGTATGTGTATGGGGGAGGGCAAATTTGTTTTAAACTCCTGTGATATGTTTAAAGGAAAAAGGTTTGTGAAAATGCTGGAGTCAAAGGGAGAAAACCCAAGTAACAGGCTGCTATTCCTCTCTACGTTTAACCAGCAGAGAAGATAGCTCGACCATGCCTGCAGGCACAGCGATAGGCAGTGAGATGACAGCTTTTCTATATGAGGTTTCCAAATCTTTTCTAGACCAGATTAGATTCTGATGTCTCATAACCTGATTGAAACTACAGTTAATGTGGGGTTGCGTGTGTGTGTAATATCAGACCATATGCTAGTAACCTTCACATAAACACAGGAAACTTCCTGTCCCTCAGAGTCTGCAGGTCTCCAGTGTTCAGGCATGCTTCGGGGTGATTTAAAACCCTCCAGTTGTAAAGTCACAGCAGTTAGAGATGGAAAAGGCCTCGTGGATCATCCACTCTATCTCCCCATGAATGCAGAGTTGTTCCAGAAAGGACATTTATAGGAATTTTTTCAGTCTAGTTTTAAATGTCCCAAGTGGCAGGGTTCCCATCTCTTCCCTTGAGGAAAATAGTTTGCAGTCTAGTAAAATGCATCTCACGCTCAGGAAATTTTTCTTCAGGTCCAGCCTAAGTTTTCTCTTGGTGTAGCTTTATTCTGTTACTGCTGTTATACTCCCTTGTACCACCATAACTAATGTCTCTCCCTTCTTGGTGTTAAAACACTTAGATATTGCTAGACAGTTATTTTGTGCCCTTAGTTGTGATGCATCGTAGCCATACATGTGTAGCTCTTTTAATCTTCCCCAGTCCGTTCAGCCCTTGGATAATTTTTGCACTTCTGTGAACTCTCTTCATTTTGTCAATAGCTCTTTGGAAAGGTGGTGCCCAGAATTAAATGCAATATTGATGGTGCAGTATCAACAGAGCCATATATTAGGGTTATTATTCCTTGTTCTCTCATGTGATGCCTTTGTATCTGCAGCTCCCAAAAAAACCTGGCCTTGCTCCCCACTGTAGTTCCCCCCCACGTTTCTCTCTGTAGCAGTGCTTCCCAAGTTTCTCCTTTCTACTCAGTCAGTAGTTTGGATTATTTTCCAGAGATGCATTTTTTCAAGATGATTCTCATTTCTCATTTTCTGTTAGAATCTCTCTGGATCCCTGTCATAAATATAAAGGGAAGGGTACACACCTTTAAAATTCCTCCTGGCCAGAGGAAAAACCCTTTCACCTGTAAAGGGTTAAGAAGCTAGGATAACCTCGCTGGCACCTGACCAAAATGACCAATGAGGAGACAAGATACTTTCAAAAGCTGGGAAGAGGGAGAACATCAAAGGGGTCTGTGTCTGTCTGGGAGAGGCTTTTGCCGGGGATGGAACAAGAATGGAGTCTTAGAACTTAGTAAGTAATCTAGCTAGATATGCTTTAGATTATGATTTCTTTAAATGGCTGAGAAAAGAATTGTGCTGAATAGAATAACTATTTCTGTCTGTGTGTCTTTTTGTAACTTAAGATTTTGCCTAGAGGAATTCTCTATGTTTTGAATCTAATTACCCTGTAAGGTATTCACCATCCTGATTTTACAGAGGTGATCCTTTTCTTTTTACTGTTTCTTCTATTAAAAGTCTTCTTGTAAGGAAACTGAATGCTTTTTCATTGTTCTAAGATCCAAGGGCTTGGGTCTGTGGTCACCTATGCAAATTGGTGAGGATTTTTACCAAACCTTTCCCAGGAAGTGGGGTGCAAGTGTTGGGAGGATTTTGGGGGAAAGACGTTTCCAAACCACGTTTTCCCAGTAAGCCCAGATAAATGTTTGGTGGTGTCAGTGGAAGTCCAAGGGCAAAGGGTAAAATAGTTTGTATCTTGGGGAAGTTTTAACCTAAGCGGGTAAAAGTAAGCTTAGGAGGTTTTCATACAGGTCCCCACATCTGTACCCTAGAGTTCAGAGTGGGGAAGGAACCTTGACAATCCCTTTGTATTATTTCTCTCCTCACTGCTCTTCACAACTCCTCCAATAATGGGCTGGATGCAGCACAGCAGAAGTTTGGAGGGTTGCACAAAGAGGTGCAGGTAAAAGGCTGTTGAGCAGGATGGGTAGTTTAAGGGAATCCACTCTGGCAGTCACAAGAACGTTGCCTCCTGGCCACCAAGCGACTCTGGGCTACAGGCCGGAGTGAGCCCTAGGAAAATAACAAACACTAAGGGAGCTCAGCGGCGTGGAGGGGGAACACTCCTGCCGAGGACAGGGAGCTGAAGTATGGCCGAGGTTTCAGCAACACAAGCACCTTCTTTATGACACAACAGAGTCTCCTGTTACACAACACTTTAGCTAGGGGATGGTTTGGAGTGAGGAATGACTTGGCCTGGGGGACTGGGTTAAGCCACACACCCAGATAGGGGAATGTTGATATGGAGACAAGGATGGGCATCAAGAACACACACATGCCAGTCATGCCTGCTACAGGTATTTGAGCACTAACTGCAAACTTGAATCTCTGGTCAGCTCTGAGAGCTCCAGTGCACACGCTGACCATCTCAGCCGGGGGGCAGTCAGGGGGCGGGGCTGTAGGTAGGGGTTGGGGCAGTTAGGGGACAGGGAGTGGGGTGGGGGTTGGATGGGGCAAAGGTTCTAGGGGGGCGGTCAGGGGATGGGGGTTGGGGGGGCGGTTGGATAAGGGGCAGGGAGTCCTGGGGGGAAGTCGGGGGCTGGGCTGTGGATAGGGGTTGGGGCAGTCAGGGGACAGGGAATGGGGTGGGGGTTGGATAGGGTGAAGGTTCTAGGGGAGCAGTCAAGGGATGGGGGCTGGAGCTGGGGAGGGGTGGTTGGATAAGGGGCAGGGAGTCCCGGGGGGCAGTCAGGGGGCAGGGCTGTGGATAGAGGCTGGGGCAATCAGGGGATAGGGAGTGGGGTGGGTTGGGTAGGGAGTGGGGTGGGTTGGGTAGGGGGTGGGGTCTGGGAGGGTCTCTGGAGGGAGTGGTCAGGGGACAGGGAGTAGGGTGGGTTGGATAGGGGCTGGGGTCCCGGGCGGTTAGGGTCAGGGGAGTCTCGGGAGGAGGTGGTCAGGGGACAAGGAGCAGGGGTGGTTTGGAGGTGTCGATGGTTCTGAGGAGGGTAGTCAGGGGGCGGGAAGTGGGTGGGGGTCGGATGGGGGCGGGGCCAGTCTGTTTAGGGAGGCACAGCCTTCCCTACCCGGTCCTCCGTACAATTTTGCAACCCCAACGTGGCCCTGGGGCGAAAAAGTTTGCCCACCCTTGGTGTAAAACACTGGGGTTCAGGCATGTAGGGCACTCTACTTGCCTAAGGAAAGGAGTACTTGTGGCACCTTAGAGACTAACCAATTTATTTGAGCATGAGCTTTCGTGAGCTACAGCTCACTTCATCGTTGCAGCCGATGAAGTGGGCTGTAGCTCACGAAAGCTTATGCTCAAATAAATTGGTTAGTCTCTAAGGTGCCACAAGTCCTCCTTTTCTTTTTGCAAATACAGATTAACACGGCTGCTACTCTGATACTTGCCTAAGGTGCGCCTCACCATCTACACTGCTAGTTACACCCATGCTAGCTGGGCATACAGTCTCTGTATGCTACCCACTGCCACAAGGGTGGACATAGCCTACGGGCTAGGCAGAGTCCTCTATGCTGAGCAGTAGTAAGTCTCAATTCCCCGGCTTGCCATCCCTTTCCTCTCCAGGTAGAAGGAGGAATGGGGTGTGGGGAGAGAGTCATAGAATCATAGAATATCAGGGTTGGAAGGGACCCCAGAAGGTCATCTAGTCCAACCCCCTGCTTGAAGCAGGACCAATTCCCAGTTAAATCATCCCAGCCAGGGCTTTGTCAAGCCTGACCTTAAAAACCTCTAAGGAAGGAGATTCTACCACCTTCCTAGGTAACGCATTCCATTGTTTCACCACCCTCATAGTGAAAAAGTTTTTCCTAATATCCAATCTAAACCTCCCCCACTGCAACTTGAGACCATTACTCCTTGTTCTGTCATCTGCTACCATTGAGAACTGTCTAGAGCCATCCTCTTTGGAACCCCCTTTCAGGTAGTTGAAAGCAGCTATCAAATCCCCCCTCATTCTTCTCTTCTGCAGGCTAAACAATGCCAGTTCCCTCAGCCTCTCCTCATAACTCTTGTGTTCTAGACCCCGAATCATTTTTGTTGCCCTTCGCTGGACTCTCTCCAATTTATCCACATCCTTCTTGTAATGTGGGGCCCAAAACTGGACACAGTACTCCAGATGAGGCCTCACCAATGTCGAATAGAGGGGAACGATCACGTCCCTCGATCTGCTTGCTATGCCCCTACTTATACATCCCAAAATGCCATTGGCCTTCTTGGCAACAAGGGCACACTGCTGACTCATATCCAGCTTCTCGTCCACTGTCACCCCTAGGTCCTTTTCCGCAGAACTGCTGCCTAGCCATTCGGTCCCTAGTCTGTAGCTGTGCATTGGATTCTTCCGTCCTAAGTGCAGGACCCTGCACTTATCCTTATTGAACCTCATCAGATTTCTTTTGGCCCAATCCTCCAATTTGTCTAGGTCCTTCTGTATCCTATCCCTCCCCTCCAGCTTATCTACCACTCCTCCCAGTTTAGTATCATCCGCAAATTTGCTGAGAGTGCAATCCACACCATCCTCCAGATCATTTATGAAGATATTGAACAAAACCGGCCCCAGGACCGACCCCTGGGGCACTCCACTTGACACCGGCTGCCAACTAGACATGGAGCCATTGATCACTACCCGTTGAGCCCGACAATCTAGCCAGCTTTCTACCCACCTTATAGTGCATTCATCCAGCCCATACTACCTTAACTTGCTGACAAGAATACTGTGGGAGACCGTGTCAAAAGCTTTGCTAAAGTCAAGAAACAATACATCCACTGCTTTCCCTTCATCCACAGAACCAGTAATCTCATCATAAAAGGCGATTAGATTAGTCAGGCATGACCTTCCCTTGGTGAATCCATGCTGGCTGTTCCTGATCACTTTCCTCTCATGCAAGTGCTTCAGGATTGATTCTTTGAGGACCTGCTCCATGATTTTTCCAGGGACTGAGGTGAGGCTGACTGGCCTGTAGTTCCCAGGATCCTCCTTCTTCCCTTTTTTAAAGATTGGCACTACATTAGCCTTTTTCCAGTCATCCGGGACTTCCCCGGTTCGCCACGAGTTTTCAAAGATAATGGCCAATGGCTCTGCAATCACAGCTGCCAATTCCTTCAGCACTCTCGGATGCAACTCGTCCGGCCCCATCGACTTGTGCATGTCCAGCTTTTCTAAATAGTCCCTAACCACCTCTATCTCCACAGAGGGCTGGCCATCTCTTCCCCATTTTGTGATGCCCAGCGCAGCAGTCTTGGAGCTGACTTTGTTCGTGAAGACAGAGGCAAAAAAAAGCATTGAGTACATTAGCTTTTTCCACATCCTCTGTCACTAGGTTGCCTCCCTCATTCATTAAGGGGCCCACACTTTCCTTGGCTTTCTTCTTGTTGCCAACATACCTGAAGAAACCCTTCTTGTCAATATAGCCAAGACTGAGGAGTTCAAAAATCACAAGCCGGACCCCCTAAACTTCTGACGTTGGCTTAAATTTCGTGAGACTTTAAAAAGTGAGATATTGTTTTCTTGCCTGTCTCCTTATTTATTTATTTACCATTGTCCGTGTTTGTTTCAGGCTGAACATTGAATTGTAAGCAGTGTTGCCAACTTTTATGATTTGATCATGACTCTCATGGTAATTGGTGTTTTTCCTAAAGCTTCAGCTCATGGAGTCTTGTGAATACATCTGACTCTCAGTTTCTTATTAAGTTTCTAGCCCTCATAGTTGGAGAGAAAAGCTTGCAAATGTGAGGAGATTGTACCCTAAAGGCTCAAAAACCAGAAGGCAACTAAAAATAACCCCAAATTTATTAGTTGTAAAAATCCTGAGATTCTTAAGCCAATCTTGTGGGTTTTCTGTCTTACTCAGGATTTTTGAATGGTTAGGTTTGTGATATCATATAAATTGGCTCCTGCCCTCTGATGGGAGGGCATAAAATGGTGCTGAGCTGAGGCCACCCCTGCCCCCATCATTCCCCTAGACTCAGATGTGTGCAGAGGAGACAGCCCTCCCTCTGGGGTAAGGAGCACTTGGATCTAGGTGGTGCCTCCCCTTCCCTTTGCTAGTCGGTTCGTAGGGTAGTGATCAATGGCTCCATATCTAGTTGGCAGCCAGTATCAAGCGGAGTGCCCCAAGGGTTGGTCCTGGGGCTGTTTTGTTCAATATCTTCATTAATGATCTGGAGGATGGCATGGATTGCACCCTCAGCAAGTTTGCAGAGGACAGTAAACTGGGAGGAGAGGTAGATACGCTGGAGAGTAGGGATAGGATACAGAGGGACCTAGACAAATTAGAGGATTGGGCCAAAAGAAATCTGATGAGGTTCAACAAGGACAAGTGCAGAGTCCTGCACTTAGGAAGGAAGAATCCCATGCACTGCTACAGACTAGGGACCGAATGGCTAGGCAGCAGTTCTGCAGAAAAGGACCTAGGGGTTACAGTGGACAAGAAGCTGGATATTAGTCAACAGTGTGCCCTTGTTGCCAAGAAGGCCAATGGCATTTTGGGCTGTACAAGTAGGAGCATTGCCAGCAGTTCGAGGGATGTGATCATTTCCCTCTATTCGGCATTGGTGAGGCCTCATCTGGAGTACTGTGTCCAGTTTTGGGCCCCACACTACAAGAAGGATGTGGATAAATTGGAGAGAGTCCAGCGAAGGGCAACAAAAATGATGAGGGGACTGGAACACATGACTTATGAGGAGTGGCTGAGGGAACTGGGATTGTTTAGTCTGTAGAAGAGAAGAATGAGGGGGGATTTGATAGCTGCTTTCAACTACCTAAAAGGGGGTTCCAAAGAGGATGGATCTAGACTGTTCTCAGTGGTAGAAGATGACAGGACAAGGAGTAATGGTCTCAAGTTGCAGTGGGGGAGGTTTAGATTGGATGTTAGGAAAAACTTTTTCACTAGGAGGGTGGTGAAACACTGGAATGGGTTACCTAGGGAGGTGGTAGAATCTCCTTCCTTAGAGGTTTCTAAGGTCAGGCTTGAGAAAGCCCTGGCTGGGATGATTTAGTTGGGGATTGGTCCTGCTTTGAGCAAGGGGTTGGACTAGATGACCTCCTGAGGTCCCTTCCAACCCTGATATTCTATGATTCTATGAATTAAATATGCCTATAAAAATTCAGGTGCTAAATTAGAGGCCAGTATTCAAAATCAGGTCCAGATTTTCTTCACAATTTTTAGTAAAGGGTCTTCAAAATGTGTCATTCACATTTAGCTTCTTTTGCATTTAATTTTCTGCCATAATCCTTTCCAGTTGAAAGACAGAGGGGTGACTTCATATATGACACAAAAGTATTCATAGATGGTTGTTGAAGTTTCTCTTTTATCTGAATATCTGTAGTACGTTCTTCTGTGTGAAGGCTCTTCTAGGTTTTAAATAAAATTGTTTTTCAACAGATATTTCAAGTAAAAATGGAAAGCTGGATACAGAAAGAACAAACCGATGGTAAGGAAATAACAGTTGGGACTCTATCCTGTCCCTTCTTTGCCCTTAATTAATATAAGTATAAATACTTAAAGGTTTATTGTCTGTAGGTGAGCTCCTTCCCATTTGAGATTAATGTTCTGCACTGAGTGTTGATGGAAATATCTTAAATAAGGGTAAGAACCCCCGAGGAACAAGGTCAGAAGTGTAGCAGGGGCTCATGACAAAAGAGGTTTTAAAATGGGTTTTTATAGTTGGCGACTTTTTATAATCATTACTGCCCATGAGTATAAAGGCTGAAGAGCCAAGGACAGTGCATGCAGCCACTCTGAAAGATATTCCCTCCTAACCCAGACTGTCAGTGCACCACATTCCTGACCTGCCAGGAACACTGCTCTTCCAATCCTGTGTCTCCCAAGTGTAGAGATGGCCCAGACTGCTTGGTCTTCTGGGATGTGGACCAGTGTCCACGAGTGACTCTGAGGCCAGTAAACCAATGATCACTAGTTCTGAAGCTAAACCCTCAGAGGTGAGAAGTTAGTGCCCATAGATCCTGATCCAACTCTTAGTGAAGTCAGTGGAAAGATTCCCAATGTGGAGTGACTTGAATGGGAGCTGGATCAGGCCATCAATTACTGTGCCATTCAGTTCTAAAGTGAAAACGTCTTAACCTTTGCACATTCAAATGTCTATAGTTGTATAGGCAGAAATCCTCAAAGCTACCCATCTCTACTTGGTTTTCTTTGTAATGTCATGAATATCTCACACGTGTTCCAACAGCCCCAGGGGATGTCGGCCGCTACACTGGGGAATCAGAACTGAGAATCATCCTTGTAGGTAAAACTGGAGCTGGGAAAAGTGCAACAGGAAACACCATCCTTGGCAAGAAAGTGTTTGAGTCCAAACTCTCACCAAAGTCTGTAACTGCAAACTGCAGTAAGGGGGCAAGAATCTGGAATGAGAGGAATGTGGTGGTGGTTGATACTCCTGGCATTTTTGACACGCATGTACCAGTGGAAGAAACTTGTCGAGAGATCAGTCGCTGTATTGTAGCCTCCTCCCCAGGGCCCCATGCCATCGTTCTAGTGGTGCCACTGAGCCGTTACACTGAGGAGGAAAAAAAAGCAGTCAAACGAATACAAGATATTTTTGGAGCTGAGTCCATGAGGTACATGATCCTGTTATTCACTCGGAAAGATGATTTAGATGGTACCGAATTAGAAGAGTTCATAAAAGACTCTGTTGCCCAAGGCCTTTGTGAGCTGGTAGGAAAATTTGGAAAACGATACTGTGCATTCAACAACAGAACAACCGGAGAAGAACGGGATGCCCAGGTTAATGAGCTGCTGGAGATGGTAGATAAGATGGTGCAGGAGAACGGAGGCACATATCACACGAATGAGATGTATAACTATGCTGAGAAGAAGCTTCAAGAGAAAATAGAGGAGCTGAAAAAAGCCTATGCAGAGCAGCTGGAAAGAGAGACAGAGAAAATAAAACGTGATTATGAGAAGCAAATAAAACAACTCAAGGAAGAATTAAAAATAAGGGATGAAGAACAAAAGCAGTATCCAGATGAAAAGGAGAGGATAATGTGGGAGAAAGACATGGCAGAAAAGGAGATGGTTTTGCAACAACAAAAATTGAGACTTTTAGGAGAAAAAGAGAGAGATTATGCTGCAAAACAAGCAGGAGCCAGGGAAGAAGCTGAAAGTGATATAATATGGAAAATGCTTTTGGATTCTTTTACACTTGCTTTTGCAGTAATTATGCGTTGGTTTAATGATGACTGAGCTACATTTATCTTCTTTATCCTGTTATTCTGAGTCTATAAAAGTCACAAATGAAGTTTCACTGCTTGTTACACGTACGGACCCCAACATTCTGCATTTTAGGACCAAATTCATCCCTGATGTAGCTCCACTGAAGCCAGTAGAGCTACACAAGGAATGAAATGGGCCCTTAATTGCTAAGATACTTTCTCCCTTGTGCTAGTGAATCTATCACATGCTTTGATAATCTGTTCCAAAGGCTAATTGCTATCACCGTTATAATGCATGAATTCAATGTGTGCAATGTAATTACATGACTTAGTATAAACATGAACAATATACATACATGGTAGAAGCAATATATATTGCCATGTACGCATCTGCTATGCACTATGCACTGCTGGGCTCCTGCTCCAGGAACACTTCAGGAAGCTAATAAAGAAATAGTTGACTTGTAGATTCCTTGGTAGATAAACAGAAAATTTGGGAAATAGAAACAGGAGACCCAGTCTGAGAATCATACAGGTGAAGAACAGCCTGGAAAGGAATTACCACAGTTTTTGTACATTAGTTTCTAATCATGAAGGAGAATGAGGAAGAGGAATGGAATGGAATGGAAAGGAAAAGACACTGTGACTTTAGTTATAACCTTTACAAGATTCCAAAAAAGAGAATTTGTGCTGGGAGAAACTATAAACAAGTAAACTGCTATTCCAAGGTGAGCAGATATGTGTTTGCTTAGACCAGAACCTAGTGCAAGTGCAGAGTGGAATAAATATAGACGCCTGCTTACCAGAAAGGGACTTAATCCAAGGGTGTGGTACCCTGCAAAAGTCATTCCTTAGTATGATGGGAGAAAGAGTTTCTTCACTACTCCACAAGACCTGAAGCAGTTTTTTGGCAGCCCATCCAGCATGAGAGGCTCAGAGTGAGGCTATGTCTATATTATGAGCTGGGGTGTGATTCCCAGCTTGCGTAGACATACTCGCGCTAGCTCTCCTTGAGCTAACACACTAAAAATAGTACTGTAGCCATGTCAGCATGAGCAGCGGCATACGCTAGCCTCCCTGAGTATAAACCCACCTGAACCCCGCTGGGGTGCACTCAGGGTGGCTAGCCTGTCCCGCTGCTGCTGCCCATGCAGTCGTGACTATTTTGAGCACGCTAGCTGCACGAGAGCTAGCATGAGTCTGCCAGTGCAAACTGGGAATCACACCCCTAGCTCCGCAGGTTAGACATAGCCCAAGACTCCCTCTCCAGTGCTGGGCCCCGGGGGAAGGCAGAGCACAGTGTGAACTCCCCTTACATACATTCCTTTAGACATGAGTGCCTGGGACTCATTGTTTTCCCTCACTATTATTACAGGTGGTGGTTGGTTGACTCCAATTTGCATAATGTATTTATATGGAAATACTTGAGAAGGCTTTGTTAGTTTGTTTTTTAAAGCAGAAAAAATGGAAAGCTGTTACTCTTTTCTGCAGTGAAGTACTCAATAGTATAAAATTGAATCATTTCAATCAGAGTAAATTTAAATTCATTTATAGGTTTTGTTCCCTTTTTTAAAAATTCCTGTGAAAATCGCATTGTAGGTTTCATGTTTTTGTCTCGCCGTATCTCCAGATCAAATTTGCTCACTCTAGGTATTTTTTTCCATTGTTAGTACTGCAAACCCAACCGGGGAACTGAAAGTTAAACCTGATTCTTTCTGATTTATCTTTCACTAGTCAATTAAGGAGTTAGATAACAATTCAGCTGTATTACTTACTATTGCAAAATTGGGCTAGGTAGGAGTGCCAAGGGTTTAGTTAGCTTACTATGTGACATCTGTGTGCATTCTATGCAAGGTTTTGTGGTGAGGTTTGTGAGTAATAGACATCTAGAACTGAAGGTGCAGAAATAATTGCTTTTGATTTTATTTTTATTTTTCATGCTGTTTTTCCTTTGCCAAAGCACGTACCATCCTACAAAGCATGTTTTTGTACTTGTGAAATGTGTTTACTGCCACCTGTTACCGCAAAGTAAAGATGTACATACATTTGGTTGTGTATACAGACTGCTTCTAGTGATACGTTGACACTGGCTGGGATCTAGATGCAAATGGTGATATAGATGGTCCCTGCTGCTTTCATACTTTGCTGATAACAATAAATGTTTTGCTATTATTAAAATCATGTCTGGGTTTGCTGATGTTAAAACTGTCTCCAAAGATTAAGTGCAGGTATTCCCTAGACCTTTCGCATGAAGGGTCTAGGGCATGAAGAGAGGGATGGTGCGAGGAGTCTAACTGCCCCACATCTGCTGTTCAAGGCCCAGGCACAATGGCAGTCCCTTTACATGCGAAGCATAGACACTTCTTTCTAGAGCCACTCAGTCACTACAAAGCAGACAGAGAGAAGGGAGAGCCTAGCCCCGTACACCTCCTCACCAACCCAACTACCTAACTGGGGATACAAGAGATAGCAGGCATTAGCATCGAAAGAGATGGTACAGTGTGTACATTCCCCCTGCACCCAAGACAGTTGGAGGAACAATCCCTCCTAGAGTCCTTCCTGCAGCCAGGTGGCTCAGCATCATTATCCTGGTAAATGTCAAAGTGACCGTTGGGTGAGATAAGAGATTGATGCATGGGTGGGTAAGAAACTGGGAGAAAGGGGAGAAGGTTATGCTGAAAGGTGAACTATTGGACTGGAAGGAGGTCACTAGTGGAGTTCCTCAAGGATCAGTCTTGGCACAAATCAGTCAATGTTTTTATTAATGAGCTTAGCACAAAAAGTAGGAGTGTGCTAATGTAATTTTCTGATGATACAAAGTTGGGGTGCATTGTCAATTCAGAGCAGGATGAGAATATTATGCAGGAAAGCCTGATGACCTTGAAGACTGGAGTGACAAATTGTATATTACAAAGTGCAAAGTTATACACTAAAGGTCTACTAATAAGAATTTCTGCGACGAGCTGGGCACTCATCAGTTGGAAGTGACAGAGGAGGAGAGACACCTGGGTGTGTTCATTGATCCGAGGTTGACTATGAGCCACCAAGCTAAGTGGCTGTGAAAGAGGCAAATGCAATCCTAGGGTGCATTCGGATTGGCAGAGACCTTGGGGTTTTTTCACCTTCCTCTCTAGCATGTGGGAGCAGGTCACTTGGGAGGATTATCTGGGTACATCAGGAACAGCCAGCATGGATTCACCAAGGGAAGGTCATGCCTGACTAATCTAATCGCCTTTTATGATGAGATTACTGGTTCTGTGGATGAAGGGAAAGCAGTGGATGTATTGTTTCTTGACTTTAGCAAAGCTTTTGACACGGTCTCCCATAGTATTCTTGTCAGCAAGTTAAGGAAGTATGGGCTGGATGAATGCACTATAAGCTGGGTAGAAAGCTGGCTAAATTGTCGGGCTCAACGGGTAGTGATCAATGGCTCCATGTCTAGTTGGCAGCCGGTATCAAGTGGAGTGCCCCAAGGGTCGGTCCTGGGGCCGGTTTTATTCAATATCTTCATAAATGATCTGGAGGATGGTGTGGATTGCACTCTCAGCAAATTTGCGGATGATACTAAACTGGGAGGAGTGGTAGATACGCTGGAGGGGAGGGATAGGATACAGAAGGACCTAGACCAATTGGAAGATTGGGCCAAAAGGAATCTGATGAGGTTCAATAAGGATAAGTGCAGGGTCCTGCACTTAGGACGGAAGAACCCAATGCACAGCTACAGACTAGGGACCGAATGGCTAGGCAGCAGTTCTGCAGAAAAGGACCTAGGGGTGACAGTGGACGAGAAGCTGGATATGAGTCAGCAGTGTGCCCTTGTTGCCAAGAAGGCCAATGGCATTTTGGGATGTATAAGTAGGGGCATAGCGAGCAGATCGAGGGACGTGATCGTTCCCCTCTATTCGACATTGGTGAGGCCTCATCTGGAGTACTGTGTCCAGTTTTGGGCCCCACACTTCAAGAAGGATGTGGATAAATTGGAGAGAGTCCAGCGAAGGGCAACAAAAATGATTAGGGGACTGGAACACATGACTTATGAGGAGAGGCTGAGGGAGCTGGGATTGTTTAGCCTGCAGAAGAGAAGAATGAGGGGGGATTTGATAGCTGCTTTCAACTGCCTGAAAGGGGGTTCCAAAGAGGATGGCTCTAGACTGTTCTCAATGGTAGCAGATGACAGAACGAGGAGTAATGGTCTCAAGTTGCAGTGGGGGAGGTTTAGATTGGATATTAGGAAAAACTTTTTAACTAAGAGGGTGGTGAAACACTGGAATGCGTTACCTAGGGAGGTGGTAGAATCTCCTTCCTTAGAGGTTTTTAAGGTCAGGCTTGACAAAGCCCTGGCTGGGATGATTTAACTGGGAATTGGTCCTGCTTCGAGCAGGGGGTTGGACTAGATGACCTTCTGGGGTCCCTTCCAACCCTGATATTCTATGATTCTATGATCTCTCATAACCAGTCCCACCCCTATTGTATAGCTAATTTTCATACAATAATTTCCTTCGTTGTATGAGGGAGACTGCACAGAGGGTGGATACTTGGCCCAAACTGCCACAATTCTTCAGAACCACTACAACACAACCAGTAACCCCAGACACCCAGAGCCCCTCACTGCAGCAGGCACATCTCATTCATCACCTGAAGAACACACAACCCAACACACTCATTCACCCCTTTCATCCATTTATAGTTTCTTAGAGATTCCTGTCTGGGGAGCCACCTGACACAAATCACCAACCAGCACACCCAATAACCCAAACACACAGCACCATAAAACCAGCAAACCCAAAAACCCTGAATGCTCACCACCCTAAACCAGCACACTCGATAACCCCAAACACACCACCATAAAAAGCACACCCAACAACACAAACACACAGCACCATAAAACCAGCAAACCCAAAAACCCTGAATGCTCACCACCCTAAAACCAGCACACTCGATAACCCCAAACACACCACCATAAAAAGCACACCCAACAACACAAACACACAGCACCATAAAACCAGCACACCCAATAACCCTGATCTCATACCGCCCTAAAACCAGCACACCCAATAACCCCTGAACACACAGCACCATAAAACCAGCACACCCAATAACCCTGATAGCACACTGCCATAAAACCAGCACACCCAATAACCCCCCAAAACAGCACATCCAATAACCCCAAACATACATCGGCACAAAACGAGCATACTCAATAACCCCCCCAACCAATAACCCCAAACACATGTCATCTTAAAACCAGCACACCCAATAACCCTGAACTCACACCGCCATAAAACCAGAACTCGCAATAACCCCAAATGTACATCACCATAAAACCAGCACATCCAATAACCCCAGACACACGTTACCATAAAACCAGAACTCCTAATAACTCCGAATGTACATTGCCATAAAACCAGCACACTCAATAACCCCAAACACATACCGCCATAGAACCAGCTCACCCATTACCCAAATCTTTACTATCAAACAACAAACATGTGTGGCAAACTCCCCCAAATGCACCATTTTTTGACCCAGAGCCTCTCCCAGAAGGTTCTACAAAAACATCTGGTGCTGAATTCTCCTCCATTGGAGTAGAGCCTAGTGTAGGGGTGGGTTGTGGGCAGGGCAGATCAATGCACAGGCACTCTAGACATTTGTGATGAGGCCATTTTCTGTAACTGATATGGAGTTGCTCACAAACTGAGAGCGTGTCATTTAGTGGAATGAGCAGTGTTGCGGCCTGGCACTCACAGTTGTAACACCACTGACATTTGTCCCTGCAGTCCCTTCCTCCTGATGAGGAGCAGCCAGGCCAAATTGGAATGAATGGTTTTGTGACCCTATGTGCCAGGTGGCAATGCCACTCACTCAAGGGAGTGATGTGCTTTCAGTTTGTATGCAAATCCTCCCCAGTGGGTGAGTGGGCTGAGATAGTCACACACAGCTGAGACGCACATTCCCATTCCTGGCAGAGCAAAGGAGAGAGAGGAGGGCACTGGGTAAAGAAATCACCTCCCATTTCCTAGCAAACAAAACAAGATAAATACACACCAAAGGGGAGAGAAAAGACCAGCAAGTGGTGTTTGGAATTCAGCTGGAGCTGGTGGAGCTGGTGAGGGTATCTGGGTCCCTGGCTCTGGCCTGGCCTGGTCAGGATGACTCTCGGGATCACAATGACAATGGTGCGGGGTCCCAGGAGATGGTGCGGGCGGCCGCCATGCAGGTGAAGCTCATCCAGTTGCCAATTTTTCTCCCAAAGTCTTCTTTCTTTAAGGACCCCAAAAGGGAGCAATGGATGGAACTGCCCGTCCCCTCATTACTTTGTCCACCAGTTAGGCCTAATTTACAACATACCAATTTTGGTTTATTGATTTCCGGTCTTCTGATCCTCTTGATTACCAGGCATGATCTTTACACAGTCCTTGAATTATATCAGGAGGCTTTTTTTGTTTGTTCTAATTCAGTCTGTGTCTCGCTTTTGCAACTTTTCTATGAACAATTGGTTATTGCGACTTTCTGTGACCTTTCATTCACATCTCACAGCTGAGCTGACAATTAGGGCAAATGTGTCAGCCCAATTATCACATCAGGGCTGCTGGCTGTGCTCTGGTGGGAAACGCCTCCTACATTGGGTGAATCCCCTGGAAGGGGTTCTCATGAATCGGGCCCTGCAGTGCAAAGTCCAAAGACCTTCCTGGACACACATCACTGGTGTTAATCCATTTTTTGCAGCACAATAGATTTTTGTGGTTTTTCACAGTAGAGCTCACTGGATCCTTCACCGTCCTGGCTGTGCCAGACGGACTCATTTCACCAGTTCTTGGTCGCTGGCCTTGGCTGCCCCTCCTTCCTCACGAGGCAGCTGATGACTGCATCTCGCGCCCCGTGTGGACACTGCTGAGTGACTATGTCCCAGCTGCAGAAGCTTCATATTAAATCCAAATATAATGAGAGCTAGTTAGTTAACCATAAAATCCCAGACCAAATCCCGTGTGCTGTGTGACCTTTTCTTTCTACAGGAACCCATGGAAGTCTCTCAATTTCATAAGGACATGTCTGAAAATGACCTGCTAAACCTCAAACTCCCAATGGTTTATGCTTCATACACCAGAGTCAAGATGGCTTTGTAACCCCGGCCCTAATGTTTAGCCCCATTCTTTTATCAATGGCTCGACAGCTTTCTGCCCAAACTCTGAGACACTCCCTTACACACAGTAGCGCGACTCCTTCCTACATAACTTCCTACACATGGAACAGTACCGGAGAACGAGGGACCACAAGCTGAGCTGAGGTAGGAAATCTGCAGCCTGTCAGGACACTTGTCCCTTGGAGTGTGTGTGTGTGTGTGTGTATGAGGGAGGGGGTATGTTTGAGGGGTGGGGTGATTGTTGTAAGGGAGATGAGAAAAGATTTGGCAGAGGTGAGGCTGCTTTTCACTAAGGGTGGGAAGGTTTCAGTAGCAGAGGGCAGTCAGGGGGCCTGTCAGGTGCAGGCCTCAGGACCACTGGGCTATGGTCACGGTAAAGCTCTTGTTTAGAGCTAAATTTCTTGCAGAACTAAGTTAGAGCCACCAAAGAGACAGTTCCTGAACTGACTAGAAAACAAACGACACACTCATGCCTTGGGCAGAAATGAAGGAGCTGGGCTCTCTCTCTCTCCCTCTCTCTCTCTCTCTCTCTCTCTCTTTCACACACACACACACACCCTACATGGGCTGTCTTTCGCTCTCACATACGCACGCATACACACACCCTACATGTTCTGCAAAAGCTGCAGCTAGAGACAGGAAGGGAAAAAGAAACTAGTCTGAGTGTGGGAAACAGAGAGACCTGCAGCTGCTGCTCAGGAAGACACTGGACGGGAGAGGGAACAGAAACCTCATCAGAGTGTGGTTGGTGACCACAGCCACCCAGAGACGTGTACGTGCATGATACAGATACAAAAACAGGAAAGGAGCGAGAAAGTAGCACAGTGTAGTTAACCAGCACCCTTCAGTTAGCACATTGCAGCTATAGGGACAGGAAAGACCAGAATATTTAGCTACGTTTATTTATGCACGAGATTCTTAAAGTGCCTTAGGATGCTTTTTAGCTGCCCCAGGAAACAAGATCATGCAAATGTATTTCATATAATACAATGATATCATATAGGTCAGGGTTAGGCAACCTATGGCACATGTCAAAGGCAGCACGCGAGCTGATTTTCAGTGACACTCACGCTGCCCAACTCCTGGCCACTGGTCCAGAGGGCTCTGCATTTTAATTTAACTTTAAATGAAGCTTCCTAAATATTTAAAAAACCTTATTTACTTTACATACAACAATAGTTTAGTTATATTTTATAGACTTATAGAAAGAGACCTTCTAAAAACGTTAAAATGTATGACTGGCGCGTGAAACCTTAAATTAGAGTGAATAAATGAAGACTCGGCACACCACTTCCGAAAGGTTGCCGGCCCCTGGTATGGGGTGTTGTTCATGCAGCCATCTCACAATGCATGGCAGTTAGAATAGTGGGAATGGTGCAGGACTGTGGTGTGATTCTGGGTGGGACGTGGATGTAAGCAGAGTCCGAATGGGCTCTCCCCTGACATTGGGTGGTGAGCGGTGGAAAAGGACTTCATGGGCTGATCTCATTTGCATGGGCACATCCACCCTGCCTGGGTGTTCAGCATTATAGGATTGCTTGCCCAAATGGTCACTTTTGGCTTGTGTGGGATCCCCAGTTTCTTTGTTATTGGGGCTGGGGCAATAAGGAGTTGTTATCCTGGTTGTGGGAACCAAGGACAGCAGAACTGCACTTGGTATTTTCCAATTGAGGGGCTCACCCTCAACTAAATGGCACTCACTAGGCAAGGGACATGGGTTCCAAAGCCCAGTGAGTGAGAGATGGTGGGGTTATGTACTGGGATAGGGATGCTTGACTCTGACTTGACTCTTTTGCTCTCCACTGTGTAATAACAGAGCTAATTTAGACTCAGTGGAGAGTATTGTTACATGTTGCAGAGCAGTAACCCCTGACACCTAAGTTTAAGTATTATACTTGCTTTGGGAAGTATCTCTGATGCAAGAGACTTCCCAGTGTGCATGAGCAATGAGGCTTTCCCCATTAACAGCTGAAATCACTGAGAGCTGTGATAAGTCGGGGGACCTGAAGATATCTTGGTGTGGCCAGTGGGATCGCTGGTGGAGTGATGTGGCCAGTATGTAGTGGGACAGCAACTGAGTATACCTCTAAACTCTGGGTCTGCACTATCCAAGGACAGCATCAGTGAGTGAGGTGCAGGGAAAGGACAGGCATATTAGTGGGACTTTTGGGTTGCTGGAATTCTTGGCTCTTGATCTGTGTTTATGAATCTGGTTTCCCAAAATAATGCCACATTGTTTCCCTCCATTTATTAAAAGGTTTTGCTACACTCAGACTCTGTG
The DNA here is from genome assembly GCF_965140285.1 of Lepidochelys kempii. Taxonomy (NCBI): domain Eukaryota; kingdom Metazoa; phylum Chordata; order Testudines; family Cheloniidae; genus Lepidochelys; species Lepidochelys kempii. The sequence continues at coordinate 269,490,499 of NC_136381.1, read as the reverse complement.
TTTGAGAGAGGGGAAGTATCGCCTCTTAAAGGTGCCCAGGGGGTCATGTGTAATTGTCCCAGGTCACTGGGTGGAGGCTCGAGCCGGTTTTGCATTGTGTTATGGAAACGGAACCCCTAGATACTGAACCCATCCCTTGTTGCTGCCGACTCTGACGGGCAGAATGGTTACGTGTAGATAAAGTGAGGTAGGTAGCAATGTGGGGAACTCACAGACACAGTATCTCCAACCTCAAGCATCAAACACCAGGAGTCAGGCCCTAAAAATTATGAGATTTGTAAAGATGAAAACATTTTGGGTTCTTTTTATTTCCTTTCTGGGTTTAATTATTAATTATTATTATTATTATTATTTGTGTTATTGTAGCACCTTGGAGCTCCAACCATATCCCAAGAGCCCCTTGTTATAGGCACTATACAAACAGTACAAAATGGTGGTCCTTGCCCCAAAGATCTTGCAATATATGTATGAATTAAGAAACAATAGATGGGTACAGGCAGAGCGAGGAGTGACAATAATGGCTAGCATGGAAGGCAGTGGTCTCTACGCACCAGCAGCCTTGCCATTGTGAAATTTTTGTGGGCAACGTGGCAAAGAGATTTTTAAGGAGGGATTTGAAGGTGGATAATAAGGTAGCTTGGCAGGTGTTTTCAGGGAGCCCCTCCTGAATGTGAGGGGCAGCACTAGAGAAAGCACAAAGGGGACTATGGAGGCTGGCGTCATGGCCCACTTTGGGGATGGGAGTTGACTTCTTGACAGTAAATGAGAGATGATAGGTGGGGAGTGGATAGGTCATGAAGGGCCTTGAAAGTGAAGACAAGTAGCGTATGTCTGGTATGATAGACATGGAGATGCCAGTGTTGGGATGCAAAGAGAGAGCTGACATGGTCACAGTGATAGGCTAGGAGCATGACATTCTGAACGGATATGAGGAAGGCAAAGTTGCATTTGTCAAGGCCAGATAAAAAAGCTGTTGGAGTAACTGGGACATGAGATGCTAGAGCTTGGATGAGCATTTTAGCTGTGTGGATGGACAGGAAAGGAAGTGTCTTAGAGATATTACACAGAAAGATTCAGTAAGACTTAGACACAGCCTAGGTGTGAGGACCTAGAGAGAGATCCTGCCTGGGATCTGTCTGAGAAGAGGTACGCTAAGGACTGCATTAGGGAGGCTGTGTTGGTGAGTATCTGAGTGTCTGTTGTGGGGACAGTTTGACAGTTTGACCATGTGCTTGATTGGTTGCTTGAAAAGTGTGAATTGGGAGTGCTTTGTTCCAGGTGAGCCTTGAGTGGGCCTGACTGTTATAAAAAGCCAGTCAGCTGTGAACCAGCTGAGTGGTGAACAGCAGAGAGGCTAACAGAGGGAGTTTGCCTGGGAGTTCGCCCGGGGAGAGCCCACTGAGGCTGACATCTTGCCGGCTTCTCTGAGTAGTCACTACAACTCCCGAGGAAGCTCGTAGAAGGAAGGTAATATAAGAGCGTTCAGCTGTTGTGACCTGCACTGGATGTGCCATGTTTGTCTGTACAAAGTGCAAGCTGGTCTCCATATTGGAAGAGAAGGTTCAAGGTCTGGAGCAACAGGTATCGACCCTGCGTTGCATAAGAGAAACTGAAGATTTCCTGGACAGACGTCAGGATATGCTTCTACGGGCACAATGTTCTGAAGATTCAGAGCAGGCTGCACTGCGGGGACAGGAGGACGGTGAAGAAATTTGGCAGCATGTGACCTCCAGAAGAAGAAAGGGGAGCGTCCATGTACCAGCAACGCAGATACAGGTAAAGTAACAGTTTTCATGTTCTCTCCACAGGTACTAATGCGGAGAGTGGACTAGATGATACATCTGAGGGACGGGAACAGAAGGAAACTCCACCGACTGGAAGGCATGAGATGCACTGTCCTAGGGATGGGGGTTCCACGACCACCGCTCCCAAGAGAAGGAGGCAGATGTTGGTGGTCGGTGACTCTCTCCTCAGGGGGACTGAGTCATCTATCTGCCACCCGACCGGGAAAACCAAGAAGTCTGCTGCTTGCCAGGAGCTAGGATTCACGATGCGATGGAGAGACTGCCGAGACTCATCAAGCCCTCGGATCGCTACCCCTTCCTGCTTCTCCACATGGGCACCAATGATACTGCCAAGAATGACCTTGAGCGGATCACTGCAGACTCTGGGAAGAAGGATAAAGGAGTTTGAGGTGCAAGTGGTGTTCACGTCCATCCTCCCCTTGGAAGGAAAAGGCCTGGGTAGAGACCGTCGAATGGTGGAAGTCAACGAATGGCTATGCAGGTGGTGTGGGAGAGAAGGCTTTGGATTCTTTGACCATGGGATGGTGTTCCAAGAAGGAGGAGTGCTAGGCAGAGACGGGCTCCACCTAACGAAGAGAGGGAAGAGCATCTTCGCAAACAGGCTGGCTAACCTAGTGAGGAGGGCTTTAAACTAGGTTCACTGGGGGAAGGAGAACAAAGTCCTGAGGTAAGTGGGGATGTGGGATACTGGGAGGAAGAACAAACAGGAAAGCATGAGAAGGGAGGGCTCCTGCCTCATACTAAGAAAGCAGGAAAACAGTAAGTTATCTCAAGTGCCTATACATGAATGCAAGAAGCCTGGGAAACAAGCAGGGAGAATCAGAGGTCCTGGCACAGACAAGGAATTATGATGTGATTGGAATAACAGAGACTTGGTGGGATTACTCACATGACTGGAGTACTGTCACGGATGGTTATAAACTGTTCAGGAAGGACAGGCAGGGCAGAAAAGGTGGGGGAGTTGCACTGTATGTAAGGGAGCAGTATGACTGCTCAGAGCTCAAGTATGAAACTGTAGAAAAACCTGAGAGTCTCTGGATTAAGTTTAGAAGTGTGAGCAACAAGGGTGATGTTGTGGAGGGAGTCTGCTATAGACCACCGGACCAGGGGGATGAGGTGGATGAGGCTTTCTTCCGGCAACTCACGGAAGTTACTAGATCGCAGGCCCTGGTTCTCATGGGAAACTTCAATCACCCTGATATCTGCTGGGAGAGCAATACAGCGGTGCACAGACAATCCAGGAAGTTTTTGGAAAGTGTAGGGAACAATTTCCTGGTGCAAGTGCTGGAGGAACCAACTAGGGGCAGAGCTCTTCCACCTGCTGCTCACAACCCGGGAAGAATTGGTAGGGGAAGCAAAAGTGGATGGGAACCTGGGAGGCAGTGACCATGAGATGGTCGAGTTCAGGATCCTGACACAAGGAAGAAAGGAAAGCAGCAGAATACGGACCCTGGACTTCAGAAAAGCAGACTTTGACAACCTCAGGGAACTGATGGGCAGGATCCCCTGGGAGAATAACATGAGGGGGAAAGGAGTCCAGGAGAGCTGGCTGTATTTTAAAGAATCCTTATTGAGGTTACAGGGACAAACCATCCTGATGTGTAGAAAGAATAATAAATGTGGCAGGCGACCAGCTTGGCTTAACAGTGAAATCCTTGCTGATGTTCAACACAAAAAAGAAGCTTACAAGAAGTGGAAGATTGGACAAATGACCACGGAGGAGTATAAAGATATTGGTCGGGCATGCAGGAGTGAAATCAGGAAGACCAAATCACATCTGGAGTTGCAGCTAGCAAGAGATGTTAAGAGTAACAAGAAGGGTTTCTTCAGGTATGTTAGCAACAAGAAGAAAGTCAAGGAAAGTGTGGGCCCCTGACTGAATGAGGGAAGCAACCTAGTGACAGAGGATGTGGAAAAAGCTAATGTACTCAATGCTTTTTTTGCCTCTGTCTTCACTAACAAGGTCAGCTCCCAGACTACTGCACTGGGCAGCACAGCATGGGGAGGAGGTGACCAGCCCTCTGTGAAGAAAGAAGTGGTTCGGGACTATTTAGAAAAGCTGGATGAGCACAAGTCCATGGGGATGGATGCGCTGCATCCAAGAGTGCTAAAGGAGTTGGCGGATGTGATTGCAGAGCCATTGGCCATTATCTTTGAAAACTCATGGTGATCGGGGGAAGTCCCGGACGACTGGAAAAAGGCTAATGTAGTGCCCATCTTTAAAAAAGGGAAGAAAGAGGATCCTGGGAACAACAGGCCAGTCAGCCTCACCTCAGTCCCCGGAAAAATCATGGAGCAGGTCCTCAAGGAATCAATTGTGAAGCACTTAGAGGAGAGGAAAGTGATCAGGAACAGTCAGCATGGATTCACCAAGGGCAAGTCATGCCTGACTAATCTAATAGCTTTCTATGATGAGATAACTGGCTCTGTGGATGAAGGGAAAGCAGTGGACGTATTGTTCCTTGACTTTAGCAAAGCTTTTGACACGGTCTCCCACAGTATTCTTGCCAACAAGTTAAAGAAGTATGGGCTGCATGAATGGACAATAAGGCGGATAGAAAGCTGGCTAGATTGTCGGGCTCAACGGGTAGTGATCAATGGCTCCATGTCTAGTTGGCAGCCAGAATCAAGTGGAGTGCCCCAAGGTTCGGTCCTGGGGCCTGTTTTGTTCAATATCTTCCTTAATGATCTCGAGGATGGTGTATATTGCACCCTCAGCAAGTTTGCAGATGACACTAAACTGGGAGGAGAGGTAGATACGCTGGAGGGTAGGGATAGGATACAGAGGGACCTAGACAAATTAGAGGATTGGGCCAAAGGAAATCTGACGAGGTTCAACAAGGACAAGTGCAGAGTCCTGCACTTAGGATGAAAGAATCCAATGCACTGCTACAGACTAGGGACCGAATGGCTAGGCAGCAGTTCTCTAGAAAAGGACCTAGGGGTTTCAGTGGACAAGAAGCTGGATATGAGTCAACAGTGTGCCATTGTTGCCAAGAAGGCCAATGGCATTTTGGAATGTATAAATAGGGGCATTGCTAGCAGATTGAGGGACATGATCGTTCCCCTCTATTCGACATTGGTGAGGCCTCATCTGGAGTACTGTGTCCAGTTTTGGGCCCCACACTACAAGAAGGATGTGGAAAAATTGGAAAACGTCCAGTGGAGGGCAAGAAAAGCAATTAGGGGACAGGAACACATGACTTATGAGGAGAGGCTGAGGGAACTGGGGATGTTTAGTCTGCGGAAGAGAAGAATGAGGGGGGATTTGCTAGCTGCTTTCAACTACCTGAAAGGGGGTTCCAAAGACAATGGATCTAGACTGTTCTCAGTTGTAGCAGATGACATAATGAGGAATAATGGTCTCAAGTTGCAGTGGGGGAGATTTAGGTTGGATATTAGGAAAAACTTTTTCACAAGGAGGGTGGTGAAACACCTAGGGAGGTGGTGGAATCTCCTTCCTTATAAGTTTTTAAGGTCAGGCTTGACAAAGCCCTGGCTGGGATGATTTAGTTGGGGATTGGTCCTACTTTGAGCAGGGGGTTGGACTAGATGACCTCCTGAGGTCCTTTCTAACCCTGATATTCTATGATTCTATGATTCTATGATCTGTGTTGAAGATGATTCTTAGGTTGCAGGCCTGAGTGACAGGGAGAATGGTGGTGGTGTCCAGGGTGATCAAGAAAGGAGGTAGTGGGGAGGGTTTTTTGGAGGGGAAGTTAAGAGCTCTGTTCTACCATGTTTAGCTTGAGATGACAGACATCCATGAGGAGATGTTATGAGACAGGCTGAGCATTTAGTTTGGACAGATGGAGTCAGGTCTGGAGTAGAGAGGTAGATCTGAGAGCTGTCAGCATAGTGATGGTAATTGAATCTGTGTTTGTGGATGAGATTACCTGGAGATAAGGTGGAGAGGGCAAGGAGAAGGGGACCAAGGACAGAGCCCTGTGGAACCCCCCACAGAAAGCTGGAGGTGCGATTAGGTTTTTGGCTCTTTACGGAACATTTGGTTCAAGTTCTCAAGCTCTTCTCTGCAAGCATAAGGGCTATAAGAGCTGCCATACTGGGTCAGACCATGATCCATCTTGCCCAGTGTCCCATCTCCAACAGTGTCCCATACCAGAGCTTCAGTGGGAGGGTGCAGAACAGAACAATTATGGAGTGATGCATCCTTGTCTTCCACTTTCAGCTTCTGGCAATCAGAGGCTTAGAGTCACCCTGAGCACTGGGTTGCATCCCTTACCATCCTGGCTCATAGCCATTGATGGACTTATTCTCCATGAATTTATCCAGTTCTTTTTTCAACCTTGTTATATTTTGGCCACCACAGCATTCCATGGCAATGAGTTTTACAAATTAGTTGTGCGTTGGGTGAAAGCTATTTCCTCTTGTTTATATTAAACCTGCTGCCTATTAATTCTCATAAGGAAACCGTTCCATACCACTGATCATCGTTGTTCCCCTTTTCTGAACCTTTTCCATTTCCACTATATCTTTTTGGGACGGGGTGCCCAGAACTGAACACAGTATTCAAAGGATGGATGCACCATGGATGTTGATGGTGGCATTATATTTTCTGCCTTATTTTCTATCCCTTTCCTACTAGTTCCTAACATTCTGTTAGCCTTTTTGCCCCTGCTGCCCATTGAGTGGACTATCCACAATGACTCCAAGGTCTCTTTCTTGAGTTGTAATAGCTAATTTAGACCCTATCATTCTATTTGTATAATTGGGATTATGTTTTCCCTATGTGCAGTGCTTTAAATTTATAACATTGTATTTTACCCATCATTTTGTTGCCCAATTTTGTGAATTCCCTCTGTAAATCCCCACAGTCTGCTTTGGACTTAACTATCTTGCATAATTTTGTATCGTGTGCAAACTTTGCCACTTCACAGTTTATCCCTTCTTCCAGATCATTAATGAATATGTTGAACAGTGCAGGTCCCAGTACCGATCTTTGGGGGACCCCTCTCTTCATCTCTCTCCATTGTGAAAATTGACCGACTCTGTGCTTCCTCCCTTTCAACCAGTTACTGATCCATGAGAGGTTTTTCCCTCTTATCCCATGGCTACTTAGTTTCCTTCAGAACCTTTACCACTTAAATTTATCATTTTTTTTAAAACAGTTTCTCACCTAACCTCAAGTCTCCAGTGCTTTAAGAATAACCCCAAATAGCATGAGACTCATGATAAAATAATGAGTTAGCCCTGCTGGGGATACAGAGTAGAGAAAAGGTGTTTTTTGAGCTGCATTTTACAGGTGAATTGAGAGAACAGTGTGACTAAGGGAGATGGGCAGGGTATTCTAGACAGCTGGTTTGAGAGCAGCAAAGAGGAAGTGGGGTTGGGAAGAGGTGAGAATTGGCAGAGCAGAGAGCTGTGGGTCAGAGCAGGTTGAACTGGAATGTGAATCACCACATACCCTGTGCAATTCTCATTTACATCAAAGGAAATTATGAGCTGAGCACAGGCACTGATCCAGCAAAGCACATAAGCAAATCCTTAACTTGCAGCGTACGAACAGTAGAGCAGAGCAAAATTTTTCAGGTGAACTTTTTCAAGCTAAACATGCAGTTTCAGCGACACTGAAACAGTTTTGCAAATTCATGTTGATTTCACTTGTTTTTTCCCACTTTTCAAAATCGCCAGTGAGTGGAACAATCCATTATTCGCCCAGCTCTAATAAGCAGTCCCTTTGACAGCAATGGGAGACATGGGGGTTGGATCAGCTCTTCACACAGAAGTGAAAAAAGAACAGATTCTCTCACATCATTTTCTTACCAGCATTGTTTTTTTTATCTCCTCTACGTGTCTTCATTTCTTCATTCTCCTAAACATTTGGGTGTAGATTGGAAGTAATAACTGATGCATATGCCTTTGAACCAGAATCTAAGCCATGGTTTGACCCCTAGGTTTGCACATAAAAATGTTTTAAAGGGGGTGTTGAAAAATTAGAGTGCGTTCAGAAAAAACCCTCAATAATGATTCAAGGTCTGGAGGACATGCCTGAAGTGGGAGACTTAAATAACGCCTTTGAGTTCCCTTATGAAAAGGAAGGTAGAGAGCTCTTCAGTTTAGAAGACAAAAGGTATGAAAGGATCTAATGGTTGGAAGTCGAAGCAGGGTAAATTTAACCTCCTCCCTTTTTTTTCTGCCTGTCCTTCCTGAGGAAGCTGCACCCTTCTATACCAATATTCCCATCCTGTATATTATCCCACCAAGTTTTTGTGATTCCAACTATCTCATAGTTGTGTTTATTTCACTAGTATTTCTAGTTCTTCTTGTTTATTCCCCATACTTCTTGCATTAGAATACAGACATCTAAGGTAGAATACAGACATCTCTTGTCTCTCCCTTGTCCCTGCTATAATGGCCCATGCTCCCCCCCGAATCCAACCCTTCTCCCAGGTCTCCATGTTTTTGACTTACCTGTGGGCTTTTGTCTCCTGCCCCCATCAAACCTAGTTCAAAGCCCTCTTCAGTCGGTTAGCCAGTCTGTAGCCTAATCTGTCCTGATTAGACCAGGCCAGAGAGATGACACCCCCACCTCCAATGGCTCCCGTTACACCCTAACTGCGCCTGGGATGTACAACTTCATCTCCCCTCTCCCAGATGTATCTTTTCCCTTTCCTACATTATTTCTCCTCTTTCCTATCCTTTCCCTTTTTCCTCTGTCTAATAAGAAGCTGGCTTAGCCGGACAAAACTGCATATTTTACAACATTGCTGTAAAGCTGTGACCAGCAAGAAGCAGCTAAAAGCAGTGCCCATAACAGCCTAATCATTGTATAAGTTTGCCAGGTCTCAGTGTGGCTGACAAGACCATGTGCTTTAACACTTTTCCCTCCTTTTAATGAATCTTTAATAAAAAGGTTAAAAAGATGTTTAATGGTGTGTTTGCCATGGTATTAAGAAGGCTGAAGTCTCTGTAAACCGAACCCCAAACCCCATTTACTGTTGGAGACAAATAGGGTCATATAAACACCTTTGAGGCTTTGGGCCCATTTATTCCATCTAAATTAATACAACCAGACTTGGGCAAGTCACTTAGCTTCTCTGTGTCTTGGTTTCCCCATCTATGAAATTGACCTAGACTTGAGGTGGCTGAAAGTCTGGTACTTACCTAAGGCAGGAAACTGACAGACATTAGCCTGACTAGAGACAGGAGCCTGAGTTGCCTGAGCCTGTCAGAACCCTTGAGTGAAGGAGGAATGTGACAGCCCCCAGACAGAGGGGCTGGTGAAGGGACAGGAGCCTGAGACAAGATGTGGGGACAATTGTAATGGGTGAGCCATGCTTGTGAAGAAGAAGCAGCCATCCGAGCCCAGCCAGGCTGAAGGTTTGGTTTTTCTTTACATTTCCGTTGGAATTTGATAAAGGACTTTGTGGCTCCGGAAAGGCAAGACCCTGCAAAGTTGTCCGGGAAGAGTACCAGCACACTCCTACCTAGGCCAAAAGGCAACTGGGGGACTGAGGCAATGCCATAGCCAGCCAGGAGGGGGGATGTTTGAGCAGCAACTTTGCCAACCTTCCCTTATTTTTGATGAACTAAACAGTTTTTGAAAACTTCTGCCTCTTCTGTATCATTAACAACTTTATCGTCTCCATCGATTAATGGGCCTATACCAGTGTTAGTATTTCTTTGACTCTTAATATAATCCCCCCCGCCGCCCCTTCTTCTTGTCCTTAGCTCTGCCAGCCATGGATTTTACCTTAATGGCTTTGGCTTCCTTTATCCATTTTTTTTTAAATATCAGAACTTTTGCTTTATATTCATTGCTCTCTATTTTCCCCTTTTTCTATTTGTTATATATTGGCCTTTATATTTCTAATTGCTGCTTTCACTCTGCCACTGAACCAGACTGGGTTTTCAACCAAAGTTGTCCTCTTTTGATTGTGGAATTGAGGATTTGCGGCCATGTAATAAACTACTCTTGAAGACCTCCACATTTTCAAAGAATATTAGGGTTTGAAGAGACGTCAGGAAGTCATCTAGTCCAACCCCCTGCTCAAACCAGGACTAACACCAACTAAATCATCCCAGCCAAGGCTTTGTCAAGCTGGGCCTTAAAATCCTCTAAGGATGGAGATTCCACCACCTCCCTAGGTAACGCATTCCAGTGCTTCACCACCCTCCACGTGAAATAGTGTTTCCTAATATCCAACCTAGACCTCCCCCACTGCAACTTGAGACCGTTGCATCTTGTTCTATCATTTGCCACCATTGAGAACAGCCAAGCTCCATCCTCTTTGGAACCCCCTTCAGGTAGTTGAAGGCTGATATCAAATCCCCCCTCACTCTTCTCTTCTGCAGGCTAAATAACCCTAGTTCCCTCAGCCTCTCCTAGTAAGTCATGTGCCCCAGCCCCCTAATCATTTTCGTTGCCCTCCGCTGGACTCTCTCCAATTTGTCCACATACCTTCTGTAGTGGGGGGACAAAAACTGGACGCAATACTGAAGGTGTGGCCTCACCAGTGCCAAATAGAGGGGAATAATCACTTCCTTCGACCTGCTGGCAATGCTCCTACTAATACAGCCCAATATGTCATTAGCCTTTTTGGCAACAAGGGCACACTGCTGACTCATGTCCAGCTTCTCATCCACTGTAATCCCCATGTCCTTTCTGCAGAACTGCTGCTTAGCCAGTTGGTCCCCAGCCTGTAACAGTGCATGGGATTCTTCCTTCCTAAGTGCAGGACTCTGCACTTGTCCTTGTTAAACCTCCTCAGATTTCTTTTGGCCCAATCTTCCAATTTGTCTAGGTCACTCTGGACCCTATTCCTACCCTCCATCATATCTACCTCTCCCCCCATCTTAGTGTCATCTGCGAAATTGCTGAGGGTGCAATTAATCCCATCATCCAGATCATTAATAAAGATGTTGAACAAAACCGGCCCCAGGACCAACCCCTGGGACACTCCGCTTGATACCAGCTGCCAACGAGACATCGAGCCATTGATGACTAACCATTGAGCCCGACAATCTAGACAGCTTTCTATCCACCTTATAGTCCATTCATCCAGTCCATACTTTTTTAACTTGCTGGCAAGAATACTGTGGGAGACCATGTCAAAAGCTTTTGCTTTGCTCTGCTTTTGCTTTTTCATTCATAGTTTTCTGGCTAAATTTTTCCTCCCAATAATTTTTATCATTATTTTCTTCAACTTTGGGGAATTAGCCCCAATTAATCACTGAAATAATTTACCGAGGGAGTTGGTCTTTAAATCAAGACCAGATATGTATTGAAACAGGATGAGGGTAAGTTGGAAAGGGTTCAGAAAAGAGCTCAAGAATGATTTGAGGAAAAAACACCTTAATGAAGGAGCTAAATCTATTTCATTCCTCCAGGAGAAAGTTAAGTCATGATATGATCTGGGTCTTTAAGTAGTACTGTCATGGATGGTTATAAACTGTTCAGGAAGGACAGGCAGGGCAGAAAAGGTGGGGGAGTAGCACTGTATGTAAGGGAGCAATATGACTGCTCAGAGCTCCGGTATGAAACTGCTCTAATAAATTGGTTAGTCTCTAAGGTGCCACAAGTCCTCCTTTTCTTTTTGCGAATACAGACTAACACGGCTGCTACTCAGAAAAACCTGAGTGTCTCTGGATTAAGTTTAGAAGTGTGTGCAACAAGAGTGATGTAGTGGTGGGAGTCTGCTATAGACCACCGGACCAGGGGGATGAGGTAGATGAGGCTTTCTTCTGGCAGCTCACGGAAGCTACTAGATCGCATGCCCTGATTCTCATGGGTGACTTTAATTTTCCTGATATCTGCTGGGAGAGCAATACAGCGGTGCATAGACAATCCAGGAAGTTTTTGGAAAGCGTAGGGGACAATTTCCTGGTGCAAGTGCTAGAGGAGCCAACTAGGGGGGGCGCTTTTCTTGACCTGCTGCTCACAAACCGGGTAGAATTAGTGGGGGAAGCAAAAGTGGATGGGAATCTGGGAGGCAGTGACCATGAGTTGGTTGAGTTCAGGATCCTGACGCAGGGAAGAAAGGTAAGCAGCAGGATACGGACCCTGGACTTCAGGAAAGCAGACTTCGACTCCCTCAGGGAACGGATGTCCAGGATCCCCTGGGGGACTAACTTGAAGGGGAAAGGAGTCCAGGAGAGCTGGCTGTATTTCAAGGAATCCCTGTTGAGGTTACAGGGACAAACCATCCCAATGAGTCGAAAGAATAGTAAATATGGCAGGCGACCAGCTTGGCTTAATGGTGAAATCCTAGCGGATCTTAAACATAAAAAAGAAGCTTACAAGAAGTGGAAGGTTGGACATATGACCAGGGAAGAGTATAAAAATATTGCTCGGGCATGTAGGAATGTTATCAGGAGGGCCAAATCGCACCTGGAGCTGCAGCTAGCCAGAGATGTCAAGAGTAACAAGAAGGGTTTCTTCAGGTATGTTGGCAACAAGAAGAAAGCCAAGGAATGTGTGGGCCCCTTACTGAATGAGGGAGGCAACCTAGTGACAGAGGATGTGGAAAAAGCTAATGTACTCAATGCTTTTTTTGCCTCTGTTTTCACTAACAAGGTCAGCTCCCAGACTGCTGCGCTGGGCATCACAACATGGGGAAGAGATGGCCAGCCCTCTGTGGAGTTAGAGGTGGTTAGGGACTATTTAGAAAAGCTGGACGTGCACAAGTCCATGGGGCCGGACGAGTTGCATCCGAGAGTGCTGAAGGAATTGGCGGCTGTGATTGCAGAGCCATTGGCCATTATCTTTGAAAACTCGTGGCGAACCGGGGAAGTCCCGGATGACTGGAAAAAGGCTAATGTAGTGCCAATCTTTAAAAAAGGGAAGAAGGAGGATCCTGGGAACTACAGGCCAGTCAGCCTCACCTCAGTCCCTGGAAAAATCATGGAGCAGGTCCTCAAAGAATCAATCCTGAAGCACTTGCATGAGAGGAAAGTGATCAGGAACAGCCAGCATGGATTCACCAAGGGAAGGTCATGCCTGACTAATCTAATCGCCTTTTATGATGAGATTACTGGTTCTGTGGATGAAGGGAAAGCAGTGGATGTATTGTTTCTTGACTTTAGCAAAGCTTTTGACACGGTCTCCCACAGTATTCTTGTCAGCAAGTTAAGGAAGTATGGGCTGGATGAATGCACTATAAGATGGGTAGAAAGCTGGCTAGATTGTCGGGCTCAACGGGTAGTGATCAATGGCTCCATGTCTAGTTGGCAGCCGGTATCAAGTGGAGTGCCCCAAGGGTCGGTCCTGGGGCCGGTTTTGTTCAATATCTTCATAAATGATCTGGAGGATGGTGTGGATTGCACTCTCAGCAAATTTGCGGATGATACTAAACTGGGAGGAGTGGTAGATACGCTGGAGGGGAGGGATAGGATACAGAAGGACCTAGACAAATTGGAGGATTGGGCCAAAAGAAATCTGATGAGGTTCAATAAGGATAAGTGCAGGGTCAGAAGGCCCCAATGCACAGCTACAGACTAGGGGCCGAATGGCTAGGCAGCAGTTCTGCGGAAAAGGACCTAGGGGTGACAGTGGACGAGAAGCTGGATATGAGTCAGCAGTGTGCCCTTGTTGCCAAGAAGGCCAATGGCATTTTGGGATGTATAAGTAGGGGCATAGCGAGCAGATCGAGGGACGTGATCGTTCCCCTCTATTCGACATTGGTGAGGCCTCATCTGGAGTACTGTGTCCAGTTTTGGGCCCCACACTTCAAGAAGGATGTGGATAAATTGGAGAGAGTCCAGCGAAGGGCAACAAAAATCATTAGGGGACTGGAACACATGAGTTATGAGGAGAGGCTGAGGGAGCTGGGATTGTTTAGCCTGCAGAAGAGAAGAATGAGGGGGGATTTGATAGCTGCTTTCAACTACCTGAAAGGGGGTTCCAAAGAGGATGGCTCTAGACTGTTCTCAATGGTAGCAGATGACAGGACAAGGAGTAATGGTCTCAAGTTGCAGTGGGGGAGGTTTAGATTGGATATTAGGAAAAACTTTTTCACTAAGAGGGTGGTGAAACACTGGAATGCGTTACCTAGGGAGGTGGTAGAATCTCCTTCCTTAGAGGTTTTTAAGGTCAGGCTTGACAAAGCCCTGGCTGGGATGATTTATCTGGGAATTGGTCCTGCTTCGAGCAGGGGGTTGGACTAGATGACCTTCTGGGGTCCCTTCCAACCCTGATATTCTATGATTCTATGTACTTGGTAGTATATTTAGAGATGCATGTGTTTTATTAACTCTGTTTTTCCTAGAGCTCCAGGAAGAAATCCCAGCCAGTGTTTCACCCTAGCTGAGATTTGGGGGTGTGTGTCATAAATATAAAGGGAAGGATAAACCCCTTTAAAATCCCTCCTGGCCAGAGGAAAAATCCTCTCACCTGTAAAGGGTTAAGAAGCTAAAGGTAACCTTGCTGGCACCTGACCAAAATGACCAATGAGGAGACAAGATACTTTCAAAAGCTGGGAGGAGGGAGAGAAACAAAGGGTCTGGGTCTGTCTATATGCTGCTTTTGCCGGGGATAGACCAGGAATGGAGTCTTAGAACTTTTAGTAAGTAATCTAGCTAGGTATGTGTTAGATTATGATTTCTTTAAATTGCTGAGAAAAGAATTGTGCTGAATAGAATAACTATTTCTGTCTGTGTCCTTTTTGTAACTGAAGATTTTGCCTAGAGGGATTCTCTATGTTTTGAATCTAATTACCCTGTAAGGTATCTACCATCCTGATTTTACAGAGGGGATTCCTTTACTTCTACTTACTTCTATTTCTATAAAAAGTCTTTTTGTAAGAAAACTCAATGCTTTTTCGTTGTTCTCAGATCCAAGGGTTTGGGTCTGTGGTCACCTATGCAAATTGGTGAGGATTTTTACCAAACCTTTCCCAGGAAGTGGGGTGCAAGGGTTGGGAGGATTTTGGGGGGAAAGATGTGTCCAAACTACATTTCCCAGTAAACCCAGTTAGTTTGGTGGTGGCAGTGGATATTCCAAGGACAAAGGATGAAATTAATTTGTACCTTGGGGAAGTTTTAACCTAAGCTGGTAAAAGTAAGCTTAGAAGGTTTTCATGCAGGTCCCCACATCTGTACCCTAGAGTTCAGGGTGGGGGAGGAACCTTGACAACAACCAGTTGTTCTAGTCTATGGGAGCCATCAAGATTCTCAACCACCATCAATGGCCCACACTTTGCATAATTACAATAGGGCCTCAGAGTTATACTTCATATTTCTAGCTTCAGATACAGGAATGATACATGCATACAAATAGGAGGAATATATTCAGTAGGTTATAACCTTTGTTATGATACCTTACAAGAGACCTTTTGCAGAAAGCATATTCCAGCTCCATCATATTCACACTCATCAGCATATTCCATAAAACACATGGAGTGCAACATCGCAGGCACCATTTTTATACAGGGCCTCGCACAAAGCGTTCCTGGTCTATGACTAGGACTTTCTAGGCACTCTGGTAAAACAAATAATAGCTGCCCAATTTGAACCCATTACTCTTCAGCCCAGGGTGCCCCACGTTTTCTATGGTATATCATTTCTAGTGTATTCCCCTTTCATAAACTAAGTTACATGACAGTTTAAAAACATGAGAAATCAACTCCAAATAGACAACACCATATGGACCTGCATTATGGTGAATGTATGTAAGTTAAGACTGTCAAAGCCAGCTTTTCCCCTTTCTTTTAAAGAGAGATCACAGAGTGTCTTTTTTCCCTTCACACCTTCTAGCTCTGGGACTTACATAAGGGATATGGGGAGTGGGATTGGGGCAGGGGGCAACCTTATTACCAGATTTGTTTGTTTTCCAACATTGCAGTTGGGGCATTTGAACTAGGGTGACCAGATGTCCCGATTTTATATGGACAGTCCTGATTTTTTGGTCTTTTTTTTATATAGGCTCCTATTACGTGTCATCCCAGTCCCAATTTTTCACATTTGCTGTCTGGTCACCTTAATTTGAGCTCTCCTAGTTAGGAAGGGTGCATAGATCATCAAGCCACAATTTTAACTGTATATTAAATATGTTTGTCTGGTGACTATCACTTACAGTGGGCGAGTAGCGTGGAGCTGAGACTATCATACACATTTACTGCTGAGATCAGTTCAGGAAAGTTTCAGTTACCCCCAAACAATATTATAAATTAGTCTCTGCTATACCTTTTAATCATCGCCTCTGTGTGTTCTCATCCCCCCTTAGAAATGGGGATCAGAGAGTTTTTAGTGTATCTAGATCCCAAAGAGAGAAAAACCATTGCCCCTTGTAACGCAGGAAACATGTTCAGTGACAAGGCTCACTGATACAAGTTTTTTTCTGATGTTGTAGCCAAGTTTGAACCATCCCCCCTCCCCTCTCTCCTCTCCTCTCCTCTTCTTCCCCCTCACCCCCCACAGTGCTTTACCTCTCCCCTTCCGGCTCTGCTCACAGGACATATTGTATCTCCTACAGCTGCAAATCCTTCTGCCTTCTACAACAGCCTTCCAGGATGCTGCTGCTGCTGCTTTACCCAGAGGGTTGGGAGCTCCTCTGCTTTCTTCAGCTTACAAAACAGTCTCAGATGCTCTTGCACAAAGTGTTGGAGTGGCAAAGGAATGAGAGTAAAGCAAAGAATGAGTTCAGTCCCCTTCTGTGTGTGTGGAGGCATGCATACAAATGGGTCAGTCAGTCACCATTAAGGGAAGAACAACCTAGCAAAGTTTTACAGGAACTGATTTTGTGGAGATCAGCTTGTCACAAAGCAGTGAGAGGAACACATGAAAAAAATCAAAGTGAAACTAAAGCCTTTAGTGCACAGGAGAGAACAAGACCCGGTCTACACTAGGAGTTGAGGTCGAATTTAGCAGTGTTAAATCGATTTAACCCTTCATCCATCCACAAAATAGAGCCCTTTTTTTTATTTAAAGGGCTCTTAAAATCGATTTATTTACTCCACCCCCGACAAGGGGATTAGCACTGAAATCGGCCTTGCCGGGTCGAATTTGGGGTACTGTGGACGCAATTAGAAGGTACTGGCCTCCGGGAGCTATCCCAGAGTGCTCCATTGTGACCGCTCTGGACAGCACTCTCAACTCAGATGCACTGGCCAGGTAGACAAGAAAAGGCCCGCGAACTTTTGAATTTCATTTCCTGTTTGGCCAGTGTGGCAAGCTGCAAGTGAGCGCAGAGCTCATCAGCAGAGGTGACCATGATGGACTCCCAGAATCGTGAAAGAGCTCCATCATGGACCGAACGGGAGGTATGGGATCTGATCGCTGTATGGGGAGAGGAATCCGTGCTATCAGAACTCCGTTCCAGTTTTCGAAATGCCAAAACATTTGTCAAAATCTCCCAGTTCATGAAGGACAGAGGCCATAACAGGGACCCAAAGCAGTGCCATCTGAAACTTAAGGAGCTGAGGTAAGCCTACCAGAAAACCAGAGAGGCAAAGGGCTGCTCTGGGTCAGAGCCCCAAACATGCCGCTTCTATGATGAGCTGCATGCCATTTTAGGAGGTTTAGCCACCACTACCCCAACCGTGTTGTTTGACTCCTTCAATGGAGATGGAGGCAACACGGAAGCAGGTTTGGGGAACGAGGAAGATGATGATGATGAGGTTGTAGATAGCTCACAGCAAACAAGCGGAGAAACCGGTTTTCCTGACAGCCAGGAACTGTTTCTCACTCTGGACCTGGAGCCAGTACCCCCCGAACCCACCCAAGGCTGCCTCCCGGACCCACCAGGTGGAGAAGGGACCTCTGGTGAGTGTAACTTTTTAAATAGTATACATGGTTTAAAAGCAAGGGTGTTTAATGATTAATTTGCCCTGGCATTCGCGTCCAGTACAGCTACTGGAAAAGTCTGTTAATGTGTCTGGGGATGGAGTGGAAATCCTCCAGGGACATCTCCATAAAGCTCTCCTGGATGTACTCCCAAAGCCTTATCAAAAGGTTTCTGGGGAGGGCAGCCTTATTCCGTCCACCATGGTAGGACACTTTACCACTCCAGGCCAGTAGCACGTACTCGGGAATCATTGTAGAACAAAGCATTGCAGTGTATGTTTGCGGCATTCAAACAACATCCTTTCTTTATCTCTCTGTGTTATCCTCAGGAGAGTGATATCATTCATGGTCACTTCATTGAAATAGGGTGCTTTTCTCAAGGGGACATTCAGAGGTGCCTGTTCCTGCTGGGCTGTTTGCCTGTGGCTGAACAGAAATGTTCCCTGCTGTTAGCCACGGGAAGCGGGGAGGGGTTAGCCACGCGGTGGGGGGAGGCAAAATGTGACCTTGTAATGAAAGCACATGTGCTATGTATGTAATCTTAACAGCAAGGTTTACCATGAAAGAGTGTATCCATTGTTCTATAAAATATGTCTTTTTAAATACCACCTTTTTTTTTCTCCACCAGCTGCATGTGTTTCAAGGATCATAGGATCTTCTCTTTCCCAGAGGCTAGGGAAGATTAGAAGGCGAAAAAAATGCACTCGCAATGAAATCTTCTCTGAGCTCATGCTGTCCTCCCACAGTGACAGAGCACAGACGAATGCGTGGAGGCACACAATGTCAGAGTGCAGGAAAGCACAAAATGACCAGGAGGAGAGGTGGCGGGCTGAAGAGAGTAAGTGGCGGGCTGAAGACAGGGCTGAAGCTGATAGGTGGTGGCAGCGTGATGAGAGGAGGCAGGATTCAATGTTGAGGCTGCTGGAGGATCAAACTAATATGCTCCAGCATATGGGTGAGCTGCAGGAAAGGCAGCAGGAGCACAGACCGCCGCTACAGCCCCTGTGTAACTAACCGTCCTCCTCCCCAAGTTCTATAGCCTCCTCACCCAGATGCCCAAGAACACGGTGGGGGGTTCTCCGGCGACCCAGCCACTCCACCCCAGAGGATTGCCCAAGCAACAGAAGGCTGGCATTCAATCAGTTTTAAAGTTTTAAACTTTTAAAGTGCTGTGTGGCCTTGTCCTTCCCTACTCCACCACCCCACCCAGTGCTTTCCTCCTCCACCACCCCTCCCGGGCTACCTTGGCAGTTATCCCCCTATTTGTGTGATGAATTAATAAAGAATGCATGAATGTGAAGCAACAATGACTTTATTGCCTCTGTGAGCAGTGATTGAATGGGGGAGGGGCGGGTGGTTAGCTTGCAGGGAAGTAGAGTGAACCAAGTTGGTGGGGGGGTTTCATCAAAGAGAAACAAACAGAACTTTCACACCGTAGCCTGGCCAGTCATGAAACTAGTTTTCAAAGCTTCTCTGATGTGTACCGCGCCCTCCTGTGCTCTTCTAACCACCATGGTGTCTGTCTGTGCATAACCAGCGGCCAGGCAATTTGCCTCAACCTTCCACCCCGCCATAAACATCTCCCCCTTACTCTCACAGATATTGTGGAGCGCACAGCAAGTAGTAATAACAATGGGAATATTGGTTTTGCTGAGGTCTGACCAAGTCAGTGAGCTGCACCAGCACGCTTTTAAACATCCAAATGCACATTCTACCACCATTCTGCACTTGCTCAGCCTGCAGTTGAACAGCTCCTGACTACTGTCCAGGCTGCCTGTGTACGGCTTCATGAGCCATGGCATTAAGGGGTAGGCTGGGTCCCCAAGGATACATATAGGCATTTCAACATCCCCAACTGTTATTTTCTGGTCTGGGAATAAAGTCCCTTCCTGCAGCTTTTGAAACAGACCAGAGTTCCTGAAGATGCGAGCGTCATGCACCTTTCCCGGCCATCCCACGTTGATGTTGGTGAAACGTCCCTTGTGATCCACCAGAGCTTGCAGCACTATCGAAAAGTACCCCTTGCGGTTTATGTACTCGCCGGCTTGGTGCTCCGGTGCCAAGATAGGGATATGGGTTCCGTCTATGATTCTATGATTCTATGATTCTATGGCCCCACCACAGTTAGGGAATCCCATTGCAGCAAAGCCATCCACTATGACCTGCACATTTTCCAGGGTCACTACCCTTGATATCAGCAGATCTTTGATTGCATTGGCTACTTGCATCACAGCAACCCCCACAGTAGATTTGCCCACTCCAAATTGATTACCAACTGACCGGTAGCTGTCTGGCGTTGCAAGCTTCCACAGGGCTATCGCCACTCGCTTCTTAACTGTGAGGGCTGCTCTCATCTGGTATTCTCAACTGTGAGGGCAGGAGAAAGCAAGTCACAAATTTCCATGAAAGTGCCCTTACGCATGCGAAAGTTTCACAGCCACTGGGAATCGTCCTAGACCTGCAACACTATGAGGTCCCACCAGTCTGTGCTTGTTTCCCGGGCCCAGAATTGGCTTTCCATGGCATGAACCTGCCCCATTAGCACCATGATGCCCACATTGCCAGGGCCCGTGCTTTGAGAGAAGTCTGTGTCCATGTCCTCATCACTCTCATCACTGCACTGACGTCACCTACTCAAGGATTGAACTCAAAACCCTGGTTTTAGCAGGTCAATGCTCAACCCAATGCTCAACCCACTGAGCTATTCCTCCCCTCGGTATTTCAGGCAGGACTGAATCTCCATTAAACTTTTCAAGGTGCTCCTGACAGACCTCACCGAAATAATTGTCGGCCATTGATTTCATGGAGGGAGGAGCAAATGAATACAAAACAAATCTGGTGTATTTCTTGTTTTGATCCACTCCATCTATCTTTTACATCTTTAGCTGGCAGAAGACGGTGCAGTAGGACTGCTAGCCACCCTCATCTCCTGGCTGCTCGGCAGAAGATGGCGCAATAGGACTGCTAGCCATCCTCATCTCCCAGCTGCTCACCAGAAGACGGTGCAATAGGACTGCCGGCAGGACTAAAGAGAATGTCCTGGTCGAGTCACTCCTATTTCAGTCCCTGCGCCCATGTCTGCCCAGGGGCTCTTGACCGACCTTACCAAGGCAGCCAAGAGCACCTCAGACATGATGACAACGGTTAGCAGGCCTATTGCACCATCTGCTGCCACAAGGCAATGAGCTGCTGCTGTGTAGCAATGCAGTACCATGTCTGCCAGCACCCAGGAGACGTATGGTGACAGTGAGCTGAGCAGGCTCCATGCTTGCCGTGGTATGGCGTCTGCACAGGTAACTCAGGAAAAAAGGTGCCAAACGATTGTCTGCTGTTGCTTTCACGGAGGGAGGGAGGGAACGGGGGCCTGACAACAGGTACCCAGAACCACCCGCGACAATGTTTTAGCCCCATCAGGCATTGGGATCTCAACCCAGAATTCCAATGGGCGATGGAGACTGTGGGAACTGTGGGATAGCTACCCACAGTGCAACGCTACGGAAGTTGACGCTAGCCTCGGTCCTGTGGAAGCGCTCCGCCGAGTTAATGCACTTAATGCACTTAGAGCATTTTGTGTGGGGACACACACACTCGAATATATAAAACCGATTTCTAAAAAACCGACTTCTATAAATTCAACCTTATTCCGTAGCGTAGACATAGCTCAAGACGAGCAGCTCAGCTATAAGTACAGGCACAGTGCAACTGCACTTGAGTCAGGAGAGCCAGTTACAACTCTTCTGTGGACAGTGTTTGCAATGTGCAACATCGACAAGACATAATTGTCTTTTCTATACAGTCTGTAAACACTTTGGAGCAGGGATTGTTTTTTCTGTGCTGTATGTTCTCCAGCACAATGGGGTCCTGATCTTGGTCAGGACCCCTGGGACGCACTGTAATACAAATGATAAATAATATGAAACAGAATTGTGTACAGAAGCTCTCCGACTAACGCACACGTTCCGTTCCAAAATGCCTTGAGTAACTTGAATTTTGCATAAGTCGGAAACGTATCTCTGACCATTACGCTCAAAAAAACCCCAAGCCCCTCCTATTTCTAACTTACAGAACTTTTTCCATAAGCTAGGATTTGCGTACATCGGGTTTACGTAACTCGGGGAGCATCTGTATCTGTAATTCTGCAGCTGTGGAATTTACTATTGGGCCTACTATTTGCTGCAGAATATCGGCATTCATTCTTAAACCAAAAAAGAGCATAAATGTAGAGTAACTTTCACATTCTGACTCCTGAGAGCTACATTGGTTTTGACAGAGTGTTACTTAAGTAGATGGTCACAAGATTACAACCTTGATCATAGAACCATAGAATGGTAGAACTGGAAGGGACTTTGAGAGGTTTCCCAAGGATTTAAAAGTACTCATGGCCTGCATGGAAATCATGGGATTCTCCCAGGCAGTCTTTCGTAGAATCACAGAAGTGCAGGATTGGAAGAGACCTCAAGACGTCATCTAGTCCTGTCACTTGCACTCAAGGCAGAACTACATAATAACTAGACCAGAGGTAGGCAACCTTTGGCACCCGGCCCCTGAGGGTAAGCTGCTGGCGGGCCGAGCCGGTTTGTTTACCTTGACTGTCCGCAGTCACAGAGCCCTGCAGCTCCCACAGGCCACTGTTCGCTGTTCCCGGCCAATGTGTCATCTGCAAACTTGCTGAGGGTACAGTCCATGCCATCCTCCAGATCATTAATGAAGATATTGAACAAAACCGGCCCCAGAACCGACCCTTGGGGCACTCCGCTTGATAGTGGCTGCCAACTAGACATGGAGCCATTGATCACTACCTGTTGAACCCGATGATCTAGCCAGCTTTCTATCCACCTTATAGTCCATTCATCCAGCTCATACTTCTTTAACTTGCTGGAAAGAATACCGCGGGAGACCACATCAAAAGCTTTGATAAAGTCAAGGAATAAGAAGTCCACTGCTTTCCCCTCATCCACAGAGCCAGTTATCTTGTCATAAAAGGCAATTAGGTTAGTAAGGCATGACTTGCCCTTGGTGAATCCATGCTGACTGTTCCTGATCACTTTCCTCTCCTCAAAGTGCTTCGAAATTGATTCTTTGAGGACCTGACCATATTCCGCTTCTCTCCTTTCTTCTTTTTGTCAGGATCCTGAACTCGACCATCTCATGGTCACTGCCTCCCAGGTTCCCATCCACTTTTGCTTCCCCTACCAATTCTTCCCGGGTTGTGAGCAGCAGGTTAAGAAGAGCTCTGCCCCTAGTTGGTTCTTCCAGTACTGGCACCAGGAAATTGTCCCCTACATTTTCAAAAACTTCCTGGATTGTCTGTGCACCGCTGTATTGTTCTCCCAGCAGATATCAGGGTTATTGAAGTCCCTCATGAGAACTAGGCTCTGTGATCTAGTAACTTCTGTTAGTTGCCTGAAGAAAGCCTCGTCCACCTCATTGCCCTGGTCTGGTGGTCTATAGCAGACTCCCACCACAACATCACCCTTGTTGCTCACACTTCTAAACTTAATCTGGAGACTCTCAGGTTTTTCTGCAGTATCATACCAGAGCTCTGAGCAGTCATACTGCTCTCTTACATACAATGCAACTCCCCCACCTTTTCTTCCCTGCCTGTCCTTCTGGAACAGTTTATATCCATCCATGACAGTACTCCAGTCATGTGAGTTATCCCACCAAGTCTCTGTTATTCCAATCACATCATAATTCCTTGACTTTGCCAGGACTTCCAGTTCTCCCTGCTTGTTTCCCAGGCTTCTTGTATTTGTGTATAGGCACTTCAGATAACTTGCTGCTCATCCCTCTTTTTCAGTATGAGGCAGGAGCCCTCCCCTCTCGTGCGATCCTGCTCGTGCTTCCTCCCGATATCCCACGTCCCCACTTACCTCAGGGCTTTGGTCTCCTTCCCCCGGTGAACCTAGTTTAAAGCCCTCCTCACTAGGTTAGCCAGCCTGCTTGCGAAGATGCTCTTCCCTCTCTTCGTTAGGTGGAGCCTGTCTCTGCCTACCACTCCTACTTCTTGGAACACCATCCCATGATCAAAGAATCCAAAGCCTTCTCTCTGACACCACCTGCGTAGCCATTCATTGACTTCAATGATTCGATGGTCTCTACCCAGGCCTTTTCCTTCCATGGGGTGGATGGACAAGTGTGATGAAGTGGGAATGTTCTTAATGTTCTCTCTCCCAGGACCAAGCCACAGGCTCCTCCACCCCTGAGACTGCTCTCCGCAGTCCTCAGAGGGACCCTGTTACTGCCACCGTCCTTCTCGCTGGTCACACACTCCCAGGGGTTAAGTGTAGCTCCTTCGCCCCCTGAAGCTGCCCCTCTCTGAGCCTTCAGCACACCTGGACCTCGTTAACCCCCCTTCGTTTTACTGCTCCCCAGTCACTTACTGAAGGAAGCGCCATCCATGGGGTGCAGTACATCCCACCGCTAACACCAGTTGTCATGGAATCACCGGGCGATGCCCTGGAACTGCCTCCTATGAAGCCAGTCAGGACTCTGGGGAAGCTTCCTCTCTGTGAGCAGACTGTCTTCAGGGCAAGAAGCTCACACAGCTTCCACGTTCCTGGGTCTGACCTTGGAGCATTCAGCATCCTCTGCCCCTCTGTGCACTTCCCACAGCGAGTCCGCCCAGGCGGGGTCCTGGGGAAGCCAGAGGGTCCTGCCCCACAACTTCACAGTCAGACGTGATGCTCAGCTAGCCTGTAAAACAGAAGATTTATTAGAGATGACAGGAACACAGTTTAAAACTGAGCTTGTAGGTACAGAGACCAGGACCCCTCAGCCAGGTCCATCTTGGGGGCAGTGAGGCCAGACCACCACTTCTGCACCTCCCTCCATTTCCTCCACCAGCTCCAAACTGAAACCCTCCAGCCCCTCCTCTCCCTTTGTCTCTTTCCTGGGCCAGGAGGTCACCTGATCCCTTTATTCTCCAATACCTTCAGTTGGCACCTTGCAGGGGGGAAGGGCCCAGCCCATTAGTTGTCAGGAGACAGGGTGTCGGCCATTCTCTCACACTGGCCCTCTGCTCTGCAACAACCACACACCCTTATCCCACCACCTAGAGACTTTATAAATGCATAGGCACTCACACAGTATCCAGAAAGAACATTAAGAACATTCCCACTTCATCACAATGAGAACACCACTTGCACCTCAAACTCCTTTATCCTTCTTCCCAGAGCCACGTAGTCAGCAGTGATCCGCTCAAGGTCATTCTTGGCAGTATCATTGATGCCCATGTGGAGAAGCAGTAAGAGGTAGAGATCAGAGGGCTTGATGAGTCTCAGCTGTCTCTCCATCACATCGTGAATCCTAGCTCCTGGCAAGCAGCACACTTCTCGGTTTTCCTGGTCGGAATGGCAGATAGATTACTCGGTCACCCTTAGGAGGAAGTTCCCAATCACCGCCATCCGCCTCCTGTTGGGAACGGTGGTCGTGGTACCCCCATCCCTAGGACAGTGCATCTCATGCCTTCCAACTGATGGAGTCTCCTTCTGCTCCCTTCCCTCAGATGTATCATGTAGTCCACTCTCCGCATTAGTACCTGTGAAGAGAACATGAAAACAGTTGCTCATCTGTATCTGCATTGCTGGTACATTGGTCATAGCTCTGCTGTGGTGGTCTGGAAGCACTGGAGACAGGGGTTGTGGTCTAACTCATCCTTCCAGCTTAAGTCCATTTGACCTGTAACCAAAAGACCCTTTTACCAAGAGCAGGAAGCCAATAGGATTTGGGATACAGGCCTGCACCTCTAAATTAGTGACTGATAAAAGCACCCCCTCTAGAAGTGATAAAGAAACACAGCTAAATGCATGAAAAAACCTAAAATGTAAAAAGACAGAGGAAGATGTTTTAAAATATATACAAATAGATCTGTTAAGAAAAAATGAATGTAAAAAGGTCTGTTTGAATTTAAGTGTTAATAAATATGTTTAATTGGAGGAGGATTTGACCAAGTCTTCCAACTCCCCAAGACCCTCCTGATCTAGAGAAGGAAGGCCATAGGATTTGGTATGTGACCCCATGCCCGTAGAACCATGATTTATATGTAGCATACCCTCTAGAAATTATAAAGAACTGCAGCCAAAATAATGAAAAGTTAAAATGTAAAAAAGACAGAGACATGTTTTAAAATACTTGCAAAGAGCTTTGTTTAGGCAAAGGGAACATTCATAGGTGTACATGTTAGCTCACACATGCCAGCGTGTTTTTCCAAGTGATGAATTGGAGAGAAAATGGCAAAAGACTGGAGTATTTAAGATACTTTACAATAATCTGTGATATAAATTATATATGTTTAAAGCAGGGATCTCAAACTCGAATCACCAGGAGGGCCAGATGAGGACTAGTACATTGGCCCGAGGGCCGCATCACTGACACCCCCCCTGCCCCAGCCCCGCCCCCCACTCCACCCTTTCCCCACCCCTTTCCTGCCCCCATTCCAACCCCTTCCTCAAATCGCCACCCCTGCCCCGCCTCTACTCCGCCTCCTCCCCTGAGCATGTGGCTCCCCGCTCCTCCCCCATCCCTCCTGGAAAGCACTAAGCACTGCCAAACAGCTGTTTGGCGGCGGGAAGCACCTCGAGGTAAGCAGAGGAGCGGGGATGCGGTGCGCTGGGGGAGAGGGAGCTTGGGGAGGGGAGCTTGGCGAGCAGCAGGAAATAACCATGCAGGGCATGTGTTGAGATCCCTGGTTTAAAGACACAGTTGTTTTTAGAGGGTGAATATTAATCTTTTTACTAAAAGATACACAGAATTTTTCATAACCTTCTGTAAGTATTAAAAGAGAGAGAGAGAGAGAGGAAGTACAAAAGGTAAGGCACAAGGAATAATTAGGACATTGTAAGTTGTGCCTTCCAGTGTAGCCCATAGAGCTAATTTTACTTTTCATTACATTCAGCAGTAACACAAGGAAACTACAGGCCTGTATCTTGTCAGACATCAGTATAAGCAACTTAGCATAAGAATAGCCAAGTATATTAGGCCTCTGACCGTTGGCTTAGATAAATGGCCTGACAGGTACCCTTAGATTTTGGGGAACTAGGACTAGCTTGGTCAATAACAGGCGTTGGAACGTAATGGTACCAGGCAACTGCAGGAACATGGAAGTGATAGCGGACTGGGATATTTTAGGATAGAATCGTTGGCAGATGTCTAAGCACCAGCTTGCTTGACCAATGGTGACATATCTGATAATGAGTTAAATGGCATTAATACGTTAACCTATAGGATAAATGCACCCCCAATATTATGAGGGTGAAGAAGTGGATTTGGACATGGAAGGCGGGACATTAGAATAAATATTCATGATAGAGCCATGGCCCTATAACAGTGCAAACCACCACGTGGAGGGGGTTAACTTTCCATCTTTTGATCCATCAGCACTATTATTATCTTCCATCAGTTGTGGGCATTGAGAAATCTGGACCATCAGACATATTCAGCATGTGAGAGGCAAGGCTTGTCCTTTGTCTCTCACCACCAGGTCCTCAAGAAAGGGTGTGAGCATGCAAGTCTAAGAGCATATGCAAAGAATGATCCCACAGTTATCCCCAATACTGTACTATTCCTAGCTGTTTATGTGGTTTGCAGTTGTTCTGTCTTTATTATTGGTTCTAATAAAAACCACCAGGGCTTTGCTTTGCCCTCCATGTCATTGTCCTTGCCAAGCACCTTGCCAAGATAGTAAACTCATTGGTTTTAGTTCTGTGTTTCCTGGTTCTGGAACAAGAACCTTGTGACCTTTACATTAATCAGAATCAATTGGCAAGTATTTTGAAATAAATTACCAAAACAATTGCAACTGGCATGATTGTATTATTTTGACAAATAAAATATGCAGAATTTTAAAATAGTGTGTGCAGCATTTTTAATTTTTTGGTGCAGAATTCCCCTGGGAGTAGAATATAAAGTTAAATCCTTCCAAGGTCATCTGCACTATTTGCCAAATAATTTGGCCAGTCTTATCTTGGCTTCTTCCTTGGACTTCCTGCTTTGCTGAAACATATTTCTGGCTCTTTCTTAAATCCCTCTCATTACACTGCTCCAGAGCTTTCCCCTTTTGTGTTAGATCTTTTTGCCAAAGAAAACACTCATTTTCATGGGCTATTTAACTGCTTTTAAACTCAACTTCAGTCATCTTTAATTCTTCCTTCAGTTTTTTTAATTGTTCCTCATAATTATGTGTTACTTTCTTTCTTCTTTCCATATCTTTTCTGCAGCGCTTCTGTTTTTTCTTGAATATTTTTCTCAGGATATTTTTATGTCCCATTATTACAATGTGTCTCATTTTCTTTCACCATCTTATCTGATGAGGTTCAACAAGGACAAGTGCAGAGTCCTGCTCTGCTACAGACTGGGGACCAACTGGCTAAGCAGCAGTTCTGCAGAAAAAAGACCTGCAGAAAAGGGGATTACAGGGGATGAGAAGCTGGATATGAGTCAGCAGTGTGCCCTCGTTGCCTAGAAGGCATATTGGGGTTGTATTAGCAGGAGCATTGCCAGCAGATCGAGGGAAGGGATTATTCCATTTTATTTGGCACTGGTGAGGCCACATCTGGAGTATTGCATCCAGTTTTGGTCCCCCCACTACAGAAAGGACGTGGACAAATTACAGAGAGTCCAGCGGAGAGCAATGAAAATGATTGGGGGCTGGGGCACATGACTTACAACGAAAGGCTGAGGGAACTGGGTTTATTTGGTCTGCAGAAGAGAAGAGTGAGGGGGGGATTTGATAGCAGCCTTCAACTGCCTGAAAGGGGGTTCCAAAGAGGATGGATCTAGGCTGTTCTCAGTGGTAGCAGATGACAGAACAAGGAGTAATGGTCTCAGGTTGCAGTGGGGGAGGTTTAGGTTGGATATTAGGAAACATTATTTCACTAGGAGGGTGGTGAAGATCTGGAATGGATTACCTAGGGAGGTGGTGGAATCTCCATCCTTAGAGGTTTTGAAAGCCTGGCTTGACAAAGCCCTGTCTGGGATAATTTAGTTAGTGTTGGTCCTGCTTTGAGCAGGGGATTGGAATAGATGACCTCCTGAGGTCTCTTCCAGATAGTCTATGCTTCTATGATGCAATCTACTTCTTTGGTGGAGTGTCATTATTTGGTGAAGCCAGTTTCGAGAGTGTTAAGGTATGAATCCCTGACTTTCACCTCGGAGCATATTCAGAGGAATCTGAGTACCTGGCTGTAGATAACTGATTTCTTGGTGTGTTTGGGTTGGTTACTGAATCTATGAAGGTAGGCGTGTTGACTTGTGCATTTCTTGTATATGGCTGTCTGTAGGGTTCCATTGTTGAAGCTGATGGTGGAGTCCAGGAAGTTGATAGTGAGGGAGTGTTCTTGCCAGAACTGGCATGTCTGGTGATTGTGGAGGTACTGAAGGGTTATCATCCCTATTTACTAGGTACAGAATTCACAGTTGCACAGACCACAGTGTCCTGCAGTGGCTTACTAAGCACAATGAAGGACAGCCTGTGGAGATGGATTCACAGACTGTCTGACAATATGTTCTCAGTTTATCATAAGCCAGGAAAGAAAATGTGGTTATGGATGCTCTCAGCTAGTTGAGAGCAGTGAGCACAGACTTAGCCTGGTCTTGTAAGGACATCTGGCAACAAGAGATATGCATTTCTTTGTACTTGGTAAGAACTGTGGGCCTGGCTCTTCACAGTTTTGCACCCTAACTAGTAAGTTATACTTGTATAAAATTCTACAATTCTGTCTTGATTACACAAGAGACAAGACAATGGAGACAAAATATCAATCACCAAAAAGAAGAGAAGTTTACTCAGTAGTTGTGTCCTGTAGTCCTTATGTTACAGAGATGCCTCGAGGTCTGAAAGTTGTCAGAATATAAGAAAGTCTGAGTTCATGTTTGTGTGTGTGGTAAGGTATGTATTTCTTTGTACTTGGTAAGAAGAATAGGCATATGCTTACCACGTGGCCAGAGCAAGATTTATTTCCTTTTATTTAATGTGGGTTTTGTAAATATTGAAATAGATAAGTACATTGTTGCTGGGTTAGCTGTGATTTTTTTTTTTTTTTTGGTCATGAGGCATCTCATCTGGGGATGGGAGAAGTTTTTAATGCAAATTCAGTTCTTATTGTTGCTTTGTGTCCTGGATACTAAAACACATATCTCACTACACACACCAGCCTTAACTCAGGCTTGTTCTTATTTTGAAAGCTTTTCTCCTCCAGGTGTCACTATAAGATGAGAACCATAGGACACCACGAGGTGAAAATATAACTGAGCATTTTAGTTCATTTGCTATGGTATTAGATAGCATACCAAATAGTTTATATGACATATCGAAAAAAAATTCCACATACTTCATTTTGTAAGGATACCATTTCTATGTGAGGAATGGATCATTTTGATGTAGGTTATTTCTTATTTGAACACTGGGGACGTTGGTTTTAGGCTCAATGTTCTCATAAGTTGCTGCTGTTCACCACAAGCTGACTTCCTGTAAAACTCCCAATTGTGTATTTGCTGATCATTGGCTTTGGCTCACCCCACATCATGTATAAACAGAAGGAAGTTTAAATCATTGAATCATTCTCTCTTTTCATTTTAACATTTGTCCTCAGTCTATTCAGCTATTAATCTGACACTGCTGTTAAATGAAAGAAACTGGCAGCCAGTCATTCTTGATTAACACCAGCAGCCTGGCGGACAGTGAAGAAATTGGAAATATTGGCTTAATCTGAAGAAATAATGATTTGATCTTCAAGCTGAGCCTTCAGCATAGAGATAACGTGAGAGAGAGAGAGAGTCTGTCTATCTATCTGGGCAGGAACAGGGGTGAGGAGATGTGTGAAGGGGTTGTCTGTGTGGGCATTTAAGGTGAATTTAAAAATGGTTACAAAGCTGAAAATGCTACTGAGTTACCAGGAGACAATGCAGTGAGCATGGTGATTTTCCTCTGGGCATCAATTCTGCCTCATAGCTATTCCCAAAGGGTGGAAGGGAGCAGATGGGAAGAAATTATTAAAAGTTTTAAGAGAATTCATCAGATTTACAGGTGATAGAAATAGTTAATTTGAACAGCTGCAATAGCCTCTGGGCAACTGGGTCCATTTCTGGGCAGCTATATTTATCCCAGGTTTGAGGAGATGCAAAGGTCTTGTTATACCTTTTCCCCTGTGTCAAGTTTAGCTCTGGCACAGGGATGAACTGGGTCCTCAGACCCTCTCAGAGGTCATTGACCACCCCATAACCTAGTCTGTAGTTAGAAGGACTTCTGAATTTTTGGTTAGAAATATACTATTTCTATACTATTTCTAGAAATATGCTGTTTTGAATCATTCATCAGCTAAGTGGTGAGAATAGGACAGGAAAGTGAGAGTTTTAATGATTCCAGCAATTGATGGGAAGAACACCAGCTTGAATTTTCAGAGCTCATACTATACTATCTAGATCCTAAATCTGTTTGTAAATATTTTTGAAAAAAATGTAAGCTTATTTGAAGTAATGCTTTAAATGGTTAAATCATGAACCATTTAAGATCATTTCAGTGAATTTCTTTACTTGGTTTTGAACTTGTTAATTTTCCTAGTTTTGTATTTACCTGTAGATGATCTGACATACCAGTCACACATTCAATCATATATCAGTTCCAAAAATATACGTTCAAATGGTGACATCAATAGGGATTTTTTTATAGAGAATTTTCTTGTCGTTCAGTGTGCACATTTTTCAAACCAAGCCTGCAAAATGCAAGTTTTGTTGGCTGGGTGTCGATAGAGTCATGATGAAATTTGATCTCTATCAACATCTTTTCTTATTTGCCTTAGAAGAACATGTGGAGTCAGAGTAAAACCCTGAAGAGCTACTGATCTGAGGCTCTGATCCTGCAAACATTTATGTGCCATCTAAATCAATTTGGACACCTCGTGTTGTTAAATTTAAGCGTGCGTGTTAGTGTCTGCAGGATCAAGGCCTTAGCTTAGAACAAGAAACAACCGTGAAGCAAATGAGCAGAGGCAGGAAAGGCTGCAGGAGTTGCGGGTGATAAAGGGGCAGGGGAAATAAGTAATTCAAGCACTTCCGGTTATAGTTACTACATATGACAAGAGGTGAGAATACTTAACATTTGTTACATATGTATTCC
Organism: Lepidochelys kempii; assembly: GCF_965140285.1. NCBI lineage: Eukaryota > Metazoa > Chordata > Testudines > Cheloniidae > Lepidochelys > Lepidochelys kempii. Next base: position 269,458,840 of record NC_136381.1, on the reverse strand, counting down.
CAGAGAAAAGCTACGTTAGACTGGAGTTCAGGTTAAAGAATATTTATTACAAGAATGTTGCAATTGCCCTAAAAACAAGTAGTACAAATTGTGCAAGTTCAGAGTTAAGGTTCAATTTTAAAGGAATCCAAATGTGTTAAGATATGGAAATGCTCAGTGCGAGCACCCAAAGTAGTTTTGGAGAATTCAAGCTCTGCTGAAGAGGAGAGTTAGGAGTTTAAACACTACATCTAAAATATGTAGCTTCCTAGGAGCTACTGTTTCAAATTTAGTTCTCAAGATGCTGTTGTGACAGTGCACCCCAGAAGGCTTTATGGAAAAATGCTTATGAATGTATTTATGACATAACTGGAATATGTTTTATGCTACATATGCCATGTAACATATCTCTGTAAAGATTATGATCGACTGGAAATATTCATCCTATTTGTATGCATGTGTCATTTTTGTACTCAAAGTTATGAGTATTGGCTGTGTACTTGGTTAATTTTAAGTTACCTCAGTGAAGCAGTTGGTCTGCTGCCTGAGAAAAGACTATTCTCAGTAAGTGCCCAATCAAGAAACATTTAAGCCAAGGATGAACTTGGAGACGCCAATTCACATCTGAGCTTTCCCAGGAATGTGGTTTGGCTGGTAAGGAATTCAGTTGTGCATGGACATGTGACTTGCCCATGTGACTCCAAAACTCCATCTTGGAGCTGGAGTCTACACAGGGGGTGGGAGGGGTGTCCACCCACAAGAAAAAGTCAATTTAAACCCCTAGAACACCCCTCCATTTCATCTTCACCTGGCTCAAGAGAGAGCCTCTCCACTCCCAAGGATACCTGAAAGAAAGTGGAACATAGTTCAGTAACTACAGGGGAGTGTGAGTGATTGCTGAACCCAGACTAGGAGGAGACTAGTCTGTTAAATGAAGCTTACTGGATCTCCTCTGAGGGTGAGGTTTTATCTGTATTCAGTTTTATCACTGTATTAGACATAGACTTGCGTGTTCTATTTTATTTTCCTTGGTAATTCACTATGTTCTGTCTGTTACTACTTCGAACCACTTAAATCCTAAATTCTGTACTTAATAAAATCACTTTTTACTTATAAATTAATCCGGAGTATGTATTAGTACCTGGGGAGGGCAAACAGCTGTGCATATCTCTCAGTGTTATAGAGAGTGAACAATTTAGGAGTTTATCCTGTATACGCTTTATACAGGGTAAAACAGATTTATTTGGGGTTTGGACCGCATTGGGAGTTGAGCATCTGAATGTTAAAGACAGGAACATTTCTTAAGCTGCTTCCAATTAATCTTACAGCTGTTAGGGGACATGGTTCAGACCTGGGTCAGGCTTTGCAGCTGGCTAGCGGGTCTGACTCAAACCAGGCAGGGCACTGAAGTCCCAAGCTGCCAGGGTTGGAAAGCAGGGGCAGAAGTAGCCTTGGCACATCAAGTGGCAGTTCCCAAGGTTTCTGTGATCCACCCATCACAGCCGTAGATAAAATAATTTTCATGTAGCTTAGCATTTGGATTTTTCAGACCAAATCTGCAGTGCATGAGTTCTGTTGGCTGGGTGCAGACACTGTCATGATCAATTTTTTTACACGTAGGATTTGTCCCAGTGTCATTGACCAAATTGTCTCCTTCCCCCACTCTAGCACAGAGACCTGCCCACTCGTTAACGGCTGCCCTTCGCCCCAGAGGCTGCTGCAGTTCCAGCATTTGTAAGTGGCAAACTGAAGCCCTCATTTGTCCCTCTCGGGAACAGTCCAATAGAGCTGCAAGAGGGGCTCCATTGCATGTGAGACTTTTCCAGCATAGCACTTGGGTTGCCCCTATATCAGCTGAAAGGTCCCATAGAGAGAGTGCTAGTTCCAGAGTCTGGGTACCACTTTTCTGTATTTTCCTCCTGGCATTAGATGTAGCCGATGCCTCACACCTCCGGCTTACTCCCCCTCTGGCTGACAATTACACTACCAGCCCCACCTTTCCATGCCCTTCACCTGCCTTTTCAAGCAGAGCTGCCCCTCCTTTTGTTTTAACAACTGCTGAGATCTCACTGACCCTTTTCCCTGGCTAATCCCCAGGGTCTGGGGCATCTTGGCTGCAGGGGTTGCTGCTTCTTTACGAGCCTCAGAGAGCTGCTGCCTCTGGGCTCCAAACCAAGTCCCATTTCAGACCACTCCCTATTCTGTTTTCTGTCCCCTGATCCCCTGTGGCCCAGGCTCTGTGACTTCCTCCAGACCTTTATTCGGCACCTCTGCTGGGCTCTGTCCTTCACGCGGCCTCCCCATCCCAGCTCTCCAAGTGCCTGGCTTAGAAATCAGGAGAGTTTTAAAAGAAAGAATAAATCATGTGGATTTTTTAAACTTCCCTGCCCAGCCACAGAATGTGTGTGACAATGACGAGTAGAAACATCATAAGTGCACAGAAAATGTGCAAAAACAAAGCCCCCAGCTCCCCTACTCACCTCATCCCTGGCTCCCTTCCCACATTGCTCCTGGGACCCCCTGATTCCCATTGGCAGGCGCCAGTGGCCCTCAGTCCCCAGGACCCCAACAGATCCCAGCAGCTGCCCCGTCTTCAACTTGCACAGAAGGGGGCTTCCCCTGTGCTCCTTCCTCCACTGAGGTGAGAGGAGGTTTGCTGCTGAGCTCCGAGTGAAAAGGGGAGGGGGCCGCTCCGCAGCCCTTTGCCCAGTTTGAGCCTCTGCCCAGCTCACATCAGAGGGGCAACCGGGTACCGCCCCTGACTGCTGCTGCATATGGCACAAGTAGCACAGCAACTGCGGGTGGTCAGAAGATGACGCTGCAGGCGAAATCCCCGGGCTGCCCGGGATCTCAAGCAACCGCCAAAATCCACCCAAAATTACAGTGTTGTGTGTCGGCAAACAGGCCCCTGCTCCAGAAACTGGGATGCTTGCTCCTGGCAATTCCTCACTGGCTCAGCCACACATGTGCTTCCCATGTCCACCTCCAGCATGGTAAGACCCCTCCTCTGAGCTCTGAGTCCGCGAATTGGTTCTTATTATACAAGGCACTGGTGAGACCTCACCTGGAATACTGTGTGCAGTTCTGGTCTCCCATGTTTAAGAAGGATGAATTCAAACTGGAACAGGTACAGAGAAGGGCTACTAGGATGATCCGAGGAATGGAAAACCTGTCTTATGAAAGGAGGCTCAAGGAGCTTGGCTTGTTTAGCCTGACCAAAAGAAGGCTGAGGGGAGATATGATTGCTCTCTATAAATACATCAGAGGGATAAATACCAGGGAGGGAGAGGAATTATTTAAGCTCAGTACCAGTGTGGACACAAGAACAAATGGATATAAACTGGCCATCGGGAAGTTTAGACTAGAAATTAGATGAAGGTTTCTAACCATCAGAGGGTTGAAGTTCTGGAACAGCCTTCCAAGGGGAGCAATGGGGGCAAAAGACATATCTGGCTTCAAGACTAAGCTTGATGAGTTTATGGAGGGGGTGGTATGATGGGATAGCCTAATATTTGCAATTAATTGATCTTTGACTATTAGCTGTAAATATGCCCAATGGCCTGTGATGGGATGTTAGATGGGGTGGGATCTGAGTTACTACAGAGAATTCTTTCCTGGGTGTCTGGCTGGTGAGTTTTGCCCACATGCTCAGGGTTTAGCTGATCGCCATATTTGGGGTCAGGAAGGAATTTTCTTCCAGGGCAGATTGGCAGAGGCCCCGTGGGTTTTTCGCCTTCCTCTGCAGCGTGGGGCACGCGTCACTTGCTGGAGAATTCTCTGCTCCTTGAAGTCTTTAAACCATGATTTGAGGACTCCAGTGGCTCAGACATAGGTCAGGGGTTTATTACAGGAGTGGGTGGGTGAGATTCTGTGGCCTGCGTTGTGCAAGAGGTCAGACTAGACGATCATAATGGTCCCTTCTGATCTTAAAGTCTATGAACCTGACTGTTGGCTGGATCCTGAAAGAGAACAGGCCCTTTTAGAGGCTTTACGCCCACACAGAATTATTGGTCAGGAGACAGGACTGGGGTCTGCTGTCCCTCCCTTTCTAGTGACCTATGGCCATCAGGTGCACTCCTTGGGGGAGGAGAAGAAAAGTAGCATAATTGCTGCTCATCCGAGTATGTGAATAATTAGTGCAGGGTTAGCCATGCCCTTGTTCTAGCGGGGCCGTGCAGGATGGGTGCAAGAAGCCTTCCACCTCTGTGCTCCCTGCATCAGGCCTTTGACCAGTTCCAGCCCTTGAAACTGGTGGAAGTACATGCTGAGCTGTGCGCTCCGGGGATAGAATCCACACTATAGGCGGCTGGGAGGAGGCAGCCCAGAGACAAAAGCATCCCAAAGGAGGATACTGGATGCACACTTCCTCCCCCCAAGATTATGCCTGCTGGATCTCCCAGTGGAGACCAATGACAAAATGCCAGTCTGTAATGGTAAAGTAAAGCAGAAAACTATAGGCTGCTTAGCCTGGCATTAGTCCTGAGCAAAATCCCAGGAAAGATAATATGGGATGCAACCAGTAAAGAATTAAAGGATGGAAACATAATTAATTCTCAAAAAGAAAAGGAGGACTTGTGGCACCTTAGAGACTAACCAATTTATTTGAGCATGAGCTTTCGTGAGCTACAGCTCACTTCATCGGATGCAATGTAGCTCATGAAAGCTCATGCGATGTAGCTCACGAAAGCTCATGCTCAAATAAATTGGTTAGTCTCTAAGGTGCCACAAGTACTCCTTTTCTTTTTGCGAATACAGACTAACACGGCTGTTACTCTGAAACCTATAATTAATTCTAATCAGCATGGTTTTATGGACAAAAATGAAATAATTTTTGACGAGATCACAAGTTTGGTTGATACACAGTAATGTATTCATGCTTCTGTAAGGCATGTGGTTTAGTCCCCCATCACATTCTGATAAAAAAGAATTAATACAATATCAATGTAGCTCACATTAAATAAAACAAAAATGGTTAACTCATAGAGCCCTAATAGTAATTGTAAATAGGGGATCATTCTTGTGTGGGAGTGTTTCTCATGGGGTCCCACAGGAACCTATTCTTGGCCCAGTGCTGTTCAATATCTTTATCAGTGATATGGATGAAAATATAAAATCATTGCTGGTAAAGTTTGTAGAGGACACAAACATTGGTGGAGTGGTAAATAACAATGGGGCTAGATCAGTTGTAGAGCACTGTAACAACATACTTTTTAACACAGCCAAATGCAAGGTCATACAGCTAGGAAGAAAGAATGTGTAGGTCACACTTACAAGACAGGGGAGTGCACCCTGGAATGCAGTGACACAGAAAAGGACTTAGGGATTACAATGTATAACCTGTTTCACATGAGCTCCCAGAGCAATGCTGTAGCTAAGAGGGTTAACACAACTCTTGGATGTACAAGCAGCAAAATATCAAGTAGGAGCAGGGAGGTGATATCACCTGTATACAACATTAGTGAGACCATTACTAGAACACTGCGTCCAGCTCCTATGTCCACACTTCAAACATTATGTTGACAAATTGGAGAGGATTTGGAGAAGAATGAGGTCTGGGAAACCTGCCTTATAGTGAATAACTTAAGAAGCTCCGTCTATTTTTTTGATCCAAGAGAAAGCTGATCACAGTCTGTAAGTACCTATATCTAGCAGATTAAAGCATAAAAAGATTCAGTGGTTGGAAGCTGAAGCCAAAGTCAAACTCGAAATAAGGCACGTATTTTTTAACAGTGAGAGTAATCAACATTGGAGCACCTTCATATGGGAGGGCTTTCCCTTTACCCTCCCCTCTGGTTCTTGTCACGCAGACGACCAGAAGTCTGCAGTGCAATGCAATGTTTATTGGGGTTAGTTTCCAGCAAGCATGTATACCATAACTCTGAAGTCACAGAGCCTTATTGGTTAAATAAGGTGCCACAGGACTTAAAGGTGCCACAGGACTCCTCCTTGTTTTTGCTGAAACAGAGGAACACGGCTACCCCTCTGAAATAACTACCAGCAACCCCACTGGCCCTTTACCTAGCCAGTTTCTTGTGGATATCTCAGTATAATTAAAACTTGAGGAGGAATTTGAAGGAGAAGAGATTAGTGGCTTCATGTACTGTATGAGTGATCTCACTGATTTCAGTGGGACTATTCACATACCTAAAATTAAGCATGTACTTAAGTGCTTTACGAAATTGGGGCGAGAACGCTAAGCACTTAGCAGGACTGAGCCCTAAGATAAAAGAGCAGATAAAAGAGAGAGTGAAAGAATCAATGACAAAGTGCAGGGTGCATTCTCGTCAACCTGATGCATGAAAAGTCAAACTGTCAGGTAATTTCTTATTCCAGTTCTGATTCCTAATGAAAATGTATTTGTATACATAGAGCAGTACATAGGAATGGCCACACTGGTTCAGAGCAAAGGTCCATCTAGCACAGGGTCCCGTCTCCTGACAGTGGCCAATGCCAGGTGCCCCAGAGGGAATGAACAGGACAGGGCAGTTTATTGAGTGATCCATCCCCTGCCATCCACTCCCAGCTTCTGGCAGGCAGAGGTTTAGGTACACCCAGAGCACGGGGTTCCATCCCTGAGCATCTTGGCTTATAGCCATTGATGGACCCATCCTCCATACCAGAGACTGATTTTCATATACCCACCTCAGCTTGAGTTACTGGCAGTTAGGAAAATTGATATGGCCCTAATCCTGCAAACACTTCCACGTGTGTGAATGTGGATATACCCATTGCCTTCCTGGGACGAGCCATGTTCTTAAACAAGACAAAACGTGTTTGCAGGATCAATGCCTATGGCTACAGTATAGCTTGGTACTTAAGCATATGCCTAACTCTAAGCACATAAGTAGTTCCATCGAAGTCATACGTCAGTAGTACTAATTGTGATTAAAGTTAAGCACATACTTAAGTACCTTGCTGAATCAGGGTCTTGCTTTCTAAAAACTAGGAAAATTTGAGGAGGAAGAAGAATGATGGACATTAAATATTAACAAAAAGAAAAGGAGTACTTGTGGCACCTTAGAGACTAACCAATTTATTAGAGCATAAGCTTTCGTGAGCTACAGCTCACTTCCTCAGATGCATATCGTGGAAACTGCAGCAGGCTTTATATATACACAGAGAATATGAAACAATACCTATTCCCACCCCACTGTCCTGCTGGTAATAGCTTATCTAAAGTGATCATCAGGTGGGCCATTTCCAGCACAAATCCAGGTTTTCTCACCCTCCACCCCCCCACACAAATTCACTCTCCTGCTGGTGATAGCCCATCCAAAGTGACAACTCTTTACACAATGTGCATGACAATCAAGTTGGGCTATTTCCTGCACAAATCCAGGTTTTCTCACATCCCCCCCACCCCCATACGCACACAAACTCACTCTCCTGCTGGTAATAGCTCATCCAAACTGACCACTCTTCAAGTTTAAATCCAAGTTAAACCAGAACATCTGGGGGGGGAGGGGGGTAGGAAAAAACAAGAGGAAACAGGCTACCTTGCATAATGACTTAGCCACTCCAAGTCTCTATTTAAGCCTAAATTAATAGTATCCAATTTGCAAATGAATTCCAATTCAGCAGTTTCTCGCTGGAGTCTGGATTTGAAGTTTTTTTGTTTTAAGATAGCGACCTTCATGTCTGTGATCGCGTGACCAGAGAGATTGAAGTGTTCTCCGACTGGTTTATGAATGTTATAATTCTTGACATCTGATTTGTGTCCATTTATTCTTTTACGTAGAGACTGTCTAGTTTGACCAATGTACATGGCAGAGGGGCATTGCTGGCACATGATGGCATATATCACATTGGTGGATGTGCAGGTGAACGAGCCTCTGATAGTGTGGCTGATGTTATTAGGCCCTGTGATGGTGTCCCCTGAATAGATATGTGGGCACAATTGGCAACGGGCTTTGTTGCAAGGATAAGTTCCTGGGTTAATGGTTCTGTTGTGTGGTATGTGGTTGTTGGTGAGTATTTGCTTCAGGTTGCGGGGCTGTCTGTAGGCAAGGACTGGCCTGTCTCCCAGGATTTGGGATCCACCACACGATCCATCGTCTACAGCCAAGCTCTGTGATACAACCGCATTTGCTCCAACCCCTCAGACAGAGACAAACACCTACAAGATCTCTGTCAAGCTTTCTTACAACTACAATACCCACCTGCAGAAGTAAAGAAACAGATTGATAGAGCCAGAAGAGTTCCCAGAAGTTACCTACTACAGGACAGGCCTAACAAAGAAAATAACAGAACGCCACTAGCCGTCACCTTCAGCCCCCAACTAAAACCCCTCCAACGCATTATTAAGGATCTACAACCTATCCTAAAGGATGACCCAACACTCTCACAAATCTTGGGAGACAGGCCAGTCCTTGCCTACAGACAGCCCCGCAACCTGAAGCAAATACTCACCAACAACCACATACCACACAACAGAACCACTAACCCAGGAACTTATCCTTGCAACAAAGCCCGTTGCCAATTGTGCCCACATATCTATTCAGGGGACACCATCACAGGGCCTAATAACATCAGCCACACTATCAGAGGCTCGTTCACCTGCACATCCACCAATGTGATATATGCCATCATGTGCCAGCAATGCCCCTCTGCCATGTACATTGGTCAAACTAGACAGTCTCTACGTAAAAGAATAAATGGACACAAATCAGATGTCAAGAATTATAACATTCATAAACCAGTCGGAGAACACTTCAATCTCTCTGGTCACGCGATCACAGACATGAAGGTTGCTATCTTAAAACAAAAAAACTTCAAATCCAGACTCCAGCGAGAAACTGCTGAATTGGAATTCATTTGCAAATTGGATACTATTAATTTAGGCTTAAATAGAGACTTGGAGTGGCTAAGTCATTATGCAAGGTAGCCTGTTTCCTCTTGTTTTTTCCTACCCCCCTCCCCCCCCAGATGTTCTGGTTTAACTTGGATTTTAACTTGAAGAGTGGTCAGTTTGGATGAGCTATTACCAGCAGGAGAGTGAGTTTGTGTGTGTATGGGGGTGGGGGGGATGTGAGAAAACCTGGATTTGTGCAGGAAATAGCCCAACTTGATTGTCATGCACATTGTGTAAAGAGTTGTCACTTTGGATGGGCTATCACCAGCAGGAGAGTGAATTTGTGTGGGGGGGTGGAGGGTGAGAAAACCTGGATTTGTGCTGGAAATGGCCCACCTGATGATCACTTTAGATAAGCTATTACCAGCAGGACAGTGGGGTGGGAATAGGTATTGTTTCATATTCTCTGTGTATATATAAAGCCTGCTGCAGTTTCCACGATATGCATCTGAGGAAGTGAGCTGTAGCTCACAAAAGCTTATGCTCTAATAAATTGGTTAGTCTCTAAGGTGCCACAAGTACTCCTTTTCTTTTTGCGAATACAGACTAACACGGCTGTTACTCTGAAACCTGTCATTAAATATTAAGAATCAAAGTATCATTTTCAGAACCTCACTATTGTGGCCATAATCAAGATTTCAACGTTGATAGCAGAGTATTTCTAATATCCTGCTTTCTAAATTCTTAGCTTGGAGGTAAAAGGATGTTTTAAATAAATAGCACATTTTAATCTATTTCAGGGAGAGATGAAAGGGAGGAAGAGCAAAGGAGAAGACATAACCTATGGTGAGAAAGTTACACCAAGAGCCTTGTTCTGGCCACATTTCAATGCTTCATTCAGAGGACCTTCCTCTTCTCTGCACCAACTTTCAGTGAGGATTCCAGAGGACTCTGTTCTGGGGCCCCTCCTATTTTCCCTCTGATCCGATCTACTTAGTACATAAATATTGTTTTATCTCTGGGCTGACAACTCAAAAATCTCCACTTCTGACCTATCTCCTTCTCCCCAAACTAAAGCCTCAGCCTGTCTTTCTGACATGTTATTGTTGATGTCCAGCCTTAAAACCTATTTCAAATGGCCACACCAGAGCCTTTAATCTTTCTCAATAACGCTCTCCACTTTTCTTCCCTTTCTTAGTTACTGTGCCCAACACCACCATCCTCCATGTCACTCAGGCTATGACCTGGGCATGATCTTTAACACCACCATTTCTTCAGACCCTTATCTCCAGGTCATGTCTACATCTTGCTGATTCCTCCTGCACAGCCTCTCTCGGATTCAGCCTTTCCTTTCTGTCTGCTCTGCTAAAACTCTTCTCCAGAACCTGTTTATCTTTCAGCCTCCCCTCTGGAGGAACACTCTTGTTCCAAGCCTATCCATAGAATATAGTATTGCACAAAACATAGAATCATCGAATCATAGAAGATTAGGGTTGGAAGAGACCTCCGGAAGTCATCTCGTCCAACCCCCTGCTCAAAGAAGGACCAACTCCAACTAAATCATCCCAGCCAGGGCTTTGTCAAGCCTGACCTTAAAAACCTGTAAGGATGGAGATTCCACCACCTCCCTAGGTAACCCATTCCAGTGCTTTAGCACCCTCCTAGTGAAATAGCGTTTCCTAATATCCACCCTAGACCTCCCTCACTGCAACTTGAGACCTTTGCTTCCTGTTCTCTCATCTGCTACCACTGAGAACAGCTGAGCTCCATCCTCTTTGGAACCCCCTTCAGGGAGTTGAAGGCTGCTGTCAATCCCCCCCTCACTCTTCTCTTCTGGGGACTAAACAAGCCCAGTTCCCTTAGCCTCTCCTCATAAGTCATGTGTCCCAGCTCCCTAATCATTTCCATTGCCCTTCGCTGGACTCTCTCCAATTTGTCCACATCCTTCTTGTAGTGTGGGGACCAAAACTGGACACAATACTCCAGATGTGGCCTCACCAGTGCTGAATAGAAGGGAATAATCCCTTCCCTCGATCTGCTAGCAATTCTCCTACTAATGCAGCCCAATATGCCGTTAGCCTTCTTGGCAACAAGGGCACACTGCTGACTCATATCCAGCTTCTCGTCCACTGTAATCCCCAGGTCCTTTTCTGCAGAACTGCCGCTCAGCCAGTCAGTCCCCAGCCTGTAGCAGTGCATGGGATTCTTCCGTCCTAAGTGCAGGACTCTGCACTTGTCCTTGTTGAACCTCATCAGATTTCTTTTGGCCCAATCCTACAATTTGTCTAGGACACTCTGGACCCTATCCCTACCCTCCAGCATATTTACCTATCCTCCCAGTTCGTGTCATCTTCAAATTGGGTGAGGGTGCAATCCATCCCAACATCCAGATTGTTACTGAAGATGTTGAACAAAACCAGCCCTAGGACCGACCACTGAGACACTCCGCTTGATACCGACTGCCAACTAGACATCAAGCCATTGATCACTACCCATTGAACCTGACAATCTAGCCAGCTTTCTATCCACCTTATAGTCCATTCATCCAATCAATACTTTTTTTAACTTGCTGGCAAGAATACTGTGGGAAACCATCTTCCTGGCTCATTGCTTCAACCATATCACTCTTCCTCTTTGCTCTCTCACACTGGCTCCCCCTTTTCCACCCCTTCCACTGTCTTTAATTTTATGTCCCTTCATAATCTATGTCTGACCTACCTATCATCTCTCATACAGTAAAGGGAAGTGGACTTGCACCTCCACTCTGCCAATGATGCTAGCCTTCATCACTGTCCAATCACTGATTCAGAAGTGTGGGGACCGATATTGTGCTTTCAATAACAGCAACTGGAGCAGAACAGGCTGAACGAGTTTCTGAGCTGACTGAAGTGATCCAGGGAATGGTTCAGGAGAATGGGGGTAGGTATATCAGTGAGATCTATGTAACTGAACAAAACAGGAGATGCCCAATGGGAATAAATAAAACAGCCACAGTGAAGGATGTGAAAGCGGGTGGTACAAAATATAGTGACGTTATTTTGGGCTTCGGGGTTGCTGCAGTTTGTATTGTTGTTGTATTTCTCCTGATTTATCTCCCTCATTAACACCCATTAATAAAGTTTCATTGCAACCTAACCCAACTGCTTCCCAAACCCTGCCTCTCAGCTTCTCCAGCACCTCACTCTTATGCTAGTGCAGCACGTTCATACAAAATACAAGTAATAATGTTAATATTTCTTCCTTATTAACATTATGTATTATAATAATATCGAGTTCTTATATAGAGATTTTCCTAAGTAGATCTCAAAGTGCTTCACAAAGGAGGTCGGTATCATTCTCCCCATTTTACAGATGGGGAAACTAAGGCTCAGAGAGGTGACGTGATTTGCCCATAGTCACTCCGCAGGCAAGTGGCAGAACTGGGAATAGTCCAGTGGTCCAGCCATGAGGCCTCAATACTAGGTTGCTTTAAAGATTCTGGACCAAACTCTGCCCTCACTTACCCTGCATTTGCAGTAGTTTGAGTCCATTAAGTTCAGTGAAGTAATCTGGATTATGGCCATGTAACTGCTCCCAGATACTCTGGAGTTGCAGTGGGGTAGCTCTATTAATTTCAGTGGAGTATTGTGAATTTACAGTCAAGCAACAGACTACAATGTAGCCCTCTGAACAGAGGTGTCAAATAACTTCAGTTATTTTGTAAATTTACAGTAGCTCAAACTCTGAGACATTGAACGCTGTAAAGTTTCCACTAAAAATTAAATCTTGAACATTTAGAGGTCCAAACTTAGACCTGTGAGTAGATGAAACTCCATTGGCTTCAGTTACACAAGGAATTAATGTGGCCCATTCAGTGTACCCTCATTTGATATTTTGAAAGCAAAGAGTATAAAATCACCAGAGACATGCGTATGAAATATGGTAATATACGGAATTCTTGCTTTAGATAAATAAACTTCGGTTTCTTTCTCAATTAGAACTGCTGCCAAATACAATGGCAATTTCCCCTGAATATAGAGATCAGCATTTGTCCAGTACCTTGTGTGAACAAATCATGATAACATCAAAAACTTTTCTAAAGATGAATCCATGTAATAGAACATCTGGCAGTGCTGATTCAGGGAATGCAATTCATTTTGCAGAGATTTCTGTTTCCAGGCGCTCTGACCTCAGTGATTTTTCAGGACTGGGGGTATAGAAATCTGCAAACAAAAGGTGTCACTCTGGTTTTGATGCACAGTTCTGCTTCTTTAAGTGTAAACGGGTCTCCATAGCCTGCCTGCAAGGGCAGTGCTGTGAGGCAGTTCAAGATGGAGGATGTTCCAGAGACTGAAGCTGGGCTGTTACTCACATCGAAACTTTATATTTGTTCTGATTTTTTTCTGTTTTTTCTTAATCGGAAATAAAGTTATAGAGATTGAAGTTTGGTATTGTTCTTAATGCATAATGATGAAAGATAACAGAATTTGAGAATAGAAAAGTGAAACCACAAATTGCTAACAAAATGTAGAAGCAGGGAGAAATCTTCTGAGTTTCATGTACTACATTTTGCAGAGGCGGATTTGCAGTACAACACAGGGTGTGCTGGCAAGGGGCCCCCCAACAATGGGGTGGCCCCAGGGCCGGGCAGCTGCAGGGGCAGAAGCTTGGTCCTTCTGGCTCCTGTGGCTCCTGCTGCAGGCTCCGCTCCCACCCCCAGGCAAGCTCCCCCTTCCCCGCCTACTGCCTCGAGCACTCTGTGTTCCCGCCTCTCCTCCTCCCCCCAGCGCTACCCCCGCTGCTGAACAGCTGTTTGCCATGCTCCAGGAGGGAGCGGGAGTGGCGGGGCCTCAGGACACTCAGGAGAGGAGGTGGGGAAGAGGTGGGGTGGGTGGGGCCTTGGTGAAGGGGTGGGATAGGGGTGGGGCAGAGGTGGAGCAGGGGCAGGGAAGGGGCCTTGGGGAAGTGGGTGGAATCGGGGCAGGGTGGTGCCGCTCAGGACAGGGGGCTGGGGTGGAGCAGGGGATTGGGAGCAGCCCCATACCCCCAGCCCGACTTCTGAACCCCCCCTCACACACCCCCAGCTCCCTGCCCTATCTGACTCCTGCATCACCCACACATACCCAGCCCCCCACACCCCATGCCCTGACTCCTCCACCCACCTACCCTGCACCCCTCGCACCAAACAGGAGCTGCCCCAGGTAAGCACTCCACACCCCAACCTCCTGCCCCAGCCCTGAGCCCCCTCCCGCACCTTAACTCCCTCCCAGACCCTGCACCTCAGCCTGGAGCCTCCTCCCACATCCTAACTCCTGGCCAAACCCCGCACCCCAATGGTTTTTTACATTTTTTTAATAAAGCGCTCTTATCCAAAGTGCTTTACAATAGGTAGCTAACCATACAAACAATATTTGGAAAGATCATTAAGTGGTCCGCTGAGACCCTCAGCAATTTTCAAGTGGTCTGGAGAAAAATAAGTTAGACTACAAAAACAATCACGGTACCTCACTTTATTTTCATTTACTTCCTATTACTTATGGGAGGAGGAGGAAGAAAAAAGAATGAAAAATGGGGTGGGGGGGAGATAAGAGAGAATGTTCTTTTTCTTGGCTGGGTCCCAAGGGGCAGGGGCAAAAATGAAGCTGAGCACAAGGCCCCACTAACTCTAAATCCACCACTGGCATTTTGGGTAATAACACGTGTGCCCAAAATAACACTGTCTTGCACTGTATAGAAAGATCTGCACAGTGCAAACTCATAAAAATTCACCCTCTCCATCAATGTGAAGAGAGATATGCACAGCATCTCCCACCCCCCAATTATAAATTGCACAAACTGGGTTTAATAATAAACAAAACAAATTAACTATAAAATGCAGATTTTAAGTGATTATAAGAGACAGGCAACAAAATAAAGCAGATCACCTCAGTAAATAAACAGAAACCACAAACTGATCTAAACACACTAGATAGGTAGGATACAAATTAGCAAATTCTCCCCCTGAGTGATAATCAGGCTGGCAGATTCTTAAGGCACAAGCTGCCTTGGCTTTCCCAGGTTTTCATACACAGGCTAAAAATCTTATCCTAGGACCATCACTTCCCCCAGTTCAGTCTTTGTTACCCAGGTGTTTCCAGGTGTGTTGTTGCAGGGAAAATGAGCTCACCTCATGTTGTCATTGTCCCCCTTTTATATCTTTCCCCCACTTCCTGGAAAGCTCTTTTGCTGTGATCTGGGTCAAACAGTTCCCATTGTGTGGAGCTCTCTCTGAGAGGTTTCTATTGCACACAGTTCCTGGGGTAATCCTTATGTTTTTGCACATTTCCTCAATAAGCCCTAAAGTAGCACATTTGAAATACAGAGACATGGTCAATATCCCCAGCTTCAGATACAAAAATGATACATGCATGGAAATTGGATAAATACATTCAGTAGATCATAACCTTTTCAATGATATCTTACATGAGACATCTTGCATAAAGTATATCTTAGCCCTGGTCTACACTGCGGGGGTGGGGGGATCGATCTAAGATACGCCACTTCAGCTACGAGAATAACATAGCTGAAGTTTGAAGTATCTTAGATCGACTTACCTCCTGTCCTCATGGCGCAGGGTAGACTGCCGCCGCTCTCCCGTCGACTCCACTTCCGCCTCTCGCAGTGGTGGATTACCGGAGTCGACGGCAGAGTGTTCAGGGATTGATTTATCACGTCTACACTAGATGTGAAAAATCGATCCCCAAAAGATCGATCACTACCCGCTGATCCGGGTACCCTTAGTTGTGCCATATTCATATCATAGCCATATTTCTATGAAGAATATGGGGGGTTTAACCTGTGTCAGACTCCATGCATAAAAACTGAAACTGGCTCTTTAATAAAGCAATTATTTACAGGGCTTCTCCTACTGATAGCCATGCATTCTAGACTTGTATACACAGACTGACTTCCTGGTGCCACCTCCAAATCCTTCCCTCCTGCAACCTGTACAAATCCATGCATGTTCCCACATCTTTCCATTTAAAAATTAATTGTTTTTATTATGTCTTTGTGCAAACATTTCATTACTGGAAGGGTCAGAGGTTACTACTACATAGCCCATCCTGGGCACATGGACTTTATCACCAGCCCATTGTGGCTGGTTAGGCATCATAGTCCTTCAAGTGTGCTACTCTTCAAACCAGTCTCCCCCTTCTTCTTTGTGTTATTGCTGTTGATGGGGGACTTGATTTCACCCTGTTGCCTCCTCCACTCTGTTGGGTGGCACCCTGATAATCCTCTGTATTGTTCGTATTCCCGTTACTTCTCACTCTCCCACATCAGTCAAGTTGATGGAGGAGACTCATTCTAACTAAGCAATAATTGGCTAAGAGGGAAGGTCCTCTCATGGATCCTAACTGGTTAAAAAGCAGGAAACAAGGGGTAGGAATAAATGGTCAGTTTTCACAAGGGAGAGAGGTAAATAGCAAGGTCCCCCAGGGATCTGAATTGGGACCTATGCTGTTTAACAAATCCATAAATGATCTGGAAAATGTAGTGAACCGTGAGGTGGCAAAGTTTGCAGATGATACAAAATTACTCAAAATAGGTAAGTCCAAAGCTGACTGCAAAGAATTACAAAGGGATCTCACAAAACTGGGTGACTTGGCAACAAAATGGCAGTTGAAATTCAGTTTTGATAAGTGAAAAGTAACGCACATTGGAAAACATGTTTGGGTCTAAATTGGCTGTTACCACTCAAGAAACAGATCTTGGAGTCATCATGGATAGTTCTCTGGAAACATCTGCTCAATGTGCAGTAGCAGTCAAAAAAACTAATTGAACGTTGGGTACCATTAGGAAAGGGATAGATAATCAAACAGAAAGTACCATAATGCCACTGTATAAATCCATGATTTGCCCACATCTTGAATACTATATGCAGTTCTGGTCACCCCATCTCAGAAAAGATACGTTAGAATTAGAAAAGGTACAGAGAAGGGCAACAAAATTGATTAAGGGTATGGAACAGCTTCTTTATGAGGAGGGATTAAAAAGACTGGGGGAATGCTCATCTTGGAAAAGAGAAGTCTAAGTGGGGAGATATGATAGAGGTCTATAAAATCATGACTGATATAGAGAACGAGAATAGGGAAGTGTTTACCCCTTCACATAACACAAGTACCAGATATCATCCAATTAAATTAATGGACAGCAGGTCTGAAACAAACAAAAGGAATGCATGATCAACTTGTGGAACTCATTGCCATGGGAAGTTGTGAAGGCCAAAACTATAACAGGATTTAAAAAAAGAATTCGATAAGTTCAAGGAGGGTAGGCCCATCAATGGCTATTCGACAAGATGGTCAAGGACACAACCCTATGCTCCAGGCCACTGTCAGAAGACATGATACTGGACTAGATGGACCATTGGTCTGACCCAGTATGGTCATTCTCATGTTTTTATTTTCCCCTCGTTCTGACCTTAGCATTGTCTGTCCGGATGTGCCAGCTGTCTGCTGATACACCATAGTTGTCTCCATCATTGTCCTGAGTCTGTAGTTGCCTCAGATGACCTGTGACCAGCTTCAGCTTGGACTCTTGCATTTGCCTTTGCTTTGTGTGGCTGTTCAGTGGTTGGACCTAGACCTGCTCACCTGTCCATAGTGTCTGCAGGTCCTTGATTGCTCTGTTGTCTTCTTAGCTTGGTATCCTCTTAACTGCTTCTGTCTCCTGTCTGTTGGTCCTCTGCTGTGACTCACTCTATGCCTCATGGTAAGCAGGATCCCTTCCTGTCCATTTTGCCTTTGTCATCAGTCTCTTTGCTGTCGTTGCTGCTGTTCCCACCTTCTTGTTGCTTTGTGCAAATCCAGAGGAAGATGTCGTAAGCTCAAATTCCCATTTGTGGCTGAATTGTTTGAATTCTGTTGCAGGGTCCTGTGGCCCATTGTCTGAGACAGCATGTCAGGTATGCCAAGCCTTAATGAATTAATGGATTCCAAGGCCAGAAGGGACCATTGTGATCATCTTGTCAAACCTCCAGTATAACACAGGCCAGAAAACTCCCCAAAATAATTCCTAGAGCAGAACTTTTAGAAAAACACCCAACCTTCGTTTTAAAATTGCCAGTGATGGAGAATCCACCACAGCCCTTGGTAAATTGTTCCAAAGGCTAATCAGATGCACTATTAAAAACGTACGCCTGATTTCCAGTCTGAATTTGCTGAGCTTTAGTTTCTAGCCATTGGATCCTCGTGTTACCCCTGGGTGCGCTAGATTGAAGCGCCCATCTTAATAAGTATGGCCTACGCATTTGTTCCTAGATCTGTGAGCTTATATTTGGAATTGAAATGTGTATTGCTTGCTTGTGGATAGTTTAGCATGTGATCCAGATCACTCTGTATACGTGACCTGTCCTCTTCATATTTTTGCCACACTCCCAATCTTTGTGTTGTTTGACAATTTTATCATTAATGAGTTTACGTTTTCTCCCAGGTCATTGATAAAAAGGACAGTGTAGGGCCAAGAACTGATTCTTGTGGGAGAAACACCCAATCAGTGATGATTCCCTGTTTACAATTACAATTCCCTGTTCTGAGACCTTTCAGTTAACCAGTTTTAATCCATTTAATGTGTGCCACATTGGTTTGCTATTGTTCTAGTTTCTTAATTCAAATTGTCAAGTTGTACCAAGTCAAACGCCCAACAGAGGTCTAAGTATATTACATCAACGCTATTATCTTTAAAAAGAACGAGGAGTACTTGTGGCACCTTACAGACTAACACATTTATTTGGGTATAAGCTTTCATGGGCTAGAACCCACTTCATCAGATGCATGGAGTGGAAGATACAATAGGAGGAGATAGATAGATAGATAGATAGATAGAACGAACATGAAAGATGGGGGTTGCCATACCAACACTAAGAGACTAATAAATTAAGGGTCTTTTCTCCTGCTGATAATAGCCCACCTTAATTAATTAGTCTCTTAGAGTTGATGTAGCAAAAGAATCCTGAGTCCCATTCCTTTATCAATGCACTCGGCAGCTTTCTACCCAAATTTTCTCAGAGACCCTCCCTTGCAAGTAGAAGGGCGCCTCCTTCCCAAAACTTCCTGATCAGGGAACCAGAGCGAGAGACCCCAAGCTGAACTGAGGCAGGAAGCCTGCAGCCTGTCAGGACACAATGTGTGTGTGGTGGTGGGGGGAGGGAGAAGTAATGTTTGGGGGGTGGCAGCCGAGAGGGGACGGGGTGACTGTTCTAAGGGAGATGGTAGCTTTGGCAATGGTGAGGCTGCTTTTCACTGAGGGTGGGAAGGTTTCAGCAGCAGAGAGCACTCAGTGTCCTGTCCAGTGCAGGCCTCAGGACCATTTGTCAGTGATTGGGTTGAGACTCCTGTTATGTGTGACTCTGAACTAACATTCTCACAGAACCAGGTTGGAGAAACCAAAGAGACAGCTCCTGACCTGTCTAGAAACAAAGCCCATGTTCATGGCCTGGGCAACAACTAAGGAGCCGTGCATGAGCTCACACTCCCAATTCAGAGAGAGCAAGGGAAAGAAATTCCAGCTCAGTGAAGGTGACATTCCCCCCTAAACACCCACACCCCCCCTACTGATTCTGCACATGCTTCAGATAGATAGACAGGAAGAGAGACAGGAAGTGAAATTAGTCTCTGGTGGAGGAGACAGAGACCTGCAGCTATTGCCGATCAGAGAGAGGAGAGGGAATGGAAGCTTCAGCAGGGTGTGACTGGAGACCACATGTGTATGCATCTGCTCCCCAGCTACAAAAACAGGAAGAGAAAGAGGCACTAACACAGTGTGGGTAACCACCACGCCTCAGTTATCACACTGCAGACAGAGACAGGAAAGAAAGACGTGAACAGCAAGGTATCTAACTCTATTTCATCGTAAACAAGGTGACTTTTTCCTCTCAGCCTGCCCTGTTAGACGTCCCAGCATCTGACAGTATAGAAATGTATTTCAGATCACACATTTTACAATTAGCATTTTACAGTGTTATTCACACAGCTCTCTCCCATTTCATGGCAGTTACAATAATGGGAAGTCTGCAGTATAAAAGTGGGATGGTGTATGGGGGGGAACAGTGGAAACGGCCAGGTGGGAAGAGGCGTGAGGAACTGGTAAGCAGCTCTCTGATAATAGGTAGGAGAGAAGTGCTGGGTTTTGAGCTCCATTTTAAGATGGACTGGGAAAGCAGAGAAGTCCAGCTAGGTGGGCAGAGTATTCCAGACAGCTTGATGTCAGCAACAAAGAATCAATCCCTGAAAGATGAGAAAAGGGAGCAGGCGGCTGGTAAGGGGCAGAATTGGCAGAGAGGACGAAGCAAATAGGGATCTAGGAGGAGATCACAAAAGTAAGTGATAAGGTACAGGTGGAGTTGTAGAGGAGGCCCCCCACTCTGAATTCTGACCCTCGAATTCTAATCCAGGGCTGTGGTCTCCCCTACACCCAAACATTCCCTGTTTCGTATTCTCCTGTAGCTAATTCCTACCACTTCAACTTTCGTAGGTGACAAAGCTTGCCAGAGAGTCCTGGTCATGGATTTTAAGGCCAAAGAGACATTTTGATGATCTAGTCTGACTTCATGCACAATGCAGAAGATATGATGAAGCGGGTTCTAGCCGATGAAAGCTTACGACCAAATAAATTTGTTAGTCTTTAAGATACCACAGGACTCCTCATTGTTAATGCAGGACATAGAACTTCACCCAGTGATTTCTACATCAAGCCAAATAACTTGTGCGGGAATTAGAGCATCCATTTTACAAAGACATCCAATTCTGATTTAAAGATGGAGAATCCACTTAGTTGTTCCAGTGGTGGTTAACCTCTCTCTTAAAAATGTGAGCCTTATTTCCAGTCTGGATTTGTCTAGCTTTTTCTTCCAGGCATAGGAGCTTGTCATACCTATAACTTGTTATTCTAGCCCTAGAAACTGTGATCAAGACATCTCTTAATCTACTCTTTGATAAGGTAATAGTTTGAGCTTCGTAAGCCTTTCATTGGGAGGCATGTTTTCCAGATTTTGAATCACTCTCATGACTCTTCTGTGAATCTTTATATTTCTTTCCAGCATCATTTCTGAAGTGTAAACACAGTATTCCAGTAGTGGTCTCAACAACGCCATGTGCCAAGGTCATATAAACTCTATTCCTACTTGAGATTCCCCCGTTCGTGCATCCAAGGATCCCAATAGCTCATTTGGCCACATCTTTGCACTGGAAGCTCATGTTCAGTTGATTCTCTAACATGGACCCCCAGTCCTTTTCAGAGATGGTACTTCTTTCATATCATCCCCCATCCTGTAAATATGGCCTACGTTCTTTGTTCCTAGATGCTTGTCCTTCCATTTGGCCACATAAAATGCATGCTGTTTGATTGTACCCAGTATATGAAGTGATACAGATTGCTCCATAACACGGACCTGTCCTCATGTTATTTCACTTCACTGATCTCAGTTATATGCAAATTTTACCAATAGTTGTATTGTATTTTCTGCCAGATCACTGGAAAAACTCATAAATAGTCTTGGGCCAAGAACCCATCCCTCCAGTACCCAACTAGCAACATACCCTGTTCTGAGGTCCAGAGGAAGGTGAGAGGTACTCCTGTTGAAAGTCTCTGGTTGAAGACAAAAGCGGGGTGGAAAGCAGGGGTGATGTCATTGTAGGGGGGGGTCTCCTATAGGTCACCCAATCAGAACAAGGAGGAAGTGGATGAGGCATTTGTAGAACAAACAACAGACTTATCCAAAGCATGGCTAGTGAACAGGAGGGGCCAACAGGGGGATTTTGCAAGGGAGTTCTCCAGGTGAAGGAGGAGTGACGAGGTGACCCTTGAGGTGAGTTTGTTGTCTGTTTGTTTGTATGTGGTGTGCTTGCGTAGTGTGTGACTGCTGGATTAGAGTATAATATGGTCTGTTTGAGGGCTGTGAGCTGAGCCAAGCAATCTGCCAGGATAGGCTGAGAGTTTACTAATGAGCCTGCCATCCTTCGATCCCTAATACCTTTAGGATCCCTTGGCAAGGGGGCAGAGCTAACTCAAGGAGAACAGAGGTTTAAAAAGCCAGCTCCTCAGCAAACAGGGGAGTTTTGCAAGGGAGTGTGAGACACAGATACACCTAACAAACATACTCTAAATTTGGACCAATAACCCCCCAAAACACAACGAATAAACACAGCCCCCACCCCACACCAGGGTAAATGTAATGCAGGCAGAGTCCAGCAGCAGAGCGGGGGCTATCCAGCGTATTGCTCTGAATGCAGCAGGTAGAAGTTCCTGCCTTGTGGGCAGGTGGCCTATGTGTGCATTCAGTGAAAGCTGCTCCTGGCCCACTGAGACTGCATACGTGCTCTGGAGGCCAGAGTGGCTGAACTGGAGGAGCTAAGAGAGACAGAGGAGTATAGATGAGACTTTCAGGGACACAGTAGCATGGTCCTATCCCCGGTCTGACAGCCTCTGTGCTGCTGAAGGGGATGAAAGCCTCAGGGAAGCAGAACATGAAGCTAGAGTGGAGAGAAATGATCCCCATGGTTTTGGTACTTGAAAGTACCAATAACATAGGGAAAGGTAGGAGAGGAGTCCTGGAGTCCAGATTTAGACTGCTAGGTAAGGATTAAAGACCAGGACCTTCATGGTAACATTCTCTGAGATGCTCCCAGTTCCAGGTGGAGGGCCAGTTACACAGGCAGAATTGTAGGGTCTCAATGTATGGGGAATGAGATGATGATGATGTAGGGAGGAGGGGTTTAGGTTTATTAGGAACTGGGGAACCTTTTGGGAAAGGAAGGGCCTATACTGGAACAAGGGGCTCCACCCAAAACCCCCAAGCTGGATTTTGGAGATGTTTAAGAGCAGTTTAGACAAACCGTCAGGGATGATCTAGATACTACTTAGTCATGCAATGAGTGCAGGAGGCTGGACTAGTTGACCTCGTGAGGTCCCTCCCAGTCCAACAATTCTATTAGATCTATTTTCTTGGCTCCCTGCAGTGCAGAGCTCAGGTCAGGTGAATGCCCCAAGCTCTGGGCTCTCCCTTTCACTAACCTGCCAGCTCAAATCCAGGCTGGCAAGAAAGGGAAGCTTGGCTGAAATGAACCAACCCCAGCTGACCTGGGCTGCAGTGTACAGAGCGCCCTGCCCAACAAGCAGAGGGCACCCTCCTGATGATGGCTGTGTGCTGTTGTGGTTGTTTCTGCTTGGAGGCAGCAGTGATAGTTATGGAAAGCAACATGCAGAAAGCTGTAGTATTTAAGCAATAATAATTTTTGCAGTCTATCCGAAACAGACGTCAAAACACAAAGCAGCCCATGCTCAGCGATTCCAAGAGGAGTGGCAGTCTCAGGGGCAGTTTAAGTTTGATTTGTGAAAACAGCTGGGCAGCTAACCTCAGGCCAAGCCAGGGGAAGGAGTAAAGAGGAGCTGAAATCAAGCTGCCTCCACCTTTGATCCTACTACGGAGCAGCGAGAAAGATCATCTGGACAAAAACAAGCCCCGGCTAATGTGCTGCTCTCTCCAAAGTGCGCCTGGCTTTCGCAAAACGTTGAATTAGCCTCCACAACCTTCCTTTCCTCCCCTGCAGACTACAGTGATCTCAGCCCAAGAAGCCCTGGAATGTGATTCCTCCCGAGGACATGCTCAATTCAGATGTAATGACATTGACTTGGGGTGCAACAGAATGTAGTGAGGAGAGCATGGAATGGATTGTATTAACACTAGTGAGCTGCTCGTGAATGATTTTATGACTCAACATATTGGTGACTTCTTTCTCCGAATGTCATTGTAATCGGCAAAGTCGCTAGCTTTGTCGCTGGTCACTTTGACACTTCTTTCCTCGCTAGGGATATCAAAAAGTCACTAAATCTAGTGACCAAGTAGCTAAGTTGGCAAAACTCCTGTATGGATACCCACTCTAGACTCCAGGCTCATCAACCATTGCGTCTCTTGACTAGATACCTATATCTCCGTCCCTCCTGACAGGTATTTCCAGGCAGCACAGTCCCCTGACTCTACTGTGACGTTCTTTGCCCAGCAAAGTCAGACTGCCTAAGCAGACCTGCTTTGCTTTTCTCCTCAGAAAACAGTGTAATTACCCACAGTTAAGTTACTACTCAGGTCGTTCTAAGCAAGAACATTTATTGTTAAGGTAAAATCGTTACAGGTAAAACATGTTAAAACAATAAAAGAACTGACACATATGCTAATAAACTTACCAGAGATCACCCTAACTCCAACCAGGTCTCTGACCAGGGAACAGTCCTTCAAACCGCACTCATGGGTTTTTTGTTGTCCCAAGCTCCTAACAGTTTATACTCAGAACAAGCACATTCATGGGTAATGGGGCCTCAGAGGCCAAACTCCTTCCAAGCTTTCCTAAGGATTGGGGCCCTCCATGGATCAAAGGCCTTGTCTATTTGCTGGATCAGGAAGAAGGCTCTGAGTCAGTTTAAACTCAGGTTATTGTCTCATCTTTGACTTCTGGACTCTAGAGAATCCAGCTGGAACCAATCGATGTGAGTATTTCAAGGGGGTGGTGCCTCTTGGGAGGTGTTACAACCTGAGTGTATTTGCCTAATCACTTCCCACTGTTGTTAGTTCCTGGAGGGATTTTGGTTCCCCTCCCTCATGGAATTACACACAATCGCTGTCCCACAGTGATCCATGAACATAACGTAGCAAGACTTCCCATAATTCAGTCAGGAAATTACCAAACCCTGTCACAAGAGGCAATACATTTTTGTTCACATTACTTTTGCCTGACGGGGAGGGGGAGTGTGAGATTTTCTTGTTGAAACAAACAATGTGAACACAAATATTTGACAATTATTGTGAAGACAAAAGCCTGCTAGGGAGGAGAGAAAAGAAACATGGGAGGAAGAAGGATCATAGAAATCCCCGAATGCTGCTTCCATTCAGAAGTCAAATTGGGGGAAAGGGATGTGGTGACTCTCCTCCAAGATCCTTCCACCAAATAACCTCGGCTTAGGTGAGTTACCAGAATGAGGCACCACTCCCAGTGTATTGTGCAAAATCTGATGGTGTGTATCACTGGGCTCCACTAAGCTCAACGAGCTTGGTATCCGCATGGAAGAGCTTGACGATACCCAAGGATTTTCTGGGCTCCTTGGGTTTGACTCCTTGACTGGGGGAAAAAGTGATGACATCTCCCAAATGTCACCCCCTTGTCTCACCAAAATGAGACATCACTCACCGGAAACGGTGCACATTTGTGACTCTCGCTTTTCTTCTTACACTGGGAGTGAAAGTTGGCTATGCTGACATTTAAATCGCTGTGACTGGGCATCTGAGCTTAATAACCCTAAAAACTAAAACTTTGTGCTTTATTTCTAGTCTGAATGGTTGTAAATTCAGCTTCCAGTCATTGGATCACATATATATATTCTTCTAGATCAGTGGTTCTCAAACTTTTTTTTTCCCATGGACTACTTGAAAATTGCTGAGAGTCTCACTGGACCACTTCATGATCCTTTCAGATTTTGTTTGGACCATTAGCTAACTATTGTAAAGCGCTTTGGATAAAAGCGCTGTCTGTAAAAACCCCTTAATAATAATGAGCTATCCCTCTCGCATGCACATAGCTGAGCTTTAACAAATCTAGGAATCAACTAGGAGCAGTCATGCTTTCATTGCAAATATTCATACAACATTTTCTTGCTCTGCTCTGTAGAGCCCCTCACGGATACAAAATGTATATCTGTGGACGCGATAATCAGATATTAGCGAAGCTTCAGGGCTCTGCTGGGAACCACAGTGGAGAAAGCAGGAGAATGTCGGCCCACCACTCCCAGGAACCAGCGCCCCGTGCCGGCAGCTCTCCGGCGTGGCTGTACCCGCCCCCGGCCCCGCTCACTGGGGCTGGAACCAGGCTCACCGACAGCTGTCCCTATTCGCACTAGTGTGTGCGAGCGGCTTGCACACCGCTGGAGAGGAAACGCAGACGGCTGAGTGGACGGGATGACTGTCCAGGCTGGGGGCGGCACAGCCATGCTGGAGGAGCTGCTGGTGCAGGGCCCTGGCTTCTGGAGCGACGGCCCAACATGCTGCCGCTTTCGCTGCTGCAATTCACTGTCGAGTCCTGCAGCTCCGCGGATCTGTGATTTAGATCCGGGGTGTCATAAATATAAATATTAAAATCCCACCTGGCCAGAGGAAAAATCCTCTCACCTGTAAAGGGTTAAGAAGCTAAAGGTAACCCCGCTGGCACCTGACCAAAATGACCAATGAGGAGACAAGACACTTTCAAAAGCTGAGAGGAGGGAGAGAAACAAAGGGTCTGTGTCTGTCGATACGCTGCTTTTGCCAGGGATAGACCAGGAATGGAGTC
This sequence comes from Lepidochelys kempii, assembly GCF_965140285.1. Taxonomy (NCBI): domain Eukaryota; kingdom Metazoa; phylum Chordata; order Testudines; family Cheloniidae; genus Lepidochelys; species Lepidochelys kempii. The sequence goes on along the minus strand of NC_136381.1, from coordinate 269,432,740 downwards.
TTAGAACTTTTAGTAAGTAATCTAGCTAGGTATGTGTTAGATTATGACAGGTTTCAGAGTAACAGGTTTCAGGTATGTGTTAGATTATGATTTCTTTAAATGGCTGAGAAAAGAATTGTGCTGAATAGAATAACTATTTCTGTCTGTGTATCTTTTTTGTAACTTAAGGTTTTGCCTAGAGGGGTTCTCTGTGTTTTGAATCTAATTACCCTGTAAGGTATCTACCATCCTGATTTTACAGAGGGGATTCCTTTACTTCTATTTACTCCTATTTCTATTAAAAGTCTTCTTGTAAGAAAACTGAATGCTTTTTCATTGTTCTCAGATCCAAGGGTTTGGGTCTGTGGTCACCTATGCAAATTAGTGAGGCTTTTTATCCAACACTTCCCAGGAAAGGGGGGGTGCAAGTATTGGGAGGATTGTTCATTGTTCTTAATATCCAAGGGTCTGGGTCTGTAGTCACCTAGGCAAATTGGTGAGGCTTTTTACCAAACCTTGTCCAGAAAGTGGGGTGCAAGGTTTTGGGAAGTATTTTGGGGGGAAAGATGTTTCCAAACAGCTCTTCCCCAGTAACCAGTATTTGTTTGGTGGTGGTAGCAGCCAATCCAAGGACAACGGGTGGAATATTTTGTACCTTAGGGAAGTTTTTGACCTAAGCTGGTAAAGATAAGCTTAGGAGGTTTTTATGCAGGTCCCCATATCTGTACCCTAGCATTCAGAGTGGGGGAGGAACCTTGACAGGTCCCATATGAGGAGAGATTAAAGAGGCTAGGACTTTTCAGCTTGGAAAAGAGGAAACTAAGGGGGGATATGATAGAGGTCTATAAAATCATGAGTGGTGTGGAGAAAGTGAATAAGGAAAAGTTATTTACTTGTTCCCATAATATAAGAACTAGGGGCCACCAAATGAAATTAATGGGCAGAGGGTTTAAAACAAATAAAAGGAAGTTCTTCTTCATACAGTGCACAGTCAACCTGTGGAACTCCTTGCCCGAGGAGGTTGTGAAGGTTAGGACTATAACAGGATTTAAAAGAGAACTGGATAAATTCATGGAGGTTGAGTCCATTAATGGCTATTAGCCAGGATGGATAAGTGTGGCGGGGCGAGGCTCACCCCTGTGGCGCCTCCTGCTGGTTGTCCAGGGAATTAGCTCTTCCAGCCTCTGGAGTGCCCCCTGCAGGCCACTGTCTTGCCCATCGCTGGCCCCCGTGTCCCTCCCAGACCCCAGTGCCCTTTTACCTGGGATGCTGCACCCTGGCTACCCCCACCATCTGCCTCGGGGTCTCCCCTTCCTGGAGAACCCCCCAACCCACTATCCCCACCTTGCCTCAATCTATGGGCTACTGCTAGTCATCATCAAGCTCCTGCTCCCTGGGGCAGACTGCAGTGTAAGAGCCAGTCATCACAGGCAAGGGGTTTTTGGCCTGCTGCTCTTGCCTACCCTGGGCTATCCCCTGCAACCCCAGTACTTCTCTGGGCCCTGGATCAGGCCCTGTGGCCAGGGGATTGTCAGCTTGGAGCCTCCCTGCTCCTCTGGCCCTTCCTCAGCCCTGCTTCAGTCTCAGTATCCTTTTTTCAGGCAGCCAGGCCCTGCTCGTTCCAAGACTGGAAAGAGCCTTCTAAGCGCTTGGCTGCCCTGGCCTTTATAGAGCCAGCTGGGACTGTTTGGGGCGTGGCCCTCAGTTGAGGCTGCCTCCCAATCAGCCCAGCTTCTCTCTCTCAGCCCTCCAGCCCTCTTCCCAGGGCTGGCTCCAACCCTGTCAGGGAGGGAGTGGGGGACTACCCTGCTACAGTAAGGAATGGCATCCCTAGCCTCTGTTTGTCAGAGGGTGGAGCTGGATGGCAGGAGACAGATCACTAGATCATTACCTGTTAGTTAGTTTCACTCCCTCTGGGGCACCTGGCATTGGCCACTGTCAGTAGACAGGATACTGGGCTGTATAGACCTTTGGTGTGACTCAGTGTGGCCATTCTTATGTTCTTAAATAAAGGGGTAATATATGGAGTGCCATTAGAGCTGACCAAGGATGAGATAGCCAAAAGCATAGGAGAAGATAAAATGGTAGTCTGTAAGCAACTAATTAGCAAAGGAAGAGGAGAAAACAAGCCATCAACAGCTGTACTGATTACATTTAAGTAACATTACTTAGAAAGTAATACTAGGGTTTCAGATATTCGGAACCAAGCCACATATCCCTCACCCCTCAGGTGTTACAAGTTCTAATGGTTTAGGCATGTAGCAGCTGTTTCTAAAGGGAAAACAGGATATGGTAAATATGGGAGAAATCATTCCAATGAAAATTGTACAGAAGGGACAGAGGTCAAATGCAGTAACTGGTGGTAATCACAGTCTGGCATATAGAGGGTGTATTGCAGCAGGCAAGCTAAAACGGTACAAACGACAAAAAATGTTAACAACATATCTCCTGTGGAAGCTGTAAGGAGCCTCTCAAATGTCAGTGGAGATGGAAGAGACAGTCAGCACAGGAAAAGAAGAACTTCAGACACAGCCTCATTGTACAAAGAATATGATGAACACTGTGGAAGGAGTAGGTGATGACATACTAGTAATGAAAAATAAAGGTTTATTGCATTGATGATAGAAGTGATAAAATGTACACCACAAACTAGGGGGAAAAAAAACAGAAAAAAATATTTTTTCCAAAGGCAGCAGAGAAATACTTGTATATTAGCAACTTGTCAATGAACCACCTTCATGCAATTTTGAATGAAGTTTATGGTGAAATATGTAATGTGCACAGTCTAGCATATAGCCAAGAACTAAAAGAAAATATCCTTGAAATAAAAACAAACAAGATGTCATATGTATCTAGGACACATCGATGGTTGAAAATCTTACTCTTAGAGTTCCAGGGTATATTGCCTTTAGGCAAGACCAAAAACTAGGAAGAGGAGGAGGTGTTTGTACTTTCATAAGGGAAAGATTAAACTATATAGCAGTAGATAAAGAAGTAAGGCTAGAAAATAATGCTCTTGAGATCCCAAAGCAGATTTTCTATATATACAGGATTTATAATATCTATGTGGGAAATTAAAAAGTTCAGAGTTACAAGAAAAGGTGAAAAATGCTAAAAGACCAGACATTATATGTGGTGAGTTAAATAGTCTTAATAAACTGTGGAGAAGTAAAACAGCTGATAAAAGTGGTGCATTCTTAGAAAAGTTCATTGCTGAAAACAATCTAGATGTTTTAAGTGATGGCACCCCACTAGGTTTAAGGCAGCAAATAGTAGTTTTTCCTAGAAATTATAACAGCAGATCACACCTGGATCACCTGGATCGATCGGTCTTCAGCTGTCGTTAAGACTGCACCGATCACAACACATCCACCATTCTTCTCGCACTCTTGCCTTTCTTCTCCATGTTTGTCTGAAACGTTTAAAGATGTCATCTTCCCATCTTTTTGGGGTGGTCTTTTCTATTTTCATGGGTACCACTCAGCAATGATTGCGGTCCATCTATTGTCCGTGAACCGTGCCGTGTGGCCCGCCCATCGCATCTTGTTATGTCTGCTTTCCACGACAATATCTTTCACACCGCTGCGTTCTCTGATTGTTTCATTTGGAATGCAATCCAGAAGGGAGATTCGCAACATAGCTCATTCCATTGCCCTTTCAGCTACTGACAACCGCTGCTCTTCTCTCTTTGTCAGTGCCCACGTTTCACTGTCATATAACATGGCTGGCAGCACTGTTGAAATGAAAATATTTGCATGTGTGATCTTTTCGATTTTTCCTTTGAAGACGTCCTTGATGAAATTCTCCATTCAGGTCTTCACACATATTGACTTCTTGGCCCAAATATACATACTGTTCCACTTCTTCAATTTCTTCTCCTGCTACAATTATTCGGGCTTTTCGTAAGACGTCTGATCACATGTATTTCATTTTGCAGCAGTTCATTTTCAGGCCGAGCTGACTGTTTTTCATGTCGAGTCTTCGTAGCATGCTTTGCAGTTGGTTGGTACTTTTGGCAATTAGCACGATGTCGTCCGTGAATCTGAGATGAGATAATCGTTCTCCATTTATGTTGACACCACTCCTCCAATTGATCTTATTCATAACCATTTTGAGGCAGGCAGTGAATAGTTTCAGTGAAATTGTATCTCCTTGCTTCACACCTTTCTCGATTGGGATGTGGAGGGGAGTTTTGAGGAGAGTAATGTCTGTTGTACATCCAGTATTCGCTTCCTTCAACAAACTGATGTACTGCATGTTAATGGCCTGCTCTGTGAGCGCCTTTAATATTGCATTGAACTCGATGCTATCAAAGGCCTTTTCACAGTCGACAAAAGCAATGCACAGTGGGAGTTTGTACTCCCTCGCTCTTTCCAGGAGCTGGCTGAGGGTAAATATATGGTCGATCGTGCTGAAATTCCTTCAGAATCCTGCCTGCTCTCTCGGCTGTTGTTCATCCAGACTCTGCGAGAGTTGGTTCGCTATCACCTTTGTAAAGAGCTTGTATATGTGAGAAAGCAGGCATATAGGGAGGTAGTTCTTAAGATTTTCTCGATCACCCTTCTTGTGCAGCAAGATGGTATTTGACTCCTTCCAGCTTGATGGTATTCTTCCTTCTTCGAGATATCAACTGAATCTTAAAGTGAGGGCCTTCCAAAGTTCTTCGCCTCCTGCAGAAATCATTTCTGATGTTATTCCATCTTTTTCTGGGGCTTTTCCCTTCTTCATCTGGTGTAGTGTGGTTCGGACTTTGTTAACGATTATTGGGGGGATGCATTCTTCTGACTCTTGGAGCATTAGGAGGGGGACATTGATTCTTTATTTGAACAGTTGTGTGTAGAAGTCCTGGCAGACTTCCTCCATCCCTGCTCTGTCGATTACTGTCTCTCCATCCTTGTTCTTCAATGCTGTTACGCTCAATCGATACTGTGTCAATTCCCGCTTGCATGTCCTGAGGCTCTTGTGTGATTTGGCTGTTTTGAGGAGCTTTTCTTTCTAGAAGTTCTCAAAGTCGTTCTTCATCTTTTGCCGTATCAGCTTGCCACAGAATGGAGTACTCAAGGTTGTTAACAGAGCTCTTTTTCATGTTTTTCTGCTTCTCCAACAAGCTTTTCGTTTCGTTCGAGATTCTTTCCTTCACCTCCTTCGATTTCAGCTGCTTTTATGCAACGTCTCAGCTTGTCAGCAAAGATATTATAGTCCTCATTGCACTTTTCCATCTGGCTCCAGTCAAACCCAGAAATCGCTTTCTTCAGCTTTGCTTCATCGAATGTCTTCGGCCGCTGTTTCCTGTTTGCCATCTGTAGCGCCTTCTTTTCCACAGCAGATATTGCAAGTAAATACAACTGGAAAGTATATAAGGGAGAAGGAATGGGAAGTGATCATTTCCCTATACTTGTTAATTTTCAAGGGCAAGGTAAGGTTGGAGGTGATGGAATTAGCTCCCAGGTGGGCATTTACAAGTAAATGTACTGAATCTGTGTATTATCATTGTGTGAGTGATTACATGCAGAAATTCAATGATAATCTAATAAAGGGATTACTAGTAGCAGCTACTGTGGCCAGACCTAGGATATTGATGTACCGCAGACTAAAAAACTCACTTTCATTGTGGAATGAGGAGTGCAAAATGGCAATTAAAGAAAGGAACACTGCCTATATAAAAGCAAAAAAAAAAAAAGAAGAATGGTGAAGATCTAATGAAGTATAAAAGAAGTAAGGAAATAGCACAGGGAATTCTAAAAAGATCAAAGAAAGAGTTGAAGGAAGTACTGGGAATGGATAAACAAATATAAGAAAACATCAAAAACATACAGGCAAATTAGAAAAATGAATGGAATTCAGACTAACGGTAGCCACATCCCAGGTCTTATTGGGAGTGACAATACAGTTAGAAGTTCTGACAGTGAGAAAGCAGAAATTTTAGCAGAAACTTCTGAGGGATAAGGAATGATGAAAACCAAAGAGAAGTTTTCCACCAGATTAAAGACAATTCACTGAAGAGAATCATGGTCTATTACGTAGTTGGGGTAAATATGAAGATACTATCCAGAATGAATGGTTTTGTATGCGAGAACTTGAGAAAACTATTGATATCAGCAAGAATACATCCCCAGGGAGCAATCATATATGTAACATAATGTTTAAATTTCTCTCTGGAAGCAATTTGAGGGTCATCTTGGAATTATTAACACTCTATGTGGAGAAGGGGAGTGATACCAGGAGGGTGGAAACATGCAGTAGTAATTCCAATATGAAAAAAATTCCAGGGAAACGATCTACAAAAGTGGGTGCCTATAAACCAATTGCACTAACAACCTGTCTGGGTAAAATTCTGTGGAGAATGGTGAATCAAAGATTGATCACCTAGTTGGAAAATAATGGTGTTGGAGACAAGGTGCAGAGTGATTTTAGGAGAGGAAGATGCACCATTGATCCAATTGCTAAATTAGAAACTGAAATTCAAAAAAGTATGAGGCACAAAGGTTTCATGATAGCTGTCTTTCTAGATGTTGAAAAGGCATATGACATGGTAGGGAGGGAAGGCTTGTTGTACAAAGCAGGTGCAACAGGGATAAAGGGAAGAATGGATGGGTTGATTAGAGATTTTTTTTCAATAAAAGGACCATGCAATCAGAGTAGGGAAAGTTATGTTAAATATATATATATATAATATTAAAAATGGTACAAAATAGGGAAGTGTTATCAGCCCAACCTTATTTAATATTATGATAAATGATCTCCCAAAACAAGTATGTGCTGAGTGTAGCCAATGATTTTAGTTCATTATTCATTTAATATGTGATGTTATGATTCTGTTATATCAGATATTCATTGTATGTTAATTAGAGTGAATTTGTAGGACTATAAAAGTATAAGATAGTTCAGGGTTTAGAGGAACTATGTACTAGATATGAGTAAGACAAGCTGAAATGCAAGAACCTGCAGCTTAAAGCCTGCAAGACTTTAGTTTATCTATTTTAAGCCTTGGAGAAAAGAAATGATGACATGAGTGGCTGGAAAATAATCCAATGCCCTAAGATAATGGGAAAAGAAGTATTAAGTGATAGTACTGTGCATAATTAACCAGAAGATTAATATTAGACCATAAAAACACCATAAAGGTGCATCTGTCTCAGGCACGTATCTTAATCATGGGATACAGGTTGTGCACCAATTCTAATGAGAATAAAGCGAACTTACCCAGCCTACAGGAAATTGGGGTCCTTTAAGTTTCCAGGGGACACAGACCAAGAAGAGAAAAGAGGGTTATCATAAATATAAAGGGAAGGGTAAACCCCTTTAAAATCCCTCCTGGCCAGAGGAAAAATCCTCTCACCTGAAAAGGGTTAAGAAGCTAAAGGTAACCTCGCCGGCACCTGACCAACATGACCAATGAGGAGACAAGATACTTTCAAAAGCTGGGAGGAGGGAGAAAAAACAAAGGGGCTGTGTCTGTCTGTGGGATGCTTTTGCCGGAGACAGAACAGGAATGGAGTCTTAGAACTTAGTAAGTAATCTAGCTATGTATGTGTTAGATTATGATTTCTTCAAATGGCTGAGAAAATAGCTGTGCTGAATAGAATGAATCATAGAATCATAGAATCATAGAATATCAGGGTTGGAAGGGACCCCAGAAGGTCATCTAGTCCAACCCCCTGCTCAAAGCAGGACCAATTCCCAGTTAAATCATCCCAGCCAGGGCTTTGTCAAGCCTGACCTTAAAAACCTCCAAGGAAGGAGATTCTACCACCTCCCTAGGTAACGCATTCCAGTGTTTCACCACCCTCTTAGTGAAAAAGTTTTTCCTAATATCCAATCTAAACCTCCCCCACTGCAACTTGAGACCATTACTCCTCGTTCTGTCATCTGCTACCATTGAGAACAGTCTAGAGCCATCCTCTTTGGAACCCCCTTTCAGGTAGTTGAAAGCAGCTATCAAATCCCCCCTCATTCTTCTCTTCTGCAGGCTAAACAATCCCAGCTCCCTCAGCCTCTCCTCATAAGTCATGTGTTCCAGTCCCCTAATCATTTTTGTTGCCCTTCGCTGGACTCTCTCCAATTTATCCACATCCTTCTTGAAGTGTGGGGCCCAAAACTGGACACAGTACTCCAGATGAGGCCTCACCAATGTCGAATAGAGGGGAACGATCACGTCCCTCGATCTGCTCGCTATGCCCCTACTTATACATCCCAAAATGCCATTGGCCTTCTTGGCAACAAGGGCACACTGCTGACTCATATCCAGCTTCTCGTCCACTGTCACCCCTAGGTCCTTTTCTGCAGAACTGCTGCCTAGCCATTCGGTCCCTAGTCTGTAGCTGTGCATTGGGTTCTTCCGTCCTAAGTGCAGGACCCTGCACTTATCCTTATTGAACCTCATCAGATTCCTTTTGGCCCAATCTTCCAATTGGTCTAGGTCCTTCTGTATCCTATCCCTCCCCTCCAGCGTATCTACCACTCCTCCCAGTTTAGTATCATCCGCAAATTTGCTGAGAGTGCAATCCACACCATCCTCCAGATCATTTATGAAGATATTGAATAAAACCGGCCCCAGGACCGACCCTTGGGGCACTCCACTTGATACCGGCTGCCAACTAGACATGGAGCCATTGATCACTACCCGTTGAGCCCGACAATTTAGCCAGCTTTCTACCCATCTTATAGTGCATTCATCCAGCCCATACTTCCTTAACTTGCTGACAAGAATACTATGGGAGACCGTGTCAAAAGCTTTGCTAAAGTCAAGAAACAGAATATTCCTGTCTGTGTGTCTTTTTTGTAACTTAAGGTTTTGCCTAGAGGGATTCTCTATGTTTTGAATCTAATTACCCTGTCAGGTATTTACCATCCTGATTTTACAGAGATGATTCTTTTTTACTTCTATTAAAAGTCTTCTTGTAAGGAAACTGAATGCTTTTTCATTGTTCTAAGATCCAAGGGTTTGGGTCTGTAGTCACCTATGCAAACTGGTGAGGATTTTTACCAAACCTTCCCCAGGAAGTGGGGTGCAAGGGTTGGGTGGATTTTTGGGGGAAAGACGTGTCCAAACTACGTTTTTTCAGGAACCCAGATAAAGTTTGGTGGTGGCAGTGGAAGTCCAAGGGTAAAATAGTTTGTACCTTGGGGAAGTTTTAACCTAAGCTGGTAAAAGTAAGCTTAGGAGGTTTTCATGCAGGTCCCCACATCTGTACCCTAGAGTTCAGAGTGGGGAAGGAACCTTGACAATGGTGGACGCTTTTATGGACACGCACAGAATGTAGGTGTAGACAAAATCACATTATAAAAAAGGCAAACCCTTCCCTAAGCACCCTGCCGCCACTTGCACGCTGGGATAGCAACCACAATGCCCTGCTCTCTGTGGCGTTGCAAGAGCTGCTCATGTGGCCGTGTGCCACAGTCACAAGGAGCACAGTGTGAACACCCAACAGCGCTTTCCCTGCAGCGCTCTGTGAGCAGCGCAGTAACCGCAGCACTGCACACCTGCCAGTGTAGACATCGCTGCAGTAGAGTCCTCACGTTCAAAACCCCCAAGTGCTGCCGTACGGTTAAATACAAATAATAGAATTTATTTTCATAGAATCATTCATAATTCATGGAAATCATCACATTTCACAGCAAATCAAAAGCTAAACAGGAAAATATAGGAGAACTAATTACATGATTACAGGCAGGCTATATCCATGGGTAAATGTGGGAGCACTGTGGGAGTTACACAGCAGTTAGAACTGGTTGAATATTTAAAAAACATTTAGTCACAAAGAGTTTAGCGAATAGACGTACTGAATTGAATGTAAAAAAATATTTGCAAATTGTGAAGGTTTCATGAATTTCCAGATTATTGGTCTGAAAATTGACATCATGGATCATTTGTTATCTTCTTGTTTACAAAATTTCCCCCCAGAAGCAGAAACAATATCATGTGACTTGGGTGGTCAGTCACAACTTACAAATATCGAATACTGACTAGTCTGAATGAACTGCTTGCGAACAACCAATGAGCTGGGAACTGTTGATCCAAACTGATCAGTGAATACTTATGAATGGTTATTTTAATGAACAGATTCTGATGTCTGTAAATGATTCCTGAACAGAAATACGGTCTACATTTACCACCATATTGACAGCAATATTAGTCACAATTAATATAATACATCAACCCTAGCTTATTCCAACTTTTAGTCCAGAAGAGATCTAAGAGCTGTAACCAGAGTCTTCAATGGAAGCAACACATGTTGTTAATAAAGACCAAATGCTAAGGGCTTCATTTACTCATAGCTTGTATGCATTAGCTGTAGGGTATGACAGTACAAAGCTGACTAAGAAGCTGATACAACTGTAAACTTCTGTGAAGAAAAAAAAGAGGAGGTGAAAGTGTTACAAAGCACAAACTCCATTCATCACTAGTGGCAAAGTGGCAAGAGAAGGAGAAATTATAGTAAGTCAATCATTTAGAAAACCAGCCTTTGATTTTTGAAAATACAGAAGAGAATGCTTCTAAAATATCTTGTATCAGAGTAACATCCTCAGCAGCTCTTTCCCTGAGTTCACGTAGCTGTTCCTGGTATTGAATATTTATTTTCTCTAAAGCTTTTTTCCTTTCTTGTCTCTGGGTGTCTATCTCTCTTTTCCAACAGTTTTCATTATTTGAGACTTCTTTCTTAAATTTCTCATCTATTTTCTTAATTTTTTCATCATACCAAGATTTCACTTCTCTTATATTTTTTTCCCTCTCTTCCTGACAGTATTTTCTCTTCTCCTCGATATTTTCTTGAAGTTTCTTCTGAGCATATTCATACATCTCATTAGTATAATGTGAGCCTCCATTCTGTTGCACCATCTTATCAGTCATTGCAATCAGCTCTGAAATCTGGTCTTCCTTCTCCTGTCCTTCTGCTTTGTTGTTAAAAGCGCAGCATCGATTCTTGCACTTTTGCATCAACTTCTCAAGATCTTTGTCACCCAAATCTTTTAAATATTTTTCTAAAGTCGTGTCACCTAAGTCATCTTTTCTGGTGAACAAGAAGATCATGTACTGCACAGCTCTTTCCCCAAAAATGTCTTGTATTCGTTCAACTGTTTTTTTCTCTTCTTCAGTGAAACGACTCAGCTGCATCACCAGAACTATAGCATGGGGTCCTGGGGCAGAGACTAGGACACAACGCCCAATTTCTTTCATAGTTTCTTTTAAAGGAATTTTTGTGTCAAAAAGACCAGGTGTATCAATGACTGCAATGTCCCTGCCGTTCCAAGCCCTGCTCTCCTTCTTACATGTCACTGTTACTGATTGTGCTGTGATTTTAGACACAAACAGATTCTCACGGAGGATGGCGTTTCCTGTTGCACTTTTCCCACATCCAGTTTTACCAACAAGAACAATCCTTAGTTCGGATATCTCAGTGCACGGGCTGGCAGTTCTTGGGCCTGGAAGAAGTAAGTTTGACAATGTTATTGTAAAGATAATAAAGTAACAATGGGTGTGTTTGGGGATTTCCCTTTCTGTAATTATACCTATTGTAAGGCCTTAGCTAATCGGTGTGGAAACATTTTGCATGTTGGAGCGGAGCAGTAAAGTGGGTGGTTAGCACTGACAGCCGGTCACCTTTGGAGGCCTCGGTTCAGATTTGAGTGAGTTCTAAGCACACAGCAGGCTTTGGGCTGGAGGGGCCAGCACAGGGAGCAGGTGTTGTTTCTGGGAGGGATGCTGATCTGGATCCTTACTGTTCTGTTTTGGAATCACTGCTCATGGTGCAGTGTTGCCACCAGGTCTCATTAGCTCCCTGTCCAGCCTCTACTACACGCAGAGAGGAGCCGCAGTCACCAGGAGCCAGCCCAGCAATGTGGGAGCAGCAGAAAGAGCCAGGGGCAGGCTATAGAACGGGCTCCCGAGTTAGCAGAAGATGCCCAAGGAGTTTAACTTGGACCTGACTTCCCAGAGAAGTGGAGCATACCCAGCTCCAAGTGACTTCAGCTGGAGTTTTGGGTGCTCAGCAGCTCTGCAAATCAGCCCCTGCTTTATTTTTTTGGGTGATGAGGTAAAAAGAGAAAGGAAGGAGACTAGGGAGAGAAAGAATGGAATACAAAAAAAGAGGAAAAGGGGAATGGGACTGTCAAGGTTCTTTCCCCACTCTGAACTCTAGGGTACAGATGTGGGGACCTGCATGAAAACCTCCTAAGCTTACTTTTACCAGCTTAGGTTAAAACTTCTCCAAGGTACAAACTAATTTTACCCTTTGCCCTTGGACTTCCACTGCCACCACCAAACTTTATCTGGGTTCCCGAAAAAACATAGTTTGGACACGTCTTTCCCCCAAAAATCATCCCAACCCTTGCACCCCACTTCCTGGGGAAGGTTTGGTAAAAATCCTCACCAATTTGCATAGGTGACCACAGACCCAAACCCTTGGATCTTAGAACAATGAAAAAGCATTCAGTTTTCTTACAAGAAGACTTTTAATAGAAGTAAAAAAGAATCACCTCTGTAAAATCAGGATGGTGAATACCTTACAGGGTAATTAGATTCAAAACATAGAGAATCCCTCTAGGCAAAACCTTAAGTTACAAAAGAGACACACAGACAGGAATATTCATTCTATTCAGCACAGCTATTTTCTCAGCCATTTAAAGAAATCATAATCTAACACATACCTAGCTAGATTACTTACTAAATTCTAAGACTCCATTCCTGTTCTGTCTCCGGCAAAAGCATCCCACAGACAGACACAGACCCTTTGTTTTTCTCCCTCCTCCCAGCTTTTGAAAGTATCTTGTCTCCTCATTGGTCATTTTGGTCAGGTGCCAGCGAGGTTACCTTTAGCTTCTTAACCCTTTTCAGGTGAGAGGATTTTTCCTCTGGCCAGGAGGGATTTAAAGGGATTTACCCTTCCCTTTATATGTATGACAGGGACAAATAATTTGGAGAGATGGATGAAAGGGGAAAAGAGTGGAGCCTGGGGAGCAGGAGAAGGAAAACAGGAGGGAAAACGGTGAGGGAAAAGAGGAGGAGGACAGGAAGAAAACACTGTAGGAGAGGTACAGACAGTAGAAATAGATGGAGAACATGCACCATGCCCACAATAGCAGCTCTTGTCACTCTCAGTTAGGGGAGCTGATGAACACATCCAGGGGAATAAATGCACCAGAGCTGCATTGCCTGGCTTTAGAGCCAAATCCCACCTTCTCCGTGGCATGGACCCCTTAGGACCTCCATGGGTAGCCGGTCTGCACAGCAGCAGAGGAGCAATGGGATCCCAGAGAGGAGCCCTCTCTCGACAATGGCCACAGCATCCCCTGGGCTCTTCCCCTCGCATGGAGTCTGCATGGCACACAGCTAGGGGGGAGTTACACCAGGGGAAATGGCGCCTTCCCAACTGTTTCAGCCAGTGAGGCCGTTCATCAGCTGGGTAACAGCCCGGGACACCGAACGGGTGAGCAGCCCAGAGAAAGCCGCTCTGGCTGACAGGTGGTAAGTGGAGCTGCCAGCTGGGGAGGGTGGGCCTGGCAGGGTGAAGAACAGCCACCTAGAGAAACTGGCCTGGGAGATGGAGAAAATGGCCCTCGGTGATTTCATTAAAACTCCCCTTCTGAATCCCCTCTCCCTGTGGTGTTGGGCTGCTCCGGGTCATCAGTAACTGCCCTGGCCCCTGCATGGGGGAGAAATGGTGGGTAGGATTTGTGGAAGGCTCATTGGAGGAAGGGAGCTAAGTTGCACGAGAGCACTTGTCCTGCCCACAAGTGACCCCCTCACTCTTGATCAGTGAGGAGAGTCCCACCGAACCTGTGTCCACATCAGCATGACTGTCCTCAGACCAATTAGGCGGGTGCAGGGATGGGGTATGCCACAGACACAGACCATCCTTCCAACCACACCCAGGAAGCCGAGATTGTCTGTGGAGCTGGTCTAACCCACACACCTCCTGGGTGTGGTGTTCTGTCCCATCTAGTGGCCCTGAGACCACTTAGAGAGAGAGAGAAAAAATGAGTCTGCTCTCCAGCCTTAGCTAAGAGCCAACTGGCTTTTAGCTCATGCAGTAGAGGCTCATCCACTAAACTTCAGAGGTCCCCAGTTCGATCCTGCCTATTGACAACTGGGGTCTGTCGGCGTTACACCAGCAGTGCAGCCTGGGAAAAGTTCCCTGTTTGCAAAATCTGGAGAAGTGCTGGGAGGGGGTATGGGGGATTTGGGTTTTTTTCAAGGCAGTTGTGGGACTTACTGCAGCCCCCAAAGGGGTGGGATGGAGAGAGAGAAAACCTTTAGCCCAGCTCTGTTGGGTGGGAGTGTGAACTGTCAGTTCCAGTGTAAGGACAGCTCTTCAGTGAACCACTTTTGGTGTTGTCCTGGACCATAGAAAACAACTTCCCACGTCACAAAACCACTGCAAGGTTTGCCTTGATTGCCAGACCATGTCTACACGACAGTTCACAGTGACATCACTTTTGTCACTCAGGTGTGAATAAGTCACCCCCCCCAGCAATGTAAGTTACCCTGACCTACGCACTGGTGTGGGCGGCGAGATATGGGTGGGAGAAGCACAGCTACCCCAAGGCTGGAGTAAGTAAGTCGGCAGGAGAGCTCTCGGCACTAGCAGCGCCATGGCGGTTCAGCTGCGCCAATGCAGCTGGGCCGCCATGAGCTCCGTAGCGCACCCGTAGCCTGGGTCTTTGTTCAGGAGAGAACCGGCACTGACCTGCCAGGGTCTATCGCAGGTCAGGACTGAGGTGCATTGGCAGAGATAGGAGGAGGCAGCTTAACCCACACCAGCAGTCTCAAACCTTTGTCTGCAGGAGCATAGAAATGTCAAACGTTATCGTATCTAAAATGTAAGTATGTTCCTTTGACCCAAACAACAGAACCCCACCTGTACTGTCAGAGTAGAGCTGGGTGGAATTTACTGTTACTGAAAAATTTCAGGTTTCAGAGGAACAGCCGTGTTAGTCTGTATTCGCAAAAAGAAAAGGAGGACTTGTGGCACCTTAGAGACTAACCAATTTATTTGAGCATGAGCTTTCGTGAGCTACAGCTCACTTCATCAGATGCATACCGTGGAAACTGCAGCAGACTTTATATACACACAGAGAATATGAAACAATACCTCCTCCCACCCCACTGTCCTGCTGGTAATAGCTTATCTAAAGTGATCAACAGGTGGGCCATTTCCAGCACAAATCCTGGTTTTCTCACCCTCCACCCCCCCCCCCACAAATTCACTCTCCTGCTGGTGCTAGCCCATCCAAAGTGACAACTCTTTACATAATCAAGTCGGGCTATTTCCTGCATAGATCCAGGTTTTCTCACATCCCCCCCACCCCCATACACACACAAACTCACTCTCCTGCTGGTAATAGCTCATCCAAACTGACCACTCTTCAAGTTTAAATCCAAGTTAAACCAGAACATCTGGGGGGGGGGGTAGGAAAAAACAAGAGGAAACAGGCTACCTTGCATAATGACTTAGCCACTCCCAGTCTCTATTTAAGCCTAAATTAATAGTATCCAATTTGCAAATGAATTCCAATTCAGCAGTTTCTCGCTGGAGTCTGGATTTGAAGTTTTTTTGTTTTAAGATAGCGACCTTCATGTCTGTGATTGTGTGACCAGAGAGATTGAAGTGTTCTCCGACTGGTTTATGAATGTTATAATTCTTGACATCTGATTTGTGTCCATTTATTCTTTTACGTAGAGACTGTCCAGTTTGACCAATGTACATGGCAGAAGGGCATTGCTGGCACATGATGGCATATATCACATTGGTGGATGTGCAGGTGAACGAGCCTCTGATAGTGTGGCTGATGTTATTAGGCCCTGTGATGGTGTCCCCTGAATAGATATGTGGGCACAATTGGCAACGGGCTTTGTTGCAAGGATAAGTTCCTGGGTTAGTGGTTCTGTTGTGTGGTATGTGGTTGTTGGTGAGTATTTGCTTCAGGTTGCGGGGCTGTCTGTAGGCAAGGACTGGCCTGTCTCCCAAGACTTGTGAGAGTGTTGGGTCATCCTTTAGGATAGGTTGTAGATCCTTAATAATGCGTTGGAGGGGTTTTAGTTGGGGGCTGAAGGTGACCGCTAGTGGCGTTCTGTTATTTTCTTCGTTAGGCCTGTCCTGTAGTAGGTAACTTCTGGGAACTCTTCTGGCTCTATCAATCTGTTTCTTTACTTCTGCAGGTGGGTATTGTAGTTGTAAGAAAGCTTGACAGAGATCTTGTAGGTGTTTGTCTCTGTCTGAGGGGTTGGAGCAAATGCGGTTGTATCGCAGAGCTTGGCTGTAGACGATGGATCGTGTGGTGTGGTCAGGGTGAAAGCTGGAGGCATGCAGGTAGGAATAGCGGTCAGTAGGTTTCCGGTATAGGGTGGTGTTTATGTGGCCATTGTGTATTAGCACTGTAGTGTCCAGGAAGTGGATCTCTTGTGTGGACTGGACCAGGCTGAGGTTGGTGGTGGGATGGTATTGTTTCATATTCTCTGTGTGTATATAAAGTCTGCTGAAGTTTCCACGGTATGCATCTGATGAAGTGAGCTGTAGCTCACAAAAGCTCATGCTCAAATAAATTGGTTAGTCTCTAAGGTGCCACAAGTACTCCTTTTCTTTTTGAAAAATTTCAGATGTTCACACAAACAAAACAAAACACATAAAACGTTTTCAGTCTAAATCCAGTTGCCAAAAGACAACAAGTTCTTGGTTTTCTGAGGGAAAGTCAAAACTAGCCATGGAAAGCACCCACTTCTTAGGAAAAGTTTTGTTCAGTAGAAAACCCAATTTTCCAAAAAAACCCCAGCTTTGATGGAAACTTTTTGACCAGTGCTCATGAGAATCTCACACACGTGACCTAGCAACTCCTTCTCTTGTTTTTACAACGATTGCATCTGTCCTTGCAGCTGAGCAAAGAGGCCAAATTGGGGAGAGGGAACTACTGAGCCCCACGCAAACCTGTTGAGTGAGAAGAGATATTTCGGGATTTTTGGATCAACCCCCCGTGCTAGCGAGGCTCTCAATTTCATTACGGAAAATCACAAGCTGACAATTCATGTAGAAAGAAGGACAGCACAGGGAAATTGTCATTTTCTTACCCGTTTCGTCTTCAGTTTGCCATCCAGGATAAAACTCTGGCTGAAATATTTGATTTTAAAAATGTGAATATTGTAAAATGATTAGAACATAGACATAAAGAACGCATGAAATAGCAACGCATCGACCTGAACTCCCTTAGGCCACTTTGGGCATCGTTTGATTACATTTGGGAAAGCCACGTTGCAGAGGCAGCAGATCTGTAGACACGGAAGTGGCAGAGGAGTCACATTCAGGGTTAAGGATGATACCAAGGCCAGAGACACAGTAGGGAAATGGAACAAATATCTGGGTCGAGAAGCACGCTGTAAGAGGGGGTGCAGTTGTGGTAGAGGAGGCTTCTCTTGCCTAAGAGAAGCTGCTCTGCCTTTAGGAAACTAAGCTGAGCAGAGATGAGATGAAGCCACAACACAAATCTAATCTCTCTGTGAATTATATATATGTAAACCAGAGGTACTGAGACCACTGTGAGAGAGATTAGCAAGTCTGGTCTACAGCCTTAGTTAAATGCCCGCTGGCTTTAGGTTCTTGCAGTAGAGGTTCATGCCTTTAGCGCCAAAGGTCCCAGGTTCAATCCCCCCTGCTGACGACCCAGGTCTCTCAGTGCTATATATACTTTGCACCAGAACATTTCATTTAGCTGGACTCTGAAATGATCCATTTCTCATGATACTCACTGAACTTTGTTTTCCTCCCATAATGGATTCAGCCGTCTGCTAAAAAACAAAACAAAGCACGAATGAGACTCTCCTGCAGCTATTTACAAAACATACAGCAAGATTCTCCCCTGGCACACACTGGTGTAAATCAGGAATAACTTCTCTGAAGTCAATAGAGTTACACTGAGTAAAGCAACGACAGGCTGACAGAACACAACATTCAAGGAAATGCAATTTTCCCCTCACCAGAGAGGTTTGACAATGCGGAATGAGGAAGTAATAGTATTTCTAGGAAGTAAACACTAGTTTATTCAATCAATTATTTTGTTTTTATTTAAAAACAGTTACTGAGATTTTTTCATTCGTAATTTATTTTTGCATTCTTTATATATTCTTGAACGCCTAATTCAGTAAAAGTCAAGAAAACCAGTTAATAACCATGAGACAGAGACCAAATTTAACACCATTTGTCTCATTGTTTTTGCCTGACCCTGAAACTAGGGGTCACCTAATGAAATGAATAGGCAGCAGGTTTCAAACAAACAAAAGGAAGTTCTTCTTCACACAGTGCAGAGTCAACCTGTGGAACTCCTTGACAGGGGATGTTGTTAAGGCCAAGACTATAACTAAAAGAGAACTAGATAAGTTCCTGGAGGATAGGTCCATCAATGGCTATTAGCCAGGCTGGGCAGGGATGGTGTCCCTAGCCTCTGTTTGCCAGAAGCTGGGACTGAGCGACAGGGGATGGATCACTTGATGATTCTCTGTTCTGTTCATTCCCTCTGGGGCCCCTAGCATTGGCTACTCAGAAAACTACTTCCTAATAAAACAGGTCTCTGTGGAACTCCCATTTAACCATTGCACATTAGCCTTATGTCCTGCTTACATAAGGCTAATCTGCACATGCTTTCTAGCACCTCTGCCCCTGTTTTCCAGACCCAGTGAGAAGTAGGGCTTTCTGAGCTGGGCTGTATGAGGCAGGTGGGGGCAGGGGTGAGGTAGGAGGATGTCATGGGCACACAGGCTTGGTGCCCTGGAACCACTCATGAATGAAGTTCACACAGGACCCTCTGGCAGGTTGACACCCCTCAGGGCACACACTCACTAGGGCAAGCCTCCTTGGCTTCAGCACCTCTTGGGTCTGATCTTGGAGCATTTAGAACCCCTGTTCCCATCATGAGCTCCCTGCAGTGAGTCCACCTGGATAGGACAGCTGGAGAAGACCTATACATCCAACCCCCCTAAGGGGACATACACCCAACTTCGCAGTCATCAGTGACTCTCAGCAGCGAGGTAAAACAGAAGATTTATTGGTTGACTGGGACACAGAGTAGAACAGATCTTGTTAGCTCATCAACTCAGCAAATTCCATGTTGGGGAATCCAGAGCCCAGAGCCCTAGATCTCCTTCCTGAGATTTAGTCCAGGAGACCGCCTCGCTTCCAGCAGCCCATGCTCAGTCACGCCCAGTTGCCCCTCCTCCATCCTTTGTCTCTTTCCCAGAAAAACAGGTCACCTGGCCTCCACTTCTTGTTTTGTTTTCCAACACTTCCAGCTGGCTCTTGCAGAGGATGGGCCCTGGTCATCAGTTGCCATGATACAGAGTGTTGGCCATTGTCTGTGCCCAGGCAACTGGTGGCCTGGGCCCCTCCCTGCAAGGAGCCAACTGAAGGGATTGGAGAACAAAGAGATCAGGTGGCCTCCTGGCTGGGGAAAGAGACAAAGGCCAGAGGAGGGGCTGGAGAATTTCAGTTTGGAGCTGGCTGGGGAAAGAGAAGAAGGCCCAGACCTGGGGTCTGGCCTCCCTGGCCCCAAGATGGACCTGGCTTAGGGGTCCGGTTTCCTGTACCTACAAGCAGTGGTGAGCTGGAGCTGGTTTGTGTGAACCGGCTGTTAAATTTTTAAGCAGTTTTAGAACTGGTTAACTCACTTCCCTGCAGGGGGGGCTGAGGCTTTGCTGGGCTCCGGCCGGGAAGTGATGTGATTCCTCCTCCGGCCACCGGGGGCGCTGCTGCGGGAGCCACGTGGGCTGCCCCCCCGGCCCTGGGCACGAGCCCTGGTGCTGCTGCTCCCCCGGCCCTGGGGCTCCCGCTGCTGCCTGGGGGGTCCCCGGCTGCTCTGCTGGGCCGGGGCTGCGTCCTGCTGCTCGGGCTGCTCCCCGCAAGCCCCCACCACCCTGCCCGCAGACAGCCCCTACCTCCAGCCACCCCTGCACCCTCTGCCCGCAGCCAGCCCCTGCCTCCAGCCACCCCCTGCACCCCCTGCCCTGCCCGCACCAGCCCTGCACCCCCTGCCCTGTCCACAGCCAGCCCCTGTCTCCAGCCACCCCCTGCCCTGCCCGCACCAGCCCCTGTCTCCAGCCACCCCCGGACCCCCTGCCCTGCTCGTAGCCAGCCCATCTCCAGCCACCCCGTGCCCTGTCCGCACCAGCCCCACACCCCCTGCCCTGCCTGCAGCAAGCCCCTGCCGCACCCCCTGCCCTCTCTCCCGCCAGCCCCGCACCCCCTGCCCACAGCCAGCCCCTGCCGCACATACCCCCTGCCTTGCTTGCAGCGAGCCCCGCACCCCGTGCCCTGTCCACACCAGCCCCGCACCCACCATCCTGCCCGCAGCCAGCCCCTTCTGCACCCCCTGCCCTGCCTCCAGCCAGCCCCGCACCCCCTTGCCTCCAGCCAACCCTGCACCCTCCTGTCTCAAGCCAGCTCCGCACCCTCTGCCTGCCCGCAGCCAGCCCTTCCCCCCCTGCTTCCAGCTAGCCCTGCCCCACGCCCCTGTCTGCAGCTGGCCCCACATCCACTGGTGCCCTGCAGTTCCCAGGGCAGTAACCCTGCACACCTGCTTCAATGAGGGGGGCAGGGAGCAGCTGGGACCCACACATGTTCACACCCTAGGGTGACCAGACAGCAAGTGTGAAAAATCAGGATGGGGGTGGGGAGTAATAGGAGCCTACATAAGAAAAAGACTCAAAATTGAGACTGTCCCTATAAAATCGAGACATCTGGTCACCCTAGCACAGCCCCAGGGCGTGGCGGGGACCCACACATGAAACGGAGCTTGCTTCTAGCTCAGGCCCATCTTTTTAAAAAAGAACTTTCGGCGGGGTTAACATACATCCGTATTTTCCCGGACAGGTCAGGCTTTTTGGTTCTTAAATCGCCGTCCGGGAGGAATTTTTAAATTTAAAAAATTCCTCCTGGGAAAATATGGACGTATGGTAACCCTCTTGGTACAAAAAATACATACTGGGGCACATCCCTTAAATCAGAACTTTTTATCGGGAACCGATTGTTAAGATTTTGGCAGCTCATCACTGCCTACAAGCTCTGTTTTGGACTGTGTTCCTGTCATCTAATAAACCTTCTGTTTTACAGGCTGGCTGAGAATCACGTCTGACTGTGGAGTTGGGGGGCAGGACCCTCTGGCTTCCCCAGGACCCCACATGAGCGGACTCGCTGTGGGAAGCGCACGGAGGGGCAGAGGAGGCTGAATGCTCTGAGGTCAGACCCAGGAAGGTGGAAGCCGGGTGAGCTGTGTGTCCTGCAGACAGGCTGCTCACAGAGAGGAGACTGCCCCAGAGTCCTGCCTGGCTTCGTAGGGAGCAGTTCCAGAGCATCGCCCCGGGACTCCATGACTTGGTAAGTCTCAGCCTGAGTTGACTCTCCACTGTAGTTAAGCCAGGGTTCATATGTCATTGAGAATCTACACAAGGTGAAGACAGGAACCAGATCTCTGATGTGGCAGACCCAAATCCCATCCACTTAACCATGCTGCTCCCCAGAGAGATCCTGCGATATTTGTCCCTACCTATAACATAGTGTTATGCATCATCCTCTAGTGGCTGCTTCACACAAGATAACAGTCTTCTGCTGCCAGCTAATGTAGTTAGCCCTATAGCTCAAATGCTAGAACTCACTACTGAAGTCCAAGGTTCAGACTCTGATGAAGATGGGGGGCGGAAGGTGGAACTAGTCTATCCCCCCACCCCTCAGTAGCAGGTGCAAGGGGGTTGAGAAAGCCAGGGGCAGCTCAAGGGAGCCACAGTTATGGGAGGGGTTCAGGGAGCTAGGGGGGACAGGTATTTGAGGGGCAGGGGTTGCTGCTGAAGGAGAAGGAGGGGAGTGAATCTGAGCGAGCTGTTTGAAGAAGGGCAGCAGAAGGTCCTGAAACAGTCTGGAGGGGAGGTGGTGTTTTGTTTGGATCAGCTTAATCCATGCTGCCCCTGTCCTGTTTCAGCCACTGCCCCTTATTCTGCTCCCATGTTCCTCTCTACGCATCTGCTCCTGCTGCTCATCCTGTTCCCCATTCTCTGTCACTCCCCCACCTGCCCCCATGCTCACCCCCTCCTCCTGACCCCAGTGTCTGCCCCTTCCTTCTGCCCTGCTCTCTTTCCTATCGTCCCCCTTGCCAGCAGGGCCCTGGGACATCTGGGCACAGTCACTTCCCAGCTGCTCTGGGCCAGCTCGGCCCAGCACGAGAGCAGCGAGAGCAGAGGAAGAGGCAGCTGGCCGGGAATCCGTCCATCACAGGGGACCTGTTAGCGAGGACCCTGTGCAGTCCCTGCAGCCTGTCGAATGGGAGAGATGCCTGGAGGCGTGGGGGCAGCAGCTGGGAAGGAGTTGTTAGATGTGGGAGGTTAAGCCAAGATGGCTGACACAGCAGTCCTGCCCTCCCACCCCCCATGACTGTACATCATGCTACTTCGGCATCAGACCGGGTTGCCCCCATAGCAAGATCTTTCCTCCCCCTGGGTTCCCAACACCCAGGCTGCAGCTCAGGGAAGTGCCAGGGTCGTCTCCTCCCAGCCTGCATGTCCAGACCCTGGCAGGGTGCCCCAGGGATGTGGGCACCCCAGCCTGTCACCCCCTGTCACTCACCTCGACCACACCAGCCTCACCTTCCTCCCACCACCCCCATGTGACCGTGTGCCACTTGTGTGGTTCTGGGCATCAGTCCTCCAAATATGTGCCCAGGCAAACCAAGCATCCTCTGCTGCGCTTTGAGAGTCACTGATCAACTTTTAACGTCTGTATTATAAAATTATCAGTGAGTATGAAAAAAATGATACTAGAGATGAAAGCCTTTGTTACTTCTTCACATTAGATTTTTCAGCTTGAAAACCACCAGGCTTTACAGTCAGACCTGGTCATTCACATTTCATTTAGATAAATTAGCTTCAGTTAAACGATGAAACACTAAAAGTGTAATTCTTTTCAAGACTATTTTATTTTCCCCTGGTTTCAGTAAATTCCACAGACTGCAAGGAAGTATATTTGGCGGAAATTTACAAATCTAAATATTAGGCAATGTTAGCTTAAAACAGGACATTAAAACTCATCACTCTCTCTCTCTCTCTCTCACACACACACACACACTACCTCCTCTGTGCTGTTGGTTTGTTTCGGCACTCTCCTCCCAGGCTGCTGGTGTCAGATGAGAACAGACACAATCCCCTGGGGTTGTCTCTTTGTCAATAGACTGGACACACTGAGGGCAGAGGTAAAGTTCGGAGGTGCAGATAGGAAGGCAGAGGGTGAGCGCAGTGCAGTTAGGTGCCTGCAGGCTGAGCACACTGATCAGCAAACTGTGCCAAACAAGCAACCCTGGGAAACTTTTTTACAGAAACTGCCTGTAGCTTGATTGGCTGCTTGCAAAGAGGAGAAACACCACAGACAAATGCACCCTGCAGCCAAAGCCCCAAACACTCATGTGAGGAATAACACAGGCCAGGAGCAGCAGCACCAATAAGAGTTACCAGAGGTGCAACTCCAGGGGCAGGGCGAGGGGATTAGACAAGAGGGACATTCCCCCACTTTCACTCCCCCCACCCAGTGAAGAGTCTGTTAAGAAGATAGCTGCCTCTTGCTCTATTACATGCAGGTAGTGATGGCCCCTGCAGGGATTAGCTGAGGCTGAGGGTATAGGAGAGTGGCCAAGGCAGTAGGGTGCAGAGGGAGATTCTTCTCCCTCCTGTTAGCAGCAGCCCCCTCACTATCTCTCCACTTGCTGGCAGCCTCCTCCCCAGCTCCCAGTGTCTCCTGCCAAGCTGGGCAAGGAGAGGAGGGATAAGGGAGTGAAGAGAGAGTGATGAGGGAGAATTATGGTGGTGGGAGGAGAGAGCCTCAGGGAATGAAAGAGCAGAGAATGGGGATGGTGAAGGATGCAGATGATACCACTTGCAAAGCAGTGGATTAAGGGGGAGAGAAGTAAAAAGACAATTATTAAACATTACAGGCAAAGTGAATTTAGGCTTTGTGTACACTGGAGTGATCAATCAACTCTTACGTCCCTCAATTGACTGAAATGAATCTTGCATCTGTAACTCTGCTATTCACTGCAACAGACTTCATTAAAGCAGAGTTCAGGTTCCCCAGCCCTTTCCCAGCATGCCCTTCTAGAAAGTGAACGGTGAAGAAAAGTCAACCTTGAAAATCAGGAAATACTAGTGTCACCCATGGGTGGTGGGTGAACAAACTGTTGGGGAAGCCTAGTCCCTGGTTCCTTCTCCTCTGCCTGAGGCCCTGTCCCTCCCCATCCCTTTCCGCGCCCCCATCTCCCCGAGCCCAGAGCACCCCCCCCCACGGCCTCCAGCCTCGGAGCACTGGGCGAGCGGCTTGGCCCCAGTGCTCCCAACCCCAGAGCGTTGGGCAGGTGACACGTTATGGCCCCAGCATCCCCAGCCACGGGCCTTACAAGCACTGGCCCCAGCCTGCCCACCCCAGCCTCTGGGCCACGGAAGAGTGGGAAGGAAACTAGAAGCAGGCAGGAGGGAGCCTGGGGGCAGAGCATGGGCAGGACCATGCCAGGCTCTTCGGAGAGGCACAGTCTCCCCACGGCTATGATACCCACCACCCATGATGTCACCTACATCCCACCATCTCCATATACTCTTAACTCTGTCCCCCTGGAGTTGGCAATAGCCAGTGGGACCATACTGAACCTGTCCTGTCTCATCCCTAATAAAATGTGCCACTGTTTGTTCTGTTGTATCCATCTAGTGTTGGTCCAAAAATGTTTTCCTAACATGGAAAATGTTGATTTTTTTAATTTAAAAAAATTGACCAAAACCCAGAATAGTTCAGTTTGGCAATGCAGCTGTGGTGCCTCATGGGAGTTGTAGTTTGGATGACTTATGCTCACATTCTCCTCAACAGTCTGGGCTCCTTGGTTGGACTGCATCTCCTATGATGCATTGTGACTTCCCTTTTTGGTAGAATCCTTGGCCATAGTGTATCCTGGACGATGTAGTCCAGCTGGGGAGCATGGCCTGTGGAGGAGAATGGGGACATGAGGAAACTGAACTACAACTCCCATGAGACCACAGCACCATTTCTGAACTGAAATATTTCAGTTTTCAAAATTTTCAATTTTGAGGTGTTCAGTTTTTTGATGAAAAACCAAAACTTTTAGAGGAAACAAGACAGTTTTCATGACAATTTTGTTTAGTTGAAAACCAAATAGCAGCTGAATAACAGTTGTGACAGGGCATTTTTGACCAGTCCTATACCCATCACAATCTATTCTGTCACTCCTTCTCCTGCACTCTCACTGCCCCTTGCTAGGTGGAGCTGTGTTAACTAAGGAATTAGTGGCAGCAGGTTGCCAGAGCTCACACCATCAGCTGCAGAGAGGTGCAGATGCAGCTAGAAGAAGCAGGGATCCCTTTTCTCCTGAGCTGTGATATGCAGGAGGTGAGACAGATGATCACACTAGTGCCTCCAAGCTCTAAAATCAGAGAATGCATGAGAGCTTTAAAAGTGTATGCACAATTTCAGGGATGCCAGAAAAACTAATGCTGTCACCCCTAGAGGCTGATATTCCACGAGGTATGTCAAGAAGATAGGGGGATTTTGACAGGTTGGATCACAGAAACCCCCTTGGGTTTGCCAGCTGATGTGCCAAGACTCCTTCTGCCCTGCTTTCCTGCCCTAGCAGCTTGGGACTTCAGTGCCCTACCTGGTATGAGCCAGATCCGCTAGCCTGCTGCAAACCCAGACCCAGGTCTGAGCCATGTCCCCTAACAGCTGTAGGTTTAACTGGAAGCAGCTTAGGAAGTGTTCCTGTCTTTAACACTCAGATGCCCATCTCCCAACGGCGTCCAAACCAAATAAATCCGTTTTACCTTATATAAAGCTTATACAGGGTAAACTCATAAACTGTTCACCCTCTATAACACTGATAGAGAGATATGTGCAGCTGTTCCTCCCCCTCCCCCCCCCCGGTATTAATACATACTCTGGGTTAATTAATAAGAAAAAAGTGATTTTATTAAATACAGAAAGTAGGATTTAAGTGGTTCCAAGTAATAGCAGACAGAACAAAGTGAATTACCAAGCAAAATAAAATAGAACACACAAGTCTATGTCTAATACAGTAAGAAAACTGAATTCAGATAAAACCTCATCCTCAGAGGTGTTCCAGAAGGCTTCCTTTTACAGACTAGTCTCCTTCTAGTCTGGGTCCAGCAATCACTCACACCCCCTGTAGTTACTATCCTTTGTTCAGTTTCTTTCAGGTATCCTTGGGGATGGAGAGGCTATCTCCTGAGCCAGCTGAAGACCAAATGGAGGGGTCTCCCAGGGGTTTAAATAGACTTTCTCTTGTGGGTGGACACCCCTCCCTCTCTCTTTCCCCCTGTGTAGAATCCAGCTACAAAATGGAGATTTGGAGTCGCGTGGGCAAGTCACATGTCCATGCATGACTTAATTTTTATAAGCAGCAGCCGTTGCCCAGATGCTATCTTGAATGTGTCCAGGAAGGCTTCTTATGTGGATTGGAGTCTTCCAAGATCCATTGTTCATTAAGTGTTTCTTGATTGGGCACTTAATTTGCACATTCCTTTCTCAAGAAGCTGACCAAATGCTTCACTAAGGCTACTTAGAAATCAAGCAAGTACACAGCCAATATTCATAACTTTGGACACAAAAATTATACATGCATATAAATAGGAGGAATAGATTCAGTAGATCATAACCTTTACAGAGATATGTTACATGGCATATGTAGCATAAAACATATTCCAGTTATGTCATATGTATACATTCATAAGCATATTTCCATAGAGCCTGATGGGGTGCACCGTCACAGGGATATCCAAGTGTTTCATCCCTAACACCCCTTTCCATAGTCTTAGAGCCCAGCAGAACTACACAGTCCTTTCATCTCTGACAGGCATCACTCAAAGCAGGGAGAACTAAGGTTATTTGCAGTGTGGTCTGGGGGACAATACTTTAACTCTGCATTTCCTGGTTTCCAGAGGTTCACCTTTGGACCACAGATCTTGTGCATCATATCTAGTGCAGCCCAGTAGGGGTCCAGCAACCCACACCTGGAACAGAATGTGCCCTGACCAGGACTCTTGAGCTCATTCTCCTGGAGTCATTTTCAGTCTGGTAACAAATTCCTCCTAATGCCCCTATGCTGGGCTTCATGCTGGACACAGAACTGCCCACTGAGTCATCTCAGGGTGGGATCCAAGCAATTGGGTAGATCTAATGGAGGTACAATTGTGGGGACTTGAACTCACAAGTCACTCACATTTCCAGAAGGTTCCCCATTGTAGCCCCAGACACTGAGTCAAAGATAGGCTGAGTGCTGTTGTGCCTAGCATGCTAATCGCATAACAAATCATTTTGAACGGATGGTCCTTGAACACAACTGGTAGGACCTTATCCTCTGAACCACCAAGTGAACACACTGGTCGATCTATTCCTAAGAAGGTAACTCACCCAGCAGTATATGTGCTCATGTTCTGTACGCTAACTTTCAAAATATTTCTAAACTGCTTCTTGATGCTGTTGAGTAGCTGAGCTCAGTAGTGGGCCAGTGATATAAATGTTATGAAAGTCAGACTCACTATATTTCCCTAGCTCTGAAGAGAAAAAAAAAAACAAATCTGGAACCTTTGAAAACAACTTACTAATTTATTATTATTATCATTATTTTGGAGGAGGGCATATCTTGGGAACAACTAACATTTCCACCACAAAGAATATCCCTGCCCCTGTTATGGTATATCAGTGTTCAAAACAATCTCCCTATATATGGTATGTGCACTATGGAGGACTTTGACTAATGAAATGTTAAAAAAAAATCTTCTGCTCTGGAAAAAATTTCCAAAGAAGCTGCAGCCAGAAGTACAATGGGAACTCCAGACATACCTGAAACCTACTGAGGCAGGATTTGAATTCATAGTCCGTGGGTGGAGCTCACGTTCAAAGATGACACCTTGTTTCCCTGAGCCAACCAGTGAGGATGACAGGAATTGACCTGCCCTACCTAGTTGTTAGACACAGCACCTCAGGCTTGAGACGCAGCAGCCCGGCTGTGCATGGAGAAATCACTTTTTCTGGCACATGTCCCTGACACATGCTAATTTAGAAATCCAAAAAGAACGTCTAATACCTTTTAAGATATTACTTTCCTGCCATGGAATTGGTTGCCAGATACTAGCTGAGTCCAGCCCCAGTGGGTAATATCATTCTGGGGCAGACCAGTGCTAAAGCTAGAGCCACAGATATGCATTAAAAAAATTACAAGAATGGTAAAAATTGACCAGCATGGCTTTTATTCCAGGTACTGTATCTCAGGAACCTTTTGTCCAAATGACCCTAAATTAACACCACAAACCCTACCCTGGATGCTGAAGAGACACAGCAATTTTAAAAACAGTTGGAGTCCGAATGTGCATTGTACGAGTATGTCTACACTACGAAATTAGGTCAAATTTATAGAAGTCGGGTTTTTAGAAATTGTTTTTATATATTTGAGTGTGTGTGTCCCCACAGAAAATGCTCTAAGTGCATTAAGTGCATTAACTCGGCGGAGTGCTTCCACGGTACCGAGGCAAGCGTTGACTTCCGGAGTGTTGCACTGTGGGTAGCTATCCCACAGTCTCCGCCGCCCATTGGAATTCTGCCTGATGGGGCTAAAACATTGTCACTGGTGGTTCTAGGTACATATCGTCAGGCCCCCGTTCCCTCCCTCCCTCCATGAAAGCAACAGCAGACAATCGTTTCGCACCTTTTTTCTTGAGTTACCTGTGCAGATGCCATACCACGGCAAGCATGGAGCCCGCTCAGGTAACCGTCACCGTATGTCTCCTGGGTGCTGGCAGACATGGTACTGCATTGCTACACAGCAGCAGCAACCCCTTGCCTTGTGGCAGCAGACGGTACAATAGGACTGGTAGCCGTCATCGTCATGTCCGAGGTGCTCCTGGCCACATCGGCCAGGAGCGCCTGGGCAGACATGGGTGCAGGGACTACATTAGAAATGACTTGACCAGGTCATTCTCTTTAGTCCTGCAGTCAGTCCCATTGAACTATCTTATGGTGAGCAGGCAGGTGATACGGATTGCTAGCAGTCCTATTGTACCATCTTCTGACAAGCAGCCATGAGATGTGGATGGCATGCAGTCCTTCTGCACCATCTGCTGCCAGCCAAAGATGTAAAAGATAGATGGAGTGGATCAAAACAAGAAATAGACCAGATTTGTTTTGTACTCATTTGCTTTTCTCCCTCCCCTCTCTAGGGGACTCATTTCTCTAGGTCACACTGCAGTCACTCACAGAGAAGGTACAGAGAGGTAAATCTAGCCATGTATCAATCATGGGCCAGACAAACCTGCTTGTTCCAATAAGAACAATTACTTAGGTGCACCATTTCTTATTGGAACCCTCTATGAAGTCCTGCCTGAAATACTCATTGATGTAAAGCCACCCCCTTTGTTGATTTTAATTCCCTGTAAGTCATGTCGTCAGTCACCCCTCCCTCCGTCAGAGCAACGGCAGACAATCGTTCTGCACCTTTTTTCTGTGCGGACGCCATACCAAGGCAAGCATGGAGGCTGCTCAGCTCACTTTGGCAATTAGGAGCACATTAAACACCACACTCATTATCCAGCGGTATATGCAGCACCAGAACCTGGCAGAGCGATACCGGGCAAGGAGGTGATGTCAGCGCGGTCACATGAGTGATCAGGACATGGACACAGATTTCTCTGAAAGCATAGGTCCTGCCATCGTGGTGCTAATGGGGCAGGTTCATGCAGTGGAATGCCGATTCTGGGCTTGGGAAACAAGCACAGACTGGTGGGACCGCATAGTGTTGCAGGTCTGGGACGATTCCCAGTGGCTGCGAAACTTTTGTGTGCATAAGGGCACTTTAATGGAACTTTGTGACTTACTTTCCCCTGCCCTGAAGCTCATGAATACCAAGATGAGAGCAGCCCTCACAGTTGAGAAGCGAGTGAGGATAGACCTGTAGAAGCTTGTAATGACAGACAGCTACCGGTCAGTCGGGAATCAATTTGGAGTGGGCAAATCTACTGTGGGGGCTGCTGTGATGCAAGTAGCCCATTCAATCAAAGATCTGCTGATATCAGGGTAGTGACCCTGGGAAATGTGAAGGTCATAGTGGATGGCTTTGCTGCAATGGGATTCCCTAACTGTGGTGGGGCCATAGACGGAACCCATATCCCTATCTTGGCACCGGAGCACCAAGCCAGCGAGAACATAAACCGCAAGGGGTACTTTTCAATAGTGCTGCAAGCACTGGTGGATCACAAGGGATATTTCACCAACATCAACGTGGGATGGCTGGGAAAGGTACACGACGCTTGCATCCTCAGGAACTCTGGTCTGCTTCAAAAGCTGCAGGAAGGGACTTTATTCCCAGACCAGAAAGTAACTGTTGGGGATGTTGAAATGCCTATCGTTATCCTTGGGGATCCAGCCTACCCCTTAATGCCATGGCTCATGAAGCCGTACACAGGCAGCCTGGACAGTAGTCAGGAGCTGTTCAACTACAGGCTGAGCAAGTGCAGAATGGTGGAACAATGTGCATTTGGACATTTAAAAGCCCGCTGGCGCAGTTTACTGACTCGGTTAGAGCTCAGCTAAACCAATATTCCCACTGTTATTACTGCTTGCTGTGTGCTCCACAATATCTGTGAGAGTAAGGGGGAGACGTTTATGGTGGGGTGGGAGGTTGAGGCAAATCGCCTGGCTGCTGGTTACATGCAGCCAGACACCAGGGCTGTTAGAAGAGCACAGGAGGGCGCGGTACGCATCAGAAGCTTTGAAAACCAGTTTCATGACTGCCCAGGCTATGGTGTGAAAGTTCTGTTTGTTTCTCCTTGATGAAACCCCCCACCCCTTGGTTCACTCTACTTCCCTGTAAGCTAACCACCGTCCCCACCTCCCTTTGATCACTGCTTCCAGAAGCAATAAAGTCATTGTTGCTTCACATTCATGCATTCTTTATTCATTCATCACACAAATAGGAGGATGACTACCAAGGTAGCCCAGGAGGGGTGGAGGAGGGAAGGAAAATGCCACACAGCACTTTGAAATTTTACAACTTTAAAATTTATTGAATGCCAGCCTTCTGTTTTTTGAGCAATCCTCTGTGGTGGAGTGGCTGGGTGGCCGGAGGCCCCCCCACTGCATTCTTGGGCGTCTGGGTGTGGAGGCTATGGAACTTGGGGAGGAGGGTGGTTGGTTACACAGGGGCTGTAGTGGCGGTCTGTGCTCCTGCTGCCTTTCCTGCAGCTCAACCATATGCTGGAGCATATTGGTTTGATCCTCCAGCAGCCTCAGCATTGAATCCTGCCTCTTCTCATCATGCTGCCACATTTGAGCTTCAGCCCTGTCTTCAGCCCGCCACTTATTCGCTTCAGTCTGCCACCTCTCCTCCCGGTCATTTTGTGCTTTCCTGCACTCTGACGTTGTCTGCCTCCATGCATTCATCTGTGCTCTGTCAGTGTGGGAGGACAGCATGAGCTCAGAGAACATTTCATCACGAGTGCGTTTTTTTTTCTTTCTAATCTTCACTATTCTCTGGGAAGGAGAAGATCCTGTGATCATTGAAACACGTGTAGCTGGTGGAGGAAAAGAAAGGGACAGTGGTATTTAAAAAGACATTTTATAAAACAGTGGCTACACTCTTTCAGGGTAAACCTTGCTGTTAACATTACATACATAGCACATGTGCTTTGGTTACAAGGTCGCATTTTGCCTCCCCCCACTGCGTGGCTACCCCCTCAACCCTCCCCCCTCCCCATGGCTAACGGTGGGGAACATTTCTGTTCAGCCACAAGCAAACAGCCCAGCAGGAACGGGCACCTCTGAATGTCCCGTTAAGAAAAGCACTCTATTTCAACCAGGTGACCATGAATGATATCACTCTCCTGAGGATAACAGGGAGAGATAAAGAAAGGATGTTGTCTGAATGCCAGCAAACATACACTGCAATGCTTTGTTCTACAATGATTCCCGAGTACATGCTACTGACCTGGAGTGGTAAAGTGTCCTACCATGGTGGACAGAATAAGGCTGCCCTCCCCAGAAATCTTTTGATAAGGCTTTGGGAGTACATCCAGGAGAGCTTTATGGAGGTGTCCCTGGAGTACATTCCTATTCCATGATGAGATATCTTTGAGCTATAATGTATCTTAATTAAAAACTATCTTTAGATAAAATGCTCTTTGAGGAAAAAACTTATCAAGAAATCTGATTTAAATTTAAAAAAAAATCCATTTTTTTTTAAATTTTAAAATAATTTATTTTTATCCACCCCACTATATGCTGTATTTGTTAATTGATTGTATTTAACTGCCCCCTGTGGATTTAAATTAATAGTGACATTTAATCTTAGTCGGTTATACCCTGTTTCTTTACATAAGTTGTTAAGTAAAGGAAGTAAAGGTGTGTTAACTCTAATCTAAGTGGATGGGCTGTATATTGATAATTGGTATTTCTGAGTTACACTCATGCCACAGATTATTATTAATTATAATTATTATTATTAGAATGGGTTTATTCCTGTAGGTTCCCAAGGCACACCATTGAGTGTGTATAGGAACCAGCCAGATGGAGGCACCGCCAATTTTAAATTCCTTTGGGAGTAAAGGGACTGCAGCAGAGGGGTGGATAGAGGATTCCCACCTACCCAATGTCACCACTAGGATACCCAGCATCTAATTTGCTGTCAGGAACATCAGGCGCCCAGGGACACAGGGGAGTGTTGCCTGCTCCCGAGTAACCCAGGGAGGCAAGTGGGGGTTACACTAGAGCACCCTTTGTCCCACCGGGGTGGCTTCTGGAAAGGACTGATTATAGGTTGAGGGTTTTGCGTGTGTGTCAACAGCTTTTTTTGTTGGTGTTCCCTCACCCTACGCTTCCTGTCTTCCAGTTCCAGAGCTTTCTGGTGTGCTTCCATTTGCTATTGCTTTTTTGCCTCCCCCTCTTTGGCTCTCTGTTCAGCTTCCCATTTCTGGTGCTCACACTCCTTGTCGGCTTTCTCTAATTCTAGTCTGGCCAACTCTAACTTCATGGAGGTTTCACGGTTGCCTGCCTCGGCCTTGATCATTTTTGTACTTTCTTTTCTTCCGTTTCTATCACCCAAGATAAACAAACAGAAAATGTCAAAACTGGAATCTTTTTTGTCTCTTTCCAACTTTCTCATCTGTGAATCTTGTAGTATCTAATTGACCAGTGCTTGGAGGGTGACGCTCACCAACTGTGTGTAAATTCTGCCATCACTACGGCACTGTGACGCTTTCTCAGGGTGCCCAGAACTATGAGTCATGTTGTTATCCCTCTGCCTTAGCCTTTACTTGGCCTTGTGGGTAACACTTGGTACAGCCCAGTTCCTGAATCCCCTTTAAGAGCATTCCCATGTTGTGCCCAGCCCCGTCACTGGACACTCCCCGAAATTACCCAGTTTGCTGGCTCCCAAGAGACATTGTACACATCAGCCTGTTTGATTCAACTGAGGATTCACACATGGCTTCATATTACAACACAGAGAGGTACTTGTGATAAATAATAAGAAGTTTATTAACAAAGCTAGAGATTTAAGTGATACTGAGTAAGGATAATGGAAATAATTGATTACAAATAAAACAAAAAGATAAGCCGCTTCTACAAGACTAGGACTTAACTTCAGCAAGTTAATCTTATGTAAAGCAGTTTCTCACCTAAAGTCACTGGCTCACATGGCCAAGATCCAACTTTCATGAATGCAAAGAGCACTGTCTTGTTTGCTTCCTCAGTGAAGGATAACCAAGGAGTTTTTCTTCCTCCTTCTTATTATCCAGTAAACCTTGGAAATGGATTCTTTTTCCAGTGTACCCACCCCCCTCTCCGCTTGTTCTCTGGTGTGCTGACATCATGGTGCTTTCTTCATCCTCCGGCTAACCTAATCTTCCTGTTTACCTCAGATGCAAATGTACCTGCCATTGCATTTGGCTTCACAATACTTGACTTACATCAGAGACCTAGGCAGACAGGTACATCAACATTCCTTTGCTGGGGAAAGACTTGTTTGTCAACCCCGTTTATCAAACCCTGTGATTTGAACATATTTTAATACATACACACAATTTAATTATTTCCTGTACAAACATCATGCAGTATGCTATAAGCTTTCATTTGACTCTCACATGACCTTCATTACAGATAAATACTCTGACAGCCATGTGGCGGACAGGCCAAGTAGGAGTTGCTGTTATAGGACAATGACCCTTTGGCAGTTGGGATTGAGGGACTCAGACTCACAGCCTGGGTTTGCTTGGAGAAATTAATTTAACAGTCACAACTTTGTAAGTAAGCTAAAGTAATTTAATCTTAGCATTGTAACTTTTAACAGTGTGAAAAACCAAGGCTGATTCTGTAAGGTTAATTTTCCTTGTAGACATAGGGCTAGACTCTTAAAGGCATTTAGGCTTTGTTGCTCTCAGCATTGCAATGCCTAACTGGTTTAAGAGCATAAGTCTCATTTTCAAATGGGATTTAAGCATTTAGGAGCTTAGACAGGATATCTTAAAGAAAAGAAAAAACAATGCTGCATATCACCATGTCACATCTTTGGTGGGTTTTAAAGTTTGCTTTTCAAAATATCAAAAGAAGCTTCGGCAATGGGGCCAGGCTAATCCTTGGTGTAACTCCAGTAAGGTCAGTCGAGTTTCACCAATTTACACCTAGTCTGAACTTTGCCCTGTAAGTGTCTGAGATTTTATTTTTAGTAAAATGACTGCCCTGTTTGATGTTGCAGTTTGAGCTACTATAAGTTTATGTGAAAGCTGAATAGATCTCTCAGCTCTAGCCAAAGGGCCAAATTCTTCCCTCGGTGACCTGGCTGTCAATGCAGAGTATTCCAGTGAAGCTAATGGAAACACTCCATTACAAATGCAGGCTGAGAGCTGATACAGGACTGTAAATCCATACGGTTGCTCTTAAGTTAATGGAGTAACTCTGGATTTACAACAGTTTATCTGAGTGTAGAAACTGGCTCAGCATATTTAAATTATTCTAATATATATCATTAATAAAGAACAAATGCGGATAGCTTTAGTCATATTGTCTGAATGTGCTGCACTGGCATAAGGGTGAGGGTGCCTGAGAAGCTGAGATGCAGGGTTTGGGACGCAGCAGGGTTAGGTTGCAATGAGACTTTATGAATGACTGTCAGTGACAAGGTAGATCAGGAGAAGTACAATAATAAGAACTACTGCAGCAACCCCAAAGGCCAAAATAACTTTCCTATACTTGGTAAACAGAGTGGTCACCCTGGTTCTTTTATTTATTCCAGTAAGATACCTCACTTTTTGTTCCGTTAAATTAGGTTCCAAATACACCTCACTGACGTAATACCTGCCCCCATTCTCCTGAACCGTTCTCTGGATCATTTCAATCAGCTCAGAAACCTGTTCAGCCTGTTCTGCTCCGGTTGCTCTGTTATTGAAAGCACAATATCGATCCCCACACTTCTGAATCAGCCCCTTCAGATCTTTGTTATCTGAGTATCTCACGTAGTCATGCAGTGAGCCGACCGCTAAATCTTCTTTCCGGGTGAACAGGACAATCATGTGCCTCATGGATTCAACTCCAAAAATCTCCTGTACTCGCTTCACTGCGTACTTGTCTTCCTCAGTGTAACGGCCCAGCTGGGTCACCAGCAGCAGAGCGTGGGGGCCAGGGGCAGAGAGCGCGATACAGCGAACAATCTCTCTAGATGTTACTGGCTCAAAAGCCTTTTGGTCAAAAATGGCAGGTGTGTCAATAACCACAAGCTCCCTCCCATTCCAGCTCCTTTGCCCCTTTTCACAAGTCAAAGTTACTGACTTTGCCCCGAGTTTGGACTCAAACTTTCTTTTCCCAAGGATGGAGTTTCCTGTTGCACTTTTCCCAGCTCCAGTTTTGCCAACAAGGATGATTCTGAGTTCCGATTTCCTGCCGTCATCTGCAGTTGATGGGGACAGGTTTGACAGTCAGAACATCATTGCATAGATAAAAGTAAATGAGTAGGAGTTACACCTAATTCTGAGGCTGAGAGTCCCAGAGTAAACAACATCCATCCAGTCCCTCATCCCAGCTTGTCTCTGTCCTCTGGGATGTCTTGTCACTTTAAATTGAACATGACCTAAACTCCGTATCCTCTCTCCCGTACCTTCTCTGCTTCCTCCTTTCCCTATCACTCTTTGGATCACCACCATTCTCACCGTCACTCAGGCCAGCAGTCCGGGGGCGCTTTTTTACTCCTCTCTCTCCTCTGTCTCACACATCTAGGCCAGATCCAAATCCAACTGGTTCTTCTTCCTCAGCACCTTCAAGTTCTGTCCTTTTCTCTCCAGCCCTACACCTAAGTTCCCTTTCAGAACCTCAGTGTATTCTGCCTTGATTACTGCAACTCCTCCTCTCTGGCTTCCCAGACATACACATCAGACCCTTCAGTCCATTCAAAATATTACCACTAAATGTGTCTTCCTTGCCTGTTGGTTCGATCATGCAACTTCTCTCTTTCTAGTCTGCCGTTGGCTCCCTGTCTGACAGAATAGGTTCTTATACCTCACTCATCACTGTCGAATCGGAACACCTCTGTCTCTGGTTTTACACAGATAACCCCTGGACCCACACACAGAGCTGACGCTCTTTGTACTGGATCCTAACGTCAGATGTAAATACGAGGCCTATAAAAACAAACCCTTGTGTTCTGGTCAGACCATTTCCTCCTTCAGATGTTCAAATCTCTGAACATTTGACCATCACATTTAAGCTTCTTGTCTCTACCTTCAAATTACTATAGGACTCTGCACCTCATTACATATCCTCGCTTTGCCCCATCTCCTCCACTCTATTAATGCTCCTAATCTGTTTTTTCAGATTCTTGCACAATCACCTGTGTGCTTTCTTTATTGTAGCCCCCATCGCATGCTATGATCTTGCTAATCTCACCTGCAAAATTCTTACTCTGTCCACATCAAAATCCCTCTTAAAAACCCACTTCTGCTGTGTTGCATACAGTGAATCAGGTTGACTTGCCTATAAATTACCTCCTGTTCTTCCCTAGCTCTATATAGCTGGTCAAGCAGGATAACACATTTCATACACATTTGTTTCCATTTTTTGGGTTAAAATTTGAAAAAAGTTGTCCGGATCTGCCTGGAAATGATTGGGGGAGCTGGGGAATGGGGTGTGCCTGGTACACAGACTCTCAGTGTCATTGGATTGGAATGAAGCTCTGCCTTGCTTCTACTCTCATCTCTTTCTTGATCAAAAGTGGTATGTTCTTGATTTACAGTTTGCAGCTGCTGTAGCAGCCTGAGATATGGACAAATTTACAGCTACTGGCAAAGGGATTTTCTTTGTGAGGGTTGTCCCCAGCAGAAGACAAAGTTACAGAGGTAATGTCACTGCCATTCCCCCAGTAACTGCACCCATGCTAGAGCCACTAAAATAATTTTGGGCAACTAAAGGTATATTCAGAATATGCCTCAATCCCCTAGAGCTTGTGGGGTTCTCTTTTACTTTACTGAAAAACTTGAGCTGAGCAAAATATAGAAGTGAGACCAGAATAGGGCCTTTTGTGTAACTGTCTTACCATAGAAGGTGACATTCTCTCCTTTTTGCTTGGTCCCATCCATCTCATCCTGAAATATTTGTAATAAAACATATGTTATTTACAAACATACTTTAACCAAGGAACTCAGAACATAGAAAAATACTCATTTAGAAAAACTCAGTAATACACATAATAAATAGTAATAACAATAATCACTGCTATGTAAGTCTATTATGGTCGGAAAAGTGAGTTTCTGAACATGATACCTTGATATTTCATGTTTAACCTCCATTAGTGTTTTCATCACATCTGCCTAACTTTAAGCACATGGGTCGTCCTCCTGAAGTCGAGAGTTAAGTTTAGTCTTTGAAAATCGGTTCTGTTATTGCAGCCTTGTACATACCTCCATTTTCATCAGCAATAGAAGTTCTGGAATCAGAACTTAGTCAACAGTTTGGCTGTTGACGCACAAGGCAGAGAGAATGCAGCTTGTACTTCAGTACTGATACTGCCTTTGCAGCACTGACTTGTACAAAACAGGTGTCAGTTCATAAATTAAGTGGCTATGATTCAGTTAGAGCCAATTTTGGGAGAAGATGGCACAACCAGAGCTGGGCAAAAAATTTTGATGCAATTTTTTTCATTGAAAAATCCTGAATTGGGTCAACCAAAACATTTTGCGAATTTGGGTTGAATTTGCCAAAATATTTTGGCTGGAAAAAAATTCAGAAAAAGTTGAAATGTTTCATTCTGACATTTTCTAAATTCTGGGATGTATTAGCAGGAGTGTTGTAAGCAAGACACGAGAAGTAATTCTTCTGTTCTACTCCACACTGATTAGGCTTCAACTGGAGTATTGTGTCTAGTTCTGGGCGCCACATTTCAGGAAGATGTTGGCAAATTGGAGAGAGTCTAGAGAAGAGCAACAAAAATGATTAAATGTCTAGAAAACATTACCTATGGGGGAAGATTGAAAGAATTGGGTTTGTTTAGTCTGGAAAAGAAGACTGAGAGAGGTCATGATAACAGTTTTCAAGTATGTAAAAGGTTGTTACAAGGAGGAGGGAGAAAAATTGTTTTTCTTAACCTCTGAGGACAGGACAAGAAGCAATGGGCTTAAATTGCAGCAAGTAAAGTTTAGGTTGGACATTAGGAAAAACTTCCTAACTGTCAGGGTGGTTAAGCACTGGAATAAATTGCCTAGGGAGGTTGTGGAGTCTCCATCATTGGAGATTTTTAAGAACAGGTTAGGCAAACACCTGTCTAGATAATACTTAGTCTTGCCGTGCATGCAGGGGACTGGACTAGATGACCTTTCAAGGTCCCTTCCAGTCCTATGACTCTATTAATCACTGCATCAGTGAACTTTGCTGATAAGATCAACCAAATGTGCATAGAACTAAATGGGAAAGAAATCTCCATTCCTGACCAGATCATACTATTCCTCTAGCTACCCTGGACTGAATTCGATCCCTTGACACATGCTGAAGATCAAAAAGACCTGAAAAATATTAGAGCCGCAACCTGCGAAATGGATCCCTACCCCTCTTGGTTGATGAACGCCCGGGAAAGCAAAAACTATGTTCACTACCAGTGGAAATAGTCAATGCCTTCTTCAGAAAACAAACCCGCCAAAATCCATGAAAAGCACAATACTTCACCCAATCCTCAAGAATCCATCAGTAGTCCCTAATGCCCTCCAACCATTATCCTGTCTTCAACCTTCCATTTCTGGCCAAAATCAAGGAGAAAGTAGTAACCACAAAGTGCCAGCAACATGTGACATCAGACAACATCCTGGATGTCTCACAATCAGGGTTCAGACTAGGGCACAGCACAGAAACAGCTCTAGTGGCACTAAAAAGATGACCATGGACACAGGTAAGCTTTCCATGCCCATGTTGCTGGACCTTTCTGCAGTTTTAGACACAGTGGACCAGAAGCCACTGCTAACCCACTGACGTGACATAGCAGGAGTAGATGGCCTAACACTATAGCTGTTCCTATTACTAAATTCAAGCAAAACTCTGGTAACTGTGGTAACTGTTCCTCTTCTCTGAAGGCCCTCACCTGAGACTCACCGAGATCCAGACTATCCGCGCTTCTCTTCACTATTTACATGAGAGCACTGGGGGAGACAGTGATTCACCATCAGCTAGGCTGCCAACACCATGTCAGTGGTACTAAAGACACACAGATACGACCATGATGAGGATGTCATAAGAACCAATGTGCACTAAGAGTGACAGACTGTGTTGTGGAATTTAAAGTGACTGAGTTAGACAGGGTATTTGACCTTTTCTTCTACATTAGAAAACTCCACTGGTATAACATGAATCACTGTAGTAAACTGAGGTATCTTATTGTGACTATGTGGGATCACACGGTTAGAGTTTCACAATTTTCAAAAAGAATGAGGAGTACTTGTGGCACCTTAGAGACTAACAAATTTATTTGGGCATAAGCTTTTGTGGGCTAAAACCCACTTCATCAGACGCATGGAGTGGAAAATACAGTAGGAAGATATATATATATATATACACACACACAGAGAACATGAAGAGATGGGGGTTGCCATACCAACTCTTAATGAGACAAATCAATTAAGGTGGGCTATTATCAGCAGGAGAAAAAAAGACTTTTGTAGTGGTAATCAGGGTGGCCCATTTCAAACAGTTGACAAGAAGGTGTGAGTAACAGTAGGGGGAAAATTAGCATGGGGAAACAGTTTTTAGTTTGTGTAATGACCCATCCACTCCCAGTCTTTATTCAGGCTTAATTTGATGGTGTCCAGTTTGCAAATTAATTCCAGTTCTGTAGTTTCTTGTTGGAGTCTGTTTTTGAAGTTTTGTTGTTGAAGAATTGCCACTTTTAGGTCTGGAGACTAACCAATTTATCTGAGCATAAGCTTTCATGAGTTACAGCTCACTTCATCGGATTCAACTCATGATGTAGCTTACGCTCACTTCATCAGATGTAGCTCACGAAAGCTTATGCTCAAATAAATTGGTTAGTCTCTAAGGTGCCACAAGTACTCCTTTTCTTTTTGCGAATACAGACTAACACGGCTGCTACTCTGAAACCTGTCACTTTTAGGTCTGTAATTGAGTGTCCAGGGAGGTTGAAGTGTTCTCCAACTGGTTTTTGAACGTTACAATTCTTGATGTCTGATTTGTGTCCATTTATTCTTTTGCGTAGAGACTGTCCAGTTTGGCCAATGTACATGGCAGAGGGGCATTGCTGGCACATGATGGCATATATCACATTGGTAGATGTGCATGTGAATGAGCCCCTGATGGTATGGCTGATGTGATTAAGTCCTATGATGGTGTCCCTTGAATAGATATGTGGACAGAGTTGGCAACAGGGTTTGTTGCAAGGATAGGTTCCTGGGTTAGTGTTTTTGTTGTGTGGTTGCTAGTGAGTATTTGCTTCAGGTTGGGGGGCTATCTGTAAGCGAGGACTGGCCTGTCTCCCAAGGTCTTTGAGCGTGAGAGATCGTCCTTCAGGATAGGTTGTAGATCCTTGATGATGTGCTGGAGAGGTTTTAGTTGGGGGCTGAAGGTGACGGCTAGTGGCGTTCTGTTACTTTCTTTGTTGGGCCTGTCCTGTAGTAGGTTACTTCTGGGTACTCTTCTGGCTATATATATCTATATCTATATATATCTATCTCTAATCTCTATCTCCCTACTGTATTTTCCACTCCAATCATCTGATGAAGTGGGTTTTAGCCCACGAAAGCTTATGCCCAAATACATTTGTTAGTCTCTAAGGTGCCACAAGTACTCCTCGTTCTTTTTGCTGATACAGACTCACATGGCTACCACTCTGAAACCTGTCACAATTTTCAAACTGTTTCCAAATTGTTATTTCAGCATATGCAAAGCTTCATAGAACTAGAACTGGTTTTAAAAAGAAAACAGGGAAAATTTTGAAAATATTTTCATTAACTTCTTTTGTTCTTTTACCAACGACAGAGCTGATCAATTTTTTTTTGAAATTTTGAAAAAAAGTCAGTATAAAAATTTATTGAAAAATCCCTGTTCCTCCCTACCCCGTTTATTCATCCAGCTTTAGAAGAATGCTTTCACCTGATGAAATTAATAGGCAGGAAGTTTAATCAGAGGATGTACTTTTTCACATAATGCCTAACTAACCTGTGGAACTCATTTCTGTGGGAAGTTATGATGTCCAAAAGTATAACTGGGTTCAAAAAAGAACTGGATACGTTTATGGAGAATAGGTCTATCAATGGCTATTGGCCAAAAAGGCCAGACGACACAAGCCCATGCTCGGGGTGATCCTAAACCTCTGATTACCAGAAGCCAGGAGTGGAAGATACTGCCCTGTCCTGGACACTCCTCCTGAAGTTCTGGCACGAGCGATTGTCATAGACAGGCTACTGGGCAAGATGGACCATGATCTGACCTAGTTAGGAGGCAGTGTGTGTTTTTCTAGCAATTGTTCAAGCCGGGATTCAAGAAAGCAGAGGAAGACCCAGAGTCAAAGATAGATTCTGTGTGTGCATCTGATTTTGCCATCCTAAGCTTCCCACCTATATTTCTCTATGATCTACTTTTTGATCACTTGCTGCCAGCTCACAGTGCTGCTCACAATCTCAAAAGGGCCTGTTCTCATGAGCTTACAAGTCTGGTTTCTCTATCAAGTTGGTTCTGACACATAGTAACCAAACCTTAGAACCTCTGTGGATTTGTCCTTCACTAGTACATACCGGCATGGTTGTTCCAAGTGATTGATAGGCTGACATTTCTCCTTTAAAACAGGGATCTTAAACAGCTTTTT
Organism: Lepidochelys kempii; assembly: GCF_965140285.1. Classification (NCBI taxonomy): domain Eukaryota; kingdom Metazoa; phylum Chordata; order Testudines; family Cheloniidae; genus Lepidochelys; species Lepidochelys kempii. The sequence goes on along the minus strand of NC_136381.1, from coordinate 269,390,398 downwards.
TCCTGAAAAATCAATGGAACTGGTTAATACTCATGAAAGCCAAGACCAAATCCCATCTCATGTGTGTCTCTTTGTTCTTGTGCAAACTGAAGGGTGGTTTATTTCTTAATTATTTTATTTATACAGTGCCATGAATATGCATGGCATTACAGATGAAGTGAAGACAAGGGGGGAGATTTTCAGAGGCATAAGTTGCATTTAATGTCCATGGACGCTAGGTCCCTAACTGATATTTGTGCCTTTGAAACTCTTCCTTCATGTCCCTACCACAAGAGCTTAGAAGCTAAGATCTCGATCCTAGAATTGGAGCTGCTAGTGCAGAGGTCGGCAACCTTTGTCACCCTTTATCGTCAGGTAAAGCCGCTGGCCGGCTGGGCTGGTTTGTTTATCTAGAGTGTCCGCAGGCACGGAGCCCCGCAGCTCTCACTGGCCACGGTTCACTGTTCCCGACCAATGGGAGCTGTGGGAAGTAGTGGCTAGCACGTCCTTCGGCCCACGCCACTTCCTGCAGCTCCCATTGGCCAGGAAAGGCGAACTGCGGCCAATGGGAGCTGCGGGGCTCCATACTTGCAGATGCTCCAGATAAACAAACCGGCCAGGCCCGCCAGCGGCTTTACCCTGATGGGCTGGTTGACAACGGTTGCCGACCCCTGTGCTAGTGTAACCCACACACCTCCTGGGTGTGGTGTTCTATCCCCTCTAGTGGCACAGAGACCCTTAGAGAGAGAAAGCAAATGAGTCTGCTCTACAGGCTTAGCTACCAGCCATCTGGCTTTTGGCTCATGCGGTAGAGTCTCATACACTAAGCTTCAGAGGTCCCCGGTTCTATCCTGCCCGTCAACGACCGGGGTTTGTCGACATTACACTAGCATGGATGCTGTGCCTGCATGGAGATCCATTGACTGTAATTGTGGCTTTTCCAAAGTGAAATGGTGCTAGTGGATTCAATTGCAGTATCGGGGTCTAAGGCCAGAATCTATAAAGGGACTTTTAGGTGTCTTGAAAATCACTGGAATCCACAAACTGTGGGTTAGGCACCTAGGCTCCCTGTACAATGCATGGGGAGAGATAGGTAAAAGCCAGGATGCTAGGCAAGGAGCCAATAGGAGATACTGCTGAGAAGGGTGTGGTCCTAAGTCCTGCCCCCTCAAGGAATTTGGTGCCTAAAGCCAGAACTGCACGAAGGCACCTTGTTCTACTTGCAACCCACAGCCAGGAACCCCTCTTGTAGAGTCAGGCAGCTTCGTTGCCAGCCTAACTCCCTACAGAATGGTTGATGGTTGGAAGACAACAGTTCCCTTATAACCTTCAGCCCAGTGGTTAGGGAAGTCACCCAGGGGATAGAAGACATCAGTTCAATTCCCCCTTTGTCTGATGAGTAGGGATTTGAACAGGGTTTCCCCATGTCTCAAGTGAGTGCTGTGCTCTATATAATCATTCTGGCCCAACACACATTGAATAAAAAGTGGAATGGCTTCAATGTGAGAGACTGAGAGACACCCACCTCAGACTGTTCCATAGTCCTACTGAATTGGGCCCTGCAGGCAAGACAGGCATTTCCCTGCCTTTTTCACCTGGTTTGAGGATCACACTCTGGCTTTGTCATGGGAACCCCATACTGTGGACTCGTTTGTATGCAGTGAGTGGAGGAAGGACAGACCACTCAGGATTTCATTTTACATTACACATCATATATTCATATTTTCATTTTTTGGACTGGCTGCTTGCTTTTGTTTTGTGCCAGACTAAGCCTGAATCTATAGTGTCGGTGAGCTCGTTGTGCTAGGATGGCTATAGTAAATTAAAAAGTAGCTAGGCAGATGGCCTACAGAGACTCAATACAATACCATCTTTAAAAAACTCTGGTTTGACTCTAAACCTGCAAATTGTGCACATAGCAAGCCCAGGTAAACATGGATTCCTACACTGTTACCCCTGGTGTCCCCTCCCTTGGCTGATTTTAGGTAATGAAATAAAAGGGAAATATTGAGTTGAGGAGCGCATAAGACAAAATAAAGTTCTGGGGAGGATGCCTTTTTGTCTTTGAGACATTAACTGAAGGCAGATGAGACAAAGCCATACATTTAGTCAAAGCAGGTGGAGGATAGACAGTGAGAAATCATTATAAGTATCAGAAGACAGGTTTGAGGGGACTGGGCATCTCTGCACCTGAGCTGAGCTCAGCCGTGGGATTGAGTAAGGAGGAAGGTGGCTTTATAATAACTTTGTGCCTCCACTAACTTGGGACAAGGGCAGGGCTGGGGGAGGGCTGGACTCTCATGGACACAGTAGTCTCCAGGCTGTCCAAAATTACACCCGGCTATCTTGGGTTGTTGCAGCATTTGGGAATAAATGCATACCATCTGTAAATGTCAAGCATTCTCTGTCAAAACTTTATTCCCCTCCACCCCCATGTGCTCCCTTATCCCCTTTGGAAACAGATCTCAGGCAGGCTTTAGGCACCTAAATATCAAACAGAAAGACAAAGGCTTGTTCCCTGTATTTCCTCCTGCTACCTTAGAAGTGTTTTCATTTGTCAAGCTTTGTAGCCAGTTTAAAATACCTCTCTTGCCCACCCTTATTTTCTCTCCCTATGCCTCTCTCTCACTCTTATAGACACACACACACACACACACACACACCTTCTTCATCATCTGGTCAACTTGGAGATCAAACCTGTGATATTTCTTCAGATTAAGCAGATATTTCCATCTTCTGCACAGTCCTTCCAGCCGGTGGTATTATACAAAAATGTCTGAAGTCTTCTGGTTTCCTCTTTTTGACAGTTGCTTCAAATTAGTAGTTAATGAAATTGTTGTGAAAATGAAAACAAACTACTCAGTGATCCAAATTTCATTCTAAGTAAATGCAGTGGGATGAGCTACTGCCACTGAACAGGAAATACCATTTGCGAAATAAACAAGTCTGAATTTTACAGGAAGTGGTTTGTGTAGAACAGTAGCAACGTATGAGAACATTCAGCCTGTGTCATAAATATAAAGGGAAGGGTCACCACCTTTCTGTTTACAGTGCTATAAAATCCCTCTTGGCCAGAGGCAAAACCCTTTTACCTGTAAAGGGTTAAGAAGCTAAGGTAACCTTGCTGGCGCCTGACCAAAATGGCCAATGAGAGGACAAGATTCTTTCAAATCTGGAGGGGGGGGAACAAAGTGTTTGCTCTGTCTGTGTGATGCTTTTGCCGGGACCAGAGCAGGAATGCAGGTCAGAACTCCTGATGAATCCAGTTGTGCATTTTGTATTGTTTCTCATGCACATATATCTTCCAGGGTACAATCCTATATTTTGTCCCTTAAAATGGACATATTTACCAAATCATAGAATCATAGAATATCAGGGTTGAAAGGGACCTCAGAAGGTCATCTAGTCCAACCCCCTGCTCAAAGCAGGACCAATCCCCAACTAAATCATCCTAGCCAGGGCTTTGTCAAGCCTGACCTTAAAAACTTCTAAGGAAGGAGATTCCACCACCTCCCTCGGTAACGGCATTCCAGTGTTTCACCACCCTCCGAGTGAAAAAGGACTTCAAGGAGCAGAGAATCCTCCAGCAAGTGACCCGTGCCCCATGCTACAGAGGAAGGCAAAAAACCTCCAGGGCCTCTTCCAATCTGCCCTGGAGGAAAATTCCTTCCCGACCCCAAATATGGCGATCAGCTAAACCCTGAGCATATGGGCAAGATTCACCAGCCAGATACTACAGAAAATTCTTTCCTGGGTAACTCAGATCCCACCCCATCTAACATCCCATCACAGACCATTAGGCCTATTTACCATGAATATTTAAAGATCAATTAACTATCAAAATCATGATATCCCATCATACCATCTCCTTCATAAACTTATCGAGTTTAATCTTAAAGCCAGATAAATCTTTTGCCCCCGCTGCTTCCCTTGGAAGGCTATTCCAAAACTTCACTCCTCTGATGGTTAGAAACCTTTGTCTAATTTCAAGACTAAACTTCCTGGTGGCCAGTTTATATCCATTTGTTCTTGTGTCCACATTGGTACTGAACTTAAATAATTCCTCTCCTTCTCCAGTTTTTATCCCTCTGATGTATTTATAGAGAGCAATCATATCTCCCCTCAACCTTCTTTTACTTAGGCTAAACAAGCCAAGCTCCTTGAGTCTCCTTTCATAAAACAAGTTTTCCATTCCTCGGATCATCCTAGTAGCCCTTCTCTGTACCTGTTCCAGTTTGAATTCATCCTTCTTAAACATGGGAGACCAGAACTGCACACAGTATTCCAGGTGAGCATCATAGTCATCCTATGATCAACCAATACTCCAAGGTCCTTCTCCTCCTCTGTTACTTCTAATTGATGCATCCCCAGCTTATAACTAAAATTCTTGTTATTAATCCCTAAATGCATGACCTTACACTTCTCACTATTAAATTTCATCCTATTACTATTACTCCAGTTTATAAGGTCATCCAGATCCTCCTGTATGATATCCCTGTCCTTCTCTAAATTGGCAATACCTCCCAGCTTTGTATCATCCACAAACTTTATTAGCATACTCCCACTTTTTATGCCAAGGTCAGTAATAAAAAGATTAAATAAGATTGGTCCCAAAACTGATCCTTGAGGAACTCCACTGGTAATCTCCCTCCAGCCTGACAGTTCACCTTTCAGTAGGACCCGTTGTAGTCTCCCCTTTAACCAATTCCTTATCCACCTTTCAATTTTCATATTGATCCCCATCTTTTCCAATTTAACTAATAATTCCCCATGTGGCACCGTATCAAATGCCTTACTGAAATCGAGGTAAATTAGATCCACTGCATTTCCTTTGTCTAAAATATCTGTTACTTTCTCAAAGAAGGAGATCAGGTTGGTTTGGCACGATCTACCTTTTGTAAAACCATGTTGTATTTTGTCCCATTTACCATTGACCTCAATGTCCTTAACTACTTTCTCCTTCAAATTTTTTTCCAAGACCTTGCATACTACAGATGTCAAACTAACAGGCCTGTAGTTACCTAGATCACTTTTTTCCCCTTTCTTAAAAATAGGAACTATGTTAGCAATTCTCCAATCATACGGTACAACTCCTGAGTTTACAGATTCATTAAAAATTTTTGCTAATGGGCTTGCAATTTCGGGTGCCAATTCCTTTAATATTCTTGGGTGAAGGTTATCTGCGCCCCCCGATTTAGTCCCATTAAGCTGTTTGAGTTTCGCTTCTACCTCAGATATGGTAATATCTACTTCCATATCCTCATTCCCATTTGTCATGCTATCATTATCCCTAAGATACTCTTTAGCCTTATTAAAGACTGAGGCAAAGTATTTGTTTAGATGTTGGGCCATGCCTAGATTATCCTTGACCTCCACTTCATCCTCAGTGTTTAGCGGTCCCACTTCTTCTTCCTTTGTTTTCTTCTTATTTATATGGCTATAGAACCTTTTACTATTGGTTTTAATTCCCTTTGCAAGGTCCAACTCTACTTGACTTTTAGCCTGTCTCACTTTATCCCTACATGTTCTGACCTCAATAAGGTAGCTTTCCTTGCTGATCCCTCCCATCTTCCAGTCCCTGTATGCTTTCTGTTTTTTCTTAATCACCTCTCTGAGATGCTTGCTCATCCAATTTGGTTTACAACTCCTTTTTCTCTACGTAAAAGAATAAATGGACACAAATCAGATGTCAAGAATTATAACATTCATAAACCAGTCGGAGAACACTTCAATCTTTCTGGTCATGCGATTACAGACATGAAAGTTGCGATATTACAACAAAAAAAACTTCAAAACCAGACTCCAGCGAGAGACTGTTGAATTGGAATTCATTTGCAAATTGGATACAATTAACTTAGGCTTGAATAGAGACTGGGAGTGGCTAAGTCATTATGCAAGGTAACCTATTTCCCCTTGTTTTTTCCTACCCCCCCCCCCATTCTTGTTAAACCCTGGATTTGTGCTGGAAATGGCCCACCTTGATTATCATACACATTGTAAGGAAAGTATTCACTTTAGATAAGCTATTACTAACAGGAGAGGGGGTTTGGGGCGGGGGGGGGGGAGAAAACCTGGATTTGTGCTGGAAATGGCCCAACTTGATTATCATACACATTGCAAGGAGAGTGATCACTTTAGATAAGCTATTACCAGCAGGAGAGTGGAGTGGGGGGAGAGAAAACCTTTTGTAGTGGTAAACACCCATTTTTTCATGCTTTGTGTGTATAAAAAGATCTTCTACACTTTCCACAGTATGCATCCGATGAAGTGAGCTGTAGCTCACGAAAACTTATGCTCAAATAAATTGGTTAGTCTCTAAGGTGCCACAAGTCCTCCTTTTCTTTTTGTGAATACAGACTAACATGGCTGTTACTCTGAACTCCTGCCTATGAATTTTTTTCCCTTTCTTGGGATGCAGGCTTCCGATAGCTTCTGCAGCTTTGGTTTAAAGTAATCACAGGCCTCCTCTACCTTTAGATCCCTAAGTTCTCCAGTCCAATCCACTTCCCTAACTAATTTCCTTAATTTTTGAAAGTCAGCCCTCTTGAAATCAAAAACCCTAGTTGCAGATTTATTTTTGTTAATCCTTCCGTTCAGTTTGAACTGAATTAGCTCATGATCACTTGAACCAAGATTATCCCCTACAACCATTTCTTCTGTGAGGTCCTCACTACTCACCAAAACCAAATCTAAAATGGCATCCCCTCTAGTCGGTTCAGCAACTACTTGATGAAGGAATCCATCAGCTATTGCATCTAGGAAAATCTGAGCCCTATTATTATTACTAGCACTCATCCTCCAGTCTATATCTGGGAAGTTAAAGTCTCCCATGATCACACAGTTTCCATTAGTATTTACTTTATTAAAAACATTAAAAAGGGCTCTATCCATATCCAAATTAGATCCCGGCGGTCTATAGCCCACCCCAAGTACTATCCCAGGGGAGGCTCGAGTCGTTTTCTTCCCCAATTTAATTTTTGCCCAGATGGACTCTGTCTTATCCTTTCCATCCCTTCTTATTTCTTTACATTCTACCTCATCATTGATATACAATGCTACTCCACCACCTTTGCCTTTATTTCTGTCTTTCCTAAACAGCACACACCCTTCCATACCCGTACTCCAGTCATGACGACTATTCCACCCTGTTTCTGTTCTCCCTAGAATATCTGGTTTCTCTTCCTGCACCGGTAGCTCTAGTTCCTCCATTTAGTTACCTCGGCTCCTCGCATTAGTGTACAAACATCTTAATTTTTGCTGTTTGGCCTCGCTCACGTTCTGTACCCTATTAGGCACGGTCATTCTACAGCCAGTATGACCTATTAGACTGGGATCCACACTGCCCTTCCTCCTTATATACATTCTCCTACCCACGGCTGTATACTACAGGCCAGTCAGCCTCACCTCAGTCCCCGGAAAAATCATGGAGCAGGTCCTCAAGGAATCAATCCTGAAGCACTTACACGAGAAGAAAGTGGTCAGGAACAGTCAGCATGGATTCGCCAAGGGAAGGTCATGCCTGACTAATCTAATCGCCGTCTATGATGAGATTACTGGTTCTGTGGATGAAGGGAAAGCAGTGGATGTATTGTTTCTTGACTTTAGCAAAGCTTTTGACACGGTCTCCCACAGTACTCTTGTCAGCAAGTTAAAGAAGTATGATTCTGTGATTCTATGTATGGCCACTGGGATGCATTCATGGACAGAGGACAGTTCTCTCGGGATGGACTTCATCTGAGTAGGGAAGGAAATAGATTTCTAGGATGGAGGCTGGCACAACTGATTAAGAGAACTTTAAACTAGGAATCTGGGGGCCTTGACCTTCCCTTGGTGAATCCATGCTGACTGTTCCTGATCACTTTCCCCTCATGTAAGTGCTTCAGGATTGATTCCTTGAGGACCTGCTCCATGATTTTTCCGGGGACTGAGGTGAGGCTGACTGGTCTGTAGTTCCCAGGATCCTCCTTCTTCCCTTTTTTAAAGATTGGCATTACATTAGCCTTTTTCCAGTCATCCGGGACTTCCCCCGTTTGCCACGAGTTTTCAAAGATAATGGCCAATGGCTCTGCAATCACAGCCGCAAATTCCTTTAGCACTCTCGGATGCAACGCATCCGGCCCCATGGACTTGTTCACGTCCAGCTTTTCTAAATAGTCCCTAACCACCTCTTTCTCCACAGAGGGCTGGCCACCTACTCCCCATGCTGTGATGCCCAGCGCAGCAGTCTGGGAGCTGACCTTGTTCATGAAGACAGAAGCAAAAAGAGCATTGAGTACATTAGCTTTTTCCACATCCTCTGTCACTAGGTTGCCTCCCTCATTCAGTAAGGGGCCCACACTTTCCTTGGCTTTCTTCTTGTTGCCAACATACCTGAAGAAACCCTTCTTGTTACTCTTAACATCCCTTGGTAGCTGCAGCTCCAGGTGTGATTTGGCCTTCCTGATTTCATTCCTACATGCCCAAGCAATATTATTATATTCTTCCCTGGTCAGTTGTCCAATCTTCCACTTCTTGTAAGCTTCTTTTTATGTTTAAGATCTGCAAGGATTTCACCATTAAGCCAAGCTGGTCGCCTGCCATATTTACTATTCTTTTGACACATCGGGATGGTTTGTCCCTGTAACCTCAACAGGGATTCCTTGAAATACAGCCAGCTTTCCTGGACTCCTTTCCCCTTCATGTTATTCTCCCAGGGGATCCTACCCATCAGTTCCCTGAGGGAGTCGAAGTCTGCTTTCCTGAAGTCCAGGGTCCATATTCTGCTGCTTACCTTTCTTCCCTGTGTCAGGATCCTGAACTCAACCAACTCATGGTCACTGCCTCCCAGATTCCCATCCACTTTTGCTTCCCCCGCTAATTCTTCCCGGTTTGTGAGCAGCAGGTCAAGAAAAGCTCCCCCCCTAGTTGGCTCCTCTAGCACTTGCACCAGGAAATTGTCCCCTACATTATCCAAAAACTTCCTGGATTGTAGTGCTCTCCCAGCAGATATCAGGAAGATTAAAGTCTCCCATGAGAACCAAGGCATGCGATCTAGTAGCTCCTGCGAGTTGCCGGTAGAAAGCCTCGTCCACCTCATCCCCCTGTCCGGTGGTCTATAGCAGACTCCCACCACTACATCACTCTTGTTGCTCACGCTTCTAAACCTAATCCAGAGACACTCAGGTTTTTCTGCAGTTTCATACCCGTCTCTGCCCAGCACTCCTCCTTCATGGAACACCATCCCATGGTCAAAGAATCCAAAGCCTTCTCTCCGACACCACCTGTGTAGCCATTTATTGACTTCCACGATTCGACGGTCCCTGCCCTGGCCTTTTCCTTCCACGGGGAGGATGGACAAGCCCTCCTTATAGCACCACTGCCTAAGCCATCTGTTGATAGTCATAATCTTGTCACACCTTTGTTGCCCTTCTCTAGGAACAGGCAGAATCCCACGGCAGATCACCTGGGCCTCGATTTCCTTAAGCGTCTTCCCCAGCCTATCATAGTCTCCCTTAATACTTTCCAGCGAGAATCTAGCTATATCATTTGTTCCCACATGAAGGATAATTAGGGGATTCTTTCCTGCTCCCTTTAGGATCCTTTTCAACCTCAGGTCTACATCCCACATCTTAGCACCTGGAAGACAGCACACCCTTCTATTCTCTGGATCAGTTCTGGTTACAGGCCTGTCTATTCTTTTAAGCAAAGAGTCTCCAATCACGTAGACCTGCCTTTTCCTGGTGACGGTGGCTGCAAGTTCTTTCCATTCCTATTCTCCCTTGTAATCCTCTTCAACTCATTCTGTATCCTCCTGGGGCTCATATTTGGTGTAGTCTCCATTGACTCTTCCCCTTTTCCTATAGGACTAGCCGCTCTTCTCTTCTTCCTTGCCCCTCCATCTTCAATGACCACCTGCTGAGCCCCTTCTTCATTTTCCAACTCTGCAAACCTGTTCTTGAGCTCTGTTTCTCCTTCACGAGCCCATCTTTTCCTCTGCCTGGTTCTTTTAGTCACATGCTTCCACTGACCACTTTCCTCACCCAGTCTCCCCTCAGAATTCCCCAGTCCTGCTCCCATCTGCAAGTCTGAGCTTTTCCCTTCAGATACCTCATGTCTTTGCTCCATAATCTGCTCAAACCCCTTCCTAAACTCAACCAGACTTTCCACCTGCATCTCCAAACTTCGGATCTTCTCCTCCATCAGCTCTATCAGACGGCATTTCATTCAGACAAAACTCTTGCCAGGTCCCCCCTCCAGGATCATGGACATACTGCAGCTTCCACATCCAGTCATCTCCATTGTGTCTTCCACTACATGGGTCACTCCCACGGCTGCCTCTGTATCTGTCATAGCCTTCCCACCTAAATCCTGTTAATCTGGGAAACACAAACCACACCCAAACACCACCACCCACAACAAAAACAAACCCCAAACAAGCACCACAATGCAAACTCCCCTTACAAACTCCCCCTCAGACTCTCCTGTTTACAGCTCTGTTTGCTGGCTCCTGTGCCGCTGCAGCTGATGAATAATAGTGACTGACGTGTTGGGTCACAGAAACCCCTTTGGGATTGCCTCCTGATGTGCCGAGACTACCTCTGAGCCTGTTTTCCCTGCCAGCTTGGGACTTCAGTGCCCTGCCTGGTTTGAGCCAGACACGCTAGCCTGCTACAGACAGACCCAGGTCTGAACTACTTCCCCCAAAAGCTGCAGGCTTAACTGAAAACAGCTCCAGCACTCAGGTACCCAACTCCCAATTGCGTCCAAACCCCAAATAAATCTGTTTTACCCCATATAAAGCTTATACAGGGTAAACTCATAAATTGTTCACCCTCTATAACACTGATAGAGAGATACACACAGCTATTTGTTTCCTCCCCCTCCCCCCCCCACGTATTAATACGCGCTCTGGGTTAATTAATAAGTAAGAAGTGATTGTATTAAATACAAAAAGTGGGATTTAAGTGGTTCTAAGTAATAACAGACAGAACAAAGTGAATTACCAAGCAAAATAAAATAAAAACACACAAGTCTAAGCCTAGTACAGTAAGAAAGTGATTGCAGATGAAATCTCACCTTCAGGGAAGTTCCAGTAAGCTTCTTTTACAGGTTAGTCTCCTTCTGGTCTGGGTCCAGCAATCACTCACACCCCTGTAGTTACTCTCCTTTGTTCCAGTTTCTTTCAGGTATCCGTTGGGGGTGGAGAGGCTACCTCTTGAGCCATCTGAAGACAAAATGGAAGGGTTTCCATGGGCTTAAATAGACTCTCTCTTGTGGGTGGAAACCCCTTCCCCTCTTTTATGCAGAATTGAAGGACATAAATCCACACTGTGTAGAGGTCAAGCACAGGAGTTTATTACGTACAGCACTGACAGAGTGTCACCTCGCTTATTAGGCTCAGAGACACTGTCAATCAATTGATTGCAATAGAATATATGGATTTTCCATGGGCGGGCAAAGTGACAAGGTAGGCAGTCCCATACCCCCGGATAGGTTTAGCTGCAAGACATGATAGCACAGTAGCCAATGGTCAAAGATTACATAATGTCTCCGCCCATGGTCTCAAGTTGACAAATTAACATTTAATTAGTACTTTAATAAATGTATTAGTGTAAAATATATTTGCTGAATTCTGATTTGGGGTCCATAGGAATGAAGTAGCTCCTTTGATTGTCCAACAGATACATATCTAGGGGTAAAAGCAAAGAAACAGTGAAAGTATATGGCAATAGAGATTGTCTTTCAAGTTGTTCATTTGTGTTTTAAGGCAGGCATTGGTCCCTGGGAAAGGGAGGTGGGAGGAGGCATGCTTGAACCTTTCATAAACTCAAGGTTGGATGTGTGGGAAGAACATCTCCCTACAGAAGAAACGAATGCAACAGAAACAGGGCTTCTTTGTTCTATTTGAAACTTTGAATAAGATACAATTATTTCCCCCAACATCTGGCTTTTTGCTGACCAGGCATATCTTAGCAAAAGCAAGGTTATCTTTGGTTATTCTGCTTTTTCTTAGCTATTGCTAGGCCTCTGACCTCTTGACCAAACTCTGGACTATGGGCCTGTACACAAATCCATATACCAGGTTATTACATCAGCAATGGATTTTAACCCTTCAAGAATCCAGCTGCAAGATGGAGTTTTGGAGTCATGTGGGCAAGTCACATGTCCATGCATGACTCAGAGCTTTACAGGCTGAGCTACATTCCCAGGAAAGCTCAGATGTGGATTGGCGTCTCTCAAAGTTCATTGTTAGCTTAAGTGTTTCTTGACTGGGCACTTACTGAGAATAGTCTTTTCTCAAGAAGCTGACCAACTGCTTCACTGAGGCTACTTAAAATCAAACAAGTACATAGCCAACATTCATAGCTTCAAATACAAAAAATGGTACATGCCTGTAAAATGGATGAATATATCCAATAGACCATAACCTTTGCAGAGATATGTTATATGACATATCTGGCATAAAACATATTCCAGTTATGTCATATTTACACACATAAGCATATTTCTATAGAGTATTATGGGGTGCAATGTCACAATCACATCTCTGTGTGGATTATTATTTTTGTAACATGTGAAAGCTCCATTTGGGACCCCATCATTCTGAGCAGTGTTCAAACACAGAAAAAATGCTATCCCTGCCCAAAACAGCTTACAGTTATGTTCTTATGACACAAACAGATGAAGAGTAGGGGATGGGGACACAACAGACAAACAAAAGAATCTGGTGAAGAACTGGGATGTACTAAAAATGTGTCTGATTTCCCTATAGAGAAAACATATGAATTATAATAAGTGTTTTATCCAATACTGGGGAATATTGCATTCAACCTCATCTTGACAGAGAAAGAGGAACTGATCACAGAACTAAAAATTAATGCTAACTTAGGTGCAAGTGATCAGTACTTGATCACATTTATAATGTGCAAACAGAATGAAGTCCAGGGATAAACATACTTGATGCTTTAAAAGGGACAATTTCAAAAAGATTTAAAAAATGATGAGTTAAATCTGCTGGGAGGAAGAATTTAATCAGAAAACTATGAATGATAATTGGGAATTGTTTAAGAACACTTTACTAGCTGCCCAGAATGCCACAATCCCCGAATTGAGAAAGAAGGCCACTGTGCCTCAAAAACCTGCAGGCTTAGAGGGAAGGTGAAGGCAGCTATATTTAATTCATTAGTATTATTAGTATTATCAGTATTTATTAATAAACCCCTAATACCATGTGTTTTATGGAAATATGCTAATGAGTGAATAGCAGCAGGGGAATAAGGAGGAGGATATCCAGCAATTGCTCCTGCATAAAACTTTTCCTTGAGCTGCTTCACACAGTGCCATTTCTGGGCTTGAGAAACCACTCCTGATTGGAGGGAAAGGTTCATTCTGCAGCCTTGGGATGACCTTCGGCAGTGCTAGAAGTTTAGGATGACAAAGACAAGTTTCCAACATGTGAGCTACCATACCCATTGAGAAATGGGTCAGAATTGCCATCTGGAAGCTGGCCACCTGTGACTGTTACTGGTCTGTAGCTACCAGTTTGGCATGGGCAGATCAACAGTTGGGGTTGTTGTCATGCAGCCGGTGTGTGCTGCTATGCAAAACATACTGATGCTCCAGGTCCTAAAGATTGATAATGTTCAGGAAGTTATTGCACACATGGGGTTCCCGAATTGTACTGGGGCAACTGATGGGATCCATGTGCCTATTATTTGCCGCCCTGCACCAATTATCAGAGTTTATAAACAGACAGGGGTATTTCTCTGGGGTATACCTCAGGCTGGTGGATCACTTTGGATGATCACTGGTGGATCACTGTGGCAGGTTCCCAAACATCAATGCAGGGTGGTCGGGAAAGGTCCACGAAGCTATGATCTTTCAGACTTCATGTCTGTTTCCCTTAATGAGCAGTGGAGAATGTGTCCCCAGGATCACTACGGACATCAATGGTATGGTCCTAGGAGATCCAGTTTAGCCTCTGCTTCCCTGACTGATGGAGCCCTTTGCCAGGCCCTTGGATACAAGACAGAAGCTGTTTAACTTGCCTGAGCAGCTGCAGGATGGCTATGGGGTGTGCACCTGGCCGTTTGAGAGGCAGGTAACGTCTCAGGATAAAGTTGGAGGCCACAGTGCACTATCGGCTTCGATTAAAGCTGCGTGCTGTGTTTTGTACAATATCTATGAAAGAAAGGGAAAGAGCCTTAATGAGGGCTGGGAGGCAGAGGTGCGGAGGCAGTATGCCCTCCTGCCTAACACAGTCCAGAGAACTTCCCTGAATCCATTCCTGTTTCAAATACAGCAGATCTTTTAGAAAAAAAAATCCACTCTTGATTTAAAAATTGCCAGTGGTGGAGAATCCCCATTGACCCTGGTAAATTGCTCCTATGATTAATTACCCTCATTGCTAAAAGGTTATGCTTTTTTCCTGTCTAAATTTGTTTAGCTTCAACTTCCAGCCATTGGATCATGCTATGCCTTTCTCTGCTAGATTGAGGAGCCTATCATAAAATTCTTGTTCCCCATGTAGGTACTTACAGATTGTAATCAAGTAAGTTGATTGTCATCTTTGACTCAGACCTCTCTCTCAGTTCTCACATCCAGGTTATGTCCAAATCTTGCCAATTCCTTCTGCGTAACTTCTCTAAGATACCTGTCCAGCCACAGAGCAAAAATTCTCATCCAGGTTCTCCTCACCTTGCATCTCAATTACTGCAACATCCTTTTCTCCGGCCTTGACAAATGCAGTCTTGCCCTGCTCATATCTATTCAGAATGCTGCTGCGAAGATTGTTTTCCTAGCCCATCACTTTCACCATATCACCCCTCTCTTTGCATCCTTTCGCTGGCTCCCTCTTCTCTATAGCATCAAGTATAAGCTGCTTGTCTTCATTTTCAAGGTCCTTTCTGGTCAATCCCCATCCAGCCTATCATCTTTCATTCGCTCTAGAGCTGTCAATGCTTGCCTCCTATTGGCCTATGTTGCCAGCCTCTATGGCCCACTTCTTAAATTTTCAAACAAGCTCTTTCATGCTTTCTCCCTTCTTCCCCTGATATTTGGGAGGCGCCTCCTATAAACATCTGCAAAGCTATCTCATTATCCTCTTTCAAATCATAGAATCATAGAATCATAGAATATCAGGGTTGGAAGGGACCTCAGGAGGTCATCTAGTTCAACCCCCTGCTCAAAGCAGGACCAATCCCCAACTAAATCATCCCAGCCAGGGCTTTGTCAAGCCTGACCTTAAAAACTTCTAAGGAAGGAGATTCCACCACCTCCCTCGGTAACGCATTCCAGTGCTTCACCACCCTCCGAGTGAAAAATTTTTTCCTAATATCCAACCTAAATCTCCCCCACTGCAACTTGAGACCATTGCTCCTTGTTCTGCCATCAGCTACTACTGAGAACAGTCTAGATCCATCCTCTTTGGAACCGCCTTTCAGGTAGTTGAAAGCAGCTATCAAATCCTCCCTCATTCTTCTCTTCCGCAGACTAAACAATGCCAGTTCCCTCAGCCTCTCCTCATAAGTCATGTGTTCCAGTCCCCTAATCATTTTCATTGCCCTCCGCTGCACTCTTTCCAATTTTTCCCCATCCTTCTTGTAGTGTGGGGCCCAAAACTGGACACAGTACTCCAGATGAGGCCTCACCAATGTTGAATAGAGGGGAACAATCACGTCCCTCGATCTGCTGGCAATGCCCCTACTTATACATCCCAAAATGCCATTGGCCTTCTTGGCAACAAGGGCACACTGCTGACTCATATCCAGCTTCTCGTCCACTGTAACCCCTAGGTCCTTTTCCGCAGAACTGCTGCTGAGACATTCAGTCCCTAGTCTGTAGTGGTGCATGGGATTCTTCCGTCCTAAGTGCAGGACTCTGCACTTGTCCTTGTTGAACCTCATCAGATTTCTCTTGGCCCAATCCTCTAATTTGTCTAGGGCCCTCTGTATCCTATCCCTACCCTCCAGCATATCTACCTCTCCTCCCAGTTTAGTGTCATCTGCAAACTTGCTGAAGGTGCAATCCACACCATCCTCCAGATCATTAATGAAGATATTAAACAAAACCGGCCCCAGGACAGACCCTTGGGGCACTCCACTTGAAACTGGCTGCCAGCTAGACATGGAGCCATTGATCACTACCCGTTGAGCCCGACAATCTAGCCAACTTTCTATCCACCTTATCGTCCATTCATCCAGCCCATACTTCCTTAACTTGCTGGCAAGAATTGTGTGGGCGACCATGTGAAAAGCTTTGCTAAAGTCAAGGAACAACACGTCCACTGCCTTCCCCTCTTCCACAGAGCCAGTTATCTCGTTGTAGAAGGCAATTAGATTAGTCAGGCATGACTTGCCCTTGGTGAATCCATGCTGACTGTTCCTGATCACTTTCCTCTCCTCTAAGTGCTTCAGAATTGATTCCTTGAGGACCTGCTCCATGATATTTCCAGGGACTGAGGTGAGGCTGACTGGCCTGTAGTTCCCAGGATCCTCCTTCTTCCCCTTTTTAAAGATGGGCACTACATTAGCCTTTTTCCAGTCGTCCGGGACTTCCCCCAATCTCCATGAGTTTTCAAAGATAATGGCCAATGGCTCTGCAACCACATCCGCCAACTCCTTTAGCACTCTCGGATGCAGTGCATCCGGCCCCATGGACTTGTGCTCGTCCAGCTTTTCCAAATAGTCCCGAACCACTTCTTCCTTCACAGAGGGCTGGTCACCTCCTCCCCATGCTGTGCTGCCCAAGGCAGTAGTCTGGGAGCTGACCTTGTTCATGAAGACAGAGGCAAAAAAAGCACTGAGTACATTAGCTTTTTCCATATCCTCTGTCACTAGGTTGCCTCCCTCATTCAGTAAGGGGCCCACACTATCCTTGACTTTCTTCTTGTTGCTAACATACCTGAAGAAACCCTTCTTGTTACTCTTAACATCCCTTGGTAGCTGCAACTCCAGGTGTGATTTGGCCTTCCTGATTTCATTCCTGCATGCCCAAGCAATATTTTTATACTCTTCCCTGGTCATTTGTCCAATCTTCCACTTCTTGTAAGCTGCTTTTTTGTGTTTAAGATCTGCAAGGATTTCACTGTTAAGCCAAGCTGGTCGCCTGCCATATTTACTATTCCTACTACACATCGGGATGGTTTGTCCCTGTAACCTCAATAGGGATTCTTTAAAATACAGCCAGCTCTCCTGGACTCCTTTCCCCCTCATGTTATTCTCCCAGGGGATCCTGCCCATCAGTTCCCTGAGGAAGTCAAAGTCTGCTTTTCTGAAGTCCAGGATCCGTATTCTGCTGCTTTCCTTTCTTCCCTGTGTCAGGATCCTGAACTCGACCATCTCATGGTCACTGCTTCCCAGGTTCCCATCCACTTTTGCTTCCCCTACTAATTCTTCCCGGTTTGTAAGCAGCAAGTCAAGAAGAGCTCTGCCCCTAGTTGGTTCCTCCAGCACTTGCACCAGGAAATTGTCCCCTACAGTTTCCAAAAACTTCCTGGATTGTCTGTGCACCGCTGTATTGCTCTCCCAGCTGATATCAGGGTGATTGAAGTCTCCCATGAGAACCAGGGTCTGCGATCTAGTAACTTCCTTGAGTTGCCGGAAGAAAGCCTCGTCCACCTCATCCCCCTGGTCCAGTGGTCTATATCAGACTCCCACCACGACATCACCCTTGTTGCTCACACTTCTGAACTTAATCCAGAGACTCTCAGGTTTTTCTGCAGTTTCATACCGGAGCTCTGAGCAGTCATACTGCTCCCTTACATACAGTGCAACTCCCCCACCTTTTCTGCCCTGCCTGTCCTTCCTGAACCATTTATATCCATCCATGACAGTACTCCAGCCATGTGAGTTATCCCACCAAGTCTCTGTTATTCCATCACATGATAATTCCTTGACTTTGCCAGGACTTCCGGTTCTCCCTCCATAATGCCTCCATAAAACTCCCCTTTATTGTGACGTCTACAAAAAACTTCACAACAGGTAGGCTGCTGGTGTGCAGAGACCACTGTCTGTCATGCTAACCAATATTGTCTTGCTGTTTCCTTGCACTTCCCCATCAGTCTGTGGGTATCCGTCTACTGTCTCTTGTCTTATACTTAGATTGTCAGCTCTTTGGGGACTGTCTTTTTGTTCTGTATTTACAGTGTCTCATGCACAGGGGTCGTGGTCTATGACTGAGGCTCCTAGATGCTGTGGTAACACAAGTAAATAAATAAACGAATACATAGACACTGGAATTGGTTCATGGAAAATTCACTATAAGAGAGACTTCTGTTTATAAGACTGGGTCATCCAACCAGGGAACAAAATGATACCATGGGCCAGACTTTTAAATGTATTTAGGCACCTAAAGATGCAGTTTGGTGGCTACTGGGATTTCAAAAGCACCTAGGTGCCGAACTGCCTTTCACTTACATGGCAGTTAGGCATCTACTCACTTTTGAAAAATGGAAGAGGTGCCGACCCGCATCTTTTGGTTCCTAAATACTTTTAAATATCTGGCCCCCTGTGACTTAGCTGTGTACTTGCACAGCACAGAGGGAGGATTTGAACCATCAGTTTGCAAGCAATCCATAGGCAAGTATTTGCTGACACGATTATTATTGTTAGTCATTATTGCAATTGTAGTGTGCTCAGAGTGTAAATAACGACGACATGAGTAAAAGTCACTTCCTGTTCACCACTAATTCACCGTGAGAAGAAGGTTGGACTTGTGAGGTGCATCGCTTGCCATGGTAAAGCTGGAGCTCCGGGGGGAGAGCTTGCCCGAGGCTGCCCTTCACATCTCAAACACGGGGGACCTCAGCTTCCGTCTGGGTTGCTGCTCCGCGCAAAGGCAGCCCCTGGGAAAGGCTCTCGGGTTGCCTTGCGGGTCAAGAGGATTCTTCTCATCCCTTGCACCCTGCCCACGCGCAGCAAGAGTTTGGAGGAGTTCTCTGCATCCCTTCCTTCACGGCTGAATGCTGTCTCGGGCACAGGTGGGGATCCAAACTTGGCTGAGGCACGGACCCGTGAGAGCTGCCGAGGCTGCTCCGCTCAGACACCGGCTTCCCGGCGGGCCGGCGTAGAAGCTGGAGAGAGCTGCGGGCACGGGAGGAAGAGTAATCGAGGGGTCTGTGGCTGAGACCGAAGCCCACAGGTGATCTATTTACGTTAAGTTTGCTTAGCATGTTTGAAATGAGTTTGTGTAACTGGCAGGTGAAGCGCCAGTGAGAGAGAGAGAGAGGATTTTCAGAGACCTCCTTTTGATGTTCGAGGGGCCATGTTCTTCTCTCGGTACACAGCGGTGCTGTGGGCAACCTGGCTGTGACTCTATAGGTAAGACGGGGTTACAGACTTCAGCTGGCACGAGCACGTAAACACACCTGGTCATTCTGGGCTGCTCAGGGAAAAAGGAAACCCGGCAGGCTGCAGTGGAAGAGGAGGTTGAATTTGCAGTTGCTCAGAATGGAGTTAGGAGGTTATTGTTTTTATAAGAAGGACTTACGCCTACTCATTTGGCAAATTGAGCAAGGCAGTGTCTCGCCTTGGCGTTAGTTTTCTCTGATACTAACATTACTTCCTAAAAATGGCTGGGATTTGGTTTACCAGTTAATGAAAAAACATATGGTTGGGAATCACTTGTGTTTTATCTGTGTCACTTCTTCTGTTTTTGAGGGGGGGAAAATAAGGTTTCCTGATAGCTGCAAATAAGCGCACCAAGCTGAACCCACTGCATTTAACATTACAGATCCACGGGTGAGAAGAAACCTCACAAAGAGCGAGGGCATGGGAGGATATGTTGGGAATGTGCATTATTTTTTGTTATCTGTGAGACACTGAAGTGAAAGCTTTAGAGGAGTGTTGGAACGTGTAATTAACAGTGCTGTAGGCAATATGAAGGTGGCAAAGAATGCAGGAGACTTTTCCCTCAGCTTCCTTTCTCCATGCTTTCTAGGTGTTGTGTGTGTCAAGTGCATTGTGATGCAGCTTTAACTGTCACTAACTGTAGTTTTTGCTTGTGTTTAGTGTCTGTAACTCCATTTATAGTGGAGTAACCGAGAGCAGAATTTGGCTATAGCTACATGGTTAATGTTAACATCCGTTTTCAGTGGGAAGATGTATGAGGAGAAGTGTGTTTTAATAATCGCATGGGATTTATCAATATTCACAATAAAGCTGTGGATGGGCCATTCAAAGTTCACTCATCCCTGCCTTTCTGTGACTAATTAGCTCAGTCCTGAAATCGGAAGAAATTGCAAGCATTAAGGAGGTTTAGAGAGCTGAAGAATCCCACCTCAATATCACAGTGAAAATGTAACTTGCACATGCTGACATGAAAACAGCTCACTGAAGACTAGCCCACATAAGTGCCAGCCAAAATTGCTGCCCCTGAGGTCAGGGGCCCACCCGGCTGCTGCTGTGATGCTCCCCTGCAGGGCCCTGGCACCCCAGAAGAGGAGGGGAAGGGAAAAGAGTAGACAGAGCTATTGCTCTGCCCCTGCTCCCCCACCTCCATGGCCTGTTCAGCTCCACGGGGGAGAATATGTCAGACCCCAGGAAGGTGTATAGCAGCTTCCACACAGTGGACTGAAGGGTTCCATGTGCCCTCTGGCCTGTGAATCTCTTCAGTACCCCAGTCCTGGGCTGTGCCACAATCCAGCTCTCAATCCATTTATGTTATAAGACAAAAGTCTCATCAAGTTGGGCTCTAGCTCACCTGTTTAATTACAAGAGTTCATCGCTGATACTCTGGTCCTCCCTGCTCTCTCGTCACGTCTTGTCTCAAAATTATTCTGTGAGCTCTTCAGGGCATGGATTGTATTTTACTATAAACGTATCCACAGCACTTAGCCCAATGGGGCCAGCAGTCTTGGCTGGGGCCACTAGTCACTTCTTTAACAAGCACACAAAAATACTAGTTTGTGTGAGCTGAGGTCACTCTCTACACAACATACATTACAAGGAGGGCGACCAGGAGAGGCTACTGGGTGTTTTGGAGGAGTAACTTTGGATTCTATGCTTAGTGGTCAAGGCACGTGAGGCACTGTCTGTTTGGTCTCTTCGTTGTTTGTTTGTGGCTTGGGGAGGGCTGCGTGGCTAGAGTCCTGGGCTGTTTGATCAGCTCTGGTGTTTGAAATCTGTAAACAAGTAAATAGGCTTTTCGTTTGGGTCTGTGTTTTTTTTTTTACAGATGGCTCACCCAGATATGGAAGAAGGAAATCTGGCAAGAGATGAACTTTCCCATGGTAAGAAAGTGACATTAAAATCCTTGTTGTGCCCCCATTGCTGCCTTTATGCTCTACTCAGCTTTCCCTGTAGTGGAAAATGAAAGTCCCAAAAATGATAGGTTTCAACTTACAGGTCAGATATACCTTTATCCACCTGAACAGCTACAGTGGCTCCCCGGAACAGATGAACGCCTCCCCACCTGGATGGGAATAGGCTGTCCTGAGTGCGGATGTGAGCTCCTCAAATAGGAGAGGGAAATCCAGGTTTCCAGGACTACCAAATGTTCTGTGTTTCTGACCAAATGGCAGGTTGTTTGTTTGTTTGTTTGTCTGTTTGAAAATTGTTTTTATTTTGGATGACTCTGGAGTTATTAATTGTTGGAAAAGTAAGAGACTGATGATAGTGTGGAGTAGAGCCAGGTACAGTGTATGGCAAAAAAAAAATTGTGCAAGGTTTGTTGCTCTGCCAATGTACCTCAGTCCTGATGCGCAATCTCCCATTATTCCAGTTCTTCCCTCCTTCTCCATGGCTCTGCCAATGCACAGCACACTTTTCCATTGATAGGATTCCCATACAACTCTGCCAGTTCACCTTAACTCTCACCTGCAGGGACAGGCTGCAGGGATGTCAGCCAGAGAGGGGATTACAATAGTCAAGATGCAAAATGATCAAGGCATGGGCAGAAGTTTTGGTGGTGTAGCCAGAGAGAAAAGGTCACATCCAGGAGACATAGTGCAGCAAGAAATGGCAAAATGTATATATAGGTGGTAAGTGAGGGTCAGAAGAGAAGGGGAAGTCAAAGATGAAGCCAAGTGTATGGGTTTGAGTAACAGGAGTTTTTGGGGAAAGATCAGGAGCTTACTGTTGGCCATAACATATTTCAGCTGATGGCTGGACATCCACAAGGAGATGTCAGAAAGACGTGTTGAGATATGCTGCCTGATCTATTGATTGTATATTAATTCTATTGATTACGTAAGAATGTTATACCAATAAAATAAAAACCAGCAGGATCTTATTAAAGGGAAAAAGGCAAAATACCACATTTATTGTGAATACAGAAAGAATCATAGAATCATAGAATCATAGAATATCAGGGTTGGAAGGGACCCCAGAAGGTCATCTAGTCCAACCCCCTGCTCAAAGCAGGACCAATTCCCAGTTAAATCATCCCAGCCAGGGCTTTGTCAAGCCTGACCTTAAAAACCTCTAAGGAAGGAGATTCTACCACCTCCCTAGGTAACGCATTCCAGTGTTTCACCACCCTCTTAGTGAAAAAGTTTTTCCTAATATCCAATCTAAACCTTCCCCACTGCAACTTGAGACCATTACTCCTCGTTCTGTCATCTGCTACCATTGAGAACAGTCTAGAGCCATCCTCTTTGGAACCCCCTTTCAGGTAGTTGAAAGCAGCTATCAAATCCCCCCTCATTCTTCTCTTCTGCAGGCTAAACAATCCCAGCTCCCTCAGCCTCTCCTCATAACTCATGTGTTCCAGTCCCCTAATCATTTTTGTTGCCCTTCGCTGGACTCTCTCCAATTTATCCACATCCTTCTTGTAGTGTGGGGCCCAAAACTGGACACAGTACTCCAGATGAGGCCTCACCAATGTCGAATAGAGGAGAATCATAGTAAGCAGTTAGTTATAGCTATAACATTCCATTCAATCTCATATTTATTTACACACTCATTCATACAAACACACACACAGGTTCTGCAAGGTTGTTATCATAGTTACCAGCCTTAGAGTTGCTCATGCCAAGCCACTGGCCAGGTGGCCTGGACATGAGGAGGGAGCAGGGCCTTGTCAGATGCTCATCTGATGCTCCTGGAAGTTGGTTTGCAGAATCAGACCCCAAAGTTCTCACTTTCTAGAGTCCATTTTTATAGGAATTTCTTCCTAGGCCAGTCTATGGGAATTGCTTCATCATGCTGTTGCTGAATCAATCAGCAGATAGCACATTCCTGACGGCTCCAAGATGTTATCTTGTTCTTTGGTTCTCCCATTCTTGAGGCTGTTGGGTGGATTCCAGTCTGCCCTCTGGGGGTCCTCTGGTTATTTCCACTCGACGCCTTCTTCAGCCAATGGACACTGGATTCTTAGGCTGGCACCTCCCTGATCATTCAGTTATTATCCACACCAAACATCCATCCACATACATCCTCTATCTCTATTTTAATCACAATTGTTAATACAACAAAAGGGCGGGGAGTCTCTGGGTGCTGTTTCTGTTGTTAGAGTATTGCTTTGAGTCTCTCTCTCTGTGAACTGCTTTGAGAACAGACTCTGTCTTAGAATGTACTAACACAGTTAGCAGCTTGCAAGTTTCACACATAGAGGGAGAGAAACAGTACCAAAAACCAAGAGACCTCTTCATTAGTAATACCCTGGAATTTAAACTCTGGGGAATCAAACTCATTTGTGATTTTAATACAGAACTTCTTTAATATGATCCAACAAGAATGCCCACTTAACACTGTAGGGTTTTGTAGATTGTAGTCTCAAAATTAGACCCATAGTTATTAGAATTGCTATTAATTTGGCAACCACAATGTGCAGGATTGCAACAGTTACACTTAGGAAAGACCTGTGTTTATTTGTATTAGTTTTATTAATACAGTTAGCAAAGTTACAAACACTCCATCCCAGCAAAGTAGATAATACAGCATGAGCATCTGAGCATCCATATACTCACACCTAAAATGTTAGTCATCCTCATCACATCACCAGTGGTCGTCCTCCTGGCATCTCCCAAGGCACAGCAGCTGAGATACAGCTTTTATAATGTGTTATGCTGAAGCTACTATGCCTGATGCATATTCAGCAGGAGCTTCCCCCCTTTTCCTTATCTGCATTTCCTCATCCTATTAATGTTGGGGTGCCCTTCTCCCAGAGGTTACTAGTCCTTTTACCTCAAGCTCCTTGGCATACACGTCCATTAGTTACCACGGCGTTCCTGTGGTCAGACATGTGCTGATGTCCCTAACTTAAAATATCTCAAGCTGGTATAAACTATCACCTTGTGATTACCTGTCAGCAGTTTAGGCATTACAGCCCTCTCTCTTGTGTTAGTTTATGATTTAGGGTTACTCCTAGTTAACTGCTTAAGCTAAGGCTTTTTAGGCCTTGATTAGTTTAGCTAAGCTATTGTCTTACAGACCTTGAGGCCTGTAGGATCCTGGCATTATTGCCTTGACTTAAACCTATGCCTTACCTAGCAAAAACTTATACCTATAGGTGACAGATATTAGTTTGGTTGGAGGGAGACAGGTCCAGAGTAGACAGGTGGATTTGTGCATCGTCAGTATGAATGGGTTTCAAAGACATATTTGCAGATGAGATTGCTCAGAGATGTAGTGGGGAGAGAGAGAAGAGGAGGGTGCCAAGGACAGAGCCCTAAGGGACCTCTACTGAAAGAGAGAGAAGAAGAAGACCCACCCAATGAGACACTGAAGGAGTGATCCAAGAGGTAGGAGGAGAACCAAGAGAGGATGGCATCAGGAAAACCCAGGGATGATCTGATTTGAAAAAGAAGACTGTGGGTGACAGTGTCAAAGGCCACCCATAGATAAAGAAGGAAATCTGGTCAAGAAAAGATCATTAGAGACTTTGGTAAGAGCCATTTCAGTGCAGTATAGGGAGCAGGAGCTAGACTGAAGGGGTAAAAGAGGTGGGATGGTAATTTGAAGGGGGGATTGTCTCAACACTGCAATTATTTTATGACGATGGTGATGATGACACACACACATGTTATGAGAAGGAGGCTGATGAGAGCAAGAGATTGAGAAGGGTGAGGGCAATGGCGAGAATGGGGGATGAGGAAGTTCAAAAGGCTGGAGAGTGTGGGGGTCACTGGGGCAGGTGGAGGAGAGTCTTAGTATCTGTGACAGAGGAAAAGGAGGAGACTGTGACAGGAGGTGATGGAAGAAGGGGGGGAAGAGGGGTTTCCTTGGATTTTTGTCATTTTTTTCTTTGAACTAACTGGCAGAATGCTGTGCAAAGAAGGAAGAAAGTGTGTGGAAGAGGGTGAGGGGTTTAGGAGGGATTCAAAAGTTCTGAATCAGTGGCTAGGGTTATGGGCACGGGAGTCAATGCGAATGGCGAAGTTGTGCGGCATCACTAGAGAGATAACAGAGTTGAAGGAGGAGTCAGAATTACTACAAGTCAAGCTGAATTAGCTCATGCCAAGGTAATTAAAATAAATAAGAGGTTTTTTAGTTATATAAATAAGAAGAGACTAAGGAAGGATGAGGTGGGGCTGCTACACCATGTGGATGGGAAGGAGATTAAAGATAATCTAGCTGTGGCCCTCAAACTAAATACTTTGCTTCAGTTTACAATAAGGATGATAATATGGAACATGAACATGAAGGCAGGACTGCTGATGGAAATGTGTCTGTAGAAATGGAAATTATCACATCAGAGATGGAAGAAAAAACATAAAGAGCTTAATGAGCTCAAACTGGGGGAAACGGATAATTTCCATCCCAAAAATACTTGCATATGAGATTGCTATTCCAATGCTAAGGATTTTTAATAAATCTGTCTATTTGAGGGTAGTACCATATGACTGAAGAAGAGCTAATGGCATATCTGTATTTAACAAAAGGGAAAAAAAGTGATCCAGACAATTACAGATCTCTGAGTCTGACCTCAGTAGTATGCAAGGCTTTAGAACAAATTGTGAAAGAAAGAATAATTAAATTCATGAGGTAAATGGTCAAGGGGATGTAATGTGACATGGCTTTACCAAAGATAGATCTTGCCAGATTAACCTGATTTCCTTCTTTAAGAAAATAACTGATTTTTTAGGTAAGGGAAATGCAGTAGATCTAAAATACTTGGACTTCAATAAAGCATTTGATACAGTACCACTTGAGAAATGATTAGTGGAATTAGCGAAGATGGGAATCAGTACAAGAAATGTTCAGAGGAGAAGGAAGTGGCTGAAGGGGAGGAGACAATGGGTTGTGCTGAAAGGTGAATTATTGGGCTAGAGGGAGGTTACTAGTGGAGTTTCTCAAGGGTCAGTCTTGTCACGAATCATATTAAATATTTTTATTAATAACCTTGGCACAGGAGTGTGCTAATGAAAGTTGCTGCCAATACAAAATTGGGAGACATCATCAATACAGAGGAGGATCAGAACATTATATAGGAAGATCTGGAAGACTGGAGTGACAGAAATGGGATGGAATTCAATAATACAAAGTGCAAGGTCATGCACTTTGGGTCTAATAGTAAGTATTTCTGCTACATCCTGGGGGATCATCAGTTGGAAGCGACAGAAGAGGAGAGAGACCTGGGACTGTGGGTCAGTCACAGGAGGACTACAAGCCACCAGTGTGATGCAGTTGCAAAAAAAAGGCAAATGTGATCCTAGGATGTATCAGGTGAGGTATCAGGAGATAGAGAAGTATCAATGCCACTGTACAGGGCATTGGTAAAACGTCATCAGAATACTGTGTTCAATTCTGGTCACCCATGTTGAAGACGGATGAATTCAAGCTGGATGAAGAATGAATTGATGTGTAGGGAACAGCTACTAGGCTGATCAGAGAGGAGATCTGTCTACTCTCTATAAATACATTAGAGGGGTAAACATCAGGGTGGGTTACGAGCTATTTAAGCTAAAGGACAATGTTGAGACAAGAACAAATGGGGATAAACTCAAAGACTTTAAGCCCAGAGGAGACCATCATGATCATCTACTCTGACCTCTTGCACATCACAAACCACAGAACCTCGGCGCCCCGCCCCCACATTCCTCTAATAGACCCATAACCTCTGGTTTAGTTACTGAAGTCCTCAAATCACAATTTAAAGACTCCAAGTTACAGAGAATCCACCATTTACATTAGTTTAAATCTGCAACTATCCTATGCTTCAGAGGAAGGTGAAAACCCTCCGGGGTCTCTGCCAATCTGAACTGGGGGAAAATTTCTTCCCAACAGCAAATATGGTGGTCAGTTAGTCCCTGAGCATTTTTGCAAGACCTGGGAAAGAATTCTCTGGAGTAACTCAGAGCCCTCCCCATCTAGTGCCCCATCACTCTGCCTAACTAACTAACTAAAATAATTCCTCACCTTCTGATGTATTTATAGAGAGCAATCATATCTTCCTGGGCCGTCCTTTTGTTAGGATAAATGAGCCAAGCTCTTTTAGTCTCCTCTCATAAGGCAGATTTTCCATTCCTCTGATCATCCTAGTAGCCTTTCTCTGTATCAGTTCCAGTTTGAATGCATCTTGCTTAAACATGGGAGACCAGAATGGCACAGAGTATTCCAGATGAGGTCTCACTAGTGCCTTGTATAATGGTACTAACACTACCTCTACTGGAAATACCTGGTGCATCCTAGCACTTCATTAGCCTTTTTCATGACCACATCGCACTGGTGGCTTATAGTCATCCTGTGATCAACCAATACACCCAGATCTTTCTCCTCCTCTGTCACTTCCAACTGATAAGTCCCCAGCTTATAGCAAACATTCTTGTTGTTAGTCCATAAAGTGCATGACCTGTCACGTTGCGCGATTAAATTTCATCCCATTTCTATTACTCCAGTTTTCAAAGTCATTCAGAGCTTATTGTAGGATATTCTGCTCATCTGTATTGGCAATACCTCCCAAATTTTTGTCATCCACAAATTTTATTAGCACACTCCCACTTTTTGTGCCAAGGTCACTAATATATTAAATAAGATCGGTCCCAAGACTGATCCCTGTGGAACTTGACTAATAACCTCCCTCCATCTTGACAGTTCACCTTTGAGCATGGCCCCTTGTAGTCTCCCCTTTAACCAGTTGTCACCATGCCTGGTCACAGATGAGGATAACAGATTCAGGATAAACTGCTGAGAAGTAGTCTGCCTTATTAGATTACACCAAGCCAGCAAGAAAAGTAAACTTCTATCTCACCACACTGGTTAACAAGAAGTCAAAAATGCAGTCTCCTTAGGCATTCCAGCCCTTATTTCATCACCCAGACACGAGACATTATGATGAGTGGTTACTGAAAACCAGTTTCATCAAACAAAGGCTCTTTCTGATCTCAAGAGTTCAACCGCACAGCCAGTTCAATATGTAACTCAGATTTTACCCAATAATCATGCTGTTGCCAATCCTTTAGTAACTAAAATCTAAACATTTATTTATAAAGAAGAGAAGAGAGTTAAAATGGTTAATAGATAATATACATAAATCGTTGCAAATTTCTTGCATCAGGTTTGAAGCAGTGATGGAATAAACTGCTGGCTTGTAAAGTCTCTGGTAGCTTCCAAAGTTCAGTGTGCTCCTTTTAGTTGTAAATCCACAGTCCAGAGAATCAGAGCAGGAAAGAGACAACATGGAGATGATTGAAGGGTCTTTTATACCCTTTGCCATGTGGTTGGAATTTTACTGTCCCAAAACAAAGCACACAGCACAGTTTGTGTAAAATTACTGGCACAAGATGGAGTCCAGGGTCACATGAGCAAGTCACCTGTCCTTACATGGATTGCTGACTCCCTGGGGATCCTATTGGCCACTTGGAGGCTAAGTTGTCTGCAGGAAGAGCCATCTGGGCAGAATGAATTTCTTCTATGGCCGACTGTGAGAGTTGCCTTTGATGGGCCATCAACACAAAGCTGTCTGGCTTTGATGTAGATATTACCTGTTGGGTGTTCCTCCAGGAACAAATACAGATATTGAGACACAGATATTCATAACTTCAGATCCATTGATGATACATGGATTTAAACAGGATAATCATCTTTATGGAATCATAATTTTTCCACTGACATCTTACATGATATTTTTTGTACAAGTTTTGTTGCAATTGTCTAATGGGGCAATATTAATTATATAAATGGTCATATTTCAATCATACAGCATCCCACTAGTTATTTATCCACCTTTCAATTCTCATATTAATCCCCATCTTCTCCAGTTTAACTAATGATTTCCCATGTGGAACTGTACCCAATGCATTACTGAAATCCAGGCATATGAGCTCTACTGCATTTCCTTTATCTAAAAAAAATCAGTTATCTTCTCAAAGAGAGAGATCAGGTTGGTTAGGCAAGATCTGTCATTTGTAAACCATGTTGTATTTTATCCCAACTACCATTTCCTTCTATGTCCTTAACTACTTTCTCTTTCAAAATTTGTTCCAAGACCTTGTGTACCACTGAGGTCAAACTAAAAGACCTATAGTTTCTCTGATCACCTTTTCCCCCTTTCTCAAAAATAGGTCCTATACTAGCAATTCTCCAATCTTAGGGTACGACCCCCTGAGTTTACAGATTCATTAAAAATCCTTGCTATTGGGCTTGCAATTTCATGTGCCAGTTCCTTTAATATTCTTGGATGGAGATGATCTGGGCCCCCTGATTTAGTATTGTTTAGCTGTATAAGTTTGACTCCCACTTCAGATGTGGTAATTTCTACTTCCCTATCCTCATTTCCATTAGCCACTCTGCCACTACCCTTAGGTTCCTCGTTACCCTTATTTAAAACTGAGGCAAAGTATTCGTTTGGGAGTTGGGCCATGCCCAGTGTATCTTTAGTCTCCATCCCATCCTCAGGGTTTAGAATTCCCACTTCTTCTTTCCTTGGTTTCTTTTTATTAATATGGCCATGAGTATATTCAGGTTGGAAATTAGAAGACTGTTTCTAACCATCAGAGGAGTGAGGTTCTTGAACAGCCTCCCAATGGGAGTTGTGGAGTATAAGTTGGCGTGGCCTCCCTCCTTCTGAGGGAGGTCACACCTGCTCTCAGTTTGGCTTATTAGAGTATTCTCCAAACAAAGGGAAAAGGGGGAATTAGCACCTTGCAACCGGGCCTCAGCCTTCAAGTGGGGCAGGGCTATAAATAGCCTGGCAACCAGGAAGAGCTGTAGCAGTTCACTCACCCAGCCTTTAAGCAGGGTAGGGCAGCAGTCAGGGCTCTGGCCTGCAGTCAGGCAGGGTGAGCGCCAAGCATAGTCTGTGGGGCTCCAACAGGGGTGAGCGCCAAGCACAATGTATGGGACTGTGGCAGGGGTGTCCGAGGAATGCAGGCCTCTTGGCCTAAAGAGGGGGAGTACTGCCACCTCAGGGGTGGGGTGGCAGGGGGGATGTGGGCCCTCCCAGTTCCATCACATCCCAGACCAAGGCCCTAATAGCAGAGTGATCTGCCACTGGGTCAGCAGGGATCTGCCCATAATACGCTGACCTTGTACCAGGCCAGCTCTCAACCCAACTGTTGCCTGGTTTCCCTGGGCTGCTTCCTACTCTCCCCCTGGGCAAACCTCGTCCAGGGGTCATCCTCAGTCTCCCCGGGATATACCACCAAGGACAGTGGTAGCAGCTCCTCAGCATCAGGAGCGACAGGGCAATGGGCAATGTCAGCATCCTGGAGCAGCATCAGGAGCGACAGGCAATGGGTGTGACGGGATCCCTGGGGTGCAGCCCGGGACTGTGGAACTGCTGTGCCCCCTTAACTCTCCAACCTGGGCTGTCTCTCACAATGCTTTGCTAATGACAAGCAGCAAGCCCCTCCAGGCACTGTGATCACTCAGCACAACCGCATGTGGAGCCCCACATCCAGCTAGATGGCATGAATGCTCCCAGAGCCACTCATAAATCACACAGAGAAAGGCACCAACCGAATCTCCCCCCCGCTCCCAGCTCTGTACCTCAGGAATATACCATTTTGCACTGATCAAGATGAGTAGTGCAAATTTATTAATTGGTTCACCACTTCATCGATGGAAAGTGGATATACACCAGCCTTTGTAAACCTGAGCAAACACCCTTACCAAACACTTCAGCCAAACTCACTGATAAAGATAAATAGTTAAACAAATTTATTGACTACAAAAGATAGATTTTACGTGATTATAAGTGGTAGGCAAAAAGTCAGAGTTAGTTACCAAAATAAAATAAAATATAAGCATGCAGCCTAAACTCTCAACCCTATTACACAGGGCAACATCTAGATTAAGCAGTTTTTCTCACCCCACTGGACATTTCAGTTCATAGTACAGAGATTTCACTCTTGAAACCTGGGCCAGTCTCCTCCATAGGAGTCTTCAGT
This sequence comes from Lepidochelys kempii, assembly GCF_965140285.1. Taxonomy (NCBI): domain Eukaryota; kingdom Metazoa; phylum Chordata; order Testudines; family Cheloniidae; genus Lepidochelys; species Lepidochelys kempii. The sequence goes on along the minus strand of NC_136381.1, from coordinate 269,359,170 downwards.
CTTCTGATCATCCTTGTTGCTTGCACCATAGGTGGGGAGGGAGAAAAACCAAGCATGGGGACCCTGCATTCTGATATATACCCTTAGTCCCATGTGCTTGGAGAACACAAGTCCAGGCATGTCTGGTGGGCATTACTCAGTCACAAGGTGAATCAATACTCCTGTGTGTCTCCTGTGAATGAGTCATTGAATTGTAACTCCTCTGCTGGACAATAGCTGGTGATGTCTTTTCAGCACCCACCCGGGCATTGGTTACCTCTTCCCTTGTCACTGTCTCTGGACAGCTAGTGTCTGGGCACTTCCCAAACCAACAGCATATTTTAGTGAAAACCATATGTGATGTTATCTGTCTATAATATAACATCTTATGAAATATGACACATGGCCAGAAAAGGGTTAAGGAAAATCTGCAGGCCAGCTGAGCCATGGTTGACCTTTAGAGACTTGTTAGGAAGATAGGTAAATGGTAGTTGGGTTATTGCATTAGGTTAGAATAGAATTTTGAAATGCAAACCAGCATTGTTAGAGCCATAGAAGGGTAGGTGTTTGCTCAGGTCCTGTGATGTAAACAAACAATTCTTGTCTGTTACTCTAGCTTTGATTCAAGATCCAAAAGGAATATTAACATCTGTGATGACACTTGATTGAAATAGGTAGTATTATTGTCTACATGTCTCTTTGAAGGTTGTGGTAAACTGTATATGAACTTTTCAATGGATAAATTACCCAATGCTAATTGCCATGATGTTTGAGAGACAAAAGGGTTAACCCGAATTGTTCTCTCAGGCCAAGAGATTGCTCGAAATTTATAAAGACCCTAGGATACGATCCTTTTTTATCTCATATCTGCTTGAATGCTTATGGGAAAGCTGCAAGCTACAAAGAATGAGATCCAAGGATTCCTGGTGCCCCATAATGGACATTGACTTTATAACTCTGGACTGATCTGAAAAGAATTATCTTAATCTACAAAGCTCAACAACTCTACGAATCTGAACCTCAAGAATTGAGTTCATATCTGTATGTATATTGATCTTTTAACCAATATTCTCTCCCTTTTCTTTTTTAATAAATTTTAGTTAATAATTGGGTATAAGTGTGTATTTTGGGTAAGGTCTAAGTTATATGTTGACCTGGGAATGTGGCAGATCCATTGGGATCAGAAGAACCTTTTCTTTTATATGATAAAATAAGATTTTTCAGTAATCATCATCATATGTTGACTTGTGTACCTGGATGGCGGCCTGAGTCTGGGTGCTTTAAGGGAACTGTGTTGTTTGAATTTCTGAGTAACCAGTGAGGTAATACAGGTTTCAGAGTAGCAGCCGTGTTAGTCTGTATTCGCAAAAAGAAAAGGAGTACTTGTGGCACCTTAGAGACTAACCAATTTATTTGAGCATAAGCTTTCGTGAGCTACAGCTCACTTCATCAGATGCATCCGGTTCTGATCCTGGGCTCTGGCCACGTGATGGCGGGAGCTGGCCCTGGATGCCAACCCCTGGCCCTGGCCACATAGCAGCGAGTGCCGAGCACTGGCCCCTGGCTTCAGCCACGCAGCCCCGGGCTTCGGCACTCAGCTCCAGGTTCTGGCCACGTGGTGCTGGGCACTGGCCCCAGGCATCGACCTACCGCTCTGGCCACACAGCAGTAGGCTCTGACTCCCAGCTCTGGCCATGAGGCTCCTACCCCTGGCTCTGGCCATGGGCACTGACACCTGGCAGCAGGCTCTAACCCCCAGCTCCAGCCACGTAACTCCTGCTCTGGGCTCTGGGCTCTGGTCACAGGCACTGACCCCTGGCCATGTGGCAGAGGCCGCCAACTCCAGCTTTAGCCACACTGCAGCGGGCTCACCACCCACCCTCATCATCCCTGACTCCTGCTGCCTCCCCCGGCCCCACATTCAATCCCCACCCCATCGTCTCTGGACCCTCCTGCCTTCCTGGCCCCGCATTCACCTCCCAAGCCCCCTGGCTGCCTTCCCTGGCCCCATATCCATCCCACCATTGTCCCTGGCACCAGCTGCCTCCACCTCTGACCTCCCCACCCAGGGCCTAACTCGTCCTGGGGCTTGCTGTGAAAAGTGATAGGTGTATGTTTGTGGATGTCACTTATTGCTTTTCATAGCCTCCCATGGAGCTATTAAGTGTCCTGTGAAAAGTGATACTAACAAATATACAAATATCACTTTTCAAAGTGTTATTTTTATTACCGAGTCTGCAAAAAGAAACCCTACTTAACTTACAATGATTTGGATGTGGATCTGTGCATATTTATTTATTCCTAAAGTTAATTAAATATTTTAGGAAAACGTGTCAGTGTGGCCACCAACACGAGTTGATGGCCGCCTTGTGAGGCCACCACATTTTGTTGTGAGAACTCCTGTTTTTTGACTCTCTCCCATGTCATCAGTCACTGGGTTTTCTTTCCCTCCCGTGCTCCCTTCAGTGTGGGCTCTTAATTTAATCATGTTTCTGGGAGTTTGGTACCTCAAGGTTTGGTGAGATAAGGGTCCAGGGGGATCCTGCACATTGGCGGGCCCTCTGGGGAGCTGTCTCCCAATCTGAGGGCAGTACATATGGAAAAAATCCAGCTCCCTTTTTGGGGTTACCCTGAGTTTCCCCCTCCCAGCCCTGATTCCTTCCCTGCCTCCTTTTCCTAGAGGACTGTGATCTCTGTTCCCTGGGCGAGGTGTGTTTACCCTTTGATCAGGTGCACCTGTCCCTGCAGCTTTTCCATAACTGCTCCCTGTGTCTCACCAGCCTGGGGGAAAACACCCCCGTCTCTGTTAGTTGGGTCGTTTGCATTCTCACAAACCATCACCTGGCAATTTTCTGGTCTCAACTCATCTGCTATCACAGGCATTGGAGCTGCATCTTGGTTTAAAGAGACAGTTACTTTCCAAAAATGTATCCGAAACAGCATCCTGAAAAACAGGGACCTGGATTGGGGTTCCCTCTGTCACCTCTTTCTCTGTCCCTAAGAAGTCGGCTGTGTCTCCAGGAGGTCGGTTACACACTTCCCTCTGAATACCTAGGTCACAGGCTGACTGCCTGGGTGTTCAGATGCTGTCTCATCCATTTGGTCCTGGGAATCCTCTCCCGAGTGACCAGTGAGGAGACATTCCTGTACCCCGACTATTCCCTCCCCAGTTTCCTCCTCTGGGCCCCCGACTAAGACATATTTCTCTGTCCTCCTTGAGAAGGGGTCCGTCCTTATTCAACTGCAAAATCCTGCCAGCTAACAACTGGGACAGTTTCCTTAATCACTGACAACACCTCCCCTGCCCCTGATCCTGAAGGCATGCTGCCTTCTGCAGGAAAGGAGCTAGTCTCAGCCCCTCCCGTATTTGGAAGCACCCTGCTTCCCTGTGTTACAAAGTCACAGGAATCCTCACCCACCCCAGTGGTTTCTGAGGTTCCCTCTCCCTTCTCTGGGCTCCCCTCTAATACACATTTCTCTATGCTCCCTAGAGCGGGGGCTGTCTCTGGTTCATCTGCAACCTGCTGGCAGCTAACAACCTGGACAATTCTCTCCTTGGCAGGCCCTATACTCCCATCCCTCATCTGCAATGCAGGAGCAGGTCTCAACCACCTCCACACCTGGAAGCATGTGGCTTCCCGCTGCCGCAGAGGAATCAAGGAGGCTTTCTCCCATTCCCCAAGCAATTCCTGAGACCTTACCCTTTCCCTTGGGGGTCCCAGCAAATACTTGCTGTGAGCAAATACCTTAACCTGAGCTACACAGAAAAAATCATTACCAACAAGGAGGTGTTCCATTACGCCCACAGTCAAAATACTTTCCTTCCTTCCCACACCACATGGTTTAGACAACAAATCCTGCATCTTGGCAGGGGATTAGACTGCATGACCCTTGCAGTCCCTTCTAATGCTGTGGTTCTATCATTCTATATTCTGGTTTCTCTTGTTGTCCTGAGCAGCATCACCAGCCAGCTGGAGAATCTCAGTGGTCAGATACTCCAGCAGCATAGCCATATAGACCAGGTCTGTAGCCCCACCTTGCTCAGCAAAATAACCCTCCAAGAGCAGCCGATGACCATGGCCCCCTGGGAACTGAAATCCAGCCTGAAAGGAACCAGACTTGGAGTGTATCTACACTGCACATTATTTCAGCCACATGTAGAGTCCATACCTGAGTAGCCCTCTCCCTTCTTCCCCTCCTCAACATGGGTATAAATCGTGGTGTACTCACTGAGGGATGGCTTAGGCAGGTAGAGTACACATACACCTGAAAGGTGTGGGTATGTACTTGAGTTCACACCCTGTCTGGCTCTCTATTCGCCCAAGCCATGCCTCCATCTACACTGCTGTTTTTAGCCGGGTAGCATCCCATTGCCTCCCTGCTGCCAGAGCCTTTTCTTGCTACAGGGAAAGACGCCAGCAGCTGGGAGGCAGCCAGGAAAAGCTCTGGCAGGGGCGAGGCGGCAGGGGCAGGCTGAGGCTTTCCCTGCTGCCTCCATGCCACCAGAGCCTTTCCTCGTCCCAGTGAAAGGCTCTGGCAGTGCAGAGCTGCTGAGGCCATTTTCCACTGCTCACCCCACCAGAGCCTTTCATGGACACATGCAGCTCCACACCCCAGTGTGAACACAGCCTACTTCTCACTGCGACATGCAGCTACACCTGTCTTACATGCCGCCGAAAGTAGTGTCTCCTTATCTATCCCTTTCTTAATGATTCCCAACATTCTGTTTGCTTTTTTGACTGCCGCTGCACATTGAGTGGATGTTTTCAGGGAACTCTCCACAATGCCTCCAAGATCTCTTTCTTGAGTGGTAACAGCTAATTTAGACCCCCCTCGTTGTATATGTATAGTTGGGATTATGTTCTCCAATGTGCATTACTTTGCATTTATCAACACTGAATTTCCTCTGCCATGTTGTTGCCCAGTCACCCAGTTTCGAGAGATCCTTTTGTAGCTCTTCGCAGTCTTCCTGGGACTTAACTTCTTGAATACTTTTGTATCATCTGCAAATTTTGCCACCTCACTGTTTAACGCCTTTTCCAGATCATTTATGAATATGTTGTATAGGACTGGACCCAGTATAGACCACTGAGGGACACCATTATATACCTCTCTCCATTCTGAAAATAGACCATTTATTCCTACCCTTTGTTTCCTGTCTTTTAACTAGTTACGAATCCATGAGGACCTTCCCTCTTAACCCGTGGCAGATTATTTTGCTTAAGAGCCTTTGGTGAGGGACCTTGTCAAAGGCTTTCTGAAAATCTAAGTATACTATATCCACTGAATCCCCCTTGTCCACACGCTTCTTGAACCTCCTCAAAGAATTCTAGTAGATTGGTGAGGCATGATTTCCCTTTACAAAAACCACGTTGACTATTCCCCAGCAAATTATGTTCATCTATGTGTCTGACACTTTTGTTCTTTATTAGTTACCACCCGTTTGCCGAGTACTGAAATCAGGCTTACAGGCCTGTAATTGCTGGGGTCACCTCTGGAGCCCTTTTTTAAAAATTGGAATCACATTAGCTATCCTCCAGTTATTTGGTTGAGAAGATGATTTAAATGACAGTTAGTAGTCCAGCAATTTCACATTTGAGTTCCTTCAGAACTCTTGGGTGAATACCATCTGGTCCTAGTGACTTATTACTGTTTAGTTTATCAGTTTGTTCCAAAACCTCCTTTAATGACACCTCAATCTGGGACAGCTCCTCAGATTTGTTACCTAAAAAGAATGGCTCAGGTTTGGGAATTTCCCTCACATCCTCAGCCATTAAGACTGATGCAGAAAAATCATTTAGTTTCTCCACAATGACCTTATTGTCCTTGAGTGATCCTTCAGCATCTCGATTGTCCAGTGGCCCCACTGGTTGTCTAGCAGGCTTCTTGCTTCTGATTTACTTAAAGAAAATTTGCTGTCACTTTTTCAGTTTTGGCTAGCGGTTCTTCAGATTATTTTTTGGCCTTTCTAATTATCCCATAGAATCATAGAATATCAGGGTTGGAAGGGACCTCAGGAGGTCATCTAGTCCAACCCCCTCCTCAAAGCAGGACCAATCCCCAACTAAATACCTTAACCTGAGCTACACAGAAAAAATCATTACCAACAAGCAGGTCAACAAGGAGGTGTTCCATTACGCCCACAGCCCAACTAAATCATCCCAGCCAGGGCTTTGTCAAACCTGACCTTAAAAACCTCTAAGGAAGGAGATTCCACCACCTCTCTAGGTAACCCATTCCAGTGCTTCACCACCCTCCTAGTGAAAAAGTTTTTCCTAATATCCAACCTAAACCTCCCGCACTGCAACTTGAGACCATTACTCCTTGTTCTATCATCTGGTACCACTGAGAACAGTCTAGATCCATCCTCTTTGGAACCCCCTTTCAGGTAGTTGAAAGCAGCTATCAAATCCCCCCTCATTCTTCTCTTCTGTGCTTTCTTTCACATATAGTGCCACTCCCCCATCAGCATGACCTGTTCTTTCCTTCTGATATATTTTGTACCCTCATATTACTGTTGTAACAAAGCAGCCTCTGGTGGGACACTATTGAGAGTATCAGTTCAGGACAAATTGCTTAGAGCAGGGCAGTCACAGCCCAAGGCTGGGGTTCCTTTACTACTAAGGCACACCAAACCAGCCAAACAGAGTGGACTTCAGTTTTACCTCACTGGCTAAACAGAAGTCATATAAGCAATTCCCTCAGACACTCCAATTTCCCAGTATCACCACCAGCACCACTCCTTATGGGGATGTATGGTTATGAAAACCAATACCCCAGTAAAAGAAAAAGGGTTCTCCCAATCCCAAAGGACCAAGCCCCAGACAAGGCAGATCTTACCCACAAATCATGCTGTTGCCAGTCCTTTTGAATCTAAAATCTAAGGGTTTGTTCATATAAAGAAAGAAATATAGATGAGAGCTAAAATTGGTTCAAGGAATCAATTACATACAGTAATGGCAAAGTTCTTGGTTCAGGCTTGTAGCAGTGATGGAATAAACTGCAGGCTCAAATCAAGTCTCTGGAGAACATCCACAGCTTTGGATGAGTCATTCAGTCCATTTTTCAGAGCTTCAGTTTGTATCAAAGTTCCTCCAGAGGTAAGAAGCAGGAATGAAGACAAAATGGAGGGGATTCCAGGGCCTTTTAATATCCTCTGCCATGTGGAAGTACACCTCTTTGTTCTTACTGTGGAAAATCACAGCAGCAAAATGGAGTTTGGAGTCACATGAGCAAGTCACATGTCCATGCTTAACTCAGTTCTTTACAGGTAGAGCAGCCATTGCTCACATGCTACCTTGAACGTTCCCAGGAAGGCTCCTAATGTGTGGACTGGAGTCTCCCAAGGTCCATTGTCAGTTAAGTGTTTCTTGATTGGGCACTTAATCTGAAGAGTCCCTTCACAATAAGCTGGTCAAATGCTTCACTAATGCTACTTAGAATCAAACACATTGAGATACAAGTACATAGCCAATATTCATAACTTCAAATACAAAAATGATACACGCATACAGACAGCATAATTATAACCAGCAAATTACAACCTTTTCATAGTCCCTTTCTTGACCTCCTGTGCACAAGATTTGGTGCAACTATAGGTCTACACTAGGAGTGCAACTCCCTGAAAAAGCACAAGAACAAATCCGCACAGACACACCCCTGGAACCCCAACCTGGGGTATTCTGTCTGCTACCCAAGATCCATAAACCTGGAAATCCTGGATGCCCCATCATTTCAGGCATTGGCACCCTGACAGCAGGATTGTCTGGCTATGTAGACTCCCTCCTCAGGCCCTACGCTACCAGCACTCCCAGCTATCTGCGAGACACCACTAACTTCCTGAGGAAACTACAATCCATCGGTGATCTTCCTGAAAACACCATCTTGGCCACTATGGATGTAGAAGCCCTCTACACCAACATTCCACACAAAGATGGACTACAAGCCGTCTAGAACACTATCCCCGATAATGTCACGGCTAACCTGGTGGCTGAACTTTGTAACTTTGTCCTCACCCATAACTATTTCACATTTGGGGACAATGTATACCTACCAATGTATACCCAAATCAGCGGCACTGCTGTGGGTACCCACATGGCCCCACAGTATGCCAACATTTTTATGGCTGACTTAGAACAACGCTTCCTCAGCTCTCGTCCCCTAATACCCCTACTCTACTTGCACTACACTGATGATATCTTCATCATCTGGACCCATGGAAAAGAAGCCCTTGAGGAATTCCACCATGATTTCAACAATTTCCATCCCACCATCAACCTCAGCCTGGACCAGTCCACACAAGAGATCCACTTCCTGGACACTACGGTGCTAATAAGTGATGGTCATATAAACACCATCCTATACCGGAAACCTACTGACCTCTATTCCTACCTACATGCCTCCAGCTTTCATCCAGACCACACAACACGATCCATTGTCTACAGCCAAGCTCTACGATACAACCACATTTGCTCCAGCCCCTCAGACAGAGACAAACACCTGCAAGATCTCTATCAAGCGTTCTTACAACTACACTACCCACCTGCTGAAGTGAAGAAACAGATTGACAGAGCCAGAAGAGTACCCAGAAGTCACCTACTACAGGACAGGCCCAACAAAGAAAATAACAGAACGCCACTAGCCATCACCTTCAGCCCCCAACGAAAACCTCTCCAATGCATCATCAAGGATCTACAACCTATCCTGAAGGATGACCCATCACTCTCACAGATCTTGGGAGACAGGCCAGTCCTTGCTTACAGACAGCCCCCCAACCTGAAGCAAATACTCACCAGCAACCACACACCACACAACAAAACCACTAACCCAGGAACCTATCCTTGCAACAAAGCCCGTTGCCAACTATGTCCACATATCTATTCAGGGGACACCATCATAGGGCCTAATCACATCAGCCACACTATCAGAGGCTCATTCACCTGCACATCTACCAATGTGATATATGCCATCATGTACCAGCAATGCCCCTCTGCCATGTACATTGGTCAAACTGGACAGTCTCTACGTAAAAGAATAAATGGACACAAATCAGACGTCAAGAATTATAACATTCAAAAACCAGTCGGAGAACACTTCAATCTCTCTGGTCACTTGATTACAGATCTAAAAGTGGCAATTCTTCAACAAAAAAACTTCAAAAACAGACTCCAACAAGAGACTGCTGAATTGGAATTAATTTGCAAACTGGATACAATTACCTTAGGCTTGACTAGAGACTGGGAGTGGATGGGTCATTACACAAAGTAAAACTATTTCCCTATGTTTATTTCCCGCACCCCCACCCCCCACTGTTCCTCAGACGTTCTTGTCAACTGCTGGAAATGGCCCACCTTGATTATCACTACAAAAGGTTTTCTCCCCCTGCCTCCCTTGCTCTCCTGCTGGTAATAGCTCATCTTAAGTGATCACTCTCCTTACAGTGTGTATGGTAACACCCATTGTTTCATGTTCTCTGTGTATATAAATCTCCCCACTGTATTTTCCACTGAATGCATCCGACGAAGTGAGCTGTAGCTCACGACAGCTTATTCTCAAATAAATTTGTTAGTCTCTAAGGTGCCACAAGTACTCCTTTTCTTTTATAAGACCTTGGTTGCAACAATGATCTGTACGCTCACAGTTCATGTCAATAACATCACAACTCTGTCCTATAGATTATCCTCATTCCACCAAGTTTCTGTGATGCCTATGTGATGTTATTGACTTGAACTGGGACCATATAGAACATTGTTGCAATGAAGGTCCTGTAGTGGCACCAAATCTTGTATATAGGGGGTCAAATAAGGTGTCTAAGACAAGGTTATGGTTTGCTGGTTATGATTATGCTATCTATATGCATGTATCATTTTTGTATTTAAAGTTATAATTATTGGTGCTCTACTGTCTGTAGTTCAAACTTGTGCTATGCTTCTGGGTGACACCCCAGACAAGTTGGTGTCAGCTCTGCCTAGCCTGCTTGATGGCCCATTAAGGACCATCAGTGATACAAGTGACCCATTGAGAGAAGGCAGACACACCTTGTGACTCAGCAAGGTATGCAGGGACATGCCTATGGACAGAACTCTGAGGTTTTTCCAGGCCATGGGATGGGCAGCTTGTCCTTGGCACAAAGGAAGCAGAGACCACACGGCAAGAGACTATAAAAAGCTGCTGCAGCTCCTCCATCTGGTCTTCAATCCTGCTCCTTATCTCTGGAGGGACTTGGCTACACTGAAGCTTTGAACCAAGGACTGAATGACCCATCCCAGCTGGTGATGTTCTCCAGAGATTTGATTTGAACCTGCAGTTTATTCTATCACTGCTGCAAGCCTGAACCAAGAACTTTGCCATGACTGTATGCCATGGATTCCATTTCACCAATTCTAGCTCTCATCTCTATCTTTTCCCTTTTATGAATAAGCCTTTAGATTTTAGATTCTAAGGGGTTGGCAACAGCGTGATTTGTGGGTAAGATCTGATTTGTATAGTGATCTGGGTCTGAGGGTTGGTCCTTTGGGATCGGGAGAACCTTTTTTCTTTTACTGGGGTATTGGTTTTCATAACATTTGTCCCCATAACGAGTGGCACTGGTGGTGATACTGGGAAACTGGGGTGTCTAAGGGAGTTGCTTGCGTGACTTGTGGTTAGCCAGTGGGGTAAAACCAAAGTCTTCTCTGTTTGGCTGGTTTGGTTTGCCTTGGTATGCACAGAAACCCTAGCCTTGGGCTGTAACTGCCCTGCTTTAAGCAGTTTGTCCTGAATTGGCACTCTCGGTTGGGTCCTGCCAGAACCAGCATCGTTACACCCTATTATATCAATATTCTCTTTAATATTAGGCACTCTTGTTCAACCATCTTATTATTTAGACTTCTAACATTGGTATATAAGCACTTCAAAAACTTGTCACTTTTTAGCTGTCTCCCATTACATGATGTAATTGAATGGCACTTTTTTTCATTTCACTGTTTCTCATCAGATCCCACCTGTATTTTATTTTCCATCCTCTCCTCCTTACTAGGACATAGAGAATTTCAATTAGTAGATCCTCCCTTAAGGGAGGTCTCTGTTAGAGCCACATGCTCCTCCGCACCTGTCAGCTTTCCCCAGCCCTTAGTTTGAAAACTCCTCTATGACCTTTTTAATGTTAAGGGACAGAAACCTGGTTCCATTTTGGTTTAGGTGGAGCCCATCCCTCCTGTATAGGCTCCCCCTTTCCCAAAAGTTTCCTCAAATCCTAATAAATCTAAACCCCTCTTCCCTACACCATCGTTTCATCCATGCATTGGGACCCTGCAGCTCTGCCTGTCTAAGTGGCCCTGTGTCTGGGACTGGAAGCCTTTCAGAGAATGCTACCATGGAGGTTCTGGCCTTCAATCTCTTACCTAGCAGCCTAAATATGGCCTCCAGGACCTCTCTCCTATTCTTCCCTGTCATTGGTACCTACATGTACCGCAACCACTAACTCCTCCCCAGCACTACATCAAAGTCTATCTATATGTTTCAAGAAATCTGGAACCCTGGCACCAGGCATTGTAATTCTTACTGCAACAATTACCTTTCACAGACAGTCACAGAATAAGTGTGGTGATGCAACTCAATGTTTCTTTTCCTTTTATCCCTTTCCCTGGAGGGGTAGTGATTCATGATTGGCTGAAAAATGTCATTGTCTGAACAATCAGAGGAGATGAGAATCTCTCTTCTGCAAGTTGCAGAATATAACATTTTCCCATATACATCATCTAAGTTCCAATAGAAAACTTTAAAGTATATGCAGCTCATTTGCATAAGAAACCTATAAATAAAGAGAGGAGCAGCCATTTTAACTAAGTTGTTATTGAACTGGAGAGAAGACGGAGCTGTCAAAATGCCTGAGCCAGCAAAGTCTTGCCTGAGCCAGCAAAATCTACCCCTGCTCTGAAAAAGGGCTGTAAAGAAAGTCATGACCATGACCCAGAAGAAGGGGGACAAAAAATGCATCCATGTGCATAAAGTGTTCATAGAGTCATAGTTTTAAAGCCAGAAGAACCATTGTGCTTATCTAGTCTGATGTCCTGTATAACACAGACCATAGAACTTCCCCAAAATCAAGTTGAAGTAAGTTCACGTGGACACTGGCATCTCCTCTAAGGCCATGGATATTATGAATTCCTTTGTAAATTACGTCTTCGACCACATTGCTAGAGAAACATCTCACTTGGTGCATTACAACAAGTGCTCAACCATCACTTCCTGGAAGATCCAAAGCAATGTGTGCCTGCTGCTTCAAGGGGAGTTGGCCAGACACGACTTTGTCTCGGGGGTACAAAGCCTGTTACCAAGTACACCAGCTCTAAGTAAAGGTCTGTTGAAAGAATGTTAACAACTGTAACCCAAAGGCTGTTTTCAGGAACACTCACCTTCTTGGCAAAAGAGCTTTAGCTCTAAAACATGCATTGCTTCTTTACATACACACTCTGCTTTGCATTTTTAGTTTCTACATTAGTTACTGGGTGGTACTGGTAATATCATATTAAATCAGTTGAACATGGGTTCCCAATGTGATGCAGTGGCCAAAAAGGCTACTGCAATTCGTGGATATATAAACAGAGGAATCTCAAGTAATCATAGGGAGGTTATAGGACCTCTGTGTTTGGCACTGGTATGACCTTTGCTGGAATACTGTATCCAGTTCTGGTATCCACAATTCAAGAAGGGTGTTGATAAATGGTAGAGGTTCAGAATAATGAATGGATTGGAAAATATGCCTTAGAGATAAACGTTAGGTGCTCAACTATTTACCTTAACAAGAGAAGGTTAAGGGGTGACTGTATCACAGTCTGTGAGTATGTACATGGGTAACAAATATTTATAATGGGCCCTTCAATCTAGCAGAGAAGGGTATAACACGATCCAATGACTGGAAGTTGAAGCTAGGCAAAGTCAGACTGGAAATAAGGCATACTTTTTTAACAGTGGGAGTAATTAACCACTGGAAAACTTACCAAGGGTTGTGGTGGATTCTCCAGCACAGGCAATTTTTAAATCGAGTGGATTTTTTTAAAAAATGATCTGCTCTGGTTCAAACAGAATTAAATCTAGTCTGACCTTGCGTGTAACACAGGCCAGAGAACTGCTCCTAAATAATTCCTAGAGAAAAGAATGCAACCTTGATTTAAACATTGTCAGTGATGGCGAATTCCCCATGACCCTTGGTAAATTGTTCCAGTGGTTAATTATTCTCATTGTTTAAAATGTACATCTTATTTCCAGTTTGAATTGTCTAGCTTTAACTTCCAGCCATTGGAGCATATTAGACCTTTCTCTGCTAGACTGAAGAGCTTATTATTCAATATTTCTTACCCATGTAGATACTTATAGAACGTAATCAAGTCATTCCTTAACCTTCTCTTTGTTAAACTAAATAGATAGACTCAAAGAGCTCAATCACAGTAAAGCAGGTTTTCTAATCCTTTAATCAATCTCCTGGCTCTTCTCTGACCCCTTTCCAATTTTTCAACAGCCTTCTTGAATTGTGGGCCCCAGAACTGCGCATCATATTCCAGCCGCGGTCTCAACAGTGCCAAATTCATCCCAGGATTACATTAGCTATTTGGGCCACAGTGTCACACTGGGAGCTCATGTTCAGCTGATTATTCACCATGATCCTCAAATATTTTTCAGAGTCTCTGCTTCCCAGGTTAGTGTCCCCCATCCTGTAGGTATGGCTGACATTCTTTTTTTCTAGAGGTATATATAAAACCATACCAACCCCCTCAAAGATCAGCAACAGGTTTGAATCCTTTGATCTTCTCATTTATATTTTAGACCCTTATTACTTGCATTACGGGAGTGAGGACTGGATACACACTTTCTGAGTGTGTTACACAACTATTTACTCATCAGCAATAGACTATTGGTTATAAGGAATCCTGAATTCTACCTGTGGCCATGGGGGAGGAGTGGAGATTATAGTGGTTGGGGTAGAATGTCCCAGTCTGCTGTAATCTGTTTGAAAAGGAAATTGTTGCACAGGATAAAACTGGGGTTCGCTAAACTAGTTTGAGAGCTGGATTCTGGGCCTGCCTTGACTTTGCATAAGCTCTCTGCTGGAGCTACTCAAAACTCTGAATTTCCATGTTGCAGGATGTTGCAAAATTTGTTTTCATTCCAAACTGAAAAAAAATTATTCTGAATTTTATCTTAGTTTGTGGAGCGTTTTCATTTTTATATCTTTATTGTTTTTACCTTATTTCATGACGTCAGTAATAGTCATGCACACAGAGCCAGACTGTTCCATTGTAACATAAACAGGGGACACTTTGATCCAGAAAGAAGATAAGATTGTTCAACTAGTAATATACAGCAGCTGATTTTACTGATTTAAAATAAGATAGAATAAAAATGATAGAATATTTCAACTATTATGCTATGACATGTCAGTAAGAGTAGTGCTTTTAAAACAGCTCTTTAAGAGTTAAAACATTTTTTATTCCAGAAAGAGAACTCCTAAATAATCTCTTCTCTGTGAATGTTGCAGTGATGTGTCAATTCTGTCATATTTGTTCCAACAGCCCAAGGCAATGGTGACCAATACCCTGGAAAACCTGAATGGAAAATCATCCTTGTTGGTATAACTGGAGCTGGGAAAAGTGCAACAGGGAACACCATCCTGGGCCAGAAGGTGTTTGACTCCAAACTCAGTGCAAAGCCAGTAACTGAGAAATGTGTTAAAGGGAGCAGGAGCTGGAATGGGAGGGAGGTGGTGGTTATCGATACTTCCGCCATTTTGGACACAAAGGTACCTGACGAAGAAACCTCCCAGGAGATCTGTCGCTGTGTTGTGCTCTCCTCTCCAGGCCCCCACGCCCTGGTGCTGGTGATCCAGCTGGGCCGTTACACTGAGGAAGATGAGGATGCCGTGCAGCGAATGCAAGAGATTTTTGGAGTTGAGGTAATGAAGCATGTCATTATCTTATTCACCCGAAAGGAAGATTTAGGGGATGGCTCATTGAGTGACTATGTAACACATTCAGATAACAGAGATCTTCAAAGGCTGATTGATGAGTGCGGGAACCGATACTGCGCTTTCAACAACAAAGCCACAGGAGCAGAACAGGATGCTCAGGTTAAAGAACTGATGGGATTGATGGAGAGAATGGTACAGGAGAATGGAGGCCGATATACAAATGAGACTTACCAATATGTTGAGAAGAAGCTCCAATTCAAAATGGACGAGTTACAGAAAATGTACAGGGAAGAGATGGAAAGAAAGAAAGAAGAAATAATACAGTGGTTTACAGAGAACTGTAAGAAGATAAAGGAAGAGTCAAACCTGAGAGAAGAAGAATTAAAGGAAAAACTGGAAAAGCAGGAGAAGGATAAAGAAGATGCTTTCCTGCAGCTGAAGCACATGGAACAAAAAGAAATGGAAGCCATGGAGCAAAAGCTGCTGAAAGAGTTGGAAGAAATACAGAAATGTTATGAGGAAAAACAAAAACAAATCAGAGAAGAAGCTGAGAATAGTTATAGAATAGTGAGTGTGATTTGGGATCTGTGGCTTTGGGTATATTCATATTTGCCAAACCGGGACACATTTGGCAATTATTTTCCATCCTGGTGGTGAATGAATTATGTTTCTTTACATTTCCCCTGTGGTTTAATCTGACTTGTTATTAATGAAGTTTCACCCCATTGTGACTGTACAGTCTTTGAAGTGTCATGTCTAGTTCTTCTGTTAACTTTGCAGTCAGAGTAGCATGGGACAACTGAATGAGCATGAATAAAATCATCCATAAATAATTATTTCGTACTATGCAGAAATGGAAATATCTCAGGCAGTCAGAGAACAGGGATGTTGTACTGTCACCGAAGTGTACCCACATTTTTTCCTAATTATGAAATACCCGACTCTGTGATTGGTTACGGGTAAGTTATTTCCATAATCATTCTATGGTTATTTCTCATTAATAGTATTAAACAAATCCCTGCACTGATTGGCTAATAATGACGGTCAGTCAATTGATTTGACATAGTCTTTCATGAAAGTCTGCTGAAAAAAACATTAATACTATGCAAAATCATTGTTGCCAACATTAACTGAATTAAAAACTGGTTAACAGATCACAAAATGTAACTGCACATAAGGAATCATCATCCTTGGTCGTATTTCTAGTGGAATTCTACAGGGATCTGTTTTTGGCCCAGTGCTATACAGTATCTTTTTATTGGATTTAGAAATATTGCTGGTAAAATTTTCAGATGATACAAAAGTTGGTGGAGTGACAAATAATGATACTGGATTAGAGAGTATGCTTATGACATTTGCAGATGACACCAAGTTGGGAAAGGTTTCAAGCACTTTAGAGGACAGGTTTAAAATTCAAAATGACCTTGATAAATTGGAGAATCGGTCTGAATTCAACAAGATGAAATTCAATAAAAATAAAGACAAGTGCAAAGTACTTCACTTAGGAAGGAAAAATCGAACGCACAACTCCCAAATGGGGAACGACTGTCTAGGTGACCATCCATCCCGTTTTTAAAGGGACAGTCCCAGTTTTGGGGACTTTTTCTTATATAGGCGGCTATTACGCCCCCCACCCCCTGTCCCGTTTTTTCACAGTTGCTATCTGGTAACCCTATTTTGTATCCGTGAGGGGCTCTACAGAGCAGAGCAAGAAAATATTGTATGAATATTTGCAATGAAAGCATGACTGTTTCTAGTTGACACCTAGATTTGTTTAGCATGTTAAAGCTGAGCGATGTGTGCAGACAGTGTGCATGCGAGAGGGATAGTTAATTATTATTAAGGGGTTTTTACAGACAGCGCTTTTATCCAAAGCGCTTTACAATAGTTAGCTAATGGTCCAAACAACATTTGGAAAGATCGTTAAGTGGTCCACTGAGACCCTCCGTAATTTTCAAGTAGTCCGTGAAAAAAAAGTTTGAGAACCACTGATCTAGAAGAAAAAAGATCTAAGATCCAATGGCTGCAAGACTAGAAATAAAGCACAAAGTTTTAGTCTTGAGGGTTATTAACCATTGGAACAATTTACCCCGGGATATGGTGCATCTTTCTAAAAGATACATTATGGCTTAAACAGAAGTTATGGGTTTGATGCAGAAATTACTGGGTAAGGCTCTATGGCCTGGGCCATTCAGGAAGGCAAACTAATTGATCATCAGCATCCCTCCTGGCCTAAGATCTATGGATTTATGAATTCAGGCCCAAGGATTTTCCTAATTACTTAATGGAAATTCTCAGTAAAGATTCAGGCTCAGATCTCCAAAGGTATTTAGGTACCTAACACCCATTGGTATCAATGAGAGTTAGGCACCTTTATAACTTTGAGGACACTTTTTACACTCCTAAATTTATATGAAAATGAAGAAAAAATTACCAAAAAACAAAGGAAATGGGGCTGGTAAGTTACTGAAATTAAAACAGCTTTTTAAACGAGGTAAATAAAAAACATCATTTTTTTTATTCATTTCCTCCTATGGTCCTGCTTCTCCTCCAGTGAAGTCAATGAGTTTTTGTTTTGATTTCAATGGAAGCAGGGCTCAGAAACCCACACCAGGGGTAGGATACATACGGACCTAGACAAATTGGAGGATTGGGCCAAAAGAAATCTGATGAGGTTCAATAAGGATAAGTGCAGGGTCCTGCACTTAGGACGGAAGAACCCAATGCACAGCTACAGACTAGGGACCGAATGGCTAGGCAGCAGTTCTGCAGAAAAGGACCTAGGGGTTACAGTGGACGAGAAGCTGGATATGAGTCAGCAGTGTGCCCTTGTTGCCAAGAAGGCCAATGGCATTTTGGGATGTATAAGTAGGGGCATAGCGAGCAGATCGAGGGACGTGATCATTCCCCTCTATTCGACATTGGTGAGGCCTCATCTGGAGTACTGTGTCCAGTTTTGGGCCCCACACTACAAGAAGGATGTGGATAAATTGGAGAGAGTCCAGCGAAGGGCAACAAAAATGATTAGGGGTCTGGAACACATGACTTATGAGGAGAGGCTGAGGGAACTGAGATTGTTTAGTCTGCAGAAGAGAAGAATCAGGGGGGATTTGATAGCTGCTTTCAACTACCTGAGAGGTGGTTCCAGAGAGGATGGTTCTAGACTATTCTCAGTGGTGGAAGAGGACAGGACAAGGAGTAATGGTCTCAAGTTGCAGTGGGGGAGGTTTAGATTGGATATTAGGAAAAGCTTTTTCACTAGGAGGGTGGTGAAACACTGGAATGCGTTACCTAGGGAGGTGGTAGAATCTCCTTCCTTAGAAATTTTTAAGGTCAGGCTTGACAAAGCCCTGGCTAGGATGATTTAATTGGGGATTGGTCCTGCTTTGAGCAGGGGGTTGGACTAGATGACCTCCTGAGGTCCCTTCCAACCCTGATATTCTATGATTCTATGATTCTATGACCAGAGCATCACCGAATATACTGTCTTGTTCTCCAGTGTCTCAGCTTTCATTTTTTTTTAAATGGTAGGTCTCTAGCTATCATGGTTGCAGATAAAACCTTAAAATGTGACTATGCAGCAACATCTACCTGATTCCGCTGCAGAGCCCGGGCCAATAGCTTTAACAGGTGTGAACTGCCGTATGCATCTCAGAGACATGTTAGCTCAGATGCCCAGTCATGGCGATTTAAATGTCAGCATAGTCAACTTTCACTCCTTGTGTAAGAAGAAAAGGGAGAGTCACAAATGTGCACCATTTCTGGTGAGTGATGTCTCATTTTGGTGAGACAAGGGGGTGACATTTGGGAGATGTCATCACTTTTTCCCCCAGTCAAGGAGCCAAACCCAATGAGTCCAGAAAAATCCTTAGGCATACTCAAGCTCTGCCATGCGGGTACCAAGTTCATTGAGCTCAGTGGAGCCCAGTGATACACACCATCAGATTTTGCACAATACGCTGGGTGTGATGCCTCATTCTGGTAACTCACCTTAGCCGAAGTTATTTGGTGGAAGGATCTTGGAGGAGAGTCACCACATCCCTTTCCCCCAATTTGACTTCTGAATGGAAGCAGCATTCGGGGATTTCTATGATCCTTCTTCCTCCCATGTTTATTTTCTCTCCTCCCTAGCAGGCTTTTGTCTTCACAATAATTGTCAAATATTTGTGTTCACATTGTTTGTTTCAACAGGAAAATCTCACACTCCCCCTCCCTGACAGGCAAAAGTAATGTGAACAAAAATGTATTGCCTCTTGTGACAGGGTTTGGTAATTTCCTGACTGAATTATGGGAAGTCTTGCTACGTTATGTTCATGGATCACTGTGGGACAGTGATTGTGTGTAATTCCATGAGGGAGGGGAACTGAAATCCCTCCAGGAACTAACAACAGTGGGGAGCGATTAGGCAAATTCACTCAGGTTGTAACACTTCCCAAGAGGCACCACCCCCTTGAAATACTCACATGGATTGGTCCCAGCTGGCTTCTCTAGAGACCAGAAGTCAAAGATGAGTCAATAACCTGAGTTTAAACTGACTCAGAGCCTTCTTCCTGATCCAGCAAATGGACAAGACCTTTGATCCACGGAGGGCCCCAATCCTTAGGGAAGCTCGGAAGGACTTTGGCCTCCGAGGCCCCATTATTCATGAGTGTGCTTGTTCTGAGTATAAACTATTAGGAGCTTGGGACAACAAAAAACCCCTGAGTGGGGTTTGAAGGACTGCTCCCTGGTCAGAGACCTGGTTGGAGTTTGGGTGATCTCTGGTAAGTTTATCAGCATATGTGTCAGTTCTTTTATTGTTTTAACATGTTTTACCTGTAATGATTTTACCTTAACAATAAATGTGCTTGCTTAGAACGACCTGAGTAGTAACTTAACTGTGGGTAATTACACTGTTTTCTGAGGAGAAAAGCAAAGCAGGTCTGCTTAGGCAGTCTGACTTTGCTGGGCAAAGAAAGTCACAGTAGAGTCAGGGGACTGTGCTGCCTGGAAACACCTGTCAGGAGGGACGGAGATATAGGTATCTAGTCAAGAGACGCAATGGTTGATGAGCCTGGAGTCTAGAGTGGGTATCCATACGGGAGTTTTCCCAACTTAGCTACTTGGTCACTAGATTTAGCGACTTTTTGGTTTCCCTAGCAAGGAAAGAAGTATCAAAGTGACCAGCGACACAGCTAGCGACTTTTCCGGCTACAATGACGTTCAGAGAAAGAAGTCACCAATATGTTTAGTTATAAAATCATTCACGAACAGCTCACTAGTGTTAATACAATCCATTCCATGCTCTCCTCACTACATTCTGTTGCACCCCAAGTCAATGTCATTACATCTGAATTGAGCATGTCCTCGGGAGGAATCACATTCCAGGGCTTCTTGGGCAGAGATCACTGTAGTCTGCAGGGGAGGAAAGGAAGGTTGTGGAAGCTAATTCAACGTTTTACGAAAGCCAGGCACACTTTGGAGAGAGCAGCACATTAGCCGGGGCTTGTTTTTGTCCAGATGATCTTTCTCGCTGCTCCGTATTAGGATCAAAGGTGGAGCCAGCTTGATTTCAGCTCCTCTTTACTCCTTCCCCTGGCTTGGCCTGAGGTTAGCTGCCCAGCTGTTTTCAGAAATCAAACTTAAACTGCCCCTGAGACTGCCACTCCTCTTGGAATCGCTGAGCATGGGCTGCTTTGTGTTTTGACGTCTGTTTCGGATAGACTGCAAAAATTATTATTGCTTAAATACTACAGCTTTCTGCATGTTGCTTTCCATAACTATCACTGCTGCCTACAACAGCACACAGCCATCATCAGGATGGCGCCCTCTGCTTGTTGGGCAGGGAACTCTGTACACTACAGCCCAGGTCAGCTGGCATTCGTTCATTTCAGTCAAGCTTCCCTTTCTTGTCAGCCTGGATTTGAGCTGGCAGGTTAGTGAAAGGGAGAGCCCAGAACTTGGGGCATTCACCTGACCTGAGCTCTGCACTGCAGGGAGCCAAGAAAATAGATCTAATAAAATTGTAGGACTGGGAGGTACCTCACGAGGTCAACTAGTCCAGCCCCCTGCACTCATTGCATGACTAAGTAGTATCTAGATCATCCCTGACGGTTTGTCTAAACTGCTCTTAAAAATCTCCAAAATCCAGCTTGGGGGTTTGGGTGGAGCCCATTGTTCCTGTATAGGCTCTTCCTTTCCCAAAAGGTTCCCCAGTTCCTAATAGACCTAACCCCCTCCTCCCTACATCATCATCTCATCCCCCATGCATTGAGACCCTACAATTCCACCTGCGTAACTGGCCCTCCACATGGAACTGGGAGCATCTCAGAGAATGTTACCATGGAGGTCCTGGTCTTTAATCCTTACCTAGCAGCCTAAATCTGGACTCCAGGAGTCCTCTCCTACCTTTCCCTATGTTATTGGTACTTTCAAGTACCAAACCACCGGGATCATTTCCCTCCACTGTAGCTACATGTTCTCCTTCCCTAGGGCTTTCATGCCCCTCAGCTGCACAAAGGCTGTTGCATCAGGGATGGGGCCACGCTACTGTGTCTCTGAAAGTCTCATCTATACCCCTCTGTCTCTCTTAGCTCCTCCAGTTCAGCCACTCTGGCCTCCAGAGCACGTATGCAGTCTCAGTGGGCCAGGAGCAGCTTTCACTGAATGCACACATAGGCCACCTGCCCACAAGGCAGGAACTTCTACCTGCTGCATTCAGAGCAATAAGTTGGATAGCCCCCGCTCTGCTGCTGGACTCTGCCTGCATTACATTTACCCTGGCATGGGGTGCGGGGCGGAGGGCTGCGTTTGTTCTTTATGTTTTGGGCAGTTATTGGTCCAAATTTAGAGTATGTTTGTTGGGTGTATCTGTGTCTCATACTCCCTTGCAAAACTCCCCTGTTTGCTGAGGAGCTGGCTTTTTAAACCTCTGTTCTCCCTGAGTTAGCTCTGCCCCCTTGCCAAGGGATCCTAAAGGGAGTAGGGATTGAAGGATGGCAGGCTGGAGTCTCATTAGTAAACTCTCAGCCTACCCTGGCAGACTGCTTGGCTCAGCTCACAGCCCTCAGACAGACCATATTATACACTTTAATCCAGCAGTCACACACTAAGCAAGCACACCACACACAAACAAACTAACAGACAACAAACTCACCTCAAGGGTCACCTCATCACTCCTCCTTCACCTGGAGAACTCCCTTGCAAAATTCCTGTTTGCCCCTCCTGTTCACTAGCTATGCTTTGGATACATCTGTTATTTGTTCTACAAATGCATCATCCACCTCCTCCTTGTTCTGATTGCGTGGCCTATAGAAGACCCCCCTACAATGACATCAACCCTGCTTTCCACCCCCCTTTTGTCTTCAACCAGAGACTTTCAACAGGAGTACCTCTCTCCTTCCTCTGGACCTCAGAACAGGGTATGTTGCTAGTGGTGTCCCAGAGTGATGGGTTCTTGCCCCAACACTACTTATGAGTTTTTCCAGTGATCTGGCAGAAAATACAATACAACTGTTGGTAAAATTTGCATATAACTGAGATCAGTGAAGTGAAATAACATGAGGACAGGTCCGTGTTATGGAGCAATCTGTATCACTTCATATACTGGGTACAATCAAACAGCTTGCATTTTATGTGGCCAAATGGAAGGACAAGCATCTAGGAACAAAGAATGTAGGCCATATTTACAGGATGGGGGATGATATGAAAGAAGTACCATCTCTGAAAAGGACTGGGGGTCCATGTTAGAGAATCAACTGAACATGAGCTTCCAGTGCAAAGATGTGGCCAGATGAGCTATTGGGATCCTTGGATGCACGAACGGGGGAATCTCAAGTAGGAATAGAGTTTATATGACCTTGGCACATGGCGTTGTTGAGACCACTACTGGAATACTGTGTTTACACTTCAGAAATGATGCTGGAAAGAAATATAAAGGTTCACAGAAGAGTCATGAGAGTGATTCAATATCTGGAAAACATGCCTCCCAATGAAAGGCTTAAGAAGCTCAAACTATTACCTTATCAAAGAGTAGATTAAGAGATGTCTTGATCACAGTTTCTAGGGCTAGAATAACAAGTTATAGGTATGACAAGCTCCTATGCCTGGAAGTAAAAGCTAGACAAATAAGGCACACATTTTTGAGAATGAGGATAATCAACCTCTGGAACAACTAACTAACTGGATTCTCCATCTTTAAATGAGGATCGGATGTCTTTGTAAAATGGATGCTCTAATTCCAGCACATTATTTGGTTTGATGTAGAAATCACTGGGTGAAGTTCTATGTTCTGAATTAACAGCGAGGAGTCCTGTGGCACCTTAAAGACGAACAAATTTTTTTGGGCATAAGCTTTCGTGGGCTGGAACCTGCTTCGTCAGGTGTTCTGCACTGTGCATGAAGTCAGACTAGATCATCAAATTGTCCCTTTGGCCTTAAAATCCATGACCAGGACTCTCTGGCAAGCTTTGAGAGCTACGAAAGTTGAAGTGGTAGGAATTAGCTACAGGAGAGTATGAAACAGGGAATGTTTGGGTGTAGGGGAGACCACAGCCCTGGATTAGAATTCGAGGGTCAGAATTCAGAGTGGGGGGCCTCCTCTATAACTCCACCTGTTCCTTATCACTTACTTTTGTGATCTCCTCCTAGATCCCTATTTGCTTCGTCCTCTCTGCCAATTCTGCCCCTTACCAGCCGCCTGCTCCCTTTTCTCATCTTTCAGGGATTGATTCTTTGTTGCTGACATCAAGCTGTCTGGAATACTCTGCCCACCTAGCTGGACTTCTCTGCTTTCCCAGTCCATCTTAAAATGGAGCTCAAAACCCAGCACTTCTCTCCTACCTATTATCAGAGAGCTGCTTACCAGTTCCTCACGCCTCTTCCCACCTGGCCGTTTCCACTGTTCCCCCCCATACACCATCCCACTTTTATACTGCAGACTTCCCATTATTGTAACTGCCATGAAATGGGAGAGAGCTGTGTGAATAACACTGTAAAATGCTAATTGTAAAATGTGTGATCTGAAATACATTTCTATACTGTCAGATGCTGGGACGTCTAACAGGGCAGGCTGAGAGGAAAAAGTCACCTTGTTTACGATGAAATAGAGTTAGATACCTTGCTGTTCACGTCTTTCTTTCCTGTCTCTGTCTGCAGTGTGATAACTGAGGCGTGGTGGTTACCCACACTGTGTTAGTGCCTCTTTCCCTTCCTGTTTTTGTAGCTGGGGAGCACTTGCAAACACATGTTTCTGGGTGCAATTGTGGTCACACTCTGCTGAAGCAGTTCCCGCTCCTCTGTCTTAATCAGCAGTAACTGCAGGTCTCTGTCTCCCGCACCAGAGACTAATTTCGCTTCCTGTCTCTCTTCCTGTCTCTCTATCTGAAGCATGTGCAGAATCAGTAGGGGGGGTGTGGGTGTGAATGGGGGCATGTCACCTTCACTGAGCTGGAATTTCTTTCTCTCTCTGAATTGGGAGTGTGAGCTCATGCACAGCTCCTTAGTCATTGCCCAGGCCATGAACATGTGCTTAGTTTCTAGACAGGTCAGGAGCTGTCTCTTTGGTTTCTCCAACCTGGTTCTGTGAGAATGTTAGTTCAGAGTCACACATAACAGGAGTCTCAACCCGATCACTGACAAATGGTCCTGAGGCCTGCACTGGCCAGGACACTGAGTGCCCTCTGCTGCTGAAACCTTCCCACCCTCAGTGAAAAGCAGCCTCACCATTGCCAAATCTACCATCTCCCTTAGAACAGTCACCCCACCCCTCTCGGCTGCCACCCCCCAAACATTACTTCTCCCTCCCCCCTCACCCCCCAAACATTACTTCTCCCTCCCCCCTCAATCCCCCCCACACATTGTGAGGGATAAGTGTCCTGACAGGCTGCAGGCTTCCTACCTCAGTTCAGCTTGGGGGGGTCTCTCACTCTCTGGAGCAGCCCTGGTTCCCTGATCAGGAAGTTGTGAGAAGGAGGAGTACGTGCGAGGGAGGGTCTCTGAGAGAATTTGGGTAGAAAGCTGCAGAGTGCATTGGTAAAGGAATGGGACTCAGGATTCTTTTGTCTCCACAGCTGATGGCGGTGGGAGGTTAGGGGTGGTGTACCAAGTCATGTTGACTCTGGCGTCTGAAGCAGAAATTGTTGGAAGTTTTTGGTTTTGCAGGTCATTTGAGGAAATTTCTTTATCAGATTGAGAGACTTCCATTGGTTTCTGTAGGAAAAAGTGGTCACACAGCACATGGTCTGGGATTTTATGATTAACTAACTAGCTCTCATTATATTTGGGATTAATAGGAAGCTTCTGGAGCTGGGGCTTAGTCGCTGCTCAGTGTCCTCACTGGGCGCGAGATGCAGTCATCAGCTGCCTCGTGGGGAAGGAGGAGCAGCCAGAGCCAGCGACCAAGAACTGATTAAATGAGTCCATCAGGCACAGCCAGTATGGGGAAGGATCTAGGGAGCCTGGGACGGGTTCCACTCACCACAGGTGGTGCCTCCTCATGGTTACTCTGGGGATTAAGTCTCTGTCTGCCTCTCAACAGTCTCAGCCTGTTTTCGCAATCTCCCGTGCCATTGCCTCTCTCATCCAGGACCTGCAGCACTTCTTGTTCCTGGCTTGGCCCTCCAGCCAGGTTACTTTAGTTCGCCCCTTTCAGGGTATGAGAGTATCACTGGACAAACTGCCTCAGGCAGTCTTCAAAGCCCACTGCCCTGCCTATGCCATTCCTTCAATGGCTGGGATGGGAACCCATGCCCACCCTCTACTCTGGATTCCAGCCCAGAAACCCTATAACAAGTGGCCAAGATCTGTACAGTCTTACCCCTTGCTGCTGTTTCTGTGGACTTCTTCCTACTCCTTTCTCTCAACCCCGAGAGTGACTGCAGACTCTCTCCCCCTGCACCCCCCTTTTGCTCTCTTCTTCCAGGTTTTATTCAAGTTCAGCACCTTCCTGCAGCCCAGCCCTTTCCTACCTGGCTGGGATTCATCATCAGTTAGGGCTGTCCTTCCAGCCTACACCTCATCCAGGCACAGCATGTCCGATTAGCCCTTGTAGCATTTCAGACCTGGTGTGGGGTGTACTCGTCATCATGGGCTGTACTGTGAAAAATGACAACAATCTACTGTGCCTGGAAAAGAATGGATTAACACCAATAAACTGTGCACAGGAGAATCTTTGGGCTTTGCGCTCCAGGGCCGAGTTCATGAGAGCCCCTTCCAGGCTCATTACCCATTATAGGAGGCTCTCCCCAGCAGACCAGAGCCAGCACTCTTCCACCAGAAATTCCAGTGTAGGAGGCATTCTGGAAGTGGGAGCAGGGAGGGATTGGGTGCACCTACAACTCAGCAGGTCCCCAGCTGCTGAATGGCCAACATGGGCCTTGGGCAGCCAAGGTCAAGTGGACTGCTCTAAATAGTGCTGGGGATCAAACTGATTCCTGTCTGACCCATGAAACCATCCCAACACCACACCCCTATACCAGGTTCTGCTCTGGTGTGGAGATGAATGTGGTGCCAAATGTTTTTTGCAAGACCTTCGGGGAGGGGATCTAGGACAGAATATGGTGCATTGGGGAATATTTCCTTACTTTTCCTTGAAAAATCATTGAGCAGATTCTCAAGAAATCCATTTTGAAGCACTTGGAGGAGTGGAAGGTGATCAAGAAGAGTCAACATGGATTCACCAAGGGCAAGTCATGCCTGACCAACCTGATTGCCTTCTATGATGAGATAACTGGCTCAGTGGATATGGGGAAAGCGGTGAATCTGATATATCTTGACTTTAGAAAAGCCTTTGATATGGTCTCCCACAGTATTCTTGCCAGCAAGCTAAAGAAGTATGGATTGGATGAATGGACTATAAGGTGGATAGAAAGCTGGCTAGATTGTCGTACTCAATGGGTAGTGATCAATGGCTTGATGTCTAGTTGGCAGCCGGTATCAAGCGGAGTGCCCCAGGGATTGGTGCTGGGGCCGGTTTTGTTCAACATCTTCATTAATGATCTGGATGATGGGATGAATTGCTCCCTCAGCAAGTTCGCAAATGACATTAAGCTGGGGGGAGAGGTAGATAAGCTGAAGGGTAGGAATAGGGTCCAGAGTGACCTAGACAAATTGGAGGATTGGGCCAAAAGAAATCTGATGAGGTTCAACAAGGACAAGTGCAGAGTCCTGCACTTAGGAAGGAAGAATCCCATGTACTGCTACAGGCTGGGGACCGACTGGCTGAGCAGCAGGTCTGCAGAAAAGGACGTGGGGATTACAGTGGACGAGAAGATGGATACGAGTCAGCCATGTGCCCTTGTTGCCAAGAAGGCCAACAGCATATTGGGTTGCATTAGTAGGAGCATTGCCAGCAGATCGAGGGAAGTGATTATTCCCCTCTCTTCGGCACTGGTGAGAGCACATCTAAGTATTTTGTCCAGTTTTGGTCCCCCCACTATAGAAGGAATGTGGACAAATTGCAGAGAGTCCAGCGGAGGGCAACAAAAATGATTAGTGGGCTGGGGCGCATGACTTATGAGGAGAGGCTAAGGAAAATGGGCTTGTTTAGTCTGCAGAAGAGAAGAATGAGGAGGGTTTTGATATCAGCCTTCAACTACTTGAAGGGGGGTTCCAAAGAGGATGGAGCTCAGCTGTTCTCAGAGGTGGCAGATGACAGAACAAGGAGCAATGGTCTCACATAGTAGTAGGGGAGGTCTAGGTTGGATATTAGGAAACATTATTTCACTAGGAGGGTGGTGAAGCACTGGAACGGGTTACCTAAGGAAATGGTCGAATCTCCATCCCTAGAGGTTTTTAAGGCCCAGCTTGAGAAAGCCCTGGCTGGGATAATTTATTTGGCGTTGGTCCTGCTTTGAGGAGGGGATTGAACTAGATGACCTTCTGAGGTCTCTTCCAACCCTAATCTTCTATGTTTCTATGACTTATGTACATTTTCTGCTCTGTGATGTGTCTTGGAGCCTTTCTGAAGGTGCAGAGGCCCAGAGACCGTCAGCAGCCCTAGCAAATTTGGGCCAGTTTCACAAAAGTGGAAAGAGTTATGAGCCAAATCAGCTGGGAGAAATTATTTAAACAGAAGAATATGAATTATAGTTGGAAACTGTTTAAGAACATTTTAATAGATGTCTCAAAAGCCACAAACTCACAATCAGTAAAGAAGGCCACACTGATGGAAAAAACCCAGACAATCTGACTTAGAGGGGAAGTGAAGGCAGCTATAAAAATTATAAGAAAGAAAGAAAGAAAGAAAGAAAGAAAGAAAGAAAGAAAGAAAGAAAGAAAGAAAGAAAGAAAGAAAGAAAGAAAGAAAGAAAGAAAGAAAGAAAGAAAGAAAGCGGAACCTGATAATAATGAACGTAAGTCAGAGGCTAGGAACTGCAGAAAATTTGAAAAAGAAACAAAAGGTTAGAAGAAGAAATCTATGGCCAGCTGAGTTAAAGACAATAAGGAGTTTTTAAATTATATAGGAACCAAAAAAAGCCTTAACAATGGTACTGTCCCATTACTAGGTGGATATAGACTGTAAATTGGTGTACACATGTGGTAGAATACTAAAGCAGAAAAGGCAGAAGTTTTCAGTAAATATGTTTGTTCTCTATTTGGGAAAAAGCCAGATGATAAAGTCATACCACACGGATGTTAAACAACAGCAACTAATGTCAAGTATCAGGGGTAAACGTGTTAGTCTGTATCCACAAAAACAATAACAGATCTAAAAGTAGCCATACTTGAACAAAAAAACTTCAAAAACAGACTTCAAAGAGAAACTGCAGAACTAAAATTCATTTGCAAATTTAACACCATTAATTTGGGCTTGAATAGGGACTGGGAGTGGCTGGCTCACTACAAAAGCAGCTTTCCCTCTCCTGGTATTGACAACTCCTCATCAATTATTGGGAGTGGAGCACATCCCCCCTGACTGAATTGGCCCTGTCAGCACTGGTTCTCCACTTGTGAGGTAACTCCCTTCTCTTCATGTGTCAGTATAATAATGCCCGCAACTGTAATTTTCACTCCATGCATCTGAAGAAGTGGGTTTTTTACCCACAAAAGCTTATGCCCAAATAAATCTGTTAGTCTTTAAGGTGCCACCGGACTCCTCATTGTTTCAACTAATGTTAGACATTTTTAAACGTGCAGGTCAGGATAACTTGCATCCAAGAGTTTTATTGCTGCCTGAGGAGCTCACTAAATTACTAATGTTGATTTTCAATAAGTATTGGAACACTGGGAAAGTTTCAGAAGACTGGAAGAAAGCTCATATTGTGCCAATATTTTAAAAGGGCAAATGGGATGACTTGGTAAATTATAGACCTGTCAGTCTGACATCGATCCTGGGAAATTAAATGAACATCTGATTTGGAACTTGATTAATAAAGAATTAAAGGAGGGTAATATAATTAATGCCAAGCAACATGCGTTTATTGAAAATAGGTCCTGTCAAACTAACTTGGTAGCTTTTTTGATGAGATTACAAGTTTAGCTGGTAAAGATAATAGTGTTGATGTAATATACTTAGATCTCTGTCAGGTACCACTTGACAATTTGATTAAGAAACTAGAACAATACAAAACCAATGTGGCACACATAAAATGGATTAAAAACTGGTTAACTGAAAGGTCTCGGAACAGGGAATTATAATTGTAAACAGGGAATCGTCACTAATTGGGTGTTTCTCCCACAAGGATCAGTTCTTGGCCCTATACTGCCATTTTTATCAATGACCTGGGAGAAAAAGTAAAATCATTAATGATAAAATTGTCAGATGACACAAAGATTGGGGGTGTGGCAAAAATATGAAGAGGACAGGTCACGTATACAGAGTGATCTGGATCACATGGTAAACTATCCACAAGCAAGCAATACGCATTTCAATGCCAAATATAAGCTCACAGATCTAGGAACAAATGTGTAGGCCATACTTATTAAGATGGGCGCTTCAATCTAGTGCACCCAGGGGTAACACCAGGATCCAATGGCTAGAAGCTAAAGCTCAGCAAATTCAGACTGGAAATCAGGCAAACGTTTTTAATAGAGCATCTGATTAACCATTGGAACAATTTACCAAGGACTGTGGTGGATTCTCCATCACTGGCAATTTTAAAACGAAGGTTGGGTGTCTTCCTAAAAGTTCTGCTCTAGGAATTATTTTGGGGGAGTTCTCTGGCCTGTGTTATACTGGAGGTGTGACAAGATGATCACAATGGTCCCTTCTGGCCTTGGAATCCATGAATCTATTAAGGCCTGGCATAACTGACGTGCTGTCTCAGACTATGGGCCACAGTACACTGCAACAGAATTCAAACAATTCAGCAACAAATGGGAATTTGATCTTAAGACATCTTCCCCTGGATTCACACAAAACAAGAAGGCAGAATCAGCACCAACAACAGCAAAGAGACTGATGGCAAAGGCAAAACGGAAAGGAAGGGATCCCTATTTGGCAATGCTGAACCATCGCAATACATCCTCTAGTGAACTAGATAGTAGCCCAGCACAGGGACTGATGAGCTGTAGAACTGTGACTCTGCTTACCATGAGGCATAGAATGAGTCACAGCAGAGGACCAACAGACAGGAGACAGAAGCAGTTAAGAGGATACCAAGCTAAGAAGACAACAGAGCAACCAAGGACCTGCAGACACTATGGACAGGTGAGCAGGTCTTGGTCCAACCACTGAACAGCCACACAAAGCAAAGGCAAATGCAAGAGTCCAAGCTGAAGTTGGTCACAGGTCATGTGAGGCAACTCCAGACTCAGGACAATGATGGAGACAACTGTGGTGTATCAGCAGACAGCTGGCACATCTGGACAGACAATGCTAAGGCCAGAACAAGGAGAAAATAAGAACATGAGAATGACCATATTGGGTCAGACCAATGATCTATCTAGTCCAGTATCATCTCTTCTGACAGTGGCCGGAGCATAGGGTTGTGTCCTTGACCATCTTGTCTAATAGCCATTGATGGGTCTACCCTCCTTGAACTTATCTAATTCTTTTTTGAATCCTGTTATAGTTTTGGCCTTCACAACCTCCTATGGCAATGAGTTCCACAGGTTGATCGTGCATTGTGTGAAGAAGTACTTCCTTTTGTTTGTTTCAGACCTGTTGTCCATTAATTTAATTGGATGACATCTGGTGCTTGTGTTATGTGAAGGGGTAAACACTTCCCTATTCCCTTTCTCTACACCAGTCATGATTGTATAGACCTCTATCATGTCTCCCCACTTAGACTTCTCTTTTCTAAGATGAGCAATCCCCCAGTCTTTTTAATCCCTCCTCATAAAGAAGCTGTTCCATATCCTTTATCAATTTTGTTGCCCTTCTCTGTACCTTTTCTAATTCTAATGTATCTTTTTTGAGATGGGGTGACCAGACTGCATACAGTATTCTCCAGGTGGGCAAACCATGCATTTATATAGTGGCTGTGACGAAGTGGGACTGTTCTTAATGTTTCCTCTGAATATTGTGGGGGTGCCTCAGTTTCCCCTATGCAGATCTTAAGTATCTAGGTGGTGGGATAAGGGTGTGTGATCGTTGCAGAGCCCTAGAGGGCAGGTGTGTGCAGGGGTCTGGACACAGAGAATGGCCAACACTCCGTTTCCTGGCAACTGATGGCCTGGGCCCTTCCCCCCTGCAAGGTGAGAGCTAAAGGGTTGGAGAACAGAGGAATCAGGTGACCTCCTGGCCCGGGAAAGGGACAAAGCCCAGAGGAGGAGGGGCTGGAGGGAGTTTCAGTTTGGGGCTGGCTGGGGACATGGAGTGAAGTGCAGACGTGGTTGTCTGGCTCACTGCCCCCCAAAATGGACCCAGCTGAGGGGCCCTGTTCTCTGAACCTACAAGCTCTGTGTTGGACCGTGTTCCTGTCGTCTAATAAACCTTCTGTTTTACTGGCTGGCTGAGAGTCCCGTCTGACGGCGGAGTTGGGGGGCAGGACCCTCTGGCTTCCCCAAGACCCCGCCTGGGCGGACTCGCTGTGGGAAGCGCAGGGAGGGGCAGAGGAGGCTGAATGCTCCGAGGTCAGACCCAGGAAGGTGGAAGCTGTGTGAGCTGTGTGTCCTGCAGACAGGCTGCTCCCAGAAAGGAGACTGCCCCAGAGTCCTGACTGGCTTCATAGGGAGCAGTTCCAGAGCATCTCCCGGGGACTCCGGGACAGTGGCATTATGATATTTTCTGTTTGATTATCGATCCCTTTCCGAATGGTTCCTAACGTTCAGTTAGTTTTTTTGACTGCCGCTGCACATAGAGCAGATGTTTTCAGAGAACTATCCATGAAGACTCCAAGATCCCTTTCTTGAGTGGTAATAGCCAATTTAGACCCCATCATGTTTTCCAATGTGCATTACTTTGCACTAGCAAAACTGAATTTCAACTGCCATTTTGTTGCCCAGTCATCCAGTTCTCTGAGATCCCTTTGTAATTCTTTGCAGTCAGCTTGGGACTTACCTATTTTGAGTAATTTTGTATCATCTGCAAACTTTGCCACCTCACGGTTCACTACCTTTTCCAGATCATTTATGGATACGTTGAACAGCATAGGTCCCAATTCAGATCCCTGGGGGTCCTTGCTATTTACCTCTCTCCCTTGTGAAAACTGATCATTTATTCCTACCCTTTGTTTCCTGTTGTTGCCGGCACCCAGTGCCGAGAGGCTGAACAACAGCTTGAGTTGGTTCGTTACCCGGTGTGCTACACCCAATAATCACAACGGGGTGGAGAAGCAGAAAAGTTTATTTGAAGCTTCAAAAAGGTACAGGGAGATTTGAATCTCAAATCCTGTACAACAGAGCAGGAAGTTACACAGGCTTTTATACATCCTTTTTTCCAGCATACTTATCCAATAGCAAGCTGCTCCAAGTATCCATATAGCCAGCCAATCCAGTTCCCAGCTAGTTCCCTGATTCTTTGTATTATTTGTTAAACTATACATAAAGCTGCTTTATTCAGCATTGTTTTTTCATATTTCCCCTGTGTGGCCTTGCTTAGTTTCAGGCAGTCTGACTCTGCAACATACTGTTGCAGATTCTCAGCATAACTGCTGTGTGTGCCTCCAGGCGGGGGGGCCAAGGACACTTGGGCCTAGCACGCAGAGCTGCTGTGAGTGCCTCCAGGCAGGAGGGAGGGCCAAGGACACCGGGGCCTAGTGCGAGGGGGCTTCATCGACACTTGTGGTCTTCCATCCCCTCGAGTTACCTAGTGGCCATGCCCCAGTGTTCCCAACAACTCCCCCCTTTGAGAACACTCAACAGCCTTGGCTCTGAGTTTTCTCACTTGGGCTACTTATTTTTTTACAATATGACTTTGCATAAGCACTTTGTGATAGCCCTGAAGAGAATGACTTATTAATTTTTGCAAAAGGGCCCTGACACATGATACCGCACAGCATAATACCAGTAATACAAGCAGTACAGGAAAGAGAAGTTTCAATAGCAGGCTAAATAAACCACCAAGCCAAGACGACAAACCCCAGCCTGAAAACAAGGTTTGCAACCAATTGTTCTCTGGGGCAGTATAGGCAACCTGTGCTCCGGCTCGGGCCTGGGCCTCAGCCTGTACCACCTTTTCATAGATCTTATAACTGCTATTATTTACATATACACAACATCGGGGCCCGATAAGGACACAAACCCCTCCTTGGGATGCCAAGAGATAGTCCAAAGCCAGCCTGTTTTGGAGGGAAAACGTCCTGAGCTGCTGTACCTTTTTATTTAATGTTTTTACTGCTGACCCTAAATTACTAACCGAGTCCTCTAACTCTAAGGCCACTTTTTCAAGTACCATTTGCAGCCTTACAGTATAGCGGCCTATGCATGCCAGGGCTGGCCCGGTAAACCGTGGCGCTATTCCCAGTACAGAGCACCCTACCAGCTTCTCGGTTGTGAGGGGATTTTTTATATTGCCCGCCAATGCCTTAGTCAATCGCCGCAGGGTCTTTTTTTGTGACTCAACAGAGGTGTCTCGGGCATTTCTAATCTTTCCTTTGGGCAGTGTGGCAGTTAGGGAAAGATGAGGAACTCCATGAGCTATATAACAGCTACCTGTCCAGTTGGCTGGCAGCACCTTGTAAGCCTTTTGGCCACATACAAAATAGTGACCCTGTAGGGCCCAATAAGGACTGTTTTTTAAGGGGATTTCTGGGATATTTAAGGCTGCTTTTCCAAACAGTTCATATGCCCCTAGGGGGGCATCCCATTCTCCTGATTGGGTACAAGTGGGGGCATTTCTAATTGTGCCATTTAAATTACACTCTCCATAGGGACCACTACAAACCCACCATTGGCTTGCTACATTGGAGATATTAACTGGACGGCAAGTTACATTTCCAAACCCCTTTTTTGTGGTAAGATTATTTGTAAGTGTTTCCCTAAAAGGGGAGGAACCATTACACCCACACCGTTGGCCTCCCCTGTTGGTCTTTATTTAATACCCATCAGCCCACTGTGTAATAACACAGGAGCTCTTTCCCACAGGATGCCTATAGGGATCAGATTGGTTTCGGGTAAAACATAACACTCCCTCAGTGAGTACTGCAACTGAATACTCCTGGTCCTGATAGGTGGCTTGCTGTAAAGAGGTCTTGTTCCAGAACGGTGAGTCCGTTCTTTCCTGCTCTTTGGTGGTGGCTAATTCTGCTAGGGTCAAGGGCAGCATGTCAAGGGGCATTCCCGTTTTGGGGGATAGTGGAGTCGGAGCACATCCCCAGCAATCAGTCTGGTTTGTTAAAGTAGCAACATGGTGCGCAAGCAAAACAAAGGCGTTATGCTCCTGATATGCACAGTTTGGAAATACCAATACAAAGAATAACAATGTTACCCAATTAATTATTACCAGAGTCTTTTTAACCCAGGGTTTCCAGTACCTGGGTGGGCCCATTTTAGCATTAAGGTGCCCGCTATTTGTGTCTTTTAAACAGTAGCTTTAGCCCGAGATCGTTACTAGATGAGGAGTCAGCAGGTTGGACGGTCCACTGTTCTGCTGACGAGGGGGCAGGTACTGCCTTCAGACGAGAGTGATGGATCCAGTTCTTGTGTCCCTCGATCTTTGCCGCTGTATGGGAGATCAGCAGGACGGTATAGGGTCCTTTCCACTTTTCCTGGAGAGGCTCGTTTTTCCAGGTGCGAACAAGCACAGAGTCACCGGGCTGTAAGGAGTGAACGGGAGAGTCCAAGGGGAGAGGCTGGGAATCCTTGGTATACCTGTGAAGAGACAAGAGAACAGCAGACAGGGAACACATATACTGTGACAAAAAAACATTACCCAACTCCCATTCCCCTGACAGAACCGGGATGCCATTCATGGGCCATGCCCTTCCAAACATAATTTCAAAGGGACTGAGCCCTAATCTACCCTTTGGGAGAACGCGGATACGGAGTAGGACGAGGGGCAAAGCATCAGGCCATCGCAGTGAGGCTTCTTGGCAAACTTTTGAGAGATGCCGTTTAAGGGTCTGATTGGTCCGCTCCACTACCCCACTGGCTTGCGGTCTCCAGGGCGTATGGAGTTTCCAGGGGATCTGTAAGGCATGTGAGATGCTTTGAATGATTTTTGATGTGAAGTGTGTCCCATTGTCAGATTCCATCCACGGGGAGTCCAAAGCGAGGAATGATCTCCTTAACAACCTTGAGGGCCACTGTCCTGGCAGTGCAGTTACGGCATGGGAAGGCTTCTGGCCATCCGCTGAACCGATCCACTATAACAAGGAGATATTTGAACCCTTGGGTCCGGGGAAACTCAGTAAAGTCTATTTGCCTCACTTGTCCGGGGCCCGGAGTGGGTTCTAGGGCAGCTGGCGGCACAGGATGTCCCGGTCGGGGGTTATTCTTTTGGCAGACTAAGCAGTCCGCTTGTACCTGGGCAGCCAGGGGTCGGAGTCCGGAAGTGATAAAGTATTTTCCCATTAGCTGGATAAGTGCTTCCCTGCCAGCATGAGTGGTTTGATGTAGTTTCTGCAGCACTGGCCGGATTAGGCCCTTTGGTAAGAGGACCTTCCCTTCTGGGGAATGAAGCCATCCCTCCTTTTCCCAGAGACCGAGTTTGTCAGTTAGCTGTCTCTCCTCCCCAGAGTACTGAGGGGTTGGAAGCTCCCCTACTGATGGGATAAGGGCATGCATATGGGCGTTCTCAGTCTGAGGGGATGGCAGGGTGGCAGCATGCTTAGCCTCTCTATCTGCCCGGGCGTTACCTCTGGCCACATCTTGATCCTCCCTTTGATGGGCTTTACAGTGTACGACCGCCACTTCCGAGGGGAGTTGTACAGCTTCTAGGAGCCGGAGGATTTGGGGCCCGTACTTGACTGGGGAGCCTTGGGCTGTCAGCATTCCCCTTTGCTTCCACAGGCCAGCATGAGCATGCAGCACACCAAAAGCATACTTTGAATCAGTAAAAATGTTGACCCGCTTTCCTTTTGACAGTTCAAGTGCACGGGTCAGGGCTATTAGTTCGGCAAGCTGGGCAGAGGTCCCAGCAGGCAAACCTTCAGCTTCCACAGTGTCATGGAGGGTCACAACAGCATAACCCGCCCTCCTTTGCCCATCTATTACAGTACTGCTACCATCAGTGTACCACTCATAATCTGCATTTGGGAGGGGTGCATCCTTTAAATCCGGACGGCTGGAGTACTGGACATCTATGATCTCTAAACAATCATGTTTCTGTTCCTCTGTTTCTGGCAAGAGAGTAGCTGGGTTAAGGGAGGGGCAAGGCTGTAGGGTGACTTCAGAGTTCTCTAACAGCTTAGCCTGGTACCGAGCAATCCGAGCCTGGGTGAGCCAAAGCCCTCCCTTTGCATCCAATAAGGCTCAGACCATATGGGGAGTATAGATTTGCATAACCCCTCCCAATGTTAGCTTCTCAGCTTCCTCAAGCACTAGGGCAGTAGCTGCGACCACCCGTAAACATGCCGGCCAACCCTTTGCAACCTGATCCAATTGCTTAGAAAAATAAGCCACAGGACGCTTCCATGCTCCTAACAGCTGTGTAAGCACTCCTAGCGCCACCCCCCTTCGTTCATGTACATACAACTGA
Source organism: Lepidochelys kempii (assembly GCF_965140285.1). Classification (NCBI taxonomy): domain Eukaryota; kingdom Metazoa; phylum Chordata; order Testudines; family Cheloniidae; genus Lepidochelys; species Lepidochelys kempii. The sequence goes on along the minus strand of NC_136381.1, from coordinate 269,322,247 downwards.
AACGGCTTAGAGAGATCTGGCAGGCCCAGAGCCGGGGCTTCCATCAATTTTCTTTTCAGGATTTTAAATGCCCTGTCAGCCTCTGGGGTCCAATAGAAGGGGTCATGATTTGCTCCTTTTACACAGTCGTACAGGGGTTTAGCCCACAGTCCAAACTCTGGGATCCATATCCTGCAAAAGCCTGCCATACCCAGAAATGCCCTGAGCCGCTTACGGTTACTTGGGGTAGGAACTTGACAGATAGCTTCCTTTCTTTCGCTTGAAAGCTGACGCTCCCCTTGCCGTATGTGAAACCCGAGGTACCGTACCTCTGGGAGGGCAATTTGAGCCTTACTCCGTGCTACACGATATCCCCGAAGTCCAATAAAATTCAGGAGGCTCACGGTGGCTTTAAGACAGGGTTTTTGGCCCACAGTGGCAATTAACAAATCATCTACATACTGCAGAAGGAGAGCCTCCTCATTATCCCACTCCTGTAGGTCCCTGGCCAGAGCCTGGCCAAAAAGGGTGGGAGAGTTTTTAAATCCCTGGGCCAACACTGTCCAGCAAAGTTGCTTTTTAACCCTTTTTCGGTCCTCCCACTCGAAGGAGAAGATCTCCTGTGATGGGGTGGCAACTGGGATGGTAAAGAAAGCATCTTTCAGATCAAGGACTGAAAAATGGGTATACTGTCCCCCTATAGAAGCCAATAAGGTGTACGGGTTAGGGACAAGAGGGTGCAGAGTCTTAACCCGTTCATTGACTGCCCTTAGGTCCTGTACCAGCCGATACGTGCCATCAGGCTTCTGTACGGGTAGAATGGGAGTGTTCCAGGCTGACTGACATTCCCGGAGAATACCATACATTAGGAATCGATCTATAGTTTCCTGTAAACCTTCTCTGGCTTCCCTCTTGATTGGATACTGTTTTACTTGCACTGGGCCTTTCCCTGGTATGAGCTGAATAGTAATAGGGGTCTGGTGGGTGGCCTTTCCTGGAATCCCTGATGCCCACACGAGGGGGTACACCTGGTCTTCCCACGGGCTCCATTCTGGGGCTTGCATGGCTGAGGGCTCAACTGCAAGGGTCATGATTCAGGCATTCTCAGGGGGTAAGGTAAGGGTTATTTAGTCCTCAGTAAAATGCAGGGTGGCACCGAGGCGACAAAGTAGATCCCGTCCCAGCAGAGGGGTTGGACACTCAGGGAGGTATACCAGTTTGTGGGATATAGTCCTGTCTCCCAAAGCACATTCCGCTGGGGCATACACTGGGCACTTGGTGTCCCTGCCTGTGGCTCCCACCACAGTAAGGGAATCTGCTACTGGCAACTGAAGAGGCTGATTTACGGCAGTTCGGGCCGCTCCAGAGTCCACTAAAAAATCTATTTCTGAGCTTCCCACCCGCATCTTTACTCGGGGTTCCGGGGGTAGGGTGGTCCGTCTCCCCTGACACCCCTATTCCTGCTCCACCATCGCCATCATAGGGGCACCCCCCTTTTCTTTCCTCTTTGGGCACTCATTTTTCCAGTGTCCCTCCTGTCGACACAGGGCACACTGGTTGCGACCCAGTCGTCTCTCCTGCAGGCCCGGACGGTCGCGTCCACGGCCCCTTCCTCCCCGGCCACTTCTCTTAGTGCCGGCCTGTACCGCTGTTACCATCAATCTCACTTGCTTTCTCTCCTTCTCTGTCTCTCTCAGACTATAAGCTCGGTTTGCAGTCTCTAAAATTTGTGCCATGGTCATACCCATTAAATCCTCCTTTTTCTGTAACTTTCTCTTAATATCAGGGGCTGCTCTGCTCGTAAAAATTCCCTTAATAATTGACTCAGTTGCCTGATCATCGGGGTCTGCATTAGTGTTCTGTCGAATGGTGTCCCGAATACGCTGTAGAAAGGCCCCTGGGCTTTCTTTTAAATCCTGCATTACTTCATATGGCTTTGCCCAATTATTATGTCGGACAGCCGAGTGACGGAGTCCATGCAAAAGCAACTCCTTATAGGAGGTAAGGCGGGTCATATCCCCATGATCATTTGGATCCCACCTGGGGTCTGCTCGGGGGACTTGTGCATCCGGGTCAGGGACATTAATACGATCCCGGTCGTACCGTCTCTGTGCCTCCTCCCTTGCCTTGGACACAACCTGTTGTCTTTCAACCTCAGACAATAGGGTTCGCAGGAGGACGTTACAATCATCCCAGTCCGGCTTGTGACTACTGAGGCACCCCTCAAAGACTGATATAAACCTGCTTGGGTTGGTGGAAAACTCTCCTGCCTGTGCTTTGAAAGCAGCCAAATCCACAGGATTAAAGGGCACATGAGTATAAACCTGCATAGTTGTGGCAGGACGCCTGTCTGATCCAGACCGGGCGACTTTAGTTTCAGTGATTAAGGGGTATAGGCCAACCATTGGGGACTTACAAGGTGTGGGTGTAGGGGCCGAAGGGGACACCGGCTCTGCCATTACAGTGGGGGTGGGGGTCTGGGGACTAACATTAGCTGCTACCAAACCAGTTGGAGTCAGATTACAGCGCTGTAAAATATCTGGTCGAGTACATAAAGTCAGAAACAAATGCGCATACATATGTTCATTCCATTTCCTTGTTCTCTGACAGAACAGGAGTAACTGAAGGATCGTGTTGTAATTAATTGACCCTCCTGGTGGCCACCACTCCTGGTCCTCTAGTTGATATTGAGGCCAGTCAACTGTACAGAATCGTTTTAATTGGCTCTTAGTCATCGGATCCGCACCAAATACCTTCCAGTTTGCTAGAATGCACTCTAGGGGCGTACACCGTGCCCTAACCTCTGAGCTCTGTCCCTGTCCCATACCTACAGGGTAACTCTGGGCGTCCCCAGGTTCCAACAGAGCATATAATCCGGATTTTAAAGGATCCTACCTGATCCAAGGGACCGGTTCTTCACCGTGGCCTTCAGCTGCTCCTCCCCCATGTCTAAGGGACCGGTTCTTCACCGTGGTCCACAACAGCTTCTCCACTATATGAGTGCGTTGCACCGTTGTGCCCTCTGGGGTCGATCAAATCGCGTCTCCTCCGAGGCCCCCGATGAACTCACCGGTGCGCGCTGGGCGTCGGTTCTCGCCGCAATCCTCGACCTCCAGGAGGGGTCCGGGCAAGGCTAAATTGCAGCCTCGAGCCCACCCAGGGACGCCAAAAGCTGTTGCCGGCACCCAGTGCCGAGAGGCTGAACAACAGCTTGAGTTGGTTCGTTACCCGGTGTGCTACACCCAATAATCACAACGGGGTGGAGAAGCAGAAAAGTTTATTTGAAGCTTCAAAAAGGTACAGGGAGATTTGAATCTCAAATCCTGTACAACAGAGCAGGAAGTTACACAGGCTTTTATACATCCTTTTTTCCAGCATACTTATCCAATAGCAAGCTGCTCCAAGTATCCATATAGCCAGCCAATCCAGTTCCCAGCTAGTTCCCTGATTCTTTGTATTATTTGTTAAACTATACATAAAGCTGCTTTATTCAGCATTGTTTTTTCATATTTCCCCTGTTTGGCCTTGCTTAGTTTCAGGCAGTCTGACTCTGCAACATACTGTTGCAGATTCTCAGCATAACTGCTGTGTGTGCCTCCAGGCGGGGGGGCCAAGGACACTTGGGCCTAGCACGCAGAGCTGCTGTGAGTGCCTCCAGGCAGGAGGGAGGGCCAAGGACACCGGGGCCTAGTGCGAGGGGGCTTCATCGACACTTGTAGTCTTCCATCCCCTCGAGTTACCTAGTGGCCATGCCCCAGTGTTCCCAACACTGTCTTTTAACCAATTACGATCCATGAGAGGACCTTCCCTCTTATCCAATTATTGCTTAGTTAGAATGAGTCTCCTCCATCAACTTGACTGTAACAAGTAACAGGAATATGAACAATACAGAGCATTATCAGGGTGCCACCCAACAGAGTGGAGGAGGCAACAGGGTGAAATCAAGTCCCCCATCAACAGCAATAACATAAAGAAGAAGTGGGAGACTGGTTTGAAGAGTGGCACACTTGAAGGACTATAATGCCTAACCACCCACAATGGGCTGGTGATAAAGGCCATCTGCCCAGGATTGGCTATGTAGTATTAACCTCTGACCCTTCCAGTAATGAAATGTTTGCACAAAGACATAATAAAAACAATTACTTTTTAAAAGGAAAGATGTGGGAACATGCATGGAGTTGTACAGGTTGCAGGAGGGAAGGATTTGGAGGTGGCACCAGGAAGTCAGTCTGTGTGTACATGGCTAGAATGCTAAGTATCAGTAGGAGCAGCCCTGTAAATAATTGCTTTGCTAAATAGCCAGTTTCAGTTTTCATGCATGGAGTCTGACACAGGTTACACCCCATATTTTTCATAGAAATTTGGTTATGATATGAATATGGCATAACTAAGATATACTTTATGCAAAATGGCTCATGTAAGGTATCATTGAAAAGGTTATGACCCACTGAATGTGTTTATCCAATTTGCATGCATGTATTATTTTTGTATCTAAAACTGGGGATATTGACCATGTCTCCGTATTTCAAATGTGCTACGTTATGGCCTATTGAGGAAATGTGCAAAAACATAAGGATTACCCCAGGAACTGTGTGGAATAGAAACCTCTCGGAGAGAGCTCCACACAATGGGAACTGTTTGACCCAGATCACAGCAAAAGAGCTTTCCAGCAAGTGGAGGAAAGATATAAAAGGGGGACAATGACAACATGAGGAGACCTCATTCTCCCTGCAACAACACACCTGGAAACACCTGGGTAACAAAGACTGAACTGGGGGAAGTGATGGTCCCAGGATAAGATTTTTAGCCTGTGTATGAAAACCTGGGAAAGCCAAGGCAACTTATGCCTTAAAAATCTTAAAAATTACTCAGGGTGAGAATTTGCTAATTTGTATCCTACCTATCTAGTGTGTTACGATCAGTTTGTGGTTTCTGTTTATTTACTGAGGTAATCTGCTTTATTCTGTTAGCTATCTCTTATAATCACTTAAAATCTGCATTTTATAGTTAATTTGTTTTGTTTATTATTAAACCCAGTTTGTGCAATTTATAATTGGAGGGAGGGAGAGACTGTGCATATCTCGCTTCACACTAATGGAGAGGGTGAATTTTTATGAGTTTGCACTGTGCAGATCTTCCTATACAGGGCAAGACAGTGTTATTAGGGGTGTGCACATGAGTGCTGCTGGTGCCTTTTCACACAGAGCTGATTTCAGTCTGTCTGCAGCTGGGTGTAGCCCTACCTGTGTGTGTGCTGCAAGAGGCCGGAGAGCCTAATTCAGCAAAACAGGGAGAGGGAATCCAGGCTGGCTGGGCAGGAGAGGCTCAGTGAAACCATGGTACATCAGGTGGCATCCCAAAGGGGTCTAACCTGTCACAGATTCCTCTCATGTTATTACCCAAAATGCAGTACATGAAACACAGAAGATTTCTCCCTGCTTCTACATTTTGTTAGCAATTTGTGTTTTCACTTTTCTATTCTCAAATTCTGTTATCTTTCATCTTTAGTGAATGAGTAACAGCCCAGCTTCAGTCTCTGGAACATCCTCCATCTTGAATTGCCTCACAGCACTGCCCTTGCAGACAGGCTATGGCGACCCCTTTACACTTAAAGAAGCAGAACTGTGCATCAAAACCAAAGTGACACCTTTTGTTTGCATGTTTATGTACCCTGCAGTCCTGAAAAATCACTGAGGTCAGAGAGCCTGGAAACAGAAATCTCCACAAAAATGAATTGCATTCCCTGAATCAGCACTGCCAGATGTTCTATTACATGGATTCATCTTTAGAAAAGTTTTTAATGTTCTCATGATTTGTTCACACAAGGTACTGGACAAATGCTGATCTCTCTATTCAGGGGAAATTGCCATTGTATTTGGCAGCAGTTCTAACTGAGAAAGAAACTGAAGTTTATTTTTTTAAAGTAACAATTCCATATATTACCATATTTCATACACATATCTCTAGTGATTTTACACTCTTTCCTTTCAAAATATCAAATGAGGGTACACTGAATGGGCCACATTAATTCCTTGTGTAACTGAAGCCAATGGAGTTTCCATCTACTCACAGGTCTAAATTTGGCCCTCTAAATGTTCTCTAATTTTTAGTGGGAACTTTACAATGTTCAATTTCACAGAGTTTGAACTACTGTAAATTTACATAACAACTGAAGTTATTAGACACCTCTGTTCAGAGGGCTACATTGTAGTCTATTGCATAACTGTAAATTCACAATACTCCACTGAAATTAATAGAGCTACCCCACTGCAACTCCAGAGTACCTGGGAGCAGTTACATGGCCATAAGCCTGATTACTTAGATTCATAGAAGGTTAGGGTTGGAAGGGCTTCACTGAAATTAATGGACTCAAACTATTGCAAATGCAGGGTAAGTGAGGGCAAAGTTTGATCAAGACTCTTTAAAGCAACCTAATATTGAGGCCTCATGGCTGGACCACTGGACTATTCCCAGTTCTGCCACTCACCTGCGGAGTGACTATGAGCAAATCACGTCACCTCTCTGAGCCTTAGTTTCCCCATCTGTAAAATGGGGAGAATGACACCAGTCTCCTTTGTGAAGCACTTTGAGATCTACTTATGAAAAGCTCTATATAAGAACTCGATATTATTATAATACGTAATGTTAATAAGGAAGAAATATTAACATTATTACTTGTATTTTGTATGAACGTGCTGCACTAGCATAAGAGTGAGGTGCCGGAGAAGCTGAGAAGCTTTGGGAAGCAGTTGGGTTAGGTTGCAATGAAACTTTATTAATGGCTGTTAATGAGGGAGATAAATCAGGAGAAATACAACAACAATACAAACTGCAGCAACCCCGAAGCCCAAAATAACGTCACTATATTTTGTACCACCTGCTTTCACATCCTTCACTGCAGCTGTTTTATTTATTTCCATCGGGCGTCTCCTGTTTTGTTCAGTTAAATAGATCTCACTGATATACCTGCCCCCATTCTCCTGAACCATTCCCTGGATCACTTCAGTCAGCTCAGAAACCTGTTCAGCCTGTTCTGCTCCAGTTGCTTTGTTATTGAAAGCACAATATCGGTCCCCACACTTCTGAATCAGCCCCTTAAGATCTTTCTTATCTGAATATCTCATGTAGTCATGCAGTGAGTCAACCCCTAAATCTTCTTTAAAAGTGAACAGGACAGTCGTGTGCCTCACGGCTTCAACTCCAAAAATCTCCTGTATTCGCTTCACTGCGTCCTTGTCTTCCTCAGTGTAATGGCCCAGCTGGGTCACCAGCAGCAGAGCGTGGGGGCCAGGGGCAGAGAGTGCAATACAGCGAACAATCTCTCTTGAGGTTATTGGATCACAAACCTTTCTGTCAAAAATGGCAGGTGTGTCAATAACCACAAGCTCCCTCCCATTCCAGCTCCTTTGCCCTTTTTCACAAGTCAAAGTTACTGACTTTGCCCAGAGCTTGGACACAAACTTTTTTTTGCCAAGGATGGAGTTTCCTGTCGCACTTTTCCCAGCTCCACTTTTACCAACAAGGATGAGTCTCAGTTCTGATCGCATATCTGGGTCTGCTGGGAGCAAGTTTGACAGAGTAAGAACCTGAGTAGTACTTCTACTCCTATAATTATAGCTGTGAGGCCCAGGATGGGTCAGAACACGAGCCTTTGACCAGTGGGGACACAGATTCAGATTAGATGAATCAGTGGAATCCACTTTCTTGTTTTATCCTTATTAATGGTTATTCAGCCACATCATTAAACCACAACACAATTTAGCAAATCTATCATTCTCCATTCAAGCACACACCAAGACTGGGATAGCAGGAAGGAAGGTTTCAAGTTGTGGTTGAAGGGCTTAAGATCTGTGTGTGGAGAGTGGGGGTGGAGGTCAGGACTGAGTGTGTTTGCAGAAGTTTGCCTCATGACTGATTTTTCCCTTTATATTTATGAACATTTAAAATTCAACACACCCACTGAAATGTAAAAATATATGGTACAGAACCGTTTGTTCTTCCTCCAGCCCACAGATTCTGGCCAATGGTACTATGGGTATGAGGGGTATACAAGAGTCTGAAGTGGTGAGGAGAAGTCACAGCAGATGGTCCCCACCTCCAGGAACCACTTCACCAACAAGGTGGAGAACATGACCAAAACACACTTCTTGACACAAAGAGCTTACACTCTAAATTTAAAACGGAGACTACAAGTGAATACAAGAAACAGATGGAAGGAGCACAAGATAATTGTGAGACTGTTATCCCTGACTACAGCACATCAGCTGCCTCACCATTGTCATGTGTTTTGTAGGCACCATGGCATAGGTGGGTTTAAGGAGAAATGTAAAGGACAAAAATGTTGTGGAGTTTTACAGGGAGCTCCTGACATGTGCAGGTGGTGGCATGGGAGACTTTGCAAAAGTGTCTTTCCAAAAATTGGACAGTGATGAAGGCTAGCATCATTGGCAGAGTGGAGGTGCAAGTCCACTTCCCTTTACTGTATGAGAGACGATAGGTAGGGCAGATATAGACTATGAAGGGACTTAAATTAAAGACAGTTGAAGGGGTGGAAAAGGGGGAGGCAGTGGAAGAAAGCAAAGAGGAAGGGTGATATGATTGAAGAAATGAGCCAGGAAGATGGTCTCCCATAGTATTCTTGCCAGCAAGTTAAAAAAGTATTGATTGGATGAATAGCCTATAAGGTAGATAGAAATCTGGCTAGATTGTTGGGCTCAACGGGTAGTGATCAACGGCTTGATGTCTAGTAGGCAGCCGGTATCAAGAGGAGTGCCCCAGGGGTCGGTCCTAGGGCTGGTTTTGTTCAACATCATTAATGATGGGATGGATTGCACCCTCAGCCAATTTGAAGATGAAACTAAGCTGGGAGGAGAGGTAGATATGCTGGAGGATAGGGATAGGGTCCAGAGTGTCCTAGACAAATTGTAGGATTGGGCCAAAAGAAATCTGATGAGATTCAACAAGGACAAGTGCAGAGTCCTGCACTTAGGACAGAAGAAGGACACTAGGAGGGTGGTGAAGCACTGGAATGGGTTACCTGGGGAGGTGGTGGAATCTCCTTCCTTAGTAGTTTTAAGGTCAGGCTTGACAAAGTCCTGGCTGGGATGATTTAGTTGGGGATTGGTCCTGCTTTGAGCAGGGGGTTGGACTAGATGACCTCCTGAGGTCCCTTCCAACCCTTATATTCTATGATTCTGTGATAACCCTAATCTTCTATGATTCTATGTTTTATGCAATACTATATTCAATGGATAGACTTGGAGGAAGACTGCTCCTCCAGAGAGGAGGTTGAGTAATAAACAGGGCCTGGAGGAGAGTTTTAGTAGGGCGGACAGAAAGGAAAGACTGAATCCGAGGGATGTTGTGCAGGCGGAAGCAGCAAGATGTAGACATGACCTGGAGGTAAGGGTCTAAAGAAATGCTGGTGCTAAAGATGATGCCCAGGTCATAGGCCTGAGTGACATAGAGGATGGTGGTGCTGGGCACAGTAACTAAGAAAGAGAAGAAAAGTGGACAGTTTTATTGAGAAAGATTAAAGGCTCTGTTATGGCCATTTTGAAATAGATTTGAAGGCTGGACGTCACCACTGACATGTCAGAAAGACTGGCTGAGACTTTAGTTTGGGGAGAAGGAGATAGGTCAGAAGTGGATATTTGTGAGTTGTCAGCATGCAGGTAAAACAATATTTATGTACTAAATAGATAGGGTCAGAGGGAAAATAGGAGGGGGCCCAGAACAGAGCCCTCTGGAATCCCCACTGAAAGTTGGTGCAGAGAAGAGGAAGGTCCTCTGAATGAAGCACAGAAATGTGGCCAGAACAAGGCTCTTGGTGTAACTTTCTCACCATACGTTATGGCTCCTCCTTTGCTCTTCCTCCCTTTCATCTCTCTCTGAAATAGATTAAAATGTGTTATTTATTTAAAACATCCTTTTACCTCCAAGCTCAGAATTTAGAAACTACAGTATTAGAAATACTCCTCTATCAGCCTTGAAATCTTGATTATGGCCAGAATAGTGAGGTTCTGAAAATGACACTTTGATTCTTAATATTTAATGTCCACCATTCTTCTTCCTCAAATTTTCCCAGTTTAGAAATAAAGACCCTGATTCAGCAAGATACTTAAGTATGTGCTTAACTTTAATCACAATTAATACTATTGACATGTGACTTCGATGGAACTACTCCCATGTGCTTAGAGGTAGACATATGCTTAAGTACCAAGCTATACTGTAGTCATAGGCACTGATCCTACAAACACGTTTTGTCTTGTTTAAGAACAAGGCTAGTCCCAGTGAAGGCAATGGCTATACTCACATACACACACGTGGAAGTGTTTGCAGGATTGGGACCATACCAATTTTCCTAACTGCCAGTAACTCAAGCTGAGGAGGGTATATGAAAATCAGTCTCTGGTATGGAGGATGGGTCCATCAATGGCTATAAGCCAAGATGCTCAGGGATGCAACCCTGTGCTCTGGGTGTACCTAAGCCTCTGACTGCCAGAAGCTGGGAGTGAGGGAGAGGGATAGCTTAGTGGTTTGAGCATTGGCCTGCTAAACCCAGGGTTGTGAGTTCAATCGTTGAAGGGGTCATTTAGAGATCTGGGGCAAAAATTGGGGATTGGTCCTGCTTTTAGCAGGGGGTTGGACTAGATGACCTCCTGAGGTCCCTTCCAACCCTAATCTTCTATGACAGGATGGATCACACAATAAACTGCCCTGTCCTGTTCATTCCCTCTGAAGTACTTGGCATTGGCCACTGTTGGGAGACGGGACACTGGGCTAGATGGACCTTTGCTCTGAACCAGTGTGGCCATTCCTATGTACTGCTCTATGTGTACAAATACATTTTCATCAGGAATTAAATGAGAACTTACCTGACAGTTTGACTTTTGATGCATGAGGTTGAAGAGAATGCACCCTGCACTTCGGTATTGATTCTTTCACTCTCTCTTTTATCTGCTCTTTTATCTTAGGGCTCAGTCCTGCTAAGTGCTTAGCATTCTCGCCCCAATTTTGTAAAGCACTTAAGTACGTGCCTAACTTTAGGTATGTGAATAGTCCCACTGAAATCAGTGAGATCACTCATACAGTATATGAAGCCACTAATCTCTTCTCCTTTGAATTCCTCCTCAAGTTTTAATTATACTGAGATATCCACAAGAAACTGGCTAGGTAAAGGGCCAGTGGGGTTGCTGGTATTTATTTCAGAGGGGTAGCCGTGTTTGTCTGTTTCAGCAAAAACAAGGAGGAGTCCTGTGGCACCTTAAAGACTAACCAATAAGGCTCTGCGACATCAGAGTTATGGTACACATGCTTGCTGGAAACTAACCCTGTCAAGGTTCCGTCCCCACTCTGAACTCTGGGGTACAGATGTGGGGACCTGCATGAAAACCCCCTCAGCTTACTTTTACCAGCTTAGGTTAAAACTTCCCCAAGGTACAAACTATTTTACCTTTTGCCCTTGGACTTTCGCTGCGACCACCAAACGTCTAACTGGCTTTATTTTATTAGGAAGGAGTCCGTTTGGAAACGTCTTTCCCCCAAAAATGTCTTCCCAAACATTACCCCCCCTTTCCTGGGGAAGGTTTGATAAAAATCCTCACCAATTTGCATAGATGACCGGAGATCCAACCCCTTGGATCTTAAGAACCATGAAAAAGCATTCAGTTTCTTAAAAGAAGAATTTTAATAGAAGAAAAAGTAAAAAGAATCACCTCTGTAAAATCAGGATGGTGAATACCTTACAGGGTAATTAGATTCAAAACATAGAGAATCCCTCTAGGCAAAACCTTAAGTTACAAAAAGACACAAAGACAGGAATATCCATTCCATTTAGCACAGCTTATTTTCTCAGCCATTTAAATAAACAGAATCTAACGCATATCTAGCTAGATTACTTACTAAGTTCTAAGACTCTATTTCTGTTCTGTCTCCGGCAAAAGCATAACACAGACAGACCCAGCTTTGTCTCCCCCTCTCCAGCTTTGAAAGTATCTTGTCTCCTCATTGGTCATTGTGGTCAGGTGCCAGTGAGGTTATCCTAGCTTCTTAACCCTTTACAGGTGAAAGGGTTTTCCTCTGTCCAGGAGGGATTTTAAAGGTGTTTACCCTTCCCTTTATATTTATGACAACCCCCAATAAACATTGCATAGCACTGCACTTCGGACTTCTGGTCTTCTGCTTTCTGTCTGTGTGACAAGAACCAGGGGGGAGGGTAAAGGGAAAGCCCTCCCACATGAAGTTGCTCCAACAGTTAATTACTCTTGCTGTTAAAAAATACGTGCCTTATTTCGAGTTTGACTTTGGCTTCAGCTTCCAACCAGTGAATCTTTTTATGCTTTAATCTGCTAGATATAGGTACTTATAGACTGTGATCAGCTTTCTCTTGGATCAAAGAAATAGACTGAGCTTCTTAAGTTATTTACTATAAGGCAGGTTTCCCAGACCTCATTCTTCTCCAAACCCTCTCCAATTTGTCAACATAATGTTTGAAGTGTGGACATAGGAGCTGGATGCAGTGTTCTAGTAATGGTCTCACTAATGTTGTATACAGGTGATATCACCTCCCTACTCCTACTTGATATTTTGCTGCTTGTACATCCAAGAGTTGTGTTAACCCTCTTAGCTACAGCATTGCTCTGGGAGCTCATGTTAAACAGGTTATACATTGTAATCCCTAAATCCTTTTCTGTGTCACTGCATTCCAGGGTGCACTCCCCTGTCTTGTAAGTGTGACCTACACATTCTTTCTTCCTAGCTGTATGACCTTGCATTTGGCTGTGTTAAAAAGTATGTTGTTATAATGCTCTATAACTGATCTAGCCCCATTGTTATTTACCACTCCACCAATGTTTGTGTCATCTACAAACTTTACCAGCAATGATTTTATATTTTTTCCATATCATTGATAAAGATATTGAACAGCACTGGGCCAAGAATAGATCCCTGTGGGACCCCATGAGAAACACTCCCACACAAGAATGATCCCCTATTTACAATTACTATTAGGGCTCTATGAGTTAACCATTTTTGTTTTATTTTATGTGAGCAACGTTGATATTGTATTAATTCTTTTTTATCAGAATGTGATGGGGGAATAAACCACATGCCTTACAGAAGCGTGAATCATAGAATATCAGGTTTGGAAGGGACCTCAGGAGGTCATCTAGTCCAACCCCCTGCTCAAAGCAGGACCAATCCCCAACTAAATCATCCCAGCCAGGACTTTGTCAAGCCTGACCTTAAAAACCTCAAAGGAAGGAGCACCTTCCTCCCTAGGTAACGCATTCCAGTGTTTCACCACCCTCCTAGTGAAAAAGTTTTTCCTAACATCCAACCTAAACCTCCCCCACTGCAACTTGAGACCATTACTCCTCATTCTGTCATCTGCTACCACTGAGAACAGTCAAGATCCATCCTCTTTGGAACCCCCTTTCAGGTAGTTGAAAGCAGCTATCAAATCCCCCCTCATTCTTCTCTTCCACAGACTGAACAATCCCAGTTCTCTCAGCCTCTCCTCATAAGTCATGTGTTCCAGTCCCCTAATCATTTTTGTTGCCCTCCGCTGGATGTTTTCCAATTTTTCCACATCCTTCTTGTAGTGTGGGACCCAAAACTGGACACAGTCCACCAGGTGAGGCCTCACCAATGTCGAATAGAGGGGAACGATCACGTCCCTCGATCTGCTGGCAATGCCCCTATATATACACATCCCAAAATGCCATTGGCCTTCTTGGCAACAACGGCACACTGCTGACTCATATCCAGCTTCTCGTCCACTGTCACCCCTAGGTCCTTTTCTGAAGAACTGCTGCTCTGCTAGTCTGTAGCGGTGCATGGGATTCTTCCGTCCTAAGTGCAGGACTCTGCACTTGTCCTTGTTGAACCTCATCAGATTTCTTTTGCCCAAACCCCTAGGTCCTTTTCTGCAGAACTCCTGCCTAGCCATTTGGTCCCTAGTCTGTAGCAGTGCATGCGATTCTTCCGTCCCAATTGTCCTTGTTGAACCTCATCAAATTTCTTTTGCCCAATCTTCTCATTTGTCTAGGTCCCTCTGTATACTATCCCTACCCTCCAGCGTATCTACCTCTCCGCCCAGTTTAGTGTCATTTGCAAACTTGCTGAGGGTGCAATCCACACCATCCTCCAGATCATTAATGAAGATATTGAACAAAACTGACCCCAGGACCGACCCTTGGGGCACTCCGCTTGATACTGGTTGCCAACTAGACATGGAGCGATTGATCACTACCCGTTGAGCCCAACAATCTAGTCAGCTTTCTATCCACCTTATAGTCCATTCATCCAGCCTATACTTCTTTAACTTGCTGGCAAGAATACTGTGGGAGACCGTGTCAAAAGCTTTGCTAAAGTCAAGGAAAAACATGCGCACTGCTTTCCCCTCATCCACAGAGCCAGTTATCTCGTCATAGAAGGCAATTAGGTTAGTCAGGCATGACTTTCCCTTGGTGAATCCATGCTGACTGTTCCTGATCACTTTCCTCTCCTCTAAGTGCTTCAGAATTGATTCCTTGAGGACCTGCTGCTTAATTTTTCCAGGGACTGGTGTGAGGCTGACTGCCCTGTAATTCCCAGGATCCTCCTTCTTCCCTTTTTAAAAGATGGGCACTACATTAGCCTTCTTCCAGTCATCCGGGACCTCCCCCAATCGCCATTGAGTTTTCAAAGATAATGGCCAACGGCTCTGCAATCACATCCACCAACTGCTTTAGCACTCTTGGATGCAACTCGTCCGGCCCCATGGACTTATGCTCGTCCAGCTTTTCTGAATAGTCCTGAACCACTTCTTTCTCCACAGAGGGTTTGTCACCTCCTCCCCATGCTGTGCTGCCCAGTGCAGTAGTCTGGGAGCTGACCTTGTCCATGAAGACAGAGGCAAAAAAAAACACTGAGTACATTAGCTTTTTCCACATCCTTTGTCACTAGTTTGCCTCCTCTATTCAGTAAGGGGCCCACACTTTCCCTGACCTTCTTCTTGTTGCTAACATACCTGTAGAAACCCTTCTTGTTACTCTTGACATCTCTTGCTAGCTGCAATTCCAAGTGTGATTTGGCCTTCCTGAAACCACTCCTGCATGCCCGAGCAATATTTTTATACTCTTCCTGGGTCATTTGTCCAATCTTCCACTTCTTGTAAGCTTCTTTTTTGTGTTTAAGATCAGCAAGGATTTCACTGTGAAGCCAAGCTGGTCGCCTGCCGTATTTACTATTCTTACTACATATCGGGATGGTTTGTCCCTGTAACCTCAGTAAGGATTCTTTAAAATACAGCCAGCTCTCCTGGACTCCTTTCCCCCTCATGTTATTCTCCCAGGGGATCCTGCCCATCAGTTCCCTGAGGGAGTCAAAGTCTGCTTTTCTGAAGTCCAGGGTCTGTATTCTGCTGCTCTCCTTTCTTCCCTGTGTCAGGATCCTGACCTCGACCATCTCATGGTCGCTGTCTCCCAGGTTCCCATCCACTTTTGCTTCCCCTACTAATTCTTCCCTGTTTGTGAGCAGCAGGTCAAGAAGAGCTCTGCCCCTAGTTGGTTCCTCCAGCACTTGCACCAGGAAATTGTCCCCTACACTTTCCAAAAACTTCCTGGATTGTCTGTGCACCGCTGTATTGCTCTCCCAGCAGATATCAGGGTGATTGAAGTCCCCCATGAGAACCAGGGCCTGTGATCTAGTAACTTCTGTTAGTTGCCTGAAGAAAGCCTCGTCCACCTCATCCCCCTGGTCCGGTGGTCTATAGCAGACTCCCACCATGACATCACCCTTGTTGCTCACACTTCTAAACGTAATCCAGTAATGATTAAAAGGTACAGCAGAGACTGATTTATAATATTGTTTGCGGGGGTAACTGAAAGTTTCTTGAACTGATCTTGGCAGGAAATGTGCATGATAGTCTCAGCTCCAGGCTACACGTCCGCTGTAAGTGATAGTCACCAGACAAACATATTTAATATCGAGTTACAATTGTGGCTTGATGATCAATGCACCCTTCCTAACTGGGAGAATTAAATGGCCCGACTGCAATTTTGCAAAACAAACAAATCTGGTGTTAAGGTTGCCCCCTCCACCAGTCCCATTCCCCATATCCCTTATGTAACTCCCAGAGCTAGGAGGTCTGAAGGGAAAAAAGGCACTCCTGATCTCTCTATAAGAGAAAGGGGAAAAGCTGGCTCTGACAGTCTTAATTTCCATAGATTCACCGTAGTGCAGGTCCATACGGTGTTGTTTATTTGGAGTTGATTTATCATGTTTTTAAACATGTAACTTAGTTTACGAAAGGGGAATACACTAGAAATGATATACCCTCGAGAAAGTGGGGCACTCTGGGCTGAAGAGTAATGGGTTTAAATTGGGCAGCTATTATTTGTTTTACCAGTCCAGTGACAGATTTAGAGTTAGTGGGACCCTGTGCTCAGCTTCATTTTTGGGCGCCCCCCCCTTGGGATCCCACGAAGAAAAAGAACATTCTCTCTTGCCTCCCCCCAACCACCATTTTTCATTCTTTTTTCTTCATCCTCCTCCTATAAGTAATAGGAAGTAAATGAAAATAAAGTGAGGTACCTTGATTCTTTTTGTAGTCTAACTTATTTTTCTACAGACCACTTGAAAATTGTCGAGGGTCTCGGCGGACCACTTAATGATCTTTCCAAATATTGTTTATACCGTTAGCTAACTATTGTAAAGCGCTTTGGATAAGAGCGCTTTATAAAAAAAATGTAAGAAAACATTGGGGTGCGGGATCTGTTCAGGAGTTAGGATGCGGGAAGGGGCTCAGGCTTGGGATGTGGGGTCTGGGAGGGAGTTAGGGACTTATGGTGCGGGAGGGTGCCCAGGGCTGGGGGTGCAGGAGCGGGCTGGGGGTTGGTGTGCAGGGTCTGACCAGGAGTTAAGGTGCAGGAGGGGGCTCAGGGCTTGGGCAGGGAGTTGGTTGTGGAGCTCTTACCTGGAGCAGTTTCCGTTTGGTGCAAGGGGTGCAGATGGGAATATGGGGGCGGGGTTGCAGGAATCAGGGCATGGGATGTGGGGGGGGGGGGCTGGTTATGTGTGGCAGCTGCAGGAGTCAGGGAGGCAGCGCAGGCCGAGGGATGTGCTGGCTGCCGCTTCCCGCAGCCCCTATTGGCCTGGAACGGCGAACTGAGGCCAGTATGAGCTGCGAGTGGCCGAACCTCTGGACGCTGCAGGTAAACAAACCGTCCCGGCCCGCCAGCGGGTTTCCTTGATGGGCCACATGCCAAAGGTTGCCAATCCCTGGTGTAGACACTGACATAATTAGGTCGACAAACTGCTTTATGTCAACCGAACTTTGTTGTGTAAAACTTTGTTGTGTAATCTAGTCAGATTAATGAATGAAGTGTAGTTCGGTGGAGATCATGTTGTGACTACGAGTTCTGAGCACCCAACAAGCTGGACAATTAACCATGGCTGTGGGTCTGCCTTACTCCTCTTGTCTGCTGTTTGGGTTTGGCTAGTTTTGTTTTGTTATGGAAATAGATTTCCGTCTTTTCACAGATGTAATATCCATGATTCCATATTTCCAAGGGTGGCTGAGTGCTGGCAAGTCAGGGAGAGACTCCTGTAAAAGTGATCAGGGGTCAAATTTTAAGTTTCTAAAACCTTGCAGTGACCTAGGTTTTATGTGGAGGATCAAGACAAACATTTTCTCTCTTCTCCCACTTGCCTCATTGGATGTCTATATTTACAACGGTAAGTAGAGTACAGATACCGCACAGACAGCTAGCTAGCATAGGAATAAATAGCAAAATAGATGTAGCCACTGTCCAACTGTGACTCTCCTCTGCTTTCCCACCATTAGAATAACTTCCACATGACTCCTCTGTTTCTCCACCTCTCAGCTGCATTCCTCCCCCCAACCATGTCCTACTGCCCAGCCTTCCCGCTGACCTGTTACAGCTGCAACTTCTACTGTCTGTTGCCTCCTCTGTGTCCCACTTTGCAGCACACCCAACTTCCCCAAGGACACACATAAATGATTTTACTTTTGAAAAGTGTAAGGAAATTTCCTCCTACCTCACAAAGAAAAACCTTTGACACCTTCCTAATATTATCAGCAGCTGCCTCCCATTCTGGATGCTTCCATTTCTGATAAAGAATGAGGAACTCTGAATTCGATGTGTAACCCCTATTACTTTGGAGGCTCCAGAGAGAAGGACTCCAAAGATCTGGGTCTCAGGCACCTGACAGGCAAACTAGAGAATGACCACAAATGTCAAGTTACTCATGTGCCTGAGACATGGTCCAAGAGGTGAATACAGCTGGACTGCTTGGTAATAGTGACCATAATATAATTAAATTTAGCCACCCTAAGGAGGGGAAAACACCACAGCAGCCCAACATGGTAGCATTTAATTTCAGAAAGGGGGACTACACACTAAAAACATTTGCCCTTTCCACCCACAAGGCCTGTCTTGCTCTGGAAGCCAAGGGAGTGGAAAACATGGCCCAGAGACTAGACTGAATGCAAGTTCAGGGGTTTGATTGGTTGCAGCTCTGTTTACATGTGTGTGGGTCTCAAGCAGCCAGAGGGAGGCAAAAAAACAAGCAGAAAATTAGAAGACAACTAGTCAGGCATCATGTAACATGGTCTTGAGAGAGTAGTTGTTGGTTTTGTTGTTGTTCTTTTGTTTTTTGATAGCATGCTGGCTAGAAAGTGGCTTGGAATTGAGAGCAAAGAAACTGCCTCCTGTTTAATTCCTACTGTGTTCACAGAATCAGACTTTGTGTGCCTTCTTTGTAAATAAAGAGGATTGCTTCAACCAAAGACTTGAATCTATCATCAATTTCTCCTTCTACTGGAAACAACCCACAAGGTCTTGAATATTGGCTATAGCTTGGGCTAAAAAGGAGTAACATTGATGTCATGAGTGGGAGCCAGTTTTCAAGGAGAGAAATTGTGAGCTGGTATTCCTGTTGAATCAAGATGGAACAAATAAGAGACGTGCTGACAAAAGTTACAGATGTCCAAAAGAACTTAAAACAAGAGCTTTGCAAAAGGAATTAAAATAAAACTTAAAGAAAGACCTAAAGCTGGAGAGCTGTAGGCCTAATAAAATAAATTAAAACAAGACCAAAAACAAATGTGCCAGACTTCACAGAAAAATAGAGCAACATCTTGAAGCTTCCCAGAAAGGATGGAGAGAATCTTGGTTGGGAAAGCAGTTACAAAGCGTTCCGGGAAGAACTTGAATCCCCTTTATACAACTACCTCTGGGTTGCCAAGGCAAATTGATGAGGTGACCTGCAACCTGACTGTCATGAATAAGAAAGTTTCCCACAAAAATTGGAAGACCAGGAAGGCCCTGTCCTGCTTGGTACTTGGTAAGGGAGATGAGCTGCAGCGAGGACTTACGGAGCTGAAAAATCATTTAAAGAAGAAAATCAAAGAGTCACAGAACACTAAGGAAATCAGCCACCTGGGAGTAGAATTGGCCAGAGAACTTTGGCTAAGACTAGATAGCTATAACATCATTTGTAACCCACAGTGGCCCAGGGGGGAGAGGTTAGATTTGTACTCTCAAGATGGGACAAAGTACTATCTTTGTTGTGGGGGGGAAACCCCACAGAAGGCTTCTCGGGGAGGCCCTGTAGGAATTGTTCTAGGACTAGGGCATCTATTATCACCCCCACTGTTTGCATCTTGTGCCTTAGCCTGTGGGTGGCCCAGTCCCTCAGTCTCTGGGAGAATGCACCAGGCTGCATAGCCCCTGTCCATTGGGCTGATGGGAATTTTTGGCTGTATTTCTCTGCCAACAGGCCCATCCGGTCTAGGATGGCCACCCTCACTGTCTCATAATGCCAGGTCTGTTCCCCACTCAAGGCCACATAGGCTGCTTGAGCTTCTCCTGCTAGGTAGGGAGCCAGCCATGGGGCCCAGGTTGCCCTATCCCATCCAGTGCCCATGGCTACCCACTCAAACATACCAAGGTAGGCATCCAGATCAACTGCAGGGCCCATTTTACAGAGTCCCAAGCCCAGCAGCCAAATGCCATCCCCTACCACAGGACTCACCATTCATTAGGAGATGCTGCTTTACGCTGGCCTGCTCTCTTATAAAGTCCTGTAGGCTTTTTAGTTGTTCTGCCTGCCAGGTTAGCAAGGCCTGGCTCTGCCTGGGGGACTGCTGGAAGCCTTGCAGTGCCTTGTGCATCTGCTCCTGCTATTTGATGAGCCACTGCAGGGCCTCCTCCATCTCCAGGCTGCCAACCACATCCATTGGCTCAGGATCCTGGACAAGGCCCCACATGTAACAGGCCACAGGCAGGCCCCTTTGTCTTCTGCCACTTCTGCACCCACAAACCAGCCAGAGACCTCTGCTGTGGTGAAATCACCTGTGCTATTTATTTACAGTACAACTTCCCACCGACTTGTAGCTACCAACAGCATCAGGCTCATAGCCTCAGGGACTGCTAACTTCTGCAGCCATGGGGCACATGGCCTCTAACTCCTTGGCTACTCCCTTTCCTCCCCCTTGGCTTCCTTCCTGCCAGCCTTTATGTAGCCCCTGGCTAATGAGGCTGACAGCTGTTCTCTATTTGCCACTTACGGCTGGGCTTACTCAGGCAGCTCCAATTCCCGTTTCCTGGTTGGAGCTGGCGTGACAGAAGGCTGGCTCAGGGTTTCCTAGCCAGCACCCTGTCATACAAATGTATACCTCTGGGAACAAAGAAGGTAAGCTGTAGTTACAGGGTGGGGGACTCTATCCTTGGAAACAGTGTTCTCTTGGAAAAAAAAGATTTGTGGGTCCTGGTGGATAATCAGTTGAACATGATTGATTCTCAGTGTGACACTATAGCCAAATTTTCTAATTAGAACCTAGGATACATAAACAGGGGAATCTTGAGTAGGAGCAGAGAGGTTATTTTACCTGTGGATTTGGCTCTGGTGCAATCACTGCTAAAATACTGTGTCCAGTTCTGATGCCCATATGTTGATAAATCGAAAAGGGTTCAGAGAAGAGCCATGAGAATAATTAAAGGATTAGAGAACATGCCTTTATAGTGGTAAGCTCACGGAGCTCTGTCTATTTAGCTTAACAAAGAGAAGGTTAAGGGGTGACTTGATTAGAGTCGATAAATACCTACATGGGGAACCAATATTGAATTATGGGGTCTTCAGTCTAGCAGAGAAAGGTCTAACACAATCCAATGGCTGGAAGTTGAAGCTTGACATATTCAGACTGGAAATAAGGCATAAGTTTTTAATGGTGAGCGTAATTAACCATTGGAACAATTTACCAAGGGTTACGGTGGATTCTCCATCACTGGTAATTTTTAAATCAAGGCTGGATGTTTTTCTAAAAGATCTGTGATAGGAATTATTTTGGGAGGATTCCATGGCCTGTGTTATACAGTGTGTGATGGGGTATATAGTTCCACACTGGAACTGAAGGAGTTAAGGAGAAGTTCTGGGCACAGGTGACTCTGCCCCCGCCACCTGTACAGCCTGCTCCTGCTGGAGGAGGAGCTTAAAAGGGAGCCAGGCAGCTAAAAAGTGGACAGACCTATCCTGAGAGCTCCCGAATGGGGGGAACTGCAGAAGCTTTCGCTCTCAGGAAGAGGCTACCAGCTGAGCCCAGCTGGATTTCTCCTCTCTTATGTTGAACTTTGAGCCTTTTGGGGGAGGCAAATGGTAGGAAGTGGCCCAAGGAGGCACCCTTGAGGTGCTCCAGGGTGCTTGATACTGTTGCCACTCATAGGGCCCTGGGTTGGAGCCCGTTGGAGAGAGAGGGCCCAGGTCCTTGTCGCAGGGAAGGGAGGTTTATGCCCTCCCAGAAGTAAGGAGAGAGTAGAGACATTCAAAGCCCCGAGGCAAGGATGATCCACCTATAGGGGGTCAGGAGGTGGACTTACATCCTCACCACAGGTAGGGCCTTGGGACTCTGTATATTTCTTTGAAATCTGTAACTCTAGAAAGGGGCCTGAATTGGTGACCCAACGAGAGGGTATGCCGGCAAGAGTTGTTGTTGAGGATGAGGTTTGTGGGGAGTGGAGGCCCAGTGACCTAACCACTAGGGGACACCACCGGTAAACCCAGCCCTCTACCTGTCAGAAGGGGTCAGATTAGATGATCACAATGGCCCCTTCTGGCCTTGGAATCTATGAATCTCTAGCAGGAGACCTTTTCATTTGGGCTAATGTGTCTTTCTGTCTCCCTTTTTCGTACCTTTTCCCCATCGTCATTTCTTGTTACATCTGTTTAGAACATTGCATAGCGGGCTGGGGCTATGGGAGCATTGCATAGCGGGCTGGGGCTATACAACCTGGGGCTCCGGAGCCCCATGCGGCTCTTCAGAAGTCAATATGCGGCTCCTTGTCCAGGCACCGACTCCGGGGCTGGAGCTACAGGCGCCAACTTTCCAGTGTGCCGGGGGGGTGCTCACTGCTCGACCCCGTCTCTGCCACAGGCCCAACCCCACTCCACCCCTTCCCGCCCCCTCCCTTGAGCCTGCCGTGCCCTCGCTGCTCCCTGCTTCCCTCCCAGAGCCTCCCGCACGCTATGAAACAGCTGATTGGGAGGGAGGGGGAGGAGCTGATCCACGGGGCTGCTGGTGTGTGGGAGGTGCTGGGAGAAGGGTGGGGGAGCTGATGGGGGGGAAGGGGCTGCTGATGTATTACTGTGGCTCTTTGGCAATGTACATTGGTAAATTCTGGCTCCTCCTCAGGCTCGGGTTGGCCACCCCAATTTCTCATCATTAGGCTCACAAATGGGGTGGGTCTACCAGTCCGCCTTACAGTCTTACAGCAGCCGCCCCTAACACAGGGAGGGCCCTTTGCAGCAGTATCTCGAGCACCAAGGGAGTGCATTGCTGTCCGTGTGCTGGGGCCCCTGCCTGACACAGACGCCGGCAATCAGTATTTACTGGTAGCGACGGATACTTCACAAAATGGCCTGAGCCTTATCCGATATGCAATCCAGACCTGCTGTGACAGTAGCAGGGGTTCTAGTGAATGAATTCTTCACCAGATCTGGGGTCCCAAGTGAGTTGCACAGGAAACTAGAGGCAGATTAAGGTTCCGTGGGGCCCTTGGCCAGAGTAAGTGGGGGGCCCCCTCCCCACAACTTCTGCCCACAGTCCCACCCTGATTCTGCCCCTTCCGCCTGTGGCCCTGCCCAGGGCCTCACACCGTTCTCTCCCTTCCCCGACGGCCCCGCCCTTGTTCTACCCATGGCCCCGCCCCATTCTGCACCCCCACACTGCAGCCCCCCGTTTGCTCCCTGGGGCCGCAGCAGAAAGTGACAGCTTCCCCAGCCCTGAGGCAAAAACAGGGAGCTAGAGCTCCTCCGGTCTTATGGCTGCAGCCGGGGTCCCGGTGTTGGGGCATCCCCTGCCACCTGGAGCTCCTGCCAGGGAGCAGAGCGGGGTTGGGGCACATGGGCTTCCCCCACTCCGTCTGGCACTGCTTCCAGGGAGTAGGGGCAGGGCGCGAAGACTTCCCCTGACCTGCCCCAGCACTTGTCTGCTGGGGGTGGGGTGCCCATTTTTCCGGGGTCCCCTAATTGGATGGGGCCCAGGGGCCCACTGGCTAATCTGCCACTGCATGGATCAAAGGAGAAACTGTGACTCCAAAGTGTTTCAGCAGGTCTGTGAGAGTCTAAGGATTCCCAACTCACCCCACCCCAGCACACACACAGTCTTTTGGAGGTGGGCGGGGAAGGTTCAATAGGATGCTGTGGGCTCAGCTGGCTACTGTTGAACAACACACCAAATGGATGGAGACCAGCATGTCCCATTCCTTGTGATGGCTGATAGAACAGCAGGCTATGAGAGTTTGAAGTGTACCCCAGAACTCCTCATGTTTGGGCAGGAGCTCAGCACCCCAGCAAACCTCTAGAATGGAGTCCCTGAAGAGGAACAGAGGGATTTGAACCATCTGGACTATGTAGAAACCCTACACCTACAACCCAGAATAGAAAGAGTTCATAACTTTGCTAGAGCAAATGTGAGGGCAGCCTCTGACAAAAACTCTGTGATGTAAGGTCATGTGGGGAGATGTTTAAGTGGGGGGATCCAGTTCCACAATCTTAGCAGTTTCTCCTCCAACTAGAAAGGACCCGCATGGCCTCACATATTGGCTAATGGCTCAGGCTAAAAAGGGGTAACAACACCATGTTACTCATGTGTTCTGTGAAAGTGAAATTTTGAATATTGAATTGTTGCAATGTGCTACTTGTACAAAAAGAGGAAACTACAGATAAAATATTATTTGGAGGAAATATTCAGTGAATAATTCTGAATAAAACTGAAAGAAAATCAGTCTGTTTGCACACAATTCACTGACAGAAAACAGAGGCAAGAGAGTTGAGCTGAAGTATCCATTAACAGTTATCCTCACAGCTCCAGTCTGTCTGTCGCTACCTTATTACCTGTGCAATGATGTTCTGAATCTCATTTGTTTCCCACAGATTCTCATGCTGATGGTCAAGACCCTGGAGGACGTGAACTGAGAATTGTCCTCGTTGGTAAAAGTGGAGCTGGGAAAAGTGCGACAGGAAACACCATCCTTGGCGTGAGAAAGTTTGAGTCCAAGCTCAGCGTAAAGTCAGTAACTGAGACTTGTGCTAAAGGGAGGGTAACATGGGATGGGAGGGAGGTTGTGGTTATCGATACTCCTGATATTTTTGATACAAAGGCCCCTGTTGAAGCATCTGCCTGTGAGATCGCTCGCTGTACCATGCTCTCCTGCCCAGGCCCCCATGCTCTGGTGCTGGTTACACAGCTGGGCTGTTACATTGAAGACGATATGGCAGCAGTCAGGCGAATACGAGAGATTTTTGGGGCTGAAGCGATGAGGTACACGGTTGTCTTATTCACCCGGAAAGAAGACTTAGAAAGTGACTCACTGAATGATTATATAAGAGACTTGGATAACCAAGATCTTCAGAAGTTGATTAAAGTTTGTGGGAACCGATGCTGCGCTTTCAACAATAAAGCAACTGGCACAGAAAGGGATGAGCAGATTAATGAACTGAGGAAAGTGATTGAGGAAATGGTGCAGGGGAATGGAGGCCGATCTTTCAGCAATGAGATGTACAAATATGCCAAAGAGAAGATTGAACAACAGGAGAGGGCACTTGAGAAAAAATACAGAGAACTAGAGGAAGAAAAGGTAAAAGATATGATACATCACTTCAAGGAGAAATATAAAAATATAAAGGAAGGCTTAAAGTCAAGGCCAGAGGAAATAAAGGAAATGCATCTAAAACTAGGCAAGACTGTATATCAAGCTTTAGAAACGCTGTCAAAAGCTCAAAAAGCCACAGAGGCAGAACAGGAAGAAAAGCTGCTGAAAGAAATACAGAAGTACTACAAGGAAAAGGGAAAACAAGGGAAGAAGGAAGCAATGATGGTAATGAG
The DNA here is from genome assembly GCF_965140285.1 of Lepidochelys kempii. NCBI lineage: Eukaryota > Metazoa > Chordata > Testudines > Cheloniidae > Lepidochelys > Lepidochelys kempii. The sequence continues at coordinate 269,296,878 of NC_136381.1, read as the reverse complement.
ATTAGCTCTGTGTTTGCATATTTAAGTATACTTACTCCTGTGCAAATGGGACCTAAACAAAGTTCTGCGGTATTTAGGGGAATCTGGACTTGTGAGGGGCTGAGTACTGAGGGGTCTGGCACCTTGCCAAAGGCACTCAGCCCTTCAGCAGATTGAAATCCCAGGACTGTAATTATGACACTGATCACCTTTAGAAAGTGATTTGAAATCTACAAATGAAAAAGGCTATATGAGAGCAAGGTATTTATTAAGGATTAATTAATTATTAATAGTTGGATTATGTTTTAATTATTAGTATAACTGTAAGTGCCTGGCCTACCTTCTCTAAGCCATTTACTCTGTTCTTTTCCTGGATCATCTCCCTTGTTGTTCATTATTTTTTGCAGTTTCTGCTGATCCTGATCCAGTCTCAAGTTTTGGGATCTGACAGATATGTCAGAAGACCTTTTCATGGGTAGCCATTTCTAAGGAACAGTAAGACCATGATTCAAGAGAAGATGCATGTAATTATTGCAGAAAATTACAATTTGAGTGAGAGGCTGATCACTGCTGAACAAATACATTAAAAAGAATCTTAGAGATGGCAAGGAGAATTTTTGCAGCCTTATTCATGATTTTTCTTTGCTCTGATAACATGTTTGCAAATAACTGCTTATTTTTATAAATCTTTCAGCCAGAAAGGAAAGGGAGAGAAAATGAAGAAACTGCTGAAGGTAAGTGACGCTCAGAAATCTGTTCTGCACTCGCTACTGACTTAGGCACCAATGCTTCAATGACTTACATACAGGTGTAGTTTTAGGCATGGGAATAGGACCTCATAGACCCAGATTTTAAGCCCAGAAGGACCCATTAGATCATCTAGTCTGTGCTCCTGTACAGCAGAGACAAAAGCATTCCATCCACTTACTCCAGTAATGAGATCAATAACTTGTGTTTGCCTAAAGCATCTCTTCCAGAAAGACATTGAATCTTGATCTGAATATTTTAAGAGCTGGGATGGTGAATCCACCACTTCCCTTGGTAGCTTGTTCCAATGGTTAATTATCCTGACTGGTAAATGTGTGCCTTATTTCTAATTTCAGTATCTCTGGCTTTAGCTTCCAGCCATTCGCACTTTATATGCTTCTCTTTGGTACATTACAGAGCCCTTTAGTACCTGGTGTTTTCTCTGCCTGAAGGCACTTGTACTCAAGTCACCTCTCAATCTTCTATTGGTAAGCTCAACACAGTGAGTTTCATAAGTCTTCCACTGGAAGTGGAAGGTATCTGCTACAGACCACCAGACCAGCAGGAGAAGGTAGACAAGGCTTTCTTTGGACAACTAACAGAAGTTTCCAGATCACAGGCCCTGGTTCTAATGGGGGACTTGAATCACTCTGACATCTGCTGGGAAAACAATACAGCAGTGCACAGAAAATCCACAAAGTTTTAGGAGAGTGTTAGGGCCAACTTCCTGGTGCAAGTGCTGGAGGAACCAGCTAGGGGCCGTGCTCCTCTTGACCTACTGTTCACAAATAGGGAAGAATTGGTAGGGGAAGTAGAAGTGGATGGCAACCTGGTCAGCAGTGACCATAAGATGGTCAAGTTCAGAATCCTGACAAAAGGAAGAAAGGAGAGCAGCAGAATACGGACCCTGGATTTCAACAAAGCATACTCTGACTCCCTCAGGGAACTGATGGGCAGGATCCCTTCGGAGACTAATATGAGGGGGAAAGGAGTCCAGGAGAGCTGCCTGTATTTTAAAGAATCCTTATTGAGGGTGCAGGAACAAACCATCCTGATGTGCAGAAAGAATAGCAAATATGGCAGGCAACCAGCTTGGCTTAACAGAGAAATCTTCTGTGAGCTTAAACTCAAAAAGGAAGCTACAAGAAGTGGAAACTTGGACAGATGACTAGGGAGGAGTATAAAAATATTGCTCGAGCATGCAGGGGTGTAATCAGGAAGGCCAAAACACAACTGGAGTTGCAGCTAGCAACAGATGTGAAGGGTAACAAGAAGGGTTTCTACAGATATGTTAGCAACAAGAAGGTCAGGGAAAGTGTGGGACCCTTACTGAATGGGGGAGGCAACCTAGTGACAGATGTAGAAAAAGCTGAAGTACTCAATGCTTTTTTTGCCTCGGTCTTCACAGACAAGGTCAGCCCCCAGACTGCTGCACTGGACAGCACAGTATGGGAAGGAGGTGAGCAGCTCTCAGTGGTGAAAGAACAGGTTAAGGGCTATTTCGAAAAACTGGACATGCACAAGTCCATGGGTCCGGATCTAATGCATTTGAAGGTGTTCAGAGAATTAGCTGATGGGATTGCAGAGCCATTGGCCATTATCTTTGAAAAATTGTGGCAATTGTGGGAGGTCCTCGATGACTGGAAAAAGGCAAATATAATGCCCATCTTTTAAAAAGGGATGAAGGAGAACCCAGAGAACTACAGACCGGTCAGTCTCACCTCAGTCCCCAGCAAAATCATGGAGCAGGTCCTCAATGAATCCATTTTGAAGCACTTGGAGGAGAGGAAGGTGATCAGGAACAGTCAACATGGATTCGTCAAGGCCAACTCATGCCTGGCCATCCTGACTGCCTTCTATGGTGAGATAATTGGCTCTGTGGATATGGGGAAAGTGGTGGATGTGATATACCTTGACTTTAGGAAAGCTTTTGGTACGGTCTCCCACAATATTCTTGCCAGCAAGTTAAAAAAGTATGGATTCGATAAATCGACCACAAGGTGGATAGAAAGCTGGTTAGATTGTGGTGCTCAGTGGGTAGTGATAAACAGCTTGATGTCAAGTTGGCAGCTGGTATCAAGTGGAGTGCCCCAAGGGCTGGTTTTCTTCAACATCTTAATTGATGATCTGGATGAGGGGATGGATGGAACATTCAGCAAGTTCACAGATGACACTAAGCTGGAGGGAGAGGTAGATATGCTGAAGAGTAGGGATAGAGTTCAGAGTGACCTAGACAAATTGGAGGATTGGGACAAAAGAAATCTGATGAGGTTCAACAAGGACAAGTGCAGAGTCCTGCACTTCGGAAGGAAGAATCCCATGCACCGCTACAAACTGGGGACCGACTGGCTGTGCAGCAGTTCTGCAGAAAAGGACCTGGGGATTACAGTGGATGAGAAGCTGGATAGGAGTCAGCAGTGTGCCCTTGTTGCCAAGAAGGATAACAGCATATTGGGCTGCATTAGGAGGAACATTGCCAGCAGATCGATGGAAGTGATTATTCTCCTCTATTCGCCACTGGTGAGGCCACATCTTGAGTATTTGGTCCAGTTTTGGGGACCCCCCACCAACTACAGAAAGGATGGGGACAACTAGAGAGAGTCCAGTGGAGGGCAATGAAAATGATTAGGGGGCTGGGGCACATGGCTTATGAGGAGAGGCTGAGGGAACTGGGATTGTTTAGTCTGCAGAAGAGAAGAGTGAGGGGGGATTTGATAGCAGCCTTCAACTGCCTGAAGGGGGGTTCCAAAGAGGATGGAGCTCGGCTGTTCTCGGTGGTGGCAAATGACAGAACAAGGAGCAATGGTCTCAAGTTTCAGTTGGGGAGGTCTAGGTTGGATATTAGGAAACACCATTTCACTAGGAGGGTGGTGAAGCACTGGAATGGGTTACCTGGGGAGGCGGTGGAATCTCCATCCTTAGAGGTTTTTAAGTCATTAACATCTGCCATTTTCTCCACCCCTTGAATCATTTTGGTAGTGCTTTGTACCCTCTACATTTTTCAGCTTTTTTTTTTAAAAAGGTGACACCAGAACTGGACGCACTATTCCAGGATCAGTCTGATAAATGCCATAAACATGGATAAAATCACCTCCTTATGCCTGTGTATACATCCAAGGATCACATTAGCCCTTTTTGCCACAGCGTCGGACTGGGAGTTCGTGTCATCTACAATTTTTATCTCAGTGCTTTTATATTTACTTCCAGATATTGAATACAAGTATCAAATAATGTTGGGCCTACCCCCAGTCCTCACAAAACCCCTCAGAAACACTCCCATCTGATGATGATTCACCATTGAAAACTCCTTTTTGAGATCCGTCAATTAACGAGATTTTAATCCATTTAACATGTGCTGTGATGTTGTATAATTCTAGTATTTTCATGAGAATGTCATGCAATACCAAGTCCAACGCCTTAGAGAAGCCTAAGGATAAACATCATACAGCTTCTTTTATCAACTCAACTTGTAACCTCATCAAAAATGCATCCCGTTCTAGCGTTCACATTAGAAAAGGGATGTTATACAGTGGGTGAGGGTGCAGCAAAGAGCTACAAAAGGGATTTGAGGGCTGGAGAAAATGCCTTACAGTGAGAGATTTAAAGACTCAATCTGTTTAGTTTATCAAAATCAGTATCAAGGGTATAAATACATTCATTTGGAGAAATTACTGTGTGCCAAAGAACACTTTAATCTTGCAGAACACGAACCAACTGCTGAAAGTTAAAGCCAGATAAATTCAGTTGAGAAATTAGGCACAGCTTCGACAGTGAGTGTAATTAACCATTGGAACAAGCTCCCAATGGAAGTGGGGAAGTCCTTGTTTCTTGGTAGTTTCAGATTGAGACTGGTTGCCTTTCTGGAACGTGCTTTAGGTAAACACAAGTTACTGGGCTCAATACAAAGGTAACTGGCTGAAATTCTCTGCCTTGCATTATGCAGGAGTTCACACTAGATTACCATAGATTATCTCTTCTGGCCATGTACACCTGTGACCCCACACAACTATTAATGGAAATAATGATACACTAAATCCCCTTTGATTCCTTTTAGAAAAGGAGTACTTGTGGCACCTTAGAAACTAACAAATTTATTAAGGTGCCACAAGTCCTCCTTTTCTTTTTGCGAATACAGACTAACACGGCTGCTACTCTGAAACCTTTGATTCCTTTTGTAAGTCCTCAGAAATCTCAGTCCATGCAGGTCAATGCTAACACACCACATCCTCCGTTGTTTCTGCTCTCGTATTCCGAAGAGGCTGTCATATTTTTTGTGTCACAGTTCTGTGATGATGTCAAATGCCAACTGGCTGCTCAGCTCTGACACCATAGTGGTGAGAGCAGCACCTTTCACATGTGACTTAAAATCCATTTGTATCAAAGCACTGGGATGCTCCAGTGACCTCGACCTGAATTCTGATCTGAATTCAAACACAGGGAGGTTTCAAATCCAGACCCAAATCTTGAAACTCAGGCAGCCTGTAGTTTTAATGCAAGTTTATATAAATATTTGTTTTAATTAAGAGAAATCTTAAACCCACCATCTTTACTTTATTATACATGCAATAACATAGTAAATCTGTCAAAATTCTTCCCAACAGGTGCACAAGAAAGCAGCCACATCAAATTAAAATTCATCCTTGTTGGTAAGGAAGGAGCTGGGAAAAGTGCAACGGGAAACACCATCCTTGGCAACAAAGTGTTTGAGTCCAAACTGGGGGCAAAGCCAGTAACCGAGGCTTGCAGTACAGGGAGCATGAGCTGGAACGGGAAGGAAGTTGTGGTTATCGATATGCCTGATGTATTTTCTCCAGAGGCCAGTGACACAGAAACCTATCGAGAGATCAGTCATTGTATCCTGCTCTCTGCCCCAGGCCCTCATGCTCTGGTGCTGGTGACTCAGCTGGGCCATTACACTGAAGAAGACAAGGAAGCAGTGAAGCGAGTATGGGAGATTTTTGGAGTCGAAGCTAAGAGGAACACGATTGTCCTGTTCACCCGGAAAGAAGATTTAGGCGGTGACTCACTGAGGGACTATGTGACAAACTCAGATAACAAAAATCTTAAGGAGCTGATTCAAGAGTGTAAGAACCGGTACTGCGCTTTCAACAACAAAGCAACTGGAGCAGAGAGGGACGAACAGGTTAATGAGCTGATGGAAATAACTGAGAAAATGGTGGAGGAGAATGGAGGCAGATGCTACACCAATGAGCTGTATTCTGAGGTGGAGCGTATGGTGGATGGAGGAACTGAAGAAAAGCACAGGAAGGTTGAAGAAAAACTGAGAGAGCAGATGGCAAAACAAAAGACACCCAAGAGAGAGGCTATGACTACTAGATTACACAACATGTTGAGGAGACCCTGGCTGTAAGAGTAATGACCGAGGCCCAGCAGCTCCCACCTTCCACTGATCTATGGAGGAAGGGGCCTGTACCATTGGGGCAGCCTCCAGGACAAGGTGTAAAAGGCTTATCCCCTGGAAGCAACTGTAGCCATCATCAGCCAATAGCAGGGAGCCAGGGACCAGAACCTTCACAACCTGCCATGTGATAACGAACCTTTTGGATTTCCCATTTTGGACTCTGAAACCTACTTCAATCACTATGCATAAACAACCCACCCCACTGCCAATAATGCCACCTGCTCTGCAATATCACTGCACCCCACCATTGCCTCTATCCTTCTTCCCTACCACTTTCCCTTGTTTTCATCCCTAATTTGTTCCCATATGCCCATCCTCCCCCTTTTGCCTCTGCTACACCCTCACATGCCCTCTACCCCCGAAAAAAAGTTATTTGTTGTATGTAGCTACAGTTTGGAAACACCAAAATACAATCAAATTAATGCTAATACACTGTTTTATGTATATTTATTTGTATTTTATTAGCATCTAAGGGCTCCAATCAAGCATTGGGGCCTTATTGTGCTGGATGCTCTGCAAACATGCAGTAAGAAGGCAGTCCCTGCCCCTAGAGCCATACATGTCTCATTTTAGTTTGTAAGATATACAAGCTCATGGGGGTTAGCCACAGTGAGCTGGGAGAAGATTGTGGTCTGTCTGTTCAGTGAAGGGTAAGTGACGGTACAGTGTGAGATGACATTGTGTGCACAAGGGTGAAAGGGTTTTAAAATTTAGCAGCTGTGATGTTCTTTCTGTGGAGTACGCTAAGTGTGTGAGTGCCGGGCAGGTGTATGTAGCTCCTGTTCAGTACAGGGCAAAAGCAGCGTTATGTGTTATGTGTGTATTGGGGCCTCTCTCATAGAGGGGAGAGTTAAGGTTGCACGAGCAGGTATCCTGCATGGGCATGTAACTCTGTGTTTCCTGGATTTCATAAGCTTGAGTTATGCTAAACTCGGTGTTCTAGAAGGGCACATCAAACCACTGGTCAATTTTCACTGTACTAATGAAGGTTTTTGTCAGTGAATGTCCTGGGGTGTTTTTTTTAACAGAGAAATATTGTTGGTAGGGGACAGTGGTTATTGAGGCAGCTGTAATTATCATGTGGGTGTGCAGCTGAGATGCTGTGGTGGCCAGGTAATAATGATAATAGCTAACTCTTTTCATCAGATCACAAAGAGGGAAGCATCATTAATCCCATTGTACAGAGGGGAAACCTGAACATGTTAGGGGGTTTATTCCTTCACCCACTTACTTCCCTGGTCCTTCTCGCATGAACAGAGAGCAACAATACCCGAAGTCCAAAGGTGCAAACAATTCGATGTTTATTGGGGTGAACTTCCAGCAAGCATGATTCCGGTTTCCTTACTTATGGTTCCCCTTCCCAGCTCTGACAACACAGAGCCTTACCTGTGTCCCTGTACCCATCCCTTAGCAAAACATGATTCCAATTTCCCCACCCCCATTCCCGGTTCCCATTTCCTCCCCCCTTACTTCCTGATTGACTGCAGCCTATATAGTAAAACTTGAGTTCTGCTTAGCTATACCTTAACCAATCATTTTCCTGAAATTTAACGAACCAATCCTAACATATTATAACATGATTATGTAACCAATTATATCTCACCACCTTAATTAGTTTACACCCAGTGTCATAAATATAAAGGGAAGGGTAAACCCCTTTAAAATCCCTCCTGGCTAGAGGAAAAATCCTCTCACCTGTAAAGGGTTAAGAAGCTAAAGGTAACCTCGCTGGCACCTGACCAAAATGACCAATGAGGAGACAAGATACTTTCAAAAGCTGGGAGGAGGGAGAGAAACAAAGGGTCTGTGTCTGTCTATATGCTGGTCTTTACCGGGGATAGACCAGGAATGGAGTCTTAGAACTTTTAGTAAGTAATCTAGCTAGGTATGTGTTAGATTATGATTTCTTTAAATGGCTGAGAAAAGAATTGTGCTGAATAGAATGACTATTTCTGTCTGTGTGTCTTTTTTGTAACTTAAGGTTTTGCCTAGAGGGATTCTCTACGTTTTGAATCTAATTACCCTGTAAGGTATCTACCATCCTGATTTTACAGGGATGATTCCTTTACTTCTATTTACTTCTATTTCTATTAAAAGTCTTCTTGTAAGAAAACTGAATGCTTTTTCATTGTTCTCAGATCCAAGGGTTTTGGTCTGTGGTCACCTATGCAAATTGGTGAGGATTTTTACCAAACCTTTCCCAGGAAGTGGGGTGCAAGGGTTGGGAGGATTCTGGGGGGAAAGACGTGTCCAAACAGCTCTTCCCCAGTAACCAGTATTAGTTTGGTGGTGGTAGCGGCCAATCCAAGGACAACGGGTGGAATATTTTGTACCTTGGGGAAGTTTTAACCTAAGCTGGTAAAAGTAAGCTTAGGAGGTTTTCATGCAGGTCCCCACATCTGTACCCTAGAGTTCAGAGTGAGGGGGGAACCTTGACATGGTGGCAGAGTGGTGGGATTAAGCTGAAATAATTTTGAGATCAATTTGAGATTTTTTGAACTAGAAATACAGATTTTAAAAAAGGAATTTTTTTTTCCTTTGGAGCTGCTGGAAAGCAGCTAGATTTTTCTCTGCTTTGGGGCCAGAGCAGAAACAAAAGGGGATTATCTTTGTGAATTGCAGGTTTTCTTTCCCTGGAGGCAGGGTACTTAACTCCTGCAGGGAAATTCACAGTCATAGAATCATAGAATCATAGAATATCAGGGTTGGAAGGGACCCCAGAAGGTCATCTAGTCCAACCCCCTGCTCGAAGCAGGACCAATTCCCAGTTAAATCATCCCAGCCAGGGCTTTGTCAAGCCTGACCTTAAAAACCTCTAAGGAAGGAGATTCTACCACCTCCCTAGGTAACGCATTCCAGTGTTTCACCACCCTCTTAGTGAAAAAGTTTTTCCTAATATCCAGTCTAAACCTCCCCCACTGCAACTTGAGACCATTACTCCTCGTTCTGTCATCTGCTACCATTGAGAACAGTCTAGAGCCAACCCAGAGTTTTTTTTTATTTTTCCTAAAAGTAAACGGGGGGGAGGCGATGTTCTACCCATTTGCCTGGAGACAAAGGTGGCAGGGTTTTTTGTTTTTTTTTTGTTTTGTTTTTTTTAGGATTTTGACTTTTTTTACAAGGAGCACCAGTTTGAAAAGGAATTTTCTTTCCTTTAGGCTGCTGGTAAGCAGGTTTCCAAGTAGTTGGAGGTTTTTTGATTTAATTTGGGGCCAGAGCAGAGACAAGGGAATTGTCTTTTTCTGTAGGCTGACAATCATTATCAGAGAATAGGTATCCTATTCCAGCACAGCAAAATTTTACAGCCAAGTTTTGTTTGTTTATTTCTAAACCTCGGGTGTAAAGTTAGTTAAAAACAGAGAGGTTAGGATGACAGATTCCACGGCTCAACAAAAGCTGGAATTAGCCAGATTTCAGGCTCAGGAAAAACAAAAGGAACATGAAAGACAGATAGAGCTCATGCGGCTGGAGAAGGAAGAGAAGGAAAAAGAGAGGAAGCATGTGGAGGAGGAGAGGGAAAAAGAGAGGAAGCATGCACTGGAGATGGAGAAGGTAAAGGCTCAGCAGAATATACCAACAAAGCCTAGCAATCCTTCTCCAGGTACCACTTCCCATCCCAGAAAGTTCCCCACCTACAAGGCAGGCGATGATACTGAGGCCTTCATAGAAAACTTTGAAAGGGCCTGCCTTGGGTACAGCATCTCTACCGACCAATACATGGTAGAGCTGAGGCCGCAGCTCAGTGGACCCTTAGCTGAGGTGGCGGCTGAAATGCCTAAAGAACACATGAACAAGTATGAACCGTTTAAATCCAAGGCAAGAGTCAGAATGGGGATAACACCCGAGCATTCTCGTCGGAGGTTCAGAGCCCTAAGGTTGAAACCAGACGTGTCATTTACCCAACATGCCTACCACATTGTGAAACATTGGGATGCCTGGATATCAGGAGCAAGTGTTGAATCTCCAGTAAATTTGCCCTTCCTAATGCAAATGGAACAATTCTTAGAGGGTGTTCCTGAGGAAATAGAAAGATACATCCTAGATGGGAAGCCCAAAACAGTAATCGAGGCAAGAGAGATTGGAGCCAGATGGGTGGAGGTGGCAGAGAAGAAGAAAACTGGTCGCAGTTGGAGCGGAGACCAGAAGGTACAACCCCAGACCACACCCTATTACCGGGGGCCGGCCAAAGCCCCACCTACCTCCCAAAGAACCGTCCAGACCCCTTATCGTCCCACCACTCCATTCTCCAGCAACCCACCTTGCCCCAGTGACCCGTCCAGGTTGGTTGTAGAAAGAGGACTTTTATACAAGGAAACTCTTTCTGGTGGACACCAGGAAGACTGGCATCCTCAGAGAAAGTTGGTAGTTCCAACTAAATACCGGGCCAGGCTCTTGAGCTTAGCCCACAATCACCCTAGTGGCCATGCTGGGGTGAACAGGACCAAAGACCATTTGGGGGGGTCATTCCACTGGGAGGGAATGGGCAAGGATGTTTCTACCTATGTCCGGTCTTGTGAAGTATGCCAAAGAGTGGGAAAACCCCAAGACCAGGTCAAAGCCCCTCTCCAGCCACTCCCATCATTGAAGTTCCATTTCAGCGAGTAGCTGTGGATATTCTGGGTCCTTTTCCAAAAAAGACACCCAGAGGAAAGCAGTACATACTGACTTTCATGGATTTTGCCACTCGATGGCTGGAAGCAGTAGCTCTAAGCAACACCAGGGCTAAAAGTGTGTGTCAGGCACTAGCAGACATTTTTGCCAGGGTAGGTTGGCCCTCCGACATCCTCACAGATGCAGGGACTAATTTCCTGTCAGGAACTATGGAAAACCTTTGGGAAGCTCATGGGGTAAATCACTTGGTTGCCACTCCTTACCATCATCAAACAAATGGCATGGTGGAGAAGTTTAACGGAACTTTGGCAGCCATGATACATAAATTTGTAAATGAGCACTCCAATGATTGGGACCTAGTGCTGCAGCAGTTGCTCTTTGCCTACAGAGCTGTACCACATCCCAGTTTAGGGTTTTCCCCATTTGAACTTGTATATGGCCGTGAGGTTAAGGGGCCATTGCAGTTGGTGAAGCAGCAATGGGAGGGATTTATACCTTCTCCAGGAACTAAAATTCTGGACTTTGTAACCAACCTACAAAACACCCTCCGAACCTCTTTAGCCCTTGCTAAAGAAAACTTGCATAATGACAGGTTTCAGAGAAGCAGCCGTGTTGGTCTGTATTCGCAAAAAGAAAAGGAGTACTTGTGACAGCTTAGAGACTAACCAATTTATTTGAGCATAAGATTTTGTGAGCTACAGCTCACTTCATCAGATGCATAAAAGTGGAAAATGCAGTGAGGATGTTTTTATACACACAGACCATGAAAAAATGGGTGTTTATCACTTCAAAAGGTTTTCTCCCTCCACCCCACTCTCCTGCTGGTAATAGCTTATCTAAAGTGATCACTCTCCTTACAATGTGTATGATAATCAAGGTGGGCCATTTCCAGCACAAATCCAGGTTTTCTCTCCCCCCCACCCCACTCTCCTGCTCTCTTTTCTCTCCCCCCACCCCACTCTCCTGCTGGTCACGCGATTACAGACATGAAAGTTGCAATATTACAACAGAAAAACTTCAAAACCAGAGTCCAGCGAGAGACTGCTGAATTGGAATTAATTTGCAAATTGGATACAATTAACTTCGGCTTGAATAGAGACTGGGAGTGGCTAAGTCATTATGCAAGGTAACCTATTTCCCCTTGTTTTTTCCTACCCCCCCCCATTCCTCAGACGTTCTTGCTAAACCCTGGATTTGTGCTGGAAATGGCCCACCTTGATTATCATACACATTGTAAGGAGAGTGATCACTTTAGATAAGCTATTACCAGCAGGAGAGTGGGGTGGAGGAAGAAAACCTTCTGAAGTGATAAACACCCATTTTTTCATGGTCTGTGTGTATAAAAACATCCTCATTGCATTTTCCACTTTTATGCATCCGATGAAGTGAGCTGTAGCTCACGAAAGCTTATGCTCAAATAAATTGGTGAGTCTCTAAGGTGCCACAAGTCCTCCTTTTCTTTTTGTGAATACAGACTAACATGGCTGCTACTCTGAAACCTTAAATAAATTTCTTCATCTCTGCTATGTATCTGAATCTTAAGAATTGAACTCATGTCTGTACGTATATTGATCTTTTAACCAATACACTCTCTTTTCTCTTTTAATAAATTTTAGTTCAGTTAATAAGAATTGGCTATAAGCCTATATTTTGGGTAAGATCTATGTTATAATTTGACCTGGGCATGTGCCTGGTCCTTTGGGATCAGAAGAACCTTTTATTTTATATGATGAAATAAGATTTTCAGTAATCATCATCATATTTTGACATGGGTACCTGGATGGAGGCCTGAGGCTGGGCACTTGAAGGAAACTGCATGGTTTGAATTTCTGAGTAACTAATGAGGTAATATAGAAGCTGTTTTGTGCTGGCTTGGTAAATCTAAATATTGGAATATCCACCAGATTTTGGAGTTTGTCCACCCTGTTCTCTTTACAGTTCAACCTAATTGGGTGACCTCAGCTGGCTCCCACAGGGCACACCTTGTCACACCTCCTCTCCATAGAGGGGAGGAGACACAAAGACACAGGGGTCTGCTAAATGGGGCAAAGGGGAAAAAAGGGTAGGGGTGGATGTGGGTTTACATGTTGTCATAAATATAAAGGGAAGGGTAAACCCCTTTTATATCCCTCCTGGCCAGAGGAAAAATCCTCTCACCTATAAATGGTTAAGAAGCTAAAGGTAACCTCATTGGCACCTGACCAAAATGACCAATGAGGAGACAAGATACTTTCAAAAGCTGGGAGGAGGGAGAAAAACAAAGGGTCTGGTGCTGTCTGTATGCTGCTTTTGCCGGGGACAGAACAGGAATGGAGTCTTAGAACTTTTAGTAAGTAATCTAGTTAGGTATATGTTAGATTATGATTTCTTTAAATGGCTGAGAAAAGAGCTGTGTTGAATAGAATGACTGTCCCTGTCTGTGTGTCTTTTTTGTAACTTAAGGTTTTGCCTACAGGGATTCTCTATGTTTTGAATCTAATTACCCTGTAAGGTATCTACCATCCTGATTTTACAGAGGTGATTCCTTTACCTCTATTAAAAGTCTTCTTGTATGGAAATTGAATGCTTTTTTATTGTTCTAAGATACAAGGGTTTGGGTCTGTGGTCACCAATGCAAATTGGTGAGGATTTTTACCAAATCTTCCCCAGGAAGTGGGGTGCAAGGGTTGGGAGGATTTTGGGGGGGAAAGATGTGTCCAAACTACGTTTCCTAGTAAACCCAGTTAAAGTTTGGTGGTGGCAGTGGAAATTCCAAGGGCAAAGGGTAAAATTAATTTGTACCTTGGGGAAGTTTTAACCTAAGCTGCTAAAAGTAAGCTTAGGAGGTTTTCATGCAGGTCCCCACATCTGTACCCTAGAGTTCAGAGTGAGGGAGGAACCTTGACACATGTTTAAAACAGGTTTGTGGGGGGACATGACCAGACAACCCCAGCTAATGAACACTGGTGCAAGGGAATCAATGAACACCAACCAGAGGAATTCTGCCCAGATATGAGAATGTGCGAGCCTCAGGAAACAGGCCTCACAAGTGCAGAAAGACGCCCCTTGACTAAGCTTCCTCCTCCTGGACTTAGGTGTTCAGCTTGGCCAGTGTCAAGAGGAGATGCACAAGGTCCCAGAATTTGACGAGGCCCAGGAAAAGGTGTCCAACGATAAAAATGTGAGGAGAAAAGTTCAGACAGAAGCTCAGAAAGAAGCAGAAGAGGGGCTGCAACCTGGCACAGCGGCGACAGATATGCACCAGTCTCTTTCTCACCCATGTCCCCATGTAGGAGGCACCAGTGGATGTCCCCAACAGCCTAGGAAACAAGGGGGAGTACAGGCTTGTACACGAGGGACACTTGCACTCAGACAGAGGCAGCAGCTCCTGTGCTTGCTGTCTGTGTAGGACATGAGATGAGCAAGGTCCCAGACTGTATGCAGCAAGATCATGTACAGATATGGGTCACATCTTGTTCCCTGTTCACAGCCCCAGCAAATGAGCATCTTGCAAGGCTGTTTCACAGGGTTCAGCAGGTTGATCTGACGATATAGCTGCTATGGTTTGGTCCAACCCCAAGGAGTGGCTTTTGCTGGCTGGGGGATCCATATGCTTGGACCAGTGCATGAGGAAGCAAATCACTGTCCATGTCCCTCTCCCTCTCCTTCCAATCCCAAGTCTCCTGGTCACCAGGGCAGCTGAAAGAAGCAAGGTCTGGGGACACCTTGAGTGAGGTCCTCACTGTCAGGGTCAGCTGCACCTCCGTCCCTTTCCTGGTCTTTCTGAGAGCACCCGTCAGGTCTCAGGCCTGGTGTCTTCACCATTCCCAGGGTGGAAGCCCATTGTTCTCCCACTCGCAGGCTGAGCCCTGGGCTGCAAAATCATTCTGACCCTGAAGGCCTGACTGAGTTTGGGCCCCTGCACTTGATCCTCTTCGGGAGTCTGTGACAAAGCGTAACTCACACACCTCTTGGGGGTGGGGTTCTGTCCCATCTAGTGGCACCGAGACCACTTAGAGAGAGAGAGAGAAAATGAGTCTGCTCGACAGCCTGAGCTATCCACCAGTTGGCTTCTAGCTCCTGCGGTAGAGGCTTATGCACTAAGCTCCAGATGTCCCTTGTTCAATCCCCCCCGCTGACCACCCGGTATCTGTCAGCATTACAAGTGGGGGCTTGTCCAGGATTTCGACTGGGAAGACTCTGAAGCTCAGGAGGTTCCTCAGCTAGGGGATGTATGTAACCCACTCACCTCCTGGGTGTGGTGTTTTGTCCCATCTAGTGGCACCGAGATCGCTTACGGAGAAAGTTAAATGAGTCTGCTCTGGAACCTTAGCTACCAGTCAGCTAGCTTTTAGCTCATATGGTAGAGGCTCATGCACTAAGCTCCAGAGGTCCCCGGTTCAAGCCCGCCCGCTGATGACTAGGGTCTGTCAGCATTACCCAAGCATAGAGTGATACAATAACCCTGCTTAAAGCAAAAGTATTGCTTAGGTCATAGGAGCAAAGCTTTAGAGAGAGAAAGGATTTTAAAACAACAAAAGGTCTACACATGTGTATCCTACCTAGAGTCCTGTCAGGCCCAGCTTCCCATCACCCCTAACCTCTGGGCCTGGAGGTCAGTCTGTTCCCCTTAATTGTCTCCCTTGCTGCTTGAGAGAGTTTGTGTCTTTTAACATTTAGTGAGGCTCTCTGTTCTCCTGTGTTCATAGGGTTGGGCCCTTCCCTTTGCAAGCTACTCTGCAGGACAGCCTCTTCTTGAATTAACCCTACATATTCATACAGCAAATCCCCTTACAATGACAGGACAAATGGAACATTAGCATTCACAGTCACAGTCAACTCCAACTCCATCACATATCTCCTTCCTTTAGATCGTACTGGATGGGCATGTTCACAGGCAGGCATAAGAGGCTTCCATGTGCGCTCTCGTGCTAGCGTTACCCCAGAACTTCTAGGTCTGAAGTTGGGACCCAAATCTGCCACTTCTTCCTATTCAGCTTCTAGGTAGTGAGTAGGGTGATGATCCCTCATTCCTTAGCATCCCAAACACCAAGGCTGTATGCTGGGGTCGCCTTTCTCCCCCAAAGGACAGGTAATAGCATCTGTAATATCATCTAAAAGAATGTCAAGGAGTTTCCCCTGTTAAAAACTCTGTACAGCTAAAGGGATTAAGGAATATTGGTCAAATGAAAGCCTATTTACTTCTCTACAGACTTAAAACAGCAGGGCTGATCAAACAGCTCAGGGATCTAGCTACACAGCCCTCCCCAAGACACAAACAAACAACAAAGAGACCAAACAGACAATGCCTCAAGTGCCTTGACCACTAAGCACAGAATCGAAAGTTACTCCTCCAAAAGGCCCAGTAGCCTCTCCTGGTTGTGTAGAGAATGACAAGTATTTTCAAATAGGAGGACTTGTGGCACCTTAAAGACTAACCAATTTATCTGAGCATAAGCTTTTGTGAGCTACAGCTCACTTCATCGGATGCATTCAGTGGAAAATACAGTGAGGAGATTTATATACACAAAGAACATGAAACAGTGGGTGTTTCCATACACACTGTAACAAGAGTGATCAGGTAAGGTGAGCTATTAACAGCAGGAGAGCTGGGGGGGGGGGGGGGGAGGGGAGAAAACCTTTAGTAGTGATAACCAAGGTGGGCCATTTCCAGCAGTTAACAAGAACGTCTGAGGAACAGCGGGGGCGGGGGGAGGAATAACATGGGGAAATAGTTTTATTTTGTGTAATGACCCATCCACTCCCAGTCTTTATTCAAGCCTAAGTTAATTGTATCCAGTTAGCAAATTAATTCCAATGCAGCAGTCTCTCATTGAAGTCTGTTTCTGAAGTTTTTTTGTTGAAGAATTGCCACTTTTAGGTCTGTAATCGAGTGACCAAAGAGATTGAAGTGTTCTCTGAATGGTTTTTGAATGTTATAATTCTTGATGTCTGTTTTGTGTCCATTTATTCTTTTACATAGTGACTGTCCAGTTTGTCCAATGTACATGGCAGAGGGGCATTGCTGGCACACGATGGCATATATCACATTGGTAGATGTGCAGGTGAACGAGCCTCTGATAGTGTGGCTGATGTGATTAGGCCCTGTGATGGTGTCCCCTGAATAGATATGTGGACACAGTTGGCAATGGGCTTTGTTGCAAGGATAGGTTCCTGGGTTAGTGGTTCTGTTGTGTGGTGTGTGGTTGTTGGTAAATATTTTCTTCAGGCTGGGGGGCTGTCTGTAAGCAAGGACTGGCCTGTCTCCCAAGGTCTGTGAGTGTGATGGGTCATCCTTCAGGATAGGTTGTAGATCCTTGATGATGCATTGGAGAGGTTTTCGTTGGGGGCTGAAGGTGAGGGCTAGTGGCGTTCTGTTATTTTCTTTGTTGGGCCTGTCCTGTAGTAGGCAAATTCTGGGTACTCTTCTGGCTCTGTCAATCTGTTTCTTCACTTCAGCAGGTGGGTATTGTAGTTGTAAGAATGCTTGATAGAGATCTTGTAGGTGTTTGTCTCTATCTGAGGAGTTGGAGCAAATGTGGTTGTATCGTAGAGCTTGGCTGTAGACAATGGATCGTGTTGTGTGGTCTGGATGAAAGCTGGAGGCATGTAGGTAGGAATAGCGGTCAGTAGGTTTCCAGTATAGGGTGGTGTTTATATGACCATTGCTTATTAGCACCGTAGTGTCCAGGAAATGGATCTCTTGTGTGGACTGGTCCAGGCTGTGGTTGATGGTGGGATGGAAATTGTTGAAATCATGGTGGAATTCCTCCAGGGCTTCTTTTCCATGGGTCCAGATGATGAAGATGTCATCAATGTAGCGCAAGTAGAGTAGGGGCATTAGCTGACTTGTTCTAAGTCAGTCGTAAAAATGTTGGCATACTGTGGGGCTATGCGGGTACCCATGGCAGTGCCGCTGATTTGAAGGTATACATTGTCCCCAAATATGAAATAGTTATGGGTGAGGATGAAGTCACAAAGTTCAGCCACCAGGTTTGCAGTGACATTATCAGGAATACTGTTCCTGATGGCATGTAGTCCATCTTTGTGTGGAATGTTGGTGTAGAGGGCTTCTACATCCATAGTGGCTAGGATGAAGTGGCAATTCTTCAACAAAAAAACTTCAAAAACAGACTCCAACGAGAGACTGCTGAATTGGAATTAATTTGCAAACTGGATATAATTAACTTCGGCTTGAATAAAGACTGGGAGTGGATGGGTCATTACACAAAGTAAAACTATTTCCCCATGTTTATTCTCCCCCGCCCTCCGCTGTTCCTCAGATGTTCTTGTCAGCTGCTGGAAATGTCCCACCTTGATTATCACTACAAAAGGTTCCCCCACCCATGCCCGCTCTCCTGCTGCTAACAGCTCACCTTACCTGATCACTCTCGTTACAGTGTGTATGGTAACACCCATTGTTTCATGTTCTCTGTGTATAGAAATCTCCCCACTGTATTTTCCACAGAATGCATCTGATGAAGTGAGCTGTAGCTCACGAAAGCTCATGCTCAAATAAATTTGTTAGTCTCTAAGGTGCCACAAGTCCTCCTTTTCTTTTTGCAGATACAGACTAACGCGGCTGCTACTCTGAAACCTAGTATTTTTGTGTGCTAGTTAGAGTAGCAACTAGGGGACCCATTGTGCTAAGTGCTGTGGATACGTCTATAGTAAAATACAATCCCTGCCCTGAAGAGCTCACAGAATAATTTTGAGGCAAGATGTGACAAGTGGGTTTAAGCCAACAATAGACGAGAGAGCAGGGAGGGCCAGAATATCAGCGATGAACTCTTGTAATTAAACAGGTGAGCTAGTGCCCAACTTGATGAGACTTTTGTCTTATAATATAATGGATTGAGAGCTGGATTGTGGCACAGCCCAGGACTGGGGTACTGAAGAGATTCACAGGTCAGAGGGCACATGGAACCCTTCAGTCCACTGTGTGGAAGCTGCTATACACCTTCCTGGGGTCTGACATATTCTTCCCTGTGGATCTGAACAGGCCATGGAGGTGGGGGAGCAGGGGCAGAGCAATAGCTCTGTCTACTCTTTTTCCTTCCCCTCCTCTTCTGGGGTGCCAGGGCCCTGCAGGGGAGCATCACAGCAGCAGCCGGGTGGGCCCCTGACCTCAGGGGCAGCAATTTTGGCTGGCACTTATGTGGGCTAGTCTTCAGTGAGCTGTTTTCATGTCAGCATGTGCAAGATACATTTTCACTGTGATATTGAGGTGGGATTCTTCAGCTCTCTAAACCTCCTTAATACTTGCAAATTCTTCTGATTTCAGGACAGAGCTAATTAGTCACAGAAATGCAGGAATGAGTGAACTTTGAATGGCCCATCCACAGCTTTATTGTGAATATTGACAAATCCCATGCGATTATTAAAACACACTTCTCCTCATACATCTTCCCACTGAAAACAGATGTAAACGTTAACCATGTAGCTATAGCCAAATTCTGCTCTCAGTTACTCCACTATAAATGGAGTTACAGACACTAAACACAAGCAAAAACTACAGTTAGTGACAGTTAAAGCTGCATCACAATGCACTTGACACACACAACACCTAGAAAGCATGGAGAAAGGAAGCTGAGGGAAAAGTCTCCTGCATTCTTTGCCACCTTCATATTGCCTACAGCACTGTTAATTACACGTTCCAACACTCCTATAAAGCTTTCACTTCAGTGTCCCACAGATAACAAAAAATAATGCACATTCCCAACATATCCTCCCATGCCCTCGCTCTTTGTGAGGTTTCTTCTCACCCGTGGATCTGTAATGTTAAATGCAGTGGGTTCAGCTTGGTGCGCTTATTTGCAGCTATCAGGAAACCTTATTTTCCCCCCTCAAAAACAGAAGAAGTGACACAGATAAAACACAAGTGA
The DNA here is from genome assembly GCF_965140285.1 of Lepidochelys kempii. Taxonomy (NCBI): domain Eukaryota; kingdom Metazoa; phylum Chordata; order Testudines; family Cheloniidae; genus Lepidochelys; species Lepidochelys kempii. The sequence goes on along the minus strand of NC_136381.1, from coordinate 269,277,255 downwards.
TTCCCAACCATATGTTTTTTCATTAACTGGTAAACCAAATCCCATCCATTTTTAGAAAGTAATGTTAGTATCAGAGAAAACTAACGCCAAGGCGAGACACTGCCTTGCTCAATTTGTCAAATGAGTAGGTGTAAGTCCTTCTTATAAAAACAATAACCTCCTAACTCCATTCTGAGCAACTGCAAATTCAACCTCCTCTTCCACTGTAACCTGCCGGTTTTCATTTTTCCCTGAGCAGCCCAGAATGACCAGGTGTGTTTACGTGTTCGTGCCAACTGAAATCTGTAACACCGTCTTACCTATAGAATCACAACCAGGTTGCCCATAGCACAACCTCTGCCGCTGTGTACCGAGAGAACAACATGTCCCCTCTAACATCAAAAGGAGTTCTCCGAAAATCCTCTCTCTCTCTCTAACTGGCACTTCACTTACCAGTTACACAAACTCATTTCAAACATGGTAAGCAAACTTAACGTAAATATATCACCTGTGGGCTTCGGTCTCACTTACAGAACACTCGATTACTCTTCCTCCAGTGTCTGCAGCTGTCAAGGTTCCTTCCCCACTCTGAACTCCAGGGTACAAATGTGGGGACCTGCATGAAAACCTCCTAAGCTTACTTTTACCAGCTTAGGTTAAAACTTCCCCAAGGTACAAATTATTTTACCCTTTGCCCTTGGATTTCCACTGCCACCACCAAACTTTATCTGGGTTCCTGAGAAAACGTAGTTTGGACACGTCTTTCCCCCCAAAATCATCCCAACCCTTGCACCCCACTTCCTGGGGAAGGTTTGGTAAAAATCCTCACCAATTTGCATAGGTGACCACAGACCAAAACCCTTGGATCTTAGAACAATGAAAAAGCATTCAGTTTTCTTACAAGAAGACTTTTAATAGAAGTAAAAAGGAATCACCTCTGTAAAATCAGGATGGTAGATACCTTACAGGGTAATTAGATTCAAAACATAGAGAATCCCTCTGGACAAAACCTTAAGCTATAAAAAGGACACACAGACAGGAATATTCATTCTATTCAGCACAGCTATTTTCTCAGCCATTTAAAGAAATCATAATCTAACACAGACCTAGCTAGATTACTTACTAAGTTCTAAGACTCCATTCCTGTTCTGTCCCTGGCAAAAGCAGCATACAGACACAGACCCTTTGTTTTTCTCCCTCCTCCCAACTTTTGAAAATATCTTGTCTCCTCATTGGTCATTTTGCTCAGATGCCAGCGAGGTTACCTTTAGCTTCTTAACCCTTTACAGGTGAGAGGATTTTTCCTCTGGCCAGGAGGGATTTTAAAGGGGTTTACCCTTCCCTTTATATTTATGACACACCCCCCAAATCTCAGCTAGGGTGAAACCCTGGCTGGGATTTCTTCCTGGAGCTCTAGGAAAAGACAGAGTTAATAAGACACATGCACCTCTAAATATACTACCAATTACATAAAGACTAACAATATTTTCCACATCTCAAGGATGATTTTAACCAGTTGATTCTGGGAAACTTTCACGGGAGAGTGCATCAGCCACTTTGTTAGAAGCTCCTGAGATGTGTTGGATGTGGAAATCAAAATCTTGGAGAGCTAAACTTCACCGAAGAAGTTTTTTGTTAGTTTCCTTGACGGTGTGAAGCCACTTCAGTGCAGCATGGTCGGTTTGCAGGTGGAAACGCCGTCCCCAAACATATGGGCGTAGCTTTTCCAGAGCGTAGACAATGGCGTAACATTCTTTTTCAGTGACTGACCAGTTGCTTTCCCTCTCAGACAGTTTTTTGCTGAGAAACACTACAGGGTGGAATTCTTGATCAGGTCCTTTCTGCATTAAAACTGCTCCCACACCACGCTCGGACGCATCTGTGGTTATTAGGAACAGTTTGTCAAAGTCTGGGACCCTTAGTACAGGGTCAGACATGAGTGTCGCTTTAAGCTGGTTAGAGGCCTTCTGAAACTCTTCGGTCCACTGAACGGCATTTGGCTGTTTCCTTTTGGTTAGGTCTGTCAGTGGGGCGGCGATTTGGCTGTATTGCGGTACAAATCATCTGTAATAACCGGCCAAGTCTAAGAAGGATTGAACCTGTTTCTTTGACTTTGGGACAGGCCACTTTTGGATAGCATCCACTTTGGCCTGTAGGGGGCTGATAGTTCCTTGACCCACCTGGTGTCCAAGGGAAGTCACTCTGTTTAGGCCTATTTGACAATTCTTAGCCTTAACAGTTAGTCCTGCCTCCCTTATGCGCTCAAAGACTTTTTGTAGATGTTCCAGGTGTTCTGCCCAGGAATCTGAAAATATGGACACTTCGTCAAGGTAGGAGACTGCATATTCTCCTAATCCCGCTAGGAGACTATCTACAAGTCTTTGGAAGGTGGCGGGTGCATTTCGCAGCCCGAAAGGGAGTACATTAAATTCATACAGCCTGACATGTGTGGTGAACGCTGACCTTTCCTTGGCGGATTCATCTAGCGGTACCTGCCAGTACCCCTTGGTTAAGTCCAAGGTAGAGATGAACTGGACCCGTCCCAGTTTCTCTAATAGTTCATCTGTGCGGGGCATTGAATAGTTGTCTGGGCGAGTTACAGCATTTAGCTTATGGTAGTCCATGCAAAAACGTATCTCCCCATCTGGTTTGGGAACTAGAACCACTGGAGATGCCCATGCACTTCCAGAGGGGCGGATTTCACCCATCTGTAACATATCCTGGATCTCCCGGTCTATAGCCGTTTTAGCTTGAGGAGACACCCGGTAAGGTTGGACTTTAATTGGGTGAGCATTACCTGTGTCAATGGAGTGATATGCCCGTTCAGTCAGTCCTGGGGTGGCTGAGAACATCGGCATGTAGTTAGTGCACAGCTCCTTGATCTGCTGTCACTGCATACGCCCACGGGTCATGGAGAGGTTCACCTCTTCCACACCACCAGCACTTTTCCCTTCGTAGTAGACATCTTCAAGCCACTCAGTGTCGTCTCCTCGCTGGGCTGTAAACTGACAAACCTTTAATTCTCTGGAATAAAAGGGCTTTAGAGAATTAATATGGTACACCTTAGGCTTTCAGTTGAAGGTGGGGAATGCTATGAGATAATTAACGGCTCCCAGGCACTCCTGGACCGTGAATTGCCCTTCCCACGATGCTTCCATTTTATGGGCCTGGAGCGCCTTTAAGACCATGACCTGGTCCCCTACTTTGAAGGAGCGCTCTCTGGCATGTTTATCATACCAGGCTTTTTGTTCTTTTTGAGCATCCTGTAAGTTTTCTTTAGCAAGGGCTAAAGAGGTTCGGAGGGTGTTTTGTAGGTTGGTTACAAAGTCCAGAATGTTAGTTCCTGGAGAAGGTGTAAATCCCTCCCATTGCTGCTTCACCAACTGTAATGGCCCCTTAACCTCACGGCCATATAAAATTTCAAATGGGGAAAACCCTAACCTGGGATGTGGTACAGCTCTGTAGGCAAAGAGCAACTGCTGCAACATTAGGTCCCAATCATTGGAGTGCTCATTTACAAATTTATGTATCATGGCCCCCAAAGTCCCATTAAACTTTTCCAGCATGCCATTTGTGTGATGGTGGTAAGGAATGGCAACCAAGTGATTTACCCCATAAGCTTCCCAAAGGTTTTCCATAGTTCCTGCCAGGAAATTAGTCCCTGCATCTGTGAGGATGTCGGAGGGCCAACCTACCCTGGCAAAAATGTCTGCTAGTGCCTGACACACACTTTTAGCCCTGGTGTTGCTTAGAGCTACTGCTTCCAGCCATCAGGTGGCAAAATCCATGAAAGTCAGTATGTACTGCTCTCCTCTGGGTGTCTTTTTCAGAAAAGGACCCAGAATATCCACAGCTACTCGCTGAAATGGAACTTCAATGATGGGGAGTGGCTGGACATAGGTAGAAACATCCTTGCCCATTCCCTCCCAGTGGAATGACCCCCCTAAATGGTCTTTAGTCCTGTTCACCCCAGCATGGCCACTAGGGTGATCGTGGGCTAAGCTCAAGAGCTTGGCCCAGTATTTAGTTGGAACTACCTACTGTCTCTGAGGATGCCAGTCTTCCTGGTGTCCACCAGAAAGAGTTTCCTTAGAATCATAGAATCATAGAATATCAGGGTTGGAAGGGACCTCAGGAGGTCATCTGCTGGGAATGCCCTGACTTATACAGCCCAAATTGCCGTTAGCCTTCTTGGCAACGAGGGCACACTGTTGACTCATATCCAGCTTCTTGTCCACTGTCACCCCTAGGTCCTTTTCCGCAGAACTGCTGCCTAGCCATTCGGTCCCTAGTCTGTAGCTGTGCATTGGGTTCTTCCGTCCTAAGTGCAGGACCCTGCACTTATCCTTATTGAACCTCATCAGATTTCTTTTGGCCCAATCCTCCAAATTGTCTAGGTCCCTTTGTATCCTATCCCTGCCCTCCAGCGTATCTACCACTCCTCCCAGTTTAGTATCATCTGCAAATTTTCTGAGAGTGCAATCCACACCATCCTCCAGATCATTTATGAAGATATTGAACAAAACTGGCCCCAGGACCGACCCTGGGGCACTCCACTTGACTCCGGCTGCCAACTAGACATGGAGCCATTGATCACTACCCGTTGAGCCTGACAATCTAGCCAACTTTCAACCCACCTTATAGTGCATTCATCCAGCCCATACTTCTTTAGCTTGCTGACAAGAATACTGTGGGAGACCGTGTCAAAAGCTTTGCTAAAGTCAAGATACAATACATCCACTGCTTTCCCTTCATCCACAGAACCAGTAATCTCATCATAGAAGGTGATTAGATTAGTCAGGCATGACCTTCCCTTGGTGAATCCATGCTGACTGTTCCTGATCACTTTCCTCTCCTCTAAGTGCTTCAGGATTGATTCTTTGAGGACCTGCTCCATGATTTTTCGGGGGACTGAAGTGAGGCTCACTGGCCTGTAGTTCCCAGGATCCTCCTTCTTCCCTTTTTTAAAGATTGGCACTACATTAGCCTTTTTCCAGTCATCCGGGACTTCCCCCGTTCGCCACGAGTTTTCAAAGATAATGGCCAATGGCTCTGCAATCACAGCCGCCAGTTCCTTTAGCACTCTCGGATGCAACTCGTCCGGCCCCATGGACTTGTGCACATCCAGCTTTTCTAAATAGTCCCTAACCACCTCTTTCTCCACAGAGGGCTGGCCATCTGTTCCCCATGTTGTGATGCCCGGCGCAGCAGTCTGGGAGCTGACCTTGTTCGTGAAGACAGAGGCAAAAAAAGCATTGAGTACATTATCTTTTTCCACATCCTCTGTCACTAGGTTGCCTCCCTCATTCATTAAGGGGCCCACACTTTCCTTGGCTTTCTTCTTGTTGCCAACATACCTGAAGAAACCCTTCTTGTTACTCTTAACATCTCTCGCTAGCTGCAGCTCCAGGAGTGATTTGGCCCTCCTAATTTCATTCCTACATGCCCGAGCAATATTTTTATACTCTTCCCTGGTCATATGTCCAACCTTCCACTTCTTGTAAGCTTCTTTTTTATGCTTAAGATCCGCTAGGATTTCACCATTAAGCCAAGCTGGTCGCCTGCCATATTTACTATTCTTTCGACACATTGGGATGATTTGTCCCTGTAACCTCAACAGGGATTCCTTGAAATACAGCCAGCTCTCCTGGACACCTTTCCCTTTCATGTTAGTCCCCCAGGGAATCCTACCCATCCGCTCCCTGAGGGAGTCGAAGTCTGCTTTCCTGAAGTCCAGGGTCCGTATCCTGCTGCTTACCTTTCTTCCCTGTCTCAGGATCCTGAACTCAACCAACTCATGGTCACTGCCTCCCAGATTCCCATCCACTTTTGCTTCCTCCACTAATTCTTCCCGGTTTGTGAGCATCAGGTCAAGAAAAGCTCCCCCCCTAGTTGGCTCCTCTAGCACTTGCACCAGGAAATTGTCCCCTATGCTTTCCAAAAACTTCCTGGATTGTCTATGCACCGCTGTATTACTCTCCCAGCAGATATCAGGAAAATTAAAGTCACCCATGAGAACCAGTGCATGTGATCTAGTAGCTTCCGTGAGCTGCCGGAAGAAAGCCTCATCCACCTCATCCCCCTGGTCCGGTGGTCTATAGCAGATTCCCACCACTACATCACTTCTGTTGCTCACACTTCTAAACTTAATCCAGAGACACTCAGGTTTTTCTGCAGTTTCGTACCGGAGCTCTGAGCAGTCATACTGCTCCCTTACATACAGTTATACTCCCCCACCTTTTCTGCCCTGCCTGTCTTTCCTGAACAGTTTATAACCATCCATGACAGTACTCCAGTCATGTGAGTTATCCCACCAAGTCTCTGTTATTCCAATCACATCATAATTCCTTGACATCACCAGGACCTCCAGTTCTCCCTGTTTGTTTCCAAGGCTTTGTGCATTCGTATATAAGCACTTGAGATAACCTGCTGATTGCCCCTCATTCTCAGTATGAGGCAGGAGCCCTCCCCTCACAGACATTCCTGCCTGTGCTTCCTCCCGGTATCCCTCTTTCCCACTTACCTCAGGGCTTTGGTCTCCTTCCCCCGGTGAACCTAGTTTAAAGCCCTCCTCACTAGGTTAGCCAGCCTGCTCGCAAAGATGCTCTTCCCTCTCTTCATAAGGTGGAGCCCGTCTTTGCCCAGCACTCCTCCTTCATGGAACACCATCCCATGGTCAAAGAATCCAAAGCCTTCTCTCCGACACCACCTGCGTAGCCATTTGTTGACTTCCACTATTCGACGGTCCCTACCCAGGCCTTTTCCTTCCACGGGGAGGATGGACGAGAACACCACTTGCGCCTCAAACTCCTTTATCCTTCTTCCCAGAGCCACGTAGTCCACAGTGATCCGCTCAAGGTCATTCTTGGCAGTATCATTGGTGCCCACGTGGAGAAGCAGGAAGGGGTAGCGATCTGAGGGCTTGATGAGTCTCGGCAGTCTCTCCGTCACATCACGAATCTTAGCTACTGGCAAGCAGCAGACTTCTCGGTTTTCCCGGTCAGGGCGGCAGATAGATAACTCAGTCCCCCGGAGTAGAGAGTCCCCGACCACCACCACCCGCCTCCTTCTCTTGGGAGTGGTGGTCGTGGAACCCCCCATCTCAGGACAGCGCATCTCATGCCTTCCAACCAGCGGAGTCTCCTTCTGCTTTCTCCCCCCAGACATATCATCTGGTCCACTCTCCGCAATGGTACCTGTGGAGAGAACATGAAAGCGGTTAGTTACCTGTGTCCACATTGCTAGAACCCGGACATTCCCCCTTCTTCTTCTGGAGGTCACATGTTGCCAAGCTTCTTCACTGGCCTCTTGGCTCCGCTGTGCAACCTGCTCTAAATCTTTAGAGCTTTGTGCCCGTAGAAGCATATCCTGACTTTTGTCCAGAAAATCCTCCGTTTCTCATATGCAACGCAGGGACGTTATCTGTTGCTCCAGACCTTCAATCTTCTCTTCCAGTATGGAGACCAGCTTCCACTTTGTACACATAAAGTCGCTTCTGTCCCGTAGAAGAGAGACAAACATGGCACATCCAGTGTAGGTCACAACAGCTGAACCCCCCCCTTCCATATCACCTTCTTACTATGAGCTTCCTCAGAGAAGTTGGCAAGATGTAAGCCTCACTGGGCTCACTCCAGGCGAACTCCCAGGCAAACTCCTGCTGTGTTGTATAAAAGTCCTTGTATAAAAGTCCTCTTTCTGCAACAAATCTGGATTGATTAGAAGAGCTGAGAGGTGGTGGGTTGCTCTGTGCCACCATCCAAGCTCTCTGGAGGCTTTCATCTGCTTCCTGTTCGGTCTGGAACTGTTCCCTTGATGCTGGAGACATCAGTTCCTCATTGGATTGTGGACCTATGCTTGGTCCCTCTGGAAGCGATGTAGGGGATGGGGCTGTTTCCATTGACTGTGAACCGCTCTCCACTGGGACACTATGTTGGGGTTCAGACTCCGGCTGAGCCTCTTGTGTAGGGTTATGGGCTGCTGCTGGTTCAGGTTCGGTGGTGCCCTCTGGTGTTGAGGTTGCAAGTACTGGATTCAGTGCTGGCAATGGGTCTGGTGCTGGTTGTTCTCCCAGTTCCGGTTCTGGGACTGGTTCCGTCTAGGTCTCTGGGACTGGATCCACTACTGCTGTTGCAGACATTGGCCTGGGGTCTGGGTCCATCACCTCTGACCGGGTCCTGATAGAAGTTTCCGGAACAGAGCTAGGCCTCACGGCTTGTTTAGCCTGGCTGCGGGTGACCATTCCCACCCTCTTGGCCCGCTTCACATGATTGGTCAAGTCTTCCCCCAACAGCATGGGGATGGGATAATCATCATAGACTGCAAAAGTCCACGTTCCTGACCAGCCCTGGTATTGGACAGGCAACTTGGCTGTAGGCAAATTGAAAGAGTTGGACTGGAAGGGTTGAATCGTCACTTAGATCTCTGGGTTGATTAAATTGGGGTCCACTAAGGAAGCACGAATAGCTGACACTTGTGCTCTGGTGTCCCTCCATGAGGTGACCTTCTTCCCGCCCACACTCACAGTTTCCCTCCGCTCCAAGGGTATCTGGGAGGTATCTGGGCCTGCGGACCTCTGGTGTGATTCCGGTGCAATGAACTGTAATCTGTTGGGGTTCTTGGGGCAGCTGGCCTTTACATGCCCCAGCTCGTTACATTTAAAACATCATCAAGCTGACAGGTCACTGGGGCGAGGTGGGTTGCTGGAGAAGAGTGGTGGGACGATAAGGTGTCTGGAGGGTTCTTTGGGAGGTAGGTGGGGCCTTGGCCGGCCCCCAGTAATAGGGTGTGGTCTGGGGTTGTCCCTTCTGGTCTCTGCTCCAACTGCGACCAGTTTTCTTCTTCTCTGCCACCTCCACCCATCTGGCTCCAATCTCTCCTGCCTCAATTACAGTTTTGGGCTTCCCATCTAGGATGTATCTTTCTATTTCCTCAGGAACACCCTCTAAGAATTGTTCCATTTGCATTAGGAAGGGCAAATTTACTGGAGATTCAACACTTGCTCCTGATATCCAGGCATCCCAATGTTTCACAATGTGGTAGGCATGTCGGGTAAATGACACGTCTAGTTTCCACCTTAGGGCTCTGAACCTCCGATGAGAATGCTCGGGTGTTATCCCCATTCTGATTCTCGCCTTGGATTTAAACAGTTCATACTTGTTCATGTGTTCTTTAGGCATTTCAGCCGCCACCTCAGCTAAGGGTCCACTGAACTGCGGCCTCAGCTCTACCATGTATTGGTAAGTAGAAATGCTGTACCCAAGGCAGGCCCTTTCAAAGTTTTCTAAGAAGGCCTCCGTATCATCGCCTGCCTTGTAGGTGGGGAACTTTCTGGGATGGGAAGTGGTACCTGGAGAAGGATTGCTAGGCTTTGGTGGTATATTCTGCTGAGCCTTTACCTTCTCCATCTCCAGTTCATGCTTCCTCTCTTTTTCCTTCTCCTCCTCCACATGCTTCCTTGCCTCCATTTCCCTCCTGTGGGCAGCTTCCTGTACCTCCTTCTCCATCCGCATGAGTTCTATCTGTCTTTCATGTTCCTTTTGTTTTTCATCAGCCTGAAATCTGGCTAATTCCAGCTTTTGTTGAGCCGTGGAGTCTGTCATCCTAACCTCTCTGTTTTTAACTAACTTTACACCCGAGGTTTAGAAATAAGACAAACAAAACTTGGCTTGTAAAATTTTGCTGTGCTGGAATAGAATACCTATTCTCTGATAGTGATTGTCAGCCTACAGAAAAAGACAATTCCCTTTTGTCTCTGCTCTGGCCCCAAATCAAAGCAAAAAAACCTCCAGCTACTTGGAAACCTGCTTTCCAGCAGCCCAAAGGAAAAAAAAATTCCTTTTCAAATCTGTGCTCCTTGTAAAAAAAAAAAAATCAAAATCCTAAAAAAAAAAACCCTACCACATTTGTCTCCAGGCAAATGGGTAGAACAACCCCCTATTTACTTTTAGGGGGGAAAAAACCTCAGGTTTGTGAAGACTATGCATTTCCCTGCAGCAGGTTAACTACTCTGCCTCCAGGCAAAGAAAACCTGCAATTTACAAAGATAATCCCCTTTTGTCTCTGCTCTGGCCCCAAAGCAGAGAAAAAACTAGCTGCTTTCAGTTGGACCTCCTTTCCAGCAGCCCCAAAGGAAAAACAAAATATTTCCTTTTTAAAATCTGTTTTTCTGGTTCAAAAAATCTCATATTGATCTCAAAAGGATTTCAGGTTAATCCCACCACTCTGCCACCATGTCAAGATTCCTTCCCCACTCTGAACTCTAGGGTACAGATGTGGGGACCTGCATGAAAACCTCCTAAGCTTACTTTTACCAGCTTAGGTTAAAACTTCCCCAAGGTACAAACTATTTTACCCTTTGCCCTTGGAGTTCCACTGCCACCACCAGACATTTATCTGGGTTACTGGGAAAGCGTTGTTTGGAAACGTCTTTCCCCCCAAAATCATCCCAACCCTTGCACCCCACTTCCTGGGGAAGGTTTGGTAAAAATCCTCACCAATTTGCATAGGTGACCACAGACCCAAACCCTTGGATCTTGGAACAATGAAAAAGCATTCAGTTTCCATACAAAAAGACTTTTAATAGAAGTAAAAAAGAATCACCTCTGTAAAATCAGGATGGTAGATACCTTACAGGGTAATTAGATTCAAAACACAGAGAATCCCTCTAGGCAAAACCTTAAGTTACAAAAAAGACACACAGACAGGAATATTCATTCTATTCAGCACAGCTATTTTCTCAGCCATTTAAAGAAATCATAATCTAACACAGACCTAGCTAGATTACTTACTAAACGTTCTAAGACTCCATTCCTGTTCTGTCCCCAGAAAAAGCATCACACAGACAGACCCAGACCCTTTGTTTCTCTCCCTCCTCCCAGCTTTTGAAAGTATCTTGTCTCCTCATTCGTCATTTTGGTCAGGTGCCAGCGAGGTTACCTTTAGCTTCTTAACCCTTTACAGGTGAGAAGATTTTTTCCTCTGACCAGGAGGGATTTTAAAGGGGTTTGCCCTTCCCTTTATGTTTATGACAAAAGGACATTACCAAAATATTTTGTTTGAATTTTCAGGCATTTGGTGAAAGGCAAAGGAAAGGAGTCACAAAACAGCAGAAAGAGGTGGTGTTAGCATCACCTACTTTATAAGCTTTAACCTTGGGGTGAGGCCTCTCACCTGGGATATGAGAAACCTTGATTCAATTCCCCTGTGTACTAAATGTACAGAGGAAATTTAAATCTGGTTTCCAACATGGCAGGAATGTGCATGAGCCAGGGGACTTTCTCAATCTCTCTGCCTGGAGCTGTTCCAGTTTTTGAAAATAATTAAAGATTCATTGAAGAAGAGACTTGAACATGGGCCTCCCACAGCCAAAGTGAGCAGCCTAAGCACAAAGCTATAGGGTCATCCTCACAACCTTGCCTGGGTCCAATGACTATCCATTGTCATCATTACTTACTATGAATTGTCAAGTTCAAAGTCCTTTTCAACATCAGAAGGTAGGGGTGGACGGGATTCCATATACTTATAGATTCTATGGCCAGAAGGGACCATTGCAATCATCTAGTCTGACCTCCTGGATAACACAGGCCAGAGACCTTCCCTGAATTAAATGCCTGTTTCAACTAGAGCATATCTCCTAAAACTACATCCAATCTGCATTTAAAAATTGCCAGTGATGTAGAATCCACAATAACCTTCTCCAATTTGTCAACATGCTTCTTGAACTGTGGACACCAAACTGGACACAGTATTCCAACAGCAGTCGCTTGGCAGTTCTGAGTGGAGCTGGGCTCAGCGCCATGGGGTGACCGTGTCCATCCTATTTCAAGCATACATACATAACTCTCTATATCACAAAATAATATTCATTATCAGTGTGTCACCAGTTTTATCTGATATCTTACAATATACTCTTTGGATAAATATGACAGCACAGTGTTATGCAGAGAGAGTTTGTCATTCCTGGTTAGCTTTATAGTTACAGGCAGTGGAACACTTTGCCAGTGGCCACTGTGGCTCTTATAGGGTCACACCATCCTTTAATTCTTTATTAATCAAATCCCATATCAGGAACTCCATTATCTTCCCTGGGATCAATGTCGGAATGAAAGGCCTATAATTATCTGGGTTATCCTGTTTACCCATTTTAAACATTGGCATGATATTAACATTCATCCTCTCTTTTGGAATTTCCCCAGTGTTTCAAGACTTATTAAAAATCAACATTATTGATCCAGTGAGCTCTGCAGCCAGTTCTTTTAAAACTCTAGGTGGCAAATTATCTGGACCTGCTGATTTTAAAAGGTCTAACTTTAACAGCTGCTGTTTTAGCATTCTTCTCTGTTACCAATGGAATGGAAAGTATTTCATCAGCTTGTGATATGACTATGACTATATCTACCTTTCCCCCAAATACAGAAAAGAAATATTTCTTACACATTTCTGCTTTTTCTACATTACTGCTGTCAATTCTACCATTTCTACCTACTAATGGACCAATACCATTGTCAAGATTCTTTTAAAACTCTTGCATGCAAGTTATTAGGATCTGCTGATTTTAAAATGTCTAACTTTAGTATCATAGAATATCAGGGTTGGAAGGGACCTCAGGAGGTCATCTAGTCCAACCTCCTGCTCAAAGCTGGACCAATCCCCAACTAAATCATCCCAGCCTGGGCTTTGTCAAGCCTGACCTTAAAAACTTCGAAAGAAGGAGATTCCACCACCTATCTAGGTAACGGATTCCAGTGCTTCACACTCTCCTAGTGAAAAAGTTTTTCCTAATATCCAAACTAAACCTCCCCCACTGCAACTTGAGACCATTACTCCTTGTTCTGTCATCTGCTATCACTGAGAACAGTCTAGATCCATCCTCTTTGGAACCCCCTTTCAGGTAGTTGAAAGCAGCTATCAAATCCCCGCCCCCCATTCTTCTCTTCTGCAGACAAAACAATCCCAGTTCCCTCAGCCTCTCCTCATAAGTCATGTGCTCCAGCCCCCTAATCATTTTTGTTGCCCTCTGCTGGACTCTTTCAAATTTTTCCACATCCTTCGTGTAGTATGGGGCCCAAAACTGGACACAATACTCCAGATGAGGCCTCACCAATGTTGAATAGAGGGGAACAATCTCATCCCTCGATCTGCTGGGAATGCCCTGACTTATACAGCCCAAATTGCCGTTAGCCTTCTTGGCAACGAGGGCACACTGTTGACTCATATCCAGCTTCTCGTCCACTGTAACCCCTAGGTCCTTTTCTACAGAACTGCTGCCTAGTCATTCGGTCCCTACTCTGTAGCAGTACATAGGATTCTTCCGTCCTAAGTGCAGGATTCTGCACTTGTCCTTGTTGAACCTCATCAGATTTCTTTTGGCCCAATCCTCCAATTTGTCTAGGCCCCTCTGTATCCTATCCCTACCCTCCAGTGTATCTACCTCTCCCCACAGCTTAGTGTCATCTGCAAACCTGCTTAGGGTGAAGTCCACGCCATCCTCCAGATCATTAATGAAGATATTGAACAAAAACTGCCCGAGGACCAACCCTTGGGGCACTCCACTTGATATCAGCTGCCAACTAGACATGGAGCCATTGATCACTACCCGTTGAGCCTGACAATCTAGCCAGCTTTCTATCCACCTTGTACACCATTCATCCAGCCCATACTTCTTTAACTTGCTAGCAAGAATAATGTGGGAGACCGTGTCAAAAGCTTTGCTAAAGTCAAGGAACAACACGTCCACTGCTTTCCCCTCATCCACAGAGCCAGTTATCTTGTCATAGAAGGCAATTAGGTTAGTCAGGCATGACTTGCCCTTGGTGAATCCAGGCTGACTGTTCCTGATCACTTTCCTCTCCTCTAAGTGCTTCAGAATTGATTCCTTGAGGACCTGCTCCATGATTTTTCCAGGGACTGAGGTGAGGCTGACTGGCCTGTAGTTCCCCGGATCCTCCTTCTTCCCCTTTTCAAAGATTTGCACTACATTAGCCTTTTTCCAGTCGTCTGGGACCTCCCCCAGTCGCCATGAGTTTCCAAAGATAATGGCCAATGGCTCTGCAATCACATCCGCCGACTCCTTTAGCACCCTCAGATGCAGCGCAGTCGGCCCCATGGACTTGTGCTCGTCCATTTTTTCTAAATAGTCCCTAACCACTTCTTTCTCCACAGAGGGTTGGTCACCTCCTCCCCATGCTGTGCTGCCCAGTGCAGTAGTCTGGGAGCTGACCTTGTTCGTGAAGACAGAGGCAAAAAAAGCAGTGAGTACATTAGCTTTTTCCACATCCTCTGTCACTAGGTTGCCTCTCTCATTCAGTAAGGGGCCCACACTTTCCTTGACTTTCTTCTTGTTGCTAACATACCTGAAGAAACCCTTCTTGTTACTCTTCACATCTCTTGCTACCTCCAACTCCAGGTGTGATTTGGCCTTCCTGATTTCACTCCTGCATGCCCAAGCAATCTTTTTATACTCTTCCCTGGTCATATGTCCAATCTTCCACTTCTTGTAAGCTTCTTTTTTGTGTTTAAGCTCAGCCGTTAAGATCAGAAGTTGCTGTTTAACAGCCTCCTGAGTTACTGGTGAAATAGAAAGAGTGTTATCATATGATCTGACTACATCATCTGGTTTTTTTTGTAAATACAAAACAGAAATACTTCTTGAACAATTCCGCCTTTTGTGCATTATTATTGAGAATTCTACCATTTCCATTTAGAAGAAAGAGAAGAATTTCTATGCATTGCTATTCATTGGCATCAACATCTCCATTTTTCCATTTGTTATTGTGACAGGTTCCGTCACAGAGACCCCCTTGGGACAGTTACCTGATGTGCTGAAGTTACCTCTGAGCCCATTTTCCCTGCCAGTCTGGGACTCCAGAACCCTGCCTTGTTGAGCCAGACATGCTAGCCTGCTGCAACACAGACCCAGGGTCTGAACCATGCCCCCAGAGCTGCAGATTTTAACTAAAAACAGCTCAGCAGGTAACCTTTCTTCAACATCCAGACACCCATCTCCCAATGGGATCCAAACCCCAAATAAATCCGTTTTACTCTGTATAAAGATTATACAGGGTAAACTCATAAATTGTTCACCCTCTATAACACTGATAGAGAGATATGCACAGCTGTTTGCTCCCCCAGATATCAATCACTTACCATTGAAGTCAATGGTAAATGGGACAAAATACAACATGGTTTTACAAAAGGTAGATCGTGCCAAACCAACCTGATTTCCTTCTTTGAGAGAGTAACAGATTTTTTAGATAAAGGAAACGCAGTGGATCTAATTTATTTAGATTTTAGTAAGGCGTTTGATACTGTGCCACATGGGGAATTATTAGTTAAATTGGATAAGATGGGCATCAATAGGAAAATTGAAAGGTGGATAGGGAATTGGTTAAAGGGGAGACTACAACGGGTCCTACTGAAAGGTGAACTGTCAAGTTGGAGGGAGGTTACCAGTGGAGTTCCTCAAGGATCAGTTTTGGGACCAATCTTATTTAATCTTTTTATTACTGACCTGGGCACAAAAAGTGGGAGTGTGCTAATAAAGTTTGCAGATGATACAAAGCTGGGAGGTATTGCTAATTTAGAGAAGGACAGGGATACCCTACAGGAGGATCTGGATGACCTTGTAAACTGGAGTAATAGGAATAGGATGAAATTTAATAGTGAGAAGTGTAAGGTCATGCATTTAGGGATTAATAACAAGAATTTTAGTTATAAGCTAGGGACGCATCAACTAGAAGTAACGGAGGAGGAAAAGGACCTTGGAGTATTGGTTGATCATAGGTTGACTATGAGCTGCCAATGTGATATGGCTGTGAAAAAAGCTAATGTCGTCTTGGGATGCATCAGGAGAGGTATTTCCAGTAGGGATAAGGAGGTTTTAGTACCGTTATATAAGGCACTGGTGAGACCTCACCTGGAATACTGTGTGCAGTTCTGGTCTCCCATGTTTAAGAAGGATGAATTCAAACTGGAACAGGTACAGAGAAGGGCTACTAGGATGATCCGAGGAATGGAAAACTTGTCTTATGAAAGGAGACTCAGGGAGCTTGGCTTGTTTAGCCTAACTAAAAGAAGGTTGAGGGGAGATATGATTGCTCTCTATAAATATATCAGAGGGATAAATACCAGAGAGGGAGAGGAATTATTTAAACTCAGTACCAATGTGGACACAAGAACAAATGGATATAAACTGGCCACTAGGAAATTTAGATTAGAAATTAGACGAAGGTTTCTAACCATCAGAGGAGTGAAGTTTTGGAATAGCCTTCCGAGGGAAGTAGTGGGGGCAAAAGATCTATCTTGCTTTAAGATTAAACTCGATAAGTTTATGGAGGAGATGGTATGATGGGATAACATGGTTTTGGTAATTAAATATTCATGGTAAATAGGCCCAATGGCCTGTGATGGGTTTTTAGATGGGGTAAGATCCAAGTTACCCGGGAAAGAATTTTCTGTAGTATCTGGCTGATGAATCTTGCCCATATGCTCAGGGTTTAGCTGATCGCCATATTTGGGGTCGGGAAGGAATTTTCCTCCAGGGCAGATTGGAAGGCCCTGGAGGTTTTTCGCCTTCCTCTGTAGCATGGGGCACGGGTCACTTGCTGGAGGATTCTCTGCTCCTTGAGGTCTTCAAACTACAATTTGAGGACTTCAATAGCACAGATATAGGTGTGAGGTCTTTTTTAGGAGTGGTGGGTGAAGTTCTGTGGCCTGCATTGTGCAGGAGGTCAGACTAGATGATCATAATGGTCCCTTCTGACCTAAATATCTATGAATCTATGAATCTATGAATCTATACTCTGGGTTAATTAATAAACAAAAGTGATTTTATTAAGTATAAAAAGTAGGATTTAAGTAGTTCCAAGTAATAACAGACAGAACAAAGTAATTTACCAAGCAAAATAAAACAAATTTGCAAGTCTAAGCTTAATACGTTAAGAAACTGAATACAGGGAAATCTCACCCTCAGAGATGTTCCAATAAGCTTCTTTCACAGACTGGACTCCTTCCTAGTCTGGGCCCAATCCTGTCCCCGGTACAGTTCTTGTTAGCTCCAGCTCAGGTGGTAACTAGGTGATTTCTCATGACTTGCAGCCCCCTTTGTTCTGTTCCACCCCCTTTTATAGCTTTGGCCCAAGGTTGGAATCTTTTGTCTCTCTGGGTCCCCATGCCTCCTTCTAAATGGAAAAGCACCAGGTTTAAGATGGATTCCAATATCATGTGACATGGTCACATGTCACTGTAAGACCTCATTCTTCATTACCCACCTCACTACACAGGAAGGCTTGCAGGTAAATAAACCCATTCACAACCAATTTTCCTAGTCAATGGAAGCCATCAAACTTTCAGATCACCATTAATGACCCACACTTTCCATAATTATAATAGGACTTCAGAGTTATACTTCATATTTCTAGCTTCAGATACAAGAATGATACATACATACAAATAGGATGAACACACTCAGTAAATTATAAGCTTTGTAATGATACCTTACAAGAGACCTTTTGCATAAAGCATATTCCAATTACATTATATTCACTCATTAGCATATTTCCATAAAACACATGGAGTGCAAGTCAGTTATGTATAAGGGGTTTTATTAATAAATACTATTAATAATAATAATAATTAATTAATTAAATATAGCTGCCTTCACCTCCCCTCTAAGGCTGCTGGTTTTTGAGGTACAGTGACCTTCTTTCTCAATTTGGGGATCGTGGCATTTTGGACAGCTAGTAAAGTGTTCTTAAACAATTCCCAATAATCACTCATAGTTTTCTGATTAAATTCTTCCTCCCAGCAGATTTACCTCATAATTTTTTTAATCTTTTTGAAATTGCCCCTTTTAAAGCATCAAGTATGTATATCCCTGGACTTCATTCTGTTTGCACATTATATATGTGATCAAGTACTGATCACTTGCACCTAAGTTAGCATTAATTTTTAGTTCTGTGATCAGTTCCTCTTTCTCTGTCAAGATGAGGTTTAATGCAATATTCCCCCATGTTGGATAAAACGCTTGTTATAATTTACATGTTTTCTGTATAGGGAAAATTTTTAGTACATCCTAGTTTTTTTTTTTTTTTAGTACATCCCAGTTCTTCACCAGATTATTTTGTTTGTATGGAGTGTCCCCATCCCCTACTCTTCATCTGTTTGTGTCATAAGAAGATAACTGTAAGCCATTTTGGGCAGGGATAGTGTCTTTTCTGCATTTGAACACTGCTCAGAATGATGGGGTCCCAACTGGAGGTTTCATATGTTACAAAAATAATAATCCATATAGAGATGTGATTGTGACATTGCACCCCATAATGCTTTATAGAAATATGCTTTTGGGTGTAAATATGATATAACTGGAATATGTTTTATGCTAGATATGCCATGCAACATATCTCTGCAAAGGTTCTGATCTACTGAATATATTCATCCAACTTGCAGGGATGTACCATTTTTGTATTTGAAGTTATGAATATTGGCTATGTACTTGTTTGATTTTAAGTAGCCTCAGTGAAGCAGTTGGTCAGGTTCTTGAGAAAAGTCTATTCTCAGTAAGTGCCCAATCAAGAAACACTTAAGCTAACAATGAACTTTGAGAGACACCAATCCACATCTGAGCTTTCCTGGGAATGAAGCTCAGCCTGTAAAATTCTGAATCATGCATGGACATGGGACTTGCCCATGTGACTCCAAAACTCAATCTTGCAGCTGGATTCTGCATAAGAAAGGGGAAGAGGTTTCCACCCACAAGAGAAAATCTATTTAAGCCCCTGGAAACCCCTCCATTTTGTCTTCAGATGGCTCAGGAGGTAGCCTCTCCACCCCCAAAGGAAACCTGAAAGAAACTGGAACAAAGGACAGTAACTACAGGGTGTGAGTTATTGCTGGACCCAGACTAGAAGGAGAATAGTCTGTAAAAGAAGCTTACTGGAACATCTCTGAAGGTGAAATTTCACCTGTAATCACTTTCTTACTGTATTAGGCTTAGACTTGCGTGTTTTATTTTATTTTGCTTGGTAATTCACTTTTCTCTGTCTGTTATTACTTGGAACCACTTAAAGCCTACTTTTTGTATTTAATAAAATCACTTTTTACTTATTATTTAACCCAGAGTGTGCATTAATAACTTGGGGGGATATAACAGCTGTGCATATCTCTCTAACAGTGTTATAGAGGGTGAACAATTTATGAGTTTACCCTGTATAAGCTTTATACAGGGTAAAATGGATTTATTTGGGGTTTGGATCCCACTGGGAGTTGGGTATCTGAGTGCTGGAGACAGGAGCACTTCTTAAGCTGTTTTCAGTTAAGCCTGCAGCTTTTGGGGACGTGATTCAGACCTGGGACTGTGTTTGTAGCAGGCTAGCATGTCTGGCTCAAACCAGGCAGGACATTGAAGCCCCAAGCTGGCAGGGAAAACAGGCTCAGAGGTAGTCTCGGCACATCAAGAGGCAGTCCCAAAGGGGTTTCTGTGACCCAACACGTCACAGTCTTTATTATTTATCATTAATGACAACAATGTGTCATCAGGGAAAGTTATCACAACCCATGTTTTCTGCCTGCCACTTCTGTCAGAAGCCTTTTGTCAGAGCATCAAAAATGTATATATGTATATACACGCACACTTATGTAGATCTCTGATGAATCCGGTTGTGCATTTTGTATTGTTTCTCATGCAAATATATCTTCCAGGGTACATATACATATATCTTCCAGGGTACAAATATATCTTCTTTGTCCCTTAGAATGGACATATTTGCCAAATGGTTAGGTCTGCTGCATGCATATAACTCTTTGTGCTGGCTTTCTTTATGACTATTGATATCATTCTGTATTCGAACACAGAGAACTTTGGTTGCAGGCTGAATGTTCTCATACATTGCTACTGTTCTGCACAAACCCACTTCCTGTAAAATTCAGACTTGTTTATTTGGCAAATGATATTTCCTGGTCAGTGGCAGTAGCTCATCCTACTGCATTTACTTGGAACGGAATTTGGATCACTGAGTAGTTTGTTTTCATTTTCATAACAATTTCATCAACTTCATCAATTTCATCAACTATTAACATGAAGCTACAGTCAAAAAGAGGAAACCAGAAGACTTCAGACATTTTTATATAATACCACCGGCTGGAAGGACTGTGCAGAAGATGGAAATATCTGCTTAATCTGAAGAAATATCACAGGTTTGATCTTCAAGTTGACCAGACAATGAAAAAGTTTTGTGTGTCTGTCAGTGTCTGTGAGAGTGAGAGAGAGGGATAGAGAGAGAAAATGAGGGTGGGCAAGGGAGGTATTTTAAACTGGCTACAAAGCTTGACAAATGAAAACACTTCTAAGGTAGCAGGAGGAAATACAGGGAAGAAGCCTGTGTCTTTCTGTTTGATATTTGGGTGCCTGAAGTCTGCCTGAGATCTGTTTCCAAAGGGGAGTTGGGAACACATGGGGGTGGTGGGGAATAAAGTTTTGACAGAGAATGCTTGACATTTACAGATGATATAAATTGTTATTCCCAAATGCTGCAACAACCCCAAAGCATCCGGGTGTAATTTTGGGCAGCCTGGAGGCTACAGTGTCCCATGAGAGTCCAGCCGTCCCCCAGACCTCCCCTTGTCCCAAGTTAATGGAGGCACAAAGCCTCCATTATTATATTATATTATAAAGCCACCTTCCTCCCTACTCAATCATTGTGCTGAGATCAGCTTGGTTGCAGAGGTGTCCAGTGTCCTCAAACCTTCTCTGCAGGCACTCAGCACCTCATACGATCAAATGTTGTCTGCATTTAGAATAGCTTGTGGGGATTTGGTTTAAAATAATGTATGTGGAATCACTGAAACAGGTGATGAAAATACAATGAACAAGTGAGATTTTAAACAATTCCACCAATTCCTGGGCAGAACAGAACTTTCTCAGTTCATACAGTACCGCCAAGATCCTAATTTTTTGTCTGCTCACATTTTTACAAGAAATATTTTAAGCATTTTCATTAATTTCAGTGGAACTTAGACACATAACCTGCTTAGGTGCTTTTGAAAATCATACTAGGTGGCTATCTGAATCTTTAGGCACTGAAATACATTTAAAAACCTGGATTTTGGTGCCTAAATCATTTCAGTGCCAAGAACTTCAAGGGAGAAAGGAGATTCCCTTGGAAACTGCTTTGTGATAATGAAACTTAGGTAGATAATTCTACATTAGGTATTGAATTCCAAGAGAAGAACTAGGTGGTTGAAAGAGAACATATAAATCAGAATAGACACAGCAGGTTTCTGAGGAATTCTTAGTGTGATTCAAGCTTCCCAGACTCTGCCCTCTGGAGATGCCAGTCACATTAGATTGTGCATATGTCCTGAATATGGCCATGTGTGCTATTTATCTTGCCCGGGATCAATGTCAGACTGACAGGTCTAGAATTACCCAGGTCATCCCATTTAATCTTTAATCTTTCAAAATATTGTCACAACTTTAGCTTCCTTTCAGTCTTCTGGAACTTCCCCAGTGCTCCAAGAATTATTGAAAATCAACATTAATGGACCATGAAAAATCACAAGAACAAACATTGAAGCATTTGAATGTAACATAAGTTTATAAAAAGTGTTCTGTGATTTTACAAGTCCATCTTTTCCATCATTAGAAGGTTTAATTGATCCATGAACAAATTCCCCATAGCCTTGCAGGTTGAAGTGCAGCAGAAATGAATTATTTTACTAAGAAAGTTACTTGTTCTTTTGGTGACTGATTACTAATTTGTTTTCCTTTTCTGTATTTTTCTTTTTTTGTTTGTTTTCAGCAAACCTGGATGTTTACAGAGATTCTCAGAACATCCAGAGAAGGATGTAAGGGCCTCTGAGGAAAAGATAAAGGAGAGGTGGGTTATTCTTGAATTTTGTGCTGATCCTTTTAATCTGGGGGCAGTTACTTTCCTTTTCAATGGGAGGGTGGCAGTTATATTTAGAGTGGGGATTACTGTTTTCCCTACACACGCTGGCATTAGGAATAGCTTATTTTAGATTAAGGAAACAAAAAGAAACAACAGTAAAGCCTACATGAGTGTTGGTTACATACACCACAATCTAATGCAATATATAGCCACCTTTCTGCTGATTGCTCCATTCTCCTTGACTCCAGTGTAGACTTTAACAGTGTGGACCAGACCATCCTCCTGATCTACCTCCATAATTATGTAAGCATCTAAGCTTCCCTTGTGTCCTAATTATTTACAGGACCAACTTATAAAATGCACTCTCTCTGTGTCTGGTGGCAGCTCCTCGCTGTATCAAGGTTCTGTTTTCAGCCCTCTTCTATCTACCTTTTCCCCTTTGATCATCTTGGGCCAAATTGAGACTTGGAGTAACAGCAGGTACATATCTTTTGATACTTAAAATGATTTCTCGGTATCTATCCTCTACCTGCTTTGACTAAATGTATGGCTTTGTCTCTTCTGCCTTCAGTTACTGTCTCAAAGACAAAAAGGCATCCTCCCCAAAACTTCATTTTGTCTTATGCCCTCCTCAACTCAATCTATCCCTTTTGTTTCATTATCTAACATCAGCCAAGGGAGGGGACACCAGTGTAACAGTGTAGGAATCCATGTTTACCTGGATTTGCTATGTGCACAATTTTCAGGTTTAAAGTCAAACCAGAGTTTTTAAAAGATGGTATTGTATTGTCTCTGTAGGCCATCTGCCTAGCTACTTTTAGCTATCAATTTACTACAGGCATCCTAGCACAATGAGCTCACCTACACTATAGATTCAGCCTTAGTCTGGAACAAAACAAAAGCAAGCAGCCAGTCCAAAAATGAAAATATGAATATATGATTTGTAATGTGAAATGAAATCCTGAGTGGTCTGTCCTTCCTCCACTCGCTGCATACAAACGAGTCCACAGTATGAGATTCCCATGACAAAGCCAGAGTGTGATCCTCAAACCAGGTGGAAAAAGGAAGGGCAATGCCTGTCTTGCCTGTGGGAGCGAATTCAGTAGGACTGTCTTAGAATCATAGAATATCAGGGTTGGAAGGAATCTCAGGAGGTCATCTAGTCCAACCCCCTGCTCAAAGCAGGACTATGGAACAGTCTGAGGTGGGTGTCTCTGAGTCTCTCACATTGAAGCCATTCCACTTTTTATTAAATATGCACTGGGCCAGAATGACTCTATAGAGCACTGCATTCACTTTAGACATGGGGAAACCCTGTTCAAATCCCTACTCGTCAGACAAAGGGGGAATTGAACTGATTTCTTCTATCTCCTGGGTGACTTCCCTAACCACTGGGCTGAAGGTTATAAGGGAACCATCGATCATTTTGTAGGGAGTTGGGCTGGCACCGAAGCTGCCTGACTCTAGAAGAGGGTTCCTGGCTGTGGGTTGCAAGCAGAACAAGGTGCCTTCCTGCAGGTCCAGCTTTAGGCACCAAATTCCTTGAGGGGGCAGGACTCAGGACCACTCCCTTCTCAGCAGCATCTCTCATTGGCTCATTGCCTAGCATGCTGACTTTAGCCTATCTCTCCCCATGCAGTGTA
Source organism: Lepidochelys kempii (assembly GCF_965140285.1). Lineage (NCBI taxonomy): Eukaryota > Metazoa > Chordata > Testudines > Cheloniidae > Lepidochelys > Lepidochelys kempii. The sequence continues at coordinate 269,253,749 of NC_136381.1, read as the reverse complement.
TGGGGAGCTGAGGTGCCTAACCCAGGGTTTGTGGATTCCAGTGATTTTCAAGACGCGTAAAGGTCTCTTTATGGATTCAGGCCTTAGACCCCTATCCTGCAATTGAATCCACTAGCACAGACCATTGCATTTTGGTAAAGCCACAATTACAGACAATGGACCTCCATGCAGGCACAGCATCCATGCTAGTGTAATGCTGACAGACCTCGGTCGTCGATGAGCAGGATAGAACTAGGGGACCTCTGAAGCTTAGTGCATGAGTCTCTACCGCATGAGCCAAAAGCCTGCTGGCTATTAGCTAGGGCTGTAGAGCAGACTCATTTGATCTCTCTCTCTCTAAGTGCTCTCTGTGCCACTAGAGGTGACTCTGTGCCTGCAAACACTCCAGATAAACAAACCGGCCTGGCTGGCCAGTGGCTTTACCCCGAAGGGCTGGGTGACCCCCAAGTTTGCTGACCCCTGCACTAGCAGCTCCAATTGCAGGATCAAGACCTTAGCTTCTAAGCTCTTGTTGTAGGGACATAGAGGAAGAGTTTCAAAGGTACAAATATCAGTTAGGGACCTAGCGCCCATGGACATGAACTGCAATTTATGCCTCTGAATATCTCCCCCTTTGTCTTCTCTTCATCTGTAATGCCATGCATATGAATGGCACAGTATAAATAAAATAATAATTAAGAAATAAACCACCCTTCAGTTTGCACAGGAACAAAGAAACACATACGAGATGGGATTTGGTCTGGGCTTTTGTGAGTATTAACCAGTTCCATTGATTTTTCAGGAAGAAGCTGTTTAAGATCCCAGTTTTAAAGGAGAAATGTCAGCCTATCAATCACTTGGAAGAACCATGCTGGTATGTGAAGGATAAATCCACAGAGGTTCTAAGGTTTGGTTACTATGTGTCAGAACCAACTTGATAGAGAAACCAGACTTGTAAGCTCATGAGAACAGGCCCTTTTGAGATTGTGAGCAACACTGTGAGCTGGCAGCAAGTGATCAAAAAGTAGATCATAGAGAAATATAGGTGGGAAGTTTAGGATGGCAAAATCAGATGCACGCACAGAATCTATCTTTGACTCTGGGTCTTCCTCTGCTTTCTTGAATCCCGGCTTGAACAATTGCTAGAAAAACACATACTGCCTCCTAACTAGGTCAGATCATGGTCCATCTTGCCCAGTAGCCTGTCTATGACAATCGCCCATGCCAGAACTTCAGGGGGAGTGTCCAGGACAGGGCAGTATCTTCCACTCCTGGCTTCTGGTAGTCAGAGGTTTAGGATCACCCCGAGCATGGGCTTGTGTCGCCTGGCCTTTTTGGCCAATAACCATTGATAGACCTATTCTCCATGAACGTATCCAGTTCTTTTTTGAATCCAGTTATACTTTTGGACATCATAACTTCCCATGGAAATGAGTTCCACAGGTTAGTTAGGCATTATGTGAAAAAGTACATCCTCTGATTAAACTTCCTGCCTATTAATTTCATCAGGTGAAAGCATTCTTCTAAAGCTGGATGAATAAACGGGATAGGGAGGAACAGGGATTTTTCAAGAAATTTTTATACTGATTTTTTTTCAAAATTTCAAAAAAATTGATCAGCTCTGTAGTTGGTAAAAGAATGAAGGAAGTTTAATGAAAATATTCTCAAAATTGTCCATTTTCTTTTTAAAACCAGTTCTAGTGCTATTAAGCTTTGCATACGCTGAAATAACAATTTGGAAATGGTTTGAAAATTGTGAAACTGTAACCATGTGATCCCACATAATCACAATAAGATACCTCAGTTTACTACAGTGATTCATGTTATACCAGTGGAGTTTTCTAATGTAGAAGAAAAGGTCAAATACCCTGTCTAACTCAGTCACTTTAAATTCCACAACACAGTCTCTCACTCTTAGTGCACATATCAAATTCTATTCTGTTTTGTTCATTGGTTCTTATGACATCCTCATCACAGCTGTATCTGTGTGTCTTCAGTACCACTGACATGGTGTTGGCAGCTAAGCCGACGGTGAATCACTGTCTCTCCCAGTGCTCTCATGTAAATAGTGAAGAGAAGCGGGGATAGTCTGGATCCCAGTGTTTCTCAGGTGACGGCCTTCAGAGAAGAGGAACAGTAACCATCACTCTGAGTTTTGCTTGAATTTAGTAATAGGAACAGCTATAGTGTTAGGCCATCTACTCCTGCTATGTCACGTCAGTGGGTTAGCAGTGGCTTGTGGTCCACTGGGTATAAAACTGCAGAAAGGTCCAGCAACGTGGGCATGGAAAGCTTACCTGTGTCCATGGTCATCTTTTTAGTGCCACTAGAGCCGTCTCTGTGCTGTGCCCTAGTCTGAACCCGGACTATAAGGCATCCAGGATGTTGGCTGATGTCACATGTTGCTGGCACTTTGTTGTTACTACTTTCTGCTTGATTTTGGCCAGAAATGGAAGGTTGAAGACAGGATAATGGTTGGAGAGCATTAGGCACTACTGATAGATTCCTGAGGATTGGGTGAAGTATTGTGCTTTTCATGGATTTTGGCCAGCATGTTTTCTGAAGAAGGCAATGACTATTTCCACGGGTAGTGAACATAGTTTTTGCTTTCTCTGCGTTCATCAACCAAGAGGGGTATGGATCCATCTCGCAGGTTGCGGCTCTAATATTTTTCAGGTCTTTTTGATCTTCAGCATGTGTGATGGGGTTGAATTCAGTTCAGGGTGGCTGGGGGGATAATATGATCTGGTCAGGAATGGAGATTTCTTTCCCATGTAGTTCCATGCACATTTGGTTGATCTTATCAGCAAAGTTCACTGATGCAGTGGTTAATAGAATTATAGGACTGGAAGAGACCTCAAAAGGTCATCTAGTCCAGTTCCCTGCACTCATGGCAAGACTTGAGTATTATCTAGACCATTCCTGAGAGGTGATTGTCTAACCTGCTCTTAAAAATCTCCAATGATGGAGATTCCACAACCTTCCTAGGCAATTTATTCCAGTGCTTATCCACCCTGACAGTTAGGAAGTTTTTCCTAATATCCAACCTAAACCTCCCTTGCTGCAATTTAATCCCATTGCTTCTTGTCATAAGAACATAAGAATGGCCATACTGAGTCAGACCAAAGGTCCATCCGCCCAGTGTCCTGTCTACCGACAATGGCCAATGCCAGGTGCCCCAGAGATGGTCCTGTCCTCAGAGGTTAAGAAAAACAATTTTTCTCCCTCCTCCTTGTAACAACCTTTTAAGTACTTGAAAATTGTTATCATGTCCCCTCTCAGTCTTTTCTTTTCCAGACTAAACAAACCCAATTCTTTCAATCTTCCCCCACAGATAATGTTTTCTAGACATTTAATAATTTTTGTTGCTCTTCTCTAGACTCTCTCCAATTTGCCAACATCTTCCTGAAATGTGGCATCCAGAACTAGACACAATACTCCAGTTGAAGCCTAATCAGTGTGGAGTAGAACAGAAGAATTACTTCTCATGTCTTGCTTACAACACTCCTCTAATACATCCCAGAATTTAGAAAATGTCAGAATGAAACATTTCAACTATTTCTGAATTTTTTTCCAGCCAAAATATTTTGGCAAATTCAACCCAAATTCGCAAAATGTTCAACCCAAATGAATGCAAAATTCAGGATTTTTCAATGAAAAAAATTGCATCAAAATTTTTTGCCCAGCTCTGGTTGTGCCATCTTCTCCCAAAATTGGCTCTAACTGAATCATAGCCACTTAATTTATGAACTGACACCTGTTTTGTACAAGTCAGTGCTGCAAAGGCAGTATCAGTACTGAAGTACAAGCTGCATTCTCTCTGCCTTGTGCGTCAACAGCCAAACTGTTGACTAAGTTCTGATTCCAGAACTTCTGTTGCTGATGAAAATGGAGGTATGTACAAGGCTGCAATAACAGAACCGATTTTCAAAGACTAAACCTAACTCTCGACTTCAGGAGGACGACCCATGTGCTTAAAGTTAGGCAGATGTGATGAAAACACTAATGGACGTTAAACATGAAATATCAAGGTATCATGTTCAGAAACTCACTTTTCCGACCATAATAGACTTACATAGCAGTGATTATTGTTATTACTATTTATTATGTGTATTACTGAGTTTTTCTAAATGAGTATTTTTCTATGTTCCTTGGTTAAAGTATGTTTGTAAATAACATGTTTTATTACAAATATTTCAGGGTGAGATGGATGGGAGCAAGCAAAAAGGAGAGAATGTCAGCTTCTATGGTAAGACAGTTACACAAAAGGCCCTATTCTGGTCTCACTTCTATATTTTGCTCAGCTCAAGTTTTTCAGTAAAGTAAAAGAGAACCCCACAAGCTCTAGGGGATTGAGGCATATTCTGAATATACCTTTAGTTGCCCAAAATTATTTTAGTGGCTCTAGCATGGGTGCAGTTACTGGGGGAATGGCAGTGACATTACCTCTGTAACTTTGTCTTCTGCTGGGGACAACCCTCACAAAGAAAATCCCTTTGCCAGTAGCTGTAAATTTGTCCATATCTCAGGCTGCTACAGCAGCTGCAAACTGTAAATCAAGAACATACCACTTTTGATCAAGAAAGAGATGAGAGTAGAAGCAAGGCAGAGCTTCATTCCAATCCAATGACACTGAGAGTCTGTGTACCAGGCACACCCCATTCCCCAGCTCCCCCAATCATTTCCAGGCAGATCCGGACAACTTTTTTCAAATTTTAACCCAAAAAATGGAAACAAATGTGTATGAAATGTGTTATCCTGCTTGACCAGCTATATAGAGCTAGGGAAGAACAGGAGGTAATTTTGATGTGGACAGAGTAAGGATTTTGCAGGTGAGATTAGCAAGATCATAGCATGCGATGGGGGCTACAATAAAGAAAGCACACAGGTGATTGTGCAAGAATCTGAAAAAACAGATTAGGAGCATTAATAGATTGGAGGAGATGGAGCAAAGCAAGGATATGTAATGAGGTGCAGAGTCCTATAGTAATTTGAAGGTAGAGACAAGAAGCTTAAATGTGATGGTCAAATGTTCAGAGATTTGAACATCTGAAGGAGGAAGTGGTCTGACCAGAACACAAGGGTTTGTTTTTATAGGCCTCGTATTTACATCTGACGTTAGGATCCAGTACAAAGAGCGTCAGCTCTGTGTGTGGGTCCAGGGGTTATCTGTGTAAAACCAGAGACAGAGGTGTTCCGATTCAACAGTGATAAGTGAGGTATAAGAACCTATTCTGTCAGACAGGGAGCCAACGGCAGACTAGAAAGAGAGAAGTTGCATGATCGAACCAACAGGCAAGGAAGACACATTTAGTGGTAATATTTTGAATGGACTGAAGGGTCTGATGTGTATGTCTGGGAAGCCAGAGAGGAGGAGTTGCAGTAATCAAGGCAGAATACACTGAGGTTCTGAAAGGGAACTTAGGTGTAGGGCTGGAGAGAAAAGGACAGAACTTGAAGGTGCTGAGGAAGAAGAACCAGTTGGATTTGGATCTGGCCTAGATGTGTGAGAGAGAGGAGTAAAAAAGCGCCCCCGGACTGCTGGCCTGAGTGACGGTGAGAATGGTGGTGATCCAAAGAGTGATAGGGAAAGGAGGAAGCAGAGAAGGTATGGAAGAGAGGATACGGAGTTTAGGTCATGTTCAATTTAAAGTGACAAGACATCCCAGAGGACAGAGACAAGCTGGGATGAGGGACTGGATGGATGTTGTTTACTCTGGGACTCTCAGCCTCAGAATTAGGTGTAACTCCTACTCATTTACTTTTATCTGTGCAATGATGTTCTGACTGTCAAACCTGTCCCCATCAACTGCAGATGACGGCAGGAGATCGGAACTCAGAATCATCCTTGTTGGCAAAACTGGAGCTGGGAAAAGTGCAACAGGAAACTCCATCCTTGGGAAAAGAAAGTTTGAGTCCAAACTTGGGGCAAAGTCAGTAACTTTGACTTGTGAAAAGGGGCAAAGGAGCTGGAATGGGAGGGAGCTTGTGGTTATTGACACACCTGCCATTTTTGACCAAAAGGCTTTTGAGCCAGTAACATCTAGAGAGATTGTTCGCTGTATCGCGCTCTCTGCCCCTGGCCCCCACGCTCTGCTGCTGGTGACCCAGCTGGGCCGTTACACTGAGGAAGACAAGGATGCAGTGAAGCGAGTACAGGAGATTTTTGGAGTTGAATCCATGAGGCACATGATTGTCCTGTTCACCCGGAAAGAAGATTTAGCGGTCGGCTCACTGCATGACTACGTGAGATACTCAGATAACAAAGATCTGAAGGGGCTGATTCAGAAGTGTGGGGACCGATATTGTGCTTTCAATAACAGAGCAACCGGAGCAGAACAGGCTGAACAGGTTTCTGAGCTGATTGAAATGATCCAGAGAACGGTTCAGGAGAATGGGGGCAGGTATTACGTCAGTGAGGTGTATTTGGAACCTAATTTAACGGAACAAAAAGTGAGGTATCTTACTGGAATAAATAAAAGAACCAGGGTGACCACTCTGTTTACCAAGTATAGGAAAGTTATTTTGGCCTTTGGGGTTGCTGCAGTAGTTCTTATTATTGTACTTCTCCTGATCTACCTCGTCACTGACAGTCATTCATAAAGTCTCATTGCAACCTAACCCTGCTGCGTCCCAAACCCTGCATCTCAGCTTCTCCGGCACCCTCACCCTTATGCCAGTGCAGCACATTCAGACAATATGACTAAAGCTATCCGCATTTGTTCTTTATTAATGATATATATTAGAACAATTTAAATATGCTGAGCCAGTTTCTACACTCAGTTACTCTGGATTTAGAATGGTTTAACTCCATTAACTTAAGAGTAACCGTATGGATTTAGAGTAACAGCCGGGTTAGTCTGTATTCGGAAAAAGAAAAGGAGGACTTGTGGCACCTTAGAGACTAACCAATTTATTTGAGCATGAGCTTTCGTGAGCTACAGCTCACTTCATCGGATGCATACCGTGGAAACTGCAGCAGACTTTATTTATACACAGAGAATATGAAAAAATACCTCCTCCCACCCCACTGTCCTGCTGGTAATAGCTTATCTAAAGTGATCATCAGGTGGGCCATTTCCAGCACAAATCCAGGTTTTCTCACCCTCCACCTCCCCACACAAATTCACTCTCCTGCTGGTAATAGCCCATCCAAAGTGACAACTCTTTACACAATGTGCATGATAATAAAGTTGGGCCATTTCCTGCACAAATCCAGGTTCTCTCACCCCCTCACCCCCCTCCCAAAATCCACACACACAAACTCACTATCCTGCTGGTAATAGCTCATCCAAAGTGACCATTCTCCCTACAATGTGCATAATTAAGGTGGGCCATTTCCAGCACAAATCCAGGTTTTCTCACATCTCCCCCACCCCCATACACACACAAACTCACTCTCCTGCTGGTAATAGCTCATCCAAACTGACCACTCTCCGAGTTTAAATCCAAGTTAAACCAGAACATCTCGGGGGGGGGGGGTAGGAAAAAACAAGAGGAAACAGGCTACCTTGCATAATGACTTAGCCACTCCCAGTCTCTATTTAAGCCTAAATTAATAGTATCCAATTTGCAAATGAATTCCAATTCAGCCGTTTCTCGCTGGAGTCTGGATTTGAAGTTTTTTTGTTTTAAGATAGCGACCTTCATGTCTGTGATTGCGTGACCAGAGAGATTGAAGTGTTCTCCGACTGGTTTATGAATGTTATAATTCTTGACATCTGATTTGTGTCCATTTATTCTTTTGCGTAGAGACTGTCCAGTTTGACCAATGTACATGGCAGAGGGGCATTGCTGGCACATGATGGCATAGATCACATTGGTGGATGTGCAGGTATACGAGCCTCTGACAGTGTGGCTGATGTTATTAGGCCCTGTGATGGTGTCCCCTGAATAGATATGTGGACACAGTTGGCAACGGGCTTTGTTGCAAGGATAAGTTCCTGGGTTAATGGTTCTGTTGTGTGGTATGTGGTTGTTGGTGAGTATTTGCTTCAGGTTGCGGGGCTGTCTGTAGGCAAGGATTTACAGTCCTGTATCAGCTCTCCTCCTGCATTTGTAATGGAGTGTCTCCATTAGCTTCCCTGGAATACTCTGCATTGACAGCCAGGTCACTGAGGGAAGAATTAGGCCCTTTGGCTAGAGCTGAGAGATCTATTCAGCTCTCACGTAAATTTATAGTAGCTCAAACTGCAACATCAAACAGGGCAGTCATTTTACTAAAAATAAAATCTCAGACACTTACAGGGCCAAATTCAGATGAGGTGTAAGTTGGTGAAACTCTATTCACCTTACTGGAGTTACACCAAGGATTAGCCTGGCCCCATTGCCGAAGCTTCTTTTGATATTTTGAAAAGCAAACTTTAAAACCCACCAAAGATGTGACATGGTGATATGCAGCATTGTTTTTTCTTTTCTTTAAGATATCCTGTCAAAGCTCCTAAATGCTTAAATCCCATTTGAAAATGAGACTTATGCTCTTAAACCAGTTAGGCATTGCAATGCTGAGAGCAACAAAGCCTAAATGCCTTTAAGAGTCTAGCCCTATGTCTACAAGGAAAATTAACCTTACAGAATCAGCCTTGGTTTTTCACACTGTTAAAAGTTACAATGCTAAGATTAAATTACTTTAGCTTACTTACAAAACTGTGATTGTTAAATTTAATTTCTCCAAGCAAACCCAGGCTGTGAGTCTGAGTCCCTCAATCCCAACTGCCAAAGGGTCATTGTCCTATAACAGCAACTCCTACTTGGCCTGTCCGCCACATGGCTGTCAGAGTATTTATCTGTAATGAAGGTCATGTGAGAGTCAAATGAAAGCTTATAGCATACTGCATGATGTATGTACAGGAAATAATTAAATTGTGTGTATGTATTAAAATATGTTCAAATCACAGGGTTTGATAAACGGGGTTGACAAACAAGTCTTTCCCCAGCAAAGGAATGTTGATGTACCTGTCTGCCTAGGTCTCTGATGTAAGTCAAGTATTGTGAAGCCAAATGCAATGGCAGGTACATTTGCATCTGAGGTAAACAGGAAGATTAGGTTAGCCGGAGGATGAAGAAAGCACCATGATGTCAGCACACCAGAGCATGAGCTGCGGGTGTGGGGGACGGGACCTTTCTTTGTGGGTACACTGGGAAAAGAATACATTTCAAAGGATTACTGGATAATAAGAAGGAGGAAGAAAAACTCCTTGGTTATCCTTCACTGAAGAAGCAAAAGAGGACAGTGCTTTTTGCATTCATGAAAGTTGGATCTTGGCCATGTGAGCCAGTGACTTTAGGTGAGAAACTGCTTTACAAAAGATTAACTTGCTGAAGTTAAATCCTAGTCTTGTAGAAGTGGATTATCTTTTTGCTTTATTTGTAATCAATTATTTCCATTATCCTTACTCAGTATCACTTAAATCTCTAGCTTTGTTAATAAACTTCTTGTTTATCACAAGTACCTCTCTGTGTTGTAATATAAAGCCATGTGTGAATCCTCAGTTGAATCAAACAGGCTGATGTGTATAATGTCTCTTGGGAGCCAGCAAACTGGGTAATTTCGGGGAGTGTCCAGTGGGCACAACAGGGGAATGCTCATAAAGGGGATTCAGGAACTGGGCTGTACCAAGTGTTACCCACAAGGCCAAGTAAAGGCTAAGGCAGAGGGATAACAACATGACTCATAGTTCTGGGCACCCTGAGAAAGCATCACAGTGCCGTAGTGATGGCAGAATTTACACACAGTTGGTGAGCGTCACCCTCCAAGCACTGGTCAATTAGGTTCTACAAGATTCACAGATGAGAAAGTTGGAAAGAGACGAAAAAGATTCCAGTTCTGACATTTTCTGTTTGTTTATCTTGAGTGATAGAAACGGAAGAAAAGAAAGTACAAAAATGATCAAGGCTGAGGCAGGCAACCATGAAACCTCCATGAAGTTAGAGTTGGCCAGACTAGAATTAGAGAAAGCCGACAAGGAGTGTGAGCACCAGAAATGGGAAGCTGAACAGAGAGCCAAAGAGGGGGAGGCAGAAAAGTAATAGCAAATGGAAGCACACCAGAAAGCTCTGGAACTGGAAGACAGGAAGCGTAGGGAGAGGGAAGACCAACACAAAAAGCTGTTGACACACACGCAAAACCCTCAACCTGTAATCAGTCCTTTCCAGAAGTCACCCCGGTAGGACAAAGGGTGCTCTAGTGTAACCCCCACTTGCCTCCCTGGGTTACTCGGGAGCAGGCAACACTCCCCTGTGTCACTGGGCGCCTGATGTTGCTGACAGCAAAGTAGATGCTGGGTATCCTAGTGGTGACGTTGGGTAGGTGGGAATCCTCTATCCACCCCTCTGCTGCAGTCCTTTTACTCCTAAAGGAATTTAAAATTGGCAATGCCTCCATCTAGCTGGTTCCTATACACACTCAATGGTGTGCCTTGGGAACCTCTAGGAATAAACCCATTCTAATAATAATAATTATAATTAATAATAATCTGTGGCATGAGTGTAACTCAGAAATACCAATTATCAGTATACAGCCCATCCACTTAAATTAGAGTTAACACACCTTTACTTCCTTTACTTAACAACTTATGTAAAGAAACAGGGTATAACCGACTAAGATTAAATGTCACTATTAATTTAAATCCACAGGGGACAGTTAAATACAATAAATTAACAAATACAGCATACAGTGGGGTGGATAAAAATCAATGATTTTTAAAAAATCAGATTTTTTGTTATTTAAATCAGATTTCTTGATAAAATGCTGTTTGAGGAAAAGACCTATCTAAAGATAGTTTTAATTAAGATACATTATAGCTCAAAGATCTCTCATCCTGGAATAAGGATTATAAATTCTAATTCTATAGTATGAGACAATATCTTCATGTAATGTTTAAGAAAAGTTTTGTAAATGAGTTCCAATAGTTCATGGATGAGGGACCCAATCTTATGGGGCTCCAGGGGCTTCTGTAGAGATTATTTAGGTTAATCTTTCTATCTACCCAATGGGACTCAGTGCTCAGTCTAGAAGATACCATCAGCGATGCTTAGTTTTGCCATTCTCAAACTGTGGATTTGTGTCTCCAGAGGAAACATGCTTGTTAACAGCAAAAATAAATAAATATTTTTTAAAAAATAAATAAATACTATATGGAGGTGAGAAATAACAGACCTCAACTCTATTGTCCCTCTGCAAATTTGTGTGCACAGAGTCAATCCCTTACCTCTCTCGAAAAGTGCAAAGTTTCAAAAAGTTCAATGAATAGAAAATTGTTGGGGGCAGAATAGATCTGGAGAAGAAGAAGTCTGTAAATAATGGCGTCAAAATCTGGGCAAGGGTCTTTTCATGGCCCAAGTGCCTGGCGGCAGGGATGTCGTGGGCAAGCTTTGTTACAGCTTGTTGGTGGCACTGAGGCACCAGCAGCTGCGTCCGAGGTTCTTTCGTGCGGGGGTCCTGTTCAACCCAGTAAAGGTGGTCACGGCATAGCTTGAAATGGGCCACTGGTTTGTGTGCTGTGGGTCAATTACGGCCCCATCAACCGCAGCTAGCTGTTCATAGGCCCGGCTAATGGTGGGGTCAGCTTTTTGATCACGGCAAAAATCAGTATCGAGTTGAGGTTCAACAGTCAGCCCCAGCAGGGGTCGTCTGCTTCCTCGGTCTCTCCCTCAGGGTCCTGGTCTCCTCTTCCTCCTCCAGTTGGGCCTCAGGGCACTCTCCTTGCAGAGCTGGGGTCGAGCAGAGGATTTCCTCATATGCTGGCCAGTCGCACCCCAGAATCACCGGGTATGCTAGTCGAGGAGCCAGGCCAACAACAATTCGTCGGGTGACCCCGGCCACCGTTAGTGAGACCCAGGCACTGGGGTAGGGCCGCACATCGCTCTGGATGCATTGCAGCCAAATCGTTCCCAAGTGTGGGTTGGTCCGGGGTCCCAAAGTCTGACGGATCAGTGTCTGGCCACAGCAGAGTCTATCAGGGCTAGAGTTGGGTGGTCCCTGACAACTACCGGAACTGTGATCTTGGGGGCCTGTGGTAGCCGGGCCCGAGTCTCTCCCGCACAGACATGGCCGAAGATGCAGTCCATTTCCATGCAGTCGCGCTGCAAATGTCCATATTTCCCGCATAGAAAGCAGGGCCCTAGTTCTGGGCACCTACCCTTGTAGGGGCCCCCAGTGGGCTCCTGGGTGCACTCCGATTGGTCCCCGGGTCACTCGTCAGGGGAGGCGCAGATCCTTGAGGTGGGAATTCAGGGCGTCTGGCCCAAAGCCCCGAGCAAGCCTCTTGCCTATGGGGGAGAGTCCTCAGTTTGGTCTGTGTGCCCCCTTTCTTTTCGGCATTAGGGTGTTCTGGCACCATGGGGGGGGGACTCTGGTAGCAGGCCCTACCAGCGCTTCGGCCGCGAGGAGGTCTTCCATCAATGCAACGGCAGCACCTAGCATCGCTGCCCGATGGCGGAGCACCCAGGCCCTTCCTCCCGCCAGGAGGATGTGCACGAATTGTTCTAAAATGATTTGTTCTGTGACCTCCTCCCAGTCCTCGTCTTTGGCTGTAACCACCACTTGCACGCTTCCTTCAGGGCTTGGGCCACCAGTCGGGGTCTGGTGGCTGCGGAGTAGGTCTGGCTCTGGAACCGCTGCCAAAAGGTTTCCGGGCTAACATCCAAGGTGTCTAGGATCACTGCCTTTACCTGGCTATAATCCCTTGCAGCCTCTGTAGACAGCCCCCTGTATGCCATTTGGGCTGTCCCAGTCAAGTATAGGGCCAAGAGAGTGGCCCATTGGTCAGGGCCCCACACTGCAATGAAAGCCCTTTCAAAAGTTACCAAAAAGGCCTCGGGATCATAATCAGGTCCCATCTTGGTTAGCCGGACTGGTGCGGTGGGGCGCGGTGACGCGGCCATGTCTCCCAGCTGGGGCTCCATGGGGCGGGGCAGTTCTGTCACCAGCTGCTGCAGCTGGGCTCCCAGCTGCTGAATGAGCTGCTGCTGCTGGAGCTGGGTGGCTGCCTGCTTCAGCTTCAGGAGTCTTCCCTGGCAGCCCTTGTGGAAGCAAAAATAAGGACGGTGTGCCAGGGCCGTAGGTCAGGGTGGGGCAAAAATGAGTCAGGAGCTCAGGCCCCCAGAAAGGGCTGAGTAACAACCGTAGGTCCAAGCCTCCAAAAGGCCTGGGAGAGGGGGAAACGGCCACCCGCGAGGTGCTGCCCCCGGCTACTTCCGGACTCCCCTTCTTGAGGTACCTGGGTCGGGGTGGTGTCCTCTGGGGAGTCCAGCACCGTGGGCTCCTCAGAGTAGCTGGCGAGAGGTAGGCCCAGCAACTCCTCCAGGTAGTGGGCACAGGGCAGGTTGGGCCAGTCCTTGCGTGTACCGCGGGCCACTGGTGCTTCTCAGTTGCAGCCTAGGCCAGAGGCATCTGGCCTCTCCAGCAGCTGTTTCCCCAATGAGCTCTTTGGTCGAGCCTTTATACTTCTGGGGCACCACCTGACCCTCTGGGGGGTGGGCTCAGTGCTCACTAGCTCCGCCCACTCTGGTGTCTGGAGGGGTTCGTCTCTCTCCGGGGTGGCGGGGAACCCCACTGCCTCACTACAAGAGCAAAAAAGAATTAGAAGAGCAACTAGCAAAAGACACAAAAACTAACAGGAAAACATTTTTAATATATCAGAAGCAGGAACCCTGACAAACAATCTATGGGGCCACTGGGTGACTGAGGTGCACTCGAGGAAGACAAGGCCATTGTGGAGAAACTAAATGAATTCTTTGCATCAGTCTTCACTGCAGAAGATGTGAAGGAGATTCCTACACCTGAGCCATTCTTTGCAGGTGACAAATCCGAGGAACTGTGTCAGATTGAGGTGTCAATTGAGGAGGTTTTGGAACAAATTGATAAATTAAACAATAATAAGTCAACCAGGACCAGAGGGTGTTCACCCAAGAGTTCTGAATGAACTCAGATATGAAATTGCAAAATTACTAACTGTAATATGTGACCTGTGGCTTAAATCAGACTCTGTACCAGATGACTGCAAGATAACTAATGTAACACCATTAAAAAAAAAACGGCTCTAGAGGTGATCCTCATAACTACAGGCTAGGAAGTCCAGTTTCAGTACCAGGCAATGGCTGAAACTATAATAAAGCAGGGAATTATAAGAACATCAGAATGGCCCTACTGGGTCAGACCAAGGGTCCATCTAGCCCAGTATCCTGTCTTCCAACAGTGGCCAGTGCCATGTGTCCCAGAGGGAAGGAACAGAACAGGTCATCATCAAGTGATTCCTCCACAGTTGCTCATTCCCAGCTTCTGGCAAACAGGGGCTAGGGACACCATCCCTGCCCAGCCTGGCTAATAGCCATTGAGACACATAGACAAACGGAACTTGGTGGAAGAGTCAACATAGGTTTTTAAAGGGGAAATCATGCTTCTCCAATCTATTAGAATTCTTTGAGGGAGTCAACAAGCATGTGGACAAGGGTGATCCAGCGAATATAGTGTAGTTGGACTTTCAGAAGGGCTTTGACAAGGTGCCACCACAAAGGCTCTTAAGCAAAGTAAATGGTCATGGGATAAGGAGGAAAGTCCTCTCATGGATCAGTAACTGGTTAAAAGTCAGGAAATAAAGGGTAGGAATAAACGGTCAGTTTTCATAAAAGAGAGAGTTGAATAGAGGGTCCTCCAGGGATCTGTACTGGGACGAGTCCTGTTCAATATATTCATAAATGATCTGGAAAAAGGGGTGAACAGTGAGGTGGCAAAGTTTGCTGATGGTACAAAATTACTCAAGAGAGTTTAGTCCAAAGCAGAATGCAAAGAAGAGATCTCATAAAACTGGGTGACTGGGCAACAAAATGGCAGATGAAATTCACTATAAATGCAAAGTAATGCACGTTGGAAAACATAATAATCCCAACTAGATACAAAATGGTGGGATCTAAATTGGCTGTTACCACTTAAGAAAGAGATCTTGGAGTCATCATGGATAGTTCTCTCAAAAAATCTGCTCAATGTGAAGCAGCAGTCAAAAAAGCGAACAGAATGTTAGCAACAATTAGGAAAGGGATAGATAATAAGATAGTAAATAGCCTAATGCCATTATGTAAATCCATGGTATGCTCACACCTTGAATACTATGTGCAGTTCTGGTTGCCTCATCTAAAAAAAAATAGAATTGGAAAAGGTTCAGAAAAGGTCAACAAAACTGATTAGGGGAATGGAACAGCTTCCATATGAGGAGAGATTGAAAAGATTGGGTCTCTTCAGCTTAGAAAAGAGATGACTAAGGGGGGATATGCTGGAGATCTATAATATCATGACTGGTGTGGAGAAAGTAAATAAGGAAGTGTTATTTACTCCCGCACATAATACAAGAACAAAGTGTCACACAATGAAATTACAGGTTTCAGAGTAACAGCCGTGTTAGTCTGTATTCGCAAAAAGAAAAGGAGTACTTGTGGCACCTTAGAGACTAACCAATTTATTTGAGCATAAGCTTTCGTGAGCTCACTTCATCGGATGCATACTGTGGAAAATACAGAAGATGTTTGTTTTTATATACACAAATCATGAAAAAATGGGTGTTTATCACTACAAAAGGTTTTCTCTCCCCCCACCCCACTCTCCTGCTGGTGATCACTCTCCTTACAATGTGTATGATAATCAAGGTGGGCCATTTCCAGCACAAATCCAGGTTTTCTCCCCCCCCCCCCAGCCCTCCAAAACAAACCCACTCTCCTGTTGGTAATAGCTTATCTAAAGTGATCACTCTCTTTACAATATGTATGATAATCATGGTGGGCCCTTTCTCCCCCCCCCCACAAACCCACTCTCCTGTTGGTTTGGGGGGGGGGGGAAAACCTGGATTTGTGCTGGAAATGGCCCGCCTTGATTATCATACATATTGTAAGGAGAGTGATCACTTTACATAAGCTATTACCAGCAGGAGAGTGGAGTGGGGGGAGAGAAAACCTTTTGTAGTGATAAACACGCATTTTTTCATGATTTGTGTGTATAAAAACAAACATCTTCTGTATTTTCCACAGTATGCATCCGATGAAGTGAGCTGTAGCTCACGAAAGCTTATGCTCAAATAAATTGGTTAGTCTCTAAGGTGCCACAAGTCCTCCTTTTCTTCTTACAATGAAATTAATAGTGGGTTTGAAACAGACAAAAGGAAGTCTTTCTTCATGAAACATACTCAACCTTTGGAACTCATTGCCAGGGGATATAGTGAAGGCCAAAATTATAACAAGCTTCCAAAAAGAATTAGATAAGTTCATGGCAGATAGGTCCTACAATCTCCTGGCTGTGCCTGATGGACTCAGTTGGTCACTGGTTCACACTGTCTCTTCCTCTTTATGAGGCAGCTGCTGACTGCACTTATAAACAAATGGAGACCCTGCTGGAAGACCATGTGTGACGGTGCCCTCCATAAGGCTTTATGGAAATATATTTATGAATGTATATATCACATAATTGGAATATGTTTTATGCTACGTATGCCATGTAACATATCTCTGTAAAGGTTATGATCTACTGGATATATTCCTCCTATTTGTATGCATATGTCTTTGTTGTATTCAAAGTTATGAATATTGGCTTGTAGCGAGGCGGTGTGGCTCCCCGCCGCCCCAGAGAGGGTCGAGCCCCTCCAGACACCAGAGTGGTCGGAGCCAGGAAGCTCTGAGCCTGCCCCTCAGAGGGACAGGCGGTGATGAGGAAGTAGAAAGGCTGGCCCTCAGAGCTCACTAGAGGACCAGCCGCCGGGGAGGCCAGATGCAGCCAGCCTAGCCCGCAACTGGGAAACCCCACTGCCTCAGGTCCATGCCAGGACTGGCCTGACCTGCCTCGCGCCCACTCTCCAGGGGAGTTACCGGACCTGCCCTGTGCCCGCTACATAGAGGAGTTACCAGACCTGCCCTGCACCCTCTCTCCAGGGGAATTACCAGACCTGCTGCTTGCCCACTACCCCGTGGAACCCATGGTGCTGGACCCCCAAGGAGAACACTGCCAGGACCCAGGTACCAGAAGGAGGGGAGTAAGGAAGTAGCCCAGGGACAGCTGACCTTAGTCTGGCTGTAACTCTGCCAGAACCCATGCCAGTGTGTTGTGGCCAGGATCCCCCCTGACTCAGCAGCGGGTCTTCTGCCGCTGCTAGGGCCCCGGGCTGGGATGCAGTGGTGTGGGAGGGCCTGCGTCCCCCCTGCCACCCAACTCATGGGTGACCGTCTCCCCCTCTTCCAGGTCCTTGGAGGACTGGGCTAATTCACACATGCTGTGTTGCTCATCCCCTGCCTGAGGGCCTGAGCTACTGACTGTTGGTGGCTCTGCCCTGACCCATGGCCTGGCCTGCTAACACTGGACCATTTGCTCAGACCCTGCCTGAGGGTCTGACTATTTGGTGCCCCTCCCTGACTCAGGGCCCGGGCCTACGGTGCTCGTTCCAGTTACCGCAAGGGCTGCCGAGGGAGACTCTGGTGGCCAGACAAATTCCCCAAAGTCAACTGTGTGTAGCAAGCCGGTGTAGCTCCCCACCGCCCCGGAGAGGGTGGAGCCCTGGCTAGCCCCTTTACATGGCTGTATACTTATTTGATTTCTAAGTAGCCTCAGTAAGGGCATTTGGTCAGCTTCTGGGGAAAGGAAAGTGCAAGTTAAGTGCCCAATCAAGAAGCACGTAATGGACAATGGATCTTGGAAGTCTCCAATCCACATAAGAAGTCTACATGAGGACATTCAAGGTAGCATGTGAACCATGGCTGCTACCTGTAAATTCTGAGTCATGCATGGACATGTGACTTGCCCCTGTGACTCCAAAACTCCATCTTGTAGCTGGGATTCTACACAGGGGGAGGGAGGAGTGTACACCCACAAGAGAAAGTCTATTTAAATCCCTGGGAGACCCCTCCATTTTGTCTTCAGCTGGCTCAAGAAATAGCCTCTCCACCTCCAAGGATACCTGAAAGAAACTGGACCAAAGGACAGTAACCACAGGGGATGTGAGTGATTGCTGGACCCAGACTAGCAGGAGACTAATCTGTAAAAGGAAGCTTACTGAAACTCCTCTGGATTGAGGTTTTACTGGTATTCATTTTTCTTACTGTATTAGACATAGACCTGCGTATTCTATTTTATTTTGCTTGGTGATTCACTTTGTTCTGTCTGCTATTACTTGGAACCACTTCAATCTTACTTTCTGTATTTAATACAATCACTTTTTACTTATTAATTAATCTAAAGTATGTATTCATACCTGGCGGGACAAACAGCTCTGTATATCTCTCTATCAGTGTTATAGAGGCTGAACAATTGATGAGTTTACCCTGTATAAGCTTTATACAGAGTAAAACAGATTTATTTGGTTTGGACCCCACTGGGAGTTGGGCATCTGTGTTTTAAAGACAGGAACACTTCTTAAGCTGCTTTCAATTAAGCTTATGGCTGATAGGGGACATGGTTCACACCTGGGTCTGGATTTGCACCAGGCTAGCAGGTCTGGCTCAAACTGGGAAGGGCGCTGAAGTCCCAAGCTGCCAGGGCAGGAAAGCAGGGGCAGAAGTAGTCTTGCACATCAGTTGGCAGCCCCAAGGGGGTTTCTGTGATCCAACCATCACACCATGGCACAGATCCTGAAGCTAAAAATTAAACCAAAAAAACAAATCTTGTGTTTGATATGATTGAATTTCTTTGTGAGGAAAGTTTTACATTCAAAATGAATTTTTGCATGGGAAAGTGCCAATTCCAATGAAAAGTTGTGATTTACCAGCAAGAAGTGTCAAACTCAAAAGTTTTCTTTGAAACAGACATAGTGCAACAACACTGAAAACATTTTGTATCTGTGTTGGTCCCAGAATATTAGCAAGACAAGGTGGTGAGGTAATATCTTTTACTGGACCATTTCTGTTGTTGAAAGAGATCATCTTTTGAGCTACCCAGACCTCTTGTTCAGGTCTGGGAAAGGTATTCATTGATATGAAATGTCAATTTTCATTTCATTTTGACTTAAAATGTCACTTCATTTATATTTATTGGTTTAAAAATACCAAAATGTAACTGCACCTGGCTGTAACATGTAGCACTCAGCGTGTTCCTAGGGCTTCTTTTCTGCAACCAACTTCCCTGCAGCTCCTCAGTAGCCATGCAGCTGCCACTTCCAGAGCTCGGCCACCTCCTGGTTCAGGAGGATCTTTCCACTGGCCGGGCCAGGGGAACTGATGTGCAGTGGGGAGGGGGCTGAAGGGAATTGTGGTCCTCTGCTCAGCAGATCCATTCCATAACCTTTGGCTGTAATGAGGCTGCTGTGCACTGAGGGTGAGAAGGTTTCAGCAGCTGTCATAAATATAAAGGGAAGAGTAAACACCTTTAAGATCCCTCCTGGCCAGAGGAAAAACGCTTTCACCTGTAAAGGGTTAAGAAGCTAGGATAACCTCGCTGGCACCTGACCAAAATGACCAATAAGGAGACAAGATACTTTCAAAGCTGGAGGGGGGGAGAAACAAAGCCTCTCTCTCAGTCTGTGTGATGCTTTTGCCGGGGACAGAACAGGAATGGAGTCTTAGAACTTAGTAAG
Source organism: Lepidochelys kempii (assembly GCF_965140285.1). Lineage (NCBI taxonomy): Eukaryota > Metazoa > Chordata > Testudines > Cheloniidae > Lepidochelys > Lepidochelys kempii. The sequence goes on along the minus strand of NC_136381.1, from coordinate 269,234,229 downwards.
TAATCTAGATAGAGATGCGTTAGATTCTGATTTCTTTTAATGGCTGAGAAAATAAGCTGTGCTGAATGGAATGGATATTCCTGTCTTTGTGTCTTTTTGTAACTTAAGGTTTTGCCTAGAGGGATTCTCTGTATTTTGAATCTAATTACCCTGAAAGGTATTTACCATTCTGATTTTACAGAGGTGATTCTTTTTGCTTTTTCTTCTATTAAAATTCTTCTTTTAAGAAACTGAATGCGTTTTCATTGTTCTTAAGATCCAAGGATTTGGGTCTGTGGTCACCTATGCAAACTGGTGAGGATTTTTATCAAACCTTCCCCAGGAAGGGTGGTGCAAGGTTTTGGTGAGGATTTTGTGGGAAAGACATTTTTGCTGCACCCTCCTTCAGAGATTCATATCCCATGCATACCCCCATCTTTCTAAATGTAAGCATGGTCTAAATAAGGGTCTAAATAAGCTTTCCCCTGACATCTATGATGAAGTGGGTGAAAAGACATCAGGAGCGTGCCGTGTTTGTACAGACACAGCTACTCTGCCTAGGTGTTCAGCAGACAGAGCTGCTTTGCAAAAGTGAACAATTCTGGCTGATGTGGGGTTACAAATTACTTTAGGACTCTGGTCTTCTGCAATGCCCGAGCTTGAAAGGTGGAGAAATATGTTCCCCTGGCTGATGCCTTGAGAGTTATGAGGAGTTCCGAGGTTCAAACACATGCACTGAGCATATGGGATCCCAATAACAGCGAGTGTTACAGGAATGTGGAATCAGTCAGTGCTATGCCCAGCTGATGTTGGACACCATCCGGTGGTCAAGGGACATTTATTTAACATAGCACTGGATATCAGCAATACCAGGAGAAATGAACTACAGTGACAATGGAAGCAAAGACAGGAAAGTATCTAAAATATTTCTTTAATAGACCACATTTGTTCATGGGAAGCCTACCCTAAATTGAAGGACAATTTAAGCTCATTACTATATTTATTTTCCACTAGCCACTCCTCGTATAACTTTTCATGAGTGATGTATCTGAGTATTTGGATATAAATTGTGCAGTTAAATGTATTAACCCTAACCTCAGATATTGCAGATTATGTACTAGATGTATTTTATGACTTTTTAAACCAAACTTGCCACTTTGGGATAATTTAACCATTATACCCAGACAAATAGAAACTTTTTCATAAATCTGTGGTTTAGATATTTTAAATATTATATATATATATATATATATATATATATTATATATATATATATATATATATATATATATATATATATATATATATATAATTTAATAAAGCATTTAAATTTGAATGGAGGGGTAATGACATGTTGCTATCCTTACTGTATGAGAAAAGGGCAGCAGAACCATGCTTCGCATGTGCTGATGAGGGGATCACCCTGCACAGAACTTCTTTTGCAAAGCAGCGGGTTGGGATGCCAATTCTGAGTGAAAGTCAGGAAGGGTGGGGGCTCCTCTTCTCTCTAGAGTTTAAAGACAGAACTGATTGGACTCTATTGAGTGTCTTTGTGGCTGCCCAGTGATTACTAGAGCTGCAGTCACTGAGGAGCATGGCTAGGGCTACGAGTTAGACCTGGAGTGGCCTGCACTGAAAGACCACACACAGAGACTGTACTAGCAGCGAGGTTCCCTGCTCCCCAGTGAAATCATTCAGCGCTGGGCTAAGAGGTGAACACTCAGAATGTGGCAGTGAGCAGCAGCAGTGACAACCATGGCACAGGTGGCTGTGAGTGGCAGGTGGCAGCAGAGACAACAGTGGCAACAGCAGCCAGGGGTGGCAGAGAAAACAGTGAGCCAGTTGCAGAGGTAGCAGCAGCAGCAGCGGCAGCATTGCTTGAAGCATGCCTCCGCCGTTTCAGGGGTGGGAGGTGACTGCACCCCTGAACTCTGGGTCTTCCCTGACCAAGGGTCGCCAACTATGAGTGGAGCTCAATGGAGAGAAAGGGGAGTGGCATGCTAAAGGAGCATTCTTTTGTCAGACTGTCACACACCAAAGAGGGAAACTGAGGCAAAGGGAAATTGCCCTGTGGGGTGGGTGTTTGCTCAGGGTTACCTGCATTTGAATCATGGTTGTGGTGTTTTCCCAAATTAATGCTGAGGTCCCTTTTAGTAAAAGTTTTGTTACACACAGACTCAGTGCTTACAAGTGGGAAGTATTGCTTCTCACAAGTTCCCAGGGGTGGTGTTCAGTTTTCCCAGATTACTGGGTGAGGTCTTAAGCCAGTTCTGTATCATCTGGTTAAGAAGGGTTAAGAGGAACCTCTAGATATTGAACCGGGTCCTTGTTGCTGCCGACGCCACCTGGCAGAAGGGTTACATAAGAAATGGTATTTCCATGGGTGCCTGGAACCCATCCCAGCCGGAGAAACTTACTGCTCCTCAGCCCACAACCATCCTCTGGGACACACTCCAGACAAGTGGTCCCAGCGGAGACAGATAGCCAGACTGCATCCCTCTCCTGGTGCTCCAGCCTATGGGACCCTGCAGAATTACTCAAAGGCCACAGCAATTCTGGCCCTGATGTAATCCCCAGCACACATGCACAAGAGCCCAAGGGCTCACTCTCCTCACCCCTAGGACAGGGGAACTTCCAGCCATTCCCTAGTACTGTCTTGACCCAGCAGAAACACGTCTCTGTCTCCTACTGCTCTGGGGCTTCTCTATGTGGGATCGCACAGCACCACTTCCCTACTGCCCCCTCCCCTGCTGCCTGGGGTCTTCTCCTCTTCCCAGGTCCAAGCAGCACAACTTTGCCTATTCCCCCTTTTCCTGCCTCCCGCTGCCCACGGTCCTCATCTTTGCTCTAGGGCCATGCAGGCAGGTAGGACTCAGTGGCTCGGCAGGGCCGTGTCCTCAGCCCTGAGTCTCTTAGACGCAGCTTTGCCCACACGCCTGTCCTGAAAACCATAGAATCATAGAATATCAGGGTTGGAAGGGACCTCAGGAGGTCATCTAGTCCAACCCCCTGCTCAAAGCAAGACCAATCCCCAACTAAATCATCCCAGCCAGGGCTTTGTCAAGCCTGACCTTTAAAACTTCTAAGGAAGGAGATTCCACCACCTACCTAGGTAACGCATTCCAGTGCTTCACCACCCTCCTAGTGAAAAAGTTTTTCCTAATATCCAAGCTAAACCTCCCCCACTGCAACCTGAGACCATTACTCCTTGTTCTGTCATCTGCTACCACTGAGCCCTGGTCTACACTAGGACGTTAGGTCGAATTTAGCAGCGTTAAATCGATGTAAACCTGCACCCGTCCACACAATGAAGCCATTTATTTCGACTTAAAGGGCTCTTAAAATCGATTTCCTTACTCCACCCCTGACAAGTGGATTAGCGCTTAAATCGACGTTGCCGGCTCGAATTTGGGGTACTGTGGACACAATTCGATGGTATTGGCCTCCGGGAGCTATCCCAGAGTGCTCCATTATGACCGCTCTGGACAGCACTCTCAACTCAGATGCACTGGCCAGGTAGACAGGAAAAGAATCGCGAACTTTTGAATCTCATTTCCTGTTTGGCCAGCGTGGCAAGCTGCAGGTGACCATGCAGAGCTCATCAGCACAGGTGACCATGATGGAGTCCCAGAATCGCAAAAGAGCTCCAGCATGGACCGAACGGGAGGTACGGGATCTGATCGCTGTTTGGGGAGAGGAATCCGTGCTATCAGAACTCCGTTCCAGTTTTCGAAATGCCAAAACCTTTGTCAAAATCTCCCAGGGCATGAAGGACAGAGGCCATAACAGGGACCCGAAGCAGTGCCGCTTGAAACTGAAGGAGCTGAGGCAAGCCTACCAGAAAACCAGAGAGGCGAACAGCCGCTCTGAGTCAGAGCCCCAAACATACCGCTTCTATGATGAGCTGCATGCCATTTTAGGGGGTTCAGCCACCACTACCCCAGCCATGTTGTTTGACTCCTTCAATGGAGATGGAGGCAATACGGAAGCAGGTTTTGGGGACGAAGAAGATGATGATGAGGAGGAGGTTGTAGATAGCTCACAGCAAGCAAGCGGAGAAACCGGTTTTCCCGAGAGCCAGGAACTGTTTCTCACCCTAGACCTGGAGCCAGTACCCCCCGAACCCACCCAAGGCTGCCTCCTGGACCCAGCAGGCGGAGAAGGGACCTCTGGTGAGTGTACCTTTTAAAATACTATACATGGCTTAAAAGCAAGCATGTGAAAGGATTACTTTGCCCTGGCATTTGCGGTTCTCCTAGATGTAGTCCTAAAGCCTTTGCAAAAGGTTTCTGGGGAGGGCAGCCTTATTGCGTCCTTCATGGTAGGACACTTTACCACTCCAGGCCAGTAACACGTACTCGGGAATCATTGTAAAACAAAGCATTGCAGTGTATGTTTGCTGGCATTCAAACAACATCCGTTCTTTATCTCTCTGTGTTATCCTCAGGAGAGTGAGATATAATTCATGGTCACCTGGTTGAAATAGAGTGCTTTTCTTCAGGGGACACTCAGAGGAGCCTATTCCTGCTGGGCTGTTTGCCTGTGGCTAAACAGAAATCTTCCCCGCTGTTAGCCACAGGGAGGGGGGAAGGTTGAGGGGGCACTCCACTTGATACCGGCTGCCAACTAGACATGGAGCCATTGATCACTACCCGTTGAGCCCAACAATCTAGCCACCTTTCTATCCACCTTATCGTCCATTCATCCAGCCCATACTTCTTTAACTTGCTGGCAAGAATACTGTGGGAGACCGTGTCAAAAGCTTTGCTAAAATCAAGGAACACGTCCGCTGCTTTCCCCTCTTCCACAGAGCCAGTTATCTCATCATAGAAGGCAATTAGATTAGTCAGGCATGACTTGCCCTTGGTGAATCCATGCTGACTGTTCCTGATCACTTTCCTCTCCTCTAAGTGCTTCACAATTGATTCCTTGAGAACCTGCTCCATGATTTTTCCAGGGACTGAGGTGAGGCTGACTGGCCTGTAGTTCCCAGGATCCTCCTTCTTCCCTTTTTTAAAGATGGGCACTACATTAGCCTTTTTCCAGTTGTCTGAGACCTCCCCCAATCGCCATGAGTTTTCAAAGATAATGGCCAATGGCTCTGCAATCACATCTGCCAACTTCTTTAGCACTCTCGGATGCAACGCATCCGGCCCCATGGACTTGTGCTCGTCCAGCTTTTCTAAATAGTCCCAAACTACTTCTTTCTCCACAGGGGGCTGGTCACCTCCTCCCCATGCTGTGCTGCCCAGTGCAGTAGTCTGGGAGCTGACTTTGTTCGTGAAGACAGAGGCAAAAAAAGAATTGAGTACATTAGCTTTTTCCACATCCTCTGTTACTAGGTTGCCTCCCTCATTCAGTAAGGGGCCCACATTTTCCTTGACTTTCTTCTTGTTGATAACATACCTGAAGAAACCCTTCTTCTTACTCTTAACATCTCTTGCTAGCTGCAACTCCAGGTGTGATTTGGCCTTCCTGATTTCACTCCTGCATGCCAGAGCAATATATTTATACTCTTCCCTGGTCATTCGTCCAATCTTCCACTTCTTGTAAGCTTCTTTTTTGTGTTCAAGATCAGCAAGGATTTCACTGTTAAGCCAAGCTGGTCGCCTGCCATATTTACTATTCTTTCTACACATCGGGATGGTTTGTCCCTGTAACCTCAATAAAGATTCTTTAAAATACAGCCAGCTCTCCTGGACTCCTGTCCCCCTCATGTTATTCTCCCAGGGGATCCTGCCCATCAGAGGAGCTTGTGGTGTCATTGTGACAGCTTCTCCTGCAGCTGCCCAAATCCCGTGACTCTGGATCAGCTCACGAGAGCTGGCCACACTACCTTCCCTGGCTGCTTGGAGAGGACTGCCCTTCACCACCACCTCCCCACCTGCAGGCTGCCAGTCAGAGGAGATGATGGCCATTTTAAATCAGAGAAAGTTCATGAGTTGAAAATCTCTGAGATCTTAACTAGTGGGCAGTGACACCCTGCCAAACCCAGTAATGATTGAACCTGGTGATACTCTGAACAAAAAGAGGCCCCACCATGCTTGTAGCTGTTTCCAGTGTGTCATGTTGATTGTACAGACATTCTAGGCTTCAGAGCAACACACAGACAGAAAGAAAAGGAGTACTCGTGGCACCTTAGAGACTAACCAATTTCATAGAATATCAGGGTTGGAAGAGACTTCAGAAGGTCATCTAGTCCAACCCCCTGCTCAAAGCAGGAGCAATCCCCAATTTTTGTCCCATATCCCTAAATGGCCCTCTCAAGGATTGAACTCACAACCCTGGGTTTAGCAGGCCAATGCTCAAACCACTGAGCTATCCCTCCTCCCCCAAGCTATCCCATCGGATGCATTTGATGAAGTGAGCTGTAGCTCACAAAAGCTTATGCTCAAATAAATTGGTTAGTCTCTAAGGTGCCACAAGTACTCCTTTTCTTTTTGCGAATACAGACTAACACGGCTGCTACTCTGAAACCACACAGACAGAGTGACAATCCTGAAACCGTCTTCTGTAGATTTATTCACAGTGGAACAGCTTCAACAGGAGAGACTGAGGAGCCCCACATCAGAGTGTCCCATCGAAGGAGGCCCAATGTTCTTGGGGACAGGTTGGCTACAGCAAACAGCAGGCATTAAACTAATAATAAGATGGGAGAGTAAAAAGATCTGAGCACTCGATTTGCATACAATTGAGATGTTGAGAACAAAATTAATCAAGGAACCACAGGACATGAAGGGAAGAAATTCTTGAATTGCCTATACAGCAACACTAGGAGCCAGTTTAGTGTCATCTGCAAACTTGCTGAGGGTGCAGCCCATGCCATCCTCCTGATCATTAATGAATCCTCCAGAACATGGGGAATGCCAGTGAAAATAGAATCATAGAATCATAGAATCATAGAATATCAGGGTTGGAAGGGACCCCAGAAGGTCATCTAGTCCAACCCCCTGCTCGAAGCAGGACCAATTCCCAGTTAAATCATCCCAGCCAGGGCTTTGTCAAGCCTGACCTTAAAAACCTCTAAGGAAAGAGATTCTACCACCTCCCTAGGTAACGCATTCCAGTGTTTCACCACCCTCTTAGTGAAAAAGTTTTTCCTAATATCCAATCTAAACCTCCCCCACTGCAACTTGAGACCATTACTCCTCGTTCTGTCATCTGCTACCATTGAGAACAGTCTAGAGCCATCCTCTTTGGAACCCCCTTTCAGGTAGTTGAAAGCAGCTATCAAATCCCCCCTCATTCTTCTCTTCTGCAGGCTAAATAATCCCAGCTCCCTCAGCCTCTCCTCATAAGCCATGTGTTCCAGTCCCCTAATCATTTTTGTTGCCCTTCGCTGGACTCTTTCCAATTTTTCCACATCCTTCTTGTAGTGTGGGGCCCAAAACTGGACACAGTACTCCAGATGAGGCCTCACCAATGTCGAATAGAGAGGAACGATCACGTCCCTCGATCTGCTGGCAATGCCCCTACTTATACATCCCAAAATGCCATTGGCCTTCTTGGCTACAAGGGCACACTGTTGACTCATATCCAGCTTCTCGTCCACTGTAACCCCTAGGTCCTTTTCTGCAGAACTGCTGCCGAGCCATTCGGTCCCTAGTCTGTAGCGGTGCATGGGATTCTTCTGTCCTAACTGCAGAACTCTGCACTTGTCCTTGTTGAACCTCATCAGATTTCTTTTGGCCCAATCCTCTAATTTGTCTAGGTCCTTCTGTATCCTATCCCTCCCCTCCAGCGTATCTACCTCTCCTACCTGTTTAGTGTCATCTGCAAACTTGCTGAGGGTGCAATCCACGCCATCCTCCAGATCATTTATGAAGATATTGAACAAAACCGGCCCCAGGACCGACCCTTGGGGTACTCCACTTGATACCGGCTGCCAACTAGACATGGAGCCATTGATCACTACCCGTTGAGCCCGACAATCTAGCCGAATCTAGACAAAATAGGGTAGGATCAGAACCAAAAACAGGGAAAGATCAAGTTAAAAATTACTTAGACAAGTTAGATGTCTTCACATCACCAGGGCCTGATGAAATACATCTTAGAATACTCAAGGAGGTGACTGAGCAAATATCTGAGCCATTAGTAATTATCTTTGAAAAGTCATGGAAGACTGGAGAGATTCCAGAAGACTGAAGAAGGACAAATACAGTGCCCATCCATAAGAAGGGAAATAAGAGTAACCCAGTAAATTATAGTCCAGTCAGTTTAACTTCTGTACCAGGAAAAATAATGGAGAAAATCATTAAGGAATCAATTTGCAAACATCTAGAAGATAATAAGGTGATAATTAATAGTCAGCATGGATTTGTCAAAAACAAATCAAGTCAAAGCAACCTGATAGCTTTTTTTTTTTTGACAGGGTAACAAGCCTTGTGGACAGTGGGGAAGTGATAGATGTGATATATCTGGACTTTAGTACAGCTGTTAATATAGTCTCACATGACCTTCTCATTAACAAACTAGGGAAATACAACCTAGATGGAGCTACTATAAGGTGGGTGCATAACTGGTTGGAAAACCATTCCCAGAGAGTAGTTATCAGTGGTTCACAGTCAGGCTGAAAGGGCATAATGAGAGGGGTCCCAAAAGGATCAGTACTGGGTCCGGTACTGTTCAATATCTCCATCAATGATTTAGATAATGGCATAGAGAGTACCCTTATAAAGTTTGTGGATGATACCAAGCTGGGAGGGTTGCAAGTGCTTTGGAGGATAGGATGAAAATTCTAAATGATCTGGACAAACTTGAGAAATGGTCTGAGGAAAATAGGATGAAATTCAATAAGGACAAATGCAAAGTACTGCACTTAGGAAGGAACAATCAGTTGCATGCATACAGAATGGGAAACGACTGCCTAGGAGGGAGTACCGCGGAAAGGGATCTGGGGGTCATAGTGGACCACAAGCTAAATAGGAGTCAACAGTGTAACACTGTTGCAAACAAAGCAAACATCATTCTGGGATGTATTAGCAGGAGTGTTGTAAGCAAGATACGAGAAGTAATTCTCCCACTCTGATTAGGCCTCAACTGGAGTATTGTGTCCAGTTCTGGGCTCCATATTTCAGGAAGGATGTGGAAAAATTGGAGAGAGTCCAGAGAACAGCAACAAAAATGATAAAAGGTCTAGAAAACATAACCTATGAGGGAAGATTGAAAAAATTGGGTTTGTTTAGGCTGGAGAAGAGAAGATTGATAGGGGACATGAAAGCAGTCTTCAAGTACCTGAAAAGTTGTTACAAGGAGGAAGGAGAAACATTATTCTCCTTAACCTCTGATGATAGGACAAGAAGCAATGGGGTTAAATTTCAGCAAGGGAGGTTTAGGTTGGACATTAGGAAAAACTTCCTGACTGTCCAGGTGGTTAAGCACTGGAATAAATTGCCTGGGGAGGTTGTGGAATCTCCATCATTGGAGATTTTTAAGAGCAGGTTAGACAAACGCTTGTCAGGGATCATCTAGATGGTGCTTAGTCCTGGGGACTGGACAAGATGACCTCTTGAGGTCTCTTCCAGTCCTATATTTCTATGATTCTATTATTTCCTTTCTCAGTTCTGATATCTGAGATGCAGCTCACACCTACCACTGCCACAGCTCCCTGCCGTAAAACATTTGCTCCTTCATACATTCGTTACTTCATGCCTTGTTTTACTGCAGCTTCCTTGTCACTAGCTTCCCAAAGTGTCCTGAATCCAAACTGAAGTCTGTTTAGAAGAGTGTAGCCACCTTCTCACCCATAAATGCCAATCTGATCCTGTCACCCCAGCCTGAAAGTCCTTCATGGACTCTACCTCCAGCTCACAATATTACCAAACTCCTGTGCTTGTCTTCAGGGACCCTTGATCACCATTATTATTATTGTTGCTGTTATTTTATTTGTATCACAGTAGCTCCCACAATGCACTAGCCACTGTCTACAAAAACACACATGCACCCATGCGCACACCCACTCCCTCTCAGGGCTCTGTCATAGTCATGAACTCCGTAATCCATCCCTCGTTGCTGACCATCTACATCTGCAATCTCACACTGGGCCCCTACTTGGTCCCTTCGCTCTGCCGATTCTCCTCCCCCACGCCCAGCCCCCTGCTCCTTTTTCTCCTCCCTCAGGCCTAAAGCACCCAGCTACCAATGGAGGAGACAAAACACCAGACCTGAAGCTACTTTACAGGTGGGGACACTAAGGCAGTGACTCCAGTGAGGTAAGAACCCTGCTACAAATTGTCAAACGTTAATTATAATGAGTGCAGGGCGGGTTTGCAATTCCTAGCAAAGTCAGGGTTATGCCTCATGAATGAATTAATTAAATATTTATGCAGCCAACTGCTACTTACAAGGAAAATATTAAAGCCTGTGTCATTAGTTTCATTCACTGACTCTTTCTTGCCGACACCCAGCTGTCTGCACTTCTCTGCCCATGTCCCTGGACTTCTCTGCTTTCCCAGTCCATCTTAAAATGCATTCCTCTGCCACCTGTTATCAGAGAGCTGTTTACCAGTTCCTCACGCCTCTTCCCACCTTGCCTGTTCCACTGTTCCCCCTTCATACTGCCCTTTCCCATTATCGTAACTGCCCTGAATTGTGTGAATAGCACGGTGAAATGTTCTTGTGCTATCTGAAAGGTGTCTGTATAATCTCATGTGCTGGATGGCTAAAAGGGCAGGCTGAGAGGAAAAAGTCAGTTTGTTTATGATGAAATATAATTGAGTACCTTCATGCTCAAGTCTTTCTTTCCTGTCTGTATCTGCGATGTGACAACTGAGGCGTGGTGGTTTCCCACACTGTGCTAGCTTCTCTTCCCCTTCCTGTGTTTGTATCTGCTGAAGCTTCTGTTCTCAGCAGCAGGTCTCTCTATCTCCCTCACTCAGATGAGTTTCTTTCCCTTCCTGTCTCTAGCTGCAGCACTGATCTGTAAGGGTGCCTGTGGGTGCACATGTTACCCCCAGTGAGATGGAGTCTCTTTCCCTTGCTGTCTCTGAACTGGGAGCATGTGGACAGGCCTCGAACGTGTGGTTTGGTTTCGAGTCAGTTCAGGAGCTGTCTCCTTGGTGGCTCAAACCAGATCTGCAAGAATTTTAGCTTGGAGTCACGATCACACATAACAGGAGCCTCAACCCGAGCACCTCCAAATGCTCCCAACACCGGACAGGTGCCTGAGTGCCCTCTGCTGCTGAGACCTTCCCACCCTCAATGAAAAGCAGCCTCACCTCTGTCCAATCTTCTGCCATCTCCCTTAGAGCAGTCAGCCCGTCTCCTCTTGGCTGCCACCCCTGAAATTATCTCAGGAACTGCAGCCTGACTGCACAGGAGGAGTGAGGCGTGGGATGCTCAGCGGAGCTGTTCAATGGCAGCCTCCTGGTTCTCGTTTCCAAAGTCTTTCTGGGTCTCTAGATCCCACTTTTCCTTAGTGCCGCAGCCAGGGAATAGCTATGTGCTGAGCGTCTCTTTGGTTTCCTCTCCCACTGCCCTGCTTCAGTCTCCAGGCTGTACAAGTTGCCCAAGCGCTCAGGCTCCCAGGCTGAGAGCAGAGTCCAGGTATCTACCTGAGCCAAAAGGGAGTTCACACTCTGCTGCCAGCCTCCCACAATTGACTCTATGTGCCTAGTCCTCAGCAACACTCTGAATATCCACGTTTGCCTGTCCCTGGGGTGCCAGACTTCCCCCTTGCTACAGTCCATCTTCCCAAGGTCTGGGCTCTTATTAAAAGGCACTGACCTATGTCTTGCTTTCCCACAACAAAAACAACCCCTGGGGACTCACCCATCCTTGCCCCCGTCCCTGCCTCCGCAATAGATTGTGCCCCATCTAAGTCCCCGGTCAGACATGGGGTCTCCAGGGGATGTCTGCATTGGAAAAAAACCCAAGGCCCCTGGCCGTGAGTCTCAGAGCCCAGCCAGCAATTGCCTGCAGAAAAATGATGGGGGAAGTCTCCTGGTCTTTGAGAGGACAGCCCTGCAGGAGGCTTGGCCCCAAGAACAGTGGTCTGGCATCCTTGCTCCATTCCTGTGTGGGGAGGCCCAGAAGGCCTACTATGATTTGCCTGAAGAGGCTGCAGCAAACTACCCGCAGCTGAAAGCAGAGATCCTGGCCAGATCTGGGGTAATGACCGCACTGCGGGCCCAGCGATATCATGAGTGGGGGTACAAGGAAAACAAAACCCCGCGGTCCCAATTATATAACCTCATCCATCTCGCACGAAAGTGGTTATGAATTGAGTCCCGGAGTCCGGAGGAGATACTAGAGGTTCTTGTCATCGACCGATACATGAGGGGACTACCGCCAGACCTTCGTGCATGGGTAAGCCAGAACAAACCCTCCACCTACGACGAGGTTGTCGCGCTGGTAGAAATGTGAAGGATGGCGAGGGAGCTCACCCAACCAGTCAAGGAAGAAGGACCCCGGGTTAAACTAGCAGCACCAAGCCTTAACGCTCGGGTTACTGGGCCACCAGGAGAACCCAGGTGGAAAAAGAGAGGGGCTGAAGGCCCACCAGAAGCCACAAAGAGTCGGAGCACTGAGGGGGAAGAGGATCGGGGGTTAGACTGCCCAAACCAAGAGACCGGGGGATGCCTAGGGCTCCATACAGATGTTACGCCTGCCGGGAGTGGGGACACGTAGCTGCACAGTGTCCCAATGCTGAGGAGCCTATGCAGCATAACCTGTGGAACTGGACAGACCCATGCTCCCTAATCCACCTTGTGGGGGCCTCACTAATCCCACATATGTACACCAGACTGGTGAAACTAAATGAGGTAGAGACCACGGCACTGGTTGATTTGGGGAGTGCTATCACACTTGTCTCGGGGAAGCTCGTGAAGTGTAGTCAGCTGCTGCAGGCTAAACATACGGGGATAGCATGCGTCCATGGGACAGTTAGTTACTACCCCACCAACCCAGTAAAAATTGAGATCCAGGGGAACACTACTGAGGTAGCAGCAGGTGTAGTCCCTAAACTCCCATACCCAGTGCTCATAGGGAGGGACTTCCCAGGGTTTGGAGACTAAGGCCTGGTCTACACTGGATGTGTGTGTGTGTGGGAAATCGACCTAAGTTATGCAACTTCAGCTATGTGAATAACATAGCTGAAGTCAACGTACTTAGAACCACTTACCGTGGCATCTTCACTGTGGTAAGTTGACTGCTGCCACTCCCCTGTCGACTCCGCCTGCGCCTCTCATGACGCTAGAGTACAGGGGTCGATGGGAGAACACTCAGGGGTTGATTTATCGCATCTAGTCTAGACGCGATAAATTGACCCCCGATGGATAGATCGCTGCCCGCTGATCCAGTGGGTAGTGTAGACATACCTTTTGATTTAGTTGGGGATTGGTCCTGCTTTGAGCAGGGGGTTGGACTAGATGATCTCCAGAGGTCTCTTCCAACCCTGCTATTCTATGATTCTTTCTCCCAGTAGGGGGACTGGAGAAAGGGGGAAACCTTGACATTAATGAGGCATCCACAGTAGACTGTCAACCTCTAATCTTCTCTGAAATATCCCCAGATTTGTTCTCCACTCCCAGACAGGGTAGAAAGACGAAAAGGGAAAGAAGGGCAGCTAAGGCCTTGGGAACCCGAATACTGACCCAGGGATAGAGGGTCACCCTTGGGGCAGGCGGACCAGGGTAGCTGGAAAGGAGACTGCCCCAGAGGAGGAAGCACCTGATCCTGACCCACACCCTAATGTCTCTGAACCAGGAGAGGCAACAGAAACTGGCCCCCTAGAGCTCGGGAAGATGAGCCTGGGATAGAAAAATTTGGACGGGACCAAACTGAAGACCTAAGGTACCATAACATTAGGAAGGAGGTGACAGAAATAGATGGGGTCGCCATGGAAGGGAAAACTCAGGGACCAGGACCCTACTTCATAATGAAGAAGAATCTCTTATACTGGGTTGCACCAGTACAGGGGCAGAAGGTACAGCAGATCCTAGTACCTCAAAAACACCAGAACACCGTAGTAAGCCTTGCCCACTGTCATCTTTTTGGGGGGCATTTAGGGGTAGAGAAGACCCTGGCACAGGTCCTGCGACAATTCTTCTGGCCCGGAGTACATGAAGAAGTGCGGAAGTATTGTGCCTCCTGCCCGGAGTGTCAGCTGCACAGTCCCCGTCCTCACTTGAGGGCACCTTTAGTACTGCTTCCCATCATAGAGGTCCCCTTCTAGAGAGTAGCCATGGACCTAGTGGAACCCCTGGAGAAGATGGCTCGGGGCCTCCAATATATACTTGTTGTTTTGGACTATGCTACTCGCTACCCAGAAGCCAGCCCCCTGCAGAAACTGACCTCTAAAACGATAGCCAAAGAGCTGGTGGGAATCTTTGCCTGAGTGGGGCTATCAAAGGAGATATTAACAGACCAAGGAACCACATTCATTTTGGAGCTAATGAAGGATGTCTGTATGCTGCTCCATATACATACCCTGAGGACTTCAATCTATCATCCGCAGACCGATGGGCTGGTAGAAAGGTTTAACCGAACTCTCAAGGTAATGACAAGGAAGGTGGTAAGTTGGGATGGGTAGGATTGGGACACCCTACTACCTTATGTTCACAATCTGGGAGGTACCTCAGTCCTCTTCTGGGTTTTCCCCCATTTGAATTATTATACGGGTACCACCCCCATGGCATACTAGATATTGCCAAAGAGATCTGAGAAGAGGAACCCAATGAGGGGAGAAATATAACTGACCATGTGTTGCAGATGCGAGAATGGATAGCCCGGGTCACCCCGATTGTACGGGAACATTTGGAAAAGGTGCAGGAGGCCCAGCGAACCCATTACAATGGCCAGGCAAAAGTCCGAAAGTTCCAACCAGGGGATCAGGTGATGGTGTTGGTACACACGTCAGAAAGCAAGCTTTTGGCCCAATGGCAGGGGCCCTGTGAGGTGGTTGAACCCTTGGGGGAAGTAACCTACAAGGTGGGGCAGCCAGGACACCGGAAACAAGAACAGATTTATCACATTAACCTCTTAAAGCGTTGGCACCCACAAGAGGCATGTGTAGTGGCCCAAGAGACCCTGATCCAGGGAAATAACCTGCATGAGCAGATCAGGATATCCCCTGATCTGACACCAAACCAGAAGAAGGAGGTAACTGAGATGATCAACCGGTACTAGGATGTGTTTTCAACCGAACCAGGCTGGACCACCAAAGCATATCACCACATTATCACAGACCCTGGGGCAAAGGTAACTTTAAGGCCCTATCGGGAGCCAGCGGCAAAAAGAGAGGAGATCAAGGCAGAGGTAAAAAGGATGTTGGAGCTGGGAGTTATCAAAGAGTCCCACAGTTAATGGTCAAGCCCGATTGTATTGGTACCCAAACCCAGAGGCACCACTAGGTTTTGAAATGACTTTCGCCCACTGAACTAGATATCCAAATTTGGTGCACACCCCACATTGATGAATTAGTTGACCGCCTGGGCAATGCTCGATTTTTGACCACCCTTGATTTAACAAAGGGATATTGGCAGATTCCCCTTGCCAAAGATGCAAAACAGAAGACAGAATTCTCTACACCAGAGGGTCTGTTTCAATATATTGTTCTTCCTTTTGGGCTGCATTGGGCACCTACCACCTTCCAGCGTCTTATGGTCAAGCTCCTATGGCCCCATACCAGTTATGCAGCTGCGTACCTGGACAACGTGATTATTCATATCCCCGACTGGGAGATCCACTTGGAAAAGGTGGAAGCAGTTCTGGACACACTAAGACAGGCTGACCTCACAGCCAACCCAGCCAAGCATGCTATAGGGCTAGCTGAGGCTAAATACCTTGGCTACATTGTAGGAAGGGGCATGGTCAAGCCCCAACTGAACAAACTGGAGGCTATCCAAAATTGGCCCCAGCCAACTCAGAAAAAGGTTCATTCTGCAGACTTGGGATGACCCTTAGTGGTGCTAGAAGTTTAGGATGACAAAGACAAGTTTCCAACATGTGAGTTACCATACCCATTGGATACAATTAACTTGGGCTTGAACAGAGACTGGGAGTGGATGGGTCATTACACAAAGTAAAACTATTTCCCCATGTTTATTCCCCCCCCCCCCCCGTTCCTCGGACATTCTTGTCAACTGCTGGAAATGGCCCACCTTGATTATCACTACAAAAAGGTTTCCCCCCCCCCCCCCAGCCATGCTGGTAATAGCTCATCTTAAGTGATCACTCTCCTTACAGTGTGTATGGTAACACCCATTGTTTCATGTTCTCTGTGTATATAAAATCTCCCCACTGTATTTTCCACTGAATGCATCTGATGAAGTGAGCTGTAGCTCACAAAAGCTTATGCTCTAAGAAATTTGTTAGTCTCTGTGGGGCCACAAGTACTCCTTTTCTTTTTACAGAAATACTAGTTTTTATCCCCAAAAGCTGGTGGATTTTCCAATTCTTAGATTTACCCAGCCAGCACAAAACAGCTTCTGTATTACCTCATTCGTTACTCAGAAATTTAAACACAGTTCTCTTAAAGTGCCCAGCTTCAGGCCTCCATCCAGGTACCCATGTCAAAATATATGATGATTATTGAAAATCTTTTCTTTTATATGATAAAAGGATTCTTCTGATCCCAAAGGACCAGCCACATGCTCAGTTCAAATTATAATTTAGATCTTACCCAAAAGACAAGCTTATAGCCAATTCTTATAAACTAAAATTTATTTAAAAAGAAAAAAGTGTGTGTTGCTTAAAAGATCAATATACAGTCAGACATGAGTTGCGTTCCTGAGATTCAGATACATAGCAGAGATGGTGAGCTTGTTGTTGCAAAGAGTTTTTAGACATAGTCCACAGGCTCTAGTCCTGGAGTCAACAACCTTTCAGAGATGGTGTGCCAACTCTTCGTTTATTCACTGTAATTTAAGGTTTCACATACCAGTAATACATTTTAACATTATTAGAAGGTCTCTCCCTATAAGTCAATATTATATAACTAAACTATTGTTGTATGTACAGTAAATAAGGTTTTAAAAATGTTTAAGAAGCTTAATTTAAAATTAAATTAAAATGCAGATCTTACCAGTTTAGTGACAGGTTTCAGAGTAACAGCCGTGTTAGTCTGTATTCGCAAAAAGAAAAGGAGGACTTGTGGCACCTTAGAGACTAACCAATTTATTAGAGCATGAGCTTTCGTGAGCTACAGCTCACTTGTGATCCTTGCCCTTGCTTTTCCTTGTTGAGTTTTCCAGTGTCCCCAGGCAGGCAGCGGTCTGAGTGGGCCAGCAGCTGGGATGCCCGGAACCCCAGACCGACAGCGGAGTGCTGCTCGTGTGCCACCTACTATAATCCAATGTCCATGTCCAGGGTGATTCCAGTCCTTATGGCCTAGGTTTCCCCTGTATGAAACATGAAGGAAATCTGGGATAAAACAGAATCGAGTCCCCAGGGTTTTATACATTTCCAGAAGCCTCTTAACCAGTCAGTGCTGGGTGAACAATATTCTTTTGAGGTGACTTCTTGTTTCCCAGGCATCCCCGGCAATTATCTATGCAGATTAACACAAGGTAATTTGTCCATTAAACAGTTCATATACTGTTCACCACAAATTTTAGAGAGACATATAAACAATGCCCTTACTTCAAGGTTCATCTAGAAGTTAGCCTTCCCTTTTGATCTCTGCAGCAATAGCTATGGCAAGAGACAGGAACTGTCTGTTTACACTGTTAGCATCTCTGAGATATAAGTAAACACATAGAATTAGTATTACCTCTAACAATACAGGTTTGCACTTCAAAGTTCTACTCCAACCTAGTCAATGACCTCGTTATCATTTACATATCTTCCTAAAAAGTCTTTAAAGGTCGACCTTGGGTCATCCAGCCCATGGGTTTGTTAACCCTTTCTGGCCATGTGCCACATTTTGCTCAGATAACGTCACAGGGGACAAATGATTGTTCTGTGGGAGAACCTCCATTCTGGGGCCCCACCTCCATCACAGAGGGCAAGAAGGATAAAGAATTTCATTACTAAATCTGCACAACAGTTTAAAGTTGAAGTTTATGTTTTAATGCAAATTAGCCTCTTAAATTATTTGCAAGAAATGTCACCTGGAGCTGTACAAAACTTGGCAGTTATGCTAAAACTGCAGGAGGAATTTTTGTGGCCAGCAGTTTCTGAAGTGCAGCTGGGGGGGACTCAAGAGAAGGTTAATTTTCTGCCGTGGCCAATCCCACAATCATATAGAAGAGAGCTCATCAAAGAGGTATTAGTTGTTTATCCCGTGCCTGCATGTCCGTCACTGTGTTCTGAATTTCCATATTAAACTGCTTGTAAATGGGTCTGTGTTTTTTTCCTACAGATGGCTCACACAGATATGGAAGAAGAAAATTGGGCAAGAGATGAACTTTCCCATGGTAAGAACGTGACACCAAAGGCCTTGTTGTGCCCCCATTGCTGCCTTTATGCTCTACTCAGCTTTCCCTATAGTGGAAAACAAAAGTTCCAAAATGATAAGTTTCAACTTACAGGTCAGATATACCTTTATCCACCTGAACAGCTACAGTAGCTCCCCAGAACAGATGAACGCTTCTCCACCTGGATGGGAATAGTCTGTCCTGAGTGCGGATGTGAGCTCCTCAAACAGGAGATGGAAATCCAGGGTTCCAGGACTACCAAATGTTCTGTGTTTCTGACCAAATGGCAGGTTGTTTGTTTGTTTGTCTGTTTGAAAATTGTTTTTATTTTGGATGACTCTGTTATTATTAGTGGCTGGAAAAGAAAGAGACTGATGTTAGTGCTGAGTAGAGCCAGGTATATGGCAGAAACATTTTGTGCAAGGTTTGTTGCTCTGCCAATGTACCTCAGTCCTGATGCGCAATCTCCCCATTATTCCAGTTCTCCCCTCCTCTCCATGGCTCTGCCAATGCACAGCATACTTTTCCATTGATAGGATTCCCATACAACTCTGCCAGTTCACCTTAACTCTCACCTGCAGGGATGTCAACCAGAGAGGGGATTACAATAGTCAAGATGCAAAATGATCAAGGCATGGGCAGGAGTTTTGGCGGTGTAGCCAGAGAGAAAAGGTCACATCCAGGAGACATTGTGCAGAAAGAAATGGCAAAATGTATATAGAGCTGATAAGTGAGGATCAGAAGAGAAGGGGGAGTCAAAGATGAAGCCAAGTGTATGGGTTTGAGTAACAGGAGTTTTTGGGGAAAGATCAGGAGCTCACTGTTGGCCATATAACATTTCAGCTGATGGCTGCACATCCACAAGAAGAGGTCAGAAAGTTGTGTTGACATAGATCAACATATCAATTATATATTAATTCTATTGATTACATAAGAATTCCCATTAACACTGTAGGGTTTTGTAGATTCTAGTCTCAAAAACAGGCCCATAGTTATTAGAATTACTATTAATTTGGCAAACCCGATATGCAGGGTTGCAACAGTCACACTTAGGAAAGACCTGTGTTTATTTGTATTAGTTTTATTAATACAGTTAGCAAAGTTACAAACACTCCATCCCAGCAAAGTAGATAATACAGCATGAGCATCTGAGCATCCATATACTCACACCTAAAATGTTAGTCATCCTCATCACATCACCAGTGGTCATCCTCCTGGCATCTCCCAAGGCACAGCGGCTGGGATACGGCTTTTATAATGTGTTAAACTGAAGCTACTATGCCTGATGCATATTCAGCAGGAGTTTCCCACCTTTTCCTTATCTGCATTTCCTCATCCTACTAATGTTGGGGTGCCCTTCTCCCAGAGGTTACTAGTCCTTTTACCTCAAGCTCCTTGGCATACACGTCCATTAGTTACCACGGCGTTCCTGTGGTCAGACATGTGCTGATGTCCCTAACTTAAAATATCTCAAGCTGGTATAAACTATCACCTTGTGGTTACCTGTCAGCAGTTTAGGCATTACAGCCCTCTGTCTTGTGTTAGCTTATGATTCAGGGTTACTCCTAGTTAACTGCTTCAGCTAAAGCTTTTTAGGCCTTGATTAGTTTAGCTAAGCTATTGTCTTACAGACCTTGAGGCCTGTAGGATCCTGGCATTATTGCCTTGACTTAAACCTATGCCTTACCTAGCAAAAACTTATACCTATAGGCGACAGATATTAGTTTGGTTGGAGGGAGACAGGTCCAGAGTAGACAGGCGGATTTGTGCATCATCAGTATGAATGTGTTTCAAAGACACATTTGCAGATGAGATTGCTCGGAGATGTGGTGGGGAGAGAGAAGAGGAGGGTGCCAAGGACTGAGCCCTAAGGGACCCCCACTCAAGGAGGGAGATGAAGACCCACCAAATGAGACAGTGAAGGAGTGATCCAAGAGGTAGGAGAAGATCCAAGAGAGGGTGGCATCAGGAAAACCCAGGAATGATAGGATTTGAAGAAAAAGAGTGTGGCTGACAATGTCAAAGGCCACACATAGATAAAGAAGGAAATCTGGTCAAGAAAAGATCATTAGAGACTTTGGTAAGAGCCATTTCAGTGCAGTATACGGAGAAGGAGCCACGCGGAAGGTGAAAAAGAGGTGGGATGGTAATTTGAGGGGAGGAATGGGGTCAGGACTATATTATTTTATGATGATGATGGTGATGAGACACACACACACACACGTTATGAGAAGAAGGAAGCTGATGAGAAGAAGAGATTGAGAAGGGTGAGGGCAATGGCGAGAATGGGGGATGAGGAAGGTCAAGAGACTGGAGAGCGTGGGGGTTACTGGGGCAGGTGGAGGGGTTGGAGGAGAGTCTTAGTATCTGTAACAGAGGAAAAGGAGGAGACTGTGATGGGAGGTGATGGAAGAAGGGGGAGGGAGAGGGGCTTCCTTGGTTTTTTTGTCAGTTTTTTCTTTGAACTAACTGGCAGAATGCTGTGCAGAGAGGGAAGAGTGTGTGGAAGAGGGTGAGGGTTTTAGGAAGCATTCAAACGTTCTGAATCAGTGGCTAGGGTTATGGACACGGGAATCAATGAGAGTGGTGAAGTTGTGCAGCGTCACCAGAGGGATAGCAGAGTTGAAGGAGGAGTCAGAATTACTACAAGTCAAGCTGAGTTAGCTCATACCAAGGTAATTTAAATAAGAGGTTTTTTAGTTATATAAATAAAAAGAGAATAAGGAAGGATGAGGTGGGGCTGCTACACCGTGTAATAGGAAGGAGATTAAAGATAATCTAGCTGTGGCCCCAAAACTAAATACTTTGCTTCAGTTTACAATAAGGATGATAATATGGAACATGAACATGAAGGCAGGACTGCTGATGGAAATGAGTCTGTAGAAATGGAAATTATTACATCAAAAATGGAAGAAAAAGCAAAGAGCTTAATGAGCTCAAACTGGGGGAAACAGATAATTTCCATCCCCAAAATACTGGCCCATGAGATTGCTAGTCCAAAGCTAAGGATTTTTAATAAATCTGTCTATTTGAGGATAGTACCATCTGACTGGAGAAGAGCTAATGGCATGCCTATATTTAACAAAAGGGGAAAAAAGTGATCCAGACAAGTACAAACCTGTGAGTCTGACCTCAGTAGCATGCAAGGCTTTAGAACAAATTGTGAAGGAAAGAATAATTAAATTCATGGAGGTAAATGGTAAAGGGGATGTAATGGAACATGGCTTTATCAAAGATAGATCTTCCCAGACTAACCTGATTTCCTTCTGTCAAGGTTCCTTCCACACTCTGAACTCTAGGGTACAGATGTGGGGACCTGCATGAAAACCTCCTAAGCTTACTTTTACCAGCTTAGGTTAAAACTTCCCCAAGGTACAAACTATTTTTCTTTTTCCCTTGGACTTTATTGCTGCCACCACCAAGGGTCTAACAGATATATAACAAGAAAAGAGCCCACTTGGAAACGTCTTTCCCCCAAAATCCTCCCCAAATCCTACACCCCCTTTCCTGGAGAAGGCTTGATAAAAATCCTCACCAATTTGCATAGGTGGCCACAGATCCAAACCCTTGGATCTTAAGAACAATGAAAAAGCAATCAGGTTCTTAAAAGAAGAATTTTAATAGAAGAAAAAGTAAAAGAATCACCTCTCTAAAATCAGGATGGTAAATACCTTACAAGGTAATTAGATTCAAAACATAGAGAATGCCTCTAGGCAAAACCTTAAGTTACAAAAAGACTCAAAAACAGGAATATCCATTCCATTCAGCACAGCTTATTTTCTCAGCCATTTAAACAAACAGAATCTAACGCATATCTAGCTAGATTACTTACTAAGTCCTAAGACTCCATTCCTTTCTGGTCCCAGCAAAAGCATCACGCAGACAGAGAGAGCCTTTGTTTCTCCCCCCTCCAGCTTTTAAAGTATCTTGTCTCCTTTTAAAGTATTTTGGTCAGGTGCCAGTGAGGTTATCCTAGCTTCTTAACCCTTTACAGGTGAAAGGATTTTTCCTCTAGCCAGGAGGGATTTTAAAGGTGTTTACCCTTCCCTTTATATTCATGACACCTTCTTTGAGAAAATAACTTATTTTTATATGAGGGAAATGCAGTAGATCTAATACTTGGACTTCAATAAAGCATTTGATACAGTACCACTTGAGAAATGATTAGTGGAATTAGAGAAGATGGGAATCAGTGCAAGAATTCTCAGGAGGAGAAGGAAGTGGCTAAAGGGGAGAAGACAATGGGTTGTGCTGAACGGTGAATTATTGGACTAGAGGGAGGTTACTAGTGGAGTTTCTCAAGGGTCGGTCTTGTCACGAATCATATTAAATATTTTATTAATAACCTTGGCACAGGAGTGTGCTAATGAAAGTTGCTGCCGATACAAAATTGGGAGACATCATCAATACAGAGGAGGATCAGAACATTATATAGGAAGATCTGGATGACCTGGAAGACTGGAGTGACAGAAATGGGATGGAATTCAATAATACAAAGTGCAAGGTCAGTGGTTCTCAAACTAGGGCCACTGCTTGTTCAGGGAAAGCCCTGGCACGCTGGGCCAGTTTGTTTACCTACCGCGTCCGCAGGTTCGGCCAATTGCAGCTCTCACTGGCCGCGGTTCGCCGCTTC
Source organism: Lepidochelys kempii (assembly GCF_965140285.1). NCBI lineage: Eukaryota > Metazoa > Chordata > Testudines > Cheloniidae > Lepidochelys > Lepidochelys kempii. Next base: position 269,211,261 of record NC_136381.1, on the reverse strand, counting down.
AGGCCAATGTGGGCTGCAGGAAGTGCGCGGGCTGAGGGATGTGCTGGCCACCCTTCCTGCAGCCCCCATTGGCCTGGGGCTTTCCCTGAACAAGCAGCAGCCCTAGTTTGAGAACCACTGTGCAAGGTCATGCACTTTGGGTCTAATAGTAAGTACTTCTGCTACATGCTGGGGGGATTATCAGTTGGAAGTGACAGAAGAGGAGAGAGACCTGGGACCATAGGTCAATGACAGGAGGACTACAAGCCACCAATGTGATGCGGCTGCAAAAAAAGGCAAATGCGATCCTAGGATGTATGAGGTGAGGTATTTCCTATGGAGATAGAGAAGTATCAATGCCATTGTACATTGTATCAGTGCCATTGGTTTCCCTGGGCTGCTTCCTACTCTCCCCCTGGGCAAACCTCATCCAGGGTCATCCTCAGTCTCCCCAGGATATACCACCAAGGACAGCGGTAGCAGCTCCTCAGCATCAGGAGCGACAGGGCTCTCTGGAAGATCGTGCAGGCCCTCTGGGCAGCTGCGGTTCTGTTTGGCATCCCACTCCAGCACCAGGGAAGACACATATGTCGCACTTGGCAGCTCCCTTCCAACTGAGCTGCTGGGCTGGCATTTTATACTTCCTGTCCTGCCCCTCTGCTTCCAGAGTGCCGGGCGTGGTCCTCCTGGCTCCGCCCACCAGAAGGCTTGTAAGGAAGGCCATGCCTCCTTGCTACATGGGGTAAACAAATGAATTAGTTTTAAGAGAGATTGGGACAAATGTATGAGTGGGATTGTATGATGGGATTGCTTGTGATGGGGGCAGGGCTCAGTAGTCCTGGGGCTCACTGCTGGTTTAAGTCTTATATTCCTAATGGTTCCTCATGGTTTGGGCTTCAGCAAGCCACCAGCTGTGGTCAGGAAGGGATTCCCCATAATGTATTCTGCGATTTTTAAAAATCTCCTTCTTTTGAAGCATCAGGGATGGCCGTGGCTGGAGATGTGACATTAGACAGGGTGGGCCAGAGCTCTGAGGTGGCATCGAGCATTCTGTCTCTCTAGTGCTTGGCTGCCTGATTTTTGCTCACATGGTCGGGGTCTAACTGGTCACCATATGTGGGGTTGGGATAGAATTTCCCCCCAGTTAGACTGGCAGTGACCCTGGGTGTTTTTTGCCTTCCTCTGCAGCATGTGGGGGCAGTTCGCTTGCCCCAGTTATCTGGGTACATCTTACTGAATCATTTGCCTGCCACTGGAAGGGCTTTGGGCACTGGTGCACTTTGGTCCCTCCTATTCTCTGCCTGTGGCACGTAATAGTTTAGTCTCCTGTGGGCTGAAATACCTTGCTTCAATTTTGGTTGTTGAGTTTAGTGTGTGAATGTTGAGTGGGTGTTGCAGGTATGTGATATACAGGAGCTCAGACTAGATCATCTAATGAGCCCCTCTGGCCTTCAAATCTATGACTCTCTGGTAAGCGAGTGAATTTGTAGTGGAAGAAATCTGCACGATTGTACGACAGCCATCAATGCTCAGCAGCACGGCAACAGCAGCAGGGGAAGCCAATGTAGGGGGTCAGCCAAGTCTGGGGTTTGCCAGGGCAGAGATTGCAATTTGTAAGAGGGGGAAAAGAGTTGAAAGTGATGGTCTTGTCCAGGGCTGATTTTAAATAAACACAATAACTGGTGTTTCCATAGTTCCTGCCAGGAAATTAGTCCCTGCATCTGTGAGGATGTCGGAGGGTCAACCTACCCTGGCAAAAATGTCTGCTAGTGCCTGGCACACACTTTTAGCCCTGGTGTTGCTTAGAGCTACTGCTTCCGGCCATCGGGTGGCAAAATCCATGAAAGTCAGTATGTACTGCTGACCTCTGGGTGTCTTTTTCGGAAAAGGACCCAGAATATCCACAGCTACTCGCTGAAATGGAACTTCAATGATGGGAAGTGACTGGAGTGGGGCTTTGACCTGGTCTTGGGGTTTTCCCACTCTTTGGCATACTTCACAAGACCGGACATAGGTAGAAACATCCTTGCCTATTCCCTCCCAGTGGAATGACCCCCCAAAACGGTCTTTGGTCCTGTTCACCCCAGCATGGCCACTAAGGTGATCATGGGCTAAGCTCAAGAGCTTGGCCCGGTATTTAGTTGGAACTACCAACTGTCTCTGAGGATGCCAGTCTTCCTGGTGTCCACCAGAAAGAGTTTCCTTGTATAAAAGTCCTCTTTCTACAACAAACCTGGATCGATTAGAAGAGCTGAGAGGCAGTGGGTTGCTCCGTGCCGCCATCCAAGCTCTCTGGAGGCTTTCATCTGCTTCCTGTTCGGTCTGGAACTGTTCCCTTGATGCTGGAGACATCAGTTCCTCATTGGATTGTGGACCTAGGCTTGGTCCCTCTGGAAGCGATATAGGGGATGGAGCTGTTTCTGTTGACTGTGAACCGCTCTCCGCTGGTGCACTATGTTGGGATTCAGGCTCCGGCTGAGCCTCTTGTGTAGGGTTATCGGCTGCTGCCAGTTCAGGTTCGGAGGGGCCCTCTGGTGTTGAGGTTGCAAGTACTGGATTCAGTGCTGGCAATGGGTCTGGTGCTGGTTGTTCCACTGGTTCTGGTTCTGGGACTGGTTCCGTCTGGGTCTCTGGGACTGGATCCACTACTGCTGTTGCAGACATTGGCCTGAGGTCTGGGTCCATCACCTCTGACCAGGTCCTGATAGAAGTTTCCGGAACAGAGGTAGGCCTCACGGCTTGTTTAGCCTGGCTGTGGGTGACCATTCCCACCCTCTTGGACCGCTTCACATGATTGGCCAAGTCTTCCCCCAACAGCATGGGGATGGGATAATCATCATAGACTGCAAAAGTCCACGTTCCTGACCAGTCCTTGTACTGGACAGGCAACTTGGCTGTAGGCAAATCGAAAGAGTTGGACTTGAAAGTTTGAATCGTCACTGGGATCTCTGGGTTGATTAAATTGGGGTCCACTAAGGAAGCATGGATAGTTGACAATTGGAGACCTCCATGCTGTGACCTTCTTCCCGTCCACACTCACAGTTTCCCTCCGCTCCAAGGGTATTTGGGAGGTATCTGGGCCTGTGGACCTCTGGTGTGATTCCGGTGCAATGAACTGTAATCTGTTGGGGTTCTTGGGGCAGTTGGCCTTTACATGCCCCAGCTCGTTACATTTAAAACATCGTCCAGCTGACGGGTCACTGGGACGAGGTGGGTTGCTGGAGAATGGGGTGGTGGGACGATAAGGTGTCTGGAGGGTTCTTTGGGAGGTAGGTGGGGCCTTGGGCGGCCCCCGGTAATAGGGTGTGGTCTGGGGTTGTCCCTTCTGGTCTCCGCTCCCACTGCAACCAGTTTTCTTCTTCTCTGCCACCTCCACCCATCTGGCTCCAATCTCTCCTGCCTCAATTACAGTTTTGGGCTTCCCATCTAGGATGTATCTCTCTATTTCCTCAGGAACACCCTCTAAGAATTGTTCCATTTGCATTAGGAAGGGCAAATTTACCGGAGATTCAACACTTGCTCCTGATATCCAGGCATCCCAATGTTTCACAATGTGGTAGGCATGTCGGGTAAATGACATGTCTGGTTTCCACCTTAGGGCTCTGAACCTCCGACGAGAATGCTCAGGTGTTATCCCCATTCTGACTCTCGCCTTGGATTTAAACAGTTCATACTGGTTCATGTGTTCTTTAGGCATTTCAGCCGCCACCTCAACTAAGGGTCCACTGAGCTGTGGCCTCAGCTCTACCATGTATTGGTCAGTAGAGATGTTGTACCCAAAGCAGGCCCTTTCGAAGTTTTCTAAGAAGGCCTCCGTATCATCGCCTGCCTTGTAGGTGCGGAACTTTCTGGGATGGGAAGTGGTACCTGGAGAAGGATTGCTAGGGTTTGTTGGTATATTCTGCTGAGCCTTTATCTTTTCCATCTCCTCCACATGTTTCCTCCCTTTTTCCTTCTCCTCCAGTTCTTTGGCCCTTGCCTCCATTTCCCTCCTGTGGGCAGCCTCCTGTACCTCCTTCTCCAGCCGCTTGAGTTCTAGCTGTCTTTCATGTTCCTTTTGTTTTTCCTCAGCCTGAAATCTGGCTAATTCCAGCTCTTGTTGAGCTGTGGATTCTGTCATGCTAACCTCTCTGTTTTTAACTAACTTTACACCCGAGGTTTAGAAATAAACAAACAAAACTTGGCTGTAAAATTTTGCTGTGCTGGAATAGGATACCTATTCTCTGATAGTGATTGTCAGCCTATAGAAAAAGACAATTCCCTTTGGCTCTGCTCTGGCCCCAAATCAAAGCAAAATACCTCCAAATACTTGGAAACCTGCTTACCAGCAGCCCAAAGGAAAAAAAAATCCTTTCAAACCTGTGCTCCTTGTAAAAAAAAATCAAAATCCTAAAAAAAAAACCCTGCCACTTTTGTCTCCAGGAAAATCGGTAGAACACCTCCCACCCACCCCCCATTTACTTTTAGGGAAAAAGAAACACCTCTGGTTTGCGAAGACTGTGAATTTCCCTGCAGGAGTTAATTATTCTGCCTCCAGGCAAAGAAAACCTGCAATTCACAAAGATAATCTCCTTTTGTCTCTGCTCTGGCCCCAAAGCAGAGAAAAAACTAGCTGCTTTCAGTTCGACCTCTTTTCCAGCAGCCCCAAAGGAAAAAAAATTCCTTTTTAAAATCTGTATTTCTAGTTCAAAAAATCTCAAATTGATCTCAAAATGATTTCAGGTTAATCCCACCACTCTGCCACCATGTCAAGGTTCCTTCCCCTACTCTGAACTCTACGGTACAGATGTGGGGACCTGCATGAAAACCTCCTAAGCTTACTTTTACCAGCTTAGGTTAAAACTTCCCCAAGGTACAAATTAATTTTACCCTTTGCCCTTGGAATTTCCACTGCCACCACCAAACTTTAAGTGGGTTTACTGGGAAACATAGTTTGGACACGTCTTTCCCCCCAAAATCCTCCCAACACTTGCACCCCACTTCCTGGGGAAGGTTTGGTAAAAAATCCTCACCAATTTGCATAGGTGACCACAGACCCAAACCCTTGGATCTCGGAACAATGAAAAAGCATTCAGTTTTCTTACAAGAAATCTTTTAATAGAAGTAAAGGAATCACCTCTGTAAAATCAGGATGGTAGATACCTTACAGGGTAATTAGATTCAAAACATAGAGAATCCCTCTAGGCAAAACCTTAAGTTACAAAAAAGACACACAGACAGGAATAGTCATTCTATTCAGCACAGTTCTTTTCTCAGCCATTTAAATAAATCATAATCTAACACATACCTAGCTAGATTACTTACTAAAAGTTCTAAGACTCCATTCCTGTTCTATCCCCGGCAAAAACAGCATACAGACAAACACAAACCCTTTGTTTTTTCTCCCTCCCCGCAGCTTTTGAAAGTATCTTGTCTCCTCATTGGTCATTTTGTTCAGGTGCCAGCGAGGTTACCTTTAGCTTCTTAACCCTTTACAGGTGAGACGATATTTCCTCTGGCCAGGAGGGATTTTAAAGGGGTTTACCCTTCCCTTTATATTTATGACAGAGGTGCATCTGTCTTATTAACTCTGTTTTTTCCTAGAGCTCCAGGAAGAAATCCCAGCCAGCGTTTCACCCTATCTGTGATTTGGGAGGCATGTCATAAATATAAAGGGAAGGGTAAACCCCTTTAAAATCCCTCCTGGCCAGAGGAAAAACCCTTTCACCTGTAAAGGGTTAAGAAGCTAGGATAACCTCACTGGCACTTGACCAAAATGACCAATGAGGAGACAAGATACTTTCAAAAGCTGCAGGGAGGGAGAAACAAAGTCTCTCTCTCAGTCTGTGTGATGCTTTTGCTGGGGACAGAACAGGAATGGAGTCTTAGAACTTAGTAAGTAATCTAGATAGAGATGCGTTAGATTCTGATTTCTTTTAATGGCTGAGAAAATAAGCTGTGCTGAATGGAATGGATATTCCTGTTTTTGTGTCTTTTTGTAACTGAAGATTTTGCCTAGAGGGATTCTCTATGTTTTGAATCTAATTACCCTGTAAGGTATTTACCATCTTGATTTTACAGAGGTGATTCTTTTTACTTTTTCTTCTATTAAAATTCTTCTTTTAAGAGTCTGAATGCTTTTTCATTGTTCTTAAGATCCAAGCGTTTAGGTCTGTGGTCACCTATGCAAATTGGTGAGGATTTTTTATCAAACCTTCCCCAGGAAGAGGGGGGTAACTTTTGGGAGGATTTTGGGGGGAAAGACGTTTCCAAACAGACTCTTTCCTAATAATATACCGGTTAGACGTTTGGTGGTGGCAGCGAAAGTCCAAAGGCAAAAGGTAAAATAGTTTGTACCTTGGGGAAGTTTTAACCTAAGCTGATAAAAGTAAGCTTAGGAGGTTTTCATGCAGGTCCCCACATCTGTACCCTAGCGTTCAGAGTGGGGAAGGAACCTTGACAGAGACATATAGACAATAATACTATTTCAGTCAAGTGTTATCACAATTGTTAATATTTCTTTTGGATCTTGAATCAAAGCTTGAGTAACAGACAAGAATTGTTTGTTTACATCACAAGACCTGAGCAAACACCTACCCTTCTACTGCTCTAACAATGCCGGGTTGCACTCCAAAGTACTATTCTAACCTAACGCAATAACTCAACTCTCATTTACCCATCTTCCTAACAAGCCTTTAAAGGTTGACCATGGGTAATGTCAGCCTATGGGTTAGTTAACCCTTTCTGGCCATGTGCCACATTTCAATGAGATATTATATTATAATCATATAACATCACAGCCCCAACGCAAAATTGATGCAGGAAGGATGATACACACGTCGTTGACTGCATCCAAAAAGTTCCCCGTCTTTGGTTCTCTCTTACTACTGCTACCATTGTGTTAGAAGCTGAATCAGTGTAAGACAGAAATGGTTTAATCAAAGTCATGTTCAACAACATTATTGAATCTTATTACAAACTCCAGGTAAAACTTGGCTAGAACAATAGTAGATTGGATCTGCTCTTGCAGCCTGGTTCCTATATGTCTTATTTCAGAGTAACAGCCGTATTAGTCTGTATTCGCAAAAAGAAAAGGAGTACTTGTGGCACCTTAGAGACTAATCAATTTATTTGAGCATAAGCTTTCGTGAGCTACAGCTCACTTCATCGGATGCATACGATGAAGTGAGCTGTAGCTCACGAAAGCTCATGCTCAAATAAATTGGTTAGTCTCTAAGGTGCCACAAGTACTCCTTTTCTTTATATGTCTTATGTGAATTTGCCAAGAGCTAAAGAAAATAACTAATTTATCCATACCCACTCTGGCAAATGTTTGGAGCCCAATTAACATCAAGCCAATGTAGACATTAATATTGTCCATAGTGGAGAAATCCTGGCATGTAGCCATGAAAGCAATATGGTAGTGCCTTGGTTTCCCTTCTCATACAGCACATTAGGTCTGGATTGTCTTTTCTCCTGTGAAAAGTTCCAATACTGGTTGCAGCAGTATCACAAGGTCCTTTAATATAAAGTATGTTCTTATGTACCGCTCTTAACATATTCAAGGGTTTTTCCAAATGATTAGGCACATTACACATTTTTACAGTTCTTGGTACCAGCAACACAGTCACAAAAGTTAACATTAGCGTTAATATTAACATTAAACCCACTGCAAGTGTACGTGTACCAGCATTTTTGTTATGCCAAGCATTTTGTTTAGACAAATCATTCTTTATGTCAGCTTGTTCAATACCCCTTTTGAATATTTGGAGCTTTCTCTTCTTTTCCTGGCCGGTAGGGTTAAAATCTGAGCTCTCTTGCTTAACAGAATTCATTAGCTGGCTGGGTGTGCCCTCTTTGCTAACAACCACCAGCAAGTTCTTTTTCGCCCTGTCAGTCAGGTAATTTGCATCCATACAGACACTAGCCTCTTTACCAATTCTCAGATCCTTAACTGTTACCAATTCCAAGGCTGGACTCTCTTTTAAAGAGATACCATCCAAATCCAAAGTGTTTAAGGGTAAGAGTTTGCCTGCTCTCCCCTGCATCCTTAAGCATTCAGCCATAAGACTGTTCTGCTCTGAAACACCAGTAACCAAATCTTTCCTCAGACCCCAAAGCACAGACTGCTCACTTAAAGAATCATCATGGAGACATTCCTCTCTCAACAACCTTGTCCTCCCAACAAACTGGTCAAGAACAGCCACTTGGTTACAGAGCTGCTTAACTTCCTTAACAGCTTTCCCTCCGTCAGAGACCCTCTCAAAGCTATTCACACTGGACCTTTCCAAAGCAAAGTTAGTGGATCCATTCTCAACAGAAAATTTCTGACTGTTAGGAACTGAAACAAATCTCTCCACCAATAAACCATTCAGAAATTCATCCTGATTTACTTTAATCACATCACAAGTTCCACACCTTTCAGTTGCAGGAAACTGGTTGCAAAGCCTACCCTGAAGATTTTTCTCTTCAGGAATCTTTCTAAGCAACAATTCACCTTTACTCTGCTCCACAGAAGCATTGCTCTGCTGAGCCACTACCAACTCCTGAGTTTCACCTACACCCAGAATCTCCTTCAGCCCATCAGGCGGATTCTTACACAGTCCGCTTTCAGACAAACTGTTCTAGATTTCATGGTCAGAAGCATTCTTTTTTCCTTTGCCATTTTCCTCACAGCTACTGGCAACATGCCAGTTGTTAGGCTCAGCACACACAAGTTCAGGAATCATTTCCTTCTTGTTACAAGTTTCCTCACTGTCAGTGGGTCAGTGGGTAGTTTAGTCAAATCACCTTTATGCTCTCCTTGTGCCCTGGCTAGGATATCAATATGATCAGACAGAATTGTCACCCTTACCCAGAAACATACCAGCAACGGGCAAAATAAAAGCACCAGAATTGTCTGGTCTCTGGGATTCTGCCATGACACTAACTGGATGCAACCTAGTTACATTGTCATTCTCCCTAGCAGACACAAACTCAGAACCATCCTTGTCCTGGGCTTTAGTTGGATCCAGAACCAACCCTGGAACAACTGACAAATTCTCAACCATCATAGGTTGACAGGCCGCTCCTGTCTGCTTTACAGACAAGGAACTGTAGAGACACTCTCCTTCAACAGACACACAGCTTGGGATCTCATTTCCCTTGTCCCAGCACACAGGGCTGTTCACAGACAACGACTTGGAGATTGGGGTAGCTCCCTGCATGGGCAAGTCATTACCCCTAACAGACACAGGAATATTTCCTTCACTGTCACAATTCTCCACACAGGTAACAGGTAAGGGTTAGGGCAGGGGTGGGCAAACTTTTTGGCCCAAGGCCCGCATCGGCGTTGGGAAACTGTACAGAGGGACAGGTAGGGAAGGCTGTGCCTCCCCAAACAGCCTGGCCCCTACCTCCTATCCGCCCCCTCCCACTTTCCGCCCCCCCTCAGAACTTCCAACCCACCCAATCTTTGTCCCCTGACTGCCCCCTCCCGGGAACTCTGCCCCTATCCGCTCCCAGCCAGACACCACCCCCTATCCAACCCCCCCCGAATACCCTGACCCCTATCCACACCCCCACCCCTTGACAGGCCCCCCAGGACTCACATGCCTATCCAACCCCCCTTGCTCCTTGTTCCCTGACCGCCCCCTCCCGGACTCCCCCTGCCCCTAACCGCCCCCCCACAGGATCCCACCCCCTATCCAAATGCCCCTCTAAAGCCCCTTTCGGAATGCAGCCCCTGAACATGGGCGGATGACTCAGGAGGAGCAGGGGCAGCCGCACAGCCGGAGAGAAACGACGGTTTCCCCCTCAAAGCGACGCTTCTCTCCGGGTGGCTGCGCGGCCGCCCGGTGTCCTCCTGAGTCTTCTGCCCGCGTTCGCTGCACTCCTGCCACCCGCACCGCCCGCCTGCTCCCCTGAGGCTGCAGGTGAGCCTCCCTTCCTGCTCTCCCCTGCCCCCGCAGTGCAGCCCCCAGGGGGAGTGCGCCGGTGCTGAGCTTCCCCAGTGCCCGGCCCTGGAGCACCCTGTGTTCACTGGTAAATCTGCCCCAGAGCCGCACCACCCGGCTGGAGCCAGCCATGCCGCTACGCTGCCAAGAGCGCTGGAGGTGCGGCGAGCTGAGGCTGCGGGGCAGTGGGAACAATGGGGCAGGGGCCGGGGGCAGCCTCCCCTTCCGGGAGCTCAGGGGCCAGGTAGAATGGTCCCATGAGCCGGATGTGGCCCACGGGCCATAGTTTGCCCACTCCTGGGTTAGGGACACTCATCTTCCACTACCTTTGCCTTCCCAAACTTCTGATTAGACCAGTGGTTCTCAACTGTGGTCCACCGCTTGTTCAGGGAAAGCCCCTGGCATGCTGGGCCAGTTTGTTTACCTGCCACATCCGCAGGTTCGGCCGATCATGGCTCCCACTGGCCGCAGTTCACCGCTCCAGGCCAGTGGGGGCTGCGAGAAGGGCGTCCAGCACATCCCTCAGCCCGCGCCGCTTCCCGCAGCCCCCATTGGCCTGGAGCGGTGAACTGCAGCCAGTGGGAGCCACGATCCGCTGAACCTGTGGATGCGGCAGGTAAACAAACCAGTCCGGCACCCCAGAGGCTTTCCCTGAACAAGCGGTGGACCACAGTTGAGAACCACTGGATTAGACAAAGCCATCAGCTCACAAGGCTGCCTAGGCTCATCCAAACTTTCCTTGCCTTCCTCCCCTTGTACCAGCACCCAAGGCTGGTTACAGACAAATACTGGGGTAGTTGGGTAGCTTCCTTACCAAGCAAGTTGCCACTCCCAACAGATAAACTGCTGTTCTCCACACTGCACTGAGCTACTTCCAGCGAATCACCTTTTTCAGGTTTACTTTTACAAGCTGTATTAGCCAACAATCCATCATCCATCAAAAATCTACCCTTTCCTTCCTCAGTTAGGGCTTTACCCTGATCACCAAATTTAATCTGCTTTTGAGAAACATTTTCCTGATCAATGAGCTCTCTCTGTGATAGATCTAATTCCAGATTCACTTCTGAGATACTAGACAGACATTCAGAAACTTCATTCACATACCAGCAGCTATTTTCCACCTTCCCCAGGTTAGAGATACCCTCTCCCTGGTCATAGCAAAACTGGTTAAACACAGAAAACTGAGAGCCATACAACATACCAACATTGTTATAAACTGGACTTCCAAAAAGATACAGTTTCTGCTTTTCTTCCCTTGCTTTTTTGATTTGGAGATCAAGTTTGGCAACCCTTTTCTCAGCAGCCAGCCATTCCACACACCTCCTGTAATCTTCATTGGCTTTTTCTTCAGCTTGCTTGATTCTTTCTGCAGTTTGCTTCTCTTGAATTCAAAGATATTCCATTCTTTGTTCAGGTTTAAATTGCAGGCTCTCTCTCAGGGCTTACAGTTTCATTGCTTCTTCAGATGCCTTCTGGCTCATGGTCACTGATCTTTAACCAACAAAACTCTCAATACCAAAATTCAAATGTAGACTAACGTAGGGTTCTGGTGCAAAGCTCAATTGACCTCGTTTGTGGATCCTAGCACAACGATGCCACTGTGACAACCGTGCCCTGTGGGAGCCAGTCAAGGTCACTCAGTTAGAGTGAACTGCAAACAGAAAGGAGCGGACAAACCTCAAAAGCCGGTTGATATTCCAATATTTAGATTTACCAAGCCAGCGCAAAACAGCTTCTGTATTACCTTACTGGTTACTCAGAAGTCCAAACAATGCAGTTCCCTTAAAGTAACCAGCCTCAGGCCTCCATCCAGGTACACATGTCAACATATGATGAAGATTATTGAAAATCTTATTTCACCTTATAAAAGAAAAGGTTCTTCTGATCCCAAAGGATCTGTACCACACCCAGGTCCAATTATAACTTACCCAAAGTACATGCTTATAGCCAATTCTTGTTAACTAAACTAAGAATTTATTTAAAAAGAAAGAGTGAGAGCATTGGTTAAAAGATCAATATATAGACAGATTTGAGTTCAATTCTTGAATTCAATACATAGAAGAGATGGTTAGTTTGTAGTTGCCAAAAGTCCTTTTAGAAATAGTCCAGAGGTTATAGTCCAGTGTCCATGTTCAGGGTGACTCCAGTCAGTGACTGGGGATCTCAATCCTTATGGCTCAGGGTTTCCCCTTCTTGAAACCCAAAGCAGATCTGAGATAAAAAAAGATCGTGTCCCAGGGTCTTTATACACTTCCAGCAACCTCTTGGCCTGAGAGGACAATAGGCTTAACCTTCTGTCTCCCAAAAATCATGGCACTCAGCATAGGGTAATTTATCCATTGAACAGTTCATATACAATTCACCACAAACTTTAAAGAGACATATAGACAATAATACTATTTCAGTCAAGTGTCATCACAAATGTTAATATTCCTTTTGGACCTTGAATCAAAGCTAGAGTAACAGACAAGAATTGTTTGTTTACATCACAAGACCTGAGCAAACACCTACCCTTCTACCGCTCTAATAATGCTGGTTTGCAGTTCAAAGTTCTATTCTAACCTAATGCGATAACCCAACTCTCATTTACCCATCTTCCTAACAAGTCTTTAAAGGTCAACCATGGGTCATGTCAGCCTGTGGGTTAGTTAACCCTTTCTGGCCATGAAACCATTGTTGGTAAGTCTCAGAGGAAATGCCTGTCTGATCAAGGATGGCTGCCTTGACCTTCTGCTACTGTAATGCATCCTGTGGGCCTAGATTGCGGTAGGCTGTTTGCGTGGAGCCAGTCAAGTATGGTGGCAGCAAGGTAGCCCAGGATTCCCCTGGGCAACCCTTTCAAAGGTCACCACAAAGGCCTCGGGGTCATCACCAGGCCCCATCTTGGTCAACTGCATGGGTAGTCCCATCAGGGTCCCCACGGTTCCCATCCCACCGATATGGGTGTCCAGTGGGGGAATGGGCCTCCAGAAGCCATTTTAGGATCTTCTAGGTGTATATCCCACTACGTCACAAAGGGGCCCTCCCAACCAAAGGAAGGAACAGCAAAAAAAAAAAAAAAAAAAAAGGAGGGGAGAAAAACGGGGGTGATGATTGCAGACCTCCCTTCTACTGGATCTCACAACTGGTCCCAATTGTTGCCTGCATTCTCCACCAAGTTGGCGGGGGTCATGCCTGCCTTTCCCCCTTTTGGGATGGGGCACGGGTCATTGTGGGCCTACAGGCAAGTCTGCGTGATACCTCTGAGTCTTGGAGTAATGTGGCCTAACAGCCAACGTCAATCTACCTGCCCTCTCTCTCAGGGCTGCGCGGCCTAGCAGCCAGAGTCAGTAGAGCGGCCCTCGCAATCGGGGCTGTGCAGCCTAGCGGCCAGAGTCAGTAGGGCTGAGTGGGTTGGAGGCCACCCTAGGGTGGGTGGCGGTCAGGATAGGGGGACCCGGGCCCTCCCTCTCCACCAAGTCCCAGTTCAGATCCCTGTCGGTGGTGGGGTTGTCCGCCTCCAGCTCGGAGCAGATCAGGCCGAAACACGCCAAGCTAGGCTCCGAGTCTCCAAACACCTCCCCGCAAAGCCTCCATGGGTTACTTCCTACCCACTTCTCTGCAGCTTGTGGTCTCACAGTTACTCCGATCTCTCCTCCCTCTGTGGCATCTGGACCCTGGGGTTCATGGGTCTCTGCTCTCATGAAGTATCTGCAGTTGTTCAGCAGGAGTCTGCCGCACACCTCTTTCCTCTCTGGCAGTCAGTCCCAAATGAACGGGGCTGCTACCTGGCCTCCAGCCTAAGCATGCCCAGCAGGGTCGATGGAGCGTGGCCTCCTCAGCCCAAAGAGAGGAATTAACCCTTGCAGTCCCAATGTGGGGCATACATGCCCCGTCACAAGTGATTACAGCTAATTTATACCCCATCATTTTATAAGTATAGTTGGGATTATGTTTTCCAGGGTGCATTACTTTGCATTTGCCAACATTGAATTTCATGTGCCATTTTGTTGCCCAGTCACTCAGTTTAGTGAGATCCCTTTGTAGCTTTTTGAAGTCTGCTTTGGATTTAACTATCTTGAGTAGTTTTGTATCATCTGCAAATTTTGTCACCTTGCTATTTACCCCTTTTTGTAGATCATATTTCTTCTTTCTTTTCCTTTCCCTCGTCTCCTGTCTCATCTTTGCCTGTGTTTATCTGTGTTTGGTTGGGAAGATTCATTGTAAAAAACTCACAGCTTTGTATGTCATTGACAATACTTTGGTTACAACCTGTTTAATTGTGTCATCATAGCTGTAGTAAAATTACCATTATGAACTTAACAATATCACTGTCATAACTTCAGAAGGGTTAAAGAGACAATGCTGATTTTGTAAGTTAAATTTTCCTTGTAGCAGGTAGTTGATAGATTAGAACATAAAGATAAATTAGAAGGTTTATCCTATGCTCCCCATAGGCTATAACCCTACCTGCTAACTCATGAGAAAAATACAAACTACCTTGTCTTCCCTGGCAGTTTTACCTGGAGTTAGTTAAGAACACACCTTTTTCCTAATGAGGATGCACTCCCCAGGGAAACATTTACATTTGTTTTAAAATTCTTTTAAGAAATGATACCAACTCTGCTTGCCCAACACCCATCAGAAACATACACCTCAATTATCATGTGTATTACTGTATAGATAAATCACACACACATTGAAACTACAAAACCAGGTTCTTGCTCGTGGTTGTTAACTAATCAATAAAAAAGAGAACTACGTGTTTCGGTTTACTTAATTGTCCCAAACTCCTAAGACAACAATCTTGATGAGTCAGCTGACTTCCCTCTGAAGTCTTCAGGGCAGCAAAGTCAGCGATCACCAGGCTACTGTTCCCCATTGCAACACAGATACCTCTTCTAAGCTTTTTTATTATTTTTTTGCATAAAACACAAAGAAAAGGGGTTATTTACAGGTTGAATCACTGGTAAGAAGGCCGCACAGGTTTTGTAGCATCCATCCACTCTCTTTATACAAAGGTGAGGTAGGGTTATATAATGGGGAGAACTGCAGATCAATTTTTGTGGAACAGTGAAGGCACACATGCTTTTTAACCATCAATAAGGCTTCAGCATTTTTGCAATTCCCAATATGTTTCAGAAAGCAATATACGTGCGTATGTACATAGGGCAGATATGAATACCAATGGCTATCACCACAAGTACCCACAAATAGAAGCACAGGAAGTCAGACATACACATACAGAGGAACACAGAAATTCATTTTCAGACACAAACATACACTGCCTACACTCATTCACACATGACTTTATAACAATATCAGAGAAACTAAAATAAAGTCATGACAGCCCATCAAACACACATGCAAAGCCTATATACATAGCCTGCATGCATTCAGCACATGCCCAGACACGCCCAAGTATCCAGACAGTCATCCTTACTTTTTCAGCATTATTTCATAGAATACACACACACAAGCTTAAAAGAAATCTGTGTGAGAAACATACAAGACTATATTTTTACTTATTTTCTGCTAATTTGCTATCAAAACTACAAATCATCAAACTTTTGAGTTAAGCTGACAAATTAGGAGACAAAATGCAGGCCTTGTTTAAACAATGTTCTGTGTTCTCTCACTAGAAACTGAAACTCCATTTAGATATCTCCTACTGGTACTTGGCAAGATTTATTCCTTTCTCCAGCAGAATATGTGGAAAACCTAAACTAAAAAAACAAAACAACTCCACCCAAAATAACCTGCTGCAACATAGGGGGGGAAAACAATCAGAAATACTCACTTTGCTCACAGTATGGAGAATCAAAACAGCATTTAGCTCTTTTCTGATCTTGTGGGTGGCCCTGAAAACAGCTTTTGAGTTATTTTATTTTTAAGTTTTCTTTTTAGCACAGATTTGGAGCTCTCATAACTTTTGGGTCAGTTTTACTTGCTCTTGGCTTCGTGGCTCTTGGTTTTCTTAGGCAGAAGCAAGGCTTGTATGCTGGGAAAGACACCCCTGTGAGCAACTGTGGCTTTCCCCAGCAGTTATTTGAGCTCCTCGTCATTACTGATAGTGAGCTGGAAACCATATGAGCAAAGGCTGAAAGAACAGGGTATGTTTAGTTTGGAAAAGAGGAGATTAAGGGGGGACATGATACTGGTCTTCAGATACTTGAAGGGATGCAATAAAAAAAGATGGAGAAAAGTTGTTCTCTCTTGCCACAGATGGCAGGATGAGCAGCAATTAGTGTGACGGGATCCGTGGGGTGCAGCCTGGGACTCTGGAACAGCAGTGACCCCTGAACTCTCCAGCCTGGGCTGTGTCTCACAATGCTTTGCTAGTGACAAACAGCAAACCCCTCTAGACATTGTTATCACTCAGCACAACCGCATGTGGAGCCCCACACCCAGCCAGATGGCATGAATGCTCCCAGAGCCACTCATGAATCACACAGGGAAAGAAACCAGAGCCAAATCCCCCCAGCTCCCGGCACTGTACCTCAGGAATATACCGTCTTGCACTGCTCAAGATGAGCAGTGCAAATTTATTAATTGGGTCACCACTTCATCGATGGAAAGTGGACATACACCTGCCTTTGTAAACCTGAGCAAACACCCTTACCAAACACTTCAGCCAAACTCACTGGTAAAGATAAACAGTTAAATTTATTGACTATAAAAGATAGATTTTATATGATTATAAGTCATAGGCAAAAAGTCAGAGTTAGTTACCAAAAGAAAATATAAGCATGCAGTCTAAACTCTCATCCCTATTAGACTGGGCAATATCCAGATTAAGCAGTTTTTCTCCCCCCCCCCTCCCGCCCCCACTGGATATTGCAGTTCATAGTACACAGATTCCACCCTTGAAACCTGGGCCACTCTCCTCCACTTGAGTATTCAGTGTTCTGAGCATCATTGTTGCTTGCAGCATAGGTGGGGGAGGGAGAAAAACCAAGCATGGGGCCCCTGCATTCTGATTTATACTCTTAGTTCCATGTGCTCGGAGAACACAAGTCCAGGCATTGCTGAGTCACAAAGTGAATCAACATTCCCCATGTGTCTCCTGTGAATGTCATTGAATTGTAACTCCTCTGCTGGACAATGGCTGGTGATGTCTGTTCATCTCCCACCCAGGCATTGGTTACCTCCCTTGTCACTGTCTCTGGAGAGCTAGTATCTGGGTGCTTTCCAAACCAACAGCATATTTTAGTGAA
The DNA here is from genome assembly GCF_965140285.1 of Lepidochelys kempii. Lineage (NCBI taxonomy): Eukaryota > Metazoa > Chordata > Testudines > Cheloniidae > Lepidochelys > Lepidochelys kempii. The sequence continues at coordinate 269,194,172 of NC_136381.1, read as the reverse complement.
AACCATATGTGATGGTATCTGTCTATAATATAACATCTTATTGAAATATGACATATGGCCAGAAAAGGGTTAAGCAAAATCTGCAGGCCAGCTGACCTATGGTCGACCTTTAATGACTTGTTAGGAAGATGGGTAAATGAGAGTTGGGTTATCGCATTAGGTTAGAATAGTACTTTGGAGTGCAAACTGGCATTGTTAGAGCAGTAGAAGGGTAGGTGTTTGCTCAGGTCTTGTGATGTAAACAAACAATTCTTGTCTGTTACTCTAGCTTTGATTCAAGAGCCAAAAGGAATATTAACATCTGTGATGACACTTAATTGAAATAGTAGTATTGTCTATATGTCTCTTTGAAGGTTGTGGTAAACTGTATATGAACTGTTCAATGGATAAATTACCCTATGCTAATTGCCATGATGTTTGGGAGACAGAAGTTTAAGCCTATTGTTCTCTCAGGCCAAGAGGTTGCTGGAAATGTATAAAGACCCTGGGACACGATCCTTTTTTCTCATATCTCATATCTACTTGAATGCGCATGGGGAAAGCAGCAAGCTACAAAGAATGAGATCCCAGGGTTCCTGATGCCCCATAATGGACATTGACTTAATAGCTCTGGACTGATCTGAAAAGAACTATCTGAATCTACAAAGCTCAACAACTCTATGTATCTGAACCTCAAGAATTGAGTTCATATCTGTATGTATAGTGATCTTTTAACCAATATTCTCTCTCTTTTCTTTTTTAATAAATTTTAGTTTAGTTAATAATTGGTTTTAAGGGTGTTGTAGTGAGGTGGTGTGGTGCCCCACCACCCCGCTGAGGGAAGAACCTCCCCAGACACCAAAGTGGGCTGAGCCAGTGTGCCCACTCCCCAGAGGTCAAGGTGCAGGACAGGAAGTAGAAAAGCCCAACCCAGTGCAAGAGATTTTTGGAGTTGAGGTAATGAAGCATGTCATTATCTTATTCACCCGAAAGGAAGATTTAGGGGATGGCTCATTGAGTGACTATGTAACACATTCAGATAACAGAGATCTTCAAAGGCTGATTGAATGTGAGAACTGATACTGCACTTTCAACAACAAAGCAACAGGAGCAGAACAGGATGCTCAGGTTAAAGAGCTGATGGGATTGATGGAGAGAATGGTACAGGAGAATGGAGGCTGATATACAAATGAGACTTACCAGTATGTTGAGAAGATGCTCCAATTCAAAATGGATGAGTTACAAAAAATGTACAGAGAAGAGATGGAAAGAAAAAGAGAAGAAATAATACAGTACTTTATGGAGAACTGTAGGAAGATAAAGGAAGAGTCAAACCTGAGAGAAGAGGAATTAAAGGAAAAACTTGAAAAGCAGGAGAAGGATAAAGAAGATGCTTTCCTGCAGCTGAAGCACATGGAACAAAAAGAAATGGAAGCCATGGAGCAAAAGCTGCTGAAAGAGTTGGAAGGAAAACAGAAATGTTACGAGGAAAAACCAAAACAAATCAGAGAAGAAGCTGAGAATAGTTATAGCATAGTGAGTGTGATTTGTGATGGGTGTCTTTGGACATATTCATATTTGCCAAACCGGGACACATCTGGCAATTATTTTCCATCCTGGTGGTGAATGAATTATGTTTCTTTGCATTTCCCCCTGTGGTTTAATCTGACTTGTTATTAATGAAGTTTCACCCCATTGTGACTGTACAGTCTTTGAAGTGTCATGTCTAGTTCTTCTGTTAACTTTGCAGTCAGAGTAGCATGGGACAACTGAATGAGCATGAATAAAATCATCCATAAACATTTATTTCGTATTATACAGAAATGGAAATATCTCAGGCAGTCAGAGAACAGGGATGTTGTATTGTCACCGAAGTGTACCTACATTTTTTCCTAATTATGAAATACCCGACTCTGTGATTGGTTACGGGTAAGTTATTTCTATAATCATTCTATGGTTATTTCTCATTAATAGTATTAAACAAATCCCTATGCTGATTGGCTAATAATGACGGTCAGTCAATTGATTTGACATCGTCTTTCATGAAACTTTGCTGAAAAAAACATTAATACTATGCAAAATCATTGTTGCCAATATTAACTGAATTAAAAACTGGTTAATGGATCACAAAATTTAACTGTACATAAGGAATCATCATCCTCGGCCGTATTTCTAGTGGAATTCTACAGGTATCTGTTCTTGGCCCAGTGCTATACAGTATCTTTTTAATTGATTTAGAAATATTGTTGGTAAAATTTGCAGATGACACAAAAGTTGGTGGAGTGACAAATAATGATAATGAATTATAGAGTATGCTTATGACATTTGCAGATGACACCAAGTTGGGAAAGGTTGCAAGCACTTTAGAGGACAGGTTTAAAATTCAAAATCTCCTTGATAAATTGGAGAATCGGTCTGAACTCAACAAGATCAAATTCAATAAAAATAAAGACAAGTGCAAAGTACTTCACTTAGGAAGGAAAAATCGAACGCACAACTCCCAAATGGGGAACGACTGTCTAGGTGATAGTAGTGCTGAAAAGGATCTGGGCGATTAGAGTGGATCACAAACTGAACCTGAGTCAGCAATGGGACACAGCTGCCAGAAAGGCTCATGCGATTCTGGGGCGCATTAGCAGAAGTGGCGTATGTAAGACACAGGAAGTGTCTGTCCTGCTCTACTCGGCACTGGTGAGGCCCCAGCTGGAGTCCTGTGTCCAGTTCCGGGCACCACAATTTGGGAAAGCTGTGGACAAATAGGGGAGAGTCCAGAGCAGTAGAGCCCTGCGTGGATACAAAACCGATATCCATGGATGTGGATACTCCCGGATCTAAATCACAGATCCGCGGAGCTGCAGGACTCGACAGTGAATTGCAGCAGCGAAAGCGGCAGCATGTTGGGCCGTCGCTCCAGAAGCCAGGGCCCTGCACCAGCAGCTCCTCCAGCATGGCTGTGCCGCCCCCAGCCTGGACAGTCATCCCGTCCACTCAGCCGTCTGCGTTTCCTCTCCAGCGGTGTGCAAGCCGCTCGCACACACTAGTGCGAATAGGGACAGCTGTCGGTGAGCCTGGTTCCAGCCCCAGTGAGCGGGGCTGGGGGCGGGTACAGCCACGCCGGAGAGCTGCCGGCACGGGGCGCTGGTTCCTGGGAGTGGTGGGCCGACATTCTCCTGCTTTCTCCACTGTGGTTCCCAGCAGAGCCCTGAAGCTTCACTAATATCTGATTATCGCGTCCACAGATATACATTTTGTATCCGTGAGGGGCTCTACAGAGCAGAGCAAGAAAATGTTGTATGAATATTTGCAATGGAAGCATGACTGCTCCTAGTTGATTCCTAGATTTGTTAAAGCTCAGCTATGTGCATGCGAGAGGGATAGCTCATTATTATTAAGGGGTTTTTACAGACAGCGCTTTTATCCAAAGCGCTTTACAATAGTTAGCTAATGGTCCAAACAAAATCTGAAAGGATCATGAAGTGGTCCAGTGAGACTCTGAGCAATTTTCAAGTAGTCCATGGGAAAAAAACAGTTTGAGAACCACTGAAAGAAAAAAGATCTGAGATCCAATGGCTGGAAGTAGAATTGTTCACCATTCAGACTAGAAGTAAAGCACAAAGTTTTAGTCTTGAGGGTTATTAACCATTGGAACAATTTACCCCGGGATATGGTGCATCTTTCTAAAAGATACGTTATGGCTTAAACAGAAGTTATGGGTTTGATGCAGAAATTACTGGGTGAGGCTCTATGGCCTGGGCCATTCAGGAAGGCAAACTAATTGATCATCAGCATCCCTCCTGGCCTAAGATCTATGGATTTATGAATTCAGGCCCAAGGATTTGCCTAATTACTTAATGGAAATTCTCAGTAAAGATTCAGGCTCAGATCCCCAAAGGTATTTAGTATTATTGGTATAAATGAGAGTTAGGCACCTTTATACCTTTGAAGACAATTTTTACACTACTAAATTTATATGAAAATGAAGAAAAAATACCAAAGAACAAAGGAAATGGGGCTGGTAAGTTGCTGAAATTAAAACAGCTTTTTAAACGAGGTTAATAAAAAGCATCATTTTTTTATTCATTTCCTCCTTTGGTCCTGCTTCTCCTGCACTGAAGTCAATGAGAGCTTTTGTTTTGATTTCAATGGAAGCAGGGCTCAGAAACCCACACCGGAGCATCACTGAGCATGGCCCCACAGTATGCCAACATTTTATGGCTGACTTAGAACAACGCTTCCTCAGCTCTCGTCTCCTAACGCCCCTACTCTACTTGCGCTATATTGATGACATCTTCATCATCTGGACCCATGGAAAAGAAGCCCTGGAGGAATTCCACCATGATTTCAACCATTTCCATCCCACCATCAACCTCAGCCTGGACCAGTCCACACAAGAGATCCACTTCCTGGACACTACAGTGCTAATAAGCGATGGTCACATAAACACCACCCTATACCGGAAACCTACTGACTGGTATTCCTACCTACCTGCCTCCAGCTTTCACCCAGACCACACCACACGGTCCATCGTCTACACCAAGCGCTACGATACAACTGCATTTGCTCCAACCCCTCAGACAGAGACAAACACCTACAAGATCTCTATCAAGCATTCTTCCAACTACAATACCCACCTGCTGAAGTGAAGAAACAGACTGACAGAGCCAGAAGAGTATCCAGAAGTCACCTAGTACAGGACAGGCCCAACAAAGAAAATAACAGAACACCACTAGTCATCACCTTCAGCCCCCAACTAAAACCTCTCCAATGCATCATCAAGGATCTACAACCTATCCTGAAGGCTGACCTATCACTCTCACAGATCTTGGGAGACAGGCCAGTCCTTGCTTACAGACAGCCCCCCAACCTGAAGCAAATACTCACCAGCAACCACACACCACACAACAGAACCACTAACCCAGGAACCTATCCTTGCAACAAAGCCCGTTGCCAACTATGTCCACATATCTATTCAGGGGACACCATCATAGGGCCTAATCACATCAGCCACACTATCAGAGGCTCGTTCACCTGCACATCTACCAATATGATATATGCCATCATGTGCCAGCAATGCCCTTCTGCCATGTACGTTGGTCAAACTGGACAGTCTCTACGTAAAAGAATAAATGGACACAAATCAGACGTCAAGAATTATAACATTCAAAAACCAGTCGGAGAACACTTCAATCTCTCTGATCACTCGATTACAGACCTAAAAGTGGCAATTCTTCAACAGAAAAACTTCAAAAACATACTCCAACCAGAGGCTGCTGAATTTGAATTAATTTGCAAACTGGATACATTTAACTTAGGCTTGAATAGAGACTGGGAATGGATGGGTCATTACACAAAATAAAACTATTTCCCCATGTTTATTCCCCCCACCCCCACTGTTCCTCAGACATTCTTGTCAACTGCTGGAAATGGCCCACCTTGATTATCACTACAAAAGGTTTTCTCCCCTCCTCCCCCCCCACCCCGCTCTCCAGCTGGTAATAGCTCATCTTAAGTGATCACTCTCCTTACAGTGTGTATGGTAACACCCATTGTTTCATGTTCTCTGTGTATATAAATCTCCCCCCTGTATTTTCCACTGAATACATCCGATGGAGTGAGCTGTAGCTCACGAAACCTTATCATAGAATCATAGAATATCAGGGTTGGAAGGGACCTCAGGAGGTCATCTAGTCCAACCCCCTGCTCAAAGCAGGACCAATCCCCAATTAAATCATCCCAGGCAGGGCTTTGTCAAGCCTGACCTTAAAAACTTCTAAGGAAGGAGATTCCACCACCTCCCTAGGTAACGCATTCCAGTGTTTCACCACCCTCCTAGTGAAAAAGTTTTTCCTAATATCCAACCTAAACCTCCCCCACTGCAACTTGAGACCATTACTCCTTGTTCTGTCATCTGCTACCACTGAGAACAGTCTAGATCCATCCTCTTTGGAACCCCCTTTCAGGTAGTTGAAAGCGGCTGTCAAATCCCCCCTCATTCTTCTCTTCCGCAGACTAAACAATCCCAGTTCCCTCAGCCTCTCCTCATGAGCCATGTGTTCCAGTCCCCCATCAATTTTGTTGCCCTCCGCTGGACTCTTTCCAATTTTTCCACATCCTTCTTGTAGTTTGGGGCCCAAAACTGGACACAGTACTCCAGGTGAGGCCTCACCAATGAGGAATAGAGGGGAACGATCACATCCCTCGATCTGCTGGCAATGCCCCTACTTATACATCCCAAAATGCCATTGGCCTTATTGGCAACAAGGGCACACTGTTGACTCATATCCAGCTTCTCGTCCACTGTAATCCCTAGGTCCGTTTCTGCAGAACTGCTGCCTAGCCATTCGGTCCCTAGTCTGTAGCGGTGCATGGGATTCTTCTGTCCTAACTGCAGAACTCTGCACTTGTCCTTGTTCAACCTCATCAGATTTCTTTTGGCCCAATCCTCTAATTTGTCTAAGGCCCTCTGTATCTTATCCCTACCCTCCAGTGTACCTACCTCTCCTCCCAGTTTAGTGTCATCTGCAAACTTGCTGAGGGTGCAATCCATGCCATTCTCCAGATCATTAATAAAGATATTGAACAAAACCGGCCCGAGGACCAACCCTTGGGGCACTCCACTTGATACCAGCTGCCAACTAGACATGGAGCCATTGATCACTACCCGTTGAGCCCAACAATCTAACCAACTTTCTACCTACCTTATAGTCCATTCATCCAGCCCATACTTCTTTAACTTACTAATCTAATTGCCTTCTATGACGAGATAACTTGTTCTGTGGATGAGGGGAAAGCAGTGGACGTATTGTTCCTTGACTTTAGCAAAGCTTTTGACACGGTCTCCCACAGTATTCTTGCCAGCAAGTTAAAGAAGAATGGATTTGACAGCCGCTTTCAACTACCTGAAAGGGGGTTCCAAAGAGGATGGATCTAGACTGTTCTCAGTGGTAGCAGATGACAGAACAAGGAGTAATGGTCTCAAGTTGCAGTGGGGGAGGTTTAGGTTGGATATTAGGAAAAACTTTTTCACTAGGAGGGTGGTGAAACACTGGAATGCGTTACCTAGGGAGGTGGTGGAATCTCCTTCCTTAGAAGTTTTTAAGGTCAGGCTTGACAAAGCCCTGGCTGGGATGATTTAATTGGGGATTGGTCCTGCTTTGAGCAGGGGGTTGGACTAGATGACCTCCTGAGGTCCCTTCCAACCGTGATATTCTATGATTCTATGATTCAAAACCCAGAACCTTAGAACAGTCACCCCGTCCCCTCTCGGCTGCCACCCCCTAAACATTACTTCTCCCTCCCCGCACCGCCACACACACATTGTGTCCTGACAGGCTGCAGGCTTCCTGCCTCAGTTCAGCTTGGGGTCTCTCGCTCTGGTTCCCTGATCAGGAAGTTGTGGGAAGGAGGCGCCCTACTATGTGCAAGGGAGGGTCTCTGAGAAAATTTGGGTAGAAAGCTGCCAAGTGCATTGATAAAGGAATGGGACTCAGGATTCTTTTGCCACACCAACTCTAAGAGACTAATTAACTAAGGGTTTTTTTTCTCCTGCTGATAATAGCCCACCTTAATTAATTAGTCTCTTAGAGATGGTATGGCAACCCCCATCTTTCATGTTCTCTGTATATATATATATATCCTCCTACTGTATCTTCCACTCCATGCATCTGATGAAGTGGGTTCTAGCCCATGAAAGCTTATACCCAAATAAATGTGTTAGTCTGTAAGGTGCCACAAGTACTCCTCTTCCTTTTTAAAGATAATAGTGTTGATGTAATATACTTAGACCTCTGTCGGGCGCCTGACTTGGTACAACTTGACAATTTGAATTAAGAAACTAGAACAATAGAAAACCAATGTGGAACACATTAAATGGATTAAAACTGGTTAACTGAAAGGTCTCAGAACAGGGAATTGTAATTGTAAACAGGGAATCATCAATGATTGGGTGTTTCTCCCACAAGGATCAATTCTTGGCCCTACACTGTCCTTTTTATCAATGACCTGGGAGAAAACGTAAACTCATTAATGATAAAATTGTCAGACGACACAAAGATTGCGGGTGTGGCAAAAATATGAAGAGGACAGGTCACGTATACAGAGTGATCTGGATCACGTGGTAAACTATCCACAAGCAAGCAATACGCATTTCAATTCCAAATATAAGGTCACAGATCTAGGAAAAAGTGCGTAGGCCATACTTATTAAGATGGGCGCTTCAATCTAGCGCACCCAGGGGTAACACCAGGATCCAATGGCTAGAAGCTAAAGCTCAGCAAATTCAGACTGGATATCAGGTGTATTTTTTAATAGTGCATCTGATTAGCCTTTGGAACAATTTACCAAGGGCTGTGGTAAATTCTCCATCACTGGCAATTTTAAAGCGAAGGTTGGGTGTTTTTCTAAAAGTTCTGCTCTAGGAATTATTTTGGGCGAGTTCTCTGGCCTGTGTTATACTGGAGGTTTGACAAGATGATCACAATGGTCCCTTCTGGCCTTGGAATCCATTAATTCATTAAGGCCTGGCATACCTGACACGCTGTCTCAGACAGTGGGCCACAGGACCCTGCAACAGAACTCAAACAATTCAGCCACAAATGGGAATTTGAGCTTACAACATCTTCCCCTGGATTCGCACAAAACAACAAGAAGGTGGGAACAGCAGCAACGACAGCAAAGAAACTGATGGCAAAGGCAAAATGGACAGGAAGGGATCCTGCTTATCATGAGGCATAGAGTGAGTCACAGCAGAGGACCAACAGACAGGAGACAGAAGCAGTTAAAAGGATACCAAGCTAAGAAGACAACAAAGCAATCAAGGACCTGCAGACACTATGGACAGGTGAGCAGGTCTAGGTCCGACCACTGAACAGCCACACAAAGCAAAGGCAAATGCAAGAGTCCAAGCTGAAGTTGGTCACAGGTCATGTGAGGCAACTCCAGACTTAGGACAATGATGGAGACAACTGTGGTGTATCAGCAGACAGCTGGCACATCCGGACAGACAATGCTAAGGTCAGAACGAGGGGAAAATAAGAACATGAGAATGACCATACTGAGTCAGACCAATGGTCCATCTAGTCCAGTATCATCTCTTCTGACAGTGGCCTGGAGCATAGGGTTGTGTCCTTGACCATCTTGTTGAATAGCCATTGATGGGCCTACCCTCCCTGAACTTACCTAATTCTTTTTTGAATCCTGTTATAGTTTTGGCCTTCACAACTTCCCATGGCAATGAGTTCCACAAGTTGATCATGCATTGTGTGAAGAAGTACTTCCTTTTGTTTGTTTCAGACCTGTTGTCCATTAATTTAATTGGATGATATCTGGTACTTGTGTTATGTGAAGGGGTAAACACTTCCCTATTCTCGTTCTCTATATCAGTCATGATTGTATAGACCTCTATCATATCTCCCCACTTAGACTTCTGTTTTCCAAGATGAGCAGTCCCCCAGTCTTTTTAATCCCTCCTCATAAAGAAGCTGTTCCATACCCTTAATCAATTTTGTTGCCCTTCTCTGTATCTTTCCTCATTCTAATGTATCTTTTTTGAGATAGGGTGACCAGAACTGCATATAGTATTCAAGATGTGGGCAAACCATGGATTTATATAGTGCCATTATGATATTTTCTGTTTTATTATCTATCCCTTTCCTAATGGTTTGTAACATTCAGTTAGTTTTTTTTGACTGCCACTGCACATTCAGCAGATGTTTTCAGAGAACTATTCTTGATGACGCCAAGATCTCTTTCTTGAGTGGTAACAGCCAATTTAGACACCATCATGTTTTCCAATGTGCATTACTTTTCACTTATCAAATCTGAATTTCAACTGCCATTTTGTTGCCAAGTCACCCAGTTCTCTGAGATCCCTTTGTAATTCTTTGCAGTCAGCTTTGGACTTATCTATTTTGAGTAATTTTGTATTGTCTGCAAACTTTGCCACCTTACTGTTCATTACCTTTTCCAGATCATTTATAGATATGTTGAAATTCCTAGGTCCCGATTCAGATCCCTGGGGGTCCTTGCTATTTACCTCTCTCCCTTGTGAAAACTGACCATTTATTCCTACCCCTTGTTTCCTGTCTTTTAATCGGTTATGATCCATGAGAGGACTGAAGGGTTAATGTCTAGCTATTCCACCTGGAAGCAGGCGGGGCACACCCTGACTGTTTCGTAGAAGCAATGCACACATTGCTCTATCCAAGGACAAGGGCTAGATATGAACCCTGAGAACTTGATTGTTTGGACAGCAACTGTGGGAGGTTTCTTTAGCCTGGGCTCAAGGCCTGAGAACCAGGATTGTAGTAGATAGGGGATGGTAACTAAGTATATGAATCAACGTCATACATTCCTTTGTGTAGCAGTGTGTAATGCTTAGGGGGAGAAATATAATAAAAGGAGAAGGTGGAAGGCGGGGGGGCAGAACGGCCCATCTCAGCTGACCAGCCTGTTTGCTTGCATAAAGCTGTGTTCTGTCTCATCACTGAACCGCAACAACTGGCGCCCAAACGTGGGGCCCTCAGCACTCACCTCGCCCGGCAAGGGTTTCAGACGCGTCACTCATCCACTTCGTGGATCCCGGTGAGTATTTTTCATTGTGGTAAGTATGGGAAGCTCCCTCTCTGCTTTGCAAGTGCAACACCGCAATGAGCTGCAGTATTTGCTGCGTAAGGCTCAGCATGACTGCCCCACTCGAGAACTCACTCTCCTGCTACAGGAGGTGCGTGCCAAGTGCCCGTGGTATCCTGAAGCCGGAAGCCTTAAGCTAGCGGACTGGGAGCGATTGGGCCAGACATTGCACAAAGAGCCTCGGGCACCCGTGCAGGCTCTACATGCCTGGCACCTCTGCCGCGACGTGGTACAGCGTGTCGCCTCGGACAGGCCCTCCCTCGCGAGGCTGGTGCTCTCGCCGCCCCCGTCTGCCCCTGCAGCCATCCCCCCTCCTGGCGATGCGACACAGTGTGTCGCCTTGGAAAGGCCCTCTTCAGCACCAACAGAGGAGCTGCCGATCCTGCCACCCCCGTCCGCTCCTGCAGCCATCCCTCCCCCTGCTTCGCCCCCAGTGCCTCTATTACCACCGCCTCCCTGGCCTTCCCCACCGGAGCCAGTGTGTGATCACCCTCCCCCCGTGGGGCCCCCCGGAGAGTCATCTGCATCTGCTCAGAAGCTTTCGCTGGTGCAACAAATGGTTCACGCAGCGAAAGCTCAATCAGATCTTACAGCAGAGGAGCTGGCTGATCTGGTCTCCGTTTGCCCGGTGACCTGGCAGAATGATGACCAGGGCAACCCCGTGGGCACCTGGACCACTCTGCCATACTCGGTGGTTAGAGAGGTAAAGAAAGCAATTCGTGAATTTGGCCTGACTAGCACCTTTGTGCGTGGTCTCATTGAAGGGATGGGTACTGGGTACTCCCTAATCCCTGAGGATTGGAAAACGCTGCTGCGCATGATGTTGTCACCCAGTCAGTATGTTATTTGGCTTAGTGAGTATCGGCAGATGGCAGAACGCCAAGCTCAGGTACATAGAGAGCGCGGTATCATTTATGAGCATTTGGCAGGGGAGGGCCAGTTTGCTACTATTGAGATGCAGTCTCAACTCCCTCAGGCCGTCTTCCCCATTATTTCCACCTGTGCCCAGCATGCTTTCAAGAAGGTCCCAGATTCAGGCAAGCCTACCAAAAGCTTTGTCAGTATCCGTCAGGGTGCCTCAGAGTCCTTTTTGGATTTTACCAACAGATTGCAGGAGGCTATCCTCTGACAGGTGGATAACACTGAGGCAGCTCACGAGCTCCTGTTAAAATTGGCAGTTGAAAATGCAAATGAGGATTGCCGCCGTGCTCTCCAGGCAGCACAAGCCTCTGGTATTTTAGAGCTCTCAGACATGCTGCGGGCGTGCCAGAACATTGGCACACAAGCCCACAAGGCTGGAGTTCTGGCTGCTGCCCTCAGAAAAACTGGGAAGGAGGGGAAGCGCTGTTACCGCTGTGGTAAGGAGGGTCATTTTCAGCGGGAGTGCCGCTCATCTAAGGCACCAGCCCGACCCTCAAAGAAGTGCCCCAAGTGTGGGAAAGGTTATCACTGGGCTAATCAGTGTCGTAGCGGGTCGGGAAACCGCGCGACGGGTCCCCCCCGAACCCAGGGCCAAACGGGGGTGTTTCCTACTCAGGCAATCGCTCCTCTGCCTTGGAATCCGTAGACTCTATGAGGGCAGCGACTGCTGGAAGTGCAGGGCTTGATTTGATCATGCAGGAGGACACTGACTTTCAGCTGCCAGGGGAGGTCTGTGCCCTACCTACACAGGTGACGGGACCTCTCCCTGCCGGCTTTGTAGGTCTTGTTCTCCCTCGCTCACATGCTGGGAAACAGGGCTTTTTTGTCATTCCAGGGGTCATTGATGCTGATTACACTGGCATTATTAAGGTTCAGGTGTGGACTCATCTTCCACAGTCGCTCCCGCGTGGACGGTCAATTGCACAATTGATTTTAGTCCCCTATCAGGTGCCAGCTGCCGAGGATCGAACTCGGGGCGGAGGCGGCTTTGGATCGACGTTGTCTCACTCGCCGTCTCACAGCGCGTCTTCTCCACTTGTTGCTCTGACAATGTCAGTCCGCCCCTCGAAACCTCAGTTAACACTTCTCTTAAATTATTCATAGATATTTAGGTCAGAAGGGACCATTATGATCATCTAGTCCGACCTCCTGCACAACGCAGGTCACAGAATTTCACCCACCACTCCTAAAAAAGACCTCACACCTATATCTGTGCTATTGAAGTCCTCAAATTGTAGTTTGAAGACCTCAAGGAGCAGAGAATCCTCAAGCAAGTGACCCGTGCCCCATGCTACAGAGGAAGGCGAAAAACCTCCAGGGCCTTCCAATCTGCCCTGGAGGAAAATTCCTTCCCGACCCCAAATATGGCGATCAGCTAAACCCTGAGCATATGGGCAAGATTCATCAGCCAGATACTACAGAAAATTCTTTCCCGGGTAACTTGGATCTTACCCCATCTAAAAACCCATCACAGGCCATTGGGCCTATTTACCATGAATATTTAATTACCAAAACCATGTTATCCCATCATACCATCTCCTCCATAAACTTATCGAGTTTAATCTTAAAGCAAGATAGATCTTTTGCCCCCACTACTTCCCTCGGAAGGCTATTCCAAAACTTCACTCCTCTGATGGTTAGAAACCTTCGTCTAATTTCTAATCTAAATTTCCTAGTGGCCAGTTTATATCCATTTGTTCTTGTGTCCACATTGGTACTGAGTTTAAATAATTCCTCTCCCTCTCTGGTATTTATCCCTCTGATATATTTATAGAGAGCAATCCTATCTCCCCTCAACCTTCTTTTAGTTAGGCTAAACAAGCCAAGCTCCCTGAGTCTCCTTTCATAAGACAAGTTTTCCATTCCTCGGATCATCCTAGTAGCCCTTCTCTGTACCTGTTCCAGTTTGAATTCATCCTTCTTAAACATGGGAGACCAGAACTGCACACAGTATTCCAGGTGAGGTCTCACCAGTGCCTTATATAACGGTACTAAAACCTCCTTATCCCTACTGGAAATACCTCGCCTGATGCATCCCAAGACGACATTAGCTTTTTTCACAGCCATATCACATTGGCAGCTCATAGTCATCCTATGATCAACCAATACTCCAAGGTCCTTTTCCTCCTCCGTTACTTCTAGTTGATGCGTCCCTAGCTTATAACTAAAATTCTTGTTATTAATCCCTAAATGCATGACCTTACACTTCTCACTATTAAATTTCATCCTATTCCTATTACTCCAGTTTACAAGGTCATGATGTTCCTTTTACAGGGCTGGTGGACACTGGAGCTGACGTTACAGTGATTCGTGATCTGGAGTGGCCGGTTAGTTGGCCTACGGTTCCTTCTAAAGAGTTGTGGGGGATTGGGGGTAGCAAACCCGGGCGCCAAAGTTTGTCTTGGGTCACGGTCTCTAAACCAGGAGGCCGTGCCCTTGCTACAATCCGCCCTTTTGTGCTCCCTGTCCACCTCAATATTTGGGGCCGTGATTTACTTACAAAGTTAGACACCACCCTCGATATTAACATCTGATGGCCCAAAACCCTCCCTCACCCACCGTGCCCTCCGCCTTGCCCTTGGTATGGCAATCCTTAGAGCCCGTATGGATTGACCAGTGGCCCCTCCCTCTAGAAAAGCTAAAAGCGCTTCATTCGCTTGTGCAGCAGCATTTGCAAGCACAGCGACTGGAGAGCTCCACCAGTCCCTGGAACACCCCGGTGTTCGTTATTAAGAAAAAATCGGGTGCTTGGCGACTGTTACATGATTTAAGGGAAATAAATAAACGCATCCAACCTATGGGCCCCTTGCAATTTGGCTTGCCAAATCCAAATTTAATTCCTCAAACCGATCAACTTTGTGTGTTAGATTTAAAAGATTGTTTTTTTACCATCCCCCTTTGCCCTCAGAATTAGCTGCTGTTATTTTGGCCTTTCAACTTTTTGCTGATTGTCCCTTTGATTTAATTGTGGATACCCATTATGTTTATCAGGTAATTGATAATTTACCCCTTGCCCTCATTACCCCTCAGGTTGATGCAGACCTCCTTCACCTGTTTTTGTCTTTACAGCATCTTCTTGCCACTCGTCATTTCCCTTACTTTGTTGCTCATATTCGCAGTCATACCCCTCTGCCTGGGCCACTCACTGAGGGCAATGCACGCGCCGGTCGCGCGTTGCGTGGTCAGGTAAATTCCCTTTTTTCTGACCCCATTGAAAGCCATGCCTTTTTTCATCAGTCTGCCTCTGTTTTGGCCCGGCAGTTTCACATTCCTGCTGATCATGCACGTTCCATTGTTCGTTCCTGCCCCCACTGTGCTGCTGCTGCTCCTACTTTCTCTTATGCCGTTAACCCCCGAGGTACCGCAGCAAATCTGCTGTGGCAAATGGATGTTACTCATGTGCCACAATTCCGCCCCTATTCATTTTTACATGTTTCCGTTGATACTTATTCAGGCTTCCTTTGGGCAACCCCACAACGTGGGGAAGCCACTAACAAAGTTATTTACCATTTGCTGGCCTGCTTTTCTGTTATGGGTCGCCCTTGCCAAATTAAAATAGATAATGCCCCAGCCTACTGCTCTGCAGCCCTCTCCACCTTTTGTGCCCGCTGGGACGTCCGTCTTAAACACGGAATCCCTTAATTCCACGGGCCAAGCCATTGTTGAACGTGCCAATCGCACACTCAAAACCTTGCTAGATAAACAATTAAAACAAGGGGAGCTGCATCTCCGAACCTTAGGAAACATTCAACAACAAATGCATATCCTCTTGTTTACTTTAAATAATTTAACACTGAATGCAGATCAGCAGACCCCTGCGGATCGGCATTTTCACAAATCTGAGGTACTGGAAAGATCGCGTGTCTTTTACCGTCAGCTGCCCGATCCACAGTGGCTGGGCCCAGCACCTCTAATCACTTGGGGTCGGGGATATGCTGCTGTGTCTCTCCCTGCAGGACCGTTGTGGGTTCCAGCCCGGTGTGTGCGACCAGCACTTAAACAACATGGCATGGCACCAGGGGCTGTCGAATCCCATACCAGAGTTTCAGCTGACCTTGGAGGAGACCGCGTTGCCCCCCCGAGTCGACAACGGCGGGACGGAAACGGAGGAGGCGTAGCGTCCCAAGCCAGCCCGTGACATGGGGAGCAGTAAAAGCATTGGTCGCCACGGCTCAACGAAAACTGGCAGCAGATCAGCAGCCAGAAACTCCTAAGACTTTGTTTGTGGCGATTCTCGCCCAAATCACTGCTAATTCTGTGATGACTGTGTGCCTTTTGTGCCTGCTATTTCCTGTAGGGGTTGGCTCGGAAGCGCCTCCCCCGTTACAAGCCCGATGGAGAATAAGATACTGCTCTTTGCTTATGCTAATCTTTCCTCCCAGTACTCTAGCATGGCTAATTGGGGCCCGGCCAACTATATTCTGCCTCGCACGGCTATATCCCTTCACACACCGTACCCGGCCGGGGCTCACAATGTCACCTGTGCGCGTGTAGTTAACTGCACTAGTACAAAGGTGCCCTTGGGCTGTCAAAAAATTTCTCAACCCCTTTTAAATTGTTCCCATGCTGTTAATGTTTCATATAATTATGGCCATATCATCCTACCATCAGGATGGGTTTTTACTTGTGGTTCATGCACCTTTAATAATATTCCTGCAAATTTAAGTGATGGCACCCTTTGCTGTCTTAGTAGAATGATATTTATATTGCCTTTTGCTGGTCACAATTGTAGTAAAAGAAGTGTACCCCTTTTAGATGATTATATTGCAGATGTTAAGCTTTTGGTTATTTTGTGTTTGTAATCATTGGGCTTATTTTTTGTTGCTGCTGTGTACAATGTATTCCTTCCTTGTTAAGACTTCGTAAAATTTTTGCCCTGGAAAGCTCCCCAGGTTATGTCCTTGTCTGTCTGGGAGTTAAATAGCATGACAAAACAAATTGGCGGCTACCATGAGATGGCCAACTATCAATAAACAAAAAAAGGGGAGATGAAGGGTTAATGTCTAGCTATTCCACCTGGAAGCAGGCGGGGCACACCCTGACTGTTTCCTAGGAGCAATGCACACGTTGCTCTATCCAAGGACAAGGGCTAGATATGAACCCTGAGAACTTGATTGTTTGGACAGCAACTGTGGGAGGTTTCTTTAGCCTGGGCTCAAGGCCTGAGAACCAGGATTGTAGTAGATAGAGGATGGTAACTAAGCATATGAATCAACGTCATACATTCCTTTGTGTAGCAGTGTGTAATGCTTAGGGGGAGAAATATAATAAAAGGAGAAGGTGGAAGGCAGGGGGGGCAGAACAGCCCATCTCCGCTGACCAGCCTGTTTGCTTGCATAAAGCTGTGTTCTGTCTCATCACTGAACCGCAACAAGAGGACCTTCCCTCTTTTCCAATTATTGCTTAGTTAGAATGAGTCTCTGCCATCAACTTGACTGATGTGGGAGAGTGGGAAAGTAATGGGAATATGAACAATACAGAGGATTATCAGGGTGCCACCCAACAGAGTGGAGGAGGCAATAGGGTGAAATCAAGTCCCTCATCAACAGCAATAACACAAAGAAGTTGGAGACTGGTTTGAAGAGTAGCACACTTGAACGACTATGATGCCTAACCAGCCACAATGGGCTGGTGATAAAGCCCATGTGCCCAGGATGGCTATGTAGTAGTAACCTCTGACCCTTCCAGTAATGAAATGTTTGCACAAAGACATAATAAAAACAATTAATTTTTAAACAGAAAGATTTGGGAACATGCATGGAGTTGTACAGGTTGCAGGAGGGAAGGATTTGGAGGTAGCACCAGGAAGTCAGTCTGTGTGTACTTGGCTAGAATGCTAAGTATCAGTAGGAGCAGCCCTGTAAATAATTGCTTTATTAAAGAGCCCAGTTTCAGTTTTCATGCATGGACACAGGTTACATCCCATATTCTTATTAGAAATATGGGTATAATATGAATATGGCATAACTAAGATATACTTCATGCAAGATGGCTCATGTAAGATATCATTGAAAAGGTTATGATCTACTGAATGTGTTTATCTAATTTGCATGCATGTATCATTTTTGTTTCTGAAGCTGGGGATATTGACCATGTCTCTGTCTTTCAAATGTGCTACGTTAGGGGTTATTGAGGAAATGTGCAAAAACATAAGGATTACCCCAGGAACTGTGTGCAATAGAAACCTCTCAGAGAGAGCTCTACACAATGGGAACTGTTTGACCCAGGTCACAGCAAAAGACCTTTCCAGCAAGTGAGGGAAAGATATAAAAGGGGGACAATGACAACATGAGGGGACCTCGTTCTCCCTGCAGAAACACACCTGGAAACACCTGGAGAACAAAGACTGAACTGGGGGAAGTGATGGTCCCAGGATAAGATTTTTAGCCTGTGTATGAAAGCTTGGGAAAGCCAAGGCAGCTTGTGCCTTAAGAATCTGCCAGCCTGATTTTGACCCAGGGTGAGAATTTGCTAATTTGTATCCTACCTATCTAGTGTGTTACGATCAGTTTGTGGTTTCTGTTTATTTACTGAGGTAATCTGCTTTATTCTGTTGGCTATCTCTTATAATCACTTAAAATCTGCATTTTATAGTTAATTTGTTTTGTTTATTATTAAACCCAGTTTGTGCAATTTATAATTGGAGGGCGGGAGAGACTGTGCATATCTCGCTTCACACTGATGGAGAGGGTGAATTTTTATGAGTTTGCACTGTGCAGATCTTCCTATACAGGGCAAGACAGTGTTATTAGGGGTGTGCACGTGAGTGCTGCTGGTGCCCTTTCACACAGAGCTGACTTCAGTCTGTGTCAGCAGTTGGTTGTGACCCTACCTGTGTGTGTGCTGCAAGAGGCCGGAGAGTCTAATTCAGCAAAACAGGGAGAGGGAATCCAGGCTGGCTGGGCAGGAGAGGCTCAGTGAAACCATGGTACATCAGGTGGCATCCCAAAGGGGTCTAACCTGTCACAGATTCCTCTCATGTTATTACCCAAAATGCAGTACATGAAACACAGAAGATTTCTCCCTGCATCTACATTTGTGGTTTCACTTTTCTATTCTCAAATTCTGTTAGCTTTCATCTTTATGCATTAAGAACAATACCAAACTTCAATCTCTACAACTTTATTTCCGAGTAAGAAAAAACAGCAAAAAATCAGAACAAATATAAAGTTTCGATATGAGTAACAGCCCAGCTTCAGTCTCTGAAATATCCTCCATCTTGAACTGCCTCACAGCACGGCCCTTGCAGGCAGGCTATGGAGACCCGTTTACACTTAAAGAAGCAGAACTGTGCATCAAAACCAGAGTGACACCTTTTGTTTACATAACCCACAGTCCTGAAAAATCACTGAGGTCAGAGCCTGGAAACAGAAATCTCCACAAAAATGAATTGCATTCCCTGAATCAGCACTGCCAGATGTTCTATTACATGGATTTCAGCTGCAGAAAAGTTTTTGGTGTTCTCATGATTTGTTCACACAAGATACTGGACAAATGCTGATCTCTATATTCTGGGGAAATTGCCATTGTATTTGGCAGCAGTTCTAACTGAGAAAGAAACTGAAGTTTATTTTTTTAAAGTAACAATTCCATATATTACCATATTTCATACGCATGTCTCTGGTGATTTTATACTCTTTGCTTTCAAAATATCAAATGAGGGTACACTTCATGGGCCACATTAATTCCTTGTGTAACTGAAGCCAATGGAGTTTCATCTACTCACAGGTCTAAGTTTGGCCTCTAAATGTTTGAGATTTAATTTTTAGTGGAAACTTTACAGTGTTCAATGTCTCAGAGTTTGAACTACTGTAAATTTACATAACAACTGAAGTTATTTGACACCTCTGTTCAGAGGGCTACATTGTAGTCTGTTGCATAACTGTAAATTCACAATACTCCACTGAAATTAATAGAGCTACCCCACTGCAACTCCAGAGTACCTGGGAGCAGTTACATGGCCATAATCCAGATTACTTCACTGAAATTAATGGAATCAAACTACTGCAAATGCAGGGTAAGTGAGGGCAGAGTTTGGTCCAGAATCTTTAAAGCAACCTAATATTGAGGCCTCATGGCTGGACCACTGGACTATTCCCAGTTCTGCCACTCACCTGCGGAGTGACTATGAGCAAATCACGTCACCTCTCTGAGCCTTAGTTTCCCCATCTATAAAATGGGGAGAATGATACCAGCCTCCTTTGTAAAGCACTTTGAGATCTACTTATGAAAATCTCTATATAAGAACTCGATATTATTATAATACGTAATGTTAATAAGGAAGAAATATTAACATTATTACTTGTATTTTGTATGAACGTGCTGCACTAGTATAAGAGTGAGGTGCCGGAGAAGCTGAGAAGCTTTGGGAAGCAGTTGGGTTAGGTTGCAATGAAACTTTATTAATGGCTGTTAATGAGGGAGATAAATCAGGAGAAATACAACAACAGCAATACAAACTGCAGCAACCCCGAAGCCCAAAATAATGTCATTATACTTTGGACCATCTGCTTTCACAGTCTTCACTGCGGCTGTTTTATTTATTCCCATCAGGTGTCTCCTGTTTTGTTCAGTTAAATAGATCTCACTGATATACCTGCCCCCATTCTCCTGAACCATTCCCTGGATCACTTCAGTCAGCTCAGAAACCTGTTCAGCCTGTTCTGCTCCAGTTGCTTTGTTATTGAAAGCACAATATCGGTCCCCACACTTCTGAATCAGCTCCTTAAGATCTTTGTTATCTGAGTTTCTCACATAGTCATGCAGTGAGTCAACCCCTAAATCTTCTTTCCGGGTGAACAGGACAATCATGTGCCTCACGGCTTCAACTCCAAAAATCTTCTTTATTCGCTTCACTGCGTCCTTGTCTTCCTCAGTGTAACGGCCCAGCTGGGTCACCAGCAGCAGAGCGTGGGGGCCAGGGGCAGAGAGTGCAATACAGCAACCAATCTCTCTTGAGGTTATTGGATCACAAACCTTTCTGTCAAAAATGGCAGGTGTGTCAATAACCACAAGCTCCCTCCCATTCCAGCTCCTTTGCCCTTTTTCACAAGTCAAAGTTACTGACTTTGCCCAGAGCTTGGACACAAACTTTTCTTCGCCAAGGATGGAGTTTCCTGTCGCACTTTTCCCAGCTCCACTTTTACCAACAAGGATGAGTCTCAGTTCTGATCGCATATCTGGGTCTGCTGGGAACAAGTTTGACAGAGTAAGAACCTGAGTAGTACTTCTACTCCTATAATTATAGCTGTGAGGCCCAGGATGGGTCAGAACACGAGCCTTTGACCAGTGGGGACACAGATTCAGATTAGATGAGTTCACTAGTGGAATCCAATTTCTCTTTTTATCCTTATTAATGGTTATTCAGCCACATCATTAAACCACAACACAATTAAG
Source organism: Lepidochelys kempii (assembly GCF_965140285.1). Taxonomy (NCBI): domain Eukaryota; kingdom Metazoa; phylum Chordata; order Testudines; family Cheloniidae; genus Lepidochelys; species Lepidochelys kempii. Next base: position 269,173,247 of record NC_136381.1, on the reverse strand, counting down.
CAAATCTATCATTCTCCATTCAAGCACACACCAAGCCTGGGATAGCAGGAAGGAAGGTTTCAAGTTGTGGTTGAAGGGCTTAAGATCTGTGTGTGGAGAGTGGGGGTGGAGGTCAGGACTGAGGGTGTTTGCAGAAGTTTACCTGATTTTTCCCTTTACATTTATGAACATTTAAAATTCAACACACCCACTGAAATGTAAAAATATATTGTACAGAACCTTTTTTTGTTCCTTCAGCCCACAGATTCTGGCCAATGGTTCGATGGGGATGAGGGGCATACAAGAGTCTGAAGAGAATACAATGTGGTGATCTAGACTCTAGGACCCTAGAGTTTATATGGCTCTTATCACCACAGTATCTGAGTGCCCTACAATCATTCCTGGATATATCCTCACAGTGCCCTGGGAAATAAGGGGAAACCACCCCAATATTAAAGAGGGGAAACTGAGGAACAGAAGCAGACTAAGTGGTTTGCCTAAAGTCACACAGAGGGTCTGTGGATGAGCCAAGATTTGAACCCATCTCCTGTGTCCCGTCCAATGCTCTGGTCACTACAGGATCTTTCCTGCTCATCCCATACAAAATGACCCCTGCTGTGGTGAGGAGAAGTCACAACAGATGATCCCCACCTCCAGGAACCACTTCACCAACGAGGTGGAGGTCATGACCAAAAGACACTTCTTGACACAAAGAGCTTACAATGTAAATTTAATACGGAGACTACAAGTCAGTACAAGAAACAGATGGAGGGAGCAAAAGATAATTGTGAGACTGTTATCCCTGATTACAGCACATAAGCTGCCTCACCATTGTCATGTGTTTTGTAGGCACCATGGCACAGGTGGGTTTAGGGAGAAATGTAAAGGAGGATAATGTTTGCAGTTTTACAGAGAGCTCCTGACATGTGCAGGTGGTGGCATGGGAGACTTTGCAAAAGTGTCTTTCCAAAAATTGGACAGTGATAAAGGCTAGCGTCACTGGCAGAGTGGAGGTGCAAGTCCACTTCCCCTTACTGTATGAGAGATGATAGGTAGGTCAGACATAGATTATGAAGGGACTTAAAATTAAAGACAGTGGAAGGGGTGGAAAAGGGGGAGCCAGTGGAAGAAAGCAAAGAGGAAGGGTGATATTGTTGAAGCAATGAGCCAGGAAGACGGTCTCCCACAGTATTCTTGCCAGCAAGTTAAAAAAGTATTGATTGGATGAATGGACTATAAGGTAGATAGAAAGCTGGCTAGATTGTCGGGCTCAATGGGTAGTAATCAACGGCTTGATGTCTAGTAGGCAGCCGGTATCAAGTGGAGTGCCCCAGGGGTTGGTCCTAGGGGCGGTTTTGTTCAACATCTTCAGTAATGATCAGCATGATGGGATGGATTGCACCCTCATCCAATTTGAAGATGACACTAACTGGGAGGAGAGGTAGATACACTGGAAGATAGGGATAGGGTCCAGAGTGTCCTAGACAAATTGTAGGATTGAGCCAAAAGAAATCTGATGGGGCTCAACAAAGACAAGTGGAGAGTCCTGCACTTAGGACAGAAGAATCCCATGCATCGCTACAGGCTGGGTACTGACTGGCTAAGCGGCAGTTCTGCAGAAAAGGACCTAGGGGTTACAGTGGATGAGAAGCTGGATATGAGTCAGCAGTGTGCCCTTGTTGCCAAGAAGGCCAATGGCATTTTGGGATGTATAAGTAGGAGAATTGCCAGCAGACCAAGGGAAGGGATTATTCCCTTCTATTCGGCACTGGTGAGGCAACATCTGGAGTACTGTGTCCAGTTTTGGTCCCCCACTACAGAAAGGATGTGGACAAATTGGAGAGAGTCCAGCGGAGGGCAACAGAAATGATTAGGGGGCTGGGACACAAGACTTATGAGGAGAGGCTAAGGGAACTGGCTTGATTAGTCCCCAGTAGAGAAGAGTGAGGGGGGATTTTATATCAGCCTTCAACTACCTGAAGAGGAGTTCCAAAGAAGATGGAGCTTGGCTGTTCTCAGTGGTGGCAGATGACAGAACAAGGAGCAATGGTCTCAAGTTGCAGTGGGGGAAGTCTAGGTTGGATATTAGGAAACACCATTTCACTAGGAGGGTGGTGAAGCACTGGAATGGGTTACCTAGGGAGGTGGTGGAATCTCCATCCTTACAGGTTTTTAAGGCCCGGCTTGATAAAGCCCTGGCTGGAATGATTTAGTTGGTGTTGGTCCTTCTTTGAGCAGGGGGTTGGACTAGATGACTTCCAGAGTCTCTTCAAACCTTAATCTTCTATGATTCTATGATTCTATGTTTTATGCAATACTATATTCAATGGGTAGACTTGGAGTAAGACTGCTCCTCCAGAGAGGAGGATGAGAGATAAACAGGGCCTGGAGGAGAGTTTTAGCAGGGCAGACAGAAAGGAAAGGCTGAATCTGAGAGATGCTGTGCAGGAGGAAGCAGCAAGATGTAGACATGACCTGGAGGTAAGGGTCTAAAGAAATGCTGGTGCTAAAGATGATGCCCAGGTCATAAGCCTGAGTGACATGGAGAATGTTGGTGCTGGGCACAGTAACTAAGAAAGAGAAGAAAAGTGGACAGTGTAACTGAGAAAGATTAAAGGCTCTGTTATGGCCATTTTGAAATAGATTTGAAGGCTGGACATCACCAATGACATGTCAGAAAGACAGGCTGAGACTTTCGTTTGGGGAGAAGGAGATAGGTCAGAAGTGGAGATTTGTGAGTTGTCAGCACAGAGGTAAAACAATATTTATGTGCTAAATAAATAGGGTCAAAGGGGAAATAGAAGGGGGCCCAGAACAGAGTCCTCTGGAATTCCCACTGAAAGTTGGTGCAGAGAAGAGGAAGGTCCTCTGAATGAAGCACAGAAATGTGGCCAGAACAAGGCTCTTGGTGTAACTTTCTCACCATACGTTATGGCTCCTCCTTTGCTCTTCCTCTCTTTCATCTCTCTCTGAAATAGATTAAAATGTGTTATTTATTTAAAACATCCTTTTACCTCCAAGCTCAGAATTTAGAAACTACAGTATTAGAAATACTCCACTATCAGCCTTGAAATCTTGATTATGGCCAGAATAGTGAGGTTCTGAAAATGACACTTTGATTCTTAATATTTAATGTCCACCATTCTTTTTCCTCAAATTTTCCCAGTTTAGAAATAAAGACCCTGATTCAGCAAAGTACTTAAGTATGTGCTTAACTTTAATCACAATTAGTACTATTGATATGTGACTTCGATGGAACTACTCCCATGTGCTTAGAGTTAGGCATATGCTTAAGTACCAAGCTATACTGTAGCCATAGGCACTGATCCTACAAACATGTTTTGTCTTGTTTAAGAACATGGCTAGTCCCAGTGAAGGCAATGGGTATATCCACATTCACACACGTGGAAGTGTTTGCAGGACTGGGGCCATATCAATTTTCCTAACTGCCAGTAACTCAAGCTGAGGTGGGTATATGAAAATCAGTCTCTGGTATGGAGGATGGGTCCATCAATGGCTATAAGCCAAGATGCTCAGGGATGGAACCCCGTGCTCTGGGTGTACCTAAGCCTCTGCCTGCCAGAAGCTGGGAGAGGATGGCAGGGGATTGATCACTCGATAAACTGCCCTGTCCTGTTCATTTCCTCTGGGGCACCTGGCATTGGCCACTGTCAGGAGACAGGACACTGGGCTAGATGGACCTTTGATCTGAACCAGTGTGGCCATTCCTATGTACTGCTCTATGTATACATATACATTTTCATCAGGAATCAGAACTGGAATAAGAACTTACCTGACAGTTTGACTTTTCATGCATCAGATTGAAGAGAATGCACCCTGCACTTTGGCATTGATTCTTTCCCTCTCTCTTTATCTGCTCTTTACCTTAGGACTCAGTCCTGCTAAGTCCTCAGTGTTCTCGCCCCAATCTCGTAAAGCACTTAAGTACGTTCCTAACTTTAGGTATGTGAATAGTCCCACTGAAATCAGTGAGATCACTCATGTAGTATATGAAGCCACTAATCTCTTCTCCTTCAAATTCCTCCTCAAGTTTTAATTATACTGAGATATCCACAAGAAACTGGCTAGGTGAAGGGCCAGAGGGGATTGTTGGTAGTTATTTCAGAGAGGTAGCCGTGTTCATCTGTTTCAGCAAAAACAACAAGGAGTCCTATGGCACCTTAAAGACTAACAAATTTATTTGGGCATAAGCTTTCATGTTCGGGGTTCAGCAGAGGTACAGCCTGGGGGAACCAGTGGCCCCTTTGTGATGCATCTGACAAAGTGGGTTCCAGTCCACGAAAGCTTATGCCCCATTCCAGGGTGGTCACCAGTTCCGTCCCTGAAAGGGTTAAAGCCATTCCTGAGAGAGGGCTGGGTCTGCTAGAAAAGGCTAGACTGATTGGGAAGGCAGCCACAGCTGAGGCCATGCCCCAATCAGGCTGCAGCTGGCCATATAAAAGGCCAGTGAGCCAGGAGTTTAACACACACACACACACCCCCCACCCGAGAGGGAAGGACCTGGCTGCCTGGAAGCTGAAGAGCAACCTGAGGTAGAGCAGCGCTAAGGAAAGACAAGAGGGGCTAGGGAGCTCCTGCCTGGCAACTCCCCAAGCTGAGGCCTTGCATAAGGGCCCAGAGCAGATACTGAGGCTACAGGTGGGTAGCCTGGGGCTAGACAAAGGCAGCAGGTCCAAATGCCCCTTGCCTATGATGACTGGCTCTCACACTGCAGTCCGCTCCAGGGAGCGGGAGCTCATTGCTGACTAGCTGGCAGATCCCTGTTCAAATCCCTTCCCCACATCAGGAAGAGGTGGGACTTGAACCAGGGGTTTCCCATATCCTGGGTGAGCACCCTTATCACTGGTTACAAGGGAAATCCTCCTTGTTGTGCAGAGTTAAGCAGCTGCTCAGCATAGCTACTGAATTGGGCCCCACATGCGAGTTAGGCAGAGGAGTGGCCATCTTCCCCCAGTTCATGGATCCCCGGCATAAATAGACACCTGTCTCCTAGGGAGTGACAGGGCTTAGCACACACCCTTCTCACAGGTATCTCCCCTGGCTAGCTTTGGCACCTTCCCGCCTAGCATGCTGACTTTGTCAATCGTATTCTAAGGCACCAATCTTTCTCAATTCTTTGTACAGAGAGCCCAGATGCCTAACTCAGGTGTTGTGGATCACAGTGTTGTTCCTGTGGTTTTTCTAGGGGCCCAAAGGTAAGTGTTGCAATGCTCAGCATCACAATGCCTAAGCTGACTTGTGAATCTGCACCCACCAGTTCATCACACTTCCTTGATATGACAGGTTACATCTTCTCTGGGGGCATTTTGACTTCACTCTAATTCAAAACAATAGAAGGTAGTGGCCATTTGAAACATGGCATTATAACTGAGGGGAACCTGTGGCTCTGTTACTTTGGGAACAGTGGGAGAGGGCAGACATTTTGAAAAAGGGCTATTCTTGGTGAGTTTCTCTGAAGGAGAAGATTTTTTGTTCCAACTTCTGATCAGATATGAAGAATAACAGGAACAAAGGACCACTAGTCCTCAGTATTACTTTTTAGAAAACTACCTCTTACACAAAAAGAAAAGGAGTACTTGTGGCACCTTAGAGACTAACCAATTTATTTGAGCATGAGCTTTCGTGAGCTACAGCTCACTTCACGGTATGCATCCGATGAAGTGAGCTGTAGCTCACGAAAGCTCATGCTCAAATAAATTGGTTAGTCTCTAAGGTGCCACAAGTACTCCTTTTCTTTTTGCGAATACAGACTAACACGGCTGTTACTCTGATACCTCTTACACAAGATCTACTCAGCATGGAAGGCACAAGGGAGAGAGTACAGATAGTCACAGGTTTCAAGGCCAGAAGGATCCATTATGAGCATCTTGTCTGACCTCTTGCATACAAAGGCCAAAGCATTTCACTCAGTAATTCCTGTGACAAAGCTATAACTTTTGGTGGAGCATAGCATATTTTTTAAGACATCCGGACTTGATTTAAAGACCTCAAGTGATGGAGAATCAAGTCTGTAGTTAAGTGTTAGGAGTGCTAATGACAATGTAGGAATCAAGCCTGTATTTTTGCCTGAGATACAATTTTGGGTCTTGCTTGCCTGTTTGCTTTTTTACATTCTTACTAATATATGTTAACAAAGGAATCCATACTAATATGTGTAAACAAAGGACAAAAACACTGCTTATATTGTTTTTGCCTGGCCAGGTGGGTTTGTTAGTATAATGGGAACAGATAGAAAACTGTTAGTGTTACTGGGTGTTATGCTGGTGTGACATTGCACTCCATATGATTTATAAAAATGTTTAAGTGTGAATATGATATAACTGGAATATGCTTTATGCAAAAGATCTCTTGGAAGGTGTCATTACAAAGCTTATAATCTACTGAGTGTGTTCATCCTATTTGTATGAATGTATCATCCTTGTATCTGAAACTAGGAATATAAAATATAACTCTGAGGTTCTACTGTAGTAATGCAAAATGTTGGCCATTAATGGTGGTTTAGAATCTTGATGGCTCCCATTAACTAGGACAATTGGTTGTAAATGGCTCTATTTACTTGTAAGCCTTCCTGTATACCTATATGCCAGTCAGTGGGTAATGAAGTCTTACAGTGACATATGACCACATGATACTGGACTCCATCTTAAACGTGGCACTTTTCCACTTAGAAGAAAGCATGGGAACCCAGAGAGAGACACAGGATTCCCACCTTGTGCCAATGCTATAAAAGGGGTTGGAAGCTGCAGTTATGTGAAATCCCATGCTTTTCACCCAAGATGCCTTCTGGAACTAACAAGGACTGTACCGGGGAAAGGATTGGGCCCAGATTAGAAAGGAGTCTAGTCTGTGAAAGAAGCTTATTAGAACATCTCCAAGGGTGAGATTTACCTGTATTCAGTTTCTTAATGTATTAGGCTAAGGCTTTATGGGGTTTTTTATTTTGCATGGTAAATTACTTTGTTCTCTCTTATTGAGACCCCTTAAATCCTACTTAATACAATTACTGTAATAAACCCAGAGTAAGTGATTAGTACCTGGCAGAACAAACAGCTGTGCATATCTCTCTATCAGAATTAGAGGGTGGACAAATTATGAGTTTATCCTGTATAAGCTTTATACAGAGTAAAATGATTTATATGGGGTTTGGATCCCAATGAGAAATGGGTGTCTGGGTGCTGAAGATAGGTGATCTGCTAAGCAGTTTTTGGTTAAAGTCTGCAACTCTGGGGAGTGGACCGGACCCTGGTCTGTGTTGCAGTAGGCTAGCATGTCTGGCTCAACAAGGCAGGGTTATGGAGTCCCAAGCTGGCAGGGAAAACCGGCTCAGAGGTAAAGTCAGCATGTCAGGTGACAGTCCCCAGCAGGGAAAGGAGCAGAACTGCCAGCAGCTCCTCCAGCTGCTGTCCTGCCCCGAGTCCCCCTCCCTTCAGGTAACATGGGATGGGGAGGGGATGGGAAGAGCATGGGGGTCCTGGGCTGGGGGTGGAGCGGAGTCATGTGGGGAGGTTACATGCCCCCCCTTAGCTGGTGTGCCCTCCCCCTCCCATACCGGCAAAATCTTTTGTTTACTTGCACCACTGGACAAAGACCCCAGGCTCACAACCTTCCAAAAAGGAACATGATCATACATTACTGTGTATCAACCAAACTTGTGATCTCATCAAAAATTATTTCATTTTTGTCCATAAAACCATGCTGATTAGAATTAATTAAGTTTCCATCCTTTAATTCTCTACTGGTTGCATCCCATATTATCTTTCCTGGGATTTTGCTCAGGACTAATGCCAGGCTAAGCAGCCTATAGTTTTCTGCTTTACTTTACCATTACAGACTGGCATTTAGTCATTGGTCTCCACTGGGAGATCCAGCAGGCATAATCTTGGGGGGAGGAAGTGTGCATCCAGTATCCTCCTTTGGGATGCTTTTGTCTCTGGGCTGCCTCCTCCCAGCCACCTATAGTGTGGATTCTATCCCCAGAGCGCACAGCTCAGCATGTACTTCCACCAGTTTCAAGGGCTGGAACTGGTCAAAGGCCTGATGCAGGGAGCACAGAGGTGGAAGGCTTCTTGCACCCATCCTGCACGGCCCCGCTAGAACAAGGGCATGGCTAACCCTGCACTAATTATTCACATACTCGGATGAGCAGCAATTATGCTACTTTTCTTCTCCTCCCCCAAGGAGTACACCTGATGGCCATAGGTCACTAGAAAGGGAGGGACAGCAGACCCCAGTCCTGTCTCCTGACCAATAATTCCGTGTGGGCGTAAAGCCTCTAAAAGGGCCTGTTCTCTTTCAGGGTCCAGCCAACAGTCAGGTAAGAACCAATTTGCGGACTCAGAGCTCAGAGGAGGGGTCTTACCATGCTGGAGGTGGACATGGGAAGCACATGTGTGGCTGAGCCAGTGAGGAATTGCCAGGAGCAGGCATCCCAATTTCTGGAGCAGGGGCCTGTTTGCCGACACACAACACTGTAATTTTGGGTGGATTTTGGCGGTTGCTTGAGATCCCGGGCAGCCCGGGGATTTTGCCTGCAGCGTCATCTTCTGACCACCCGCAGTTGCTGTGCTACTTGTGCCATATGCAGCAGCAGTCAGGGGCGGTACCCGGTTGCCCCTCTGATGTGAGCTGGGCAGAGGCTCAAACTGGGCAAAGGGCTGCAGAGCAGCCCCCTCCCCTTTTCACTCGGAGCTCAGCAGCAAACCTCCTCTCACCTCAGTGGAGGAAGGAGCACGGGGAAGCCCCCTTCTGTGCAAGTTGAAGACGGGGCAGCTGCTGGGATCTGTTGGAGTCCTGGGGACTGAGGGCCACTGGCGCCTGCCAATGGGAATCAGGGGGTCCCAGGAGCAATGTGGGAAGGGAGCCAGGGATGAGGTGAGTAGGGGAGCTGGGGGCTTTGTTTTTGCACATTTTCTGTGCACTTAGGATTGAAGTTTCTACTTGTCATTGTCACATACACACACACACACTCATTCTGTGGCTGGGCAGGGAAGTTTAAAAAATCCACATGACTTATTCTTTTAAAACTCTCCTGATTTCTAAGCCAGGCACTTGGAGAGCTGGGATGGGGAGGCCGCGTGAAGGACAGAGCCCAGCAGAGGTGCCGAATAAAGGTCTGGAGGAAGTCACAGAGCCTGGGCCACAGGGGATCAGGGGACAGAAAACAGAATAGGGAGTGGTCTGAAATGGGACTTGGTTTGGAGCCCAGAGGCAGCAGCTCTCTGAGGCTCGTAAAGAAGCAGCAACCCCTGCAGCCAAGATGCCCCAGACCCTGGGGATTAGCCAGGGAAAAGGGTCAGTGAGATCTCAGCAGTTGTTAAAACAAAAGGAGGGGCAGCTCTGCTTGAAAAGGCAGGTGAAGGGCATGGAAAGGTGGGGCTGGTAGTGTAATTGTCAGCCAGAGGGGGAGTAAGCCGGAGGTGTGAGGCATCGGCTACATCTAATGCCAGGAGGAAAATACAGAAAAGTGGTACCCAGACTCTGGAACTAGCACTCTCTCTATGGGACCTTTCAGCTGATATAGGGGCAACCCAAGTGCTATGCTGGAAAAGTCTCACATGCAATGGAGCCCCTCTTACAGCTCTATTGGACTGTTCCCGAGAGGGACAAATGAGGGCTTCAGTTTGCCACTTACAAATGCTGGAACTGCAGCAGCCTCTGGGGCGAAGGGCAGCCGTTAACAAGTGGGCAGGTCTCTGTGCTAGAGTGGGGGAAGGAGACAATTTGGTCAATGACACTGGGACAAATCCTACATGCAAAAAATTGATCATGACAGTGTCTGCACCCAGCCAACAGAACTCATGCACTGCAGATTTGGTCTGAGAAATCCAAATGCTAAACTACATGGAAATTATTTTATCTACAGCATCTTGAGAACTAAATTTGAAACAGGTTTCAGAGTAGCAGCCATGTTAGCCTGTATTCATAAAAAGAAAAGGAGGACTTATGGCACCTTAGAGACTAACCAATTTATTTGAGCATGAGCTTTCATGAGCTACAGCTCTGGTTCGTCTCTAAGGTGCCACAAGTCCTCCTTTTCTTTTTGTAAATTTGAAACAGTAGCTCCTAGGAAGCTACATATTTTAGATGTAGTGTTTAAACTCCTAACTCTCCTCTTCAGCAGAGCTTGAATTCTCCAAAACTACTTTGGGTGCTCGCACTGAGCATTTCCATATCTTAACACACTTGGATTCCTTTAAAATTGAACCTTAACTCTGAACTTGCACAATTTGTACTACTTGTTTTTAGGGCAATTGCAACATTCTTGTAATAAATATTCTTTAACCTGAACTCCAGTCTAACGTAGCTTTTCTCTGGGAATACATATGTAACAAATGTTAAGTATTCTCACCTCTTGTCATATGTAGTAACTATAACAGGAAGTGCTTGAATTACTTATTTCCCCTGCCCCTTTATCACCCGCAACTCCTGCAGCCTTTCCTGCCTCTGCTCATTTGCTTCACGGTTGTTTCTTGTTCTAAGCTAAGGCCTTGATCCTGCAGACACTAACACGCACGCTTAAATTTAACAACACGAGGTGTCCAAATTGATTTAGATGGCACATAAATGTTTGCAGGATCAGAGCCTCAGATCAGTAGCTCTTCAGGGTTTTACTCTGACTCCACATGTTCTTCTAAGGCAAATAAGAAAAGATGTTGATAGAGATCAAATTTCATCACAACTCTATCCACACCCAGCCAACAAAACTTGCATTTTGCCGGTTTGTTTTGAAGAATGCGCACACTGAATGACAAAATTCTCTATCAAGTGGTGACTCAGTAGGGATTTTTTGACGTATATTTTTGGAACTGATATATGATTGAATGTGTGACTGGTATGTCAGATCATCTACAGGTAAATACAAAACTAGGAAAATTAACAAGTTCAAAATCAAGTAAAGAAATTCACTGAAATTATCTTAAATGGTTCCTGATTTAACCATTTAAAGCATTACTTCAAATAGCTTACATTTTTTTCAAAAATACTTTTGTAACAGATTTAGGATCTAGATAGTATAGTATGAGCTCTGAAAAATACAAGCTGCTGTTCTTCCCATCAATTGCTGGAATCATTAAAACTCTCACTTTCCTGTCCTATTCTCACCACTTAGCTGATGAATGATTCAAAACAGCATATTTCTATAAATAGTATAGAAATAGTATATTTCTAACCAAAAATTCAGAAGTCCTTCTACCTACCAGCTAGGTTATGGGGTGGTCAATGACTTCTGAGAGGGTCTGAGGACCCAGTTCATCCCTGTGCCAGAGCTAAACTTGACACAGGGGAAAAGGTATAACAAGACCTTTGCATCTCCTCAAACCTGGGATAAATACAGCAGCCCAGAAATGGACCCGGTTGCTCAGAGGCTATTACAGCTGTTCAAATTAACTATTTCTATCACCTGTAAATCTGATGAATTCTCTTAAAACTTTTAATAATTTCTTCCCATCTGTTCCCTTCTACCCTTTGGGAATAGCTATGAGGCAGAATTGATGCCCAGAGAGAGATCACCATGCTCACTGCATTGTCTCTTGGTAACTCAGCAGCATTTTCAGCTTTGTAACCAATTTTTAAATTTACCTTAAATGCCCACACAGACAACCCCTTCACACCTCCTCACCCCTGTTCCTGCCCAGACAGATAGACAGACACACACACTCTCTCTCTCTCTAATGCTACCTCTTTGTTGAAGGCTCAGCTTGAAGATCAAATAATTATTTCTTCAGATTAAGCCAATATTTCCAATTTCTTCACTGTCCTTCAGGCTTCTGGTGTTAATCAATAATGACTGGCTGCCAGTTTCTTTCATTTAACAGCAGTGTCAGATTAATAGCTGAATAGACTGAGGACAAATGTGAAAATGAAAAGAGCATGATTTAAACTTCCTTCTGTTTATATGTGATGTGGGGTGAGCCAAAGCCACTGATCAGCAAATACACAATTGGGAGTTTTACAGGAAGTCAGCTTGTGGTGAACAGCAGCAACTTATGAGAACATTGAGCCTAAAACCAACGTCCCCAGTGTTCAAATAAGAAATAACCTACATCAAAATGATCCGTTCCTCACATAGAAATGGTATCCTTACAAAATGAAGTATGTAGAATTTTTTTCGATATGTCATATACACTTTTTGGTATGCTATCTAATACCATAGCAAATGAACTAAAATGCTTAGTTATATTTTCAAACCACCTCGTGGTGTCCTGTGGTTCTTGTCTTATAGTGACACCCGGAGGAGAAAAGCTTTCAAAATAAGAACAAGCCTGAGTTAAGGCGGGTGTGTGTCATGAGGTGTGTATTTTAGTGTCCAGGACACAAAGCAACAATAAGAACTGAATTTGCATTAAAAATTTCTCCCATCCCCAGATGAGATGCCTCATAACAAAAAAAAAATCAGTTAACCCAGCAACAATGTACTTATCTATTTCAATATTTACAAAACCCACATTAAATAAAATGAAATGAATCTTGCTCTGGCCATGTGGTAATCATATGCCTATTCTTCTTACCAAGTAAAAAGAAATACATACCTTACCCCACACACACAAACGTGAACTCAGTTTCTTATTGTGACATTGCATTCCATATGTTTACAAAAATATGCTAATAAGTATAAATATAATGTAACTGGAATATGCTTTATGTAAAAGGTCTCTTGTAAGCTATCATTACAAAGCTTATAATCTACTGTGTGTTCATCCTAATTCTATGAATGTATAATTCTTGTATCTAAAGGCAGAAATACAAAATATAACTCTGAAGTCCTATTGTAACTATGCAAAGTGTGGGCCATTAGTGGTGGCTTGGTATTTTGATGGCTCCAATTACCTATGACAATTGGTTATGAATGGCTCTGTTTACTTGCAAAACTTCCTGGGTACGTGCAGACCAGCGCTGGAAGAATGAAGGTTGGGGTCTCACAGGACATGTGACCATGTCACCTGGTCCTGGAATCCATCTTAAACCTGGTGCTTTTCCATTTAGAAGGAGGGGTGGGGACCCAGAGAGACAAAAGATTCCCACCTTGGCCCAAAGCTATAAGAGGGTGTGGAACAGAACAAAGGAGGCTGTCAGGCAAGAGAAACTCCCGAGTTATCACTTGATCTGGAACTAACAAGGACTGTACTGGGGAAAGGATTGGGCCTAGATTAGGAAGGAGTCTAGTCTGTGAAAGAAGCTTATTGGAACATCTGAGGGTGAGATTTCCTTGTTTTCAGTTTCTTAATGTATTAGGCTTAGACTTGCGTGTTCTGTTTTATTTTGTTAACTTACTTTGTTCTGCCTGTTATTACTTGAAACCACTTAAATCCTACTTTTCATACTTAATAAAATCACTTGTTTATTAATAAACCCAGAGAAAGTGATTAATACCTGGGGGAGCAAACAGCTGTGCATATCTCTCTATCAGTGTTACAGAGGGCAGACAATTTATGAGTTTACCTTATACAGAGTAAAATGGATTGATTTGAGGTTTGGATCCGACTGGGAGCTGTGTGTCTGGGTGCTGGAGACAGGTAACCTGCTGAGTGGTTTTCAGTTAAAGCCTGCAGCTTTGGGGGTGTAGTTCAGATCCGGGTCAGTGTTGATGCAGACTGGCGTACCTGTCTCAACAAGGCAGGGTTCTGAAGTCCCAAGCCATCAGGAAAAATGGGCTCAGAGGTAATTCCAGCACATCAGGTGACAGTCCCCAGGGGGTCTCTATGACTGAACTCGTCACACTTATATTTTGACAACTTTCTAACCTTGAGGTGTCTCTGTAAGATAGTCTGATCTTGTAAGGACAAGTCTGTGGTCACTGCCCTCACCTGGCTGAGAGCATCCATAACCACACTTTCTTTTCCCGGCTTATAATGAACTGAGAGCATATTGTCAGACGGTCTGTGAATCCATCTCCACAGGGGTCCTTCATTGTGCTTAGTAAGGATCCACTGCAGAACACTGTAGTCTGTGTAACTGTGAATTCTGTACCTAGTAAATAGGGATGATAAGCCTTCAGTACCTCCACAAATCAGCAGACATGCCAGTTCTGGTGAGAACACTCACACACTCATCAACTTCCTGGACTCCACCATCAGCTTCAACAATGAAACCCTAAGGACAACCATATACAAGAAATGCACAAGTCACACACACCTGGATTCAGTAACCACCCCAAACACACCAAGAAATCTGTTTTCTACTGCCAGGTTCTACTGAATATGTTCCGAGGAGAAAGTCAGGGATTCATACCTTGACATGCTCAAAACTGGCTTCACCAAATAAGGAAATGCCACCAGAGAAGTAGATTGGGGTTGGAAGAGACCTCAGGAGGTCATCTCGTCAAATCCCCTGCTCAAAGCAGGACCACCACTAACTAAATTATCTCAGCCAGGGCTTTGTCAAGCCAGGCCCTAAAAACCTCTAAATATGGAGATTCCACCACCACACTAGGTAACCCATTCTAGTGCTTCACTATCCTCCTAGTGAAATAGTGTTTCCCAATATTCAACCTAGCCCTCAACCATTGCAACTTGAGACCACTGCTCCTTATTCTGTCATCTGCCACTACTGAAAACAGCCGAGCTACATCCTCTTTGGAACCTCCCAACCCTCAGATAGTTGAAGGCTGCTAACAGATCCCTGTCACTCTTCTCGTCTACAGACTGAATAAGCCCAGTTCCCTCAGCCTCTCCTATTAAGTCATGGGCCCCAGCCCCCTAATCATTTTTGTTGCCCTCTACTGGACTCTCTCCAGCATCCTTTCTGTAGTGGGGGGACCAAAACTAGTCACAGTACTCCAAATGTGGCCTCACCAGTGCTGAATAAAAAGGAATAATCACTTCTCTCAATCTGCTGGCAATGCTACTACTAATACAGCCCAATATGTCATTGATTCTTTTTGGCAACAAGGGCATGCTGCTGACTGATATCCATCTTCTCATCCACTGCAATCCTCAGGTCCTTTTCTGCAGAACTGCTGGTTAGCCAGTCGGTCCCCAGCCTGTAGCGATGCATGGGATGCTTCCTTCCTAAGTGCAGGACTCTGCACTTGTCCCTGTTGAACCTCATCAGATTTCTTTTGGCCCAATCCTCCAATTTGTCTAGGTCACTCTGGACCCTACCCCTACGCTCCAGCATATCTACCTCTCCCCGCAGTTTAGTATCATCTGAGAACTTGCTGAGGGTGCAGTCCATCCCATCATCCAGATCATTAATAAAGATTTTGAACAAAACCAGCCAGAGGACTAACCCCTGAGGAACTCTGCTAGATACCGGCTGCCAACTAGACACAGAGCCGTTGATCACTACCCATTGAGTCTGACAATCTAGCCAGCTTTCTATCCACCTGATTGTCCATTCATCCAATCCATACTTCTTTAACTTGCTGGCAAAAATACTGTGGGAGACCATATTGAAAGCTTTGCTAAAGTCAAGATATATCACATTCACCATTTTCCCCATATCCACTGAGCCAGTTATCTCATCATAGAAGGCAATCAGTTTGGTCAGGCATGACTTGCCCTTTGTGAAGCCATGTTGACTGTTCCTGATCACCTTCCTCTCCTCCAAGTGCTTCAAAATGTATTCCTTGAGGACATGCCCCATGATTTTGCCAGGGATTGAAGTGAGGCTGACCGGTCTGTAGTTCCCTGGGTTCTCCTCCTTCCCTTTTTTAAAGATGGACACTATATTTGTCTTTTTCCAATCATCCGGGACCTCCCCCAATCACCACAAGTTTTCAAAGATAATGGCCAATGGCTCTGCAATCACATCAGCCAACTTCCTCAGCATCTTCGGATGCATTAGATCTGGGCCCATGGACTTGTGCATGTCTAGCTTTTCTAAATAGTGCTTAACCTTTTCTTTCATCAGGGAATGGGCCCCCCAAATAACCCAAGAGAACCTGCTTCCGTACAGAAATAAAACCCCCTCTGACTGCACATCCCTAGTTGTCACCTACCACCCCACTCTGGAATTCATATGGGGTACCATCAAAAAACTACAAGCCATGGGGACCCATCTGGAAAGAAATCTTTCCTGAACCCCCACTTTGGGCATCCAAACAGCCCCCCAACCTCTCCATGCTCTTCATCAGCAGAAGCAAGCTTCTCGCAGACCAGGAACCACCAAGTTAAAGCAGCCCCACACCCTGCCAGAGCAACAGATGCAAAACCTGAAGACCTATCTCCACTGCTACAATGATCAACACCCTCCACCACACACATTTCAAGAGCTTTGGGTCCTGCACATGCCTACCACAATATGTGGTGTATCTCATCCAGTGCACTAAACGCCCCAATAACAACTATGTGGGTGAAACCAGACAATCACTACACTCTTGAATGATGTAGATAAACACTGGTCACAGAGCGATCACTCTATATCTGACCTCTCAGTCCTCATCCTCAAAGGAAACACACGATACTTTCAAAAGACGAGCCTGGGAGATTAAATTTATAACTTTGCCTGACATTCTTCCTGACACTAAGAATCAAGGACTGAACAGAGACACTGGAATTTTTCACTTATTACAACAATCTATAATCCATTAGCACCCCCAGCAGCCTTTCCCCTCTTATTTTCCTCTCCTATGACAGGAGAGGTTTAAACAGGCCACTTCACCTTGAATGGTCCCTTGAAATATGTTTACTACTTATGCTAAACAATCTGTTCCACTTTGTATTTACCTGTGATACTCTGTGTAAATATCCTAGACCTGAAGAAAAGCTCTGTGTGAGGCCACCAACAGAAGTAGGTCCATTAAAAGATATTATGTCACCCACCATATCTCTCTAAAACAATACTGCACATTCAACCACAGAGTAACTGCAGAGGCGTGGGGTGCCCACTTTAATGAGCAACTAGTGATGACAGATAAGATGATGTAAGGAAAAGGGAAGCATTACAATAATGGGACATAAAAATATCCTGGGAAAAAAAAATTAAAGAAAAAACAGAAGCACTGCAAAAAAGATATGGAAAGAAGAAAGAAAGTAACACTTAATTATGAGGCACAATTAAAAAAAACTGAAGGAAGAATTAAAGATGACAGAAGTGAGTTCAAAAAAGCAGTTAAAAAGCCCATGAAAATGGGTGTTTTCTTTGGCATAAAGATCTAGCAGTAAAGGGGAAAGCTCTGGAACAGTGCAATGAGAGGGATTTAAGAAAAAGCCAAAATATGTTTCAGCAAAGCAGGAGGTCCAAGGAAGAAGCCAAGACGAGACTGGCCAAATTATTTGGCAAATAGTGCAGATGACCTTAGAAGCATTTAACTTTATATTCTACTCCCAGGGGAATCCTGCACCAAAAAATTAAAAATTCTGCACACACTGTTTTAAAATTCTGCATATTTTATTTGTCAAAATAACACAATCATGCCAGTTTCAATTTTTTTGGTAATTTATTATTTTCAAAATACTTGTCAGCAAATATGTCTGCAATAATACAGACAACAAAGATTCAGGAAATATTTTTGGACAAATAGATTCCTTACTAAGCTTATTAATACAGACTTGATGTACTTTTGTTGACAGTTATCTTCTGTTTCAATGAAATTAAATATTTCATTTAAACAAAGTCATTATGCAAAAGTTTGTTATACAAAAGTATTGTAACAACCTGGCCTAAGATGGTGCTAATGACCTTAAGGACTGTTTTGTGTCTGTCTGTCAAGTCTTGTCCAAGTTCAAGCTTCTATATATACTGTTAGGTATTTGACAGGTTTCAGAGTAGCAGACGTGTTAGTCCGTATTTGCAAAAAAAAAAAGGAGTACTTGTGGCAGCTTGGAGACTAACAAATTTATTAGAGCATAAGCTTTCATGAGCTACAGCTCACTTCATCGGATGCATTCAAGTGAGCTGTAGAACTAGTGTGTGCAGAATTTTTAATTGTGAGAGACAAAGGACAAGCCCTGCCTCTGGCATGCTGAATGAGTCCGATGGTCTAGGTTCCTCAATGCCCACGATTGATGGAAGATGATAATAGCGCGGAAGAATCAAAAGATGGAAAGTTAACCCCCTCCACGTGGTGGTTTGCCCTATTATAGGGCCTGAGCCCTATCATGAATATTTATTCTAATGCCCCGCCTTCCATGTCCAAATCCACTTCTTCACCCTCATAATATTGGGGGTGCATTTATCCTATAGGTTAACGTATTAATGCCATTTAACTCATTATCAGATATGTCACCTCTTGGTCAAGCAAGCTGGTGCTTAGACATCTGCCAACGATTCTATCCTAAAATATCCCAGTCCGCTATCACTTCCATGTTCCTGCAGTTGCCTGGTACCATTAGGTTCCAACGCCTGTTATTGAACAAGCTAGTCCTAGTTCCCCAAAATCTAAGGGTACCTGTCAGGCCATTTATCTAAGCCAACGGTCACAGGCCTAATATACTTGGCTATTCTTATGCTAAGTTGTTTATACTGATGTCTTACAGGATACAGGCCTGTAGTTTCCTTGTGTTACTGCTGAATGTAATGAAAAGCTAAGCGAGCTCTATGGGCTACACTGGAAGGCACAACTTATAATGTCCTAGTTATTCCTTATACCTTACCTTTTGTACTTCCTCTCTCTCTTTTAATACTTACAGAAGGTTATGAAAATTTCTGTGTATCTTTTAGTAAAAAGGTTAATATTCACCTTCTAAAAACTACTGTGTCTTTAAACATATAGAATTTATATCAGAGATTATCATAAAGTATCATAAATACTTTGATCTTTTGCCGTTTTCTCTCCAGTTCATCACTTGGAAAAACACGCTGGCGTGTGTGAGCTAACATGTACACCTATGAATGTTCCCTTTGCCTTAACAAAGCTCTTTGCAAGTATTTTAAAACATGTCTCTGTCTTTTTTACATTTTAGCTTTTCATTATTTTGGCTGCAGTTCTTTATAATTTCTAGAGGTTGTGCTACATATAAATCATGGGTCTAGAGGCATGGGGTCACATACCAAATCCTATTGCCTTCCTTCTCTAGATCAGGAGGGTCTTGGGGAGTTGGAAGACTTGGTCAAATCCTCCTCCAATTAAACAATTTGGGGTGATTTTATTAACACATATTCAAACAGACCTTTTTACATTCATTTCTCCTTAACAGATCTATTTGTACATATTTTAAAACATCTTCCCCTCTCTTTTTACATTTTACGTTTTTTTGTACATTTAGCTGTGTTTGTTTATCACTTCTAGAGGGGGTGCTTTTATCAGTCACTAATTTAGAGGTGCAGGCCTGTATCCCAAATCCTATTGGCTTCCCTCTCTTGGTAAAGTGGTATTTTGGTTAAGGGTCAAATGGAGTTAAGCTGGAAGGATGAGTTAGGCCAGAACCCCTGTCTCCAGTGCTTCCAGGCCACCACAGCAGAGCTACGACAATGCACTGTAAACTCTAGCGGACTAGACCCCACAGAAAGTGCCACCCATGGAAGTCCCAACTGGCAGCACCCTCACGGCCTCTGATGGGTCCATGCACACTATTTAAGCAGGGAGGACGTTCCAGGATGCTATCTGTACAACCAGGTAGAACCCTGGTCTACTGCTGATCCTGCCTTGTTCCTGTTTCCTAACCTCATTCTGGCCCTTTCTCAGCCTTGCTCCACGCTTTGGACCCAGGCCTGCTCCTGCCTTCCCTACCTGCAAGTACTCCAATTCCGACTCTGGTTTGGCCTTTGGCTTGGGCATCTGTAGTCCATGATTTCCATAAACTTATACCAGTAACTGTCAGGTATATTTGTCTTTATCCCTTTTTAAAAGTTCAGAGACCTATGGATGATATTTTTGGATCTCTCTTCAGTTTATTTTGCCAGTCATGCAGGAATTTTCTGTTGCAATTACAGTTCTATCTGACAGACAGAATGGTTAGTTTTGAACAGTTTTAACGTCCACAGATATTTATATTGTATGAAAAAAACCCATATAATAATAAAGGAAATAAGGATAACCTGGGGAATTACAGACCAGTCAGCTTAACTTCAGTACCCAGAAAGATAACGGAGCAAATAATTAAACAATCAATTTGCAAACACCTAGATAAATAGCAGTCAGCATGGATTTGTCAAGAACAAATCATGTCAAACCAACCTGATAGCTTTCTTTGAAAGGATAACAAGCCTTGTAGATGGGGGGGGGGGGGGAAGCAGTAGATACCGTATATCTTGACTTTAATAAGACTTTTGATACTGTCTCCCATCATCTTTTCATAAACAAAATAGGCAACTGCAACCTAGATGGAGCTAAGCGGGTGTGTAACTAGTTGGAAAACCACTCCCAGAGGGTAATTATCAGTGGTTCCCAGTCAGGCTGGAAGGGCATAAAGAGTGGGGTCCTGCAGGGATCAGTTCCGGGTCTGGGTCTGTTCAATATCTTCATCAAAGATTTAGACAATGGCATAGACAGTACTCTTTTATAAAGTTTGCAGATTATACCAAGCTGGGAGGGGTTGCAAGTGCTTTGGAGACTAGGGTTAAAATTAAAAATAATCTGGACAAACTGAAGAAATGTTCTGAAGTAAATAAGATGAAATTCAATAAGGACAAATGCAAAGTACGTCACTTACGAAGGAACAATCAGTTGCACACATAGAAAATGGAAAATGGCTGTGAGGAAGGAGTAGTGCAGAAAGAGATCTGGGGGTCATAGTGGATCATAAGCTAAATGAGTCCACATTGTAACACTGTTGCAAAAATAAAAGCAAACATCATTCTGGGATATATTAGCAGGAGTGTTGTAAGGAAGACAGAAGAAGTAATTCTTTCGCTCTACAGCACGCTGATTATGCCTCAACTTGAGTTTTGTTCCAGTTCTGGGTGCCACAAATGAAGAAAGCCCAGAGGAGAGCAACAAAAATGACTAAAGATCTAGAAATCATGATCTATGAGGGAAGATTGAAAAAATTGGGTGTTTAATCTGGAGAGGAGAAAACTGAGAGGGGACATAACAGCTTTCAAGTACCTATATAAGGAGGAGGGTGAAAAATTCCTAACTGTCAGGGTGGTTAAGTGCTGGACCAAATTGCCTGGGGAACCTCCATCATTAGAGGTCCTTAAGAACAGGTTAGACATACACCTGTCAGGAATGGTCTAGTTTAGGGGTAGGCAACCTTTGGCACTCAGCCTGTCAGGACGGTCCAGGACGGTTTGTTTACCTGGAGCATCTGCAGGCACGGAGCCCCGCAGCTCCCACTGGCCGCGGTTCGCCATTCCCGGCCAGTGGGAGCTGTGGGCAGCAGCAGCCAGCACATCCCTCGGCCCGCATTGCCTCCCACAGCCCCCATTGAGTGCAGTTGCACTGTGCATTTACTGGTAGCTGAGCTGCTTGTAGCTTCTCGTGTGCACTACGGGCTTTAGTTTCACTTTGAATTTTTCACGTGTTCCTCTCACTGCTCTTTGTGACAAGCTGGTCTCCACAAACTCAGTTCCTGTCAAACTCTCCCAGGTTGTTCTTCCCTTAATGGTGACTTATGGACCCATTTGGACACATGCCTGCACACACACAGAAGGGGACTGAACTCATTCTTTGCTTTGCTCTCGTCCCTTTGCCACTCCAGCACTTTGTGCGAGAGCATCTGAGACTGTTTTGTAAGCTGAAGAAAGCAGAGGAGCTCCCAACCCTCTGGGTAAAGCAGCCGCAGCCTGGAAGGCTGTTGTAGAAGGCAGAAGGATTTGCAGCTGTAGGAGATACAATATGTCCTGTGAGCAGAGCTGGAAGGGGAGAGGTAAAGCATTGTGGCGGGGGGTGGGGAGGCCAGGGAATGGTTCAAACTTGGCTGCAATGTCAGAAAAAACAACATGTATCAGTAAGGCTTGTCACTGAACATGCTTCTGTGTTACAAGGGACAATCATTTTTCTCTCTTTGGGATCTCTGTTAGGTTCATAGATTCATAGATATTTAGGTCAGAAGGGACCATTATGATCACCTAGTCTGACCTCCTGCACAATGCAGGCCACAGAATTTCACCCACCACTCCTGCAAAAAACCTCACACCTATATCTGTGCTATTGAAGTCCTCAAATCGTCATTTAAAGACTTCAAGGAGCAGAGAATCCTCCAGCAAGTGACCCGTGTCCCATGCTACAGAGGAAGGCGAAAAACCTCCAGGGCCTCTTCCAATCTGCCCTGGAGGAAAATTCCTTCCTGACCCCAAATATGGCGATCAGCTAAACCCTGAGCATATGGGCAAGATTCACCAGCCAGATACTACAGAAAATTCTTTCCTTGGTAACTCAGATCCCACCCCATCTGATATCCCATCACAGGCCATCGGGCCTATTTACCATGAATATTTAATTACCAAAACCATGTTATCCCATCATACCATCTCCTCCATAAACTTATCGAGTTTAATCTTCAAGCCAGATAGATCTTTTGCCCCCACTGCTTCCCTTGGAAGGCTATTCCAAAACTTCACCCCTCTGATGGTTAGAAACCTTTGTCTAATTTCTAGTCTAAATTTCCTGGTGGCCAGTTTATATCCATTTGTTCTTGTGTCCACATTGGTACTGAGATTAAATAATTCCTCTCCCTCTCCAGTATTTATCCCTCTAATATATTTATAGAAAGTAATCATATCTCCCCTCAACCTTCTTTTAGTTAGGCTAAACAAGCCAAGCTCCTCGAGTCTCCTTTCATAAGACAAGTTTTCCATTCCTCGGATCATCCTAGTAGCCCTTCTCTGTACCTGTTCCAGTTTGAATTCATCCTTCTTAAACATGGGAGACCAGAACTGCACACAGTATTCCAGGTGAGGTCTCACCAGTGCCTTGTATAACAGTACTAAAACCTTGTTATCCCTACTGGAAATACCTCTCCTGATGCATCCCAAGACCGCATTAGCTTTTTTCATGGCCATATCACATTGGCGGCTCATAGTCATCCTATGATCAACCAATACTCCAAGGTCCTTTTCCTCCTCCGTAACTTCTAATTGATGTGTCCCTAGCTTATAACTAAAATTCTTGTTATTAATCCCTAAATGCATGACCTTACACTTCTCACTATTAAATTTCATCCTATTACGATTACTCCCAGTTTACAAGGTCATCCAGATCCTCCTGTAGGATATCCCTGTCCTTCTCTAAATTGGCAATACCTCCCAGCTTTGTATCATCCGCAAACTTTATTAGCACACTCCCACTTTTTGTGCCAAGGTTAGTAATAAAAAGATTAAATAAGATTGGTCCCAAAACCGATCCTTGAGGAACTCCACTGGTAACCTCCCTCCAGCCTGACAGTTCACCTTTCAGTAGGACCCGTTGTAGTCTCCCCTTTAACCAATTCCTTATCCACCTTTCAGTTTTCCTATTGATCCCCATCTTATCCAATTTAACTAATAATTCCCCATGTGGCACCGTATCAAATGCCTTACTGAAATCTAGGTAAATTAGATCCACTGCGTTTCCTTTGTCTAAAAAATCTGTTACTTTCTCAAAGAAGGAGATCAGGTTGGTTTGGCACGATCTACCTTTTGTAAAACCATGTTGTATTTTGTCCCATTTACCATTGACTTCAATGTCCTTAACTACCTTCTCCTTCAAAATTTTTTCCAAGACCTTGCATACTACAGATGTCAAACTAACAGGCCTATAGTTACCCGGATCACTTTTTTTCCCTTTCTTAAAAATAGGAACTATGTTAGCAATTCTCCAATCATATGGTACAATTCCTGAGTTTACAGATTCATTAAAAATTCGTGCTAATGGACTTGCAATTTCATGTGCCAATTCCTTTAATATTCTTGGATGAAGATTATCTGGGCCCCCCGATTTAGTCCCATTAAGCTGTTTGAGTTTCGCTTCTACCTCAAATATGGTAATGTCTACCTCCATATCCTCATTCCCATTTGTCATGCTACCATTATCCCTAAGATCCTCTTTAGTCTTATTAAAGACTGAGGCAAAGTATTTGTTTAGATATTGGGCCATGCCTAGATTATCCTTGACCTCCACTCCATCCTCAGTGTTTAGCGGTGCCACTTCTTCTTTCTTTGTTTTCTTCTTATTTATATGACTATAGAACCTTTTCCTATTGGTTTTAATTCCCTTTGCAAGGTCCAACTCTACTTGACTTTTAGCCTGTCTCACTTTATCCCTACATGTTCTCACTTCAATAAGGTAGCTTTCCTTGCTGATCTGTCCCTTCTTCCACTCCCTGTATGCTTTCTGCTTTTTCTTAATCACCTCTCTGAGGTGCTTGCTCATACAGCTTGGTCTACAACTCCTGCCTATGAATTTTTCCCCCTTTCTTGGGATGCAGGCTTCCAATAGCTTCTGCAGCTTTGATTTAAAATAATCCCAGGCCTCCTCTACCTTTAGATGCATAAATTCTTCAGTCCAATCCACTTCCCTAAGTAATTTCCTTAATTTTTGAAAGTCAGCCCTTTTGAAATCAAAAACCCTAGTTGCAGATTTATTTTTGTTAATCCTTCCATTCAGTTTGAACTGAATTAGCTCATGATCACTTGAGCCAAGATTATCCCCTACAACCATTTCTTCTGTGAGGTCCTCACTACTCACCAAAACCAAATCTAAAATGGCATCCCCTCTAGTCGGTTCAGCAACTGCTTGATGAAGGAATCCATCAGCTATTGCATCTAGGAAAATCTGAGCCCTATTATTATTACTAGCACTCGTCCTCCAGTCTATATCTGGGAAGTTAAAGTCTCTCATGATCACACAGTTTCCATTAGTATTTACTTTATTAAAAACATTAAAAAGGGCTCTATCCATATCCAAATTAGATCCCAGCAGTCTATAGCACACCCCAAGCACTATGCCAGGGGAGGCTCTAATAGTTTTCTTCCCCAATGTAATTTTTGCCTAGACGGACTCTGTCTTATCCAGGTTTGCCCTGTACAGACCCACAGGCATAAATCTAACACCTCTCCTCTGGATTCTTTCCCACATTCATACGGGTATAAAGTTGGTGGCTTTGTTGGAACCTCTTCTACAACACACTAATGTCTAGTGTGTTTCCTGCTGGGTTCCTGTATCACATTGTGTGGGCTCCTGCAGTGTCTCCCACTGTCACAGCTCTGGAAGCCATTCTCTTCCCAGCTTTCTGAGACCGCTCCATGTTGATGCTTTTCCTTTTCATCCATGGGACCTCACCTGCTGGATATAATAAAGGAATTCTGAAGTTATTTTGTTGACAGTGGATGGTGACATTAAAAAAGACAAACACCGCCCCCAAACCAGAGTCAATATCCCAGAACACTGAGGTCAAATTCAGCAGTGGTTCGTAGATTTTAAGACCAGGAAGGACCACTATGCCAATCCCATCTGGAGAGAGTCCAGCGGAGGGCAACAAAAATGATCAGGGGGCTGGGGCACATGACTTAAGAGGAGAGGCTGAGGGAACTGGGCTTGTTTAGTCTGCAGCCTTCAACTACCTGAAGGGGGGTTCCAAAGAGGATGGAGCTCGGCTGTTCTCAGTGGTGGTAGATGACAGAACAGGTTGCAGTGGGGGAGGTCTAGGTTGGATATTAGGAAACACCATTTCACTAGGAGGGTGATGAAGCACTGGAATGGGTTCCCTAGGGAGGTGGTGGAATCTCCATCCTTAGAGGTTTTTAAGGCCCAGCTTGACAAAGCCCTGGTTAGGATGATTTAGTTGGGGTTGGTCCTGCTTTGAGCAGGGGATTGGACTAGATGACCTCCTGAGGTCTCTTCCAACCCTAATATTCTATGATTCAATGGTCTTCTGCACACACAGGCTGAGGAATTTCACTCAGGACCCAGCAATTCCTGTATTGGAAGGAACTATTCTTCCCTCGTATGTAAGTGACACTGTGAGCCTAGTAACTGGCAGTTAAACTCAAGCATCTCTTACAACAGTGTTTTTCAGCAACTGGTTGTGGGCTGGCGCTGGTCCCTGAGATCTCTCTGACACAGTTTAGAAATGCAGCAAGCTGGTCCCTGGTATCGAAAAGGTTGAGAAACAGTCTTAGAAAACAGACATCGAATCTCAATTTATAGACTTAAAATGACAGAGAATCCACCACATCCCCTTGGGTGGCTAATCACCACATCCAGTGGCTAATCACACGCACTTCAAAATTTGCCCTTTATTTCCAATTTGAATTTTCACTATATTGATATATTTTAAAAGTGCTGAAATCACACAGGAGCTTTACAAGAGTACGGGCCTGTGACCTCAGTCACACCGATGCAAATTCAGACGATCTCTGCTGATTTCAGCGAAGTTATTACTGGATTAAAACAGATCAGAATCTGGGCCCAAATTTTTAAATTACTTAGGCATAAAAGAAAAGGAGTACTTGTGGCACCTTAGAGACTAACCAATTTATTTGAGCATGAGCTTTCGTGAGCTACAGCTCACTTCATCAGATGTATACCGTGGAAACTGCAGCAGACTTTATATACACACAGAGAATATGAAACAATACCTCCTCCCACCCCACTGTCCTGCTGGTAATAGCTTATCTAAAGTGATCAACAGGTGGGCCATTTCCAGCACAAATCCAGGTTTTCTCACCCTCCACCCCCCCACACAAATTCACTCTCCTGCTGGTGCTAGCCCATCCAAAGTGACAACTCTTTACATAATCAAGTCGGGCTATTTCCTGCATAGATCCAGGTTTTCTCACATCCCCCCCACCCCCATACACACACAAACTCACTCTCCTGCTGGTAATAGCTCATCTAAACTGACCACTCTCCAAGTTTAAATCCAAGTTAAACCAGAACATCTGGGGGGGGGTAGGAAAAAACAAGAGGAAACAGGCTACCTTGCATAATGACTTAGCCACTCCCAGTCTCTATTTAAGCCTAAATTAATAGTATCCAATTTGCAAATGAATTCCAATTCAGCAGTTTCTCGCTGGAGTCTGGATTTGAAGTTTTTTTGTTTTAAGATAGCGACCTTCATGTCTGTGATTGCGTGACCAGAGAGATTGAAGTGTTCTCCGACTGGTTTATGAATGTTATAATTCTTGACATCTGATTTGTGTCCATTTATTCTTTTACATAGAGACTGTCCAGTTTGACCAATGTACATGGCAGAGGGGCATTGCTGGCACATGATGGCATATATCACATTGGTGGATGTGCAGGTGAACGAGCCTCTGATAGCGTGGCTGATGTTATTAGGCCCTGTGATGGTGTCCCCTGAATAGATATGTGGGCACAATTGGCAACGGGCTTTGTTGCAAGGATAAGTTCCTGGGTTAGTGGTTCTGTTGTGTGGTATGTGGTTGTTGGTGAGTATTTGCTTCAGGTTGCGGGGCTGTCTGTAGGCAAGGACTGGCCTGTCTCCCAAGACTTGTGAGAGTGTTGGGTCATCCTTTAGGATAGGTTGTAGATCCTTAATAATGCGTTGGAGGGGTTTTAGTTGGGGGCTGAAGGTGACCGCTAGTGGCGTTCTGCTATTTTCTTTGTTAGGCCTGTCCTGTAGTAGGTAACTTCTGGGAACTCTTCTGGCTCTATCAATCTGTTTCTTTACTTCTGCAGGTGGGTATTGTAGTTGTGGCCATTGTTTATTAGCACTGTAGTGTCCAGGAAGTGGATCTCTTGTGTGGACTGGACCAGGCTGAGGTTGGTGGTGGGATGGAAATTGTTGAAATCATGGTGGAATTCCTCAAGGGCTTCTTTTCCATGGGTCCAGATGATGAAGATGTCATCAATATAGCGCAAGTAGAGTAGGGGCTTTAGGGGACGAGAGCTGAGGAAGCGTTGTTCTAAATCAGCCATAAAAATGTTGGCATACTGTGGGGCCATGCGGGTACCCATAGCAGTGCCACTGATCTGAAGGTATACATTGTCCCCAAATGTGAAATAGTTATGGGTAAGGACAAAGTCACAAAGTTCAGCCACCAGGTTAGCCGTGACATTATCGGGGATAGTGTTCTTGACGGCTTGTAATCCATCTTTGTGTGGAATGTTGGTGTAGAGGGCTTCTACATCCATAGTAGCCAGGATGGTGTTATCAGGAAGATCACCGATGGATTGAAGTTTCCTCAGGAAGTCAGTGGTGTCTCGAAGGTAGCTGGGAGTGCTGGTAGCGTAGGGCCTGAGGAGGGAGTCTACATAGCCAGACAATCCTGCTGTCAGGGTGCGAATGCCTGAGATGATGGGGCGCCCAGGATTTCCAGGTTTATGGATCTTGGGTAGTAGATAGAATATCCCAGGTCGGGGTTCCAGGGGTGTGTCTGTGCGGATTTGATCTTGTGCTTTTTCAGGAAGTTTCTTGAGCAAATGCTGTAGTTGCTTTTGGTAACTCTCAGTGGGATCATAGGGTAATGGCTTGTAGAAACTCGTGTTGGAGAGCTGCCGAGCAGCCTCTTGTTCATATTCCGACCTATTCATGATGACAACAGCACCTCCTTAGTCAGCCTTTTTGATTATGATGTCAGAGTTGTTTCTGAGGCTGTGGATGGCATTGCGTTCCGCATGGCTGAGGTTATGGGGCAAGTGATGCTGCTTTTCCACAATTTCAGCCCGTGCACGTCTAAAGTCTGCTGCAGTTTCCACGGTATACATCTGATGAAGTGAGCTGTAGCTCACGAAAGCTCATGCTCAAATAAATTGGTTAGTCTCTAAGGTGCCACAAGTCCTCCTTTTCTTTTTGCGAATACAGACTAACACGGCTGTTCCTCTGAAACCTGTCATTAGGCATAAAACAATCCCTCTTTAGATATGAACAGCAAATGCCACACGGTGGCACCAGCCAGCTGCCTTTTCTATTCCTCAGAAATATCCTCAGGGATGAACAGCACAGGAACAAGCAAAGCCCATTTCATTCGTCCCCACTGTAGCAACAGGAGGTTAAATTAAAAGCCTGTTTGTTAATTGTATAGAAGGTGAGTCTGAATTTATACCAAAGTCACCTCTGACTAAAAGAGTCACATAAAAACTACTCACAAACTCCAAGGATTTAGCTTGTTGTCAATAGAAACCCAGGTCTATTAAAAGTGGCTGACAGGGTTCTAAAATCTTCCTGCAACGAATGATGCTGAATTCTGAGTCTAGGGTAAACACTGGCCATGCTGGAAGCTGTGTCTGTCTCTGTGCCTGTCCAACACCAAGTGCAACGAGATTCTTTGTGCTACTGCAATAGAAACAATAAGAATTAATAATGTTCTACCTGAGCAGAAAAGCCTCTCAGCAGTTTACTGTCACTTCTCCCTTTCAGATAAGCCAGAAGAATATTTCGTTGTAAACTGGAAAATGATGAAGAATCCAGGTCTGTCTTTTTCCGTGTTTCTGGGGCAGGATATTTGGTTTTTCCCTTGTTTGCTTCCTGCACTCAGTGTCTCAGTTAATGGCTGCCGAATCCGCAGAATTCTTGTCGAGGATTAGTAAAGGTTAGAGGGAGAATGGGTCTATTTCACATGCCAGCCTTCTTTCCAGAGCCGTGATGGGACCAGATACACCTATCAGCTGTGAGAGGGTCAGGGAACGTCAGGGCCATCCTTAGGATTTATGGGGCCCTATGCAGTATTATTAAACTGGTGCCCCTATGCCCGACGGCAGCCCGGGGTCGCAGCCCGGGGCGGGAGGGACGAGGCAGCAAAGGATACCAAGCCGCCCGGCCCACCTCACGGTGGCGGAGAGTCACAGTTCCCCTCAGAGACCCCCGGACCCTCTCCCTCACGCAGAATGCGCGGTGCTGGTACCTGTGAATCCGGCCCCTGCCGAAGGAGAGGGCAGTGTGCGCTGGGTGTGCGGGAGCCGACCCGCTCTCACCTGCTGTCATGGGCGGTGAGTGAAGCTGCTGCTTGGGGATCCTCGCTCCCCACCCACCTCTTCTGCCTGTGGCCCCGCCCATACTCCACCCCTGCTCCTCCCCCACTCCACTCAGGCCCCGCCCTCACTCCGCCCAGGCCCCGCCCTCTCCCCACTGTCTCCTTCATCTCTTCCCTCCTCCTCCTCCCTGCTCACCCCCTTCCAGCCAAATCCCTGAACCCAAATGAAGCAAATGACATTTGAAAAAAACACTCTTCTGCCATTTCTTTCTAGAGAAAATGGAGCGTGTTTTCCACTGCATGTCAGATGGTGACGACTGGACATGCAGAAGGTACCGAATTAAAAGCACTAAATTTGGGAATAAAAAGTGTCAGTGACGGGTTTTTTGATATGCCCATAAGTTTGTCAGAGATTTATTTGCAAAAACTTTGTAGTAAGGGCGAGTCAGCTGCCGTGCTGAATACAACGTGAAATATTATGGCGTACATGATGCAGCTCTTCTCTGTTTTACATTTTCTTAATCAGTATTTCTAAGCTGATCTTATATTTTAAATGTACTCTTAAGCCTTCAGAAAGGAATCATTCCAGAGTACTACAGATTTAACTCACGGAAACAAAGACATTATTTTAAATTAATCAGTCACAGAGGTTTAGTGTGTTCATAACAATGTTCCCTGCTTTTAGAAAAAGGGACAATAATTTACTTTGTGTGATCTCCATAACAATAGACGTGTTTATTTCAGAGTAGCAGCCGTGTTAGTCTGTATTCGCAAAAAGAAAAGGAGGACTTGTGGCACCTTAGAGACTAACCAATTTATTTGAGCATAAGCTTTCATGAGCTACAGCTCACTTCATCGGATGCATAAAGTGGAAAATACAGTGAGGAGGTTTTTATACACACAGACCATGAAAAAATGGATGTTTATCACTACAAAAGGTTTTCTCTCCCCCCACCCCACTCTCCTGCTGGTAATAGCTTCTCTAAAGTGATCACTCTCCTTACAATGGGTATGACAATCAAGGTGGGCCATTTCCAGCACAAATCCAGGGTTTAACAAGAACATCTGAGGAACAGTGGGGAGGGGGGGGAGGAATAAACAAGGGGAAATAGGTTACTTTGTATAATGACTCAACCACTCCCAGTCTCTATTCAAGCCTAAGTTAATTCTATCCAATTTGCAAATTAATTCCAATTCAGCAGTCTCTCGTTGGAGTCTGTTCATGAAGCTTTTCTGTTGAAGAATAGTCACTTTTAGGTCAGAAATAGAGTGACCAGAGAGATTGAAGTGTTCTCCGACTGGTTTATGAATGTTATAATTCTTGACATCTGATTTGTGTCCATTTATTCTTTTATGTAGAGACTGTCCAGTTTGACCAATGTACATGGCAGAGGGGCATTGCTGGCACATGATGGCATAGATCACATTGGTAGATGTGCAGGTGAACGAGCCTCTGATAGTGTGGCTGATGTTATTAGGCCCTATGATGGTGTCCCCTGAATAGATATGTGGACACAGTTGGCAATGGGCTTTGTTGCAAGGATAGGTTCCTGGGTTAGTGGTTCTGTTGTGTGGTGTGTGGTTGCTGGTGAGTATTTGCTTCAGGTTGGGGGGCTGTCTGTAGGCAAGGACTGGCCTGTCTCCCAAGATCTGTGAGAGTGATGGGTCGTCCTTCAGGATAGGTTGTAGATCCTTGATGATGCATTGGAGAGGTTTTAGTTGGGGGCTGAAGGTGACGGCTAGTGGCGTTGTGTTATTTTCTTTGTTGGGCCTGTCCTGTAGTAGGTGACTTCTGGATACTCTTCTGGCTCTGTCAATCTGTTTCTTCACTTCAGCAGGTGGGTATTGTAGTTGTAAGAATGCTTGATAGAGATCTTGTAGGTGTTTGTCTCTGTCTGATGGGCTGGAGCAAATGCGGTTGTATCGTAGAGCTTGGCTGTAGACAATGGATCGTGTGGTGTGGTCTGGGTGAAAGCTGGAGGCATGTAGGTAGGAATAGCGGTCAGTAGGTTTCCGGTATAGGGTGGTGTTTAAGTGACCATCGCTTATTAGTACCGTAGTGTCCAGGAAGTGGATCTCTTGTGTGGACTGGTCCAGGCTGAGGTTGATGGTGGGATGGAAATGGTTGAAATCATGGTGGAATTCCTCAAGGGCTTCTTTTCCATGGGTCCAGATGATGAAGATATCATCAATATCGCGCAAGTAGAGTAGGGGCATTAGGGGACGAGAGCTGAGGAAACGTTGTTCTAAGTCAGTCATAAATATGTTGGCATACTGTGGGTATCAAGCCATGTGGGTACCCATAGCAGTGCCGCTGATTTGAAGGTATACATTGTCCCCAAATGTGAAACAGTTATGGGTGAGGACAAAGTCACAAAGATCAGCCACCAGGTTAGCCGTGACATTATCGGAGATAGTGTTCCTGACGGCTTGTAGTCCATCTTTGTGTGGAATGTTTGTGTAGAGGGCCTCTACATCCACAGTGGCCAGGATGGTGTTATCAGGAAGATCACCGATGGATTGTAGTTTCCTCAGGAAGTCAGTGGTGTCTCGAAGATAGTTGGGAGTGCTGGTAGCGTAGGGCCTGAGG
This sequence comes from Lepidochelys kempii, assembly GCF_965140285.1. Classification (NCBI taxonomy): domain Eukaryota; kingdom Metazoa; phylum Chordata; order Testudines; family Cheloniidae; genus Lepidochelys; species Lepidochelys kempii. Next base: position 269,140,981 of record NC_136381.1, on the reverse strand, counting down.
AGGGAGTCTAAATAGCCAGACAATCCTGCTGTCAGGGTGCCAATGCCTGAGATGATGGGGCGCCCAGGATTTCCAGGTTTATGGATCTTGGGTAGCAGATAGAATATCCCAGGTCGGGGTTCCAGGGGTCTGTCTGGGCGGATTTGTTCTTGTGCTTTTTCAGGGAGTTTCTTGAGCAAATGCTGTAGTTTCTTTTGGTAACTCTCAGTGGGATCAGAGGGTAATGGCTTGTAGAAAGTGGTGTTGGAGAGCTGCCGAGCAGCCTCTTGTTCATATTCCGACCTATTCATGATGACAAAAGCACCTCCTTTGTCAGCCTTTTTGATTATGATGTCAGAGTTGTTTCTGAGGCTGTGGATGGCATTGTGTTCTGCACGGCTGAGGTAGTGGGGCAAGTGATGCCGCTTTTCCAAAATTTCAGCCCGTGCGCGTCGGCAGAAGCACTCTATGTAGAAGTCCAGTCTGCTGTCTTGACCTTCAGGAGGAGTCCACCTAGAATCCTTCTTTTTCTAGTGTTGGTAGGGAGGTCTCTGTGGATTAGTATGTTGTTCTGAGGTGTGTTGGAAATATTCTTATTTTCTTATTATTCTTATTAAACTTCATGCTTATGAAATTTCACCAACTTCAAAAAATATGTTTCCAAAGATTTTAGGCACAACAAAGGGTTTTATATCTGACCAGGTGCTGATTTTGCTGGAGGGTTCTCTTAAAACTGGTTCATCAAATAGTCAGAAGTAAAGAAAGGGAAACTCGTTTGTCCAGCGATCCTGTCCCTTTAAGGGCTGTCTTCAAGGAGAAAGGGATGGACAGGAACGCTTTGGAAGCAAGTTTTTTGTACTATAGTAATTACAATTAAAACATGTATGTTAGAGAAGGGTGATCTTTTGAACGATTTATTTAAAAAACTATATGTCTGCTGCTCACAAACCAGGAAGAATTAGTGGGGGAAGCAAAAGTGGATGGGAATCTGGGGGGCAGTGACCATGAGTTGGTTGAGTTCAGGATCCTGACGCAGGGAAGAAAGGTAAGCAGCAGGATACGGACCCTGGACTTCAGGAAAGCAGACTTCGACTCCCTCAGGGAACGGATGGGTAGGATCACCTGGGGGACTAACATGAAGGAGAAAGGAGTCCAGGAAAGCTGGCTGTATTTCAAGGAATCCCTGTTGAGGTTACAGGGACAAACCATCCCGATGAGTCGAAAGAATAGTAAATATGGCAGGTGACCAGCTTGGCTTAACGGTGAAATCCTAGCGGATCTTAAACATAAAAAAGAAGCTTACAAGAAGTGGAAGGTTGGACATACGACCAGGGAAGAGTATAAAAATATTGCTCGGGCATGTAGGAATGAAATCAGGAGGGCTAAATCGCACCTGGAGCTGCAGCTAGCAAGAGATGTGAAGAGTAACAAGAAGGGTTTCTTCAGGTATGTTGGCAACAAGAAGAAAGCCAAGGAAAGTGTGGGCCCCTTACTGAAGGAGGGAGGCAACCTAGTTGAAAGAGGATGTGGAAAAAGCTAATGTACTCAATGCTTTTTTTGCCTCTGTCTTCACTAACAAGGTCAGCTCCCAGACTGCTGCGCTGGGCATCACAGCATGGGGAGTAGATGGCCAGCCCTCAGTGGAGAAAGAGGTGGTTAGGGACTATTTAGAAAAGCTGGACGTGCACAAGTCCATGGGGCCGGACGAGTTGCATCCGAGAGTGCTAAAGGAATTGGCGGCTGTGATTGCAGAGCCATTGGCCATTAACTTTGAAAACTCGTGGCAAACGGGGGAAGTCCCAGATGACTGGAAAAAGGCTAATGTAGTGCCAATCTTTAAAAAAGGGAAGAAGGAGGATCCTGGGAACTACAGGCCAGTCAGCCTCACCTCAGTCCCCAGAAAAATCATGGAGCAGGTCCTCAAAGAATCAATCCTGAAGCACTTACATGAGAGGAAAGTGATCAGGAACAGTCAACACGGATTCACCAAGGGAAGGTCATGCCTGACTAATCTAATCGCCTTTTATGATGAGATTACTGGTTCTGTGGATGAAGGGAAAGCAGTGGATGTATTGTTTCTTGACTTTAGCAAAGCTTTTGACACGGTCTCCCACAGTATTCTTGTCAGCAAGTTAAGGAAGTATGGGCTGGATGAATGCACTATAAGGTGGGTAGAAAGTTGGCTAGATTGTCGGGCTCAACGGGTAGTGATCAATGGCTCCATGTCTAGTTGGCAGCCGGTGTCAAGTGGAGTGCCCCAGGGGTCGGTCCTGGGGCTGGTTTTGTTCAATATCTTCATAAATGATCTGGAGGATGGTGTGGATTGCACCCTCAGCAAATTTGCGGATGATACTAAACTAGGAGGAATGGTAGATACGCTGGAGGGCAGGGATAGGATACAGAGGGACCTAGACAAATTGGAGGATTGGGCCAAAAGAAATCTGATGAGGTTCAATAAGGATAAGTGCAGGGTCCTGCACTTAGGACGGAAGAACCCAATGCACAGCTACAGACTAGGGACTGAATGGCTAGGCAGCAGTTCTGCGGAAAAGGACCTAGGGGTGACAGTGGACGAGAAGCTGGATATGAGTCAGCAGTGTGCCCTTGTTGCCAAGAAGGCCAATGGCATTTTGGGATGTATAAGTACGGACATAGCGAGCAGATTGAGGGACGTGATCGTTCCCCTCTATTCGACATTGGTGAGGCCTCATCTGGAGTACTGTGTCCAGTTTTGGGCCCCACACTACAAGAAGGATGTGGATAAATTGGAGAGAGTCCAGCGAAGGGCAACAAAAATGATTAGGGGTCTGGAACACATGAGTTATGAGGAGAGGCTGAGAGAACTGGGATTGTTTAGTCTGCAGAAGAGAAGATGATGATTTAACTGGGAATTGGTCCTGCTTTGAGCAGGGGGTTGGACTAGATGACCTTCTGGGGTCCCTTCCAACCCTGATATTCTATGATTCTATGATTCTAAGAATGAGGGGGGATTTGATAGCTGCTTTCAACTACCTGAGAGGTGGTTCCAGAGAATATGGTTCTAGACTATTCTCAGTGGTAGAAGATGACAGGACAAGGAGTAATGGTCTCAAGTTGCAGTGGGGGAGGTTTAGGTTGGATATTAGGAAAAACTTTTTCACCAAAAGGGTGGTGAAACACTGGAATGTGTTACCTAGGGAGGTGGTAGAATCTCCTTCCTTAGAGGTTTTTAAGGTCAGGCTTGACAAAGCCCTGGCTGGGATGATTTAGTTGGGGCTTGGTCCTGCTTTGAGCAGGGGGTTGGACTAGATGACCTCCTGAGGTCCCTTCCAACCCTGATGTTCTATGATTCTTGAAAACAGGTAAAACCTGTCCCTCCCCTATTCCTGAGTGTCAGGATTCAAAGACTGGGAATCTGCATAGCCAGCTTTGGGATGTTTACATGAATCACCCCATAATGAATCCAGCTTCTGCAGGCCCAGTGGGCCAGGAACACACCAATACACATTCCCAGTATTGATACCAAGGAATCCCTAGCTCACACTGTCTGACCCATTTCAATATAGTGGTTTTTTGATGTTTTCATGCTTTCAGTGTAAAATACAATATGTTCCCTAAAGATACTGCATGTAGATGCGGCCTTTCACCCTATCATCATGCAGTTTGGTGGTGCATCCAACACTGGTGTCCCTTAACCTCCTTTGATGGTCCACCATGGCCTGCTGTGATGTTACTGACATAAGCTGTGACCATATAGATCATTGTTGCAACCACTGTTATATATTTGCAGCAAATTTTGTACAAAGGTTGTCGTGTAAGGTGTCTATGGAAAGGTTATGATTTGCTGGTTATGATAATGCAATCTGTATGTGTGTATCATTTTTGTAGATAAAGTTATGGATATTGGCTATGTCCTTATATATCAATGTGTTTTGATTCTGAAGTAGCCTTAGCCCTGGTCTACACTTGAGGGGGGGATCGATCTAAGTTATGCAACTTCAGCTACGTGAATTATGTAGCTGAAGTCTAGACTAGACGCGATAAATTGACCCCCGCTGGATCGATCACTGCCCGCCGATCCAGCGGGTAGCGTAGACATAAAGCATTTGGTCAGCTTCTTGAGAAAGGAATTTGCAAATTAAGTGCCCAATCAAGAAACACTTAACTAACAATGGGCCTTGGGAGACTCCAATCCACATAGAAAGTCTTCCTGGGGATGTTCAAGATACCATGTGAGCAATGGCTGCCACCTATAAAAAAGTGAGTCATGCATGGACATGTGACTTGCCCATGTGGCTCCAAACTCCATTTTGCTGTAATTTTCCACTGTAAGAACAAAGAGGGGTCCTTACACCTGGAAGAGACGATGAAAGGCGGCTGCCTCGTCTCCATCTGGTCTTCAGTCCTGCATCTTGCTTCTGGAGGGACTTTGCTACAAACTGAAGCTCTGAATAAAGGACTGAATGACCCATCCCAGCTGGGGATGTTCTCCAGAGACTTGATTTGAACCTGCAGTTTATTCAATCACTGATACAAGCCTGAACCAAGAACTTTGCCATCACTGGATGTCATTGATTCCGTTGAACCAATTCTAGCTCTCATCTCTATCTTTTTCCTTTTATGAATAAACCTTTAGATTTTAGATTCTAAAGGATTGGCAACAGCGTGATTTGTGGGTAAGATCTGATTTGTATATTGACCTGGGTCTGGAGCTTGGTCCTTCGGGATCGGGAGAACCCTTTTTCTTTTACTGGGGTATTGGTTTTCATAACATTTGTCCCCATAACAAGTGGCACTGGTGGTGATACTGGGAAACTGGAGTGCCTGAGGGAATTGCTGGTGTGACTTCTGGTTCGCCAGTGCGGTAAAACCAAAGTCTTCTCTGTCTGGATGGTTGGGTTTGCCTTGGTGTGCATAGAAACCCCAGTCTTGGGCTGTAACTGCCCTGCTTTAAGCAGTTTGTCCTGAATTGGCACTCTCGGTTGTGTCCAACCAAAGCCAGCATCATTACACCTGCATAACTAGTGAGCAATCGCTTTTCCTGTTTATAGACCCATGTGCACTTTGGGGGCTGGAGGGGCACATGCTCTCCACGGATGGCTCCAGCACAGTTCAGGAAACCCATTCACACAAACACTGCAGTTATTTCACGGACATCGCCCACCTTCAGCAGCGGTCGAGCAGCAAAGCAATGCTTGCTTGGCACACATAGGCTGTCCAAGGTCCAGTGTGCTTCAGCAGCAGCGGGAACTACAAGTTGTGGGCTACAAATTGTGGCACGTTGGGAGACGTTCCCGGTTCCCCCTGGAAGTCTCCTCTGCCCTCCCAGCCTGGGGTCTCAGCGCTGACTGAAGCTGGGAGCAGGAGGCAGCAAGCAGAGAGGAGGCTGCTGGACTGGAATCTGCTCTGTGTTTCTTTACAGAATAAAGCCTGTTCCTGGTGGTTTGCATGAGTGGGTCTGGTCTGAGGTGAACTCACACCAACCCACAAGGCAGAGCACACGGAGGAGCCTCAGGCCCCGGTTCCCAAAGTTGTGTAAAAAGTCACAAGGCTGACTTACTCTATCTTGAACAAGCTCAGACTGGGCCAGAGACCAGGAGGGGGCTACACAGATATCACTACAGAACCAGCAGTTGACTCTCCAATACCAGAATGATAGTCACTGTAACAATCCGGGGTAGCACCCACTTGTGGACTGGTGTTGCTTCTCGCATCCTTTTGTCCTGGTGCTCAAGGGCTGGAACAAGCTCCTCTCACAGCTCCAGGATTCTCATGTAAGTCCTGAGCCCATCGCTGGTCATCGCATGTCTGCATGACAGGGTAGTCCCTCCACTCCATGCTTGCGGGTCAGGTCCAGAACCGCTGCTCAGCACAGGCAGATTCATCTCTCATGAGAAACTGCACCCACTAGCTACACTCCTCCAGCTCTGTGTGCAGCTTGCCCGTCCCCCTGAAGGCAGCATGCCAGCACTTTCTCACGGCACTCAGCCGCTGCTGCCATGCGCACCACTGCCTCTCGTGCCCCACGTCGTCGTTCTCTTCCCAAAATAACAGTTGCACTATAGTGCCCACAGGCAGTGCAGGTTTATCTGTCTGAGCAAAACCCAGGCCTTGACACCTGTTAGGATACAGGCCACAGGCAGAAACAAGGAATGTGTCTGTGATGCTGGCAGGACAGATGCCAGCTCTTGCCCAGGCTGCAGGCATTAGCTAAGAACTCACAAACTCATAGCTGGGGACCAGACCAGGTCACCTGTATATTAGACTCTAAACTGAAACCAGAGATCCCCAGGGGCACTTCCTGGGTCTGCCCTGAAAGATGCTTTGAACAGACAGATCGCTACAACTTTAACCTATAAATAACTCTCATTCCTATTTCCTAGTTAATAAAGGTTTATTATAGGAATGGCTCCGGGCATTGTCTTCGGTGTAGGTAGGACCTAGAGCAGGGGTTTTCAAAGGCTGGGTCGCGGCTGATGAGGGAAAGCCGCTGGCTGGCCACAGACGCTTTGTTTACCTGAGCGTCCACAGGTACCACTGCTCGTAGCGCTCAGTGGCCGCGGTTCATGGTCCCTGGCCAATGGGGGCTGCGGGAAGCGGTGGCCTGGCCCGCACTAGCTGGGAACGGCGAACCGCAGCCGCTGGGAGCGGCGAGTGGCAGTACCTGCGGATGCTCAGGTAAACAAAGCGACACGGCCCGCCAGCAGCTTTCCCTGACCAGCCGCGACCCAGCCTTTGAAAACCCCTGATCCAGAGTGTCAATGGAGTCCACTTTGTCTGGGCTGCAAGATAGCCTGACTGCATGGTGAGACTGTCTGTGACTGCATGGTGAGACTGGTGTAATGATCCAGGAGTTCACATTTGTTACTGGCTTGGTGAAATCTAATTCTAGAACACAGCATCAGTTTAGGCTCTCTGCCCTGTTTTTGACAGTCTGCCCTGAGATAGGCACTTATGGTTGTGAGCCACTCCAGAGAGGGTGACAGGAACAGTTAAGATGCTTACTAAATTAGGGCAAATGAAACTAAAGCTATAATGCAAATAGGGGTAAGGAAAGAAACGTAAAGATTATTTTAAAATGGGCTTTGCAGGAAGCCTAAGACCGAGTGTTTTGTTTGAGGCCTGGTAGTAGTAATAGTTAGCATAAGACGACTTTAGGCCTAATATAAGAACCAACCTTGGGTTAGAAGATTTAGCAATGTATATCTTGTGATAATCTGTGATAGACTGCAAAGGCTTGGAGTCCCCCCTTTCCCCAAATAAATGGAATCAGTGTTTGTACAGTTACCTGGGATGATGGAGTCTGTGCGGCAATCATACAGCATCCCCAGCTGGAAAGGACGACCCAGAGCCGGCATGTCAATGGCTGCATTCTCAACAGAGGCCATGCTTGTTACTGGGAGATTTGCCCAGACCTAGAACACACCACCAATATAGTTACAGTTTACTGTACAGACTCTCGTGCGGGCCGTATTCTCTTTACATGAGAGCTCTAACCTCACTGGTGTTCAGTATTCCACATATCGATACCGTTATGGAGAGAGTAATGCATTCGCGGGAACGATATTGGCAGTCCTAGAACTACACCTTTGACTTCTGAAAGGTTATTGAAAGTCTTTAATCTTACAGCAGGTTAGGGAAGGCTGAGTTACAATCATGCTCTGAACAACCGTAAACAACCTGAAAAGCAAAAAAGACACAAAATCCAGACTAGGATTTAACTAACTGAACAAAGGAAGAGAACCTCTGTCATTGCTGATGTGTATTCACAGCAGATCGTGAGCCATTCTAATCAAGAGTGCCATGGCTGTAAAAAGAAAAGGAGGACTTGTGGCACCTTAGAGACTAACCAATTTATTTGAGCATGAGCTTTCGTGAGCTACAGCTCACTTCATCGGATGCAAGTGGAGAGAAACTGAATGGAGGTAATAGTGAGCTCAAAGGACAATGACAATGGAGTAATTTTACATTTGTAAGACGCATCTACATATTGGACTGGCAGGAGAGGGAATAGCACAGAAAAGGAGGTATAACAAAATGCAAATAGGAAAGCAATAAAATACCAAAAAGGTCTCACTGCATCTCTGATTCTCTTCTTTGTCTGTATCCCGCATCTTGCAAAAACTTCCAACTGAGCTTAGTGCTTACTACTGTAAACACTCTCTGTGAAGGCCCAACCCTGCAAATACACCCAGCCTTGCTTGCATGGTTTTCAGGACTGGGATCTGGGACTATTCTCTTCACGGTGGCAATCTGCCATCCTACATGTATGTAAAATACAAAGCACACTTTGGGATTCTATATAGTAATTTCCATAGTAAAATTATTTAGAGAACAAGAAAAAGGCAAAGTCAGTCACTCAGAAGTCAGGAAGTAACAAAGGTCAGTTGCCCATGCCACCTTAATTCTGCCTTCTTGTGCATGTGCAAGCTGATTCAGTAGCCGTGCCATAGTTAAGGCTGCAATTGTCTAAAGCCAATTTTTCAAAGCTTTCGAAAAGCCACATACATAGATTGGCTTGAAAACTGATGTCTAGAATTGGGTGGTGCAAATTTGGTGTTATTTGTACGAGGGGTTCATGAGACAATCTTTCCCCAAATGATCTGTTTTTAAAATTTCCAACTTTGTTATAAAGACTTATTTTGATGCTAATAGAGAGAATTCTATGGGCAGTATCTACCTAGAACTTACATCACTGTACTTATCCCAATGAGACCTAGCAAACGGTACCAAGAACCACCTCCAAAATTAAAAAACATTATCAGACTGTTTTTTGATAGCAAGACCTCTCCCAAGAAAATAACCTCAGCCTAGGGGAAGGTGCCCTGGACTGGAACCGGAAGACTCACTGCTAATATTTTTGGAATAATTCATGGAACAGAAATTCAGTTTCTGGCAAGCTCTAAGGAAGGGGCTCTGCCCTCCCTTTACCCTCAGAAGTGGTAATAGCTGGGGGGAAGGGTTCCTGATGGGGGTTAGAGTTCTGGGGTTCTCCTCCCCTCCACCAGAGGGTAAGGGAAGCATCGAGCCCTTTCTCTCCACAATGGGCACCAACTGGAGGGGGTAGGGATGCTGCTTCCATCTGCTAGCTGCACTGCTCACAGTCCTTCAGTTACTGGCTTTCCTCCTCTCCTTGGCCTCTCCAACCCTGCCAGAGGCATGGAGGGGACAGAAAGAGTGCCAGAGTGGGTAGCTAAGGAACACCCAGAAGGCTCCTGATGTGTCTCAATCATGTCTCCACCACTGCCCCTGCCATCTCAAAACACAAGGGAAATTTACACACCAAACTTTTGTCAATATGGAGTTAAGGGTGCAGGCACTCAGTTCTGCCCTGTGCTCCTCATGCTCATCCAGAATGTGAGAGTTTAATTTCCAGAACTCAAACACAGGAAAACCAGGAAATATGGAAGTAGGGTTCCCTGGCACCTACAAGAAGGTTAGTGTTATAAGGAAAAAATAAACACAAACTTTGCATGTTTGGAGAGTTGAGGTGACATTTCCCACACAACCTTAACTCTGCCCTGGTAGGAATGCCAAGAGGAACTGGGAGCATCACAGCACTTTACTGGTCACGGAACAAACCCTGACATTCTAAGTGCTCATCACAACTCCAGACCAGGACTGATATTCAGATTGCCCCACTGATTCTCACTGTTCTGTGCTGCACTGTGGATATCAGGAGCACTCGCAGGGGGTTGGCAGAAATCACATTGGACAAAAAGGCTCTGGAAGGGATAAGATACTGTGATCCCAAGGGACACCTTAAGACAGTGATCAAAGGAAGCAGGCATCCAACCACAAAGGGGGATGCATAACACACAGGGCTTGAGTAGCTCCATTTTACAGACAGTATAGCTGAGTGCTTAGATTTGGGAGATTCTTTCTGAGACAGGTTTCAGAGTAGCAGCTGTGTTAGTCTGTATTCGCAAAAAGAAAAGGAGGACTTGTAGCACCTTAGAGACTAACCAATTTATTTGAGCATAAGCTTTTGTGAGCTACAGCTCACTTCATCGGATGCATAAAAGTGGAAAATGAAGTGAGGATGTTTTTATACACACAGGTTTCAGAGGAACAGCCGTGTTAGTCTGTATTCGCAAAAAGAAAAGGAGTACTTGTGGCACCTTAGAGACTAACCAATTTATTTGAGCATAAGCTTTCGTGAGCTACAGCTCACTTCATCGGATGTATACCGTGGAAACTGCAGCAGACTTTATATACACACAGAGAATATGAATACAAAACAGTATTGTTTCATATTCTCTGTGTGTATATAAAGTCTGCTGCAGTTTCCACGGTATACATCTGATGAAGTGAGCTGTAGCTCACGAAAGCTCATGCTCAAATAAATTGGTTAGTCTCTAAGGTGCCACAAGTACTCCTTTTCTTTTTATACACACAGACCATGAAAAAAAGGGTGTTTATCACTTCAAAAGGTTTTCTCCCCCCACCTCACTCTCCTGCTGGTAATAACTTATCTAAAGTGATCACTCTCCTTACAATGTGTATGATAATCAAGGTGGGCCATTTCCAGCACAAATCCAGGGTTTAACAAGAACGTTTGAGGAACGGGGGCGGGGGAGAGGGATCGGAAAAAACAAGGGGAAATAGGTTACCTTGCATAATGACTTAGCCACTCCCAGGCTCTATTCAAGCCTAAGTTAATTGTATCCAATTTGCAAATGAATTCAAATTCAGCAGTCTCTCGCTGGACTCTGATTTTGAAGTTTTTCTGTTGTAATATCGCAACTTTCATGTCTGTAATCGTGTGACCAGAGAGATTGACGTGTTCTCCGACTGGTTGATGAATGTTATAATTCTTGACATCTGATTTGTGTCCATTTATTCTTTTATGTAGAGACTGTCCAGTTTGACCAATGTACATGGCAGAGGGGCATTGCTGGCACATGATGGCATAGATCACATTGGTAGATGTGCAGGTGAACGAGCCTCTGATAGTGTGGCTGATGTTATTAGGCCCTGTGATGGTGTCCCCTGAATAGATATGTGGACACAGTTGGCAACGGGCTTTGTTGCAAGGATAGGTTCCTGGGTTAGTGGTTCTGTTGTGTGGTGTGTGGTTGCTGGTGAGTATTTGCTTCAGGTTGGGGGGCTGTCTGTAAGCAAGGACTGGCCTGTCTCCCAAGATTTGTGAGAGTGATGGGTCGTCCTTCAGGATAGGTTGTAGATCCTTGATGATGCGTTGGAAAGGTTTTAGTTGGGGGCTGAAGGTGACGACTAGTGGCGTTTGGTTATTTTCTTTGTTAGGCCTGTCCTGTAGTAGGTGACTTCTGGGTACTCTTCTGGCTCTGTCAATCTGTTTCTTCACTTCAGCAGGTGGGTATTGTAGTTGTAAGAATGCTTGATAGAGATCGTGTAGGTGTTTGTCTCTGTCTGAGGGGTTGGAGCAAATGCGGTTGTATCGTAGAGCTTGGCTGTAGACAGTGGACCGTGTGGTGTGGTCTGGGTGAAAGCTGGAGGCAGGTAGGTAGGAATAGTGGTCAGTAGGTTTCTGGTATAGGGTGGTGTTTATGTGACCATCACTTATTAGCACTGTAGTGTCCAGGAAGTGGATCTTTTGTGTGGACTGGTCCAGGCTGAGGTTGATGGTGGGATGGAAATTGTTGAAATTATGGTGGAATTCCTCAAGGGCTTCTTTTCCATGGGTCCAGATGATGAAGATGTCATCAATATAGCGCAAGTAGAGTAGGGGCATTAGGGGACGAGAGCTGAGGAAGTGTTGTTCTAAGTCAGCCATAAAAATGTTGGCGTACTGTGGGGCCATGCGGTTACAGACATGAAAGTTGCGATATTACAACAGAAAATCTTCAAAACCAGAGTCCAGCGAGAGACTGCTGAATGGAATTCATTTGCAAATTGGATACAATTAACTTAGGTTACCTTGCATAATGACTTAGGCATTCCCAGTCTCTATTCAAGCCTATTTCCCTTTGTTTTTTCCTAACCCCCCACCCCGTTCTTCAGACGTTCTTGTTAAACCCTGGATTTTTGTTGGAAATGGCCCACCTTTATTATCATACACATTGTAAGGAGAGTGATCACTTTAGATAAGCTATTACCAGCAGGAAAGTGGGGTGGGGGGAGAACCTTTTGAAGTGATAAACACCCATTTTTTCATGGTCTGTGTGTATAAAAACATCCTCACTGCATTTTCCACTTTTATACATCTGATGAAGTGAGCTGTAGCTCACGAATGCTTATGCTCAAATAAATTGGTTAGTCTCTAAGGTGCCACAAGTACTCCTTTTCTTTCTGAGACTGGTGTCTCTGAGTTTTGTCTGCTATTATTAGACATTTCCAGTTTGTTTACCTTCCCATTTTGGTTATAGGCCTTTGTTAGTAAGGAGTGTCATGAAAGAGACAAAATTATTACCACTGGTCAGCGGGAGAAGTGAGTTTTGACTTCAAGGTCTCTGCATTCCTAACTCTGTGCACCTTCCCTTAGGCCTGAGGCTGTTTTGATGCCGGGGGGGAGAGACATCATCATCATCATCCAGTATGTCTATGTACAATTCAGAGGTGCTCTACTTGTGCTGGTTTATAGAATCGTAGAATGGTGGGTGTGACGTGACCCCCGGGGTGCACCTGGGACTGTGGAACCCCTGTGCCCCCAAACTCTCTCCAGCCTGGGCTATCTCTCACAATGCCTTGCTAGTGACCAGCAGCAAACCCCTCCAGGCACTGTGATCACTCAGCATAACCACGTGTGGATCCCCACACCCAGCTAGATTATATGAATGCTCCCAGAGCCACTCATGAATCACACAGGGAAAGAAACCAGAGCCAAATCCCCCCAGCTCCCAGCACTGTACCTCAGGAATATATCACCTAATGTATTAATTGGTTCACCACTTTATCAATGGAAAGTGGATATACACCAACTTTTGTAAAATCTGAGCAGATCTGCCCCACACTTCATACAAACTCACTCGTAAAGATAAACAGTAAAATAAGTTTATTGACTATAAAGATAGAATTTAAGAGACTATAAGCGTTAGGCAAAAAGTCAGAGTAGTTACCAAAATAAAATAAAATATAAGCATGCAGCCTAAACTCTCAAACCTATTAGACTGGGCAACAACTAGAATAAGCAGTTTTTCTCACCCCACTGGATATTGTAGTCCTTAATATACAGGTTTGTCCCCTAAACCTGGGCCAGTCCCCTCTCTTGGAGCCTTCAGAGTGTCATTGTTGCTTTCAGCATGGTGGGGGCAGGAGAATGGCCAAGCATGGGCCCCTGTGTTTGGTTTTTATACCCTCAGTCCATGTGCTTGGGGAGCACAAGCCCAGGCATGTCTCGGGCATTGCTGAGTCTCCCAGGCAAGGATGAGCAATTCTCTTGGTGTGGCCTCATGCAGGTGAGTCATTGCATTGTAGCTCCCTTGCTCGACAATGGCTGTTGACACCCCGCCCGGCTGTTGGTTACTTTCCTTGCTATTGTCTCTGGGGAGCTAATATCTGGCTGATTCCCCAACATACAGCATGTTTTAGTGACAACTGTACAACACATTCAGATAGCTTCATATGTATTAATGATATACATAAACGGATAGAGAAATGACTTTCAGCAGATCATAACCTTTCCCCTGATACCTCACATGGCAAGGTTTACATGTAATATCATAATTATATAAAAAACGAGGAATATGGGGGTTACAGGACACTCCCCCCAAGGTATAGAGTGTCACAGTAGGACTGGAAGGGACCTTGACAGGTCATCAAGTCCAGTCCCCTGCACTCATGGCAGGACCAAGCACCATCTAGACCATCCCGGACAGGTGTTTGTCTAACCTGCTCTTAAAAATCCCCAATGACGGAGATTCCACAACCACCCCAGGAAATTTATTCCAGTGATTCACCACCCTGACAGTTAGGAAGTTTTTCCTTATGTCCAGCCTCATCACCCTTGTTGCAGTTTAAGCCCTTTGCTTCTAGTCCTGTGCTCAGAAGTTAAGGAGAACAATTTTTCTCCCTCCTCCTTGTAACAATCTTTTATGTACTTGAAAACTGTTATCATGTCCCCTCTTAGTCTTCTCTTCTTCAGACAAAACAAACCCAATTTTTTCCAATCTTCCCTAATTGGTCATGTTTTGTAGACCTTTAATTATTTTTGTTGCTCTTCTCTGGACTTTATTCAAACCGTCCACATCTTTTCTGAAATGTGCTGCCCAGAACTGTACCCAATACTTCAGTTGAGACCTAATCAGCACGGAGTAGAGCGGAAGAATTACTTCTTGTGTCTTGCTTAGAACACTCCTGCTAATAGATCCCAGAATGATGTTTGATTTTTTTTTTCAAACAGTGTTACACTGTTGACTCCAATTTAGCTTACCACTATGACCCCCCTGGATCCCTTTCCACAATACTCCTTCCTAAGCAGTCATTTCCCATTCTATGTATGTGCATCTGATTGTTCCTTCCTAAGTGGAGTACTTTGCATTTGTCCTTATTGAATTTTGTCCTGTTTACCTCAGACCATTTCTCCTGTTTGTCCAGATCCTTTTGCATTTTAATCCTATCCTCCAAAGCACTTGCAACCCCTTTCAGCTTGGTATCATCCACAGAATTTATATGTCATTATCTAAATCATTGATGAAGATATTGAACAGAACCAGACCCAGAACCGATCCCTGCGGGACTCCACTTGTTATGCCCTTCCAGCATGACTGAGAACCACTGATAACTGCTCTCTAGGAACGGTTTTCTAACCAGTTACGCATCCACCGTCCAGTAGCTCCATCTAGGTTGTAGTTCCTTCATTTGTTTTTGAGGTGGTCATGTGAGAGAGAATCAAAAACCTTACTAAAGTCAAGATACACCATGTAGTGGGGCGCCTGCCCCACTCCCACAGAACAGGGGATAAAAGCAGCCCTGGAGAGGGCTGCGGCTGTGAAAGGCTAGGCTGATTGGGGAAACAGCCACAGCTGGGGCCACACCCCAATCAGGCCACAGCTGGCCCTATAAGAGGGCTAAGGGCCAGGAGCTGAAAGAGTCTCACTCTAGCTCTGGAGTGGGAAGGGCTAGCTGCCTGGGAGCAAGGTACCTGAGGCGGAGCAGTGCTGGGGAAGGGCAAAGGTAGCTGGGGAGCTGCAGCCTGGTAAACTTCCAGGCTGCAGGCCTTGTTGAAGGCTTATGAAAGGTACTGGGGCTACAGAGGTACAGCCTGGGGATAGGCAAAGGCAGCAGATCCCACCCCTTGCCAATGATGAGTGGCCATTACAGACTGCAGCCTGCCCCAGTGAGTGGCGGCTAGATGATGACTAGCAGTAGCCACTGAGGCAAGGTGGGTTTAGAGGGTTGGGGGTTCCCCTGGGGTTCTGCTTGGGCAGAACCCCAGGGTAAAGGGCATCAGGGTCCGGGAGGGACATGGGGCCAGTGGCAGGCGAGACACCGGCCTGTAGAGGGTGTCTTTTCCCTCAGCTAGAAAAGAGCTAATTCCCAGATGACCAGCAGGAGGCACCACACCACTGAGTCATTGCTTCACTACACACCACATCTACCACTCCCGCCTCCATCCACAAAGCATGTTATATAGTGTCAAAGCAAGCTATCAGGTTGGTTTGACCAAATTTGTTCTTGACAAATCCATGTTGACTGTTACTTATCACCTTATTATCTTCTAGCTGTTTGCAAACTGATTCCTTAATTATTTGCTCCATTATTTTTCCAGGTACAGAAGTTAAGCTGACTGATCTGTAATTCCCCAGATTGTCCTTATTCCCCTTTGTATAGATGGGCACTATATTTGCCCTTTTCCAGTCTTCTAGAATCTCTCCCGTGTTCTATGACTTTTCGAAGATAATTACTAATGGCTCAGATATCTCCCCACTCAGCTCGAGTATTCTAGTATGTATTTCATCAGGCCCTTGTGACATGAAGACATCTAACTTGTCTAAGTAATTTTTAACTTGTTCTTTCCCTATTTTAACCTCTGATTCTACCTCATTTTCACTGGCATTCACTATGCTAGATGTCTAATTGCTACTAACCTTTTTGGTGAAAACTGAAACAAAGTCATTAAACACTTCTGCCATTTCCACATTTTCTGTTACTGTTTTTCCTCCCTCACTGAGTAACAGGTGTTGTGCTAATAGAATTCTAACTGGTTTTGGTAGCAAGTCAAGAACAAGTTGTACAGAGCAAAACACAGCTAGTAAATGATGATTTAACTGCTCAGAACTCAGCCAAATCTTCACAGATTTATATAGAGCAAACCCAAGGCACGCCCTCGACCCCAAGGCTGGCCTGCTGCAGACCATGGAGGTGCTGGAGTTCTTTAAAAAGAAAAGCTGTCAGAAGAATGTTTACTGGCTTGTCTACACTACTGCGCAGGGTTGATCTAAGATACGTAACTCCAGCTATGTGAATAGCGTAGCTGAAATTGACGTACTTAGATCTACTCTCCGCAGCGTCTTCACTGCGGTAAGTCGACAGCTGACGCTCTCGCGTCGACTCCGCTTGCACTCCTCATTCTGGTGGAGTACCGGAGTCGACGGGAGAACACTCAGCGGTCGATTTATTATGTCTATACTAGACTAGACTAGACGTGATAAATTGACCCCCCGCTGGATCGATCCTGCCCACCAGTCTGGCTGGTAGTGTTGACAAGCCCTACAATGGAAAGCATTCAGCAACCTAAGTACAGGCATTGTGCTGCTCTCTCTCTAAATGTTTGGTCATACAAGCCAGAAGCAGGCTTCTGTTAGGATCTAGATATTCAGGCCTGCCTGTAAAGGCCTAGACTTTAAGAATTTAGGTGTATGTTTATCATTTAGCTAATAATAGAGGTATACAAGAAAGAATCGGTGTAAGGGCCTTCTCTCCCTGTGACAGTCTGTGGCCCTGTTCTTAGGCCAATGCCTTTGGCTAAGCAGCAGAGGCAGCCGTAAGCGGGAAAGCGACAGGTCACATCCTCATGTCCCAAACTAGTCAATATGGGGCTGTTAGGAAGGTGATCCGATCTATCACCTCCAGAGAAAGGGAAGAGCTGAGAAGATGTAAAAGGAAATTTAGTTTAATAGTCTTCTGTCTGGTAAGAACTCACTTATCAATAGACACAGCAGGGAAACCCTTATGTCTTTACAGATGTAGTTGTGAAATCCTCACTTCTGTATTGTTTTGTCATTATAGTTCCCACTTTGCTATTGTTTATTTGCATGGTCTCTGTCGGGTTCTGTGATTTTTTCTGTCTACTGTATAATTAATTTTGCTGGGTGTAAACTAATTAAAGTGGTGGGATATAATTGGTTAGCTAATCATGTTACAATATGTTCGAATTGGTTAGGTAAATTTAAGTAGGATGATTGGTTAAGGTATAGCTAAGAATATTACTATATAAATTAGGGGCAAACAGAAAGTAAGTTGGGATTCAAAAATAAAGAAAAAGGAACTTGAATTTAAGCTTGCTGAAAGTTCACCCCAATAAACATCGAATTGTTTGCACCTTCGGACTTCGGGTATTGTTGCTCTCTGTTCATGCGAGAAGGACCAGGGAAGTGGGAGAGGGAAGGAATAAGCTTCTGTCAAGGTTCCTTCCCCACTCTGAACTTTAGGGTACAGATGTGAGGACCTGCATAAAAACCCCCCTAAGCTTATTTTTACCAGCTTAGGTTAAAACTTCCCCAAGGTACAAACTATTTTACCTTTTGCCCTTGGACTTTATTGCTGCCACCACCAAGCGTCTAACAAAATATAACCAGGAAAGAGCCCGGTTGGAAACATCTTTTCCCCCAAAATCCCCCCAAACCCTACACCCCCTTTCCTGGGGAATGCTTGATAAAAATCCTCACCAATTTGCATAGGTGAACACAGACCCAAACCCTTGGATCTTAAGAATAATGAAAAAGCAATCAGGTTCTTAAAAGAAGAATTTTAACTGATGAAAAAGTAAAAGAATCACCTCTGTAAAATCAGGATGGTAAATACCTTACAGGGTAATCAGATTCCAAACATAGAGACTCCCTCTAGACAAAACCTTAAGTTACAAAAAGACACAAAAACAGGAATATACATTCCATCCAGCACAACTTATTTTATCAGCCATTTAAACAAAACAGAATCTAACGCATATCTAACTAGATTGCTTACTGACTTTTTACAGGAGTTCTGACCTCCATTCCTGCTCCGGTCCTGGTAAAAGCAACACACAGACAGAGAGAACCCTTTGTTTTTCCCCCCTCCAGCTTTGAAAGTATCTTGTCTCCTCATTGGTCATTTTGGTCAGGTGCCAGCGAGGTTATCTTAGCTTCTTAACCCTTTACAGGTGAAAGGGTTTTTCCTCTGGCTAGGAGGGATTTAAAGGTGTTTACCCTTCCCTTTATATTTATGACCCCCCTCCTAACAGCTTCCAGCCAGGCAGACACTAACATGAAGGTTCTAACTGCTGTCCAGCCCAGGGCATCAGCACTGCAGAACCTTGGTTCCCACGGCAGAAACCAAAAAGCAAACACAGGGATTGCAAAGCATCTCACTGATCTGAGCATTCACCAAACAGGATCCAGGTTTGGGAGAATATAAAGAATCTGAAGGTGGCAAGTCCTGCACATCTGCACTAGGCTTTCAAAGCCATGTCACTATAACATTACATGACAGCAGCGGCACAGGAGCCAGCAAACAGAGCTGTAAACAGGGGAGTTTCAGTGGGAGTTTGAAAGGGGAGTTTGCATTGTGGTGCTTGTTTGGGGTTTGTTTTTGTTGTGGGTGGTGGTGTTTGGGTGTGGTTTGTGTTTCCCAGATTAACAGGATTGAGGTGGGAAGGCGATGACAGATACAGAGGCAGCAGTGGGAGTGACCCATGTAGCGGAAGACACAATGGAGATGACTGGATGTGGAAGCTGCCGTTTGTCCATGATCCTGGATGGGGGACCTGGTAAGAGTTTTGTCTGCATGAAATGCCATCTGCTTGAGCTGATGGAGGAAAAGATCCAAGGACTGGAGATGAAGGTGGAAAGTCTGGTTGAGTTTAGAAAGGGGTTTGAGCGGATTATGGAGCGAAGACATGAGGTATCTGAAGGGAAAAGCTCACACTTGCAGATGGAAGCAGGACTGGGGAATTCTGAGGGGTTACTGCTGGGTGAAGAAAGTGGACTGTGGAAGCATGTGACTAAGAGAACAAGGCAGAGGAAAAGACGGGCCAGTGAAGGAGAAATAGAGCTCAAGAACAGGTTTGCAGAGTTGGAAAATGAAGAAGGGGCTCAGCAGGTAGTCACTGAAGGTGGAAGGGCAAGGAAGAAGAGAAGAGCGGCTAGTCTTATAGGAAAAGGGGAAGAGTCAATGGAGACTACACCAAATATGAGCACCAGGAGGATACAGGATGGGTTAAAGAGGATTACAAGGGAGAATAGGAATGGAAAGAAATTGCAGCCAGAGCGAACAGGGGATAGACCGGAGAATCACACTGTCACCAGGAAAAGGCAGGTCTACATGATCGGGGACTCCTTACTGAGAAGAATAGACAGGCCTGTAACCAGAGCTGATCCAGAGAATAGAAGGGTGTGCTGTCTTCCAGGTGCTAAGATACGGGATGTGGACCTGAGGTTGAAAAGGATCCTAAAGGGAGTGGGAAAGAATCCACTGATTGCCCTTCATGTGGGAACAAATGATACTGGTAGATTCTCGCTGGAACGTATCAAGGGAGACTATGCCAGGCTGGGGAAGACGCTTAAGGAAATTGAGGCTCAGGTGATCTTCAGTGGGATTCCACCTGTTCCTAGAGAAGGGCAACAAAGGTGTGACAAGATTATGACTATCAACAGATGGCTCAGGCAGTGGTGCTATAAGGAGAGCTTTGGGATGTATGGGCACTGGGAGGCATTCATGGACAGAGGACAGTTCTCTCGGCATGTACTTCATCTGAGTAGGGAAGGAAATAGACTTCTAGGATGGAGGCTGGCACAACTTATTAAGAGAGTTTTAAACTAGGAATTTGGGGGAAATGGTTGGGAGATGTCCAAGGAATCTCCACACCGGATTTTAGCATTGAGAGGGAAGAAAACAAAGTAAGAAAGGATATAGCCGTGGGTAGGAGAATGGACAAAAGGAGGAAGGGCAGTGTGGATACCAGTCTAATAGGTCATACTGGCTGTAGAATGACCGTGCCTAATCGGGTAAAGAATGTGAGCGAGGCCAAACAGCAAAAATTAAGATGTTTGTACACTAATGCAAGGAGCCTAGGTAACAAAATGGAGGTACTAGAGTTACTGGTGCAGGAAGTGAAACCAGATATTCTAGGGATAACAGAAACATGGTGGAATAGTCGTCATGACTGGACTACGGGTATTGAAGGGTATGTGCTGTTTAGGAAAGACCGAAATGAAGGTAAAGGTGGTGGATTAGCATTGTATATCAATGATGAGGTAGAATGTAAAGAAATAAGAAGGGATGGAAAGGATAAGACAGAGTCCATCTGGGCAAAAATTACATTGGGGAAGAAAACTATTAGAGCCTCCCCTGGGATAGTACTTGGGGTGGGCTATAGACCGCCGGGATCTAATTTGGATATGGATAGAGCCCTTTTTAATGTTTTTAATAAAGTAAATACTAATGGAAACTGTGTGATCATGGGAGACTTTAACTTCCCAGATATAGACTGGAGGATGAGTGCTAGTAATAATAATAGGGCTCAGATTTTCCTAGATGCGATAGCTGATGGATTCCTTCATCAAGTAGTTGCTGAACCGACTAGAGGGAATGCCATTTTAGATTTGGTTTTGGTGAGTAGTGAGGACCTCACAGAAGAAATGGTTGTAGGGGATAATCTTGGTTCAAGTGATCATGAGCTAATTCAGTTCAAACTGAACGGAAGGATTAACAAAAATAAATCTGCAACTAGGGTTTTTGATTTCAAGAGGGCTGACTTTCAATAATTAAGGAAATTAGTTAGGGAAGTGGATTGGACTGGAGAACTTAGGGATCTAAAGGTAGAGGAGGCCTCTGATTACTTTAAACCAAAGCTGCAGAAGCTATCGGAAGCCTGCATCCCAAGAAAGGGGAAAAAATTCATAGGCAGGAGTTCAGAGTAACAGCCATGTTAGTCTGTATTCACAAAAACAAAAGGAGTACTTGTGGCACCTTAGAGACTAACCAATTTATTTGAGCATAAGTTTTCATGAGCTACAGCTCACTTCATCGGATGCATACTGTGGAAAGTGTAGAAGATCTTTTTATACACACAAAGCACGAAAAAATGGGTGTTTACCACTACAAAAGGTTTTCTCTCCCTCCACCCCACTCTCCTGCTGGTAATAGCTTATCTAAAGTGATCACTCTCCTTACAATGTGTATGATAATCAAGTTGGGCCATTTCCAGCACAAATCCAGGTTTTCTCCCCCCCCCCCCCCCCGCCCCAAACCCACTCTCCTGTTAGTAATAGCTTATCTAAAGTGAATACTTTCCTTACAATGTGTATGATAATCAAGGTGGGCCATTTCCAGCACAAATCCAGGGTTTAGCAAGAACGTCTGAGGAATGGGGGGGGGTAGGAAAAAACAAGGGGAAATAGGTTACGTTGCATAATGACTTAGCCACTCCCAGTCTCTATTCAAGCCTAAGTTAATTGTATCCAATTTGCAAATGAATTCCAATTCAACAGTCTCTCGCTGGAGTCTGGTTTTGAAGTTTTTTTTGTTGTAATATCACAACTTTCATGTCTGTAATCGCATGAGCAGAGAGATTGAAGTGTTCTCCGACTGGTTTATGAATGTTATAATTCTTGACATCTGATTTGTGTCCATTTATTCTTTTACGTAGAGAAAAAGGAGTTGTAAACCAAGTTGGATGAGCAAGCATCTCAGAGAGGTGATTAAGAAAAAACAGAAAGCGTACAGGGACTGGAAGATGGGAGGGATCAGCAAGGAAAGCTACCTTATTGAGGTCAGAACATGTAGGGATAAAGTGAGACAGGCTAAAAGTCATAGAATCATAGAATCATAGAATATCAGGGTTGGAAGGGACCCCAGAAGGTCATCTAGTCCAACCCCCTGCTCAAAGCAGGACCAATTCCCAGTTAAATCATCCCAGCCAGGGCTTTGTCAAGCCTGACCTTAAAAACCTCTAAGGAAGGAGATTCTACCACCTCCCTAGGTAACGCATTCCAGTGTTTCACCACCCTCTTAGTGAAAAAGTTTTTCCTAATATCCAATCTAAACCTCCCCCACTGCAACTTGAGACCATTACTCCTCGTTCTGTCATCTGCTACCATTGAGAACAGTCTAGAGCCATCCTCTTTGGAACCCCCTTTCAGGTAGTTGAAAGCAGCTATCAAATCCCCCCTCATTCTTCTCTTCTGCAGGCTAAACAATCCCAGCTCCCTCAGCCTCTCCTCATAACTCATGTGTTCCAGTCCCCTAATCATTTTTGTTGCCCTTCGCTGGACTCTCTCCAATTTATCCACATCCTTCTTGAAGTGTGGGGCCCAAAACTGGACACAGTACTCCAGATGAGGCCTCACCAATGTCGAATAGAGGGGAACGATCACGTCCCTCGATCTGCTCGCTATGCCCCTACTTATACATCCCAAAATGCCATTGGCCTTCTTGGCAACAAGGGCACACTGCTGACTCATATCCAGCTTCTCGTCCACTGTCACCCCTAGGTCCTTTTCCGCAGAACTGCTGCCTAGCCATTCGGTCCCTAGTCTGTAGCTGTGCATTGGGTTCTTCCGTCCTAAGTGCAGGACCCTGCACTTATCCTTATTGAACCTCATCAGATTCCTTTTGGCCCAAGTCAAGTAGAGTTGGACCTTGCAAAGGGAATTAAAACCAATAGTAAAAGGTTCTATAGCCATATAAATAAGAAGAAAACAAAGGAAGAAGAAGTGGGACCGCTAAACACTGAGGATGAAGTGGAGGTCAAGGATAATCTAGGCATGGCCCAACATCTAAACAAATACTTTGCCTCAGTCTTTAATAAGGCTAAAGAGTATCTTAGGGATAATGATAACATGACAAATGGGAATGAGAATATGGAAGTAGATAGTACCATATCTGAGGTAGAAGTGAAACTCAAACAGCTTAATGGGACTAAAACAGGGGGCCCAGATAATCTTCACCCAAGAATATTAAAGGAATTGGCACCCGAAATTGCAAGCCCATTAGCAAGAATTTTTAATGAATCTGTAAACTCAGGAGTTGTACCGTATGATTGGAGAATTGCTAACATAGTTCCTATTTTTAAGAAAGGGAAAAAAAGTGATCCGGGTAACTACAGGCCTGTTAGTTTGACATCTGTAGTATGCAAGGTCTTGGAAAAAAATGTGAAGGAGAAAGTAGTTAAGGACATTGAGGTCCCTAATGGCCTGTGATGGGATGTTACAGAGCCTGGGGCCGGTTTTGTTCAATATCTTCATAAATGATCTGGAGGATGGTGTGGATTGCACTCTCAGCAAATTTGCGGATGATACTAAACTGGGAGGAGTGGTAGATACGCTGGAGGGGAGGGATAGGATACAGAAGGACCTAGACCAATTGGAAGATTGGGCCAAAAGGAATCTGATGAGGTTCAATAAGGATAAGTGCAGGGTCCTGCACTTAGGACGGAAGAACCCAATGCACAGCTACAGACTAGGGACCGAATGGCTAGGCAGCAGTTCTGCAGAAAAGGACCTAGGGGTGACAGTGGACGAGAAGCTGGATATGAGTCAGCAGTGTGCCCTTGTTGCCAAGAAGGCCAATGGCATTTTGGGATGTATAAGTAGGGGCATAGCGAGCAGATCGAGGGACGTGATCGTTCCCCTCTATTCGACATTGGTGAGGCCTCATCTGGAGTACTGTGTCCAGTTTTGGGCCCCACACTTCAAGAAGGATGTGGATAAATTGGAGAGAGTCCAGCAAAGGGCAACAAAAATGATTAGGGGACTGGAACACATGAGTTATGAGGAGAGGCTGAGGGAGCTGGGATTGTTTAGCCTGCAGAAGAGAAGAATGAGGGGGGATTTGATAGCTGCTTTCAACTACCTGAAAGGGGGTTCCAAAGAGGATGGCTCTAGACTGTTCTCAATGGTAGCAGATGACAGAACGAGGAGTAATGGTCTCAAGTTGCAGTGGGGGAGGTTTAGATTGGATATTAGGAAAAACTTTTTCACTAAGAGGGTGGTGAAACACTGGAATGCGTTACCTAGGGAGGGGGTGGAATCTCCTTCCTTAGAGGTTTTTAAGGTCAGGCTTGACAAAGCCCTGGCTGGGATGATTTAACTGGGAATTGGTCCTGCTTTGAGCAGGGGGTTGGACTAGATGACCTTCTGGGGTCCCTTCCAACCCTGATATTCTATGATTCTATGATTCTATGATTATTTAATCTCAGTACCAATGTGGACACAAGAACAAATGGATATAAACTGGCCACCAGGAAGTTTAGACTTGAAATTAGACGAATGTTTCTAAGCATCAGAGAAGTGAAGTTTTGGAATAGCCTTCCAAGGGAAGCATTTGGGGCGAAAGATCTATATGGCTTTAAGATTAAACTCGATAAGTTTATGGAGGAGATGGTATGATGGGATAACATGGTTTTGGTAATTAATTGATCTTTAAATATTCATGGTAAATAGGCCTAATGGCCTGTGATGGGATGTTAGATGGGGGTGGGATCTGAGTTACCCAGGAAAGAATGTTCTGTCGTATCTGGCTGGTGAATCTTGCCCATATGCTCAGGGTTTAGTTGATCACCATATTTGGGGTCGGGAAGGAATTTTCCTCCAGGGCAGATTGGAAGAGGCCCTGGAGGTTTTTCACCTTCCTCTGTAGCATGAGGCACGGGTCACTTGCTGGAGGATTCTCTGCTCCTTGAAGTCTTTAAACCACGATTTGAGGACTTCAATAGCTCAGACATAGGTGAGGTTTTTCGCAGGAGTAGGTGGGTGAGATTCTGTGGCCTGCGTTGTGCAGGAGGTCAGACTCAATTATCATTATGGCCCCTTCTGATCTTAGTATCTATGAATCTACGAATTGCTTTGCCTGTAAGGGTTAAAACCATAAACAGTGGGTCCTAGAGATTCCCAGACTCCCAGGAATGCTCATGGAAGCAGGAAGTGAGTTGGCAGGAGGCCAGGAGAGCTGATGAAAACGAGGTATGCGCTTTTCAATTGGAAGCAGCAGCCCTTCCTTTCTCCTGTGTGTTTGGGAGGCAGAGCTGCTAGAAGGACATGAGATGAGCCAAGGGCCAGGCATGGAGAATCCAGCAACATCCATGCTTAGGAAAGGACTAAATCTTGAACTACGGATATGTGAGTAGAACAGGGAATGTTTAGTCAGATGCGATCAGGTTTATTTCTTTATTTGGGTTTGTTGGAGTCTCTGTACTGAGCACATGTAACTTCCCCCTTGTATTGTAACTTTCAAGCTGAATCCCAGAGAAGCAATTCTCTATGTTTCTCAACTTTCTTCTTTAGTTTCTCTAGAACACCTAGCAACCAACATGCACTTTCCTACTCTGTAGGGACTACTCACAGTCACCTGTTAGCATTGCAGGCACTGCACTCCCATGCATGGCCACAAATATTACTGGCTTTCAGCATCAAATTGCTGCCTCAAGGCATCCCTGGTCCTTAGGGAAAGGATAGATTGGGATCCTGAGGGACAGAGAAGGGAAATGACCTACCGCAGGTCACACAGCAAGGCGATGGCAGAGCCAGAGAGAAAAGTCAACAGTTCTCACTCTTGCTCTTACCAACAAACAACAAACCTCCCAGAGGCAGGGACAAAGCACAGGAATTGAGAGGGTGGGAAATTTTTCATTGAAATAGTATTCTGTTGGAAAATTCCATTAACATTAAACAAGTTTGTTTTTTGAAATCATGAATTGATTTGGATGAAAATTCTTTGAAAAAATATTTTGTTTTACAAAACAAAAGCATCTCCTGTTTGTCACGTACCATTCAATTGACTCATCGCACACAAAGAGGAGACTCTTTGATTTAGAAACTAGATAAGATGCTTCAGGAGAAGTTAAGTAGTTGCTCCTCTTAATGATTTAAACACAATAAAATGGCAATAAAATGGACTCTTTCAGCTATTATACAAAGAACCCCATTTATCACAGCTAATTGGGACAGGACCAGATCAGATAATCAAACATTCGGATAATCAGGAGAATGGGAAAGTGCGAAGCTGCAGCGTCATATAGTGGCCACAAGAAAAATTGCCTGTTTCTGGACCTGTGTGCGCTGGTTGTTTGGTTAACATGGGAAGCTACGTAATGGAAGGTTGGATAAAGAGGGTTCTACGGCACTACATCATAATCTGGAATGACTTCAACGTGCTAGGACACCTCCTATGCCACACTGCTACTAGTGACACTCTCAAACGGCTCGTCACAGCTCCCCAGCCTCCCCCCGCCATGAGGCAGGTATGAGAGGGTTGTTATACCTAACTGACAGAGGGAGAAACAAAAGCTGAGAAAGGTGAAGGATCTTGTCTTCCATCACACAGCCAATCAGGGGCAGAGTTGGGAACAGGACCCAGAAGCCCTGACTTTCAAACTGACCATCAATCTGAAGTTTCACGTATTGAATGATCAGAATAATGTGATCTCAAATGAGCTACAACCATTCAAAGTGATTATTCAGCACGTATTTTAGAAGCACTAGAATATTAGTGAGAATCGGGAACTGCTCAGAGACAATCAGTGGAGAGAAGCAGCACAACTCACCAAGCAGATGATTGGCTCTGGTGGTATTTGCTGGTCCTTAAAAGAGAACAACAATGTCCGAAATCTCCTCCCTGTTACTAGACCCCCTGCTCAGCCAATCAGCACTGAGACTCTGAGAGGCGGAAAGCTCAGGGTTCCCCAGGTGGCCCAGGGATGGCTCAGGTCACCAGTGGCAATCGCTCTCAGAGCACTCTTTCTGTCCCATGTCTGTGAGGGCCTCCCACCACAAGGTCTAGCAAACAGCGCCTTCTCGCCAGTGGAGGGAGGGAAGCAGGTGTTGTGGAAAACAAGTCACACCACCTGTTTGGTTCACACAGCCTGAGGCCTTTTTATTGAATACAAGCATGCAGGGAGAGGGAGACAGAGATGGTCACACGCAGGTGCCACCCTGGTCTCTCTCTGCCCTGTCCCTATAATATCAGACTTATATAGGTCCAAATTCAAGCCAAATTATACATTTCCTTACCACTCAAGCATTATTAATAAAGCCTTATAAGGAATTAATGGTAGGGCAGTTTCATAATTAGCACAGTGCTGATGCACCATGTTATTATCAAGATCTTATCAAGATCTGTGGTTTGCTGTGGCAGCGTTTTGACTAGGGACTTTTGCAGGGTGGAGGGAGCATATAATGGACAGCTAGGGACTTTTCTGGAGGTCCTTTGGTTCTTTTCTAGTTAGAGATTGACCTAGTCCATTATCTGGGTCAAGTGCCACAGCCTAGCATACGTAAATGCTTTAGCTTAAGCCAAGTGACCGAATGGCTAGGCAGCAGTTCTGCGGAAAAGGACCTAGGGGTGACAGTGGACGAGAAGCTGGATATGAGTCAGCAGTGTGCCCTTGTTGCCAAGAAGGCCAATGGCATTTTGGGATGTATAAGTAGGGGCATAGCAAGCAGATCGAGGGACGTGATCGTTCCCCTCTATTCGACATTGGTGAGGCCTCATCTGGAGTACTGTGTCCAGTTTTGGGCCCCACACTTCAAGAAGGATGTGGATAAATTGGAGAGAGTCCAGCGAAGGGCAACAAAAATGATTAGGGGACTGGAACACATGAGTTATGAGGAGAGGCTGAGGGAGCTGGGATTGTTTAGCCTGCAGAAGAGAAGAATGAGGGGGGATTTGATAGCTGCTTTCAACTACCTGAAAGGGGGTTCCAAAGAGGATGGCTCTAGACTGTTCTCAATGGTAGCAGATGACAGAACGAGGAGTAATGGTCTCAAGTTGCAGTGGGGGAGGTTTAGATTGGATATTAGGAAAAACTTTTTCACTAAGA
The DNA here is from genome assembly GCF_965140285.1 of Lepidochelys kempii. NCBI lineage: Eukaryota > Metazoa > Chordata > Testudines > Cheloniidae > Lepidochelys > Lepidochelys kempii. Next base: position 269,113,089 of record NC_136381.1, on the reverse strand, counting down.
GGGTGGTGAAACACTGGAATGCGTTACCTAGGGAGGTGGTAGAATCTCCTTAGTTGGGGATTGGTCCTGCTTCAAGCAGGGGGTTGGACTAGATGACCTTCTGGGGTCCCTTCCAACCCTGATATTCTATGATTCTATGAAGTCTTACAGGATACAGGCCTGTAGGCCTCTTGCGTTACAGCTCTTGCATATGTTGCATATAGTGTATAGATTTTGCCACAGAATGGGATGGGGTCAGTTTCAACAGCAAGGTCAACAGCAATTTCCCCCACAATTCCCCCCTTTTGTGCTTTTAGGACAACTATTAGTCTTAAACCTCCATTTTTATCAAACCTTCTGTCAAGTTTCCTTCCCCACTCTGAACTCTAGGGTACAGATGTGGGGACCTGCATGAAAACCTCCTAAGCTTACTTTTACCAGCTTAGGTTAAAACTTCCCCAAGGTACAAACTATTTTACCCTTGGACTTCCACTGCCACCACCAAACTTTATCTGGGTTCCTGAAAAAACGGAGTTTGGACACGTCTTTCCCCCCAAAATCCTCCCAACCCTTGCACCCCACTTCCTGAGGAAGGTTTGGTAAAAATCCTCACCAATTTGCATAGGTGACCACAGACCCAAACCCCTGGATCTTAGAACAATGAAAAAGCATTCAGTTTTCTTACAAGAAGACTTTTAATAGAAGTAAAAAGGAATCCCCTCTGTAAAATCAGGATGGTAGATACCTTACAGGGTAATTAGATTCAAAACATAGAGAATCCCTCTAGGCAAAACCTTAAGTTACAAAAAAGACACACAGACAGGAATATTCATTCTATTCAGCACAGCTATTTTCTCAGCCATTTAAAGAAATCATAATCTAACACATACCTAGCTAGATTACTTACTAAGTTCTAAGACTCCATTCCTGAAGGAATGGGAAGGAGGAAGGAACCCTAGTCTGTAGTGGTGCATTGGGTTCTTCCGTCCTAAGTGCAGGACCCTGCACTTATCCTTATTGAACCTCATCAGATTTCTTTTGGCCCAATCCTCCAATTTGTCTAGGTTCTTCTGTATCCTATCCCTCCCCTCCAGCGTATCTACCACTCCTCCCAGTTTAGTATCATCCGCAAATTTGCTGAGAGTGCAATCCACACCATCCTCCAGATCATTTATGAAGATATTGAACAAAACCAGCCCCAGGACCGACCCTTGGGGCACTCCACTTGATACCGGCTGCCAACTAGACATGGAGCCATTGATCACTACCCGTTGAGCCCGACAATCTAGCCAGCTTTCTACCCACCTTATAGTGCATTCATCCAGCCCATACTTCCTTAACTTGCTGACAAGAATACTGTGGGAGACCGTGTCAAAAGCTTTGCTAAAGTCAAGAAACAATACATCCACTGCTTTCCCTTCATCCACAGAACCAGTAATCTCATCATAAAAGGCAATTAGATTAGTCAGGCATGACCTTCCCTTGGTGAATCCATGCTGGCTGTTCCTGATCACTTTCCTCTCATGCAAGTGCTTCAGGATTGATTCTTTGAGGACCTGCTCCATGATTTTTCCAGGGACTGAGGTGAGGCTGACTGGCCTGTAGTTCCCAGGATCCTCCTTCTTCCCTTTTTTAAAGATTGGCACTACATTAGCCTTTTTCCAGTCATCCGGGACTTCCCCGGTTCGCCACGAGTTTTCAAAGATAATGGCCAATGGCTCTGCAATCACAGCCGCCAATTCCTTCAGCACTCTCGGATGCAACTCGTCCGGCCCCATGGACTTGTGCATGTCCAGCTTTTCTAAATAGTCCCTAACCACCTCTATCTCCACAGAGGGCTGGCCATCTCTTCCCCATTTTGTGATGCCCAGCGCAGCAGTCTGGGAGCTGACCTTGTTAGTGAAAACAGAGGCAAAAAAAGCATTGAGTACATTAGCTTTTTCCACATCCTCTGTCACTAGGTTGCCTCCCTCATTCAGTAAGGGGCCCACACTTTCCTTGGCTTTCTTCTTGTTGCCAACATACCTGAAGAAACCCTTCTTGTTACTCTTGACATCTCTTGCTAGCTGCAGCTCCAGGTGCGATTTGGCCCTCCTGATATGATTTCTACATGCCCGAGCAATATTTTTATACTCTTCCCTGGTCATATGTCCAACCTTCCACTTCTTGTAAGCTTCTTTTTTATGCTTAAGATCCGCTAGGATTTCACCGTTAAGCCAAGCTGGTCGCCTGCCATATTTACTATTCTTTCGACTCATTGGGATGGTTTGTCCCTGTAACCTCAACAGGGATTCCTTGAAATACAGCCAGCTCTCCTGGACTCCTTTCGCCTTCAAGTTAGTCCCCCAGGGGATCCTGCCCATCCGTTTCCTGAGGGAGTCGAAGTCTGCTTTCCTGAAGTCCAGGGTCCGTATCCTGCTGCTTACCTTTCTTCCCTGTGTCAGGATCCTGAACTCAACCAACTCATGGTCACTGCCTCCCAGATTCCCATCCACTTTTGCTTCCCCCACTAATTCTACCCGGTTTGTGAGCAGCAGGTCAAGAAAAGCGCCCCCCTCGTTGGCTCCTCTAGCACTTGCACCAGGAAATTGTCCCCTACGCTTTCCAAAAACTTCCTGGATTGTCTATGCACTGCTGTATTGCTCTCCCAGAAGATATCAGAAAAATTAAAATCACCCATGAGAATCAGGGCATGCGATCTAGTAGCTTCCGCGAGCTGCCGGAAGAAAGCCTCATCTACCTCATCCCCCTGGTCCGGTGGGCTATAGCAGACTCCCACCACTACATCACTCTTGTTGCACACACTTCTAAACTTAATCCAGAGACACTCAGGTTTTTCTACAGTTTCGTACCGGAGCTCTGAATAAAGGGAGGAAGCAGGGACAGTGGAGATCAGAGGACAGAGTTCAGTGTGCAGGGAAGCTGTGGGGAGAAGACAGATGAAGGGAGACAATTGGCGGCAGGGAAGCTGGGGGGGCACAAGGGAGGTGGGATTGATAAGAGGCCTGAGAGTAATGGGAGCTCTGATAGGGATGCTGGGGACATGTGGGAGCAGAGCCTGGGGGCCAGGGGCTGAAGGACAGGGTTTAGGGGGGCAGAGAATCTGGGTATGGTAGAGGCCAGAGAGACACAGAATCAGGGGCTTGGTGTAGGTTTGGGAGGTTGGGGGTGGCAGAACTGGAAACATAACAGCACCTTCCCTTCCCTAAACAAACCTGTCATTGTCTCTGTGCCCATCACCACTCCAAATCAGAACTCCCATTCATAGAGTCCAATGCATCCTCTCTGTGCCCTGGGCTTGGGGCATCACTGACATCAGCCACCCAGTCAATGCATAGGAACCAGCTCGGATGTTTAATTGGAAGATAGGATTTATCTGTAATTTCATTCATTATTTTCAATGGACGCTGATCCTGCATTATACACCCAGGATATTTTAGTTCAAGCCCTTGATAAGGAATCCCTTACATGATCTAGGAGCTCCAGACACTAGAGGACTGTAGTTGAGGGGAAAATAGGCAGATTTATTTAAATATTTACCTTTATTTAGTGTTGAGATACAACTCTCCTCACTTGGGTCACTCACAGCCCCGTCCGCACACACAGCTGACACTTGGAATCTGTAGCGCATCTCAGGTGTCAGTCCATCAATGCTACAAAATTCAGTTCTTTCTCCTGTCCTTTTTTCCAGCCATTTGTTTTTTCCCTCTTGACTTTCATCTCCAGCTTCCTCTTTATATTCCACCTTATATTCCTTTATACTGACTCCATCTCCAATGACACTTGGACTTTGCCAGGTGAGATGTATGGCTAATGGACCTACAGTATCTGGTACAGGCTTCAAAGGAGGGCTGGTAGGAAGAGTCTTCACAGGATCACTCACATCATTGCTCTCGCTGAGGCCTGGTTTGCTCACTGCAGCATATCGGAACTGGTACTCAGTGTTTGGATGTTGCCCTGTTACTGTGAATGTCTCTTTTTTGTTATTTACAGTCACAGCCATCCAGTTCTCCTGCCCTGCAATTCTGTACTCGACACAGTAGCTGGAGGTCACAGATGTTCCAGAGGCTGATGGGTTAAACGTGAGCTGTACAGAGTCATATCTGATTCTGTCTGTCACAAGAGGGAGAGGCTTTGGTGGAGGCTGAAAATTGGTGCTGACCAGCTCTCTATCCTCATACAGATAAATGGAAGCTCCTGGATTGTCCCTGTCTGAAACAGAGGTCACAATGAACTGGGTCTTCCCATTACATTTATTGATATGAAAAAAGTCGGAGAAGGACTTTACAGCTTGCCGTGTTTTTCTTCTTATCTCTTTATCTTCAAACCACTGTTTGGAATTTGATGTCTCACAGGCAGAACTGGCTATGGCTGGATTATGAGTTTTCTTCATAAATTGTTTCTTCAGCCATAGGTTCAGTTCTGATAAATAGGATTCCTCATTGTGCAATGAAGTGAGTGTCAGAGACACAACAAAGTCATGGCTGGAGCTGAGAACTATGCATTGTAGCTCACTCCTGGAGGATATGACTTTCACCTCCTCTAGCTCAGCCAGGTAGGAATTGACAAAATCCATTTCTTCCTGTTTCTTATCCAGAAATTCATTGAGTCGCTGGGTACCAAATGGTGATTGCTCCTTGTTGGTTAAAATCTCCACCAGGACCACCTCCTCTGCTCCACCTCCACGGATAATGGGCAAGGTTCTTGCTAGCTCTTTTTCGAAGGTCTGTCTGTGCTGTTTACACAGATCTCTGAATTGCTGGATTTTCCTTTGGATCTCGGGGAAGATTGTAGCCGTTCTGTCCTTCACCATATCGTTGCACCGGACGTCGCACTCAGTCAAGTGCTCCAGGGCACTTTGAGCATCATAAACCAGCACCGAGCTGATCTCACCCACTAGCTGAGTAGCTCTGGAATCCAGCTTGCTCAGTGGGTACAGCCAGACTCTCACTGGTACAGCATTTTCACCAGCGACTCCAAGCCGCTTAGGGAGAGTGGAGTAAACTTCCATGGCATCTTGATAAGTAACTGGATTGTTCTCCAGAGCAAAATCGCCATAAAATTTGCAACTAAAATTTTCAGCTTTTTCTACTTCCTTGTTCTTCTTTTCTGCAGACACCTCTCCTCCTCCTGAAAACTTTGGGATTTTTTCTACCATCAGTTTCATGCTTCCCTCTATCTCTTGCACACTCTCTGATGAAGAAACTTCCCGATCAAACACAAAGAAAGCCTGAGCCCCGAACTGCACAGCTGTGACCACATGGGTGGCCATGCCTTGGTCAAACACAGCAGGATAAGAGATGTTCTCAGTCCCCAAATGGCTCATAGTCAGCTGCTCAAACCTGTTTGTCACTGAGTAGTGGAGAGTAACTCGAGCATGATATTTTGATTTCTTTGTATCATTTAAAAATGCTGCAGATCCACCTACTTCCACCATCCCCCCCAGGAGACTGGCCTTCAGGGATCCAGACAGACTGAGGGCAGAGGCCTTAGCTTCAAGGGAATCAGATGCAACGATCTGGAATTCAGTCTTGTGCTGTGGCATTGTCTTCACGTCTTTCTTAAGAGCCTCAACGCCCCATAAAGTGATACCTGAAAATTCCACCCAAGCACATAGTCAATGATCACTGGAGAGGATGAGAAGTTGTTCCAATGTAATGTAATAAGTTGTCCCATATTGAAGATTCGCCATGAGCAAAAGGACACCAGCAGTGAGGGCTCAAATCAATGTGCCCTGTCATCTGACCTTCCACTGGAATCTCCATTCGTCCATCTCTGTACCTTGCTCTCAGACTGTTCTTAGGATTTATGGGGCCCTACGCAGTATTATTAAACTGGTGCCCCTATGCCCAACGGCAGCCCAAGCTTGCACCCCGGCTGGGGGGCGAGACAGCAAAGGATACCGAGGTACCCAGCCCACCTCATGGTGGCAGAGAGTCACAGTTCCCTGCAGAGACCCCCGTACCCTCTCCCTCACGCAGAATGGACATGCAGACGGTATCTAATTAAAAGCACTAAACTTGGGAATAAATATGTCAGTCATAGGTTTTTTGATATGCCCTGAAGTTTGTCAGAGGTTTATTTGCAAAAACTTTGTAGTAAGGGCGAGTCACCTGTCCTGCTGAATACAACATTAAATATTATGGAATATATGATGCAGCTCTTCTCTGTTTTACATTTTATTAATCAGTATTTCTAAGCTGACTTTATATTTTAAATGTACTCTTAAGCCTTCATAAAGTAATCATTCCAGATTACTACATATTTAACTCACTGAAACAAAGACATTATTTTAAATTAATGAGTCACAGAGGTTTAGTGTGTTCATAACAATGTTCACTGCTTTTAGAAAAAGGGAACACTAATTTACTTTGTGTGATCTCCATAACAATAGAAGTGTTTATGAAATTTCACCAACTTTCAAAGATATGTTTCCAAAGATTTTAGGCATAACAAAGGATTTTATATCTTACTAGGTACTGATTTTGCTGGAGGGTTCTCTTAAAACTAGTTCATCAAATAGTCAGAAGTAAAGAAAGGGAAACTCTTTGTCCAGCTATCTGGAAGGAAAGGGGTGTTGTCCCTTTAAGGGCTCTCTTCAATGGGCGGGGTTGTGAAGGGAGGGATTGACAGAAAAGACAGGAAGACTTTGGAAGCAAGGTTTTTTTTATTATAGTAATTAAAATGTGTATTTTAGAGAAGGGTGGTCTTTTGAAGAATTTATTTAAAAAACTATATGTCTGAAGATCCAAGCATTTAAGGCTAAAGATGTTTGTGCATCTAAAAATCTATGCAATTATTTTTTAGAGATGTGATTTTATAATCTTCACCAACTCACTAATGAAATATTTTTAAAGCACATTTTAAGAGAAGGTCCTGTAGACTGACATGTTCTGAGTAAATATTACAGCAATGCACAACTGTTTTGGTCAGTAAATTCAGAAACTGACAGTCTATACCTGGGGGTTGGCAAATGCCTGTTGAATGGCTTCATTCCCCATTGAATGGCTCTTTAACAGTTTCAATGTTGTGCTAATAGGGCTGGCAGGCTGGAGGCTTTTTCACTTTTAACTACTAAATCCCCTCCCGAGGAAGACTCACCAGGCTGCAGCAGCCAGCTGTGGGAGCCTGCCGGAAGGGTCAGAACAGGGATAGGAAAGCCAGAAGTGTGGACACTAAGACCCAGTGGTGCCTCAAATTTTCAGGTGCCCTACACAGCTGAGTATGTTGCATATGCCTAAGGATGGCCCTGCTTGCTCTCTGTGTGGTTATGTGCTAACTTCACTGTTACCTCATTCTCTCCCTCCTCCCGCTCCACATCTCATCTGTCTGTGGCATCTTGTCACAATGCAGATTTGAAGCTCCTTGTGGCAGGAGCGGCCTTTTTACTGTGTAAATTGACAATGACCAATAATGGGGGCCCTGATCCTTGGCTGATGGCCATGGAATTAATTATAGTAATTATTATTTAAGGCACCTATCACCATGGTGTCCAAGTGCAAGTAACAATATCATATCAGCATTAGCAAGAGTTATGTCATGCCAGGTACGCTGCACCACCAGTTTAGAGAGCAAGGTGGAGAGCGGACTAACCATCTGCGGAAGTTTTAAAAAATGGTTTTTAGTTCAGTAAGAGGAAATTTTATCTGAGGTTATGTGAAATATTATTTTCTTCAACTCACAAAGGTCACAGCTCTGATACGCTGGGCTTCTCTGCACTTGGAGTGGGGATGGGGGAAGGAGCATGTAATTCCCAGTTTGAGGAGGGAGCTTGCACAGTGCTACTGCGCTAAAAATAGAGCGTAGCCATGGTGGCATGATGGAAGGGCTAGCTTCCCTAGGTATGGACCCAGCTGGGATGCTCCCCCACCGGCACGACCCGTTCTGTCCTTGAGATAGATTTTGTACTCTTGTATTCCATGTCCCATTAGTTATTCTCATTCCACCAAGTTTCTGTGATGCCTATTAGATCAATATCCTCATTTAATATGAGGCACTCTAGTTCACCCATATTATTATTTAGTCTTCTATATATGAAAGGAAGAGTAGAATCAAGTGAAGTAAAAGTCGTAAATGAACCAAACTATATCACAGAATTTCTATGGATAGTAATTCCATGCTCTTATAATAAGCATATAGCAATAGGAACGTGCTACCGACCACCTGACCAGGATGGTGATAGTGACTGTGAATGCTCAGAGAATGTTTAGAGAGACTATTGAAATAAAACATTCAATAATAATAATGGGGGATTTCAACTGACTGGGTACATGTCACCCCAGGAAGGGATGCAGAGATAAAGTTTCCTGTCATCTTAAATGACCGCTTCTTGGAGCAGCAGGTCCTGGAACCCACCAGAGGAGAGGAAATTCTTGATTTAGTCCTAAGTGGAGCACAGGATCTGGTCCAAGAGGTGAATATAGCTGGACTGCTTGGTAATAGTGAGCATAATATAATTAAATTTAATATCCCCGTGGTGGGGAAAACTCCACAGCAGCCCAATATGGTAGCATTTAATTTCAGAAAGGGGAACTACACAAAAATGAGGAAGTTAGTTGAACAGAAATTAAAAGGTACAGCACCAAAAGTGAAATCCCTGCAAGTTGCATGGAAACTTTTTAAAGACACCATAATAGAGGCCCAACTTAAATGTATACCCCAAATTAAAAAACATAGAAAGAGAACCAAAACATTGCCACTGTGGCTAAACAAAGTAAAAGAAGCAGTGAGAGACAAAAAGGCATCTTTTAAAAAGAGGAAGTTAAATCCTAGTGAGGAAAAGAAAAAAGAGCATAAACTCTGGTGTATGAAGTGTAAAAATATAATTAGGAAGAGCCAAAAAATAATTTGAAGAACATCAAGCCCAAAGGCTAAATAAGTAATAGCAAAAACAATTGTAAGCACATCAGAAGCAGGAAGCCTGCTAAACGATCTCTGGGGCCACTAGATGATCGAGGTGCTAAAGGAGCACGCAAGGACGATAAGGCCATTGCGGAGAAACGAAATGAATTCTTTGCATCAGTCTTCGCAGCTGAGGATGTGAGGGAGATTCCCAAACCTGAGCCATTCTTTTTAGGTGACAAATCTCAGGAACTGTCCCAGATTGAGGTGTCACTAGTGGAGGTTTTGGAACAAATTGATAAACTCAACAGCAATAATGACAGGTTTCAGAGCAACAGCCGTGTTAGTCTGTATTCGCAAAAAGAAAAGGAGTACTTGTGGCACCTTAGAGACTAACCCATTTATTTGAGCATGAGCTTTCGTGAGCTACAGCTCACTTCATCAGATGTATACCGTGGAAACTGCAGCAGACTTTATATACACACAGAGAATATGAAACAATACCTCCTCCCACCCCACTGTCCTGCTGGTAATAGCTTATCTAAAGTGATCAACAGGTGGGCCATTTCCAGCACAAATCCAGGTTTTCTCACCCTCCACCCCCCCACACAAATTCACTCTCCTGCTGGTGCTAGCCCATCCAAAGTGACAACTCTTTACATAATCAACCAGGACCAGATGGCATTCACCCAAGAGTTCTGAAGGAACTCAAATGTGAAATTGCAGAACTACTAACTGTAGTCTGTAACCTATCCTTTCAATCAGCTTCTGTACCAAACAACTGGAGGATAGCTAATGTGATACCAAATTTAAAAAGGGCTCCAGAGGTGATCCCAGCAACTACAGGCTGGTAAGTCTGACTTCAGTACTGGGGAAACTGGTTAAAACTATAATAAAGAGCAATATTGTCAGACACATAGCTGAGCATAATTTTTTGGGGAAGAGTCAACACGATTTTTGTAAAGGGAAATCATGCCTTACGAATCTAGTAGATTTCTTTGAGGAGGTCAACAAGCATGTGGACAAGGGGGATCCAGTGCATATAGTGTACTTAGATTTTCAGAAAACCTTTGACAAGGTCCCTCACCAAAGGCTCTTAAGCAAAGTAAGATGTCATGGGATAAGAGGAAAGGTTTTCTCATGGATTGGTAGCTGGTTCAAAGATAGGAAACAAAGGGTAGATATAAATGGTCAGTTTTCAGAATGGAGAGAGGTAAATAGTGGTGTTCCCCAGGGGTCTATACTGATACCAGTCCTATTCAACATGTTCATAAATTATCTGGGGAAAGGGATAAAGAGGGAGATGGCAAAATTTGCAGATGATACAAAACTAGTCAAGATACTTACGTTCCAGGTCTACTGCAAAGAGCTACAAAAGAATCTCTCAAAACTGAGTGACTGAGCAACAAAATGGCAGATGAAATTAAATGTTGATAAAGGTACAGCACCAAAAGTGAAATCCCTGCAAGTAATGGACATTGGAAAACATAATCCCAACAATACATATAAAATAAAGGAGTCTAAATTAGCTGTTACCATATTTTCTATCTTATTATCTATCCCTTTCTTAATGATTCCAGCATTCTGTTTGCTTTTTTTCATGCTGCTGTATACTGAGTTGATGTTTTCAGAGAACTATCCATAAGAACATGTGGTCACCTCATCTCAAAAAAGAGATATTGAAATTGGAAAAGGTTCAAAAAAGGGCAACAAAAATGACCAGGGCTATGAAACAGCTTCCATATGAGGAGAGATTACTAAAACTGGGACCTTTCAGCTTGGAAAAGAGACGACTAAGAGGGAAATGACTGAGGTCTATAATATCAGGACTGGTGTGGAGAAAGTGAATAAGGAAGAGTTATTTAGTCCTTCTCATAACACAAGAACTAGGGGTCACCAAATGAAATTAATAGGCAGCAGGTTTAAAACAAACAGAAAGAAGTATTCCTTCACACAACGCACAGTAAACCTATGGAACTCTTTGCCAGAGGATGTTGTGAAGGCCAAGAATTTAACAGGATTCAAAAAAGAGCTAGATAAGTTCATGGAGGATAGGTCCATCAATGGCTATTAGCCAGGCTGGGCAGGGATGGTGTCCCTAGCCTCGGTTTTCCAGAAGCTGGGACTGAGCGACAGGGGATGGATCACTTGATGATTCCCTGTTCTGTTCATTCCCTCTGGGGCACCTGGCACTGGCCACCGTCAGTAGACAGGATGCTGGGCTAGATGGACCTTTGGTCTGATCCAGTATGGCCGCTCTCATGTTCTTATTACACTGACAGCTTATCAGCTTTATGGGAGACACTTTAGGAGATCAGCACACATCTGATCCCTTCTCTCTGCCAAGGTTGGGCAGAACCTGCTCTCTCCTCAGTTTCCTAGGTGACAGCGAGCTATTTATCCACATGCAGTGCTTTCAGTGCCCCTCTGGTCCCTTGGCCGTTAGCGCTCCTGCTGGCTGCAATGTCTGGAAGAGGGGTTTCTAATGGGTACATAGGCTCTCAGCTTGAGGGGGCATTTGGGAACCTTATTAAACACTCCCTCTATGTTCAAAGGGGGCACAGAAGAGACAGAACATTACAGAAAGCTCTCCTGCTGCCAGCCACAGAGCAGCAGCCGCCCGCACAATGGGGAATTTACACTTCCCACAGCCAGGAGCCAAGGAGGAGGGAGGAGTGGCTGATCTAGCTCCTTAGGGACAGCCCTACCAGCCAAATAAATTTCTTGCTCAGCTCACATCTAAGGGCTTTGGGTTCCTCTGGTGACAGCACAGAGCAGCAGTTCATTTTCCTGTTTGCACTCTGCTGTGGTAGGAAACTCAGGGAGGAGAGAGGCCCCCTCTGCCCTCTCTAAATGGCGCCCTACTCCCACTCCCCTGCAACGGGACATGGGAGCTGGGTTAGGAACTTCAGCCACATGCTGCAGAAGAGCTCATCTGGCTCTCTGACAAACAGCTGATAGGTGGCTGCAGCCTACAGCTGATTAGCTGGAAACAGCTAATCTGTCTGCCCGCCAAACAGGTGATTGGGCCTTGCATGCGCAAGAGAGGTTTGCGGCTGCCACAGCTGATTATCCCGGTGGGTGCTGAGCACCCCTATATTTTTTCCGTGGGTGCTCCTGCTCCTTGGAGTCAGTGCCTATGCTCTGTGAGCTAGCCAGCCATGTAAGGGCATGTGATATGCTCCTGTGATCCCAGACTCCATTTTGTGCCAGTAATTTTCCACAAACAGAGGCTATGAGCTTTGATTGGGACAGTAAAATTCCAAGCATATGGGAGAGGATATAAAAGACCTTTGAAACATCTTCATGTTGCCTCTTTCCTATTCTCATTCTCCAGACTGTAGATTTACAACTAAAAGGATCATTTTGGACTATGGACTGAGAACCTTCCAGTGTTTTGGCAGTTACCAGAAACCAGCAGCCTGTAACGTCGCTGCTACAAACCAAATATATGAACAGTGCCATTGCTGTATGTATATGACCTTGTGATGTTGCACTCCATATGCTTTATGAAAATATGATTATGAATGTGAATATAATGTAAGTGGAATATGTTTTATGCAAAAGGTGTCTTGTAAGGTATCAGAGTAGCAGCCGTGTTAGTCTGTATCCGCAAAAAGAAAAGGAGGACTTGTGGCACCTTAGAGACTAACCAGTTTATTTGAGCATAAGCTTTCGTGAGCTACAGCTCACTTCACCGCAAGCATGCAGTGGAAAATACAGTGGGGAGATTTATATACACAGAGAACATGAAACAAGGGGTGTTACCATACAGACTGTAACAAGAGTGATCAGGTAAGGTGAGCTCTTACTAGCAGGAGAGAAAAACAAACCTTTTGTAGTGATTGTTAAGATATAGATATTCAGGCCTGTCTGTAAAGGCCTATACTCTAAGAATTTAGGCATATTCTTATCACTTGGCTAGTTATAGAGGTATAAAAGAAAGAATAAAAATCACTGTCTGCCGGTATAAGGTCCTTCTTTTACTGTGACAGTCTGAGACCCTGTGCTTAGGCTAAGGCCTTTGGCTAAGCAGCAGAGGCAGCCATAAGCTGGGAAGCGACCGGTCACCTCCTCACATCCCAAACTAGTCACATTGAAAGAAGGTGCTATTGGGCTGTTAGGATACAATCCTGTCCTGATAGTGCCTATCGCCTCCAGAGAAAGGGAAGTGCCTAGAAGATGTAAAAGGAAACTTAGTTTGATAGCATCCTGTCTGGCAAGAACTCACTTATCAATAGCTGGGATGTGAAATCCTCACTTCTGTATTGTTTTGTCATTATAGTTCCCACTTTGCTCTTGTTTGTCTGTATCATCTCTGTCTGGTTCTGTGACTGTTCCTGTCTGCTGTATAATTAATTTTGCTGGGTGTAAACTAATTCAGGTGGTGGGATATAATTGGTTACATAATCATGTTACACTATATTAGGATTGGTTAGTTAAATTTCAGAAAAATGATTGGTTAAGGTATAGCTAAGCAGAACTCAAGTGTTACTATATAGTCTGCAGTCAATCGGGGGATGTGGGTGTGTGTGGGGAAAATGGGAACAGGGAATGGGGGTGGGGAAATTGGAATCATGTTTTGTTAAAGAGGGAAATGGGAACAGGGACACAGGTGTAAGGCTCTGTGGTGTCAGAGCTGGGAAGGGGGACACTAAGGAAGGAAACTGGAATCATGCTTGCTGGAAGTTCACCCCAATAAACATCGAATTGTTTCCACCTTTGGACTTCGGGTATTGTTGCTCTCTGTTCATGCGAGAAGGACCAGGGAAGTAACTGGGTGAAGGAATAAGCCCCCTAACAGTGATAATTAAGGTGGGCCATTTCCAGCAGTTGATAAGAACGTGAGAGGAATGGGGCGGGGGGTGGAAATAAACATGGGGAAATAGTTTTACTTTCTGTAATGACACATCCACTCCCAGTCTCTATTCAAGCCTAAGTTAATTGTGTCAAGTTTGCAAATTAATTCCAATTCAGCAGTCTCTTGTTGGAGTCTGTTTTTGAAGTTTTTTTGCTGTAATATTGCGACTTTTAGGTCTGTAATCGAGTGACCAGAGAGATTGAAGTGTTCTCCGACTGGTTTTTGAATGTTATAATTCTTGGTGTCTGATTTGTGTCCATTTATTCTTGTACGTAGAGACTGTCCGGTTTGGCCAATGTACAGAGCAGAGGGGCATTGCTGGCACATGATGGCATAGATCACATTGGTAGATGTGCAGGTGAACGAGCCTCTGATAGTGTGGCTGAGGTGATTAGGCCCTATGATGGTGTCCCCTGAATAGATATGTGGACACAGTTGGCATCGGGCTTTGTTGCAAGGATAGGTCCCTGAGTTAGTGTTTTTGTTGTGTGGTGTGTGGTTGCTGGTGAGTATTTGCTTCAGGTTGGGGGGCTGCCTGTAAGCAAGGACTGGCCTGTCCCCCAAAGTAAGTATATATATATATATAGTATATTGATGATATCTTCATCATCTGGACCCATGGAAAAGAAGCCCTTGAGGAATTCCACCATGATTTCAACAATTTCCATCCCACCATCAACCTCAGCCTGGACCAGTTCACACAAGAGATCCATTTCCTGGACACTATGGTGCTAATAAGCGATGGTAACATAAACATCACCCTATACCAGAAACCTACTGACCACTATACTTACCTACATGCCTCCAGCTTTCATCCAGACCACACCACATGATCCATTGTCTACAGCCAAGCTCTACGGTATAACCACATTTGCTCCAACCCCTCAGACAGAGACAAACACCTACAAGATCTCTGTCAAGCATTCTTACAACTACAATACCCACCTGCTGAAGTGAAGAAACAGATTGACAGAGCCAGAAGAATACCCAGAAGTGACCTACTACAGGACAGGCCCAACAAAGAAAATAACAGAACGCTACTAGCCATCACCTTCAGCCCCTAACTGAAACCTCTCCAATGCATCATCAAGGATCTACAACCTAGCCTGAAGGACGACCCATATCTCTCTCAGATCTTGGCAATGTCATAGACCCATTACTAGATGACAATGGTAACACTGTTAATAATTAGTGTATCATTGAATCACAGCATATCAAGGTTGGAAGGGACATCAGGAGTTCACCTAGGCCTTGACTTTAGCAAAGCTTTTGACACGGTCTCCCACAGTATGCTTGCCAGCAAGTTAAAGAAGTATGGGCTGGATGAATGGACTATAAGGTGGATCGAAAGCTGGCTAGATCGTCGGGCTCAACGGGTAGTGATCAATGGCTTCAGGTCTAGTTGGCAGCCAGTATCAAGTGGAGTGCCCCAAGGGTCAGTCCTGGTGCTCGTTTTGTTTAATATCTTCATAAATGATCTGGAGGATGGTGTGGATTGCACCCTCAGCAAGTTTGCAGATGACACTAAACTGGGAGGAGAGGTAGATACACTGGAGGGTAGGGATACGATACAGAGGGACCTAGACAAACTAGAGGATTAGGCCAAAAGAAATCTAATGAGCTTCAACAAGGACAAGTGCAGAGTCCTGCACTTAGGGCGGAAGAATCCCATGCACCGCTACAGACTAGGGACCAAATGGCTCGGCAGCAGTTCTGCAGAAAAGGACCTAGGGGTTACAGTGGACAAGAAGCTGGATATGAGTCAGCAGTGTGCCCTTGTTGCCAAGAAGGCCTATGGCATTTTGGGCTGTATAAGTAGGGGCATTGCCAGCAGATCGAGGGACGTGATTGTTCCCCTCTATTCGACATTGGTGAGGCCTCATCTGGAGTACTGTGTCCAGTTTTGGGCCCCACACTACAAGAAGGATGTGGAAAAATTGGAAAGCGTCCAGCGGAGGGCAACAAAAATTATTAGGGGACAGGAACACACGATTTATGAGGAGAGGCTGAGGGAACTGCGATTGTTTAGTCTGTGGAAGAGAAGACTGAGGGGGGATTTGATAGCTGCTTTCAACTACTTGAAAGGGGATTCCAAAGAGATGGATCTATACTTTTCTCAGTGGTATCAGATGACAGAACAAGGAGTAATGGTCTCAAGTTTCAGTGGGGGAGGTTTAGGTAGGATATTAGGAAAAACTTTTTCACTAGGAGGGTGGTGAAACATTGGAATGTGTTACACAGGGAGGTGGTGCAATCTCCTTCCTTAGAGGTTTTTATGGTCAGACTTGACAAAGCCCTGGCTGGGATGACTTAGTTGGGGATTGGTCCTGCTTTGAGAAGGGGGTTGGACTAGATGACCTCCTGAGGTCCCGTCCAACCCTGATATTCTATGATTCTATGATTCTAAGATTCAGTTAGGTTAGTCAGGCATGACTTGCCCTTGGTGAATCCATGCTGACTGTTCCTGATCACTTTTCTCTCCTCTAAGTGCTTCAGAATTGATTCCTTGAGGACCTGCTCCATGATTTTTCCAGGGACTGAGGTGAGACTGACTGGCCTGTACTTCCCCGGATCCTCCTTCTTACCTTTTTTAAAGATGGGCACTACATTAGCCTTTTTCCAGTCACCTGGGACCTCCCCCGATCACCACGAGTTTTGAAAGATAATGGCCAATGGCTCTGCAATCACATCCGCCAACTCCATTAGCACCCTCGGATGCAGCGCATCCAGCCCCATGGACTTGTGCTCGTCCAGCTTTTCTAAATAGTTCTGAACCACTTCTTTCTCCCCAGAGGGCTGGTCACCTCCTCCCCATGCTGTGCTGCCCAGTGCAGTAGTCTGGGAGCTGACCTTGTTCGTGAAGACAGAGGTAAAAAAAGCATTGAGTACATTAGCTTTTTCCAAATCCTCTGTCACTAGGTTGCCTCCCTCATTCAGTAAGGGGTCCACACTTTCCTTGACCTTCTTCTTGTTGATAACATATCTGAATAAACCCTTCTTGTTACTCTTAACATTCCTTGCTAGCTGCAATTCCAAGTGTGAGTTGGCCTTCCTGATTTCACTCCTGCATGCCTGAGCAATATTTTTATACTCTTGCCTGGTCATTTGTCCAAACTTCCACTTCATGTAAGCTTCTTTTTTGTATTTCAGATCAGCAAGAATTTCACTGTTAAGCCAAGCTGGTCGCCTGCCATATTTACTATTCTTTCTACACATCTGGATGGTTTGTTCCTGCAACCTCAATAAGGCTTCTTTAAAATACAGCCAGCTCTCCTGGACTCCTTTCCCCCTCATGTTATTCTCCCAGGGGATCCTGCCCATCAGTTCCCTGAGGGAGTCAAAGTCTGCTTTTCTGAAGCCTAGGGTGAAGGGTTAATGTTTAGCTATTCCACCTGGAAGCAGGCGGGGCACACCCTGACTGTTTCGTAGAAGCAATGCACACATTGCTCTATCCAAGGACAAGGGCTAGATATGAACCATGAGAACTTGATTGTTTGGACAGCAACTGTGGGAGGTTTTTTTAGCCTGGGCTCAAGGCCTGAGAACCAGGATTGTAGTAGATAGGGGATGGTAACTAAGTATATGAATTAACGTCATACATTCCTTTGTGTAGCAGTGTGTAATGCTTAGGGGGAGAAATATAATAAAAGGAGAAGGTGGAAGGCGGGGGGGCAGAACGGCCCATCTCAGCTGACCAGCCTGTTTGCTTGCATAAAGCTGTGTTCTGTCTCATCACTGAACCGCCACACTAGGGTCTGTATTCTGCTGCTCTCCTTTCTTCCTTGGGTCAGGATCCTGAACTTGACCATCTCATGGTCACTACCTCCCAGGTTCCCATCCACTTTTGCTTCCCCTACTGTTTCTTCCCGGTTTGTGAGCAGCAGGTCAAGAAGAGCTCTGCCCCTGGTTGGTTCCTGCAGCACTTGCACCAGGAAATTGTCCCCTACACTTTCCAGAAACTTCCTTGATTGTCTGTGGACTGCTGTATTGCTCTCCCAGCAGATATCAGGGTGCTTGAAGTCCCCCATGAGAACTAGGTCCTGTGATCATGACAATGGAACTGGAGTCAGAGGGACAATACTCCCTGGAGGGACTGTTATTGATGGGATACCAGGGAACGTGGGGGAGTTAGGTTGGAAGTAACTCAGCTACATGGATAAAACAATCCACAATGCCATCAAAGTGTTATATTGATTAAAAGCTTAAAAAACTAAATAAAAATAGAAACAGAGGCCTGTGTGTGAGTTGAGCTGGAGAGGAAATTGAAGTGTTGTAAAAATAACAGGAAACCTCACCCCCTGAAAACAGCATAATGTAGATGACAGTGTGAGCACTGAGATGTTCAACTTCCTTAGTAGTTTTATAAAGCTCAGAGAGAAGCTTCACAACTTAATATGAAACTGCGATTCCTGGTAGTTCCCTGTGAGAGCTGATGTTTCTGAAATCCTAATGTGACAGTAAAATAAACATCTTATTTTTTTCTGGAAAATTTCTCCAACTTGTCTTCACCCTCTCCACTCTCTCGAAACTGCTCTCAGGAGGATCTTTAATGACCTCTTCCAGGGCAAACCTCCAGGGCCTCTACTCCATCTAGGGTTGCCAACTCAGTCGGACCGGACGCCATTGCCTAAAATGGTGTCCGGTTTGACTGAGTTGGCAACCCTAACTCCATCTTCATCTTTTTTGATTTCTCTGCTGCTTCTCTGCAGTCTCACTGGGCTTTGTCTTTGGTCCACTCCTCTTCCACCTCAGCATTTTCATCCATTCATGTAATTTCAGCTAGCGATGTACATTGGTGACTCACAAATCTGTCTTTCCACACCTGACCTGTCATGTAATACCGAATCTCCAGTTCTCTCTGACTTCTCTTGGATACGTTGCCATAACTTTAAAATTAACATGGCTAAAACTGAACTCCTACTTTTTCCTCCAATACCCTCCCTTGTCCCTCCCTGTATCTATCACTTCTGACATCATCACCATTCTCTTTGAAACTCAGGCCTGTAACTTGGTGTCCTCTCTGATTCCACCCTCACTGCAGGCCACTTACAAATCTTGCAAATCTTTCTGCTAACTTTTTCACAATCCAGCATTTCTCTCAGCCAACACCTATTAAACCCTTGTCGAGATCTGCATAATTTCTCCTCTGCATACAACTCCTTCTTCCCTGGCCTTTCTACTCCAGTCCTTACAAAATGCAGTTGGCAAAATCAAGTTCCTTTCCCATTGGTCGTGCACAGCGTCACCCGTCTCTGAATTCCTTCATTGCTTCCCCAGCCTCCACTGAATCAAAATGAAGTTTCTTATTCTCACTTTGAAGGCCTTTCACAACTCTGATCCTCCCTATTTATCCATTCTGTCCTCTAACTCCTTCCATTCCACCAGAGACTCCAGTCTTGACCTCCTGCTTGTCCAAGGAGGGGTCAGCTGTGCCAGGTCAGAATCCTGTGAAACCAACCCCCCTCCACCCACTGCCCTACTCTCAGAGAGCATTAGAGGCTAAGGGGGCTCTGCCCCTCCCCTCTCCAGCCCCAGCTCCGCTATCAAAGGATATGAAAAGTTAGAAACAGATGTCTCAGAGTCCACCACCCCTCAGCCTCAACCGTCACCGCAGAGGCCGCAGCCCTTTCCTCCTCCTGACCTCTCTCCGGCACTACCGCCCTCTCTGACCTCTCCCCACCTGTGCCAGGATCACCCTTATGCCCACACGTCTCTCCCTGCAGCTTCCTTTGCCAAGCCCCAGGCACCATCGTCCATGCACAACCGAACAGCCAATCTCCAAACGAATCACCTTCTGCAAGCTCTTCCCCACATCCTCTAAGCTCAGAGGGTGACTCTTCAGGCCTTGCCAGCAGGTACCCACTTGTCATCTACTTGACATTCTACCTCCTGGGTGTCTTGCAGCCACCGGTCCAAGGTTCACCATGGCTGGCTGCAGGCTGCAGCCCCTGCAGCCCCCCTAGACAATCTTCCCAGGGCTTCCACCATTTCTGTCCCTTGAGCAATGACTGATCTCTGATAGAGCAACACTTCTATTCCTCTCTCTGCCCAGTGCCCCGCTCTTCCTCCCCCAGGGGCATTCTCAATCCCCTGTCCCTGCTAAAGACGTCCCGTGCCAAACCCTGGCTCCAGCAGCCCACATTCTAGTAGCCTTCTCTCTTTTACTCTCCAGACCACCCCGTCATGGCTGCATCCACTGTTAGCTCCTCTCCGACCCAACAGGCGCTTAAGGTCCCTGCTGAACCCTCCTTGACATTGAACTCCATATGCTTTATGGAAATATGCTTATGAATATGACATAACTGGAATATGCTTTATTCTAAATACCCCTTGTATGGTGTCATTAGAAAGCGTGTAATCTACTAAGTGTGTTCATCCTATTTGTTGGTATGTATTATTTCTATATCTGGAGTTAGGAGAATAAGATATAAGCTTGCATCACTGATATAAACATATTAAGTGGACAGGTTTCAGAGTGGTAGCCGTATTTGTCTGTGTTATAAATATAAAGGGAAGGGTAAACACCTTTAAAATCCCTCCTGGCCAGAGGAAAAACCCTTTCACCTGTACAGGGTTAAGAAGCTAGGATAACCTCACTGGCACCTGACCAAAATGACCAATAAGGAGACAAGATACTTTCAAAAGCTGGGGGGAGGGAGAAACAAAGCCTCTCTCTCTGCCTGTGTGATGCTTTTGCCGGGGACAGAACAGGAATGGAGTCTTAGAACTTAGTAAGTGATCTAGCTAGATATGCGTTAGATTCTGATTTCTTTAAATGGCTGAGAAAATAAGTTGTGCTGAATAGAATGAATATTCCTGTGTGTGTGTCTTTTTGTAACTTAAGGTTTTGCCTAGAGGGATTCTCTATGTTTGGAATCTAATTACCCTGTAAGGTATTTACCATCCTCATTTTACAGAGGTGATTCTTTTTACTTTTTCTTCTATTAAAATTCTTTTAAGAAACTGAATGCTTTTTCATTGTTCTTAAGATCCAAGGGTTTGGGTCTGTGGTCACCTATGCAAATTGGTGAGGATTTTTATCAAACCTTCCCCAGAAAGTGGGGGGTAACGTTTGGGAGGATTTTGGGGGGGGAAAGACGTTTCCAAACGGACTTTTTCCTAATAATAATACCGGTTAGACGTTTGGTGGTGGCAGCGAAAGTCCAAGGGGAAAAGGTAAAATAGTTTGTACCTTGGGGAAGTTTTAACCTAAGCTGGTAAAAGTAAGCTTAGGAGGTTTTCATGCAGGTCCCCACATCTGTACCTAGAGTTCAGAGTGGGGAAGGAACCTTGACAGTCTGTATCAGCAAAAACAACAAGGAGTACTTGTGGCACCTTAGAGACTAACAAATTTAAGTGGAGGCCATTAAGGGTGTTCCAGAAACAATCAGTTGTAAATGGCCTTAGTTACTTGAAAGCCTCCCTATATACGTGTGGGCCAGTCCATGGGGAATGGAGACTACGGGTCTTATAGTGACATGTGACCATGTCACCTGATAATGAAATCCATCTTAAAATGGTACTTTTCCATTTTGAAGGAAGGGTGGGCACCCAGACAGACAAAAGATTTCCACCTTGTGCCAAAGCTATAAATGCGGGTGGAACAGGACAAAAGGGGCAGTCAGTCATGAAAGAAACCCTGCTTGCCATCCTAGATGTCTGCTGGAACTAACAAGGACTGTACCAGGGGAAAGGATTGGGCCCAGACTTGGAAGGAGTCTTGTCTGTTAAAGGAGCTTTATGGAACATCTCGGAGGGTGAGATATTATCTGTAATCAGTTTCTTAATGTATTAGGCTTACACTTGCATATTTTTGCTTTATTTTGCTTGGTGACTTACTTTGTTCTGTCTGTTATTTGAAACCACTTAAATCCTACGTTTTATACTTAATAAAATGACTTTTGTTTCTTAATAAACTCAGAGTAAGTGATTAATACCTAGGGCACAAACAGCTGTGCATATCTCTCTATCAGTGTTATAGAGAGCAACCAATTTATTAATTTACCCTGTATAAGCTTTATACAGAGTAAAATTTGGGGTTTGGATCCCTTGGGAGCTGGCTGTCTGGGTGCTGGAGCTGTTTTTAGTTAAAGTCTGCAGCTTTGGGGGTATGGACCAGACCCTGGGTCTGTGCTGCAGCAGGCTAGCATGTCTGGCTCAACAAGGTAGGATTCTGGAATCCCAGGATGGCAGGCAAAATGGACCCAGAGGTAATTTGAGCACATCAGGTGACAGTCCTGCTGTGACGGAACCCGTCACACCCTCCCATTCCAAACCACAGCAACACCAATAGGTCGGAGAAAGGATCTGGGAAAAGGTCCAGGCAGCCCGTGTAAGTTTCTCTGTTTGATTTATATTAGACTGTTTCGGTTTTTAAAAATAAACCCATCCCTGAAGAGGGACAGATTCTGCCCCTGTCTGATGTCCTGGTTGGTGATTTGGCCCACCAGCTTCCATGTGGTGGTGATGCAGGTATCCTGCTCAGCCTGGAGAATGAAGGAGGTCGACAATAGCAGCAGCAGTTCCTGATATAAGGGGAGAAAAAGAACGGCGGATGTTATGCACCCCAGCAGCAGCAGGAGGCCGCACAACAGAAACTCAAGAAGTGGAGAGAGTCCCCGCCACTCTCATACAGTTGTGGGCAGCAACAGTGGGCAGCAAAAGGTGGCACTGTGGTAGGTCGGGGGCCTCTGCCAACACCCCAGCAACCTGAAGGCTGTCCATGTAGGAGCAATAGAGTGTGTGCCTACACTGAGGCTGGTAAACTGAGGCGTGCCTCAAACAGGCTCACCTGGCTGCAGGAAGACTGGCGAGCCAGAGAATGGAAGCTGGATGCCTAGCAGAGCACTACAACTGGAAGTGGCAGGAGTCTCATTAGACTGGGGAACCGGGATATTATGGGATGTGAGGCCTGGGCTTAGGGGTTTCTGCTTGTGGTGTTCCAGGACACTGCCAGGAGAACCTGTCCTTTTAAGAACCATGGGAACTGCGGGGCTGCTCCGTGGGACGGCCCAGGGGGCCGGGGAAACCATTCCCTGAACAGGCAGTTTGCAGCTAGAAGAATTCAATGGGGCAGAGGTGAGGCTGCTTTTCACTGAAGGTGGGAAGTCTCAGCAGCAGAGGGCACTCAGGCACCTGTCCGGTGTTGGGAGCATTTGGAGGTGCTCCGGTTGAGGCTCCTGTTATGTGTGATCGTGACTCCAAGCTAAAATTCTTGCAGATCTGGTTTGAGCCACCAAGGAGACAGCTCCTGAACTGACTTGAAACCAAACCACACGTTCGAGGCCTGTCCACATGCTCCCAGGTCAGAGACAGCAAGGGAAAGAGACTCCATCTCACTGGGGGTAACATGTGCACCCACAGGCACCCTTACAGATTTGCCCAGTGCTGCAGCTAGAGACAGGAAGGGAAAGAAACTCATCTGAGTGAGGGAGATAGAGAGACCTGCTGCTGAGAACAGAAGCTTCAGCAGATACAAACACAGGAAGGGGAAGAGAAGCTAGCACAGTGTGGATAACCACCACGCCTCAATTGTCACATCGCAGATACAGACAGGAAAGAAAGACTTGACCATGAACATACTTAACTATATTTCATCATAAACAAACTGACTTTTCCCTCTCAGGATGCCCTTTTAGCCATCCAGCCCATGAGATTATACACACATATTTCAGATAGCACAAGAACATTTCACAGTGCTATTCACACAATTCAGGGCAGTTACAATAATGAGAATGCGGCAGTATGAAGGGGGGAACAGTGGAAATGGCGAGGTGGGAAGAGGCGTTGTTAGGATATAGATATTCAGGCCTGTCTGCAAAGGCCTGTATTTTAAGAATTTAGGTGTATTCTTATCACTTGGCTAGTTGTAGAGATATAAAAGAATCAAAATCACTGTCTGCCGGTGTAAGGGCCTTCTCCTACTGTGACAATCTGAGGCCCTGTGCTTAGGCTAAGGCCTTTGGCTAAGCAGCAGAGGCAGCCATAAGCTGGGAAGCGACCGGTCACCTCCTCACATCCCAAACTAGTCACATTGAAAGAAGGTGCTATTGGGCTGTTAGGATACAATCCTGTCCTGATAGTGCCTATAGCCTCCAGAGAAAGGGAAGTGCCTAGAAGATGTAAAAGGAAACTTAGTTTGATAGCATCCTGTCTGGCAAGAACTCACTTATCAATAGCTGGGATGTGAAATCCTCACTTCTGTATTGTTTTGTCATTATAGTTCCCACTTTGCTATTGTTTGTCTGTATCATCTCTGTCTGGTTCTGAGACTATTCCTGTCTGCTGTATAATTAATTTTGCTGGGTGCAAACTAATTCAGGTGGTGGGATATAATTGGTTACATAATCATGTTACAATATGTTAGGATTGGTTAGTTAAATTTCAGGAAAATGACTGGTTAAGGTATAGCTAAGCAGAACTCAAGTTTTACTATATAGTCTGCAGTCCATCAGGAAGTGGGGGGGTGGGTGTGTGGGTGGGGGAGATGGGAACAGGGAATGGGGGTAAGGAAATTGGAATCATGTTTTGCTAAAGGGGGAAATGGGAACAGGGAATGGGGGTAAGGAAATTGGAATCATGTTTTGCTAAAGGGGGAAATGGGAACAGGGAATGGGGTAAGGAAATTGGAATCATGTTTTGCTAAAGGGGGAAATGGGAACAGGGAATGGGGTAAGGAAATTGGAATCATGTTTTGCTAAAGGGGGAAATGGGAACAGGGAATGGGGTAAGGAAATTGGAATCATGTTTGGCTAAGGGCAGGAATGGGAACAGGGACTCAGGTGTAAGGCTCTGTGGTGTCAGAGCTGGGAAGGGGGACACTAAGGAAGGAAACTGGAATCATACTTGCTGGAAGTTCACCCCAATAAACATTGAATTGTTTGCACCTGTGGACTTCGGGTATTGTTGCTCTCTGTTCATGCGAGAAGGACCAGGGAAGTAAGTTGGTGAGGGAATAAGCCCTCTAACAGGCGTGAGGAACTGGTAAACAGCTCTCTGATAACAGGTGGCAGAGGAATGCATTTTAAGATGGACTGGGAAAGCAGAGAAGTCCAGGGACATGGGCAGAGTAGTGCAGACAGCTGGGTGTCAGCAAAAAAGAGTCAGTCCCTGATGGAGGAGAACAAGGAGCAGGAGATTGGGGGTGGGGGAGGAGAATTAGCTGAGCGAAGGGATCACGTAGGAGCCTAGTGTGAGATTACGGATGTAGATGGTCAGCAACGAGGGATGGATTATGGAGACGAGCCCTGGCGCAAAAGTCTGAAAAGAACATTACTGTGTGGTGGGAGCACCCACGGCTCTCTCGGCAGATCCCACATCTCAAGCCACATGCCTGAGAAAACCCACTGCCTCCCACTAGGGCCAATCCCTGGTTCCCTTCCACAATCCTTCGGGAGGGGAATTCACCCCAGAAACAAACGCTGCACCCAGCTATAAACCGACACTTTTATCTGAGCAGAGACAAATCCTCCATCAGCCCCATGAACCAGAGGGGGCCCTGTGGGGAGTCACACAGGCCTTCCCCGCCTAGTAACAACACAATGTACTGAGTGCCCAGCATCTGAATCTGTGGATGAAAACCCTCCTCACGGATTACGAATCCAACTAGCTCCCTAGCCGTAGTTTCTTAGTCCCAAGAAAGGGACCTTCTGCCTTTTGGGGTGGTCACTAGTGCCTGATTGTGGTGTGGGCTCTGAGGGGGAAATCCCAGTCCCTGCTGGGTTGCCTGGTGTCCCTCCCCATGGTCACAGTGCTCCTCTACTGGGTCCAGGCTGCTGCTCATTCAGCCTAGCTGGGGCTGTGCCCCGGCCTGCTCCCTGAGCTGATTCCTTAGCCCCGGGTTCAGGGCTGCTTCGGGCCTGCTGCCCACAGCAGCAGACACCTCGGCCATCCCTTCCCTCCAGCCCTGCCCCACCTTGTGCCAGCCAAGTGCCCCACAAACAGTCATGTGGCTGCAAACTGGCCCATCTGGGCTCTGGTACACTGTGTTCATTAGCCCCTCCCCCTCCCATTTCCCTTCATAGATGTTTGGGGGGACCCCTTGAGGTCAGGCCCCAGTACAATTCTCCCACTTTTCTCCTGCCCTCATCAGCCCTGTGCAGCCAATCCCCTGTCCCCACTTGGGCAGGGGCTCCTGCTCTGGAGTGACATTCCTCTGCTCCAGTGAGGAGACCGTCTGGCACCAGGGAGCCAGGAGGAGGATTTTCATGCAGTCCTCTAGTCAGCTCATGCTCTGGGGCTGGCTCCTCGCTCTGCCTGGCTGGTGGGGATAGGGCTTGTCCTTTCACACTGAGGCCATTTGCACAGGCTCACAAGGGCTTTTTTTTGTTTGTTTCTCTCTAAGATTGGAGCATTTTGTGTGTGTCAAAGCAACCTACAGCAGAGGAGAGTGATACCCTCCCATTGTTCCACATAGCGATGCCACGGCCGGCACTGTATTACATTACCCTAGTTTGCAGCATTTCTCTGCTCCACTTCCTTAAGTACAATGTAAATAACCTTCAAAACATCAGCCCTTTGCAAGTGCATAATCTCCAGCTCCCCAAATCATGTAAAAGTGTAAGACGACTTTCCACACAACGGCATATCTGTTATGTACATCCAGCCTGCAGGAAATGTCTATGGCCCAGATGCTCCAAGGTATTTAGGCTCCTAACTTCCATGGATTTCAGCCGACGTTAGGAGCCTGAATATGTTGGAGGATCTGGGCCTAGTTGCCTATGTTGTTTGGAGTGTGTCTCTTTTAGAGCCTGCCCTCTCTGTGTCCTTCCTGGGTACCTCCTTCTAGCTTTGCGAGTGCACAGCCAATTCCTTTGGGGCAGCGATTGGCTAGGCAGGTGTCTCAAGTCCTGGGGTGGCTGAGAACATCAGCGCGTAGCTAGTGCACAGCTCCTTGATCTGCTGTTGCTGCATATGCCCAAGGGTCATGGAGAGGTTCACCTCTTCCACACCACCAGCACTTTTCCCTTCGTAGTAGACACCTTCAGGCCACTCAGCGTCCTCTCCTCCCTGGGCTGTTAACTGACAAACCTTTAATTCCCTGGAATAAAAGGGCTGTAGAGAATTAATATGGTACACCTTAGGCTTTCAGTTGGAGGTGGGGAATGCTATGAGATAATTAACAGCTCCCAGGCACTCCTGGACCATGAATGGCCCCTCCCACGATGCTTCCATTTTATGGGCCTGGAGCGCCTTTAAGACCATGACCTGGTCCCCTACTTTGAAGGAACGCTCTCTGGCATGTTTATCATACCAGGCTTTTTGCTCTTTTTGAGCATCCTGTAAGTTTTCTTTAGCAAGGGCTAAAGAGGTTCGGAGGGTGTTTTGTAGGTTGGTTACAAAGTCCAGAATGTTAGTTCCTGGAGAAGGTGTAAATCCCTCCCATTGCTGCTTCACCAACTGTAATGGCCCCTTAACCTCACGGCCATATACAAGTTCAAATGGTGAAAACCCTAAACTGGGATGTGGTACAGCTCTGTAGGCAAAGAGCAACTGCTGCAACACTAGGTCCCAATCATTTGGAGTGCTCATTTACGAATTTACATATCATGGCCCCCAAAGTTCCATTAAACTTCTCCACCATGCCATTTGTTTGATGGTGGTAAGAAGTGGCAACCAAGTGATTTACCCCATGAGCTTCCCAGAGGTTTTCCATAGTTCCTGCCAGGAAATTAGTCCGTGCATCTGTGAGGCTGTCAGAGGGCCAACCTACCCTGACAAAAATGTCTGCTAGTGCCCAGCACACACTTTTAGCCCTGGGGTTGCTAAGAGCTACTGCTTCCGGCCATCGGGTGGCAAAATCCATGAAAGTCAGTATGTACTGCTTTCCTCTGGGTGTCTTTTTCGGAAAAGGACCCAGAATATCCACAGCTACTCGCTGAAATGGAACTTCAATGATGGGGAGTGGCCGGAGAGGGGCTTTGACCTGGTCTTGGGATTTTCCCACTCTTTGGCATACTTCACAAGACTGGACATAGGTAGAAACATCCTTGCCCATTCCCTCCCAGTGGAATGACCCCCCAAAACGGTCTTTGGTCCTGTTCACCCCAGCATGGCCACTAGGATGATTGTGGGCTAAGCTCAAGAGCTTGGCCTGGTATTTAGTTGGAATTACCAACTGTCTCTGAGGATGCCAGTCTTCCTGGTGTCCACCAAAAAGAGTTTCCTTGTGTAAAAGTCCTCTTTCTACAACAAACCTGGATTGATTAGAAGAGCTGAGAGGCGGTGGGTTGCTCCGGCCGCCGTCCAAACTCTCTGGAGGCTTTCATCTGCTTCCTGTTCGATCTGGAACTGTTCCCTTGATGCTGGAGACATCAGTTCCTCATTGGATTGTGGACCTATGCTTGGTCCCTCTGGAAGTGATCATAGAATCATAGAATATAAGGGTTGGAAGGGACCCCAGAAGGTCATCTAGTCTAACCCCCTGCTCGAAGCAGGACCAATTCCCAGTTAAATCATCCCAGCCAGGGCTTTGTCAAGCCTGACCTTAAAAACCTCTAAGGAAGGAGATTCTACCACCTCCCTAGGTAACGCATTCCAGTGTTTCACCACCCTCTTAGTGAAAAAGTTTTTCCTAATATCCAATCTAAACCTCCCCCACTGCAGCTTGAGACCATTACTCCTCGTCCTGTCATCTGCTACCATTGAGAAGAGTCTAGAGCCATCCTCTTAGAATCATAGAATCATAGAATATAAGGGTTGGAAGGGACCCCAGAAGGTCATCTAGTCCAACCCCCTGCTCAAAGCAGGACCAATTCCCAGTTAAATCATCCCAGCCAGGGCTTTGTCAAGCCTGACCTTAAAAACCTCTAAGGAAGGAGATTCTACCACCTCCCTAGGTAACGCATTCCAGTGTTTCACCACCCTCTTAGTGAAAAAGTTTTTCTTAATATCCAATCTAAACCTCCCCCACTGTAGCTTGAGACCATTACTCCTCGTTCTGTCATCTGCTACCATTGAGAACAGTCTAGAGCCATCCTCTTTGGAACCCCCTTTCAGGTAGTTGAAAGCAGCTATCAAATCCCCCCTCATTCTTCTCTTCTGCAGGCTAAACAATCTCAGTTCCCTCAGCCTCTCCTCATAAGTCATGTGTTCCAGACCCCTAATCATTTTTGTTGCCCTTCGCTGGACTCTCTCCAATTTATCCACATCCTTCTTGAAGTGTGGGGCCCAAAACTGGACACAGTACTCCAGATGAGGCCTCACCAATGTCGAATAGAGGGGAACGATCACGTCCCTCGATCTGCTCGCTATGCCCCTACTTATACATCCCAAAATGCCATTGGCCTTCTTGGCAACAAGGGCACACTGCTGACTCATATCCAGCTTCTCGTCCACTGTCACCCCTAGGTCCTTTTCCGCAGAACTGCTGCCTAGCCATTCGGTCCCTAGTCTGTAGCTGTGCATTGGATTCTTCCGTCCTAAGTGCAGGACCCTGCACTTATCCTTATTGAACCTCATCAGATTTCTTTTGGCCCAATCCTCCAATTTGTCTAGGTCCTTCTGTATCCTATCCCTCCCCTCCAGCGTATCTACCACTCCTCCCAGTTTAGTATCATCCGCAAATTTGCTGAGAGTGCAATCCACACCATCCTCCAGATCATTTATGAAGATATTGAACAAAACCGGCCCCAGGACCGACCCTTGGGGCACTCCACTTGATACCGGCTGCCAACTAGACATGGAGCCATTGATCACTACCCGTTGAGCCCGACAATCTAGCCAGCTTTCTACCCACCTTATAGTGCATTCTTCCAGCCCATACTTCCTTAACTTGCTGACAAGAATACTGTGGGAGACCGTGTCAAAAGCTTTGCTAAAGTCAAGATACAATACATCCACTGCTTTCCCTTCATCCACAGAACCAGTAATCTCATCATAAAAGGCGATTAGATTAGTCAGGCATGACCTTCCCTTGGTGAATCCATGCTGGCTGTTCCTGATCACTTTCCTCTCATGCAAGTGCTTCAGGATTGATTCTTTGAGGACCTGCTCCATGATTTTTCCAGGGACTGAGGTGAGGCTGACTGGCCTATAGTTCCCAGGATCCTCCTTCTTCCCTTTTTTAAAGATTGGCACTACATTAGCCTTTTTCCAGTCATCCGGGACTTCCCCCGTTCGCCACAAGTTTTCAAAGATAATGGCCAATGGCTCTGCAACCACAGCCGCCAATTCCTTCAGCACTCTCGGATGCAACTCGTCCGGCCCCATGGACTTGTGCACGTCCAGCTTTTCTAAATAGTCCCTAACCACCTCTATCTCCACAGAGGGCTGGCCATCTCTTCCCCATTTTGCGATGCCCAGCGCAGCAGTCTGGGAGCTGACCTTGTTAGTGAAAACAGAGGCAAAAAAAGCATTGAGTACATTAGCTTTTTCCACATCCTCTGTCACTAGGTTGCCTCCCTCATTCAGTAAGGGGCCCACACTTTCCTTGGCTTTCTTCTTGTTGCCAACATACCTGAAGAAACCCTTCTTGTTACTCTTGACATCTCTGGCTAGCTGCAGCTCTAGGTGCGATTTGGCCCTCCTGATATCATTCCTACATGCCCGAGCAATATTTTTATACTCTTCCCTGGTCATATGTCCAACCTTCCACTTCTTGTAAGCCTCTTTTTTATGTTTAAGATCCGCTAGGATTTCACCATTAAGCCAAGCTGGTCGCCTGCCATATTTACTATTCTTTCGACTCATCGGGATGGTTTGTCCCTGTAACCTCAACAGGGATTCCTTGAAATACAGCCAGCTCTCCTGGACTCCTTTCCCCTTCAAGTTAGTCCCCCAGGGGATCCTGGCCATCCGTTCCCTGAGGGAGTCGAAGTCTGCTTTCCTGAAGTCCAGGGTCCGTATCCTGCTGCTTACCTTTCTTCCCTGCGTCAGGATCCTGAACTCAACCAACTCATGGTCACTGTCTCCCAGATTCCCATCCACTTTTGCTTCCCCCACTAATTCTACCCGGTTTGTGAGCAGCAGGTCAAGAAAAGCGCCCCCCCTAGTTGGCTCCTCTAGCACTTGCGCCAGGAAATTGTCCCCTACGCTTTCCAAAAACTTCCTGGATTGTCTATGCACCGCTGTATTGCTCTCCCAGCAGATATCAGGAAAATTAAAGTCACCCATGAGAATCAGGGCATGCGATCTAGTAGCTTCCGTGAGCTGCCGGAAGAAAGCCTCATCTACCTCATCCCCCTGGTCCGGTGGTCTATAGCAGACTCCCACCACTACATCACTCTTGTTGCACACACTTCTAAACTTAATCCAGAGACACTCAGGTTTTTCTGCAGTTTCGTACCGGAGCTCTGAGCAGTCATACTGCTCCCTTACATACAGTGCTACTCCCCCACCTTTTCTGCCCTGCCTGTCCTTCCTGAACAGTTTATAACCATCCATGACAGTACTCCTGTCATGTGAGTTATCCCACCAAGTCTCTGTTATTCCGATCACGTCATGATACTAAACTGGGAGGAGTGGTAGATACGCTGGAGGGGAGGGATAGGATACAGAAGGACCTAGACCAATTGGAAGATTGGGCCAAAAGGAATCTGATGAGGTTCAATAAGGATAAGTGCAGGGTCCTGCACTTAGGACGGAAGAACCCAATGCACAGCTACAGACTAGGGACCGAATGGCTAGGCAGCAGTTCTGCAGAAAAGGACCTAGGGGTGACAGTGGACGAGAAGCTGGATATGAGTCAGCAGTGTGCCCTTGTTGCCAAGAAGGCCAATGGCATTTTGGGATGTATAAGTAGGGGCATAGCGAGCAGATCGAGGGACGTGATCGTTCCCCTCTATTCGACATTGGTGAGGCCTCATCTGGAGTACTGTGTCCAGTTTTGGGCCCCACACTTCAAGAAGGATGTGGATAAATTGGAGAGAGTCCAGCGAAGGGCAACAAAAATGATTAGGGGACTGGAACACAGGAGTTATGAGGAGAGGCTG
The DNA here is from genome assembly GCF_965140285.1 of Lepidochelys kempii. Taxonomy (NCBI): domain Eukaryota; kingdom Metazoa; phylum Chordata; order Testudines; family Cheloniidae; genus Lepidochelys; species Lepidochelys kempii. Next base: position 269,081,478 of record NC_136381.1, on the reverse strand, counting down.
AGGGAGCTGGGATTGTTTAGCCTGCAGAAGAGAAGAATGAGGGGGGATTTGATAGCTGCTTTCAACTACCTGAAAGGGGGTTCCAAAGAGGATGGCTCTAGACTGTTCTCAATGGTAGCAGATGACAGAACGAGGAGTAATGGTCTCAAGTTGCAGTGGGGGAAGTTTAGATTGGATATTAGGAAAAACTTTTTCACTAAGAGGGTGGTGAAACACTGGAATGCGTTACCTAGGGAGGTGGTAGAATCTCCTTCCTTAGAGGTTTTTAAGGTCAGGCTTGACAAAGCCCTGGCTGGGATGATTTAACTGGGAATTGGTCCTGCTTTGAGCAGGGGGTTGGACTAGATGACCTTCTGGGGTCCCTTCCAACCCTGATATTCTATGATTCTATGATTCTATGATAGTTCCTTGACATCACCAGGACCTCCAGTAGAGGTCTGCAACAATGGGTCTGGTGCTGGTTGTTCGGCTGGTTCCGGTTCTGGGACTGGTTCCGTCTGGGTCTCTGGGACTGGATCCACTACTGCTGTTGCAGACATTGATGTAGAGGATGGGGCTGTTTCCGTTGACTGTGAACCGCTCTCCGCTGGTGCACTATGTTGGGGTTCAGGCTCCGGCTGAGCCTGTTGTGTAGGGTTATGGGCTGCTGCAGGTTCAGGTTCGGTGGGGCCCTCTGGTGTTGAGGTTGCAAGTACTGGATTCAGTGCTGGCAATGGGTCTGGTGCTGGTTGTTCGGCTGGTTCCGGTTCTGGGACTGGTTCCGTCTGGGTCTCTGGGACTGGATCCACTACTGCTGTTGCAGACATTGGCATGGGGTCCGGGTCCATCACCTCTGACCGGGTTCTGATAGAAGTTTCCGGGGCTTGTTTAGCCTGGCTGCGGGTGACCATTCCCACCCTCTTGGCCCGCTTCACATGATTGGCCAAGTCTTCCCCCAACAGCATGAGGATGGGATAATCATCATAGACTGCAAAAGTCCACGTTCCTGACCAGCCCTGGTACTGGACAGGCAACTTGGCTGTAGGCAAATTGAAAGAGTTGGACTTGAAGGGTTGAATCGTCACTTGGATCTCTGGGTTGATTAAATTGGGGTCCACTAAGGAAGCATGGATAGCTGACACTTGTGCTCCGGTGTCCCTCCACGCAGTGACCTTCTTCCCGCCCACACTCACAGTTTCCCTCCGCTCCAAGGGTATCTGGGAGGTATCTGGGCCTGCGGACCTCTGGTGTGATTCTGGTGCAATGAACTGTAATCTGTTGGGGTTCTTGGGGCAGTTGGCCTTTACATGCCCCAGCTCGTTACATTTAAAACATCGTCCAGCTGACGGGTCACTGGAGCAAGGTGGGTTGCTGGAGAACGGGGTGGTGGGACGATAAGGGGTCTAGAGGGTTCTTTGGGAGGTAGGTGGGGCCTTGGGCGGCCCCTGGTAATAGGGTGTGGTCTGGGGTTGTCCCTTCTGGTCTCCGCTCCCACTGCGACCAGTTTTCTTCTTCTCTGCCACCTCCACCCATCTGGCTCCAATCTCTCCTGCCTCAATTACAGTTTTGGGCTTCCCATCTAGGATGTATCTTTCCATTTCCTCAGGAACACCCTCTAAGAACTGTTCCATTTGCATTAGGAAGGGCAAATTTACTGGAGATTCAACACTTGCTCCTGATATCCAGGCATTCCAATGTTTCACAATGTGGTAGGCATGTCGGGTAAATGACACGTCTGGTTTCCACCTTAGGGCTCTGAACCTCTGACAAGAATGCTTGGGTGTTATCCCCATTCTGACTCTCGCCTTGGATTTAAACAGTTCATACTTGTTCATGTGTTCTTTAGACATTTCAGCCGCCACCTCAGCTAAGGGTCCACTGAGCTGCGGCCTCAGCTCTACCATGTATTGGTCGGTAGAGATGCTGTACCCAAGGCAGGCCCTTTCGAAGTTTTCTAAGAAGGCCTCGGTATCATCGCGTGCCTTGTAGGTGGGGAACTTTCTGGGATGGGAAGTGGTACCTGGAGAAGGATTGCTAGCGTTTGTTGGTATATTCTGCTGAGCCTTTATCTTCTCCATCTCCAGTGCATGCTTCCTCTCTTTTTCCTTCTCCTCCTCCACATGCTTCCTTGCCTCCATTTCCCTCCTGTGGGCAGCCTCTAGTACATCCTTCTCCATCCGCATGAGTTCTGTCTGTCTTTCATGTTCCTTTTGTTTTTCAGCAGCCTCAAATCTGGCTAATTCCAGCTTTTGTTGAGCCGTGGAATCTGTCATCCTAACTTCTCTGTTTTTAACTAACTTTACACCCGAGGTTTAGAAATAAAACAAACAAAACTTGGCTTGTAAAATTTTGCTGTGCTGGAATAGGATTCCTATTCTCTGATAGTGATTGTCAGCCTACAGAAAAAGACAATTCCCTTTGTCTCTGCTCTGGCCCCAAATCAAAGCAAAAGGCCTTTAACTACTTGGAAACCTGCTTTCCAGCAGCCCAAAGGAAAAAAATTTCCTTTTCAAATCTGTGCTTCTTGTAAAAAAAAAAATCAAAATCCTAAAAAAAAAAAAAAACAAACCCTACCACTTTTGCCACCAGGCAAATGGGTAGAACACCCCCCTATTTACTTTTAGGGGGAAAAAACCTCAGCTTTGTGAAGACTGTAAATTTCCCTGCAGGAGGTTAACTACTCTGCCTCCAGGCAAAGAAAACCTGCAGTTCACAAAGATAATCCCCTTTTGTATCTGCTCTGGCCCCAAAGCAGAGAAAAAACTAGCTGCTTTCAGTTGGACCTCTTTTCCAGCAGCCTCAAAGGAAAAAAAATATTTCCTTTTTAAAATCTGTTTTTCTGGTTCAAAAAATCTCAAATTGATCTCAAAAGGATTTCAGGTTAATCCCACCACTCTGCCACCATGTCAAGGTTCCTTCCCCACTCTGAACTCTAGGGTACAGATGTGGGGACCTGCATGAAAACCTCCTCAGCTTACTTTTACCAGCTTAGGTTAAAACTTCCCCAAGGTACAAACTATTTTACCCTTGGACTTCCACTGCCACCACCAAACTTTATCTGGGTTCCTGAAAAAACGTAGTTTGGAAACGTCTTTCCCCCCAAAATCCTCCCAACCCTTGCACCCCACTTCCTGGGGAAGGTTTGGTAAAAATCCTCACCAATTTGCATAAGTGACCACAGACCCAAACCCTTGGATCTTAAAACAATGAAAAAGCGTTCAGTTTTCTTACAAAAGACTTTTAATAGAAGTAAAAAGGAATCACCTCTGTAAAATCAGGATGGTAGATACCTTACAGGGTAATTAGATTCAAAACATAGAGAATCCCTCTAGGCAAAACCTTAAGTTACAAAAAAGACACACAGACAGGAATATTCATTCTATTCAGCACAGCTATTTTCTCAGCCATTTAAAGAAATCATAATCTAACACATACCTAGCTAGATTACTTACTAAATTCTAAGACTCCATTCCTGTTCTGTCTCCAGCAAAAGCATCACACAGACGGACACAGACCCTTTGTTTTTCTCCCTCCTCCCAGCTTTTGAAAGTATCTTGTCTCCTCATTGGTCATTTTTGTCAGGTGCCAGCGAGGTTACCTTTAGCTTCTGAACCCTTTACAGGTGAGAGGATTTTTCCTCTGGCGAGGAGGGATTTTAAAGGGGTTTACCCCCCTTTATATTTATGACAGGGTGGATCACGAGTATCTCCTGAACGCTCTGTAAGCATTTGGCTTCAGACCCCAGTTTGTGGGTTTTCTCCGGGCGCTGTACGCCTCCGCAGAGTGTCTGGTCAGGCTCAACTGGACCCTGACCGAACCGGTCAGCTTCAGGCAAGAAGTACGGCAGGGGTGCCCCCTCTTGGGCTACCTGTACGCTCTAGCAATCGAGCCCGTCCTCTGTCTCCTCCGAAGGAGGTTGACAGGGTTGGTGCTGCAGGAGCCGGAGCTGCGGCTCTTCCTGTCGGTGTACGCTGATGACGTGCTCCTCGTGGTCCAGGACCCGGGCAACTTGGCGCGGGTGGAGGCTTGCCAGGCCATCTATTTGGCAGCCTCCTCCGCTCGGGTCAACTGGGTCAAGAGCTCTGGCCTGGTGGTAGAAGACAGCTGCCAGGCGAGCTCCCTCCCACCCGCGCTTCAGGCCATCCGGTGGAGTGCAGGCCCACTGCTCTATCTCGGTGTTTACCTTTCTGCCACGCATCCCTCTCTGCTGGAGAACTGGCAAAATTTAGAGGGCGGGGTGATAGAGCGGCTCCGGAAATGGACAGGACTACTCCGGTGCCTCTCCCTTCAAGGGAGAGCGCAGGTGCTTAATCAACTAGTCCTGTCCATGTTCTGGTACTGGTTCAACACCCTGGTCCCAGCCCCGGGCTTCCTGGCCACCCTCTGGACATCGATTCTGGAGTTCTTCTGGTCAGGACTGCACTGGGTCCCTGCAGGGGCTCTCCATCTACCCCTGGCTTGAGGAGGGAGGGCAGGGCCTGAAATGTCTGCACACTCAGGTCCATGTCTTCTGCCTCCAGGCCCTGCAGAGGCTCCTTTACGGTGCAGGTAGTCCGGCGTGGAGCATTCTGGCGCATGCCTTCCTGCGCCATTTCTGAGGGCTCCGATACGACCGGCAGCTCCTTTATCTCCATCCGAGAGGTCTTCCGTAAGATCTCTCTGGGCTGCCGGTCTTCTACCAGGACCTCCTCCAGACCTTGAAACTGTTTTCAATGACCAGGTCTGCGGCAGACACCGTGGGAGCGGATCTCCTTGCGGAGCTCCTGCTATACAACCCCCAGCTTCGCGTGCAGGTGGCAGAGTCCCCCTCGGTGCGCCAGAGGTTGGTCCTGGCAGAAGTCACAAGAGTCGGAGACCCCCTGGACTATGACCGGGGAGACTGGCTGGATCCCCTGACACTCGCTCGGTGCATGGGGCTCTCCAGACCTCGTACTCCCCGGCGAGTACTTCAGGAGGTGAAGACCACTTTGCTGCCCACTGCTTGGGTTTATCTCGACCGGGTGCTGCACGAGGGCGTGCCCCTCCCACCCTCTACGCCAGGCCCACCGGACCTTTTAATTGGGCTCCTGGCCCGTGGACCCAACCGACCCCCTCACCCCTTCACTGTGAACCGGCTGCACGAGCTGCAGCCAGTCTGCTTCCAAATCGCGCCAAGCAAACATCTATACACGCTCGTGCTCCACACCCTTCACGCCCTCATCCTCGTGTCCCACCCCGATACAAAATGGTGGGACCTCCTGCCACCTTTGGAGGGTGAGGAGCCCTGGTGGGCCAGCCTATACTCCACCTTGGTCCCGAGGCCCGCCGGGGATATCAGTTGGCGGCTCCTTCACGGAGCCGTGAGCACGGGCGTGTTCTTGGCGCGGTTCACCTCCATCCCAGACACCTGCCCCTTCTGCGGCGTGAGGGAAACCCTGGCACACATATATCTGGAGTGTGCCAGGCTGCAGCCCCTATTCCGGATCCTCACAAATATTTTACTATGTTTTTGGTTGCACTTCTCTCCTCACCTTCTTATTTACGCACTCGCTATCCGTGGCTCCACAAAGTCACAGGATCTCCTGGTCAACCTCCTCCTGGCCTTAGTTAAAATGGCCATCTATAAAACCAGAGTGAGGAGGTTGGCCGATAGAGTCTCCTGTGAGTGTGGGGCCTATTTCCGATTTCCGATCCTCGGACCATTCACGTATCAGGGCAGAATTCCTCTGGGCGGCGTCCACTGACTCCCTTGATGCCTTTGAGGAGCAGTGGGCGATGTCCGAGGTTCTCTGCTCGGTGTCCCCATCCAGTACCCTTTGTTTGACCCTTTGACCACACTCCTCTTCCTGTTTATTTCATTAGTTGTCACCCGGATTTACTTGGTATCCAGGTCCTGTGGATCCCCCTCTTAGGCTGGGGGGGATCCTTTAGCAGTGGACGGGCTTCACCCGCCCACTTCCCGGATCCCAGTAGGGCTACTGCTGCTCCAGCTGCTCTCCTGGCTGGGCCAGACACCACCCCCTCCTTCTCCGCTACCTGGTTGCTGGCTGGCTGCTGGACACCCCACGCTCAGGTTCTGCTACTGCTCCAGCTGCAGCCCCTTGGAGGGGGCCTGCTGGCCCGCTCCCCAGAAGGGGGGAGTGAGGGACCCCAGCCCCAGCCGTTGCTGCTGTAGACACCACCACCATCACCTGAGTGGGGTCCTTTCTGCCTGCCTGGACCACCACCTGGAGTTCCTGGAGCTGCTGCTGCAGAGTTTACTGTCTGGAGCTGCTGAAGCCCCGAGGAGGAGAAGAAGAGGACCATCTACCAGTGGGGGAGCACCTAGAGACTTTGCAGACCACCGTGGAGGGGGCCTTAAGACTGAGTAACTTTCAAACTGTGCTCTTGTGGTGGGGGTCTTGAGTGTGTTTGCAAGGACACAGGGGGTGTGGCGTGGAGCTGCCCCCCGATCCATCTGTGTCCCCCCCAACCCCCACCACTACCACCACCGCTGGCCCCCTACCACTCCCACTGGCTGTTTACCATCTGCCTCAGCTCCTGCCTCTGGACTCAGCTGCTTGCTTGGCTTGCCACGCCGATTCCACCCTTTGGGCCAGAAGCAGCAGCCAGTCAAACTGACTCTGTGCAAGCGCACGTGGGCGCAATGACCCCCCCTCCCCGGACTGCCCACCCCACAGCTTTGCCCTTTGCTACCTGCCCCATTTGCCCCTTGCAGCCTTTGCCCCTCCCTTTTGCCCCAGCCCCCTTACTAGCTTCAGTGTATTTGCCTGCCCCGCCCGTTTTCCCTCTGCAGCCTGTTTATTTGCCCTGCCCCAGCCTCTGAAGCTAGCCCCTTGCTTTCCCTGCCCTAACTCCAGCCCGTTTAGCCCCTTGCTCCGTGAGCCCATGCCCCCTCCCATGCGCTTGTGCCCCTCCCCATTTTAGTTTAAACCCTCTTCACTGCACCCCCAATGCTGTTGTATCCCCCCCTCCCCTAGTGCAGCTAGAGGAGCCGGAATCCCACCCCGTGTCGGCAACTGACCCCAACCCCTGTTTTGTCCCCCCGTCCAGCCCACCCCTTTTGGCACCCTCCTCCCCTGCCTGCAGCCTAGCGGGGAGGAGTGGTCGACCTGCTTCCCCTTTCCCCTCCTCTTTCTGGTGTCTTCCCTTCCCTCCCTGCTCACGATGGCGGGGGACGAGACGGGTGGGACCCCTCCAGCAGCCCCAGCTGCCCCTCCCCCGCCTACCCCTCCGTCACCCCCCCAAGCCTCTACCTCCGCTGCCACTGCTGAACCACCTGCCACTGCACCCGCGGTGACCTCCGCTGCTGCCACGTCCCTCGCCCCCTCAGATTATGGGGGAGCCCCCCAGCTGGTAGGAAGGGCCAGGTTAAAAAGAAGGGGAAGGGCCCCGCTAAAAAGACCAGGCCCTCCATGGCAGGGGCTGCCCCCGCTGCCGGGGCCCCACCGTTGGCCGTGGCGTCCCTCCCCGCTGTTCCCTCCACCAGCTCTGCGGGTCTCCCTCCCCTGGCCCCCAGGGCCTACGCCCAGGTGGTGGCAGCCCCCCCGCCTGCCGCTACGGCATCTCTCCCGCCCACCACCTCCGCGACCATCTATAGCGGCCGGGGCCCCTTCCCCACCATGACCAGGAAGCACAGCTGGGGGGGATTCCAATAAGATTACTCTCCTATAGCCATCTGGCCTGACCCTGTCACAAAACACAGGAAGGGTAAGAGAAATTCCTCTGAGTGTGGGAGACAGAGAGACCTGCAGCTACTGCTGGGAACAAAAACTCAGCAGGGTGTTGCTGGTGACCACAGTTATTCAGAGATGTTTCCAGGAACACATAACAGATACAAACACAGGAAGGGGAAGAGAAGCTAGCACAGTGTGGGAAACCACCACGCCTCAGTTGTCACGTTGTATATACAGACAGGAAAGAAAGACTTGACCAATAACATACTTAACTATATTTCATCATAAACAAACTGACTTTTCCCTCTCAGCCTGCCCTTTTAGCCATCCAGCACATGAGATTATACAGACACCTTTCAGATAGCACAAGAACATTTCACAGTGCTATTCACACAATTCAGGGCAGTTACGATAATGGGAATGGGCAGTATGAAGGGGGAACAGTGGAACAGGCGAGGTGGGAAGGGGCGTGAGGAACTGGTAAACAGCTCTCTGATAACAAGAGGCAGAGGAATGCATTTTAAGATGGACTGGGAAAGCAGAGAAGTCCAGGGACATGGGCAGAGTAGTGCAGACAGCTGGGTTTCAGCAAAAAAGAGTCAATCCCTGACAGAGGAGAACAAGGAGCAGGGTACGGGGGTGGGGGAGGAGAATCAGCAGAGCAGAGGGATCATGTAGGGGCCTAGTGTGAGATTACAGATGTAGATGGTCAGCAACGAGGGACGGATTATGGAGATGAGCCCTGGCACAAAACTTTGTAAAGAACAATACTGGGTAGTGGGAGCACCCCAGGCTCACTCGGCAGATCCCACATCTCAAGCCACATGCCTGAGAAAACCCACTGCCTCCCACTAGGCCCAGTCCCCGGTTCCCTTCCACAATCTTTTGGAGGGGAATTCACCCAGAAACAAACGCTGCACCCAGCTATAAACCAACACTTTTATCTGGGGAGAGACAAACCCTCCATCAGTCCCATGGACCAGAGGGGGCCCTGTGGTGAGTCACACAGGCCTTCCCCGCCTAATAACAACACAATGTACTGAGTGCCCAGCATCTGAATGTGTGGATGAAAACCCTCTACCCGGATTATGAATCCAAACAGCTCCCTAGCCCTAGTTTCTTAGTTCCTGTCAGGGTTCCCTCCTCACTCTGAACTCTAGGGTACAGATGTGGGGACCCGCATGACAGACCCTTATTTTTATTTTTACCAGCTTAGGTTAAAACTTCCCCAAGGCACAAATCCTTCCTTGTCCTTGGGCAGTATGCTGCCACCACCAAGTGAGTTAGACCAAGATTCAGGAAAAAGGACCACTTGGAGTTCCTGTTTTACCAAAATATCCCCCCAAGTCCCTTCACCCCCTTTCCTGAGGAGGCTTGAGAATCATATACCAACCAAATCCCTGGGTTTTTAGGACACTGAAAACCAATCAGCTTCTTAAAAAAAAGAACTTTATTATAAAGAAAAAAGTAAAAGAAGCACCTCTGTAAAATCAGGGATGGAAGGTAATGTTACAGGGGAGTCAGACTCAAAACATAGAGGATTCCCCTCTAGTCAGAACTTTAAAGTTACAAAAAACAGGGATAAACCTCCCTCTTAGTACAGGGAAAATTCACAAGCTAAAACAAAAGATAAGCTAATGCATTTCCTTCCTATTACTTATAATTTCAGTCATCTTAGATGCTTAGTTCAGCTATGGCTTTGGGAGATGTATTTTCCCTGCCCTGGTTCCTTGCTGACCCGGAGAGAACAAAGGAACACCAAAAAACAAAAACAAAAAAACCCACCTTCCCCCACAGATTTGAAAGTATCTTCTCCCCTTATTGGTCCTTTTGGTCAGGTGCCAACCAGGTTATCTGAGCTTCTTAACCCTTCACAGCTGAAGGAGGGATTTTATGCTACCCTTAGCTGAATGTTTATGACCTTCTGCCCATTGTGGTGGTCACCAGTGCCTGATTGTGATGCAGGCTCTGAGGGGGAAATCCCAGTCCCTGCTGGGTTGCCTGGTGTCCCTCCCCATGGTCACAGTCCTCCTCTACTGGGTCCAAGCTGCTGTTCATTCAGCCTAGCTGGGGCTGTGCCCTGGCCTGCTCCCTGAGCTGATCCCTTGGCCCCGGGTTCAGGGCTGCTTCGAGCCTGCTGCCCACAGCAGCAGACACCTCGGCCATCCCTTCCCTCCAGCCCTGCCCCACCTGGTGCCAGCCGACTGCCCCACAACTAGTCATGTGGCTGCAAACCGGCCCAGCGAGAGAACTTCTGCACTCTGGTACATTGTGTTCATTAGCCCCTCCCTGTCCCATTTCACTTTACACAGACATTACAGATGTTTGGGGGACCCCCTTGAGGTCAGGCCCCAGTGCAATTGTCCCACTTTTTTCCCGCCCTCATCAGCCCTGTGCAGCCAATCCCCTGTCCCCACTTGGGCAGGGGCTCCTGCTCTGGAGTGGCATTCCTCTGCTCCAGTGAGGAGACAATCTGGCACCAGGGAGCCAGGAGTGGGATTTTCATGCAATCCTCTAGTCAGCTCATGCTCTTCTAGGGCTGGCTCCTCGCTCTGCCTGGCCCCTAATCAATCAGGACTGGTGGGGATAGGGCTGGTCCTTTCACACTGAGGTCATTTGCATGGGCTCACAAGTCCTTTTTTTTTTGGTTTCTCTCTGAGATTGGAGCATTTTCTGTGTGTCAAAGCAACCTACAGCAGAGAAGAGTGATACCCTCTCATTGTTCCACATAGCGATGCCATGGCCGGCACTGTATTACATAACCCTAGTTTTCAGCATTTCTCTGCTCCAGTTCGTTAAGTACAATGTAAATAACCTTCAAAACATCAGCACTTTGCAACTGCATAATCTCCAGCTCCCCAAATCATGTAAATGTATAAAATGACTTACCACACAAAAGCAAATCTGTTACGTACATTCCAGCCTGTAGGACACATCTATGGCCCAGATAATCCAAGGTATTTAGGCTCCTAACTTCCTCTGAAATCCATGAAAGTTAGGAGCCTGAATATGTTGGAGGATCTGGGCTTAGTTGCCTATGTTGTTTGGAATGTGTGTCTCTTTTAGAGCCTGCCCCCTCTGTGTCCTTCCTGTGTGCCTCTTTCTAGCTTTGCGAGTGCACAGCCAATTCCTTTGGGGCAGCTATGTGCTAGGCAAATGTCTCAAGATGCAGAAAAGAGGAGAAGTCAGGAAGTCAGAGAAGAGAAATGGGAGATCTTCAGCAGGAAGCAGGAACATAAGAACATAAGCATGGCCATACAAGGTCAGACTAATGGTCTATCTAGCCCAGTATCCTGTCTTCTGACAGTGGCCAGTGCCACGTGCCCCAGAGGGAATGAACAGAACAGGCAATAATCAAGTGATCCACCCCTGTCGTCCAGTCCCAGCTTCTGGTGAACACAGGCTAGGGACACTTCAGAGCATGGTTTTGCATCCCTGCCCATCCTGGCTAATAGTCACCTCTCCTCCATGAACTTATCCAGTTATAGTCTTGGCCTTCACCACATCCTGTAGCAAAGAGTTCCACAGGTTGACTGTGCGCTGTGTGAAGAAATATTTCCTTTTCTTTGTTTTAAACCTGCTGCCTACTAATTTTATTTGGTGACCGCTAATTCTTGTGTTATGAGAAGAAGTAAATACCACTTTCTTATTTAAACTTTTAATGAAAGGAAAGAAGTCACTCAACATTAGTTAGGAAAAATTCTGCAAGCAGGATTCACAAACATAAAACTGTGAGCAGGACACCCACTCCAGGATGCATGGGGCAGAGTCTTCTTTCTGTCTCATATTCTTAAATTCTACAACCCAAAGTTCCTTTACTGTGCTCCTCTTCTCCCAGACCGTACCCCACTCACACTGGTTGTCCTGGGTCAGTGAGGACCCAGGCTTCAGAAGTGCATCTGTGTGAGTTCACCTCCCACCTGGGGAAGAAGGCACCTGGCTTGTTCTGCCATCTGAGCACTTGCTCTGGCTGCTAGCTTGGCCGGCCGCTATTCCTGACTGCCTGGCCAGCTGCTGTTCTGCACTGCCTGCCACCAGCCACTCCCACCCGCTGACCGCCTACCGCTCCCGCCGGATCCCGCTCGCCGGCCACCTGCTCGCTGCTCTCGCCAGCCACCCACTTTCCCATCAGACACCTTCTGTTGCCGCCTGTCTCTCTTCTGTGAGCTTTGTAGGTCAATCTCCCAGTGACTGTCAGATCTTTCATGATTTTTAGCTCTCAGCAGCCTGGGCAGAAACACTGCTCCACCACATGTGATTTCAGCTCTGGACTGAGCACTTAAAATAACAAAAGGCTCTTAACGAAGACTATTTAGCTCTATCTTTGCACAGTGGGTAGAAATAGATTTAACCAGACCAGGGACCCTTAGGGGGCATCCACATTTCCTGGCTGTGATACCTGTCCCCACTCCTGTTACTTTCACAGGGGTCTAGCATTCAAGCCCCTGGCTCAATGAGTCCCTTTCAGCTGAGGGTGACCCCTCGATCAGGACAGGCTCAGCACAGTTCTGCTCCTCTTTACTCATGCAATAAAGACAACAACACTGACAACAACATTTCACTACCCCTGCATTCAGTACTACAGTGTATTGTAACCCAACACCAGCCAAAGCTGATCACTTTTGAGCAACACAGCTCCTGTCTGCTGGATATCTAAGCAGATAAGGTGTGTTAATGTAAATACAGTTTGCTCCTGAAGTCCCTCCCCCTCCCAGCTAGCTGTCAGAGGAGAAATCATTCAGACCCTGCTTACGTCAGTAAAGACACAAAGTTTGTGTTTTGAGGCTTGGGTAGAGGGGGACCCAGTGGAGGGACAGAGAGGGAAGGTCGGGGGGGGGGGCATAGTGTGAGCAACAAGCCAATTTATCAGCCCAATTTTGCATGGATTCAAGACTGGCTTTGAAGCAGACAGTGAGGCCACAAAGGAGGACGCTGAAGTAGTCAAGATGTGAGATGATCAGGGTCTGAACAAGAATTTGGGCAGCGTGTGCTGGAATGAAAAGGTGAATTTGGAGATGCTGTGTAGAAGGAAGTGGTAGGATTTTAGACACAGCCTGGATATCTGGGTCAAAGAAGAGGGCCAAATCATAGATGAATCCAAGTTTAGAGACTTGGATGGCAGAACAAATTGTTGTGTCGTCCACAAGGAGAGAGAAAGGGGGAGAAGGGGAGGTGCTTAGGGATAATGATCAGAAGCTCAGGTTTGGCCAGGATAAATTTCAGTTGGCAGCTTGCCATCAGTGAGGAGCTGTTAGAAAGACCGGCTGAGGTTTTAGTTTGGATAGAGGGAGCCACATCCAAAATGCAGAAGTAGACCTGAGAGCCATCAGCATTCAGATGGTATTCAAAGCCATGTTTGTGGATGCGAGCAACCAGAGACGGGGTGTACATAGAAAAGTGGAGAGGGCCTGGGACAGAGCCCTGACTGACAGGCGAAAGGGGAGGTGGAAGACCTATCATCTGAGACACCCAAGAAGTGATCCAGGTGGTAAGGGGGGGAGAGAGTGACAAAAACCGAGAGTAGCATGGTTTTGGGAAATGAGTGTGGTTGGCAGTGTTAAGACAGCTAATAAGCCAAGGATTATGAGGGTGGAAAGCCAGCGATCAAATCTAACCAGGAAGAGGACATTGGAGACCTTGGTGAGAGCCATTTGTGTGGTTTGCCAGGGCAGAGCCAGACTGGAAGGGGTTTAGAATGGAATTAGAGGAGAAGAATTTAGACCAGCAGTTGTAGGTGTCGCTCTCAGGCACATCTTCACTGCAGAGTTAACTCCGGTGATCTGTACCCAGGTTAGCCTAGCCCAGGTTTGAGCTGCCACACTGGAAAGCCACACCTGAGTTACTGTGTCCTTGCTGCTGCTGCCCTCACCTGCATGTGTTGCTAAGTCTTCTGGGGGCCCTTTCCATGGTATTTGGTGCTGCAGTAAGATGAGCCGCTCTATGATTCTTTCCCAGTGAATGGTGGGAGAATTTGTCCTTCTGGGAACACAGGGGGAATTGTGGCATGGCACGGGAGAACTATCAGCATTTGAATGATTTAGCTTGTGTCCTGACTGGAAAGTGGGTGGGTTACCAGCCTGAGTGAAAGTGGCACCTGGCCCTAGCTGATACCCCATCCAGGCCATCCAAGACTGGGTTTAAAGCACCACTAAGCTTGGGTGAGAAGGGTTTGTTTGTAGCCAGGAAGGGGGTTGGGGCAACCCCCAGGTAAGAGTCTAGGCTAACTCTGCAATGCAGACAGACCATCAGTAACTTTGGAGATGATGGAGAGGAAGTGGGTCAAGGCTGGGTTATGTCTGCTAAGAGTTTTTAGGCTGGGAGGCACCAATGCCTGTCTACACTGTGAAGGTGTGACAAAGAGGAGGCTGCGCTTTAGCACCTACTGACCCTGTATCTGGAGCTGTCTGGGTAGTAGAGCTGGGGGCAAGGAGGAAGGGGCCCTCTCTAGTAGTCATCTAATAGGTTACACTCAGGTCTCCTCACCAGACAACGCTGGCGCGAGGAGCTGCAATGGCTCTAGCCTGCTCAGCTCGGGGGTCTCCACACTTCAGTTTGAAGAGGTTGGGTCAGAGGGGAATCAGACTGAGAGTCCTACAGATATACGGCAGGATCTGTTAGAAGAATGTTCGGTGGTTCTGATCTGTCCCTGTCACTTAAGAGGAAGGTTATCTACATTAGCTTGTAGTGAAATGTATGATTAGATGACACTAAATATTCAGGCAGGCCTTTCTTGTTTTAACATCTTTTCATTTCTTCTCTCTAATGCTTTGTTTCAAAGGCTAAATACAAACAATTTCCACTCACACTTTCCACCAAAATCAGGCTTGTTGAAGTGAGGGAGGTCAGGGGCCTGACTGGTGGGATTTGCTGGAATGGGGTGAGGGCCCCACTAACCCCAACCCTGAGGTCACTGCCTCACTCCTGTATCCAGGCTCGGTGCAGTTCCTCATCCCTGTATCCTGCCTGTCAAAATGGGTACACTGTGGGCCTGTTATTAATGGAAATCAGCCTTTTCTGGTTTGATTGGGTGCAGTTTTCAAAATGAATAGCATTACAGACAGCCAACAGGGAGTTGCCATCCAGTTGAGGGTAGAATTTGTTCTAAGAAGGCTATTGCTCAATCGCCCTGGTCTCAGGTTCCTGCAGGGAAGAAAGGCAGGGTGGTAAGCAATTGCTAGGCACTGGGTAGTGTACCTGGGTCCCTGCTAAGGGTGTGTCCTCTCTTCGAGCTGAGAGTGTGATTCCCAGCTCAAGGAAAGATGTTTGTGTTAGCTCCGATAGAGCTAGCATGCTAAAGACAGAGCATAGTGGCAGCGGCAATGAAGGCAGGTCAGGCTAGCTGCCCTGAGGACCTGCCTCGTGTCTCTGATGGGTTTGTACGTGGGGCAGCTAGTCCCTGCTGCCTCTCATGCTGCTGCAGCTACACTGCTATTTTTAATGCCCTACCTGCATCAGCGCGAGTGTGGGTATGTCTACACACGCTGGGAACCACAGCCTCAGCTCCAGTGAGGTTAGGATGATTGTCCCTGGCAAAGGAAACAGTTTTCACACAGAGAAGAAAGTAGCAGAACCACAAGTCATCTGGAAGAGCAGCTCAGAACAGCTGAATCCATTGGAGAGCAAGTCATTTAAGCCAATGTGATACCGAAGAAATTCCCCAACTCCATTTTGTATTCTTAACCTCCATTTTGTGTCCCTGGCTTCCCTCTTGAATAAGCAGGAGTCACTTCACCAACTGAAAGCTGCAGGTCACTTATCACCAGCTGTTGTAGGTCACATGACCCGAGCTGAGAGTGAAATGAGGTATGGCCTTGAAGTAAATTAGATCTGGATCATGGACAGTAGGGTTGGATGAGGTAATCATGGCTCTGAGGTAAAACCCATGCAAGTGAACTTGTGCAGAATGAGGTAATGCTTAGCAATGAGCATGTCCTGCTCTGGGCAGGGGGTTGGACTAGATGGCCTCCAGAGGTCCCTTCCAACTCTGTTATTCTATGATTCTATGTGCAGTATATGGGCAGGGAGAGGTCAAACAGCTCCAGCCTGCTCTGCTTTGGGGCTGCTTCTTCTGGTAGCTAAAAATGAGGTAATGCCTGGAAGTGAGCATGTGCATCATGGGTTTAAAAACAGTACAAAAGTCAATAGCTGGCAGGACAGTCGAGAGGACAGATGGTTAGCAGGCAGACGTCAGTCAGAGCATTGTGGGCAAGCAGCTGCTGGAGGAGGGATGTTAGAAGCCATTGAGAAAGGTGCTGGAAAGGAATTAGAAGAGCGGCTGCTGGAGGAGAAAGAATAGACACGAAGCTGCAACAGTAGCAGAATGGAAAGAAAACAGCAGCAACAGCAGCAGCAACCAAAGAGAAACACTAACGGATTCTTAAGTCACCCTGCTAGTTTCTAGCTGTAATAGAGTGTAGTATAGCGTAGGCCCCCTTTACTAGAGGGGCCTCTGAACTTAATTGGGAGTGTTCCAGACAGGAGTCTGCAGTCCCAGAGAGTATGGAACCACAGGTGCAGAACTAAAATCAGTTCCCCTGAGGTGATCACAGTAAATTGCACAGGGCTGGGTCTGCACCCTCAGGCCCAGGTCTAGAGGGACAGAGTTACAGGACTCTGGCCTGAGAAAGGTGACAGCTAGAGGCTCACGTGGTGTGCCCTTAAAGAGACCACAAGGGCTCTATTTGAGGTGAAGTTAGTTCAGGAACTGGCACATCTGGCAAGCGGCAGCAGGGTATGCCAAACCGCTGCCACCAGGAAGAGT
Source organism: Lepidochelys kempii (assembly GCF_965140285.1). Classification (NCBI taxonomy): domain Eukaryota; kingdom Metazoa; phylum Chordata; order Testudines; family Cheloniidae; genus Lepidochelys; species Lepidochelys kempii. The sequence goes on along the minus strand of NC_136381.1, from coordinate 269,065,083 downwards.
CAAGATGGAGCAGGCTGGGTAATAGGAGAGGAGGAAGAGACAGCTGGAGGCCCTGCTGTAAAAGGTGAACAAAGAAATTGCAGGGGTCACTCACCAGGGAGAAACTGGACAGCAATGCATCCTGCTTCAGCACCAGAGGAGAGAGTGGGAAAAGCAGAGATCACTGATGAGGCAGAAAGGACCCGAATTTGATGGCAAGATTTGGTGGGTAATTTGCCTAGCACCGTCTGAAATAGCAAGTGAGCTGAGCTACTGTCCAGAGGAGGAGAAGGGGTGTGTGTGTTTGACCACAAACCTGACTGTGGAAGTCCTGACAGGTCTCCCCTCTGTCAGTGTGAGCAAGCATTGCAGGTACAAGACCTTGTGTGAGGCTCTTGCTGTCAGAGTTGTGATGCAGAAGCAGACAGAAGTGGCCATGTTCAGTTCCAGGCACGTAGGTAAGAGATGGCTGAAATGCTCACAGGTTGTGCTGGGGATGTGCAGCAGCTGGTGCGGGTGGTTATAAACCAGCTTCTCAGGAAACTACCAAGGAGAGGGTGCTGAAGCAGTTTGTGAATGGTCTGAAGGATTCTAATCTGTGAGCAGGATTTGTGGTTCTGAGGCCAACTAACCCTGCAGACTGCCTCAGAGCCAGGGGCCCCAGAGTTTCCAGGATCCACAACGCTTGGGCAGGCCCACCATGTGGTCTACCTTGGAGTCAGGCCCCCAGGACATCCAAGGTCTGCAGGTCTGTGGCAGGCCCCTGTCATAAATATAAAGGGAAGGGTAACCACCTTTCTGTATAAAGTGCTATAAAATCCCTCCTGGCCAGAGGCAAAACCCTTTCACCTGTAAAGGGTTAAGAAGCTAAAGGTAACCTCGCTGGCACCTGACCAAAATGACCAATGAGGAGACAAGATACTTTCAAATCTGGAGGCGGGGGGGACGGGACGACAAAGGGTCTGTCTGTCTTTCTGTGTGATGCTTTTGCTGGGAACAGATCAGGAATGCAGCCTTACAACTCTTGTTAAATTAGTAAGTAATCTAGCTAGAAATGCGTTAGATTTCCTTTTGTTTAATGGCTGGTAAAATAAGCTGTGCTGGATGGAATGCATATTCCTGTTTGTGTCTTTTTGTAACTTAAGGTTTTGCCTAGAGGGATTCTTTATGTTCTGAATCTGATTACCCTGTATGGTATTTACCATCCTGATTTTACAGAGGTGATTTTTTTACCTTTTCTTTAATTAAAATTCTTGTTTTAAGAACCTGATTGATCTTTCATTGTTCTTAAGATCCAAGGGTTTGGGTCTGTGTTCACCTGTACAAATTGGTGAGGATTCTTATCAAGCCTTCCCCAAGAAAGAGGGTGTAGGGCTTGGGGGGATATTTTGGGGGAAGACATCTCCAAGTGAGCTCTTTCCCTGTTCTTTGTTTAAAACGCTTGGTGGTGGCAGCATACAGTTCAAGGACAAGGCAAAGTTTGTTTGGGGAAGTTTTTAACCTAAGCTGGTAAGAATAAGCTCAGGGGGTCTTTCATGCAGGTCCCCACATCTGTACCCTAGAGTTCAGAGTGGGGAAGGAACCTTGACAGCCCCAGATGGGGTGCATAGGAGCTGAGGAACCCAGGGCTTCTAGGGTCTGTCTGTGGCTCTCAGGCAGCCCATCCATTCAGACTGCCCTTGAGCTGTGAACACCAGGGCTTCCAAGACCTGCAACTTGGGTAGGTCCAGAAAAGTAGTGGCTAGGAGCCAGCAATTCACAGTTTACAGGGTCTGTGGCACCCTGGCAGCCATGCCATGCAGACTACCCCAGAGGCATTTGCCTTAACCAGTCAGAAAGCCACAACAATTGTAGGGGCTGTCTTCTTTTCATAGCTTGGAGTCCTCTCAGAGCTGCACAGCAACCAGGGCAGGAATTCTGAGGCTGAAGCGTTTCAGGAGGGCTGCAGACTGCTGCAGATCCCCAAGACATGAACAACTATGTTGCCTCCTATAATAGGTGTTAATGTGTTGAAAATTAAGTTAAAACTTCAAGTTATCACTTTAAATTTTCAAGGGATTACCTAGTCCTCATTTCAGGCGAGGGGGATCTGTATGAGAATTCCAAGTGATCACAACGTTAACAGTTTTCAATACACCTTACATGTCTATCTCAGACCATGAGGGAGCATCCTGGGAAGGCACCTGCCTACACATCTCCAAAGCAATGACACAGTGGCATGGCGTAATTGCATTGTAGAGGTGCCATGCTCCTTGTCTGTAGAGCAGTAGTAATGGGACTGGGACATTCACCTGCCTTTGTTACTGATGGTCTACCATCAGACCATTGTGTGCACCCCTGTCAGGTCACATGGTCCATGGACGTCACCACACTTCCCTTCTCCACCTAAGTTTACAGATAGCAGCTGGGATTGTGGCCCATAAAGCCCAACTGGGGCATATGCCCCACCCCCTATGCTCTGATTGGAAGAGTTCCAAGGCACTTGAGTGGGCATAGACCCTATTTAATCCAGAGGAGGAAACAGGAAGTTGTCTGTATAATTGGACTCCACCTGGGGAAGGTCCCTGCACTATGCTAGAGAAACTGTCAGACTTGGTGTGTTGATGCAGCTGAATTGCTGGAGGAAGAAAATAATCCTAGACCAGGACCAGCTAACAGCATATTGACCCAACAGGGGCCTGGCCTGAGATCTGCAGTGGATTGGAAAACAGGATTGGGGCCAACCTAAGTCATCAGGCATTTGAGGAATCCAGTGTCATTCCTACTGTGATGCCAGTTCCCACAATCAGTGGATTTCAGGCTGACCCCAGAGGATTCACAGGCTACCCAAGGTTTGTATGGATCCTAAGGGACCTGCCTGACACACATGGGGCACCTGCCTCCATCATGGGAGGACAGCACACCTCATTCGGGAACAAATCTGAGAGGGAACAGTGTAATGGGCTTTTCCTGCCCCCCGCCCCTTATGGAGTTGCAGGTGGTTGTTCATGCCTGGGGGCCTAGGAATGAAACAAAACCTTTTGGGGGTGGGGCTGTCACCAGCTTTGATGTGGCAGGTGCTGAGGTGCTAGAGCTCTTACTGAATTTAATGTGGATTACACAATGTGGCCTTGCCTAGTCCCTCTAGATACCATAGAATCAAGAAAGATCAGGGTTGGAAGGGACCCCAGGAGGTCATCTGATCCAACCCCCTGCTCAAAGCAGGACCAACACCAAGTAGATCATCCCAGCCAGGGCTTTGTCAAGCCTGACCTTAAAAACCTCTAAGGAAGGAGATTCCACCAGCTCCCTAGGTAACCCATTCCAGTGCTTCACCATCCTCCTAGTGAAATAGTGTTTCCTAATATCCAACCTAGACCTCCCCCACTGCAACTTGAGACCACTGCTCCTCGTTCTGATATCTGCTACCACTGAGAACAGCCTAGCTCCATCCTCTTTGGAACCCCCCTTCAGGTAGCTGAAGGCTGCTATCAAATCCCCCCTCATTCTTCTCTTCCGCAGACTATATGATCCCAGTTCCCTCAGCCTCTCCTCGTAAGTCATGTGCCCCAGCCCCCTGATCATTTTCGTTGCCCTCTGCTGGACTCTCTCCAGTTTGTCCACATCCTTTCTGAAGCAGAGGGCCCCAAACTGGACACAATACTCCAGATGTGGCCTCACCAGTGCTGAATAGAGAGAAATAATCACTTCCCTCGATCTGCTGGCAATGCCCCTACTTATACATCCCAATATGCCATTCGCCTTCTTGGCAACAAGGGCACACTGTTGACTCATATCCAACTTCTCGTCCACTGTAACCCCTAGGTCCTTTTCTGCAGAACTGCTGCTGAGCCAGTCGGTCCCCAGCCTGTAGCGGTGCATGAGATTCTTCCTTCCTGAGTGCAGGACTCTGCACTTGTCCTTGTTAAACCTCATCAGATTTCTTTTGGAGGAGGAGGATTGTTTACTGCTGGGGGAGCGCGCAGGGATTCTGCAGACCACCGTGGAGGGGGCCTTCTAAGAACTGAGTAACTTTCGACCTGTGCTCCAGTGGTAGGGGTATTGACTGTGTCTGTGGGGACCTAGGGGGTGTGGCGTGGAGTCTGCCCCCTAGTCCATCTGTGTCCCCCATCCCCCACCCCCATCACTGCCCCCTCCACCACCCCCACTGGCTGTTTACCATCTGCCTCAAGCTCCTGCCTCTGTGACTCAGCTGCTTGCTTGGCTTCCCACACCCTGTTCCCACCATTTGGGCCTGAAGCAGCAGCCAGCCTAAACTCTGCCTTTTGCAAGTGCATGTGCCCCTCCCCTTGGACTGAGCCCCCTGCAGCAGATCCCCAGCTTTCCCCTTATTATCTGCCCTGTGCAGCCTTTGCTTCCCCTTTTTGCCCCAGCCCCTCAGCAACTCTAGGCTCAGCAACTCTGCCTGCCCCACCCTTTTCCCCCCACAGTTTTGCTTGTTTGTGTTGCCGGCACCCAGTGCCGAGAGGCAAAACAACAGCGGTGGGGGTTTGCTATCCGGTGTGCTTTACCCAATAATTACAACTGGGTGGAGAAGCAGAAAAGTTTATTTGCAGCTGCAAAAAGGTACAGGGAAAATAGAATCTCAAATCCTGCACCCAGAGCAGGAAGTTACACAGGCTTTTATACATTTTTTTTTAGCATACTTATTTAATAGCAAGCTGCCCTAAGTATTTCTATAGCCAGCCAATTCAGTTACCAGCTAGTTTCCTTGTTTTTTGTATTATTTATTAAACTATACATAAAGCTGCTTTATTTAGCATTGTTTTTTTATATTTGCCCTGTTTGGCCTTGTTTAGTTTCAGGCAGTCTGACTCTGCAACATATTGTTGCAGATCCTCAGCATAACTGCTGCGAGTGCCTCCAGGTGGGGGGGGCCAAGGACACTTGGGCCTAGTGCGAGGGAGCTTCATTGACACTTGTGGTCTTCCATCCCCTCGAGTTACCTAGTGGCCATGCCCCAGTGTCCCCAACAACTCCCTTCTTTGAGAACACTCAACAGCCTTGGCTTTGAGTTTTCTCACTTGGGCTACTTATTTTTTTACAATAGGACTTTGCATAAGCACTTTGTGATAGCCCTGAAGAGAATGACTTCTTAACTTTTGCAAAAGGGCTCTGACACATGATACTGTACAGCAAAATATTATTAATACAAGCAATACAGGAAAGAAAAGTTTCAATAGCAGGCTAAATAAACCACCAAGCCAAAACGACAAACCCCAGCCTGAAAACAAGGTTTGCAACCAATCGCTCTCTGGGGCAGTATAGGCAACCTGTGCTCTGGCTCGGGCATGGGCCTCAGCCTGTACCACCTTCTCATAGATCTCATAACTGCTATCATTGACATATACACAACATCGGGGCCCGACGAGGGCACAAACCCCTCCTTGGGATGCCAAGAGATAGTCCAAAGCCAGCCTGTTTTGGAGGGAAAACGTCCTGAGCTGCTGAACCTCTTTATTTAATGTTTTTACTGCTGACTTTAAATTACTAACCGAGTTCTCTAACTCTAAGGCCACTTTCTCAAGTACCATTTGCAGCCTTACAGTATAGTGGCCTATGCATGCCATGGCTGGCCCGGTAAACAGTGGCGCTATTCCCAGTACAGAGCACCCTACAAGCTTCTCGGTTGTGAGGGAATTCTTCATGTTGCCCTCCAATGCCGTAGTCAGTTGCCGCAGGGTCTTTTTTTGTGACTTAACAGAGGTGTTTTGGGCATTTTTAATTTTTTTTTTTGGGCAGTGTGTCAGTTATTGACAGATGAGGAACTCCATGAGCTATATAACAGCTACCTGTCCAGTTGGCTGGCAGCACCTTGTAAGCCTTTCGGCCACATACAAAATAGTGACCCTGTAGGGCCCAATAAGGACTGTTTCTTAAGGGGATTTCTGGGATATTTAAGGCTGCTTTTCCAAACAGTTCATATGCCCCTAAGGGGGCATCCCATCCTCCTGACTGGGTACAAGTGGGGGCGTTTCTAATTGTGCCATTTAAATTACACTTGCCATAGGGACCACTGCAAACCCACCATTGGCTTGCTACATTGGGGATATTAACTGGACAGCAAGTTATATTTTTAATTTTTTTTTTTGTGGTAAGATTATTTGTAAGAATTTTTTTGAAAGGGGAGGAACCATTACACCCACAATGCTGGCCTCCCCTTTTGGTCTTTATCCCATACCCATCAGCCCACTGTGTAATAACACAGGAGCTTTTCCCCACAGGACACCCATAGTGATCAGATTGGTTTTGGGTAAAACATAACACTCCCTCAGTGCGTACTGCAACTGAATACTCCTGGTCCTGATAGGTGGCTTGATGTAAAGAGGTCTTGTTCCAGAACGGCGAGTTTGTTCTTTTTTGCTTTTTGGTGGTGGCTAATTCTGCTAGGGTCAGGGGCAGCATGTCAAGGGGCATTCCCGTTTTGGGGGACAGTGGAGTCGGAGCACACACCCAGCAATCAGTCTGGTTTGTTAAAGTAGCAACATGGTGCGCAAGCGAAACAAAGGCGTTATGCTCCCGATATGCACAGTTTAGAAATACCAATACAGAGAATAACAATGTTACCCAATTAATTATCACCAGAGTCTTCCCAACCCAGGGTCTCCAGTACCTGGGTGGGCCCATTTTAGCATTAAGGTGCCCGCTTTTTGTGTTTTTTAAACAGTAGCTTTAGCCTGAGATCGTCACTAGATGAGGAGTCAGCAGGTTGGATGATCCACTGTTCTGCTGACGAGGGGGCGGGTACTGCCTTCAGACGAGAGTGATGGATTCAGTTTTTATGTCCCTTGATTTTTGCCCCTGTATGGGAGATTAGCAGGACGGTATAGGGTCCTTTCCACTTTTCCTGGAGAGGCTCGTCTTTCCAGGTACAAACAAGCACAGAGTCGCCGGGCTGTAAGGAGTGAACGAGAGAGTCCAAGGGGAGAGGCTGGGAATCCTTGGTATATCTGTGAAGAGACAAGAGAACAGCAGACAGGGAACACATATACTGTGACAAAAAACCATTACTTAACTCCCATTCTCCTGACAGAACCGGGGTGCCATTCATAGGCCATGCCCTTCCAAACATAATTTCAAAGGGACTGAGCTCTAATCTACTCTTTGGGAGAACGCGGATACGAAGTAGGACGAGGGGCAAAGCATCAGGCCATCACAGTGAGGCTTCTTGGCAAACTTTTGAGAGATGCCATTTAAGAGTCTGATTGGTACGCTCCACTACCCCACTGGCTTGCAGTCTCCAGGGCGTATGGAGTTTCCAGGGGATCTGTAAGGCATGTGAGATGCTTTGAATGATTTTTGACATGTAATGTGTCCCGTCGTCAGATTCCATCCACAGGGGGAGTCCAAAGCGAGGAACGATCTCCTTAACAACCTTGAGGGCCACTGTCCTGGCAGTGCAGTTACGGCATGGGAAGGCTTCTGGCCATCCGCTGAACCGATCCACTATGACAAGGAGATATTTGAACCCTTGGGTCCGGGGAAACTCAGTAAAGTCTATTTGCCTCACTTGTCAGGGGCCCGGAGTGGGTTCTAGGGCAGCTGGTGGCACAGGACGTCCCGGTCGGGGGTTATTTTTTTGGCAGACTAAGCAGTCCGCTTGTACCTGGGCAGCCAGGGGTCGGAGCCCAGATTGATAAAATATTTTCCCATTAGCTGGATAAGTGTTTCCCTGCCAGCATGAGTGGTTTGAGGTAGTTTTTGCAGCACTGGCTGGATCAGGCCCTTTAGTAGGAGGACCTTCCCTTTTGGGGAATGAAGCCATCCCTCCTTTTCCCAGAGACCGAGTTTGTCAGTTAGCTGTCTCTCCTCCCCAGAGTACTGAGGGGTTGGAAGCTCCCCTACTGATGGGATAAGGGCATGCATATGGGCGTTCTCAGTCTGAGGGGATGGCAGGGTGGCTGCATGCTTAGCCTCTCTATTTGCCCTAGCATTACCTCTGGCCACATCTTGATTTTTTTTTTTTGATGGGCTTTACAGTGTACCACCGCCACTTCCGAGGGAAGTTGTACGGCTTCTAGGAGCCGGAGGATTTGGGGCCCGTACTTGACTGGGAGCCTTGGGCTGTCAGCATTCCCCTTTGCTTCCACAGGCCAGCATGAGCATGCAGCACACCAAAAGCATACTTTGAATCAGTAAAAATGTTGACCCGCTTTCCTTTTGACAGTTCAAGTGCACGGGTCAGGGCTATTAGTTCGGCAAGCTGGGCAGAGGTCCCAGCAGGCAAACCTTCAGCTTCCACAGTGTCATGGAGGGTCACAACAGCATAACCCGCCCTCCTTTGCCCATCTATTACAGTACTGCTACCATCAGTGTACCACTCATAATCTGCATTTGGGAGGGGTACATCCTTTAAATCCGGACGGCTGGAGTACTGGGCATCTATGATCTCTAAACAGTCATGTTCCTGTTCCTCTGTTTCTGGCAAGAGAGTGGCTGGGTTAAAGGAGAGGCAAGGCTGTAAGGTGACTTCAGAGTTCTCTAACAGCTTAGCCTGGTACCTAGCAATCCGAGCCTGGGTGAGCCAAAGCCCTCCCTTTGCATCCAATAAGGCTCAGACCATATGGGGAGTATAGATTTGAATAACCCCTCCCAATGTTAGCTTCTCAGCTTCCTCAAGCACTAGGGCAGTAGCTGCGACCACCCGTAAACATGCCGGCCAACCCTTTGCTACCTGATTCAGTTGCTTAGAAAAATAAGCCATGGGATGTTTCCATGCTCCTAACAGCTGTGTGAGCACTCCTAGGGCCACCCCCTTTCGTTCATGTACATACAACTGAAACGGCTTAGAGAGATCTGGCAGGCCCAGAGCTGGGGCTTTCATTAACTTTTTTTTTAGGATTTTAAATGCCTTGTCAGCCTCTGGGGTCCAATAGAAGGGATCATGATCTGCTCCTTTTACACAGTCGTACAGGGGTTTAGCCCACAGTCCAAACTCTGGGATCCATATTTTGCAAAAGCCTGCCATACCCAGAAATGCCCTGAGCCACTTACGATTACTTGGGGTAGGAACTTGACAGATAGCTTCCTTTTTTTTGCTTGAAAGCTGACGCTCCCCTTGCCGTATGTGAAACCCGAGGTACCGTACCTCTGGGAGGGCGATTTGAGCCTTACTCCGTGCTACCCGATATCCCCGGAGTCCAATAAAATTCAGGAGGCTCACGGTGGCTTTAAGGCAGGGGGTTTGGCCCACAGTGGCAATTAACAAATTATTTACATACTGCAGAAGGAGAGCCTCCTCATTATCCCACTCCTCTAGGTCCCTGTCCAGAACCTGGCCAAAGAGGGTGGGGGAGTTTTTAAATCCCTGGGCCAACACTGTCCAGCAAAGTTGCTTTTTAACCTTTTTTTGGTCCTCCCACTCGAAGAAGAAGATCTCCTGTGACGGGGTGGCAACTGGGATGGTAAAGAAAGCATCTTTCAGATCGAGGACTGAAAAATGGGTATACTGTCCCCCTATAGAAGCCAATAAGGTATACGGATTAGGGACAAGAGGGTGCAGAGTCTTAACCCGTTCATTGACTGCCCTTAGGTCCTGTACCAGCCGATACGTGCCGTCAGGTTTCTGTACGGGTAGAATGGGAGTGTTCCAGGCTGACTGACATTCCCGGAGAATACCATACATTAGGAATTGATTTATAGTTTTTGTAAATTTTTTTTTGGTTCCCTCTTGATTGGATACTGTTTTACTTGCACTGGGCCTTTCCCTGGATATGAGCTGAATAGTAATGGGGGTTTGGTGGGTGGCCTTTCCTGGGATCCCTGATGCCCACACGAGGGGGTACACCTGGTCTTCCCACGGGCTCCATTCTGCGGCTTCCATGGCTGAGGGCTCAACTGCAAGGGTCATGATCCATGCATTCTCAGGGGGTAAGGTAAGGGTTATTTCGCTCTCAGTAAAATGCAGGGTGGCACCGAGGCGACAAAGCAGAGGCGTTGGACACTCAGAGAGGTATACCAGCTTGTGGGATATAGTCCTGTTTCCCAAAGCGCATTCCGCTGGGGCCTACACTGGGCACTTGGTGTCCCTGTCTGTGGCTCCCACCACAGTAAGGGAATGTGCTACTGGCAACTGAAGGGGTCGATTTACGGCAGTTTGTGCCGCTCCAGAGTCCACTAAAAAATCTATTTCTGAGCTTCCCACCCGCATCTTTACTCGGGGTTCCGGGGGTAGGGTGGTCCATCTCCCCTGACACCCCTATTCCTGCTCCGCCATCGCCATCATAGGGGCACCCCCCTTTTCTTTTTGGGCACTTATTTTTTTAGTGTCCCTCTTGTCGACACAAGGCACACTGGTTGCGAGCCCGGACGTTCGCGTCCACAGCCCCTTCCTCCCCGGCCACTTCCCTTAGTGCCGGCCTGTACCGCTGTTACCATTAGTCTTATTTGCTTTCTTTTTTTTTTTTTTTTTTTTTTTTTTGTCTCTCTCAGACTATAAGCTCGGTTTGCAGTCTCTAAGATTTGTGCCATGGTCATGCCCATTAAATCCTCCTTTTTTTGTAACTTTCTTTTAATGTTAGGGGCTGCTCTGCTCGTAAAAATTCCCTTAATAATTGACTCAGTTGCCTGATCATCGGGGTCTGCATTAGTGTTCTGTCGAATCGTGTCCCGAATACGCTGTAGAAAGGCCCCTGGGCTTTCTTTTAAATCCTGCATTACTTCATACGGCTTTGCCCAATTATTATGTCGGACAGCCGAGTGACGGAGTCCATGCAAAAGCAACTCCTTATAGGAGGTAAGGCAGGTCATATCCCCATGATTATTTGGATCCCACCTGGGGTCTGCTCGGGGGACTTGTGCATTAATACGATCCCGGTCGTACCGTCTCTGCGCCTCCTCCCTTGCTTTGGACACAACCTGTTGTCTTTCAACCTCAGACAATAGGGTTCGCAGGAGGACGTTACAATCATCCCAGTCCAGCTTGTGACTACTGAGGCACCCCTCAAAGACTGATATAAACCTGCTTGGGTTGGTGGAAAACTCTCCTGCCTGTGCTTTGAAAGCAGCCAAATCCACAGGATTAAAGGGCACATGAGTATAAACCTGCATAGTCGTGGCCGAACGCCTGTCCGATCCAGACGGGCCGACTTTAGTTTTGGTGATTAAGGGGTATAGGCCAACCATTGGGGACTTACAAGGTGTGGGTGTAGGGGCCAAAGGGGACACTGGCTCTGCCATTACAGTGGGGGTGGGAGTCTGGGGACTAACATTAGCTGCTACCGAACCAGTCGGAGTCAGATTACAGCGCTGTAAAATATCTGGTTGAGTACATAAAGTCAGAAACATATGTTCATTTCATTTCTTTGTTTTCTGACAGAACAGGAGTAACTGAAGGATCGTGTTGTAATTAATTGACCCTCCTGGTGGCCACCACTCCTGGTCCTCTAGTTGATATTGAGGCCAGTCAACTGTACAGAATCATTTTAATTGGCTCTTAGTCATCGGATCTGCACCAAATACCTTCCAGTTTGCTAGAATGCACTCTAGGGGCGTACACTGTGCCCTAAACCCCGAGCTCTGTCCCTGTCCCATACCTACAGGGTAACTCTGGGCATCCCCAGGTTTCAACAGAGCATACAATCCAGATTTCAAAAGGTTCCTACCTTATCCAAGGGACCGGTTCCTCACCGTCGCCCGCAGCTGCTCCTCCCCTATGTCCAAGGGACTGGTTCCTCACCGTCGCCCACAGCTGCTTCTCCACTATATGAGTGCGTTGCACCGTTGTGCCCTCCGGGGTCGATCAAATCGCGTCTCCTCCGAGGCCCCCGATGAACTCACCGGTGTGCACTGGACGTCGGCTCTCGCCGCAATCCTCGACCTCCAGGAGGGGTCCGGGCAAGGCTAAATAGCAGCCTCGTCGCCCACCCAGGGATGCCAAAAGCTGTTGCCGGCACCCAGTGCCGAGAGGCAAAACAACAGCCGGGGGGGTTTGCTACCCGGTGTGCTTCACCCAATAATTACAACGGGGTGGAGAAGCAGAAAAGTTTATTTGCAGCTGCAAAAAGGTACAGGGAGAATAGAATCTCAAATCCTGTACACAGAGCAGGAAGTTACACAGGCTTTTATACATTTTTTTAGCATACTTATTTAATAGCAAGCTGCCCTAAGTATTTCTATAGCCAGCCAATTCAGTTACCAGCTAGTTTCCTTGTTTTTTGTATTATTTATTAAACTATACATAAAGCTGCTTTATTTAGCATTGTTTTTTTATATTTGCCCTCGTAGGGAGCCAGGGTGGCTCCCCTCCGAACCAGAGGGTAAAGAGCCACCCTCTGAGCCTGACTGGGCAGGGCCAGGCCAAGCTTCCGCCAATCCTCGGAAGGGGAAAGGTGGGACAGGAAGTACAAAGGACGGGGCCCTCCGCCCAGTGAAGAGAGCACCAGGGAGGGAGACAGACACAGGCTGCTCCCTCGCGATCCTGCTGCTGACCCAGGCGAAGCCCTGGGCAAGGAGGAGCCTGACCGGGGGGAAGGCCTGTGGCAACCAGGGCTGCCGGCCGCTGAATACCCAGAGGACCTGGAGGGGCCTGACTGCAGCCCGGGCCAGCGTGAGTCCGACACCGAGGGGGAGCGGGAGCGGCCCGCAGCGGAATACCCGGAGAAGATGGAGGGACCGGAGCGGCCCGCCTGAGAGACCAGGTAGGAAGTAGCCCAGGGGCCGAACTACACCGTGGGGTGGGTGTGTTTGGTTAGCGGGCGCGGACGGCCCCGCTGACCCAGCGGCGGGACCTTCGCCTCCCGCCGCTGTCAGGGCCCTGGGCTGGAACGCAGTGGAGTTGGGTGGGCCTGCGTTCCCCTACCCCGGCGCTCCCCCGCCCGAGGGGCGCGCCGCTGACTCCGGCCGGCACACCTTCCCCGCTAATTCCCCAACGCCCGGAAGGTGTGGCCGAGGCCGGCCACGGAGACCATAGCTCTCCATCGCCCCAGGGGCTCGGAGGACCGACCGACACCTGTCACAGCCCTGTTTGGCCTTGTTTAGTTTCAGGCAGTCTGACTCTGCAACATATTGTTGCAGATCCTCAGCATAACTGCTGCGAGTGCCTCCAGGCGGGGGGGGCCAAGGACACCTGGGCCTAGTGCGAGGGGGCTTCATCGACACTCGTGGTCTTCCATCCCCTCGAGTTACCTAGTGGCCATGCCCCAGTGTCCCCAACATTTGCTTGCCCTGCCCCAGCCTCTGACGCTAGCCCCTTGGCTTCTCTGTCCTACCTCCAGCCTGATTATTTCCTTCCCACCCTTCCGGCCCCGCCATGGTCCTCCTGCCCTGATTAGCCCCTTGCTCCGTGCGCCCATGCCCCACCATGCGCTTGTGCTCCTCCCATTATAGTTGACCCCATCTCACTGCACCCCCCATGCTATTCTAGCCGCCCTCCCCGAGTGCAGCTAGAGGAGCCAGAATTCCATCTTGTGTTGGTGACTGGACCCCCCCAAGTCCTTGATAGCCCCCCCCCATCCAGTCCTCCCTTTCCGGCACCCTCCTCCCCTGCCTGCAGCCTAGCGGGGAGGAGTGGCTGACCTGTTCCCCATTTCCCCTCCTCCCCGCCAGCATTTGTCCTCCCTACCTGCTCACTATGGTGGGGGACAAGGCGGGTGCCACCCCTCGGGCAGCCCCCACTGCCCCTCCTGCACCTGTCCCCCATCATCCCCTGTGGCTCCCACCTCAACTGCCACTCCCAAAGTACCTGCTACCACCCCCACTGGGGCACCGGCGGGAAAAGGGGTGGATTCCACTGCTGCCATGTCCCTTGTCCCCTCCGATTTTGGGGGGGTCCCCCCAGCTGGCGGGAAAGGCCAAGGGAAAGAGAACGGCAAGGGCCCTGCCAAAACGGCAAAGCCCTCCATGGTAGGGACTGCCCCCTCTGCCACAGCCCCTTCTGCCACAGCCCCATCACCGGCCACGGCGTCCCTCCCTTCTGCTCCCTCCCCCAGCTCTGTGGGTGCCCCTCTCCCGTCCCCGAGGGTGTACGCCCAGGTGGCGGCGGCTCCCCCACCTGCCTCTACATCATCTCTCCTGCCCACCGCCTCCGCTACCATCTATAGCGGCTGGGGCCCCTTTCCCACCATGACCAGGAAGTCCGCTGCCTCCTGGTGCCCGTCTCGCCCCACGTGGAGACCTACATGCAGGCATTGGCCAGGGTGGAGGGGCCCATGGCCATAGTGGCAGCCTCCAAAATGTACGGGAAGATAGTCTTCTCCCTGGCATTGGAGGCCACCGCCCAGGAGGTGGTGGAGAAGAACCTGACTGTGCGGGGGGCATGTTCGTCCCCCTGGAGCCGCTGGAGGACCTGGGCATCTGGTTGGTCTTGACCTCCATCCCTCCTTCCCTCATACCGCCCCACCACTACCTCCCCGAGTCCCTGTGCCACCGCCCCTGCCCCTCAGCCAGAACCCTTTCACCAGCCCACCAATGATACCATGGAGGGCTGGGTCGAAGTTCAGCATAAGCGGGGCAAGCAGAAGGCTCGAGCTCTGCTCCTTCCATCTGATGCGGAAGCCCCCCGAAAGACCAGGAAGGGGGGCACCAATGCTGGGCCTTCTGCCTTGCCCCCAGAGGAATTCAATCCACTGGAGCCAGCTGGGGATGACGTGGCAGCAATGGAGGGTAGCATTGCTCCTCCTCCAAAGTCCCCCCTCAAGGGGGCCTCTGATAGGGCCCCTCCTGCCCCCTTGCCACCTAAGGCCGCTGCGAGCCCTGAGGCAAGCGTCGCTTCAGGTGCCAGTGGAGAGGTCCCCGGGGTGGGGGGTGGTGATCTTCCTTCCATTTTCGAGGCGTTCGAGGCCCTAGGTCTGACCCCAGTGACCCAGGGGGAGGACGACCCTCTGCCAGTGGGCCTTGATCTGGGTGATCTCGTCCCGGCCCCCCTTTCCCCATGCTCCCTCCCCGCTGCTTCCGCTCCCGCCTCCGAGGAACCCCTGGTCTCTTCCGCCAACCCGGCCCCAGATGGCACCCCACTGACGGCCGCCAAGCCGATGTACAGTGCAACGCGGCCGGGACCTGAGTTACCGGAGGTATCCCTTGCTGGTGCGGGGCGGCCAACCTCCTTCCCGGGTGGGGGCCCCTCTGTTGCTTGTCCATCTGACGATGCCGTGGCTGAAACACCCGCCATGGAGCCCAAGCCCGGCATCACCAAGGGCCCCCTTCCCACTCCACAGACCCCTGAGCCCGGCCGAGAGGTGCCACCCCCCAGTGGCTCCACTGCTGGGGCCCACAGTCCCGCTTCCGCCCCTCTCCCCGACCCCTCTCCTGCCCCTGCCCCTGATGCTGACCCTGTCCCCCTCCCCTCCACTTCCCTTGCTGCTATTGCCGCCCCTGCGGCCGGCTCCTTCCCCTTCTTGGAGGATGACCCCCACGGAGCGGCCCTCGTCTTCCCCTGTCCCGACCTCCTAGGGGCTGCTATTTTCCCTCCGCCGCCCCCCACATCGGGCACCACGCCGGGGGTCCGCCCCCGCCTGCCCGTCTCGGTAGGCCACGGGGCTTCGACAGGGGCCCCGACGGAGGAAGGCCAGGAGCCAGAAACCCCACCCACCGATAGGCTGAGAGACGAGCTCTGAGAGTTTCTCCAGGATGCCGGTGGGTCCCAGAATAAGGTTCAGCTCGCTCTCCAGCTCTGGGGGGACTTTCATGATATCATCCGGGCCATTTTAGGGGAGGGTAGAGGGACCGGGTAGCTCAGCGCTTCGGCCTACCAGCTGACCCACTGCTTCCGTGACTCCCTGCTTACTTATGGGGTTGGTCATGGATTGCTGCGTGGCCCAATGGTGGCCGTGAGCATCTCTGCAGGTGAGGATCCCCCCCGCCCTTCCTATGGCACCCACCACCTTTGCCTCACTAAACACCTGGAGCTGTAGGGTGGGTCTCTGCAAATGCCAGGTGCTCTCCTTCCTTCGGGAGCGGGGGTACTCTGTGGTTTTCCGGCAGGAGATCCATACAGATCCAGCCGCCGAAGCCAGTTGGCAGCTGGAGTGGGGGGACAGGGTTTATTTCAGCCACCTCACAGCTTGTACAGCTGAAGTGGCTACCCTGTTCTCCCCCAACTTACGGCCTGAGGTGCTGGGGGTTGCCAAGGCTGTGCCAGGCTGCCTGCTGGACCTCCGGGTCCACATGGAGGGGCTGGTGGTCAATCTCGTCAATGTCTATGCCCCAACATCGGGCCTTGGAGCGGCTGCAATTTTTTCAGCAGACATCCGCCTTCCTTGGCTCCTTGGATCCTTGCAAGTGCCTGATCCTGGGCGGGGACTTTAACACCACCCTCGATGAACGGGACCCCTCGGGGGCCGAGCTGTGTCCGGCCGCTGTGGACGTCCTCCGGGAGATCGTCGACCGTCACTCCCTGGTGGATGTCTGGCGCGATCACCACCCGGACAACATCTCAACGTTTCACCTTTGTCCGGGTGGAGGCCCATCGGTCGCGCCACTCCTGGTTGGACCGCATTTACTTGTCACGCTGTCACCCTTCACGGGCCCACTCCTCCAGCGTCCGGCTGGCCCCATTCTCGGATCACCATCTGGTGTCCGTGATGGCCGCTCTCAGTGTGGAGAGGCCAGGGCCGGCCTATTGGCATTCTAATAACAGCTTGCTGGAGAATGTGGGCTTTTTGGCGTCCTTCCAGGAGTTCTGGCTGGCCTGGCGAGGGCAGAGGTGGGCCTTTTCCTCAGCACGGCGGTGTTGGGATGTGGGGAAGGTGCGCACACAGGTCTTCTGCCATGACTACACCCAGCTGGTGCGCCAGCTGGTGGAGGGATGCAACTACAGAGCAGTTGGAACAGGAGGTCTTGGAGTTCGAGAGGTGTCTGCACGCCAGCCCTGAGGATCCATCCCTCTGCGGAGCGTGCCGGGAGAAGTGTGAGGAGCTCCAGGCCCCCGAGGACCACCGGGCCTGGGGAGCCTTCATTCGATCCCACATCCGCCTCCTTTGGGAGCTGGATCGCGGCTCCCGCTTCTTCTATGCCCTGGAGAAAAAGAGGAAGGCTAAGAAGCATGTTACCTGCCTTCTGGCAGAGGACAGCACCCCCCTCACGGATCCGGAGGAGATGCACGGGAGGGTCAGGGCCTTCTACACAGGCCTTTTCTCCCCAGATCTGACTGATCCTGACACTTGTAGAGTGCTTTGGGACAGGCTCCCAATGGTCAGCACAGGCGACCAGGACCGGCTAGAGCTGCCTCTCACTCTGGCCGAGCTCTCGGAAGCCCTCCATCGCATGCCCACCAACAAATCCCTGGGCATGGATGGGCTGACCGTGGAGTTCTACCTCGTGTTCTGGGACGTCCTCGGCCCAGACCTTGTCACCGTCTGGGCAGAGTCCTTGGAGAGCGGGGTCCTCCCCTGTTGTACAGGCGAGCTGTGCTCGCCTTGCTCCCAAAGAAGGGGGACCCCCGCGACCTTTGGAATTGGCATCCAGTCTCGCTCCTCAGCACAGACTACAAGGTCTTAGCAAAGGCCATCTCGCTGCAGCTAGGGTCCGTGCTGGCGGACATGGTCCACCCTGACCAGACCTACACCGTCCCAGGCCGGATCATCTTCAATGTTTCTTAAGTTGTCTTGAAAAAGCCTGAAGCTCACTGCACAAATCTGTAGCATCGATGTCTTTTGAATTTTCATGAGTCAATGCCGACTCCAGTTTTATACAAAATTCTCTTATCTGTTTTTTGCTAGCTGTGTATATCATATAGAAAGCCAAATATTGACTCTATCTTCTGTATCTGTTGAAATCTTTTGTCAACCAAGTGAATAGCAGTATCAAGGACTGCGAAGTAGAAATTCACTTTGAACCTTTGTTTTGGGTTCTGAATGGGTGTGTTTCATCCTTCATATGAAAACTGCTGTTTCTTCTGACGAATGCGAACTGGCTCTGGTTCAAATTCTGTCGGAAAGTCTATTTCTTCAGCAAGCTCAAGAGAATCTACCAGTGTTCTTTCGAACCCTTCATCACTTCTGAATTCCACCAGAATAGTTTTAGTTTGCTTCAGTTTTTGAATAGCAGAAGGTATGTTCAAGTTCTTTTCCTGAAGCTGCTGACTAGTGAGATTAATCTTGAAAAGGATATTATACCACAAAATGAGTGAAGTCACAAATTTGAACTTGGAAAGGCCATTTGCAAGAGCTTCTGCATCTGAACACGACGTATTGCCAGATGATCCAGTAAAGGTAATATCATCAGAAATTTCAATTAGGGCATCATAAATGTTTCCAAGTTCATAGCGAAGAGGCTTCAAAGCATCAATGCGATTCTCCCATCTTGTCTGACTAAGTGGTTTCACAGTTAGAGAATTCACAGGATGAGTCAATCTCCCAAGGGCGTGTTGAGCCTGAGAAAAACACATAAACACGTTGCACCAGTTCAAAGAAACTGTATGCCTCCAAACACCATCTAGCAGCATCATTGACAACCAAATTCAGAGAATGCGCTCTGCAAGGAATGAAAAAGGCCCTAGGATTGATTTCCATCATTGTCTTTTGCACACCATTGTCTTTACCCTTCATATTACTCCCATTATCATAGCCTTGGCCACATAAGTTGTCAACAGATAATGCCATTGTTTCAAGCTCTTGTAGAATAGTTTCAGTCATAAATGCTCCAGTCGTCTCCTTCAGTGGTGGGGGGGCGCCGATTGCATGATTCGCCTAGGGCGCCAGTTGCTGGCAGCTAGTCTAGGGCCGCCCCTGCTAGCACTTATGTCAACATAACTGATGTCGCTCAGGGGTGTGAAAAAGCCCCCGCATCACATGACGTAAGTTCCACTGACCTGAGCGCCGGTGCGGAGAGCGCTGTGTTGGCAGGAGAGCATCTCTCATGGGCACAGCATGTCTGCACTAGCCCAGCTACAGCCGCAGCGGTACAGCTGTGCCACAAGAGTGATTCACGGGCAGACTAGGCCTGAGTGTATTCAGATGCAGCCACTGAGCCTGGGGCGCAGGTTTAAAAGGACATAGATACACAGTTCCGATTTGTTTTTTTCTTAGAACCCCTGCTAACCACCACCCCCAGTGTGGAGCCCGCAGCAATTTTACATTTTTGAAAATTTAGTTCAAGATGGAATGTCAAGGTTCCTTCCCCACTCTGAACTCTAGGGTACAGATGTGGGGACCTGCATGAAAACCTCCTAAGCTTACTTTTACCAGCTTAGGTTAAAACTTCCCCAAGGTACAAACTATTTTACCCTTTTGCCCCTGGACTTCCACTGCCACCATAAAACTTTATCTGGGTTCCTGAAAAAAAGTAGTTTTGGACACTTCTTTCCCCCCAAAATCCTCCCAACCCTTGCACCCCACTTCCTGGGGAAGGTTTGGTAAAAATCCTCACCAATTTGCATAGGTGACCACAGACCCAAACCCTTGGATCTTAAAACAATGAAAAAGCGTTCAGTTTTCTTACAAAAGACTTTTAATAGAAGTAAAAAGGAATCACCTCTGTAAAATCAGGATGGTAGATACCTTACAGGGTAATTAGATTCAAACATAGAGAATCCCTCTTGGCAAAACTTTAAGTTACAAAAAAGACACACAGACAGGAATATTCATTCTATTCAGCACAGCTATTTTCTCAGCCATTTAAAGAAATCATAATCTAACACATACCTAGCTAGATTACTTCCTAAATTCTAAGACTCCATTCCTGTTGTGTTTCCGGCAAAAGCATCACACAGACAGACACAGACCCTTTGTTCTTCTCCCTCCTCCCAGCTTTTGAAAGTATCTTGTCTCCTCATTGGTCATTTTGGTCAGGTGCCAGCGAGGTTACCTTTAGCTTCTTAACCCTTTACAGGTGAGAGGATTTTTCTTCTAGCCAGGAGGGATTTTAAAGGGGTTTACCCTTCCCTTTATATTTATGACATGGAGAAGTCACAAACTCACGTTTCCATGAGTGTAACTGTTATTTCACTGAAAAATGGGGTCAGAGGGATTCCATTCCACAGTACGGCTGGAAATCCAAACAGACAGTGTTGTGCTGGTGAATGAGAACCACACATGAACAAACAAAGGGAAGCTGACTGGTCTGGTTTCACTGCTGAAGCAGAGAGAAATATAAAAAGTAAAACAATAAAATTATGAAAATTAAATTTGATTTAAAATTCTTCCAGGTTTTATTATCCAAGGTGAAATTAGTGATACATTTTAGGGAAATGTTGTAAATACATTATTTTAATCTCAGTTCTACGATTTTTATACCAATAAAAGCCTTAACATTAAACAAGTGTTGCAAAACTCATTTTAAAATGGTAAAAACTACAATAAACCCCTGTCTCAGATGATCATAATCAATTAGAGTATAGAACAAAATCTTTGGAGAAATGACTTGTCCTTCTTAAACATTTCTTCAGTATAATAGGGTTTTTCATAGTTTCCATGCACCATGGCATCAATCATTTCAAGCAACTCAGACACCTGATCAGACTTTTCTTTTCCTTCGGCTCTGTTGTTGAAAGCAAGGCATCGGTTTTTACAAGTCCCAATCACATTTTGAAGATCTTTATCAGCCCTTGCTAAGAACTCGCCCAGTGTTTTCTTCCCTAAATCTTCTTTTCGGGTGAACAGGACGATCATGTAGTCCTTTGCTTCAAACTTGAAAACCTTTTGTATCTCCTTGACCACTTCCTTTTCTTCTAGGGTGAAGCAACCCAGCTGTATGACATGAATAATGGCATGGATTCCTGGAGAGAGGCATTTAACAGACTTACCTATTTCTTGGCAAGTCTCTTCATTACTTTTCTTAGTGTCAAAAAGGCCAGGAGTATCAACCACTGTAATTTTCCTCCCATTAACAACCTGTTCCTTTTTGTCACACCACTGCGTAACTGAAGAGGGTGAGATATCCGAATGAAATTTATCAGCACCAAGAATCATGTTTCCTGTTGCACTTTTCCCACATCCAGTTTTACCAACAAGGACGATTCTCAGTTCAGATTCTGCTGGGAACAAGAGAGAGAAAGTATGTCAGCCTGTCAGTACAGCTTACTTCAATCATGAAAAAATTGTTCAAGAATAGTTTGTTGAACTGGAAATCTTAGCTCAGTTTCCCTTGTTTGTGATGGTTGATTTCAAAAGTTTACTTATGTGACAGGGTCAGGCCAGATGGCTACAGGAGAGTGATTTTTTTTTTTTAACAGGAGAGTAATTTTTATTTGCACAACATACTTACAAAAAATCACCAAAAAAGATAAAACAAAACTATGCAACAAAACAAAAGCAAACGCAATGTATAACACAGCAGCCTTCAGGGGAGAGAAGTGTTCAGGCTTGCCTGGGCCCAGAGCGGGGGGGCTTCCTCGACACTCATGGTCTTCCACCCCCTCAAGTTACCTAGTGCCACGGCCAGTGTCACCAACTATTCCTCTCCTGAGAGTGCCTTACAAGATGGGCAATGCTGCGGGGTGGGCAGTTGGGGGGGACGGACGTGCACCCACGTGTGATAGGACCCCTCCTAGGTGATGGTGATGATGGTATCCACAGCGGCAATGGCTGGGGCTGGGGTCTCTCACTCTTCCCCTCAATCAAAGGGTCAGGTGGAGGGAACCGGACAGGGTCACCGAGCAGAGAACCTCGGACAGCGCCCACTGCTCCTCGAAGGCGTCAAGGGAGTCGGTGGATGCCGCCCAGAGGAACTCCGCCCGGATACGTGAATGTACTGAGGATCGGAAAACGGCCCTACAGTCGCAGGACGCTTCATTGGCCAACCTCCTCTCTCTGGTTTTATAGATGGCTGTTTTAGCTAGGGCTAGGAAGAGGTTAACCAGGAGATCCCGCGACTTTGTGGGGCCACAGATGGGGAGTGTGTAAATAAAAAGGTGACGGGAAAAATGCAGCCAAAAACATAATAAAATATTCATGAGGAGCCGGAAAAGGGGCTGCAGCCTGGCACACTCTAAATATACGTGCGCCAGGGTTTCCCTCACGTTGCAAAAAGAGCAAGTATCCGGGATGGGGGTGAACCATGTCAAAAACACGCCCGTGCTCACAGCTCCGTGAAGGAGCTGCCAACTGATGTCCCCGACGGGCCTCGGGACCAAGGTGGAGTACAGCCCACCAGGGCTGCTCACCCTCCAAAGGTGGCAGGATGTCCTGCCACTTTGTATCAGGGCGGGACACCAGGGTGAGGGCGTGAAGGGTGTGAAGCATGAGTGTGTATAGATGTTTCCTTGGCGCAGTTTGGAAGCTGACTGCAGCCGGCTCCCAGTGAAAGGGTGAGGTCTCGGACTAGAAATAGGTTGTCAAAAATGCTGTGATCTACGGGGTAGGGGCCCAATGGAAAGGTCCGGCAGGCCTGGGGTAGAGGGTGGGCGGGGTGCGCCCTCGCGCAGGGCTCGGTTGAGATAAGCCTGAGCAGCGGGCGTCAAAGCGGCCTTCACCTCCTGAAGTACACGCTGGGGGGTACGAGGTCTGGAGAGCCCCAGGCGCCGAGTGAGCATCAGGGGATCCAGCCAGTCTCCCCGGTCGTAGTCCAGGAGGTCTCTGACTCTCATGACTTCCACCAGGACCAAACTCTGGAGCACCGAGCAGGACTCCGTCACCTGCACATGGAGCTGGGGATTGTGTAGCAGGGACTCCGCAAGGAGATCTGCTCCTACGGTGGCCGCCACGGACCTGGTCATTGAAAACAGTTTCCAGGTCCGGAGGAGGTCCTGGTAGAAGACCAGCAGCCCGGAGAGGTCTCGCGGAAAACCTCTCAGACAGAGATAAAAGAGCTGCCAGTCGTATTGGAGCCCTTGGAGGTGGCGCAGGAAGGCGTGCGCCAGTATGCTCCACGTCGAATTACCTGCACTATAGAGGAGCCTCTGCAGGGCCTGGAGGCAGAAGACACGGACCTGAGTGTGCAGACACTTCAGGCCCTGCCCTCCTTCCTTCAGGGGTAGATGAAGAACCCCAACAGGAGCCCAGTGCATTCCTGACCAAAAGAACTCCAGAATCGATGTCCGGAGGTTGGTCAGGAAACCCAGGGCCAGGACCAGGGTGTTGAGCAGGTACCAGAGTATGGACAGGACTAGTTGGTTAAGCAGCAGCGCTCTCCCTCGGAGGGAGAGACATCGGAGTAGCATCGTCCATTTCCGGAGCCGATCTATCACCCCGCCTTGTAAATTTTGCCAGTTCTCCGGCGGAGAAGGGTGCGTGGCAGAAAGGTAAACGCCTAGGTAGAGCAGCGGACCCGCGCTCCACTGGATGGTCTGAAGCGCGGGTGGGAGGGAGCTCACCCACCGCCAGTCCCCCACCGCCAAGCCAGAGCTCTTGACCCAGTTGACTCGGGCGGAGGAGGCTGCCGAAAAGATGGCCTGGCAAGCCTCCACCTGCGCCAAGTACCCCGGGTCCTGGACCATGAGGAGGATGTCATCGGCGTACGCCGACAGGACCAGCCGCAGCTCCGGCTCCCGCAGCACCAACCTTGTCAACCTCCTGCAGAGGAGACAGAGGAAAGGCTCGATCGCCAGAGCGTACGGCTGGCCCAAAAGGGGGCACCCCTGCTGCACTCCTTGCCCGAAGCTGACCGGTTCGGTCAGGGTCCAGTTGAGCCTAACCAGACACTCTGCGGAGGCGTACAGCACCCGGAGAAAACTCACAAACTGAGGTCCGAATCCAAATGCCTGCAGAGTGCTCAGGAGGTACCCATGGTCTACGCTATCAAACGCCTTCTCCTGATCGAGAGACAGGAGGGCGAATGACAGACCATCTCTACGCCTGAGTTCCAAAAGGTCTCGGACTAGAAATAGGTTGTCAAAAATGCTGTGACCCGGGACAGTATAGGTCTGGTCTGGGTGGATCACGTCCGCCATCACGGACCCTAGCCGCAGCGAGATTGCTTTCGCTACGATTTTGTAGTCCGTGCTAAGGAGCGAGACGGGACGCCAGTTTGGTAAATCGCGGAGGTCCCCCTTCTTCAGCAACAAGGCGAGCACCGCTCGCCTGCACGAAAGAGAGAGGACCCCGCCCTACAAAGACTCGCCCCAGACAGTGGCTAGGTCTGGACCAAGGATGTCCCAGAACGCGCGTTAGAACTCCACGGTCAGCCCGTCCATGCCCGGAGATTTATTGGTGGGCATGCGACGGAGGGCTTCCGAGAACTCAGCCAGGGTGAGAGGCAGCTCTAGCCGGTCTCGGTCACCCACGCTGACCATGGGGAGTTCCTCCCAGAGCACCCCGCAAGCGCCAGGATCGGTCGGATCTGGGGAGAAAAGGCTTGTGTAGAAGTCACGGGCCCTCCCACACATCTCCACCGGATCCGTGAGGGGGGTGCCGTCTTCTGTTAGAAGGCAGGTGACGTGTTTCTTGGCCCCCCTCATTTTCTCCAGGGCATAGAAGAAATGGGAGCCGCGGTCCATCTCCCGAAGGAGGCGGATGCGGGATCGAACAAAGGCACCTCGGGCCCGATGGTCCTCGAGGGCCCAGAGCTCCTCCCACTTCTCCCGGCACGCTCCGCAGAGGAATGGGTCCTCGGGGCTGGCAGCCAGATGCCTCTCCATCTCTATGACCTCCTGTTCCAACTGCTCTATCGCTGCATTTCTCTGTCGGCTGGTGCCCCGAGTGTAGTCACAGCAGAAGAGCTTGGCGCGCAACTTCCCGAGATCCCACCATCACCGCACCGAGGGAAAGGCA
The DNA here is from genome assembly GCF_965140285.1 of Lepidochelys kempii. Classification (NCBI taxonomy): domain Eukaryota; kingdom Metazoa; phylum Chordata; order Testudines; family Cheloniidae; genus Lepidochelys; species Lepidochelys kempii. The sequence goes on along the minus strand of NC_136381.1, from coordinate 269,040,523 downwards.
CGCCACTGCTCTCACCAGGCCAGCCAAAACTCCTGGAAGGACTCACAAAGCCCTCATCCTCCAACAGGCTGTTGTTAAAATGCCAATAGGCCAGCCCTGGCCTCTCTACATGGAGGGAGGCTGTTATGGTGGCTAGATGATGGTCAGAGAATGGGGCCAGCCGAATGCTGGAGGAGTGGGCTTGTGAAAGATGGAAACGGGATAAATAAATACGGTCCAACCGAGAGTGGTGTGACCGATGGGCCTCCACCCGGACAAAGGTGAACGTGGAAATGTCATCTGGGTGGTGGTCATGCCAGACGTCCACTAGGGAGTGATGTTCGACTATTCCTCGGAGAATGTTAGCAGCGGCCGGGCTCAGCTCGGCCCCTGAGCGGTCCTGTTCCTCGAGGGTGGTGTTAAAGTCCCCTCCCAGGACTAGGCACTCGTGAGGATATAGGGTGCCGAGGAAGTCAGACACCAGCTGATAGAATTGCGGCCGCTTCAGGCTCATTGTCAGGGCATAGATGTTAATGAGGTTGATCACGAGCCCCTCCATACGGACTCGGAGATGCAGCAGGTGGGCCGGCATGGCCTCAGTGACCCCTAGCACCTCGGGCCATAGGTTGGGGGAGAACAGGGTCGCCACTCCAGCTTGCCACATCGTGAAGTGGCTAAAGTAGACCCTGTCCCCCCACTCCAGCCGCCAGCTGTCCTCAGCAGTCGGATCCGTATGCGTCTCCTGCAGGAAAACTACAGAGTACCCCCCTTCCCGAAGGTAAGAGAGCACCTGGGACCTGTGGAGAGCCATCCTACAGCCCCTGGTGTTCAAAGTTGCGATAATGAGAGGCGTCATGCGGAGGGCTGGGGGGGTGGGAGTTCCTTATTGGCGGGGGTGTTCGCGGCCCCCAGCGGGTCGCGCAACAATCCGTGACCCATCCCGTAAGTGAGTAAATCATCACGGAAGCTGTGGGCCCGCCTGTAGGCCGCAGCACCGTGCCTTCCTTTCCCTCTACCCTCCTTTATAAGGGCCCTTGTGGCCTGGAGGAGTTGATCAAAGTCCCCCCATAGCTGGAGAGCCAGCTGTACCCTGTTGCGGGAGCCACGGATGTTTTCTAAAAACTCCTGCACCGCTTTTCGCAGCTCATGGGGGGGTGGGGTTGCGATTTCCCAGTTATTCCCTGGTGGGGCTCTTGGTGCAGCCTCGTGGTCCGCTGAGGGGCAGGCAGGGTGCAGACCACCGACGGGGCGTCTGACAGGCTAAAGTTATTAGGTCCATCTCACGCCTTGGGATAGAAGGGGATGGCGGAGGGAAAATTGCAGCTCCTAATGGGTCATGGCAGGAAAATGCAAAGGCTGCTCCCTGGGGGTGGGGGGATCAGCAAAAACGGAAAAGAAATAACCCCAGGGGCGGCAATAGCATTGCAGGAGGAGGTGGATTGGGCAGGGACAAGGGTGGGGGTGGGGGCAGAGGCGAGGCTCTGGGCTTCGGGAGGCAATCAGCTGAAAGGTGGTGCCTCCTGAGCAGATTCGAGGGTTGAGGGGTGGGGGCGGGGGCTCCCAGTGATGCTAGGCGCAGGCTCTGTGGTGGATTTGGCAGCCATGGCCTCAGGTGGTGGACCACCTTCTGTAGGGTGCCCGCCCGGGAAGGCGGTTAGAGGGATGGAGCATGAGGAAAGGGGGACTGGGATGAGGTTGCCCAGATCGAGGCCAGCTGGCTGTAGATCATCCTCTCCCTGGGTGACCAGGGTCAAACCTAGGGGCTCAGTCTCCTCATACATGGAGAAGAGGTCGTCTTCTGCTACCCCGGGGGCCTCTCCTCTGGGGCCCGCCTCAACGGTCGCTTCGGGGTTCGTGGGGGGTTCGGGTGGTATCCGGGTAGAAGGGGCTTCCTTGGGGGTCTCGGAGGGGAGGGTCTCCCGTGGAGGGGAGATTCTACCTTCCAATGCCAGTCCGTCTTCCCCTCCCGACACCAGCGGATGGATCTCACTTGTGGGCATAGCGGAAGGCTCAGTATCAGTGCCTCCCTTCCTGGTCTTCCGGGGGGTCTCCGCATCGGTGGGTGCAGCGGAGCTCGAGCCTTCCGCTTGCCTCGCTTCCCCTGGACTAGGGTCCAGCCCTCCATAGCATCGTCTGGGGGTTGGTTAGCAGGGGTCGTGTCAGGGAGCAGAGGTGATGGTTCAGGGGTTTGGGGGGGTAACGGTGAGACAGCATGGGGGGCGAGGGGTTCTCCTTGGGGCGGGCCCTCTCCTATACCCGGTAATAGCCTTGCTGCACCCTCCTCCATAGGCTCTGCTGGATTGTTAATAGCAAGGGTGGGACTCCCTTGCTCGTCTGGGCGTTGTAGGGGAGGTGTCTCTTGGGCCCAGACGGGAGCAGCGGTGGGTCGAGCAGGAGGAGAGATGGTTTCAGGTGCCGGGCAGCCAGGGGCATCAGCAACGACGGAGCCAACGTCCTGCCGGGTCTCGGGTGCTCCTCCCCGCTGGGTCTAAGGGCAGTCTCTTCGGACACGCCCCGCTGAGGGGCAGAGGTAGCACCGGGCTTCTCCTGTGGAGTAAAAGACCCGATAGCAGGCTCCCTGGTAGGGGACTAGGAAGGACCCCTCGAGCGCCTCTCCGTCACGCGCCGGCAGCGGCGGTAGAAGCTGCACTTGCTGGCGGAACTAGAGGACGTGACGGAGGGTGGGGTCCTTGCAGCCCAACGGGAGAGGGCTGATGACAGAGACAAGTTTCCCGAGGGTGGAGAGAGCGGGTAACAGGGCGGCATTGGATAGAAAGGGAGGGACGGAGGTGAGGACTAGGCAAACGCCCAGGTCTTCTAGAGGCTCCAGGGGGACAAACACCGCCCCCCACGGCCAGGCTCTTCTCCACTGCCTCCTGGGCGGCAGCCTCCGAAGCTAAGAAAAAAAGACGACCTTCCCGTACATTTTGGAGGCCGCCACGATAGCCGTGGGTCCTACCACCCTCGCCAACGCCTGCACGTATGTCTCCACGTGGGGCGAGGTGGGCACCAGGAGGCAATGGACACCGTGCTTCCTGGTCATGGTGGGAAAGGGGCCCCGGCCGCTATTGATGGTAGCGGAGGCAGTGGGTGGGCGAGATGACGAGGCGGCAGGAGGGGGGGAGTGCCACTGCCCGGGCATACGTCCTGGGGGCTGGGGGAGGGACGCTCGCAGAGCTGGTGGAGGGAACAGCAGGGAGGGACGCCATGGTCGATGACGAGGCCACAGCTGTGGGGGCAGCCCCTGCCATGGAGCGCTTGGTGGTTTTTGTGGGGCCCATTCCTTTCTTCACACCCTGGCCTTTCCGGCCAACTGGGGGGGGGTTCCTAGAATCTGGGGGGGCGGTGGACATTGCAGCGGCAGTAATCGCCCGGGTGCCTCCTGCTGCCTATGCCCCAGCGGGGGCGGTGGCAGGTGTTTTGACAGCAGTGGTGGGGGGGAGGGCTTGGGGGTTGGGCAGAGGGGTAGGTGGGGGAAGGGCAACTGAGGTTGTTAGAGGGGCCTCACCCCTCTCATTCCCCGCCATTGTGAGCAGGAGAGACAGGGAGACACCAGAAGGAGGAGGGGGGAGGGGGAAGCAGATTAACCGCTCCTCCCTTCTGGGCTGCAGGCGGGGGGGGTGCCAAATGGGTCGGACTGGAGGGGGGAGAAAAACAGGAATTGGGGTCCGGTAATAGGGGCAAACTGTGGGGTAAACAGTCCAGGGGGGTGGGGGGGGACATGGACCCACGCACGTTTGTCCAAAGAGTCTCGTTTGGTCGGCTGTTGTGTCTGGTCCGAAACGGCAAAATTCAAAGCAAACAGCTGAATTCAAAGGCAGATGGCAAGTTGCCAGCAGGGACGGATGGCGGGGGGGCCGTGACGGTTGTAATAGTGTTGGGGGGGGCACCGATGGATCGGCGGGCAGCTCCATGCCACACCCCCTGTGCCCCCACAAACACAATTAAAACACAGTCAAATTCCCCCCACACGAGAGTACAATTCAAAAGTTACTCAGTCTTACGGCCCCCTCCACGATGGTTCGTAGCTTCCCTGGGTGATTTTTTCTGTCGGCTATCTTCTCTTCCAGCTTTGTAATGAGGCTTTCAGCAGGCCAAGAATGTTGCAAAGATAAGAAGAATCTTCCTAGCTCGGTACGGGTTTAGAAACAACAGCAGAACGGCTGGGTCTGGGGGCTTCCACTCCCCTCCTTCGAGTAGCGGGTCGGCAGTCCTTCCCACTCTCCCCCCCCCCGGGGGTTTCAGCTGGAGCAAATAGCAGTGTCCGAGAGCAGGCGTGGGGCTGGCAGCAACCTGGCAACCGACCAGCACTCGAACGGCAGCAAAAAAAAAACAGCAAAAAAAACCAAAAAACAGAAAAAGCGTCTGGCCCGGTCAGGGGAGGAACTAAAGTAGGGTCAAAAAGTAAGAAAAATCCAGGCCAGGGGGCTTAAGGAAAGCATAGAAAGCAAATAGAGTAGCAGCAAGCGAAGGAGGTCCCTTTTCCCTGGGTAAGGGAGCAGGGAAGGTTCCAGAACAATCAGGAACTTTATGGAAACAGTTAAGGTGGACAGGCTGATTAGAACACCTGCAGCCAATCAAGAAGCTTCAATTAAGGCAGGCTAATCAGGGCACCTGGGTTTTAAAAGGAGATCACTTCAGTTTGTGGTGTGCGTGTGAGGAACTGAGAGTGAGAATGCGGACTGTTGGAGGACTGAGGTGGACAAGCATTATCAGACACCAGGAGGAAGGTCCTGTGGTGAGGATAAAGAAGGTGTTGGGAGGAGGCCATGGGGAAGTAGCCCAGGGAGTTGTAGCTGTCACCGAGCTGTTCCAGGAGGCACTCTAGACAGATGCATTCCATAGGGCCCGGGGCTGGAACCCGGAGTAGAGGGCGGGCCCGGGTTCCGCCCAAACCTCCCAACTCTTGGTCAGTCACAGGAGGAGTTGACCTGGACTGTCAAGCTGAGGGCTGCCGTGAATCTCCGAGGTGAGCAAATCCGCCAATAAGTGCAAGACCAACCAAGGTAGAATCATAGAATCATAGAATATCAGGGTTGGAAGGGACCTCAGGAGGTCATCTAGTCCAACCCCCTGCTCAAAAGCAGGACCCATCCCCAATTAAATCATCCCAGCCAGGGCTTTGTCAAGCCTGACCTTAAAAACCTCTAAGGAAGGAGATTCCACCACCTCCCTAGGCAACGCATTCCAGTGTTTCACCACCCTCCTAGTGAAAAAGTTTTTCCTAATATCCAATCTAAACCTCCCCCACTGCAACTTGAGAGCATTACTCCTTGTCCTGTCCTCTTCCACCACTGAGAATAGTCTAGAACCATCCTCTCTGGAACCACCTCTCAGGTAGTTGAAAGCAGCTATCAAATCCCCCCTCATTCTTCTCTTCCGCAGACTAAACAATCCCAGTTCCCTCAGCCTCTCCTCATAAGTCATGTGTTCCAGACCCCTAATCATTTTTGTTGCCCTTCGCTGGACTCTTTCCAATTTATCCACATCCTTCTTGTAGTGTGGGGCCCAAAACTGGACACAGTACTCCAGATGAGGCCTCACCAATGTCGAATAGAGGGGGACGATCACGTCCCTCGATCTGCTCGCTATGCCCCTACTTATACATCCCAAAATGCCATTGGCCTTCTTGGCAACAAGGGCACACTGCTGACTCATATCCAGCTTCTCGTCCATTGTCACCCCTAGGTCCTTTTCCCCAGGACGATCCATATACATACCCTGAGAACTTCAGTCTATCATCCGCAGACCGATGGGCTGGTAGAAAGGTTTAACTGAACCCTCAAGGCAATGATAAGGAAAGTGGTAAGTCAGGACGGGAACAATTGGGATACCCCACTATCCTACCTTATGTTGTTTGCAATCCGGGAGGTACCTCAGGCCTCAACTGGGTTTTCCCCCGTTGAGTTATTATACGGACACCACCCCATGGCATACCAGATATTGCAAAAGAAATCTGGGAAGAGGAACCCAATGAGGGGAGAAATATAATTGACCATGTGTTGCAGATGCGAGAACGGAACCCCTATTGTACGGGAACATTTGGAAAAGGCGCAGGAGGCCCAGTGAACCCATTACAATCGCCAGGCAAAAGTCCGACAGTTCCAACCAGGGGATCAGGTGATGGTGTTGGTACCCACGGCAGAAAGCAAGCTTTTGGCCCAATGGCAGGGGCCCTATGAGGTGGTTGAACCCATGGGGGAAGTAACCTACAAGGTGTGGCAGCCAGGACACCGGAAACAAGAACAAATTTATCATGTTAACTTCTTAAAGCCTTGGCACCAACGGGAGGTGTGTGTAGTGGCCCAAGAGACCCCGATCCAGGGAAATAACATGTAGGAGCAGATCAGGATATCCACTGATCTGACACCAGACCAGAAGAAGGAGGTAACTGAGATGATCAACCGATACCAGGACGTGTTTTCAACCAAACCAGGTCGGACCACCAAAACATATCACCACATTATCACAGACCCTGGTGCAAAGGTAACTTTAAGGCCCTATCAGGTCCCAGCAGCAAAAAGAGAGGCGATCAAGGCAGAGGTAAAAAGGATGTTGGAGCTGGGAGTCATCGAAGAGTCCCACAGTCAGTGGTCAAGCCCGATTGTGTTGGTGCCCAAACCCGATGGCACCACTAGGTTTTGTAATGACTTTCGCCGGCTGAATGAGAGATCCAAATTCAATGCATACCCCATATCAATGAGTTAGTTGACCGCCTGGGCAGTGCCGATTTTTGACACCCTTGATTTAACGAAGGGATACTGGCAGATTCCCCTTGCCAAAGGTGCGAAAGAAAAGATGGCGTTCTCTACACCAGAGGGTCTGTTTCAATATACTGTTCTTCCTTTTGGACTGCATGGGGCACCTGCCACCTTCCAGCGTCTTATGGACAAGCTCCTACAACCCCATACCAGCATACCTGGATGATGTGATTATTCACACCCCCGACTGGGAAATCCACTTGGAAAAGGTGGAAGCGGTTCTGGACACGCTAAGACAGGCTGGCCTCACAGCCAAGCCAGCCAAGTGTGCTATAGGGCTAGCCAAGGCTAAATACCTTGGCTACATTGTAGGAAGGGGCATGGTTAAGCACCAACTGAACAAACTGGAGGCTATCCAAAATTGCCCCTGGCCGAATCGGAAAAAGCAAGTCCGGGCATTCCTGGGTGTGGTGGGGTACTACTGACTATTTATTCACCATTTTGCTACCAGAGCGAGTCCCCTGACAGACCTGATAAAAGCCCAGGGTCCAGACATGGTGAAGTGGACAGATGCTGCAGAGAAAGCATTCATGGATATACAGACAGCCCTCTGCAGTAACCCCATGCTTATAGCCCCAGACTTCAACAAAGAATTCATTTTACAGACAGATGCATCTGAAGTAGGATTGGGAGCTGTCCTATCGCAGATGGTTGGAGATGAAGAACACCCAGTCCTCTACCTCAGCAGGAAACTCCTCCTGAGAGAGCAGAAGTATGCCGTGATTGAAAGAGAGTGCCTAGCTGTGAAATGGGCCATGGAAACACTACATTATTACCTTCTGGGATGATGGTTTACCCTTGTGACCAACCATGCACCCCTCCAGTGGATGCAGCGAAATAAAGAGAAGAACGCAAGGGTGACCAGATGGTTCCTGTCCCTACAACCTTTCCAATTCACCATACAACACTGGGCTGGAAGCCACCATGGCAATGCAGATGGCTTGTCACGAGTACACTGCCTGAGTTCCCAAGTTGCCCAACCCTGTGGTGTTGAGCAGAGGGGGGGGGATATGTGACAGGGTCGGGCCAGATGGCTACAGGAGAGTAACAGAAGGCAGATATATTAGCCCCAGGTTAAGTAGGTCCCTTTTCTCTGGGTAAGATAACAGGGAAGGTTTTTTTTTTTGGTTTTTTTTTTTTTTGAAACAGAAAGAAAGTTTATTGGTAACGCTTACAGAATTACCAAAGGAAACAAAACAACTATGCAACAAAACAACGCAATCAGAAGGTATAACACAGCAGCTTTCAGGAGGGAGAAGTGTTCAGGCTAGCCTGGGCCCAGAGCGGGGGGGCTTCCTCGACACTCGTGGTCTTCCACCCTCCTGAGTTACCTGGTGGCCTAGAGCGGGGGGGCTTCCTCGACACTCGTGGTCTTCCACCCCCTCGAGTTACCCAGTGCCGCGCCCAGTGTCACCGATCCTCCCGCTCCTGAGAGTGCCCGGTAAGATGGGCACGGCTGCGGGGTGGGCGGTTTAGGGAGGTGGGGGGTAGACACCCATGTATTATAGGACCCCTCCTAGATGACAGGAATGATGGTATCCACAGCGGCAACGGCTGGGGCTGGCGTCTCTCGCTCTTCCCCTCAATCAAAGGGTCAGACGGAGGGAACCGGACAGGGTCACCGAGCAGAGAACCCCAGACAGCGCCCACTGCTCCTCGAAGGCTTCAAGGGAGTCGGTGGACGCCGCCCAGAGGAACTCCGCCCAGATACGTGAATGTACTGAGGATCGGAAAACGGCCCCACAATCGCAGGACGTTTCATGGGCCAACCTCCTCTCTCTGGTTTTATAAATGGCTGTTTTAGCCAAAGCTAGGAGGAGGTTGACCAGAAGATCCCACGACTTTGTGGGGCCACGGATGGGAAGTGTATAGATAAAAAGGTGGGGGGAAAAATGAAGCCAGAAGCGTAATAGAATATTTGTGAGGAGCCAGAAAAGGGGCTGCAATCTGGCACACTCTAAATACACGTGCGCCAGGGTTTCCCTCACATTACAGAAAGGACTAGTATCCGGAATGGGGGTAAACCGTGTCAAAAACACGCCCGTGCTCACAGCTCCGTGAAGGAGCCGCCAACTGATGTCCCCGACTGGCCTTGGGACCAAGGTGGAATACAGGCTGGCCCACCGAGGTTGCTCACCCTCCAAAGGTGGCAGGAGATCCCGCCACTTTGTATCGGGACGGGACACCAGGGTGTGGGCATGAAGGGTGTGAAGCGTAAGTGTATATAAGTATTTCCATGGAGCAATTTGAAAGCTAACCGGCTGCAGTTCGTGCAGCTGGCTTGCAGTGAAAGGGTGAGGGGTTTGTTGGGATCTACGGGGTGGGGGCCCGATGGAAAGGTCTGGCGGGCCTGGGGTAAGGAATGGGCGGGGTGCGCCCTAGCACAAGGCTCGGCTAACATAAGCCCGAGCAGCGGGGGTCAAGGCGGCCTTCACCTCCTGAAGTACACGCCGGGGGGTACGGAGGCTGGAGAGCCCCATGCGCCGAGCGAGCGTCAGGGGATCCAGCCAGTCTCTCCGGTCGTAGTCCAGGAGGTCTCCGACCCTCGTGACTTCCGCCAGGACCAACCTCTGGCGCACCGAGCGGGACTCCGCCACCTGCACACGGAGCTGGGGGTTGTGTAGCAGGGGCTCCGTGAGGAGATCTGCTCCCACGGTGGCCGCCATGGACCTGGATGTTGGAAACAGTTTCCAGGTCCGGAGGAGGTCCTGGTAGAAGACCGGCAGCCCGGAGAGGTCTCGCGGAAAACCCCTCGGAGAAAGATAAAAGAGCTGACGGTCATATCGAAGCCCTTGGAAACGGCGCAGGAAGGCGTGCGCCAGTATGCTCCACGCCGAACTACGTGCATTATAAAAGAGCCTCTGCAGGGCCTGGAGGCGGAAAACGCGGACCTGAGAATACAGACACTTCAGGCCCTGCCCTCCTTCCTTCAGGGGTAGATGAAGAACGCCAACAGGGGCCCAGTGCATTCCTGACCAGAAGAACTCTAGAATTAATCTCCGGAGGCGGGTCAGGAAACCCGGGGCCGGGGCCAGGGTGTTGAGCCGGTACCAGAGCGTGGACAGGACTAGTTGGTTAAGCACCAGTGCTCTCCCTCGGAGGGAGAGACATCGGAATAGCCTCGTCCATCTCGGGATCCGCTCTATCACCCCGCCCTCTAAATTTTGACAGTTCTCCGGCGGGGAAGGATGCGTGGCGGAAAGGTAAACGCCGAGATAGAGCAGTGGACCCGCACTCCACCGGATGGTCTGAAGTGCGGGTGGGAGGGAGCTTACCTGCCGCCAGTCCCCCACCGCCAAGCCAGAGCTCTTGACCCAGTTGACTCGGGCGGAGGAGGCTGCCGAATAGATGGCTTGGCATGCCTCCACTCGCGCCAAGTCGCCCGGGTCCTGGACCACGAGGAGTACGTCATCGGCGTACGCCGACAGGACCAGCCGCAGCTCCGGCTCCCGCAGCACCAACCCTGTCATCCTCCTGCGGAGGAGACAGAGGAAAGGCTCGATCACCAGAGCGTACAACTGGCCCGAGAGGGGGCACCCCTGCCGCACTCCTCGCCCGAAGCTGACCAGTTCAGTCAGGGTCCAGTTGAGCCTAACCAAACACTCCGCGGAGGCATACAGCACCCGGAGAAAACTCACAAACTGAGGTCCAAATCCAAACGCCTGCAGTGTGCTCAGGAGGTACCCATGGTCTACTCTATCGAACGCCTTCTCCTGATCAAGAGACAGGAGGGCGAACGATAGACCATCTCTCCGCCTGAGTTCCAAAAGGTCTCGGACTAGAAATAGGTTGTCAAAAATGCTGCGACTCGGGACAGTATAGGTCTGGTCTGGGTGGACCACATCCGCCATCACGGACCCTAGCCACAGCGAGATTGCTTTCGCTACGATTTTGTAATCCGTGCTAAGGAGTGAGACGGGACGCCAGTTTCGTAGATCGCGGAGGTCCCCCTTCTTCGGCAGCAAAGCGAGCACCGCTCGCCTGCATGACAGAGGGAGGACCCCGCTCTGCAAGGACTCAGCCCAGACGGTGACTAGGTCTGGGCCGAGAATGTCCCAGAACGCGCGGTAAAACTCCACGGTCAGCCCGTCCATGCCTGGAGATTTATTGGTGGGCATGCGACGGAGGGCCTCCGAGAACTCGGCCAGGGTGAGAGGCAGCTCTAGCCGGTCTCGGTCGCCCACGCTGACCGTGGGGAGTTCCTCCCAGAGCACCTCGCAAGCGTCAGGATCGGTCGGGTCCGGGGAGAAAAGGCTTGTGTAGAAGTCACGGGCCCTCCCACACATCTCCACCGGATCCGTGAGGGGGGTGCCGTCTTCCGCAAGAAGGCAGGTGACGTGTTTCTTGGCCCCCCTCGTTTTCTCCAGGGCATAGAAGAAGCGGGAGCCGCGGTCCATCTCCCGAAGGAGGCGGATGCGGGACCGAACGAAGGCACCTCGGGCCCGGTGGTCCTCAAGGGCCCGGAGCTCCTCCCGCTTCTCCCGGCACGCTCCGCAGAGGGATGGGTCCTCGGGGCTGGCGGCCAGATGCCTCTCCATCTCTAAGACCTCCCGTTCCAACTGCTCTATCGCTGCATTTCTCTGTCGGCTGGTGCCCCGAGTGTAGTCACAGCAGAAGAGCTTGGCGCGCACCTTCCCGAGATCCCACCATCGCCGCACCGAGGGAAAGGCACGCCACTGCTCTCGCCAGGCCAGCCAAAACTCCCTGAAGGACATCACAAAGCTCTCGTCCTCCAACAGGCTGTTATTAAAGTGCCAATAGGCCGGCCCCGGTCTCTCTGCACAGAGGGAGACTGTTACAGTGACTAAATGATGATCGGAGAATGGGGCCGGCCGAATGGCGGAGGAGTGGGCCTGTGAAAGATGAAAACGGGATAAGTAAATACGGTCCAACCGAGAGTGGTGTGACCGATGGGCCTCCACCCGGACAAAGGTGAACGTGGAGGTGTCATCTGGGTGATGGTCACGCCAGACGTCCACTAGGGAGTGATGGTCAACTATCCCTTGGAGAATATTCGCAGCGGCCAGACTCGGTTCGGCCCCTGAGCGGTCCCGTTCCTCGAGGGTGGTGTTAAAGTCCCCTCCCAGGACCAGGCACTCGTGCGAATCCAGGGTGCCGAGAAAGTCGGACACCTGCTGATAAAATTGTGGCCGCCTGGAGCTCATTTGCGGGGCATAGATGTTAACAAGATTAACCACGAGCCCTTCCATACGGACTCGAAGGTGCAGCAGGTGGCCCGGCACGGCCTCGTTGACCCCTAGCACCTCAGGCCGTAGGTTGGGGGAGAACAGGGTCGCCACTCCAGCTTGCCAGGTCGTGAAGTGGCTAAAGTATACCCCGTCCCCCCACTCCAGCCGCCACCTGTCCTCGGCGGCCGGGTCTGTATGGGTCTCCTGCAGGAAAACTACAGAGTACCTCCCTTCCCGAAGGTAAGAGAGCACCTGGGACCTGCGGAGAGCCATCCTACAGCCCCTGGTATTCAGGGTCGCAATAATAAGAGGCGTCATGCGGAGGGCTGGGGGGGTGGGGGCCTCGTATTGGCGGGGGGGTTCAGGGCCCCCGGCGGGTTGCACAGCAACCCATGACCCATCCCGTGGGTGAGTAGATCGCGTCGCAAGCTGCGGGCTCGCTCATAGGCCGCAGCACCGCGCCTTCCTTGCCCCCTGCCCTCCTTTATAAGGGCCCTTGTGGCCTGGAGGATTTGATCAAAGTCCCCCCATAGCTGAAGAGCCAGCTGTGCCCTATCGCGGGTGCCACGGGTGTGCTCTAGGAACTTCCGTAGCGCGTGCCGCAGCTCATGGGGGGGTGGGGTTACAATTCCCGAGGTATTCCCTGATGGGCCTCTTAATACAGCCTCGTGGTCCGCTAAGGCAGGTAGACAGGGTGCGGACCACCGACGGGGCGTCTGACAAGCTGGGGTTATTAAATTCATTTCACGCCTTGGGGTGGAGGGGGATGGCAGGGGAAAAATTGCCACTCCTAATGGGTCGTGGCTAGAAAGTGCAAAGACTGCTCCCTGGGGGGAATCTGCAAAAGGCGGAAAGGAAATAACCCCAAGGGCGGCATTAACATTGCAGGAGGAGGGACCTTGGGCAGGGGCAGGGGTGGGGGCAGGGGTAAGGCTCTGGGGTGCAGGAGGCAAGCAGCTAAAGGAAAGTGCCTCCTGAGCAGAGTCAAGGGTTAAGGGGTAAGGGAGGGGGCTCCCAATAATGCTAGATGCTGGCTCCATGGTGGTCTTAGCAGCCATGGCATCAGGTGGTGGACCACCTTCTGCAGGGTGCTCACCCGGGAAGGCAATTATGGGGAGGGAGCATGGGGAAAGGGAGGCTGGGGTAAGGCTGCCCAGCTCGAGGCCAGCCGGCAACAGATCATCCCCTCCCTGGGTGACCGGGGTCAAATCTAGGGCCTCAATCTCCACATACACGGGGGAGAGGCCAACTCCTGCCACCCCGGGGGCCTCTCCTCTAGGGCCCGTCTCAACGGTCGCCTCGGGGTCCGTGGGGGGTTCGGGTAGCATCCAGGCAGAAGGGGCATCCTCAGAAGTCTCGGAGGGGAGGGTCTCCCGTGGAGGGGGGATTCTGCCCTCCAATGCCAGTCCGTCTTCCCCTCTCGACACCAGCGGATGGATCTCGCTCGTGGCCATGGCGGGAGGCTCGATAGCAGTGCCTCCTTTCCTGGTCTTCCGGGGGGCTTCCGCGTCGGGTGGATGCAGCGGAGCTCGAGCCTTCCGCTTGCCTCGCTTTCCCTGGACTAGGGTCCAGCCCTCCATAGCATCATCTGGGGGCTGGTTAGCAGGGGTCGTGTCGGGGGGTGGAGGTGATGGTTTAGGGGTTCGGGGAGGTAGCGGTGGGGCAACATGAGGGGCGGGGGCTTCTCCTTGGGGAGGGCCCTCTCCTATACCCGATAATATCCTTGCCACACCCTTCTCCATAGGCTCTGTTGGGTTGGTACTAGCAAGGGTGGAACTCCCTTGCTCGCCCGGGCGTTGTAGGGAAGGTATCTCTTGGGCCCGGACGGGAGCAGCGATGGGTCGAGTAGGAGGAGGGTTGGTTTCAGGTGCTGGGCAGCCAGGGGTGTCGGCAGCGACGGGGCCGATGTCCTGCCGGGTCTCGGGGGTTTCGGGTGCCCCTCCCCCCCGGGCCAAAGGGCAGTCTCTGCGGACATGCCCCGCTGAACGGCAGAGGTAGCACCGGGCCTCTCCGGTAGAATAAAAGACCCGATAGCGGGCTCCCTCGTAGGGGACTAGAAAGGACCCCTCGAGCACCTCTCCATCACGCGCCCCTGCCGGTGGTAGAAGCTGCACTTGCCGGCGGAACGAAAAAATGTGACGGAGGGTGGGGTCCTTGCAGCCCAACGGGAGAGGGCTGATGACAGAGACAAGTTTCCCCAGGGTGGAAAGAGCGGGTAACAGGGCAGCATTGGGTAAGAAGGGAGGAACGGAGGTAAGGACGAGGCGAACACCCAGGTCTTCTAACGGTTCTAGGGGGACAAACACCCCCCCTACCGTCAGGCCCCTCTCTACCGCCTCCTGGGCGGCATCCTCCGAGGCTAAGAAGAAAACAACCTTCCCATACATCTTGGAGGCCGCCACAATAGCCGTGGGTCCCACCACCCTCGCCAACGCCTGCACGTATGTCTCCACGTGGGGCGAGGCGGGCACCAGGAGGCAACGGACGCCGTGCTTCCTGGTCAAGGCGGGGAAAGGGCCTCGGCCGCTGGTGATGGTGGCGGAGGCGGGGGGGGCGAGATGACGAGGCGGCAGGCAGGGGGGAGCCCGCTGCCGCCCGGGCATACGTCCTGGGGGCCGGGGGAGGGACAATCGCAGCGCTGGTGGAGGGAAACGCTGGGAGGGGCGCCACGGTTGATGACGAGGCCACAGCGGTGGGGGCAGCCCCTGCCATGGAGGGCTCAGTGGTTTTAGCGGGGCCCTTTCCTTTCCACCCGCCCTGGCCCTTCCGGCGAACCGGGGGGGGGGGGTTCCTAGAATCTGGGGGGGCGGTGGGTGCAGCAGCAGCAGCAATCACCCTGGTGCCTCCTGCTACCGGTGCCCCAGCAGGGGGGGTGGCAAGTATCTTAACAATAGTGGTAGGGGGGGGACCTTGGGGGTCGGGCAGGGGTGGTGGTGGGGAAGGGACAACTAATTTTATTAAAGCAGTCTCGCCCCTCTCGTTCCCCGCCATTGTGAGCAGGGAAAGACAGGGAGACACCGGAAGGAGGAGGGGGGAGGGGAGAAAGCGGAGTAGCCCCTCCTTCTGCTAGGCTGCGGGCAGGAAGGGGAGGAATGCCGAGGGTGGGGGGACTGGGAGGAGGGGGGAACAAAATCGGGGTCCAGTAATAGGGGCAAGTTGTGGGATAAGCAATCCGGGGGGGGGGGTGCAGACCCACACACGTTTGTCCAAAGAGTCTCGGTTGGTCGGTTGTTAGGTCCGGTCCGGAAGGCAAAGTTCAAAGCGGACAGCTGGATCCGAAGGGAGATGGCAGGTTGCCAGCAGGGACAGACGGCGGGGGGGCCATGACAGTTGTAATAACAATGGGGGGGTAGGGGCACCGATGGATCGGGGGGGGGGTCTCCCCGCCACACCCCCTGTGCCGCCACGAACGCAAGTAATCACAGTCAAACTCCCCCCCACGAGAGTATAATTCAGAAAATTACTCAGTCTTACGGCCCCCTTCACGATGATTTATATTATTTCTTCTGTCTGCTGAAATCTTCTTCTCCGGCTGTGTTGGCTGTGTTCCAAGGCTTCCGGCATGCTAAGAATGTTGTAAAGTCTGAGCTGCTGGCAAAACGGCTGGGTCTGGGGGTTTCCACTCCCCCCTCCGGACAGCAAAATCGGCAATCTTCCCCCCCCCTCCTCCGGGGGCTCAGCTGAGGCAAGTAGCTGCGCCCGAAAGCAGGCGTGGGGGGGGGCGGGTGCTGGCGAAGGACGTAGACGGAAAAAAACACAAAAAATGAAAAGAAAACAAAAAAAGCGTCTGGCCCGGTCGGGGGGGACTAAGGCAGGTGCAAAAAGTAAGAAAAATCCGGGCCAGGGGGCTTTAGGAAAGAACAGAAAGCAGATAGCTAAGGAGCAAGCAAAAGACGTTCCGTTTCCCAACAGGGAAGGTTCCAGAACAATCAGGAACTTTATGGAAACAATTAAGGCAGACAGGCTTATTAAAACACCTGCAGCCAATCAAGAAGCTGCTAGAATCTATTAAGGCAGGATAATCAGGGTACCTGGGTTTAAAAAGGAGCTCACTTCAGTTTGTGGTGCGTGTGTGAGGAGCTGGGAGCAAGAGGCACTAGGAGCTAAGAGTGAGAAGGCATACTGCTGGAGGACTGAGGATAGGAGGGGGAACAATAATCCCAGCAGCTCCGGGCAGCGCCCCTCCTTCCTGCCCCCTCCGCTGCTGTGAGCAATAGGAATAGAGTGGGGCTTCTGCTCCTCTGCCCTCCCCCTGCAGCATCCAGCCTGGGCAGGGCAGAGGGGGTGACAAGCCCCTGGATCTGCCCTCCCTGCCTGGAACGGAAAAGGGAACCCTGCGGCAGCCACCCAGTCCTGGGAGAGAGTGAAGAAGCCCAGGAGGAGCAGAGGTGAGGCTGAGGGTGGCTGAACTGATGGCGTTTGGGGCTGAAATAGAATCATAGAATATCAGAGTTGGAAGGGACCCCAGAAGGTCATCTAGTCCAACCCCCTGCTCGAAGCAGGACCAATTCCCAGTTAAATCATCCCAGCCAGGGCTTTGTCAAGCCTGACCTTAAAAACCTCTAAGGAAGGAGATTCTACCACCTCCCTAGGTAACGCATTCCAGTGTTTCACCACCCTCTTAGTGAAAAAGTTTTTCCTAATATCCAATCTAAACCTCCCCCACTGCAACTTGAGACCATTACTCCTCGTTCTGTCATCTGCTACCATTGAGAACAGTCTAGAGCCATCCTCTTTGGAACCCCCTTTCAGGTAGTTGAAAGCAGCTATCAAATCCCCCCTCATTCTTCTCTTCTGCAGGCTAAACAATCCCAGCTCCCTCAGCCTCTCCTCATAACTCATGTGTTCCAGACCCCTAATCATTTTTGTTGCCCTTCGCTGGACTCTCTCCAATTTATCCACATCCTTCTTGAAGTGTGGGGCCCAAAACTGGACACAGTACTCCAGATGAGGCCTCACCAATGTCGAATAGAGGGGAACGATCACGTCCCTCGATCTGCTCGCTATGCCCCTACTTATACATCCCAAAATCCCATTGGCCTTCTTGGCAACAAGGGCACACTGCTGACTCATATCCAGCTTCTCGTCCACTGTCACCCCTAGGTCCTTTTCCGCAGAACTGCTGCCTAGCCATTCGGTCCCTAGTCTGTAGCTGTGCATTGGGTTCTTCCGTCCTAAGTGCAGGACCCTGCACTTATCCTTATTGAACCTCATCAGATTTCTTTTGGCCCAATCCTCCAATTTGTCTAGGTCCTTCTGTATCCTATCCCTCCCCTCCAGCGTATCTACCACTCCTCCCAGTTTAGTATCATCCGCAAATTTGCTGAGAGTGCAATCCACACCATCCTCCAGATCATTTATGAAGATATTGAACAAAACCGGCCCCAGGACCGACCCTTGGGGCACTCCACTTGATACCGGCTGCCAACTAGACATGGAGCCATTGATCACTACCCGCTGAGCCCGACAATCTAGCCAGCTTTCTACCCACCTTATAGTGCATTCTTCCAGCCCATACTTCCTTAACTTGCTGACAAGAATACTGTGGGAGACCATGTCAAAAGCTTTGCTAAAGTCAAGAAACAATACATCCACTGCTTTCCCTTCATCCACAGAACCAGTAATCTCATCATAAAAGGCGATTAGATTAGACAGGCATGACCTTCCCTTGGTGAATCCATGCTGGCTGTTCCTGATCACTTTCCTCTCATGCAAGTGCTTCAGGATTGATTCTTTGAGGACCTGCTCCATGATTTTTCCAGGGACTGAGGTGAGGCTGACTGGCCTGTAGTTCCCAGGATCCTCCTTCTTCCCTTTTTTAAAGATTGGCACTACATTAGCCTTTTTCCAGTCATCCGGGACTTCCCCGGTTCGCCACGAGTTTTCAAAGATAATGGCCAATGGCTCTGCAATCACAGCCGCCAATTCCTTCAGCACTCTCGGATGCAACTCGTCCGGCCCCATGGACTTGTGCACGTCCAGCTTTTCTAAATAGTCCCTAACCACCTCTATCTCCACAGAGGGCTGGCCATCTCTTCCCCATTTTGTGATGCCCAGCGCAGCAGTCTGGGAGCTGACCTTGTTAGTGAAAACAGAGGCAAAAAAAGCATTGAGTACATTAGCTTTTTCCACATCCTCTGTCACTAGGTTGCCTCCCTCATTCAGTAAGGGGCCCACACTTTCCTTGGCTTTCTTCTTGTTGCCAACATACCTGAAGAAACCCTTCTTGTTACTCTTAACATCTCTTGCTAGCTGCAGCTCCAGGTGCGATTTGGCCCTCCTGATATCATTCCTACATGCCCGAGCAATATTTTTATACTCTTCCCTGGTCATATGTCCAACCTTCCACTTCTTGTAAGCTTCTTTTTTATGTTTAAGATCCGCTAGGATTTCACCATTAAGCCAAGCTGGTCGCCTGCCATATTTACTATTCTTTCGACTCATTGGGATGGTTTGTCCCTGTAACCTCAACAGGGATTCCTTGAAATACAGCCAGCTCTCCTGGACTCCTTTCCCCTTCAAGTTAGTCCCCCAGGGGATCCTGGCCATCCGTTCCCTGAGGGAGTCGAAGTCTGCTTTCCTGAAGTCCAGGGTCCGTATCCTGCTGCTTTCCTTTCTTCCCTGCGTCAGGATCCTGAACTCAACCAACTCATGGTCACTGCCTCCCAGATTCCCATCCACTTTTGCTTCCCCCACTAATTCTACCCGGTTTGTGAGCAGCAGGTCAAGAAAAGCGCCCCCCCTAGTTGGCTCCTCTAGCACTTGCGCCAGGAAATAATTGCTGGGCAGGAGCTGGGCAGCTGTGGGTGAGAGCTCCTACAGCAGGGGCCGCACTCACCTCACCCAATATGCGTGGGGGAGTGGGCAGAACTAAGTGTCACCCCCCACATGCCTGGGCTGGGCAGGGGGAGTTCACCAGCGAAACACTCCAATGCCCGACAACAGGCACAAACGTTTCTGTGGTGCCCCAGGGTGAGAGACAGAGAGGCCGACCCCCGTTGCGTAGCACAGGAATGGCTGAAGTGGAATTACTACATCTGAGTGTGAGTCCTGGGGAAATGAGCCCAGCATAGGGATGTCTGGCACCGTTTGACTTCTGTTTGTACATCTGACGGTGCTGGGCCTGATCTGCACCAAATGGAGCTTGTCTAAGTGGATTTTACTTCAGTTAGTGTTTGACCCCCCTGTTTAAACTCGGGGAAACAGTGTTTTAAAAAATTAATATACCGTCCTGTGTGGCGTCTGACAGGGAGTGAACTGGAGCATCCCTCAAAGGGAGCCGAGCTAGGACAATGTGGGGTCAGAGACGTCCCGTCCACAGGGGGGCCCCACGCTGCTGCCAGCCCGGCTTGGCCCCACTCCTCTGCCCCGCCCCTGCTTCAGGGGGACACGGCGGGGCCAGCAGCAGCACCTCCAACCTAGCCTGGCCCTGCTCTGACCCGCCGGCTCCCAGCGTTGCTCGGGGGAGGAGAGGGGATGGGGGGTTTGGGGGAAGGGGTGGAATGGGGGTGGGGCTTGGGGGGGAGTGGGAGGGTTATCCCGGGCCCCACAGTCCCCTAGGCACGCCCCTGTGTGGGGTGCGATGTGGGGGACATGCCCTTAGTGTTGTGCTAACACATTTGTTGGCAATGAATTGCCCTTGTATTGTGAGGAACTGGTGGTGCTGGGGGGCCACGACTGAGGGGTTCCTGTGGGGAGCATGAGAGGGCTCCCTGGGCACACTTCACTGCCACTCAGCACCCAGCCCTGCCCTCCTCCTGGTCCCCCAGTGCCCTCAGTAATGCCAGAGGGGCCACCAGAAGAAGGGAAGGTGATGGGACAAAGGGAGCATGTCTAGCATCCAGAGGGGAGCTCCAGAGCCCCATTGCATTTTGGGGGTTAGCACAGAAGTGGAGGGGCCCTGCTCACTCATCTGCAGCACGAGAGAATCACAGAGGTGTGAACTGGCCCATCCATCTCAGCAGCTTTTCTCCTCGTTCCTCTCCCAATCCAGGTTCTGTGTGCCAGGGGTGAGCCCCAAGCGTATCCCATTATCTTCAGTGTCCCACATCTGTCTCAGAACAATGTGTGTGAGCCATGTACTGAGCGCACCTGTTCCCAGGCCAGACCCGACCCAGTGCACCTGGTGCTGCCTGGCAGGAGGTCAGCCCGCCTTCCAGGCACAGGAGGGATTTATCCAGGCTGGAACTCTTGCACTGGCCTCATTTTATACCCCAGCCCTGTTGTGCCAGACCAGTTTCAGCACAGTCTGCCTATGCATGTGGATTTTAGAGCACTTTGAAATATCAGCTGGTGATGCTGGCGTACCTGGTACCAGTCAGCCCATGCCAAGATCCCCGTGTCTCAATTGAATGTTGACAACACAGAGCTGGAATCAGTTTAGCTCACCTGTGTGTGAGTATTGCTAAAACAGGTATCAGAATTATTAGAATGGGTTTAGTGTTCAGGCGTTACTGAATGCTCATGAGTGGCTGCCTGCACTAATCTCTCTTAGAACATCTGTATCCCAGCCCATTGAGAGTTTGTGCTGTGAGCCTCTGACTGTGTAAATACCAGACAGAAGAGAGCCATTAACTAGTGTGAAACGCGGGTCTCCAACAAAAGGTGTCACATCCTGCCCAAGAGGGAAGGTCCATCGACCCCAGATGGATGTTGGCGGAATATTAAAGAGGACAAAAGACTTTGTTGTTTGTTTCCCCACCTCCACCCATGAAGATGGGTCGTGCAAGTGAATTGTTAGAGCTGGGCACCCCCGGATGCCGGTGCCTCCACTCTGTCCCCTTTTCCTGCCCTCCCCCCACCCCCTGGCTACAGTTGCCTCTGTCTATGTGTGTGTATATATTTACCTGCTTTAAAACTTCCTGTCAGGGTGGTTAAGCACTGGAATAAATTGCCTCGGGAGGTTGTGAAATCTCCATCACTGGAGATTTTTAAGAGCAGTTTAGACAAACACCTGTCAGGGATATGATAGATGGTGCTTGGTCCTGCCATGAGTGCAGGGGACTGGACTTGATGGCCTCTCGAGGTCCCTTCCAGTCCTATGATTGACCAAGAAATACGTCTGCTCTGGGGGCTGGGTCAGAATTTGGATTGTGTGCAATTCTGATCTCCCATGTGTAAGAAAGATTAATTCAAACTGGCACAGGGACAGAGAAGGGCTACTAGGATGATCAGAGGAATGGAAAGCCTACCTTATGAGAGGAGACTCAAGGGTCTTGGCTTGTTTAGCCTAACCAAAAGAAGGCTGAGGGGAGATATGTTTGCTCACTATAAACACATCAGAAGGATAAACACCAAGGAGGGAGAGGAGCTATTTAAATTATGACCCAATGCTGACACAAGAACAAATAGATATAAACTGGTCATCAACAGGTTTAGGGTTGAAATTAGTTGACAGTTTCTAATCTTTGGAGGAGTGAAGCTCTGGAACAGCTTTCCAAGGGGAGCAGTGGTGGCAAAAAACCTAACTGGCTTCAAGACTGAGCTTGATAAGTTTATGGAGGGGATGATGAAACTACCAACAATGGCATGTAGCTGATCTGTGACTGCTAGTAGCAAATATCTCCAACAGCCAGTGATCAGACACTAAATGGGGAAGGTTCCGAGTTACTACAGAGAATTCTTTGCCAGATGCCTGGCTGCTGGGTCTTGTCAAAATGCTCATGGTCCAACTGATCACCCTATTTGGGACCAGGAAGGAATTTTCTCCTGGTCAAATTGGCGGGGGTAGGGGTTGCCTTCCTTTGCAGCACTGGGCACAAGTCATTGGCAGGTTTAAAGTCGTGTAAATGGTGGATTCTCTGTAACTTGAAGTCTCATGATTTGAAGACTTCAGTAGCTCAGCCAGAAGTTATGGGTCTATTGCAGGAGTGGGTGGGTGAGGTTCTGTGACCTGCAATGTGCAGGAGTTCAGACTAGATGATCACAATGGTCCTTTCTGACCTTAAAGTCTGTAAGTCTATAGTGGGGAACACAGGGTTAGTTTAGTGTTCTACGAGTCATTTCATGGAGGAGGCCACTGGGGAATTCTATTCCCCTCCCCTCATGAGCCTGCCTGGGATGGAATTACTGAGTCAAAACTCTTCTCCTCTCTCCTTAGAGAGGACAGGCTGGGAAGGTTCATCATGCAGAGATTTAACTGCCACTGGCTCTCCAGGGAGAGTGGGAATCCTGAGCACGCTCCATCTGCCCCCTGCTCTGTCCAAGGCAAGACCAGGCAGAGTGAGATGGACTCTGAACATCTGGTCATTGGTGATTCTCTGGTGGGAGAGCTGCAGGGCCCATGGGGCCCTTCCAGATATGAACATAATGCCCAAACCAAACCCTGCTGAAATCAATGGAAAGGCTCCCCTTGATTGATGTCAGTGGGTATTGGGTCAGGCCTATATTGAGCCAATGAACAACTGCCTGGCAGCACAACCTGGGCCCATGATGCAATGATTTGGTCACACAATTGTCACAACTTTCTCCAAATACAACTGGTAAAAATCTTACCTTTCTGTGATCCAGATGCAGCAGGGGGAGTTGCCTGGTTAGACATTTTCTCTGCTAAGGAGTCTATCCCCACATCAGTGCTCAGTATCTCACGGAATTTCTGAATTAAAAAAGAGAGCGGAAAGTAGTCGTCACTTGGGCCTGGCTCCACAAAGGGACTGAGGCGTTGTGATGGTGAGCACTGCCATACGCCACTCTGGGATTTAGGCACCTAAGTCTGGGCTGCAGGCAGGTGGCTGTTTATGTTTGGGATGCACAGCCGGGAACTCTGTCCTGGGGTCCGGTGCCTCAGCTCTTTCCCACCCAATACAGCTGGAGGGGTGTGGAGGCGGTAAGTGCCTTAACCCTGGACTTTTGGGTCTGCTGATGTGGGTCTCTCTCAGTCTTGCTTGTTGAAGCCTTTGTATAAATAATTAATTATGAATTGGGCCAGACAGCAACTAAGAATAACTCAATAGTCCAGTGGTTTGAAGACTCGTGGGAGACCCCAGTTCAAATCTCTTCTCATCCAGCAAAGGGGGTGACTTGAGTCTGGGTCTCCCACATCCTGGGTGAGTTCCCTAACCACTAGGTTAAAAATTATAACAGAGTCCTTCTCTTTCCTGTCCTCCCATCCCCCCACCCATTTTGTCTGGAGGTAGGTGTTCTCTAAGTAGATGATTTGTGATGTCACATAGACTTGATACCTTTTCAAACACAAGCATGAATTAATGAGTTATGGATCATAAATTAACATAGTTATTAACACAGGGTGAAGGCAACATACGAGTTTATTGTGAATTAAGATGAGGGTCACAGAATACTTGTGTTACACCCACTGGTCAATTTCCAGATAAATTTGAAGTAGCTTTGAATCACTTGTAACAAAGTTCCTCCTCTTCCTTGGTGGTTCCTGCACTTATTGGTGGATTTGCTTGCCTCAGAGATTCATGGCAGCCCTCAGTTTGCCACTTTTGCCAGTGGCTCAAATCTGCCCTTCACTCAGCTAACCTCATCACTGGCTAGCATGGGGAAAAGGAGGAGAACAATCCCTGCAGTCTCTGCTGACCCCCTAGTGGGTCTGGGGTCAGGCCAGGGACCTGCCCCTCTGGTGGAACACACAGTCCAGGTCAACTCCTCTTATATCAAATAGGGATTTGGTGGGATGGGGGGGAACCCGGGCCCGCCCTCTACTCTGGGTTCCAGCCCAGGGCCCTGTGGATTGCAACTGTCTACAGGCTCTTTTGTAACAGCTGCATGACAGCTACAACTCCCTAGGCTACTTCCCCATGGTCTCCTCCCAACACCTTCTTTGTCCGCACCACAGGACCTTCCACCTGATGCCTGATGACACTTGTACTCCTCAGTCCTCTAGCAGCAAGGCTTCTCACTCCCCGCTCCTTGTGTGCCTCTTGCTCCCAGCTCCTCGGATGCCCCTCGCTAACTGAAGTGAAGTCTGAAGGGTTAATGTTTAGCTATTCCACCTGGAAGCAGGCGGGGCACACCCTGACTGTTTCTAGAAGCAATGCACACATTGCTCTATCCAAGGACAAGGGCTAGATATGAACCATGAAAACTTGATTGTTTGGACAGCAACTGTGGGAGGTTTTCTTAGCCTGGGCTCAAGGCCTGAGAACCAGGATTGTAGTAGATAGGGGATGGTAACTAAGTATATGAATCAACGTCATACATTCCTTTGTGTAGCAGTGTGTAATGCTTAGGGGGAGAAATATAATAAAAGGAGAAGGTGGAAGGCGGGGGGGCAGAACGGCCCATCTCAGCTGACCAGCCTGTTTGCTTGCATAAAGCTGTGTTCTGTCTCATCACTGAACCGCCACAACTGGCGCCCAAACGTGGGGCCCTCAGCACTCACCTCGCCCGGCAAGGGTTTCAGACGCGTCACTCATCCGCTTCGCGGATCCCGGTGAGTATTTTTCATTGTGGTAAGTATGGGAAGCTCCCTCTCTGCTTTGCAAGTGCAACACCGCAATGAGCTGCAGTATTTGCTGCGTAAGGCTCAGCATGACTGCCCGGCTCGAGCACTTACTCTCCTGCTACAGGAGGTGCGTGCCAAGTGCCCGTGGTATCCTGAAGCCGGAAGCCTTAAGCTAGCAGACTGGGAGCGATTGGGCCAGACATTGCACAAAGAGCCTCGGGCGCCCGTGCAGGCTTTACATGCCTGACACCTCTGCTGCGATGTGGTACAGCGTGTCGCCTCCGACAGGCCCTCCCTCGCGAGGCTGGTGATCTCACCACGCCCGTCTGCTCCTGCAGCCATCCCCCCTCCTGGCGATGCGACACAGAGTGTCGCCTCGGAAAGGCCCTCTCCAGCACCAACAGAGGGGCTGCCGATCCCGCCGCCCCCGTCCGCTCCTGCAGCCATCCCTCCCCCTGCTTCGCCCCCAGTGCCTCTATTACCACCGCCTCCCTGGCCTTCCCCACCGGAGCCGGTGTGTGATCACCCTCCCCCCGTGGGGCCCCCCGGAGGGTCATCTGCATCTGCTCAGAAGCTTTCGCTGGTGCAACAAATGGTTCACGCAGCGAAAGCTCGATCAGATCTTACAGCGGAGGAGCTGGCTGATCTGGTCTCCGTTTGCCCGGTGACCTGGCAGAATGATGACCAGGGCAACCCCGTGGGCACCTGGACCACTCTGCCATACTCGGTGGTTAGAGAGGTAAAGAAAGCAATTCGTGAATTTGGCCTGACTAGCACCTTTGTGCGTGGTCTCATTGAAGGGATGGGTACTGGGTACTCCCTAATCCCTGAGGATTGGAAAACGCTGCTGCGCATGATGTTGTCACCCAGTCAGTATGTTATTTGGCTTAGTGAGTATCGGCAGATGGCAGAACGCCAAGCTCAGGTACATAGAGAGCGCGGTATCATTTATGAGCATTTGGCAGGGGAGGGCCCATTTGCTACTATTGAGATGCAGTCTCAACTCCCTCAGGCTGTCTTCCCCATTATTTCCACCTGTGCCCAGCATGCTTTATCTTTACCTGGCCATTATCTTTGAAAACTCGTGGCGAACCGGGGAAGTCCCGGATGACTGGAAAAAGGCTAATGTAGTGCCAATCTTTAAAAAAGGGAAGAAGGAGGATCCTGGGAACTACAGGCCAGTCAGCCTCACCTCAGTCCCTGGAAAAATCATGGAGCAGGTCCTCAAAGAATCAATCCTGAAGCACTTGCATGAGAGGAAAGTGATCAGGAACAGCCAGCATGGATTCACCAAGGGAAGGTCATGCCTGACTAATCTAATCGCCTTTTATGATGAGATTACTGGTTCTGTGGATGAAGGGAAAGCAGTGGATGTATTGTTTCTTGACTTTAGCAAAGCTTTTGACACGGTCTCCCATAGTATTCTTGTCAGCAAGTTAAGGAAGTATGGGCTGGATGAATGCACTATAAGGTGGGTAGAAAGCTGGCTAGATTGTCGGGCTCAACGGGTAGTGATCAATGGCTCCATGTCTAGTTGGCAGCCGGTATCAAGTGGAGTGCCCCAAGGGTCGGTCCTGGGGCCGGTTTTATTCAATATCTTCATAAATGATCTGGAGGATGGTGTGGATTGCACCCTCAGCAAATTTGCGGATGATACTAAACTGGGAGGAGTGGTAGATACGCTGGAGGGGAGGGATAGGATACAGAAGGACCTAGACCAATTGGAAGATTGGGCCAAAAGGAATCTGATGAGGTTCAATAAGGATAAGTGCAGGGTCCTGCACTTAGGACGGAAGAACCCAATGCACAGCTACAGACTAGGGACCGAATGGCTAGGCAGCAGTTCTGCGGAAAAGGACCTAGGGGTGACAGTGGACGAGAAGCTGGATATGAGTCAGCAGTGTGCCCTTGTTGCCAAGAAGGCCAATGGCATTTTGGGATGTATAAGTAGGGGCATAGCGAGCAGATCGAGGGACGTGATCGTTCCCCTCTATTCGACATTGGTGAGGCCTCATCTGGAGTACTGTGTCCAGTTTTGGGCCCCACACTTCAAGAAGGATGTGGATAAATTGGAGAGAGTCCAGCGAAGAGCAACAAAAATGATTAGGGGACTGGAACACAGGAGTTATGAGGAGAGGCTGAGGGAGCTGGGATTGTTTAGCCTGCAGAAGAGAAGAATGAGGGGGGATTTGATAGCTGCTTTCAACTACCTGAAAGGGGGTTCCAAAGAGGATGGCTCTAGACTGTTCTCAATGGTAGCAGATGACAGAACGAGGAGTAATGGTCTCAAGTTGCAGTGGGGGAGGTTTAGATTGGATATTAGGAAAAACTTTTTCACTAAGAGGGTGGTGAAACACTGGAATGCGTTACCTAGGGAGGTGGTAGAATCTCCTTCCTTAGAGGTTTTTAAGGTCAGGCTTGACAAAGCCCTGGCTGGGATGATTTAACTGGGAATTGGTCCTGCTTCGAGCAGGGGGTTGGACTAGATGACCTTCTGGGGTCCCTTCCAACCCTGATATTCTATGATTCTATGATTCTTTCAAGAAGGTCCCGGATTCAGGCAAGCCTACCAAAAGCTTTGTCAGTATCCGTCAGGGTGCCTCAGAGTCCTTTTTGGATTTTACCAACAGATTGCAGGAGGCTATCCTCCGACAGGTGGATAACACTGAGGCAGCTCACGAGCTCCTGTTAAAATTGGCAGTTGAAAATGCAAACGAGGATTGCCGCCGTGCTCTCCAGGCAGCACAAGCCTCTGGTATTTTAGAGCTCTCAGACATGCTGCGGGCGTGCCAGAACATCAGCACACAAGCCCACAAGGCTGGAGTTCTGGCTGCCGCCCTCAGAAAAACTGGGAAGGAGGGGAAGCGTTGTTACCGCTGTGGTAAGGAGGGTCATTTTCAGCGGGAGTGCCGCTCATCTAAGGCACCAGCCCGACCCTCAAAGAAGTGCCCCAAGTGTGGGAAAGGTTATCACTGGGCTAATCAGTGTCGTAGCGGGTCGGGAAACTGCGCGACGGGTCCCCCCCGAACCCAGGGCCAAACGGGGGTGTTTCCTACTCAGGCAATCGCTCCTCTGCCTTGGAATCCGTAGACTCTATGAGGGCGGCGACTGCTGGAAGTGCAGGGCTTGATTTGATCATGCAGGAGGACACTGACTTTCGGCTGCCAGGGGAGGTCTGTGCCATACCTACACAGGTGACGGGACCTCTCCCTGCCGGCTTTGTAGGTCTTGTTCTCCCTCGCTCACATGCTGGGAAACAGGGCTTTTTTGTCATTCCAGGGGTCATTGATGCTGATTACACTGGCATTATTAAGGTTCAGGTGTGGACTCATCTTCCACAGTCGCTCCCGCGTGGACGGTCAATTGCACAATTGATTTTAGTCCCCTATCAGGTGCCAGCTGCCGAGGATCGAACTTGGGGCGGAGGCGGCTTTGGATCGACGTTGTCTCACTCGCCGTCTCACAGCGCGTCTTCTCCACTTGTTGCTCTGACAATGTCAGTCCGCCCCTCGAAGCCTCAGTTAACACTTCTCTTAAATGATGTTCCCTTTACAGGGCTGGTGGACACTGGAGCTGACGTTATGGTGATTCGTGATCTGGAGTGGCCGGTTAGTTGGCCAACGGTTCCTTCTAAAGAGTTGTGGGGGATTGGGGGTAGCAAACCCGGGCGCCAAAGTTTGTCTTGGGTCACGGTCTCTAAACCGGGAGGCCGTGCCCTTGCTACAATCTGCCCTTTTGTACTCCCTGTCCACCTCAATATTTGGGGCCGTGATTTACTTACAAAGTTAGACACCACCCTCGATATTAACATCTGATGGCCCAAAACCCTCCCTCACCCACCGTGCCCTCCGCCTTACCCTTGGTATGGCAATCCTTAGAGCCCGTATGGATTGACCAGTGGCCCCTCCCTCTAGAAAAGCTAAAAGCACTTCATTCGCTTGTGCAGCAGCATTTGCAAGCACAGCGACTGGAGAGCTCCACCAGTCCCTGGAACACCCCGGTGTTCGTTATTAAGAAAAAATCGGGTGCTTGGCGACTGTTACATGATTTAAGGGAAATAAATAAACGCATCCAACCTATGGGCCCCTTGCAATTTGGCTTGCCAAATCCAAATTTAATTCCTCAAACCGATCAACTTTGTGTGTTAGATTTAAAAGATTGTTTATTTTACCATCCCCCTTTGCCCTCAGAATTAGCTGCTGTTATTTTGGCCTTTCAACCTTTTGCTGATTGTCCCTTTGATTTAATTGTGGATACCCATTATGTTTATCAGGTAATTGATCATTTACCCCTTGCCCTCATTACCCCTCAGGTTGATGCAGACCTCCTTCGCCTGTTTTTGTTTTTGCAGCACCTTTTTGCCACTTGTCATTTCCCTTATTTTGTTGCTCATATTTGCAGTCATACCCCTCTGCCTGGGCCACTCACTGAGGGCAATGCACGCACCGGTCGCGCGTTGCGTGGTCAGGTAAATTCCCTTTTTTCTGACCCCATTGAAAGCCATGCCTTTTTTCATCAGTCTGCCTCTGTTTTGGCCCGGCAGTTTCACATTCCTGCTGATCATGCACGTTCCATTGTTCGTTCCTGCCCCCACTGTGCTGCTGCTGCTCCTACTTTTTCTTATGCCGTTAACCCCCGAGGTACCGCAGCAAATCAGCTGTGGCAGATGGATGTTACTCATGTGCCACAATTCCGCCCCTATTTGTTTTTACATGTTTCCGTTGATATTTATTTCAGTTTTTTTAAGCCACTAACAAAGTTATTCACCATTTGCTGGCCTGCCTTTTTGTTATGGGTCGCCCCTGCCAAATTAAAACAGATATGGCCCAGCCTACTGCTCTGCAGCCCTCTCCACCTTTTGTGCCCGCTGGGACGTCCGTCTTACACACGGAATCCCTTATAATTTCACGGGCCAAGCCATTGTTGAACGTGCCAATCGCACACTCAAAACCTTGCTAGATAAACAATTAAAACAAGGGGAGCTGCGTCTCCGAACCTTAGGAGACATTTAACAACAAATGCATATCCTCTTGTTTACTTTAAATAATTTAACACTGAATGCAGATCAGCAGACCCCTGCGGATCGGCATTTTCACAAATCTGAGGTACTGGAAAGACCACGTGTCTATTACTGTCAGCTGCCCGATCCACAGTGGCTGGGCCCAGTACCTCTAATCACTTGGGGTCAGGGATATGCTGCTGTGTCTCTCCCTGCAGGACCGTTGTGGGTTCCAGCTCGGTGTGTGCGACCGGCACTTAAACAACATGGCATGGCACCAGGGACTGTCGAATCCCATACCGGAGTTTCAGCTGACCTTGGAGGAGACCGCGTTGCCCCCCGAGTCGACAACGACGGGACGGAAACGGAGGAGGCGTAGCGTCCCAAGCCAGCCCGTGACATGGGGAGCAGTAAAAGCATTGGTCGCCGCAGCTCAACGAAGACTGGCAGCAGATCAACAGCCAGAGACTCCTGAGACTTTGTTTGTGGCGATTCTCGCCCAAATCACTGCTAATTCTGTGATGATTGTGTGCCTTTTGTGCCTGCTATTTCCTGTAGGGGTTGGCTCGGAACCGCCTCCCCCGTTACAAGCCTGAATGACATATAACCTATGGGAAAGATTGGCTTTAATAGCAAATGTTACCCACTTTTGTTTATCTAATTCTGTAGCAGCCGGAGATTTGTTAGGTACATGCCTTATTCCAGTATGTCATCACCCTGAGGAGATGGAGAATAAGACACTGTTCTCTGCTTATGCTAATCTTTCCTCCCAGTACTCTAGCATGGCTAATTGGGGCCCGGCCAACTATACTCTGCCTCGCACGGCTATATCCCTCCACACACCGTACCCGGCCGGGGCTCACAATGTCACCTGTGTGCGTGTAGTTAACTGCACTAGTACAAAGGTGCCCTTGGGCTGTCGAAAAATTTCTCAACCCCTTTTAAATTGTTCCCATGCTGTTAATGTTTTATATAATTATGGCCATATCATCCTACCATCAGGATAGGTTTTTACTTGCGGTTCACGCACCTTTAATTATATTCCTGCAAATGTAAGTGATGGCACCCTTTGCTGTTTTAGTAGAATGATATTTATATTGCCTTTTGCTGGTGACAATTGTAGTAAAAGAAGTGTACCCCTTTTAGATGATTATATTGCAGATGTTGAGCTTTTGGTTATTTTGTGTTTGTAATCATTGGGCTTATTTTTTGCTGCTGCTGTGTACAATGTATTCTTTCCTTGTTAAGATTTTGTAAAATTTTGCCCTGGAAAGCTCCCCAGGTTATGTCCTTGTCTGTCTGGGAGTAAATAGCATGACAAAACAAATTGACGGCTACCATGAGATGGCCAAATATCAATAAATAAAAACCGGGGAGATGAAGGGTTAATGTTTAGCTATTCCACCTGGAAGCAGGCAGGGCACACCCTGACTGTTTCGTAGAAGCAATGCACACATTGCTCTATCCAAGGACAAGGGCTAGATATGAACCCTGAGAACGTGATTGTTTGGACAGCAACTGTGGGAGGTTTTCTTAGCCTGGGCTCAAGGCCTGAGAACCAGGATTGTAGTAGATAGGGGATGGTAACTAAGTATATGAATTAACGTCATACATTCCTTTGTGTAGCAGTGTGTAATGCTTAGGGGGAGAAATATAATAAAAGGAGAAGGTGGAAGGCGGGGGGGCAGAACGGCCCATCTCAGCTGACCAGCCTGTTTGCTTGCATAAAGCTGTGTTCTGTCTCATCACTGAACCGCCACAACTGGCGCCCAAACGTGGAGCCCTCAGCACTCACCTCGCCCGGCAAGGGTTTCAGACGCGTCACTCATCCGCTTCGCGGATCCCGGTGAGTATTTTTCATTGTGGTAAGTATGGGAAGCTCCCTCTCTGCTTTGCAAGTGCAACACCGCAATGAGCTGCAGTATTTGCTGCGTAAGGCTCAGCATGACTGCCCGGCTCGAGCACTTACTCTCCTGCTACAGGAGGTGCGTGCCAAGTGCCCGTGGTATCCTGAAGCCGGAAGCCTTAAGCTAGCAGACTGGGAGCGATTGGGCCAGACATTGCACAAAGAGCCTCGGGCGCCCGTGCAGGCTTTACATGCCTGGCACCTCTGCTGCGATGTGGTACAGCGTGTCGCCTCCGACAGGCCCTCCCTCGCGAGGCTGGTGATCTCACCACGCCCGTCTGCTCCTGCAGCCATCCCCCCTCCTGGCGATGCGACACAGAGTGTCGCCTCGGAAAGGCCCTCTCCAGCACCAACAGAGGGGCTGCCGATCCCGCCGCCCCCGTCCGCTCCTGCAGCCATCCCTCCCCCTGCTTCGCCCCCAGTGCCTCTATTACCACCGCCTCCCTGGCCTTCCCCACCGGAGCCGGTGTGTGATCACCCTCCCCCCGTGGGGCCCCCCGGAGGGTCATCTGCATCTGCTCAGAAGCTTTCGCTAGTGCAACAAATGGTTCACGCAGCGAAAGCTCGATCAGATCTTACAGCGGAGGAGCTGGCTGATCTGGTCTCCGTTTGCCCGGTGACCTGGCAGAATGATGACCAGGGCAACCCCGTGGGCACCTGGACCACTCTGCCATACTCGGTGGTTAGAGAGGTAAAGAAAGCAATTCGTGAATTTGGCCTGACTAGCACCTTTGTGCGTGGTCTCATTGAAGGGATGGGTACTGGGTACTCCCTAATCCCTGAGGATTGGAAAACGCTGCTGCGCATGATGTTGTCACCCAGTCAGTATGTTATTTGGCTTAGTGAGTATCGGCAGATGGCAGAACGCCAAGCTCAGGTACATAGAGAGCGCGGTATCATTTATGAGCATTTGGCAGGGGAGGGCCCGTTTGCTACTATTGAGATGCAGTCTCAACTCCCTCAGGCTGTCTTCCCCATTATTTCCACCTGTGCCCAGCATGCTTTATCTTTACCTGGCCATTATCTTTGAAAACTCGTGGCGAACCGGGGAAGTCCCGGATGACTGGAAAAAGGCTAATGTAGTGCCAATCTTTAAAAAAGGGAAGAAGGAAGATCCTGGGAACTACAGGCCAGTCAGCCTCACCTCAGTCCCTGGAAAAATCATGGAGCAGGTCCTCAAAGAATCAATCCTGAAGCACTTGCATGAGAGGAAAGTGATCAGGAACAGCCAGCATGGATTCACCAAGGGAAGGTCATGCCTGACTAATCTAATCGCCTTTTACGATGAGATTACTGGTTCTGTGGATGAAGGGAAAGCAGTGGATGTATTGTTTCTTGACTTTAGCAAAGCTTTTGACACGGTCTCCCATAGTATTCTTGTCAGCAAGTTAAGGAAGTATGGGCTGGATGAATGCACTATAAGGTGGGTAGAAAGCTGGCTAGATTGTCGGGCTCAACGGGTAGTGATCAATGGCTCCATGTCTAGTTGGCAGCCGGTATCAAGTGGAGTGCCCCAAGGGTCGGTCCTGGGGCCGGTTTTATTCAATATCTTCATAAATGATCTGGAGGATGGTGTGGATTGCACTCTCAGCAAATTTGCGGATGATACTAAACTGGGAGGAGTGGTAGATACGCTGGAGGGGAGGGATAGGATACAGAAGGACCTAGACCAATTGGAAGATTGGGCCAAAAGGAATCTGATGAGGTTCAATAAGGATAAGTGCAGGGTCCTGCACTTAGGACGGAAGAACCCAATGCACAGCTACAGACTAGGGACCGAATGGCTAGGCAGCAGTTCTGCGGAAAAGGACCTAGGGGTGACAGTGGACGAGAAGCTGGATATGAGTCAGCAGTGTGCCCTTGTTGCCAAGAAGGCCAATGGCATTTTGGGATGTATAAGTAGGGGCATAGCGAGCAGATCGAGGGACGTGATCGTTCCCCTCTATTCGACATTGGTGAGGCCTCATCTGGAGTACTGTGTCCAGTTTTGGGCCCCACACTTCAAGAAGGATGTGGATAAATTGGAGAGAGTCCAGCGAAGAGCAACAAAAATGATTAGGGGACTGGAACACAGGAGTTATGAGGAGAGGCTGAGGGAGCTGGGATTGTTTAGCCTGCAGAAGAGAAGAATGAGGGGGGATTTGATAGCTGCTTTCAACTACCTGAAAGGGGGTTCCAAAGAGGATGGCTCTAGACTGTTCTCAATGGTAGCAGATGACAGAACGAGGAGTAATGGTCTCAAGTTGCAGTGGGGGAGGTTTAGATTGGATATTAGGAAAAACTTTTTCACTAAGAGGGTGGTGAAACACTGGAATGCGTTACCTAGGGAGGTGGTAGAATCTCCTTCCTTAGAGGTTTTTAAGGTCAGGCTTGACAAAGCCCTGGCTGGGATGATTTAACTGGGAATTGGTCCTGCTTCGAGCAGGGGGTTGGACTAGATGACCTTCTGGGGTCCCTTCCAACCCTGATATTCTATGATTCTATGATTCTTTCAAGAAGGTCCCGGATTCAGGCAAGCCTACCAAAAGCTTTGTCAGTATCCGTCAGGGTGCCTCAGAGTCCTTTTTGGATTTTACCAACAGATTGCAGGAGGCTATCCTCCGACAGGTGGATAACACTGAGGCAGCTCACGAGCTCCTGTTAAAATTGGCAGTTGAAAATGCAAACGAGGATTGCCGCCGTGCTCTCCAGGCAGCACAAGCCTCTGGTATTTTAGAGCTCTCAGACATGCTGCGGGCGTGCCAGAACATCAGCACACAAGCCCACAAGGCTGGAGTTCTGGCTGCCGCCCTCAGAAAAACTGGGAAGGAGGGGAAGCGTTGTTACCGCTGTGGTAAGGAGGGTCATTTTCAGCGGGAGTGCCGCTCATCTAAGGCACCAGCCCGACCCTCAAAGAAGTGCCCCAAGTGTGGGAAAGGTTATCACTGGGCTAATCAGTGTCGTAGCGGGTCGGGAAACTGCGCGACGGGTCCCCCCCGAACCCAGGGCCAAACGGGGGTGTTTCCTACTCAGGCAATCGCTCCTCTGCCTTGGAATCCGTAGACTCTATGAGGGCGGCGACTGCTGGAAGTGCAGGGCTTGATTTGATCATGCAGGAGGACACTGACTTTCGGCTGCCAGGGGAGGTCTGTGCCATACCTACACAGGTGACGGGACCTCTCCCTGCCGGCTTTGTAGGTCTTGTTCTCCCTCGCTCACATGCTGGGAAACAGGGCTTTTTTGTCATTCCAGGGGTCATTGATGCTGATTACACTGGCATTATTAAGGTTCAGGTGTGGACTCATCTTCCACAGTCGCTCCCGCGTGGACGGTCAATTGCACAATTGATTTTAGTCCCCTATCAGGTGCCAGCTGCCGAGGATCGAACTTGGGGCGGAGGCGGCTTTGGATCGACGTTGTCTCACTCGCCGTCTCACAGCGCGTCTTCTCCACTTGTTGCTCTGACAATGTCAGTCCGCCCCTCGAAGCCTCAGTTAACACTTCTCTTAAATGATGTTCCCTTTACAGGGCTGGTGGACACTGGAGCTGACGTTATGGTGATTCGTGATCTGGAGTGGCCGGTTAGTTGGCCAACGGTTCCTTCTAAAGAGTTGTGGGGGATTGGGGGTAGCAAACCCGGGCGCCAAAGTTTGTCTTGGGTCACGGTCTCTAAACCGGGAGGCCGTGCCCTTGCTACAATCTGCCCTTTTGTACTCCCTGTCCACCTCAATATTTGGGGCCGTGATTTACTTACAAAGTTAGACACCACCCTCGATATTAACATCTGATGGCCCAAAACCCTCCCTCACCCACCGTGCCCTCCGCCTTACCCTTGGTATGGCAATCCTTAGAGCCCGTATGGATTGACCAGTGGCCCCTCCCTCTAGAAAAGCTAAAAGCACTTCATTCGCTTGTGCAGCAGCATTTGCAAGCACAGCGACTGGAGAGCTCCACCAGTCCCTGGAACACCCCGGTGTTCGTTATTAAGAAAAAATCGGGTGCTTGGCGACTGTTACATGATTTAAGGGAAATAAATAAACGCATCCAACCTATGGGCCCCTTGCAATTTGGCTTGCCAAATCCAAATTTAATTCCTCAAACCGATCAACTTTGTGTGTTAGATTTAAAAGATTGTTTATTTTACCATCCCCCTTTGCCCTCAGAATTAGCTGCTGTTATTTTGGCCTTTCAACCTTTTGCTGATTGTCCCTTTGATTTAATTGTGGATACCCATTATGTTTATCAGGTAATTGATCATTTACCCCTTGCCCTCATTACCCCTCAGGTTGATGCAGACCTCCTTCGCCTGTTTTTGTTTTTGCAGCACCTTTTTGCCACTTGTCATTTCCCTTATTTTGTTGCTCATATTTGCAGTCATACCCCTCTGCCTGGGCCACTCACTGAGGGCAATGCACGCACCGGTCGCGCGTTGCGTGGTCAGGTAAATTCCCTTTTTTCTGACCCCATTGAAAGCCATGCCTTTTTTCATCAGTCTGCCTCTGTTTTGGCCCGGCAGTTTCACATTCCTGCTGATCATGCACGTTCCATTGTTCGTTCCTGCCCCCACTGTGCTGCTGCTGCTCCTACTTTTTCTTATGCCGTTAACCCCCGAGGTACCGCAGCAAATCAGCTGTGGCAGATGGATGTTACTCATGTGCCACAATTCCGCCCCTATTTGTTTTTACATGTTTCCGTTGATATTTATTTCAGTTTTTTTAAGCCACTAACAAAGTTATTCACCATTTGCTGGCCTGCCTTTTTGTTATGGGTCGCCCCTGCCAAATTAAAACAGATATGGCCCAGCCTACTGCTCTGCAGCCCTCTCCACCTTTTGTGCCCGCTGGGACGTCCGTCTTACACACGGAATCCCTTATAATTTCACGGGCCAAGCCATTGTTGAACGTGCCAATCGCACACTCAAAACCTTGCTAGATAAACAATTAAAACAAGGGGAGCTGCGTCTCCGAACCTTAGGAGACATTTAACAACAAATGCATATCCTCTTGTTTACTTTAAATAATTTAACACTGAATGCAGATCAGCAGACCCCTGCGGATCGGCATTTTCACAAATCTGAGGTACTGGAAAGACCACGTGTCTATTACTGTCAGCTGCCCGATCCACAGTGGCTGGGCCCAGTACCTCTAATCACTTGGGGTCAGGGATATGCTGCTGTGTCTCTCCCTGCAGGACCGTTGTGGGTTCCAGCTCGGTGTGTGCGACCGGCACTTAAACAACATGGCATGGCACCAGGGACTGTCGAATCCCATACCGGAGTTTCAGCTGACCTTGGAGGAGACCGCGTTGCCCCCCGAGTCGACAACGACGGGACGGAAACGGAGGAGGCGTAGCGTCCCAAGCCAGCCCGTGACATGGGGAGCAGTAAAAGCATTGGTCGCCGCAGCTCAACGAAGACTGGCAGCAGATCAACAGCCAGAGACTCCTGAGACTTTGTTTGTGGCGATTCTCGCCCAAATCACTGCTAATTCTGTGATGATTGTGTGCCTTTTGTGCCTGCTATTTCCTGTAGGGGTTGGCTCGGAACCGCCTCCCCCGTTACAAGCCTGAATGACATATAACCTATGGGAAAGATTGGCTTTAATAGCAAATGTTACCCACTTTTGTTTATCTAATTCTGTAGCAGCCGGAGATTTGTTAGGTACATGCCTTATTCCAGTATGTCATCACCCTGAGGAGATGGAGAATAAGACACTGTTCTCTGCTTATGCTAATCTTTCCTCCCAGTACTCTAGCATGGCTAATTGGGGCCCGGCCAACTATACTCTGCCTCGCACGGCTATATCCCTCCACACACCGTACCCGGCCGGGGCTCACAATGTCACCTGTGTGCGTGTAGTTAACTGCACTAGTACAAAGGTGCCCTTGGGCTGTCGAAAAATTTCTCAACCCCTTTTAAATTGTTCCCATGCTGTTAATGTTTTATATAATTATGGCCATATCATCCTACCATCAGGATAGGTTTTTACTTGCGGTTCACGCACCTTTAATTATATTCCTGCAAATGTAAGTGATGGCACCCTTTGCTGTTTTAGTAGAATGATATTTATATTGCCTTTTGCTGGTGACAATTGTAGTAAAAGAAGTGTACCCCTTTTAGATGATTATATTGCAGATGTTGAGCTTTTGGTTATTTTGTGTTTGTAATCATTGGGCTTATTTTTTGCTGCTGCTGTGTACAATGTATTCTTTCCTTGTTAAGATTTTGTAAAATTTTGCCCTGGAAAGCTCCCCAGGTTATGTCCTTGTCTGTCTGGGAGTAAATAGCATGACAAAACAAATTGACGGCTACCATGAGATGGCCAAATATCAATAAATAAAAACCGGGGAGATGAAGGGTTAATGTTTAGCTATTCCACCTGGAAGCAGGCAGGGCACACCCTGACTGTTTCGTAGAAGCAATGCACACATTGCTCTATCCAAGGACAAGGGCTAGATATGAACCCTGAGAACGTGATTGTTTGGACAGCAACTGTGGGAGGTTTTCTTAGCCTGGGCTCAAGGCCTGAGAACCAGGATTGTAGTAGATAGGGGATGGTAACTAAGTATATGAATTAACGTCATACATTCCTTTGTGTAGCA
Source organism: Lepidochelys kempii (assembly GCF_965140285.1). Taxonomy (NCBI): domain Eukaryota; kingdom Metazoa; phylum Chordata; order Testudines; family Cheloniidae; genus Lepidochelys; species Lepidochelys kempii. The sequence continues at coordinate 269,002,701 of NC_136381.1, read as the reverse complement.
GTGTGTAATGCTTAGGGGGAGAAATATAATAAAAGGAGAAGGTGGAAGGCGGGGGGGCAGAACGGCCCATCTCAGCTGACCAGCCTGTTTGCTTGCATAAAGCTGTGTTCTGTCTCATCACTGAACCGCCACAACTGGCGCCCAAACGTGGAGCCCTCAGCACTCACCTCGCCCGGCAAGGGTTTCAGACGCGTCACTCATCCGCTTCGCGGATCCCGGTGAGTATTTTTCATTGTGGTAAGTATGGGAAGCTCCCTCTCTGCTTTGCAAGTGCAACACCGCAATGAGCTGCAGTATTTGCTGCGTAAGGCTCAGCATGACTGCCCGGCTCGAGCACTTACTCTCCTGCTACAGGAGGTGCGTGCCAAGTGCCCGTGGTATCCTGAAGCCGGAAGCCTTAAGCTAGCAGACTGGGAGCGATTGGGCCAGACATTGCACAAAGAGCCTCGGGCGCCCGTGCAGGCTTTACATGCCTGGCACCTCTGCTGCGATGTGGTACAGCGTGTCGCCTCCGACAGGCCCTCCCTCGCGAGGCTGGTGATCTCACCACGCCCGTCTGCTCCTGCAGCCATCCCCCCTCCTGGCGATGCGACACAGAGTGTCGCCTCGGAAAGGCCCTCTCCAGCACCAACAGAGGGGCTGCCGATCCCGCCGCCCCCGTCCGCTCCTGCAGCCATCCCTCCCCCTGCTTCGCCCCCAGTGCCTCTATTACCACCGCCTCCCTGGCCTTCCCCACCGGAGCCGGTGTGTGATCACCCTCCCCCCGTGGGGCCCCCCGGAGGGTCATCTGCATCTGCTCAGAAGCTTTCGCTAGTGCAACAAATGGTTCACGCAGCGAAAGCTCGATCAGATCTTACAGCGGAGGAGCTGGCTGATCTGGTCTCCGTTTGCCCGGTGACCTGGCAGAATGATGACCAGGGCAACCCCGTGGGCACCTGGACCACTCTGCCATACTCGGTGGTTAGAGAGGTAAAGAAAGCAATTCGTGAATTTGGCCTGACTAGCACCTTTGTGCGTGGTCTCATTGAAGGGATGGGTACTGGGTACTCCCTAATCCCTGAGGATTGGAAAACGCTGCTGCGCATGATGTTGTCACCCAGTCAGTATGTTATTTGGCTTAGTGAGTATCGGCAGATGGCAGAACGCCAAGCTCAGGTACATAGAGAGCGCGGTATCATTTATGAGCATTTGGCAGGGGAGGGCCCGTTTGCTACTATTGAGATGCAGTCTCAACTCCCTCAGGCTGTCTTCCCCATTATTTCCACCTGTGCCCAGCATGCTTTATCTTTACCTGGCCATTATCTTTGAAAACTCGTGGCGAACCGGGGAAGTCCCGGATGACTGGAAAAAGGCTAATGTAGTGCCAATCTTTAAAAAAGGGAAGAAGGAAGATCCTGGGAACTACAGGCCAGTCAGCCTCACCTCAGTCCCTGGAAAAATCATGGAGCAGGTCCTCAAAGAATCAATCCTGAAGCACTTGCATGAGAGGAAAGTGATCAGGAACAGCCAGCATGGATTCACCAAGGGAAGGTCATGCCTGACTAATCTAATCGCCTTTTACGATGAGATTACTGGTTCTGTGGATGAAGGGAAAGCAGTGGATGTATTGTTTCTTGACTTTAGCAAAGCTTTTGACACGGTCTCCCATAGTATTCTTGTCAGCAAGTTAAGGAAGTATGGGCTGGATGAATGCACTATAAGGTGGGTAGAAAGCTGGCTAGATTGTCGGGCTCAACGGGTAGTGATCAATGGCTCCATGTCTAGTTGGCAGCCGGTATCAAGTGGAGTGCCCCAAGGGTCGGTCCTGGGGCCGGTTTTATTCAATATCTTCATAAATGATCTGGAGGATGGTGTGGATTGCACTCTCAGCAAATTTGCGGATGATACTAAACTGGGAGGAGTGGTAGATACGCTGGAGGGGAGGGATAGGATACAGAAGGACCTAGACCAATTGGAAGATTGGGCCAAAAGGAATCTGATGAGGTTCAATAAGGATAAGTGCAGGGTCCTGCACTTAGGACGGAAGAACCCAATGCACAGCTACAGACTAGGGACCGAATGGCTAGGCAGCAGTTCTGCGGAAAAGGACCTAGGGGTGACAGTGGACGAGAAGCTGGATATGAGTCAGCAGTGTGCCCTTGTTGCCAAGAAGGCCAATGGCATTTTGGGATGTATAAGTAGGGGCATAGCGAGCAGATCGAGGGACGTGATCGTTCCCCTCTATTCGACATTGGTGAGGCCTCATCTGGAGTACTGTGTCCAGTTTTGGGCCCCACACTTCAAGAAGGATGTGGATAAATTGGAGAGAGTCCAGCGAAGAGCAACAAAAATGATTAGGGGACTGGAACACAGGAGTTATGAGGAGAGGCTGAGGGAGCTGGGATTGTTTAGCCTGCAGAAGAGAAGAATGAGGGGGGATTTGATAGCTGCTTTCAACTACCTGAAAGGGGGTTCCAAAGAGGATGGCTCTAGACTGTTCTCAATGGTAGCAGATGACAGAACGAGGAGTAATGGTCTCAAGTTGCAGTGGGGGAGGTTTAGATTGGATATTAGGAAAAACTTTTTCACTAAGAGGGTGGTGAAACACTGGAATGCGTTACCTAGGGAGGTGGTAGAATCTCCTTCCTTAGAGGTTTTTAAGGTCAGGCTTGACAAAGCCCTGGCTGGGATGATTTAACTGGGAATTGGTCCTGCTTCGAGCAGGGGGTTGGACTAGATGACCTTCTGGGGTCCCTTCCAACCCTGATATTCTATGATTCTATGATTCTTTCAAGAAGGTCCCGGATTCAGGCAAGCCTACCAAAAGCTTTGTCAGTATCCGTCAGGGTGCCTCAGAGTCCTTTTTGGATTTTACCAACAGATTGCAGGAGGCTATCCTCCGACAGGTGGATAACACTGAGGCAGCTCACGAGCTCCTGTTAAAATTGGCAGTTGAAAATGCAAACGAGGATTGCCGCCGTGCTCTCCAGGCAGCACAAGCCTCTGGTATTTTAGAGCTCTCAGACATGCTGCGGGCGTGCCAGAACATCAGCACACAAGCCCACAAGGCTGGAGTTCTGGCTGCCGCCCTCAGAAAAACTGGGAAGGAGGGGAAGCGTTGTTACCGCTGTGGTAAGGAGGGTCATTTTCAGCGGGAGTGCCGCTCATCTAAGGCACCAGCCCGACCCTCAAAGAAGTGCCCCAAGTGTGGGAAAGGTTATCACTGGGCTAATCAGTGTCGTAGCGGGTCGGGAAACTGCGCGACGGGTCCCCCCCGAACCCAGGGCCAAACGGGGGTGTTTCCTACTCAGGCAATCGCTCCTCTGCCTTGGAATCCGTAGACTCTATGAGGGCGGCGACTGCTGGAAGTGCAGGGCTTGATTTGATCATGCAGGAGGACACTGACTTTCGGCTGCCAGGGGAGGTCTGTGCCATACCTACACAGGTGACGGGACCTCTCCCTGCCGGCTTTGTAGGTCTTGTTCTCCCTCGCTCACATGCTGGGAAACAGGGCTTTTTTGTCATTCCAGGGGTCATTGATGCTGATTACACTGGCATTATTAAGGTTCAGGTGTGGACTCATCTTCCACAGTCGCTCCCGCGTGGACGGTCAATTGCACAATTGATTTTAGTCCCCTATCAGGTGCCAGCTGCCGAGGATCGAACTTGGGGCGGAGGCGGCTTTGGATCGACGTTGTCTCACTCGCCGTCTCACAGCGCGTCTTCTCCACTTGTTGCTCTGACAATGTCAGTCCGCCCCTCGAAGCCTCAGTTAACACTTCTCTTAAATGATGTTCCCTTTACAGGGCTGGTGGACACTGGAGCTGACGTTATGGTGATTCGTGATCTGGAGTGGCCGGTTAGTTGGCCAACGGTTCCTTCTAAAGAGTTGTGGGGGATTGGGGGTAGCAAACCCGGGCGCCAAAGTTTGTCTTGGGTCACGGTCTCTAAACCGGGAGGCCGTGCCCTTGCTACAATCTGCCCTTTTGTACTCCCTGTCCACCTCAATATTTGGGGCCGTGATTTACTTACAAAGTTAGACACCACCCTCGATATTAACATCTGATGGCCCAAAACCCTCCCTCACCCACCGTGCCCTCCGCCTTACCCTTGGTATGGCAATCCTTAGAGCCCGTATGGATTGACCAGTGGCCCCTCCCTCTAGAAAAGCTAAAAGCACTTCATTCGCTTGTGCAGCAGCATTTGCAAGCACAGCGACTGGAGAGCTCCACCAGTCCCTGGAACACCCCGGTGTTCGTTATTAAGAAAAAATCGGGTGCTTGGCGACTGTTACATGATTTAAGGGAAATAAATAAACGCATCCAACCTATGGGCCCCTTGCAATTTGGCTTGCCAAATCCAAATTTAATTCCTCAAACCGATCAACTTTGTGTGTTAGATTTAAAAGATTGTTTATTTTACCATCCCCCTTTGCCCTCAGAATTAGCTGCTGTTATTTTGGCCTTTCAACCTTTTGCTGATTGTCCCTTTGATTTAATTGTGGATACCCATTATGTTTATCAGGTAATTGATCATTTACCCCTTGCCCTCATTACCCCTCAGGTTGATGCAGACCTCCTTCGCCTGTTTTTGTTTTTGCAGCACCTTTTTGCCACTTGTCATTTCCCTTATTTTGTTGCTCATATTTGCAGTCATACCCCTCTGCCTGGGCCACTCACTGAGGGCAATGCACGCACCGGTCGCGCGTTGCGTGGTCAGGTAAATTCCCTTTTTTCTGACCCCATTGAAAGCCATGCCTTTTTTCATCAGTCTGCCTCTGTTTTGGCCCGGCAGTTTCTGCACGTTCCATTGTTCGTTCCTGCCCCCACTGTGCTGCTGCTGCTCCTACTTTTTCTTATGCCGTTAACCCCCGAGGTACCGCAGCAAATCAGCTGTGGCAGATGGATGTTACTCATGTGCCACAATTCCGCCCCTATTTGTTTTTACATGTTTCCGTTGATATTTATTTCAGTTTTTTTTTGGGCTTCCCCACAACGTGGGGAAGCCACTAACAAAGTTATTCACCATTTGCTGGCCTGCCTTTTTGTTATGGGTCGCCCCTGCCAAATTAAAACAGATATGCCCCAGCCTACTGCTCTGCAGCCCTCTCCACCTTTTGTGCCCGCTGGGACGTCCGTCTTACACACGGAATCCCTTATAATTTCACGGGCCAAGCCATTGTTGAACGTGCCAATCGCACACTCAAAACCTTGCTAGATAAACAATTAAAACAAGGGGAGCTGCGTCTCCGAACCTTAGGAGACATTTAACAACAAATGCATATCCTCTTGTTTACTTTAAATAATTTAACACTGAATGCAGATCAGCAGACCCCTGCGGATCGGCATTTTCACAAATCTGAGGTACTGGAAAGACCACGTGTCTATTACTGTCAGCTGCCCGATCCACAGTGGCTGGGCCCAGTACCTCTAATCACTTGGGGTCAGGGATATGCTGCTGTGTCTCTCCCTGCAGGACCGTTGTGGGTTCCAGCTCGGTGTGTGCGACCGGCACTTAAACAACATGGCATGGCACCAGGGACTGTCGAATCCCATACCGGAGTTTCAGCTGACCTTGGAGGAGACCGCGTTGCCCCCCGAGTCGACAACGACGGGACGGAAACGGAGGAGGCGTAGCGTCCCAAGCCAGCCCGTGACATGGGGAGCAGTAAAAGCATTGGTCGCCGCGGCTCAACGAAGACTGGCAGCAGATCAACAGCCAGAGACTCCTGAGACTTTGTTTGTGGCGATTCTCGCCCAAATCACTGCTAATTCTGTGATGATTGTGTGCCTTTTGTGCCTGCTATTTCCTGTAGGGGTTGGCTCGGAAGCGCCTCCCCCGTTATAAGCCCGAATGACATATAACATATGGGAAAGATTGGCTTTAATAGCAAATGTTACCTGTGCGCGTGTAGTTAATTGTACTAGTATAAAGGTGCCCTTAGGCTGTCGAAAAATTTCTCAACCTCTTTTAAATTGTTCCCATGCTGTTAATGTTTCATATAATTATGGCCATATCATCCTACCATCAGGATGGGTTTTTACTTGCGGTTCACTCACCTTTAATTATATTCCTGCAAATGTAAGTGATGGCACCCTTTGCTGTTTTAGTAGAATGATATTTATATTGCCTTTTGCTGGTGACAATTGTAGTAAAAGAAGTGTACCCCTTTTAGATGATTATATTGCAGATGTTGAGCTTTTGGTTATTTTGTGTTTGTAATCATTGGGCTTATTTTTTGCTGCTGCTGTGTACAATGTATTCTTTCCTTGTTAAGATTTTGTAAAATTTTGCCCTGGAAAGCTCCCCAGGTTATGTCCTTGTCTGTCTGGGAGTTAAATAGCATGACAAAACAAATTGACGGCTACCATGAGATGGCCAAATATCAATAAATAAAAACCGGGGAGATGAAGGGTTAATGTTTAGCTATTCCACCTGGAAGCAGGCGGGGCACACCCTGACTGTTTCGTAGAAGCAATGCACACATTGCTCTATCCAAGGACAAGGGCTAGATATGAACCATGAGAACTTGATTGTTTGGACAGCAATTGTGGGAGGCTTTCTTAGCCTGGGCTCAAGGCCTGAGAACCAGGATTGTCGTAGATAGGGGATGGTAACTAAGTATATGAATTAACGTCATACTTTCCTTTGTGTAGCGGTGTGTAATGCTTAGGGGGAGAAATATAATAAAAGGAGAAGGTGAAAGGCGGGGGGGCAGAACGGCCCATCTCAGCTGACCAGCCTGTTTGCTTGCATAAAGCTGTGTTCTGTCTCATCACTGAACCGCCACAGAAGTCCTTTTTAAAACCAGGTGTTGGATCATATTAAAGAAGTTCTGTATTAAAATCACAAATGAGTTTGATTCCCCAGAGTTTAAATTCCAGGGTATTACTAATTAAGTGGTCTCTTGGTTTTTGATACTGTTTCTCTCCCTCTATGTGTGAAACTTGCAAGCTGTTAACTGTGTTAGTACATTCTAAGACAGAGTCTGTTCTCAAAGCAATTCACAGAGAGAGAGACTCAAAGCAATACTCTAACAACAGAAACAGCACCCGGAGACTCCCCGCCCTTTTGTTGTATTAACAATTGTGATTAAAATAGAGATAGAGGATGTATGTGGATGGATGTTTGGTGTGGATAATAACTGAATGATCAGGGAGGTGCCAGCCTAAGAATCCAGTGTCCATCAGCTGAAGACGGCGTCAAGTGGAAATAACCAGAGGACCCCCAGAGGGCAGACTGGAATCCACCCAACAGCCTCAAGAATGGAAGAACCAAAGAACAAGATAACATCTTGGAGCCGTCAGGAATGTGCTATCTGCTGATTGATTCAGCAACAGCATGATGAAGCAATTCCCATAGACTGGCATAGGAAGAAATTCCTATAAAAATAGACTCTAAAAAGTGAGAACTTTGGGGTCTGATTCTGCAAACCAACTTCCAGGAGCATCAGATGAGCATCTGACAAGGCCCTGCTCCCTCCTTATGTCCAGGCCACCTGGCCAGTGGCTTGGCATGAGCAACTCTAAGGCTGGTAACTATGATAACAACCTTGCAGAACCTGTGTGTGTGTGTGTATGAATGAATGTGTGACTAAATATGAGATTGAATGGAATGTTATAGCTATAACTAACTGCTTACTATGATTCTTTCTGTATTCACAATAAATGTGGTATTTTGCCTTTTTCCCTTTAATAAGATCCTGCTGGTTTTTATTTTATTGGTATAACACAGGTGCCCAGATTAGCCTGCCTGTCCTAATGGATTCTAGTAGCTTCTTAATTGGCTCCAGGTGTCCTAATTAGCCTGCCTGCCTTAATTGGTTCCAGCAATTTCTTGATTGTTCTGGAACAGCCCATTATCTTACTCAGGGAAAAGGGACCTGCTTAATCTGGGGCTAATATATGTGCCTTCTATCACTCTCATGTAGCCATCTGGCTTGACCCTGTTACAAACTACATGTGCGCTCAGGTCAACGTGTGATATGTAGGTGTGTGTTTGGAGAATGGAAAGATTGGCTACTGTGACAGAATATACCCATGTTCACACCCTACACACTACCATAATTATGTTTGTCTAGAGTATGTCTTGTAAAATATTATTTCAAAACTCATAATTTGCTGGTCAGTATCATCCTGATAAAATGTGTGGCATCATTTTATGTAGAGTTATAAGATTTCCCTGTATGATGTTATTAACACATGTTCCAAGTCCACAGCCGTCCCAAACAGAGGTGGGCAAACAGGTCTGTCCTAAACAAAGGAATGTGTGCTCTGCTTCATTTGCATTTAAGCATTAAACAGAGTCATTAAGCAGGAAGGGAAACAAAGAAAGCTCAAGAAGGTGAGAAAAAACCAGCAGGGAACATCCTTCCATCTAGACTCTTTGTCTTCTAGTGTCCAGCTGGAAATGTGTTTCAAGAGAGGCACTTGAACTATAAAAGGAGGGACAGACAACTCTCTCTCTCTCTGCCCATTGCATTAGCTATGCCTGAAGAGAAAAGTTTGGTCAGTAAGACTGCTGGAAGCATGTGGTGAGACACGTTCCTTGACTCTGATATAATTTGCTAAGTTAGGAGAGCTGGCTGTATTTTAAAGAAGCTTTACTGAGGGCACAGGAACAAACCATCCTGATGTGCAGAAAAAATACCAAATATGGCAGGTGACCAGCTTGGCTCAACAGTGAAACCTTCAGTGAGCTTAAACTTAAAAAGGAACCTTACAAGAAGTGGAAACTCAGCCAAATGACTAGGGAGGAGTATAAGAATATTGCTCAAGCATGCAGGGGTGTAATCAGGAAGGCCAAGGCACAACTGGAGTTGCAACTAGCAAGGGATGTGAAGGATAACAAGAAAGGTTTCTACAGGTATGTTATCAACAAGAAGGAGGTCAGGGAAAGTGTAGGACCCTTACTGGATGGGGAGGCAACCTAGTGACAGATGATGTGGAAAAAGCTGAAGTACTCAATGCTTTTTTTGCCTTGGTCTTCACAGACAAGGTCAGCTCCCAGACTGCTGCACTGGGCAACACAATATGGGGAGGAGGTGAGCAGCCCTCAGTGGTGAAAGAACAGGTTAAGGACTATTTAGAATAGCTGGACGTGCACAAGTCCATGGGGCCGGATGCACTGCATCCAAGGGTGCTGAGGGAGTTGGCTGATGTGATTGCAGAGCCATTGGCCATTATCTTTGAAAACTCATGGCAATCAGGGGAGGCCCCAGATGACTGGAAAAAGGCTAATGTAGCGCCCATCTTTAAAAAAGGGAAGAAGGAAGATCCGGGGAACTACAGGCCAGTCAGCCTCACCTCAGTCCCCAACAAAATCATAGAGCAGTTCCTCAAGGAATCCATTTTGAAGCACTTGGAGGAGAGGAAGGTGATCAGGAACAGTCAACATGGATTCACCAAGGGCAAGTCATGCCTAACCAATCTGATTGCCTTCTATGAGAAGATAACTGGCTCTGTGGATATGAGGAAAGTGGTGGATGTGATATATTTTAACTTTAGCAAAGCTTTTGATATGGTCTCCCACGGTATGCTTGCCAGCAAGTTAAAGTTGGATGAATGTACTATAATGTGGATAGAAAGCTGACTAGATTGTCGGGCTCAATGGGTAGTGATCAACAGCTCAATGTCTAGTTGGCAGCTGGTATCAAGCGGAGTGCCCCAGGGGTCGGTCCTGGGGCCGGTTTTGTTCAGCATCTTTATTAATGATCTGGTTGATGGGATGGATTGCACCCTCAGCAAGTTCACAGATGACACTAACTGGAGGGAGAGGTAGATACGCTGGAGGGTAGGGATAGGATACAGAGTGACCTAGACAGATTGCAGGACTGGACCAAAAGAAATCTGATGAGGTTCAACAGGGACCAATGCAGAGTCCTGCACTTAGGATGGAAGAATCCCATGCACCACTACAGACTAGGGACTGACTGGTTAAGCAGCAGTTCTGTAGAAAAGGACCTGGGGATTACAATGGATGAGAAGCTGGATATGAGTCAGCAGTGTGCCCTTGTTGCCAAGAAGGCCAACGGCATACTGGGCTGTATTAGTAGGAGCATTTCCAGCAGATTGAGGGAAGTGATTATTCCCACCTATTTGGCATTGGTGAGGCCACATCTGGACTATTGCATCCAGTTTTGGGGCCTCCACTACAGAAGGGATGTGGACAAGTTGGAGAGAGTCCAGCAGAGGACAACAAAAAATGATTAGGGGGCTGCGGTGCATGAGTTATGAGGAGAGGCTGAGGGAACTGAGCTTATTTAGTCTGCAGAAGAAAAGAGTAAGGGGAGATTTGATAGCAGCCTTCAACTACCTGAAGGGGGGTTTCCAAAGAGGATGGAGCTCGGCTGTTCTCAGTGATGGCAGATGACAGAACAAGGAGCAATGGTCTCAAGTTGAATGGGGGAGGTCTAGGTTAGATATTAGGAAACACTATTTCACTAGGAGGGTGGTGAAGCACTGGAATGGGTTACCTAGGGAGATGGTGGAATCTCCATCCTTAGAGGTTTTTAAGGCCCAGCTTGACAAAGCCCTGGCTGGGATGATTTAGTTGGGGATTGGTCCTGCTTTGAGCAGGGGGTTGGACTAGATGACCTCCTGAGGTCTCTTCCAACCCTAATATTCTATGATTCTGTAATTAGTAAATGTTTTATCTTTATTTCTCTTGTAACCATTTCTGACTTTTATGTCTTGTTACTTGTACTCACTTAAAATCTCTCTTTGTAGTTAAGCTTGTTTTACTGTTTTATCTAATCCAGTGTGTTTAAGTAAAAGTGTCTATTTGGGATGATAAAATGGCTTCTTATTACCTTTAAGAAATAATGTACTTAAAATATTTTGTACTATGCAGGAGAGGGCTGGGCAATACAGCAGGGGTCCGGGACCCTCTCGGGAGCCACAAGCAGGTTTCAGGAGTCCGCCAAACAGGGCCAACATTAGACCCGCTGGGGCCCAGGGCAGAAAGCCGAAGCCCCACTGCATGGGGCTGAAGCCCAGGCCCCTGAGCCTCACCACCCGGGGCTGAAGCCCAAGCAGTATAGCTTCATGGGGGCCCCTGTGGCGTGGGGCTCTGGGCAATTCCCCTGCTCGCTACCCCCTAATGCCGGCTCTGGCTTTTCATAGATTCATAGATACTAAGGTCAGAAGGGACCATTATGATCATCTAGTCTGACCTCCTGTACAACGCAGGCAAAAGAATTTCATCCACCCACTCCTGTGAAAAACCTCTCACCTATCTCCGAGCTCTTGAAGTCCTCAAATCGTGGTTTAAAGACTTCAAGGAGCAGAGAATCCTCCAGCAAGTGACCCGTGCCCCATGCTACAGAGGAAGGCGAAAAACCTCCAGGGCCTCTTCCAATCTGCCCTGGAGGAAAATTCCTTCCCGACCCCAAATATGGTGATCAGCTAAACCCTGAGCATATGGGCAAGATTCACCAGCCAGATACTACAGAAAATTCTTTCCTGGGTAACTCAGATCCCACCCCATCTAATATCCCATCACAGGCCATTAGGCCTATTACTAAAACCATGTTATCCCATCATACCATCTCCTCCATAAACTTATCGAGTTTAATCTTAAAGCCAAGTAGATCTTTTGCCCCCACTGCTTCCCTTGGAAGGCTATTCCAAAACTTTACTGCTCTGATGGTTAGAAACCTTCGTCTAATTTCAAGTCTAAACTTCCTGATGCCCAGTTTATATCCATTTGTTCTTGTGTCCACATTGGTACTGAGCTTAAATAATTCCTCTCCCTCTCTGGTATTTATCCTTCTGATATATTTATAGAGAGCAATCCTATCTCCCCTCAACCTTCTTTTAGTTAGGCTAAACAAGCCAAGCTCCTTAAGTCTCCTTTCATAAGACAAGTTTTCCATTCCTCGGATCATCCTAGTAGCCCTTCTCTGTACCTGTTCCAGTTTGAATTCATCCTTCTTAAACATGGGAGACCAGAATTGCACACAGTATTCCAGGTGAGGTCTCACCAGTGCCTTGTCTAATGGTACTAGCACCTCCTTATCCCTACTGGAAATACCTCTCCTGATGCATCCCAAGACCGCATTAGCTTTTTTCACAACCATATCACATTGGCGGCTTGTAGTCATCCTATGATCAACCAATACTCCAAGGTCCTTCTCCTCCTCTGTTACTTCTAATTGATGCATCCCCAGCTTATAACTAACATTCTTTTTATTAGTCCCTAAATGCATGACCTTACACTTCTCACTATTAAATTTCATCCTATTACTATTTCTCCAGTTTACAAGGTCATCCAGATCCTCCTGTAGGATATCCCGGTCCTTCTCTAAATTGGCAATACCTCCCAGCTTTGTATCGTCTGCAAATTTTATTAGCACACTCCCACTTTTTGTGTCAAGGTCAGTAATAAAAAGATTAAATAAGATTGGTCCCAAAACCAATGGATATGGAGAAAGCCAGTTGTTGTGGCACAGGTGGGCCGCGGAGCCTTTATAGCATTGGGGGTGGGGGGGCGGGGGGCTCAGAAAGAAAAAGGCTGAGAACCCCTGCAGTACAGGACATATGTTTCTGGGGGGAAATCTAAGACTGGGCATGTGTTGGGGTCCCCTGCACAAGCACCAAGGCTGGCCAAAGCCAGGGTGTGACCGGAGTGTGGCTGGCAGGCTGCAGTCACACACAGACACTCGGGGCGTGGCGTGCATGCTGGAAGGCTGTTTGTGAGAGGCCCCGGTAGGAGCTGCTTCAGCAAGGCATTGTAAGGCACCCAAGGGGGAAGGGCAGGGGTGTCACAGCTGCTCATTAGTCTGGATTGTGCCCTGGTATATCACAGCTATGAATAATCATTATCAAGCTTAATTACAATCGACATTTCAGTAATTAAGTAACTGTTTAACATCCTAAATGTCTATGTTCAGATTTACGTTGCTGAACTTTCACTAACAGTGCTATACCATTTGACTGGTATACGGGAAAAAGCTTGACTGGCAAATTGATAAGTATTAAATTGTTTATATTGCAGTAGTGCCCAAGGAGGACCCCATTCAGGGGTCAGGGCCCTATAACCCAAAGACAGTCCACAGGAACCCAAAGGAAACCAAAACTGGGATCCAAAATTACAACTGACTATTTAATTTTGGGATCTTAACTTCTCCATGTCTCAATATCAGCATCTGTAAAATGGGCATATTTTTAACTTAAACACTAACAGTGTGGTTGGAACTATAGAAGATGCAGAAGAAAATTCAGTCCCTGTCCCTGGAGCTTTAGTCTAATATCCCGCTCCTCCAACTGACTGCACTCTGACAAACAGCTTTGCTCAGTGGTGCCCACGTTCCTATTTACAACCACTATTTAAATTAGGAATATTTTAACCAAGTCATTTGTGGTGCTGTGCACTAGGGGTGGAATCCACTAAAGGTCTTAAGCATTGCAATGTCTCTGCCTCTGGTTATATGCTTTGCTGGCTCGCTTTACGTGTGCAAATACCTATCTCATGCCCAAGCCCCAGTGCAATCCACAAACCAGGGGAAGATGCCATTCCCCTGCCTCTCCTGCCTGCAGTCCAGGGGGCATGCTCAGGAGAGGGTGGCGCCTCCCTTATAACTTCCAGCCAAGTAGTTAGAGCACCTGCCCAGGATGTAGGAGATCCAGGTTCAATTTTCCCCCTCCAGCAATGGAGGGAGAAAGGATTTAAACAGGGGTCACTCACCCCTCAGCAGGGTGCTCAAACCACTGGGCTATGGGATAGTCAGAGGTAGGGCTCTCTCAGTCCCTCCTGGTGAAGCTGTTTCACTTTGGATAAATATTTCAATAGTCATTGGGCGAGAGAGAGAGTGTGACTCATTACTCCAGTGGTTTGGGCACCCACCTGGGAGGGGTGAGATCTAGGGTCCAGCCCCCTCCTCCACTCACATTTTCACGACGTATCCACAGTGGAACAGCTTCCACAGGAGAGGCTGAGGGAGCCCTACCTCAGACTGTCCCACAGCTCAATGGTTAGAACCAGGGGTGCAGCCCGTAAGGCGGAAAGAAGGAAGGGTGACCACCCCCTTGCAAGTGTATGCATGGTGCCTTTTTGAACCAGGGGGGCAATGGGTCATTGGTGGTGGGCTGGAGAGTGAGCCCACCCCACACTCACGCATCAGTGTCAGTTTCTGTCCTTCAGGTCTGGGCCTGGCTCCCCACTCCCAGCACTGCGATAAGGCACACGGGGTTCCATGGTGCTTTGGCCCCATGCACCATGTTCCAATACCACTCACTCATATTTGGCCTGTCTGCCCCTCTGTCAAGATGGGGGGGCGGCCGGGCCAAGCCTGAATGGCACTGTGACCCTGTGCACCAGGATGCAATGCCTAGGGTGGGGAGCAGGGCCCAGTCCCGCAGGGCAGGAGCCACAGCTGCTGGGTAAGTTGAGGCTGGCTAGCTCACCAGCGCATTATCAATGACCCATGATAAAACCTGGCTCACCCTGTTCAAAGCCTCTATCTGTCTGGTGGAGGGGGAGACTGAATGTGGGTTTCCCACATCCCAGGCGAGAGCTCGAACCACTGGGCTAAAAGTTAAAAGGTAGGCAGTGGAACCATCACCCCTTGCTTCTCCTGTGGAGTCAGCCAAATTTTGAACAGACCCCCTCTGAGCACACCTACCTGATTGGGTCCTGTATATGACACAGGGGGATAAACATCTGTCTTCCCCCTGTTCGTGACTTGCTCTGGGGCTTAGGTGGGAGACAGGCAGCAGTTCGCATTTGCAGAAACACATGTGCTGAAGGAACTTCTCCCCTAAAAACTTAGGCACGTAAACTTGGCCCCTACAGGGTTTGGTGGGAGTTTTATGGACTGTAGTGGAGCTGGAACTGGGGCTTGGGTGCCTAAACCTGAGATGTAGGCACCAACCTCTGGGGTTTAGTTGCCTAAGTACCTTTGTGGATCACATCCTAAGGGTACCTCTGCGTTGGAATAAAACCCCCGCAGCACAGCCTCTGAGGGCCCAGGTCAGCTCGCTCGGGCTCAGGCTTTGGCCGTGGGGTAAAAATTGCACAGTAGATAGTCAGGCTCCGGGACCCTCCCCACTTGTAGGCTCCCAGAGCTTGGGCCCCAGCTCCAGCCTGAATGTCTACACAGCAGTTTTACAGCCCCAGAGCCCGAGCCTGAGCCCAAACCAGCTGACCAACTGTACATGTTTAAATGCTGTGTAGACATACCCTAAGTGATTTGCCCAAGTGCAAACAGCAATCTCTGGCAGTGCTGGAACCAGAACCTGAGTCTCCCACAGCTCAGCTCAGCTTAATTCTAGTTGCTTTCAGCTCTCAATTCTCCAGCTAGGAGCTGGGGAAAGAAAAGGTAGAAGTTTAACTGTGCTGACAACTATGGATGGGATTCATAAAGAACTGTCATTGATCTCAATGTGGGTAAGGGGCCTACATAGTCAGGGATTCACAGAGGTGTTTATTCAGCTTTTTAAATGTAACAGCTTATCTCACTAGCTCCAGTACAGACTAATTTCTCACTTTGAGGTCTCTCTCCAAGGAAGCGGGCTAGTGACTTGCTTTTATAGAAGAGAACCATTATATCTCCACAAAAACAACGAGGAGTCCGGTGGCACCTTAAACACTAGATTTATTTGGGCATAAGCTTTCGTGGGTAAAACCCCACTTCTTCAGATGCATGGAGTGGAGATTACAGATACAGGCATAAATATACTGGCACATGAAGAGAAGGGAGTTACCTTACAAGTGGAGAACCAGTGCTGACAAGGCCAATTCAGTCAGGGTGGATGTGGCCCACTCCAAATAGCTGATGAGGAGGTGTCAATACTAAGAGAGCAAGAGGAAAATTGCTTTTGTAGTGAGTCAGCCAACAACAACTCTCCAACACCACAATCTACAGGCCACTATTCTCCAATCCCACTGAGGATTACCAAAAGAAACTACACCATCTGCTCACGAAACTCCCTGCAATAGCTCAGGAACAAATCCACACAGACACACCCCTAGAGCCCCGACCTGGGGTATTCTATCTGCTACCCAAGATACATAAACCTGGAAATCCTGGACGCCCCATCATCTCAGGCATT
The DNA here is from genome assembly GCF_965140285.1 of Lepidochelys kempii. Lineage (NCBI taxonomy): Eukaryota > Metazoa > Chordata > Testudines > Cheloniidae > Lepidochelys > Lepidochelys kempii. The sequence continues at coordinate 268,986,670 of NC_136381.1, read as the reverse complement.
GGCACCCTGACAGCAGGATTGTCTGGCTATGTAGACTCCCTCCTCAGGCCCTACGCTACCAGCACTCCCAGCTATCTTTGAGACACCACTGACTTCCTGAGGAAACTACAATCCGTTGGTGATCTTCCTGAAAACACCATCCTAGCCACTATGGATGTAGAAGCTCTTTACACCAATATTCCACATGAGGATGGACTACAAGCCGTCAGGAACAGTATCCCCAATAATGTCACGGCAACCTGGTGGCTGAACTTTGTGACTTTGTCCTCACCCATAACTATTTCACATTTGGGGACAATGTATACATTCAAATCAGCGGCACTGCTATGGGTAACCGCATGGCCCCCACAGTATGCCAACATTTTTATGGCTGACTTAGAACAACACTTCCTCCGCTCTCATCCCCTAACGCCCCTCCTCTACTTCCGCTACATTGATGATATCTTCATCATCTGGACCCATGGAAAAGAAGCCCTTGAGGAATTCCACCATGATTTCAACAATTTCCACCCCACCATCAACCTCAGCATGGACCAGTCCACACAAGAGATCCACTTCCTGGACACTACAGTGCAAATAAGTGATGGTCACATAAACATCACCCTATACCGGAAACCTACTGACCGCTATTCCTACCTATATGCCTCCAGCTTTCATCCAAGACACATCACACAATCCACTGTCTACAGCCAACTCCTAAAATACAACCACATTTGCTCCAATCCCTCAGACAGAGACAAACACCTACAAGATCTATATCAAGCATTCTTAAAACTACAATACGCACCTGGGGAAGGGAGGAAACAGATTGAGAGAGCCAGACGGGCACCCAGAAGTCATCTACTACAGGACAGACCCATCAAGGAAAATAGTAGAATGCCACTGGCCATTACCTACAGCCCGCAGCTAAAACCTCTCCAACTCATCATCAAGGATCTACAACCTATCCTGGAAAATGATCCCTCACTCTCACAGACCTTGGGAGGCAGGCCAGTCCTCACTTACAGACAGCCCGCCAACCTGAAGCAAATATTCACCAGCAACCACAGACCACACCTCAGAAACACTAACCCAGGAACACAATCCCTGCAACAAACCTGTTGCCAACTCTGTCCGCATATCTAATCTAGTGACACCATCATCGGACCCAACCACACCATCAGGGACTCATTCACCTTCACATCTATGAATGGGATATATGCCATCATGTGCCAGCAATGCCCCTCTGCCATGTACATTGGAGAGTCTCTATGCAAAAGAATAAATGGACACAAATCAGAGATCAGGAATGGTAACATACAAAAGCCAGCAGAACACTTCAATCTCCCTGGACACTCAATAACAGATTTAAAAGTAGCCATCTTTCCACAAAAAAAATTTTGAAAACAGACTTCAGACTTTAGTCTCTAAAGTGCCATAAGTACTCCTTTTCTTTAGACTTCAGAGAGAAACTGCAGAGCTACAATTCATTTGCAAACTTACCACCATTCATTTGGGCTTGAACAGGGACTGGGAGTGGCTGGCTCACTACAAAAGCAATTTTCCCTCTCTTGGCATTGACCAGTCCTCATCAATTATTGGGAGTGGACCACATCCCCCCTGACTGAATTCGCCTTGTCGGCACTGGTTCTCCACTTGTAAGGTAACTCCCTTCTCTTCATGTATATTTATGCCTGTATCTGTAATTTTCACTCCATGCATCTGAAGAAGTGAGTTTTTTACCCATGAAAGCTTAAGCCCAAATAAATCTGTTAGTCTTCAAAGTGCCACGGGACTCCTTGTTGTTTTTGTGGATGCAGACTAACATGGTTACCCCTCTGATTATGTCTCCTGCAGTTATTAGACATCTATTTGGCCTAAAGCACGGTTTCAAATGAAACTAGTAATAGCTTCCTATGCTTTTAGTGTAATTACCTAACAACTGGTTTCATGCACTTGATCTCAGGTGACTGCAGTAAACAGAGTTTAGGGTCTTCTGTTTTTTTCTGCTACAAAATTAGAAAAAAAGTTAGATTTAGGACATTTCTATTCTGAGCATGCTGTAATTCAGGAACCCATTCTCAGATTCCCTTCAAATTCAGTAGAGATGTTTTGCCTTGGTCCCAGATTTAGCCGACCCATTGTGGATTATGGGGCTGACCCAAGAGTTTACAAGGAAATTGGGTTTACAATCAAAACGCCATTGCAATCGTCTCTGTGAAATGCTCCTGCTACCCCCATGGTCTCATTAGACACAGACACACACACAGAAATCAGCCTGTTGCGTTTCTTCTACCTACAACCCAGGAGCGTTGGCAGTGACTAATTTCCACGGACCAAATTCTCTGTCCAAACCCTGGAGCAAAGTTTAAATCCCATCAGCCAGCAATACCTCTGTGCTGTCCCCTCCGTTTGGAGACCAGCGTGTGCTTCCCCCGTAGCCTCCGAGCTCCCTCCAGTCTCTGCGGCGTCCTCCCAGGCTACTGGGGTGTGGACAGGACAGGTCCGTCCTTATAAGGCTGTGTCTGTTTCGTAATGCGGTTCCGTTTTACTCCGAATCCGACAACGCGCTCGCAGGAAGACGGCAGCTGCTGCTGGTCCGGGCACACGTCTCTCACTTCTCAGAGAGAACTGGCTCACCAGCCCTCTCTGCTGGCCCCGCACCCGGACCCACAGCAGAACCACAGAATGAACCGAACTCGTGTTGTCTTCCTGCGAGCGCTTTGTCTGATTCGGAGTAAAACGGAATCGCATTACGTAACCGAGGCGGCGCTATATGTCTGTGTCCTCGTCCTGTCCACACCCCAGTAGCCTGGGAGGACGCCGCAGAGGCTGGAGGGAGCTCGGAGGCTACGGGGGAAGCACACGCTGGTCTCCAAACGGAGGGGACAGCACAGAGGTATTGCTGGCTGATGGGATTTAAACTTTGCTCCAGGGTTTGGACAGAGAATTTGGTCCGTGGAAATTAGTCACTGCCAACGCTCCTGGGTTGTAGGTAGAAGAAACGCAACAGGCAGATTTTCTCTCTCTTTGCTCTGTGTGTGTGTACACATGTATGAGCCAGGGATACCAGTTTCTGAGAGAAGAAAGCACGGAGGAGCTGATTATTGGGAGCTTCAGTCGAATTTGGTCAGGGAGATTTTAAAAGCATCTGCTAATTTCCAGGCCAGTCCATTAATTTAGTGTCTTCGGATTCCCAGTGGGGAGATGTCCTAACACTCCGAGAGCTGTGTTCAGGGTGTTCGGGCTTCCAGTTCTCTGCCCGGTTTAACCTCCAGCTGGTGAAACTCCTCAGTAAGGATCAAAAGAGTTGGGAACCCGGCTCCTTTTCTGGTTAGTGGGTCCCTCGCAAACCAGTTCTGCCTGCTGCAAATGTAGCTGTTATTTGCGGGGAGGCTCCGAACAGTTTCTACGTGTTTAGTCACAAACTCTTTGTCTTTGGAATACTTGTTAGTCATGTCACAGGGTTTCAGGTGAATGTTCATCTGTGTAAAAATTCATTTAGCTTTTGGGATTCACACGGCGTTTACTGAATAGCTCAGTCCCTTGTGTCCTTGTGAACTAGGCCCCCACGAAGGGTAGCAGGTCAGACTTGGTGTTTTCATTCAAAGCCCAGAATTACCAGGGATCTGGGTATCCGGGAGACCAGCGTCTTAACTGCTGTGACTAGCAGTCTGGTACAGTCTGCTGGGAAGCCTTGCTGGTGGCTAATGAGACCATGGGGGTAGCAGGAGCATTTCACAGAGACGATTGCAATGGCGTTTTGATTGTAAACCCAATTTCCTTGTAAACTCTTGGGTCAGCCCCATAATCCACAATGGGCCAGCTAAATCTGGGACCAAGGCAAAACATCTCTACTGAATTTGAAGTGAGAGGACAACAGGTTCCTGAATTACAACATGCTAAATATGCTAAAACATGCTCCTAGAGGTTGTTGTTTTTGTTTGTTTTTTAGGGGCTGGGGGCTTAGTTTTCTGTGCCTCAGTTCTCCAGCTGTTAAATGGGGATAATGGAACTTCCCCAGTGCATGGGAGTAGTAAGGGTAAAAACAAAAAATTGAGAGGCATTCAGGCTTAGATCCACAAAGGTACTTAGGTGCCACCATGATCCCTACATAAAACTCCCACTCAGTGACTACCCATCCCTGTAGGCACCTAAACTCACATGATGCCTGAATTTTCACTTAAAGAGTCATTGGGCCAGATAGTGACTCTGTAGCCCAGTGGTCTGGGCATCCCCCAGGAGGTGGGAGATGTTAGGATATAGATATTCAGGCCTGTCTGTAAAGGCCTATACTCTAAGAATTTAGGTGTATTCTTATCACTTGGCTAGTGATAGAGGTATAAAAGAAAGAATCAAAACCACTGTCTGCCGGTGTAAGGGCCTTCTCTTACTGTGACAGTCTGAGGCCCTGTTCTTAGGCTAAGGCCTTTGGCTAAGCAGCAGAGGCTGCCATAAGCTGGGAAGCGACCGGTCACCTCCTCACATCCCAAACTAGTCACATTGAAATAAGGTGCTATTGGGCTGTTAGGCACTATCAGGACAGGATTGTATTCCTATCACCTCCAGAGAAAGGGAAGTGCCTAGAAAATGTAAAAGGAAACTTAGTTTGATAGCATCCTGTCTGGCAAGAACTCACCTATCAATAGCTGGGATGTGAAATCCTCACTTCTGTATTGTTTTGTCATTATAGTTCCCACTTTGCTGTTGTTTGTCTGTATAATCTCTGTCTGGTTCTGTGATTGTTCCTGTCTGCTGTATAATTAATTTTGCTGGGTGTAAACTAATTCAGGTGGTGGGATATAATTGGTTACATAATCATGTTACAATATGTTAGGATTGGTTAGTTAAATTTCAGGAGAATGATTGGTTAAGGTATAGCTAAGCAGAACTCAAGTTTTACTATATAATCTGTAGTCAATGAGGAAGTGACTGGGTGGGGGTGGGCGTGGGCATGGGCATGGGGGTGTGTGAGATGGGAACAGGGAATGGGGGTAAGAAAATTGGAATCATGTTTTGCTAAAGGGGGAAATGGGAACAGGGAATGGGGGTAAGAAAATTGGAATCATATTTTGCTAAAGGGGGAGATGGGAACAGGGAATGGGGATAAGAAAATTGGAATCATGTTTTGCTAAAGGGGGAAATGGGAACAGGGAATGGGAGTAAGGAAGTTGGAATCATGTTTGGCTAAGGGTAGGAATGGGAACAGGGACACAGGTGTAAGGCTCTGTGGTGTCAGAGCTGGGAAGGAGGATACTAAGGAAGGAAACTGGAATCATGCTTGCTGGAAGTTCACCCCAATAAACATCGAATTGTTTGCACCTTTGGACTTCGGGTATTGTTGCTCTCTGTTCATGCGAGAAGGACCAGGGAAGTAAGTGGGTGAAGGAATAAGCCCCCTAACAGGAGACTCCTGGTTTAGTCCCTCTACTTCAATGAGTCTCTCATGATTGGAACAGCTCCACATCCAAATGTCCATAGCTCAGTGGCTAGAGCACCCTCCTGAGAGGTAGGATTTGAACAGGGGTCTCTTTCTCCCTGTCTGACTGAGAGGGGAATGGAATCTGGGTCTCCCACATCCCAGATCAGTTCTCTAATCACTGAGCTAAAGGCTATGAGGGGAACTTCCTCCTCCTCCCCCCACCTCAATTTTGTGAGGAGTCAGACAGACACCTAACTCATTCTTGCAAGAAACAGCTTAGGCATCTAAGTTAAACTGACTCCAGAGGTGGGGTTCCTGACTGTGGATCCAAAGCAGAGCCGGCACCTCCCTGCAACCCAGACTTGGGTGCTGAATCTGTGAGGGGGTGCAGCTTTGGCACGTCTCATTGACTAGTTTAGGCAGCTCACCACCTACTGTGCTGGCTTTTGGGGATCCCATTCTAAAGGGCTGATCTCTCCCCACCATTGGACAGGCAGCCTAGGGCCCAGATCCCCAAAGATATTGAGGGTCCTAACGTCCATTTGAATCAATGGAAGTTAGGAGCCTAAAATAACTTTGGGACCTGAGCCGAGGGGCCTGGCTCAGGCTGTGCGGTTCCCATGTGTGGTTCCAGTGACTGTCTAGATGCCTGAAAGTTCGGAGTTGTGATGCTCAGTGTCTCGATGCATAAGTCCCTTTGTGGATCCGGGCCCCAAATACTTCAGTAATAGGTGCCAGATAAATACCCCAGACAGATGTGACATTTTATGCAACTTATTTAATACACTAATTTGATGATTTAATGAACTAAACTTTATCTTGCAACAAAGTCAGACAGTTTTTTAGGGGCTCACTCACTGGCCCTGGCGAGTGAGGCCCTCTGTTTATCTACACAGACCAGGCCCTGGCAGCTGCCTCAGCCCTGAGCCGGGGAGGGCCGTCCTGTGAGAGCAGTGGTCACGCTCCATGGCCCAGGCAGTTCTTGGCTTAGCTGAGTTTGCCAACTAGTGCAAAGCCTGCTGGTGACTTTGTGATGTGGGAGCTGGGACTGAGACTCGCCAAACACCACCCGTTATCTGGGAACGGCTCTTAGTCGTCTCTGAGCTGGGCTGGATTCAATAATGGTTCATTTAAATGGGGGAAGGGGGTGGACACTGATAACTCTTGCAGCACTGGGGAAGTTCTAGGAGACTGGCAGAAAGCTAATGTTGTGTCAGGGTTATTAAAAAGGTAAATGGGACAACGTGGGTAATTCTGGGCCTGTCAGTCTGACGTCGATCCTGGGAAAGATCATGGAGTCGTTGATTGTCATAAATTATATTGCCCTCCTTTAATTCTTTATTAATCAAAGAATTAAAGGAGGGCAATATAATTTACGGCAATCAACATGGGTTTATGTAAAATAGATCTTGTCAAACTAACTGAATACCTTTTTAGGATGAGATTACAAGTTTGGATGATAAAGACAATAGTGTTGATGTAATAGATTTCTGTAAGGTGTTGGTACTGGGGGGAGGGAGAGGGGCTTGCAGGGACTATAGTCACCCCAAAATTCACCTTAAGCCCCCCGTCTCCCCTCCCCAATGCAAAGATCAAAGCTGCTGGGCACCTGGAGGGTGGGAGAGAGCACCCCAGAGCCCCCGCCTCAGCTCCCTGTCTGCGCTCCTCTCCCAGCTCTACTTAGCACAAGCTCTGGGCTGCTGCTGCTCTGCTTGCTGGGATCCATTCTGGGGGTGCATGAGGCCATCCTGGGACTTGCAACTAGGAGCGGCGGTGGTGGTGGCTCGTTGGTGCCTTTGCCTTGTGGGGGCACCTTGGTGCTAGCAGCTCTGGCCCCACAAGGTGCCGGCACAGGGTTAAAGCGGTGTCAGGCTGCTCGCTGACACTGACTGATGTGGCAGGAGGCTGCGGGGGATCCGGGGGGACTGAAGGGATGAAGCACCCAGCTCCCCCACCACCCTTCTGAGAGCAGGTGCTCTCTGGGTAACGCATCTCCTGGTGCTGCGAGTATGGCCTCTCTGGCTTGGAGTGGCTCTGCTGGGGGAGGGGGCACTGGGATCAGCGGATGCCTCCCGGGGGGGTGGGGTGATATGGGGGGGTGGAGCAGCCTTGGAGCAATCCCTGGAGCAGAAAGTCCAAAGGCCTGGACAGACTGGGACCAGCTAAAAAAAGGAAGGGGGCACCACCATCCTGAAGTCCCCAGCCATGTGCCACTCAGGTGGGAAACCTCCACCAAGGCGGCTTCCCCAATTTTCTCAAGTCCCTTCTTGTACCATTAGCTGTTTCCCCCTCCCTTTACTTAATTCTTTGTCCAGAAGTTTTAAACTCCCCCTGCCCCCCCGATGATTTCTGCCAATTCTCTCTGAAAGCCAGGCTTTGCCAGGAACAACCAGCTTCTACTTTGTTCAGCAGGCTCAGGAGCTGCAAGTACTTGCTTCCGTTCTTTGTTGGGGAGGAGGTGTTATGTCTCCAATGCTGGGGCAGGGCCGGCCCACAACATTTTGGCACCTGAGGCTGGGAGCTCAAATGACGCCCCCATGCCTCCTCGCTTGGGCCAAAACTTTGAAAGTTCTCAGTTCTGCCTTCTTCCTGTTCTACTCCTCTCATGGTACTGCTCTGCTACCTACCTCAACAAAGGAGAACTAACAACTTAAAATGCCTTGTTCAAAAATTTTAAGTAACACTTAACTTTCAAATGCCTGAACAGCAAAGTAACTTTTCTTGTCTGCATAGTAAACACTGGCATTTTTACCTGTTTGATTAATCAAAGTGGTGCTTTCCATGCCTTCTTGGTTGCAAAGATTTGAACTGCTTCCTGATGGTCCACAGTCTGGGCCAGCTCATGCTCTGTTGAGATGGTTGCAAGGCCAACCAGCCTCTCCTGTGTCATTGTGGAGCGTAGCTGTGTTTTTATTAACTTCAGCTTGGAGAAGCTGCGTTCTCCACTGGGAACTGTTACAGGAAGTGTTAGAAGTATGCACAGAGCAACAAAAGCATTTGGAAAGAGGGTGGTCATCTTATCTGTGCACATATATTCCAGAACAGCTTTTGGAGTTGATCCTGCTGAAATGTATCTTGAAAGGGCTTTCAGTTCATCACCTAAATCACTCGCATCAATATCGTGCATGTCATCATGTGTCAACTCTGTCTCTAGTGCCCTGCATTGCTGATGTAGGTCTTCTTCAGGTATAGTGAGGAGTTTGGGAATATCATACAACATCCCAAATATACTGCTGTGTTCCTTGAGCTGCATGAAACGTTCTTCAACTGACTGTATTGCACACTCTAGCACCTGGTTAAAGAATTCAACTTCGAATTGTTGTTTGAGGTCTCTTATGGGATTATCCCGTGCCCCATAATCAAAATGTCTTCTTTGGTGACTCTTGTATTCTTGAAAGCGTGGGAAAATAGCTTCAGTGTGAAGTTCCTCTGCCAACTTCTGTGCACTCTTTAGAACTTTTGAAATCCCTCATCTGACCAGTAAGACTGTAGGTATGACTTTGCTTTGTCCAGTTGTTCCATTGCTCCAGATATATCAAAGTCAACACCTTGGAGTCTCTTGCTTACAACTGTTAGGGGGCTTATTCCTTCACCCACTTACTTCCCTGGTCCTTCTCTCAGGAACAGAGAGTAACAATACCCGAAGTCCAAAGGTGCAAACAATTCGATGTTTATTGGGGTGAACTTCCAGCAAGCATGATTCCAGTTTCCTTCCTTAGTGTCCTCCTTCCCAGCTCTGACACCACAGAGCCTTACACCTGTGTCCCTGTTCCCATTCCTGCCCTTAGCCAAACATGATTCCAATTTCCTTACCCCCATTCCCTGTTCCCATTTCCCCCTTTAGCAAAACATGATTCCAATTTCCCCATCCCCATTCCCTGTTCCCATTTCCCCCACCCTCCATTCCCTGTTCCCATTTCCCCTCCCCACACCCACTCACCCACCCACTTCCTGATTGACTACAGACTATAGAGTAAAACTTGAGTTCTGCTTAGCTATACCTTAACCAATAGTTTCCCTGAAATTTAACTAACCAATCCTAACATATTGTAACATGATTATGTAACCAGTTATATCCCACCACCTTAATTAGTTTACACCCAGCAAAATTAATTATACAGCAGACAGGAACAATCACAGAACCAGACAAACATTGTACAGACAAACAATGGGGAAATGGGGACTACAGTGATAGAACAAACACAGAAGTGAGGATTTCACATCCCAGCTATTGCTAAGTGAGTTCTTGCCAGACAGGATGCTACCAAACTAAGTTTCCTTTTACATCTTCTAGGCACTTCCCTTTCTCTGGAGGTGATAGGCGTTATCAGGACAGGATTGTATCCTAACAGCCCAATAGCACCTTCTTTCAATGTGACTAGTTTGGGATGTGAGGAGGTGACCGGTCGCTTCCCAGCTTATGGCAGCCTCTGCGGCTTAGCCAAAGGCCTTAGCCTAAGAACAGGCCTCAGACTGTCACAGTAGGAGAAGGCCCTTACACCGGCAGACAGTGATTTTGATTCTTTCTTTTATACCTCTAGAACTAGCCAAGTGGTAAGAAGACACCTAAATTCTTAGAGTACAGGCCTTTACAGACAGGCCTGAATATCTAGATCCTAACAACAACATTTATTTCAAACAGTCTGTCATGCCACAACACTACGCCACACAGCAATGTGAAGTGACGTATGTTTCTGGTGATTCCATTTCCCTCTGCCCCTGTTCTCCCATGACCAGTTCCTGTCGTAACATTATCCTCCATCACGGCAACTGTGGCATCATCTATCTTCCCAATTTGGTGTTTGACAGGCTTTATCGCCTCCACTCGACTTTCCCATCGTGTGGCACTCAGTGGTTTCAGTGTCAGAGAGGATGTTCCCAGATGTTGCTTCAAAATTTGCCATCGATGTGTTGATGCAGAGAAAAATACAGAGATGCTCTGAATTACATTAAAAAATTCAGCAGCCTCACTAGAAGCTGATGTTGCATCACTGACCACGATGTTCAATGAATGAGAACTGCATGGGACAAAAAAAGCTCGAGGGTTTAACTCTCAGATCCGTGTCTGCACTGCTCTGTTCTTTCCTCTCATGTTGGCACCATTATCGTAGCCCTGACCTCTCATGTCAGCTATCGCAATTCCCGTATCTTCCAGCTTTTTAAGAAGCACATTTGTCATACCAGCTCCTGTAGTATCATTAATGTCAATAAATTCTAGAAAATGCTCTCTGACAATCACCATTGCAGGGACATTGTCACTAGGTTCTGTTGTTGTTACAAAACACACCATTAAAGTCATTTGTTCCGTATGGCTGATGTCAGGTGTGCAGTCCAGAATAACAGAGTAATACCTTGCTGACTTCAGAACTTCTGTTTGACTTTTGTTGCCAGTAACTGTGTGATCTCATTTTGAATTGTTTTGCCAAGGTAGTGGTGTGTACATTTCTTGGGTGGTGACTCTTCTGAGATGTTTCTGGAGTACAGCACCAAACTCAGCCATCAGCTCCACAATTTAAAGGAAGTTTCCATTGTTTGGCGCATACAGCTGATCTGAAGTGCCACGCAGGGCTAGGTTTTGGGGAGCAAGCATTCTCACAATGGCAATGAGCCTTTTCAGAACATTTTGCCAGTAAAGAGACTCTGATGGAACCTTCTCTTGATGCTGATCATCTATGGTGGCCTTTAACCTTCGTCTCACCCTCAAGCTCTTTCCACCTATGGAGTGCTCTCTGGTGATTTGCTGCCTTCTCATGGCATGCCAGATTTCTAGCCAGATTTTTCCAGTCCTTTCTTCCTGTAGAACCCAATGTGTCTGGAACATTAGACTGGAAGAGTTTGCAACAAAACCAGTATGCAGCATTCTGGGTTTCTGAGAACATAAGTCATGGCCTCTCCACTTTGTCACCATTGGGGATTTCATACCAGTAATGTGTTGGATGGAAACTTCTACTTTCATTGTCTTTGGGGAACATGAAGTTTTTCACTTGCTGTGGCCCGTGCAGTACAAGGAAGTCCCTCGGGCTACTGCTCAAGTGGGTCCACAGTCCTGGATCCTCTAGACTCAAGGAACTAAACTCAGCAGCAGCTGTTTCTTGTGCCTCCACCACACTCTCTTCTCTGATCTACACTTTTCTTCAGGACTGTGCATGGCTACATACATTTGAGATGGAGATATGGATGCTGCAACAGCTGCCAGGTCATCTGCACTCTGACTGACTGGAAGATCAGGCATCTCCTCACCACTCACATCCTCACTAGGGCCGGAAGGCTCACCATGAACATTTGTGTCTATGTATCTCAGGAGAGCTCCTTCCTGCTTAGATAGAAAAGCTTCCTTTGCTTTCTTTCTTTTTCTGAATGCTGCCCCAGAGGGGTATTTTCTTCTTTCACTCATGGCTGCTGTTCTGTGCCAGCTATAGTGGCTCTCAACACTCAATTGAAGGGGACAAATAAGCAAGCTGGTAGCAGGGCCTGAGTGAGGGAAGATTTCAGCATCTTAAGGGCCTAACTGACTCCTACTACTTCAGTTGATTGCCTGTTTTCCTCAAGTGGGTTCAGGGAAGCAGCAGGAAACCAGAAACTCCCTGAGAAGCTGGGGTTAATCAGTCCAGGCTCCTGCAGGTGCTAGAGAGGTACATAAGAGGCTGCTCCTCCTCTCTCTCCCTGCAGAGCCTGCTGCAGACACAATTTTCTACACTCTGAGTCCTAGTGACCCCCCCGCCCCCCGCTATTCTGGCACCTGAGGCAGCTGCCTCAGTTCACCTCTTTGTAAGGCCAGCCCTGTGCTGGGGAATGAACGGCTCTGCTAGAGCCAAGTGAGCTTCTGTCTAATGGGAGAGGACACTTCTCCTTCTCCACTGCAGTGGCTTCAGATATTGGGGTCATACCTGGGCTTTGGTGACATTGATGTGCTATGTTTAGCGAGATGTAACTTTGTCTTCACCTTCGTATGACTCAATCCAGCCAGAAGCACCAAAGTTAGTTTCCCCCAAATTATTTTAGTTCTGTGCATTGCCCTAAACAGAAGACTATTTATGAGGAATAGCCAAGTGTTCCTTTTACTTAAAGGGTATTATTAAATAACTTAAATGTGATCAACATTAGCCTTCTTTCATCATGGCAACATAACTGGCTATTACAATAAAGCTGATCAAGACTACTGGGGAAAATACTGTTTACCACAAGTAGATTTTCAGATGACAACAGTGCCTAATTGACCCGTTAGCCATAGTCTGTTCAAGCACATATATACATGAAGGGCCTGATCCAATGCCAATTGTCTTCACTATGAAGCCTCCAATTAATTTCAGTGGGCTTGGAATCAGACCCTTGGTAAAAATACTGTTACCAGTCTCCATCAGGAGCCATGCACTCCAAATCACAAAGACTCCAGACAGTGAAGTCCCCCCTTCTCCTTTGTTTCCATTTAAATTTATATTTGCTTTCAGGTCTGATAATTATATAACTAACTTTACTGGAAGAAGGTATTTCAATGAAATAGAGATATGTTTTATTCTTTTTCAATATTACATTGTGAATTTTCTTTCTAGATGTTGATTGTAATAGCAATTTAAAATCAACATTCACCATTCTTAACTTCTTCCAACTCTTTTCTTAAATTTGCCCTATTATCATTAACTATTGCAGTACATATGGCATGTATTGTCATACCCTGGCCTGAGACCTCTGCAAAACCAAGAGTTAAGCATTGTTGTGAGTTTCAAGATGTCTTAGGGGAAAATCCACATAAAGAGTTGATAGAATAGTATGTTATCTGCTGAACCATTACACTGTATTATGTAAACACGTTTACACATTTTTTAAAGTGTCTTTTAGAATCATAGAATCGTAGGACTGGAAGGGACCTCGAGAGGTCATCTAGTCCAGTCCCCTGCACTCATGGCAGGACTAAGTATTATGTAGACCAGTGGTTCTCAAAGCCGGTCCACCGCTTGTTCAGGGAAAGCCCCTAGCGGGCTGGGCCTGTTTGTTTACCTGCCACGTCCACAGGTTCGGCCGATCGTGGCTCCCGCAGTTCGCCACTCCAGGCCAATGGGGGCTGCAGGAAGGGCGGCCAGCACGTCCCTTGGCCCGTGCCGCTTCCCGCAGCCCCCATTGGCCTGGAGCGGCGAACCGTGGCCAGTGGGAGCCGCGATCGGCCAAACCTGCGGACGCGGCAGGTAAACAAACAAGTGGTGGACCGGTTTTGAGAACCACTGATCTAGACCATCCCTGACAGGTGTTTCTTACCTGCTCTTAAAAATCTCCAATGACGGAGCTTTCACAACCTCTCTAGGTGATTTATTCCAGTGCTTAAACACTCTGACAGTTTGGAAGTTTTTCCCAATGTCCACCTAAACCGCCCTGGCTGCAATTTAACCCCATTGCTTCTTGTCCTGTCTTCAGAGGTTAAGGAGAACAATTCATCCCCCTCCTCCTTGTAACAACCTTTTATATATTTGAGAACTCTTATCATGTCCACCCTCAGGCTTCTCTTTTCCAGACTAAACACACCCAGATTTGTCAATCTTTCATCATAGATCAAATTTTCTAGACCTTTAATCATTTTTGTTGCTCTTCTTTGGACTTTCTACAATTTGTCCACATCTTTTCTGAAATGTGGTGCCCAGAACTGGACACAGTACTCCAGGTGAGGCCTAATCAGTGCAGAATAGAACAGAAGAATTACTTCTCATATCTTGCTTACAACACTGCTGCTAATACATCCCAGAAACTGTTGACTCATATTTAGCTTGTGATCCACGATGACCCCCAGATCCCTTTCTGCAGTACTCCTTCCTAGGCAGTCATTTCCCATTGTGTATGTGTGCAACTGATTGTTTCTTCCTAAGTGGAGTGTTTTGCATTTGTCCTTATTGAATTTCATCCTCTTTACTTCAGACCATTTCTCCAGTTTGTCCAGATCATTTTGAATTTTCATCCTGTCCTCCAAAGCGCTTGCAACCCCTACCTGCTTGGTATCATCCGCAGACCTTATAAGTGTACTCTCCATGCCATGAACTAAATCATTGATGAAGATATTGAACAGAACCAGATCCAAAACTGATCTCAGCGGGACCCCAATTGCTATGCCCTTGTGGTTTGACTGAACCACTGATAACTCCACTCTGGGAATGGTTTTCCAACCAGTTATGCACCCACCTTATAGTAGCTCCATCTAGGTTGTATTTCCCTAGTTTGTTTATGAGAAGGTCATGTGAGACAGTATCAAAAGCCTTACTAAAGTCAAGATATACCACGTCTACTGCTTCCCTTCTATCCACAAGGCTTGTTATCCTGTCAAAGAAAGCTATCAGGTTGGTTTGACACAATTTGTTCTTTACAAAGCCATGCTGACTATTACTTATCACCTTATTATCTTCTAGGTATTTGCGGATCGATTGCTTGATGATTTGTTCCATTATCTTTCCTGGTGCTGAAGTTAAGATGACTGGTCTGTAATTCCCCAGGTTGTCCTTATTTCCCTTTTTATAGATGGGCACTATATTTGCCCTTTTCTAGTCATCATAGAATCATAGAATATCAGGGTTGGAAGGGACCCCAGAAGGTCATCTAGTCCAACCCCCTGCTCGAAGCAGGACCAATTCCCAGTTAAATCATCCCAGCCAGGGCTTTGTCAAGCCTGACCTTAAAAACCTCTAAGGAAGGAGATTCTACCACCTCCCTAGGTAACGCATTCCAGTGTTTCACCACCCTCTTAGTGAAAAAGTTTTTCCTAATATCCAATCTAAACCTCCCCCACTGCAACTTGAGACCATTACTCCTCGTTCTGTCATCTGCTACCATTGAGAACAGTCTAGAGCCATCCTCTTTGGAACCCCCTTTCAGGTAGTTGAAAGCAGCTATCAAATCCCCCCTCATTCTTCTCTTCTGCAGGCTAAACAATCCCAGCTCCCTCAGCCTCTCCTCATAAATCATGTGTTCCAGACCCCTAATCATTTTTGTTGCCCTTCGCTGGACTCTCTCCAATTTATCCACATCCTTCTTGAAGTGTGGGGCCCAAAACTGGACACAGTACTCCAGATGAGGCCTCACCAATGTCGAATAGAGGGGAACGATCACGTCCCTCGATCTGCTCGCTATGCCCCTACTTATACATCCCAAAATGCCATTGGCCTTCTTGGCAACAAGGGCACACTGCTGACTCATATCCAGCTTCTCGTCCACTGTCACCCCTAGGTCCTTTTCCGCAGAACTGCTGCCTAGCCATTCGGTCCCTAGTCTGTAGCTGTGCATTGGGTTCTTCCGTCCTAAGTGCAGGACCCTGCACTTATCCTTATTGAACCTCATCAGATTTCTTTTGGCCCAATCCTCCAATTTGTCTAGGTCCTTCTGTATCCTATCCCTCTGGAATCTCTCCTGTCTTCCATGACTTTTTGAAGATAATCACTAATGTCTCAGATATCTCCTCAGTCAGCTCCTTGAGTATTCTAGGATGTATTTCATCAGGCCCTGGTGACTTGAACTTTATATAAATGTTTAAGAACTTTAAATTCTCAGGTTGTTACCATAATGGGTTGCAAGAGTTCGAACATCTGTAACAATTTAATTCATAATTAAAACAAGCCCAATAGCTATTTTTATATATCTCACTTTTCGTATTTTGAAAGAGTGATTTTAAGGAACTAGGTATTATTTCAGCTCCATTGCATAACAGTGCTGCTACGATTAAAGGCTCTGTAACTGTTCTATTTTATATATCTTAGCCATTAGGAGCTTATCTTTTAGGTATAGATATTTGCTCCAGGATGAATTTTTGGATTAAAGAATCTTAGCCCAAATGATATTTTTAGTACAGTTTTAGTACACTGGTCAAAAGCCTGACCAGTGTATGTTTAATGCC
Organism: Lepidochelys kempii; assembly: GCF_965140285.1. NCBI lineage: Eukaryota > Metazoa > Chordata > Testudines > Cheloniidae > Lepidochelys > Lepidochelys kempii. The sequence goes on along the minus strand of NC_136381.1, from coordinate 268,970,405 downwards.
CAGTGTGCCCCCCCTCAATGTGGAGAGGACAACGCACCAGCCCCTGTTCCTGAGCAGATTTCCCTTTGCACTTCAAACAACACGCTGTTTTAGGTAAAAAAAAATATATATATAAAGCAGCTTTATTAACTACAGAAAGATAGAATTTAAGTGATTGTAAGTAATAACCAACTTTGATCTGTACGCTATCTAAGAAATAAAACAAAATCAAAATCTAAGTTCTATTCACTAGACAGGATTTGAATCAAGCAATGTCTCACCCTGATGGTACAAACAGTCCTCCAAACTTCCATACACCAGCTAGAAATCCCTTCAGCCTGAGACTACATCCCCAGTTCAGTCTTAGTTGCTAAGGTGTTTCCAGGTGTTGAGTTGTGGTGGGAGTGAGGCCAAGTGATGATGTCACTTCCCCCTTTTATAGCTTCTTCCATGTGGGGGGAACTTCATTGTTTCAAGCAAAGTCCCCAGCAGAGTTTGTGGAAAAGTACAGGCGCAAGATGGAGTCCAGTATCACATGATCTAGTCACATGCCCTTCCATGCATCGATGAGTTATAGCAGCCATTATTCATATACTGGCTGAAGCATCCACAGGAAAATCCATCAGGTGAGGATAAACTTCTTCCATGGATGGGCCATTAACTTGAATAGTAGATTCACAACGTGCTGGCTAGGCTGGATGTAAACTACCATGTGGGTGTTACCCAGGAGCAAACACATTTGAAATATTAGTACATAGTCAATATTCTTAACTTCAGATACAAAAATGAAACATGCATACAAATAGGATAATCACATTCAGCAAACCGTAACTTTTCCATTGACACCTTACATGACATAATTTGTACAAGATATGTTGCAATTATATAACACTGGCGAACATGGGAGTGCCAAGGTGTGACTTTGGGTACAAAATGCCACACCTTGGATGAACAATTTTTAACTTTGGGTTCTTGGCCAATTGTTCTGTTCGACTGTTTGCTATTAACTATTTGTTATTGTTGAGGTGGGATTTGTCACCTGTCACAAGATAGTGTTTCTACTTCTTGACAGGATGGCTAACTTTTCTGAAAGAAGAAAAATGTACAGCAAATGAGGAATACTCTTGGTCATCCACAAACACCTAGGTTTACATGTGAATTTGTCTGTTTGTATGAACAACAGCCATTCGCCAAACACTTAGGCAACCAAAATCTGTTCACATTTATGTTCACAAATATCAAAATGGCTTGTACATATTTGAATCAAGCAGCATTTCAGAATTTGAAGGATTTTTTCCAAACTGTCCTGGAGTATTCAACTAACTCTAGTTTATAGATTTTCATATACTTGGACATCTCTCTCAGTGCTTGAACTAGTGTTAGGATTTCACTTCCTCATCAGTAGAACTGGCTGACAAAGGATCACTACTAGTCTTCTAAAGTTGGGTCTGAATTAAGCATTTTAGATCTGTCTGCCTCCCCAGCCCTGTGCAGACAGCTGGCACTGCAGACCTTGAGCAAACCACCCAATGACCACAAGATCCATTAAGGGACGAAAGCATCAGGTCAGATTTATTGTTGATGAAGCAATAGCACCTGGCAGACTCTATGAGGATACTAAGACAGTCTGCCCTTGACAATGGATGCAGCTCAGTCAGTGGCGGGACTTCCCACTGCCTCCTAGGCTGGCCAGAGATACTCCCTCTGAGACACATCTTTATACCCTGATACAAACAAGTTAGTACTGCCCCCGACGCCACCTTGTACATGTTGGTTCGATCAAAACATTTGTATTGCATACTGTCATCCTGACCTTATCTTTTAGGAGGGGTCAGTGTGTTCCGTTATCCTTGGGGAATGTTTTTGTACCATCCTTGATATCAGAGTATTTTGGTACCACTTAATATCGGGATGTGTTTGCGTGAGTGCTCTGTGACTAGCACTTCTCAGTCAGATTCTGTGAACAGCTTCTGCCTCATACCAGGTTTCTGATACAAGGGCTTATGTCTTTGGCTCTCTTCTTACTCCATCTTCACCCCGAGGGCTCCCCGCAGTGTTCCACTGCGCAGGTCCCCTGCCTGGGCCTCCTACCCCTGCTCAGCGCACATCCCTCCAGAGTCCACCGTCTTGCTTCCAGGCTCGGCTTCCCCTGACCAAGCTGGATTTTCTCCTTTTCACAAAGGGCCACTGCCCGAGTTTTCCACTTGTCCAGGGTCCCCAGCTCTGGTCAGTTCTGACCTGCAGATCTGTTCCAGCTCTCCTCAGAACCTGGCTCTCTCTGCTGGGTCTCCTGCAGCTTTCTCCAGCTGCTTCCTGTCTGACTCTCCTGCTCTCCACAGCTCTCACCTGCCAATCTCCTCCCACTACAGCCCAGGTGTCCTCTTAAGTCCTGTTGAAGATCAGCTGACGAATCATAGGTGCACTGGCCTCTTTCCTCTTAAACCAATCTCCCCACTGTATTTTCCACTGAATGCATCTGATGAAGTGAGCTGTAGCTCACGAAAGCTTATGCTCAAATAAATTGGTTAGTCTCTAAGGTGCCACAAGTCCTCCTTTTCTTTTTGTCGTCTAAACTGTGTATTAGCAAAGCAGTAATATGAAAAATAGAGAAATGCTTTTGTTGCATGAAAGACACATTCTGCACACACAGAATGTTTTGGTTGGTGCTAAACTGAAACTGTTATGACTACACCCTTTAACACAGGATAGTAAATAACTGTTTTCCTCTTTCTTCTCTTCAGTAATCCAGTGAGATACTGAGTATTATGTTGGGATTGAACATCTTTCCGGTTCCAGGTGCAATGAGTACCTCCAAAGACACTGAACAGCTTGAAGGTAAGGTTTTTATCACTTGTATTCAGGGAAATGTGACAGGGTGTACTCACCTCTCATGAGCATCTCCTGTCAGCTGGGTGAGAACCTGCACTCTCTTTGTTCACGGCGCCCCTTCTTGACTGTTGCTCTCGTCAGGTCTTCAGTGGCTCAGCCCTCCGGCTAAGTCACACGCAGTCTAAGCACATGAAGGAACCCCTGCTGGGCTAACAAAAGTCCAACAGGGCCTGTCCCTGTGCCTTTGTTGGTATCTGCAGCCCTGCCTCCAGGCTCAGTTCTCAGCTCCTTCTGGGCTAGTTTTACATCTGTCCCTGCCCTGTTTTAGAGCACTGCCCCCAGGGCTTTCTCACTGGAGACTCTTTGCCCTCAGAAGTCCTCTGGTGTCCCTTTAAGTTCTGCCCTTCACTTGGGCCTCTAAACAAGCCTTATCGCCTCCTCAGGGCGTACACCACTTCCCCAGCGGCCGGCGTGGGGACCCAACCTAGGGACCCTACAAATAGCCACCACATGCTGCTTCCTTCACTAGTTGCTGCTTGTGTGTGCTCAGATGCAAATTACTCTCTTTCCTGTCATCTCCTCCCCCTGCTCTCTTCATGGTCATGTTTAAATTTAGCTAAACGCACATTCCTTTGTTTAGGATAGACCTGGTCACCAAATCCCTCTGACATGCCTGGCTAGAACACATTTTAGTCATCATTCCAGTGTATGTCCATACTACTTAATACCCACCGTGTACATACATCACATAAGATTATTAAAGATCAGTGAGTTACTAGTTTTCAAATGATACCTCACAAGGCATATTTTTTACCAAGATTATTACAATAATGTGTAGGCTGTAAATACAGGGGTGCCTAGTGTCACACATGTGTTAAAAGAAAAGGAGTACTTGTGGCACCTTAGAGGCTAACTAATTTAAAAGAATAAATGGACACAAATCAGATGTCAAGAATTATAACATTCATAAACCAGTCGGAGAACACTTCAATCTCTCTGGTCACTCGATCTCTGACCTAAAAGTCGCAATATTACAACAAAAAGACTTCAAAAACAGACTCCAGCGAGAGACTGCTGAATTGGAATTAATTTGCAAATTGGGTACAATTAACTTAGGCTTGAATAGAGACTGGGAGTGGTTGAGTCATTACACAAAGTAAAACTATTTCCCCATGTTTATTCCTCCCCCCTCCACTGTTCCTCAGACGTTCTTGTTAGCTCCTGGAAATGGCCCACCTTGATTATCACTACAAAAGGTTGACCCCCATCCCCCCCCGCTGGTAATAGCTCATCTTAAGTGACCACTCTCCTTACAGTGTGCATGATAAACACCCATTTTTTCATGTTCTGTGTGTATATAAATCTCCTCACTGTATTTTCCACTGAATGCATCCGATGAAGTGAGCTGTAGCTCACGAAAGCTTATGCTCAAATAAATTGGTTAGTCTCTAAGGTGTCACAAGTACTCCTTTTCTTTTTGCGAATACGGATTAACACGGCTGCTACTCTGAAACCTGACACATGCGTTAGTTATCACACCCTTTTTTCTCAATGCAGATAAAACCTAAGTGGAAGGACAAACTCTTCCTTCTCAGCTGTTTCTCTAGGTCCATAAACTACAGCCCTATTCTAAGTTAGGGCTTCCCTAGTGAGTAAAGCTGGAATCATATTCACCTGTATCCAAGATGTTATAGATATTAGGATCCAGCCCTCACAGCAGACACGTTGTGTGGGTATTGATCTGTCACTTAGTCCACAAGGGTGTCTTCAGCACTTGAAGTGTGTTTTGTCAGTGGGGGATGGAGGGGCATCACTAGGGGTCATAGATGTAGCAAATAAATAAATAAATAAATTCAAGCCCAGTCATTGAGGGGTTCATTTCAAGCACTGTCTTCCCAAAGCTGCCCCTTCCAGATTACGTTAGCCCTACACACCCTTTTTTCATAGATTGCAAGGCCAGAAGGGGCCATAGTGATCATCTAGTCTGGTCTCCTAAATAGCACAGGACAGAGAACTGCCCCAAAATAATTCCTAGAGCAGGTCCTTTAGAAACAAACAATAGTCTCATTCGCGACGCAACTGGGCCTCCTTCACCATCCATCCTGCGCACTGAATGAGCAGGGTCCTGTGGAGAAACCCCCAGCATTTCATCATGTAATTAAAGACTATCATGATTAGACCTTGTCAGGAATTTTCTGTCAATGATTTTTTTTTTTTACAGAAAATGCAGTTTCCACAGAATCAATATTTCCTCAAGAAAACTTCAATTTTGTCAAAACTTTCCATTTTCCCCTGGGACAATCAGAATAAAATATTTCATTTCAGGTTCGTTCAACGTGAATCGAAACATTTCAGTTTGTTGAACTGAACCAAAACGTTTCATTTTGAATCAATTTAATATTATATCTGATTCCCCGATTGTGTTGTGGTGCTTTATCATTATCATGGACGTAGTAGTTTGGGTGTTTTGTGACCCCGTTCTTCCCCATGGAGCAGTGCTCTTGCCTGGACTACATCTCCCATGATGTGCTATGGTCTCCCCTCTGACCAGGCCACGTGGTGCATTATGGAAGTCACTTGAATATCATGCTTTAGGGAGATGTAGTCCAGCCTGGAAGCCCAGCCCACAGGGAAGAGGCACCGAAACCGTGACCTCCATGAAGCAGTGCAGCTCCTTAGAGAAATGCAGTTTACTGCTGAACTAACTTGATATGGATTTTCCCAGGGACAGCCAAAGGCACTTCTCTGAAGCTAGAACTATGCCCCAACTAAATGTCAAGTTCCTGCTGCAAATCATGGAGGCATTAAGGCTCTTTTTAGACAGACAATTTTTTATAATGGGAAGTGTCAGGTAGCCTAAACAGAGGGGGAAGCACTGTATGTGGAATGGGATGCAGTACTTAACACGGCAGGGGCTATTTTTTCTCACAAACCTCAGGCAAGATATCTGTCACTAAGACCTTTATCTGGCTCCTTTATTAATTGTGGTTAGGACTAGGGTGATCAGATAGCAACTGTGAAAAAACGGGACAGGGGGTGGAGGGTAATAGGCACCTATATAAGAAAAAGTCCCTAAAAACGGGACTTTTTGGCCAAACCTAAGTGGCATTACAACCCCATGCACCAGGTTACAAAGCCACTCCCTTTTATCTGTCCCAGGCAACCCTGCCCCCTACCTCCTCATCATGCTGGATGGCAGGGCAGCTGGGCCAAACCTGAGTGGTGCTGCAATCCTACGTGCCAGGTCACAATGCCTGGAACAGGGAGTCAGGCCCAGCCCCGCTGGACAGGAACCACAGCATATCCTGATCTCCCTCATATCCACTCTCAACCCCTCTTTTACTCTTCTCCGCAGCCTCTCATCTTCTCTGGCTCCTCCCCTCACAATACAAACATGCTTCAGTCTCTCCCATCTCAAAAATACCCACCCTTGACACCACCTGACTCTCCAGTTACCACCCCATTTCCCTTTCATCTCTACCCTCATTGAATCCACTGTTTACAATTGCTGTGCAGAGTTCTCCTCATCCAACTCCAGGGAGTCAGGCCCAGCCCCGCTGGACAGGAACCACAGCATATCCTGATCTCCCTCATATCCACTCTCAACCCCTCTTTTACTCTTCTCCGCAGCCTCTCATCTTCTCTGGCTCCTCCCCTCACAATACAAACATGCTTCAGTCTCTCCCATCTCAAAAATACCCACCCTTGACACCACCTGACTCTCCAGTTACCACCCCATTTCCCTTTCATCTCTACCCTCACTGAATCCACTGTTTACAATTGCTGTGCAGAGTTCTCCTCATCCAACTCCATCCTAGACTCTGTACACTCCAACTACTCCCTGCTGCACTCAACCGAAAGTGCTCTTAACACACTCTCTAATGACCTCTTCCTGGCCAAAGCTCAGAACCAGGACTCTCTCCACCTCCTCAACTGGCTGGCTGCCTTCAACACTGTGCTCTTCTTGGAATCTCATTGTCCCTTGGCACCTGTAACTCCATCCTCTCCTCCTACCCCTCTAATCTAGTCATTCAGAGGATCCTTCTCTTCTCTCCCTCCGCTTTCTCTGGGGATATCACAAAGCTGTGTCCTCAAGTCCCTCCTCTTTTCATTCTACACTTTGTCTACACAAAAGTATAGTCTATATAAGAGTAGACTATTGTATCAGTCATCACAAGGAATGGGACATGCTGGTCCCCATCCCTTTGGTGCTGTTCTGCAAGAATAGCCAGCTGAGCCCCCAGTGCCCTATTGCACCTTCCCCCCATCCCATCAGACTGTGGGTGAGCTGGGTTGGGGCAAGTTTGGGGGATACCTAGAATCTCACAAAGCTGCTGAAACACTTTGGAGTCACAGTTTCTCTTTTGATCCAGGTGTAACTCACCCGGGACCCCAGATCTGGTGAAGAATTCATTCACTAGGGCCCCTGCTGCTGTCACAGCAGGTCTGGATTGCATATCAGATAAGCCCCAGGCCATTTTGTGGTGTAGTCGATAGCAGCCAACAAATATTGATTGCTAGCCTCTGTCTCAGGCCAGGGCCCAAGCACATGAGTGGCAATGAGACACTGCTGCAAAGGGCCCTCCATGTCTTCAGGGACCCTTCTTTGCATTGCTAGAATCACGTTTCCCACACCAGCTCTCATCATCCTGCCTGCATTTTACACACTGGCAATTCTCCCTTCACTTGGCTAAGGTTTTTGCAACCCCAAAATGTCCACCAATTTTAAGCTCTTGACATAAAAATTCAGAAAGTCCTTTTTCAATGTATCTGGTACAGCCATCTGGTACCTGTACCCATCACTCACTGGTCTCTCCCATCTCCTGTACAATATTCCATCTTTAAACTCCAAGATTTCCAACTGTGGCCAGAAAGCTTTTACCATGGTATTGTGAAGGAAGGGACACTACATTCCAGATGTCTGAATTTCCAATTGATTTTCCAGTCACACACTATCCCGACATCAGGATCCTCTCTTTGGGAAGCTTGTAGTTGCTCTGGGGTCCATTCCTGCTGCAGCCCCACCCCCATTGTTCCAGAGGATGAACCAGGAACATGGGCATTTCTATGGATTAGCGGAAGAGAGGCCCACCCATCCCCTTGAGCAACTAATTCCTGGCTCTCTTATTAGGGCAGCGTTTGCAACTAGCCACCCAACAAGGCCATCTGGACAAGATGCCAGCATTACCATGCCTATGGCCAGGCCTGTCTGTGATTGTGTGGGATTGTAGCATGGCAGTTTCTCCAACTGCCTGGCAAGCTGTCCCTCAGGATTGCTGCATCAAAAGAGCCATTGCAGGGAAGCATGGTCTGTCCTGACCATAAACTTCTTCCTGTACAAACAGCAATGGAAATGTTCCATAGATTTAATCCCTGCCAGGAGCTCTGTTCAGCTGGTGCAGTAATTTCTCTCAGGAGAACTTAGACTTTTACTATAATAAGCCCCCACCCTCTAAAGTCCCTTTTGTTGTTGTGTCAATACCTCCCCCAGACTGTAAGCACTAGCATCTCTGTCCAGCAGGAAAGGGGTTTTGAACCATGGCTGAGCCAAGGCGGGAGCAGTCACCAGAGCCTTTTCCCACCCTCAGGACGCTCCATCACACTCTGCTGACTCTGAACGGGTTTCCCTTCCTCACGCAACCGAGCCAGTGGTTTTCCAGTATTGGCAAACCCACAATTGAACGTTCTGTACCAGGAGCAGAGCCCTGTAAAACAGCACATCTGTGCATGTCTGGGGCATTGGCCAGCTCTGTACAGCCTCCGTTTTCTTTTTGTCAGGGGAAATTCCCTCCCCACTCATTGAGTGCCCAAGGTCGGTTACCTCTTTGTGGAACAAATCACATTTCTTTGGGTTCAGTTTCCAATTTCCACCTTCAGCTTATCACAAACTATTTGTAAATGTTTTAGCCTGCACCAGGCGATCCTCTAGGTGTACCAGACAGGCTGAGAGGGGCATGCCATGTAATACCCTCTCCATTCATCTTACAAATGTGGCTGACTCATTGCACAAGCCAAAAGCCATCACTTTAAATTGCCCTGCTGTGAAATCAGCCTCTTCCCTGTCCTTTGGATCCACTTCCACTTGTCAATACCCACTTGTAGTGTGGAAAACTACATTGAACCTGCCACAGCATCTGGGGTAGCATCTATTCATGGTAATGGATAAGAATCCTTTAAAGTGGTTTCACTGTATTTGCAATAGTCCACACAGAATCTGGTGCTGCCGTCCTTTGTCATAAGCAGAAGTATGGATGAGACCCAAAGACTGTTTGAAAGCTAAACAATGCCTTCCTCATACATTCCGATGGCCGGTAGTACCTCTTCTCTTTTTGTTACTAGTGACAGCTCGAGGTTGTTGTTTAATAGGTCAGTTTCCCCCAGTATTAATCTTGTACTGGACCAGAAGAGTACAACTAATATCTTCGTTGGATGAGAGAAGAACTCCTGATTCCTAACCAGAAGGTCTCTTACCCTGTTGCGCTGTCCCCCGTTTGAGTGTGGAGCACTGCACTGAAGAAGTCCAATAGAACTCTAGCCGCTCACCTTCACCCCTTCACCACTGTTGTTTTCTTCTATACCAATATTTACCAGATCCACTGGTTTACATTTCACAGCCCCAGTTCTCTTTTTTACTCTTCGCTGCTTGTCAGAAACATTCAGCAAATGAACAGAGATCATAGAATCATAGAATCGTAGAATATCAGGGTTGGAAGGGACCTCAGGAGGTCATCTAGTCCAACCCCCTGCTCAAAAGCAGGACCTATACCCAATTAAATCATCCCAGCCAGGGCTTTGTCAAGCCTGACCTTAAAAACTTCTAAGGAAGGAGATTCCACCACCTCCCTAGGCAACGCATTCCAGTGTTTCACCACCCTCCTAGTGAAAAAGTTTTTCCTAATATCCAACCTAAACCTCCCCCCCCTGCAACTTGAGACCATTACTCCTTGTCCTGTCCTCTTCCACCACTGAGAATAGTCTAGAACCATCCTCCCTGGAACTACCTCTCAGGTAGTTGAAAGCAGCTATCAAATCTCCCCTCATTCTTCTCTTCTGCAGACTAAACAATCCCAGTTCCCTCAGCCTCTCCTCATAAGTCATGTGTTCCAGACCCCTAATCATTTTTGTTGCCCTTCGCTGGACTCTCTCCAATTTATCCACATCCTTCTTGTAGTGTGGGGCCCAACACTGGACACAGTACTCCAGATGAGGCCTCACCAATGTTGAATAGAGGGGAACGATCACGTCCCTCGATCTGCTGGCAATGCCCCTACTTATACATCCCAAAATGCCATTGGCCTTCTTGGCAACAAGGGCACACTGCTGGCTCATATCCAGCTTCTCGTCCACTGTCACCCCTAGGTCCTTTTCTGCAGATCCGTTCTTGTTTCAGATCCACAAGAGCTTTAGCAGCTAAGATTCCTGTAAAAGCGGCAGAGAGTCCTGTGGCACCTTATAGACTAACAGATGTATTGGAGCAGGAGCTTTCGTGGGTGAATACCCACTTCGTCAGATGCATGTAGTGGAAATGATTCCTGTGAGACCCTGGGTCTGAAAACAGGTTCCAACCACTCCCCGTCTTTCTCTTTCTGGAAAACGAACACAGCATGTAGCTGTTATAATGGTTTCTGCCCCCGAGGGCAGGACAATTTGTTCACTGCAAACCAGTTGCCTAAACACCATTTGTCATACCTGGGCCATGTCGTAAAAGAGAATTTACGGACTGTATTTGTAAGACACCTTTGCTGGCACTGATTACACAGTTATTAGCCATAACAAATCTAAATCAATTAATAGCTCATTTACTATTTCAGCCGCCCAGACGTCTTGCTTGAATTCCAGAACTCCAATCTTCAAACCCAGTTTTCGGACTGGTGCCCTTACCCCAGTCACTGTCTCCATTTGACACCAATTAAGTGTCTCCATTTTTGGAGCCCCTATTCCCCAGCTCTTTTAGTGTGTCAGGTCTAATAACTTACGTTTTGAGCCTGTGTCAATTATCCCCATACACATCACGGTTTCTATTATACACAATAGCCAAACCCCCATAGTTTTTTAACTGCCCAGATTTAAACAAAACCTGTGGGGCTGATCCTTTAGTTTGGTGTCCCAAACTAAAGTTAGTTAGTTTTGTTTGTCATTTCCCAAACTTGGAGAAAGGGTTTCACTAGACCCTTGCACCAGTCTGTCTTGGCCTGTCTTAAAAAGGAGAACTGTTATAAGTTTGTGGCCTATTTATTTATAGTACCAGTATTTAACTGAATTGTTTCCTTTAATTTTTGCATTATTGCCAATTTCCCTTCTCTTAGAAACCAAATTTATCATTTGTTCTAATTGTTCAATAAAGTTGTGAACCAGATAGAAATCCCCTCTTGCATCTTACGTATTAGACACAGAGCTGTGCTCACAGGGCTCATGGCGATCCGCTTCCATCTTCCTTTTATGATGCACGGCCACATGGAAAGATTCAAGTTCTATGGCAAACTCCGCAACCTCGCAAGTGTCTTTGCCCCCTTTTGCTGATTGTAATCTGCAAGTCCAAGTCCAGCTGAGCATCTAGAAATTGGTCCCTCGGCAGCTTATCCAGGAAGGCCTTATTGGTAACTGGGTATGTCAGGAGCACAAGCCTCTGCAAGTCCTCTGCCAGTTCAGTTGGGTTTTGCTTTCCCTCTCCTTCCAGCTCTTAGCTGTGCCTTGGCCAGCTCAGATACGTTGCTAGCTCCAAATCGCATCTCAAGGCTGGTAGCAGGTCTGGATAACTCAGTCTCTCTTCTAGGGGTAGGTTCAGCGGCACCATCAGAGCTGGGCTTCCTAAGCTGCCTGCTTGTAACCCCCCCCTTTCTGTCCCAGCTCCCAGCCATTGCTTTGAGCTGCAATGTTGAGCTGAGCCAAATAAGCCTCCCAGGGAGCATCATTTGAGCTGGGACAGCCCAACCTCTCCCCTTTGGGCCTCTGTGGATTCCAAACAGGGCAGAAATCTGTTGTAAATGTCCAGTCTTTCCCAAGTCCTCTGGCTGGCTCAGTTCTGCATCCAGGAAGGCTGCCTTCCACTGTGGTCTGTGACCCTTTTGATTTCCTTCTGCAGCTGAATTTTTAGTTTCATAAGTCCTTGTTGCAGCATGTCTTCTTTGGAAAGTTCCAAACTGGCCAAAGTCTGTTTAGTCTCTATTTAATAGAAAAACTTCTTGTTTGTGTCAGTCACATTGTTGGTCACCTCATCATCTTTCCTGAAAGATGGGGACAAATTGGAGAAAACCCAAAGGAGAGAAACAAAAAAGATTGAAGGTCTAGAAAACATGACTTACAAGAAAAGATTGAAAACATTGGGTTTGTTTAGTCTGGAGAAGAGAAGATAGAGTGGGGACATGATAACAGTTTTTAATTTTATAAAAGGTTGTTACAAGGAGAAGGGTGAAAAATTGTGCTCCATAACCTCTGAGGATAGGACAAGAAGCAATGGGCTTAAATTGCAGCAAGGGAGATTTGGACATTCAGAAAAACTTCCTAACTGTCAGGGTCATTAAGCACCGGAATAAATTGCCTAGGGAGGTTGTGGAATCTCCATCATTGGAGATTTTTAATAACAGGTTAGATAAACATCTGTCACGAATGGTCTAGTTATTACTTAGACCTGGCCTGAGTGCAGGAAACTGGACTAGATGACTTATTGGGGCCCCTTCCAAAGCTATACGTTTATAATTTTATGAGCAATCCATTTCACCATTCCAGCCTGGGGATGTTGCAGGTGGGTTTCACAATCTGTCCACTTTGTAGTTGCTGTTGCAACAGGGATCTCACCTCTGCCTGCAAGTCACCTCCGAGCCCTTTTGGGAAAACCTGCAGACGCTGCATTAATACCTTCTGTGAAGCCTCCAGCTCACGTTTCAGGTCGGGGTTTAAAACCCACTGGCCACTTTTGATTACTGCAATCACTTCCATCTTGATTCAACGGGAATATCAGCTCACAATCCCTCTCCTTGGAAATTGGATCCCACTGCTAACTCCAGCATTGCCCCTTTTTGACCCCGGCAGCTTGTCAAATTTCAGAGCCCTGGGGATGTTCCAGTTGGAAGTAGAAATTGATGGAGTGTAGCATTCTCTTTCATACAGTCTGGCTTATTTACAAGGAGTGTACAAAGTCCTGAATGCAGGAGGAACCACGAACAAAAGGAGCAGTTTCTTAGCTTATAGCCCAAAGTCTCTTTAACCAACATACCCACAACTTCTCCCTCTAACTGTTCCCAGGGTTACACTGTGCTCACACATTACTGCTTGGCTTTCAGACCTCTCTCTCTCTCTGTCTGTTCCCAGTTTCTGTGTGCACTCTCTCACACACCACACACACACACACCTGGTCACAAAAGCCAGTGGAACCCCCCGCCACATGGTGCTAGTTTCTGAGCAGATTCTATGAGGCCTTGTCATAAGTGTGGCCCCTTAGGTATTTCTTACAACAATCTTAAGAGCACAGTTTAACTCAAACCACAGCAAAGTTTAACCCAGCTCACAACAATAAACTCTGTTGTGTTAACTATTGCTGATGCATAAACTTTATGTGCAGCTGTGCATGACAGAGGAAGGTAACTAATCTGAAGAACTGTCCCAGATTGAGGTGTCATCAGAGGAGGTTTTGGAACAAATCGATAAATTAAACAGTAGTAAGTCACCACGACCAGATTCACCCAAGAGTTCTGAAGGAACTCAAATGTGAAATTGCTGAACTATTAACTGTAGTCTGTAACCTATCATTTAAATCAGATTCTGTACCAGAAGATTGGAGGATAGCTAATGTGATGCCAATTTTTTTAGAAGGCTCCAGAGGCAATCCTGGCAATTACAGGCTGGTAAGACTTTCTTCAGTACCAGGCAAATTGGTAGAAACTATAGTAAAGAACAGAATTATCACACATAGATGAACACGATTCGTTGGGGAAGAGTCAACATGTTTTTTGTAAAGGGAAATCCTGACTCACCAATCTACTAAAATATTTTGAGGGGGTCAAAAAGCATATGGACAAAGGAGATCCAGTGGATATAGTGTACTTAGATTTTCAGAAAGCCTTGGACAAAGTCCCTCACCAAAGGCTCTTAAGCAAAGTAAGCAGTCATGGGATAAGAGGGAAGGTCCTCTCATGGATCAGTAACTGGTTAAAAGATAGGAAACAAAGGGTAGGAATAAATGGTCAGTTTTCAGAATGGAAAGAGGTAAATAGTGGTGTTCCCCAGGGGTCTCTACTGGGACCAGTAGTGTTCAACATATTCATAAATGTTCTGGAAAAGGGGGTTGTCAAGGTTCCTTCCCCACTCTGAACTCTAGGGTACAGATGGGGGACCTGCATGAAAAACCTCCTAAGCTTACTTTCACCAGCTTAGGTTAAAACTTCCCCAAGGTACAAACTGTTTTACCCTTTGCCCTTGGACTTCCACTGCCACCACCAAACGTTTATCTGGGTTACTGGGAAAGCGTTGTTTGGAAACATCTTTCTCCCCAAAATCCTCCCAACCCTTGCACCCCACTTCCTGGGGAAGGTTTGGTAAAAATCCTCACCAATTTGCATAGGCAACCACAGACCCAAACCCTTGGATCTCAGGACAATGAAAAAACATTCAGTTCTTGAAAAGAAGAATTTTAATAGAAGAAACAGTAAAAAAGAATCACCTCTGTAAAATCAGGATGGTAAATACCTTACAGGGTAATTAGATTCAAAACATAGAGAATCCCTCTAGGCAAAACCTTAAGTTACAAAAAGACACACAGACAGGAATATTCATTCTATTCAGCACAGAATATTTTCTCAGCCATTTAAAGAAATCATAACCTAACGCATATCTAGCTAGATTACTTACTAAATTCTAAGACTCCATTCCTGTTCTGTCCCTGGCAAAAGCCTCACCCAGACAGACACAGAGCCTTTGATGTTCTCCCTCTTCCCAGCTTTTGAAAGTATCTTGTCTCCTCATTGGTCGATTTGGTCAGGTGCCAGCGAGGTTATCCTAGCTTCTTAACCCTTTACAGATGAAAGGATTTTTCCTCTGGCCAGGAGGGATTTTAAAGGTGTGTACCCTTCCCTTTATATTTATGACAGGGGTAAACAGTGATGTGGCAAAATTTGCAGATGATACAAAAGTACTCAAGACAGTTAAGTCCAAAGCAGACTGGAAAGAGCTACAAAGAGATCTCACAAAACCGGGTGCTGGGCAACAAAATGGCAAATGAAATTCAATGTTGATAAATGCAAAGTACTGCACATTGGAAAATATAATCCCAACTATACATATAAAATGATTGGGTCTAAATTAGCTGTTAACACTCAAGAAAGAGATCTTACAGTCATTGTGGATAGTTCTCGGAAACATCCACTCAATGTGCAGCAGCAGTCAAAAAAGCGAACAGAATGCTGGGAATAATTAATAAAGGGATAGATAATAGGACAGAAAATATCATGTTGCCTCTATATCAATCCATGATATGCCCACATCTTGAATACTGTGTGCAAATCTGGTCACCCTATCTTTAAAATGACATACTGGAATTAGAAAAGATTCAGAAAAGGGCAACAAAAATGATTAGGGGTATGGAACAGCTTCCATATGAGGAGACATTAATAAGACTGGGACTTTTCAGCTTGGAAAAGAGATGACTAAGGGGGGATATGATAGAGGTCTATACAATCATGACTGGTATGGAGAAAGTAAATAAGGAAGTGCTATTTATTCCTTCTCATAAACACAAGAACTAGGGGCCACTAAATGAAATTAATAGGTAGCAGGTTTAAAACAAACAAAAGGAGATATTTTTTCACACAACACACAGTCAACCTTTGGAACTCCTTGCTAGAGGATGTTGTGAAGGCCAAGACTATAACAGGGTTCAAAAAAGAACTAGATAAGTTCATGGTGGATAGGTCCATCAATGGCTATTAGCCAGGATGGGCAGGGATGGTGTCCCTAGCCTCTGTTTGCCAGAAGCTGGGAATGGGTGACAGGGGATGGATCACTTGATGATGACCTGTTCTGTTCATTCCCTCTGGGGCACCTGGCACCGGCCACTGTCGGAAGACAGGACACTGGGCTAGATTGACCCTTGGTCTGACCCAGTGTGGCCGTTCTTATGTTCTTAAGGTTCATATGCAGCTGCTGACATAGAACCTCTTCTCCTTGGCATCTGCACCTCTAGCTTTCTCCTGAAAGGTCTGCGCACCGCTCCACTCCCACGTAAGCCTTTAAAAACCTGGGAGATTCATACACAAAAACATTTCAGTGAAGCAGTCAGTTTCCTACACGCAATATGACTGACAAACCCACAAAAGCAAAAAAATGAAAAGTTAAACCACCTGCCAGTACGTAATCTCTACCCCTCCAACCGCAGGTACACACTTTACCATGACTCCAGCTCACATGTGTTAGGGGGCTTATTCCTTCACGCACTTCCTTCCCTGGTCCTTCTCGCATGAACTATCAGTCCTAGGTCTGCCCTAACCCGGTGGTGCAAAGTGCTGTGCTGTGCGATGTTTTTCTGTGTATAAAGGTTCACTAGGATGAGACGTAAGCTCACTTCACTTTCAGCAGGACTCATTTGGATCCAAGACCTCTAGGATTTACTGACTTGATCAGTAGCCCCCTTGGCAGCCCATTTACCCTTCCATAGAAAGTTAAAGCATTAAGCCAAGTGTGAGCACAGGGCCACAAATCTTAGTTCTCTGCCACCTCTTTGGTACCTGCGCAGTGATGTTCTGAATCTGTCACACTTGTTCCCAACAGGGCCGGGGAGCGGCAGCCGATCCACTGGGGAATCCGAACTGAGGATCATCCTCGTCGGTAAGAGTGGAGGAGGGAAAAGTGCAACAGGAAACACCATCCTTGGGGAGGAGAAGTTTCAGTCCGTACTGGAGGCAACGCCCGTTACTCAGACATGTTGTAAAGACAGCAGGACCTGGAAAGGAAGGCAGGTTGTGGTTATCGACACGCCTGCTATTTTTGACACCAAGCACTCTGATGAACATACCACCCATAAGATCTGTCACTGTGTCGCACTCTCCTCCCCAGGCCCCCACGCTCTGGTGCTGGTGACCCAGCTGGGCCGTTTCACGGAGGAAGACCAGCACGCCGTGAGGAGAGTAAAAGAGATTTTTGGCCCCGAGGCCATGAAGTACACAATCGTCTTATTCACCCGACGAGAAGACTTACGGAGTGGAACCCTGGAGGAGTATATCTCCCACTCGGATAACAAACAGCTTCAGGAGCTGATCGAACAATGTCAGGGCCGATACTGTGCTTTCAACAATAAAGCTACATGGGATGAACGGGCTGCCCAGGCTGATGAGCTGATGACTAAGATTGATCATATGGTGGAGGAGGAGCATAAAGACTATCTGATGTGTAAAGCACCTGAGACGTTTCGAAAAGAAGGTGAGACAGATAAAAGTAAAAATAAGATGGGCGAAGTGGAAGATGATACGAAAGCGGATATACAGGAAGGAAATCAAGGGGGAGAGGACTCATCCATGGAAAAAGAGAAATCCCATAGGAAAAAACTAAAACTGCAGACAGAATTAAACAATAGTAAGTTTCATTGTATGTTAGGTTCCTTAGGGCTTGTTTATACTACCCCGTGGGGTCGATCTAAGATACATAACTCCAGCTACGTGAATAGGATAGCTGAAGTCGACGTACTTAGATCTACTTACCATGAAGAAAAGGAGTACTTGTGGCACCTTAGAGACTAACCAATTTATTTGAGCATGAGCTTTCGTGAGCTACAGCTCACTTCATCGGATGCATCGTGAGCTGTAGCTCACGAAAGCTCATGCTCAAATAAATTGGTTAGTCTCTAAGGTGCCACAAGTACTCCTTTTCTTTTTGCGAATACAGACTAACACGGCTGTTACTCTGAAACCTACTTACCATGGTGTCTTCACTGCAGTAAGTCAACAGCTGACGCTCTCCCATCGACTCCACTTGCGCTTCTCGTTCTGCTGGAGTACCGGAGTCGACGGACGAGCGCTCAGCGATCGATTTATCGCGTCTAGTATAGGCGCGATAAATTGACCCCCGCTGGATCGATCGCTGCCTGCCGATCCGGCAGATAGTGTAGACAAGACCACTGTTCAAGGTGCTCAGCGCTGTCCCAGTGATGATCGGGATTGAGTTACATCCATTTTGTAGTTCTCCTGTGTGTTTTCACCAGATTTCATAGCATCAATGAAATTAGAGGTGGATGGAAGAGACCTATTAATTCACATTGAATGTCTATATTGGAAAATGTTGGAGGATTGTTCCCTACTCTGCAGTCTCCATTTTTTTTTTCAAATTAGTTTTACGCAAGTTTTTGATGGGGCTTTTATCACTTATGAGATGGTTCCATCTGTTAGGAAGGTTTCCTGTTACCTTACATTTTCTTTTGACTCAGTATTAAACCATTATTCTTACTTATAAATCCTTGAGCCACCCAACAAGTCCATCCTTCCAAAATGCCAATCAGTTTTATTGCTGTTCTCTAATGCATCCGATGAAGTGAGCTGTAGCTCACAAAAGCTTATGCTCAAATAAATTTGTTAGTCTCTAAGGTGCCACAAGTACTCCTTTTCTTTCTAGAACCCCTGTAACTTACCCTGCCTGGTGATGAAGTGTTGAGATTTGAATGCAATATTCCAATTGTAATCAAGCCTAGGGGCTCTCTCGCCTCTGCTCTTGGACATTTTGCCTCTGCAGCCCAAAGCCATATTGGCTTTTTCTGCTGACATGTCACATTGCAAACTTACTTCTAAATTGTTTCCCTAACACCCCCACAGACTCTAAAAAGTCATGAAAGGAATTTTGCTGCTCTGTCACCCGACAGACTCATAAGCGTTTGTTTTCCTGTAGCACCTGGAGACTAAGGGTAACATTTTCAAACTTGCTTAAGTCTTAAATCCTGCATCTGAGCCACTCGGAGACCCGCACCTCTCTCAGGCTATGTCTACACTAGAAATGTGACAATGGCACAGCTGTAGCAGTTCAGTGTAGGCACTTCCTACACTGACAGGAGGGGTTCTTCCATCCCGGTGGTAAATCCACCTCTCCGAGAGGTGGTAGATGGTCAATGGAAGAATTCTTCTATTGACTTAGCGCTGTCTACACTGGGGATTAGGTCAGCTTAACTACTTCTCTCCAGGGTGTGAATTTTTCATGCCCCTGAGCGATATAGCTGGGTCGACCTAACTTTCTCGTGTAGACCAGCCCTTAGTGGAAAACATTTTATAAGGGTCAGTAAATGAAATTAGCAATTGCTCTTTACCAACATCACATACAGTGAAACCTTTACAAGAGATCAACTTATCAGGCAAGCAGGTCTTGAAATTACCTCCAAAGTATTCCCAAATGTACTGAATCCAGTTCAATTCCACCAATACTAAACGACTATTTCCATTAAGCAACCAGTTTGTCACACTCTTGAGAGGCTTTTAATTGAAGTGTCCCTCACTTTGATGTCACTTAATTGTAGACATGCCTGTGAGATTGCTTTCACGGACTGCAGAGGTAAATTCACTTCTATTTGGTGGGGAGGAGACAAGGATCAGCACCAATGAAATATAAAGATGAGATGCTGGAGAAAGAACTATTAGACTGGATGGTCATACCATTTCCCTGACTCTGGACTCCATTACGTGCAACTCACTGTTTAAGGATTGTGATATGTCCTCCTAAACTCATGTAGCTCTTTCATGACCTCCCACCACTTGTCTCCAATATTGCAGCAATCATCGTTCATGATCCACTGATTACTCCCCTCATTAAGTCTGCCATCATCCTTCTCAAAAACCCCGCCTGAGGTCTCCTCTTTCACCGGCCGCTGCCCACTTTCCACCTTTATTAGCAACATCTCATAAGAGTTTAACTCTTCTCACCTACCTAGCAAGCTCTGACCACTCTCAGGGCTTGTCTACATTAGCAGCTGGATCGACGGGCAGTGATCGATCCAGCGGGGGTTGATTTATCGTGTCTAGTCTAGATGCGATAAATCGACCACCGGGCACTCTCCCATCCATTCCGATACTCCACCAGGGCAACAGGTGCAGGCAGAGTCGGCAAGAGAGTGTCAGCTGTCAACTTACTGCAGTGAAGACACGAAGTAGAACTAAGTACGTCGACTTCACCTACGTTATTCACGTAGCTGAAGTTGCGTAACTTAGATCGATTCCCTGCCCCCCGCCAGTGTAGATCAGGCCTTAGTCTGTCTTTTCTCCCTCTCTAGGCACCCATTCAGCGAAGTCCTTAAGCACACACTTAAAGTTAAGTTCTTTCCTGAACTGAGGCCCTTGTACTGAAATTGTTTTAGAGCACACGTGGCCAGTTGTCATACCCAGGCTCACCCTCCTTGCTTGTCCCTTCCTTCCCCCATTTCACCTTCTAGCCTAACTATAAAAATGAAAAAACCAGGACTCTGAAGCGATTAAAAAACGGGAGCCCCCAGGGCTCTGCTGCGGTGGCGGCAGCTGGAGCCGTGGGCCCTTTGAATCGCTCCCGAGCCCTGGGGCTCCCAGCCGCCTCTGCAGCTGGTAGCTCGGGGGTGATTTAAAGGGCCCCGGGCTCCCAGCCGCCACGACTGCAGCTGGAGCCCCAGGCCCTTTAAATCAAGATTTAAAAGGCCCGGGGATTTAAGGCCCCGCCTCTTCCGGTTGAAGCCACGCCCCTGCGCAGGACTCTGGCGTACCAGTAACTCCTCAAACTTACTTTCACCCCTGCATCCATCACCCTCCCCTCTGCCTTCTCCCTTCCCTGTCCTGCCCGGCCTCTGGTAGCCAGGCAGCAGGTGCCCGGGGAGGGTGATGCTGAGGAGCAGCAGCTCAGCACCTTCCCCATTGGCACACGGAGCTACCAGCACCGAGCCTGGAGACAGCCTGTGCTGTGGTCAGTGACCTCCAACCCCACAGACAGACCCATGTGTCCCCCATTCTGTGCATGGGAGGAGGTCACTGATAGCGGCTGTCTCTGCTCCATGGCCGGGCCTGGTCCCTGGCTGGGAGGAGTCCAGCACATTGGGTGTAGGCAGCTGTGTCTTGGTGTAAGGACGTTGCTAGTTCCTTGATCTTACTGAGATACGGGATACTGCACCTGCTGGTAATTAGGAGGATCTGCTGGGTCCATAGACCAGGGGTTGGCAGCTGGCTGCCAAAGGTTGCCGACCCCTTCCATAGACATTGTTACTGAGAACTGGCTGGATCAGGTGTGCTGCAGGGTGGGCGCTGGGGTTACCTCCTCTTGGGGATGCTGCCAATCTCTCAGAAAGGTCCCGGCCTGCTGCTGGGGGTCTTTCACTCTCCACATTGGGCACAGAGTCAAGTGACGTGCACACGTATCCCAAAGATCTGCCCATGAACCTCAATCTGATTTCACAGCACCTCTCCCCTTTCAATCCTGGAGCTGCAGCCTTCCCTCCCTATCCGCCTCTATAGCCCCAGTTTACCCTGTTCCAGGCCTCATTTCAAATCAGCCCCACTTGCTGAATCCTGCGCTTCTCCAGCCTTGGCCCCACGGCTGTGCCAATAAACTCCCGTCCTCGTCTGCTGCTTCTGTCTGGGACCGAACACAGCTCCATTAACAGGCCTCAGTCCTGAATCCAGCATTTCCCAGTCCTCCAGTCCTAGGTCTGTCCTATCCCGATGGTGCAAAGTGCTGTGCGATGATTTTCCAGTGTATAAAGGGTCACTAGGATGAGACGTAAGCTCACTTCACTTTCAGCAGGACTCATTTGGATCCAAGACCTCTAGGATTTACTGACTTGATTGGTAGCCCCCTGGGCTGCCCATTTACCCTTCCATAGAAAGTTAAAGCATTAAGCCAAGTGTGAGCACCGGACCACAAATCTTAGTTCTCTGCCACCTCTTTGGTACCTGCGCAGTGATGTTCTGAATCTGTCACACTTGTTCCCAACAGGGCCGAGGAGCAGCAGCCGATCCACTGGGGAATCCGAACTGAGGATCATCCTCGTCGGTAAGAGTGGAGGAGGGAAAAGTGCAACAGGAAACACCATCCTTGGGGAGGAGAAGTTTGAGTCCGTACTGGAGGCAACACCCGTTACTCAGACATGTTGTAAAGACAGCAGGACCTGGAATGGAAAGCAGGTTGTGGTTATCGACACGCCTGCTATTTTTGACACCAAGCACTCTGATGAACAAACCACCCCTGAGATCAGTCACTGTATGGAGCTCTCCTCCCCAGGCCCCCACGCTCTGGTGCTGGTGACCCAGCTGGGCCGTTTCACGGAGGAAGACCAGCACGCCGTGAGGAGAGTAAAAGAGATTTTTGGCCCCAGGGCCATGAATTACACAATCGTCGTCTTCACCCGCAGAGAAGACTTACGGAGTGGAACCCTGGAGGAGTATATCTCCCACTCGGGTAACAAACAGCTTCAGGAGCTGATCGAACAGTGTCAGGGCCGATACTGTGCTTTCAACAATAAAGCTACATGGGATGAACGGGCTGCCCAGGCTGACGAGCTGATGACTAAGATTGCTCGTATGGTGGAGGAGGAGAAAAAAGACCAACCGTTCTACACTAATGAGGTGTACAAAAAGGCTGAGAAGCTTCAGAAGGCAAAAGACATGTTGTGTGAGAAAAGTGAAAGACCACATTGGTGTGAAAAAGGGAAGGCTGAGCTGAGAGAATTGATAGAAATACAGAAATCTTATGAGAAAAAACAAAAATCCAAGGTTGATACAAAAAACCCTAATTCCTGGGGTTTCCCTGTCTCATTGTCAGGTTTCCGAGTGCCAAAATGTCTGCGGTTCAGACATGATGGTAACTGAGCTACATCTATTTTCTGGTTCTCTTTGTAGAGGCTCAGGAATTAGAGATGGAGGGAAAAGAACTTTTAACTCTTCTTAAGTAAAATTTTCAAAGCGGCTCAGGGTGTGTCTTCACGGCATTTTGGAGTGCACGTCTCTCAGCCCAGGTTGATAAAAGCCCACCCAAACCCTCAGGCTTCGGTACCCGAGCTTCAGCTCGAGCTGAAACTTCCTAGAGCTGTCTCTAAAGCTGTTTTTAGAGCACTAGTGTGAGACCTGCTAGCCCAGGCTGGGATGCTTGCTCCAAAATGCTATGCAGACGTACTCCACGTGACTTCAGAGCCTATGTCCCCATTGTCTCCAGGTCTTGGGGGATTGAGACTTCGGAGGATTGTTTCTGACAGTATCTACTCCAATGTTTTGTTCCATTCGGTCTTAAACAAATCACTGATGGAAACCAGCTGTTTGTTGATGAAAGCCCCACTCTCTGTTAGGAAAAAGTCCTGTTACCCTAATTGTTCTTTTCTTCAGTTTCACCCAGTTATACCTACGTATAAATCTTTGGCCCATCCTAAGCAATTCATTTCTTCCAAATGCCCAATCCATTTTACTGCTCTTCTCCAGCACCCCTATAATTCACCTTTTCTGGTAGTGAAATGCCCAGATCTGAAAGCACCATTCCAGGAGTGATCACTCCAAGAGTTCTAGCCAGCCCTGTCACCTCCCTGCTCTGGGACAGGACGGCTCAAAGGCATGTTGGCTTTGTCTGCTAACACCTCACATGGCAAACTCCTGTCTAATGTGTGTGTTTCCCTCAATCTCGAAAAAGTCATTAAAGGAATTTCAGTGTTTCATAACTACGAATTCCTAAATCCTGCATCTCAACAGTTCATATGTCCTCACCCTATACTAGTGCAGAACGTTTATACAGAGATCAGTAAGTCAAACCATTCATTTCTTTACTGTTCTTTACTGATATTACTTACTGAGAAATCTGTACCAGAGACACCTTATTGTGAAAACATGTCTTAGGACACTGCTGTAGTATAAACCTCTCAAAATTAAACAAATGTTGTTTAGAGATACATCAGAATTATTTTATATTCCTGTTTTGATTTATGATGAAAATGAAATTGAGCGGGTAATCTATGGCTCTGATGCATGAAATATTAGACAGTTGTAGTGAAAAATATATGAAGTAAACAAATTAATGGTAATTTTTACATCCAGGTAGAGTGAGACTTTTTCTAAGTTACTGATACATTAGTTGCCAAAGCTTGGAGAAGACTGCGGGAGGTACATGCCTTTTAAAGTGAGAGAGCCGAACGAGCCTTCTCTTTGTTCTTCTGAAGTATTAGAAAAGGAATCGTTTCCTGGTAACAAATATTAGAATTGTACATGCAAGATCGGGTCTGGATTCTGCTTTCTCAAACTCTAAATTGGTTTGTCTTTAAAAACTATGCTCACAGTTCGCACTTGTATTTCAATGAGTTACAATAAAATATTTTTGTCTCTATTTTACACGTGGTTACAAATATGGGATTTTTTTGTTTTGTTCTCTTAGGGTGAAAATCACCCTAGTGCAGAGAGTCAGCACCAGGCCAAGGCACCACTTTAAACCCAATTAAGTCCTTAAAATACGTCTTTACGTGGATTTAAATGATGGTGTTGTGTGTGCTGCCTCTGTACAGGGGTGAGATTCACCCCTAACATTTCAGTTACAGGCCCCCTCTCTGAACATGTTTATACTGACACTTAGATAAAAAAGAATTTAGACTGTTTAAAAATCAGAGAACTCATGAAAATATTTCAATGTGTTTGTAAAAATCATCAACTGAAATTGAACCCCAGCCATAAGAACATAAGAACGGCCACACTGTGTCAGACCAATGGTCCATGGCCAGTGTCAGGTACTTAAAAGGGAATTAATAGAACAGGCAATCATCCAGTGATCCTCCCCTCTTCTCCACTCCCAGTTTCTGGTGGTCAGAGTTTTAGGACACCCAGAGCATGGGGATTGAGTCACTGATCATCTTGGCTAATAGCCATTGATGGACTTATCCTCCATCAACTTATCTAATTCTTTTTGAGCCCTGGTATATTTTTGGCCTTTGCAACATCCCATGGCAATGAATTCCACAGGTTCACTGTGTGCTATGTTAAGAACTACTTCCTTTTGTTTGTTTTAAACCTGCTGCCTATTCATTTCATCGGATCACCTCTAGTTCTTGTGTTATGTGAAGAGGTCAGTAACACGGCCCTTTTCCCTTTCTCAACACCATTCATGATTGTATAGACTCTATCCTAGTCCCCCTAGTCATCTTTTTTTTAAATTGAACAACCCTAGTCTTTTAAATCTCTCCTGGCATGGAAGCTGTTCCATATGTTTTTGTTAGCTTCTCTGTACATTTTCCATTTCTAATATATCTTTTTACAGGTGGGGTACCCAGATATTTTCGTTATCAATCCCTTTCCTACTAGTTCCTGTCATTCTGTTAGGGTTTTTTTTGACTGTCTCTGCACATGGAGCAGATGTTTTCAGAGAACATGACTCCAACATCTCCTTCATGGGTAGTAACAGCCAATTTAGACCCCCTCATTTTGTATGTATAGTTGGGATTATGGTTTCCAGGGTGCATTACTTTGTACTTATCAATACCAGCCCTCTGTGGAGATAGTGGTGGTTAGGGACTATTTAGAAAAGCTGGACGTGCACAAGTCCATGGGGCCGGACGAGTTGCATCCGAGAGTGCTGAAGGAATTGGCGGCTGTGATTGCAGAGCCATTGGCCATTATCTTGGAAAACTCGTGGCGAACCGGGGAAGTCCCGGATGACTGGAAAAAGGCTAATGTAGTGCCAATCTTTAAAAAAGGGAAGAAGGAGGATCCTGGGAACTACAGGCCAGTCAGCCTCACCTCAGTCCCTGGAAAAATCATGGAGCAGGTCCTCAAAGAATCAATCCTGAAGCACTTGCATGAGAGGAAAGTGATCAGGAACAGCCAGCATGGATTCACCAAGGGAAGGTCATGCCTGACTAATCTAATCGCCTTTTATGATGAGATTACTGGTTCTGTGGATGAAGGGAAAGCAGTGGATGTAATGTTTCTTGACTTTAGCAAAGCTTTTGACACGGTCTCCCACAGTATTCTTGTCAGCAAGTTAAGGAAGTATGGGCTGGATGAATGCACTATAAGGTGGGTAGAAAGCTGGCTAGATTGTCGGGCTCAACGGGTAGTGATCAATGGCTCCATGTCTAGTTGGCAGCCGGTATCAAGTGGAGTGCCCCAGGGGTCGGTCCTGGGGCCGGTTTTGTTCAATATCTTCATAAATGATCTGGAGGATGGTGTGGATTGCACTCTCAGCAAATTTGCGGATGATACTAAACTGGGAGGAGTGGTAGATACGCTGGAGGGGAGGGATAGGATACAGAAGGACCTAGACAAATTGGAGGATTGGGCCAAAAGAAATCTGATGAGGTTCAATAAGGATAAGTGCAGGGTCCTTAGGACGGAAGAACCCAATGCACAGCTACAGACTAGGGACCGAATGGCTAGGCAGCAGTTCTGCGGAAAAGGACCTAGGGGTGACAGTGGATGAGAAGCTGGATATGAGTCAGCAGTGTGCCCTTGTTGCCAAGAAGGCCAATGGCATTTTGGGATGTATAAGTAGGGGCATAGCGAGCAGATCGAGGGACGTGATCGTTCCCCTCTATTCGACATTGGTGAGGCCTCATCTGGAGTACTGTGTCCAGTTTTGGGCCCCACACTACAAGAAGGATGTGGATAAATTGGAGAGAGTCCAGCGAAGGGCAACAAAAATGATTAGGGGTCTGGAACACATGACTTATGAGGAGAGGCTGAGGGAGCTGGTATTGTTTAGCCTGCAGAAGAGAAGAATGAGGGGGGATTTGATAGCTGCTTTCAACTACCTGAAAGGGGGTTCCAAAGAGGATGGCTCTAGACTGTTCTCAATGGTAGCAGATGACAGGACAAGGAGTAATGGTCTCAAGTTGCAGTGGGGGAGGTTTAGATTGGATATTAGGAAAAACTTTTTCACTAAGAGGGTGGTGAAACACTGGAATGCGTTACCTAGGGAGGTGGTAGAATCTCCTTCCTTAGAGGTTTTTAAGGTGAGGCTTGACAAAGCCCTGGCTGGGATGATTTAACTGGGAATTGGTCCTGCTTCGAGCAGGGGGTTGGACTAGATGACCTTCTGGGGTCCCTTCCAACCCTGATATTCTATGATTCTATACTGAATTTCATCTGGAATTTTGTTGCCTGGTCACCCAGTTTTGTTAGACCCCTTGGTCATTCTTTGCAGTCAATTTTGGACTTAATTACCTTGAGTAATTTTGCATCATCTGCAAACTTTGCCTTCTCACGCTTTACCCATTTTTCTAGGTCATTTATGAATATGTTAAAAAGCACAGGTCCCAGTACAGATTGGTGGGGGACTCCACTATTTACCGCTTTCCATTGTGAAAACTGACCATTTATTCCTACCCTTTGTTACCAGTTAATGATCCATGAAAGAAAGGACCTGCCCTGTTATTACATGATTGATTACTTTGCTTAGGAGCCTTTGATGTGAGACCTTGTCAAAGGCTTTTTGAAAGTCCAAGTACTCTGTATCCAGTGAATCCTTTTTGTCCACATGCTTGTTGATGCCCTCAGTGAACTCTTCTGGATGGGTGAGGCATGATTTCCTTTTACAAAAACCATGTTGGTTCTTCCCCAACAAATCGTGTTCATCTATGTGTCCGATAACTCTGCTCTTTACTATCGTTTCAACCAATTTTCCCGATACTGATGTCAGGCTTACTGGCATGCCGTTGCCAGGATCTCCTCTGGAGCCTTTTTAAAAAATTGGTGTCACCTTAGCTACCCTCCAGTCATCTGGTACAGAGGCTGCTTTAAGCAATAGTTTACATACCACAGTCAGTAGTTCTGCAGTTTCATTTTTGACTTCCTCCAAAATGCTTGGGTGATACCATCTGGTCCTGGTGACTTATGGCTGTTTAATTCATCAATTTGTTCCCAAACCACCTCTACTGACACCTCAGTCTGGGACAGTGCCTCATATGTGTCACCTAAAAAGAATGGCTCGGGTGTGGGGATCACCTTCCCACCCTCTGCAGTGAAGACTGATGCATATAATTCATTAAGCTTCTCTGTAACGGCCTTGAGTGCTTCGTTAGCACCTTGATCCTTCAGCGGCCCCACTGATTGTTTGCCAGGCTTCCTGCTTCTGATGTACTTTAAAGGGTTGTCTCCAGTCTGTCTTCTCCCGGGGCAGGGGTGGGGTGGAGGGTTGGCTGTTGTGCGTGATGGAGGAGGAGCTGCGGGGCAAACAGCACAGACACTCTCCCTCTTGCGGCCTGCACCCTGGGCTGTGTCTCCTGTGGCTACACTGGTATCGTGTGCTCTCCAGGCCTGGCATGTGCGGGGGGGAAGCTCTTGGGCATTGGGGTTGGTTTCCTCATTTTAGTCCTTGTACCCCTTGGCTGGGTGAGCCCCGACTGTCTATAGACTGTCCTCTGCCTCAGGAGACCCTGGCATATCATCAGTTCATGCTGTGCCCCCCTCTGGGGTGTGTTCATTCAATCTGGTCTGCACGTTTGGGACAGGTACCCGAGGTGTCCATCTCAGCACAGAGTAGCTGCCTGGGCGCTGATCTCCTGTCGTTTCATTTCTCCTGGGTGGTGCTGGCCTGGGGGTGCTGCCCAGGGGCCCCACGTTCCCTTTGGAGGGTTTGTCCTGCAGAAAGATGATGCAGGAGATTAGTGTCTGTTTCAAGAGGTGACACTAAATTGCTGCTGATTGTGACTGGCGCGTGGGGTAGCCATAGAGCCCCTACTAAGGGCCTGAAAGAGCCAGAAACAGAGAGGTCACCAGTTGCTGTAGGATGAACAGTGGGCAAGAAACCAGTGGTCTCAGGGGCTTTGTGTACAGGGGATTCACCGAAGGAGGAGATTACCCAGGGAGATGCTCCGCACATGCATTACATAATGTGTTGGTGAGCCCAGCACCAAGCATGGTCTCCTGCTGGCATTGCTGGCTCGTGGCGGTTCCTTGCAGTGCAGGGAGGTGGCTGCATTTCCCATCTCTCTTTTCCCTTGGGCCATGCGTTGTGTTAGCACCACAGCAGCCAAGGCAGCGGGTCTCTGGTGGACTTGGCTTCTCTTTCCGTATCAGTGACGTTCCCTTCTGTCCCCACCATTGCTACAGTGACCACATCCCTGAGTGTCTCCCGTGGGAGGTGAGAGACGGCGGCCAGGGTTACAGTCACAGCAGCCCACGCTCTGCTCTGCCCCTGAGTCATTCCGGTGGATAGGAGGGAGAGAGCTGCTCCTGCTGGATTTATTCCCCTCGTACCAGCAGGGCTGGAGGTCCATGGAATCACATAGCCTAGAGCTGGAAAAGGTGCATTAGCTCCCAGCTAGTCCAGCCCCAAGGATCACAGCAGGGTTGCCCCTTGCTTTGTCCGCAGCTCTGTCCTCCAGTGACTCAGTGGTGGGATTAGAAACGTTCAGCTGGGGAAAGCTGCCCCCTCCCGTCCCAGGGAGCACACCCCAGGGGAGGGAGCAGAGGGAAGTTCTTGTCTGGTCTCCCCTCCAGGGACAATGAACATGTCCAAACAAACACATCACACATCACACGAGGTCTCAGCGTGTAAAGGGGGGAACAAACACCCCAGACCAGGCTTGTAAAGGGCTGACTCTGACCCAGCCCAAGGCAGGGGAGCAGAGTGACAAACAACCCAGAAGTTTACCCATCCACCACCACTGGGCTGGGCTGTTCTCAATCATTCACAGCCATGCAATGTCCCGTCCATATCTAGTGCTAAATTCTCCCCTGGTGTAACTCCCTAGAGGCAATGGGGTTGTGTCAGGGGAGAATTTGGCCCTTAGAGTTTGGCTTTGGTTTGGTTCCAGTGTGTCACCGTCGGGGGCAGGAATGGGTCTCCCCTAGGTGGTGTGGTCTGGCCCAGCTTCGGGTGCAGTGAGAGAATGAGCAAGTAATGGGGGCATTTTCATTGAACTGCCTGGGCCCGAGGGCAGGTAAATCCTGCCAGATGCCAGCAACAGAGCCGGGTCATACGGCAGGTCAGCCCACATGAATCCTTTGTTGGAGATACACTAGCCATGACTGGGCCCTGCTGCGGGCGGTACGGGCAACTCCTCTGGTTTTATTGCAACTTTCACAGTTTTATCTCGACTCTAGCGAGTCGGGGGGTTGCTTTATTATCTGTCTCATGAAAACATGACGGAAGGGGCCACACCTCAATTTTCCCTTATTCAAAATGGCTGCCATCTCCTATTACTGTCAGTGGGGCTGAAGCAGCAATGTGGTCGCCGCGGCCCTATGGTCTATATCTGCATGGGGAAGCGTGAGTCTGCCCTTAGTAAAGATGGCTGCCGCCGCCAAGTGTTTTCAATGGGATTGAAGCCCCGACCACAGGCATGGTGGCTGCCACTGCAGGGTTCAGAGGGCTGGTCAGGGCACAGGGACTGTGAGGAGCAGCAGAGACCTGGTGAAAGGGGGATGGGGAGAGTGAGGGGGAGCAGAGCACTGGGTGAGCAAGAGGCCGATTTAGGGGGTGCAGAGAATGGGGATCACGGGAATGTGGAGGCAGGAGGGAGGATGGGGGGGGTGCAGAGCATAATGATGGGGTGGAAGATGGAGGCGATCAGCAGGCAGCTCTCCCAGCCTGAGGCAGTGGTGGGGAAGGGAGTCCCCTCCGTGCAGCCAGGGGAAGGCTGTATTGCAGTGTTGCTAGCTCACATGAACTGATTGCAAATCCTGGGGATTTTGGTGCTGCAGAAAGAGCTGTCATAATAATGTGAGAAGTTCCTCTAGGCCCGTGATTGTCAGGGCTGGGCAGAGCTCTGTCCAAGAGCCTCGGGGCTGAGGACACAGACCTGGCCTGCCACTGAGTCCTGCCTTCCACACATGGCCCGAGAGCAGAGGAGGGTGCTGGGGCAGTGGGAGACAGGGGTCGGGTTGCCAACTCAGTCGGACCAGAAGGAGCTGATGCCATTGTCGGCAATGGCATCCAACCGAGCTGGCAACTCTAGACAGGAGGGGGGAGTCGGGAAGCAATGCGGCTGGGCCCCAAGCAGAGACGTGATGCTGCTGGGTCAAGGAAATGGCTGGCAGTTCCCCTCCCTTAGGGGTGAGGAGAGGCTCAGTGGTGTCTCTGTCTGAGCAGCGGGGAGGGGGAGTTTGTGTGCATTAGAGATTAACTGTTCAACCTGAAATTATCACCCACCCATCAGCAGGGGAGTGAAAAAGTCAAAAGACACAAACTGAAAACCCCGGACACTCTCTCTTTCTGGGGGTTTGGACAAAGCACATCGCCCTCCCCCGGCCCCCGCCCATTTCCCTGCTGCCCTGGTACCTGAAGCCCAGCCCTGCTGAGCGCTGGCCAGGAGTGGCCAATTTCATCCCTGGTGTAATTCTACTGACGTCAGTCACTGATGCTGAATCCCTCACCTCCACTTGTCTCCTTCCTTGATTGGGCCAAAATCCTCCCTGTCCTGCACTGCTCTGTGTCAGGCTGTCAGTCTGTCTGTCTGGGTCATGTCACACTGTCTGTCCAGTTCTTATATCAGTGCCCACCCCTGTGGAAGCTGGGTACCAGCCCAGTATCTAACCAGTGGCGAATTAGCCATTGGGCCCCCAGCCTGTGCCCAGGGGCCCCAGCCAAATGCGGGGCCCCCAGTTTCCACCACCTGGCAGGTGGGGTGGGGGAAGCCCCTGCACCCCCCAACCCCATCCACGTCAGAAGCCCCAGATGGAGGAAACCCCCGCAGCGCCCCACCCCATCCCTGGCAGAAGCCATGGGACTAGGGAAACCCCCGCAACGCCCCACCCCATCCCCGGCAGAAGCCATGGGACTGGGGAAACCCCTGCAGCGCCCCACCTCATCCCCGGCAGAAGCTGTGGGATGGGGAAAGCCCCTCCCAGTGGCCCCGTCCCCAGCAGAAGCCGCGGGGCAATGTTATACAGACAAAACTGCACACGATCGTTTCAGGGGACAAGACAAGATGTCACGTTTATTATAATAACACAATTTGATTTAAGACCAATAACTAATATCTAATACCTATACACACACACACATCAAATGTTCTGCAGCTGCCAGATAGTTACCAGTCCTGAATGTAGCTTGAGTTCGTGGCTTGGGTTCGTAGCTCGTGGCGGCTAACTGGCCAGGAAAGCCAGGCACAAGGAAGAACTGGGTCTCTGTTGGGCATGCGCCGGTGCCCTTCCATGTTGGCAGCAGAATGTTACCCTCCAAAGTCTTCCATCTCCCCCATCCTTTTCGTAGGCTTCAGTTTGAATCCAGACTCTATAGGTCTTGCCGTGTCACGCTGCCTCTGGGTCCGGTGCGATTGATCACCCGTCAGTTGCAGACGTGACTTTCAGCCTGGGACCTGGCTTTGATGTTTCTTCAATTGTACTTTTGTTCTTTTCTTTTGAGGGTGGACTCCTCTTGCTTTGTCACGGCTGTTGTCTGCATCTTCAGCCCTTGGTGTTTACACTTTATTTCATCAGGATGAGCTGCGGCTGGAGGTTGATTCCATCATCCATCCATCCCTCATTCCCACATCTGAACTACACGAATCAGATTACAGCAGGGTTTTGCAAAAATGAAGTGAGCATTTTAAAATGGAGTTTGGGAAGAGTTAAAATGGAGTTTGGGTTACACCATGGACAAGTGTAAGGAACGGCAAACAGGGAGCAGAAGTTCCCATGTTGAAGCCGTGCAAGTTTCAGCGATTTAAGCAGCAATTCGATTGCAAGTGAAACTCAATTAGCCAGTTATTGGGGTACCTGGTTTTATGAATGAATGTTTCATTCATAAAACTTTACCTATGAAGTTATATTAATAAAGTGAACAATTAAATTGATCAGTTCTACAGCAGCAGGGGAAGCCCCCAGGGCCCCGCTCCAACCTTGACCCAGAAGAAGCCGTGGGACGTAGTCCCCCCCGCCCAGTGGCACAGACCCAACCCATCCCTGGCAGAAGCCGGTGGCGGCAGGGAAATCTCCCGCACCTGACTCCATTCTCCAGCAGAAGCTCCTGGCGGGGCAGAAGAAGCCCCGTCTCTAGTCCCCCACAGAAGCGCGGGGGGTGTCGGGGCGAGCCCCAGCACCCCGACCCCCACTACAGCTCTGGGACTGGAGAAGCTCTCACTCCCCACTGTGCCCTGGGGCCATGGCGGGGGGGACAAAGCTTCTCTGGTCTTGGGGTTGCAGTGGGGGGGGGGGCAGAATGGAGCAAAAGGGGTTGCGAGGCTGTAGTGGTGGGTGGAATGGGGGACCCTGGGTAGAACAAGGATGGGCCCCGGGCAAGTGGCAGAAAGGGGTGGGACTGTGGGCGGGACTGAGGCAGAAGGGGTGGGGAGGGGTCCCCCCACTTGCTCTGGCTCAGGGCTCCAGGAAACCTGAATTCACCTGTGTCCAACTGAGCACACTGTGCGTTCTGGCAGCCCCAGCCCCACCAGCTGAGGAGGAGGAGAGGGTCCTTCGGGGGGGGGCAGGTGACAAGCTCCAGCAGCCCTAGGGGGCTATTGAAGGCCCCCTATACCACAGTAAATATGCAGAAGGCAGCCGATGCCCCGTGACACTTCCCAGGGGTACCCAGGGCTGGGAGGCCCCTCGTTAGCACCTGCCCTTAGCATGAGGCAGCCTCGTCTGTGCCTGACAGGGGTCAGCTCCCAGCACCCCCAGCCACAGGCATCACCAGCACCCCCCTCTCAGCCTACGCAGGCTCCGCTCCCCCTCTGCAGGTTAGCAACAGACACGCTCCAGCCCCGGGCTCTCCGAGCATCCCCTGCGGTGTCCAGCCCTGGAGCCCCTGGACACTCGCTGAATGACAGACCCGCGGTTCCCAAAGGAGCAGTACTGCAAAGCTTACTAGTTACCCTGGGAACACAGCTCTGCTTAGGGTGACCAGCCAGCAAATGTGAAAAATCGGGACGGGGGTGGGGGGTAATAGGAGCTTATATAAGAAAAAGACCCAAAAATCAGGACTGTCCCTATAAAATCGGGACATGTGGTCACCCTAGCTCCACTTCGCACGCGGCGCTGAGATTCGTATATAGAGAAGGCAAGCGTACGTGCATTTAACAGAGACCAGAGAGGCCGATGGCAGCCGGCAGCAGCACTGGAAACAACGGGTTACAGATAAAATAAAACAAGAGCCCACATTCTAAAGCCTCAGCTTAACTCATGGGACATTATGATGTCATCAGAGCAGAAGCTCACCCAAAATCCTCCCAGTGTGTTACAGCCTGGCATGGCTGTGATCTTCCATTCATGAAGCAAGCCCACCGTCAGCTCACTTCCTAGGTGAAAGATCCTGGGTGATGTCTCCCTGCGTTTTCCTGATAGACCTGACGAATTCTTTGATCTTAGTCCTAAACTGGACACCCTCCTGCTGCACGTTCCTTCCTTTTTGTGCTCTCTGATCGACTTTGCAATCTTGACTAGCTGGTGATTCCATATGCACTTTGACTTCCACGGTCAGACACACAATACAGACTACAGGCATTGTCTCCTATCCCTCATCGGAACAGAACCTGCTCCTCTCTGGTGACCTGTCTTACAGACCTTGTACGTTCTCAGTGTGTATATGTTGGTGAGAACAGGTTATTGTGGCTGAGACTAGGCTGAGCCCTGGTGCATACACGTTACCTAACCCAAACCTAACATGACCTTTTCCCTAGTCTAGACGCAGGTTAACACCTTGTACCTCAATTTCACTGGTCGAGATCAGCCTTCGGGGATCCTGGGGGTCAACATGGACCAGAGAAATCGAGGCAGGAGGTGTTGGCCTGCACCTAGAGCAGGGCTAAAGTTGAGATTAGTCCAGGCTTAGCTAACCCTGACCTATTGTCCACTGCTGACCCCCAAATGGGGCACCCTGACCGGGGGAGGGGAACATCCACCTGCAGAGGCAAGAGGCAGAAAGGGAGATTTCCAAAGGCAGAAGGAGCCACTAAGCTCCTAACTCCCGTGGAAAGTCAATAGGGGTTAGGCACCTCACAGCAATGGTGCCTGGAAGTCTGCCCTGGATTGCCCAGGCAGCCTGCTCACAGCTCCGCCTCCATCCTCCTGAGCCTTCCTGGCCCCTGCCTGGCTCTGCCGGGGCTCCAGGATTTCCCCAGAGTTCCCCTCTGCAGTGTATTGAAGGGCGGTTGCTGAAGCTTTGGGGCCTCAGACTGGGGTTATTTATAATGGGGTTTTGCGCATGCTGCCCCCCCCCGTCTCGCCCCCCCAGGCACCGGCTCACCTGCCCACACAGGCGACACCTGCTCCCAGGTTTGCGGGACCAGCCTGGTTTGGAGGATCTGGCCGGGGAGCTGACGAGGGCAGAACCGGCACCTGTGTGTGCTGCACCCCCTGCCTGTGACGTCACCGTGGGGCTACTGCTGGGGCAGCCCCTGCTGGTGCGGGGTCCGTCCCGGGGGACTGATACTCACACGGCAGCCCTGAGTCTCCGTGTCCCGTCACTGCCCCAGCGTGCAGGGTGCAGGCTCACACTGTGTCCTCCTCACGCAGGGATGTGACACACCAGCCTGGTGCCCTAGCGTTGGCTGCCGGGTGCTGATGCCAGTCTCGTTGTCATAAAGCGCTGACTCACCAGTATGGCACCTCCTGCTGGTTGCCTCAGGGAATTAGCTCTCACAGCCCTGGAGCGCCCTCTATGGGCTGGTGTCTCACCCTGTTACCTGCCCTGCTGTCTCCACCACCTCTGGCCCCGTGACCCTCCCAGACTCTGGTGCCCCTCACCTTAGGGTGCTCCTCCACAGCAGTGACCCCACACTCTGGGTCTCCCCTCCCAGGGGAACCCCAGCCCCCTATACCCACCTTGCCTCAGTGGCTCCTGCCAGTCGTCATCTAGCCCCTTCTCTCACGGGCAAACTGCAGTTTGTAATGGCCACTCATCACTGGCAAGGGGGTTGGACCTGCTGCCTTTCCAGCCCCAGCTGCCTCCCTGCAGCCCTAGTACCTAGTACCTCCCCAGGCCAGAGCGCCCCAGCTCTGCCTGCCCTTCCCCAGCCCTGCTCTGTCTCAGGTACCCTGCTCGCTCTCCCAGGGAGCCTGGTCCTCTCTGCTCCCCAGCTGGAGCAAGAGTCTCCTTCACCTCGCTCAGCCTGCCCTTTTAACCCCTTTCTGACTGGAGTGAGGTGACTGCCCGCTACACTCATGTATGGAGCCGCATGGTCCTGTCACAACACAGCACATCTGGAGACTCACAGCACCTGGGACCCTGCTTGCAGAGGCAGGACGGACACATGAAACCAGGCCTGTCCCCTGATCTCAGTGGGGCTGGAGCCCCAGTTCGGTGCCTGGCCAAGGGGTGTGTTCTCTGCTCTGCCTGGCCAGGGTGTGCTGGGGGTCAGGGGATGGGGACGGGTGTTTTACAGGTGAGAGCGGCTAACAGCAGCCCCGAGCACTGCAGCTCTGACGGCATCAGGCTGACAGCGCACTTGGGGCTCCCTGGCTCCCATGGCCTTTCTGCAGGTCCCTCCTCAGCCCAGATCATGTGGCAGGCAGTGACCCAGCTGTACCCCACTCACCTGGCATGGGACTGATGGAGGGAGCGAGGAGCAGCCAGAGAGGGGATGGTGCCACCCAGCCACGGAAACACAAGACAGACGCCATCAAACTCACCAACCCCAGCTACCGTCTGCAACATGCTCCCAGAGACAGAGACAGCAAGCACCTTCAGCAGCCGTGGAGGAGGAGGAGCCCCGGGGTGAAATGGGGGAGCAGAGGGGAACAGACAGCCCGAGGTTAGTCTTTTCTCTCTCTCCACGTTCTCCCCTGCGAGGGCCACAGCGCTGGGCTCCGTTCGGTTCACTTGGCAATCGAATATTAGCCGGGCTCTGGTGCAGTGTTTCCAGGTCACTCTGTGCTCCAGGGAGCAGCCTGCTCTGGAGATGGGCAAGGGGCTGGGACTACAGGGACATGTCTGTCCAGAACCATCTCTCCCTACGGAGGGGAAGGCAGAGAAACCAGGTCTCTCTGTTTTGTGGGCGGCTGCTCACCCACTGTAGGGTCTGGCGCCATGGTGGCCTTTCGCTTCCCCAGGTCATGATGTGGCGTTAATTGTCATTGTTTCTTCAGGCTGCTATTACCCTGCTAACCGGGGGAAAGAGAGAGGAGCTCTTCACAGATTGTATCTTGCCCCACTGGTGGATCTTGGGCTATTTCATGTAACAGCAATTCAGAGAGGAGACAAGGACAAAACAAGAAGCTCCGCAGCTTCAGGGTGAGCTTCTGCCGGCACAAGTGGCCAGGTGACTCTGAGAGCAGCCGCACACACAGCAGAGCAGAACTTGGCTTCCCGTTGTCTCTTTCCTTGTACAACATCTCCCTGGGGGATCATCAGCAAGGATTGAACCCAGGGGGCTGACATCTACAACCAGGAGCCGCAGCACTTCGCCAAGCAGGTATAGACACAACCAGTCTTCTAGGCAGGGCTGGATTTATACCTTATGCACCCCTAGGCCCAGCATCGTCAGCGCTCCCCCCACCCCCAGCTGACCTTTGTGTTTTCTGTAAAAAATGAAATGTTTTAACCCACTTTTAACTTTTAGGTGCCCCAAGAACACCGGTGCCCCAGGCAGATACCTACTGTGCCTAACTGGAAATCCAGCCCTGGTTCTAAGCATGTACTGGACACACCAATACCGTCTGGCAAGCAGTGGCTAGCAGTGGTTGGAGACGTGGGGCTCAGCAGTTATACTGAGGAACACACAAATCACCAAATTTCTTATTACAGCCACTTATGATCATCAATTATCAGTTTCTTAGCACCTAACCCAGTCATCATATTTCCAGTATTTCCTCCAGGAGGAAGGATGCACTTGTCTCTACGGTCCCTGTTGTCTGAATGGTTTAGCATGAAATGGACAATCTTAAAATATCACAAGTAATCGCTTAACATTATGGTTACAATCTCTCCAGGTCTGTCCACACGGCAATGTGAGGCTCAACCCTAACCCCCCTTGCGTCCACACACCAATTGTGTTAACCGAGGGCTCAAGCCTAGGGTCCCAAGGCCCTGCAGGGCTGGAGGGTCCAAGTCTCTGTTAAGATGGGACCTGGGGTCTGAGCTTTATTGCTGTCCTGTGTGCACATGTCCCCAGCTTGACGCACGTCCCAGAAGTCTTCTGGATGTATCCCAGAGTTCCTTGGAGCAATTTCCTTAGTCCTCTCTATGCCAACAAGCCGAAATCCCTTATAGTTCCTCTAAACCCTGCATTCAGTGGCCACAGTCTGGCTGTTGACTATGTCTAAGAATTTTCTCTTCACCTGTTCCGAGGCGTATCACAGGATGAGGCATTTGATTGGCAGAACAAGACCGATCGTTGACATAGAGAGCCCTAGATCTCATTTATAAGACAAATGTACAGTTTGGGGTGATGGCCAGGCGGTTTGGATTTCTTGGGGAATAGGCAGTTTGCCCCATTTGACCTTTGCTTTTCTGGGCCTCACAGCAAGTTATTCCAAACTCATTTAAACTTACATTTTCTACCCCGTTAAAGCTGTAGCTTAATTAAGGCTCCTCGTTGGGATGGGCCTATTGACTCTCATTGTCTTTTCCTCCAAGAGGAAGCCAAAGGTTTGGAAGATGCATAAAGGTGATTGATGGCAATCTGAGAACAGATTGAGACAGAGTGAGAACCACCACTCTTAGTAATATATTTTCAGGAGAGACAAGGTGGGGGAGGTGACATCTTTTATTGGATGAACTTCTGTTGGTGAGAGAGACAAGCTTTCGAGCTACACAGAGCTCTTCTTCAGGTCTGGGAAAGATACTCTGAGCAATCACTCTGTATTTGACCTATCAGTCCTCACCCTCATCCTCAAAGGAAACCTGCACAACACTTTCAAAAGATGAGCCTGTAAATTCACAATTCTGCTAGACACTAAAATCATGGGCTGAACAGAGACACGAGAGTCCTGGCTTATTACAACCATCTGTAACCCACGAACCCCTGCTGTTTTACCCCATGACTGCAGAGTTGTTAATGGGCCACTCTGCCTTGAATAGTCCCTTGGAAGGTGTGTTAACTACTGATGCTAAACAATTTGTTCTACCTGGCATTTAGCTGTGATGCTTGGGGTACCCTTTTAAAAAAAGTGTTGATATGTTGAACATTTTAAGATCTTGTTGGATTGTATCTATGATCATTGTAGGTGACCTTATGAAGTATTGCGATATGTGCTACTGAAATGAAAAATGTGAGGTTGGGAGATGCCCACAGCTGGCCTTTCTGTAGGGACAAAGGAGCAGCCATCACTGGCCAGACAGGTGTTAATGGCTCATCAAGAAGAATTACTCCTGGGGGAATTCTGCGCCACTGCCCACGTGCAGAATTCATGCGTCCTGCAGAATTTTTTTCCAGAAAATACATTCTGCCCAAGCAGAGCTGCAGTTCTGCCTTTCACCCACCACAGGCTGCTTTGGCACCAGAACAGCCGGCAGCATGAAGGCAGCCGTTCCTCTGCCTCTTTCTGAGCTTTGTCCCCGGTCCGGCACAGAGACAAAGTCAGAGATGATTTGTCTGTTACCAGACAGGGGATGCCATTGTGAAGAGCGCGCCGCTCCACCCCGGCTGCCATCACCTTACCTGCACAGTGCGGGCGAGGTCACACCGGCTGGGGCGGGCCAGCGAGCTCTTCAAAACGGCATCCGCCGTGCGGTTTGATGGTGCAGGTGAGGTCACGCCAGTGGGGGTGGGATCACATCAGAGGGGGCAGGGTCACGCCGTTCCCAGAAGTACCAGAACATCCGGTATTCCAGGAATGCGTGAGTGGCCCCCCTACTAGGAGCTTCCATTTGAGTCACCCGACCCCAGGCACCTGACCACTCCTTGACCCTTCCCAGCTGTGTCTAATTACTCCAAACACCTGTCTGGGGCAGCTGGGAGAGGGGAAGCACTGCCCCACTCATGCTACAACGTTCCAGGTCCCAGGCCTTTGCAGGAACTGTGGTCTGGGTTTTTCTCTACCTTCGATCTCCCAGACACAGACTCTTCCCCAGGACCAGCGGCCTCTCTCCCAATGCCTGCTTCCAGGCCTCCTTCTGCTTTTCCCTGGACACATGGAATGAGTAACTCCGTCCTCTAGTCTTAAAGGGCCAGACCCCCATTACAGGCTGCATTGCTGGAGAGTCTTTGTGGGGCAGGAGAAAGCTGATCCAGTGGTCAGTGCAAATTCCCTTCTCTGGCTTCAGCGTCCTCAATATTGGCTGTTTGTCAAAATCTGAACGTACCTCTAGTAACCCCCCCCCCCACTATTAGCTACGGTGTGTTTGACAGCCGCTAGTAACCTGTGCAGAGCAAACCCTTGAGCTGAGACCCTTTTGCTTTTTATCTCTCTAGCTTTGTGAGGTGTCAGACAAACTTGCTGCCATGCTGTGGGATTCGTCACAAACCTGAAACCCCAGGGGCATGTCTCTGCACTGAGCATTGTACGTGCAAAGGAGGAGATGGGGTGCTACTTATGGACAACAGACTGGCCTCATCTCATCTGTCGATCTTACTTGCTTGAAAACTCCTGGCCTCAGTCCCAGGACTCTGTGTCCTGCGAAAGGCAAGCTGTTTGCATGTCTCTTATGTGGAAAGAGTGGAGAAAACGTGCATTGTTTGGGGGGGGGGGTTCTGGCTCAGGTTTGGAGCCAGGCCTTTTGGTTTCTTGATCAGAGGTCAGGGAAAACGATCTTTGCTCCTTTCTGCAGAGGGCGATGCTGTACGAGTGTCTGGCAGAAGGTCTGTCTGGGTGATGCTGTTCCCCTGTTCACACCACAGAACGTGTCGTGTAGTCAGCAGAGCTGGAGTGAGCAGATGCAATTTTTATTTGGCGGTGTCCCTCCGTAGAGCAGATTGCCCCCTGCAGAGGGAGCTGCTGCCCCCTTGCCATGGGGCTGGAAGAGGAGGTGTCCCGAAGCTCCTTGTGTCAAAGCACCGGAGGGGTGATAGACAGAGGAGTCCTGCACTGTGGGTTCACCTCTCTTTTATATCACTGATCTGAGCTGAGGTGCTGAGGGGAGAAGGAGCTGGGAGCCCGTTCAGCTCCGGAGTGGGGAGCTGGGAGCACCAAGAAAGGTTTCTGTCCCCAGCAACAGATGAACCCCTTAGTCTGGGGGTTTGTTTCACAACCTTCTTCTGTGAACAGACGCTTTAGGGTATGAGGTTATATCAGCTCAGTAGATACGCATGTGTATAGAAAAAGCTTTACCGGCAGAGGGTGAGTTCTGGCTACACGACTGTATCCAGCTGTGCTGACCTAGTTGTATTTTTTACAGTTATTCAGTAGCTATCACTCCTCTAGGAAGATTTCAGGGGTTGCTTGCAATGAAGCCTGGTCACTCAAAGAGGAAAAACCAGCCTCAATAGGAATTAGGTGAATGAGGCTTCAGGTAGCTCTTGTATAATTACAAGAACTCGTGATGTTATAATAAAAACCTGCTGGATTCTTCTCGTGTTGTAGGGCTCAGCACTACAAATAATACAAACCTTCTTCATTTCCTGGAGGGGGCGCTGTTGCACTTCCCAATGAGACCATCACTGAACTCCAGCAGCTGCTAACCTGCCTGAGGCATTACCGCACAGCCTTGCATCCGATGAAGTGAGCTGTAGCTCACGAAAGCTCATGCTCAAATAAATTGGTTAGTCTCTAAGGTGCCACAAGTCCTTCTTTTCTTTTTGCGAATACAGACTAACCCGGCTATTACTCTGAAACCTTGCAGTGGTGTGATTTCTGAATCCAGATTTCTTACAGGTTTTTTGCTTTCATTTAGGCTAAGGTTTCAATTCGGTTTCAGAAGAGGAAAAGAAAGCATCAGGTAATTTGAACAGGTAGGGTATTTATTCC
Source organism: Lepidochelys kempii (assembly GCF_965140285.1). NCBI lineage: Eukaryota > Metazoa > Chordata > Testudines > Cheloniidae > Lepidochelys > Lepidochelys kempii. Next base: position 268,928,931 of record NC_136381.1, on the reverse strand, counting down.
CTACCAATGGGCAGCTGTCTGATTTGTTCTGAAGCCAGATGGTATCATCCTCACTCCTACAAACCGAGACAAAACAGTGTCGTTACTAGGGCACTGTCTCATGAAAGGTTTAACTTGAAAAACGTACTTAAACACATTTGATCTGTGCTCCATTTTAAAACGTGTATAAAGTCCCCGTCTCTGATGGAGCAATGGGGGAAAATCTCCCCTAATCCTGCCCCAGCTTTTTCACCCCTCACCCCCTGCAGGACATTTATCCCCACTCTCCCACCCCACCAAAACATCCCTGTTTTCCCTTAAATCTCATGTGGCTTCAGGGGACGTTGTGGGAGGTTCTGCACCAGCTCTGAGGGCCTTTCCCTCTTTGCCAGAAGCTGGGAATGGGTGACAGGAGATGGATCACTTGATGATTCCCTGTTCTGTTCATTCCCTCTGGGGCACCTGGCACTGGCCACTGTCAGAAGACAGGATACTGGGCTAGGTGGACCTTTGGTCTGACCCAGTGTGGTGGTTCTTATGTTCTTAAGAACATGGGCAAGGGGACTGGGCCAGATAAAGGGGTTTCCCCAGCCTGGGGAATGCCGGGTTCGGGAGTGGTACCTTTTGAGCAGCGGGCAGATTGTGGCTAGATCCTTGTGGTGGATCCTGCTACCTGCAGCAGCCATGCACCATCCAAGATGATACATTAATATTGTCACCAGCTTTCATTTGAAAGCCCCGTTTTAGCCCCCCTATAACTTTAGCCTGGAAAATGTGTTAGGCCCAAAAAATCCCAGCTTGACTTTGTAAACCAAGAGTTTCTGAGGAGGCTGATGGTGACTCATGACATGGTGTTTGAATTACGCAACATGAAAACATTCCCCCGATTTGACATTTCCACATGTCAAAGTTTCCTTGGCTCCCTCTAGCTCAAAGAGCCGCTTGTTTGTTCTTCAAAGTTCCTGTATTGTTAAATCGCCCTGAGAGCTCATGCACTGGCGATATCTGGTAACAGGAGATTGTACTTAGGCTGTTATTTAATATTTTTTGTTGGGTCCCAGCCTAATTCCTGCTGATAACAAGAGGAGTCGTTTCTCCTGTGCTTTGATGGGACCAGGACTGGGCTCTGTATGTGTGTGTGCTCTGTAATGGGGTCCCTCCTTGGTCCCCTCCGCTTCTCCCTAAACACACTGTTTTGGGGTGATCTCAGGCCTGCCGATGGGGGTTGGGTGCAGGGGGTAATTACTCAGGGGCCTGGGCGATTTCAAAGGGCCCGGGGACCCCAGCCATGCAGGAATGATTCAAGTAGGGTGACAAGATGTCCCAATTTTATAGGGACAGTCCCAATATTCAGTGCTTTTTCTTATCATAGGATCATAGAATCATAGAATATTAGGATTCGAAGAGACCTCAGGAGGTATCTAGTCCAACCCCCTGCTCAGAGCAGGACCAATCCCCAACTAAATCATCCTAGCCAGGGCTTTGTAAAGCTGGGCCTTAGACACCTCTAAGGATGGAGATTCCACCACCTCCCTAGGTAACCCATTCCAGTGCTTCACCACCCTCCTAGTGAAATAGTGTTTCCTAATATCCAAACTAGACCTCCCCCACTGCAACTTGAGACCATTGCTTATTGTTCTGTCATCTGCGACCACTGAGAACAGCCGAGCTCCATCTTCTTTGGAACCCCCTTTCAGGTAGTTGAAGACTGCTATCAAATCCCCCCTCACTCTTCTCTTCTGCAGACTAAATAACCCCAGTTCCCTCAGCCTCTCCTCATACATCACGTGCCCCAGTCCCCTAATCATTTTTGTTGCCCTCCGCTGGACTCTCTCCAATTTGTTCACATCCTTTCTGTAGTCGGGGGACCCAAACTGGATGCAATACTCCAGCTGTGGCCTCACCAGTGCCAAATAGAGGGAAATAATCACTTCCCTCGATCTGCTGGCAATGCTCCTGCTCATACAGCCCAATACACCATTGGCCTTCTTGGCAACAAGGGCACACTGCTGACTCTTATCCAGCTTCTCGTCCAGTGTAATCCCCAGGTCCTTTTCTGAAGAACTACTGCTTAGCCAGTCGGTCCCCAGCCTGTAGCGGTGCATGAGATTCTTCCTTCCTGAGTGCAGGACTCTGCACTTGTCCTTCTTGAACCTCATCAGATTTCTTTTGGGTCAATCCTCCAATTTATCTAGGTCACTCTGGACCCTATCCCTACCCTCCAGCATATCTACCTCTCCTGCAGCTTAGTGTCATCCGTGAACTTGCTGAGGGTGCAATCCATCCCATCATCCAGATCATTAATAAAGATGTTGAATAAAACTGGCCCCAGGACCGACCCCTGGGGCACTCCGCTTGATACCATCTACCAATGAGACATCTAGCCATTGATCACTACCTGTTGAGCCCGACAATCTAGCCAACTTTCTACCCACCTTATAGTCCATTCATCCAGCCCATACTTCTTTAACTTGCTGGCAAGAATACTGTGGGAGACCATATCAAAAGCTTTGCTAAAGTCAAGATATATCATGTCCACGGCTTTCCCCATATCCACAGAGCCAGTTATCTCATCATAGAAGGCAATCAGGTTGGTCAGGCATGACTTGCCCTTGGTGAATCCATGTTGACTGTTCCTGATCACTTTCCTCTCCTCCAACTGCTTCACAATGGATTCCTTGAGGACCTGCTCCATGATTTTTCCGGGGACTGAGGTGAAGCTCACCAGTCTGTAGTTCCCTGGGTTCACTTTCTTCCCTTTTTTAAATATGGGCACTATATTTGCCTTTCTCCAATCGTCCGGGACCTCCCCTGATCGCCACGAGTTTTCAAAGATAATGGCCAATAGCTCTGCAATCACATCCGCCAATTCCTTCAGCACCCTCAGGTGCATTAGATCTGGACCCATGGACTTGTGCACGTCCAGCTTTTCTAAATAGTCCTTAACCTGTTCTTTCCCCACTGAGAGCTGCTCACCTCCTCCCCATACTGTGCTGCCCAGTGCAGCAGTCTGGGAGCTGACCTTGTCTGTAAAAAGAACAGGAGGACTTGTGGCACCTTAGAGACTAACCAATTTATTTGAGCATGAGCTTTCGTGAGCTACAGCTCACTTCACCTTGTCTGTGAAGACCAAGGCAAAAAAAGCATTGAGTGCTTCAGCTTTTTCCATATCATCTGTCACTAGGTTGCCTCCCCCATTCAGTAAGGGTCCCACACTTTCCCTGACCTTCTTCTTGTTGCTAACATACCTGTAGAAACCCTTCTTCTTACCCTTCCCATCCCTTGCTAGCTGCATCTCCAATTGTGCCTTGGCCTTCCTGATTACACCCCTGCATGATCTAGCAATATCTTTATACTCCTCCCTAGACATCTGTCCAAATTTCCACTTCTTGTAAGCTTCCTTTTTGCATCTAAGCTCACTGAAGAGTTCACTGTTAAGCCAAGCTGGTCGCTGGCCATATTGGTTATTCTTTCTGCACATCAGGATGGTTTGTTCCTATGCCCACAGAAAGGCTTCTTTAAAATACAGCCAGCTCTCCTGGACTCCTTGCCCCGTCATATTAGCTTCCCAGGGGATCCTGCCCATCAGTTCCCTAAGGGAGTCAAAATCTGCTTTTCTGAAGTCCAGGGTCCGTATTTTGCTATTCTCCTTTCTTCCTTTTGTCAGGATCCTGAACTCAACCATCTCATGGTCACTGCTACCTAGGTTGTCACCCACTTCTACTTCCCCTACCAATTCTTCCATGTTTGTGAGCAGGAGGTCAAGAGGAGCACGACCCCTAGTCGGTTCCTCCAGCACTTGTCAACAGGTCATCACCGAGCTGTCTACAGTGATGCTCAGTACCCTTTGATGAGTTAGTACAATTACCCTAGGAACCTACAAAATATCTGAGGAGTTTAAATCTTTCCCTCCAGTGAGCATCACTTTGCATTTATCAACAGTGAATTTTACTCATTGCCTGTTCCTACAGCTTCTTTAGGTCTCTCTGAAGTTCCTTACAGCCCCCTCTGATCCTGACTAATCTAAATAGCTTGTTGTCAGCTGCAGATTTTGCTCCCTCCCTGCTCACCCCTCCCACCAAGCAGATCATTAATAAATATCTTAAACAACACAGGACCTAGCATGGAACCTTCTGCCATGATGGAACTTGGCCTTTGGTCCAGCATGGACTGGGAGTGTGGACTCTGCGCACTACCCCCTCTGGAGGCTGCATTGTGCTGTTTACACAGCTATTGTTACCCACACTAGCTGGAGTCAAGCTACCTGGGGGAGGGGAGCCCATGCACAGCGTTTGCTGTGTGCACAGACCCCTCAGACTTCCAAAGGGCCTTTGACAAAGTCCTGCACAAGAGGCTACCAAACAAGCTAAGCCGTCATGGGGTGTCGCAGGGCCGGTGCAAGGATATTTTGCGCCCTAGGGGAAACTTCCACCTTGCGCCCCGCCTCTCCCTTCCCCTCCCTTCCCCCCAACAACCTCCGAAAACTAGTAAACTTAGCATTATAAACAGCCTGTCAGAACGGGTAACGGCTGTTGTAATGTTTCTTAACATTAAGAAACATTACAAGGCGTTTCAATTGTTTGCCATTGCCTTTGATGGTGTCCCATTCAAGGTCTTACTATTGTGCAAAGCTAAACACTTGAGCCTTGCATTGCATCACCAGCCAGGTTAGGCAGGGTGACAAATCCCCCTTGCCCCAAAGGGCCATTATCCCCTGGTGACTAATTTCTACTCCAAGTCTGTAAAGCAGACTTTTAAGGTAAATACATTATTCCTTCAGTATTACCCATGCACACATCTCACAAAGATTCTCACTCTTGACAAGTTACCAGCCTTGTGTAGATCCCTTCCAGGTTCTTCTTTGTGGGTAAGTGCCCTGTAAGACACGTGTGGGGTGCAGTGAGTTTGTCAGGCCTGCGGTGACAGCTGTTTGTGAAGATCAGGGGGGCCCTTTGCCAAGGGGTGCTGGTGTCACAGTGAGCTTGGGGTGGCTGACAGTGTGGGGCAGGGCACTGAGGGGCAGTGTGGGGCAGGTAACATTCACTGGGTTGGGGGGCAGGCGGTGCCAGGATAGGGCAGGGGCAGGTACCTGTCAGTCTCCAGCACTCGGGCTGGGCAAGGGCCAGCAGCCTCTTCACCTCGGAGTCTCCCCCGCTTGCCCGGGGGCCACTTCTCCTCTCAGGCTCCCCGGCTGTGGTCCCCCGGGAGGAGGCGGGCGAGGGGTGCTGCCGCAGAGGAGATGCAAGGGGCCAGGCTCGGCTGGGGCCCCGCACCTGCCGGCCGAGAGCGGCAGGAACCGGGCGCCGTTTGGGGGGAGCCGGGCGGCCCGAGCCCAGGGGGCGGCAGCAGCCTCCACAGCAGCAGGGGCAGGCGGGGAGCGTAGTCGCCCTGGGCTCGGGCCACCCAGCTCCCCCCGAGCGGTGCCCGGTTCCTGCCGCTCTCAGCCGGGGAGCCTGAGAGGAGCAGTGGCCCCCGGGCAAGCAAGGGATACTCCGAGGTGAAAAGGCTGCTGGCCCTGGTGTGGCCCGGGCACTGAAGACTGACAGGTACCTGCCCCTAAGCAATACTGTAAAAAAAAAATTGGGGGACACTGCTTTTTGGCGCCCTCAAATCTTGGTGCCCTAGGCGACCGCCTAGTTCGCCTGGTGGTTACACCGGCCCTGCGTTGTCGTGGATCAAACTCGGGCGAGGAGAAAGAAAGCAAGAGCAGGCTCCGATGGCTCTCCTCTGTGCAGGGAACATGTCAAAGAATTCTGAGACGAGTGGGACGTGACGTTTGTTGGCAGAATCCATGCTGCTTAGACCCTGTAGGATCATGACCTTCCTGATGTTCTTTTTTTAATGAGTGATTCAACCAGTTTGCCAGGTGGAGCTGCAGGGCGTATGGGTCTATAGCGTACGCGCCGTTGACTCTCTTTAGTACGTCAGCTTGGCTCCACCCATGTTGTCGTTCCAAACTTCAGCCTGAAGAACTGTGGGAATATTGCTTCCCGAAAGGGGCAGACACTCGGTGAGATCAATCCCAAGATGGTGAGAACACCTGGGGGGTGGAGGTGGGGGTGGGGGTAGGGGTTGGGGTTGGGGTTGGAGGGAGGGAGGAAACAGAACCATTTGAGCTTCAGAGGCAAACAGAAAACCACCATGAGTGCTAGGAAATGTAGATGCCATGTGATTTATAGGGGGCTTCATCTCACGACCCACTTAGTCAAAAATCCCAAATATGGACCATTAACCCTGCCTGGCACCCCCAGGGGCACAGCAATTTTCAATCTGATTCAGCAGGTACATTGCAGAGCACTTAGAAAATTCTCTGTTAAACAGTTAGTGACTCTCAGCTGTGGCTGCCGCTGTAATTAAACAAGTCTTCATACACCCCTGAGAAACTGCCCACATTGGTGACAGGAACCAGCTTCCTGGTGCGACAGACCCAGAGCCCAGGGTTCACAGATTTGCAGCGATGGGTTCCCGAGCTGCGGTGGAGCAAAGGACGGCACACACGTCCCTGTTTTGGCACCGGACCCCCCCTTGCCACAGATGACATCATGAGAAAGGGAGACTTTTCCCCTGGCTCCCCTGTACAATCTGCTCGTAGAGGTTCACGTTTCTACGGCTGGTCCATACCTGTGTCTGCACAGCCTCTTCTCCCCACGGGCCCAGGAGATCCCGCATCTCCTGTCTGCTCCAAGCAGGAGGGCAACTGGCGTGTGGGGCCGGCAGGGTTGGCTGGGGAGCTGCACACCCAGGGTCTCCCCAGGCTGGACAAGCAGGAAAAGGCCTTTCAGAAATTCACAGGGCTTTAGAGGAGATGGGGGCTTCCGGTCTCCGGGGACTCCTGGGCAGTGCAGTTCACATAATTATATCAGAAAGGGGATTATAACTCAGTAAAAAACCCACTGAACAAACCCAGCTACGTTCAGTTACAGGAAATAATGCACCATTTATAAAAGCATTTTCTTTTAAAAACCAATAGTCTTGGCTTACATTGTACCTAACCTTTCATTTACGTGCGATCACTGTCGGGCATCGTGGGACAGCTGCTGGAGGACTCTGTGCATGGGCAGCGGGCATCAAAGGCAGGGGAAAGCTGAGCTTCCCCCAAACGGCCTGTGTGAGCCCCCCCACACTCCACCTCCAGGCTCCCTCCTGCTTCCCACCCCCCTCTGCTGCAGATCTTTCCTTCCCCTGTGTCTGGGCCGCTGGGTTATTGGTGCCGGAACGGTGTGGGGGGGGGGGGCAGAGACCTCCCACTTTTCACCAGGACAGACCCCGCGGACCCCGCTCCTTTCCCCTCCTCTTCCCCCGAGGCCCTACCCCTGGCCAGGCCAGCATGGAGACCAGCCAGGGAGCCTGGGCAGCTGTGGGGAGCTGTGGCGGACCGTTCACCTGCCCAGGGTGCGGGGGTGGGGGGCAGAGAGTGGCCCGTGTCCCAGCCCTCCAGGCTCCCCGCCCAGCCCAGGGCAAGTAGAGGGTCTGCAACTCCATGTTGGCTCCCCACATCTGCCCCAACCTGGCTCCATGGGTGGGGGGGGCTCGGAGCTGCAGCCCGGCCAATGTAAGAGCTGGGCAGTCAGCTGTGAGGGGCCATGGAGTCGTGGACCCTCTCCCTGCCCTGGGCGGGGAACCTGTGGGGCAGTGGAGGGTCTGCCGCGGCTCCCCACAGCTGCCCATCCAGCTCTTAGCATGGCCAGGCTGCGGCTATAGGCCCCCCCGCTGGAGCCAGGTTGGGGACATCTGCATGGCCAGCTGTGGGACATGGGCGCGGGGCTGTTTTGCCTCCATCTCAGGCGGGGGGGGGCCCTCAGCCCCATTTTTGGAAGGGCTCAGGCTCCCTTGCCCTGGGCTGGGGCTGACAGGGGCTGGCCTGCAGACAGGGAGTCCAGGCGGCTGGAGCCAGGGCTTGCGCTGCCCACCCCCCTGGTTCTTGGGGGGCTGGGGCCATGCTGCCCGCTCAGGTTGGGGACCGCTCTGCCTGCGCAGCGCTCCATGGCGGGGGGTGAGGAGGGTGCAGCACCCCTATGCCAGGGCTGGAAGTGCTCGGGCAGCCCAGGGCTGGCAGAGGGGGGGTCTCTGAGCTCCTGCAAAGGAAGGGAGGCAGGAGGGGAGGGCCCTGGGCAGAAGGAGCAGGACAGCCAGGAGTGGGGCGTAGCCTCCCCAAGCCTGCGGTTTATCCACCGCCCATGCGTCAGGACGACAACTAACTCAGTGTCTACACTCACGCTGTGTCGGCCTCGGTCAATTGACCCTGGCTCAACACTGCTCCAGGCGGCGGTGTGACTGCGTTGCTGTAACGGGGCGCTGACTTTGGTGGGACACAAATTTAAGTGTGGACACATGCACACCAAGTCAACCTGACTTTGTAGTGCAGAGTCAGACCAGTCAGATGCCGCCCCATGTGTGTGGAATGGGGCCGAGGGAGGCGCCCAGCAAACGCTTGGGAGACACTTTCTGTTTCTCGGAAAACACAGAAACACACAAACAAGCCCTGTTCCAAGAATACAGTGGCTCAGCCGGCTTTACCTCCTCCCCTGCCACCAAAGCAGCTAAACAGTAACTAAGGGAAAACACTGCACAGAAATAATTGCTCTCAAAGGGCACGAATCGAAGTGATGCTGGATGATGTTCAAGAGGAAAATCTGGCCAGAATCAGTGACAGCATCGAATGGGGGCAATTAGTAGAAAGAGGGGGTAGAAATGGCTCCCCGGTGGTGGAGGGAGTGGAAGGGAGGTGTTCGCTGTGCATACAGCACTGGGGAGACTGTGACTGGGGCACTGTGCTCAGGGCAGGGTGACAAGCGTGTGTGGAGTTTGATCCCTGGGTCCATTTCTCTTCGTTCCTGCCCCAGTGGCCGGCTGCTCTGTAGCGTCATCCTGTCGTTTTCCATCGTGTGAGCCGCATTATTCCCCAGGGAGGTGCTGTTATAGCTCCCAATAAGGTGGTGGAATAGTGCTTTGCGCTTGTATTTGGGACACGGAGACAGGATCACTTTCGACTCCGATCCTGGCTCTGTCCCACTGGGGTCACAGCGGCTCCTTTCTGGGTTTTGACGGTGCTTTGTGCCCCCCGATTCCACCTTTTGTTTAGGGTCGCTGAGTCTGGGCTTGGGCAGGAAAGGCCTTAGTTCTGCACGTCTTTGTGGCGAGATGTCTGCCAGCGCAATAGTTCTGTAGCAGACCCGCTGTGGCTGTTATTAATTTCTTCCTCCCACTGACTGGTCTAGGGTGTTTCAAGGGCTGCTCGAGCATTCTGAGCAGCTTTTCATTCCCATGCTTTGCTCTGCTCCTTGGGGCAGGGGCTCGCTGAGCCCAGGGAAGATGGTAAATAGGAGAGTGGATTGTGTTTTCATGTGGGTTTAGTTTTCAGCCTCTCGCGCTGTGCAGGGGGGCCAGTCGCACTCGCTGCTTCGGTTGTGGTTGCACCAGAAGTCAAATTTTTGTTCTCTGTCTCAGCCCAGCTGTAACGCACAGTGGCTGCTGCAGGGCCTGTGCTCAGCGGAGAGTTGGGGGGTGTAGGGAGCTGCTACCAGGGAGTTCTCCAGGGACGGCAAGGGAGGGGGGGAGCTGCAGCATTTGTGTTTGCTGCCTGAGAAGACCCGTTATGCTCCAGACTTAGTGCGTCTCCTGCCTCTTTTCTTGCTGGGACTCCCGGACCTTTCTCTTGTCCGTTCTGTCCGTCTCCGTGCTGTCTGCCCATCCACGCTGGCCCTCCGGGCCCTTGGTTTGCAGTCGGATGCAGCCTTGGCTTGCGGGATTTTGTGTAATGAGTCCTCCCTATTCCTTTTCTTTCTCCTCCTCCTCAGGGTCAGGCGTTCTGCAGGCGTGAAAGGGGGTGAGGATAAGGGAGGGGTTGGGGTGAGGTGAAGCAGGATGGAGAGGTGGGGAGTGAGCCCAGGGCAGACTGAGGAGAAAGAGAAGACAAAGAGATGAGAAAAGGGAAAGGGAAAACTAGAAAAACAAAAGGAGTACTTGTGGCACCTTAGAGACTAACACATTTATCTGAGCATAAGCTTTCATGAGCTACAGCTCACTTCATCGGATGCATTCAGTGGAAAATACAGTGGGGGGATTTTATATACACAGAAAACATGAAACAATGGGTGTTACCATACACACTGTAACAAGAGTGATCAGGAAAGGCGAGCTATTACCAGCAGGAGAGCGGGAGGAGGGCGGGGGGACCTTTTGTAGTGATAATCAAGGTGGGCCATTTCCAGCACTTTACAAGAATAGTAGGAGGGGAAATAAACAAGGGGAAATAGTTTTACTTTGTGTAATGACACATCCACTCCCAGTCTTTATTCAAAAACAAGAAGAAGCTTGGGGGAGGTGGGCTGAGAAGAGAAGCCGAAGGGGGAGAGCAAGAGTGTAGGATATGTACTGTGCAGAACGTATATTTTAGGGGCTGGGTCATGTGACAAGATGCCTGCTTGTCTGGCAAGGAAAGAGACCAGCCAGCTGAAAAGCTGAGCCAGCAACCGGATCAGATAAACAACTTGGTCAGCAGCCCAATCAGGTGAACAACTGAGTTAGCCAATTAATCTCAGTGTTAGGCAGAAAAGTGTTCATACAATAGATAATGAATCGCTTTGTAACAGTGTATTAAAGCTGAGCATCTGAATGTGGGGGTGTGCTCGCATTTAACCCTGCGCTCTGCCCTGTTTCGGTGGGCTGATCACTCGCTGAAGCAGCAAAGAAATGACATACTTCTTCAGCTCAAGAGTCAGTCTGTGAATCTGGCCATTCTGGGTAACGGGGAAAAGAACTGGTCAACAAAGAGGTAGAGTGGGATTGTGAGCCTGGCACCCTCTCCCCTCCTGCGGCTCCCAAACCTTCATCACTACCGTTTATTAATTATTTGTCTAACCCTTCTGCCAGGTGAAGTTGGCGGCAGCCAGGGCCAGGTTCACTATCTAGGGGTTCCCCTTTCAACGATACAACACAGAACCGGCTCGAGCCCCCCACAGTGGAAAAATTACACACCACCCAGGAGCCTCTGAGAGGCAGTACTTCCCCACTCACACGCATGGAATCTGAGTGTAGGAAAGAAACATTTAATGAAAGGAGGGAAGTTACCTGACATAAATTAAGGAAAGTGCCACAAGGGGGGATTCATAATCATAGCACTGGGAGCAGGACGCCCACCCCAGAGCACGTGGGGAAGAGTCTTCTGCCTCATCTTCTTGATTTCCTCTTCCGTGCCCTTCTCTGCTCCCTCACCATACCCCACTCGCAGTGGTTGTCCTTGATCAGTGAGGACCGAGGGTTCAGAGGTGCCTCTGTCTGAGTTCACATCCTGCATATGGAGGAAGGCATCCTGCTTGCTCTGCCATCTGAGCACTTGTTCTGGCTGGCTATCCCACTAGCCACTGTTCCATCCCCTCACTGCTTTTCTGGCTACTTGCCTCTCTACTGTGATCTCTGCAGGCCAGTCTCCTGAGGGTCTATCCAACTTTTAGCATAGAAACCTGAGGCAAGCTGGTCAGAAATGCTATCCCACCACAAGTGATTATCAGCTCTTTTGAGTACTGTAAAATGACAAAAGCTCTATCTTTGAACAATACGGAGAACCAGGTTAAACCAGACCAAGTATCCTTAGGGAGCATTGACATTGCCAGACAGGAATATCTCTCTCTATCTTCCCTTACTGTTACATGGCTCTGGCATTTGAGCCCCTGGCTTAGCAAGTTCTTGTCAGCTGAGGGTGCCCCCGCTCCATCCGGACCTGCACAATTTTGCTCTCCTTTACTCATACAATAAGGACAACAACATTGATAATATTTCACTACCCGCATTCAGTACTACAGTGTTTTGTAACCCAGCACCAGCCAAAGTTGATCACTTTGAACAACACTGCTCTGTCTGGTGGATACCTAGGCAGAGTAGGTGTGTTCATGTAAATACAGTTTGCTCCTGAAGTCTCTCCCGCTCCCCAGCTAGCTGTCAGTGGAGAGTTCATTCAGACCCTGCTTACACCTGTATTCCTGTAATGTCCAGGGGCCCCAACTCAGATCGGGGGCCCAGTGTGCAGTCCTATGCAGATACAGTAAGGCATGGTGCCTGCCTTACAGAGCTTACAACTTCAGTGCACAATAAACCGTCCACCATGATCTTCTCTGACCCCTTCAACTGCCCCCTCCCCACCAATGCTTTTTCCTGGCCTACCATCAGCATGGAGAGAGGTGGTCTCTAGTAACATAACTGGTGAGGTTCCTTTGTAATTATTTGCTCTCCTTGGCCCATAAGTTAATAAAGGTTAGAAGTAGCAAATTGTAACAGGATAGAAAAAAAGAACATCACCCAGTGTCAATAACTGCTACTGACAAGTATTGGAGAAGTAGTCATGTTAATCTGTATCCACAAAAACAACGAGTCCAGTAGCGCCTTAAAAATGAACTGATTTATTTAGGCATAAGCTTTTGTAGGTCAAAACCCACTTCTTCAGATGCATGGAGTGAAAATTACAGATACAAGCATAAGTATACTGGCACATGAAGAGAAGAGAATTACCTTACAAGTGGAGAACCAGTGATGACAGGGTCAATTCAATCAGGGTGGATGTGGTCCACTCCCAATAATTGATGAGGAGGTGTCAATACCAAGAGAGAGAAAATTGCATTTGTAGTGCTTCATATTCCATTGTTAAAGGGCTTTTCTCCCAATTCCCATCCTCATTCCCTCCTGTCTCTATCACTGCTGGTCGTTCCACTCCCCTCCACAACCTGGGAACTATTTTTACCCCCTCTTTCTACTAATTGCCCCCATTCGATGCTGTCATTGATTCTGGCCAGATTTTCCTCTTGAACATCATTCAGCATCACTTCGACTTGTACCCTTTGACAGCAATTATTTCTGTGCAGCATTTTCCCTTAGTTACTGTTTAGCTGCTTTGGTGGCAGGGGAGGAGGTAAAGCCGGCTGAGCCACTGTAATCTTGGAACAGGGTTTGTTTGTGTATTTATGATTTCCAAGAAACAGAAAGTGTCTCCCAAAGAGTTTGCTGTGCACCTCCCTCGGCCCCATTCCACACACATGGGGCGGCATCTGACTGGGGCCTGGTCTGCACTAGGGTGACCAGATGTCCCGAATTTTTAGGGACGGTCCTGATATTTGGGGCTTTGTCTTATATACGCACCTATTACCTCCCACTCCCATCCTGATTTTTCACACTTGCTGTCTGGTCACTTTAGTCTGCACTACAAAGTTAGGTCAATGTAGCCACCTTGCGTCCACCTAGGTGTGCATGTGTCTACACTTAAATTTGTGTCCCACCAAAGTCAGCCCCCCGTTACAGCAACACAGTCACACCGCCGCCTGGAGCAGTGTTGAGCCAGGGTCAACTGAAGGAGGTCGACGCAGCGTGAGTGTAGACACTGAGTTACTTGGCGAGGGGGGGGCGGGGGCAACACAGCCCCCCCCAGCCCAGAGTGCCGGGTGGGCAGGCAGCTGAATGCAGCCCCCAGCCCCAGTGCAGCGGGCAGGTGGGCAGGCAGCATGGCCCCAGCTCCCCCCACCCCCCACAAGCGCCAGGGGGGTGGGCAGCGCAAGCCCCAGCTCCAACTGCCTGGACTCCCTGTCTGCAGGCCAGCCCCAGCCCAGGGCAAGGGTGCCTGATCCCTCCCAAAAGTGGGGCTGGGGGTCCCTACCCCCCTGCCTGAGATAGAGGCAAAAGCAGCCCCCTGCCCATGTCCCAGGCCTCCCACCCAGGGCAGGTGCAGGGACCCAGGCTCCTCACAGCTGCCTGTGCAACTCTCCCCGTCCTGGGCCCAGCGGGGGGGCCTCGGAGCCACAGCCCGGCCATGGTAAGAGCTGGATGGGCAGCTGTGGGGAGCTGCGGCAGAACCCCCATTTGCCGACCAGGGCAGGTAGAGGGTCTGTGACTCCATGGCCTCTCACAGCTGACTGCCCAGCTCTTACATTGGCCGGGCTGCAGCTCCGAGCACCCCCCATCCACGGAGCCAGGTTGGGGCAGACGTGGGGAGCCAACATGGAGTCGCAGACCCTCTACTTGCCCTGGGCTGGGCGGGGAGCCTGGAGGGCTGGGACATGGGCCACTCTCAGCCCCCTCAACCCCGCACCCCGGGCAGGTGGAGGGTCCATCTCAGCTCCCCACAGCTGCCCAGGCTCCCTGGCCGGTCTCCATGCCGGCCTGGCCGGGGGTAGGGCCTCAGGGGAAGAGGAGGGGAAAGGAGCGGGGTCTGTCCTGGTGAAAAGTGGGAGGTCTCTGCCCCCACTCCCCACACACCGTTCCGGCACCAATAACCCAGTGGCCCAGACACAGGGGAAGGACAGATCTGCAGCAGAGGGGGGTGGGAAGCAGGAGGCAGCCTGGGGAGAGAGTGGGGGGAGGGCACACAGGCCATTTGGGGAGGCTCAGCTTTCCCCTGCCTTTGATACCCGCCGCCCATCTCAGAGTCCTCCAGCAGCTGTCCCACGATGCCCGACAGTGATCGCACGTAAATGAAAGGTTAGTTACAATGTAAGCCAAGACTATTGGTTTTTAAAAGAAAATGCTTTTATAAATGGTGCATTATTTCCTGTAACTGAACGTAGCTGGGTTTGTTCAGTGGGTTTTTTACTGAGTTATAATCTCCTTTCTGATATAATCATGTGAACTCCACTGCCCAGGAGTCCCCGGAGACCGGAAGCCCCCATCTCCTCTAAAGCCCTGTGAATTTCTGAAAGGCCTTTTCCTGCTTGTCCAGCCTGGGGAGACCCTGGGTGTGCAGCTCCCCAGCCGACCCTGCCGGCCCCACACGCCAGTTGCCCTCCTGCTTGGAGCAGACAGGAGATGCGGGATCTCCTGGGCCCGTGGGGAGAAGAGGCTGTGCAGACACAGGTATGGACCAGCCGTAGAAACGTGAACCTCTACGAGCAGATTGTACAGGGGAGCCAGGGGAAAAGTCTCCCTTTCTCGTGATGTCATCTGTGGCAAGGGGGGGTCCGGTGCCAAAACAGGGACATGTGTGCCATCCTTTGCTCCACCGCAGCTCGGGAACCCATCGCTGCAAATCCCTGAACCCTGGGCTCTGGGTCTGTCGCACCAGGAAGCTGGTTCCTGTCACCAATGTGGGCAGTTTCTCAGGGGTGTATGAAGACTTGTTTAATTACAGCGGCAGCCATGGCTGAGAGTCACTAACTGTTTAACAGAGAATTTTCTAAGTGCTCTGAAATGTACCTGCTGAATCAGATTGAAAATTACTGTGCCCCTGGGGATGCCAGGCAGGGTTAATGGTCCATATTTGGGATTTTTGACTAAGTGGGTCGTGAGATGAAGCCCCCTATAAATCACATGGCATCTACATTTCCTAGCACTCATGGTGGTTTTCTGTTTTCCTCTGAAGCTCAAATGGTTCTGTTTCCTCCCTCCCTCCAACCCCAACCCCAACCCGCACCCTCCCTCCCACTCCCATCCCTACCCCCCAGGTGTTCTCACCATCTTGGGATTGATCTATCCGAGTGTCTGTCCCTTTCGGGAAGCAATATTCCCACAGTTCTTCAGGCTAAAGTTTGGAACTACATCATAGGGGGAGCCAAGCTGACGTACTAAAGAGAGTCAACGGCGCGTAAGCTATAGACCCATATGTCCTGCAGCTCCACCTGGTAAATTGTTTGAATCACTCATTAAAAAAAGAGCATCAGGAAGGTCATGATCCTACAGGGTCTAACCAGCATGGATTCTGCCAACAAACGTCACGTCCCACTCGTCTCAGAATTCTTTGACATGTTCCCTGGACAGAGGAGAGCCATCGGAGCCTGCTCTTGCTTTCTTTCTCCTCGCCAGTGTTTGATCCACGACAACCCTTTGCCTCTCACCCCATGACGGCTTAGCTTCTTTGGTAGCCTATTGTGCAGGACTTTGTCAAAGGCCCTTTGGAAGTCTGAGGGTCTGTGCACACAGCAAACGCTGTGCATGGGCTCCCCTCCCCAAGGTAGCTTGAATCCAGCAAACGCAGGTAACAATCACTCTGTAAACACCACAGTGCAGCCTTCAGAGGGGCTAGTGCGCAGAGTCCACACTCCCAGTCCATGCTGGACCAAAGGCCGACTTCCATCATGGCAGAAGGTTCCATGTTAGGTCCCGTGTTGTTTAAGATATTTGTTAATTATCTGCTGGGGGGGGTGGAGGTGAGCAGGGAGGGAGCAAAATCTGCAGCTGACAACAAGGTATTTAGATTAATCAGGATCAGAAGGGGACTGTAAGGAACTTGAGAGAAACTTCAAGGTTTCTCTCAAGGGAGGGATATCTCAGTGGTTTGAGCATTGGCCTGCTAAACCCAGGGTTGTGAGTTCAATCCTTGAGGGGGCCATTTAGGGATCTGGGGCAAAAACTGGGGGATTGGTCCTGCTTTGAGCAGGGGGTTGGACTAGATGATCTCCTGAGCTCCCTTCCAACCCTGGTAATCTATGATTCTAAAGAAGTTCTAGGAACACGCAACGAGTAAAATTCCCTGTTGATAAATGCAAAGTGATGCTCACTGGAGGGAAAGATTTAAACTCCTCAGGTACTTTGCAGGCTCCTAGGGTAATTGTACTAACTAGGAACTGACTAGGGGCTGTGCTCCTCTTGACCTGCTGCTTACAAACAGGGAAAAAGTGGTAGGGGAAGCAGAAGTTGGTAGTAACCTAGGCAGCAGGGGCTGTGAGCTGGTTGAGTTCAGGATCCTGACAAAAGGAAGACAGGAGAGTAGCAAAATACGGACCCTGGACTTCAGAAAAGCAGACTTAGATTCCCTTATGAACTGATGGGCAGGATCCCCTGGGAGGCTAATATGAGGCGGGAAAGAGTCCAGGAGAGCTGGCTGTATTTTAAAGAAGCCTTATTGAGGGCACAGAAACAAACCATCCTGATGTGCAGAAAGAATAACAAATATGGCAGGCGACCAGCCTGGCTTTACAGTGAAATCTTCGGTGAGCTTAGATGCAAAAAGGAAGCTTACAAGAAGTGGAAACTTGGACAGATGTCTAGGGAGGAGTATAAAAATATTGCTCCAGCATGCCGGGGTGTAATCAGGAAGGCCAAGGCACAACTGGAGTTGCAGCTAGCAAGGGATGGGAAGGGTAAGAAGAAGGGTTTCTACAGGTATGTTAGCAACAAGAAGAAGGTCAGGGAAAGTGTGGGACCCTTACTGAATGGGGGAGGCAACCTAGTGACAGATGATGTGGAAAAAGCTGAAGTACTTAAAGTACTTTTTTTGCCTCGGTCTTCACAGACAAGGTCAGCTCCCAGACTGCTGCACTGGGCAACGCAGCAAGGGGAGGAGGTGAGCAGCTCTCAGTGGGGAAAGAACAGGTTAAGGACTATTTAGAAAAGCTGGACGTGCACAAGTCCATGGGTCCAGATCTAATGCACCCGAGGGTGCTGAGGGAGTTGGCTGATGTGCCTGCAGAGCCATTAGCCATTATCTCTGAAAATTCGTGATCAGGGGAGGTCCAGGACAATTGGAAAAAGGCAAATATAGTGCCCGTATTTAAAAAAGGGAAGAAAGAGAACCCAGGGAACTACAGACTGTTGAGTCTCACCTCAGTCCCTGGCAAAATCGTGCAGCATGTCCTCAAGGAATCCATTTTGAAGCACTTGGAGGAGAGGAAGGTGATCAGGAACAGTCAGCATGGATTCACCAAGGGCAAGTCATGCCTGACCAACCTTATTGCCTTCTGTCATGAAATAACTGTCTCTGTGGATATGGGGAAAGCGGTGGACGTGATATATCTTGACTTTAGCAAAGCTTTTGATACGGTCTCCCACAGTATTCTTGCTAGAAAGTTAAAGAAGTATGGATTGGATGTGTGACGGGTTGGATCATAGAGACCCCCCTTGGGACTGCCACCCGATGTGCCAAGACTAATTCTGCCCCTGCTTTCCTATCCTGTCAGCTTAGGACTTCAGTGCCTGCCTGGTTTGAGCCAGACCCGCTAGCCTGCTGCAAACCCAGACCCAGGTCTGAACCATGTCCCCTAACAGCTGTAGGCTTAACTGAAAGCAGCTTACAGAAGTGTTCCTGTCTTTAACACTCAAATGCCCAACTCCCAGTGGGGTCCAAACCTTAAATAAATCCGTTTTACTCTGTATAAAGCTTATACAGGGTAAACTCATAGATTGTTCACCCTCTATAACACTGATAGAGAGATATGCACAGCTGTTTGCTCCCCCCCACCCCAGGTATTAAATGAAGTGAGCTGTAGCTCACGAAAGCTTATGCTCAAATAAATTGGTTAGTCTCTAAGGTGCCACAAGTCCTCCTTTTCTTTTTGCAAATACAGACTAACACGGCTGCTACTCTGAAACCTACATACTCTGGGGTAATTAATAAGTAAAAAGTGATTTTATTAAATACAGAAAGTGATTTAAGTGGTTACAAATAGTAACAGACAGAACAAAGTGAATTACCAAGCAAAATAAAATAAGACACGCAAGTCTAGGTCTAATCAAACTGAATAGAGATAAAACCTCACCAGTTCCAGTAAGCTCTCTTTTACAGACTAGTGTCCTTCTAGTCTGGGTTCAGCCATCACTCACACCCCCTGTAGTTACTGTCCTTTGTTCCAGTTTCTTTCAGGTATCCTTGGGGTGGAGAAGCTCTCTCTTTAGCCAGCTGAAGACAAAATGGAGGGGTCTCCCCGGGGTTTAAATAGACTTTCTTTTGTTGGTGGAGACCCCCTCTTCTCTCCTATGCAAAGTCCAGCTACAAAATGGAGTTTTGGAGTCACCTGGGCAAGTCACATGTCCCTGCATGACTGAGTTCCTTACCAGCCAAGCCACATTTCTGGGAAAGCCCAGATGTGGATTGCTGTCACCATGTTCATTGTTAGCTTTAAAAGGGCTTCTTAATTGGGCACTTACTGAGAATAGTCTTTTCTCAAGAAGCTGACCAACTGCTTCACTAAAACATACTCAGAATTAAACAAGTATGCAGCCAATATTCATAACTCAAATACAAAAATGATACATGCACACAAATAGGATTAATAAATTCAGTAGATCATAACCTTTACAGAGATATGTTACACGGCATATGTAGCATAAAACACATTCTAGTTATGTCATATATACATTCATAAGTATATTTCCATAAAGCCTTATGGGGGGCACCGTCACAGGATGAATGTCCTATAAGGTGGATAGAAAGCTGGCTAGATTGTCAGGCTCAATGGGTAGTGACCAATGGCTCGATGTCTAGTTGGCAGCCGGTATCAAGCAGAGTGCCCCAGGGGTCGGTCCTGGGGCTGGTTTTGTTCAACATCTTTATTAATGATCTGGATGATGGGATGAATTGCACCCTCAGCAAGTTCACAGATGACACTAAGCTGGGAGGAGAGGTAGATACGCTGGAGGGTAGGGATAGGGTCCAGAGTGACCTAGACAAATTGGAGGATTGGGCCAAAAGAAATCCAATGAGGTTCAACAAGGACAAGTGCAGAGTCCTGCACTTAGGATGGAAGAATCCCATGCACCGCTACAGACTAGGGACCGAATGGCTAAGCAGCAGTTCTGCAGAAAAAGACCTGGGGATTACAGTGGACGAGAAGCTGGATATGAGTCAGCCGTGTGCCCTTGTTGCCAAGAAGGCGAATGGCATATTGGGCTGCATTAGTAGGAGCATTGCCAGCAGATCGAGGGAAGAGATTATTCCCCTCTATTCAGCACTGGTGAGGCCACAGCTGGATTATTGCGTCCAGTTTTGGTTCCCCCACTACAGAAGGGATGTGGACAAATTGGAGAGAGTCCAGCGGAGGACAATGAAAATGACTGGGGAGCTGAGGCACATGACTTATGCGGAGAGGCTGAGGGAACTGGGGTTATTTAGTCTGCAGAACAGAAGAGCTGGGGAGATTTCATAGAATCATAGAATCATAGAATATCAGGGTTGGAAGGGACCCCAGAAGGTCATCTAGTCCAACCCCCTGCTCAAAGCAGGACCAATTCCCAGTTAAATCATCCCAGCCAGGGCTTTGTCAAGCCTGACCTTAAAAACCTCTAAGGAAGGAGATTCTACCACCTCCCTACGTAACGCATTCCAGTGTTTCACCACCCTCTTAGTGAAAAAGTTTTTCCTAATATCCAATCTAAACCTCCCCCACAGCAACTTGAGACCATTACTCCTCGTTCTGTCATCTGCTACCATTGAGAACAGTCTAGAGCCATCCTCTTTGGAACCCCCTTTCAGGTAGTTGAAAGCAGCTATCAAATCCCCCCTCATTCTTCTCTTCTGCAGGCTAAACAATCCCAGCTCCCTCAGCCTCTCCTCATAACTCATGTGTTCCAGTCCCCTAATCATTTTTGTTGCCCTTCGCTGGACTCTCTCCAATTTATCCACATCCTTCTTGAAGTGTGGGGCCCAAAACTGGACACAGTACTCCAGATGAGGCCTCACCAATGTCGAATAGAGGGGAACGATCACGTCCCTCGATCTGCTCGCTATGCCCCTACTTATACATCCCAAAATGCCATTGGCCTTCTTGGCAACAAGGGCACACTGCTGACTCATATCCAGCTTCTCGTCCACTGTCACCCCTAGGTCCTTTTCCGCAGAACTGCTGCCTAGCCATTCGGTCCCTAGTCTGTAGCTGTGCATTGGGTTCTTCCGTCCTAAGTGCAGGACCCTGCACTTATCCTTATTGAACCTCATCAGATTTCTTTTGGCCCAATCCTCCAATTTGTCTAGGTCCTTCTGTATCCTATCCCTCCCCTCCAGCGTATCTACCACTCCTCCCAGTTTAGTATCATCCGCAAATTTGCTGAGAGTGCAATCCACACCATCCTCCAGATCATTTATGAAGATACTGAACAAAACTGGCCCCAGGACCGACCCTTGGGGTACTCCACTTGATACCGGCTGCCAACTAGATATGGAGCCATTGATCACTACCCGTTGAGCCCGACAATCTAGCCAGCTTTCTACCCACCTTGTAGTCCATTCATCCAGCCCATACTTCCTTAACTTGCTGACAAGAATACTGTGGGAGACCGTGTCAAAAGCTTTGCTAAAGTCAAGAAACAATACATCCACTGCTTTCCCTTCATCCACAGAACCAGTAATCTCATCATAAAAGGCAATTAGATTAGTCAGGCATGACCTTCCCTTGGTGAATCCATGCTGCCTGTTCCTGATCACTTTCCTCTCATGCAAGTGCTTCAGGATTGATTCTTTGAGGACCTGCTCCATGATTTTTCCAGGGACTGAAGTGAGGCTGACTGGCCTGTAGTTCCCAGGATCCTCCTTCTTCCCTTTTTTAAAGATTGGCACTACATTAAAGATTAAAGATTACATTAAAGATTTGATAGCAGCCTTGGGGAAAGAGCTGATCAACCTGACTGCAGCCCTGAGGGGAGAGAGGTACCAGCACTTCAGTCCTCTGGTTCACGCACTGCTCTGTTTCCGATGCTGTGGCAGGTTGAGAGCTGTCAGGTTACCCAGAGTTCCTATAAAGCACATCTGGAATTGTTTTCCAGGCAGAGGTCGCTTGCTAATCAGGTTCCAACTCCAGCCCACCACCCCACACAAATTGCACAGACCAATAATGAAACTGAAATAATTGATTCTATCTCTGTCTTTCCATAAGCAAAAAGAACAGGAGGACTTGTGGCAACTTAGAGACTAACAAATTTATTTGAGCAAAAGCTTTCTTGAGCCATAGCTCACATGCATCCAATGAAGTGAGCTGTAGCTCACGAAAGCTTATGCTCAAATAAATTTGTTAAAGCTTTCGTGAGCTACAGCTCACTTCATTGGATGCATGTGAGCTATAGCTCACGAAAGCTTTTGCTCAAATAAATTGGTTAGTCTCTAAGTTGCCACAAGTCCTCCTGTTCTTTTTGCGAATACAGACTAACACGGCTGCTACTCTGAAACCTTTCCATAAGCACTTAGTTTCTATCAGTGACATAACAGAAGCATCCCTATAAATTGGCATCAGTCCTGTGAGAGCTCCAGTAGCCTGGCCGGAGGGCACAGCAGCTGGAAGGCGCTCCAGAGGCTGCAGGAGGAGCAAACGTTCGTTCTCCAGGCACAGAGGTATTGTTGGCTGCTTGTCCTTCACTTGGTTGTAATCTCTGACTAAAGAATGTGTATAACTGAAGATCTGTCACTGAAAATGCTCCTGGATTACAGGAAGAAAAAGGTTTTGACTGGCAGATCTCTCTCTCTCTCTCTCTCTGTCTGTACAAGATCCAGCTAATAATTTCCAGGAGAGATGGAATCACCCAGAAGGTGATTCTTGAGAGCTTTGATTGAACTTGGTTAATCATCTCATGCTAATTTGAAAGCTTCTCAATAAATTTAGTATCTTTAGCATCATATTGCAGAGGATGCCCCCTTCCCAAGAGATACGATAACCATGAATTCACGGTGTTCAGGTTTTTCTGGCCTTTAGGTCATTCCCTGGTGATAACTACAGCTGGTCAGATATTATGTGTCAAATGAATGATGAGCTTGTCACATTTTTGGCTGGTGAATCACTCCTGACTTCTGCAAGTGTATTCATGATTTGTAAACTATTCAGAATACTCCGGATGAAATGCTTTCTGGCAGCATAGGTGTTTGAATCCTCTTTGCTTTGAATGTTATTCATTCCAATAAGTTTTCAAAGAATATTCATTTCTGCAAAAACTTATTAAGCTTTTGTGATTTGTGAACCTTTTACTAGATAACCAGCAGTTGCCTGAATACTTGTAACGAGTGATATAACTTCATGAATTCTAACCAGTTGAAGTTAGTGCTTTTAGTCAAAGCTCTGAAATACCCCGGACCCAGTTATCTTGGAGACCAGCCTCTTTAACAGTGGTGACCAAGTATCAGGTAAGATCAGCTGGGTGGATCTCAATGTTGCTGAGTCTATACTAGTAACTGAAAACCCCAGGCTGTCACACAGCTGTAATTTGGAAAGTCATGTGTAAAAAAGCCAAAAATGGTTGAAAACTTAAACATTGGACTGTAACAGACTGTGAATCCCAGTGTGAATGGAACCGGGTGATATCTGGAACAAAAGAAGCTCTCAGCCAGGCTCATAGGAGTTTCCATCACTTCACACTGGCTCAGACAGTCTAGATTTCAGAGTGATGTCTGAAGCCATGGGCAGTGGATGCATTGGTGCCAACTCTGTGGGTGCTCTGTGGCTGGAGCACCAAGGGGAAAAATTAGTGGGTGCTCTGCACCCACTGGCAGCCAAGCTTCCCCCCTCGCATGCCGCATCCCCACTGCCCCCAGCGCTTCCCACCCCCACCCCTGCCAACTAACAGCTGTTTAGCGGCGCTTAGGACTTTCCAGGAGGGGGGGGGAGGAGCGGGGATGTGGCATGCTCAGGGGAGGAGGCAGAGAAGAGGCAGGGCAGGGATGGGGACTTGGAGGAAGGGGGTGGAATGGGGCTGGGGTGAGGGCGGTGCAGGGGCGGGGCCAGGGGCTGTGGGGGGCTGTCGAGCACCCACCGGGCAGAGGGGAAGTCGGCACCTATGAGTGGATGAAGCTCCCCAGCCCAACTTTTCTGTCTGTGGCCCTGCCCATGCTCCACCTCTGCTCTGCCCCAGGCCTCGCCCCTCCCTCTTTCCCCCTCCTCTCTTCTCTCCCCACCCCGCTCACCCCTTCCAGCCAAATCCCTGAACCCAAATGAAGCAAATGATGTTTGAAAAAACCACTCCTCTGCCATTTCTTTCTAGAGAAAATGGAGCGTGTTTCCCACTGCATGCCAGATGGTGAGGACTGGACATGCAGAAAGTACCTAATTAAAAGCACTTTAAACTTGGGAATAAGAAGTGTCAGTCACGGGTTTTTTGATATACCCTGAAGTTTGTCAGAGGTTTATTTGCAAAAGCTTTGTAGTAAGGGTGAGTCAGCTGTCCTGCTGAACACAACGTTAAATATTATGGGATACATGATGCAACTCTTCTCTGTTTTACATTTTCTTAATCAGTATTTCTAAGCTGGTTTTATATTTTAAATGTACTCTTAAGCCTTCAGAAAGGAATCATTCCAGAGTACAACATATTTAATTCACTGAAACAAAGACATTATTTTAAATTCATCAGTCACAGAGGTTTAGTGTGTTCATAACAATATTCACTGCTTTTAGAAAAAGGGACACTAATTTAATTTGTGTGATCTCCATAACAATAGACGTGCTTATGAAATTTCACCGACTTCAAAAAATATGTTTCCAAAGATTTTAGGCATAACAAAGGATTTTCTATCTTACTAAGGTACTGATTTTGCTGGAGGGTTCTCTTATAACTAGGTTCACCAAATTGTCAGAACAGTAAAGAAAGGTAGACAAACGAGATTCCTTATCTGGAAGAAAAGGGGTGTTGTCCCTTTAAGGGCTCTCTTCCACAGGAGGTGACGGGAGAAAGATTACAAGGATGGACAGGACAGGACGACTTTGGAAGCAAGTTTTTTAAAATTAAAACGTGTATTTTAGAGAAGGATGGTCTTTTGAAGGATTTATTTTAAAAACGATATGTCTGAAGATCCAAGCATTTAAGGCTAAAGATGAATATTCAGATTGTGCATCTAAAAATCTATGCAAGAATTTTTTTAGAGATGTGATTTAAAATCTTCAGCAACACACTAATGAAATATTTTTAAAGCAAATTTTAAACTAAGGTCCTGTAGGCTGACATGTTCTGAGTAAATATTACAGCAATACACAACTGTTTTTGGTGGTCAATTCAGAAACTGATAGTATATACCTGCCAAGAACTTGATGACAACATCATTAAGCCAATGATTTTTCTTCAAGGTCTCTCTTGCCCAGGTTTTGGACAGGGTATTGAGGCATTGCTGTGCTCAGGGTTGCACATCTAGTCTATGTAGGAACCGGTTTTATTTTCAAAAGGGAATTAGGCAGGTAGGAACCTAAATGCTATTGTCTGGGCCTGGGTCACTCCAGCCTTTTTTTAGCTCCAGTAGGTGAGACCCTTCAGAGAAGATACATTGCTTGCTAGGAGCTGCCATACAGGGCTCTGGAGCACCATTTAAAGTTGGGGGGGGGCCTCAGTTCTCCCCTCTCCTCCTCAGCATGTAGGCCCAGCAGCCTAACAGAGAACATTGTTTTAAATAATAATTAATGTAAGTAGTAACAAGCATAATGTATTTTAATTTAGCAAAAAGAACTAGTTTCAGTAGTATTAAGAAGGAGTTGTTTTGGTAAGCTTTGTTTAGCTCTGTAAAAAATCTTTGCTCTGCAAGAAGTCTTGCTTTCGAAGTTATTTCCTGTTCTGCGGGTGAGGAAAGGACTGTCCGGTGTGCACCGGAGAAGAGATAGGAGGCGCCAAGTGGGCAGGATAAACAAAGGGGAGCAAGAATTCGAGAGGCGCCGACCAAACTGCCAGGGTCGTTCGAAGGGCTGAGGAAGGGCAAATTAACAACCCTAAAGCAAAGGCAAACACCCCCCAAACTAAAAGAAAAGTAAAGCCAAAAAAGCAAAATAAAAATTATACTGCAAAAACTCCCCCAAACAACCCAGCACAAAGTTAATTCAAACCAGCCCTCACTACTTTCTAATTAACAACTCCAGCGTAACACAGCAAGGCCCCATAAACTTGCAGGGGGTCTTGTTATGCTCAACAGCCTAATATTGCAATAATCACTAAAAGCCAAACAAAAAGCACTAACAATGATGCATCTCAGCCAGGAAATGGCGCCCCAAGCGATTCTAAACGTACCCCCAAAAAGCTTAAAAAACAAAATCTGCTTAATGTAGCTGTGACGAAGCAGGACTGTTCTTAATGTTTCCTCTGAATTGTGTTGGGGTGCCTCAGTTTCCCCTATGCAGTTCTTAAGTATCTAGGGGGTAGGAGAAGTGTGTATGATCGTTGCAGAGCCCTAGAGGGCAGATGTGTGCAGGGGTCTGGACACAGAGAATGGCCGACACCCTGTTTCCTGGCAACTGATGGCCTGGCCCATCCCCCCTGCAAGGTGAGAGCTAAAGGGTTGGAGAACAAAGGAATCAGGTGACCTCCTGGCCTGGGAAAGGGACAAAGCCCAGAGGAGGGGGGACTGGAGAGAGTTTCAGTTTGGGGCAGGCTGGGGACATGGAGTGAAGTGCAGACATGGTTGTCTGGCTCACTGGCCCCCAAAATGGACCCAGCTAAGGGGTTCTGTTCTCTGCACCTACAAGCTCTGTTTTAGACCATGTTCCTGTCGTCTAATAAACCTTCTGTTTTACTGGCTGGCTGAGAGTCCCGTCTGACTGCGGAGTTGGGGGGCAGGACCCTCTGGCTTCCCCAAGACCCCGCCTGGGCGGACTCGCTGTGGGAAGCGCACGGAGGGGCAGAGGATGCTGAATGCTCCGAGGTCAGACCCAGGAAGGTGGAAGCCGGGTGAGCTGTGTGTCCTGAAGACAGGCTGCTCACAGAAAGGAGACTGCCCCAGAGTCCTGCCTGGCTTCATGGGGAGCAGTTCCAGAGCATCTCCCGGGGACTCCGTGACAGTAGCCCACCAATTTATGCACAAAGGTGTAAAACAAAACAAAAACGAAACACTAAAACATTAGAGCAAGTAGCTAAATGAGCAAATATAAAAACATGGGTACAAAATTCTGTTCGTTGTGTGAGGAATAAAGCTCGCCCCCACATTGGCAGCCAATAATCCACCAGCAACAACTTAAACCGTGGCACAAAATTCTAATTAATTTCATGAATAAATTACCAAAAAGTAAAAAAAGGTTTCCATCCCTACTAGTCATTGTGAATTCCTTTTCAAAATGAGGAAAAGCTTTCCCTAAAACAACAGCACCAGAACCGCTGCTAAAAAGCTTAGTACAAAAGTGGTCTGTAGGTACAGAGCCCCCAAGGTTATAAACTCAAATAACGGGGGGTGCATTCATCAAAATAATCTTTACCATAATAACGCATGCCTTCAAAATTAAACAAAAATTTCATATCCCATACTGACCTCCATCCTCAAAACAGGTAAAAAAAATAAATTGTACCATTAAAAAGGCACTGCAAAAAGTGATGAACCACACCAATAAAAACTGGCCTAAAAAGCTGCCCTTACTCTTGGCTGCCATCCGCAGCTGTGACAGGCTAAAAGCAAAAATTCAGCCGTATCAAATTCTGTTTAAGCAGCAAATGAGGTTCATAATTAATCCCAAATGCCTCATTAAAAATGATAAAAAACACCCTACGGCAACACAGCATAACTACTTCCAGTGGCTTAAACAATCGCAAATAACAAAACTACCTTATAATACAAAGTAAACCAAGCCATTAAATAAATACAAAACTATATAAGCAAAAAGCCACTAATTCTAAGCTATAAAAGGACCAAAACCAGGTAATAGCTCTAAAATTTAAAAAAAAAATTTAAAAATCATACGCTAAACTCCAAATAAACAGGCCCCTATTCCATAATTAACCATCTTAGCCCACTAGTGTACCATATTAAAAAAAAATAACCAGCAAACTCAGATGGGTTCATATTTTACAAATACAATTGTTTTCCAAATTAGTTTGTGTTTAATTGTTACGGGCATGGACTGGAGGTGTATACCTGCCAGTCAAAAGTCCAAGGAACATGCAAATTCGTGCACCCCAATAAAAGTTTATTTGCACACTGCTTAATCCCATGAAAAAAGTCCTGCCAAAAACCTGCTACATGCAAAAATGCTGTTATTCTTGGAAATGTTTACACATTTTGGTGGTTCAGAAACAGCACACACACACTAAAGCATACAAGGGTTTAATTTTACAAACTACAATAAAATCCCAAAAATACCCATGCATAACAATACTCTGTATGGGCCTTTTGCAAAAATCACATTGCAAGTCCTGGGTCAATATAACCAGCGAAAATCATAACAGAATAATAAAGGTTACAACCCCTAGGGGTTTCAGAGTAACAGCCGTGTTAGTCTGTATTCGCAAAAAGAAAAGGAGGACTTGTGGCACCTTAGAGACTAACCAATTTATTTGAGCATGAGCTTTCGTGAGCTACAGCTCACTTCATCAGATGCATGCCGTGGAAACTGCACTATCAGATGCATGCCGTGGAAACTGCACTATGCCCTAGGGGGCCATTTGTACATTTTAAATCTCTTTTATAAACGCTGTGGACCCAGTCCACTCACCTTCCTGTCTTTCACACCAAAACCACTAAGGTGCGCAGTTACAGTTGCAAAAAAACGTAACAGTGCTCACTTTAAACAGCCTGCCAATTATAAAAAGGCCTTATCCACACTTGCTTAAAAAGCAACCACCAATTAAAGCATATGTAGCACCCATAACAGCCACCCTACATATTGTAGTTAATTAAATAATAATTTGACCCTCACACAGCCCAAATGTGCACCAACAGCACCCCTTTATTCACGGCTTGGTACAACTCCTTACAACAAACATCTCTCCCGTTTCATAAAAAAAAAAATTAAAAAAATTAACCCGTACGATACTAAAAAGCATGAAAGCTGGTACAAAAATATTAAATTCTGTAAACTTAATAGCATTAAAAAAACCAACGCTAGCGCAGAACAAGCTTTACACCGCATAATAATACATTACCCGATTAGTACAGACGGGGTAAATCCACGAAATCTACAATGGCACACTTAAAACCACATCAACCATACACTTTAGGCTCAATATGCCACTATGCAAAACACAGCTAATAAAACAGCTACAGCCGTATGGTGCTCTAAACAGTTGTAAGCCATTGTCCTAACAAATAAATTAATTAATTAAATTCAAGCCACAAACGTGTCTGCCTTAACCTCCCTTCTCAGCAAACATAAAAACAATCTTTTGCTCCCTTATGCTCCAAAATGGTATAAGCCGATAAAATCACACGTTACATGGCTTTTCCCTTCTCCCTCCCACTTCCCTGGTTCTTCTAACGCAGACAGAGAGCCACAAACCAGAAGTCCAAGATGCAGACAATTCAACGTTTATTGGGGGTATTTCCAGCAAGCATGATTCCGAAGCCCTTCGCACCAGTCGGGCTTCCCCAGCTCTGATGCCGCGGAGCATTTACCTCGTGTCCCCCTGTCACGGAGTGTGGGGGAGTCCAGGGCCTGCACCCCTCTTCCTGGGAATCACCGTGACTCTCAGCCAGCCAGTAAAACAGAAGGTTTATTGGACAACAGGAACACAGTCCAAAACAGAGCTTGTGGGTCCAACCAGGACCCCTCAGTCAAGTCCTTTCGGGGGAGCAGGGAGCTCAGACCCCCGCCTTGGGGTTCCCTGCATTCCTCCACCCAGCCCCAAACTGAAACCAAAACCCCCCCAGCAGGCTCCCTCCTGCAGCCTTTGTCCAGTTTCCCGGGCAGAGGTGTTACCTCCCCTCCCCCTCCTGGCTCAGGTGACAGGCTCTCAGGTCTCCCATCCCCAGGGAAACTCCCCTGCCACATCCCCAGGTCAACACTCCCCCCTCCCTGCTGCGTCACACCCCCTTCCCAGCTCTGACGCCCCAGAGCCTTGCCTGTGTCCCTGTTCCCATTCCCCCCTCTTAGCAAAACATGATTCCAGTTTCCTCCCCCCACTTCCTGTTTGACCTCAGTCTATATGGTAAAACTTGAGTTCTGCTTAGCCAATCATTTTACTGAAATGTCACTAACCAATCCTAGCATATTGTAACATAATTCTCTGACCAACTATATCCCACTATCTTAATTGATTTATACCTAGCAAAATTAATTATACGGCAGACAGAAACAATTAAAGATCCAGACAGAGACCAGACAGACAAACAATAGAAAAGTGGGGACCATAAAGACAAAACAATAAAGAAATGAGGGTTTCACAACCACAACCGTTGATAAGTGAGTTCTTGGTAGGCAGAAAGCTCTCACACTGCATTTTCTTTAAACCTTCTAGGATCTTGTCTTTCTCTGGAGGTGTTAGATGGGATCGCCTTCTTAACAGCAAAAAAAAAAAAAAAAAAAATTAAAAAGAGGAGCCCACGAAAGCTTAGGCCCAAATCAGCATATTAGTCTCTAAGGTGCTGCAAGGGCTCCTCATTGTTTTTGCTGATACAGACTCACACGGCTACTGCGTAACAGCCTAATTTTACCTTCTTTCAGCGTGACTGGTTTGGGATGTGAGGAGGTGACCGGTCGCTTCCCAGCTTAGGGCTGCCCCTGCTGCTTAGCCTAAGAACAAGGCCTCAGACTAGCGCAGTGAGAGAAGGCCCACACACAGGCAGACTGTGATATTGATTCTTTGGTTTTATACCCCTGTAACTAGCTAAGTGATAAAAATACACCTAAGGTCTTAAAGTTTAGGCCTTTACAGACAGGCCTGAATATCTATTTTCTAACAATACGTGCAAACAAATACCCTAACAAAACACATCACCATACGCAACGCGTTCAACCATCCACACACCTACACACCATGTGGTCTTTCCAACCCCTCCCAACTCTACCAAAAAAAAGGCAGAGAGTCCTGTGGCACCTGACAGACGTCTTGGAGCAGGAGCTCTCGTGGGTGAATGCCCCCTTCGTCGGCTGCATGGCATGTATTCACCCACGGAAGCTCCTGCTCCAATACGTCTGTTAGTCTATCAGGTGCCCCAGGACTCTCTGCCGCTTTTACAGATCCAGACTAACACGGCCGCCCCTCTGATTAAAAAAAAAAAAAAGCATATCTAAGCCCCAAAATTAATAAAAATATACACAAATAAACAAAATTATTAATCACCGTAACTATAAAAAATAAACTACCAGGCAATAAATATGCCCCACCTTGCCAATTTAAAAAAAAAACCCTTGCTCCATGCATAATAAAAAATTAGCAACATATTACTAAAACACGTTCAATAACAGCACCACCAAAATACATCATAAAAATATATTTAAATTATTAAATTAAAAAAAGATATAGCAAAAAATATCTACTCAAAAGCCACCTGTACAACAGTATATATGTAATATAACAATACAACAAACCCCTACCATAACTCATTATGGTTTCCAGTTCATAAAAATAAAAATATTAACCTAACAAATTTCAGCAATGCGATAAGTTTTCATTTCTCTTTGGGGTTAATTAAATTGCCTCATACCAATAGCTAGCAAAAACCAAAGAAATCAGTCAATTACCTGCAGCAACCCAAACATAAATACTAACACAAAGCCTCGCCATTCTGCCCCAGAAAATAAAATTCTAAAAGTATCCACACGACCCCAACAAATAATAATACACCATTGGTATAACATCTTCAAAGGCTGGTATTATATTATAATCAACCCTATAATTATTTTGTATTAATTAGCACGTTTGTTATAATGTGTTGTGTATGCTGTAAAATAAAAAAAAGTATCTTAAATTAAAGCCACAAGCCTAAATTGCTTCACAATACATGGCTTTAAAACAATTAAATAAAATGTGACCCATTTAATATATTAATATTAAAGGGTCAAATTAAAAACTCACGGTAGGCCCAAAAGCCTAGCAGGTTACAGCGGAAGCCCAAAGGCCTAACAAAAGTTGTTTTAAATACTAATTGCAATCATTACTGTAAATAATTACAAAGATGCTGTATTTTAAATTAGCCCAAAAAATTAATAATAAAACATTGTTCTAAGAAAGTGCATTTAGCTTTTGTTTGGCTCTGCTTGCTTCTGTAAAGAACTTTGCTCTGCAAAAAGTCTTGCTTTTAAAATTATTTACTTTTTATATAGATAAAGAAAAACACAGAATATGCTAACAAATAAAAAAAAAACCAAATAAACAAAGGAAATAAAAAAGCAAAAATTCAGAAAGCACCAACCGATCTATCAGGGTCATTCAAACAGTTAAAAAAAGCAAATTTACACCCTAAAGCAAAGGCATCCACCCCCCACCCCCCCATTAAGTAAAAATAAAGCCAAAAAGGCAAAATAAAAACTATGCAGCAAAAACTCCCGGCAACCCCCCAGCACAAAGCTAATTCAGAACAACCTTAATTACTTTCTAATTAACAACTCCAGGGTAACACAGCGAGGCCCCATAGACTTGCAGGGACACGTATTCCTATAAAAAGAAAAGGAGGACTAGTGGCACTGTAGAGACTAACCAATTTATTTGAGCATGAGCTTTCGTGAGCTACAGCTCACTTCATCAGATGCATTCCTGTAGCTCACGGAAGCTTATGCTCAAATAAATTGGTTAGTCTCTAAGGTGCCACAAGTCCTCCTTTTCTTTTTGCGAATACAGACTAACACGGCTGCTACTCTGAAATGTATTCCTATAAATATGTATCGCCATAAAACTTCCCATTCCTTCTGCATCAACGGCAAAGGGCCACCCCCCCCCATTGAAATCCGCCCTTCCCCCATCCCAGCGAATACCGAGCAAACCCCGCCCTGCGCAGCCACAGACGGAGCGTGGGGAGCAGCCTGCAATGGGCTGGGGGGCGGGGGGAGAAGGGGCTCCTAGCCGGGACAGCGGAGATGAGGGGGGGACAGGTCAGTGCCAAGCAGCCCCCCCACACCCTGCCGCCAGCAGCCGAGAGAGGGGACAGCTCAGTGCATTGGGGTGGGGGGCCCCCGATACTCCCCACTGCCAAACAGCCCCCGCCTTCTCCCCCAGCCAGATGCTGAGGGGGATGGAAAGACACAGTGGGGGGGAGAGGGGCTCCCCCCCCTCAAATTTCATACCTCCCCACTGGCCTACTCTCTGCTCAGCCAATAGGAATGCAGAGCTGTATCTGGCAGAGCCAATAGCAGGGCTGGGAGCCTCTGCAGCATCTTTGCATCCCTGAAACAAGCCCACTCCGGGGCAGGATCCCAAGCTCTGGGCTTAGGTCAGAAGTCGCCTGGTGCAGATTTCATCCTGCTCTGACCCCACCTTCACATTGCGACATGTTCAACGGCAGGAACAAGCCCCTGGCTGGGACACCAGGGGACGCAGGCCTGCTCAGGCCTATCCAGGGGATAATTATCCCCACAGCCAGCCCAGCTTTGGAAGGATCCGGCTGCAAGAGCAGCGCTGCTGAATGACCCCCTGGAATCTTTCCTGCTGCGAGAAACAAGCCTGAGCGGCCCTGTCACTAAAAGCTGTGTAGTGTAGAGTAGACAAAACCTTAGTGCAGGGGTGGGCAAACTTTTTAGCCCAAGGGCCACATCTGGGTGGGGAAATTGCATGCAGGGCCATGAATGTAGGGTTGGGGCAGGGTGTTGGGGTGTGGCAGGGAGTGTGGGGTGTATGAGGGGGCTCAGGGCAGGGGGTTGGGGTGCAGGAGGGGTGCAGCAGGGGGTTGGGGTGCAGGGTGCAGGAGGGGTTCGGGGTGCAGGCTCCGGCCCGGCGCCACTTACCTGGAGTGGCTCCGGGGTGGCAATGGTGCGCAGCAGGGCTAACGCAGGCTCCCTGCCTGCCCTGGCCCCATGCCACGACGCTCCCAGAAGTGGCCAGCACCACGTCCCTGCGGCCGCGGGGGCAGAGGGCTCCACGCGCTGCCCTCGCCTGCAGGTACCTCCCCCGAACTCCCATTGTCCGCGGTTCCCCATTCCCAGCCAATGGGAGCTGCAGGGTGGGTGGAAGGTACCCGCAGGCGAGGGCAGCATGCTGAGCCCTCTCCCCCCCCCCGCCACCGCCCTAGGGGCTGCAGGGACGTGGTGGCGGCTGCTTCTGGGAGCAGCTCGGGGCCCACAGCACCACAGGGGTGGCAATCCCACGGGTCAGATCCAAAGCCCTGATGGGCCGGATCCAGCCCGCAGGCTGTAGTTTGCCCACCCCTGTCTTCGTGTCTGTTGTATCAATGTTCTACCATATCCGAAATGATGCAGACAAGTGTGTCCTAATTCAGGCATCCAGCAAACACAAACAAAGCAAAACAACACACAAAGTTTTCGGAGGGGTAGCCGTGTTACTCTGTACCAGCAAAAACAACGCGGTGTCCTTGGGGCATCTTAGAGACTAACAAATTTATTTGGGCATAAGCTTTCGTGGGCTAAAACCCACTTCAGCAGATGCATGGAGTGGAAAATACAGAAGGAAGATATATATACACAGTGCATGAAAAGGTGGGAGTTGTCTTACCAAGTGGGGGGTCGAGACAATTCAATTAAAGTGGGCTATTATCAACAGGACAAAAAATCACTTTTGTAGTGGTAATCAGGGTGGCCCATTTCAAACTGTTGACAAGAAGGTGTGAGTAACACTAGGGGAAAATTAGCATGGGGAAATTAGTTTTTAATTCTTGTAGTGACCCATCCTCTCCAGTCTTTATTCCGGCCTAATTTGATGGTGTCCAGTTTGCAAATTAATTCCAGTTCTGCAGTTTCTCGTTGGAGTCTGTTTTTGAAGGTTTTTGTTGTTGAAGAATGGCCACTTCCAAGTCTGTTATTGAATGGCCAGGGAGGTTGAAGTGTTCTCCGACTGGTTTTTGAATGTTACAATTCTTGTTGTCTGATTTGTGTCCATTTATTCTTTTGCGGAGAGACTGTCTGGTCTGGCCAATGTACATGGCAGAGGGACCATGCCACAGTGTTCACCAGAGTTCAAAGCAGTTTCACTTTCTTCATCTTTTGTCATCACTTTGTACCAGACAAGCCAGAAGAGAGAACTCTGTTTACAGCACTCCCCTCACTGAGACCAAGTGCACAAAACCAAAGATGACTCCATTACAACATAAATGTGGAATGCTGTTAATTGTGTAACTAGAAACGCTCCTCTAAGGCAGAGAGGTGTCAAATAACTCCTGGAGACCCAAGCTTTCTATTTAAATAAAAAGCAAATCTCTAGCCCTTTGCCATGCAGAGAAACCTCAGAATGTTCTTCTGTTTATGTTCCATCAAAACTGAAGCAAATCAGAGAAGCCCTTGAAGTTAAGAGGTCACCATAGTTAGAATAGAAATTTGTTCAAATACTTTTTTTGGGGGGAGGGCAGATCCTAGCTGGAGAACAGAGAGAGGAAGATATTTAAAAGTTCATTTTCCCATCCCACCGCCTGATCTTCCTCACCTCCACTCTCATCCCCTCCATTCTGAAAGCAGACTGCGCCATCTGGTATAGTTGAGCTGATTTTAACCTTAAAAACAATGAGGAGATGCATCTGAAGAAGTGGGCTTTTTTACTCATGAAAGCTTATGCCCAAATAAATCTGTTAGTCTTTAAGGTACCACCGGACTCCTGGTTGTTTTTGTGGATACAGACTAACATGGCTACCCCCGATACTTGATTTTAATCTTGACTCTTCTAAGCTCTAAAATCTGCACAGCTACACAGATTGCCTTGAAATATGGCGTGCCTCATGGGATTGTGGGGTAGGGGCAGTGGTCCAAATTTGGGGTCATTTGACCTTGAGGTTCAAGAGATACAGCTCCCTGAAAAAACTTCTAGACAGCTGTTAAGAAAGCCATATTTGAAATGGGAAAAATACATTACACATAACGTAATATGTGTGCAATAAACATGGCTAATAAGTAAAGTTCAGTTCAATCTATCAGGATATGATGTACTCCAGAGAGACTGAGAGGCTACCAGAGGATGTGCGGGGGGTGAGGGGGGGCAGTCTGTATATTTATAAAAGAGGAACTTAGCTATGTTTAAATGGATGTGCAGAAACCAAGTTTTGAATATAATGCTATTGAAATTCCCGTGCAGAACAAAAATACTTATAAATAGATGTATAATGTTTATAATCCATATAAAAATTTGTTATTTTAGAACTAGAAAAATTAGTTAATTCATAATTTGTGGAGACTTTAACAGTCATAATGAGCTATAGGGAAGTAAGAAAGCTTGCATCTGATGAAGTGGGTTTTAGCCCACAAAAGCTTATGCCCAAATAAATTTGTTAGTCTTTAAGGTGCCACAAGGACTCCTTGTTGTTTTTGCTGATACAGACTAACACAGTTACCACTCTGAAACCTGACCTAAAAGGTAAATGCTTAGAACAATTTATTGATGTGCATATTGGTGGTATTGAATACAGGAGCACCTACTAGGGGACCTTTTCTGTTCTGGATTTAGGAATTGCAACAAATAACACAGTTAGTAAATGCAGCTGGGAAATTCACAAGGAAGAGGGAATGGGAAATGATCCCTTCCCTATGTTTATTGAGTAGGAAGGCTGGTGAAATGTGATGAATATTTATGCAGTAACTGTACAAGTGACAGCCTAGGAGAATTCTATAACATGATATACCCTGCTACTCGCTGCACCACTGCGACCTTGCCCAGGGTACAATCTGGGGAGATGGACAGCTGTGTCCCCTCAATTCTCCAGTCTGGGGTGGCTTTTACGCTGCTTTGCTGTGAGAGCCACCACTCCTGGTCTGCTCTCACACAGCCCCCAGCATGTAAATCCCTTCCAGCTATAGCGTCTGAGTGCTATGGCCAGCCACTCAGGAATTACATGGCACCCGCAAACTCCCGGTCCCAGACGTTCCCCTGGAAATGTGCCTCTTGTACTGCCCAGCACCCTCCTGGACAACACAAGCTCGTATGAAGTCCGTCATTTCATTAACAGAAAATAATATGCAGAAATCCTGTTATCCCAAATGGAGTTTCTCAAACACTTCAGTCCAAACACACCGGTTTAGATCAAACAAATTTATTAACTACAAAAAAGGAAAAAAATTAAGTGATTACAAGTAATGAGGCATAAAAGTCAGAATTGGTTACAAGGAAAATAAAAGGTAGAAAACAGCATCTAACTTAACGAGCTAAGTGAATTAAAAACAAAGGTCAGCCAGGGCCCCTCCCGCCATCCAGTGTTACTCTCCTTGTCATTCGGGTGTTGTTGATCCCATGAGCAGAGAGAAAGGGAAGAGTCTTTTGGGGGCATCTGTTCCCCTTTCTTATAGTTTTCCCTCCTCTTTGAGAATTGTCTCCAGCTGGGGTCCAGGTGACAGTCTGTTGGGACAGGAACCTCCAGCTGTTACTTTGCCAAGATGTAAATTTCTCACTCACACCCTTTTCCTGCTGAAGAATGGCCACTTAATCAGGTTATGGTCCATTTGATTGTTTTGACACCTGGCTGAGGGGTTGGCTAGCCTTTTGTCTCTGGGGAACTGGTTTGAAGCTGTTTCCCCAGACTTGAAATATATCTTTGTCACCGAGTGCATAGGTTTGGTGATCCAGAACCGCTCTGAATGATGTTCAGACAGGTCTCTCTTGCAGTGTGACAACCCCTCAGGGCTTATGCTCACTAGGGCAAGAAGCCCCCTTGGCTTCAGCGCCTCCCGGGTCTGACCTCAGAACTTTCAGCACCTTGTTTCATACCGTGAGCTCCCCACAGTGAGTCCACCTGGATAGGAAACCTGGGGAAGGCTTACATGCACCCCAAAGGCTCACACAGCCCAGCTCCACATCCAGTAGTGACTCTCAGCCAGCGTGGGACACAGACGGGTTATTAGTCGTCGGGACCCAGCGTAGAACAGAGCCTGTTAGCACAGAAATTAGGAACATTCAGCAAAGTCCATCTTTTGGGGGGGGATCCAGCACTC
Organism: Lepidochelys kempii; assembly: GCF_965140285.1. Lineage (NCBI taxonomy): Eukaryota > Metazoa > Chordata > Testudines > Cheloniidae > Lepidochelys > Lepidochelys kempii. Next base: position 268,891,594 of record NC_136381.1, on the reverse strand, counting down.
TCCACCCTAAGACCCAGGAGACTGACTGTCTTTCAGCAGCCCACCCTCAGTCATATCCTGTTGCCCCTTCTCCATCCTTTGTCTCTTTCCCGGGCAAACTGGTCAGCTGACCTCCACCTCTCTTTTTTCTCCAACTCCTCCAGCTGGCTCTTGCAGAGGATGGGCCCCAGCCATTAGCTGCCTGGAAACAGAGTGTCTGGCCATTGTCTGAGCCCAGGCAGCCAGCCGGCAGTCACACCTGCTCTCTAGGGATCTTTGCAAGGATCACACACCCTTGTCCCACCACCTAGATACTTGTGCAACACATCAGTGAAACTGCGGCACACGCAGAGCATTCATACAAAAGATTAAGATAATTCCCACTTTGTCACAGTCTCGTACAGTAGAATTTTATAACTTTACATACAATGATGCCACAGATATTTTACCAGGACAATAATGTTCAGCAGATTATACGTTTGTAAATGTTACTTAACAAGGCACGCTTAGTACAATATTTATCATAGTCTTGTGAAAGGGGTCAACATAGGAATACAGACTGTCACAGTAATGGGTATTTTCTTTGGTTTGTTTCCGAATGGCTGATTCAGAGAGTGAAGTTAGTCCTTTACTGTAACTGTAGTTGGGATGCGTAAATAAAATAAAATAGAGACATATCCTAGGAAAAGAGTGTGGGGTTACAGTGTTACTGCTGCTGAATCCTGGGGAAGTGTTTGAATTATAAAATCAACTGAGCGTATAGTGCTTAATAGCAGGCCCCAAACAGCAACCCTCAGAGCAAACCAGACAAAAAGGCTCATTAAAGGGAACCCTACTCAGAGAAATAAACGGAAGAGACAGGGCTGTTCTAGCTGCTTCCGGCTTCCCATAAAGGCTGCAGCTTCAGCTGTGTGAGTAACCAGCTGCTTATCCCTTGGGAACAGCAAAAGCGCTGCATAGCGACGGCTGCCAGTGCAGCGTGTGCACTCCAGCTTCTATTCGAAGCCGCGAAAGACACTGACTAACATGAGAGCAGAAGCCTCGGGTGAGAGCCTCAGACGTAAGCGCTGCTCAGGTGCCCCCCGGCAGGACAGAGCTGAAACTGCCATTGGACATCACTGACCGGGCACTTCGGTGCTGGGAGTGACTGAACCAAGCGAGCTGTAGCTCACAAAAGCTTATGCTCTAATAAATTGGTTAGTCTCTAAATTGCCACAAGTCCTCCTGTTCTTTTTGCGAATACAGACTAACACAGCTGTTACTCTGAAACCTGAACCACGTAAGATCAGCAAAGGAAAGCAGCAAAACCCTTTGGGGGCTCCACGGGGATCCCAGTACGAGTGTCTGCAGGAATGTCTATGAGAGGCCTGGATGATAATCAGACAGCCCTGCTTTTAAAGTGTGGTCCCCACCCCGTCCCCCCAAGAGATGTGTCACGCCTTAAGGAGCAAAGAGGACATAGAAGAAGGGAAAAGTGAGGTGGGGGAAAGGTGCTCCTTTTCCGGTGCAGTGGCAGGGGTGGTGGTGGGGGTGCGGGGGCTATAGCCACCCTCAAATTTGCCTTAGCCCTCCCGTAGCCACCCCTCCCTGCGCAAAGGTCAATGTTACAGGAAAGTGAAGGGGGCACGGTATCGGCATTGCCACCCTTACCTCTGCACTGCTGCTGGCAACGGCGCTGCCTTCAGAGCCGAGCCGCCGGGGAGCAGCCGTCGCGGCCAGACCCCAGCTCAGAAGGCAGCGCTGCCGCCAGCAGGGCCGGATTAGCTCTTCTGGGGGCCCGGGGCCATTAGAGTGTGTGGGGGCCCCGGCCAATGGGAGCTGTGGGGGTGGAGCCTGCAGGTGAGGGCAGCGCGGGGACGGACTAGCTTCCCGGCACTCACGGCAACGCGGCTCCAGCCCAGGTGGGGAGGAACAGCAGCCTGCGGGGCCATCTCTCCCCCACCCGCGCCAGGCAGGTCTGAAACCCAGGGTCTTTAGTGGCTGCAGCCCAGGGCCTGGGGTAAGGGGGCCTCACAAAAAGATCCGCACTTTGGGCCACCCGGAGGTCTTTCCGCCGTGGGCCCCTTAGCCCGGGTCCTGGGCTGCAGCCCCTGCGTTAATCCCGCCCTGGCCGCCAGCAGCGGTGCAGAAGTAAGGGTGGCGTACACATCGGACAACTTTGCTCACATTTAGTCGACGGTGCTGAATGCGTCCAGCCTTCGCGATCAGTGGTTTAATGGAATCTATGGGAGTTTTTTCAGCCTTTTGAAGGGAAATGCTTTGGTTTACCAGTGGCGGTGCTTGCATCATCCGGTGGAGCAACTTGACCACAAAGTGACGCAGCGATCCTCTGTGACGATGCTCGCCTAAACCAGATGAGGCTGCCTGCGAGGTCTGGCCATAAAAAGCTTCCCCTTCTGAACCACCAACTAAAAATGATCTTCATAAGTTGGGGAGGTGGGGAGCATTCGCAATCGCCTGCCCCATAATAAGTTACTGAAAACAAAGCACCTCTGATTAAAGCCCTAATCTCCAGCATAAATCCTCTCAGGCAGTCACCCAGGCCAGGGAACCTGACAACCTACTGAGAAAAGACATAAGGGCAGAGTGACATTTGCATCATGTGATCAGGGTTATCCACCCATCCTGGCTACTTTGACTCCTGGCTACTGTAATAGCAGAGATGACCGTGTTTGGCAGAACTCAGTAAAGCAGTGTAGTCATTGTTACCTGGGGGGGCAAACAGTTGTGCATATCTCTCTATCAGGAATACACAGGAAGGTTTTCAGGTAAACAAGGCCATTTGCAGCCAATTGTCCTGGTCAATGGGAGCCATCAAGTTCCTAATGCCCTATTGACAGTCCTCACCTGGTATGACTCCATCAGTAATAAGAAAAGGAGGACTTGTGGCACCTTAGAGACTAACCAATTTATTTGAGCATGAGCTTTCGTGAGCTACAGCTCACTTCATCGGATGCATAAAGTGGAAAATACAGTGGGGAGATTTTATATACACACAGACCATGCAAAAATGGTTGTTTATCATACACATTGCAAGGAGAGGTTTCAGAGTAGCAGCCGTGTTAGTCTGTATTCGCAAAAAGAAAAGGAGGCCTAGTGGCACCTTAGAGACTAACCAATTTATTTGTTAGTCTCTAAGGTGCCACAAGTCCTCCTTTTCTTATTGCAAGGAGAGTGATCACTTAAGATGAGCTATTACCAGCAGGAGAGTGGGGTGGGGGGAGAGAAAATCTTTTGAAGTGATAATCAAGGTGGGCCATTTCCAGCACATTTCCAGGAGTTAACAAGAACGTCTGAGGAACAGTGGGAGGGAAGGGGAGGAATAAACAAGGGGAAATAGTTTTACTTTGTGTAATGACTCAACCACTCCCAGTCTCTATTCAAGCCTAAGTTAATTGTATCCAATTTGCAAATTAATTCCAATTCAGCAGTCTCTCGTTGGAGTCTGTTTTCAAAGTTTTTTTGTTGAAGAATTGCCACTTTTAGATCAGAAATCGAGTGACCAGAGAGATTGAAGTGTTCTCCGACTGGTTTATGAATGAGAACACTTCAATCTCTCTGGTCACTCGATTTCTGATCTAAAAGTGACCCCATTTTTTCATGGTCTGTGTGTATATAAATCTCCTTACTGTATTTTCCACTTTATGCATCTGATGAAGTGAGCTGTAGCTCACGAAAGCTTATGCTCAAATAAATTGGTTAGTCTCTAAGGTGCCACAAGTCCTCCTTTTCTTTTTGCGAATACAGACTAACACGGCTGCTACTCTGAAATCTGTCAAATACATCAGTAATACAAGTTCATATCTTATATTTCTAACTTCAGATATAAAAATGAGACATGCATACAAATAGGATGAACACATGCAGTAGATTCTAAGCTTTCTAATGATACCATACACGGGGTATTTAGCGTAAAGAATATTCCAGTTATGTCATATTCATAAGCATATTTTCATAAAGCATATGGAGTGCAAAGTCACAACTACAACTGGTCAAAACTTTTCTGACGGACTCGACAGATCAGCACCTGCCACAGGAACATGTGAGTTTAGTCGAGGGGTCTCCCTCCACCTACTGGGTTGCCGTGTGTGTCTAGGGAATACATTAAAACCACGAGGAGTCTGGTGCCATCTTAAAAATGAACAGATTTATTTGGGCATAATAAATCTGTTAGTCTTTAAGGTGCCACCAGACTCCCCGTTGTTTCTGTGGATACAGACTAACATGGCTACCCCTCTGATACTGGGGAATACATTGTGTTTTAGGGACACTGAAACAGCAGCCCAGGCAGCTGGAACATTTAGATATTTCCAAAACAAAATGTATCAGACTTCTAGTCCCAGTACAAATTTCCAGTTTTTGGCTTTTGGTCCTGAGTCAGGACAGAACATTTTTCAAAAAGTCAAATTTTTTCCTGGGCTGGAAATTCTGTTTCCTGGCCAACTAACAAAACCATCCCAGCTTCCCCCGTGCTACTCACCTACTGGATACGGTGACCATTCTCTGTAGTGAGGGCAGGACTACAGGATTCATTGTGTGAAATGCACAGGCACAGAATTCAATGTATTAAGATTATGACAAATCGTCATTAGTGATTGAAACGCTCAGGGTCCAATTCAGTGTTGCCCTGCACCCGGTGTAGTCACTTACACCAGTGCAAGGTGGGTGTGAAACACGACCATTCTGACCGGCAGCATTTCACACCCACCTTAATTATGCACATTGTAGGGAGAATGGTCACTTTGGATGAGCTATTACCAGCAGGATAGTGAGTTTGTGTGTGTGGTTTTTGGGAGGGGGGTGAGGGGGTGAGAGAACCTGGATTTGTGCAGGAAATGGCCCAACTTTATTATCATGCACATTGTGTAAAGAGTTGTCACTTTGGATGGGCTATCACCAGCAGGAGAGTGAATTTGTGTGGGGGGGTGGAGGGTGAGAAAACCTGGATTTGTGCTGGAAATGGCCCACCTGATGATCACTTTAGATAAGCTATTACCAGCAGGACAGTGGGGTGGGAGGAGGTATTTTTTCATATTCTCTGTGTATAAATAAAGTCTGCTGCAGTTTCCACGACATGCATCCGATGAAGTGAGCTGTAGCTCACGAAAGCTCATGCTCAAATAAATTGGTTAGTCTCTAAGGTGCCACAAGTACTCCTTTTCTTTTTGCGAATACAGACTAACATGGCTGTTTCTCTGACACCCACTCTCAGCTCACTTCGCTCTTGTGTCTCCACAGCGTGCAGAGCTGCAGTGAATCAGGTCCCTTGTCCTCACCCTCCAGGCCCTGCTTGTTCTCTTCCCTGCCTACATCTCTCCTCACACTGTCTCCTAGTCCCCTCTTCTTACCGCTTCCTTCGTTCCTAACGGCTTAGATCCTGACTCTCCCCTGCCTGGTGCCTGCGTCATTTTTGACACCTGTGGGTTTAAAATGCTACCAGACCAGAGCGGAAGCGTTTCATACTCACTTTGTAGGGGTATCAGTGATGACACCACTGGAAAATCAGGCCGTGGTCTCCTACCCCAGTCTGCCTTATCCTGTCCAACCATCTCCTTCTCTCCCCCTTCAACTTTCTCCTTTAAATCCACTTCTTCCAGCAATCCTGCGCTGGCTGAGTTCACCAACAATTTCCCTTCACTGTTGCCCAGTGCTCTGTGTTTACACTAGACAGTGAGATCACTGACGTCCCCCAGTCATGTCAGTAGCATCAAAATGACACACAGAAGAGCGAAACTAGCCCTTTTGCCAGGCTTCTGCACGGACTAGTTACTGTTGGGAATCAGTTTCTGGGCCCTCAGTACGATGCACCTGAGTGTGTGTCAGGAAATGACACAGAACCACGCTCACAAACTCACATTTCCAGTGTGATGAACCAAACTCTCCTGGTTGGAGAGGTGTGAAGTCCGCAGCCAAGGAGAAGCGTTTGACTCTGCACCCTGGAGGATTTCAGTGTAACGCAAGTTATTTCTTGCAGGTGAGACACAGAGGAAAGTGTTTGGACGTTAAATCATGGCCAGGTCAGCTGACACCATTGAGATGTCGGCTCTGGGCCGCCCTTTCCAGCTGGGGATGCTGTACGACTGCCGCAGTGACGCCCTCATCCCAGGTAATTCCCCCCAGCTGTAACCCCTGAACTCAGGAGTGAGAGGAGGAAAGGGTCACAGTCCGAACCCCTTCATACCTGAGAATGAGCCAAGTGCACTGTGAGTGGTCTGGTTATGGGTATTATAGAAATGGCCCTGCACATTCCCCAGGGTCCGGGTCTGAAGTAACTGGATGGGGCAGGAGGTACCTGCGTTGGGCTGGTGACCTGCCATTTGTTCTAGGCCATGTAGAACTAAAACATCTCGTGAGCCTGATTAAATTAAACTACCCGCTGCCCACTTGGGAGGGTTTATTTTCTCCTGATCTTTTATCGTGTGGCTGTGCCTTAATATCTCCACTCACCAACCAAGAGACTCTAAACGTCCCCTCCCTGGCAGTTAGTAACCTAAGAACATAAGAATGGCCGCACTGGGTCAGACCAAAGGTCCACCTAGCCCAGTGTCGTGTCTTCTGACAATGGCCAATGCCAGGTGCCCCAGAGGGAATGAACAGAACTGAGCAATTATCAAGCGATCCATCCCTTGTCATCCAGTCCCAGCTTCTGGCAGTCAGAGGTTTAGGGACACCCAGAGCATGGGGATGGATCCCTGACCATCTTGCCTAGTAGCCACTGATGGACCTGTCCTCCAGGAACTGATCTAATTCTATTTTGCACCCAGTTATAACCTGTCTTGGGACGGACTCTTAACTGGTCACCCCCCATCTATCTTGAGGCCACCCCAGTTCCAGCCACCCAACAGCTGCTCTGTGCACAAGGAGGCTAATTTTGGGAGATCACAAATATCTTGGTGGTGTTTGACTCGGATGCCAGGCAGCCACTTTCTCCCTGACTCTTCTCCAGTGCCCCCGTCCCCTGAGGAGCTCTCCCACCCGACGGTGCACCCTACGGGACCTCCAGCAGGGGCGCTGGCTCTGCCCTATGCATGGCCACGTGCCGGCCTCCTCCCCAGTTCCTCGCAGGCCGAGCCTTTAGCAGAGCTCCCTTTGGCACGAGAGGAGTCACTAGTGCGGCTGAACAAACATCCAGCATCCCCGCTCCCACGTGGAACTGCAGTCCCAGTCCCTGGGCGGCTCCCACTCCACGTGGACCCAAGAGTTGAACTTGAGACTTTGGACGGTTCCCTAACTACTGAGTTTCAGCCAGTGTAGAGAACCAGCAGGGCAAGAGAGCAAACTCTTCTCTTCGTGCGCACACAGCATGTCCCTGCTGAAATCCATAACCCGCCTGTTGCTGTACTTGCAAAGTATTTGCACTAATAGAGCAGCGATGTAAGGTCCATGCAAAAGGAGGTTTCCTCTTTACCAGGAATTAATTTCTGCTCATTGTGTCATTTCTGGCTACGGTCCCATGAAGTGCTGCGTACAGGAGCTTAGAGAACCCGACCTTCAGGACGCGCTTGTGGGGAAAGCACAGTCAATGTGGAGGACTGAAGAGAGCCTGAATGTTGCATGCTCTTGGCTCTCTCCCTCTTTATGTTTGATCACTGAACACAGGCTCCAGGGGCCAGATTTTTAAAAGGATGTACCAGGCTTCTGAAAATCCCAGATCACAGAAATCCCCTTGGGAACTGCCAACTGATGTGCAAGACCACTTCTGCTCCTGCTTCCCTGCCCAGTCAGCTTAGGACTTCAGTGCCCTGCCTGGTTTGAGCCAGACCCGCTAGCCTGCTGCAAACCCAGACCCAGGTCTGAACCACGTCCCCTAACAGCTGTAGGCTTAACTGAAAGCAGCTTACAGAAGTGTTCCTGTCCTTGATGCTCAGAAGCCCAACTCCCAATGGGATCCAAACCCTGTTTTACCCTCTATAAAGCTTATCCAGGGTAAAGATAAAGACCTTCAAAAATCCAGCCCTACATGTCTTTGCTGACAGCAAATAGCTGCAAATCCCGCTGGCAGACATGTCTCTCCTTCCCCTCTGTGGCTGGTTCGATTTGCAGAAGTCAGTGGGAGCTGTGCTTTGTACATATGAAGTTCTATAAAACCACTAAAAGCGCTGAAGAAAACTCAGGCCCTGGGCTTCTCAAGTCAGACACCCAAATGAGTGGATGTTTTGTCCTTACTCTCTGTGCCTCAGTTCCTCACCTGTAAAATAGGGATATTAACACCTCTCTGCCTCCCAGGGGTGCTGCGAAGAGAAGTGTGGGAATGTTTTTGAAGCACTTGGATATTATGGTGATGGGCACCCAGGAGGAAACAAACAGTTCTGTAGTCAGTGCAGAGTTTGAGGAGTGTCCAGTAACTAAAGCCTGGAGTCACACTTTGAAAACCTACCACAAAACAGATTTTTAATCTGAGTTATTTGCTTTCCTGACGTTTGACTGCTTGGCTTTGCAACCTTCACATTCTTAATGTAAAAGGTTTTTAAAAAGGGAGCTAGTCCAGCGGTTCTCAAACTGTGGGCTGGGACCCCAAAGTGGGGTCGCCAGGGCTGGCTTAGACTTGCTGGGGCCCAGGGAGGAAGCCCTGGGCACGGGGCTCAGGTTACAAGCCCCTGCCTGGACTTTGGCCCCCCTATCCGGTGCAGTGTGCCTCGGGCTTTGGCTTTGGCCCCTCCACCCAGGGCAGTGGGGCTCAGGCTTTGGTCCCCCCTTCCTCGGGGCATGTAGTAATTTTTATTGTCTTAAGGGGGTTGTGGTGCAATGAAGTTTGAGAACCCCTGAGCTAGTACAATCTGTTAGATACTTTGGGATCCATGAGGATGATGATATTGATCCAAGAATAAGTGCCCAGTCCAGAGCCTAAACCTCCTTTAAGGCCCCAGCTCAGGAAGGTCCTTACACATGCATGTGACCTTAAGCCTCACTGAAGTCAGTTACGACTTGTGCTGTGACTGAATGTGAACATGGTGACCCAGATGGGGATGCATCTTGCAGTCCCCAGCTCCAAAGGAGCCCTTTCTCCTTTAGGCACAGGGTCCTGTTATTTGTGTATCAGACTCTTCCGGACCGTGTATTTTTTGATACCTCATTTTATAAAATAACAAAGTTTGGTAGACAGAGCTACCAGAATGTAACTGTTGGTTCCTCGTGCAGGTTCTCTGCTGTCTGAGACACACCACAAAGGGGTGAGAGTTCTAGCATGTGTGTGTATTTCTCTGTGAGTTCATCAGGAAGAGAGAAAGGGATTGGTGATAAACAAAGCTAATGCCAAGTGCATCGCATGCCACACAGAACTAGCTGTCTGCAGAAATCTTACTGCATGTTACAGCAATAGGCAGACAAAAGAAGTGAGAGCGTGGGCATGTCTAGCTACAACGTAACCAAAACTAAGCTCAATTACAAACACAATTTAGTTTACCATAAACTTTTGAAATCTACAGTCAATCTGTGGAACTCTTTGCCAGAGGATGTTGTGAAGCCCAAGACTATAACAGGGTTCAAAAAAGAACTAGATAAATTCATGGAGGATAGATCCCTTAATGGCTGTTAGCCAGGATGGGCAGGGATGGTGTCCCTCGCCTCCGTTTTCCAGAAGCTGGGAATAAGCAACAGGGAAAGGATCACTTGATGATTCCTGTCTGCTCATTCCCTCTGGGGCACCTGGCACTGGCCACTGTCAGAAGACAGGACACTGGGCTCGATGGACTTTTGATCTGACCCAGTATGGCCGTTCTTATAAGTGCATGTACACGTAACAATCTCATTATCAGCTGCTGAAACTGCCCTAGGTGCAGCAGGCTAACATAAAAATGTCATTTGAATCATAACTTTGCATAGTCAGGGTGTGGGCGTTTATGTTAGACTTATCAATGAATGAATGCTAATCTATGTTTATTCTCACACAGACACAGTGAGTGAAGCATGTTACCAGATCAGACACTTTGTTCGGGGCCATTCCGCTCTTATTTTAATGTGAGAAAATGTCTGGCAGTTACAGAACAGAAAGGTTTCTTACTCTCTCTGCCACTGACCATGTGTCTGTCTGTACTATTCTAGGCATCACTTTATGGGACCTGGAGACACTTCAAAATGATGTAGACGCAAAACCACAATCCAAGACTGAATTTCAGATTGTTGCATCTGACACCACGGAAGACAAGGCCTCTGCCCTCAGTGTCACAGCATCGCTGAAGGCCAGTTTCCTGCTTGGCCTGGTGGAAGTGGGTGGATCTGCAGAATATTTAAGTGATACCAAGACATCAAAACATCAAGCCCGTGTTTCTCTCCAGTACTCAACTACAACACAGTTTAAGCAGCTGACTATGAGCCATTTAGGGTACCATAATATCTCCTACCCTGACGTGTTTGACCAAGCCACGGCCACCCACGTGGTCACGGCTGTGCTGTACGGGGCACAGGCTTTCTTTGTCTTTGATCAGGACATTTCTTCATCTGAAAACATACAAGAGATACAGGGAAAACTCCAGGTTATCATAAAAAAGATACCCCAGGTTTCCATTGAAGGGGAAGGAGCTCTCAAAATGGATGACACAGAAAAAAAACAAGCTGAAAAACTTAGTTGTAAGTTTTATGGTGACTTTGCTCTTGAGAACAATCCATCTACTTACCAAGATGCCATGAAAACATACTCCACCCTCCCCAAGCTGCTGGGTGCCCAGGGGGAGAAGGCCGTGCCAGTGAGAGTCTGGCTGTACCCGCTGACCAAGCTGGATTCCAAAGCTGCTCAGCTGGTGCGTGAGATCAGCACAGAACTGATCTTTGATGTTCAAACCGCCCTGGAGCAACTGACAGAATTAGAGATGCGATGTAATGATGGGGGGAAGAATCCAATTGCCTCAACCTTCCCCGAAATCAAGAGGAAAATCCAGCAATTCAAAGATCTGTGTAAGCAACACAGACAGACTTTCCAGAAACAGCTAGCAGGAATCTTACCCTCCATCCGTGGAGGAGGAAAAGAGGAAGGGGCCCTGGTGGACATTTTAACCTACAAAAACCAATCACCATTCAACACCCAGCAACTCAATGAATTTCTGGATAAAAAGGAACGAGAAATGACTTTCATCAATTCCTATCTTTCTGTCCTAGAGGATGTGGAAGTGGTGTCCTCCCGGAATAAACTGGATGAAATAGTACTTGACCCCATGAATGACTTTGTCGTCGCCTTTATGTTCACTTCATTACACGAAGAGGAGCCATATTTATCAGATTTAAAACTCTGCCTTCAGACCCAGTTTATGAAGAATACCCAAGATCCTGCATCAGCCAGTTCTGTCAGCGAGAAATCCAAACTGTGGTTTGAGGACAAAGAGAGAAACCAAAAAGCCCGAAAATCTGCAAAATCCATTTCAGACTTTGCCCGGGTCAATAAATCTCATGGGAAAACTCGATTCATTGTGGCCTCAGTCCCAGATGAGGACAATCCTGGAGCTTCAATTTACCTCTATGAAAATGGAGACCTGGTCAGCACTAACTATGAACTTCCATCGAAGCCTCTTTCTCTCCTGACAGATGGAGTCAGACATGACCATGTGCAGCTCACATTTAAACCAGCAGCCTTTGGGAGAAAGGAGATAACCGGCTATCGGGTGGAGCACAGAATGGTAGGGCAGGAGAACTGGATGGCTGTGGATACAAATGATAAAGAAGAGACGTTCACAGTAACGGGGCTCCGTCCAAACACCGAGTACCAGTTCCGATACGCTGCAGTGAGCAAACCAGGGCTCAGCGAGAGCAGTGACATGAGTGATCCTGTGAAGACTCTTCCCCCTACCAACCCCCCTGGAAAGCCAGTAACAGATACTTTAGAATCATCTGCCATCACCCTCACCTGGGAGTGTCCAAATATTACTGGAGATGGAGTTGTTATAAAGGAGTATAAGGTGGAATATAAAGAGCAGGCTGGCCGTACAAATCATAAGGAGAAAGTCAAATGGCTGGAACGAAGGACTGGAGAGAGAACAGAGTTCTGTACCATTGATGGATTGAGGCCTCAGACACCCTACAGATTTCGAGTGTCGGCTGTGTGTGCAGATGGGGCTGTGAGCGACCCAAGTGAGGAGATGCTGATTTCAACACCAAAGGGGAAGGTATCAAAGAAGCAGCCACATCATTCCCTTAAGGAAAGTCCTGTGACAAGAGACAAGCAACCTCCAACATCACCAACAAAATCACAGACAATAACACACAATTTTGTGAAACGAGGGTCTCTGATAACAGAAGGGCCCCTGTCAATTTATACCCTTCCATTAGAGACGACACCATTAGGTCCTAATGCATCTTACATAAAGAACAGGCTGGGAAAAGAAAACCTACAGATCACTAACAAAGTCATTATGGTTCTGGGAGCAACTGGGTCAGGAAAAACTACACTCATCAATGGAATGATCAACTATGTCCTGGGCGTGCAATGGGAAGAGGAATTCAGGTTCAAACTAATTCATGAAATTACAAACAGAAGCCAAGCCCAGAGCCAGACAACTGAAGTGACAGCCTACGAGATCAATTGCAAAGAGGACTTACGGGTCCCCTACTGCCTGACTATAATAGACACCCCGGGATTTGGCGACACCAGAGGGATAGATCAAGACAAAGAAATAACAAGGCAGATCCGAGAGTTTTTCTCCACCCCCGGGGCCATTGATCACATAGACGCCGTCTGCGTCGTAGTTCAGGCCTCACTAGCTTGTTTGACACGTGCCCAGAGGTACGTGTTTGACTCCGTGCTCTCTATTTTTGGGAAGGATATAAAAGACAATATACAAATCCTGATCACCTTCGCGGATGGACAGACGCCCCCTGTTCTGGAGGCCATTAAGGAGTCTGATGTGCCATGTTCCCAAAATGCTGAGGGCATGCCCATTTATTTCAAATTCAATAACTCTGCTCTGTTTGCGAGCAATACTGGAGCTGATGAGGGCAGGTGTAATGTCGATGCAATGTTCTGGCACATGGGAGCCATGAGCACGAAGACATTTTTTGAGTCTCTAGGTAATTTAGAAACAAAAAGTTTAACATTGACAAAGGAAGTTCTCAGAGAGCGGAAGGAGCTGGAGACGGCCGTGCAAGGGCTGCAGCCGCAAATCAAAGCTGGCCTGACAAAGCTAGAAGAGCTAAGACAGACTGAGCGATCTCTGGAACAGCATCAGGGGGATATGGAGGCCAAAAAAGACTTTGAGTATGAGGTAGGGAAAACAGTGCCAGTGAAACTAGAGGTTGTTAAAGATTATTTAACAAACTGTCAGACTTGTCATTACACGTGCCACTATCCCTGTGGTCTTGCTGATGACAAACAGAAGAATAGGTGTTCTGCGATGGACAGGTCTGGACACTGCACTGTTTGCCCAGGTAAATGTCAGTGGAATGTTCACTTCAATCAAAAGTACAGGTGGGATTATAAGGTAGTAAAAGAGAAACAGACCTATACACAACTGAAGGAAAAGTACGAGAAGGCATCGGGTGAGGTGATGACGACTGAAAAGATATTTGAGCAGCTTTTTCTGGACTACACAGAAGTAGAAGATATAGTGCTAGAGCTTATTGAGAGATCATCTCTCAGCCTCCAACGCCTGCAAGAAATTGCCTTAAAACCAAACCCACTGTCCACTCCGGACTACATTGACCGGATGATCATGTCAGAAGAACAGGAAGCAAAGCCTGGGTACCAGGAACGCATAAAATCACTGAGTAAAGTGAGAGAAACAGCTGTGATAAAAACCAAGACCGCCAATAACGAGGAATTGCTGCCCATAGAGTTGGAAATATATAGGAAGCGTAGTCAAAAGCGATCTAGATTTCAACGAATGTTTGATGCAGTAAAACACTTGTTTAAATAATAACGATGATAATATTTAGAGCTTATTACATTTTTCAGGCCTAATTCTCCATTGCATTGCACCTTGTGTTGTCACTTACAGATCTGCATAGTGGGTTCAAATTGTATGTCAACTGCAGCCAGGTCAGAATGGGATCCACTCTGCTCACGTGTAAACACCACAAGGTGCAGGGTAAGGGGGAAATCAATCATTTCATCTTTAAATTGATACACAAACAGGAACTTTAAGAAACCTCAACCCAACCTTTAAATCTGAAATTCATATCTGAACCAGAAAGTGGATGCATTTTTTGGCCAAGGCCACAGAGCCAAGTTCATCCTTAGTGAATCTCCACTAAGTTAGGTTTCAGAGTAGCAGCCGTGTTAGTCTGTATTTGCAAAAAGAAAAGGACTTGTGGCACCTTAGAGACTAACTCATTGGTTAGTCTCTAAGGTGCCACAAGTCCTCCTTTTCTTTCCACTAAGTTAGAACAAGATCCATTTTCAGTTCTCCACTCATTCCCAGGATGAGTTCCAGCAGATCAAAGTCTCTTTTAAATGCTTGAAAAATGCAGCACTTCCAACAGCACCCATAGACGTTAATGGGAATAGCTGCCTCTCCCAACTTGAAAATCAGGCCACTCATTTTAAAACACTAGTCTGGGACTTGGGAGAACTGGGTTCAATTCCCAGCTCTGCAACAGATACCCTGTGTGACCTTGGGCAAGTTCCTTAGGCCCAGATCCTCAAAGGTATTTAGACTCCTAACTTCCATTGATTTCATGGTGACCATTGATTTCAGTGGAACTTAGGACCCAAATACTTTTGAGGATCTGAGCTTTAGTCTCTCTGTGCCTCAGTTCCCCACCTGTATAACAGAGATAATAGCACTTCTCTGCTTCACAGAGGTGTATTTATCCTCACCACATTAAAAACTGGGTGCTCAGATACTCTGGTGCTTAACTTTAGGCACCTACCTGTTTCAAAATCTTGGCCAATCTCTGTAACACAGATAGGCCCCCCACTTCTGACTTTGATGAGGGTTCCTTTGTTCCCTACAGAGTCCAGGCTTCCCTCTGGGTAAAGAAACAGGTTTTTATTTTCAAAAACTGTACGATAAGAGAAAGGTTTCTACGCAGAGGAAAATATTCGTGAACTGTCTTTGATTTAGCAAACCTGAAATATAGTTTGAGAGTTTTTCAGAATCTCAGAATATGTGACGGTCATTCCAGTGCAAGGCTCTGCCCCTCCAAGGCCCTGCTGGTTTCTCCCAATAGGTACCACTTTTTTTTTTAAACTACACACCTGCTCTCGTTCACCTTCTTTTTAGGATTTACCTTCCCTGACACTCCAAATCTTTCCTTATTTTTTGCTGGCTTCCTTTCTCTCTGTATCCCATGTCCTCCTGAATTTTGCAACATGTTCTTTTGTTTTCTCTTTCTCCTTTTTCTCACTTGTTTTCAGTTCCTCAGATCTGCTCCCTCCAACTTAGGCGTAGCCCAAAAAGATTTTTTAGGGGCCTCAAAGTTCTCTCCTGCTTCTAGTTCTTCCCTTCCAGCTGCCCCTGCAAAATCACTTCTGCTGTATTTGCGTCCCCAGTCTACGTTTCTCCTCCCACCCACTCCCGTACAACTCTTTTGCCCTACTCCAGTCTAGGTCTCTTCCAGGGCCGGATTAACGCAGGGGCTTTAGGGGCTGCAGCCCAGGCCCTCAGGCTAAGGGTTTGGCCCACAAAAATAAAGGGCAGGCTGCCTGCATGCCGCGGCCACAAGCCGCACCTGGAAGCGGCCGGCTGCTGGCACTTCTCAGTCTGCGCCCCCTGGCGGGGGGTAGGCGGCTCCACGTTCTGCCCCCACCCCCACCCCCAACACCATCCCCACAGCTCCCATTGGCTGGGAAGGGGGAAGGGGGCGGTGCTTGCCGGAACTGGCAATGCATGGAGACACACTGTCCCCCTTCCCCCAGGGACGCACACAGACGTGCCAGCAGCCGGCCACTTCCGGGAGTCGTGTGGGGCCATGGCATGCAGGCAGCCTGCCTGAGCCCTGCTGCACCGCCGGCCGGGAGCTGCCTGTGGTAAGCGCCCCCAGTCAGAGCCTGCACCTTGCACTCCCTCCCGCACCCCAACCCCCTGCCCCAGATCAGAACCCCCTCCTGCAGCCAAACTCCCTCCCAGACCCCACATGAGGGGATGAGTTGCTGCTGCCTTCTGGTGGCATGAAGAAGGTGCTGCAGTGTTTGTAAGGTGGCAATGCTAGACCTGGCAGCTGAGAAGGTGAACAGATGTCCAGAGCTTCTCTGGAAACCATGGAGAAAAACCTAGTGTCCTTAGGCACTTCAAACCAGGAAGGGCCTGGCAAGCCAGGGCACCTAGATGTGTCAGTCCTTCCTGTGCAGATGTGAACAGTGATTAATGTTTTTAATGTTTGCCCCAAAATAATCCCTAGAGCAGATCCTTTAGAAAAACATCCAACCTTGATTTAAAAATTGTCAGTGATGGAGAATCCACCACAACCCTTGGTAAATTGCTCCAGTGGTTAATTATCCTCACCATGAAACATTTACACCTTACTTCCAGTCTGAATTTGTCTCGCTTCAAATTCCAGCCATTGAATGTTAGACCTTTCTCTGCTTGATTGAAAAGCCTGTTGTCAAACATTTGTTCCCCATGTAGGTACTTACAGACTTTCGTTAAGTCACCCCTTCATCTTCTCTGTTAAACTGAATAGTTCTGAGTGTTGCTGCAGCCGTGTTGGTCCCAGGATATAGAGAGACAAGGTGGGGGAGGTGATGTCTTTTACTGGACCAACTTCTGTTGGTGAGAGACGAGCTTTCGAGCTTACACAGAGCTCTTCTTCTGGTCTCTCCAAAGAACGAACAGAGGCAGTGAAAGAAGATGTCAGTGGCACAGGTCTGTTTCTAACAAATGGCCGGAAGTGTCACTTCACATGTCAGAGGACTGGTGCATATGCTGATGATAACAACAAGTACCATTGTTCGGCTGTGAGCGGTTCTGGAAATTGCAGGGTTTGCCCTGGTAAATGTGTGTGTGGAACACTCGCTTCAACCAGAAGTACAAATTCAGATGTGAAGTCAGAAAAGAGCCGATGCAGAGCTGCAGGGAAAGTACAAAAAGGCCCTCTGGTGAGGGGAGGACGAGAGAGAAGGGTCTCGAGGGGCTGTGAGAGGAACACGCTGAAGTAGAAGTGACAATGCTAGAGCTTATTGAGAGACCAACTCTCAGCCTCCAACGCCTGCGAGAAATTGCCTTAAACCCAACCTGCTGCCCACTCCGGACTACACTGCCCTGCTGATCATGTCAGAAGAGCAGGAAGTGAAGCCTGGGTACCAGGAACGCGTAAAATCGCTGAAGGAGGAGACAGATCAGGCTGTGATGATAACCAAGATTGCCAATAAAGAGGACTTGCTGCCCGCAGAGATGGAAAAGCACAGGGAGCATGAAACACAAGAGACGGGAATTAGGAAAGGAAACGGGCACCTTAAAGAAGGGTGCGATGCGATAGCAAACTGGTGGCCTGATGGAAAATAGCCTACAGTGAATCCCCTCACACCTGAAACATGAAAGCCTGTAAAACAAACACACTTTTCAGCTTTTCTTCAGGAATGGGGACTTCTGCTATTTTTACAGTCCAGCTGTATAAATCTTTGGAAAATGGATCTTTATGTCATCGATTTTAAAGCCAGAAGTGCCCATTAGATCAGGGGTTCTCAAACTTTTTTTTTTTTTTAAACTGGGCCGCCCTTTGAAAATATTTCAGGCTGTGATGACTCCTCCCCCGGCAACCGGCCGGCGCCGCTCTCCGGCCACCCAGCTCCGAAGGCAGCCCTGCCTCCAGCAGCAGCACCGAAGGAAGGGTGGCCTGGTCTGGGACAACCTTCCGAGCAAGGTGCCCGGCCAGCAGCCACCGCTCTCACAGCCTCCCCCACGATAGCCTTGCAACCCCCACCCCCAGTCTGAGAAATGCTGCATTAGATCATCTACTCTGATTTCTGTATAAGATAGGCAGGAGAATCCCCCGCCCAGTTACTCTTGTACTGAGCCCAATAATTCGCATTTGACTAAAACATCTTCCAGAAAGGCGCCAGTCTGGACTTGGAGATGTCAAGAGATGGAGACTCCACCACTTCCCTAGGCAGCCTGTTCCCATGGTTAATCACCCTCCCTGTTGAACATTTGTGCCTTAATTGTAATGTGAATTGGTCTCACTTTAACTTCCACCCATTGATCCCTTTTCTGCCTTTCTCTGTTAGATTAAAGAGCCTTTAGCACCCCGTATTTTCCCTGTGAAGGTCCTTATATGCTGCAAACATCTCCCAGTTTTCTTTTTGGTAAACTAAACAGATCAGTCTCCTTAAGTGTCTCACTGTAATAAGGCATTTTTGAAATTCCTTTTGCAAAGCCCATGGCTTGGTCTACACTTAAAAGTTATGTCAGCATAGCTCTGTCGATGGGGGGAGGGGTGAAAAAACTCACACCCCTGACTAATATAGCCATGCTGACAAAACCCCCCATGCCGACGCAGTGATGTTGACAGAAGAGCACTTCTGTCAACCTAGCTAATGTTGATCGGAGAGGTGATGCTCCCACACTGACAGAAAAGCTCCCTCTCCTGGTGTAAGCTGTGTCTACACTAGAGGGCTATGCCAGAAGAGGCTCTGTAGTGTAGACATAGCCTGTGTCGTTTGCTTCAATTATCACGTCTCCCTTGAGGGGTACCTGTAAACCAGGGTACCTAGGAGGCTGGAGCTCTGGAAAAGAGTGTGCTTACACTCCTGGGAGTCTGGAGGAGCCAGTACAGTCCTAGTCTAAGGGCCTATGTCGTTGGATTGCCGAGTCTCAGCTCTCAGAAGAGGGCATTAGACAAAAACCCACAGCTAGAATCAGTGCTTGGACCCTGTTCAGACTCAGGAAGCTTAAAAACCCAGGGGTCCAGTGTGCAGGATCCAAATGAAGAACCTGGTGAGCGTCCAGCAGGGGCAGCTTGACCAGGGCTGTTACAACACCCAAATCCATTTCAGGGTCACAACCTTCCAGGATACAGTCCCCCTTTCTGTCGGTAGACACTGCATTATCTGTGCCTAGTAACATAGCTTTGCTTTTGGCTGTACGAAAACACATTTTGTTTGATTGGGCCCAGCTCTCCAAGAAATTCAGATCTCTCTGTACATCTTCCCTGTCCTCAGCATTATGTACCCCTTTGCCAATGTTTGTCATGGGCAGATTTTATCAGCAGTGATTTTATATTTGCTTCCAGATCATTGCTAAAAATATTAAATGGTGTCAGGCCTAAAACCAATCCCCTTTGGGACCTCACTAGAAACACCTCTCTTCAATAAAGATTCCACATTGACAACTTGCTTTTGTGGAGCTTGGAGTCTCCCACATCCTGAGTGGGTCCCCTAACCACTGGGCTAAATGATATAAGGAAGTCTTCCCCATTACCCCTGCTCCCTCCCCTGGCAGTTTTGTGCAGAATGTAGCACATACCTAACTCATTCTCACAAAACGTGGCTTAGGCACCAAGCCACCTTACTCTAGGAGAGGAGTTCCCAGGTTTGAATTGCTGGCCGAGATAGAGGTCTCCATGCAGCCTGGACTTAGCTGCCTATCTCTGTGAGAAGGGCAGGGCTCTTATCAGTGTAGCCAATTAGTTCATTTTATCATTCATTTATTGTGTGCTATGATTAACTCATATGTTATGTCATATACAATCACTGTATTCGAAATAGAGTTCAGTTGTCGGATCACAGAGGTATAAGACTGATAACTATTTAGACGTAATAAATATGCATTAGGTATATAAGTAAAGCAAGGCTGAAACGCAAGACCTACAGGCTGAGGCTTGTAAGATATCAGCTTAGCCGTACTAGGCCATAGGCTTAAGAGATGCTTCACGTAAGCACATGATCAAAGAGTGACCCTGTGATGGGTTATCACCCCTGGGATGCAGTCTGGGAGCTGTGAGGACTGCGCCCCTCTAAGACACACAACAGGGTGGGGAACACAGCCAGCCATACACAGGCCTTGTTATCACCCAATATAACAGCCGGTGGCACCACTCACCCAAACTGGGGTATCTGAGTGCAACCAGCAGACACCTGCCAATCTCCCAGCTCCACAGGCATGCGCACCCCCTTTGGGGTATAAACCCCAAACTGTACTGTCTTGCACTGCACAGAGATCTGAACAAAGTAAGCTCATAAAGTTCGCCCCTACCTCAATGTGGAGAGGAAATGCCACAGCCTTGAGCCAAGATTTCCAAGCACTTCACTCCAGATTTGCTGGTTTAGATAAAGCGTAAAACAAGTTTATTAACTACAAAAAGATAGATTTTAAGTGATTATAAGTGATAGCAAACGGATCAAAGCAGATTACCTAGCAAATAAACAAACATGCAAACTAAGCCTAACATACTAGAAGGATGGGATTTGAATGAGCAATTCCTCACCCTGGCTGATGATACAGGCAGGCTTGCAGCTTCTCAAGGCACAAGTTGCATTTGTTTTGCAGCTTGGGATCCCTCCCCCCTTTCCAAGTCCTTTTTCTCTGGAGCTTCTCGCAAGTGTTTAGTTGTGGAGGAGTGAAGAACAACAGATGATGTTACTCCCTGCTTTATAGAGCCTTAGCCTATAGTGGGAACCCTTTGTTCTCTAAACAGTTCCCAGCCCAGTCTCTGGAAAACTACAGGCATTCAAGATGGAGTTTCGTGTCATGTGGCCTGGTCACATGCCCTTGCAGACCTTACTGAGTCATAGCAGCCATTACCCACAGGCTGTCTGAGCGTCCTCAGGAAGGCTCACTGGGTGGGGGCTAAGCTTCTCCTAAGTCCTACTGTTTTTCCTAATGGGCCATTACCCTGCATGAGCCCTTCACCACCAGCTATTTAGACTGGAAGCATCTTGCCTAGTGGGTGTCACCCAGCTGTGGCTACATGTGAAATACAGATACATAGTCAATATTCATGTCTTCAGATTCAAAAATGATACATGCATACAAATAGTATAATTATATTCAGCAAATCATAACTTTTCCAGTGACACCCTACATGTCCCATCTTATACAGACTGCATCATAATTATGTCATAATCATATTACTATGACAAATATGGGGTGTAGTGTCACAGACCCTAGGCCACAAGACTACTGGAGAGATGTGCCTACAGGTGATGTTGTGAAAAATTGATCGCAACGTACTGTTTGAGATCATGAGATACCTTGTTGTAACATCTTTTCAAACACAGGTCCTGACCGTAGGGTACGTGTTATGTGTAGATGCTAATGAAAATAAGAACTACAAACAACCTATGAAAAACAAAGCACCCCAATATTCATGGGGTGCAGAAATACAAAGAAGGAAAAAGAGGGTTGACATGTTTATGCACATGTGTTGAGTGTTAACTGTAGTCCAAATTACAATATAGAAGAGGGCTCCCAATTGGGTAAAATGGGTTACCTTATGGGAAAACTCCAGCAGCAACCATTCTTCTATTGATGTTCAATGGGTGAGGAATCCATCAGATGCTAAGACTAGCTTTAAGGATGTGACTATGACTGTATTTATAACTTGGACATGGGTACACTTGGGATTTATATATGCTTGAATAATTGTAACCTTGCTTGTGACTCTAAGAAAATGTGTGATACAGACTAAACATGGTGCTTGTGTGTGTGTGTGTCACTCTCCATGGTCTTCCTGTGCTCCGAGAGGCTCTAAATCTGAAGCAGGTAGCAGAGGTGACTGTCCCTCTGTTCAGCTTGACACTGTGGCAACCAGAGCCGGACCCAGGGTGATGTAATACCCCATTACTAAATTCAATTTAAATAAAATAAAAGGCTACATCAGCATCTCCCATTGGTTAGCTCAGGGGGCTCCCCGCCTAGCACACTGGCTTTTGTAGCTCTCACTCTTGGGCAGCTCTCTCTCGCTCTCCCCACCCATTATACAGTGCAATACTTTTTGTATTAGAAAATGATAATCTATAAATAGAAACTGATGATGTTTTACTCTGGCTGAATGAACCCTCTCAGGCAGCTCCTCTTTGGACAGGACCAGTTCCCCAGAGCAGTGTGACACAAAGCTTTGGAAAAACTTCCTCTCCTGGAGACTCAGGGGGCTGCAGTTTGTGTCCTGACACACTGGGTCCATGTGCTCTTAAGCATCCCATGGTCTGGGTAGGCTGCAGCTCTCTCCTTCTTTGCCTCTCTGGCACATTGTCTGTTACCTCTTCACAGAAATGGGGCCACATGGCCCAGCTGTCCAGGCACCCCACCCCCATCTTCCCAGTAACTTCAGCGCACCCTTTCCCAGAGCTCCAGCCTGGTGGATGCTCAGTGTTCACAAGTCACCTCTCCAAAGACAGATGATAGTTGAAAGCAAAGAGACGCAGGCTTTGTGAGGGTTCCCAAAACACTCTCACTCTTTACTGTATCTAGCACAAGAACTACACAGATCTAGACAAAGTAATAAACACGTCTATACACACTTCCCTGCCTCAGCTTCCTCACCACTCTGGAGCAATTTTGAGCTTAGACCAGAGTCCTCTAAGGAGTCCAGGATCCTTCCTCTCCTCCTGCACATGGCTTCCTCTCTGGAGCAGGGAGTCTCTCAAGTCTCTTCTCTCTTTCAAATGGCCAGTGAGAGAGACTTTTTTTCATAACCTCCAGCCCCATTTGCCAGGTGACTCTCTGATCACCATAATTAGGTGATCAAAGCACCCCCCCACACACACACACACTAAGTGATCTCTTGCTTAGGTTACCACCCTCCACCGTCACACAGATAGCTACCACCCAGGGCAAGGCAGTCTTTCTAGTCTGAAGTTCGCACTTGAAAGACTGGCTTGCCCTGGGTGGTAGCTATCTGTGTGATGGGTCGAGACTCCTGGCATGTCATTTGAGCTGCTTAGACACCCTGAGCCTCCCTTCTCTGCCAGCCTGGGCCCCCCTATTACCTGGTCTTGCTGAGCCAGGCCCTCCAGCCTCCTCCAGCCAAGGACACAGGCAGGGCTGCATCCAGCTGCAGAAGTACAGACACTGAGAACAGATCTGGGATTTACTCCAGCACCTAGGCGTTTACCCCCCTTGGGGTACGAACCCAAATTTAAATGAAGTTTGCCTCTTTCCTCAATGTGATAGAAGATCTACACGGCCTCTTGCCGGCCTCTAGGAAATTCACAGCTACAGTGCAGGCCGGCAGAGTTCACCCTGGCACGTCCTTCTTAAGGGGAGACTCTTTCACAGCATCACAGAAACATGGGGCTGGAAGGGCCCTCGAGGGGTCATCAGTCCTGCCCCTACGCTGAGGCAGGGCCAAGGTAATGCAAACCAGGCCTGACCAGGGTTTGTCCAACCTGTTCTTAAGCCCCTGCAGTGACAGGTGATGCTCTGGGGTTCACCCAGCCCAGTGAGGGGTTGTCACCCCACCCTGTAACCCTGAGTGCGTCTGCACTGTGCAGCTTTGGCTCAGCAACCTGGCACCAACAACCTGTTCACAGCACAGTGCCCTCACCCTGGCGTCTGCCAGCCTGGTTACTCCTGTCAGGGCGACACCGGCCGCCCTTCCAGCCCTGAGTCTCCCCAGCATGGTCTCTCCCGCAGAGTCCAAACCCCCTGCCTGGACCTCCCAGCAGTTCTCAGGCTGTCTGCCTCCAGAGAGAGCTGCTCCCCAACGCCGGCTGGCTGAGTTGGGGCTGGGGGGTTAACCCTGTAATGTTTGCAATGAAACAAGGGCACCTGTATGAACAAAGAACAGACCCGTGAGCAATTTCAAGTGAGAGAGAAAGGGAGAGGAAAGATTACAAAGAAAACAAACCAAACACACTCTCTAGTGGCTAAAACTGCATTCTAGCAAGTTATAATCTTTGCCTCAGGAGGCTCACAGAGGTGTGAGCTGCTCCATTCCTATCCATGGATGTTCCCATCCCCTCCCCCGTATCAGTGCCGGAGTGCCTGTGCCATGCATCGAGTATGCCTGTTCTCAGCTCCCCACTCCCATCTCAGGGCTCTGTGCCTGGGGGATGCATCAGCCATACCTGTTCTTTGTGCCCAGTAAAGATCAGATCCATCATGCCTTCTGATGCTGGGCAGGAACTCAGTGAGTCTCTCCCAGTGGAGAACTGATTCATCAGTGCTGGGACACTGGTGTCTCTCTGGTGTCATTTTCAGTTTGGCAGCCAGTCCTTCCCAGGTCAGCCCAGCACCACACCATACCCCAGACAAAGCACTGCCCAGGAAAGGGTGCCAGGGTAGGAATTGGGAGGGGGGCTGCTGAATGGCTTTGGGGTACACATGTGGGGTGTTGAACTTCCTCAATATTGCACACGCGACTCCACTTTTTACTTTCAGCCTAAATCAGGATAAAGAGTTGAAATATCAAAACTTTTCACTGAATGAAAAGTTCAGCAATGAAAGATAACAATCATCAGCTATGTTAAGGGTTGTTACAAAGAGCATGGTGATCAATTTTTCTCTTTCTACACTAAAGGTAGGAGAAGAAGCAAAGGGCTTAATCTCCAGCAACAGAGATTTAGGTTGGATATTAGGAAAAACTTTCTAACTATAAGGGTAGTTAAACTCTGGAACAGGCTTACAAGGGAGGTTGTGAAATTCTGATCACTGGAGGCTTTTAAGAACAGCTCGGATAAACACCTGTTGGGGATGGTCTAGGTTTTCTTGGCCCTGCCTCAGCACAGGGGTGGGCTAGATGACCTCTCGAGGCCCCTTCCAGCTCTACATGTGTATGATTCTATAGCAATATCCCCAAGCTGAAATATTTTGGTTTGTTGAACTGATCCAAAAATGTGTCATTCTGAATCAGTTCCACATTAAATCACATTTGCCCCTGGAACTGCATGGGAGTTGTAGTCTGGATACCCCATGCCCCCATTCTCCCCAATGGATTGGTCTCCCTGGCCAGATTACATCATGGGAGATGTAGTCCGACTGTCTGCCCAGGAAGCCTGGCCATGGGTGCATGAAACACCAAAATGACAACTCCTATAAGGCAATATGGCCCCACAGGGATATGCCGCTTAATGGTGAACTGATTCACACAGCCAGGCCGAACAGCGACATCTACTTCCTGAGCAGATGGAAGACACAAAACATCATCTCCATGGACACACCATCTATAACCCCCTAGGCACTACAAACAGCTCTAAATATGCTGAATATCTCTGCAGGAGGACCTCAGAAAACCTGAGCAACCATCTAACTCTCAATTGCCCACTTCATTTTAAGTGGTCTCCTACTGCATGTGTGAACCTTTTATGCTTAACAATTAGGGCTGTCGATTAATCGCAGTTAACTCACACGATTAACTCAAAATATTAATCACAATTTTAAAAATTAATTGCAGTTAATCACAGTTTTAATCGCACTGTTAAATGATAGACTACCAATTGAAATTTATTAAATATTTGTGGATGTTTTTCTACATTTTCAAATATATTGATTTCAATTACAACAAACAATACAAAGTGTACAGTGCTCACTTTATATTATTATATTCTATTACAAATATTTACACTGTAAAAATGATAAAAGAAATAGTTTTTTCAATTCACCTCATACAAGTACTATAGTGCAATCTTTTTATTGTGAAAGTGCAACTTACAAATGTAGATTTTTTTTGTTACATAACTGCACTCAAAAAAAAAAAACAATGTAAAACTTTAGAGCCCACAAGTCCACTCAGTCCTACTTCTTATTCAGCCAATTGCTCAGACAAACAAGTTTGTTTACATTTACAGGTCATAATGGCGCCCGCTTTTTATTTACAATGACAGGTTTCAGAGTAACAGCCGTGTTAGTCTGTATTCGCAAAAAGAAAAGGAGTACTTGTGGCACCTTAGAGACGAACCAATTTATTTGAGCATAAGCTTTCGTGAGCTACAGCTCACTTCATCGGATGCATACCGTGAGCTGTAGCTCACAAAGCTCATGCTCAAATAAATTGATTAGTCTCTAAGGTGCCACAAGTACTCCTTTTCTTTTTATTTACAATGTCACCTGAAAGTGAGAACAGGTGTTCGCATGGCACTTTTGTAGCCAGCATTGCCAGGTATTTGTGTGCCAGATATGCTAAACATTCATATGCCCCTTCATGCTTCGGCCACCATTCCAGAGAACATGCTTCCATGTTGATGATGCTTGTTAAGAGAATAATGTGTTAATTAAATTTATGACTGAACTCCTTGTGGGGAGAGTTGTATGTCTCCAGCTCTGTTTGACTTGCATTCTGCAATATATTTCATGTTATAGCAGTCTCAGATGATGACCCAGTATATGTTGTTCATTTTAACAACACTTTCATTGCAGATTTGACAAAACATAAAGAAGGTACCAATGTGAAATTTCTAAAGATAGCTACAGCAGTTGACCCAAGGTTTAAGAATATGAAGTGCCTTCCAAAATCTGAGTGGGACAAGATGTGGAGCATGCTTCCAGAAGTCTTAAAAGGGTAACACTCCAATGCGGAAACTACAGAACCCGAACAACCCAAAAAGCAAATCAAACTTCTGTTGGTGGCATCTGACTCAGATAATGAAAATGAACATGCGTCGGTTTGCACTGCTTTGGATCATTATCAAGCAGAACCCGTCATCAGCATGGACACTGGAATGGTGGCTGAAGAATGAATCATAAAATCATAGAACTGGAAGGGACCTTGAGAGATCATCTAGTCCAGTCCCCTGCACTTAAGGCAGGACTAAGTATTGTCTAGACCATCCCTGACAGGTGTTTGTCCAACCTGCTCTTAAAAATCTTCAGTGATGGAAATTCCACAACCTCCCTGGGCAATTTATTCCCGTGCTTAACCACTCTGACAGTTAGGAAGTTTTTCCTAATGTCAAACCTAAACCGCCCTGGCTGCAATTTAAGCCCATTGCTTCTTGTCCTGTCCTCAGAGGTTAAGAAGAACTATTTTTCTCCCTCCTCCTTGTAACAACCTTTTATGTACTTGAAAACTGTTATCATGTCCCCCCCTCAGTCTTCTCTTCTCCAGACTAAACAAACCCAATTTTTTCAGTCTTCCCTCATAGGTCATGTTTTCTAGACCTTTAATCATTTTTGTTGCTCTTCTCTGGACTTTCTCCCAACTGTCCACATCTTTACTGAAATGTGGTGCCCAGAACTGGACACAGTACTCCAGGTGAGGCCTAATCAGTGCAGAGTAGAGCGAAAGAATTACTTCTCGTGTCTTGCTTACAATACTCATGCTAATGCATCCCAGAATTATGTTCCCTTTTTTTGCAACAGTGTTACACTGTTGACTCATATTTAACTTGTGATCCACTATGACCCCTAGATCCCTTTCCACAGTACTGCTTCCTAGGCAGTCATTTCCCATTTTGTATGTGTGCAACTGATTGTTCCTTCCTAAGTAGAGTACTTTGCATTTGTTCTTATTGAATTTCATCCTATTTACTTCAGAGCATTTCTCCAGTTTGTCCAGATCATTTTGAATTTTAATCCTATCCTTCAAAGCACTTGCAGCCCCTCCCAGCTTGGTATTGTCCACAAACTTTATAAGTGTACTCTCTATGCCATTATCTAAATCATTGATGAAGATATTGAACGGAACCGGACCCAGAACCAATCCCTCCGGGATCCCATTCATTATGCCCTTCCAACATGACTGTGAACCACTGATAACTACTCCCTGGGAACGATTTTCCAACCAGTTTTGCACCCACCTTATAGTAGCTCCATCTAGGTTGTATTTCCCTAGTTTGTTTATGAGAAGGTCATGAGAGACAGTATCAAAAGCCTTACTAAAGTCAAGATATACCACATCTACTGCTTCCCACCCCTCCATCCACAAGGCTTGTTACCCTGTAAAAGAAAGGTATCAGGTTGGTTTGACACGATTTGTTCTTGACAAATCCATGCTACTGTTGCTTATCACCTTATTATCTTCTAGGTGTTTGCAAATTGATTTCTTAATTATTTGCTCCATTATCTTTCCGGGTACAGAAGTTAAGCTGACTGGTCTGCAATTCCACGGGTTGTCCTTATTTCCCTTTTTATAGATGGGCACTATACTTGCCCTTTTCCTGTCTTCTGGAATGTCTCCCATCTTTCATGACTTTTCAAGGATAATTGCTAATGGCTTAGATATCTCCTCAGTCAGCTCCTTGAGTAGTCTAGGATGCATTTCATCAGGCCGTGGTGATTTGAAGACATCTAACTTGTCTAAGTAATTTTTGACTTGTTCTTTCCCTATTTTAGGGCATGGCTACACTGAAAACTTCAAAGCGTTCCCAGCCTGTCCACACTAGCACTTTAAAGCACTCTGACTTGCTGTGCTCAGGGGGATGATTTTTCACCCCCCTGAGCCAGCAAGTTAGAGCGCTATAAAATGTAAGTGTAGCCAAGCCCTTAGACTCTAATCCTACCTCATTTTCACTGGCATTCACTATGTTAGATGTCCAATCACCACCAACCTTCTTGGTGAAAACCAAAACAAAGAAGTTATTAAGCACCTCTGCCATTTCCACATTTTTTGTTATTGTCTTTTCCCCCTCATTGAGTAACGAGTCTACTCTGTCCTTGGTGTTCCTCTTGCTTCTAATGTATTTGTAGAATGTTTTCTTGTTTCCTTTTATGTCCCTAGCTAGTTTGATTTTGATTTGTGCCTTGGCTTTTCTAATTTTGTCCCTACATGAAGGAACATATGAATCTTTAGTGCATCTGGCATGTAAATATCTTGTGACGCTGGCTACAACATTGCCATGCAAATGCCTGTTCTCACTTTCAGGTGATATTGTAAACAAGAAGTGGGCAACATCATCTCCTGCAAATATAAACAAACTTGTTTGTCTGAGTGATTGGCTGAACAAGAAGTAGGACTGAGTGGACTTGTAGGCTCTAAAGATATACATTGTTTTATTTTTAGTGCAGTTATATTTTGTACGTAATTCTACATTTGTAAGTTCAACTTTCATGATAAAGAGGTTGCACTACTGTACTTCTATCAGGTGAACTGAAAAATACCATTTCTTTTGTTTTTTACAGTGCAAATATTTGTAATAAAAATAAATATGAAGTGAGCACTGAACACTTTGTATTCTGTGTTGTAATTGAAATCAGTATATTTGAAAATTTAGAAAACATCCAAAAATATTTAAATACATGGTATTCTATTATTGTTTAACAGCACGATTAATTTTTTTAATCACTTGACAGCCCTATTAACAATCTGTCCCTACTTGTATTTAGCTTAGACACTCTTGTTACTTTCCCCAGACAGGAAGTAGAGCTCTGTGAAGCCTGAAAGCTGCTCTCTTTCACCAACTTCCAATAAAAGATATTACCTCACCACGGTGTCTCTCTAATCTCCTCGGACCGACACGGCTCCATCTACACTGCATACAACTATGGTAAGTATTTTGGATCAGTTCAACACAAGTTATTTTAGGGGGGCCTATGTCTTAGGAACAACTTGCTCAAATGACCGCAAATCTGGCTCATTAAATCTACCCCAGTGAATCACACACATTTTCAAGGCTTTATGGGTTTCCATATGGATTGTAGAACACTTAGAAAAAATCAATTGTTAAACAATAAGCTTGTCTCAACCTTAATTACTGTGGTGCACCACACCACTGTCATAATGATAGTTTTATAGATGCCAGGATAGAGTATGCAAATGAGTCTTTTATGATATATTTACATAACATTGTTATAAACTTTGTTTAGTGACAGATAAGATTGCATTCGCTCCAGCAGCATAGATGTGGAGAAGAGTGTTAAACCAGCAGGTCGGCAGGGTAAAGGACGGGAAGGGAGATGGGAAAGGGCCTTGGTGTGGATTTGTGTGGCCCAAACCAAAGGTTTATGGCATCGTATCAAAGAGGGGAATCATGTGACCATTTCTATACTGTATGATCCTCTTAGACACAGGGCCCTGCGGGGGAGGCTGCCCCACTATAGCAAGGTCCCTTTGTCCGTATCTGAGCACGCGATGTCTCTGCACACTCAGGCCATGCCTCCACTCCAAACTCTGGTTGAGGCAAGTTACGTCAGTGTGCAGCCAGCCAAGTTTGTATATTGCTTGGGCGCGTATGTAACCCACACACCTCCTGGGTTCTGTCCCAGCTCGTGGCACCGAGACCACTTAGAGAGAGAGAGAAAATGAGTCTGCTCTCCAGCCTGAGCTAGCAGCCAGCTGGCTTTTAGCTCATGCTGTAGAGGCTCATGCACCAAGGTCACCAGTTCGATCCCGCCCAACGACGACCGGGGTCTGTCGGAGTTATACGTACGTACTTGGCTGCTTGCGTCAGCGCTGTGCGCATTCAGCAGGGGTGCTTTTGTCACTAAGAAGTGAGATGCACCACGGTATCCCAATGTGCCCCATGGTGCCATCCGGCACAACGATTTTGGGGAAATGTTTGCAATGTGTTGTGGGTAGAAATGACTCGCACGGAGATCTCTGGGATCTAGGCATCATCTTCCCAGCATGCAACTTTCTCCATCCCATAATTTTTGTGCTTTTTAAAAAAGAAATCCCACAAATCTGTGTGGCACTTTGCAGTGCCTGCCGTCTCGGACGGAAGCGTGGAGCGTACTGTCATGCGCACTGCAAGCTCAGGGTGCACCATCCACCAGTATTTTCAGACTTGCAGGAAGAAGAGCAACAACTGGGGACATAGTGATTTCCTGGAGGACAGTTTGCCGAGGGTCACGGCGAGAACCAATTCAAGGTTGTTAGTGGCATTCACAGAGCAGCTGCAGACATTCGAGTGCTGCTTCTGGGCCCATGAAACAAGCACTGACTGGTGGGGTCACGTCGTAATGCAGGATTGGGAAGACTAGCAGGGGCTGCAGGACTTTTGGATGCACAAGGTGAAGACCACACTCCCGGATCCGTGCACTGAGCTCCCCCCAGCCCTCCAGGCAGGGACACCAGAGTGAAAGCTGCACTGACAACGGAGAAGTGAGCAGCGATCACACTGGAAGCTTGCAATGCCAAATTGCTACTGCTCAGTGGGACATCAGTTTGGAGTTGGAAAATCCACAGTGGGGGCTGTTGTCATGCCAGTGTGCAGGGCCATTAACCATCTCCTGCTAGGCAGGACAGTGACTCTCGGCAATGAGCAGGAGTTGCAGCAATGGAGTTCCTGAACTGTGGTGGGGCAGCAGATGGCACGTATATCCCCATTTTGACCTCAGTCCACCTTGCCAAAGTGCACATCAACAGCAAGGGCTGCTTCTCCAGGGTTATGCAAGCACTGGTGGATCACCAGGGACACTTCACTGACATCAGTGCGGGCTGGTCAGGGAAAGTGAATGACACTCACATCTCTAAGAACACAGGACTGTTCAGAAAGCTGCAAGCAGGGACTTTCTTTCTCGAATGGCGGGTTACCACTGGCGATGTTGAAATGCCAGTAGTGATCCAGCCTTCCCCGCCCCTGGCTCATGAAGCCGTACACCGGCCACCTCAACAGTGCCAAGGGAAGATTCAGCTCCTGGCTCAGCAGGTGCAGCAGGACGCTTGAATGCGCCTTTGTAGCGTGACAGGCACCTGAGGGTGTTTACTCGCAGACGATGCAAGGCATGCCTTTTACAAACCACACCGTACTCCTGTAACAGTGATGAATATGTGCGTACAGGGTGTAACATGGGATACAGTATGTCACAGTGTCACATTAGCTACCCTCCAGTCATCTGCTACAGAACCTGATTTAAGTGATCGGTTACATACCCCAGTTAGTAGTTCTGCAATTTCACATTTGAGTTCCTGCAGAACTCTCGGGTGAATCCCATCTGGTCCTGGTGACTTATTATGGTTTAATTTATCAATTTGTTCTAAAACCTGCACTATCAATACCTCAATCTGGGACAGTTCCTCAGATTTGTCACCTGAAAAGAATGGCTTAAGTGTAGGACCTTTCCTCACATCCTCTGCAGTGAAGACCAATGCAAAGAATTCATTCAGCTTCTCCTCAAAGACCTTGTCTTCCATGAGCGCTTCTTTCACACCTTGATTGTCCAGTGGCCCCACAGATTGTTTGCCAGGCTTCCTGCTTCTGATGTACTGAAAACAAAACTTCGCTGTTAGTTTTTGAGCCTTTGGCTGGCTGCTCTTCAAATTCTTTTTGCAGAGCAGCACAACGCCATTCAGGGAGGCGATTTTACTGTGTCACTATAATAAGGCACTTGTGTTGCCCAGAGACCAGACTGAGTATAGACACATGCACATATAGGTCGATGGAAGGCAACTTAACTCGACCTACCTTTGTAGTGCAGACCAGCCCTGAAGCAACATCATGTCGTGGAACAGAGAAATGTTTCAGTGTATTTGTCCATAGGGTCGGAGAGAAGCAGCCTCCAGGCGCTGTACCAGCCATATCACCCTTTGATTGGAGCAGCAGGCAGGTAGATAGCACACGCATACAGAGCTCTTTTTGCCTTAATAACCTGTCAACAGCAGCCTCAAGGGCTCGTCGTTCTGTGACATTTGGGGTGAGTGGCCACTCTGAGGGGGAAGCGCAGGAAGGGGAGTGAGCTGCAGCGTGAAGACGGCAGCCATTGATAAAGAGGGCAGTTCCACGGGGAATCCTCGAGTAGAACATTTTGCATCCTTATCTGCTGAAGGCAGAACTGTCCTGAAGAATAACAGCCAAAAATAACTATTAATTCCAACAAACTGTCTTCAGACACAGCCTCCGCCCAGGATTTCACTGAGTTTTAAGGATAAGGGGAGTTTGAAACATCCATGTTATTCTGTTACTGAGATCATTTTTAAGTAATGTTATT
Source organism: Lepidochelys kempii (assembly GCF_965140285.1). Lineage (NCBI taxonomy): Eukaryota > Metazoa > Chordata > Testudines > Cheloniidae > Lepidochelys > Lepidochelys kempii. Next base: position 268,859,012 of record NC_136381.1, on the reverse strand, counting down.
TCAATTTTTAACTTTTATGGCCACAGTCACTGGTGTGCCATGCCGGAGCAGTGCAGAACAGTGCACGCAGGCTGCCCGGTTACCTGCTTTGCAACACAGGAGCAATGCAAGGCAACCGGAGTGTACACCCCAGTTACCCTCTGCCCCCTTCCTCCACATTCCCACCTGCCTCTTCTACCTCTCTGCATTCCTCTGTGCACGCTCCCCAAATCCCGTCTCCCTTCTGTGCTTCACTTTCCTCTGCATCCATCCCCGGAGATCCCCCTCCCTTCTGCACCCCCGACAATCCCCTATACTCTTTCCACCTCCCACCCGTCCCCTCGTTTCCCACCTCCCTGCTCTTTGGAGTAGATCTCACTCAACGAGTTGCTTTGGAAAGGGAATATTGAGGGCCAGCGGTCAGGCAGCCTCAAGGCACTTGGGGAGCGTGGCTGCCCGCATGGGGCAGTGCAGGAAGGGGAGTGAGCTCCAGAGTGAACTGTACCTCTGCCCTGCTGAGAACAGGGGAAGACGGCAGCCATTGGTAAAGAGGGCAGTTCTACGGCGAATCTTAAGTCCGGGGGCCAGGTTCAATTTTCTAGGGGCTCCTTCTGAAAACTGAAATAGCACCAGTGCGAGACCCCACCTGGCAATCTGGGAAACTATAGACCCCACCCTGAGTGCCCTGGCTGGCCAAAATTTCCCCATTTGCAGGTACCAAGTCAAGGGGTTTAAACAAAGAGAATATGATTGGGGAGCAGAATGGGGTGGGGGAGAACAGAATAAATTTGGGGAAACCAGCAATTAATGAATTCACAATATTAGGTCAGACTTTCACCCCCCGGGGCATCTTAACAATAGTTCCAGCTTCCGGCCTCCTCTGGGAGTTGTGAGCGGCTGGTGCATCCTGGCCCCTTCCCCTCCCACAGCTCCCCCACTCACAGCTTGTCGTCCTGCAGTGGGGAAGCCCCAGGGCTCTGGCAGGTCCCTGTTGCCTGGGCAGCTCCAGGGGCTTTACCACCCGACCCAGCTGGGGTAGTTTCAGCTTTAATGACTGGGTGGGGGGGCCCGGACGGGAGTCCTTTGGGTAGGCTGCTGCTCTGTGCAGCTTCAGCCCAAGCTACCTCCCCACCAGGGCTTGTGTTCGTGCCACTCGGTGCTGTCACCTCAAAGCCACCGCCTCAGCTCTGCACTGCCCACTCTTTGTCATCCTCAGCTCAGCTCTTTGGAGAGGAACCAGCAGGATACAGGGCCTTTAACAGAGTCCTCACCACCACACAGGCCCTGCCAGCAGAAGGTAAGAGCCTCTTTCTGAAACCATGACCTACCATATCTACTGCGTCCCCGCAGCCGCGTGGCCAGTAACACTGTCACAGAAGGAAATTTGGTTGGTCTGGCATGATTTGTTCTTGACAGATCCATGCTGGCTATTCTGTGTAACCCTGTTATCCTCCAGATGCTCACAAGCTGATTGGTTAACCATTTGTTCCAGTATCTTTCCAGATATTGAAGTTAGGCTGCCTGGTTTATAATTCCCCAGGTCCTCTTCGTTCCCCCTTTTAACAAGAGAGACTATGTTTGCCCTTCTCCAGTTGAACCCAGTTCTCTAGGACCTCACCTGTCCTCCATGAGTTGTCAAAGATAATCGCTAATGGTTCCAAGACGGCTTCAGCTAGTTCCTGAAATACCCTAGGGTGAATTTCATCAGGCCCTGCTGACTTGAATACATCTAATTTAGCTAAATATTCTTTCATCTGTTCTTTCGCTATTTTGGTTTTCATTCCTTCCCCCTCCTTGTTAATATTAATTGTGTTAAGTATCTGGCCACACTTTACCTTTTTAGTGATGACTGAAACAAAATAGGCATTAAACAGTTCAGCCTTCTTGGTGTCATCCATTACTAGCTCTCCCCATGGCTGGATTACCCAATAGGCAAACTAAGCACGTGCTTAGGGCACGAGCAAAGCAGGGGGCACCAAAAAAAAGGAGATTTTTTTTTTTTAATTGATATTTGCAGAATGGAAATTTCTTGGGATTGTTGGAGCTTGTGGCTCAGTTTGACCCATTTTTAGCAGGCCATATCTCAGAATACGGGAATGCTGTCAAAGGTCACTCATCATACTTATCCAAGACAATATGTGATGAACTCATTGGTCTAATGAGTGACAAAGTTCGTTCAGCTATTGTGGATGAAATAAGTACTGCTGGGTACGTCAGTTTATCTGTCGACTCTACACCTGATCTTTCACATATTGATCAACTTAGTACTGTACTAAGATATGTGTTTCCCACAGATGGAAAACCAGTTGAATGATTTATAACATTCCTCAATTTGAAAAGCCACACTGGTGGAGAAATGGCAAATCAAGTACTGCATTATCTATGCCAAGTTTGCAAAATAGATTTCTCAAAGTGCAGAGGTCAATCTTACGTCAACGCTGCCAACATGTCAGGGCGTTATCAAGGAATGCAGAAGAAGCTTTTAGAACAGAACAAATATGCCATCTTCACACCACGTGCTGCACACTCGCTCAGTCTTGTTGGCCACGGTGCTGTTGATTGCTGTCCGGTGGCTGTAAGGTTTTTCTCAACAGTCCAGTTACTTTATACATTTTTCTCTGCCTCAACACACCGATGGGCAGTTCTTAAAACATATGTGGGCCATGATCGTGTGCTGAAATCTCTTTCTAATACTCGCTGGCAGGCACAAGCATTGGCAACAAGTGCAATTCTGGAGTCCTCCTCAAAGATTGTGGATGCATTAGAAAGTCGAGCTGAAGACCAACCACAAAAGGGAGAAACTAGACGAGAGGCAGCAAACATTGCAAACAAGATGCAAGAACTAGAGTTTGTATTCATGTTGACCATGTGGAATGACATTTTACAACACTTTTACCACACAAGTCAAGCTCTCCAAGAACAAGAATTGGATTTGAAAACATGTGCAGGCCTCTGTCAATCATTAGCAGACCACTTACACACTTTGAGGAATGATTTCAAAAGATTTGAAGACATATCAAAAGATATCTTGCCTGATGCTAACTACAAAAAGCCCAGTCCTGCAAGCGAATCAGGAAAAAGCAAGCAAATGATAGCAGTGCAAGGCAGAAACAGCATTGAATCCTAGAGACAAATTTCGTGTATCTACTTACTACGCTATAATTGATACACGTGAAGCTCATATGAAGAGGAGAGGTGAAGTGTACAAAGAAGTATCAAGTAGATTTTCTTTTCTAAATGATATGGACTTATCTGATGAACAGTATTCACAAGGTTCCCAAAAGCTCGTTGGCTCATACCCTGTTGACTTGAACATGAATCTCTGTGGAGAAGTCCGGCAGTTCCACTGTTATAGGTGCGCAACGTTTAATGAAACAGGAAAAATGAAATTCAGTCACACTGATCTTCATAACACAATACTGAAAAGCGGAATACGACGTGTATTTCCAAATGTGGAGATCGCACAACGGATTTTTCTAACAGTGATGATTACTAAGTGCTCCACAGAATGCTCTTTTTCTCAGCTGAAAATAATAAAAAACCCGCAGAGAACAACAATATGTAAGGACAGACTTGATTCACTTTCCCGATTGTGTATGGAAGCGGACCTGCTTCGTCGAGTCAGCTTTGATGAACTTATCCAGAATTTTGCAATCAGAAAATCTAGAAAGAAGCTATTTTAATTTCAGTATGCATGTCAGTTTTGTGTCATTTCAAAAAATAAAATTTTATTTTACAGTATAGTGTTGTTTTTATAATCTCTTCAGTGCTTAGGGCCTCTAAAGGTCTTAATCCGGCCCTGGCTCTCCCTCCCCACTAAATAGTGGGTCTAAACTTTCCTTTATCTTTCTCTTGCTGCGAATGTACTTATAGAACCTCTTCGAGTTCCTTTCATCTCCCCTGCTAGGCGTAACTCATTTTGTGCCTTTGCTTTTCTGATTTTGTCCCTACCTGCTTGCACTATTCTTTTGTACTCCTCCTTCGCAATTTGTCCATTTCCACTTTTTGCAGGAGGCCTTTTTGATTTTCAGGTAATTAAAGAGCTAATTAAATTCCTCTCTTTCGGCATAGAATAGGTGCTGCATAGGCAGCGACATTGCAAATCACCCCCCACCCCCGCCGAACCCGCACCAGATAACAGCAGGTCTCAGCCCTGACCACAGAGCCAGCATCAGAGCAGAGGGCAGTCCCCATGGCACAGCCAGGCCCTGGAGCCAGCTGTCATGGCGGCTCTGTGAGACCAAATCTCCCGCTGTGTATGGCGCTGTGGGGCCACCCGAAGGGTGATGCTGAGTGCCAGGGTGCTCAGCTAGGCCATGTGGCTCAAGGAGGAGCATTGCATGCTGGGAGCTGTAGTCTCCACAGCAGGTACCTGTAAATTAAAGTTACTATGTGAACGCCCCCCCGCCCCCCCGCCATTGGCTCATGCACCATGGGGCTCTCTGGCCCCCCACTCCTCAGCAGACAACACCAGGAGTAAATGAGATGGAGAAAAGGAGCCAGTGAAGCGCTGGGCAGAGTCGTGCGGCTGTAGCTTGGGAGTCCCAACAGGAACAGGTCACACAGAGCGAGTGTATTTGTGTTTATTTGCACTCTTGGCTCACGTTCCCCTCAGGTATACACGGGCGCAGTTCCACTCAGTGCAGCAGAGCTGGACCCACGAACACCCCAGGGAATTCAGCCCTTTATCTGTAGCTTTAATTTCGTTTAAATCTATCTGCCTCTGCACCGCGCCTTGGGAGGCCAGAGGGCCCCACGGGACAGGCCGTTCTGGTTCCCGTGCAGCCCGCGCTCCCCTTGTCTATTCCTGGGAACGAGGCAGGGGAGGGTGGGGATTGTGGGTTTGCAGGACTCAGAGAAAGGGGCCTTGGTTCCATCCCAGCTCCGCAGCAGGAGAAGCAGGGTGCATTTGTGCCAGCTGGAGGGGGGAGGGGGGTTGGGATCCAGATTCTGTGTAACTGATCTCAGGGGTGTGGAGGGGAGGGGTGGGTTGCTGTCTAGCTACACAAGGGATGTGAGGCCTGGAAGGACTCCACCTCAGGTGGGTGCGGTAGCTAATCTCTGCTTGATCCTCCGTCCGCCTCCTCTCTCACAGGGGCAGGCTGGTCCCGCAGCGTGAGGCTGGAATAGCAGCCAGCACAGTAGAGCCCGTCTCTTGCTCTCTGCTTGGCTTTACGCTTTGCCGCCATGGGCCTTTCGTCTTCTCTCCTGGGCCTGGGGCTCAGGATCCCCTCAGCAGAGCGCCCCTCCTGCACGAGACAGAGATGGGTCACCTACAGCTTCCTCTCCGTCCGCTGCTCCTTGCCACCGTAGGACAGGGTGGCAAGGGATCCCAGAGGAGCTAGGCAGGGCCTGGCACACGCAACCACTGCCCTTCAGGCAGATGAGCAGAGTGGGGGGCGGGGTGCTCTGACAAGCAACCGATGGCTGAGGAACCAGGCACTCCTGACTTCTAATCTTGGCTCCATCATGGACTCACCATGTGATCGTTAACCTCTCCATGCCTCAGTTTCCCCAGCCGTCTAACGGTGATAATACTGACCCACCTCCTGCAGGGGGGCTGGGAGGATTCACTATAAGGATGCACTATAAGGTGGGTAGAAAGCTGGCTAGATTGTCGGGCTCAACGGGTAGTGATCAATGGCTCCATGTCTAGTTGGCAGCCGGTATCAAGTGGAGTGCCCCAAGGGTCGGTCCTGGGGCCGGTTTTGTTCAATATCTTCATAAATGATCTGGAGGATGGTGTGGATTGCACTCTCAGCAAATTTGCGGATGATACTAAACTGGGAGGAGTGGTAGATACGCTGGAGGGGAGGGATAGGATACAGAAGGACCTAGACAAATTGGAGGATTGGGCCAAAAGAAATCTGATGAGGTTCAATAAGGATAAGTGCAGGGTCCTGCACTTAGGACGGAAGAACCCAATGCACAGCTACAGACTAGGGACCGAATGGCTAGGCAGCAGTTCTGCGGAAAAGGACCTAGGGGTGACAGTGGACGAGAAGCTGGATATGAGTCAGCAGTGTGCCCTTGTTGCCAAGAAGGCCAATGGCATTTTGGGATGTATAAGTAGGGGCATAGCGAGCAGATCGAGGGACGTGATCGTTCCCCTCTATTCAACATTGGTGAGGCCTCATCTGGAGTACTGTGTCCAGTTTTGGGCCCCACACTTCAAGAAGGATGTGGATAAATTGGAGAGAGTCCAGCGAAGGGCAACAAAAATGATTAGGGGTCTGGAACACATGACTTATGAGGAGAGGCTGAGGGAGCTGGGATTGTTTAGCCTGCAGAAGAGAAGAATGAGGGGGGATTTGATAGCTGCTTTCAACTACCTGAGAGGGGGTTCCAAAGAGGATGGCTCTAGACTGTTCTCAGTGGTCGCTGGTGACCGAACAAGGAGTAATGGTCTCAAGTTGCAGTGAGGGAGGTTTAGGTTGGATATTAGGAAAAACTTTTTCACTAGGAGGGTGGTGAAGCACTGGAATGCGTTACCTAGGGAGGTGGTAGAATCTCCTTCCTTAGAGGTTTTTAAGGTCAGGCTTGACAAAGCCCTGGCTGGGATGATTTAACTGGGAATTGGTCCTGCTTCGAGCAGGGGGTTGGACTAGATGACCTTCTGGGGTCCCTTCCAACCCTGATATTCTATGATTCCATGATTCTATGATTCATTCATTACTGTCTGTAACGTGCTTAGAGCCCAGACAGCACCAGCAGCTATTGGGCAGGGAAGCATTCCCTTCAGCCCTGACTGAGCAGGGCAGGACTGAGCCAAGCTCTGCTTGCCATCCAGGGATTCGGTCGCTGTCTCTCAGCAGCAGGTGATTCTGTGATAGGTGGCCAGGGAGAGCAGAGCAATCTCGGCTCTGCCGCATATTTCCCCAGAGCCCTCCCACCAGGGCATCTCCCCGAGAGTCCCAGCCGGAGGTGGGGGCTTTGACGGGACTTTCAGAGCCTCTATGGAGAGAGGCATCAGCAGGTACCGTCTCCCCCTTCACTATGCCCTCCCCCTCCTGTCCCATCATTCCCTGACCCAACTGTGGCAGGTTTCACTGTGTTTGACAGGAAGAGGAACAGAGCTGGAAGGCGTCCCCGGCTCAGACTCCTGCCCTCTCTGGAGCCCCTGGGTTGCCTCGTGCTGTTCCCCCCTGAGGCTACCTCTCACCTGGCCGGGGGCTACAGAGCCATGGCAGCTGGGACAGGGGAGCTTGGGGGCGGCGAGCTTGTCTTTGACTTCCTCAGGAGGGCTCTGCAGGAGGAGAGGAGAGGGTTAGGGACGAGTCACTGGGAGGCTGGGGCTTATGGGGTGAGGCCGGGGGGATGCATGCAAGCGGTTAGCGCCCTGCTGCCCCTGCAGCAACGGTGAGCCATCGTCCCTGGGCTGCACTGGGGCCGGCCCGCGAGGGCCCTGGTGGATTCGCTGGGGATCTAAGGGTCTGTCCATGCTACAGCTGGGGAGACAGACTCACGCTAGCTCCGCTCAGGAAAATGCACTAAAAATAGCAGCGTGGCCGTTGCAGCGAGGGTGGCAGCTCAGGCCCGGGGGCTGGGGGTGGGCTTGGATGCAGAGGGCTAGGCTGAGCCGCCATCCAGCGGAGACACACCCCTGGGAGGAGGCTTCTCCCGCTGCTGTCACAGCCACGCAGGGGTCTCAGCACCGGGCCCAGCTCCTGCAGCTTCCATTCCGCCATGAAGGATCAGGAGGAGGCGGGTTTGCTCCATGGCTGTGGAGCATGGAGTTCTCCCCGGCCCGTTCTTTCTGGGCCAGCATTTCCCCTCCTTCAGTCCCCTCCCCTCTCCCGGAGCATGCGCTCTGGCTGCGCCCTGGCTGATGCAGCCTCCCAAGAGCAGCCAGCACATCGGCCCCCCTTGTGCCCCATTGATTAAAGGACAGGCTTTTGTTGCCCATTAGTTAATCTGGAGTTCATGGCTTCCACCCTCTTCGCCTCTTACTGTACCCAGCCTATGATGGACCCAGAGCCAGGTCTCCAAGTTGGTTTCCTTGTGGGTCTGGCTTGCTGCGGTTTCCTGCCTTCCCTCTTAACTCTCCCTTGTTGATGGTTGTCCTGCAGGAGAGAGCAGCGCATCAGGGACTGCTGCAAGGCAGGAGCTGGGCGGGAGAGGGGTGAATGTCAACCTCTGCTGGCTGGGCACAGTCTACAGAGGGGATAAAGCTCCTACGACTGCAGACAGCCACTGAAGGTCTCCTTTAGCTCACGTGGGAGAGCAGGGATTTCCCCAGACCTCCTCTGGGGGGGTGTACACCTCCCCCCACGCCCCGAATTTCCCCAGCACCTCTGCAGTTACATGCAGTGTTGCCAATTTAGTCGTCGATTGGAAATTAAATTGAAATTGAAACATGAATACACACTTTAAAAGAATATACAGTGTCTGATAAAATACTTGTACCTGAGAAAGGAGAATGGGTTTGAAAAGTCTGAACAGAGACTAGCTTCCTCAGAGAGCTGCTGTTATTTATGACAATGTCGGCGCATTGGTGTCGGCGATGTTGGCCTACCTTATCCTTTCAAATTATGATTTGTAGGCCAGGTCTGACTGAGCTCTGCTCTGGCAGCTCGTGATGAGCCGGGGTGGGGGGAAAGGCTTCAGGACCAGACTGTATTGACATGAACTCACCTACTCTGCCGAGGTATCCAGCAGACAGAGCTGCGTTGCCCAAGGGATCGATTTTGGCTGGTGTTAGGTTACAAATCACTGAAGTATTAAATGTGGGGGTCATGAAATGTTGTTGTCCTCATTGTAGGAGTAAAGGGCAGCAGAACTGGGCTTAGCCTGACTGAATGAGGGGGTCTCCCTCCGTGCTTAATTTGTGCCAGGGCTGTGCCCCGGCACCTCCAGGCTCGGCCATTCAGAGCCCGGGGACCTCTGGGCTTGTCACATCAGTTGTGAAAGTAACAAACTTGCGTGAGCCTGGAACTTCTTTCCTTACAAACTAAGCCCCAGTCACCCTCAGCGGAACGGCACTCCCCAAGCAGGGGGGTTGGATGCCAGATCCCAGTGGAGAGACAGAGGGTGGGGACAGGGGTTTTGGTTGGTGGGGTGGGCCCTGCCTAAGAGTCACAGGCACTATCTGACCTGCCCCCCTCTCCTGTTTAGAGACAGAGCTGATTAGGCTCCACAGAGAGTCTTTTGGTTTGTTAAGTGACCACTAGAGCTGAAATCGCTGAGAATCAGGTCTAAGTGCTCAGACCGGCTGCGGGACAGCATTTCTGTGGAAGCGACGGCCCAGCCTGCACAGCAGCGAGGTTCCCCCACTGAGAGCTGAAATCACCGAGGGCTGGAGGAACCTCCAGAGACCGACTCGCAGAGGTCACAGTGGCAGGTGGCAGCAGAAGGTGACAGTGCAGGGCCATTGGGGACGGAGCGATAGAGTGAACGGTGGCACGACAAACAACAGCAGCCAGAGCATTTGTTTATTGGACTATGTGTTAGTGATTTCACTCCAGAATGCTAGATTTGTGACTGGGAAACTTATAAAAATATACGTTTCCTAGTAGGCCAAGATTTTTAAAATGCATTATTTGCCCAGGTCGTTATCTCACATCATCGCTATCTCAAGAGGTCATTATCTTGGGGAGTTTCTGTACTAAACTTTTTTATTATAATAATTAATTTTTATATAAGAACGGCCATATTGGGTCAGACCAATGGTCCATCTACCCCAGTATCCTGTCTTCCAGAGGTAGCTATTTCAGGTGTGTCAGAGGGAATGAACAGAACAGGGAATCATCAAATGATCCATCCCCTGTCATCCACTCCCAGCTTCTGGCAAACAGAGGCTAGGGACACTAGGATCATGGTATTGCAAGCCAGCCCATCCTGGCTAATAGCCATTGATGGACCTATCCTCCATGAACTTATCTAGTTCTTTTTTTAACCCTGTTATAATTCTGGCCTTCACAACATCCTCTGGCAAGGAGTACCATGGGTGACTGTGTGTTGTGTGAAGAAATACTTCCTTTTGTTTGTTTTAAACTTGCTGCCTATTAATTTCATTGGGTGACCCCTGGTTCTTGTGTTACGTGAAGGGGTAAATAACACTTCCTCATTCACTTTCTCCACACCAGTCAAGATTTTATACGCCTCTATCATATCCCCTCTTAGTCGTCTCTTTTCCAAGCTGAACAGTTCCAGTCTTTTTAATCTCTCCTCATATGGAATCTGTTCCATACCCCTGTTCGTTTTTGTTGCCCTTCTCTGAACCTTTTCCAATTCCAATATATCTTTTTTGAGATGGGGTGACCAGAACTGCATGTAGTATTCAAGATGTGGGCATATCGTGTATTTATATAATAAAAGTGGAGGAGCTTGGTTTGCCAGACTGATCAGCTAAGCCAATACTGACAACCTATGTGAAAAGGCTGCAAAACACCAAGCCTCTGGACTGCACCAACATGCAGAAAGCCTTATAAGTCTGTCACTGTCAAAGCCAATTTTAGAAGAATTTAATGGAGGCTGTTAAGAATACTGGAAACACAACTCAGTTTATGTGAACCAACACGGCTATTGCATCATACTTTCTCTTTAAGCAAGAGATACCACACACTACAAACTGGAGGCCAATGTTAAGTGCATTGTCACTTGTTAATCCTGAAGTTGGACACTAGTTTCGAACAAGACCAGCAAATGCTCACTGTCTTTCTGGGGGAAAAACTCAGCTGACTCTCTTGAAGCATGTGGTGCTACAGTGAAAGACTCAGCAGCTGAAAAAGTGAAGAACTCTCTCACCGCATTCAAAATATGTGCATGCATGGCTGATGAAGGCACCAATGCAACTAGGCACCAAGTATTAAGTCAGTGTGTATGTTATCCTGATGCCCATGATAGGCCACGAGGTGCATTCTAGATGTTCAGGTTATAGAAGACACATCAGCTGCATCTGTGACATCTTAGAAGGGTTAAATGCTTGTAAATTGAACCCCAAACAGGTGGCTGCTTGTGCATTTGATGGAGCTGCAAACGTCTCTGGAAGACATAGTGGAGTACAAGCTTTTCTCAGAGAAAAGTGTAACTCTTATCTCTCCTATACACACTGCAGAGGCCATCTACTCCAGCTAGCGCTAGTACAAGCTGAAGAATCTTCAAAAGACATTAAAAAGCCATAAATTTAATGGCTTTGTTATACTCTTTTTTCAGCAAGAGTCCAAAAGGACTGAACATCTTGGAAACAGAAGATACACTGGGTCTGAAGTTCAAATTAGTCCAACCTGGGAAAACCTGCTGGCTTTCTCATGAGTGATTCTTGGCTGTTGTCTTAAAATTACTGTAACTATTATTACTGGCTTTGGAAAGTATCCAACAAGATGGGACAGATCTAAGTAGTGAGGCTGGTGGACTACTTTTGTTTCTAAGTCCAGAGAAGACTATCGCCATTCTCTCTCTTGTAAGTCTACTGTTGAAACCACTTGTCATTCAAAATGTCATCCAGGCATCGGCTACAACAGTAGTAGATCTTTGTCCAGCAACAAAAGCTACCCTTGGATCAATCAGAGAGATATCCATTGAAAATGTACTGGAAGAAACAAAGACTTCAGTCCAGAAGCTGACTAATGAAGGCACTTATACTGACTTCTTAAGTGAAGAGGACAAGAAGTGTTTGTTGAGACAGCTGAAAAAGTACACAGACTTGATTCTTACAAATCTACAGTAACAATTTCTGGATTCTACTCAACCTCCACGTAACTTTTACAGGCGCCTGTCTTATAAAACACCGACAGTTGAGTGGAGTGAGGCACTACCAGCAATAGGGCTGCCATGTGATCAGGACAGAATAGAAAATTTTGAAAACAGTGGAATATCATACGATGAACTAATGAAGATTTAACTTTAACTTCTTCTTTATCATCACTAATGGTTCGACCCAATTTTTGTGCTAAGTTTCCTGGGCTGAAAGAAGTAGGAATTCATCTCTTGCTACTCCCAGTCACAAGAGCTACAGTTAAGCATTCTTTTTCCTCATTGAATAGAATTTTGTGTTCTGAAAGAAGTCGCCTTCTGCCTGATCATGAGCATATCATGAAGGACTGGAAGTAACAGACACATGAGAAGCTACCAAAAATGAATGCACTGCATTTGAGAAGTTCATTAACAGTGTTGTGCAAAATAACAACCAGAAAGATGTAGATATAGTAGGCTTGTATAGCCAACTTTAATTTGTGTGATGATTTAAAAACATGAGTTAAATCTAACAAAATTGTCATGAAACATTTTTCAGTTTTTATTATGGTGCCTGTGGTGGGGCGGTGCCCCATCCCCTGAGAAAAAGGGCTGAACCAGGCCTGAAAGGCTGTGCAGACCTGCAGCCAATCAGAGAAGGCCTGGGGAGAGCCAATCAGAGCAGGGAAAGAGTCAGCCAATCAGGGCCAGGCTAGGCCCTATATAAAGGCTGCCCAGGACCAAAGCACTCAGTCTATCCCAGACCTTCAGAGGGGAAGGGCTGTCTCCTGAGCTAAGGAGCAGAGGAGAGCTCCAGCCTGATACCTGTCAGATTGCGGGCCCTGACCAGAAGGGCCTAGATGGTGCAAGGGGTCAGAGGGGAAGTGACCCAGGGAGGACGGATAGACGAGGGGAGAGAAGGAGGGTGGAGAGGCTGCCACTAGAGGGTCCCTGGGTTGAGACCTAGAGTAGTGGGTGGGCCTGGGTCCCCCCCCCCATGCTGCCACTTTGCCCTTGTACAGCACCTTGCTGTGGAAGAGTGGCTGTGATAGACTGCAGCCAGCCCTAGACATTTGGGGGTTGTGGTTGGCCACTGCGGCAGGAGCGAACTGGAAAGACTGCTGTTAACCACACACACACACCCCGGAAGGGGGGTGAGGATGGATTAAGGGGCACTGTCGGAAGGTGGTGACTAGAAGCAGACATCTTGAGCAGGGAGCAATGCGGGTCTGGATACCAAAGGGGAAGCAGATGACAAATGGGACACCACCGGCAGAGGGTGCCCCACAGAGGATAGAGCTAATTCCCAGATTTGGCAGTGGGAGGCGCTGTGGTGGTGAGTCCCAACCCCTTTACAGTGCCATACAGCCCACCATCGACCTCACGGTCTCACTCCACGTCAGCCTTTCCCCTCCCCCCCGCCCCCCGTATATTCGAATACCACCATCCCCATTTCAATTCCTGGAGAAAACACTGTGGGAGAGGCTTCACAAAGGTCCAAATGGGCACAGGGAGAGAAGCTAATGGGGAAGGTGGAGAGAGGTAGTTGGAGGAGGAGTGAAGAAACAGCAGCTGGTGGGGCCGGATGCAATGCACCCAAGGGTGCTGAGGGAATTGGCTCATGTAATTGCAGAGCTATTGGCCACTATCTTTGAAAACTCATGGTGATCGGGGAAGGTCCCGGATGATTGGAAAAAGGCAAATATAGTGCCCATCTTTAAAAAAGGGAAGAAGGAGAACCTGGGGAACTACAGACCAATCAGCCTCACCTCAGTCCCCGGCAAAATCATGCAGCAGGTCCTCAAGGAAACCATTCTGAAGCACTTGGAGGAGAGGAAGATGATCAGGAACAGACAACATGGATTCACCAAGGGCAAGTCATGCCTGACCAACCTGATTGCCTTCAATGATGAGATAACTGGCTCTATGGATATGGGGAAAGCGGTGGATGTGATATCTTGACTTTAGCAAAGCTTTTGATATGGTCTCCCACAGTATTCTTGCCAGCAAGGTAAAGAAGTATGGATTGAATGAAGGGACTATAAGTTGGATAGAAAGCTGGCTACATCATCAGGCTCAATGGGTAGTGATCAACCTCTCGATGTCTAGTTGGCAGCCGGTATCAAGCGGAGTGCCCCAGGGGTCGGTTTTCTTCAACATATTCATTAATGATCTGGAGGATGGCGTGGATTGCACCCTCAGCAAGTTCGCGGATGACACTAAACTGAGGGGAGAGGTAGATACGCTGGAGGGTAGGGATAGGGTCCAGAGTGACCTCGACAAATTGGAAGATTGGGCCAAAAGAAATCTGATGAGGTTCAACAAGGACAAGTGCAGAGTTCTGCACTGAGGATGGAAGGATCCCATGCACCGCTACAGGCTGGGGACCGACTGGCTAAGCGACAGTTCTGCAGAAAAGGACCTGGGGATTACAGTGGACGAGAAGCTGGATATGATTCAACAATGTGCCCTTGTTGCCAAGAAGGCTAACGGCATATTGGGCTGCATTAGCAGGAGCATTGCCAGCAGTTCAAGGGAAGTGATTATTCCCCTCTATTCAGCACTGTTAAGGCCACATCTGGAGTATTGCGTCCAGTTTTGGGCCCCCCAGTACAAAAAGGATGTGGACAAATTGGAGAGAGTCCAGAGGAGGGCAACAAAAATGGTCAGGTGGCTGGGGCCCAGGATTTATGAGGAGAGGCTGAGGGAACTGGGGTTATTTAGTCTGCAGAAGTGAAGAGTGAGGGGGGATTTGATAGCAGCCTTCAACTACCTGAAAGGGGGTTCCAAAGAGGATGGCTCTAGACTGTTCTCAGTGGTAGCAGATGACAGAACAAGGAGTAATAGTCTCAAGTTGCAGTGGGGGAGGTTTAGGTTGGATATTAGGAAAAACTTTTTCACTAGGAGGGTGGTGAAACACTGGAATGCGTTACCTAGGGAGGTGATGGAATCTCCTTCCTTAGAAGTTTTTAAGGTCAGGCTTGACAAAGCCCTGGCTGGGATGATTTAATTGGGGATCGGTCCTGCTTTGAGCAGGGGGTTGGACTAGATGACCTCCTGAGGTCACTTCCAACCCTAATATTCTATGATTGTATGGTGAGGGAGAAGAAAAATAAAATATCAGACAGGCTTACACTGCCCCTCCCCATCAAAGTGCCCTCTCAGCAGCACTTTGAGGGCCTCCGGGGTGTCCAAACCCAAGACTGGCACCTCAGGAACTGGGCACTGTTAGTTTTTATGCTTGAGTGAATTGAAACTGTCAGGTCACAACCTGCTGCTAACAGAGCCAGCAACGGGGAGGCTGCTGGAAAAGGGACTGTGTAGTCTGAGAGGATTTTGAAAGAAGGAAAAAGTTAGGAATAAATATCTGTTCCAAACAGAAAGGTGATGACAACCTTTCCCCTACTACCTGTGTGAGCAGGGTCTGAATGACTTCTCCCCCGACATCCAGTGAGGAGCTGGGGGGGAAAGACTTCAGGAGCCGACTGTGTTTGCAGAGACACGCCCACTCTGCCAAAGTGAGCAGCATGATGGAGCTGCTTTGCCAAAGTGATCACTTTTGGCTGGTGCTGGGTTACAAATCCCGCTTAGTATAATCTCTTACGAGTGATGTGCCTGAATATTTGGATGCTAATATCTAAACTGTATCATTAATTTATTAACCTGAATTTGGGATATTGCAGATTATGTACTATATGTATTGTATGACTTTTAAACCAAACTTTGTATAATTAAGCATTGTACCCAGATGTATAGGCACTCTTTCCTTAACCTGTGTATGAGATAATTTTCACATTAGCTTGAATGCAAGGATAATGAAATGTGGTTATCCTTATTGTATGAGTAAAGGGCAGCAGAACGGTACTTAGCCTGCATGATTGAGGGGTTCCCTTAAATTGAACCTCATTTGCTAAGCAGGGGGTAGAGATGCCAAATCCCAGGTACTATCTGATCTTCTCCTCTCTTCTGTTTGAAGACAGAGCTGATTAGACTCAATCGAGAGTCCTTGTTTTGTCTAATCATGGCTAGAGCTAAAATCCCGGATACCCAGGTGCTGAGCCTTCGGCCTGGTGTGGGACAGTGTTGTCCTGAAAGAGAAGTTTCCTGCTACCCACTGAGGGCTGGGTTATGTGCTGGGACCTCAGAGCATGACCTGGCAGCAGCTAATTGCAGAGGCAGTGCAGCGGCTCGGGTATGGCTTGATGTCCCCTCCCCGGGGTGCGAGGTGAACTCACATAATGGCAGGGCTGAACTCTGGGTCTCCGCTGGCCAAGCCCAGTAGCTGCAAGTGGGGTGCGGTGGAGGGAGAGGGGAGCGATGGGTTAAAGGAGCATGTGTATCACACTGCAAGCAGAGAAACTGAGGCAAAGGACACTGCCCAGCGTACTCTGGGGTGGGTGTTTGCTCGTGGTCACGTGCCTTCAGATTGTGGTTGAGGTGTTTTCCCAAATTAATGCCGGGTTCCTTTCCCCTTTTATTAAAAGTTTTCTTTGCTATCCACAGACTCAGTGCTTGCGAGAGGGGACGTATTGCCTCTCAGAGGCACCCAGGGCAGGGGTTAAATTTTCCCAGGTTACTGGGCAGGGGCTTGAGCCGGTTGTGATTTGTATTGTTAAGAGGAACACCTAGACATTGACCCCAGCCCTTGATGCTGCTGACTCCACCTGGCAGAAGGGGTTACGCTTGCATTTATCTTTCCACTTTGGACTACTTTTTTGTAGTGGAAGTATACACACAAAACAACCAGTGTGCCTAAGCTGTGCCCTGCTAGCAGTGGGCACCGTCAGGGTGTGCATTAGTTGGCTGCTGGGCCACTTATCCGGTGGCCTTTCCAGTACGTATGTCACCACCGCCTGACCCTTTGCTGTCACTTAGCCAAGAGATGCCTACTTAACCCCTTTTGTCTCTCCTCCTAATGCCTCACTAGGGCAAGGCTCAGGGACACTAACCCACCTCAGTCTAGCATCTTCCCCACCCCGGCATTGCTGCTTGTAAGCAGAGGAGACAGAGTATGAAAGGTGAAAAAAGTTTGGTGTCATCACATTCCTCTGGCCTGACCAGAGTGTCTGTCCCCTGGAGCCTGCTCCTGCGATTTCAGGGACGTCAGGGTCTCAGATGCTCTTAGGGTTGGGTTTGCTAGATTGTCAGCTCCCTAGGGCAGGGGCTGCTTTTGCTTGGGTCTTGTACAGCACTGCTCGCCTCGTTGGCACGTAACACTTAGCACCAGAGTCTGGTCCCCTCACTCTCACTGACCAGTCACTCTCACCTCCAGTGGACCCCATAGGGCCACTCCTGGAATGAAGTGCTACCCTACAGAACCCAGCCCATAATGCAGAGCTCTCACACCAACCCCAGTGTTCCCAGCACTCATGTTGTAGCCTATCTGATCACATATGCAAATCTCTGCCTCCCGATTGGATCACGAGAGACAAAGAATAGCTTTTCCTGGACCTCTAACTCCACCCACGTCTCTGGTCTAGACTGTAAATGTTTATTGGGGTGGGCTGGGGGGATGATTTGGGTCTCATAGTCCCGAGTCCCTAGACATACCCAGATACGTGTGTTGGAGACATTAAGGATGATGTAACTGTTGACACGGACTCCAGGGTTCAGCAAACAGCAAGACTTGTTGTGCCTGCAGGTAATTATTAACACTGACTTCATGCTGGTCAATATTTACAGTACGTCTCAGGTCAATGACGTTGATGTTCACCTGGGAAGCCAGTGGGCCAGCTTCAGAGCTTCGGGTCATTGGGCGGGGGCCGTGTTTGCACTACCTTTGGTTTTTAATTAAGTGCCCTGCATTACAAAGCTGTAAAGTTGCAAAGATGTAAATCTAGGGTAACTCCACTTAATCCAATGGTGACTCCAGATTTACCCTGCGGTAACGAAAGTCACTCATACTAATAGAGGTACTCCGGATTGACACCAGTATAACTGGGATTATAGTCTGGCCCCCTATGGGCTTGATATCTGTCGAAATGAAGACTCGCTGAGCTATCTTCCCCTCTGCGGCCCTGCAGTGCTGCCCAAGAGGGAACTGGGGTTTATCTGTTTAGTTAGCTATCTCTTTATTTATTCCCTTCTCTAGAAGGGAAGAAGGCGGGTTCGTGCAGCTCCGTCCGGGGAACCCGGTGCACCTGGAACTGGGACTGAAGCCAGTGGGATCCAGAAAAGGCAGCATTTCTTAGCACTGCACCTAAAGGAGACTCTCCGTCATAAGCTGGGTCTAGGTTGTGCTTACGTGCCCCGAATCAGCCCTCCAGCCCCTGTTCCAGCTGTCTCGCTGGCAGAGGGGACCACAATGCAGCTTGTGCTCTCAGGAGGGACAGCAGGGATGGCCAATAGGAAGCCCCCTGGTAAAATGCAGCCTAGGGCCAATGGAGGCTACAGGTCCCAGCCTGCAATGCTCCGGCGTGATCTGTGCAGCCGTAGCCTAGATCCGTCGGCTGAGTCCTGTAGCTCCTGGGGAGTTCCCGGCCCTCAGTCTGAGTGACGCTGAGTCCGAGAATCACCCGGCTGGTCTCTGCCTCTCCCCTCCCTGCCTCTTACCTTGAGGGACTCTAGAGGGCTGTAGCAGCCCGAGCAGGGCAGCCGGGGTCGCTTGGGTTTTAGTGTGTGCGTCTGAGTTCCTTCAACTGCCCTCCTGCCTCGCCCTGGTAGAGCAGGCCCCTGTGCGAGGAGAGAGTCGGCATGGGGCCTCGTTCTCGCCGCGTCGGGCCCCGCTGCCAGTGAGAAGCGCAGACGGGGCACATCTCCCCCGGGCTGGCCTAGCCACGCAGAGCTCCCAGCTTCCCGGGGGGCATCATGCGCTGCCGTGGGAGACTCACTAACGCCAGTGCTGAGACCGCAGAACAGAAGGGAGCTGTGGGCTGGGAGTGCTGCAGGGAGGTGACGGGCTGTAACGCACCATGGGCAGCAGGTATCCATGGGCAGGGCGGCTAAGCCTCCCCTGTTCTGCCCCAAGGCCCTGCCTCCCTCCCTCTTTCCCCTGAAGCTGGTGGGGGCTCAGCTTCAGCCAGGGGCCTGGAGCTCAGGCCCACCAGCAGCCAGGGCCTGGGGCCGCCCTGGGAAGCTCGGGCCAGCCTGGGGGTCAGGCCAGAGGCCCCGGGGCAGCACTTGGGCCATCCCAGAGGTCAGGCCAGTGGCTTGGCCCGGTGCTCGGGCCAGCGGCTCAGCCCAGGGATCGGGCCAACAGCTCAGCCCGGTGATGGGGAGGGCTGGCACGGCTCGGGCGGGCTGGCCAGCAGCTCAGGGCAGGCAGGGCGTGGGGCTCCTCTGGCGGCAGGGGGGGTTTTGGGGCTCCAGTCGCTGGGGGGTGCTCAAGGCTCCTCCGGCCACAGGGAGGGTGCAGGTGGAAGGGGTGGGGCCAGCAGGTTAGCCTCCCCGAAACGGGGGTTCACCCGCCCATGTAACGCACTAATGAAAACCCGCAGCAGGCAGGGGCACAGGGACCTTGCAAGCCCTGGTTTGTACGGGTGCAGAGGCAGGGGCTGGCTGGTGATCAGCAATGGAGCCTCTGGCATCTAAGGGCATGGCTACCCAGCAGCTAAACACCCATGGCTGGCACGTGCCAGCTGACTCGGGCTTGTAGGACTCGGGCTGCAGGGCTTTTTCACTGCTGTGTAGACGTCTGGGCGGGTTCCCGAGCTTGGGCTGCAGCCTGAGCCCAGATGTCTACACAGCAATGAAACAGCCCAAGCCCCGTGAGCCCAAATCAGCTGGCACGGGCCAGCTGCAGGTGTTTCTTTGCTGTGTAGACATACTCTAAGCTGAGCATGCCCTCTGCAGGGTGTTGTGCCCTTCCTTCCGAACCTCCCTTTCCCCTCAGTAATGCCCTTCCCCTCTCCCTGAGCATGGGCGCTGGCTGCCCCAGCCTCCCAAGGACAACCAATACATCAGCTCCCCCTGGGCCCTCTTGCTCAGGCCGTGGAGTTTCATTGCTTGTTAGCCGGGCCGTGGGTAAATCACAATTCTTTTAGAAAATTCATGACAGCGTAAAAGGCAAAATATTGAATTCCCCCGAGTTTGCACACAATGAATTTCACAACCAAATTCAGAGAGACAAGGTGGGGGAGGTGATATCTTTTCCTGGACCAATTTCTGTCAGTGAGAGATACGAGCTTTCCACCTTAAACAGAGCTCTTAGCGCTTCTCTCTTGTTTACACAGAGCTCACGCAACAGAAGTTGGTCCAGAAAAGATACCACTTCACTCACCTTGTCTCTCTAACACCCAGGTCCAGCATGGCTACAACAGCTGAATTAAGTCAGTCTCAAGGCTGGAGTGAATTTCACAAGTAACGTTGGTCAGTTTTGAGTCCCCTTACTAGTAAAACTAATTCCAGCCTTGAAATTGACTAGCTAAGAGAACTGTTTGTATTAAGGACTCTGTGGTAGACATTTTCTTTAAAAAAAAGTATTGGAAAGATCACTGCCTGGGGACATGGCCACGATTTCTGGGCCCTCCGTGACATGGTGATTTGCACAGGGCCCTGCTCATTAGTTAACATGAAGCTCACAGCTTCCACCCTCCTCTCCTCTTACTGTACCTGGAGGCTCACATTGGAGGGTGAAGCAAGAAGAGTCATATAGCCGTAGTTGTAAGGTGAGTGCCCTGGAGGATTTGATCTGGATCTGGGTCGCGGCTGCGAACGTCTCTCAGCTTCCCTCCTGGTTCTCACTTCTGAATCCTGGTCCTGCAGAAGGACAGTGTTAGCACCACACTGCAGTGTGATCTCCGGGTAACGGGGGGCCCATGGGACAGCACAGGTCTGGGTGGGGCGCTGAGCTCTGCTTCGGGCAGCAGGCCCCCCGCTGAGTTCATTTCAGGCTGCAGAAGTGTCCCACTGGCAGGAACTCAGTTGGTAACACAGAGCTCGGGCCCCATCGCGGGATGGCTAAGGGCTGAGTTTGCCATTAAATCTCCACTGGTGCCTGAATGGGGCTTTCCCTTCCCTGTGCTGACGCTCCCGACCTCTCAGCAGCGCGCCAGGAGCTGAGAGCAGTGATGGAGACACCTCTCCCCTCTGCTCTGGGAGCTCGCCTGGGACCTCAACATCAGCTCCAGCTTCCCACAGTGTCCTGCAGTGGTCCTTTCCGTGGCTTCCCGGTGAGCTGTACCCTTGGCTAACACTGCCAGTGGGGCAGAGAGCAAACAGAAGGAAGTGGGGATGCTGTCTAACAGGTGGCCAGCAGACCAAGGCCCAATGAAGTGAGCTGTAGCTCACGCAAGCTTATGCTCAGATAAATTGGTTAGTCTCTCAGGTGCCACAAGTCCTCCTTTTCTCAAGGCAGCAGGCTAATTCACTCGCGTGTTAATTTAGTTCAAAGGTCACGGAAATGATATTGTCTTCACTTATCTGTAACCTGTCGAATGCTATCAGTTTACATTAGGTTTGACCCTAGATCAAAGGCTGTATTAGCATTTAGATGAGAATGTACTTGGTGTGTCAACTTTCTGAAAAACCAGTGAATGTTACCTGTATGGCTTTCTCATATCTATTTTTATTATAATGTGACAATTTCCTTATGTATATCACTAACCAAATTACTCCTCAAAGGAATCTTTTGAATGCTGAGAAAGGGTTTAAGGACTTTAACAAGCAAATGCTAATGTCAAAGCAAGTGGTCATTGATGTGGCGACCTGAGGTCATAGACTCCATCTGCGTTCTTCATCAAAGGAAGCGCCCACGTGGGTGAAAAGCCAGCGTGTCTTCTGTGAGCAGGATCTATAAATACTGATTCAAGGGCATGATTCGGCATCTCTGGACAAATGGATTCTGATAGAGGGAATCCTGAGTGATTGGACAGAGGTCCCCAAAAACCAATTTGGGTAACCCTGAGAGACTTAAGGTGAACTAGCAGAGATCTCTGCTACCATTTGGACTTACAAACACTGACTCAGCAGTTATGTATTTTACCTGCTTTACCCTCTCAGTAACTCTCATTCCTTTTCTTAGCTAATAAATATTTAATTTACTAGAGAAATTAGCGACAAAATTGTCTTTGGTGTGAGATCCTGAGCATCCATTGACCGGGGTGAGTGACTGGCCTTTGGGATCGGGACGGAAGTGACCTGATGCATGGTGATTTTTGGTTTATGTGACCTTTATCACTAAGTCCAGTTTGTCTGGGTAGTAAGGTTGGCTGGAGAGCCTAAAAGGGCCTGTCTATGGCTCCAAGGGAAGATTAATAGTGTGATCCATGAGCCCATGTCGGTTGCTGGCTTGGTGACTTCTAATTATAGAACACACCACCAGTTTGGGGTGTCTGCCCCGTCTTCTGACAGTCTGACCTGAGACTGGCACTCACAGCTGTGAGCCCCTCCAGACAGCGTGGCAGAAGTGACAGGGCCAGGGTCTGTGGAAGGACAGGATGGGGGCTGTCATGCATGACGGGAACTAGGAGCTTGCAAGGCCTGGTGGAGATGGAGCTGGCTAGCGATCGGCTACGGCGCATCCTGGTGCCTGTGACTAAGCGCTCCCTCCGCATCCTGGCCTGGCCTCAGTCAGGCTGCACCACTAACTTGACTCCGTTTCCCTGTCGCACTCCACGAAATATCAGGATCGTGCTTGGTTTGCTCCATGGTGATGGAGCTGTGCCCTGTGCCCTTCCTGCCGAGCCACCATTTCGCCTCCGTAACTCCCCACCCCTCTCCCGGAGTGCGGGCTGGACAGCTGGGGTTCATCCCTCCTTTCTTAATCTGGTGCTCCTGGGTCCAGCTTCTCCCCCACCAAGGGTTGCCAGGTATCCGGTTTTCGACCAGAACGTCTGGTTGAAAAGGGAAACTGGCAGCCTCCAGTCAGCACAGCAGAGCGGATGCTAAAGGTCTGGTAACCTGCAGGAACGGGCTGCTGCCACCCAGGGACGGGAAGAGCAGCGGCTGCTTCTGGAGCCTGGAGGAGCAGCTCTGCTTAGCAGCCTCTTCCTGCCCCGCCAGCCTGATGGAGAGAACTGGCTGCTCCAGGACCAGGCTCCAAAGTAGGTACCAGAGCTGTCCAGGGGGGCAGGGGAGTAACTTGTCTGGCCCCCACCCCACTGTGCCCCAATTTCCCCACCCCAGCCCCTCACTCCAGGGACCGACCCATCCGCCTCACTGTGCCCCGATTGCCCCAGCCCCTCACTCCAGGGACTGACCCATCCGCCTCACTGTGCCCCAATTGCCCCACCCCAGCCCCTCAGTCCAGGGACCGACCCATCCGCCTCACTGTGCCCTGATTGCCCCACCCCAGCCCCTCAGTCCAGGGACCGACCCATCCGCCTCACTGTGCCCCGATTGCCCCACCATAGCCCCTCACTCCAGGGACCGACCCATCCGCCTCACTGTGCCCCGACTTCCCCACCCCAGCCCCTCAGTCCAGGGACCGACCCATCCGCCTCACTGTGCCCTGATTGCCCCACCCCAGCCCCTCAGTCCAGGGACCGACCCATCCGCCTCACTGTGCCCCGATTGCCCCACCCCAGCCCCTCAGTCCAGGGACCGACCCATCCGCCTCACTGTGCCCCGATTGCCCCACCCCAGCCCCTCACTCCAGGGACTGACCCATCCGCCTCACTGTGCCCCGACTTCCCCACCCCAGCCCCTCAGTCCAGGGACCGACCCATCCGCCTCACTGTGCCCTGATTGCCCCACCCCAGCCCCTCACTCCAGGGACTGACCCATCCGCCTCACTGTGCCCCAATTGCCCCACCCCAGCCCCTCAGTCCAGGGACCGACCCATCCGCCTCACTGTGCCCCGATTGCCCCACCATAGCCCCTCACTCCAGGGACCGACCCATCCACCTCACTGTGCCCCGACTTCCCCACCCCAGCCCCTCACTCCAGGGACCGACCCATCCGCCTCACTGTGCCCCGATTGCCCCAGCCCCTCACTCCAGGGACTGACCCATCCGCCTCACTGTGCCCCAATTGCCCCACCCCAGCCCCTCAGTCCAGGGACCGACCCATCCGCCTCACTGTGCCCTGATTGCCCCACCCCAGCCCCTCAGTCCAGGGACTGACCCCTGCCGTGCCCTGCTTGCCCCACCCCAGCCCCTCACTCCAGGGACCGACCCCTGCCGTGCCCTGCTTGCCCCACCCCAGCCCCTCACTCCAGGGACCGACCCCTGCCGTGCCCCGCTGTACCCCAATTGGTCAAACTCCACGTCAGCTCCTCCCAACCCAGCTCTGCAGGTAGCAGGTGAGCCCCAGGGGGTGGGGGAGCAATCGGCGGGGGTGGAGAGCAAGCGAGGGGGGGGGAGACATGTGAGACAGGGGGCGGGGCCTCAGAGGAAGAGGCAGACAGGGGTGGGGCCTTGGGGGAAGACGTGGGGCAGGGGCGTTCGGTTTTCAGGGATCAGAAAGTTGGCAACCCTACCTCCCCCTTGACAGGCATTAGAAAAGTCATTTCCTCGTGTAGAGGAACCATGACGCCTGGTCTCCAGGTAGGTCTGGGTCTGGGTCTGGGTCTGGGTCTGGGTCGCCGCTGCTTCTCCACTTGTCTCCTGGCTCTCACTGGTGTATCTGGCTGCAGAGAGAGGATGGGAGCTGAGAGCCGGCTCTGGGCTTGGCGGCAGTATGCATTGCCTCAGCACCAGCGTCAGGACCTGCCTGGGCAGGCCGGGGCCAGGGCTGGGGGCCGGGGCCTCTGGAGGGCAGAGAGGTCCCTGAGCAGCTCAGAGATGAAGGACGTTGAAGCTGAGCGAGCGATGCTGGACACTCGCAGGTCAGTTCCCTCGGGGGGCAGCTGGGCTCTCTGCAGCCTGACCGGGGAAGGCCCTTCCCCGTGCTCCCGCTGACACCGGCTAGGAAGGGGCGGGTGGATCAAAGCACCCATGCAGCCAGTCAGTGTGCGGCAGGCTAATGCGCTGTGAATTCACACCCCGGCGTGCCACACACTGGCTCGCCGTGTCGACAAGCCCTGAGTCAAGGGGCAGATGCAGCTTCCCCCTGGTGATGCAGCCGCACTGGGGTTGTGACAATCTATCGCGCTGTCTCCCTGAGTCCTGCCATGGCTTCTGGCCCTTGGTGCTCCGCACGCCGCACGGGCACCCATGGGAGAGCCCCCCGTGACAGTCGGGAATAGAGAAGGTGGGGACGAGCAGCACAGGTGGGAATGGGCAGGGCCGGATTAACGCAGGGGCTTTAGGGGCTACAACCCAGGGCCTCGGGCTAAGGGGGGCCCCACAAAAATAAATCCACAATTATATACAATTCAGTGGTCACCAACCCATCGATTGCGATCAGCTGGTCGATCCTGGAGCCTCTGCCAGTCGATCGCGATCTCCGGGCTGCTAAAAGTCCAGCGGCGCAGCAGGGCTCAGGCAGGCTGCCTGCATGCCGTGGCCCCATGCTGCTCCCGGAAGCAGCCGGCTACTGGTGTGTCTCTGCAGCCCCTGGCGGGTGGGGGAGGCTTCGCGCGCTGCCCCCACCCCCAACACCATCCCCACAGTTCCAGCCAAAGGGAGCTCTGGGGGCCCCTCCCCCAGGGGCGCGCAGAGACATGCCAGAAGCCAGCCGTTTCCGGGAGCGACGTGGGGCTATGGCATGCAGCCGGCCTGCCTGAGTCCTGCTGCACCACAGGCCATGAATTGCCTGTGGTAAGCACCTCCTGGCCAGAGCCTGCACTTCTCACCCCCTCCCTCACACCAACCCCCTGCCCCAGGTCAGAACCCCCTCCTGCATCCAAACTCCCTCCCAGAGCCCACACCCCCTCCTGCAGCCCAACCCCCTGCCCCAGGTCAGAACCCCCTCCTGCACCCAAACTCCCTCCCAGAGCCCACACCCCCTCCTGCAGCCCAACCCCCTGCTCCAGGTCAGAACCCCCTCCTGCATCCAAACTCCCTCCCAGAGCCCGCACCCCCTCCTGCAGCCCAACCCCCTGCCCCAGGTCAGAACCCCCTCCTGCATCCAAACTCCCTCCCAGAGCCCACACCCCCTCCTGCAGCCCAACCCCCTGCCCCAGGTCAGAACCCCCTCCTGCACTCAAACTCCGTCCCAGAGCCCACACCCCCTCCTGCAGCCCAACCCCCTGCCCCAGGTCAGAACCCCCTCCTGCACCCAAACTCCCTCCCAGAGCCCACACCCCCTCCTGCAGCCCAACCCCCTGCCCCAGGTCAGAACCCCCTCCTGCATCCAAACTCCCTCCCAGAGCCCACACCCCCTCCTGCAGCCCAACCCCCTGCTCCAGGTCAGAACCCCCTCCTGCATCCAAACTCCCTCCCAGAGCCCGCACCCCCTCCTGCAGCCCAACCCCCTGCCCCAGGTCAGAACCCCCTCCTGCATCCAAACTCCCTCCCAGAGCCCACACCCCCTCCTGCAGCCCAACCCCCTGCCCCAGGTCAGAACCCCCTCCTGCACCCAAACTCCCTCCCAGAGCCCACACCCCCTCCTGCAGCCCAACCCCCTGCCCCAGGTCAGAACCCCCTCCTGCACCCAAACTCCCTCCCAGAGCCCACACCCCCTCCTGCAGCCCAACCCCCTGCTCCAGGTCAGAACCCCCTCCTGCACCCAAACTCCCTCCCGGAGCCCACACCCCCTCCCTCACCCCAACCACCTGCCCCAGGTCAGAACCCCCTCCTGCACCCAAACTCCCTCCCAGACCCCACACCCTCTCCTCCACCCCAACCCCCTGCCCCAGCCTGGAGCTCCCTCCAGCACCCAAACTCCCTCCCAGAAAGAAACTAATATAACCTAGGGAGGTGGTAGAATCTCCAGGCGTTACCTAGGGAGGTGGTAGAATCTCCTTCCTTAGAGGTTTTTAAGGTCAGGCTTGACAAAGCCCTGGCTGGGATGATTTAACTGGGAATTGGTCCTGCTTTGAGCAGGGGGTTGGACTAGATGACCTTCTGGGGTCCCTTCCAACCCTGATATTCTATGATTCTATGATTCTATGAACAGTGGTTCTAAGGTAAGAAATAGGCTATTTTGAATTAACTTAACTATATTCTACATGTTTTCAGACTGAAATGTAACCACAGAATGGCTTTATGTTAATTAAAAGGCAAGTTTAGTATAGCATTAATAGCCTCGATGCCAAAATTGTGATCATTTTGTTTTAAATTAGGAAAAAGACTTGTATATAGGGGCCCCACAAAATCTAATAGCCCCAGGCCCACAGGAGAGTTAATCCGGCCCTGGGAATGGAGGATTACAGTCAAGCCTTTCCACCTTAACTCTGACCTTGGGACACTGAACTATGCAGTCCCCTTGTTCTCCATGTAAATTGTGTTTTGTACGGAAATGCTGCAATTACAACAACAATTGCAGCCCGCAAACACTCAACGTCTGCTTGGCCCTTCCTCGAGATGGTCTGGGAAGGGCTGGCTGGGTTGCTGGGCTGGACAGTGGAGACTGGCCATTGCTGGCTGATTCTTCTGTCTTGCACCCCAGGTTCAGGCAGATTCCCCAGCTCATTCTCCTGCTCTGACAGCACCAGGATGCAGTCTGGGCCGTTCCCAGTTAGATCCCTGTGTTTTATTACATGACTGTTAATCTGCAGCAGTGCTTCCCCATCCTCATCTGCCTTCCCTGGCCCAGCTGCTGTCTCTTACTAACCCATCTCTGGTGCAGAACCTCTGGGGCACATGTCTCCTGGTGCCACCGTTGTTCCCTGCTCACCTTGGTCAGAGGAGAATAGCAGCCAGGACAGGGTTTGGAAGGTGGGGGTGTGCGTTTTCTGTCCTCCCTCCTGACTCGCAGCAGATCCTGTGGGTGGAGAGAATTCGGCCGTTAGGGCCACGTCTCGTTGCCAGAGTCTGCGTTTTGCACCAGCTCCCTGCCCAGTCTCAGGGAGCGCTCCGAGCAGGATCAGCTCCGTAGGGGCAGGGCTGGGGTGCATTTGCTGAGCTGGCTGGGCACCCGAGGCTGGCATTGGCACCGCGGGGAGGTCGCAGAGCAGGAGGAGAGCACAGGGTGACAGACGGTAGAAATGGAGAGCATGTAGTCCGTCCCCAGACACCAAGGCAGGGGTATTCTCTGCAGTCCCTGGCGCCTGTCTGAGTTATGGCAGCATGCCCGGGCTGCCCCATGGCCCACACGCCACCTGCAATCTTGCCGTGCTGCATACTGAGGCTCTGCCTCTGTGCGTCTCCTAGGCCAGGCTTTGCAAGGGCATCCTCAGAAGACAGCATTATGGCTGTCTCCCACAGGGCCTGCCTGGGGAAATCCTTCCCTGGGTGCACAGGGGCTAGGAGGGCCCCTTTATCGCACCACACGGCGAGGCTCTCACCTCCGCTCTGTACGCTAGGGGGCCTGTTGATCTTGGCCGAGTGACGTGTCCATGTCACTAGCTTTGGGGATTTTAATTTTATTTTCAAGTGTGGAGTTTGGGTTTCTGCTTTTCGGAAGAAATCCTCCCCAGCAGTGACAAAGAACAGGAGAAGGGGCGTGGAGTTCTCGGCCCTCTGGCCACCCACCCAGACCAAGATATTTGCAAAGAGAGGTCTGGGGAGAAGACCCTGTTCTAGCTCCCTGGTAGGAGACAGGAAATTTGTCTACCCACACCGCGGTGCTCACAGGCCTGCCGCACACCGTGAGATACAGGATAGTGGCTGGTTGGCTCAGTGGTTATGGAGCTTGGAGCTCTCTCACTCCCCTTCCTTCTGAGACACCATTTCCCCTCAGTAACTCCCCTCCCCTCTCCCAGAGAATGGGCTGGGGTGCTGGGCATGTGACATCGCCTCTTTCTCTTGCGCTCACGCCTTGCAGCCTCACCACTTCCTTGCTTAGAGCAACCATGAAGCCTGGTCTCCAGGTAGGTCTGGGTCTGGGTCTGGGTCGCCGCTGCTTCTCCACTTGTCTCCTGGCTCTCACTGGTGTATCTGGCTGCAGAGAGAGGATGGGAGCTGAGAGCCGGCTCTGGGCTCGGCGGCAGTATTCATTGCCTCAGCACCAGCGTCAGGACCTGCCTGGGCAGGCCGGGGCCAGGGCTGGGGGCCGGGGCCTCTGGAGGGCAGAGAGGTCCCTGAGCAGCTCGGAGTTGAAGGACAGTGAAGCTGAGCGAGCGATGCTGGACACACGCAGGTCAGTCCCCTCGAGGGGCAGCTGGGCTCTCTGCAGCCTGACCGGGGAAGGCCCTTCCCCGTGCTCCCGCTGACACCGGCTAGGAAGGGGCGGGCGGATCAAAGCACCCACGCAGCCAGTCAGTGTGCGGCAGGCTAATGCGCTGTGAATTCACACCCCGGCATGCCACACGCTGGCTCGCCGTGTGGACAAGCCCTGAGTCAAGGGGCAGATGCAGCTTCCCCCTGGTGATGCAGCCGCACTGGGGTTGTGACAATCTATCGCGCTGTCTCCCTGAGTCCTGTCGTGGCTTCTGGCCCTTGGCGCTCCGCACGCCACACGGGCACCCATGGGAGAGCCCCCCGTGACAGTCGGGAGAGGCGAGCACAGAGAGAAGGACAAAAAGTGACACCCTAGAGAGCCCTGCAGAAGGAGAGGAGCCCGCAGTGCCCTGCAGGGGAATAGAGCGGGTGGGGACGAGCAACACAGGTGGGAATGGGAGATTAGAGTAAGGCCTTTCCACCTTAACTCTGACCTCGGGTCACTGAACTTTGCGGCCCCCTTGTTCATAGAATCACAGACCATCAGGGTTGGAAGGGAGCTCAGGAGGTCATCTAGTCCAACGCCCTGCTCAAAGCAGGACCAATCCCCAATATTTTCCCCATATCCCTAAATGGCCCCCTCAAGGATTGAACTCACAACCCTGAGTTTAGCAGGCCAAAGCTCAAACCACTGAGCTATCCCTCCCCCCAGTTTACATGTTCTCCATGTAAATTGTGTTTTGTATGGAAACACTGTAAGTACAACAACAATCCCAGCCCGCAAACACCCAACATCCAATGGGCCCTTCCTATGCAGTCTGGGCCGTTCCCAGTTAGATCCCTGTGTTTTATTCCACGATTGTTAACCTGCAGCTGTGGCTTCCCCATCCTCATCTGCCTTCCCTGGCCCAGCTGCTGTCTCTTACTAACCCATCTCTGGTGCAAAACCTCTGGGGCCCATGTCTCCTGGTGCCACGGTTGTTCCCTGCTCACCTTGCTCACAGGAGAATAGCAGCCGGGAGAGGGTTTGGAAGGTGGTGGCGGGGGGTTTTTGTCAGTGGTAAGCTGGAGCCGGTTCGCTTGAACCGGTTGTTAAATTTAGAAGCCCTTTTAGCACCGGTTGTTCCGCGAGGGGAAAAATTTGGTGGGTGCAGAGCCCCCACCGGCAGCTCCCCGCCCCACCGCCAGCCCCAGCTCACCTCCGCCTCTGCCCCTGAACGCGCCGCTCTGCTCCGCTTCTCTCCCCCCCCGCCCCCCGGCTTCCCGGGAATCAGCCATTCGCGCGGGAAGCCGGGGGGCTGAGAAGCAGGCGGCAGCTCCGGGCTCAGGCCCAGGGAGGCGGAGACGAGCTGAGCTGGGGCGCGGGGGTGCGAGGAGGGCCGCTTGCCCGCAGCAGGTAACCAGGGGCGGGCGGGCGCGGAGAAGCAGAGCAAGGCGGGGCGTTCAGGGGAGGAGACGGAGGCAGAGGTGAGGTGAGCTAGGGCCGTGCGCGGGGTGGGGACCTGCTGTGGGTGCTCTGCACCCACCAATTTTCCCCATGGGTGCTCCAGCCCTGGACCACCCAGGGAGTCGGCACCTAAGGTGCCACTTTTGATGTGATCAGTGGGGGGAGCAGCCGCTCCCCCGCTCCCCCCCTAGCTGTGCCCCTCCGCCCCTAGGAGCCAGAGGGACCTGCCGGATGCTTCCTGGGAGCTGCCCCAGGTAAGCACCTCCGGGACTTCCCACCTCGCCCCCCAGCAGGTGCCTCTGGCTTTTAGGGGCAGGGTGGGCACCCACTACGGTGGCCCACGAGACCCTCCTGCCTGGTTCTGGGGGCAGTCAGGGGACAGGGGAGGGGGGTGGATGGGGCAGAAGTCCCAGGGGGCGGGGGTGGGCAACAACCCCCTCATGGGATGAGGAGGGAACCCGTTGTTAAGACTTTGGCAGCTCATCACTGGTTATTGTCCTCCCTCCTGACTCGCAGCAGATCCTGTGGGTGGAGAGAATTCGGCCGTTAGGGCCACGTCTCGTTGCCAGAGTCTGCGTTTCGCACCAGCTCCCTGCCCAGTCTCAGGGAGCGCTCCGAGCAGGATCAGCTCCGTCGGGACAGGGCTGGGGTGCATTCGCTGAGCTGGCCGGGCGCCCGAGGCTGGCCTTGGCATAGCGGGGAGGTGGCAGAGCAGGAGGAGAGCACAGGGTGACAGACGGTGGGAATGGAGAGCACGTAGTCCGTCCCCAGACACCAAGGCAGGGGTATTCTCTGCAGTGCTTTGTCCAGTCCCCTTTTAAATAGCAACCAGCCCCCCTTAGGGGACAAGTGCACAGTCTGAGAGCCCTCATGGCTAGGAGACCTTTCCTCCTGCTCCGCCGGGATCTACCTCTGTCCACTTTTCTCTCTTTACTCCAGGCTACCCTTGGCCCACTCCATGAGTCCTCTCCCTGCTTGATGTTCTTCCCTCGAAATGGCCACACACGATTAGTCCCCCTTTGATGTCACCTAGACAAGCTAGCCCCGTATGACACTTAACGCTCTCTCGCTGTGGGGGAGGGGAAAGGACTACGTGGCCTCCTGAGGGCCCGTCTAGCCCTACCTTTCTATGAGTCTGTGACATATTTTGTCATTTTCATCATTCCTCATAAACCCGTCCCTGCAGCCCCTCAAGCCCTTCTCTGGCTTTTCGCTGAATTCTTCCCAGTTTGGTGAGGTCCTTTTGGTCCTAAGGGACCCAGAACTGGACTCAGTACCCCTAGGGCCCTCTCACCAGCACTGTACTGACATCGCCTCATTGCGATGACACAATGCATCAGTGTGACGCAATGCATCAGTGGACGCAACTCCTAGCCCACATCCTCTATGGTGGCCATCTGACAAGGCAGACCCATAGCCCAGCTGCTCTGCCCTAGTCTCCCCCCTAGGTCTCTGGCTACAGCTGTTTCTCCAGTCTTTCCCGCTATGTTTTGAGTTGTCACACCCCCCCATGTCTTCACTTCCACTTTTCCAGGCTGAATTCCATTGTGTTATTTCTTGCCCTTGTTTTGAATTTCTCTCAGTAACTTTCTGTCATTTCTCTCTCCTCATTAGTATTTGCGACTCCTTCCAATTTAGTGTCCCATGGCAATGTCGTGAACGGACTGGTCACACACCTTTCCAGGGCACTCAGCTGGCTCTTCAGTCAGACTGGACCTAACCCCGAACCCCGCCATGCCCACGAGATGCCTCTCCAACCCTTAGTACACCCGCCCTATGTCGTTACCCTCGATTTATGGCCTGCTCAGCTGATTTTCTGTCTATCAGATGCGTTACAGAAACTCGGAGAGAATTCATTTGACGCATTCCCTTCGTTCACTAGTGATGGATTTGATCTAGAGCAGCAATCATCAGCCTACGTTGCTATGGCTTCTTCAGAAACCCCTCTGGCTCCACTGCCCCCCCCCCAGATACCTGCTGTCAGGGTTTGCAAGGTCTGGGCTATGCCCCAGCCACTGAGCCGTCCCTGGCAGTACCCCAGCTTAGTGTGCCAGACCCCCCAGGGTCACACTTTCCCACCAGGGCAAGGCCACGCCGCCTCAGCACCTCCTGCAGGGGCCCTCAGGCTCCATCAGCTCCTGTTTCTCCCCACGGCTCTCCACCGCCAGTCCAACCGAGAGCAAAGCCCTGAGAGAGGCTGTTCCTCAGAGGGGAGCAATGCAACCGGGGGCACCTGCAGTGAGGTCAGGCAGCCTTTTCCAAACAAGGTTATTTTTATTAGTTCCCTGGCGCACAGCTGAGGGGAAGGTAAATTCCAGACAAAGTCCATGTGGGTGGGAGCCAGAGCCCAAAACCCGCCCTCTCCTCGGAGCCTGGTTCCCTCTTCTTGGCCCTCTGTGCCTGCTCTCGTAAGACAATGTCCCCTGCCCGCTCTCCAGCCAGGGCCGTGCACTCCACTTCCCCGCAGGGAGCTGGGGAGAAGTAACTGGCTCTAGGAGTTCACGTGGGTCATTGAGGCTTCCATTGTCTCTGTAGGGTTTTCCATTCTGCTCAGCTGAGTCCAGGCCAGCCAGCCCTAGAGGCCCTACGTCTCAGACCCCTAGCCCTGATCTCCCACGGCCCAGGGAGAGCAGTAACTCCTTCCCCTGAAGGACGCAACCATGCAAAGCGGCTAGTCCAGAGTCACACCGATAGTTCATAAAAACATTACAGCAAATTCCCACCCTGAGCTCCCTGCCTCGCTTTCCTCTCAGTGGCAGCGCAGTGTGGAGACCCAGGCAGCAGCTGAGGACGGATGTGAATTAGCAGAGCTGGGTGGGGAGACAGGGGGGTCACTCGCCAGCTGGCGTGTGGCCCTGGCCTGGACTAGCAGGGGGGCTGCAGGTGAGGGCTGAGGTATGTGAGCTGTGGGTAAAACCTGGGAGTGTAAAAAGCCATTTGGGGAGCGGGAAAGAAGCTCCCTCAATCTCATTTTCCCCTCCCGCCGCTATCCGCCCTTCGCCAAGTCCCTGATGAAATGTTTGCCCATTGCACAAGCCCTGACCTGAGCAAGGGGGAGCTGGGATCTGCACAGTGCAGACTCCCGCAGTCACAAAAACATGTTTTCAGCAGGGCCTCCCCAGCTCAGCCAAGAGAGGGCGGTGGGGGGGGCCATCAGCCAGGCAGTGGGTGAAGCACGTGGCTAACCCTTGATCGGGATGTTCTGTCCCACAGACGCTGTCAGCTCCATCCCTCCCCACCCCTGCACACCCGCCCGGCTCCATCCCTCGAGGGCCTGACTCGGTGGGCCCGGGCCGCCAGGGACCAGTCTGCACCCGCACTCGACATGCCGCGGTGGCACAGCGGTAGGGTCGACACTACAATGACGGGAGGGGTTCTTCCCTCGCGGCAGGAAATCCACCGCTCTGGGAGCTGGGAGCGGGGTCAACGCACCAATTCTTCTGTCAGCCTGGTGCTGCCTACCTCGGGGCTGTCCCCTTAATTCTGCCATACGGGGCAGGGCATGTTACACCGCTGTGAGCAATACCGTTCGGTCAAGCTAACTTTGTAGTGGAGACTAGCCCTAAAACCTGCTTCCAAGGCATGGGCAGCGAGTCCCTCCCCTCACAGGGCCGTCTGGACAGATAGGGACCATGTGGGTCTCTCCCAAGGCCCGTGGGCATTACGGTGGTTATTCGTTTAATCTGTGGTGCTTACAGCTCTGCCAGGCACTGCACAGAAAACTCCTAAGACACAGGCCCTGCTCCAAGGAGTGTCCCGTCTATGCCAAGGGCTCCCACACAAGGCCAGAATCCATACAGCTCTCCCACCTTCAGTGAAGCTGGGTCGGTTTACAGCAGCGGAGGATTTGGCCGGTCCTCTCATGGATTTGGCCGGTCCTTTTCAGCTGTGCACTTTCTCAGCTGGAATAGGCAGCAGCCTGTGACCCACACAAAGCCAGGGAGCCGCAAACCACTGCCCGAGAACCACTAAGCCGGGGGGGGAGGGGGGACAGTGCCTAAGTGAGGGTGTAACAGTGTGAGGAGGGGAAGGGGGCAGGTCCGGGGGTCCTCGGGTGAGGCAGACATGGCTCCTGCTGGGTCCCACGTTTCTCTTACAGTGCAGGGGGAGCATGCTCCCTCTTTGCAAGGGCTGCTCATGGGAGTGACGCAAGCGAGGAGAAGGGCTTCGCGACCAGGCTGTGGGAGGACACTGGAAGGCCGGGGGAAGCATGGAGTGAGGGGTGAGAGAGGTCTCTGGAGGGCACTGTCACTGGCTGACAGGACAAGACGGGGCAATTCCAGCCAAGACAAGGCCAGAGACACAGGCAGGGCTGTGTGGGGAGCGATGGGACAACCATGGAAGAGACTCACAGCAAGGGGGAGCTGCAGGAGTGTGAGGCTTTGGCCGCCACGTTTTTGGGGAGCTGGAAGGGGCAGGGGTAGCGTCTGAAGGTCTCCAAGAGGAGGTGCCTTATTCTTTTCTTTTATAACTTAAGCAGTTGAGCTGCTCCAATCAAATGCCTCCCAATGTCACCCCCTTCGTCCCTGCTTCTCTCCCCCAAGCTGACATCAGCTGCCCCGTTCCTACTTTTACAAACGGCATTTTGCAGCGTGCTCCCTCACCATCCCAGATCCCAGCTTGCACTCAGACCGGGAGCTCAGCAGGAAAGTGATGGACACAACCATCGGACCTTAGAGGATGTTGTCTGCAGTGCTGGGGTAGCCGTGTGGGTCCCAGGCTCAGAGAGAGACAAGGTGGGGCAGGTAACAGCTTTTACTGGGCCAGCTTCTGCTGGTCAGAGACAAGCTTTCGAGCCACACAGAGAGCTGTTCTGCAGGTCTGCACCCAGAGCTCTGAGCAGCTCAAAAGCTTCTCTCACCGACAGAAGCTGGCCCAATAAGAGCCATCACCTCGCCCACCTTGTCTCTCTGAAACCCTACAATAGAGAAGCAAATCACATAGTTAGTGACCAGGAAGGAGAAAGAGACACACAAACACACACACAACAGCACCAAACACACACACACGCACACGAACTGCCAGTGGAATTATGGTGGGAGGTGACGGACGGCTTGATTGCCTTCCTGTGATGCTTCAAGTACTGCCCATTGCCACAGGCAGGACATTGGAGCAGCTGGATTAATTGTCTGAGCTGGTACAGCAAACCCAGTGTTCCTGGGGGGGCAGCATAAAGTCCTTTGGTTCAGGGAGGTCACAGTGCCGGTGAGAAGCAGGTGCCTGCGGGCTCAGGCCTGGGAGCACGGCTGCCTCTCGCTGGTTCCGAAGACAACCAGCACTGCGATCCAGGCCGTGTCTCGCCGCACCCAGAACCGCCGCTTCTTTTGAATAATGTCAAACCCAAATCCTCTGCGGGTCGATGGGTGTGGTTCCTGGTCCCCCTCTCCCACTGTCCCCCCACCGCCCCCGTCTCATTGCTCAGGCCTGCCCCTCCTCCACACTCTAGAAAACCCTTTCTCTCCTACCGCATCTTCCAGCTCCCTCGCGTCCCCCAGGTCGGCCCCAGCCACCGCCACGAGGGCGAGCACAGCCACTAAACCGGCCAGCAGCCAGAGCCTCATCCTGCACCGGGCTTGGTCTGCCTGCAGCTGCGGCTTCTCCTACGGCCTCACAGACTGTCCTGCTGGAGGGCAATGAGCTGTCGCCAATCCCCGCATAGACCTTGACTGTTGGATCCTAGCTCCCAGCAGCCAGCTCCCAGGCAAGCTGCCAAACAGCTTGGGCTCCTGCCTGTCATTACACAATTACCTTCCTGCTCGGATAGGCCGCTGGCTCATCCGGCCAGCTCCCCGGCTAAGGGAGAGCCATTCCTGTGAGCGAGCCAGGGCAGAGCTGACTGAACAAACAGCCCGTTTCGGGAGAGAGGTGGAAACAGAGTCAGCAGCTCCCCCAGGGCAGGGTGCGTGCAGGGAGCTGGCGATGTGGGGAATGGGCAGCCCTTCACTTCAGCCGGAGCTGTCCAGAGCAGAGCTCTGGTAAATATTCCAAACTTGCAGGGCCAAAGTCCCAAGCCCTGGCACCTCCTGCAGGGCTGAAGCCCTGAGACCCCCTTCCCCACAGATGAATCCCAGAGCCCTGAGCTCCGCCACCCCACCGCAAAGCAGAAGCCCTGAGTTCCTCCCTCCAAGCCTAGCAGCTGAAGCCTGGAGCCACCCCAGCCCCACTGGACTCTGGAGTTTGTATAGTATTGGTGGGAGGGGGCTCTGGGAAATACTCTATGACAGAGGTTCTCAAACTTTTTTTTTCACTGGCCACTTGAAAATTGCTGAGGGTCTCAGCGGACCACTTCATGATCTTTCCAACTATTGTTTGTACCATGAGCTAACTATTGTAAAGCGCTTTGGATAAAAGTGCTATATAAAAAAAAATTAACGTTTTTTTGTTCTACAAATAAAAACACACAACTCATATTTTAATATCAGTAGTCTTACCTTTCTAATGCGATGGATGTGCCCTCTCTTCCCTGCCACGGCAGCTGCTGAGCTGGGGCTGGGAAGGAGGGGGGTCTCTCCCCCACTGCGGCAGCCCCCGAGCTGGGGCGGGAATGAGGGCTGTCTCTCCTCAGCAACCACAGCCCTGGAGCTGGGGAAAGTCACCTCTTTCTCTGGCTGCCACAGCCCTGCACATCACAAATTCCCCCCACCCCCTCTTCTCACCCCACTGCCCCCTCCCACCTACCCCCTATTCCGCCCAAGGCCACCACCTCACTTTACATCTGCATCTTCTCCAGGGTCCAGGCACCTAACTAGTGGAGCCATGCCTGCACGCTCCACTAATTAGGGGGGTGGCCCTTCGTTTTCTTGTGTGCAGACGCCCAGACGCGCACCTTCGAGGGAACTATCCGTGGATCACCTGGATGGAGCTCGCGGACCACTGGTGGTCCCCGGACCACAGTTTGAGAACCTCCGCTCTATGAGAATTTGTGCCCTGAGAGTGGGGCTCAGCTAGGCCCACAGCTCTGGGTTCTGGAGAAGGGCATGTGCTGGCCATTGACACTCAGCGAGTGGGGTGGGAGGACAGGTCTGCGACGGGAATGTGGGCGAGAGTGCGGGGGATGAGGAAAGCCCTGCGGCTTTGGAGTGGGGCGCGCAGAGGCGGAAAGGAGGCATGGGGGCTCCACTCTCCAGCAGAGTCGCCTTCATTTCCACAGGCTCTTGCTACAGGTGATGGGACAGTCTGGAGCTTGCCCTTGTCTCTACCGGACAGCGGGTAACTTGGCGTCTTCCCCACAGACGGGCCCCAAGCTCTTTGCAAACAGATGGGCCTGTTACGGTCACACGCTGTCCTGGCAGAGACAACCCAGGGGAGGCTGAATTTCTGCAGCATCTCCTGCTTCTGCTCTCAGAGGGCCGAGCCCTGGGATGCCATGGCAGGGGAGATGCAGCCTTGGGGGGAGGGAGGGGGGGAAGCAGGGCCTGCATCTGTGTGGAGTCAGTGCTCCCTCTTCCCACAAGACAAACGGCCTCCCCTGTGCTAACCAAGCCAGCAGCATCCTCTGGCTGGGACTGCAGCGGGATGCCGGAGACCCACATCCGGCCCAGAATAGCGCTCAGCTCGGGAGGCCTGAGACTGCACCACGCTGCCCGTGGAACGGGCCCCGGTCTGCTCGGTGTCACGCCGAAGGCAATGGAGTTACAGCAGGCGCGGGGTGGGGGAGGAAGGCAGGGACTCCAGGAGGCCGGGGTTTATGCCAAAAGGAAAGGGCAGGGTTTGAAAAGGAAGGCAAACAGGTAGCCTCGTAACAAGAGGTTTGGCAAAGGTGCTCAGCGAATGTCTGTAAACATGAGGTGCTCTGAAGAGGAAAGCGCAGGTGCCTACACGGAAGGAAGGTCATGAGGAGGGCACAGAGTCGGGGCCAACTCAGAAAAGTGGGAGTGGGAGAAACCTGCACACCAGCACGTGGTCTCCTCCCCTTGGGCCCAGCAGTGTTCGCGGCACAAGTCCCGTGGGTCTCTCCCCGAGTATCCGTAGCACCGGAGAGTGCGGGGTGCCTGCCAGAAGGGGAGCAGGGGCTGAGCAGAGAAGAGGGACACGCCTGCATGGTGACACAAGTTCACGGGGTGTGTGTGGGGTGGGGTGACTCATCTCACCCCCTCCGGGGAGTTGCTATGTGGTGCCAATTTACCACCGATTGACTTCCCATGGCTGTCTTTTCTGGTGTGTGTCCCAGTTCCCAGTGTCAGTCTTTTCCTGCCTCTCCTGAATTCCCTTCGGGCCCCCCACGCTGTGGGGCTGCAGGGCGAGTTAATATAGTATCACATGGCTCAGTGACACAGGAGGAATTCCTGGTGGTTGCTGAGTTGGGGGGCTGAGCGTGAGGCCATCCTGCGCCTTGTGGACAACCTGAACCAGAGCAAAGCTGCCTTGCTCTTTGGAGCTGGGAAGGCCCCTCTGCAGAGGATCTGAATTCAGGTGTGTGTGGGGGCAGGGAGCTGCTCCCCTCCCCCAGCTGCTGCTTCTCACAGGCAAGAAAATAATGAAGCTGGCTGTGATGGGCCCCTAACTGTGAGCTGGGCATGAAAGGGCCAGTGCAAATCCCTGCCCTTCCCAAATCAGACCCACCCCTTTGTTCAGAATCCCAAACTGCCTCATTGGTGGGCAGTACAACACCTGTGCCCCAAAGTGCCAGCATACAGGTAATGCATTCCATCTCCAAGGAAAAGTCAGTTACATCAGATCCCAGCTCTTGGGTTTCTCCAAACAGGGACCAGTCCAGCACATGGTAGAAAGTGGGTCAAAAGACAACTTGCACGGTTGCCATTTGCTAGAAGATTAAAGCAAATGGTGACAGACCTCAATTAATGAGATTGCAAAAATTTTATTCAACCTGTCAGTGTCCTGCTATTTCCTCAACAGTTTGTATTTTTCTCGCTCGTCTGGGAAGCTGCTACAACAAATTTTCCCCTTGTGCCCTGATAATCCCTGACACACAGCTCTTCCCTGGATAAAATATCCAGTCTGGAAACTGGGCTCTCTGTTGATGGGAAAGAGGAGGACAAATTGCACTCACAGCCTGCTCTGTAGTCAGTTGTGAACTAGTTTCACACTGGAGGTTTTTCTCTTGTGCCACAGGTGTTGTGTATTCCTATTGCTGATGCTCCCACGCTGTCCCATGAAATCCCCATTCCCCCAGTAAGGAGTCGAGGCGGATGAAATGCTGACAGCATGAAGGCGCTGGGCCAGCATCCATGATGCCAGGTTCCCCAGTGGGAAAGCCACTGCAGACATTCTAGGAGCGAGATCGACAGGGTCAGAGTGGTGGGAAGGGAAGATATTTGGGATGGACGGGCCTGGGGAAGGATGGACTTTAAGTGTAATTTATTTAATAAAGATTAACTGGGAACATTTACAGCCGCCTTAGGGAATCAGTTCAAAACTACCTGGTGTGACGAAGCGGGACTGTTCTTCATGTTTTCTCTGAATCGTGTGGGGGTGCCTCAGTTTTCCCTGTGCAGATCTTAAGTATCTAGGGGGTGGGATAAGGGTGTATGATCCTTGCAGAGCCCTTGAGGGCAGATGTGTGCAGGGGTCTGGACACAGAGAATGGCTGACACCCTGTTTCCTGGCAACTGATGGCCTGGGCCCCTCCCCCCTGCAAGGTGAGAGCTAAAGGGTGGGAGAACAAAGGAATCAGGTGCCCTCCTGGCCCAGCAAAGGGACAAAGCCCAGAGGAGGAGGGGCTGGAGGGGGAGTCAGTTTGGGGCTGGCTGGGGACATGGAGTGAAGTGCAGACGTGGTTGTCTGGCTCACGGCCCCCCAAAATGGACCCGGCTGAGGGGTCCTGTTCTCTGCACCTACAAGCTCTGTTTTAGACCATGTTCCTGTCGTTTAATAAACCTTCTGTTTTACTGGCTGGCTGAGAGTCACGTCTGACTGCGGAGTTCGGGGCAGGACCCTCTGGCTTCCCCAAGACCCCGCCTGGGCAGACTCGCTGTGGGAAGCGCAGGGAGGGGCAGAGGAGGCTGAATGCTCCGAGGTCAGACCCAGGAAGGTGCAAGCTGTGTGAGCTGTGTGTCCTGCAGACAGGATGCTCAGAGAGAGGAGACTTCCCCAGAGTCCTGCCTGGCTTTGTGGGGAGCAGATCCAGAGCATCGCCCGGGGACTCCAGGACACCTGGGCCTTACGATTTTTTTAACCAGTTTCAGAAACTTATTTTAAAAGTTGCTTGTTCCTGGAACTGCTCTCGGAGGGCTCTTGAAATCGGTGAAAGGCTGTTACTGATTTCTAGCAGCTTTGGAGCAGGCCCCCAGTCAACTGCTCTAACGAGGGAACAACAGGGTTAAAGTCACTGTATGGGATGAAACAAAGACTATCAGGAATCCCAGATCCATTGTTCCGTTGAGTTCCCACATTGAGTCACGGCGTTCTGCAGTCACCTGTGGCGGCCGCACCCGAGGCTCAGCCAGGAGGGAGGCTTTAAGGAAACCACAAACATCATGAAACTTGTGATAAAATTGCAAGAGTTGACAACACTGCTTTTGCAGCAACATAAAACCTGCTCGTGCTGAAAGATGCACAAGCATTCTTGTGACCACCGGTGTAGCAGGCAGCTGACAGGTCCAGCAGTTTAATCATTGGAAACTTGTCCTTTCTCCTTAGCCATAAGGAGTTTATCTAACAGTCCTCATAGACTCATAGACTTTAAGGTCAGACCATCGTGATCAGCTAGGGTGACCTCCTGCACACTGCAGGCCACAGAAGCTCACCCACCCACTCCTGCCAGAATCCATCTCCTGATCTGAAACCTGATTGTATCGGTCCCCAGATTTTGGAATGGGTCAAATGTTATCAGAGTTGGTTGCAGCTCAGGAAGGATTGCTTAGAAATTGGACACATGGAAGGACCAGTTTAGTGTGTTTTTGGAAAGGCAATAATTAATCAACTGGGCTGACATGGCCATTTCAACAACTTTTAACAGTATTTTTTGTTGCGGTTGCATTTACATACATATTCAAGTCAAGCGTGTTCGTCTAAATGTCTTAACTGTAGTAAGAGGAGGCCCTGAAACATAAATGCTTGTATCAGAGGCCCAGTCTGAGGCCTGAAGCCTGAACCAAAGTAAAGCCTGAACCAAAGTACTTCCAGGCAGTGATAAGCACAGCTGGGCTGCGAGCCAGAGGCAGGTCCCACTCACAGAAGTTGGCAAGAAAAGGTAGTTAGAGGCACGTGCGCACACACACATAAGGGCTAATGAGAGGAACTTGTGCCAAGACGACATCAGAACACTCCACAGACATAACAAGGAACAGGCAGGTGCATCTTAAAGACAGGGTCAAAAGGACAACGTGATGGATAGATTCGTTTGAACTATGATGAGTAATCTGTCCTGCAACAGTATAAAAGTAGGTCCCGGAGCGCACATCTTTGGCCAGCCTAGGAGGCAGAGTGTCCCGCCACTGACTGAGCTGTGTCCATTGCCAGGGAGCACAGTTCGTAGTGTGCCCTGTAGAGTCTACAGGGAACTATTACGGTGCTTCATTTGACAATAAACCTGGCTCGGGTTCCTTCGTACCTTACTAGAGTCTGTGGTTTTTGGGGGGTTCTCTCGGGGTCTGCTGGTCAGCGATCTGCGCAGAGCTGGGGCAGCACACAGAGGGAACACGCACGCAGCCGACTGTTATTGTTAGGATCTAGATATTCAGGCCTGTCTGTAAAGGCCTAGACTCTAAGAATTTAGGTGTATTCTTATCACTTAGCTAGTTATACAGGTATAAACAATCAAAATCACTGTCTGCCGGTGTAAGGGCCTTCTCCTACTGTGACAGTTGGAGGCCCTGTGCTAAGGCTAAGGCCTTTGGCTAAGCAGCAGAGGCTGCCATAAGCTTGGAAGCGACCAGTCACCTCCTCACATCCCAAACTAGTCACATTGAAATCAGGTGCTATTGGGCTGTTAGGATACAATCCTATCCTGATAGTGCCCATTGCATCCAGAAAAAGGGAAGTGCCTAGAAGATGTAAAAGGAAACTTAGTTTGATAGCATCCTGTCTGGCAAGAACTCACTTATCAATAGCTGGGGTGTGAAATCCTCATTTATTTGTTGTTCTATCACTGTAATCCCCATTTCCCTATTGTTTGTCTGCATAATCTCTGTCTGGTTCTGTGACTGTTCCTGTCTGCTGTATAATTAATTTTGCTGGGTGTAAACTAATTCAGGTGGTGGGATATAATTGGTTACATAATCATGTTACAATATGTTAGGATTGGTTAGTTAAATTTCAGGAAAATGATTGGTTAAGGTATAGCAAAGCGGAACTCAAGTTTTACTATATAGTCTGCAGTCAATCAGGAAGTGAGTGGGTGGGGGAAATGGGAACAGGGAATGGAGGGTGGGGGAAATGGGAACAGGGAATGGGGATGGGGAAATTGGAATCATGTTTTGCTAAAGGGGGAAATGGGAACAGGGAATGGGGGTGGGGAAATTGGAATCATGTTTTGCTAAAGGGGGAAATGGGAACAGGGAATGGGGGTGGGGAAATTGGAATCATGTTTAGCTAAGGGCAGGAATGGGAACAGGGACACAGGTAAGGCTCTGTGGTGTCAGAGCTGGGAAGAAAAGGAGTACTTGTGGCACCTTAGAGACTAACCAATTTATTTAAGCATAAGCTTTCGTGAGCTTATGTACATCAGCCACACTATCAGAGGCTCGTTCACCTGCACATCCACCAATGTGATATATGCCATCATGTGCCAACAATGCCCCTCTGCCATGTACATTGGTCAAACTGGACAGTCTCTACGTAAAAGAATAAATGGACACAAATCAGATGTCAAGAATTATAACATTCATAAACCAGTTGGAGAACACTTCAATCTGTCTGGTCACGCGATTACAGACATGAAAGTTGCAATTCTTCAACAAAAAAACTTCAAATCCAGACTCCAGCGAGAAACTGTTGAATTGGAATTCATTTGCAAATTGGATACAATTAACTTAGGCTTGAATAGAGACTGGGAGTGGCTAAGTCATTATGCAAGGTAACCTATTTCCCCTTGTTTTTCTTAACCCCCCCCCCCTCCCGACATTCTTGTTAAACCCTAGATTTGTGCTGGAAATGGCCCACCTTGATTATCATACACATTGTAAGGAGAGTGGTCACTTTAGATAAGCTATTACCAGCAGGAGAGTGGGTTTGTGGGGGAGGGGGCGGGGGTGAGAAAACCTAGATTTGTGCTAGAAATGGCCCAACTTGATTATCATACACATTGTAAGTGATCACTTTAG
Source organism: Lepidochelys kempii (assembly GCF_965140285.1). Lineage (NCBI taxonomy): Eukaryota > Metazoa > Chordata > Testudines > Cheloniidae > Lepidochelys > Lepidochelys kempii. The sequence goes on along the minus strand of NC_136381.1, from coordinate 268,815,666 downwards.
ATAAGCTATTGCCAGCAGGAGAGTGGGGTGGGGGGAGGTATTTTTTTCATGCTTTGTGTGTATAAAAGATCTTCTACACTTTCCACAGTATGCATCCGATGAAGTGAGCTGTAGCTCACGAAAGCTCATGCTCAAATAAATTGGTTAGTCTCTAAGGTGCCACAAGTCCTCCTTTTCTTTTTGCAAATACAGATTAACACGGCTGTTACTCTGAGAGCTGGGAAGGGGGACACTAAGGAAGAAAACTGGACTCATGCTTGCTGGAAGTTCACCCCAATAAACATCGAATTGTTTCCACCTTTGGACTTCGGGTATTGTTGCTCTCTGTTCATGCGAGAAGGACCAGGGAAGTAAGTGGGTGAAGGACTAAGCCCCCTAACAGTTATCATCATCGAACAAGAGCGGAGCACCACACCGGTAGCTACCAACAACATTAACCATTCAATAGCTGAGGGAAAAGCATTGTGCAAGGCCATGAGGGAACCAGGCAGCCCTTCCCGATGGCTGCAGCCTGCAAAGATATGATCTATGTGTTCTCACTGGCCACAGGGGCAAAGAGAACAGTCATTGCTGCTCCTCTCAGAGGCATTCGTCACATCAGCACATTCTTTAATCGTGAGGGGAATTGTCTGTTGGAATATGGGATATCTTGGGATATGGTGGATTCTCTGTCACCTGAAGATCGTAACTCAAGACTGGCTAGCTTTCTAAAAGATCTGCACTAGCTCAGACAACTGGGGTGGACTCGATGCAGAAATTACGGGATCAATTCATTAATGGAATTAATGAATTGTATTCAAATGAATTGTATTCATTAAATTGTATTTAATGAATTGTAACTACTGGAGATACTTTGCAGTGTCATCTGAGGATCTCAAAGAGATCGGAAACGAACTGAGACGCCTCTTACTGTGCCTTGAAGGATGGGGCTGTCACCAAGCGGAGCCGTACTGTCAGGCCCATCTGCTGGGGAGCTCAGAGCGCTCGCTGTCTGGCTTGGGTAGAGGAACTTTGATTAAACCACACAAACCCCTGCTAAGAAGGCGAGAAATTTGGGTTTCCACACAATCAGTCAGTGCTGGAGTTGGGCATAGAACCCAGGAGTCCTGACTCTAGGACCCCTGCTCTGATCAGGGGGAATTCAACTGAGAGTGCTGGCATTTGCATGGCTTACATCACTGGGTTTAATCCAGCTGGTAGAGGTAACTAGCTGTCAGTTAACTTGAGTCCCAGGTGCACAGTTACACACATGTGGAGCCTGGCTCAAAGCAGGCAGCTCTGCATAGGTTATAAATCCCCGTGTCCAACCAATTAAGGAAAAAGACTCGATCCGGGGATTCAGAGACATCCAAGGTGCCAAGCTGGTGTCATCAGCACTGGGTTAGTCACAGCCAAGGGAAGCGACCAGGCGGCCGTGTCTGTGACTAAAGAGCCGCAGCACCCTCGCGCCCCAGCTCAGCCTGTAATAAATGGGGTGCTGCTGAGCACGCCTCTTTTCTTCCTGACCCCCCGCCCCTCCCCCAGCGTACACACCCCTGTTGGAAAGTGTCAATCATGGATCCTCCCCGACTGACTGGAAAAGTTCAGCTCAGTCGCCGGCAGGGAGCAGTGACGCAGCTCTGAGCACCCACAGCCCCATCACCAAACGAGAGGCTCAGCTCCTCCCCAGGATGTGGGAACGAGCCGAGTGTCATTACTGCCTGGGAGGTGTCCCTGCCGAGCGTCCGGGGCGACTCTCCCTGAGCAGAGCGGTTCTGTGTGTGGGGAAGGGCCGCTCTCCAGTAGTGAGGGGGATGGTGGACACTTGGGGTCTCTGAAGCCAGCTGGGGCCGGCTTGGTGAGGACTCTTAGGGTCTGTCTACACCACAGTGTAAGTCCAGGGTTAGGAGAACTCAAGTTAGCAAATCCTGGGTTTGCTACCCTAGGGCTTGAGCGTCTACACTCATTTGTAACCCCAGGTTACGAATTGTTGCACTCAGGTCCCCCGGGGACTCCAGTGTCCAACCACCCTTATCCCGGACTTCCTAGCACCCTCCCAACTCCTTTGTTCGTGGTGCAGTGTGAGAAAATGTGACTGTCCACAGGACAAAGAAAGCTGACCCAGGGGATTGTGGGATACTTTTGGCAGCCTCACAGAGCACGAGTCCGGTGCAGAGCAATAGCTTGACTCAGGCTCAGACCCTCCACCTCTGTGGGGTCCTGGAGCCGAGCCCTGGGTTAGCACAGTTTGTGTGTAGACGGAAGGGGGTTAGGCCTGAGCCCGTGTTCGAACCCTGGGCTTACACTGCAGTGTGGACATACCCTTACCTTGTTGACAGATGAGACGTGATTATGGGAAAATCTCCCCTCCAAGGAGAAATGGGGCAGAACTGATCGCCCCCACAAAGCTGCCAATGTAAAGGCCTCTGAGCAGTCGGAAGGAAGTGACTCGCTGGGAGAGCTCACGCCCCTGGTTAGTCTGAGTAGCACAAGCTGAGACTTGTGCAAGGCGCCGGGAACGTGGCCCTGCAGCTGTGAGGGTGGATGGGGGGGGGGGGCTGCAGAAACAATGGGGTTTCTGGGCACTGCTCATCAGGAGCGAGCTCTGACAACCAGGATCTTCTGCATTAACAGGTGATAGTGAAATTACCCTATGATCCAGGGGAGTGTGCATGATACCAGGGTATTCCTATGCTGGGGGCAGGGGGCAGGGAGCTGCCATGGGATAACCAGACAGGGAGGGAGGGGAATGGCCCACCTGTGTGTGGACAACTGCATGGAGAGGGGAGGGACAGTGACAGACGAGGAGGAGCTGGCAGATTTGATTCCTCTTAAGTATGCAGCTTTCAGCAGAGGGGATGGAATGCCCCCTTGTGGGAAAAGACCCACGTCCGTGCTTATGCAGCTGTGAGATGCAGGAGCGCCACAAATAACCCACTTTTCCCCGGCACTTCTCGTGATTTCCCAAGCACCGGGGGGATGACCCCCTTCCTCAGCCCCCCACTGCGCCCCCAGGGCTGGGATTGAGGCACCACCACCACCTTCTGCCCCATCGCCTCCCTCTCACTGACCCCCTGCCACCAACGCTGGGGCCGCAATGTGCCAGCTGCCTCCTAAGGTGGGGCTGTGCCTACAAGGAGGGTCCCCCCCCCCCGGAACAGTCCGCCTCTTCCCCAGTTCTCTGAGCGTCTCGGTTCTCGTTCCCCAGGAGCTGAGCTCTGGTCTCTGGCCAGCGTGGGCAGGGAAGTGGTGATGCTTTTGGCCGGGCAATGCAAAGGGGTGATGTAGGACTGCCCTGGGGACCCTTGGACAGGCCAGTGCAATGGGGCTGCAGGGCAGTGTAAACCCAGCGGAGGAAAGTCCCTGCACAGGGGACCTCGACCCCCAGTCACAGAACCCCAGCCCTGTGCTGCCCCCCAGCCTCCCCAGAGCAGGGGGCATTCTGGGGTGGGGAAAGACAGGCTAATGGCAGGGTGTCTGTGCAGAGCCCCACAGGGGCCCCTGACACAGGAGCCAAATTTAGACCAGTGCTTGGGGCTGCTGAGCCAATGCCAGGGGCACGCCGGCCCCCGCAGCCTCTGAATGGAGAAAGCACAAACTGCCTCCCCCCGCCCCTGCCTGGGAAATGGGCCCGTCTCCCCCTTGGTCGCTGGGTGACGCGGCTGGGAAGGGGAGAAGGGAAATCCCTGTCTCTGGGAGATTCTGTCCCTGGAGGATGTGTGGGGAGGAAACCCCTGTGTGCCTGGCCAAATGTGTGGGGAGGAAACCCCTGTGTGCCTGGCCAATGTGTGGGGAGGAAACCCCTGTGTGCCTGGCCAATGGGAGGGGGGAACCCCTGTGTGCCTGGCAGATGGGTCAGGGGGAGGAGACCCCTGTGTGCCTGGCTGAGAGTGTGGGCATTAATCCCACAGCACCTGGCATAGGCAATATCTGGCCACCCCTAGCGCACTCGTGGGGGGAAGAGCCCTCCCTCTCCAGCCAACTCTGGGACTCAGGCAGGTGGCGGGAATCCTGTGCCTGGCAAACTCCGGGCCTGGGGGAAACTCCCTGTCCTTGGGGTGCAGCGTAAACACTCCCCCCTCCAGCAGACCCAGGGAGGACCCGCAGGAAGCTCTGGATCCGGCCACCGGACTGATCCTTCCCCTTCCCGCACATCCCCACCCCGGGCTGGCACGCCCATGGCCCCGGGGCCTCCAGGTTCTGGCCCATTTACAAACCCTGCTGTCTCCACCTGGCTTCCCTCTCTCCCTAGTTTTTCATTCATAAATCTTTGGGAGCAATTCTCCCCCTCCCCCCTCCCTGCCCACCCCAGTTGCACTCAGGACAGCCCCCAGCCCCTACCCCGACCCCTCATGGTGCGGTTTCTCTCCCATCAACTGTCATTCCCAACTGCCACAGGCCCGGCCAACACCCCCTCCCAAAGCAAAGGGGCTGTCCCCCCTCACCCCCTGCAGAACATGCTTCCCCAGCAATGTCCACCAGCCCCACAGGAACAGGCCACCACACAAAGGCTGCCACCTCCTAACTCACCCGCACTGCTGGACTCGCAGGCGGACTCCTACAGCTCAGCAATTTCAGCAGTGCAGCGGAATTGCCCCAAGGCTACGGCTACATGGCAATAAAAGACCCACAGCAGAGCCCAGGTCAACTGACTCCGGCTCACTGGGCTCGGGCTGCGGGGCTGAAGCAGGGACTCTGAGACCCTCCCCCATCACTGGGTTTCAGAGCCCAGGCTCCAGGCTGAGCCCGAACATCTACACGGCCCAGATGTTTGTGTGCTAGAAAATCTGTGGAAAGCGAACACAAAATAGACACAAGGTCAACGGTGACTGGATACTCAACACAATTAATATTAACAACCAGGGGGAAGGAACACAAGCCGAAACAGGGAAAGAACAGGTTAAAGAATATTTGGGTAAGTGAGATGTATTCAAGTCAGCAGGGCCTGATGCAATTTCTCCTAGGGTACCTGGGGAATTAGTTGAAGCTGTCTCGGAACTGTTAGCAACTATCTTGGAGAAGTCCTGGCGGACGGGTGAGGTCCCAGAGGTCTGGAGAAGGGCAGACATAGCACCTACCTTTCAAAAGACTACGTGGCTCTGGGAAGACTTCATGGCTCTGGGAAGGAGGATAAAGGAGAATGAGGCGCAAGTGGTGTTCTCGTCCATCCTCCCCATGGAAGGAAAAGGCCGGGGTAGGGATCGTCGAATCGTGGAAGTCAATGAATGGCTACGCAGGTGGTGTCGGAGAGAAGGCTTTGGATTCTTCGACCATGGGATGGTGTTCCAAGAAGGAGGATTGCTAGGCAGAGACAGGCTCCACTTAACGAAGAGAGGGAAGAGCATCTTCGCGAGCAGGCTGGCTAACCTAGTGAGGAGGGCTTTAAACTAGGTTCACCGGGGGAAGGAGACCAAAGCTCTGAGGTAAGTGGGGAAGCGGGATACCGGGAGGAAGCACGAGCAGGAGCATGTAAGAGGGGAGGGCTCCTGCCTCATACTGAGAACAAGGGACGATCAGCGGGTTATCTCAAGTGCCTATACACAAATGTAAGAAGCCTGGGAAACAAGCAGGGAGAACTGGAAGTCCTGGCAAAGTCAGGGAATTATGATGTGATTGGAATAACGGAGACTTGGTGGGATAACTCGCATGACTGGAGTACTGTCATGGATGGTTATAAACTGTTCAGGAAGGACAGGGAGGCCAGAAAAGGTGGGGGAGTTGCACTGTATGTAAGGGAGCAGTATGACTGCTCAGAGCTCAAGTATGAAACTGCAGAAAAACCTGAGAGTCTCTGGATTAAGTTTAGAAGTGTGAGCAACAAGGGTGATGTCGTGGTGGGAGTCTGCTATAGACCACCGGACCAGGGGGATGAGGTGGACGAGGCTTTCTTCCGGCAAGTTGCAGAAGCTACTAGATCGCAGGCCCTGGTTCTCATGGGTGACTTCAGTCATCCTGATATCTGCTGGGAGAGCAATACAGCGGTGCACAGACAATCCAGGAAGTTTTTGGAAAATGTAGGGGACAATTTCCTGGTGCAAGTGCTGGAGGAACCAACTAGGGGCAGAGCTCTTCTTGACCTGCTGCTCACAAACAGCGAAGAAACAGTAGGGGAAGCAAAAGTGGATGGGAACCTGGGAGGCAGTGACCATGAGATGGTCGAGTTCAGGATCCTGACACAAGGAAGAAAGGAAAGCAGCAGAATACGGACCCTGGACTTCAGAAAAGCAGACTATGACTCCCTCAGGGAACTGATGGGCAGGATCCCCTGGGAGAATAACATGAGGGGGAAAGGAGTCCAGGAGAGCTGGCTGTATTTTAAAGAATCCTTATTGTGGTTACAGGGACAAACCATCCCAATGTGTAGAAAGAATAGTAAATATGGCAGGCGACCAGCTTGGCTTAACAGTGAAATCCTTGCTGATCTTAAACACAAAGAAGAAGCTTACAAGAAGTGGAAGATTAGACAAATGACCAGGGATAAGTATATAAATATTGCTCGGGCATGTAGGAATGAAATCAGGAAGGCTAAATCACACCTGGAGTTGCAGCTAGCGAGGGATGTTAAGAGTAACAAGAAGGGTTTCTTCAGGTATGTTGGCAATAAGAAGAAAGCCAAGGAAAGTGTAGGCCCCTTACTAAATGAGGGAGGCAACCTAGTGACAGAGGATGTGGAAAAAGCTAATGTACTCAATGCTTTCTTTGCCTCTGTCTTCACGAACAAGGTCAGCTCCCAGACTACTGCACTGGGTAGCACAGCATGGGGAGGAGGTGGCCAGCCTTCTGTGAAGGAAGAAGTGGTTCGGGACTATTTAGAAAAACTGGACGTACACAAGTCCATGGGACCGGATGCGTTGCATCCGAGAGTGCTAAAGGAGTTGGCGGATGTGATTGCGGAGCCATTGGCCATTATCTTTGAAAACTCATGGCGATCGTGGGAAGTCCCAGAAGATTGGAAAAAGGCTAACGTAGTGCCCATCTTTAAAAAAGGGAAGAAGGATGATCCTGGGAACTACAGGCCGGTCACCCTCACCTCAGTCCCCAGAAAAATCATGGAGCATGTCCTCAAGGAATCAATTCTGAAGCCCTTAGAGGAGAGGAAAGTGATCAGGAACAGTCAGCATGGATTCACCAAGGGAAAGTCATGCCTGACTAATCTAATTGCCTTCTATGATGAGATAACTGGTTCTGTGGATGAAGGGAAAGCAGTGGACGTGTTATTCCTCGACTTTAGCAAAGCTTTTGACACAGTCTCCCACAGTATTCTTGTCAGCAAGTTAAAGAAGTATGGGCTGGATGAATGGACTATAAGGTGGATAGAAAGTTGGCTAGATTGTCGGGCTCAACGGGTAGTGATCAATGGATCCATGTCTAGTTGGCAGCCGGTAACTAGCGGAGTGCCCCAAGGGTCGGTCCTGGGGCCGGTTTTGTTCAATATCTTCATTAATGATCTGGAGGATGGTGTGGATTGCACCCTCAGCAAGTTTGCGGATGACACTAAACTGGGAGGAGTGGTAGATACGCTGGAGGGTAGGGATAGGATACAGAGGGACCTAGACAAATTGGAGGATTGGGCCAAAAGAAATCTGATGAGGTTCAACAAGCACAAGTGCAGAGTCCTGCACTTAGGACGGAAGAATCCCATGCACCGCTACAGACTAGGGACCGAATGGCTAGGCAGCAGTTCTGCAGAAAAGGACCTAGGGGTGACAGTGGACGAGAAGCAGGATATGAGTCGACAGTGTGCCCTTGTTGCCAAGAAGGCCAATGGCATTTTGGGGTGTATAAGTAGGGGCATTGCCAGCAGATCGAGGGATGTGATTGTTCCCCTCTATTGGTGAGGCCTCATCTGGAGTACTGTGTCCAGTTTTGGGCCCCACACTACAAGAAGGATGTGGAAAAATTGGAGAGAGTCCAGCGAAGGGCAACAAAAATGATTAGGGGACTGGAATACATGAGTTATGAGGAGAGGCTGAGGGAACCGGGATTGTTTAGTCTACGGAAGAGAAGAGTGAGGGGGGATTTGATAGCTGCTTTTAACTACCTGAAAGGTGGATCCAAAGAAGATGGATCTAGACTATTCTCAGTGATAGCAGATGACAGGACAAGGAGTAATGGTATCAAATTGCAGTGGGGGAGGTTTAGGTTGGATATTAGGAAAAAAATTTTCACTAGGAGGGTGGTGAAACACTGGAATGCGTTACCTAGGGAGGTGGTGGAATCCCCTTCCTTAGAAGTTTTTAAGGTCAGGCTTGACAAAGCCCTGGCTGGGATGATTTAGTTGGGATTGGTCCTGCTCTGGGCAGGGGGTTGGACTAGATGGCCTCCAGAGGTCCCTTCCAACTCTGTTATTCTATGATTCTATGAAAAGGGGAACAAAGGGGACCAGGGAATAAGATATCAGTCAGACAAATTTCGATACTGGAACAAACTATTAAACAATCCGTTTGTAAGCATGGGGAGGATACCAGTTACAAGGAATAGTCAGCATGGATTTATCAAGAACAAAACATGCCAAACCAACCTAATTTCCTTCTTTGACAGTGTTACTGGCCTAGTGGAGGGGGGAAGCAGTAGATGTGATATACCTTGATGTTAGTAAGGCTTTTGACACAGTCCTACTTGACATTCTCATATGCAAACTAGGGAAATGTGATCTAGATGAAATTACTATAAGGTGGGTGCACAACTGGTTAAAAGACTGTACTCAAAGAGCAGTTATCAATGACTCACTATTAAACTGAGAGGACGGATCTAGTGCGGTCCCACAGGGGTTCCACAGGGGTTCTGATGCTATTCAATATTGTCATTAATGACTTGGATAATGGAGTGGAGAGTATATAAAATATAAAATATGCAAATGACACCAAGCTGGGAGGGGTTGCAAGCACTTTGGAGAAGAGGATCAGAATTCAAAACTGGCCTTGATAAATTGGAAAATTGGTCTGAATTCAACAAGATGAAATTCAATACAGACAAGTGTAAAGTACTTCACTTAGGAAAAATCAAAAGCACAGCTACAAAATGGGGAATAACTGGCGAGGTGAGAAGGAGCTGGGGGTTACAGGGGATCACACATTGACTATAAGTCAACAATATAACACAGCTGCAAAAAGGCTAATATCATTCTGGGGTGTATTAACAGGAGTGTCATAGGTAAGACACGGGAGGTCATTGTCCCACTCTGCTTGGCGCAGGTGAGGCCTCACCTGGAGAACTGCATCCAATTCTGGGTCCCACACTTTAGGAAAGATGTGGACAAATAGGAGAGTCAAGAGGAGAGCAACAAAAATGATAAAGGGTTTAGAAACCTGCCCTATGAGGAAAGGTTAACAAACTGGGCACGTTTAGTCTTGAGATAATAACACTGACGCAGGGGACCTGATAACAGTCTTCAGATGTGTTAAGGGCTGTTATAAAGAGGACAGTGTTCGATTGTTCTCTGTGCCCGCTGAAGGTAGGACAAGAAGTCATGGGTTTAATCTGCAGCAAGGGAGATTTAGGTTTGATATTAGGAAAATCTTTCTAACTATAAAGACAGTTAAGCTCTGCTGTGGGCATCCAACGGGGGTTGTGGAATCCCCGTCACTGTTGGTTTTTAAAAACAGGTTGGACAAACACCTGCCAAGGATGGTCCTGCCACAGCACCACTGGGGACTGGACTTGATGACTTCTCGAGGTCCCTTCCAGCCCCACATTCCTAGGGAATGTACGGCAAAAAGCAAATGAACTGGTAACTGGTTCCAAATTTTTTTCCAACTTTCTTTTAATTGATATTCAGGCAACTGCCAACAATGAACAAAGCGCCACCAGGGAGTGGCTCAAACCTGATGTACAATCCTAGGTGAAAACAGGCATCCCTCATATAAGAAAGAGAAACATGCTCCTGCTCTCACTGCCCTGGTTGTGTGGATAGGGTTAAGACACCCCCCACCCGTACTGGGAGATGGCTGAATTCATATTATTCATTTGGACTGAGGTCAAAACATGCCTTTATACCAGGTAACCTTGGTGCAGGGCAATGGGAAAACCCAGCCACCACGCAAGAGTAAACAGAGGGAATGTTAGAGCTAGTCTATAAAATGAACTGGGAAGAAACAGCCATTGAAATACTAGAGGCTGACAGAGCCGTTCTCAGCTCAGACCCCTGCAGCACCCACACCATGCCCAAGAGGGTCTGTCGCTGGCAGTCCTGGCTGACACTTGCCCTTCCCCCACATCCCCAGAACCACTTTTGGATTGACCCACAAAATAGGCATCTACCTACATCCCCCAGCTCCCCTCCCAGCTCCCGCTATTGTTCCATGTCTTTTCAGAGTAGAAAAGTCAAACTCCCCAGTACTGAATCCCAGAATATCCCTGGACTGATATTCCCTGTAACCGCCCTGTACTGAACTACAAGCTATAAACTTCTAACACACAAAGAAACTGGCAAAAGTCCCTCATGCAGTCAGTGCTCCCTGGTCAGCTGCAGAAAGGATTGGGCAATGCAGACTCTGCGTTCCAGGGACTCCCTGCGATGCGGGAGGCTGTCCCGTTTCTAGGGGCTGAGCCGTGGGTGGGTTGCCTGGTGTCGTACCAGAGCATGCTTGAGCCGGAAGCTTTTCCCGCATTCAAGACAGGGGTGGGGCCTCTCTCCTGTGTGGACACTCTGATGTCTGTTCAGATCCTTCTTCTGCCGGAAGCTCTTCTCACAGTGGCTGCAGGCAAAGGGGCTTTCTCCCGTGTGGATCCTCCCATGTCGCAGAAGATCCTGCCTCTTGCGGAAACTTTTCCCACACTCCTTGCAGGTGTGGGGCCTGGTGCCCGTGTGCACCTTCCGGTGGGCATTGAGGTTTGACACGTGGTTGAAGCATTTCCCACACTCAGTGCAGGGGTAAGGTCGCTCTCCCGTGTGGGTGCGCTGGTGCTTTCTGAGGTCTTGGCTCTGCTTGAAGCATTTCTCACAGGTCCCACAGGGGTAGGGCCTCTCCGCCGCATGGGTTCTCTGGTGCGCGGTGAGATGTGCCAGCTGGCTAAATCGCTTCTCGCACTGGGAGCACAGGAAGGGTCGCTCTCCCGTGTGGGTTCTCTGGTGGCTCGTAAGCTCCTGTCTCAGGCAAAAGCTTTTCCCGCAGTCCATGCAAGGAAAGGGCCGATCCCCCGAGTGCGTCTTCTGGTGTCTCGTAAGCCCTGCCATTTGGCTGAAGCTTCTCCTGCAGTCCAGGCAGCTGTAGAATCTGTCTCCGGTATGAACTCCCTGGTGTCTGGCCAGATCCTTCTTCCGCAGGAAGCATTTCCCACATTTCCAACATTCATGCGGCTTCTTCTGACCATAAAACCTGCCCAGACTTTGAAAGAAGATCTTCCCCTTCAAGCTCTGCTCACAGGCCGAGCAACTGGGCACCTTTCCACAGGCCTTGGCTCCTACCTCTGAAGAGGACTCCACGTGCTTCCTGGAGCCCTTTTCGCTCTCCCTTGGACTGTCCGGCCCCTTCTCTGCTGGGATTCTCTTGGGTGTTTGCAACCTGCGCCGCCTCTTGTAGGTTCTTCCCTGGCTTGGGCTCTGGAAAACTGTCTCTTCACCACCTCCCAGTGGGATTGTTTGCGGCTCCAGGGTCTCAGACCCTTCCTCCAGGTGCTGCTCCTCAGCTCCGTTCATGTTCCCTCTGCTGTATTTCCCAGGGGTGGTTTTCTCTCACCCCCCCTCCTTTTTCACCGTCTCTCCTAAGCAGGATGGGAACCCAATAAGACAGCGTGAACCAAACTCCCACAGTCAATGCAAGAGGAAGAAAATTCTTCTAATAAAAAGAGTTAAAAAAACACCAACACAACCGCCTGGAAGTGACCTCCTGGGTAGCTGGGTGGGAGACAACGGGTAACAGAAACTAGCGGACACCTTCAATTGCAAGGGTGTCAGGGCACTTTGCAATAGAAAGGAAGACTCAGAATCTGGGCTGGGCAAAGTAAGCAGAAGATCGCTGCGGTGCGGTGAGACAGCTGGAGACCCAGCTGCACCAGCCCACCGAAGGCCGGGTTCTTTCAATCCCTCGACACCAGGGAGAAGGGTACCTTGGAAATTCTAGTAATAAAATCAGGAGTAACAACAATCGGTTCTCACCCTGGGCTGGGGAGCTGAGCACTAGTTTAAAGAGAACAGATTTATATTTCCCAGGACAGCAGCACAACAGACCCTGCTGCACAGTTTGACTCACCTGGATCTCCTAGCAGAAAACCCAAGGAAAGACTTACGGACCCGGAAACACTAAGGGGAGATCAGAAGTTTGCAGAGTACCCTGGGAGTTACCAAGTTGGAACAGGAATCTGGAAAGAAAAAGGCTTTGGTAAGACAAATACTTCATCTGAGCTTCCTACCCCATCACACCATAGCCCCAAACCCCAGGAGGGGCTGCAGGCTTAGAGGGGAGCCTTCCTACTCACAAGCTGTGGAAAGCTGCTGCATTTGAGGGAGAAGATCTCATGCAGTTCTATGGACGGCTGTGGAGATGAACAGAGTGAGGGGGCTAAGCAGGTAACTTACCCATAATTTCACCAGTATGACGAAGCTCCAGAATTCAGCCCAAGAAAAGAGACTGAGTTAGCCAGACTTGGTGAAAGCCTGTGTCTTGGGATTTGGGATCATCCACAAACCAGAACCAGTCAGGGCCAAGCCAAGAGCAAGGAGCGGGAAAGAGAAATCACAAACCGAGCTCCCATAACGGAGGCACTGAGAAAGCTTGTGTGTCCAGCATATCCAAATGACAGCACAGACACCCAGAATACACTGGCAATGGGCCAGTCAAAGGCACCTCAGTAGATACAGGACTATCAAGTGCACCTGCCTCATCAGGGAACAGTTTTAGAGCAGAGAGGGGTGAATCTGTGAGCTCAGTTAATGACAGGACATCCCCGAGTAACAGGAAATTGCTGGTGAATTGGGAGGGCCCAGCACGGGAGGAATGATTAGCGACTGATGGGAAGACAGGAAAGTACAAGGTTCCCTGAAAAAAGAAAAGGAGTACTTGTGGTTCCTTGAAGATTCCCAGCAGAGGCGCAGTGCTGTACCCTGTTACAGTCTCTCCATCTGATGAGGGCTCGGAGTGGGGAGAAGGAACTGGGAAGCTGAGAGTCTGAGTGTCTGGGGGCCCCGGGGTCGCAGCGATTTTCAATGTATTTTTAGCAGATTTTTGACAAAAATGACTGTTAAACTTTTCCCTGGCAGTCATAGGTGCTGAAACTCGGGGAGCTGGGGGTACTGCCACACCCCCTGGCTTGAAGTGGTTTCCACAATATTCCGGGTTTACAGTTTGGTTCAATGTCTCTTAGCACCCCCACTATAAAGATTGTTCCAGCAGAAGGGAGCTCCTGTGTGACCCAGAACAAACAGTGATTTAAACAGGCCAAGCCATTAGGCAGTTGCTTAAATCAGCAGCTCAGTGAACTGAGAAGTTTCAAACCATCCCTAGAGAACCTCCCTTAAAGCAGTGGTTTTCAAACTTTTTTTCTGGCGACCCAGTTGAAGAAAATTTTGATGCCCACGACCCAATGGAGCTGGGGATGAGGGGTTTGGGGTGTGGGAGGGGCTCAGGGCTGGGGCAGAGGGTTGGGGTGCAGGGCTGAGGGCTGCAGGGTGGGGCCAGGAATGAGGGGTTCAGGGTGTGGTCGGGGGCTCTGGGCCAGAGGTTGGGATGCGGGAGGGGGTCAGGGCTCTGTGCTCGGGGTGCAGGCTCTGGGGTGGGGCTGGGGCAGGGGGTTGGCGTGCAGGAGGGGGTCAGGGCTCTGGGCTGGAGGTGCAGGCTTTGGGGTAGGGCTGGGGATGAGGGGTTTGGGGGGGGTCTCAGGGCTGGGGCAGTGGATTGGGGCGCAGGGTTGGGATGAGGCCTTACCTGGGGCGGCTCCCAGTCAGCGGCGCAGCGGGGGTGTTAAGGTAGGCTTCCTGCCTGTCCTGGCACCGCGGACCATGCTGCGCCCCGGCTCCTAGGCGGATTTTCAACGGCCCGGTTGGCAGTGCTGACCAGAGCCACCGCGACCCAGTGCCTGCCATCCCGTGACCCAGTAGTGGGTCACGACCCACAGTTTGAAAACCACCTCCTTAAAGTGACTCAGAGCGGCCTGATTTTCACTGGCTGCTGCTGGGCCCTGAAGTCTCCATCCTGCCGGCCTCCAGCTGGGGAGAAGAGGGTGAATCGTCACTGAGGCCCCAACTCCGCTAGCAAAACCGCTGCGCCCCCGAGATGCAGGGCAGGGGTGGGAATCAGAGCCATTCGTCGCCCCAGTCCGTGCAGGCCAGGCCATGTAGGGTTTAAAGCACATCAGGGCTCAAGAGTCTGGGACAATGACTGTTCTGGCCATTGCAATCCTCTCCCTACTGGAGCCCGCAATAGCCCCTGTCCTGGCTGAAGATGCAGCTCCAGTGAGCCCTGGCAGCCCCCACCCTACCTGAAGAGACTGGCCTGGGCCAGGGCGGTTTCCAGGAGCCCCTCAGGAGATCCCCGTTCCTGCCGATCTCTGACCCGAGTGAATACACAGAGGGGGCCCTGAACTCGGGGTCGAGCGCAGCTCGTGCTCACTCTCCTGACGGAAAAGCGGAAGGCCGCACCCATCCCAGCAGCTCGGCAGCAACAGAGGAGAAATCTCCCTCGAAAGTCCTGCTCCCGCACCGCGGCCCCACCATGGCCATTTCACAGCAGCCTCCGCTGGGCCTGGGAAGATGGCGGCTGCCTGCCGAGTTCTGCAGTGGCAGGGAAGTCAGGCTGCCCTCCCTGAAGATGGCCACCCCCAGCCAGGAGGCAGGGAAGGGGCACTGTGAGTGCAGGCAAATCTGGGGAGGACACGACAGCAGCCCGGTGAATATGGGGTGGGGCAGGGACGGACACTGCAAACGTCGACATATGTATTCAAGCAGCTTTACACACTCGCACTGACCGGCACACAGGGGATCGGCCTTACACACACACAGGACCAGCCTTACACACACATACAGCCCTGCACACGTGGGACCAGCCTTGCACACTCACACAGACCTGCACAGGATCAGCTTTACACATTGGCACTGCCCTGCACACACGGATCAGCCTTACACACTCACACTCCCCTGCACACAAGACTAGCCTCACACACACAGGATCAGCCTTACACACACAGCCTGGCACACCCAGGACCAGCCTTACACACTCACACTGCTCTGCACCCACTGGATCAGCCTTACACACTCACACTCCCCTGCACACACAGGATCAGACTTATACACACACAGGCCGGCACACACAAGACTAGCCTCACACACATAGGATCAGCCTTACACACACAGCCCGGCATACCCAGAACCAGCCTTACACACCGGCACTGGCCTGCACGCAGGCCCGCTGAGCCCCTCACCCCACAGCCCCACTCACTCGCTGCGGGAGCCACGCCGCGGCTGAGCCCGCACGTCAGCCGGAGGCCGCGGCTGCAGGCCCAGGCGGTGCCCCTCTCTCTGCCCCTCGGGGCCGGGCGGCGGGAGGGGACGGCGGGCAGAGCCAGCAGCTGCCTGCCGGCCGGGGGGCCCTGACTGCCAGCCCTGGGCCCTGAGCACTGACCCCTAATGGAGAGAGGGAAGCGCCGGGCCAGCAGAGACGCTCTGGGGCTGAGCTGCCAAACCCCGGCTGCTGCTGCTGCCCCCGGGCGCGTCGCCCTCCCCGCTCTGCCCATGGTCTTGACGCCCACTTCGGCCAGCTGCTCTTCTAGGAGGGGGCACGTGCCTCGGGCAGGAACGGGCGCGGCCGCCGTGTTAATACGCCGGACCTGCTACCGCACCACGCCTCTGGGTGCTGCCGCAGGGTCAGTAACGAAGGGGCCAGTGCCGGGCGGGGGGCACCCCTCTGCAGGGCGCAGGAAGCCTGCGGAGACCAGGTCTGGTAGGGAAAAGCCCCTGTTTCTATGCTGTCACACAATGGCCCATTTTAGAGAGGGGAAAGGCCCAGGGAACATCCTGGGGGGTGCGTGGCAGACCCCCAAGCCTCCCCCGTTATGTGACTGTTACACACCCCACATGCAGAATGGATGCTGCTCCCCCAGCCAGGCCCCCAAGCTCACAGCAGGGCAGAACCCACTTCTCTGCTCGCTGATGCTTCTGCAGCAGCTTTGAATGAACTTCCCCCAGAGGCATTTCCTGCATCCAGTGTGGGAACAAAGCCCCAGATCACCCTGCCTTTGTGCAGGGAACACAGACCTGGGGAAGGGGGTAAGCTGGAGAATCAGGCAGCTGGGGAGAGTCTGCATCGAGCCCGGCAGAGCTTGATCTCCAGGCTCCAGCCATGCAGGGCTTGCCTGTGCGTGTCTACCTGTTCTGGGAAGCGCCCCTCCAGCTGCGGTGTAGACAGACCCTTAGGGCTTGGGGGCTGCCCCAAAGGAGCCAATCGGAATCAAATGGAGGTTCGGGTTCACACTGGGCTCTTCACAGCTCAGCCAGAGCTCAGCGACAGAAGGAAAATTGCTATTTACCCAGCAAGAGCAGTGTCCCATAGTTCTCCAGCATCACATCCCGGTACAGCTCCTTCTGCCAGTATCTCCCACACCTCCTGGGAAAATCACCCGGCCCTGCAAACACAAGCGTTCCTCGCTCAGCCCCTGCTGCTCCCACCTCCCGCCACCCCAGACTCAGTAGGAAAAGGGCTCTGTGTGTGTGTCTCGCAGCAATCACACAGCCCATCAGGGCTAGCCTGGGGGCTTATCCGCTCCCTGCAAACAGCCACCTGAGCTGGGGCCGCTGCAGCCCTGGGTCCAAGCTGTAACCACGCAGTCAGGAGCCCAGCTCCTTCCCGCCAAGGCTGCGCGCACAGTAGGGTTACCATACGTCCGTATTTTCCCGGACATGTCCGGCTTTTTGGTTCTTAAATCGCCATCCGGGAGGAATTTTTAAATATCTAAAAACGTCCAGGATTTTGCCATTATTATTTTTCCCCAAAGAAGAGTTGATCCCAAGAAAGAGAGTGAATGTTGATCACTCGAGAGAGTGTCTGCTTTTCCCCCCTAGCTCCCAGCGCTTGTGCCGCATAACAGCTGTTTTGCACGGCAGGGAAGGAGGGGGCAGGAGGGGGAATGCGGCGCTCTCAGGGAAGGAGGCAGGGCCAGGGCAGGGATTTGGGGAAGGGGTTCAATGGGGCAGGGAGGGGGCGGAGTTGGGGCAGGGACTTTGGGGAAGGGGTTGGAATGGGGGCAGGGAAGGGGTGGAGTTGGGGTGGGGCTGGAGGTGGGGGGGGCATGAGCAAATCCCCCCCGTGGAGTGTCCTCTTTTTTGAACGTTCAGATATGGTAACCCTAGCGCAGAGTTTCCCTTTCCCGGCAGGCGAGGCTCAGACCGGCTCTACAAAGACAAGCCAGGGCAGGGGATTTACCCCAGCGGGTTGCTGCTCAAACCTTCCAGAGAGGAGGGGGGACCTGGTCAAAATAGACACACTGGGGAATCGCCTTCGCCCGTGTCACTGAGAGCAGCAAACCGCGTCAGAGAGGAGACATTTGGAGAGGCTCCATTACTTTCCCTAGTGATGGGGTTGGCCCCTTTGCCTCACTCAGCTCAGGCGGCGAGTGTGGATGGGTTTGTGCCCCTCCCCCAGTTCCCTGCACTCGCTCAGGCCCGTGGGGTTTGGGCTCCGCACTCTGTGGGAGACATTAAACAGCAGCAAACAGCCTTTGCCCCTCTGCTCCTCCCACCCCCAGGGCACCAGAAGGGTCACTAAGAGACTCCCCCATGGAGCACCATCTCCCCTCCACGCAGGCCCGAGTGGTGAGGGTCACAGCTTTCCCCCTCCCGCACCCCGCCCCACACATCCCCCAGAGAGACACCTAGCCCCGTGACTGCTTAATGCCGGGGTCTCTGGAGAGGGGCTAAGGGCCCCAGAGCCAGTGAGAAAAGCCCCTCTGGGGAAAGTTACAGGAAAAACCCTTTAAAGAAAGGCTACTCTGAAGAGTCAAAGGTCAGGGCCCTGAGGGGGGGCACACCCCCACACTTCCTCGCAGGCCTAACACAGAGCTCCCCTGGGCCAGGCCAGACGCCAAATCCTGCCCCTGCCTGGCAGTGCCCGGCTTGGCGTTTCTGGCAGGGCAGGCCATTAACCCCTTCCTGCCCTGGAGCTCGCACACCCCATGGCACCCCTCCTAACCTTGCGACGCAGGTGGAGGGCTCCTTCCCTCACTCCTGCCCCTTGCACCGTCTCCCTCCCCCTGTATCCCACAGCCGCCCTGTCCGACACCCCGTTCACCACCTCCCCAGCTTGCATTGCTTCTTGCCAGCTCAGGGTGCAGCCAGGCTTCAGTCATGCTAGAAAGTGTGGGAGCCTGGGGCCATCTTTACTAGGGGCAAATATCTCATCCCGCGGCAGAGACCGAAGAGAAGTGGCAATCATCTTAACCAAGGGCAAGCTGCAGCTTCGCTCCCATTGAGAACAATGGGAGATGGTGGCCATTTTGCATAAGGGCAAAAATTGTCTAGATTATGCCAGACAGCGAGCTAGGCTCTCTGTGGGCCTCCTCTCCCACCCGCCATGGATGGAGGCGAAGCCTCATCTCCCAAGCCTTGGGAACAATCCTGCATTGATCCTAGAGCCTAACAGGATTCGGGGCTTTTCCCCCATGGGAGTAGTCTGCCTCCTTCCCATGTCACTTCCCTTTCCCACAGGGAGGGAAACCCCAGCCCCACCTCGCACTGGGGGAGTCCTGGCTCAAGGGCTCTATCATCCTGCCTGTAGTGCCTCGGAGCAGGAGCCCTGTCATAAATATAAAGGGAAGGGTAAACCCCTTTGAAATCCCTCCTGGCCAGGGGAAAGCTCCTCTCACCTGTAAAGGGTTAAGAAGCTAAAGGTAACCTCGCTGGCACCTGACCAAAATGACCAATGAGGAGACAAGATACTTTCAAAAGCTGGGAGGAGGGAGAGAAACAAAGGGTCTGTGTCTGTCTATATGCTGGTTTCTGCCCGGGATAGACCAGGAATGGAGTCTTAGAACTTTTAGTAAGTAATCTAGCTAGGTAGGTGTTAGATTATGATTTCTTTAAATGGCTGAGAAAGGAACTGTGCTGAATAGAATAACTATTTCTGTCTGTGTATCTTTTTTGTAACTTAAGGTTTTGCCTAGAGGGGTTCTCTATGTTTTTGAATCTAATTACCCTGTAAGATATCTACCATCCTGATTTTACAGGGGGGATTTCTTTATTTCTATTTACTTCTATTTTTTATTAAAAGTCTTCTTGTAAAACACTGAATGCTTTTTCATTGTTCTCAGATCCAAGGGTTTGGGTCTGTGGTCACCTATGCAAATTGGTGAGGCTTTTTACCAAACCTTGTCCAGGAAGTGGGGTGCAAGGTTTTGGGAAGTATTTTGGGGGGAAGGATGCGTCCAAACAGCTCTTCCCCAGTAACCAGTATTAGTTTGGTGGTGGTAGCGGCCAGTCCAAGGACAACGGGTGGAATATTTTGTACCTTGGGGAAGTTTTGACCTAAGCTGGTAAAGATAATCTTAGGAGGTTTTTCATGCAGGTCCCCACATCTGAACCCTAGAGTTCAGAGTGGGGGAGGAACTTTGACAAGCCCACTGTACCAGGCACCGACCAGGCTGAACACAAAGTCAGTCCCTGCCCCGCCAGGCTCAGGCTCCTGCTAGGAAAGCACACGAAACGTAAGTAGGGGTGATCTGCTTTGCCACTGATGCGTATTGTATAGGTGGTGAGTGAGAGATTTTAAGGCCAGAAGGGGCTATTAGAACATGTAGTTTTATCTGCATGGCACAGGCTAGAGAATTTCACCCAGTTACCCCTGTATGGTCTATTTCTCTGTCTAACATATTCCCCAGTCCTATGAGCCGATACACCTGTGCAGGTGGACCTGCTGGACTAG
Source organism: Lepidochelys kempii (assembly GCF_965140285.1). NCBI lineage: Eukaryota > Metazoa > Chordata > Testudines > Cheloniidae > Lepidochelys > Lepidochelys kempii. The sequence continues at coordinate 268,795,843 of NC_136381.1, read as the reverse complement.
GGCCTTAGATTGTTAAATTCCTTGAATCTTGGCTTCCCTCCTGTACCGACCTCAAGCGAGAGCCATGCTGTTTGCTCTCAGTAAGTAACGGTGGTGGTTTTAGGAATAAACTCTATTTAAGACTCTTACCGTAGAAAACAAAAAGGGGCAAAAATGGTCAGCCTGTGAAATAAGCAAAGTTCGCTGGGTCATCCACTCATTTAAATCTTTTTGACGTTTTCCTTTTTTTGAAAACTCAGGCCAAAAGAAACAAACCACAAATGTACAGGGGGAACAGCTCTCATCTGACATACAGTGCCACATATATTGTACCTCAACTTGCCCCGGGCAACACAAGTCCGTGGCTCAAGAATAGATATAAGAATTACATGCAAAACAAACTGTTAAAAGAACATTTATGGTTGCAAAGTCAAGCACTGAAGTCAGGAAATGCCAAAATGACGGTGATCCAGCAACCTTAATTCTGTCTCCTCCTCTCTATTGCAGTCAGGCCCTTTCCTTCTCCTCTGTACTAGAAAGGGTCTTGTCCGGTGCTCATCACCATGGTATCTGAACGCCTCCACGCTGCCTGGGCACCAGCATGTCACTGAGAGCGAGCACAGGGCAGCCTCCCTGCTCTCCCTTCCTTGCCGCTGGGAGGAACAACTCCAGGGAAAGTCCTGCTCAGAGCAGACAGAATCTTGGAAGAATTTAGCTGTCACGCTCTCAAGTCCCAACCGAGCTTGTGCGACATATGGATATTTTGGATGCTTATAACTTGGCCAAGTTTGGGTGGTTTTTCAAGGGAACAGCAAAAGGCATATCCTGTGCCGAACTTCAAGTCTCTGCTCCAAAGTATGAAGGCACTAGAGCGTCTCACTGAAAAGGCTATACGAATATTTTAACATGGGCAAAACTGTCTTTTCCCCTAATCTCATTCTTGGAGATGGCTGAACTGGTTCATCTGAAACTTTCCCCCATTGTTCAGCCTGAGGCAAATACCTGGCACGGAAAAGGTCAGGACCCATGGTTAAAGTTTGGCTAAGTTCCAAGCCCCTGAACATGGAGCCCAATAATGGACAGTGTTTGGCAAGCTGTACTATAGGTCGGGGCAGTCTATTTTTTATCAAGGTCCAAATTTCTTGGTCAAGGTACAGTCAAGGTCCAGACTCCAGAGAAAATAAAATAAAATAACAAGTAAATAAATATGTGGGGGTCCATTCAAAAGCTTCTGGCGGTCTGGATTTGGCCCACTGTCCACCTATTGACTACCCCTGTTATAGGCAGTGCTACCAGCTCCACCTATAACAACAGCCATTTGTCTTTACAGAAAGACTTAGGATTAAACCAGGTGTCCATCTAGTCTGGGATGCCGGCTCCAAAAGTACCCCGTGCCTTCTGCTTCAGACGACAATGCAAGAAACCCCCTGGTGGACAATGATAATCTTGTTTCATTTGATTGGATGATTTAGGTTTCTAACATGTCAGGATCCAATGCCAATAATACTATCCATTTCTATGTGGGTAAAGAAAGTACAAAATAGCTTCAATCTTCCACCTCAAAGAGGTGCAGAAGGGTCATTGCAGAGAACGGCGATCATGCAAAAATTAATAGAAACGGACAGAGAAATCATTAGTTTTTACAGTCTATAGATTAGCTGGGAATAGCCATTGAAATAAATAAATACAATATTCAGTGTAAAACACAAAACAAAAGATACCAAGTGGGGAACTCGCAGGCCCTTGCCTACATGACAACTGTGGGTTCTGGAATCATTTCCCAATGCCTTCATCTCACCTGCTCACAACAAATATGGTGGAGCTGTAGTCACTCACCAGCTTTTTTCTGCAGCACAACCCTGTGTCACTGTTTGTGCACCGGCACCTGGCACAACCTGTGTGTGTGTACCAGTGCATTCTGGGAAAATCTGGACAGCTATCCCATGGTGCTTCACCAGGGAGATATTCTTTAGTATTATTTGTATTATGGTAATGCCTACAGGCCCCCCATGGTGATCAGGGCACCATTGTTCTAGACACTGTACAAACACAGTGAGAGAGAGTCCTGCCCGGAAGAGCTTACAGTGTAAACAGACAAGACAAAGGGTGGCAAGGGAAAAGAGCTACAGAGCAGTGAAGGGATCTGCCCTAGGTCATACAGTGAATCAGTGGCAGAGCCAGGAAGAAACCGCAGATCTCCTGACTCCCAGTCCAGTGCCCTATCCACCAGACCAAGAGAGCAGGGAGGATATGCACAGAAGCATCTTTCTACCTAGGATTTTATATTGTCCTCATTATAGTATCTCAGTGACTCCCATTGAGAAAAACAGAAAGGGAGGCAATGCATGCTGGAAGAAAAGGAGTACTTGTGGCACCTTAGAGACTAACCAATTTATTTGAGAATGAGCTTTCGTGAGCTACAGCTCACTTCATCGGATGCATACCGTGGAAACTGCAGCAGACTTTATATGCACACAGAGAATATGAAACAATACCCCCTCCCACCCCACTGTCCTGCTGGTAATAGCTTATCTAAAGTGATCATCAAGTTGGGCTATTTCCAGCACAAATCCAGGTTTTCTCACCCTCCCCCCCCCCCCCAAACTCACTCTCCTGCTGGTAATAGCCCATCCAAAGTGACCACTCTCTTTAAAATGTGTATGATAATCAAGGTGGGCCATTTCCAGCACAAATCCAGGTTATCATACACATTTTAAAGAGAGTGGTCACTTTGGATGGGCTATTACCAGCAGGAGAGTGAGTTTGTGTGGGGGGGGGGGGCGGAGGGTGAGAAAACCTGGATTTGTGCTAGAAATGGCCCAACTTGATGATCACTTTAGATAAGCTATTACCAGCAGGACAGTGGGGTGGGAGGAGGTATTTTTTCACGGTCTCTGTGTATATAATGTCTTCTGCAGTTTCCACGGTATGCATCCGATGAAGTGAGCTGTAGCTCACGAAAGCTCATGCTCAAATAAATTGGTTAGTCTCTAAGGTGCCACAAGTCCTCCTTTTCTTTTTGCGAATACAGACTAACACGGCTGCTACTCTGAAACAATGCATGCTGGGACATCCTACTGCGCGGACAACTGGGAGAAAGCAGGCCCAGCTAACTCAGTGACCAGGCACATTACATTGCAAAAGGCTGCCAGCCAGTAACGGGAAGACAACCATACTGCGGCCTTGCCTGACGGCAGGGGCCAATCTCTCCTAGCTGCCATGTCACTGAATTGTATCTGTGGTTAAGTGTGGGCATAAACTATGTTTAGAGCTGACCGTGCCACCAGCTGGTTACACTCCAGCTCCGCGTTCAGAGTTGCAGTGCGTACAGCGTTTCAGTCATCTCTCTCTCGAGACCTCTGGAGATCAGCCCGCCAGGGCAAAGACAGCCCGTTATTAATACTTCTAGCCAGCAAAATCTCCTCTCCCTGATCCGCATTCTATCTAAACTATCTGTGGGTTTTACACTGCCATCCATCACTGTAGGATCTGAGCACATTCATGTCCCGCTTCTGTGTGTATATTAAACAATTATCCTATTTTCTTTCCCAAGACTCCTGTGATTTTCTCAGATTCCTTTTTGCAAAAGAGCCAAAGGAAAACAGCAGCATACATAGATTCATAGAATATCAGGGTTGGAAGGGACCTCAGGAGGTCATCTAGTCCAACCCCCTGTTCAAAGCAGGACCAATCCCCAATTTTGCCCCAGAACCCCCTAAATGGCTCCCTCAAGGATTGAACTCACAATCTTGGGTTTAGCAGGCCAATGCTCAAACCACTGAGCTATCCCTCCCCCCAATACTGGACTGATATCCAGCCAACTAAATTCCTGACCAATGAGCCACAACCTGGAGAGCAACAGACTTGCAGACTTGCAGAAAACTATTCGACATTGGTGAGGCCTCATCTGGAGTACTGTGTCCAGTTTTGGGCCCCACACTTCAAGAAGGATGTGGATAAATTGGAGAGAGTCCAGCAAAGGGCAACAAAAATGATTAGGGGACTGGAATACATGAGTTATGAGGAGAGGCTGAGGGAGCTGGGATTGTTTAGTCTACGGAAGAGAAGAGTGAGGGGGGATTTGATAGCTGCTTTTAACTACCTGAAAGGTGGATCCAAAGAAGATGGATCTAGACTATTCTCAGTGATAGCAGATGACAGGACAAGGAGTAATGGTCTCAAGTTGCAGTGGGGGAGGTTTAGGTTGGATATTAGGAAAAAAATTTTCACTAGGAGGGTGGTGAAACACTGGAATGCGTTACCTAGGGAGGTGGTGGAATCTCCTTCCTTAGAGGTTTTTAAGGTCAGGCTTGACAAAGCCCTGGCTGGGATGATTTAACTGGGAATTGGTCCTGCTTCGAGCAGGGGGTTGGACTAGATGACCTTCTGGGGTCCCTTCCAACTCTGATAGTCTATGATTCTATGAAAAGACTATCAGATATATTCCCATAGGAATTCACCTGCACATAAAAGAAACTCATGCAGAGTCCTACATTAGTTGGCACACTGGGGGACGCTGCATAAAATGATCTTGTAATGGCCTTGCAATTTATAATTATAACCTTTGAGGGCATGTTCTCTGCATCACCTTGAAACCAAAAGGGGCAGGTTAAAAGCTGTAAAGCATTAGCAAGAACACACACAAAAATCGTAAATACGGCAGGTCTGGCTGAACCAAAAATACTATTTTTTTTTAAAAGTACTCAGTGGAACAGCACAGAATTCTCTGTCACTGGAAAATCAGGGCACAATTAAACGGGCTGCTCTAAATCCACATTAATTTGATGTCAAAAACCTCAGTCTGTGTATTATGCTAGTTACCCCCAGCTGGAAAATCCCTTTCTGATTTGAAGCCAAGTACTGTCTGTAGTAGGAAGAGAGCCTGAGAGAGAAGCCCTTGTATCAGAGGCCTGGCCTGAGCTAAAGCAGTGGGCAAAGTTTGCCGATATAAAGCAAAGTTAGCAAACGTCAAGCTCTGCCTGATTGCAAATTCACAGCATCTGGCAAGAACAGGGCTGACATTGCGGAAACACACATTCCTAAGACGTGCTAGGCACAAAGTGCTCACGCAAACACACCCCGATAGCAAGTGGTACCAGAACATCCCGATATCGAGGATGGTACAAAAACATCCCCCAAGGATAACAGGAACACACTGACCTCTCCTAAAAGATAAGGTCAGGATGACAGTACATAATAGAGATGTTTTAATTGAACCAACATGTACAAGGTGATGGGTAACAACTAGCCACATCAGGGGCCAGTAACGAACTATAACAGAGGGGCAGTACTAACTTGTTTGTATCAGGGTATAAAGATGTATCTTAGAGGAGAATCTTTGTCCAGCTGAGGGGGGAATGGAAAGTCCTGCCGCTCACTGAGCTGTGTCCATTGTCACGGGCATAAGCGTCTTAGTATCCTCGTAGAGTCTGCCAGGCGCTATTACCGCGCTCTGTCGACAATGAACCTGGTCTGGTGCCTTCATACCTTAACTGATCTTGTGGTCATTGGGCGCTTCGCTCAAGGTCTGCTGTGCCGGCTGTCTGCGCAGAGCTGGGGCAGCACACAAGGAGAACATACACACGCAGCCGAACATCTAACCACACTGCCACATCCACTACAGATTCTTTCATAGATTCCAAGAACTGAAGGAACCTTTAGGTCAGGGACCGGCAACCTTTGGCACGCGGCACGCCAGGGTAAGCCCCCTGGCGGGCCAGGCCAGTTTGTTTACCTGCTGCTTCCACATGTTCGGCCAATTGCAGCTCCCACTGGCCACGGTTCGCCACTCCAGGCCAGTGGGGGCTGCAGGAAGCGGCGTGGGCCAAGGGAGCCTCGTCCTTCATTGGAACGCAGCCCAGTGGAGTGGTGGAAGGTCAGTGCACAGCGTTTTCCAAGGCTTGGAAAACTGGCAAAGAGTTACCTGTGCATTCCAGGACCGTCTGTGCCTGCAGAACACGTGTTTTCCAATGCTGGCCTTCCTGTTAATCGGCTGCGCACAAGACTGACACCAGAGCATGTAAACGTGTGAATGTTTCTTCACAAAAATCAGCAGCAGAGTTGAAATTCTAGTGCGACTTTTTGTGTTTTAGGATGGCTCAGGGATATTTTGTAAAAAGTTAAACAAAGGAATGGGTTTTACACATACAACTGTTTTTGTTAGTAAAGACACTTGACAAAGATAATAGGTATGTGGGGTCGATTGTGAATCGTTAATGATTAAACATTTACCCGATACAATTTTAATGGTTTAAATGTTTACTTTTTTAGACGCTATTTACATCCCTAATATGGGCAGCAGTCAAGTATTACTGGCGAGCTCTTTGACTGAGAAACTTTCCACTGGAGCCTGCTGAGTCTCTGGGAATCACAGGGTGTGCTCCAGTTGCATGGGGTGAATCGAACATATTCTGAAGGAGCGTTATGTAAAATCTAGGGCACAGCAGTCAATTATTTTTTGTCAAAGTCCAGATTTCTTGGGCAAGGTAGAGTCAAGGTCCAGACTCCAGAGAAAATAATAAACACCCAACAACAATAACGATGATCAGTACAGCAGAACCGCAGAGTTACAAGCCCCTCAGGAAGGGAGGTTGTACGTCACTCTGAAAGGTTCGTCACTCGGAACAAAGCGTTAGGGTGGTTCCTTCAAAAGTTTACAACTGAACATTGACTTAATGCCGCTTTGAAACTTTACCGTGCCGAAGAAAAATGCTGCCTTTAGCCATTTTAATTTAAATGAAACAACCACAGAAATAATTTCCTTACCTTGCCAAATCTTTTTTTTAAACTTTCCCTTTATATTTTTAGTAGTTTACGTTTAATGCAGGACCGTACTGTCTTTGCTTTTGTGTATGCGGGGCGGAGGGGGTAGGGGGGCAGGAGCGATGTCTCTGCTGCTGCCTCATTGCGTACTTCCAGTTCCAAATGCAGTGTGGGGTTGACCAGTCAGTTCATAATTCTGAGGTTCTACTGTAAATAAAAAGATTTCAGGGTCCATTCAAAAGCATCCACAGGTCAGGATTTGGCCCGCGGTCTGCCTATTGACTACTCCAATCTACGGCATGGGTTGTAAACAGTTTGTCGGGTTCTACTTTTTGTTGTTGCAGGAGCCAGGAAATTGCATTAAACCTGGACAGCCTCTCACCAACCTTAGACTTTAAGGTCAGAAAGAACCATTAAGCTCACTCTTGGGAAGATCTCTGTGTCTGGACATCAGTGGCACAAAACAGGCTCCTGGCTGAGCACTGATTCCACCAGGCAACTCATCACATGGAAAGGAGGGGATTGCAACCCACCTAAGGGCTAATTCACAAACGGCTGATGGGAGCTGGGAGCAGTTTTGGAAGGGGGCTGTAGATATTTGGGTTGGGTTCACAGAATTTAAACGTTTAGGGGGAGTTCTCATACTTGCCTGGGAGCAGGAAGTTGCACTGTGGAAACCCAGATGACCACAGAGTGACTGTTCCTTATTCAGACTCTCTCTTCCCCAGTGCTAGATCACCCCGAAATGGCACACTTTACATGGTCAGTAGGGGCACCATAGACATCTCGCCCCGTAGGGCCAAGTTCTGCTCTCACACTGCAGGATGGGGATCTAATGTTAAAGCCAATGGTGAAACTCTGACAGACTTGAACGGGAGCAGCACAGGGTGCCAGCTCTGGAGGAACCCCGCTGACCGCCGTGACATCAGTCTGGATTTACACAGCTAAAATGAAGTCGAAACGGGCTGTAGCGGGGTGGCCACCCGCTCCTGCCCAGAGGGGTTTAAAACAGCCCTGAGAGAGGGCTGTTGCAGGAGACAGGCAGGGGGGCTGATTGGGGAAGCAGCCTCAGCTGGGGGCCACGCCCCAACCAGGGTCCAGCTGGCTCTATAAAGGCTGTGAGCCAGAAGCCCAGAGAGAGTCTCTCTCTACCTTGAGAGAGAGATGGGCCTGGCTGCAGAGGCTTAACTAAGTATCTGGAGGGGAGCAGGGCTGGGGATAAGCCAAGGGAGCTGGGGAGCTCCAGCCTAGGAAAGCCCCAGGCTGAAGGCTTGGTAAGGCCTATTAGATACTGGGGTTGCAGGGAACAGCCATGGGTAGCCAGAGGCAGCAGGTCCAAACCCCCTTGTCTGTAATGAGTGGTTTATGCTGCAGTTTGTTTCAGGGAGCGGGGGGCTAGTTGGTGACTGGCAGTAGCCTAGGACTGAGGCAAGGTGGGGATAGTGGGGGGGGGTTTCCCCTGGGAGGGGGAGAGACAGAGCTGTGGGATACTAAAGGGGCACTGGGGTCCTGGCAGGGACATGGGTGCCAGCAGCAAGGCAAGACACTGGCCGACAGAGGGCGCTCTGGAGGCTGGAATGCTAATTCCCTGAGACAACCAGCAGGAGGCGCCGCCGGTGAGTCTGCGCCCGGTTACAAGGCCCAAGCCAGATGCTGCACCAGATCTGCCTCATTTACGGCTGTTCAGCCCCACTGAAGACAATAGGGTTGGAGCAGTGTAATTGAGGAGATTTTGGCCTGGTGCCTGTCCCTCCAGCTGGCTTTTCTAGAGCAGGGGTTCTCACAACAAATGTTTTGGTGGCCTCAGAGTGCGGCCACCAACTCTTGCTAGCAGCCGCTCTCACAATTTTTCCTAAAATACTTAATTAACTTTAGGAAAAACAAATCAATATAGACAGATACATATCCAGGTCCGTGTGATTCATTTATGTAGGGTTTTTTGCAGACTCAATATTAAAAATAATGTACAGTTGTCTCCATTCTTTACTGGCCCTAAACAGAATAGAAACACAAGGTGCTCTGCACGTTCTTGTCTTTTTTTCTTCTTCTTTCTTTTGCTTTTTGGGTTGCTTTTTTTTTTTTTAGACTTGCTACAGAGTCAGTCTGCTGTGAGAAGTGCTAACAACATACAAGTATCACTTCTCACAGCAGACTGACTCAGTCCCGGCAAGCCTGGGGACAAATTAAGCCCAGATGGGGAAGTGGGTATGGAGACCGCGGGGGCCAGGGACGATGGGGCACAGGGGAGGCAGTGGGGGCCAGGGTGACGGAGAGGGTGAACTCGGGGCAGAGCCCGCCATGGCACAGCCAGGGAATGAAGCCTGAAGCCCCACGGCTGGAGCCCGACACTTAAGGGCTGATGCCCGACCCCGCTGCCCCCAGGAAGGTGGGGAACTCACTGGCTGCTTGCTCCTCCAGCTTGTGTGTCTCCAGATGGGGGCAGAGCCCAACCACGACTGACAGCCCTGGAGGTGGGGCCAATGCTTTGCGGTGCCCCCCTTCTCCCCCCCCCCATCACTGCTGTGGCCGCAAGAAAAGCCCCTGGTGGCCGCATCTGAGAAACACTAGACTAGAGTCCTTATTACCGCAGTGATCTGCACTGTCTGGGCCAGGCAGCTCCTCCCGGGGTGAGGCCTGGGTCAGCAGGGCGAGTCGCCCATCTGGGGCGAGCCGCTCAAGAAGCGGGGCTAAGCGGTAATGGAGTGAAAGGTCAGGCTTGACAAAGCCCTGGCTGGGATGATTTAGTTGATTGGGATTGGTCCTGCTTTGAGCAGGGGGTTGGACTAGAAGACCTCCTGAGGTCCCTTCCAACCCTGATATTCAATGAAACGTGCCTGGAGCTGGCTGCCAGAGCCTGGGCCACAAAAGCGTAACTTACACTTGCTTGAGATGTCGTGGGGTGGATCAGACCCTGGTGTAAGTGCTATTGAAACCAATGGGATCTCAGTCCTGGAGGTGCTGCCAGACAACATGTCGGCTGGGGTGGCTTGATCTAGCACCCTCTGCTAGTCCCTTTCCCTGCTCCCCCTCCGCTCAGCTTCCTCAGTTAGCACATCCGCTGAGAAGCGAATGGAGCGGCTCCTGACTTGCACTGGCGGGAAGGGGAGCAGAACGCGGCTCACAGCCCAAGTGACGTGGTACCCCAAATTCCTGACGGGCTCACAGCAGCACCCCCATGGTTCATTCCAGGCCGGGCCGGACCGGGCCGGCCGCTGGGAGCCGCTGCCCCAGGTGGGTCCTTTGGTGGGCAAGGAGGTTGGACACGTTGCTGAAGCTCTTGCCGCACTGGGCGCAGGGGTAGGGGCGCTCGCCCGTGTGCACCCGCTGGTGCTTGGTGAGGTCCTGCTTCTGGCTGAAGCTCTTGTCGCAGTCCGTGCAGGGGTAGGGGCGCTCGCCCGTGTGCACCCGCTGATGCTTGGTCAGGTCGTGCTTCAGGCTGAAGCTCTTGCCGCAGTAGGAGCAGGGGTAGGGGCGCTCGCCCGTATGCGTTCGCCAGTGCGTGTACAGATTGGAGACCTGGCTGAAGGCCCGGCCACAGTCGCTGCAGAGGTAGGGCTTCTCCCCCGTGTGGATGCGCCGGTGCGTCTTGAGCCGCTGGCTCTGCCCGAAGCTCTTGCCGCAGTCGGCGCAGGCGTAGGGCCGCTCGCCGGTGTGGATGCGCTGGTGGATGGTCAGCTTCTGCTTGTCCTTGAAGCTCTTGTCGCAGCTGGTGCAGGCGAAGGGCCGCTCGCCCGTGTGGATGCGCTGGTGCCGGACGAGCACCTGCTTCAGGGTGAAGCTGCGCCCGCAGATGTTGCAGGCGAAGGGCCGCTCCCCCGTGTGGATGCGCTGGTGCTTGATGAGGTTGGAGACGTGGCTGAAGCTCTTGCTGCAGTCCGTGCAGGGGTAGGGACGCTCCCCCGAGTGGGTCCTCCGGTGCTTGGTGAGATCCCACTTCCTCCGGAAGCCTTTCCCGCACTCCGGGCACTTGTGGGGTTTCTCCTTCTTGGGAGCGCTGCTATCCTGTGCATCGGGAGGGGCCGTCCCATTGGCTCTCGAAGCACACGCCGGGCACGGGCTCGGCTCCTCTCCAGTCTCAGGCCCGGACTGCATGTTTAGGGAGTTGCTAGAGCACCGGTCACACCCCCACGTGGCCCCCAGCTCACTCTCCAGTCTCTGAGCCCCACATGAGCTCCGGGAGGCTCCTTGCAGCTCAGGGCTCAGGACAGCTCCCTCTTCTGATCGCCGGAGTAACACCCTGTAGGGCTGCAGGGTCTCAGCCCCTTCATCCGGATGCTGCTCCTCAGAACTGCTCCTGACCCTGCCATCTGCTGGGTGGAAAAGAGAATCCAGAGATTATCCCTCAGGGAAGAGAAAACACGAATATTCTGGGACTGAGCACCCCCACGCCCCTACTTCCACGCCCCTTCTCCCCGGAGACACCTGTAGCTCCTACAGGAAGTGGAGAAGGGCCTGCGATTTCAGCGGGGAGCAGACAATGGGCCACATCCATGCCGGGGTAACTCCATTAACTCCAATGCAATCACCCCAGCGAGGCGTTGGCTCACTGTGTTCCCATGAAAGCAGATTTTCTCTTGTGAATACCCCATAGCTCCCAGTTCTGAACTGCCAGCCCCAGGCAATGGGCATCTCCAGGGCCTCACTCTGCCGCAGCATCTCCCGACAGGCAATTTGTGCCGCATCTCCCAGCATCCGGTGAGTGCAGGAGCCACCAGGAGAAAGTCACCAACACTGCAAAGCGCTGAGGGTACAAGAGCAGGGAAGAGCCCGACCTGCCCCGAGTGGGGAGACTCCAGCATGGGCAGACTCAGTGTGGGGGTGACCAGAGGCAGTTTCCCAGGGGCTCTCCTAACAGGCCCACCTGCTCCCAGTCAGGGGATTTAGGGAGAGCAAATCCGGCAAGAGTTTCCCCTAATCTTAACCACCTGAGTATTAAAAATAGCCTCCCCTCAGACCCCGCAGGGGCGTGTCTGACCCTGGACAGCAGCGTCTGTAAGGGACTGAGGGCTTCAGGCCTGTGAGGAGGAAACTGTGTGTGCAAGGGAGATGAAAATTCCTTGTGTAAACACCCATTGCCTGGAGGGGCCGAGAGTCGGCCCTGGGCGTGCGCCAAGTGTGAATGCCCAGTAGTGGCAGTGACCGCAATGGTGCGAGTCTGGGTGTCGAGCATGGCAGCAGAACGCTATCTGGCACAGCAGCTGCATTCCCGCACCTCGCCGCAACAGCCCAGAGAGATCAGAAAACGGGTGGGCAAAGGGCTTGGCCCGGGAGGGGACGGAAGGCCGACAGGCACCTCCTGAGACACGACAAACCCTGCTGGAGGAAGCCCGGGCAGCAGCTCGGCGAGTCACTGCTCCCAGCTCTTCGCCCTGGAGTCGGAGCAGCTCCCAGGACCGCTGCCGCTCACCTCGGCCGATGCTCTCGGGTCTCTCCCACGCCACGGCGCACTGGAGGATGCTGGCCCATAACCGGCGCTGCTGCTCCCCGGACCCACTCAGGACATCGCCGCCTGATGGTTGGAAAAGAGAATCCAGAAACTGTCTCAAGCTGCAGCCAAGAGGAAACGGCTCCTAACCACCAGCAGCGGGATGGGGCTGGGACGTCCCCCAGATGGCACGTACAGCCTGGTACCAGCAGCGCACAACTCCCAGCTCCTCAGAGCACAGAGAGGTGGGGGCATCATTTGGGGAGGGTTGGATTGCAGCAGGGAGGAAGCAGAAACAAGGTACTAAATCTACTCTGCTGTACGCAGGTCCCATTGCATTCAAGGCTTCCCCCAGGGTTGATGGTACCCCAGGAAGCCTGTTTCCTCGGCCAATCTCTTGTGAGTCCCTAATGGGTACGAGATATACCGGGAAGGTGGCATCCCCCAGTCACACCCACCTGGAAGGACAGCGCCTACATCTTCCCGCCACAGCAAACTGCGGTAGCATTCCCATGGAGGGGCCCCTCTCCGTGGGCTGAGAATAGGACACCGTCACTGCCTGTACAGACACACTGCTGAGGATGAAGGGCCCAGGAGCAGCCTAGCCTCTCCCCAGCAGGAGGCAGGAGTGTCCCGCTGGGGCCAGTGAGCGGGCAGGGAAGAGTCCATGCTGGATGAATGGGATGTAAGGTAACCAGACACAGGTCTGCCCGGGCCCCCAACCCAGTCTGTGATCTTAGGGAAACACAGCCCAGTGCCTTTCCCTAACCTCAGCCCCATGTGAACGAGAACAGAGCCTCAGCAGCCTGGACAGGGTCTCTGCCCAGCTCTTCTCTCCAAGGGAGCTGGGCTGGGTGTTACTCACCTCGGCAAGGGCTCTCCGGAGGCTCCCACACCATGGAGTCCTGCTGGGGGCTGACCCACGGCTCACAGCACAGCTCCTCCTCCTCTGCTGGAGGGAACATAACCCAGATGCTACTTCCTAGACCCGGGAGACACTCAAACCCCCCTGCAGTGGGGCCTGACCAAGGCAGCCTCACATCCCTCCCCCAGCATGTGCGTCTGTAGGTCACCCTGTCGGCACAGCGCTGACGGCTCTACCTGGAGGATGATCCTGCTTGGGAGGAGCAAACACTGGAAGTGTCGAGCAGAGCAGCAGGGATGTGGGGGTGAAAGAGCCAGCGCCCCTGACTAACAGCCCCACTCCCCAGGAGAGACTGAAACAGGAGAACATGCCAGCTCAGCGGACAATTTTCACAGAAATAATCATGGTCCACAGGGAGTCTGAAAACTGAGGGGCAAGGGGCTTGTGCTGGGGATGAATAGGCAGGGGAGGGGAGGCAGATGGGACATGCCCAGACATGACACCTGTGCTGGAAGAAGCCAGGGGAGAAAGGGCAGCCATGGCAGCAGCCTGGGACAGGGTCACTGGACTCTGACCCTTACAGTCCCTTCTAACCATATGGTTCTACGATTCTGTCACTCCAGCTCCTCACTGCAGAGCGTGAGCAGCGCTGAGGGAGCGGGGATTACTGCTACTCACCCGGAGAGGGGCTCTCCCACGCCACGGGGCCCTGCGGTGTGTGGACCCATGGCTCTTCCCCACGCTCCAGCCGATATATGAGGTCAGGCTTGGGGCCCGGGTAGCCTGTGAGTGGGAAGAGACCAGGGGCTGTCAGGGCTTGGTATCATATGAATAGTTTAGTCTTGATTTCAGCGAACAGTTTGTCATCACCTGCACAATTGGTGTAAAACCGCTCAGGAGCGTTCCAGTTCTAAAATGGAGAAGGACTAACAGAGGGTGGAGCGGAACAGACTGAAAGCTGTGGACACGACACAGATGAAACAATATGTTTATCACCTTGAAGTGGTTCCTTTTAACTGACGCACATCCAGTGAGATGAAAGGGCCACGTCGCACCTCTCTGTGGTCCTACATGCTGCAGGAGGGTGTGCAGATCCCGCATTTATCCACACCAAATGCCATTCGCTGCACCGCTGCCCATTCACCTGGCTTGCTTCGATCTCTCTGAGCCAGCGGCTGCCCAGGGACTCTCGGGAGAGTGACAAAGGGCTCGTCTACACTTGAAATGCACCTTTGCTACACACCAGCGTCGACGCCACCTGCGCCAACAGGAGGGGTTCTCCCACTGGCGTAGGTAATCCACCTAGCCGAGAGGCAGGCAGCTAGGTCAACGGAAGAATTTTTTCCATCAACCTGGCGCTGTCTACACGGGGTTAGATTGGCTTAAGTACATTGCTCAGGGGGGTACCTGAGTAGCTGGGTCAACCTAACTTTTTAGTGTAGACCAGGCCTTAGTTTGCTGGAATTTACTCCTCCTCCAAATTAAATTACAATGAACTAAAGCCCCTTTGTTCCTGAGTGAGACCATCCATATGGGAGTTTAATGTGCTTTCATTTATGCCCATTGGCTTCACACCTTTGGTGGTTTTGTGACGCTGGCAGACTGGGTGCCAGCTCGTGCCACGGCCCCTGTGCCTCAGGGAACACTGACCAATGCGTACCTGGAAACCAGTTTGACTCACCAGTGTGTTAGTAGGGCTAAAATAGATATTAGAGTGACAAGAATGGGTTTAGACTTCATGAAATGCTTCTAGGATGCTGCATGTATAAATCTCGCTTATGACTTCTGTACCCCAGGTTATAAGGTAATATTTAAATATTGGCTCTAATGTAGCTACAAAAGTGTTTGATCTGAAACTGGAAACCCTCCCAGTCAGGAGAGAAGCATTCCCGAGTATGAAATGCTAGTTTACCACAAGAAGTGTCTCTCCTGCGCAACAAAAGAAGCTCTCTGGACATTAGACAAGCCCATGCGTAACACCAGTGGACAGAAGACTGTTGATTGCTCCCCCCATACCCACGAAGAGGAGACATGCACATACGTTCGACCCTGCCATGGGAATTCTACGGGAAGGTAACAAAAATGCCAGACCAGAAGTAACTTTATGCTGTTTGGCCTCAGAGAGGCAAAGATCCCCAGCTGCTCAGGTTGGATTAGCCCTAAAGGACATACAGAGCTTGCCTATTATAGAAGCTTCTCTTACCTTTTGAACCTAAGACTGTAACTCATTTGTGTGTGTCTGTTTACCTGCCTTAACCTTGTAAATAACTATTTCTTTCCCCTAGTTAATAAACCTTTAGTTAGTTTATTACAGGAGTGGCTTTAAGTGTTGTCTTTGGTGAGAGATCTAGTGTTCACTTGACCTTTGGGACTGGGAGTAACCTGAATATTGGTAAAAAGAAAAGGAGTACTTGTGGCACCTTAGAGACTAACAAATTTATTTGAGCATAAGCTTTTGTGAGCTACAGCTCACTTCATCGGATGCATTCAGTGGAAAATACAGTGGGGAGATTTTATATACACAGAGAACATGAAACAATGGGTGTTACCATACAGACTGTAACAAGAGTGATCAGGTAAGGTGAGCTCTTACCAGCAGGAGAGCAGGGTGGAAAATCTTTTGTAGTGATGATCAAGGTGGGCCATTTCCAGCAGTTGACAAGAACATGTGAGGAACAGTGAGGGGGGGTGGGGGGGGAATAAACATGGAGAAATAGTTTTACTTTGTGTAATGACCCATCCACTCCCAGTCTTTATTCAAGCCTAAGTTAATTGTATCCAGTTTGCAAATTAATTCCAATTCAGCAGTCTCTCCTTGGAGTCTGTTTTTGAAGTTTTTTTGTTGAAGAATTGCCACTTTTAGGTCTGTAATCGAGTGACCAAAGAGACTGAAGTGTTCTCCGACTGGTTTATGAATGTTAAAATTCTTGACGTCTGATTTGTGTCCATTTATTCTTTTACGTAGAGACTGTCCAGTTTGACCAATGTACATGGCAGAGGGGCATTGCTGGCACATGATGGCATAGATCACATTGGTAGATGTGCGGGTGAACGAGCCTCTGATAATGTGGCTGATGTGATTAGGCCCTATGATGGTGTCCCCTGAATAGATATGTGGACACAGTTGGCAACAGGCTTTGTTGCAAGGATAGGTTCCTGGGTTAGTGGTTCTGTTGTGTGGTGTGTGGTTGCTGGTGAGTATTTGCTTCAGGTTGGGGGGCTGTCTGTAGGCAAGGACTGGCCTGTCTCCCAAGATCTGTGAGAGTGATGGGTCGTCCTTCAGGATAGGTTGTAGATCCTTGATGATGCCCTCCCCCCCGCTCTCCTGCTGGTAAGAGCTCACCTTACCTGATCACTCTTGGTACAGTCTGTATGGTAACACCCATTGTTTCATGTTCTCTGTGTATATAAAATCTCCCCACTGTATTTTCTACTGAATGCATCCCATGCAGTGACCTGTAGCTCACGAAAGCTTATGCTCTAATAAATTGGTTAGTCTCTAAGGTGCCACAAGTCCTCCTTTTCTTTTTGCAAATACAGACTAACCCGGCTGCTACTCTGAAACCTGAATTTTGGTGTAAGGGACCCTCTGTCACAAAGGCAGGCTTGCCTGGGTGGCCAGATTGACGGTCCCCTGGGTCACGCTGTCTGTGACTCCATACAAAGGCTGTGATAGTGCTTGAGGCATTCACACTTGTTACTTGAGGGGTGAAATCTAAGTATTGAATGCACAAGCAATTGGGGGTTTATGCCAGTGTGCCCTGAGGTTGGCACCCACATTCGTGAGCCACTCCAGACAGCCTGACAGGATCCACCTTAGCTGTTCTGATTGTCCCTATGCAGACATGGCCTGCAGGTCCTCCCAGCCCTCTCTGGTCTTCAGTAATGTCCCTCTGTGCCATCTGCGTACCTCCCTTTCCGGAGCAGTGAACACCACAGGACCTACTAGAGAACCTCCCGGCCCCAGTGGTTACCTTCTGTCTTGATGAAAACAGACCATTCAATCCCACTCTTGGATTTGCAGCTCCTTGCCGGTTGCTAAGCCATGCCAATACTCTGTCCCTCAGGCTCTGGGAGCTGGCAAGAGCCACTGGGGGCCTGTTGTAAGTCTGGCTCAGACAGGGCTGGCCCATAATAAGGAGCGTTATGTGGTGTGTCTCACAGAAGTGTAGTCACTCCTTGGTCCGCATGCGCACCGATGAGCCTTCGTTGCGTTAGAGGTGGGAGAAGCATTACAGTATGTGACAAAAGGGACTGGGAGCTGCCATGTGACTACGAGGAGGGTGGTGGAGAAATTCTAGGGCACAAGGGATATGAAGTAAGGGGCATCTTCTACAGGTCACCACGACAGAGGGACAAGAGAAAGAGGAAAAAATTCCTGCACCAAGCCCCAGTCCACACACCGCTGTAGTTGTGTGGGATCTGAATTACCCAGATAGCTGCTGCGTAATAAATACAGCCAAGCAATCATCCTCAAAGAGGCCTTCTGGATAAGGCAGTTTATGATCCTGGCTGTAGAGATTCCAGCCAAACAGGAGAGGCCATCCTGGGTCTGCTTCCTAATTCTAAGGAGGAACTGATTGCCTGTAACAGGACGGCTCAAAACATACCACCATAAAATGCCTGAGTTTATCCTAGTCAGCTAGATTCACACGGGGCCTTCTCCAAAGCCCACTACAGCCAATGGGCGTCTTTCCGTTGACTTCAAAGAGCTCTGGAGCAAATCCAGAAGGCGGCACTCTTTTGCAGGCTGATTCACAGGGGTAGAGAGAACGCGTGAGAAAGGACTACAGGACTGGATTCCTAGCAAGCGAGGGGCAGCGGGAGGCAGTAGGGACGGGAGCCAGTGCAGAAGACGACAAGATAATTAAGGCCCAACAGGGCACAGCTCCTCTGAAAAGAATAATGTACGAAAGAAATAGCGGGCACAGCTTCCTTCAGGAGGGACTGTTCCTGGGTGCGAGGGTCTGTGCTAGAAAAAGAGTGAGGAGGCAGCTGAAAAGAAAATGTACAGTGAAAAGATAAGAGCAGTAAAGAGGCCAAATGAATTAATGCCAGACAAAGGGCAACAGTGAAAAAAATGGCTTTTACAAGTGTGTCGTGGGAAAAAAGTACAAGGGGGAACCATCAGTAAAGGAAACCAAAATGGCCACGGTACTCACTCCTTTTGGAAATGGTTCTTTAAGAAGAAAAATAAAGAAATCTGAACAACCTGTAAGGACGGGAGACCCAGTAAAAATAACCATTGATCTAGAACTGGTGAGAAAACACTTGGAAAATATACACCTATCCAGATCAGCCTGTACGTATGGGATGGCACCCTAGGGTACTAAGGGAATTAGCTAGCCAATTTACTGACCATTGCTTTTGAAGAGTCGTGAGCAGATAGACCGGTAACGAGATGGCAGAAAAGTCCGTTTAGTGCCGATTTTCAAAATGTGCAGAGACAATAGAAAATATGGGGGTTATTAACAGCGTAATAGACATCCATGCATAGGCCAGAAGCCTTGACACAACTCAGGCCTCGGCCTATAACACATCAAACAGCAAATGCTGCTTTTGTGTTTCACACACAGATGAAGGCTGGGTAACTGCAATGACAAACCCTCGCACAGTTGTGAAGTGACTGGCCAGTGAGAGTGCCCTGTCTGTCTTGTCCCTGACAAGCAGCCTATTCTGTTTTTTCTCACCTAGGGAGATCACTGTGAAAGCTGGAGAGAGAAAACAGCAGCAGCTGTCATAACACCTTGAGTGAGTCACCGCCGCAGCTTGAGAAGCTGCTCATCCCTGCAAGTGTGAAGCAGGGCTGGAGAACCCACCATCACGCCAGAGTGCTCATTACACAGACTTTCAGTGGTTTTAAATCAGCCCCTTGCTCTGCCGGAGGTGGCTGGGATTCTGAACACAGATCAAACATGCTAACGGGAGCCCTGAAACAAAGAGCCCACACACGTCTCAGCAAAAGAACGAAAACAGTTCTTTACCCAAAGAAAGCAGCATTTCATAGTTCTCCGTCATCACCTCCCGGTACAGCTCCTTCTGCCACTCCGCAAACATGTCCCACTCCTCCCGGGAGAAATAGACAGCAACGTCATCAAATATCACTGGCACCTGCAATCACAAGCATTCCACACTCAGCACTGCCGGCAGCCCCGAGTCCCAGCAAAACGGCTTTCTAGGGGGGAAATTCACCCCTGTGCCGAAGGCTAGCACAGGGTCCAAGTCCCATGTCAGCCCTAGCTTTGTGAATGATTCACAGCGATAACCCACAGCAAGTATCTCTCAGGGGGGTTATTCATCCCTGTGTACGTCAGCCAGACTGGATGATCACAGTGGTCCCTTCTGGACTTGGAGTCTACGGGGAAAAAACATGTAAGATTAGCACCAAATGCAGCCTGGAGCGAGTAGGTTCAACCCCCTCGGAGTGTTTGGGCCAGATTCAGTGGTGATGTGAGCGGTAGCATGAGAGGCTACTGGAATGTGTGTCCTGGTCTAGTCCGGGCTAGCTCCCAGGCAGGTGTGCAGGAGGCGAGTAATGCACCTGCCAAACCGGCAGAAGAGGAATTACCCTTGCTCAGCATTTGTCCATAGCTCTCCGGGTGCGTGGCAGCACTCGCCGCTCTGGAAACTCTGGGCTGTGGCAGAGCAGCTGCAGTGAATTCGAGCAGCCCGATCCTGTGCTTTACCAGCTCTTTTGTACAGGTGTAAATACTGAGAAACGGCACCGACGCCCATCAAGTTACACAGGTGTAACCGGTAGCAGAATCTGGCCGATGAGCAGATCCTGGTCCCACTGAACTCACTGGCAAAATCGCCCAGCGGTTGCAGGAATTGGCCAGGAGTCCCCAGAGAGTTCACCATGAGCAAGGGCGCAAAAGGAAAACATCCCTAGCGTGAGTGATAAATGAAGTACACACAGGGCGGTGGGAGGGAGGATGCTGAAGGGCTGCTATGCACCATTACAGCCCCGGTCCCTGCAATGAGCCTGAAACAATGGGTGAAATCTGGATCCTGTTGAAGACAACGGAAGTTTTGCACCGACTTCAGGGGGGCCGCGCTTTCACAGGGCAGCTCTAAGATAGGCGTGAACTATCCCCACTCACGGCAGTGCGTTCATCAAGACGCCTGTCTGGGGACTAGTTAAATACCCACACTGTTCACAGCACCGAAACCTGATCAACAGCCCGCCCTCCTTAGGGAGCTGCCTGGCTTACACTGCTAACCTGGACAGAGCAACGGGGGCTTGGCCTTGTCTTCGCTTTGACAATGAAGCATAACCTAGACCTGTTCGCACTGAGGTTGTATTTGGGTCGTGTCTGCCCTGGGTCTCCTGAAATGCTCTGTGGATGACTGGAGAGCTAGGGGGTTCTTTCTTAAAATTGCTAAAGAACGTGCCCATTTCATGCTCTGGACACATGAACAAAAGCAATCAAAAGAGCATTACAATGTACAAGTAGGACCCAAGGTCCCAATAACAAAGACCCTGCTAAGCCCCACAACCTCTCACAGCCCCCCTCCTCCACCGTGCAACATTCCCTCCTCCCTGGAGACCTGGCATATGGCCTTGGCTGCTGAGGGCATGGGGCAGCCCACCCATCCCAGAGCCATTGCCTGCACAGGGCCCCGGGCTGGGGTCCACAAGGGCTGTAAGCTTCCTGTACTGTTTACACGAAGCTTGAACTCTGCAGAACGGGCTGGGACGGCGGCTGGCCCTGCTTAGCTCCTGCGCTGGGGCCTACGGCCCGCTCTGCGCTAGAAACGTAGACGGGTAGCGCTAGGGTCTCTCCGGGCAGGTCTACGCTTGAAATGCCGCAACGCTGCAGCTGTGCCACCCTGTGCCAAGGGGAGGCCATCTCCCGTCGGTGTGCTTAATCCAGCCCCAGAGAGGCGGTAGCCGTGGGGCAGAGAGAAGCTCGCCCGCCGACACAGCGCTGTCTACACCAGGGCTACGGTCCGTATAATCACATCACTCGGGGATGTGGATTTTTCACACCTCTGAGCTGGGGGGGGGGGGGGCAGTGGCTGGGTGTCGGGAGGGGTCCCACTGGGTGGGGGGGCAGTGGCTGGGAGGTGACACTTGGGGGCTCCCACTGGGTGGGGGGATATCACTGGGGGGGTCCAGCCGGGTGGGGGGTCACACTGGGGGGTCCCGCTGGGTAGGAGGCAGTGCCTGGGGGGATCACACTGAGGCAGTCCCGCTAGGTGGGCAGGCATTGGGTGGGGGGGTCCAGCTGAGTGGGCAGGCAGTGGCTGGGGGGTCACACTGGGGGGGCCCCGCTGGATGGGGGGGTCACACTGGGGTATCCTGCTGGATGGGGGGCAGTGGCTGGGTGGGCCCCGCTGGGTGGGCAGGCAGTGGCTGGGGGGTCACACTGGGGGGGGTCCAGCCAGGTGGGCAGGCAGTGGCTGGGGGGGTCACGCTGGGGGGCCCCGCTGGGTGGGGGACAGTGGATGGGGGGCCACACTGGGGGGGGCAGTGGCTGGGGGGTCACACTGGGGGGGGGCAGTGGCTGGGGGGGCCCCTGCTGGGTGGGGGGGCAGTGACTGGAGGGTCCCGCCGGGGGGACACGCCGGGTGGGGGGGCAGTGACTGGGGGGGTCACACTGGGGGGGGGGGGTCCCGCCGAATAGGCGGGCAGTGGCTGGAGAGGGTCTCACTGGGGGGGCTCCCGCCCAGTGGGGGGCAGTGGCTGGGGGGGGGTCGCGCCGGGGGAGGGTCCCGCCGGGGGGGGTCTGCCGGGGGGGGGGCAGTGGCTGGGGGGGTCGTACTGGGGGAGGTCCAGCCGGGTGGGGGGCAGTAGCTGGGGGGTCACACGGGGGGGGTCGCACTGGGGGATCCAGCCGGGCGGGGGGCAGTGGCTGGGGGAGGTCCAGCCGGGTGGGGGGCAGTGGCTGGGGGGGTCGCACTGGGGGGGGTCCAGCCGGGTGGGGGGATCCCGTCGGGTTGCGGGCAGTGACTGGGGGGGGTCACACTGGGGGGGGTCCAGCCGGGTGGGGGCAGTGGCTGGGGGAGTCGCACTGGGGGGGGGTCCAGCCGGGTGGGGGGGTCCCGTAGGGTGGGGGGCAGTGGCTGGGGGGGGGTCACACTGGGGGGGGTCCAGCCGGGTGGGGGGCAGTGGCTGGGGGAGTCGCACGGGGGGGGGGGTCCAGCCGGGTGGGGGGATCCCATCGGGTTGCGGGCAGTGACTGGGGGGGTCACACTGGGGGGGTCCAGCCGGGTGGGGGGCAGTGGCGGGGGGGGTCCAGCCGGGTGGGGGGGTCCCGTCGGGTGGGGGGCAGTGGCTGCGGGGGGGGCGCGCTGGGGGGGGGGTCCAGCCGGGTGGGGGGCAGTGGCTGGGGGGGGTCACACTGGGGGGTCCAGCCGGGTGGGGGGCAGTGGCTGGGGGGGGTCACACTGGGGGGGTCCAGCCGGGTGGGGGGTCCCGTCGGGTGGGGGGCAGTGGCTGGGGGGGTCGCACTGGGGGGGGTCCAGCCGGGTGGGGGGATCCCGTCGGGTTGCGGGCAGTGACTGGGGGGGGTCACACTGGGGGGGGGGCCAGCCGGGTGGGGGCAGTGGCTGGGGGAGTCGCACTGGGGGGGGGGTCCAGCCGGGTGGGGGGGTCCCGTAGGGTGGGGGGCAGTGGCTGGGGGGGTCACACTGGGGGGGGTCCAGCCGGGTGGGGGGCAGTGGCTGGGGGAGTCGCACGGGGGGGGGGGTCCAGCCGGGTGGGGGGATCCCATCGGGTTGCGGGCAGTGACTGGGGGGGTCACACTGGGGGGGTCCAGCCGGGTGGGGGGCAGTGGCTGCGGGGGGGGCGCGCTGGGGGGCCGGAGCGGCGGCTCCTACCTGGGCACGCGGGGCGGGTCCGGGTCTCCCGGCCATGCCCGGCGGGCGGCTCCCCGCGCTGCAGGAGGCTCCGGCCGGCGGGCCCAGCCCGGCTGCTGCCCTGCGGCTCCGGGGACCAGCGAGCCCGGCCCGGCCCCGCACGGCTCGGCGGCCACCCGGGCAGGGCATGCTGGGAGCTGGGGGCTGGGCTGGCAGCAGGTCCCACCCACCCACACACACCGACACAGCCACACTCACACCCACAGCTCACACCCACCCATACAGCCACACTCACACCCACAGCTCACACCCACCCACACAGCCACACTCACACCCACTCACCCACACAGCTCACACCCACCCACCCACACACACCGACACAGCCACACAGCCACGCTCACACCCACTCACCCACACAGCTCACACCCACCCACACAGCCACGCTCACACCCACTCACCCACACAGCTCACACCCACCCACACAGCCACACTCACACCCACAGCTCACACCCACTCACCCACACAGCCACACTCACACCCACTCACCCACACAGCCACACTCACACCCACAGCTCACACCCACCCATACAGCCACACTCACACCCACTCACCCACACAGCTCACACCCACCCACACAGCCACGCTCACACCCACTCACCCACACAGCTCACACCCACCCACACAGCCACGCTCACACCCACTCACACCCACAGCTCACACCCACCCACACAGCCACGCTCACACCCACTCACCCACACAGCTCACACCCACCCACACAGCCACGCTCACACCCACTCACCCACACAGCTCACACCCACCCACACAGCCACGCTCACACCCACTCACCCACACAGCTCACACCCACCCACACCGCCACGCTCACAGCCACTCACCCACACAGCTCACACCCACCCACACCGCCACACTCACACCCACTCACCCACAGAGCTCACACCCACCCACACCGCCACACTCACACCCACTCACCCACACAGCTCACACCCACCCACCCCGCCACACTCACACCCACTCACCCACACAGCTCACACCCACCCACCCCGCCACACTCACACCCACTCACCCACACAGCTCACACCCACCCACACAGCCACGCTCACACCCACTCACCCACACAGCTCACACCCACCCACACAGCCACGCTCACACCCACTCACCCACACAGCTCACACCCACCCACACAGCCACGCTCACACCCACTCACCCACACAGCTCACACCCACCCACACAGCCACACTCACACCCACAGCTCACACCCACTCACCCACACAGCCACACTCACACCCACTCACCCACACAGCCACACTCACACCCACAGCTCACACCCACCCATACAGCCACACTCACACCCACTCACCCACACAGCTCACACCCACCCACACAGCCACGCTCACACCCACTCACCCACACAGCTCACACCCACCCACACAGCCACGCTCACACCCACTCACACCCACAGCTCACACCCACCCACACAGCCACGCTCACACCCACTCACCCACACAGCTCACACCCACCCACACAGCCACGCTCACACCCACTCACCCACACAGCTCACACCCACCCACACAGCCACGCTCACACCCACTCACCCACACAGCTCACACCCACCCACACCGCCACGCTCACAGCCACTCACCCACACAGCTCACACCCACCCACACCGCCACACTCACACCCACTCACCCACACAGCTCACACCCACCCACACAGCCACGCTCACACCCACTCACCCACACAGCTCACACCCACCCACACAGCCACGCTCACACCCACTCACCCACACAGCCACACTCACACCCACAGCTCACACCCACCCACACAGCCACACTCACACCCACTCACCCACACAGCTCACACCCACCCACACAGCCACGCTCACACCCACTCACACCCACAGCTCACACCCACCCACACAGCCACGCTCACACCCACCCACCCACACAGCTCACACCCACCCACACAGCCACGCTCACACCCACTCACCCACACAGCTCACACCCACCCACACCGCCACACTCACACCCACTCACCCACACAGCTCACACCCACCCACCCCGCCACACTCACACCCACTCACCCACACAGCTCACACCCACCCACCCCGCCACACTCACACCCACTCACCCACACAGCTCACACCCACCCACACAGCCACGCTCACACCCACTCACCCACACAGCTCACACCCACCCACACAGCCACGCTCACACCCACTCACCCACACAGCTCACACCCACCCACAAAGCCACGCTCACACCCACTCACCCACCAGCTCACACCCACCCACACCGCCACGCTCACACCCACTCACCCACACAGCTCACACCCACCCACACCGCCACGCTCACACCCACTCACCCACACAGCTCACACCCACCCACACAGCCACGCTTACACCCACTCACCCACACAGCTCACACCCACCCACACAGCCACGCTCACACCCACTCACCCACACAGCTCACACCCACCCACACAGCCACGCTCACACCCACTCACCCACACAGCTCACACCCACCCACACAGCCACACTCACACCCACTCACCCACACAGCTCACACCCACCCACACAGCCACGCTCACACCCACTCACACCCACAGCTCACACCCACCCACACAGCCACGCTCACACCCACTCACCCACACAGCTCACACCCACCCACCCCGCCACACTCACACCCACTCACCCACACAGCTCACACCCACCCACACAGCCACGCTCACACCCACCCACCCACACACACCGACACAGCCACACAGCCACGCTCACACCCACTCACCCACACAGCTCACACCCACCCACACAGCCACGCTCACACCCACTCACCCACACAGCTCACACCCACCCACCCCGCCACACTCACACCCACTCACCCACACAGCTCACACCCACCCACCCCGCCACACTCACACCCACTCACCCACACAGCTCACACCCACCCACACAGCCACGCTCACACCCACTCACCCACACAGCTCACACCCACCCACACAGCCACGCTCACACCCACTCACCCACACAGCTCACACCCACCCACACAGCCACGCTCACACCCACTCACCCACACAGCTCACACCCACCCACACAGCCACGCTCACACCCACTCACCCACACAGCTCACACCCACCCACACCGCCACGCTCACACCCACTCACCCACACAGCTCACACCCACCCACACAGCCACGCTCACACCCACTCACCCACACAGCTCACACCCACCCACACAGCCACGCTCACACCCACTCACCCACACAGCTCACACCCACCCACACAGCCACGCTCACACCCACTCACCCACACAGCTCACACCCACCCACACAGCCACACTCACACCCACTCACCCACACAGCTCACACCCACCCACACAGCCACGCTCACACCCACTCACACCCACAGCTCACACCCACCCACACAGCCACGCTCACACCCACTCACCCACACAGCTCACACCCACCCACCCCGCCACACTCACACCCACTCACCCACACAGCTCACACCCACCCACACAGCCACGCTCACACCCACCCACCCACACACACCGACACAGCCACACTCACACCCACAGCTCACACCCACCCACACAGCCATGCTCACACCCACCCACACACACACACCGACACAGCCACACTCACCCACACAGCTCACACCCACCCACACACACACACACACCGACACAGCCACACTCACACCCACTCACCCACACAGCTCACACCCACCCACACAGCCACACTCACACCCACACCGCTCACACCCACACTCACACAGCTCACACCCACTCACCCACACAGCTCACAGACACACTCACAGACACAGCTCACACCCACACAGCCACACCCACACTCACACCCACACAGCTCACACACACACCCACTCACACACACAGCTCACACCCACACTGACACAGCCACACCCACACCCACTCACCCACACAGCTCACACCCACCCACACAGCCACGCGCACACACCAAGCACCCACCCAGCTCACTCCCACCACACAGCTCACACCCACCCACACAGCCACCACACCACCCCCGCACACCCCACAGCTCACCCCACACACAGCTCAGCACCCACCCACACAGCTCACACCACCCACCCACTCACGCTCACAGCTCACACCCACCCACACAGCCACACTCACCGACACGCACACACCACACCCACACAGCTCACACCCACACAGCCACACTCACAGACACAGCTCACACCCACACCCACACTCACACACACCGACACAGCCACACTCACAGACACAGCTCACACCCACACAGCTCACACACACACCCACTCACACACACCGCTCACACCCACACTCACACACACAGCTCACACTCACACACACCGACACAGCCACACTCACAGACACAGCTCACACCCACACCGCTCACACCCACACTCACACAGCTCACACTCACACACACAGCTCACACCCACACCCACTCACACACAGCTCACACACACACAGCTCACACACACACACTCACACAGCCACACTCACACCCACTCACACACACTCACACACACAGCTCACACCCACACTCACACACACACAGCTCACACCCACACACAGAGCTCTCTCTCACACACTGAGACACACTGAGCACTGACTCTGAGTCTTCTCCCATCCACACACAGCACTGACTCAGCAGACACACACACACACAGCACTGCCGTGGCCTGAGCTCTCTCACACACAGTTCTGAGCTGACGCAGACTCACACACACCGCTGACGAGGCCCTCACACTAACACAAACACAGCACTGAGCTGACACGACGCATACTGACAGAGCTCAGCTGACAGCACTGACAATCAGAGCTAGCTCGGCACACACACACACGGCACCCACTGACCCAGACTCATACGCACAGCATCGACGCACACAGGGCACTGATCCTGCATGCATGTGCGCACACATAAACTCAGAAGAACAGCCACACCGAGTCAGACCAAAGGTCCATCTAGCCCAGTGTCCCGTCTTCCGGCAGTAGCCAATGCAGGTGCCCAGAGGGAATGAACGGAACAGGCAATCATCAAGTGATCCATCCCCTGTCGTCCACTCCCAGCTTCTGACAAACAGAGGCTAGGGACACCATCCCTGCCCAGCCTGGCTAATAGCCATTGATGGACCGATCCTCCATGAACTTATCTAGTTCTTTTTTTGAACCCTGTTATAGTCTTGGCCTTCACAAACATCCTCTGGCAAGGAGTTCCACAGGTTGACTGTGCATTGTGTGAAGAAATACTTCCTTTTGTTCGTGTTAAACCTGCTGCCTATTAATTGTATTGGTGACCCCTAATTCTTGTGTTATGAGAAGTGGTAAATAACACTCCCTTATTCACTTTCTCCTGATTGCAGGGTAACCATATCCCAAGTCTCTCACGTCTCAGGTTTGATACTCTGTGTGGGGTACACCCTGCCTGTTCCTGCCCCATGAGCACCAGGGCTGTCATGTGACCATTGCATGGGGCTCTGGGTTCCAGCCCTGCCCCGTGTAAAGACAGACACTGGGGAAGACCCCAAGGGGTGCACGTGGCTTTCCATGCCAGCCTTTGTTCTACCAGCAGGAGTGAAGCATTTGTGGCCTTGGACCCAGGGGGTGGAGAAAGCTCTCTGCAGCGTGATGAGGAATTTCTCTTTCAGGTGTTTGTTTCGGGGGGGGGGGGACTGTAAAGGCGCCAGACGCCGCGATTCCACGTGCCGTTCCCATGCCTGCATGCAAGGACGGAAACAGTGAGTGGATGTGGTGCTCATGACACCCAGAGCTGCAAGCCACCACGTCACCCCTCTGCCTCAGCAGGAGTGAGCTTTGCTGGAGATTAGACTGTGTATGTCAGCATCACCAGCAAACTCCTCCAGACTCTGCAAGGCTCGCAGGTAACAGTCAGTGCACCCATGGGCGCCAGGTTTGTATAATTTTTGGTGGTGTCTAGAACGGATCCAAGCAGAGCCATCCCATCCATAGGATGGACTGGGGCAACCACCCTGGGCCTCATACTTTGGGGGGCCCCGTGCTTCAGGGGAACACGGGGTCCTGGGCAGCCTGGGGGGCTTAGTGGGGGGCCTGGCACTGGCAGCAGCGTGTGACCCGGCTCCAGCCCACCCTGGTCCCCCTCTTCCCACCCCTGCCCCGCCCCCACCCTGCCTCTTCCCACCCCTGCTCCGCCCCCATTCCACCCCTTCCCCCAAGATCCCACCCCAGCCCTATGGATGGGACGGCTCTGAAAATATAAGTGCAAACATTGTTGGAGCCGGGCCCACGTTTCTGAATATTGGTGGAGCACGGGAACCACGGGCCCATATAACTCACCTCCTATGTGCGCCCCAGTTCCTGAGCTCCCCAGTGGCTTCTCTCTGCAGCGTCCGTCCCCTCCCACTGAGGCACTCACAGAAATTATTAAGTTTGCTCCCTCCAGAGAGACAGAGCGCACACCAGCCAGCTAGGTGAGCCGCAGACTTCGCTTCAGTATGCAGCACTGTGATGGCTGCTGTATAGTAAAACCGAGAAAGCTTTCTAACAAAGAAAAGAGAGGTAAGGGACAGGAAAAGAGACAGGGCTGGTAGCAAAAAAACAAAGCAAAACACATTTTCCCGTGACTAAAACTCAATTCTAACAAATTATATCTTCACCTAAAACAGTTTCTCACTTGCAGCAAGATCGCAGCAGCTCCTGCCCTTCAGACCAAGAGGACCCACTGTTCACAGGCTCTGACTCGGATGTTGTTCCCATGTCCCCTAACTGATGGGTAACGAGAATGTCTGTTTGCTCCCCATGTGGTTCACCAAAGTCCATTGTTTTTGCCATCTTAGCCATGGAGACTTGCTGGGGGTGCAGGCTCTGTCCAGGGCAGGCTGAGGGGTTTGCTCACTGAGCTGTCGCTTGTTAGCGTAATTGCTTTGTTTACCTTACATGTAAATGTACTTTCCTTGTTGTTTGGCTTACGAAGCTTGACCGAGACAGGTGGACCCACTTTCCTTTGTCTAAGCCAAACTTGTTTATCAAGTCTGCTCCCATACATACTTTAGGCACATATTTCCAGCACACACATACAGAATTCCACACACCATCCGTACCTACATCATGCGATGATATTCATGACCAACGTGGCATGTGTTTTTTTATGATACCTTACTTCATACACTTTTATGTACAAAAATATTGCATATCACCAGTTGATTCAAGGGCGTACTCTTTGGGGCTGAGTCCCCCCTGTTCTCCCTGGGGTACCTGGACCCTGATTGTCACAGTGGAACCATGTTGTCATCTGGCAAAGTCAGGTACAGAGAGAAACAGCACAAGGACTCACAATGCTACAGTTGGCCCAGTGCTGCCGAGGGCTGGATCTTTATTCTTATGAGGCCAAATTCCTGACGGCAACAGACCTTTAACTATCTGCCTCCTTCCAGAATTCCGTAACCGAGAGTCTGAACCACATCAGGCTAAAATGTACGTCTCCCATCAGCTGAGCTGCACAGCTTCGGAGCCAGGTTACTTCAACCAGTTCAGGTGTTTTCTGGCTCTAGGATCACACAACAGCCTCCTTGGCAGTTGGGAGCCTTCTCCTCTCGGGCTGCTGGACAGGGAGTGACTTTAAAACAGCCGTGTCCCAGTTTGCTCAGGTCTCTCAGTGCACTTGCTGCTTAAATCAGTTTCCGCTGGTGTAAACAAACCCACTTACTGCACATGCCCAGGGTCTCCCTCCTCTGCGCATCTGTCACAGGTACAAATAAAATCTCCCTGCTGGCCCGATCTTATTTCGGAGGGACACGCACAGCTGCCGTCCCAGCAGCACGAGCATCTGTGGCTGCAGGAGTGGGCTCAGCAGAGGATTCCTAGATTCCAAGGGCCAGTCCCTGCAGCCCCATTCCCTGCTCCCTGAACCAGCAGCAAATGGCTCTGCGCAAATTGGAGCTGCCCCCAGGGTCTGGGAAACCCAAGTGGGATTATGTCAGCCTCCACTCCTGCCCCCGGGGGCTGAGACCCACCCCCAGCCTGGACACAGGACCCTGCCCTGCAAGAGGCTGGCAAGGAAGTGCAGAGCTCCCACAATGCCCCCTCCGACTGGGAGTAGCTTCCTGAGGTTGGAGGGAAGAAATTTCATCTCATTTGGGGGCCACTGAAATGTTTTGGCTTTATTTGGACTGTTATATATTTGTTTTATGTTCTTCTACCATCTTAATATCATGCCAGGCCACGTTGTCATAACCCTGAAACTTTTTGACTTTTCCATTAAAAGTGACAATGTAAGTAAACACGGTAAAGCCCAAACCAAATATTTTTACATTCTCAAAATGACCGGAATCATGTTGATAATTTCTCAAATTGCTACGCTCCCCTGGAATGCTTTGATTTTTGTCAAAGCTGCGTTTTCCGACAGAAATCTGTTCCCTTGGAAACGTTTCCACATGCTGTAGACTTGAAGAGTTGCAGTCTCCTCTTTCCAGCCCCCAACCCCACTTGTTTCCCTTTTCCTCCTTCCTCCCTACACCGTGCAATTGATCTATGAGTCTATGATCTGGTGTGTTCACAGCAGTTTGGGTGACCTTGGTGATGCTGATGCCTTGGTGACTCATGTGTAATGACTGCTTGGGATGTGATTATCCCTTTCTGGGTGTACATGATCATGCATAATATTTTAATCACCCTTTTTACCTTTTAGGTGTGATTTTATGGGCTAAAAGTGTTTTTCACGCCCTGCCTCCTTCCTTCCGGCTCACCCAGTGGTGTTTACAGAGGTGTCCATGAGCAGTGGGCTATCCCCTGGGGGGGATGTGCACACGGACCCCCCTCAGCTGCTGTAGCGAGTGGGTGTCTCTGGACCCACCGTGGCTGCTTGATTCCTTATAATGTTTATTGACAGGCCCAGCAGAGCCACTCGCCTCAGTGCCTGGGGGAGGAAAGGAATCAATAGGTCTGCATGAGAGATGGCACGTCCCCGCCAGGCTGGAGGTGTGCGAGACAGCTCCCAGACTACCCGAGCAGAAAATGTACAGATCCCAAGGCCAGAAGGGACCCACCCGATCATCTAGTCCGACCTCCTGCATCACACAGGCCTGGCACATCCCCGGAGGCAGATCCTTTAGAGCCACACACCCTCTTGGTTTGAAAAAGCAGCCCCAGAGAGCGACAGCAAGTGGCCGGCCCTACTCCGGCCTCACTGTCAGCGACGCCACCGACTGCTGCGGAAGAGACCCGGACCCCTGCGGCCCGAGCCGGGGGGAGCCGGAGCCGCGCACCCCCCGGGCATCTGAGCCCAGGGGCAGTGAGTGGATTGGTTTCCTCTCCTGGAACCACAGACTCAGGGAAGATCAGGGCTGGAAGGGACCCCGGGAGGGATCCAGTCCAACCCCCTGCTCAGCGCAGGACCAGTCCCCCCGCTAGACCCAAGGCTGCAGCCGGTCGCGCTGTGCCCGGCCCGGCGCTGCGGGCGGGGAGGCGCGGCTCGCAGGGGACTCCCCCAGCCGGCCGCGGGCGGAGCCGGAGCCCCCCACCGGGCGCGGGGAGGCTGCTGGGAGGTGTAGTCCCCCCCGGAAAGGCTGGCCGGGAAGGGGGCAGGACCGTTCCCAGTGATGCTTTGCTGCCGCGCACGGAGGGAGGCGACGACAAGGGACCTGCTCTGCCCGCGGAGCTTCCCCCTTCCTGCGTGGGCGCCCCACGCCCCTGGCTCCGCCCGTCTGCCCTGGCTGCCCCCCGCGCCCGGGGGAAGAGCCGCTCCGGCAGGGACCGAGCCTCCCCGCCCCAGCCCAGCCGAGCAGCGGCAGCCCCGGCCGCCCGGGCTCCGGGGGAGGCGGGCGGCGAGATGTCCGGCGGGGTCGCCGCTGCCCAGGTGAGGAGTGGGGCGCGGGTGGGAGCGGGGCTGGCCGGGGCTGGGCTGGGTTTGGCGGGCAGGAATCGGGCACCCGCCGGCTTTGGGGGCAGCCCCCGGCCTCCAGAAGAGGCCCCCGGCTGGCCCTGGGGCGTGTGGGTCAGAACTTGGGGCGCGGGTCCCTGGAGTGATAAACGGGGTCCGGTTAGCTGCCTTGTTCCCGACCAGGCTGCGCCCAGGTCCCGAGTGGGGAGCAGGGAGGTTTGAAGGGCCAGGAGACCCGGGCACTTCCCGGGGTAGGGGGGCTGGGGGGGGTTAAAAAGAGGGGGTTGCGCGTCCCAGTGCTGGGAACTGTGCTGGGTGGCACCGGGACCCCTAAAAGGGGGGTTTCCACAGAACAACCCGTGTAGATTTGCTCCCCCCCACCCCCCGCCTGGGGTTCAGAAAATGCCCAGTGGGTGACGCCGATCAGAGTTACTTGGCACTTGCCAGCGGTGGCCTCTCACTGGAGAGCACCCTGGGGACCTGTGTGGTGCTCCCTGGCACAGCCCAGAGTTAGCTCCTCCTTGGGCTGCCCTCACCCAGCCGTGTGCCTGCCGGAAAGTGCTGTGTGACATGACCCAGGGTCACTCCGTGCTTGGGACCCACATATCCCGGGAGCTTGTCTGGCGCGGAAATGTTGCTGTTTTCACCAGCCTGCAATCAGCAGTCTCAGGTTTGTGCAGGGAAATGCTGTCCGTTAGGCAGATGGATGGCTAGCCTGACTTCTCACCGGGCAGACCGCCTGCCTTCCCACAGCGAAAACGCCTCTCACGGGGCAGCCTTCCCCACAGCTGCCATTTGGGGAGTGCTTTGCCTGTCACAAAGAACTCCAAGTGCATTCCCAAAGTTCTTGCTTTTCCACGAGCCCTCAAACCAGCCAGCGTGGCTTTGTTCAGTTCGGGCAGGAGCACGAATCTTTGTATGGAGCTTTGTGGTGTGCCCGGGGCTTGGCGAGAGACCCTCCACATCTCCTGAAAAGGGGTCGTAAAAAAGGGAGAAAATATGCTGAGATTCTTGCTCTTTCTTTCAGTCGCAAAAGCAAAACCCCACAGTGCCATGGGGCTCAGTCAGGGGAGGTAATGTAGTCTAGTGCGTAGGGCCCTGGCTGCTATTCAAAGGACCCTGGTTCTGTTCTACTGTATCACTAACCTGCTGCATGATTGACCTTGGGCAAGTCTCTTCATCTCTGTTTCTGCTCCCACCCTTTGACTGTCTTGTCTGATTAGATTGTGAGATCTTCAGGGCAGGGCAGGGCCTGGCTTTCACTGTGTGTTTGTACAGCACCTACCGCAATGATCTCGGTCGGCGCCTCTAGGCACTACCCTAAATACAAACAAGAATTACAGTAATCCTCACTGTGGTGAACTAAAGGAGCAGGAGCTTCAATAGTTGGTAGCAGTAGTAAGCTGTTATCCTCAATATAGTCTAGCCACTAGCGGGAGAAATGAAACACACTTTACAACCACGTTACACAATATTAATTTCCTGGGGACAACTTTTTCTTAGTTCTCTTTCAAGCCTTTTATTGCTGGATGACTGAACACAACGCAGCTAAAAACAGCAGCAAACAGCAGGTCAAGAGCCCAATGACGTGGGACCATTTTTATAAAAAAGGTGGTTCAGGGAAGGATCCTAGTCAGGGGCAGCAGAGAATGAAACTGCAAACAAAGCTAGTGTGTTCAGAGGCTTTTTAGACTTGAGGAGGGGTTCAGCCATGGGGGAGTCTCTGGCAGGGGGAGGGGGCCCACGTCCAGCACCTGAAGAAATGCGACCACCGCCGTTCCATGCCCTGCCCAGCTGGGATGCAGTGGTGGACGTGCTAGATCGCAGGTGGTGTCAGTCAGGGCATGGATGCCAGCAGGGAAGGGGCCCTGGAGCAGATCTCACCAGAGCAGATATTATAGGAGGAGCCCACGATGTTTGTTCATGTACGGGCCGGTCGGTGTCCCTGAAATGGAGTCACACAGTTGGGAGAATTGAGGGCTGGTGCCAGCCCATGGAGAGAGAAGCCCCCAGTTTGTCCCTGTGCGGAATACAATATGGACAGCGGCAGGGCCATCATCCCCACACACGCACCCCACCCCGCCTCTGCCCAGCCCAGAGTGCAGAGGCCACTTTGGCCTCCGAGTCCCGGCAGCCCCCGGCCTCTCTCAACGAGGTCAGCGAACAGCTGCTGCATGGTGCTGTGGGACTCGGGAAGGGGTGTGAGCTCGCCAGCCTCGGTGAAATCAGGCACCGTTCGGCCTGAGCGAGGGAATCCGAATCTGGCCCTCGCTGACCAGCGGCAGAGTGGGCTCCCAGCCCAGCAGAGGGCGTCCTGAGCCGGGTCAGTGCAGTTGCCCTGTTCGGTGACGTGATGTCCACTGGTCTTTGGGAAGAGCAGCCCTGCCGTCAAACTCGAGCCTTCTGCCCGGCAGCTTGTTGTCAGTGTCACGTCAGCAAGGCTGGGGCATCAAAGCACCATAATAGGGCCCGGCAGGTTGTGTTTCACGAGATACTGCGGGGTGAAGTGTTTCTTCGGAGGCTCCCCAGCCCCGGGGAGGACATGAGGCCAATGGGCAAAAGGGGAAGGTCAAAGGGGAATCCAGCATTGCATTAAAACGTGTCGTGACTCACCCGTGGCTGTCCCTGAAACAGAGTGAGACACCCCCACAGCCCGGACACGCACACGCAGGGAAGTGTGTGCAGAGCAGGGAGTCGGCACGTTGACATAAACGCATGTGGGCCTGATTATTCCCTCCCCGCCCCACCGCCTTGTGTATTCGTTTGCCCCTGTGCAAAATAGATACAGGGCCCAGCATAGGGAGGTGTGTCAGCGGGGGTGGGGGGCTGGCAGGGCACTCCCAGGTAGTGCTCTCTGCTGTGGGGATTGGGGGCTGAGGTGCAGTCCATGGGGGTAGCACCAGGGAGGCTGCTGTAAGTTAGGGGCTCGTCTTTGCTAGAGTCTCTTGCCTTGAGCTAGTTGATTGCCAGTTAACTCGAGGTGATTAAACACCTTCGTACAGGCTAGTTGGGACACTCCCTTCATATTTGTTCCAGATCACAAATGTTTGTTCTTCCCCATAGACTCTGCACTAAGGGTTTATCTTGACCAGCTAACATATTAACATGATCCCTTGCCTTGCCTACACTAGGATTTTAATGTGTGCTAGTTAACACAAGTTCAAAAGACAATGCTCTGCCTAGTGTGGACGTGGCCTGAAGTCCTGCTTGAATCATGTTTTGAGAGTCTAAGGGGTGCATAGGCCTTTGTGCTGGCCCCAGCACTGGGTGTCTTTCACCCTGTGGTGATGGTTTATAATGAGAATTGCCTCCTTCCTCGGGGCAGAGGGTTGTGAAGTGTAATTGATCCATCCTTCTACCATGCTTTGAGATCCTTAGATGAAAGGGCCAGGTGGTTTTCTCTTCCTGTGCCCTAACATGCAAATGTCCTTGGCTAATCTCTGCATGATTGATGGAACCCGAACAGCCAGGGTGTTAAAGAACCATGAACGATTATCACACATTCCACAGGAAGCCGAGCCAAGGAGCACATAGCATTAAAGGTTTGACAAAGTTACTTCTTTTGAAAATATCACAGTGTCGGACTTAATTATGTCATGTCAGCGTCATGTCATCCCTGAAGGAGCCTTAACGGAAGAGTGAAATGTCAGCAGGCAGCGGGGGGGAGAGCAGCACCAGGGATTCCTTCGATCCAGCGTCTGACGGGGCACGTACGTGCGAGCACGCCTGGGTGAGAAACCATTCGCAGTCGAGGCAAAGGATAATTATTGCTACTGCACCCGGGCAAGGAAAGGACGACACAGGCTGCAGAGCACAATGTGGATTCCTGCCCTACAAACGGCTCCCTGCCGCTCTAGGGGGACACTCAACGCCCTGCTGGTAACTGTAGGAACTGTGGGTATCGGTGATGTTGGATGCCCAAGTTTCTCAGTGCCCAGGGTGAGAAATCTCGAAGGGCCCTAATTTTCTGAGGGCAGGTGCTCAGCACTTCCTGGAAATCAGGCTCCTTTTAAGACCTCTCAGGTTGAACACCCAAAATCGCTAGCCGCTTCTGGGAACATTGGCCTTGTCAGGGTCTGCTGGGGGCAACGTACGTGGTCCATGTACTGTATTGGGAGTGCTCATCACCTGACATGGGAGACACATGCCTTGCAGGCTTTCTGTCTGCAAAACCAAATCGCCCTGTTGACCAAAGGCTGGGAGACTCCAGCTCTGGATCAGAACTTGGTGGCTTGGACCCATCTCTAGCATTGAAATGTTTTGTTTGAAATGTGCTGCGGAGTTTGACTGTGGTGGCAGCTTCCTTGTGGAAGGGATTGTTCCTGACAGTACCCACCTGGGTAGTGGGGCTTGCGGCCAGCTTGGATCAGCACCCAACAGTCTGGATGGTTTTCCTACACATGCATCTCTCCCAAGTAGCATGAGAAGAAGCTTTCTCATGAGACTGGCCGTGTTTCCTCCTCTGCCTCGGGATGGAAATACGAGCAGAACAGCCTTTGTACCCCAGCGCGTATGGTCCAGGTCCCATCAGTGGAAGAGCTGACAGCAAACCCTTCTGGAATATTTGAGCAAACAGTTTGGTTCCAGCAAAGGGCAGAGGCTTCAGGGCTGAGCCTGGGGTAGAAGTGTCTAATTTGGGGGGTTTTGAGAACTTGTTTTCAGATCACAAGTGGGTCCCCAGTTATTTAAAACACTCACACATTCCCCTTCCCCCTCCCACGCACCCTCTCCTCCTCCCCACACACCCCCTCTCCCCACACCTACCTTCACCCTGCACACCCCCTATCCCCACCCTCTTGTTCTGCTAACGGGGCATGGAGGCCTGTCACATTCGCTTGTACCATTCCGTCCTGATCTTGACACGGGGTTTCCAGAGGTCAAACACTGCTGCCCTTTAGCAGGGCTCCTGCCCCAGGGATCTCTGGGTAGCCTTGAGCGGCCAGTGCAGTTCTTGTCCTGCAGGGGCCCAGGCATGGGACAGAGTGGGCCCAGTTTCAGAACAAAGGGCACAAAACCGTAGCCTTCAAAGAGGGGGAAGTGAATTCTTGAACATGAATGACATCCTCCTTTCAATGTCAGTGTCTGACGTCAGTAACTTCTCTAGGGGAAGCGAGATCAGCGTGAGACCGAGGCAAACTTGGGTTTAAAATGCGGGACTGAACCGTCCCGCAAGGCAGAGAAGAGAGGAGTCATTGGCCTGACATTGCCTAGAGGCAGTTCTCTGGGAGAAGTTTCCTCTGATTGATTTGTGCTGACTTAAAACGAACCTGGCTGAGTAACAGGGCAGCAAAGAAATCATGTTCCAGTTAAGTGCTGGCTTCCAGGAGCTAACCAGGAGGCATACCCATCTCTGATCCCCCCAGCTAAAATCTCAGGCAAAGAGGGGCTTCCCCAGCACTGCGGGGCCTGAGCGGTTTGGCCCCAGGCCTTGTCAGAGCACGCAGTACAGGAATCGCAGCTTAGCTCTGACTACAAGCCAGGAGTGACAGCTTTCAAAATCCATCAGGAATGGTAACGGAACGCAAGACCCGAGACTTCCTGGGAGCCGTCCTGAAAGAGAGGCCAGTGCCATCCAGACCCATGCCGCGTGGGTTCGTGCCGTCGTTATTTCTGTCAATAACCGATCTCGTTTGCTAATCAAGCCAGCATTCCACAACCTGCCGGCTTGAATCACCCCAGTGCAGCGGGACAGCAGCCATTATCTGTGCTCAGTCAGGTGGTGGTGGAGATGTCAGAAGCTATCCAAAGGTAACTGGCCCAGTCACTGAGTCTGTCTCCGTTCCCCGGGGCACTGACCCATTCGCTCACCTCCCTTTGTTCTCTCTGCTGCCAGATTCCAGCCTGGCACTCCAACAGGGTTGGGCATCTCTGAAAAGCAAACTCTGTTTTACAAATGTCTGATTCCCAGGGTGCTCTAGGCCTGGCAGATCCCAGCCCCTGCCCTCCATGGGGGATATTCACCCCATCTCAGACTCTTGTATTGCTATCTACCCCCAGACTGTGGTTTTATAACATGCCATGTAAGGGCCCAGGCC
The DNA here is from genome assembly GCF_965140285.1 of Lepidochelys kempii. NCBI lineage: Eukaryota > Metazoa > Chordata > Testudines > Cheloniidae > Lepidochelys > Lepidochelys kempii. Next base: position 268,757,098 of record NC_136381.1, on the reverse strand, counting down.
TGTGCTGGGGGCTGTGCCCCCCGATGAAGTCCATGGGAGGAAGGGGGTGGGATCTGAGGGAAGGGGAAATACTATACCACTTTTCTCCTCTTTTGCGGGACCGTTTTGCCCTGGATTCCATATCTTGAGCCTGATTCTGATCTCGCTCACTCTGGTGTGGACACCGAAATCAGTGGAGTTCCTCTGGTGTAACATCAGTGCGGACAGGATCAGACTCGGGTCCCTTCGAGCTGGCATACGGCTCTGATGCAGCAGCGATCGCGGGAGTGGAAAGGTGTGAGATATGGGGGGGGGTGCCTCTTTTAACAGCCCCACTCCTGTTAATACCATCACCATGCTCCACACCACTTACATTGCACCTTTCACCCCAGGATCCCATAGGACACTCTCTGAGCACGAGCAAAGGCTCCTGTTTCCCTTGGCAAGGAGACACCAGGGGCTTTGAGCAGCACTCAGCTCATTCTTTGAACGGAGATTTTTCAATGTGCTCTGCTGTCAGTGAGTTCAGATCCACATGACCTGGCTGGGGTCTTCACGCTGCTATCGAAGTGTTGTGGGGGGTGTAATGTCAAAAGCTGCTTCCGACAGATTTTGCTACCAGTACCAGTTACTGACGGGTAAGGATGTTCCTTTTTGTTGCCCTGTCACCTGGTCCGGGAATAGCAAATTGTGATCCATGGGGTGCTCCTGTCACGCTTTGCTACCGCTCACCTTTCCCATCCTCTGGTCCAAGGGTAGCTGGTTGTGACGGATTAGGTCACTCCTGTCACAATTTGCTATCATTTTGCTATCTCTATTTTAAATGTGGACACAAATAAAGAGAGTTATTTTCCAGAATTTTAAAACTTGATTATTGTAACACGGGACATAAACAAGAATAGCTTCCTTTACACTTCAGCTTTTTTTTCCAGGAACAAGCATTCAAACTTATCTTTAGATACACAGTTATTAACAGGTTTTTTTCTTCACTCAAATGTACACTAAAATTAAACTTCTCAATTACTCATTTGTATTCCAGCCGTGTTATTCCAAGGAAACCAGAATAGTTCTCTTAACAAAATAGTGATACAACAGACGTTTCTGTAAACATCTGAACAATGCACACTTTGTGCAGTTGTTCTCTTTCTCCTCATCGGAGGTCTTCCCTTGCGTTTTGCTTGTAACACTCCTGCTAATACAGCCCAGAATGAGGTTTGCTTTTTTTGCAACAGTGTTACACTGTTGACTCATCTTTAGCTTGTGATCCACTATGACCCCCAGATCCCTTCCCCCGGTACTCCTTCGTAGGCCGTCAGTTTCCATTGTGTATGTGTGCAACTGCTTGTTCCTTTCTAAGTAGAGTACTTTGCATTTGTCCTTATTGAATTTCATCCTATTTACTTCAGAGCATTTCTCCAGTTAGTCCAGATCATTTTGAATTTTAATCCTGTCCTCCAAGCACGTGCAACCCCTCCCAGCTTGGTATCGTCCGCAAACTTTATAAGTGTACTCTCTATGCCATGATCTAAATCACTGATGAAGATATTGAACAGAACTCGACCCAGAACTGATCCCTGCGGGACCCCACTCGTTATGCCCTTCCAGCATGACTGTGAACCACTGATAACTATTCGCTGGGAACGTTTTCCAACCAGTTTTGCACCCACGTTACAGTAGCTCCATCTAGGTTGCATTTCCCTAGTTTGTTTATGAGAAGGTCATGCGAGACAATATCAAAACATAAGAACAGCCATCTAGCCCATCTTCCAACAGTGGCCAATACCAGGTTCCCCAGAGGGAATGAACGGAACAGGCAATCATCAAGTGATCCATCCCCTGTCGCCCATTCCCAGCTTCTGACAAACAGAGGCTCGGGACACCATCCCTGCCCAGCCTGGCTAATAGCCATTGATGGACCTATCCTCCATGAACTTATCTAGTTCTTTTTTGAAACCTGTTATAATCCTGGCCTTCACAATATCCTCTGGCAACGAGTTCCACAGGTTGACTGTGGATTGTGTGAAAAAATACTTCCTTTTGTTTGTTTTAAACCTGCTGCCTGTTAATTTCGTTAGGTGACCCCTAGTTCTTGTGTTATGAGAAGCAGTATATAACGCTTCCTTATCTACTTTCTCCACACCAGTCATGATTGTATAGACCTCTATCATATCCCCCCTTAGTTGTCAATTTTCCAAGCTGAAAAGTCCCAGTCTTATTAATCTCTCCTCATATGGCAGCCGTTCCTTGCCCTTCATCATTTTTGTTGCCCTTTTCTGAACATTTTCCAATTCCAATATATCTTTTTTGAGATGGGGCAACCACATCTGCACACAGTATTCCAGATGTGGGCCTACCATGGATTTATATAGAGGCAATATGATATTTTCTGTCTTATTATCTCTCCCTTATTATCCCTTTCTTAATGATTCCCAACAGTCTGTTCGCTTTTTTGACTCCCGCTGCACATTGAGTGGGTGTTTTCAGAGAACTATCCACAATGACTCCAAGATTTCTCTCTTGAGTGGTAACAGCTAATTTAGACCCCATCATTTTATATGTAGAGTTGGGATTATGTTTTCCAATGTGCATTACTTTGCATTTATCAACATTGAATTTCTTCTGTCATTTGGTTGCCCAGTCACCCAGTTTTGTGAGATCCTTTTGTAGCTCTTTGCAGTCTGCCTGGGACTTAACTGTCTTGAGTAGTTTTGTAGTTTGCAAATTTTGCCATCTCACTGTTTACCCCTTTTCCCAGATCATTTATGAATATGTTGAACAGGACTGGGACCAGTACAGACCCCTGGGGGACACCACTATTTACCTCTCTCCATTCTGAAAACTGACCCATTTATTCCTACCCTTTTTTCCTATCTTTTAACCAGTTACCAATCTGTGAGAGGACCTTGCCTCTTATCCCATGACTGCTTACTTTGCGTAAGAGCCTTTGGTGAGGGACCTTGTCAAAGGCTTTCTGAAAATCTAAATACACTATATCCACTGGATCCCTCTTGTCCACATGCTTGTTGACCCCCTCAAAGAATTCTAGTAGACTGGTGAGGCATGATTTCCCTTTAGAAAAAACATGTTGACTCTTCCCCAACAAATTCTGTTCATCTACGTGTCTGACAATTTTGTTCTTTACTATAGTCTCAACCAGTTTGCCTGGTACTGAAGTCAGGCTTACCGGCCTGTAATTGCTGCGGTCACGTCTGGAGCCTTTTTAAAAAATTGATGTCACATTAGCTATCCTCCAGTCATTTGGTCCAGAAGCTGATTTAAAAGTGATCGTTTACAGGCGACAGTTAATAGTCCTGGAATTTCACATTTGAGTTCCTTCAGTACACTGGGGTGAATCCCATCTGGTCCTGGTGACTTATTATTGTTGAGTTTATCAATTTGTTCCAGAACCTCCTCTGATGACACCTCAATCTGGGACAGTTCCTCAGAAGTGTCACCTAAAGAGAATGGCTCAGGTTTGGGAATCTCCCTCACATCCTCAGCCATGAAGACCGATGCAAATAATTCATTTAGTTTCTCCGCAATAGCCTTATCGTCCTTGAGTGCTCCTTTAGCATCTCGATTGGCCAGTGGCCCCACTGGTGGTTTAGCAGGCTTCCTGCTTCTGATGTACTTTAAAAAATTTTTGCTATTAATTTTGAGTGTTTGGCTAGCTGTTCTTCAAATTCTTTTTTGGCTTTCCTAATTATATTTTTACACCTCATTTGCCAGAGTTTATGTTTCTTTCTATTTTCCTCTCTAGGATTTCCTCTCTAGGATTCCACTTTTTAAAGGATGCCTTTTTTGCCTCTCACTGCTTCTCTTACTTTGTTGTTTAGCCACAGTGGCTCTTTTTTGGTTCTCTTACTATGATTTTTAATTTGGGGTATACATTTAAATTGAGCCTCTATTACGGTGTCTTTAAAAGGTTTCCATGCAGCTTGCAGGGATTTCACTTGTGGCACTGTACCTTTTAAATTCTGTTTCACTAACCTCATTTTTGTGTACTTCCCCTTTCTGAAATTAAAAGCTACAGTTTTGGGCCGCTGTGGTGTTTTCCCCACCACAGGGATGTTAAATTTAATTATATTATGGCCACTATTACCAAGAGGTCCAGCTCTATTCACCTCTTGGACCAGCTCCTGTGCTCCACTTAGGACTAAATCAAGAATTGCCTCTTCTCTTGTGGGTTTCAGGACTAGCCACTCCAAGAAGCAGTCGTTTAAGGTGTCAAGACACTTTATCTCTGCATCTGGCCCTGAGGTGACATGTACCCAGTCAATATGGGGATAATTGAAATCCCCCATTATTACTGATTTTTTTCATGTTAATAGCCTCTGTAATCTCTCTGAGCATTTCAGTCACTCTCACCATCCTGGTCAGGTGGTCAGTAATAGATCCCTACTGCTATATTCTTATTAGTCAAACATGGAATTACTATCCACAAAGATTCTGTGGTACACTTTGGTTCATTTAAGATTTTTACTTCATTTGATTCTACGCTTTCTTTCACATATAATGCCACTCCCACCCGCACGACCTGTTCTGTCCTTCCGATATATTTTGTACTTTGATGTTACTGTGTCCCATTGACTATGCTCATTCCACCAAGTTTCTGTGATGCCTGTTATATCAATATCCTCATTTAATATGAGGCTCTCTAGTTCGGCCATCTTATTATTTAGACTTCTAGCATTGGCATATAAGCACTTTAAAAACTTGTCACTTTTTAACTGTCTGCCATTACATGATGTAATTAAATGGGACTCTTTTTCATTTGACTGTTTCTCATCAGATCCTACCTGTATTTTATCATCTTCCATCCTCTCCTCCTTACTAGGACATAGAGAGTCTCCATTAGTAGATCCTTCCCTAAGGGATGTCTCTGTCTGAACCATGTGTTCCTCCACACCTGTTGGCTTTCCCCCAGCTCTTGGTCTAAAAACTGTTCAAGGACCTTTTAAATTTTAAGTGCCATTTAAAAGCCTTACTAAAGTCAAAATATACCCAATCCACAAGGCTTGTCAAAGAAGGCTATCAGGTTGGTTTGACATGATTTGTCATTTTGTCATGTTGGTTTAACTGGGTGTTTATCCTTTTAACAAATTTGTGTCCGTCCCCACCCCCACCATCTTTTCACTGCTGTCTCTGTCTGAGCAGGCACAGGAAACGTTAATCTGCTAACGAATGTGTTTCAGGGGGTGTGACGCTGTATGGAATCTGGGGGATACTTTAGGTTATTGTGACTACCAGGATTATAAAATTGCAATGAGTTATGCCAGATATGCCATGTGAGGCATCTGCAAAAATATCATGATTTGTTTATATGTTTGTATCACCTTTTGTATTATGTGTTACAGATAGGTCTGTATTTCAGACTTGTTGTATGCTTCTGGGTGTCACCCCCAGACAATTGGCCCATTGAGAGAAGGCAGGTACATCTTGGGACTCAGCAAGGCCTGCAGGGACAGGCCTATGGACAGAACTCTGAGGCTTTCAAGCCATGTGCTGGGCAGCTTGTGTTTGGAACAAAGGCCACATGGCAAAAGACTATAAAAGGCAACTGCAGCTCCTCCAGCTTGTCTTCAGTCCTGCTTCTTACCTCTGGAGGGTACGATCCAAACCTAGACTGACCTGGCAATGTGGCTGGCCCTTTGGGGTCAGAAGAACATTTTGTATATGTGAGCAGAGTTTAAAATAACTTCTCAGTGTACTGGACCTAGATGTTGATTGGGAGCCAGAGACAGAGGGCAATAAGGGGACTGTGTGATTCCTTTTTTGCTTCGTGATAACCAGTGTGGGGGATCAGAAGCGCAGTTTGTGACTGGTTGGGAGGTTTGACTTCAGTGTTACCCACCTGTCTTGCAAGTATCTGCTCTCCCTTTTGCAGCCAGCCCTGACCTTGGCATCTCCAGTGAGGGCTGCTCCCAGGCACCTCCAGTCTCAGGGGGTTCCCCTGTACTGAAGTGAGTTAGCTAATGTCCGTGAACATGCCCAGAACTGTATAAGAAGGTGAAAGAATTGTTAATGCTTAGAAATATTTTTTCACACAACTCTCTGGATCCCATGAGCCGTTCTGGCTCGTCACTGCTCTCCTTGCCTTGCTGCTCATACAGGTTATGCAGGCTAGGTGCCGGGCAGCGGGTAGTTCTTTCAAGTGCCTTCCCCTTTAAATGGGCCTGGCCCTGTTCCACCCCACCCCGCTCCTGGGGCTGTGTCCACATGCTGCAGCAGGCTGGACATGGCACTGCCTGCCGACAGCTGGGGAAGTGCTTCCCCTCGGGGCTTCTCCTGTTCTCAGGGCAGAGAGGGGCTGGTGGCTCGGAGTGGGTGTGCTCCTGAGGGGCCTGGGGAGTGTTTGGAGGGGGCGTTACCACAGGTGCTGGAACTACGGGTGCAGGGGGGGGGCTGCCGCACCCCCTCGCTTGAAGTGGTTTCCATCATGTCCAGGGTTTGCAGCTTGGTTCAATGGCCCTGAGCACCCCCACTGTGCAAATTGTTCCAGCACCCCAGGGTGTTATGACAGGGGGAGTTTGTCTTCATCCTGCCTCAGTCTCATCCAGCCTCTCCTCCTCGGCTTCAGGCAAACAATTGGTGTGAGGATGGGGAGGGGTTAGGCCGGAAGGGGAGGTGTCCTGAAGAAGAGCTCTGGCTTGAGAGGTGAGCTACCATATGAAACCACTTGCACCTGCTTGCTCTAGTTAATGTTCTAGGTGTAATGGGCGTGTTAATGACTTGTCTGAGAGATATTTAGTAGGGAGTGTGTTTCCCCATCAAAATCACAGAGGGAGCAAAGTTAATAAGGCTCAGGGGCATGGACCAGAAATGGTGAGCCGTACTTATTTATAGGACTCCCGTACTCTACCCCAGGCCCAGAATCGACTCAGCCATTTGTTTGTCTTCAGGTGCCAGTGACATTTGAAGACGTTGCTGTCAGGTTCTCAGCAGAGGAGTGGGAGATCCTGGAGGGATGGCAGAAGGAGCTTCATAAAGAAGTGATGGAGGAGAATTACCAGTTGCTGATCTCGCTAGGTAAGGAGCAGCATGTTTTATGTCTGCATGGAGGGCTGTGGGCCATTACCTGGCATTGCAGTTACAAATGTGTGTCTTTCCGGCTCTGCCGACATTAAACCAAGTGCAGGAACTGTATTTAAACTTCTCTCCAGCTACACTGGTTTTCAGTGGTCTGCATAGGTAGGGCCAAACTGTCCCTGTCTACACTCATAGATTCATGGATTCCAAGCCCAGAAGGGAACACTGATCTCTTGTCAGGCCACAGGACTTCCCCCAAAATAAGCCCTGTAGCAGATCTTTTAGAAAAACCTCTTGATTTGAAAATTGCCAGTAATGGAGAATCCACCCCGACTCTTGGTAAATTGTTCCAGTAGTTAATTACTCTCCCTGTCAAAAATTTACACCTTATTTCCAGTCTGAATTTGCCCAGTCTTCAGCTTCCAGCTATTGCATTGTGTTAGACCTTTCTCTGCTAGATTGAAGAGCCCATTATCAAATATTGGTTCCCCATGTAGGTACCTATAGGTTGTAATCAAGTCACCCCTTAACCTTCTCTTTGTTAAGTTAAGTAGATTGAGCTCATCGTGTCTGTCACTCTAAGCCCAGTTTTCTAATCCTTTCATCATTCTCAGGCTCCTCTGTGACCCCTCTCCAGTTTATCAATAGTCTCCTTGAATTGTGGGCACCAGAACTGGACACAGGATTCCAGCCCCGATCGCACCAGGGCCAAATAGAGATGGTAAAATAACCTCTCTGCTCCTACTTGAGATTCCTTTGTTTCTGCATCACAGATCTCATTCCCTCTTTCAGCCACAGCGTCCCATCAGATGCTCCTGTTCGGCGGATTATCCACCACGACCCCCACCTCTTTTTCAGAGTCGCTGCTTCCCGGGACTTAAGTATGGCCTACATTCTCTGATCCTAGAAGAATACATTTACATCTCACCATATTAAACAGCACATTGTTAGCCTGTGCCCAGTTTACCAAACCATTCAGATCTCTCTGAATCAGTGACCTGTCTTCATTATTTACGGCTCCCCCGATGTGTGTGCCGTCTGCAGACCTTATCAGTGACGATTTTGCATTTTCTTCCAGGTCTTTGATAAAAATGTTAAATAGTGTAGGGCCTACAACTGCTTCCTGCGGGACCCCACTGCAAACAGACTTGCTCAGTGATGATTCCCCATTTACAGTTACATTTTGAGACCTATCAGTTAGCCAGTTTTTAATTAATTTAACACCTGCCATGCTAATTTTATATCATTCTAGGTTTTTAATAAAAATGTTGTGTGGTACCATGTCGAACACCTTACAGAAATCTCAGTATATAACATTCATACTATTACCTGTATCAGCCAAACTTGTAATCTCATCAAAAAAAGATACCAAGTTAGTTTAATAGGATCTGTTTTCCATGAACCCATTGACTTGCTTTAATTACATTACCCTCTTTTAGTTCATTTTTAATCAAGTCCCATATCAGGTGCTTCGTCATCTTGCCAGGGATCCATGACAGGCTGACAGGCCTATAATTACCCAGGTCATTCTGTTTACCATTTTTAAAAACTGGCACAACATTAGCTTTCTTCCAGTTTTCTGGAACTTCCCCAGTGCTCCACCTCTTGTTGAAAATCACCATTAGTAGCCATTGAGTCCCTCAGCCAGCTCTTTTAAAACTCTTGGATGCAAGTTCTCTGGACCTGCTGATTTTAAAATGTCTAACTTTAGTAGCTTCTGATTAACATTCTCCACAGACACTAGTAGAATGGAAAGAGTGTTATCATCACCATATGATGAGACGGCATCATCTGTTTTTCCCCAGATACAAAACAGAAATATTTACTGAACACTTCTGCCTTTTTGGCATTATTGTTGATAATTCTGCCATTTCCATCTAGTAATGGATTGTTTTAGTTCCTAATATATTTCATAAACTTCTTATTGTCCTTAACTCTGCTTTCAATAGATTTCTCCTTGTGTTCTTTTGCTTCCCTTATAAACTTTCTAAAGTTCCTAACTTCTGTTTTATATTCATTACTATCAACTTCCCATTTCTTCTATTTGTTACATATTATTTTTTTATTTTTATAGCTGCCTTTGCTTCCCCTCTAAATTAGATTTGGTTTTTAACCAGCACAACCTTCTTCCTCGGTTGTGGGATTGAGGCTTTTGGGGCGTCTAGTAAGGTATTCTTAAACGATTCCCAAGCATCATTCACCACAACACTAGCCGTGTTTAACCACCTTAGTTACAGGAGTGTTCGTTCTTGCTTGTGTGGGAGATACAGGCTCTATCTGTGATACAAGAAGGCCCCCCACCGCTGCAGTAAAGGAGCACCTCACGTTCTTTAACTCGTTAACTTTCGCAGCACCCCTGTGTTATTATTTCCATTGTACAGATGAGGCTCAAGGCTACACCGCAGCTCAGGGCTTGTGTCCCAGCTCGAATAGACAGACGCCGCTGGCTCGGCTCGAACTAGCAGTGCGGCCATGGCCGGGTATGTGCCCAGGCTGTCAGGCAGAGCAGCTAGCCAAAGCCACCACCCAGGCTGCTGCAGCCACGGGGCTATTTTTAGCATACTAGCCCAGCTGGTGTGCGTACATCGCGCTGAGGGGGGAGTTACCCCTCCCAGCTGCTGTGTAGACGTGCCCGGAGCGACGAAGTGACTTGTCTGGGTCACACGTAAGCATGTCAAAGGAATCTGTATTAACCCTTGTGGCTACCCCCTGGTTCTCTAACGCATTCCTCCCCGGTTTCTTTTCTGCCCATTCCCGGGCAGGAATGAGCTATGTTATAACATACTTTGGCCATAGCTGGGGTGGGGTTTGGTTCTATAGGGTAGGGCAGTGGCTCTCAACCTTTCCAGACGACTGTACTCCTTGCAGGAGTCTGATTTGTCTGGCGTACCCCGCATTTCACCTCACTTAAAAACCACTTGCTCACAAAATCAGACATAAAAATACAGAAGTGTCACAGCCATGCTCTTACGGAAACGTTGCTGACGTTCTCATTGTCACCATACGATTATCAAATAAATCCATTGCAATATAAACAGCGTACTGACATTTCAGTGTCTAGCATCCAGAGCAATATAAACCAGTCACTGTCTGCAGGAAATTTCAGTTTGACCTGACTTTGCTGGTGCTTTTTCTGTAGCCTGTTGTAAAACTAGACAAATCTCTAGCTGAGCTGATGCACCCCCGGAAGACCGCCACGTACCCCCAGGGGTACGCGTCCCCCTGGTTGAGAACCACTGGTATAGACGGAACCGCTGGACACTTTTCTTTAGAAGTCTGATTCCGGCACGGTTTTGCCTCGTTCACACTGGCTGAGCGAAACGCACAGAGTTGGAACTATGTTTCAGCTGCAGCTGGTGTAAGACCTGATGGGTGTGGCTGAGAGTTACACACATGTACACACACACACACACACACACACTACACGAGCATTCATCTCCAAATCCTCCCCTGGCACTAGCATCCCTTCGTTTCCACCGGTGGTAGCCGCAAGGGAGCACTAATGTAAACTGGACACTGATGCTTTGACCGCTGTGTTATCTGACCCTGTCTAGACAGCACCATGGTGAATACTCTGGCAGCTGGTCTGCACCTCGCTCCCGCTGGTGGAGCTGCACAGGTGGTACCAGGGGTGGGGAACGTGAAGAAAAATGCCAGTGTCCACAAGGCCTCGCCACGCAAACCACAGGCAGCTTCCATTGGCAGTGGCTCATGGGAAGGTTGGGGACGACTCTCCTCCCGCTCACATGGTGGGAACCCTTGGAAGCCAGAATGAGAGGAGAATCCAGTTCCTTCATTTCCTCTCTGATCCATGTGGAGGTCCCTCCTCTGTCCTGAGCTGGGCTGGCGTTTCAAAGCAAAGCTCAGCCCAAACCTATTGCGAAACAAACCCATGAGTTGCCTCAGGTTTGCTGAAGACACTAACGAACGTTACACCAAACCAAGCCTGTACTGTGACCCTGTAACTAAATCCCGAACCGGGAAGTTGTGGTGCACTCACGAGTTTCACGGGGAACCCCTCTGGCTCTGACTTCCATTGGGAGGTTTTAATTTCAGCTAAGGCAAATGAGCCATTGAGCAAATACAAAGTCTCTGACTGCGGGAAAGAGCCGTCTCACCCCACTTCCCGCCACCCTCTGCACCGAACCATCTCCATCTCTGGGGGGGCTGTCTCTTCCCTGGCCGGGGGGATTCTGACATTTGAAGTGGCAGGATGTAGAACATAGATAAGTCAGAGTGAAACTGGAAAGGATCCAGAGGCGAGCAACAAAGACGATCAGAGGGAGGGAACACAAGCCATATGGGCAAAGGCTGAAGGGACTGGGTATCTTTAGTTTGGAAAAGAGGAGATTAAGGGGGGACATGATAGTGGTCTTCAGATACTTGAAACTCTACCATAAAAAAGATGGAGAAAAGTTGTTCTCTCTGGCCACAGAGGGCAGGACAAGAGGCCATGGGGTCAACCTACAGCAGAGCAGACAGATGAAATCTCAGGAAGAACTGCCTCAGTGTAAGAACGGTAGGACAAAGGAACAGACACCTGGGGAGGTTGTGGAAGCTCCTTCCCTGGAGGTTTTCAAGAGGAGGCTGGAGAGCCGTCCCTCTGGGATGGTTTAGACACAACAAATCCTGCATCTTGGCAGGGGTTAGACGGGATGAGCCTCGTGGTTCCTTCGAATCCTGTGGTTCTGTGATCCTATGAAACATGTCCCCACCCCGGGCAGCAGTACACACCGAGGTTTGCACCATCTCCTGCCCCTGCTTTGCACCATCCTGCCTGGCATGCAGGTCGCCCTGTTTGTCAGCTCCCACCCAGGTCATGTGTTAACGGCCCTGTCCGGGGCTCAGCTGAGCTGTAGCCAGGTTCCCGGACAGCGCCCAGACCGGGCTGGATTCTGGGCCGAGCTGAATGACTCTGCTGGCCGTGGTGGACAGACAAGAACTGGGGAGACTAGGCGGAAGTCGCTATGAGTTCCATGGATGGCCGGCGAGGTGCAAAGAAGCATTGGCCCCGTCCTACTCAGCAGCTTCATTGTTTCTCTGCCCCCGGGACAGCCCCGGTCCCCAGCTGGGGTGGCTTTGAGCTCCTGGGTGGCTCCTGGCCCTGCTCGGACTGGCTACTGGTCGCCCGGCCTCTGGCTGGCCTGGGGTAGCTCGCCAGAGCGAGAGTCATTGTGCTGAGTCTTGTTTTCCCTGACCAGGTCAGCCAGTTCCCACGCTGGCTCTTCTGGCCCTGACTGCGGAGCGGGAGGCTGCTGGCAGCCAGATCCGCAGCATCTCCGGAGAGCGAGAGCTCGCCAGCAAAGGCGGCAGCTCAGAGGGTGAGTGAGCCCTTCAGTAACCAACGCTAAGCCACTGCCCGCCATGCCAGCCCTGGCAGTGGGTAGACTGCAGATGCCTCTGGCTGGCTGGTGTGTCAAGGGATCTACTGCACACCCGTCGCTGGGCTGGCTGAGACCTGACAGCAGGCCCAGCCCCCCAGAAGATATCGTCTAGACCCAGGGTGTCTGTCTTCTCCTCTCTCCCACCTTCCTGGGGCCCCTTTCCACTGTCCACAGAGGGAGCCCCATGGGGTCCAATAGAGCTACTAGGAACTGACTCTGCCCCCACCTGCCACTTTGGCCCCTATGCACCTCTCTGGCGGTGCCTAGGGGCCGGTGATACAGCCCAAGGGGTCAGGGGAGAATTCCCCCGGTGCAGGCAACCTGGCCCTTTGCAAGCCCCAGCATAGATGGCAGATTGGGGGAGGGAGAAGCTCATGGTGTTAGGGGGAGTCTGATCCATGCCACAGCCCAAGACAGCTGCTGACTTACACTGGGAGCTGTCAGCCCAGAATCTGCAAGCACAGCCCCCTCCTCCGGGGACAGAACAGGACCCTCCGTGGTCAGCTTTCTCCTACCACCACTGAGTAAAGATGGTCTCCTGGTGCGAATCCCACACCAGCAGCCAACAGACCTCCCTGCGGTGAAGTGATGGGAGGCTGCTGGTTCTGCAGCCTGAGGCATTTCATAAGGGTAATAGGAACCATGTGGATGGAGACCACCCCCAAACAGATAAAATTGTGCCCATGGTGACATCCACTATTCCATGCACCCACATCTTTCTAGGTGAAGAACTGGCCTTTCCAGGGGATGACCCAGATGTGGGTGGATTCTGGGACTCAGGGCAAACAGAAGAGGACGGGTGCCCCACAGGAGATGAGGAAGGTAAGAGATTCCCTGCCCGAGGTGGAAAAGAAGGAAAGAAAGAACTGCTCTTTCCTCAAGTCAGGTGCTGATCACACTGGGCTTCTGGTAAGTTTTTCTCCGTGTCTCAAGCAGGAGAGCGTCAGGGCAGCCTGCATCTTAGCGCACTGATGAAGCTGGTGAAGGAAATCCCAGAATTTCTCTTTGGGAATTCAAAGGCCACTGTGGAGCCAGCTGAGGCTGCCGATAGTGAAGCTGAGATGGGCTCTGAGAGGGCGTTTGCCGATGGTAAGTGGGTACCGTACACTGGGGATAGCACAACCGCAGGAAGAAAGTCCGTGGTTCTGTTTTATTTATGAACCCTGAGCTTGGTTTTAAGGTGCAAGTTGAAAGCAGAGAACGTAGTGGCTTTGTGTATACCTACCTGAGATCCTTTTGTGCACCAGGGATGGCAGGGGGGAAAGCAGGAAATTGCATGAGGGAAAACTGGACTAAAGGATGGTAAAGACTGGCCTCGCTGGCAGAGCAGAGGAGGCATCCGTGGGTCAGTAACATAGAGGAGTTGATAGGTACAGATCTTCTGAGCCTGAGGCCAGAGCCTTTTGCCCACAAGACCATCCATCCTCTCGATTAGTGGTTCACAGATGCCCATCCAATGACAGTGGAGAGGTTTCTCTTTAACACTAGGTCTAAATATCCACTGTCAAAGATCCAGGTGGTTTTATAGGGTTAAAATGAACCCGCCCCTCAGCAACAGGCCCTGAGCTGATGCTGGCTTTGTCTGTCTAGTTAAACCAGAAATAACTCCAGAGAATCCACCTGCCCTTGGCCTGGAGAACTGTTTGGTGGAAGTATCTGCCAATAGACCCAGTCATGCCGACACACCGAGCAGCTGCGAGTCCACCAGCAGCACAGAAGGGGCTCAGCTTGGGAGGCTGTATGCAGAAGGTGAGTCACAGAGGAGTCAGACTATGCTAGTGACATGGCAGGCACCAAAACTGCCTTGGCAGGCCGACACGTCCCAGAATAGTGCAGTAGGAGTGTGACACAGCTGTCCCGGGTGTGTGAGGGGATGCGGAAGGGTCGGGCGGGGGGGTCTTAGAATGATACGGATTTGGGATGGACACGATCTGCTGGGTCCCATCTAGCTCATCCGTTGGGAACAAATCTGAATGAAATTAAATGGCTAGAGCGACAAGGCTTCTCCCCCTTCCTTTGCGACTTGACTCCACAATCTGATAGATCTCATGGGTTCCTGAGATCCAGCCTAAACTTTCCTTTCCTCCGTTCAATTTGGTGACCTGTCCTCACACCCCTTTGGGTCATGCTGAGCATCTCCCATTCCTGCTGGTTCATACCTTCCCATCCCCTGGTGTCACGCCCCCGGTGTCTCTTCCTCATGGCTTAGCCAAACTTGACATCCTGAGGCTGTGTCTTTCCCCCTAAATCACCCCTTCCTCAGCTCACCTGGGTTTCCTTTCCAATTCGTCCATGCCCTTCAGGCCCTGGGGCGCCAGATCTGAATGCCTCATTCCACAGGCACTTTTGTAGAGATGACCTGCTCCGGGGTGTGATGGATCTGTATGTGCAGCCCAGCCTTGCTGGCAGGAGTGCGAAGAGAGAAAAGAGAAGTGCTGGGGGTCAGTGTAAGTTCCTGTAGATTTGACAGGGCTCAGAGACCAACTGCACCACGCTGCCATGGCTCCACGTCTCCCGCTGATCTGTTTCTTTTCTGACTATTAACACAGAAGTTTCTCCAGAGAACAGCCCCCTCCAAGGTCTGCTGAACTGCCTGAAGGAAATTCCCATCAACAGACCCCGTCACCCCAACATGCAGAACCCCAGCGCACAAGGAGACGTGGAACACAAGAGAGTGGGGGTGGAGATGAAAAGCTTATGTGCTACGGGTGAGTTAAAATGTCTTAATACCTTAATGCACAAAGAAACACTATCTTGCTAGGCAGAGCGGAGAGATCAAATACTCTGCTTCTGGCTGTGTGTGGTATAATCAGAGAATGAGCTAGGAGCTGATTGACTGACACTAGTTTTACACTGATGTAACTTCAGTGGAGTGACTCCTGATTTACACAGTGTAACTTAATAGCACAGGCCCCCAGGGTACAAAACTACACAGCCCGAATTTGGGGCCCAGTTAAGCCCAGAGTATTTGGGTGCCAGCTGAATAAGAGCGATTCGTTATTTGCGTGTCTGTGTGTCCATCCTACAGGGGTGTCACTGCATTGGTCAGTATTCTTGCTACGCAGAGGAGAGGTACATGCATGAACCAAAATCCGTGTTGCCGTGTTAACCTTCATATGGCCATGCTCCATCCTTCCTACGCTGCGTCCCCTTCTTCGCACTGGTAACTGGAGAGATGTCTCAGAAGGGGAAGAAGCGCTGAGGCCATGTTATTTGTGTGATTGTGGATCTTCCCTCCCTTGGTTTCAGGCATTCTAAAATCAAAATGAACCTAGTTTCTGGGTGGACGCTTGGCATTTGAAAGAAGCGTGTGGCCTGTCTACGGTCAAGCCGCTGATCCAGTCAGCTGTGTTGACTGTGTTCAGGAGAGAAGGAGCCGAGCCATTCGGCTGCAGGACTTGGACTGAAATTGAGTTTGTTTCTGTAGTTAAAACAGAAGTCACGACAGAGAGTTCCCCCATCCAGGGGCTGACGGGCTGCCCTGTAAAGAGGCCCAGTTATCCAAGCACCCCAACCAGCAGGTCGTCTACCAGCAGCGCACAAGGGGGTGTGGAAGACAGGAGGCTGGAGCTGGGGCTTTGGAGATGTTCTTATGAAGGTATGGTTCAGTCAGGCATAGGATAGGGCCTGACATGTCTCCTGGTAGAGTCCATGGAAAGACACCTGTTGACCTCAGTGTCAGTGGATTGGCCCCTTCTCCTCAGAAGGAGGATGTGGTTTGCAAATGTATACGGTTATAGGATTCGTGTAGGGTGGAGTTTTGGCAGCAGGGTGGTGTGCTGTTAGCCGAACACTCTAGGACTCTGGGATGGATTTGACCTAAAACCTCAGTATGTTCTCAGGACCTGGTCACTCCATTGCTGGGGCTTGCGAGCTGACAGAGGGGTCTGAAATTCTGAGAGATTTGGAGAGAAACCGGAGGGACGTCTGGGGATCAGAGGACAGGACTGCATAACCCCATATGAACACCATTGATTGTTAAACCAAATGAAATAGATCCAGAGAAGCCCTTATTTCCTCCCCGATCAGGACCAACTCAGCCAGGGCACACTGGCACAAAAGAGAGGAAACACAGTGACCAGTCAGGCTGTCTGGGGAGAATCTCCGTAAAGGCCCCTAGAAATATAAACTCTTGGGTTCTCAGGGTTAAATTCCATAAACCACTGATCAGCCCAGAGTCCCGTTTCCTACAACCCTGGGGGTACCGTACTAACCCCTCCCACCCGTATGTTATCTACAAATGTGCACCAGCTCCTGTTTGCTGGCTCTGAGCCCCCACCTCTGCCTTCTGCTCTGGCTGATCAGGGCTTCGCTGACGATCCGCTGGTTGTTCCCAGTATTGACCCTCTGCATCCTAGATCAGCGGTTCTCAATCGGGGGCTGCGGCCCCCTGTGGGTCCGCGAGCCCTTTCAGGGGGGCCACACGGCCCCGTGGCTGAAACCCAAGCTCGGTGCTGAAGCTGGGAGCAGCGCGGGGCTGAAGCCACACCCGCCCCCCCCCCCGACGCCGTGGCCTCTGAGTGAGTCAGTGGGTGAAGGTGGCACTCCCTCTCTGGCCCCCAAAGTGCGGAGCTGGCTCGAACCCTACCAGACTTTGACCCCCACCCCAAATAGAAGCAAAACTGTGCCTATGCCTAAGGGTCCCCCCTCCGGCCCGGAGCCCTGAGTTCCCCCTCGCACCTCCTGCTGGGCTCTGGAGTTGAGGGGGCCTCCGCAAGAGAAAGGTTGAGACCCCCCCTGCCCTAGATCTGGGCAGGAGGCTCTCCCAGCGATGGGGGACCAGCCCCACCCACTCTCCCGGGGGTGGCACTCAGAGGCTGGTGTTTAAAGGGCTCAGGTCAGGTGATTCAGAGTCAGGTGGAACCTTCTTCCTGCAGGGCGAGGGGTTGAGTTAATCGTGTGTTTATTTTATTATTCACGCCGCGGCGACGGCAGAGAATAGCCCCCTCCAAGGCCTGCTGAACTGTCTGAAGGAAATAATTGTTCACAAGCCCCATCATCCCCACCCCTCGCCCTGCCAATCGGCCAAGGGCCGCACGCGAGGAGACCCAAGGCAGAGGAGGCTGGAGAGCGAGGATG
The DNA here is from genome assembly GCF_965140285.1 of Lepidochelys kempii. Classification (NCBI taxonomy): domain Eukaryota; kingdom Metazoa; phylum Chordata; order Testudines; family Cheloniidae; genus Lepidochelys; species Lepidochelys kempii. Next base: position 268,739,627 of record NC_136381.1, on the reverse strand, counting down.
GGAGCTCGTCTGTAGAAGGTGAGTGTGTGTAAAATTATAGCTCCCCTTTTGGAATCGGGAACAGTTCTTTGCAGCCGGTGCTTGGCTGCCCCTCGCGTGATGCTCGCTGTACAGGCGGGGCAGTTGGCGAGAGACGCAGGAGCGGGGTGACTGGCCCTCAGAGTGTGTCTAGCTGTGGTGCCTGGTGCCTGGTTCCCATGTTGTCTTGCACATATTTGTAGGGGAGCTGGCTCGAAAAATCCAGTGCCCACATCCGGGGAGCAATAATGCTGAGCGCTTGCACAGAGAAGCAATCGCATGGGCAGGTCTTGGCGGGCTTTGTGGGGGTGGGAAGGGTCATTATCTCTCTCCCAGGTGAGGTAAGTGCGGGGACGTGTCTTGCTCAAGTGAATTAGTGACAGAGGTGGGGGTAAAAGCCCGGGGCCCCCTGCCCAGTTTGTTCTCAGTCTGCCAGAGTACAGCTGCCCCTCTCAGCTGGCTTTAGGAGGTTTGTGGATGGACTGAACCAGCCCCACAAGTGCTGACCCAGACTTTGCTGTTCTGCATACAGTGGAAACAGAAGTAACCGCGGAGGATCCACAGGACCCCGGCTTGGAGAGCTGCCCATCAGCCAGGCCTGTGAGCAAAGCCAGCCCTCCTCCCGGGCTGTCCAGCCGCTCCCCCACTAGCAGGGCAGAAGGAGAGGCCAGCGGTAGGATCCTGTTTGGCGAAGGTGAGCCATCGAAGTCACACCCTATCCCGTGTACGTGCCTTGTGTGAGATGGCACCGAAGGGGGCGCGGGCCATATGCCGCTCTGCCCCTGCCTGCCTTCCCTCCCACTGTCGAGACTCTGCCATGATGACCGGATGGTGGATGGCTCAGTGATCCTGGGGTCTGTCTCGCCTGTCCGCCATCCATCACTTCCAGCGGCCTGCCCCCGTCCAGGCCTCCTGGTCGTCGTATTTATACCCAGAAAGTAGAGCCAGTCCGTCCCTCAGGCCACACTGCTGATGACTGATGTAAGGAATCCCCGGCCACATAGACAAGTACGGGGTCAGCCCCTGCTCCAGGGGCCTGTCTGAGGGGAAATGCTTTAACAAGGTGCGGTACCAAGGTATCGGCCCCGAAGGGGGACGAGGCAGAGAGTCACATGGCTGCTGTCTGCGGAGGTCGGAGGCGTGGGGCAGCGAGTCTCTATCGTGCCCCATAGCGAAGGGAGCCGCTGGGAAGAAGCTGCCCAGAGGCTGAAGTTCTGACTTGCTCACAGGAGCTGTTAAAACGGACGGAGCTGTGGGGAGCTCCCCTGCCCAGGGCCTGCTGAGCTGCTGGAGAGATGTGGCCGGCCCCTGTCGTCCCGCCCGGCCCCGGCCAGCCTGCAGCTCCCCCACCAGCAGTGCCCACCGGGGGGCAGAGCAGAGGGGGCTGGCCCCGGGGCCCTGGCACGGTCCTTGGGAAGGTGGGGGGGGTTCGCTCCCACACTGCGGGGGAGACGTTCGCAGCAAACCTGAGGCCCCGCGGGTTTAAGAGGCAACAACCCGCCGCTCACCCCCGGGCTAGTCGTTGCTGAAAAGGCTTGCGGAGTGTCAGGAGCTGATCGCTCCTCGAGCGGGTCTCCAGGGCCGGGGAACGGGCTTAGGCTGCGGTGGGGACGAGGTGCGCAGCGAGGGAGCGGAGGAACAGCCAGCGAGCGGGAAGGCCTGGTTCCCTGCTGAGAACCCAGCCAGACCTTGGCAGACTAGGCGGCCGCCAGGGCACGTCATGGGGAGCAGTTGCCACACCGCAGTCACGCTCTGGCACAGACCTCGGCGTTCCCCGTGCAAGGGGGTTTGCACTGATATAATTGCACCAGTGTCACTGGGCAGCGCCGGTGTAAAACAGGGCTTGCACCAGTGCATCTGAAATGAGGGTAAGCCACAGAGGCGCACACCCCAGTACACACTGGTTGAAAGCGTCTATCGCAGTTTAGCTCTGCCAGTGGGAATGAACCCCGTCTGTAACAGCTCTGCGTGTATTCCCAGCAAGCGCCCACAGCACTGGCCTGTGTACCAGAGCCTTGGCTAGTCACTCCGGCTGGCTGCTAGCCTCAGAAGCCAAATTCTCTCCCCAGAACAGGCTCATAAAGCAAAGGACTCTCAAAGTGCATCTCAGGTCGAGACCAGGAGGCTGGTGGGGCCTGCACAGCCCCCTGTGACTCTGCCCGTTTGGGGGATCTCCCTGCGGGAGCCCGGGGGGCTGGTCAGTGAGTGGTACGGCGGGGTGACTGTGCTGGGGGCAGACACCACCTGTCCTGCACCTGCAGGCCGTGCCCTCTCCATTGTCCGTTAAAGCAGAGGTGGCCCTGGAGGACTCCCCGCTGCGCGGCCTGGAGAACTGCCTGAAGGACATCGCCGTGACCAGCCCCCGTTGCTCCCAGCCACCCGCTAGCCGCTCCTCCAGCCGCGGCACACAGAGAGCCCCGGGGGAGAGGCCTGGGCGAGAAGCTGGGAGCCTGTCTGCCGAAGGTGAGAGCCGTAGTGCGTAGCGGGGGCGCCCCCGCTGGATACACCTCGGAGACAAACGTGCTGTGGCTGGGCAGGAAGGGTCAGCTCCTCCCGGAAATCAGACAGTGGGCAGGGGAGGGGGTTCAGGTCCCTAAAATCTCTATGATTTGGGGACCAGTGGTGCCAGACGCATTGCGTACACAGGGGCCTTGCTCCATGCATTGGTCCGCCTGCTCTGCAGAGGAGGGACTATACTAGGGAACATGCAGAAATCAGCGGGTCTTTACCAGGACCAACCTGCTTCCATCCCCAGCCCTTTCTGTGCCGCCCATCCCACGGGGGTGCAAGGGGCAGAGAGGAGGGGTCTTGGAGTGCAGTTGATTGCTGTTCATGTCCATTTCGAGTTGAATTAGCCGCTGGCCCAATCCCCAGGGTCTGATCGGAGGGCGTCTAGTTCTGGGAGCTGGGGAACGGGCTGGTGGGTTTATCATGCGCGGAAGGGCCGGGACGCCTCTTCCAGCCACAGCCACTGGGCTGTTATTCTGGGCATCGTTCCTATCGTTAAAACAGAAGCAGCGACAGAGGATTCCCCCCTGCGTGGCCTGCTGAGTTGTGTGACAGACACAGCCGCACCCTCCCCCCAGCATCCCAGCCCGCCGACCTGCAGGGCCTCAGCCAGCAGCACCGAGCGGGAGACGGAGCCGAGGGGAACGGAGGACGGGCTCTGGAACTCGTCCCCAGGAGGTAGGACAGTGCTCCAACCAGCGGTCCCAATTGAAGTCCCTGGGAATCTGCCACAGACTATATGGGACCAGGACTGGACCCTAGAAAGGGGTGGGATGAGTCAGAGTCCACTGTTGCTATCTGTGGCTCAGGAGCGAGTCGGTCCTTTGGCTGCTGACCCTGAGCTGGAGCGTGTGTCTCCATGTTTCTCAAGCAGAGGTGACGCCAGGGACCAGCCCCCTCCATGACCTGGCGAACTGCCTGCAGGAAACACCTGTCCGTACATCCTGGGCTTCCCGAGTGCTGGCCCGCAACGCCGGAGCAGATGTGTCACCAAAGAGACCTGCCACGGGGATGGTGCAGAGCTGGTGCGGAGAGGGTGAGCCCAAGAATACACAAGCTATCACACCGTGGGTCCTGTCGACAGCTGCCCGGCTCACTGGAGGGTCCCAGCTGCCCACCTGCAAACCCCTGTCACTGAGCGGTCTCTGCCTTACCCATCTCCGACCTTAGCACGGCACTTAAACAGCCTCTTCGGTCACTCTTACGTTACGATTCCATTTCTAAATGGTTCCAAAGGGTTCATAAATGATGAATGGACGTGACAAGCAGGAGACAGGTGCCGATGGGCACATCACCAGCAGAGGCTACAGATGGTTATAAGCAGGCGTGGTAGAATTCAGGGGGTTTTATATTTTTGACAGATAATATTGATATTGATTTTAAGCATTTTTTTCCTATTTTTAGCCATTTAAATGTTTCACAGTTGCGCAAAACTATGAGCTGGGTGGGGGTGTCTGTCACTAGGGAGGTCAGACAATAACTACTTACTGACAATAGACCGTGAGCTTCAAAAATGTAAAGCTTTAGAGCCATTAAAAGACAATCTGTCAACACTGTGTGTCAAAATATACCCATTAACTATCCTTACATTAAATTTTACGTCCGCAAGCTGTATTTTCCCTACTTTGGCCATAGAATTGTGGGACTGGAAGGGACCTCGAGAGGTCATCTAGTCCAGTCCCCAGCCCTCATGGCAGGACGAAGTATATATACATTTTGATGACTATTGATGGAAATATTTTTTGTCGGTCTGTGTGTGTACGGTGAAATGCACGTTTTTGACAAAAATCTAACCCTTCCAAGCTCAGTTATAAGCCATAGTCAGAAGCAATTTGTTGGGCTCTGTAACAATTAATTAACATGTGTGTCAATCGTTTATTAGCCCTTTTATAAGCTATTTATACAGGGAACCGTACTGTAGAGTTTGACCTCCTTTTCTCTCCTTGGTCTTGCTGCGATCAGCACTCTGTTCCTTCCGTGCGGCTGTGAGGTTTGTTTTACCTCCTCGTCTCTCCTGTCTTTGCCTGAGTGTCTTGCACAGCTTTCAGGTCTCTCTGGTGTCTGTGCGATCAGGTCGCTCCTCCTTTCCCTTCTCCATTCCTTTGCTACAGCTCCAGAGGGGTCTGGTTCCTCTTCTTTCAGCCACCTGGTTCCCCCCGGCTCTGTGCATGCCCTCTCTGATTCGCTTGGCTATGCCAGCATTGTTGCATTCCTTGGCTCTGGTTTCTCTAAGGCTTTGAGTTGGTTTGGGGTCCTGGAGAGGAAGGATGGCATGGTGGGTAAGGCACTGGGGTGGAACACAGGAGAGCTGGGTTCTGTTCCTGGCACAGGCTGTCTGTGTCCTGGGTCAAGTCACTTTGGGTCTCGTTTACACTGGTGCACATCAAGAGTATGTGGGCCAGACCCTTGGCACTGTTGAGGTCCCTTTCCATCCCAGAGAATTGGTAACAAGCTTCATGTGTTCAGGAAAGGAGTGAATGAGACACTGTGGGGACCATTAGATCATCTAGCCCGACCTCCTGTATAACACGGGCTGTTAATGTTATCCCTGCGCTCAGCCCACTCTGCACCGCCCCGACAGCTAGTCCCTACCTTCGGAAGGGCGTACGTTTCTCTTCGAAAGCAGGAAGTGGGACAAGTGTCTGCCCAGGCCGAGAGCCGGTCTAAGGCCCAGTGGGTTTTACAGAGCTCAGCGATATGTAGCTCCAGCTGATATTGGCTTTGGATCTTTTCTTTAAACAGACATCAGCACGGAGACCTCGCCACTCCAAGGTCTGGAGAACTGCCTGAGGGACATCCCGGTAAATAAACACCACTACCCCCACATGCCAGCCAACATCGCCTTGACCAGCCCCACGCAGAGGGACATGGGACAGAGGAGGCCAGGGGCCAGGAACAGGAGATCACTTGGAGAAGGTCAGATGAAGTGTTTACACCATAACCCAGTGTCACCACCATAAGGATCAGGTGGCAGGGAGGGTCAGCCGGGGCCACAATAACACCCCATGGCAATCCTATTCCAGTGCTAACCATACTCCTGTGCAGTGATAGCCTGGCTCACTTCCATCTCCATTCCACGCACTGAGCAGAAGTCACCCCTCGGCAGGGTCCCAGCACATGGCCTGGGCGCCACTTCAACCCTGTGGGCTCCGGGGTGAATTCCACCAGACCTGCGGCCCCTGAGCTGCTGCTAACTTTCACTGTGCATCACACAGGTAGAAATAACAGGGGGAAGAGTTTGCGTTCCTGGCGTGCAGATTCTGATCTCGCGTACGTCTGTTTTGGCTTCTGGCTTCTCCCTGTGCCAAAGAGAGCAGAATCAGACCTGGGCTCTGAGTGGCGTGTGGTTCTGGGGTGCACGCTTTGCCTTATGCAGGGGTGGGGATGATGTGTAACCTGTTATAAACACAACGGGGGTGCGTGTGTGGTTTTTTAACCCATAAAAACAAACACAATGTGGGCTGGAAGCCAGGGGTGTCTAGAGAGGATTCTCCCCTCTATGGATTGGGGAAGCTTTTCCAAGAACTAGCTGCAGGTAAACCCGCTTCTGCCAGCTTGCTGCTCTTCCTGCAGCAATAGAAGTGAATCCAGACAGATTTGATCTCCTCACAACAAAGGCTCCTATTCATCCCTGGTGTAACTCTGACTTGAGTGGAGTTCCTCCAGGGATGAACCCAGCTGACTATCTCAAAGTCCCTGTGAAACACCTAGAATTCAGAGCCAGAGACATTCAGAGCCTCTGCCTCGACAATCGCAGTATGAGAGGGGAGGTGAATCGCACTGGACGCAGGCTCATTCAGAGATGGAGGGAACCCATCCCAGAGCTGCAGGCCATGCACTGACGCAGGCTTGGTGTTGTTTAAACAGACGTCAGTACAGAGAATTCACCGCTGCGAGGCCTGGAGAACTGCCTGAAGGACATTCCTGTACCTAGCCGTAGTCAATCCAGTACCCCAGTCAGCCACTCCTCTATGAGCAGCTCACTGGATCCACGTGGCAGACTGGAGACAGCAGGGTGGCCAGTGAAAACAGAAGGTAAATAGAAAGTTCACAGTGTCCCTGGTTCAGCTTTGCAGAACTCACCATGGCATGGATCTGAAGGTAACATCTGTCTGTGTCGCTTTTCGGTCTGTTTTACTAGCCCTGGAATTCCATGGAAGCATTTCCCTTTTTAGGGCAGGATTTTCAGACGGGGAAGCAGCTCCTTATGGGATAGTCCCAGACCCACTGGAAGTGGAGCTTAGCCCGACTTTGGGGGGAATTGATACGTTATGGGCATATCGACAGCGCTGTGTGTCAGCCACCAGTGAATACCTAATACCCTTGAATGAGTCTGTTCCTAAATTCCCTGTCAGCCAGGCGGCTGCCTATTTAGTGCCGCCCAGGTGCTCAAGGAGGGTTTAGACCCCTCTGATCTCTCCTCTGGAGCAGGGTTTGGACCCCTCTGATCTCTCCTTCTCTGGAATACTTTTTGCTTTTCTCCCAGATTTTACGATCTGCTCTTCTTGCCTCTTGCTGCCTTCGGTTTAGTTCTTAGGACCCCGCAGGCCAGATACTCAGCTGGCTCACATCAGCAGACTCCTGTGGCTTTGTGCTGATTTACAGGAGCTGGGGATCTGGCCCTCGGCACGCGTGCAACACGTGGTTCCTTTCACACTTTTCTGGCAGCTTTTCCACAGATTTGCACAGTGCTGATTCCCACTCCCTGATGTCCCCCAGACCCTGAGGTACAGTGAGACGTGGCTCGCTGGGAAGCCCATCACCGCGGCTCCTTGCCGTGGCCCCGGCTGTGCTGGGGTCTCCTTTTGGGGCTCCCTACGGTCACACACTGCACTCCCGCTGGAGGGCCTGAAAGGCTTGGCTTTTCAGCGTGCCTGGCAGGGGCTGGGAGCTGGGAGCAGAGCCAGTTGGCTTCACAAGTGTCCAAGGCGGATGGGAGCAGGGCTGTAACTCCCAGCCTCCTGCTGACAGAGATGGCGTACCTCTCGTTAAAGCAGGGGCCGTCTCAGAGGTCACGCCACCGCTCCAGGGCCTGGAGAACTGTCTGAAGGACATACCCGTGACCAGGCCCAGATGCTCCAGTGAAACTAGTTACTTCGGCCCCAGCAAAGCCCTGGGAGAGGTGGAGCAGAGGAGACCGGTGCTGAGGCCCTGGAGAGCATGCGCGGCAGGTGAGACAAGGAGCTGAGAAAGGACTGAAATGGGTGGGACTGCGTGTGACTCCTCAGTGGGCTTCTGGGAAAGAACGGGACGGAGAAGAGCGAGAAGCAGGGATTAAGATTTGATCCTTTTAAATTTACCTTCATCCCACTCTTTTTAAATCTAAAAATGTTTTGGACCACTGGGAACTGAAATCCCCCGGGTGCCCATGACACGTCCCACCCGGCCCTGACGTTGGGCGTTTGTATTATTAAACCAGCAGCAAGTGCGGAGAGCTCCCCCCTCTACGGACTGATGAACGGCTTGAAGGAAATACCCGCAGGCCGGCCGCGCTATGCCAGCACCCTGTCTAGCTACTCTCCCAGCAGCAGTGCCGACGGGGAGAGGGGCCCGTGGGGCGCTGGGCCGGGGACGTGGAGGTGGGGCAATGAAGGTGAGCCAGGGGCTTCGTGGCATCTCGTGGACTGTCAGGCCATGCCGTTCTCTCCATGAGCTCTCCCCGGCCTCACACAAAGCAGCCAGCTCTTACAGCAGCTGTGCTGGTGACGGGGTGATCTGCACTAGCAGGTTATCTGGGGGCATTGGGGGGTGATGGTGGGCAGTAACCCTGGGCTGAGGAGCAACGGTGAGTGGGGAGAACTGTGGGGTGAGGGGACCAGTGGGCTGAGGAGCGATGGTGGTTGGGGGGACCGTGGGCTGAGGCCCTGGTGAGCGTGGGGGACCGCTGACAGCAGCTGCTCTGTGGCCCAAGCTCTGTGCTGATCCTGTGTTGTCTAAACAGAACGGAGCCCCGAGAATTCCCCTCTCCGAGGCCTGGAGAAGTGCCTGCAGGAGATCTCGGTGCCCAGGCCCCGGACCCCCAGCTCCCCCACCACAGCTGCTGTGGTGGGCAGCCGGCGAGGAGACACAGCGCAAAGGAGGCCAGAGATGGGGCACTGGGACTGGCATGGTGCAGGTAAGAGGAGGGTCAGGTTCACAGTGTGAAAGGAGGGGCTGTGCCCTTTCCTACTGCCCTGCTTTCTGCCAAGGCCCCTTGTTTGTCTGGTGTGAGAGGCCCCAGAGCCAGGCCTCACCCGCGGTCCTGTACGGAAGGGGACGCTCCGGAGTGCGGACGGGACAATCAGTGAATAGGACACATGGAGGGGGATGGTGGAGTTTTCCTTCTCCCTGTGTCTGCCCCCCAGAGTCAGGGTAAACCGAGGCACTGGGCAGAAGCGTGAATTGGGGGAAGAACGAAGTGATGGAGCCTCCGTTGGAGGCGGAAGGAATCGGACACTTTGCCGAAGTCACCGCAGAGCGCTCCCCCCCCATGGCCTGCAGCGCTGTCTGACGGGCCTAGCGGTGAAAGACTCCGTCGCTCCAGCAGACCTGCCAGTGACAGCCCCACGCGGGGTAGAGCAGCGGAGCCCTGAGGCGGGGTTTGGAGATCACAGGCGGAAAGTCAGTCCAAGGTGCCCAGCCGTGGCGGTGGCCTGGGTTAGCAATCTGAACGTCGTCGGGTGGGGCTCGGAGGTGAACAGGGGGAGGTCGTTCGGGTACGAGTCCGGCTGGGCCAGAACAGCGGTCCCTACGCGAACCACCTGGCTCGAACGGACGATCGTACTGCAGGCATCTGGCAGATCCAAGACAGCCCTGGGCTGTTACTTGATGTCCGGGTTTCCATGCAACGGTCACATGGCTGTGGTCGCTAGAGGGGTGGTGAGGAACCTCCAGGACAGACGGGAGCTGAAACCAGCCGGCAGCAAATCACCTCTTAGGAATACGCGCTTCGCCATGCTTCCGAGACCAGGCGAATCCGTGGGGCCCTGCCCCGGAGAGGCCATTCCCTGAGGCCCGTCTCGGAACAGGCTCGTGCTCGCGACCCCATGGCACTCTCTGCAACGCCGCGGTGTCTGGAACGAACGGCACCTGGCAAGAGTCTGACTCTGCCTCTGTCTGTGTTTATTGTAGCTACAGTCAGCACCCATGTCCACAGCCCAGAGAGCTGTCTGAAGCCTCTGCCTGGAACCAGACCCAGTCACGCCAGCCGCTCGTCGCCCCGCAGCACAGCGGGAGACGCAGGATGCAGCAGACCAGAGGCTGGGATTTCGAGATTTCAGGCTGAAGGTGAACAGTGGGACTTTAAATTGTATTCCCTTGAACCGGGCTTGTTCCTGGCTCACTCTCTGGCCCCCAGCACCATGCCTCCCAGTCTATGACTGCATTTACCCTCCTGCACCACTGTGGGCAGGGCAGGGGTAGGATCCCTATGTTAGGGAGAGCAACTGGTCACACAGAGTCTGTGGCTGAGCCGGGGCATGAACCCAGGTCTTCACAGTCCTAGTCGAATGCCCTAATCATGGGACCACCCAGCCTCTACTTGTCCTGCCTCTGACTCTCACACGTGATGCAGGATTCACTTCCAACTTTTGGGAGCAACAAGGACAGCCATAGTATAGACAGGGCTCAGGAGCGCTTCACTTAGTTCTAGGGGAATAACCGGGTGTCTCTCCAGGAGGCTGCTCAGTTCAGACTGGGAGTACACACTCAGAATGGCTCCCTGCTGCCCTTCCCCTTCATAGAATCATAGAATCATAGAATATCAAGGTTGGAAGGGACCCCAGAAGGTCATCTAGTCCAACCCCCTGCTCAAAGCAGGACCAATTTCCAGTTAAATCATCCCAGCCAGGGCTTTGTCAAGCCTGACCTTAAAAACCTCTAAGGAAGGAGATTCTACCACCTCCCTAGGTAACGCATTCCAGTGTTTCACCACCTTCCTAGTGAAAAAGTTTTTCCTAATATCCAATCTAAACCTCCCCCACTGCAACTTGAGACCATTATTCCTCGTTCTGTCATCTGCTACCATTGAGAACAGTCTAGAGCCATCCTCTTTGGAACCCCCTTTCAGGTAGTTGAAAGCAGCTATCAAATCCCCCCTCATTCTTCTCTTCTGCAGGCTAAACAATCCCAGTTCCCTCAGCCTCTCCTCATAACTCATGTGTTCCAGTCCCCTAATCATTGTTGTTGCCCTTCGCTGGACTCTCTCCAATTTATCCACATCCTTCTTGAAGTGTGGGGCCCAAAACTGGACACAGTACTCCAGATGAGGCCTCACCAATGTCGAATAGAGGGGAACGATCACGTCCCTCGATCTGCTCGCTATGCCCCTACTTATACATCCCAAAATGCCATTGGCCTTCTTGGCAACAAGGGCACACTGCTGACTCATATCCAGCTTCTCGTCCACTGTCACCCCTAGGTCCTTTTCCGCAGAAGGACTTCCCAGTACACCTGCCCCTAACATGGAGGACTCAGTTCCCATTGGCTTCACTCGGAGCTGCACCCGCAGAATGGGAAGCATTCAGTGATCAGCACTGCTCACAAACCCTGCCGCTTGGGAAGTAGCTCTCAGCCCCTGGGAACCTCCTCCCCGGTGGCCCTCTACCTCGCAGCCCGTTGTGCAAGGCTCTTCTCCTCGCACAGCTTGGGGCCTCCATGGCAGGGGCGTCTCTTTCCGCTGTTGCCCTCCATGGGGCTCGCCGACTGGTCTCCCGTCTCCGGCGAGCATAGGAATGGGTCTGCCAAAGCTGAACCAGGCAGGAGAATCCAAGCTGCTGCCACGGGTCTGAGAGCCAGGTATGGTCACAGAGACCATGAGCGGCTGACCCGGCTTTAGAGCAAAGGACCTTGAGAGGCTTTTCAGTTTCCTTAAAGCAGAGGGAACGGCAGTCGGTGACCCGGAGAGCTCTCGGAAGGAGAGTCCTGTGAACAACCTGTCACCCCAGCACGCCAGCAGGACAGGAGTTATGGGGCCACGGAGAAGGGGGACAAGTGCTGGGAGATCCCCGAAGGAGTCATAGGGTAACCCAAGGTCCCGTTTAGGTACCAGTTCAAGGTACAAAAGTCTAGTGCAGACCAGCCTGAGTTGGGGCTGAGCGTCTGCATCTTGCACTGAAGGCAGCAGGAGAGGCAGGTCCTCAGCCCCGAGACTGGGGTGTCATCTGCATGCTGGTACCATTCGTTCTGGGGTAACCAGGGAATCTAAACCCCCAAGGACAGGGCGAGGAAGGTACCAGCGTGTAGCCCCCAGAGCCAGGTTAACTCCGCCTCTGTGTAACTGCCCGCTGCACTCTCAGGAGAAAGCACCGCTCGCCACTTAGATTATAACGAGCGTGCTTCTGCATGGCAACGACCATGCTTCCCGCCTCTCCCGGGACAGTGGAACAGTACATAAGAGCAGCCACACTGGGTCAGCCCAAGGGTCCATCTAGCCCAGGATCCTGTCTTCTGACAGCGGCCAATGCCAGGTGCCTCAGAGGGAATGAACAGCACAGGGAATCACCAAGTGATCCGTCCCCTGTCGCCCATTCCCAGCTTCTGGCCAACAGAGGCTCGGGACACCCTCCCTGCCCAGCCTGGCCTATAGCCATGGATGGACCCGTCCTCCAGGAGCTTGTCGAGTGCAGAACAGCACGGGCAGAGCGTAAGCCATGGACGTGGGGCTGGGACACAACCCGGCTCAGGCTTGATGTTGTTCAGGTGCGGTGGGAGCTGGCCCCATGGAGACTGGCCAGGAGCGGGCAGCAGCCTTGGCTATTTCTGGGGCGGCAGAAGTCACGGTAGGGAGCTCGCCCCTCCCCAAGCTCAACTGTTTGAAAGAGATCACTGCCAACAGACCAACGCCTTCCTCGCCGCCTGCCCACACTGGGCAGGGAGACAGGACGCTGAGGAGAGCAGAGAGCAGGGGGAGGAAGCTGTCTGGGGAAGGTGAGCAATGGAGTTTATGGCTTTAACACCTTAGGCAGCCGCACTGCAAGGCCGGGCTGGTCCAGGGGGTCTGAGAAGCCTGAGAATAAGCCCAGGGCACGTGGCTTGCCGGGGGCTGGTTTCCTTCCCTGAAATCAAGGTTCTGCGGGTGCTCGAATGCACACGTGTGGGTGTCTGGATTAGGGCTCAGTCTGCAGGCTGGGCACAAGGCTTGTAGGCTCTGCAGAGAGACGCCTAGATTTGTTGGACCAGACAGGGCGAGAGGTTGCTTCCTCCAGCCCCCTGCACAAATGTCAGATGTATTGCTCTGCTGAGGTGGAGGGGGGAGAAAACCACATCTGCCACCACAGCAGATTCTAAACACGGCCCCCCCTCGACCATTCCTCCAAGGGCTTTGATTGTACCTCTCTACTGGGGCAAAGGGAGAGGAAAGTGTTCCCATGAGCAGGGCCATCCTTAGGCATATGCAAAATATGCAGCTGCACAGGGTACCTGAAAATTTGGGGCACCCCTGGGTCTTAGTGTCCACCCCCCGCCCCAGCTTTCCTATTCCTATTCTGACCTTTCCGGCAGGCTCCCACAGCTGGCTGCTGCAGCCTGGTGAGTCTTCCTTGGGAGGGGATCTAGTAGTTAAAAGTGAAAAAGCCTCCAGCCTGCCAGACCTATTAGCACAACATTGAAACTGTTAAAGAGCCATTCAAGGGGGAATGAAGCCATTTAACAGGCATTTGCCAACTCCCAGGTATAGACTGTCAGTTTCTGAATTTACTGACAAAAACAATTGTGCATTGCTGTAATATTTACTCACAACGTGTTAGTCTACAGGACCTTAATTTAAAATTTGCTTTAAAAATATTTCATTAGTGAGTTGGTGAAGATTATAAAATCACATCTCTAAAATATCCTTGCATAGATTTTTAGATGCACAATCATCTTTAGCCTTAAATGCTTGGATCTTCAGACATATCATTTTTTAAATAAATCCTTCAAAAGACCACCCTTCTCTAACATACACATTTTAATTTTAGGTTTCAGAGTAGCAGCCGTGTTAGTCTATATTCGCAAAAAGAAAAGGAGTACTTGTGGCACCTTAGAGACTAACAAATTTATTTGAGCATAAGCTTTCATGAGCTACAGCCCACTTCATCGCATGCATTATTTTAATTTTAATTACTATAGTAAAAAACACTTGTTTCCAAAGTCTTCCTGTCCTTTCTGTCCGTCCCTTTCTCCTTGAAGAGAGCCTTTAAATGACAATACCCCTTTCCTTCCAGATAGCTGGACAAAGAGTTTCCTTTTCTTTCATAGAATCATAGAATATCAGGGTTGGAAGGGACCTCAGGAGGTCATCTAGTCCAACCCCCTGCTCAAAGCAGGCCCAATCCCCAATTAAATCATCCCAGCCAGGGCTTTGTCAAGCCTGACCTTAAAAACTTCTAAGGAAGGAGATTCCACCACCTCCCCAGGTAACCCATTCCAGTGTTTCACCACCTTCCTAGTGAAAAAGTTTTTCCTAATATCCAACCTAAATCTCCCCCACTGCAACTTGAGACCATTACTCCTTGTTCTGTCATCTCCTACCACTGAGAACAGTCTAGATCCATCCTCTTTGGAACCCCCTTTCAGGTAGTTGAAAGCAGCTATCAAATCCCCTCTCATTCTTCTCTTCCGCAGACTAAACAATCCCAGTTCCCACAGCCTCTCCTTATAAGTCATGTGTTCCAGACCCCTAATTATTTTTGTTGCCCTCCGCCGGACTCTTTCCAATTTTTTCACATCCTTCTTGTAGTGTGGGGCCCCAAACTGGACACAGTACTCCAGATGAGGCCTCACCAATGTTGAATAGAGGGGAACGATCACGTCCCTCGATCTGCTCGCTATGCCCCTACTTATACATCCCAAAATGCCATTGGCCTTCTTGGCAACAAGGGCACACTGCTGACTCATATCCAGCTTCTCGTCCACTGTAACCCCTAGGTCCTTTTCTGCAGAACTGCTGCCTAGCCATTCGGTCCCTAGTCTGTAGCGGTGCATGGGATTCTTCCGTCCTAAGTGCAGGACTCTGCACTTGTCCTTGTTGAACCTCATCAGATTTCTTTTGGCCCAATCCTCCAATTTGTCTAGGTCCCTCTGTATCCTATCCCTGCCCTCCAACATATCTACCTCTCCTCCCAGTTTAGTGTCGTCTGCAAACTTGCTGAGGGTGCAATCCACACCATCCTCCAGATCATTTATGAAGATATTGAACAAAACCGGCCCGAGGACCGACCCTTGGGGCACTCCGCTTGATACCAGCTGCCAACTAGACATGGAGCCATTGATCACTACCCATTGAGCTCGACAATCTAGCCAACTTTCTACCCACCTTATAGTGCATTCATCCAGCCCGTACTTCTTTAACTTGCTGACAAGAATACTATGGGAGACAGTGTCAAAAGCTTTGCTAAAGTCAAGGAACAACACGTCCACTGCTTTCCCCTCATCCACAGAGCCAGTTATCTCATCGTGGAAGGCAATTAGATTAGTCAGGCATGACTTGCCCTTGGTGAATCCATGCTAACTGTTCCTGATCACTTTCCTCTCCTCTAAGTGCTTCAGAATTGATTCCTTGAGGACCTGCTCCATGATTTTTCCAGGGACTCAGGTGAGGCTGACTGGAGCCGCCTCCTTCCCTTTTTTAAAGATGGGCACTATGTTAGCCTTTTTCCAGTCGTCCGGGATTTCCCCGGATCACCATGAGTTTTCAAAGATGATGGCCAATGGCTCTGCAATCACATCCGCCAACTCCTTTAGCACTCTCAGATGCAGCGCATCCGGCCCCATGGGCTTGTGCTCGTCCAGCTTTTCTAAATAGTCCTGAATAGCCCACTTCTTTCTCCACAGCGGGCTGGTCACCTCCTCCCCATGCTGTGCTGCCCAGTGCAGTAGTCTGGGAGCTGACCTTGTTCCTGAAGACAGAGGCAAGAAAAGTATTGAGTACATTAGCTTTTTCCACATCCTCTGTCACTAGGTTGCTTCCCTCATTCAGTAAGGGGCCCACACTTTCCTTGACTTTCTTCTTGTTGCTAACATACCTGAAGAAACCCTTCTTGTTACTCTTAACATCTCTTGCTAGCTGCAACTCCAGGTGTGATTTGGCCTTCCTGATTTCACTCCTGCATGCCCGAGCAATATTTTTATACTCATCCCTGGTATTTGTCCAATCTTCCACTTCTAGTAAGCTTCTTTTTTGTGTTTAAGATCAGCAAGGATTTCACTGTTAAGCCAAGCTGGTCGCCTGCCATATTTACTATTCTTTCTACACATCGGGATGGTTTGTCCTTGTAACCTCAATAAGGATTCTTTAAAATAAAGCCAGCTCTCCTGGACTCCTTTCCCCGTCATGTTATTCTCCCAGGGGATCCTGCCCATCAGTTCCCTGAGTTCTTTACTTCTGACTGTCTGATGAACTAGTTTTAAGAGAACTCTCCAGCAAAATCAGTACCTAGTAAGATATAAAATCCTTTGTTATGCCTAAAATCTTTGGAAACATATTTTTAAAGTTGGTGAAATTTCATAAGCACGTCTATTGTTATGGAGATCACACAAAGTAAATTAGTGTCCCTTTTTCTAAAAGCAGTGAACATTGTTATGAGCACACTAAACCTCTGTGACTGATGAATTTAAAATAATGTCTTTGTTTCAGTGAGTGAAATCTGTAGTACTCTGGAATGATTCCTTTCTGAAGGCTTAAGAGTACATTTAAAATATCCTCATCATCGTATCCACTCATTATACTCCACACCTGAACAGAGCCATCATATGAACAACATACCCCCATATCTCAATGTCTGTACTCTGACCCGTTAACCTTCTACCCCCAATTGGGGAGACTGCAGATTATGTATTCCTTACACCACCCGATCCTAAACCGAACTTCGCACCCCTTGATAATCTGTACCTTATTCCCTGATAACCAGAAACTTCTATGCTTCAACTCTGTACCGTTTTCTTTTTACTTCAACATCATCTTAATAAGATTATTAAATATAAAACCAGCTTAGAAATACTGATTAAGAAAATGTAAAACAGAGAAGAGCTGCATCATCTATCCCATAATATTTAATGTTGTGTTCAGCAGGACAGCTGACTCACCCTTCCTACAAAGCTTTTGCAAATCATAGAATCATAGAATCATAGAATATCAGGGTTGGAAGGGACCCCAGAAGGTCATCTAGTCCAACCCCCTGCTCGAAGCAGGACCAATTCCCAGTTAAATCATCCCAGCCAGGGCTTTGTCAAGCCTGACCTTAAAAACCTCTAAGGAAGGAGATTCTACCACCTCCCTAGGTAACGCATTCCAGTGTTTCACCACCCTCCTAGTGAAAAAGTTTTTCCTAATATCCAATCTAAACCTCCCCCACTGCAGCTTGAGACCATTACTCCTCGTTCTGTCATCTGCTACCATTGAGAACAGTCTAGAGCCATCCTCTTTGGAACCACCTCTCAGGTAGTTGAAAGCAGCTATCAAATCCCCCCTCATTCTTCTCTTCTGCAGGCTAAACAATCCCAGCTCCCTCAGCCTCTCCTCATAACTCATGTGTTCCAGTCCCCTAATCATTGTTGTTGCCCTTCGCTGGACTCTCTCCAATTTATCCACATCCTTCTTGTAGTGTGGGGCCCAAAACTGGACACAGTACTCCAGATGAGGCCTCACCAATGTCGAATAGAGGGGAACGATCACGTCCCTCGATCTGCTCGCTATGCCCCTACTTATACATCCCAAAATGCCATTGGCCTTCTTGGCAACAAGGGCACACTGCTGACTCATATCCAGCTTCTCGTCCACTGTCACCCCTAGGTCCTTTTCCGCAGAATAAATACACCTCTGACAAACTTCAGGGCATATCAAAAAACCCGTGACAGACACTTCTTATTCCCAAGTTTAGTGCTTTTAATTAGGTACTTTCTGCATGTCCAGTCTGCATGAGGGAGGGGGCACAGGGGTCTCTGCAGGGAACTGTGACTCTCCACCACCCTGAGGCGGGCCGGGCGTCTTGCTATCCTTTGCTGCTTCATCCCCTTGCCACTGGGCTGTGAGCCCGGGCTGCTGTCGGGCAGAGGGGCACCAGTTTAATAACACTGCGGAGGGCCCCATAAATCCTACGGATGGCCCTGTCCATGAGACAAGGGGACTAGTGAGGGAGGAGGCCAGAGGATGTGCAGCCCCACTGGGAGGAGGCGGGGGAGCACACAGTTACATGATGGGAGGGCTGGGGGGCATGTGGCCTCGGGGGGAGGCTGGGGTGCGGCCCCACTGGCTCCGCTCTGGCCCTGGCCCTCGGGGTGCGTGGGCTATGAATGTGCCTACGGGTTTCCTGCCCCCGTAAAGTCAGGATGTGTACCAGCAAGTGTACAAGCGGGTTGAGGATTCCATCCCGAGTGGGGATCAGGGAAGCCCCGGTCAGTTTCCATGGCTATGGCGTAGCGGGGTCTGTCCTGTAGCTGACATGGATTTCTTGGTTTAAAGCAGACAGTACGGCCGAGACTGCCCATCTCCCAGGGCTGGAGACTTGCTGGAGTGCAGTGCCTGAGAGCCAACGCAGTTGTGCGAGCACCCTCCTCGCCATGTCCTCCAGCAGCAGCCCACGTGGGGCCAGGGGGGAGAGGAGCCCACAGCCAGGGCTTTGCAGGCTGCACAGAGAAGGTGAGCCAGCCAGCGGGCCTGGGACGCGGTGCATGTGATCTGCACTGCACGGGCCAATCTGTCGGCTGGGGTCAATCAGTGAAGTCGGTGAAGCTTTGCTGATTCATGCCCGCCGAGGTTCTGGCTGTGGGACTGCGTGGTACAGAGAGTCTCATGCTCCCAGCCTTGCGATGCGATGAGAGACTGACGGACAGGAGCGCTCCATTGACAGGTCCCCGGCCTGCCTAGCACTGATAGCTCTACCCAGCGTTGCCCCGCTTAGCCTCTTGGATTTCATGCTGGAAATCTTCACGTACTGAGGAAAACCGGACCTTTGGGAGGGTGTTCCTGGGAACTGACAAATGTGGCATTATTATCGATTATTATTATTAATGATCTGTATTACTCTAGGGCCTGGGACCCCCGTCAAAGACCAGGCCCCTGTTGTGCCAGGCGCTGGACAGACACAGAGCGAAGAGGGTCCCTGTCCAGAGAGCCAACAATCTAAGCCCCTTTGGCCAGATAATGCCATTTCCCCTGCAGTGAGATTCCCCCTAGGAGCGAGCATTTCCACTAGGGGAAAACCGGCCATCTGAGCAGCCAAGAGACGTTTCCTCCCGTCAGAACTGCTTTTGTGTTGTGGGAAGCGGAAGAGAAACTCTGTCGTCAGCTCCACAGTCCACAGGCACAATGGGAGCTGGGGCGGTGAGGATCCCAAGGTTTAAGACTGACGATTCCTGCCAGTGCCCCATCCTCCTGGAGTACAGTGGGCTACCTGTATTTCTGGGCTGGGAGCCCAGCTTCCGATGGGACTAATGGCCCATAGAGAGGGTCACTGCTCCTCCGTCCTGCTGTCCTTAGCTTGCTACGCTCCTGTGCTCATAGACTTAGAGAAACTGGAGCTGGAGAAGACCCACTAGATCTCCGTCTCCCGAGCTGTGCAGGGCTGTTCCCTGGGTCTGTTCCCGCTCCAGACACTCCAGTAACGAGGGCCCGAGATGTGCCAATAGATGAATGGTTTCCTGTAGGGATAAGGCTGCAGTGGGTCTGTAGCACTTGGCGGAGGGTGGGACCTGGCTTGATCTGATGCAGGCTTTGTTTGTGTTGGTACAATCAGAAGGGATGCCAGCGGACGCCCCTCGCTATGGCCCCGCAACCTGCCCACAAGGAACCCATGGAAACGGGCCCAGTTGTTCCAGCACGCCGAGCAGTACCTCGCCTGCCCGCGATGCCCCAGGCCACAGGCATGCTAGAAGACCCAGGACAGGGATTAAGAGACCACACACTGAAGGTACCTTGATCGCCTTGGGCCTTCCAAGTAGGTTCCTCGTTAGGCCCCCCAGTCTGTTTTCAAAGGTGCTGAGAACCCACAGCTCCCACTGACTGCAGCGGGGCTGGTGGGTGCTGGAACCAGGCCTGCATTTAGGAGTCTGATCCGGTTCTTCCCTCCTGGGGCTGGGGTCTCATTGGCTCTCGTAAGCCAAGCCAAGTCACTGGATGGGAGACCTCCAAGGAAGACGTGAGTACAGCGGGAAACGGTGTTTGTGAACGAACTGGTGGTGATCTGCCCACTGAGTCCCTCCTGAGCCAATGCCCCAGCCCCACCTTTCACATCAGCTGTAAAACCCAGGTGCCTATTGGTGGGCGTTAAAAATCCCATGGCACTTTGTGCAGGAGTAGGGGTGTTAGCCTGGGACCTGGTCCAGTGCCAGTTGGGTAATTACACTCGGTTTTACTTCACTCCCTCCCACAGCATAACTGGATATCCCGCCCTTAGCTCCCTGTCCTCAGCTGTTGGTTAGCGTTGCTGGAAGACAATCAGCTGCCACCTTTCACTCCAGAGGAGGCTGCAGTGCAGTGGTGGGTGTGGGGATTCCTGCCTAATATAGTGCTAGGAAATTGTCTCTAGAAGAGCGCTCTAGAAATGGTGCTGACCCTTGCTTGGTGTTGCCGGGTCTGATATGTTTGTCCTCTGGACCGTAGCCAGGACAGATGCTGCCCGACCACCCAGCACCAGCTCCTGTACTGATGGTGAGGACGGTGGACAAAAGGCAGATGCCACATGGGAGGAATTTCCGAAGAGACAATGCTCCCACGCAGCGCCACCTCCGTGGGAGTGCTGCGGCTGGGAGAGCGGGACGCCCCTGGACCTCGGGGTGGAGAGGAGCGCGGTCGAGGCCGTCCTCTCGGAGAAGCTGGACCGGGTCTCCCAGGATTTCGCGGCCATGTGCAGGGATGTGTCGAGCATGCAGAGCCGCGTGGCCCAGCTGGAGCGGGACTCAAGGGGCTGGGCCCTCGAGCTGGCTGCCCTCCAGCAAGGCAACAAGCGCCTGAGTGAGACCGTCCGGCGGCTGGAGAGCCGTTGCCACGTACTGGAGAGCCACGCCCGCCGCAACAGCCTGCGGCTGGCGGGCCTGCCGGAGGGGGCGGAAGGGGGAGACCCCGTCGCCTTCCTGCAGAGGACCCTGCCCACGGTGCTCAACCTGCCGGCGGACTGGCCGCCCCTGGAGATCGAGAGCGCGCGCCGCGTGCCCGGGGGGGCGCGCTGGGACCCTGCCACCCGGCCCCGGGCGCTGGTCTTCCGTCTGCTGCGCTTCTCCGACAAGCTGGCCATCATGCGGGCGGTCAGGAAACACGCGGAGCCCCTGACCTGCGGCAGCACCCGGGTCGCCCTCTTCCCGGACGTCAGCCCCAAGCTGCGCCGGGGGAGCGGGGCGCGGTACGCGGCCGTCAGGAGGCTGTGGCGGGCAGCGGAGCTCCGCTTGGGTGCTCAGCCCGCCGGCTGCTGCCACAGCCGGGCACGAGGACACTGGGAGCCACTGCCCAGCCCCCCGGGCCGCGCGCCCGCTGCAGGCAAACGGGAGCAGAGTCACCAAAGGGCAGTGACAGAGAGGGGGGACTTGGAGCCGCTGGCTCCGCTCACCCCCCTTTGAGTCACAGGGTCCACCCCCTGGGTTCGGACTGGACCTCTCCCGCCTCCAGCTCTTTGTTTCCCTGACCGTCGCTAGGTCTCAGCACTTGGCTGTGTGATTCCACCGTGTCCGTGTTTTCCCCGCCACGGTGTGCACCTGCTCTGCTCAGCTCGCAGGCGGGGGGCTCCGGGAACTGTAGAGCAATAGACTCGGCCGTTATTGGGGCCGGCCCTGCGGGGAGCCCCTGTATTGTAACAAGTGAGATAGCATCAGAGCCGCGTGTTAGCGAGCTGCTCAGGGAGCCCTTCGGGGGCTAGGCAGTCTGCGGGGGGGGCTCTGGGCAGGGGTCTGGGGTAGGGTCAGGCACTCGGGTTTGCTTTGCTCCCCCTGACAATTGCTCCTGGCCGGCTGGGGAGAAATTTGACATTTCCCCTTTTTTTCCCTGTCCGTCGGCACTGCGCAAGCTGGTGTCTTTTCCGTCCAGCTTCCAGCCGCCCCCCGACCCTGGGGGAGTCGCGCTCGCTGCTAGGTCTCGGCAGCAGTTTCGCAGGGAAGAGCCTTCAGGGACCCGGCCAGGGCAGAAACCTTCCTGGTGGGAGGCATCACTCACAGGGACGTTGTCAGAGTATGGGCACCGCCACGTGCTCCAGTCCCCGTCGGCACTGCCCATGCCCAGGAGGCGCTGAGGTTAAAGGCTGTCATGGGCTTGCTGGGCTGGTCCTTTCCCCCGTTGTATATCGGCTTCCACTGGCTGGATCCACCACCCACAGACTTACGCTTATTCCCCATTGCCTCAGCCCTCTGTTTTGCTGCCCAAACTCTCCTCTGCAACTCCCCAGGCAGCTCCCGGCACTCTGGAGAGTTTCTGGTTTTGGGGCACAAGGAGAAGCTGCCAGATTTGGAGCCCTCTGCACCCGAACAGGTCCCACCCCCCACGTGCGTGAGCCCGGAACAGGTCCCGCCCCCCATGTGCGTGAGCCCGGAACAGCTCCCGCCACCTCCACGTGCATGAGCCCTGCCTTGGAGGGACCATCTCTGAGCCCAGAGGGAAGTTCATTCTCCTTCCTCCCTACCCCAGCCGAGACTACAAACAAAGGGACCGAAGGCTCGATCCTGCCAGGTGCTGAGCGCTCCAGCCCTGCTGTAGCGAAGCATATTAGCTTGTGCTTACCTTTAAGCCCCTGAGTAACCCCTCTGAAATAGGTGCTTTCCTGGATTGAGGTCAGAGCGCTCAGCGCTGCAGGATCAAGCCCTGCATGGGGGCTGTGTGATAATTACACCCACCCACTTCGTACCCAGCTGCACCCGCCAACTCTCCCAGCAGCCATCAGTGCGCGATCGGAGCTGGATTTGACCTGGAGACCTGCAGTGAAAGGCTCCTGCGCCCGTAAGCAGGTCCCGTTACCTAACTCACACCAATCTCATCTCAGTAGGCCCCGATCACTTCAGTGTCCAAGTGCCGATCTCCATCAGACAGGTTCTTTATCACACGTATTCCTAGGCTGTCCTGTCTGTGCAGCACCATCCTGCGTGTAAAGCACAGGGTGAGCAGTGAGGCTGAATGCGAACTGGAGCTAGGCAGGACTACGGTAGAGAATGTGCCATGTATTGGGCCAGGCAGCCCCGTGAGTGGTGGCTGGACAATCCCAGCATTTTAAGAGTGAATTAGTCCAATGAATCGTCCTGTTTGCTGAATGTAAGTGACAGGTGCCTCCCTGGATACGTATTCATCAAGTTCCCTAAGCTGGCCCCATGTCTCAGCCAAAATTTACTGCAGCTGGAATTTCTTTGTCTTCAAGACGCCCTCTGCCTATTCCCACTGGGCAGCTCAAAGACCTCTGGTTACAGGGGAGTCACCTTCCGGTACCCACACCTGCTGCTTGAGTTTTCCCCCACCCCCAGCTCCGCCAGTGCATTGCACTGGGGCCTGCTTTTCTGGGGTGCAAAGCAGGAGAGTTCTGACCCTGCTGGCTCCCCTGTCGCTCTCAGGTTTGCTGTAACTTGGAGGCCCTACTCAGTAGCCACAGGGCACTGGGGGCCTGATTCTGAGCTCTTACCCGCGAAATCGGGAGTGACTCCGCCGTCGGGGGTGGAGCCGTGCCGGAATCGGGAGTGACTCCGCCATCGGGGTGGAGCTGTGCTGGAATCGGGCGCTTCGTGGCACAGGTTCCCTTCTGTTGACAGCATGGTGTTTGTGAGATCCTTTCCTGCTGCCAGCGTGGGCGGCACGTGGCTCTCCTGATTTCCCTGTGTTTCTGTGCTCACGGCACAGTTGGACTGTATTAAAACACTGATTTGTAACCTGCTTGGCCCCCTTGCCTGGTGTTTGTTTGAATTCCCTGCACCTGTGTTACGGGTGTAAATCAGGCAGACCGTGGGCCAGAACCTGCTGTCTGGGTAAATCCGAGCCACTCCACGGCCTGCAGACTGGGGAGTTCCCCTTGTAGCCGAGAAATTCAGGCATCTCCTGTATGAAACCCCCCTTCGGCCCCCGGAGAGAGCGCGGGGCATTTGCTGGGGATTTGTGAGCAGCCATGAGGGATTATGGCCTGGGCTGGGGTCCTGAGTGTTATAAACCTGGAGCAAACCCCACCAGCCTCCGGATTTCCATCTGGGTGAGGCAGTGCGAAGTGCTAGAGAATCAATGCCCCATGCACTAGCCAATCCGATTTGCTCGAATCACCGCCCAGAATTCCATTCATTTGAATAAATCTACATGGGAAGTGGCTTCTTAAGCGCAGGGTGTGAATGGTCCCATCCCCCCATGTTCTGTCTGCAGCAGCAACTTGCATTCACTTTCCACTCAAGGCACCAGCGTGTGAGGCTGGTCGTACCCAGCAGTCGGCAGCTGTATAACGAAGCCCTGGCCTCAGAGATACAGCGGGGATAGAACCTAGGACCTTCCCCTCCCAACATGCGGCCCTTACTGCTTGAGCTACAGGAAGTGCTCCGTTAGGTGTGAGCCGGCCCCTATCCTCCCTGGAGCAGCCACGAGAGGGAGACATAATCTCACACACACACAGTTAAGGGGCTGTAGCAACCCAATGATGGGGAGGGAGGTAGTTGGTGACTTGCTGGGAGTGTCTGTGGGTGACACACAGGGCCAGACCATGTGTAATATAAATTAAGACCCAAAAACCAGCGTGAAGGAGCACGGCTGGAAAGGGCCCAGCCCAATGCCCTCTGTGTGCGGCACACCGGAGCCAGTGTTGCCATGGGGACAGGTCTGCCCAGGGTGCCATCCCTGGGGGTCTCTCTCCCCTCAGCCCTGCCCCGGTTTAAGACTTAGGATACTGGCCAGGAACTGTGGTGTTAAAGCACTGGGAATTTCCAGGGGCTGGGGAACCTGTCGGGGGCACGGTGGCTGGGTCTGGAGCTGGGACAAAGTATGGGGAGGGGGACTCCAGGTCTAAGCCAGTTCCACATCACCTGCCTCTCCTCACCCATGAACCCCAATCCTCCATGGGATGCTTGGCCCACCTCCTGCCATTCCTAGTGTCACCTCGGCCCACTCGGGGGAGGAGACAGTGCAGGCATAGGGCATGGGCCTGCAGGCACAAAGTTGTCTGGGGATGGGGTCCATGGGGCTCTAGAGGGCCGGGAGGGAGAGGGTGCTGAAGGGCAGGCAGTGGGGCTGCTGCAGGGGAGGAAACTCCGCTCCTGTCCATCCCCTGGGAACCCAGAGAGCAAGTGGCCTCCACCCTCGGGGTAGGGGGGCTGCCCCACCAACTCCTCTGCTCTGTGCAGGCAGCCCCTGCCGGTAGGGCATCTGCAGCTCGGGCCTGGTGGGGGTTTGCTGCCCACCGAGGTGAAACATGGGAGCACTGCGGGTCCGTGCCAGCACCTAGCAAGAGCACGGCCCCAACTGCACCCAACAGCAGCTGCGGGCGCCCCAGCCCCTGTCGAGCAGAAGTAAACCCGTTTCACGCGCCTCTCCCCTCCAGGGCACGTGAAGGTAATAAGAGCTGACGGCGCCCCTGACATTTCCCGCCGTCCCCTGAGCCAGGCAGCTTCTTGGCTCCCACAAAGTACCGCGCACGCCCCCACGCTGGCCGTGCACTCACGCCCCATCGCTCCCCCGCCCTCTCACACGCTCTCTTCCCCCGGGGGAGCTGTCCCGTGTCCGTGGCGATCAGCAGCTGGCGCAGGTCTGAGACCCTGGCTCAGGGTGGAGAATGAGGCCTGGTCTGCTCCAGTGGCTGAGTTCTTGGACCATCCCCCTCACCGAGTGCCGTGTCCTGGCACCGCCCCGGGTCCGAGCGCCGGCCGCATGAGCGTTAAAGCTGGAGGAACGCTTCTTGGACACGCTGGCCAGAGAAGGGGAAATGCGCCCTCCCCTCGCTCTGTGAAGTGCCCATGAATGTAGCAGTTGGTGAATTAGGACTAAAATGAGCCTGCGTGACAGGTGTGGCTGCCCTCTCGTGGCCTTTCGAAACCAAGGCTCCCTTGAGTGGGGTTTTCTGCAGACTGCAGCGGTTGGACTGGGGGGCACAGCTCCAGGCGTGTCTCTCCTGTGACCGGCAGGGCTGGGCAACGGGGAGTCTCCCTGCTCCCTGCTCCCTGCAGGGTTTCCTCCAACTCAAAGGCCTTCACAAAACACGCTCTGTATTCTTCCCCCCTCCTCTGCCTGGTGGTGCATGTAGGCACCTAGTGCACCAGGAACACATAAATGCGAGGACCTGAACTGCTCCACTCATTAAAGATCCCAAGAGTCCGGGGGTTAACCCCCGGGGCCTGACTCTGGTAAGTCGCTCTGCCTCCCTGAACTCCCCTGCAGTTTCAGTTGGCTGTGCCAGTCTTCACTTCCTAGCCTACAAACATACCCGTGTGCCGTGCTAAACAGCTGCTGCATCCCACCCAGAGGTGGCTGCAGTTACTTGGTGTGTGAATGATCCTTTATATAGTCTGTGGTGGCTTACAGGCTCTTCATGGCTAAAAGGCACTAGCCAGGCCCATGAGTCCTGATCTGCCCTCTCTTCTAGTCTACATCTAGCCACTTTCTTCACTGTGGTATCTGTGCCTTCCAGTCGTGCATTAAAAGCAATGAGACTAACATCCGTCCTGTATTTGCTCTTTTCAATCTCCCAGAGGGAGAAGCATGTGCAGAGCCGTGTTTGGTTTTGCGAGGGGGTTCGGTGTCTACAGATGCGTGTGTTGTTAGAACGGCGATAGCCAAGAAACGCACCTTGCGCTTGGAGCAGAAGGCGGGATGTTCATGCCGCAATCTCGGCCCATTTCTGCCCCCGAGAAAGTTGTGTCTCCCGCATCGCCAAGCTCTGGCCTTATTACAGAGCGTTCCGCCGAGCCAGAGGAGCCTGGCCTGTCGCCCACCATCTTTGTCCCGGTGCATTCGGCTCTTTCACAAACCCTGGGCCCAGGCCCTGTGGCACCGGGAAGAGAAGGCCCGAGACGGACCCTGGTTTGAAATCCCCTGGGCAGCTGGTGTCGAGAGCAGAGGGCAGGTGTGAGGGGCGCCAGAGCTGTCTTGCTGAGGAGACCTGCTGCTGCATCTGGCCCAGCTGGAGTTTCCTCAGTGCTGAAAGAACAGGAGGACTTGTGGCACCTTAGAGACTAACTAATTTATCTGAGCATAAGCTTTCGTGAGCTACAGCTCACTTTACCGGATGCTGAAGCCTCTGGTGCCCAGGCATAGCTGGGTGTTTGAACAGTGCTTAATTCCCCTGCTCACACCTTTAGCACACTGAAAATAGGCCGGATCCTGTCCAAAATCCAGCCTGGGCCCTTCCCCAGTCAGCCTGCAGCCTCATCAGCTGAGTCCGCGCCAACTCTTGGAGCCTGAGGCTTCCCCCGGCCTGTCACATCTGTGACTGCACCGGAGAATGATGGCATTAACCTTTCCCAAGCACCCCCTTGGGCCCCTTCACGAGCGCTGTGCCTGGCTGGTTTCCTCGCCTTGTTTTCCTTGAGGCTGCGGGGCAGGGAGGGCCGGACACTACAGATTATCAGGGGAGTCCGCCTGCCCCTCAGAGGAGGAGGAGCTTGGAGCAATTCTAGCCTCAATATTATATTATTTGGGGGGTCTTTTGTTCTGTTTTCATAGATTCGTAGATGTGAAGCTGGAATGGCCCACTCTGACCATGTGGTCTGCCTGCCTAGCAGTGCACAGCTACACCACACCGTGGTTAGGACAGGTCGTGATCTCGCACGCAAGGCTTGGGGGTGAAAAGTGCACAAACCAGAAGGCAAATTCCATATAGCCCCAATTTATTACTGTGTAAAATCTCCTGATGTTTTGGGTCCAGTTCCTGCTTTCCCAGCGCTTGGGGCTGGAGCTACAGCCAGCAGGAAATTCCCTTTGAAACAGTGAATGAGCAGAACCCCCCCACCCCACCTATTAGGCAGAGTGGGCATGGGGGAGGCAGCCATGGGGTAACAGCCAGGCCAGGCCCAGCCAGGCCACTCTCAGCCTGGGATTGTGCCACCTTCTTACATACCACGGGACCCACGTGAAGGCCTGTGTCTGAGCAGCTGGGCAGGTGGAGAGCAGAGGCTGCAATCTAAGCCACGGAGAGGGAGGTGCAGTCTCCTGGCACAGGGCTGCTGCATCTGGAAGGGAAAACGGGACGGCCGGGGGCAGCGTTAGCAGTGGCTCAGGGATTCAGCTGCACCCCCAGAAGCCATCCTGTGCTCCAGTGCCATGCAAGTTTGGCCCTGCCGTCCTCTGTCATGTGGAGGGGGAGGGTGGCTGAGCCAAATTTGAGGGAGTGGCGCTGCACCAGGTGACAATGCCCACTCAGAGCAGGGAGCCATGCCCACCCCTGCGGGACAGGACTACTCGTGGTAACCCGCCCGCAGAAACCCCACTAACTCAAGCCCATCGACCCGGCTCAGTGCAGACAGACCCAGGGACACAGCTGGCCCCGGCAGCTGGTGTGACTCTTACAGAGCGAATCCTTGATGGGGTCTCTCCCTGCTCCAAGCCAGCTATAGGATGGAGGTGGTGACATGGCAGAGGGGTGGGAGACGAGAATCCCTCACCCCATCAAATCCTCCGCTAGAGACCTTTGCTCTCAGCACCAGCTGTGCAGTCCTAGGGGCCGGAGGTTGCTGCAGGGATCAGCTGTGGGGCCACGAAAGCCATTGCGAACGCTTAGATCGTACGTGAAACGAGTCTGGAAGAGCCGGTCCAAACTGATCAGCAGGATCTGGCCAAAGTAATCAGTACAAAGGCACAGGAGTACACGTGGGAAGGGTTACAAGACAGAGTGCGAGCCAGGGAAGCAGAGCCGCTGACAGGGCAAAGCTGGGAATGGCTTCGAGACTTCGCGCAGACGTCTCCGCCGGCCAAGGGCTCGAGTCACCGCCGGCCCCGTGTGCGACCCTTTGCTGTGTG
This sequence comes from Lepidochelys kempii, assembly GCF_965140285.1. Classification (NCBI taxonomy): domain Eukaryota; kingdom Metazoa; phylum Chordata; order Testudines; family Cheloniidae; genus Lepidochelys; species Lepidochelys kempii. The sequence continues at coordinate 268,711,264 of NC_136381.1, read as the reverse complement.
GACAGGCCACGTGAAACTCGCCCCTGACGCAGGACTCCTTGAGCCGCTCAGGGCGTCCTTTCAGCTGGGCGGGAGCCCTTTTTGCCCCTCCCGCGCCCGGGGCTTCCCCTGCCCTGTCCTCAGCCCCGGCTCCTGCCCCTGATCCCCCCCCCTCCCCCGGGCCCCGCCCCAGCGTCCGGCACCTCTGGAGAGCGGGGCAAGGTCTCTCCGTTCAGGCACCCCACACACAGGCCCGGTGAGCAGCCTGCGCCCTGGGTGTCCGTCCCGGCTGCCGGAGGCTGTCAGCAAGGGGGTGCATGCAATGGCAGCAGGGCAGAGAGCAATGCCCGGGGTGTGAACCTGCTCGTTTCTGAGCTAGGGAGCAAGGTGTAGACTCTGCTTCTTCGGGCCCCAGTCCTAGAGCGACCATCACACAGAGAAAGGTCAATGCCCAAACCACAGCACGTTGTTCGGTGTTTGTAGGGCACCTGGCACAGAGGGGTCCTGGGCCCTGAGGGGGGCTCTTAGCCATTACCACAATACACACAGATAGTGTTTTCAGTTAGTGTTATCTGCTTTGTCTTCCCTTCCCTGCCTGCCCCTCCCTGTTCACCCCCACTCCAAATACCTGTTACCACTTTTCATCGTGCTATGTCTTAATGCTAGACCTGGTGGTATGCTGAGCATCTCCTGAGAAACACAGAACAACCTCCACTTCTCCCAGAAGGTGCTCAGCTCTTCCCAGGATCCAGCCTTTAGCTGTAAGCTCTTTGTGTCAGGGGTATTACCTGTGCCTGCCCCACACAGCCCCGTGCCTGTCTGTGGGGCTGTGTGGGTGGGGCTGGATTTCAGGCCGCAGCAATAAGATGCATTAGAATGGGAAAAGATAACAGAGAAGGGCAACAAAAATGATCAGGGATATGGAACAGCTTCTGTTTGAGGGGAGATTAAGAAGACTAGGGCTGTCCAGTTTAGATAAGGGGGGATATGACAGAGGTCTATAAAATCAGGACCGGTGTGGAGAAAGCGAATAGGGGAGTGTTATTTACTCCTTCTCATAATACAAGAGCCAGGGGTCACCTGATGAAATTAACAGGCAGCAGGTTTAAAACAAACCTAAGGAAGTATTTCTTCACACAACACACAGTCAACTTGGGGAACTTGTTGCCAGGGAATGTTTTGAAGGCAAAAAGTATAACAGGGTTCGCATAAGAATTAGATTTCAGAGTAGCAGCCGTGTTAGTCTGTATCCACAAAAAAGAATTAGGTAAATTCATGGAGGACAGGTCCATCAATGGCTGTTAGCCAGGATGGTCAAGGACACAACCCCATGCTCCGGGTGTCCCTAAACCTCCCACTGCCAGAAGCTGGGACTGGAGATTAGGAATCGATCGTTTGATAATGGCCATGTTCTGTTCATTCCCTCGGAAGCATCTGCTATGGCTGCTGTCGGAAGACAGGATACTGGGCTACATGGACCATTGGTCTGACCCACGATGGCCGTTCTTATGCTTAGGCGTAGAAATCTTGACAGTGCCCGTTTCAGTCAGGAGAGGCAGCTGGAACTGGGGCTGTCGCAGCTTTCCACCGGCTTCGTAGCATTACTGTCTCTCCGCCTCCAGGGGACCCAGCTCCCCGCCAGCACTGGTGAGTGGATGCAGAGCTGGGGGCTGAAAGTCCTCTACAGCTGAGACCAGCGGGGAGAAGTGACCTAGAGCGCAGCCCCCCAAACAAGCCAGAGCTGGAGCGATAGCGGACAATGCTCTAGCCCAGGGTTTCTCAGTCTGTGGGTCATGAGCCAAGGTTGGAGCGCCAGAATGTCTGAAAGGGCCACAGGGCAGCTCCAGTCTCGTGAGCCAGGCTGGGCTTGACTCCCCGCTCTGGGCACTGCGGTATCCAGGGCACAGTGCCGCTCGGGTTTGGCCCAGCTGCCCCTCCGTCATGACAATGGGGGGCCGGCCAAGCCGAAGCTGAGTGAGTGGTGCGGCAACCCATGCGCCAGGTCACAAGGCCACTTGCACAGATTTGGCCCCCTTTCGCAGGGCACTGCGACCCTGGGAGCTGAGCCCAGCCGGCCCTGCAGGACTGGAGCTGCTGCTGCAGGGTGAGTGTGCGGTGGGCTCTGCGCACCCACCCACAGGCCCTGAGCCCCCTTTCGGGGGCAGTTCTCAGCACCCCTCCCCCGGGCCTATTTACTGGGCTGCGACAGGACATCAGCTTTTACCAATGGGTCCTGGGCCAAAGAGGTTGGGAAGCGCTGCTCTGGCCGTCTCTCCCTGGCACAAGGGCTCGGGGCGGTGCCCAGGGATCAGCAGCCCGGGCCCTAGGAGCTGTACGGTCGGAGCGGTGGCAGCAGAACCCCAGCCAGGGAGCTGCAGTCAGGGGCAGCCAAACCCGCAGCCACCAGGGCCAAGGAGCAGGCGCAGCACTCGACAGGCTGGTCTCCCCGCTTCAGATCCCCTGGCATTCGGCCCAGTTGTGCTGGAGTTAAGGAGAGAACAGCCAGATCGGTCAGGCTCCCCCAGGCCTGCCCACAGCAATTCCGGGCCCCAGGGCAGAACAGTCAGTGGGCACGGCCAGGGCTTCCACATGCCTGCCCAGCTGCCTTCGCTGCCACCGGTACCAGCCCGTGCGCGCCCAGGAGCCCTGCGGCCCACCTGGGCAATTGCCACCCTCCCCCACCCCCGTCGGGGGGCCTAGGCTTCCCCATCCACCCAGTTAGATCCCCCAGCTCCATTCACCCTCCTGCCTCCTTCTCTCCCATTGTAAACATGTGTGACGCTTCCCAGGGTACCCAGGGTTGGGAGCCACTTTGCGAGCACCTGCCCTTAGCTGGGCTTGCTGTGGATCAGCTCCCTGAACCCACCAGCCTCTGGCAGCCCGAGCACTGCCCTCCAGGCCCCCACAGGCCTCGCTCTCTCCGCACAGGTTAGCGATAGGCGCTCACCAACCGCCGAGTCCTCGGAGCGTCCTGCTGGAGCACCCAGCCCTGAGCCGCTGAGCGCAGAGCTCTTGGATTCGCTGCTCCCAAAGGAGCAGAACACGCCCGCTCAGGGTCCCCGCTGTGCGTCACGCAGCTCCGGTAGACGTAGAGCGACAAGGAGGAGAAGTTTATAATCAGAGAACCGAGATTCAAGCAAGGGGCAGAAAGAATGTTGGAAACACACGGTTACATATGAGACAAAATCAGAACACGCTCCCTAGCTCCTAAACAGGACTCCCAAAGCCTGGCCCTGGCTCCTGCGAGTAGCTGACTCCCCCCACCCTCCTCGTCCTTTCCCCAGCCTTTTGAACCGGTTTGGCTGAGACCCCTTCCCATAAGATCAAACCCGCTAGTGGTTTGTTCACATAGACAGAAGGAGAACTGGAGGTTTATCTGCACCCAGATCTAGTCTCAAGAGTTCATTGTCTTACTGTAAACAGGAGAACCCCGGCTGTTCTTGTTTTGTCCAGCAACCTCTACAACCTAGTGACTAGCATTTTGCTCAGACTGTAAATGGCCGTCCATTGTGAGTCATACAGTACTTAACTTGCATGTGACCGGCCAGAGTGAGATAAATGTCTCTTCCCCCCACTTGACAGGAGTTTGTGGATCACCTGTCAGTGACTTGCCTTAACTCACCGCCCTAGAGAGCAGAGTTTTTAGTATAAAACAGAACTCTTCACCTATTTTCCGTAAATACATCTTGCAATAGTTATGGCGACCCTTCTGGCGCTGGCTTTTGTTAGAGACCTTACATGATGTTTCTTGGCAGATGAGTAGGCAGATGCAGACCCAGGGGATCTCTGTGGCCCATATGTACCCAGGTGCCCTGGGGTCACAACATCCCCACTCCCTCCATATCCCCACATGTTCATCGAGAAATGGGGGGAAGGACAGCTCTGCCTTTCCAAGCCCCCGCATCAAAAAGCCGCCTACGCTTCATGTATTAAACCCTGTGGAAATTCCACAAACCAAACCTTTGTCTAACAGGGTCTGGCTGGGTAGGTGTGACCCTCTCCCCCAAGGGAAATTAAAAGAAGCAAGGAAATGACAGTGTTTGAGGCTCCCCTTCACTGTACCCCACACTGCAGCTTTCCACAGACAGTGAGAGACTCGGCATTGTGCCAAGGAACTTGCTCCCGCCAGTGACCCGGAAATGCTCTTTGTGCACCCCATTCCTAGCACGTCCTTAACGGCAACCTTGTGCGTCCCCCGTAGAGACAGGACACCCCCTCCCTGCTGGTCCTGCGTGTACATGTCGCAGTATCGGTGGAGGTGGCGGGGAAGGGTTTTGCGTTGTACTGGGGGAGGAACGTGCTGTGCGTCTCCACGAGGGAATTCTGTCCGCTGACGCAGGGCTGGGCGCTTAGCGGAAGTGCAGATTCAGAGGGGGCCGTTGGCCTTTCCTGGCTTTTCAGGGCTGGCTCTCTGGGGCATCTCGCACTTGCTCAGCCTCAGTCCCTTTTAAGTGGAGTTTCGTTTGTGGAATGACGAGTCCCCCAGCTCCACTTACGTTTCTGTCCTTGCAAACAGGCTCCAGAATGGGACCCGGAGTCAAGGCGCCCAATGCCTTTACAGTCCCACTCTGACCCCAGACAGACTTCCGAGAGGGAGAGCCAGCTGCAGCCGGCAAAGCTTTCCATGTGGCCTGCAGTTGCTGCAATCCAAGCTGTGGACAGGACTGTGGATTCCCATGCCACACGGTTGCTGACTCTGGAGAGGAGAATGGGAACAGCTGAGAAGAAATTAGTCGATTGTGAGAAAACGGTGATGCAATTTGAAAGCCAGCTGGAGAGTAAGTGGGCTGCGGTAGGAACTCTGATCCAGGGGTATGGACGGCTGCAGAGGAGGCTGGAGAACATGGAGAACCTGCTGAAGAACAGGAACTTCTGGATCCTGAGGCTCCCCCCAGGCACTAAGGGGGAGGTCCCCAAGGTAACGATACCCCAGCTGGTGCCGAGGGGCAGAACTAAATCATGTGCAGAGATTTTCAAGAGTCGGGGCCTAAAACTGGGTTCCTACCTTCATATTTAGGCAATGAATAAGTGGCCTGATTCTCCCAAGTGCTGAGCATCCCGCCGCTCCCATTGGAGTCCACGGGTGTTGCCGTGTGCTCAGCACTCTGGAAAATTGGGGTATTTATTCATTGCCTAAATATTGTCCCTTTGTGACCTGCGTGGCTAGTCAAAGTGCAGGGCCCTGGGGATGTTCCCGCTGGAAGGTAGGTATTGATGATGGAGTCTGTCAGGCTGGGGTTTTCTTGGACGCAGTCTTGTTTATTTGCGAGGAAGGCACAAATGGTCTCTGAGCGCAGGAGGCAGAAGGAGCAGTGTCTTAGCCAACAGCCTCCAGCCTCTGTAGCAGCACCAGACCCAAAGGAACTCTCTGGCTTTCTCCAGGGTCAGACACCAGGCTGTGGCTCGGTTTGCTTTCTCCCTCGGTCTCTCTCTTCATCTCTGCGTGTTCTCTCTCCCCTCGCACACACGCACGCCCTGACCCAAACAGACTTCTCCCCCACTCGGTCCAAAACTCCTGGGTGGGTTCACAATCCCTTTTGTCTTAGGTTGGGGCTTGGGGGCAGCTGTGATTTATTTATCCTGATAGTTATGCTAGTTGAAAGATGTGTTCACACCCAGTTTCAAAGATGTGTGACCCATATCCCAGCCACCTCTTGGATAACAGGATGAATGTAAGAGCTTAACTTTTGACATCCACTTTTGAAACTCATGGCCTCTTTCCCAGGTCAGTCTATTGAAAGATTTCTTTTCCCGTTGACATTCCATCCCCGCAGCAAGATTTCCCCAGTCAGGGCTGCGCACTGGAGTGTGATTGCTCGTCTCTCTTCTGGAAGGACCCCAGAGTATGTTCTAACCAAGTTACAGAAACGTGCTACAACAGCGCCCAGGCGAATTGTGTTGACATGCTGCTCTGACGCTGTGTTGGCTGTTCCTTATTCACTGGCCTAAAATGGTTTGGACGAAGGGAGTGATGTGATCTGGCTGCCAACCTGTGTGACGGTGCCTAAAATCACACTGGTTAGGAACACCGTGGCTGCGCTGGGCCCATTCCCTCCCCGCTGCAACTCCGTGGTGTCAGCACACAGCCATCAGCGCTCAGGCTCCGTATCAGAGTACAGGGTTCAAACGTCTGCAGGGGAGGAAGGACGGCCTAGGGCATCGGGCACTGAGCTGGGACTCAGGAGACCTGGGCTCAGTCCCAGGCTTCTTATGTGTCCTGGGGCAAGTCACTTAGCCGGTGTGTGCCTCAGTTCCCCATCTGTACAACGGGCATAACAGCACTGGCCTGCCTCACAGGCCTATTGTGAGGCTACACACATCCGACTGTGAAGTGTGGAGATACAGTGGTGACAGGGGCCATGTAGGTACTTTGCTTAGGTTCAAATGTTGCTCCATATTTGCAGCCTCTGAGAACAAATTCTGTAGGCAAAACCTGAACAGAATCACTCCACAGGGACCTCCTGGCTCAGTTAATCGCTGGGGCCGGTGCCGGAAATTGCTTGATTGCATTATTTCTGGAGGATATACCACCAGATAGTAATTTAACCATAAATTCCTTTATTCAAGCCAAAGGCCAAATGGTATTTATGCAGTTGCTCCACCCGTGTCTAAAATGCTAAGCTATAAGCAGTTGCTACCCGGATCCAGTGACACACATTCAGAAGCAGTTGACCAGAATATTCACAAAAAATACCCAGCCCGAGGCAGGCAGGCAGGCAGTGGTAACGAACCCCTGAAGAGCTCACCCCTTTATACTCTAACAGACAAGTGATGTCATCACCAATTTCTATCTTTAGCTAAGTACCAGTATGGGGCACCTTTCCGCAAGATATGGCAGTGGGGCCTCTGTCGTTCTAATTGTCTTAAATGTATGGATCTTAAAGCTACCTGCACTGGCCTTTTCTCTTCTTCCGCAGGCCCTTGTTGTCAGATAGTGCTGGGACGTTAAAGGTTACTGCTCTTTTATCACATGACAAAACAACCTTCTCTTTTTGTGTTAGAACCAGTGTGTAAGCATTGCTTATCATTCAGAGGCCCCTCTTCCAAAAATCTCCTTTTTCATCTCATTAGCCACCTTCTAAGCTCAGCATCCTCCCCAGAATTGGTCTTGCCTACATGCCATGTTCTTTCTAACTTTTAAACCTATTCTTTCCAAAGCCTGTTCATGGCCACAAAAGCCCCTTTATTTTACTTAAACTACAAAACACATTTTCTTTAGCCAAGCTCATTTAACCCTTTCCATATCTATTTAATCTTACAGCCAGCGTGTTCCCTTGGATCAGCATGCAGAGAGGACCTTCTCCATGTCCCTGCCCACTTCCACACACAAAGCATGAGAGGCAGCTGCCTCCACGATGGCGTCTTCCCAGAGCCCTGCACAGCCCAGGAGTGGGGAAATCCCTGTGCAAGGGGTATGTGGGTAATGTGGAGTCCCCTAGCAGCCTGCTCCATTTGAGCTGTGCAGCCTGGCAGTTGGAGGACGGGATCCACGTGTTGCATGGATGGCGAGGGGGAAGCAGTCTCTGTCCTACCCCTCCACCTGACCAAATTCAGATTTTCCTTTCCAGCTCTGCTGGTGCAGGGGTGGGGCAGCATAGCCTCCTGCAGCTCTAGCTGTGATGTCTGGGGTGTTTTTACATGAAACCCATTTCTAGTCATTTTCCCAATAACAGTCAGGCGACATTGCTCCTCCCCATCTCTCCTGATTCATACGACAGGTGGGATTGACCCAGGAGGTACTGAGTGTGCAACGCTTGTGATTCCAGGTGCCGGTGACATTCGACGACGTCTCCGTCTATTTCAACGAGCAGGAATGGGGGAGCTTAGAGGAATGGCAGAAGGAGCTTTACAAGAACGTGATGAAAGGGAATTATGAGGCCCTGATCTCCCTGGGTAATTCTTTTTTCTTCGCTCGATTACGAGAAGCCATGAGATCGCTGAAGGTAGAGTTGGCTCCAGCTCAAGTTTACTCTCCAATTCCTTTTGTTCCGGGTGGATCGGTAGGTAAAACCCTTGTAGTGCGGGTCTTGGATTAAGGGCTCGTCTACCCTTAAAACACTTCAGCAGCACAGCTGTGCCATTGTACCACTTCTGTGTAGACACTACCTGTGCTGACGGGAGGAATTCTCCTGCCAGCGTAGGTAATCCGCCTCCCTGAGGGGTGGTCACTGGGTCGACAGAAGACCTAGAGCTGTCTACATGTGGGCTTAGGTCGGCTTCACTACAGCGCTCGGGGGGGGGGGGGGATTTCACACCCTGACCGATGTAGTTAACCTGACCTAGTTTTCTAGTGTAGACCAGGCCTGACACAGAGCTGGTCTACACTTAAAACGTGCATTGGCATAACTATGTCCCTTTCTTTTTGCGAATACAGACTAACACGGCTGCTACTCTGAAATATGTCTTTTAGGGGTGTGAAAAATCCATACCCCGGAGAGCCAAAGCTACGCTGGCCTGTCCCCTGGTGTAGACGACACTAGGAGGATGGAAGAATTCTTCCCTCCACGTAGCTACCCCCCCTCGGAGAGTTGGAGTAAGTGCGGTGATGGGAGAACCCCTCCCGTCGTGGTACTGAGGGACGCAGCTGCAGCTCCAGTGTGTTAGGTGTAGACGAATCCCCCCGGCAATGCTCTCCAGAGAAGGGGTGTGTTGACTCTGTTGCGTTCGTCTCTAACCCCCGTGCTGACCGCAGCGGTTGTGTCAGCCTCAGGGAAACGTTTGCTGACCCAAGTGAACACCGTGCTGCCGAAAGGTGCCCTGCTGTAGCTGGAAGCACTGGAGGCCTTGCCGCTCTGCCCGTGTTCCTCACTCCTGGGATCTCTCGGCTTGAGCGGCCAGTTACTCGTTCTGACTGAGAAGGTGGGTTCTGCGACTGGGCCGCATGGAGACCCCGAGTTGCATCACACAGGTACTTCCCAACCAGCCGCCAGAGGGCAATGGCTTGTGTTCCCCACTGACCTGAGCTGGATTTGAGCCAGTCACCTAGGAGAGGTTTCAGAGTAGCAGCCGTGTTAGTCTGTATTCGCAAAAAGAAAAGGAGGACTTGTGGCACCTTAGAGACTAACCAATTTATTTGAGCATAAGCTTTTGTGAGCTACATGAAGTGAGCTGTAGCTCACGAAAGCTCATGCTCAAATAAACTGGTTAGTCTCTAAGGTGCCACAAGTCCTCCTTTTCTTTTCACCTAGGAGAGAGATTCTGTGGCCTGTCACTAATTGTATGGACCAGCCAGTTCCAACTCCAGATACTGCACCAAATTCACTGCGGGTATGTGCAGGTCCACTCCCCTTTGCCCAGTGGGTTCTGAGTTGCCAGCTGCATTGCAACAGATGCAAATGGTGTCACAGGTCCACAAGATCTGTGCTATACCCCGGCCTTTAACCGGCCCCTGGAAGGACCCGCTCAGTGTGCCAGACCCCCAGGGGTCCCACTCTTCCACAAGGGGGGCCACGCGGCCTCAGTGCCCCGAAGACTGAGACGCCTGTTTCTCACTGTGAGCTCTGCCCAGCAAGTCCAGCTGAGAGAGACCCCTGCTCAAGGACCAGTGCACGGCAGCGAGCGTGGCCAGGGCCGCCAGGCGCGGGAGCCGGGTTCATTAGCCGGCTGGAACGCGCCTGGGGTAGCGCTGAGACCAGCAGTGCTGAGTTCAGACTGGCCAGCGCCGGGGCTCCCACGAGCCCTGCTGCCGTAGCCCCGACCTTCGCCGCCCTTGTCCCAGGCCTCTGAGCCGTCTCCTGCCGCCTCCGCCCCCTGGCTGCTGCTGCAGAGTCGGGCTGAGTTCACGTGTTCAGGGGTTGGGCCCCATTCCCTTTCTGGATCCTCCAGCGAAATGGGTTCGTTCCTCTTAGTTCTGCAGCCTCCACAGTCAGCCCCACCAGTGCGGAATCGCAAGTCTTAACGGTTCCTAGCGGACAGGAAGCCGGAGCATCCGGAAAGCAGCTGAAGAGGGGAAAAGCCTGATACACATTAGGGATGTAAAAGGTTAACCGGTAAGCTTACCAGTTAACCAGGCTTACCAGTTAACTGTTAACCGCAGCGGCCGCGCGTCGTGTCGGGACGGCAGGGGCAGGAACGGTCCTGGCTGCACCATGCCTAGCTGGCTGGCCAGACCCCTGGCCCCAGCCACGCCGGACCCCGGCCGGACTGGCCCCAGGCCCCGCCATGCCAGGCCCACCCAGCTACCTCGGTTAACCAGATAAACAAAATAACTGTAATCGTTTAACCAGTTCACCTTTTTAACCAATATTTGCATCCCTAATACACATCATGTAATTAGTAGGAAGGAAAGGAATAATCCTGGGGGTTGACAGTGGACAGCAAATTCGATACCCCAAATGCACTGCCCAGCTCGCCCCAAGTTTTCCTTGGCTAAGATCCTGCACCTGAAATGTCAGGACATAACTGTACTTTGTGTGTCAGAGAACAGCCCCGGCATCCCCAGGCTCCCTGGCGCCGTTGTATTGTAGAATAAATAGTGTCCAAATTAACCCGTCTGCCCCTCTGCAGGTGGCTCCCTGCGCGGCTTCTTGGTGCTTAATAAATAGGCACGTGGATTAATACTTCCTGTGCCCATGGCAGCCCCTTCCCTTAGGAGGAATCAGAGAGTCCCACCCATCAGAGGAACAGCACCCTGCCCGGTGCAGCTTCTCTTCACATCACCTGTCACCCCCAGCACTCGGGGGTTGGGTATTTCAGAGCATTGATAATGATCTGGAATGAGTATCCTACTGTGTGAATCAAACCCTAGAGCGTCTCTCTCCATCTGCAGACTACGCCATCTCCAAACCTGACCTTCTATCCCGGATTGAACGAGGGGAGGAGCCGTGTGTCGGGGATCAGGGTCGTTCAGAGGAGAGCGAGATCCCTGCAGACCCCAGCCCAGGTACCCTGAAACAGCTCAGAAATGAGCCCTGAGGTCTCTCGCTTCAGCTGGGTTCCCCAGGGTCCCGTTCCACTGACTGCCATAGCTGGAGGTGTGACTGCCTGGCGAACGTGCACAAGGAGTGAAGTCAAATGGCTCGGTCCAGTGAAAGCTTCACGAGCTCTTTCATTCCCTCTGTTTCAATGGGCACTTTTCTGACACTTGTGCCAGGGACAGGAGAGAAGAGAGAAGACCTCTCTGGAAGGAGCAAGTGGGAAAAGGGCTCCTTTGAGAACCCAAAGCCCGGAACAACCCAGGGGCAGTTACACAATTTAACCCTGGCAGCCTGCGTGCTGCAGAACGTCCCGTGTCCTGAACGGGCTCTGAGACGGGACAGGCTCGTCCAGCCCCCCGCGGGAACCACTAGAACGAAGGGAAGCTGAAATTCTAGCAAGCTCTCAGAACGTGCAGCTCTTCCCCATAGGTGGATTTCTGTTGTCCTTGTCCCTAGCAAGTGCCATCTGCAGCCCTCCCCTCATCCCACCTCGGCCCCCTGCCCCCTTCCTGACCATTCTGGCATCGACCCCATCTGCAGCCCTCCATTTCCCCTCCCACCGGAGCTGCACTAGTGTCTGTTCAGAGCAGCCCCCTCTGAAAACCGATGCTGGCAGAGATGGGTTTGAAGCTCCTTGGCCCAGCTCTCAGCGGGGAGGAGAAACATGCAGCGTGTGTCTGCGTTCTGGCTGGAAGGGGGAAGTGCCAGCCAAGGAGCTGGACCCGCGGGAGTGCTGCTCAAACAACAGACGTGTAGCCGTGGGGGTGCACTGCGGGAGGGACTAGCTGCCCTGTGTACGATCTCATCTGAGCCATTACGGACGTACTTGGGGCAGCCAGCCCCTCCCACCGCCACGGCTACACGTCCAGCTCGAAAGTCGACGTACCCTTAATACCCTTGGCTGGGATTTGGTAAACAGCCTAGCGACTTCGGGCTCCCACCTACAGTGCATGGGAACTGGGTGCCCAACTCCCCTAGGCTCCTTTGAAATCTGAGCCTTTCTCTTTCCTGTGAATAGAACCCCCCGGTTCTGCATCAGACATTTCATTGTGGATTAACCAGGAGGAGGAGGATCCGGGCTGTGGGGGCCAAGGGGACTCTGGGGAAAATGAAATCAGTGGAAGCCCCTGCTCAGGTGAGTAATGGATTTCACCATCTCAGAGCTGCTGAGCGCAGTAATCACCCCGGAGCTCTTTTCTCTGCGCCCAGCCATCTCCAGGGACCAGCAGCCGTTTCCTCACCCTCTGGGCAGACTGTCACTGACGTCTGCATTGCTGTACCCGACTTCTGCTGGCTTGTCCCCCTGCCTTTCAATAGCACACAGCCTGCCTCCGCCTCGCCCCGTGTGGGGCTGGCAATGCCCTGCAGGTGCTGGCAAGGAGCAGCCCCTCTGCTCAGGAGCTGGGACAGGACCTGCCCTGCGTGCACAGGATGCTGTCTCACTCCCTTGCCTCCAGCATGGGAGCCTGACCCGTCTGGCTGTTAGTGTCCGTGCTCTGCGTTCGTTAAACCCAGCGGGGCGGGGGTGTCCCTTAGTGTGCTGGCCATTCAGCAAATCCCCTCCTTTGGAGCCGCCCAAACTTGTCTTTGGGCGGAGGAGGGGTCCAAAGCAAAGGTGGTCGGGCCTGAGCTCGGTGTTCGGATCTGGCCGAGAGCGGGGGAACGCGGTGTAATCCTCTTTGCCCTGAACAGAGTTTCAGATTGTCCCCTCTGATGCCGTGTCCTGGGTTAAACGAGAAGAGGAGCCGTGTGCGCAGGATCGGCCGGTCTCTGGAGAAAGCAGAACCCCTGCAGGCCCCAGCCCTGGTGAGTAGCAGCCAAGACCACTGGGCACAGGGCGTGAGGGGACGAGTGGGGAATCCAGCTGGACCGTTTTACAATTTCTGCTCATCTGCTCTCAACTTCTGACATGTTGTTAGTTTACAGGCTGCAAGCCAGCCGCTCGCACCCCCTCCTGGCCCTGCCACCACCCAGTCCCATCGCTGAGCCTCTCCTCCTTTCCCTCTTTGGACAGTCTGACCAATGGTCTTAGCCCCTCGTTTTCTGCTGCCTCTTGATCCTCACAAACACCTTTTGTATCCATTAAAAAGAGGTGTCTTCTCTCCTCCAGCAAAGAGCCAGTGCTGGCTTTAAACCCCTAACTCAGGGTTTAAGTGGGAGTAGAAACCAAACTGGAACGTAATCCCACAGGAGTGGAAGGGACCCCTAGGACCTGGAGTCCAGTCCCTGCTATCGCCAGCCACCCCAGCATGGAACTCGTTGCTGGAAGTTTGTTTATATCCCTGTTTTTTCAGGGTGGCACCAGATACAAGCATTTATGGCTAAATTAGTATTAAATCCAAGCGGAATTTGTACGGTTGCTCCAAACATGCCTAAAAGCCCCACTAGTCAGGAGTTGCTACATCCAAACAGTGATGAACCTTGATAAGCCTGTACAGACGTTGATCAAGGATACGCACAAAAAGGAGTCGACCCAGGGGTGCTCAAACCCACGCTGGCTGGCTCCCATGAGGACAGGCAGACACGCTAATGAACGAAGCTCACCCCTTTATACCCTTTCACAAAAGAGTGATGTCCGATCACCTGCCATTGTCTTCTCTAACGGCCAGGGATTAGGCAGTGTGGAGTTGTCCTTTCTCTGGCTTTGGCTAAAAAATGCTGGAGCAGTTGGCCAAGGAATTTTCCTTCTGACTTCATCAGCTCCGCTTCCGGTTTAATATTTCCCGCAGAGCGTACCCTGGTGCAGGCACGGCTGCTTCAACCCTCCTGTCACGCCTTCCCACAGCTGGGAAGTGCCTGCCCTGTACGGAGCCTGCAAAACCAGATTCTCTGTAGTCAAGTGCATCTAACCCTGAATAGACTAACCCGACTCGTTCAGAAACATACAAGCTCCACCTTCAAACCCCTTTTTCTTGCCTCCGCTTCTGTCGGGAGCCCCCTCCGGGAGGTCTGTCCCCTGATGGTTAGAACCCGTCTGCTAATTCTCAGCCTGCTCTTCCCTGTGAACAGAATCTCCTGCTCCAGCACCTGGCCTTCCCCCCTGGGTTAAACCGGAGCCGGAGCCGTGTGTGGGGACTCAGCCGGCTTTGGAGCAAAGGGGGCTCCCTGCAGAGCCCAGCGCAGGTGCGTGTTGGAGAGAAACCGCTCGGAACCAGTGAGTGCCGACAGGAGCTGGTCAGATCCAATTTCCAGCGCATTGCGACTGCAAACGGGCTGCCGGGATCATCAGGCCCCTCCCATCCCCTCCAGCACGGCCCCTCTGCCGGAGGGAGGGGGGTGGCGTAGGCCTGGCCATTCCAGCGTCACTCCACCTGGGGAATTCCCAGCAGGCCACGTAAGGCTGCTGTGCAAGCCCAGAGTCGCTCAAAGCAGCCTCATCGCTGGTGATCTCAAGGCCCAGGGCCAACCCCAGCACCTCAGGGAGACGGGGAAAACTTCCCCTCTGCCCTTCTCTAGGGGGAACAAAGGATTTATCGACCCCAAAGCGAGGCGGAGCCAGGTCCGGTAAACCAGCACCTTGATGAGTGTCCCCGCTCGCTCCCCACGGCCAACTTCCTGGGACTTGACTCCAAAGCTGGAGCCCCTGTGTCGCAGAATTCCCTCCCTCCCCGGCAGGTGACGTGAATAACGGCTGCTTTCTTCTGCCCCGGCAGGTGACGAGATCCCGCTCCAACTTGCAGAGGAGCCTCGTGCCGAGGAGGGGGGCGAGGGCCCAGGCCCCCCTGGGGCGTCCAAAGGGACCAGGGTCCAGAGCCCCGGGGAGGGCCCTGCGGCTCAGCAGAGAAGCGTCCTAGGGAGGTCGGCTCAGGGCAAGAGGGGCATTGGGGAGCTCAGAGCGGCCGGGGGCCAGCAGAGAGCCGTGGGGGGCGAGCGGCCCGGCCCATGGCCCGAGCGTGGGAAGTGCTTGGGGCAGAAGCAGTCGCTGCTGAGCCTCAAGAGGAGCCAGCTGGCGGAGAAGCCCGCCAAGTGCAGGGAGTGCGGTGAGAGCGTCGGCCGGGTTCAATGCTGCCTCCAGGACCAGCACATGCCCCCGGGCAAGCTGCCCTTCACCTGCGCCGAGTGCCGGAAGCGCCTCCGCAAGAAGCGGCCCCTGCTCTTCCCCCCCGGGCCGCACCCGGCCAAGCAGCCCTTCTCCTGCCCCGCCTGCGGCAAGGCCTTCGGCCGGCGGGACACGCTCCTGGCTCACCAGCAGACCCACCTCTGAGAGCACAAGTCCGTTGCGCTGCCTGTGGCCAGGGCTTTGTCGCCGAGGGGCACAAGCAGCACCAGTGGGCGCCCGCCATGGGGGGCTGCCCCCCCAGTGCGGGAGGAGCTTCGCCCACCTGTGCCTCCTGGCCAAGCACCAGTGGGTCCCTCCAAGGGCACTCAGTGTGGACGGGGCTTTGCCCGCCAGGACAGCCTGGCACAGCACCAGAGGACTCGTCTCCTGCACGAGCCTGCCGAGGCCACCGCGGGGCTGGCAGCGGGGAGCCAGGGCCTCTCGGGCTGCACCGGCCCCTGAGCTGGGCTTGGCAACCCAACCCCCAACTGTGCCCACGTGACACGTGTTACATCCCACCCGTGCCAGGCGAGGCAGAGACCCTCCAGGAATAGAGTCCCTGGGGAGGGTTTGGGCCAGCTGGGCTGTGGCTGCCCACCCGAGCCCTGCAGAGAAACCATCTGTGTGGGGACAGGGCTTCCCACAGCTCCGTGGTGGGGAACGTGTCGGGTCAGAGCACTAAGAGGTCCAGCACCGCTGGGAGGAGCAGCCGCACTGCTCCTGAGCACGGGGAAGGTTAAACAGGGACACTGAGAATCCAGGCAGGAGCGTCGCTCGCTGTGGGAACATCCTTGGTCATACACCACGAGCCAGCTGGGCTGGTGCATTCGGGTCCCTTTGCGCACCCCTGTGTTCGGGCAGCACAAAGGGGCCGGAAAGCAGCCAGGTTGGGCCAGCTGAGAATCCCCGGGCATGGGGGAGCTCTCAGCTTGTGCACCGACTCCCGTGCCACCATGGCCCACCCAGCCCTGTACTGGGGGCTCAGCCAAAGCGCCCAGTGCCCCAGCTCTCCCCACTTTGCCCTGAACGCCGTGAGCCCTCCACACCTCTGACTATCCCCCAGGCAGGGGATTTGGTGCTTGTGGAAGATGCCAGGTTAAGCACGGCTGGACAGTGACAGTCTCCATCCCCAGAGCAGGCCTGGCACGTGTAGTGACCACGCCAGCGTCCCCACCAGGCCCTGCCGTTCTGGGGTGGATGGGCCGTTCCTAACTGCGGAGACTCCAGTGGGGTCTGGCTCGCACGCTCTGCCTGTTGGTAACTGGACAGTCTGACCAACGGGCTCGGGCAGGTCATCAAACGATGTCTGATGGTAACTTGGTCGGTACTGACCTGGGACCAGGTCACAGGAGTAAAGCGCCATCCCTTGTGACCAGTCCTCCCTGCTCCCAGCCACTTGGCTGCTCCGAAGTCATTGAGGCACAAGATCACGCACAGTGGAGAGGAACCGCGTGCGTGCACCGAGTGTGGGAAAAGCTCCCGGTATGAGCATCTCCCGGTTACCTGCCAAGAGTCACAGCAGGATGAGCTCCTCCTCAGGGACGGGTCCCTGGGCCTGCAGCAGGGAATCAAACCTGGGCCCCTCTGTTCCAAAGCAGAACAGGACTGGTCGCTCAGCCGTTCTGGTTTGACGGTAGAAATATCACAGCTGTTACCGGCTCAGAAACAGCTCAGGAATTTAACTCTCGGCGCTGGGAGAACCCAGCGGGTGTAGTTCTCCACTGCCTTGCACCCTCTGCAGTCTTTTCCCCTGTGCAAAGTGCGTGCAGAACGCTTCCGGATCAGCTTGCTGCAGCCTCTCCCCCTGGGCCAGTGGAAATGAGAGCAGAGGGTGCAAGGCTGTGGGGGGACAGGCCCTGAGTTGCAGTCATGGAGGGCAGGCTGTGTCCTGTAGTGGCAGGAGAATGGAGAGCACCGAGGGACTCCTTGTTGGTGCAGCGGCCGGCCACATTGATGAGAGGAGAAGGGAAGGGGCCAGCTGGACCGTGGCTTGGTAGTAGAGCAGTTTGCAGGCTTGGCTCCAGATGGGGAAGGGTTCCACAAGGAGCCATGGAGCGGAAGGGGAGATAGGAGCCAGGTACTGTCCGGGGATGATCTTGCTCTTGGAATTATTAACAGTATTTGAAATTAATATGAGAGACCACCAAACACTAATTTAACCATAAATCCCTTTATTCAGGCCAAAAGGTATTTTATACAATTGTTCTCAATATGCCTAACAGCCTCAAGGATAAGCGGTCACTACACCCAATACAGTGACAAAGTATTCACAAGCATGTGGTCAATATATTTACAAACAGGCCAGACCCAGGGAAAACTCTCAGATCCTGGCATGCACAGTCTGATTAGGTAGGGGCTGACAATGAGTCCTTTGTGACAAAGTGGGAATTTTTCATAATATTTTGTCTGAATAGTGTGTGTGCTTCAGTTTCCCTTCTGTGGTGCATGGGTAACTAGGTGGTGGGGAAAGGTGACCCTTGTAGAAGACCCAGAGATCCCGGTGGGACTGATGCCTGGCTGTCTGGGGCTTGGACCCAGACAATGGCCCGGCGATTTGGTAACTAGCAACTAACAACCAGGCCCACCCTCTGCAGGAAGCCAGCAGATTGTGACCAGCAGGGGAACAAAAGGCCTGCGGGGGAGGCCGGGTGACACCGTTTGCCCAAGAAGAAGAGCAAAGGATGGAGGAGGGGTCCTTGGGCTGCTGGTAGCAGGACACTGCTGGACTGGGGGCCAGAGAGGGCTCAGGACTGACAGGCAGACGGTGCTGTACGGCTTTGAGAACTCCGAACTTCCTACACTGTGGTCCAGACATCTAATAAAACCCCTCTGCTTTTACAGCGCTGGCTGCATTGCTCCAGTTTAAACGAGGCGGGGGTGCATTGCTCCCTTAGGCTGTGTAGGGCTTCCCCATGTATCCAAGCCAGGCGGACTCGCTGAGGGGAGCTCACGGTGGAAGCAGGGGGGCTGAAGGCTCTGAGGTGTGGTCCCATGAGGCGGGGAAGCTGAGGGGCTTACCTTAGTGAGAGAGTGAGACCCCGAGGGGGGGCTGACTCAAGGGGTCCTCCCAGGGACTGCTCTAGAACCCCAGACCTGTGGATCCGTGACACCCTCACATTCATAACTCCCTTTATCCCCTTCACCAAACAAAGCATACAACCTACCCCCTCCTTTCTTCCCCAGGCCTTTCCCCGGGTCTCTTCCCCTCCTTCCTGCTGCCCGCAGAACAGCAGGAGGGTTTGGGCTTGTTGCTTTTTAAACAGTTTGTCTTGTCACGGCAGCTCTTTATTTTATTAGTTACTTTTTGACCCATACACCCTGCCCACACTGCAAGTACTTCTTAATATTCTCATGACATCTTTTATTTGCTGATGGGGGCCTTTCCCTTACTAGCCCCAAACCATAAAGCAGACATTGTTTTCTTAACCAAACTAAGCTCTCTTTAGTTCTTTCCATTGCATGCCTGTCCCTATGACCCGTCTCCTGCAGTGGCGGACAGATGGCCCATTCTAATCGGCCACGGACTAGACAGGCCATGGAGACAACGCCGTTCCCCCTTGCGAGGCGAGGGAAGTTGGCACGGGTGTCGTACTGTGCCTGCTTTGTGGACAAAGCGCGGACTGTAGGCTCCAAGACTGTTGCTCTGGCACCGTTCACCAGCGCACTGAGGCGCCTTGGTGGCAGCAAGTCACCTCCCAGCCCCCTGCCACTGAGAAGGAGACCGGAAGCTGTGCAATCTTCCGCGCTCCCTAGCTGGGGATACCAGGGGTAGTTCACCTGCCTGCACGGCCGGAAAACGCCCCATGTTCCAGGCATGCAGCTAACGCAGTGAAGCCAGCGAGAGCTGATGGTGTTCAGGCACTTGCAGGAGCTGCCCATTTAGTTGCGATGACTGTGGGCCCAGTCCTGCAAACCCTTGCCCATGTATTACTTCCATGAGTGTTCCCCTTGAAGTCAACGGGCCACATCCTGTCAGTGTGAACTGCAGGTCCCTGGCTCAGTAGGAAGTCACCTGTGAGTCAGGGTTTGCAGGCTCAGGACACATGCACTGGAAAGCTGCATCCTGCTCTTTGCAATGCGGCTCCCCCAGGGTGAGCGTTGCTGGGGGACCAGCAGGAACATTCCCTTGGACAGGGCTCTGGTATCACCACCGGGTGCCTGACTGCGGTGGGAGCGGTGGTGCAGTCTCCATGCAGTGCGATTCCTCCTAGAGCCGTTGGTGTGCGAGCAGCCAGCGCCTGTCCCTCCAGTGACGAAGGGGGCGGGTTTAAAGCCATTTCATTTGCTTGGTAGCAGCTACTCCGTGAACAGTGACCGAGCTGCCTGCCCCTCCCTCCTCTGCCCGGGCAATGCCATTTCCAGTCCTGCTCCGCTGGCCCAGATGGAGCGTGTGGGGGAGCCACGTGTCGTGGCTCAGGCAAAGGGGAGCGAAATCCCTGCGCACCCCGGTGTGGGGGAGTTGCGGCAGGTGTCTCAAAGTGCTTTGCACTGGGGCCTGGGCCGCACTAAAAAGTTAGGTAGATGTAGACACGGCTAAGTCAACGGAAGAATTCTGCTCGACGTAGCTACGGCCTCGTGGGGAGGTGGCTTCAGTAGAGTGATGGGAAAACCTCTTCTGTCACTGGGGGAAAGGCCTCCCTGCAGCGCCATAGCTGCGCCCCTGGACTCTGGCCATGTTCTTTCAGGGACATTTATAAAACACAAACCAGAAATCCAGGAGCTTGAGTTAGTTACATTTACCCCAAACACTTGGGTTTCCTCTATGGAAACTCAGTTAAGATGGGCAAACAACCTTAACTATGCCCCTCAGCCGCACCCGAAAAGAAAATCAGGAAGGCGGTCTGCCCTATCTATCCCGAACACACGTTTTCATCTGCACTGAGACTAGAATACATGACTCTCCATCATCTCTGCATTGTAGGTCGTGCTAGCTCGGTGTCTGATGACACTTGGTTCACTGGCTGGTGTGGGGCAGCACGAGCCCAGGCCTGGGAAGTGCTGTGCTTTGCATGGAAGGTCCTTGGGCCCCCATAGCACCTTGCAGGATAGGGCCATCACTGAGTGGTGAACCTCTTTGCTCTGCTGTTTGGCAAAGCAGGGCTTTGTAAAGCCTCGGCTAAGCTGAAGAGCTTTGTTCAGGGTGGGGAAGGCAGGCTGCCTTCCCAATGGTTGATGCTCCTGGATTTCTAGTGCTAAAAAAGAATAAAAAAACTGCAGAACAGCCCTGACACAGGGGAGGCTGCAGTTTTCTTGCAGTCTTGATCGCTCCTACACGTCCCCATGCCCTCCATGGTTTCAAAACCCCAAACTAGGTCAAATCTCATGATCCCTTCCCAGGAGCATCCCAGCTGAGTTTCCGTTCCTGACTCAAGGCTACTGTACTGACTCCGTTGCATGAACTGAATAAATCTCTGGATTCTCTCTTTCTTTCAGCAGCCGGCAGGATTGTTACCAAAGCTGAGGAGCAGCAAGTTGAGGAAAAGCCTGAAATCCTGGAGCTGACGACGAAATTACTGGGAAGAGCAGACGACGAGGCTTTCCAGAGCCAAGGCCAGCCAGCAGAGAGTCTGTGCAGCTCAGAAGGGCAGCAGGGAGCTGGAGAGGGCCTGGAAGAGCCCACCGCACACGGGAGCAATCTGGGTGAATGCAAGCCAGGGGCAGCGCTGGAGGAAGCCCATGCAGACCAAGGCCCATTTACACCTGCAGGCCATGGGCCAGGCGTCAGAATCGAGCAGCTCCCTCCCCTGCCCCAGAGAATCCTGACAGGAGGAAAACCCTGTAACTGCGCTGAATGCAGGGAAAGCTCTTGCCTCCAGCCCAGCCTCCGGAAGCACCAGCTGCCTCATGCCGGACAGGGGGCTAACGTCTGTGCCGAGTGTCGGCAAAGCTTTCGGCTGAAGAGGAGCCTTCTAGCACACCAGCGATCCCACGTGGGGGAGGGCAACGGGCCCTTCATTTGTCCCGCCTGCGGGAAGAACTTCGGCTGCCACCCGGCGCTCACGCGGCACCAGCGGCTGCATGGCGGGGAACGCCGGTACAAGTGCCCCGCGTGCCCAAAGAGCTTCCTGCAGAAGCGGCACCTTGCGGATCACACGCGGCTGCACACGGGGGAGCGGCCCTTTCCGTGCCCGGCCTGCGAGAAGACCTTCAACGAGAAGTCCAACCTCAACAAGCACTACCGGATCCACACGGGCGAGCGGCCCTACCCCTGCGCCCAGTGCGGCAAGAGCTTCATCCAGAAACACCATCTCCAGAAGCACCAGCGCGTCCACGGGGGGCCGAGACCGCAGCAATGGGGGAGGTGGGGGGATGGCTTCCTGGCTCCCCCGGCAAACCCTGCAGGGGAGAGACTCTACCCCTGCATCGAATGCATGGAGAGCTTCACCCAGAAGACAACCCTGGAGCAGCACCAGCGAATACACACCCAGGAGAGGCCCTTCCAATGCACCAAGTGCAACAAAAGCTTCCGGCACAGGCAGTCGCTGAACAACCATCAGAAGAGCCACTCTCCCTCCAGGGCTTCACCCCGCCACAGGCAGGGGACGGAGACAGCCCCCTCAGGGGAAAGACTGAAAACAGGCAGCAGCCCAGTGGGCTGGCAGTGTGGAGGAGGCAATTTACAGTCTGTTCCCTACCCAGAAATACAGCAACACATTACATGACAGGCCCATACGCTCTATAATAGCAGCTGGCGTTTACAGAGTGCCAGACTGGTCCAAAGCACGGGCCAGTCCTTCATGAATCCTCCCAGCGCCCCTGTAAGACGGGGGGGTCAGGACTGACCTACCTACTTCACAGGCAGGGAAAGTGACTTGGCAAAGACCATGCAGTGAGTCAGTGACAGAGCCATGAGCAGCACCCAGTCGCGCACTCACTCCTCCAGGCCACGCTGCTTTCGGAAAGCGTCTTTAACTGAAGTGGGACTTGACCCTGGTAACTAACATGTAATGGTAAATAGCAGATGCTACATTAAAGACCATTACCTGAAGGTTGATGTGTTTTGAGACCAGTTATTTTTTTAATGTACATGAAAGACTATCAGTGGGTTAGGGATTGGGGAGGCTGGAAAGTCTAGTTATGGGGCTGGGACAATCAAACAAGCTCAGAGGGGCATGGGGTATGGGGGGGGGGTCTGACAGTGTCTTCCAGCCCCACCTACGCCATGTTGTTCACATGGACCTGGAGCCAGGCGCTGGTTTCCCTGAGCCACCTCCCAGCCCGTGTCCTGCTCTGGGTGGGGTTGGTAAAAGTCCCTGTCAGTGGAGGGGGATGTTCCTGCTGTAGGCCTTGTCTACACGGGGAAGGGCTTGCTGACAGTGCTGTTGCGGTAGGGCCGGACCAGCAAACCCTGCTGATGGCAGGCACAGCTTCTACTGGCAAAAGAGTGTGTTTGCTGAGCCACGGGGGGAGAGGAGATGGAATGGGGCGGACGAGGGCACGTGGGAGAAAGGAGAGCAGAAGCGTTGGAGGCAGCTCCTTGAAGGGGTGGGAGGAAATGGGAAGGCAGAAAAATGCACATGGCAACTTCATGCTTTTGTCTGGTGTGCAAACAAAGAATGTAAGCCCTGCCCTGAGTGGCTAGCAGGGATGCACCTTGGGAAAAGAAAGGGGCTTGCAATGGGTTTGAGGGCAGACTAGGAGGTACCTAGCATACTCGTAACAGGGAGGACTTTCCAGGCACACAGGGTGGAGAGACAGCAGGAGCAGCGAAGGCTGACAGGTGAGGGAATGGGGGGGAAAGTGCAGAAAAAAGTCTAAGCTCTCCTAACTTGCTTGCAGAAGTCCTGCAATAAATACAAACCTCCCCTTGGGGCCTTTCACCCAGGCCTGGGTGAGTCCTCACGGATCTAGCCAATTCTGGTCGCTATCTGGAGCACCGGAAACTAGAGGGGTACAGCACACATGGGGGAAAGGAGAAAGTGGCTTGGGGACCCGCTAGCTTGTGCTGTCTGTCATGGCACACAGACCCTTATGTTCTGGGTGCCTTGTGACGTCACTTGACGGGTAGCCAGCTAAATGAAGAATTTTGGGTCCTCTGGCCTCAGCCACAGGAGGTTTCGGCCCCCAGGGTGGGTGCGTGCGGGTAGCCTTGCCCTAGCCATTGACCCCAGCAGGTTGGCTAGCCTTGCGCTGAGCAGGGTGCGCCACGTGAGGCCTGAGTGCCGTGTGCCCAGAGCCTGGTCTACACTAAGGCTCCTGGCGAGTCGCTTCAACAGCGAGCCCGTTTGGGGGGAAAGCCTACTGTAGGCACAGCAAGGGCTGCCAGGCCAGCCTCTTCTGCCAGCACGAACGAACAGGTGACCCCCCAGTGAGGAAACAAACGACAGGAGGTGGGTGAGCAATTGTGCCATGGCCATGGGACTTTTTTGTCCAACGCTGTTTGCCGTCCCTGGCAGCTGTGGGTGAGAGCCAGCTGGCTCCGCGGGCCACCTCCCAAAGCTGCCCTCACACCTTGCAGCAGAGGCCAGACTCAGTGCCCTTTGGGGAGGGGGGTCACGCCTGCACTGGGCAGGGTGGGGGAGGCTTTGCCACACCTGCTCGGTGGGTAAATGTGGGACCTTCCATTGAGTGAGCGTCTCAGCTGGACCAAAGCCGGCTAAAAAGACTTCTTAGGGGGAGGAGCCGCTTAGGGCAACGCCCCCGGGGAGGCAGAGGGCGTGTTAGGGCCAGATGGTTCCAAGCAAGGAGGTGCTGCTAGCCTTGCTGTCCAGGAAGAGGTGGGGCTGCCCCGAGAAACCCAGGCCCAGGCCAAAGAGAGATCAGCGAGCGAGTGAGTGTGGCGCCTGTTCAGGGCAAAGGCTCCGCAGACAAGAGTTTTCTAGAGAGAAAGCCATGTCCTCCTGCCCCCCAGAAGATGGAGGGGGTTGCACCAGGGAGCTGCTCATAAGAATGACCATACAGGGGCAGATCAATGGCCCATCTAGCCCAATAGCCTGTCTCTGACAGTGGCCAATGCCAGGTGCTTCACAGGGAATGACCAGAACAGGGCAACAATTGAGGGACCCAGCCCCTGTCGTCCAGTCCCAGCTTCTGGCAGTCAGAGGTTTAGGGACACCCAGAGTTGCATCCCTGACCACACTGGCTAATAGCCAGTCATGGACCTATCTTCCATTAACTTATCTAATTATTCTTTGAACCATTATACTTTTAGCTTTCACAACACCCCCTGGCAATGAGTTCCACAGGTTAACTGTGTATAGTGTGAAGAAATACTTCCTTATGTTTGTTTTAAACCTGCTGCAAATTCATTTCATCGAGTGACCGTGGGTGCTTGTGTTATGTGAATGGATAAAACACTTCTTCATTCACTTTCTCCACACCATTCATGATTTTATATCATATGGGCTCCATTTAACCCTAGGGGTGCAGGCCTGCAATGTGCATCTGTGTGCCCCGGGGGGCTGATGTACCATGCCATGTTTATACCTTCCCCCTCCCCTGAGAGTATTGCCTGGGGCACACTGCCCCCTCCCCAGCCACCACTGCCCCTAGTTGCCAATGTGTCCAGCCGCCACCAGCCATTGGAGTGTCAGGGTGATTCTAGGCCTGAGTGTCAGATGGGGAATGCAGATCTCCTCCCACAGCGGTTCGATCATCAGTAAGTGGGAAAGGGGGAAGCGTTAAGACGTTCTTTCCACCCTGGATTAATTCATCAGAGTGCTGGTGCCGAAGGAATCCATCTACACTTAAAACGTATCAGAACAGCTGTGAACGACACCCCTCTGCCCAGCCTAGCTCTGCTGCCAAAACCCAGCATAGATGCAGCTGGACTGACAAAAGGGGGCTTCTGTTACTGAAACTAACAGCATTCAGGATGGTGTTTCTGTACCAGCTTCTGGTGGTCTACACTACCTGCATGGGGCAGAGGGAAGCAGGTCCCTGCCCTCCTCCTGTCTTCAAGCAGAGGAATTTTTAAACAGAGCCAGTTTGGAGTAAGTGAAGCTCAAAGCAGGGTGAGATATCTCTTGCCTTTTAACTGTTGGGGGGTGAAGCCAGAACAGTGATTCTCAAACTTTTGTACTGGTGAGCCCTTTCACATAGCAAGCCTCTGAGTGCGACCCCCCCTTATAAATTAAAAACACTTTTTCATATATTTAACACCATTATAAATGCTGAAGGCAAAGCAGGGTTTGTGGTGGAGGCTGACAGCTCACGTCCCCCCAAGTAATTACCTCCCGATGCCCTGAGGGGTCCCGACCCCCAGTTTGAGAACCCCTGAGCTAGAACATCCCATCAGGTCGATGGCCCTGTATTTCCCAGAATGATGTTTGCAACAGTGACACTGTTGACTGCTGTTTAGCGTGTGATCCAGTAGGACGTGGCCTGTGTTATCCCCCAAGGGAAACACCCAGCAACAGGCAGCTAACCATGTTTCTCCTTCCCTGGAGACCCAGGCAAGCACACAGCTGTGGTGCAAGAGCCAAGTTAGTACACTGTTGCCTATGCAGCATAGATAGGGAACCCCCTCGTGATGCCCGGGGTTTGGTTTGGGCTCTTCTACAATGAGCAGGCTTGAAGGAAAAGGATATGCCAGAGTTCACTAGTCCCTGTGAACAGAACAGCTACACTGAGTCAGACCGATGGTCCATCTAGGCCAGTATCCAGTCTTCTGACAGTGGCCAAAAGGGAATGAACAGAACAGGGCAATTTGGAGTGATCCATCCCGTCGTCTGACTGTCAGAGGCTACAGAGCATAGGGTTGCATCCCTGCCCATCCTGGCTAATTGATGGACTTACCCTCCCTGAACCTGTCTAGTTCTTGTTTGAACCCCGTTACAGTCTTGGTCTTCACAACATCCTCTGGCAAAGAGTTCCACAGGTTGACTGTGCGTTGTGTGAAGTAGAACTTCATTTTTTTTGCTTTAAACCTGCTGCCTATTAATTTCATTGCGTGACCCCTCGTTCTTCTGTTATGGGAAGGAGTAAATAACATTTCCGTATTTACTTTCTCCACACCAGTCACAATTTTATAGACCTCTGTCATATCCCTCCTTAGTCGTCTCTTTTCCAAGCTGTAAAGTCCCAGTCTTATTACTCTCTCCTCATATGGAAGCCCTTCCAGACCCCTCAGCAGTTTTGTTGCCCTTCTCTGTACCTTTTCCCATTCCTATACATCTTTTCTGAGATGCAGTGACCAGGACTGCATGCTGTATTCAAGGTGTGGGCGCACCATGGATTTATATCAGGTCATTTTGATATTTTCTGCCTTATCTATCCCTTTCCAAACAGCTCCTACCATCCGGTGCTTTGGGCACTCCAGCTCCTGCTGACGCACTACAGAAGAGCAGCCCAGAATGCACCAATACAACCCCAGACAGGCCCAGCGGTAGACCTGCAAACATGGGTATGATCACAGCTGCTCTGCAGGTAACTGTTACCTGTCATCTCTTCAGGGAGCCAAGGGCCCCCCCAAACAAACAAAAACCCAGCTGTGTAGACAGGCCTGAAAGCGTCAGAAGCTTGTAGCTGCAGGTCTCATTTGAGGGAGGCCTGCAGGCGGCTACTGGGAAGGTAAGTAGCTCCTAGCCAGAGCAGATCCGCAGTGTGATTAGCAGAGGAGGGCCGAAGCACCAACCTTACGCTGCACAGTAACTAGCGCTGCTGTGACGGAGGCAATGCCTGCTCTGGAGAGTTCTCACAAGCACCCACGCTACTCCTAGGTCGGGCAATGTTCATCGGAATTGAGCTTGGCCCCAATTCCCCCACAGCCCTTTTAACAGCTGAATTATGTGGTCTGACCTTTAAAGTGAAATACTCCTAGAGTCTGCCTTCCTGCGGCAGCTCCAGGACCTGGGACAGAGTCATCACACCTTACTGACACACTTTGACCACCCTGCACCCCAGCTTAACTTTATTTTTTGCTGCTGCTCCAGGGTATTTGAGGGTACGCCCCCACCACGAGTTGCAGTGGGAAGCAGGAGTGTCACAAATAGAACAGTCACAAATAGAACAGAAATCACTGCTTCAAGTTTACCAATCGCTTCCACGGACGGGCAAGCGAGCCAGATGCTGCATTCCTGCTCTCACCCGCCAGGGTGGAGCTCAGCTTCCCTTTCATGAGGGCTGAAGGTGGTGAAGCAGAGAGGTAAGAGCATAGGCGGCCTGTATTGTAGACCTGGTTCTGCCTCTGGCTTGCAGGCCCATCTCAGCCTCGCCGCACCTCCGAGTCCCCAGCCGTACTGACTGCAGGAAGCCGCCCAGCGCCGGCAAGCAGACCGCATTGGTCTGTAGCACTGGAGGACCTGGGGGACAAAGTACTGTTAACCCAGCACACCTGCCGACGTGCTGATGCTCACTCCCAACAGCCTGTGTGCCACTTCTGCAGTCACGTAGGAAGTCGTTCACGTTACAGCAGCATTCTGCGACAGTGGCTCATAGGCCTGCCCTGCACCATCCCCGCAGAGCAGAGCCTGCTGGCGACGTTCCCGCTGGCGGTGTCAGCAGTCAGGAGACTGTTCGTACAAACAAAACAGCTGTGGCCGCTTAGACGCTTCCAACGCATCGTTCAGTCCGTTGTGGAGTCTCTACCCCGGGCCCGGCACGTAACGGCTGCTTGTAGCTCACATTCAATACAGTCTTACGTCACCATCCCTCGCGTCCAGCGCTCCCCTCCCATCCGGCATGCAGAGAGGGCGTGCGATTCACCGCAGCGTTTCACATGGAGTGGCTCTCCCATTGCAGCTCCCAAAGCAGGGCTCACCCCCCTGCTCCCCTGTATTTTCCATTTTCGGGTACAGCAGCGGGCTCTTGAACTCTGCCCCCGGCGCAGCCGGCGTGCCGCCCTGCTGGCCGGCCTGCGCGCACTGGTGCAGTCTCAGGGACTGCTGGCAGCGGAAGCTCTTGGCGCAGGCAGAGCACTGAAAGGGCCGCTCGCCCGTGTGGATGCGCTGGTGCTTCAAGAGGTGCTCCTTCTGGACAAAGCTCTTCCCGCACTCGCCGCACGGGTAGGGCCGCTCGCCCGTGTGGATCATCTGGTGGCGCACCAGCCAGGAGTGGCAGACGAAGCTCTTGCCGCACTCCAGGCACTTGTAGAGCTTCTCCTTGGTGTGGTTGCGCAGGTGCTTGAGGAAGTAGGGCTTCTGGGCGAAGCTCTTGCCGCACTGGGCGCACTTGTAGGCGCGCTCGCCGGCGTGGGTGCTCTGGTGCACGGTCAGGTTGGTGAGGCGGGTGAAGCTCTTCTCGCACTGGGCGCACTTGTAGGGCTTCTCGCCGGTGTGCGTGCGCCGGTGCTCCACCAGCGTGGAGAGGCGGCTGAAGTGCTTCTCGCACTCCAGGCACTTGTAGGGCTTCTCGCCGGTGTGGGTGCGCTGGTGCTCCAGCAGGGTGGAGAGGCGGCTGAAGCACTTGGCGCACACGCTGCACTTGTAGGGCTTCTCGCCCGTGTGGGTGCGGAGGTGGGTGGTGAGCGTGGACTGGTGGATGAAGCCCTTGCCGCACTCGGGGCACACGTAGGCGCGCTCGCCCGTGTGGGTGCGGCAGTGGGTGGCGAGGTTGGACTGCTGCGTGAAGCCCTTGCCGCACTCGGGGCACACGTAGGCGCGCTCGCCCGTGTGGGTGCGGCGGTGGGTGGTGAGGTTGGACTGCTGCGTGAAGCCCTTGCCGCACTCGGGGCACACGTAGGCGCGCTCGCCGGTGTGGGTGCGGCAGTGGGTGGCGAGGTTGGACTGCTGCGTGAAGCCCTTGCCGCACTCGGGGCACACGTAGGCGCGCTCGCCCGTGTGGGTGCGGCAGTGGGTGGCGAGGTTGGACTGCTGCGTGAAGCCCTTGCCGCACTCGGGGCACACGTAGGCGCGCTCGCCCGTGTGGGTGCGCTGGTGCTTCACGAAGTGCTCCCTGCGGCTGAAGCACTTCCCGCACTCGGGGCAGAGATAGGGCCGCTCCGTCACGGGGGCCCCCGGGGACACGGTGCTGGCTTTCAAGGGGCTGAAGTCTCTCTCGTGCTGGGTGGGTTTCTCTGGCATATGTACTGCCAGGGTCACGTTTGGCCCATTGGAGCCGTACTGACCCTCGCAGGGCAGGCTGTGCTCGGCACTATGGTAAATATTCTCTTCCGGCCTTTGGGCCGAGGTCCAATGAGGCTTCAGCTGCTGTGAATCTTGCTGCTTGTTGTTCTTCCAGCCTTCAGCTGGAACCAGGAGGGAAGGCAAAGGTAAGTCACAGGACAGACTGGGAGAAATGAAACTATGCTGCATAAAGCAGTGGGGGAAATCAACTCTCTGGCCATGCATCAGAGACCAACTGAGGGGAAGGCTGGGCCTCTGGTTACAGCACTAGGGTCCTTCTCTACCACAGGCCTAGGGCAGAACACAGCCTCTCTCCACCTCACTTCCTATCTGCTAGTGGAGAACAGCAATCCTGCCCTACCTCCCAGCGGCATGGGAAGGATAAAGACAAAGCTTGGGAGGTGCTCTCCATAAACTTCCCCAAAACTTCCTCATCATCCATCTTCAAATTCCTCTGCAAAACTCTCCTTCGCCATGACACCACGCAACCTCTGACACTTAGGCTGCACGGCCTGTCATACGGACCAATATTGCCCCTTGTTTTCCTGTCCTCCCCCATCTGTCTGTACCCACGTGTTGTCTCGTCTTACACTTAGATTGTAAGTCCCTCGGGGCAGGGACCGTCTTTTTGTTCTGTGTCTGTACATCGCCTAGCACAGGGGGGTCCCAATCCAGGCACTTAGGTGCCACATTAATACAAACAATTAACAACAATAATAACGAAGATCCTGCAGGACTCAGATACTACAGGGATGGGTCTACCAAGAGACAGACCCATAGTTCGAGATGCAAAGGATGTTGGTATGTCTTTGGATACAAACCCTCCCTGCCACACAGGCAAGTAAGGTAAAGACTGATTCTATCTGCAATCATTACTGAGAGATTTCTCTCTAAAGGGAGAAACGAAACAGGAACTCCACAATAGGCCAAGTTCTGCACTCGAATGCGCCCATACAGCTCCCATTGATCACACGGGCATGTACCTGAGAGAAGAATTTGGTTCAGTACCTCAGTGCCACTTGGAGCAGAGAGTCACCAGGCAAGAGAACCTAAGGGAGAACATTTCTTGTCCCTGATCCCTTCCAGTCAATCTATCCATGGATTTCTACAATGCTCACCTCCGGGACAGCATCTGAGCATCCCAGGAGATTATCAGCACATCAAAGTCCTACAGGTGGTCTCACTCACGCCCCCAAAGAAGTCCTGCTAACATGTCCCATCCGAATGTTCAAAGGGATAAACTGCCCTGTGGGGTATGCAGCATCCTTCTTCCTATTGCAACTGAGGCCTGTCACAAAGATAATGCTGCTCACCCTGGACTACAGAAGAAGAGTTTTAGAAGTATAAAACTTTTGTTCACGTTCTTGCTTTTAAACTAGACTGCCAGGATTCAGAGTCACCTGAGCCTACCACACACCTGCCATGGGCTCTGTAGGGGCTTCTCTTTTGTCTGCATCCTGCTCCTCCTCAGCAATTGGCTCTTCCTCTTGTTTAATCTGAGCGGAGATTGCGAGGGTAGAAATCGCAGACTCTGTTCATTGAAAAGAGAGAGAGCTCAGTGAGGATTTTCTAACAATCACTGCCCGACATGAAATAAATAGCTTGTGCCTCCCGGGTGTAACTGGATAGCAAAGACTTAAATAACCCTTGCCACATATGCATCCAAGCCAAGTCTTATTGCTAATACAGCCCTCACTCCGTTTGAAATTGTTCCATAAACCTTTCAAAATGATCCCAAGCCCCAAAAACCTCCATCTCCGGAGCAGGCAGTCATTGACTAGAATCCAGACATGCTAAAGAGGATATAGAGGAACCAAACCAAGTGGTCAAGGGCACTGACCAGTCCGCACACTCAAAGAGGAGGAGCTAGAGCCAGAAATAGTTTTGATTGGTAGAGACAAAATCTGGCATAAGGAAACTACTGAGTGTTTTTTAAGCAAGCAGCTCTAATGGCAGATGGAGGCTTGTTGAAGTTACAGCTGCTCGCTTCACCCGCTCTTTCAGTCGATTTCAGCCAACCCTCACCTGTGCTGGGATCTGCAGTGGTTTCTCTTTCCTCCGACTCCTGCTGACCCCTCGCACACGGCTCTTCTCCTCGCTCAATTCGGGACAGGATGTCAGGTTTGGAAATTGCATAGTCTGCTTATGGGACAGGACATAGTGGTAATTAATAAACAGATAAATCACAATTCTTTGCTACAAGTTATTTTAAATCAATCCCCTTCTATCCCTGGAGGCAATCTGTACCTGACTGAGTGAAAAGCAACCCCCGCAAAGCACCTCCTACGCGGGATGTCGAAGCACTTCACAAAGAGTGGATGCATCTCAGCCACCTGGAAGCCAGAGGAGGACTGCCACAGCACCCCATGAAGAAGGAAAGAGATGGCAAGTGACATGCCCAAGGTCACACAGGGTCTGTGGCACAGCTGGGACCAGAATCCAGGTCTCGAGTTCCAGTTCTGCATTTAGCCCCACCACCATCATCCCCTTACGTAGGGACATCAGTTACTTGCACCTCTTCTCTATGACACACCCTTTATGCAGCAGAATTTACCACACCACACACAGCATCCAATTAGCAAGTTGCAGGTGAGTGCATCGATGCCAACAGGAGTTATACTAGTGTTCAAGTCAGCGCCAGATCAAAACCAGGCCCACAGAACACAAACAGTTTTCCACATTTGAGGGCTGAGCCTATGAGCAAATTCAACTGCTATTCACGTCTCGAGAACACTGAACACGGACCACCGCCACCAAGCTGTGCATCGGCTTTCTGTCATGACAAAACTGAATGCATGCAGGCAGGTGTGCACAGCCACCAGAACTCACAGGAGTTTGAGAACAGCCCTCAGCTGGAGGAGTCCAGCCAAGAAGTCAAGCATTTTCTAATAAATAAGTGAAAAACGTTCCTTACCCAGTGAGATCATATATTCATAATTCCCCTTCATCACATTCTTGTACAGCTCCTTCTGCCAGTCTTCTAAGTTCTCCCACTCCTCTTGGGAGAAGACGGCGCTGTCATCAAATATCACCGGCACCTGACACCAAACATTCACTTAGCACCTTGCTTTAAATCACATCTCTTACACTTGTGTCACTAATATATGAAATAGATAGGGAGTGCCTGAAAAAGGCAACTAGATTTAATGGAGAAGATGGGCATTTTTTAAACACACTGTTTATGTTATAATTTAATGTTTATTATATTTGAAAGAACAATGGTAAAATGATGCAACAAATGAAAACAAAAGGGGACAGTATTCATTGACGGGGAGAAGCAAAGGAATACAGTTTGTATTGCAATGCCACAGAATGAAAGCTGAGTTACAATGAGACTAACAAAAGCCAGAAGTGTCCCATTTAATACCATTACGCGATAAGATTCCGGCTGCACTAATCATGGAGCAATATTGCTTCCCCTTTAACAAGCATTTTTCTTCAATATTTTAAAGTTTATGGTCAGAAAGATACAGGGCCAGATTCAGATCTGTTGCACTGGTGTGAATCTAGAGCAACACCATTGAGTTACTCCAGCTTTACTCCAAGGCAATGGAAAAATATGCCTTGTTTTGTGGAAAGTAACCAATTCGTCTCCAGTTGCATTCCACAAAAAGAACAGAAGTATTTGTGGCACCTTAAAGACGAACAAATTTATCAGAGCATAAGCTTTTGTGGGCTACAGCCCACTTCATCGGATGCATAGAATGGAACATATAGTAAGAAGATATATATAGACACACACACACACACAGAAGGTGGAAGTTGCCATACAAACTGTAAGAGGCTAATTAATTAACATGAGCTATTATCAGCAGGAGAAAAAAACTTTTGTAGTGAAAGCTGCTTTACAGCACAATAAGGTGCTGAGTTTTGAGTTATTAAAAACGTATTGGAAACACTTTTTCTACAACATCTGCACACTGCATTCAGACATTACACAATGGACACGAATATGAGAACCTGGGTATGCTGCTATACATCACAACAATCCAAGCAGTAACACTGGGAGCGGAAGAGGGATTATTTAGCTTGGTGTAGGAATGAATTATGAATGGAGGAGAAGCCAGAGACGACATCATCAGCATCAGAGGGATGGTAAGGAAAAGGGACTCACTATTAATGTTCATTCAAAAATAATTCCCCTTGCTTTGGATGAGGAAGGACTACCGTAGGTCTGACCAGTGCAACACAGGGCACCTTTGACATATCTTTATTTGAGAAGTCAGTCTCTGTATATCATCATCTGCAGGAAGTCTTCTAGAGACCCTTTAGGGGATCACAGTTCAGAGATAAACTGAAAAACACAAAATGTCTGCCTCTGGCTGTACAGACAGGCCTCAGTACAGGGAACAAGGGAAACTGAGTCTGGACGTACCCATATTGACGTCTTTCAAAGCTATGAGAGCGAGACACACTCAGGGCAGGGTCACTGGGAGGGATAAAGGGACTGGATCATAGGCTGGGGGAGGAGCGTGGGCAGAGAAGACAGTCTCCTGGAGGAACAACTACGACCTGAAGCACTGCTACCAGCACTCTACCACCAACGGCTGATCTTAGAAACCTACCCTTCCCTGGGAGCAGCACAGCTCCGGGCACAGGACTGAGCGTAAGAGCTCCTCTCCTTTCCGAAGCATGTTCAAGAACAAAGGCCCCTCTCCTCCCAAGAGAGGATAAACTCGCCCCAACAGCCAGCACAAGAGGGCTGCAGTGGGACTGGGGATTCTCCTGGTAAGAGCCCCAGATGGATGTTACAGGACAAGTTCTAGGCAACTATCCAATGAACCCTCCAGACCTAATGAGACTAGCTAACGCTAGGGGCTAATCAATGCACTACCTCTATTCAAACCATTTTGCAACGGGGAATTAAAGTGCCCCTGGATCAGAAATATGAAAAATCTAGGACTATCAATTAATTGCAGTTAACTCAAGGCAAATTAACTTGATTAAAAAAATTAATCACAATTAATCAGTTTTAATCACACTGTTAAACAGCAATAGAATACCAACTGAAATTTATTATATATATTTTTGGATGTTTTTCTACATTTTCAAATACATTGATTTCAATTACAACTCAGAATACAAAGTGTAGAGTGCTCACTTTCTATTTTATTACAAATATTTGCACGGTAAAAAAGAAATAGTATTTTTCAATTCAACTCATACAAGTACTGTAGTGCAATCACTTTATCGTGAAGGTGCAACTTACAAATGTAGAATTATTTTGTTACATAGCTGCACTCAAAAACAAACCAATATAAAACTTTACAGCCTACAAGTCCACTCAGTACTACTTCTTGTTCAGCGAATTGCTAAAACTAAACAATTTGTTTACATTTACGGGAGATAATGCTGCTCGCTTCATATTTACAATGTCACCTGAAAGTGAGAACAGGCATTTGTATGGCACTTTTGTAGCCAGCATTGCAAGGTATTTATGAGCCAGATCTGCTAAACTTTCGTATGCCCCTTCATGCTTCAGCCACCATTCCAGAGGACATGCTTCCATGCCGATGATGGGTTCTGCTCAATAACGATCCCAAGCAGTGCAGACTGACTCATGTTCATTTTCATCATCGGTGTCAGATGCCACCAGCAGAAGGTTGATTTTCTTTTTTGGTTGTTCGGGTTCTGTAGTTTCCGGTTCCATCACCTCTGACCAAGTCCTGGTAGAAGTCTCCGGAACAGAGCTAGGCGGGATGGCTGGTTTAGCCTGGCTGCGGGTGACCATTCCCACCCTCTTGGCTAGCTTCACATGATTGGCCAAGTCTTCCCCCAACAGCATGGGGATGGGATAAGCATCATAGACTGGACCGGCAACTTGGCTGTAGGCAAGTCAAAAGAGTTTGACTTGAAGGGTTGAATTGTCACTTGGACCTCTGGGTCGATTAAATTGGGGTCCACTAAGGAAGCGTGGATAGCCGACACTTGTGCTCTGGCGTCCCTCCACGCTGTAACCTTCTTCCCGCCCACACTCACAGTTTCCCTCCGCTTGGTGGGACCCCGGTGCAATGAACTGTAACCTGTTGGGGTTCTTGGGGCAGTTGGCCTTTACATGCCCTGACTCGTTACATTTAAAACATCGCCCAGCTGACTGGTCACTGGGGCAAGGTGGGTTGCTGGAGAACGGTGTGGTGAGACGATAAGGTGTCTGGGGTTTTTCTTGGGGGGTAGTCGGGGCTTTGGGTTGCCCCCGGTAGTAGGGTGTGGTCTGAGAGTGTCCCTTCTGGTATCCGCTCAAACTGCGACCAGGGTTGTTTCTCTCTCCTCCCTCCACCCGTTTTGTTCCAGTTTGCCCCGCCTCTCTGGTGGTCTTGGACCGCTCGTATTGATCAGCATAAGAAGTGAGACTTCCTGCTGAGTCCATTTTCTTATCCCATAAACACTGTTTTATATCATCCTGGACCTATTCAGCAATTGCTCCTGTATCATCAAATCCCGCATTCCTCCAAAGCTAGTTACTTCCCGTCCTTTGAGCCATTTATCAAACAGATCTGTCATCTGGTTTACATAAACCACATTACTTAGTCCAGACCCTCTCTTAAGGGCTCTAAATTTTACTCTGTAAGTTTCAGATGTAACTTGAAATTGTTTTAAAACCAAATCCTTAAATTTATCATAGTCACAAGCCTCATCAATAGGCATCTTATTGAATACGTCCAGAGCTCTTCCAGTCAATTTTGCGACCAATGTGGTCATCTTGGGAGCGTCAGGAATTTTATGGAGTGTGCACAGTCTCTCAAAGGTGAGAAAATATTCAGCAATATCACTGGATTCATCATACTGTGGACATAGTCACTCCCATTTGTGGATTTGTTGGGTAAGGATTGTTAGGGTTATTCGGTATATTCTGCTGAGCCCTTGCCTTCTCTATCTCCAGTGCATGCTTCCTCTCTCTTTCCCTCTCCTCCATTTCTTTTTCTTTTGTCTCTATTTCTTTTGCCTCTATTTCTTTTGCTTTTGCCTCCATAGCTCTCTGGTGGGCAGCCTCCGCTGCCTCCTTAGCTCTCTGGTGGGCAGCCTCCTTATTGAGTAGTTTTAATTCGACCAGTCTCTGGTGTTCCTTTTCTCCCTCTTCTGCTTCCAGTCTGGCTATCTCCAGTTTCTGTTGGGCATTGCTTTCTGTCATCTTAGCCTCTCTGTTTTTAACCTACCTATACCCGAGAGTTAGAAAGAAAAAAAAAACTTGGCTTGTAAAATTTACTGTGCTGTAGCCTGATACCTTTGCCTCTGATAGCTGTTCCCAGCCTACAGAAAAATCCTTTTGTTATGGAGCTGCTCTGTCCCCAAGCAAAGAGACAGAACCTGCAGCTGTAATCACCTTTTTAAAAACCTTTTAAAATCCTGCTGTGCTTCTGGTTCAAAATGATCCCACCGCTCTGCCACCATGTCAAGGTTCCTTCCCCACTCTGAACTCTAGGGTACAGATGTGGGGACCCGCATGAAAGACCCCCTAAACTTATTTCTACCAGCTTAGGTTAAAACTTCCCCAAGGTACAAAGTCTTTGCCCTTGGATTAGGTAAAAGGCTGCCACCACCAAGTGTTTTAGACAAAGAACAGGGAAAGGACCACTTGGAGTTCCTATTTCCCCAAAATATCCCCCCAAGCCCTACACCCCCTTTCCTGGGGAGGCTTGAGAACAAACAAGATGAGCACAAACCTCTTGGATTTTTAAGACCCAAAAAACCCCATCAGATTCTTAAAAATCAGAACTTTATTAGAAGAACAAAAAAAAAAAAAAAACGATAAGAGAACAACTCTGTAAGATCAGAATGGAAGATAATCTTACAGGCAATCAGATTCAAAACATAGAGAATCCCTCTAGGCAAAACCATAAGTTACAAAAAGACACAAAAACAGGAGAACACATTTCCTCCAGCACAGCGAATTAACAAGCCAAAACAAAGAAACCCTAACGCATTTTCTAGCTAGATTACTTACTAACTTTACAGGAGTTGAAGGGCTTGCATCCTTGATCTGTTCCCATGAAAGGTATCACACAGACAAAACTCTTTCCCCTCCCCTCCAGATTTGAAAGTATCTTGTCCCCCCATTGGTCATTTTGGGTCAGGTGCCAGCGAGGTTACCTTAGCTTCTTAACCCTTTACAGGTGAAAGGATTTTGCCTCTGGCTAGGAGGGATTTTATAGCACTGTATACAGAAAGGTGGTTACCCTTCCCTTTATATTTATGACAAGTACCTTGTTTGCATTTTGCCATATCTGCAGTGAAAGTGTTCTTAAATCAAACAACATGTGCTGAGCTGTCATCTGAGATTGCCATAACACAAAACATATGGTAGAATGTGGGTAAAACCACAGAGCAGAAGACGTGCAATTCTCCCCCAAGGAGTTCAGTCACAAATTTAATTAACACATTGTTTTCTTAACAAGCATCATCACCATGGAAGCATGTCCTCTGGAATGGTGGCTGAAGCATGAAGGGGTATATGAATATTTAGCAGATCTGGCACGTAAATTCCTTGCAATGCCAGCTATAAAAGTGCCATGCAAATGTCTGTTCTCGCTTTCAGGTGACACTGTAAATAATAAGCAGGCAGGATTATCTCCCATAAATGTAAACAAACCAGTTTAGCTACTGGTTGAACAAGGAGGACTGCATGGACTTGTAGGCTCTAAAGTTTTACATTGTTTTGTTTTTGAGTGCAGTTATGTTAAAAAATATTCTACATCTGTAAGTTGCACTTTCACAATAGACTGCACTACAGTACTTGTATGAGGTGAACTGAAAAATACTATTTCTTTTCGTGTTCTTTTTACAGGGCTAATATTTGTAATAAAAATAATATAAAGTGAGAACTGTGTACACTGTATTCTGTGTTGTAACTGAAATCAGTATATTTGAAAATGTAGAAAACATCCAAAAATATTTAAATAAGTGGTATTCTATTATTGTTTAAAAGTGCGATTAATCGCAATTATTTTTTTTAACCGTTTGACAGCCCTAGAAAAATCCCTTTGTTACCCAATACAGGCTCAGC
Source organism: Lepidochelys kempii (assembly GCF_965140285.1). NCBI lineage: Eukaryota > Metazoa > Chordata > Testudines > Cheloniidae > Lepidochelys > Lepidochelys kempii. The sequence continues at coordinate 268,673,326 of NC_136381.1, read as the reverse complement.
CTTTACTTCCTGTACTAACTGGAGTACAATTACCTTTGGGACTTCTCCATTAACACCAGGAGGAAGCCTCAGGATCCAGAAGTTCCTGTTCTTCAGCAGGTTCTCCATGTTCTCCAGCCTCCTCTGCAGTAGCCCATACTCCTGGATCAGAGTTCCCAGCGCAGTCCACTTACTCTCCAGCTGGTTTCCAAACTCCAACTCTGTTTTCTCACACTCGAATATTTTCTTCTCAGCTGTCCCAGTTCTCCCCTCCAGACTCAGCAACCGTGTGGCAAACGAATCCACCTTTCTCTCCACAGCTTGGATGGCAGCCACTAGGGTCCACATCGAAATCTCTGCTGTCTGCACACACATTCGTTCAGGGACACCGGGGGGCTGGGAAGACATCAGGCGCTGTGACTCTGCATCCCATTCCTGAGCCTGTTTGCAAGGAGAGAGACGGGAAATGGAGCTAGAGCCAGGTTTCCATCTGGCAAAGTTAGATACAGAGAAACCGCACAAGAGCCGCTCACATGCTGAAGACTCCTCCGCACTGTGCAATCTTTACTCCGACAGCGCCGCTGTCCTGATGCGAGAAATGACATCTTCTGACATCTTTATTAGAATTATAAACTTGAAATGAGGCCCATAAAAGGTTCAACTGCCCTGGGCTGACATGTGACATGAATATTAGCTACCCAGCTATTTTCTTCTGAAATTAGTGCTGTGAAGATCTGAAGCGGACTTTGTCAACAAAGCGTCACGCACCCTAGACAGAACTTTATACCCACACAGAGGAGGTTTAAGGGCTGCCTCCAGCTTGCAATCGAGTCAGTTTCTAAAGTGAGAGTTAAGACTACCATCAGCTCTTACAACGGCCCTTTAATTAGCCTGCTAGTTTCGATGATAACACACTCCTAATTTCTGTTAAATGTTTCTCGTCCCTGTTGCTGTGTGAAAGACCCAGACAGAGTGAAAATGCCTACATGAAGGGATGTCAAATGCCCAGTGTAAACAAACAAAGAAAAGAACCTATCATTTTCCTCTAATTTCCTTCTGTTATAGTCTTTTTTGCTGTTACTTGTAACACTATTAGTGATTTTAAGTTGACGTCCCCTTGAAGTTTGCAGATGCCATGTTGGGTAAGTTCATGTTGCTATAGCTTCCGCATGAGAGATGCAAAAAATAGTTTTTGTGAAATACAAGCAAGCGTGTACACACTGTACAAATAAAAAGTTGTTTTAAAAGCAGTTTTGGAGGCGGCCAAACTCTCTGCATGCTGGTGGCTTGATCATTTTCCATTCAAAATGCCAAGTTCATTTATTTGGAAGAAGCTAGTGTAATGTAGCTCTCCTACTGGCAGTCACAACCCAGTGGATTCTGGTCATACAGGAATCTACAGCGCTTTCCTGCCAACCAGGAGATACTGACTGGTGTACTGGGAACCACAGAGTAAGAAGCTCTGCGTTTTTCACTGAATATATTTATGCACACTTTTGACACTTACGCACTGAGTGGTCCCTCAAATTCGCAGGAACGATTCAGACGTGTAAAGTTACTCACATGAATAAGTGTCACTTTCATTCCTGCAGACTATGATCCTTTACTGCAAGTCAGGCATGCAGTTCTAGTTCATTTCATTCATAGCTTAAGCTACTAAAGGGCAATGATGCCTGACAAAGTTTTGTCACTGACATGACCTCTCATGAGAGAGCCACAGGAATAACGTACAAGCAATGGAGGTGGTGTCATCTTTAAAACAGTGTCAGACACTAGAGGAATGAGACAAAACCGTACAGCAAAAAGGATCTATTTTAAAATGAAGAATCAGTGATGGTCAGAAGCTAGGCTGCCTTTTCAAAACTGATAACCCTTACACAAAACGGCCAAATGTGAGACAAAGATTATCTTTGTATGCAGCTCAGAGGTAAGCAGCAAAAAAAGGCATGAGGCCTTGTCCACACGGGAAAGTTTGACCAGTTATACTGGTATAGGTATACTGGTATAACACCTTACACCCCCACCCCGCCCCCATGTGGACACACTCATTCTGGTGCAACAGTATCTTTTCTCAGTTTAGAATCATAGCGTTTAAGGTCAGAAGTGCCCACCAAACCATTTAGTCTGTCACAGGCCACCAACCCCAGCCAGCACCCTCACACTAAACCCAGCAAGTGAAATTGGACCAAAGTCATACAGCCCACAAGACGCTAGTCTATTAACCCCTTCCCAAGCAACATAACTAGGCTGGTTTAAATTCATACCTTAGCGGCTTATACACACACAAAAAAAATCTCTCTCGTGTAGACCACCTGAGTCCTTAACACCCAAATCCTACACACTGAAGGAGAATTTAGCTCATCAGAAGCTTGGAGCTTGTTTTCTACCGGCCCAACCCAATGCATCATCCCCCACATATAGTTTACTCAGGATATTCCATACATATTTGTTCACTGCCAGGATCAGTATTCCAATAACTGCCTAGAGGTCCCAACCACAGTCAAGGCCCCATTGTTAGTAATATTCCTGTAGCGTCGTAGAGCCCCAGTTATGGACCTGGACCCCGTTGTGCTATGCCTCAAAGAGTTTACAGTCTGAAGTATAAGCCAAGAGACAACAGATGGAGACAGGCAGAGACATGGGGGAGTACAAGGAGACAATGGGACAGTACTGGTCAGCATGGTAGGCCGTGGGTTCTGCACACCAGTAAAGATCACCTAACCACGGTGAAGTTTTTTGTAGGCCTGGTAGCTTAGTGGATGTTTGGGAGAAGCTATCCGAAGCATGAGGGGCAGCAGGGGGAAAAGCAGATAGGTTTGCAAATCTAACCACTGGACAACAGTGGCTGGCACTGACCTTGAAGTGGATGGGGAGGATGGGGCTAGGCTGTCAAGATCCTTGAAAGTGAAGATAAATAGCTTCTGTTTGTGGAGCTGGAGAAGAGGGAATGAATAGGCAGCAGATTTAAAACAAACAAAAGGAAGTATTTTTTCACACAATGCACAGCTAACCTGTGGAACTCCTTGCCAGAGGATGTTGTGAAGGCCAAGACTATAACAGGGTTCAAAATGGAACTGGACAAGTTCATGGAGGATAGGTCCATCAATGGCTATTAGCCAGGATGGTCAGGGATGGTGTCCCTAGCCTCTGTTTGCCAGAAGCTGGATCACTTGATGGTTACCTGTTCTGTTCATTCCCTCTGGGGCACCTGGCTTTGGCCACTGTCAGAAGACAGGATACTGGGCTAGATGGACCCTTGGTTTGACCCAGCGTGGCCGTTCTCATGAGCCAGCAGAAGGATTCAAAGTGGGGAATGACATGTTCAAAGCAACAAGCTATAGAAGTGATCTGGGCAGCAGCTCTCTGAACAGACACAAGCTGGGCAAGGCTGCATTTGCCAAGGCCAGGGGAAGGAGGTTGCAATACCTGAGAGGGGAGCAGATGAGTACTTGGATGAGCGTTTCAGCTGTGTGGCTGGACAGGGAAGGCCGTCTCTTAGCAATGTCATGCAAAAAGAATCAGCAAGATTTAGACGTAGCCTGGATGCGAGGAGGTAGAAATTGATCTGAGTCAAAGATAAGGCCCAGGTTACAGGCCTGAGGGACAGGCAGAACAATGGTGCTGTCCACAACGATCAAGGAAGATGATAGCAGGTAAGACTAAGGGGAAGGGAGAAAGGTTAAGAGCTCTGATTTAGACATGTTGAGCTTAAGCGGACAGCTAGAAACCCACAAGGAGATGTCCGAGAGACAGGCTGAGAGTTCAGTTTGGCCAGACGGAGACAGGTCTGAAGCAGGGAGACAGGTCTGTGCGCCATCAGCAGAGAGAGGAGAGCGGATTCCTGTCTGCAGACGAGATTACCCGCCCAAAGATAACGGGCAGAGGGAGGAGAGACGGGCAGTGTACTGCGCACCGTACAAAGATGTAGCGAGAGCCGGTCCGTGCTGGGAAGAGCTGACGCTGGGAGGAATCAGTGCAGCCGACACCCGCCCAGGCAGTCCCCCAGGGGGGCGAGCAGCCTCCCTGAAGGCGAGGGGCCTCCTTCCACGGCAGAAGTTGCGCAAGGCGGAAAGCCTTTCCAGGACCAGGACCTAAACAGACCAGACCAATCAAGGAGGAGAGAAAAGCGCCCCCCACCCCCACGACAGCGAACACCAGGACGCTTGGCAGGCGAAATCCAGCGGCCCCACCCCCGCTCCCCCTTTCCCCCCACCCCACCCCACTCCCGCCCCCGCTCCCCTTTTCCCCCCACCCCACTCCCGCCCCCCTTTCCCCCCACCCCACCCCACTCCCGCCCCCGCTCCCCTTTTCCCCCCACCCCACTCCCGCCCCCCTTTCCCCCCACCCCACTCCCGCCCCCGCTCCCCTTTCCCCCCACCCCACTCCACTCCCACTCCCGCTTCCCCTTTCCCCCCACCCCACTCCCGCCCCCGCTCCCCTTTCCCCCCACCCCACTCCACTCCCGCTCCCCCTTTCCCCCCACCCCACTCCCGCTCCCGCTCCCCCTTTCCCCCCACTCCCGCCCCCGCCCCCGCGTGGGCGCTGCACACTCCTTAGTCACCGCGAGGGGGCGCTCGAGGACAGTCATGAATCCAGGCGGGAAGAGGCGGGACCGGGGGGGGGCTGGAGCGACGCCGCAGCCCGGCCCCCGAGACAAAGCCACGTCACGGCCCCGCTACCGAGCCGGGCCCGGGGCCCCCCCGCCCGCCGGGCCCTTACCTGGGCAGCGGCCCGCTCGGCCATGGCCCCCCCGGCCGGGCCCCGCTCCCGCCGCGGGCTGGGCAGAGTCCCGGCGCCGCCTCGCCACGGGCCGGCCCCGCTGCCGGGCGCCGCGCAGTGCATGCCGGGAGCCGGCGCGGGCAGCGCCCCCTGGCGGCCCTGGGGGGAGCAGCCCCGTTCGCGCGGCGAGGCTGGGGGGGGGCGCAGGGCAGCTGGGCCCCACTCCCACAAAAACCCCCACCCCACTCCTCTCCCCCCTCCCACATTGCCTGCCCCCACCCTGCTCCCCACCCTCCTCATTCCCCTGCCCCACCCCACCCTGCTCCCCACCCCCACCCTCCTCATTCCCCTGCCCCACCCCACTCCCACCCCCCATTCCCTGCCCCCACCCCACCCTGCTCCCCACCCCCACCCTCCTCATTCCCCTGCCCCACCCTGCTCCCCACCCCCACCTCTATCCTCCTCATTTCCCTGCCCCACCCCTCCCATTCCCTGCCCCCACCCCACCCTGCTCCCCACCCCCACCCTCCTCATTCCCCTGCCCCACCCCACCCTGCTCCCCACCCCCACCTCTATCCTCCTCATTCCCCTGCCCCACCCCACTCCCACCCCCCCATTCCCTGCCCCCACCCCACCCTGCTCCCCACCCCCACCTCTATCCTCCTCATTCCCCTGCCCCACCCCACTCCCACCCCTCCCATTCCCTGCCCCCACCCCACCCTGCTCCCCACCCCCACCCTCCTCATTCCCCTGCCCCACCCCACCCTGCTCCCCACCCCCACCTCTATCCTCCTCATTCCCCTGCCCCACCCCACTCCCACCCCCCATTCCCTGCCCCCACCCCACCCTGCTCCCCACCCCCACCCTCCTCATTCCCCTGCCCCACCCCACCCTGCTCCCCACCCCCACCTCTATCCTCCTCATTCCCCTGCCCCACCCCACTGCCCCCCACATTCCCTGCCCCCACCCCACCCTGCTCCCCACCCCACTCCCACCCCCCACATTCCCTGCCCCCACCCCATCCTGCTCCCCACCCCCACCTCTATCCTCCTCACTCCTCTGCCCCACCCCACTGCCCCCCCATTCCCTGCCCCCACCCCACCCTGCTCCCCACCCCCACCCCCACCCTCCTCATTCCCCTGCCCCACCCCACTGCCCCCCATTCCCTGCCCCCACCCCACCCTGCTCCCCACCCCCACCTCTATCCTCCTCATTCCCCTGCCCCACCCCACTGCCCCCCACATTCCCTGCCCCCACCCCACCCTGCTCCCCACCCCCACCTCTATCCTCCTCATTCCCCTGCCCCACCCCACTCCCACCCCCCCATTCCCTGCCCCCACCCCACCCTGCTCCCCACCCCCACCCTCCTCATTCCCCTGCCCCACCCCACTGCCCCCCCATTCCCTGCCCCCACCCCACCCTGCTCCCCACCCCCACCTCTATCCTCCTCATTCCCCTGCCCCACCCCACTCCCACCCCCCATTCCCTGCCCCCACCCCACCCTGCTCCCCACCCCCACCCTCCTCATTCCCCTGCCCCACCCCACCCTGCTCCCCACCCCCACCTCTATCCTCCTCATTCCCCTGCCCCACCCCACTCCCACCCCCCATTCCCTGCCCCCACCCCACCCTGCTCCCCACCCCCACCTCTATCCTCCTCATTCCCCTGCCCCACCCCACTGCCCCCCACATTCCCTGCCCCCACCCCACCCTGCTCCCCACCCCACTCCCACCCCCCACATTCCCTGCCCCCACCCCATCCTGCTCCCCACCCCCACCTCTATCCTCCTCACTCCTCTGCCCCACCCCACTGCCCCCCCATTCCCTGCCCCCACCCCACCCTGCTCCCCACCCCCACCCTCCTCATTCCCCTGCCCCACCCCACCCTGCTCCCCACCCCCACCTCTATCCTCCTCATTCCCCTGCCCCACCCCACTCCCACCCCCCATTCCCTGCCCCCACCCCACCCTGCTCCCCACCCCCACCCTCCTCATTCCCCTGCCCCACCCCACCCTGCTCCCCACCCCCACCTCTATCCTCCTCATTCCCCTGCCCCACCCCACTCCCACCCCCCATTCCCTGCCCCCACCCCAGCCTGCTCCCCACCCCCACCCTCCTCATTCCCCTGCCCCACCCCACCCTGCTCCCCACCCCCACCTCTATCCTCCTCATTCCCCTGCCCCACCCCACTCCCACCCCTCCCATTCCCTGCCCCCACCCCACCCTGCTCCCCACCCCCACCTCTATCCTCCTCATTCCCCTGCCCCACCCCACTCCCACCCCCCATTCCCTGCCCCCACCCCACCCTGCTCCCCACCCCCACCCTCCTCATTCCCCTGCCCCACCCCACCCTGCTCCCCACCCCCACCTCTATCCTCCTCATTCCCCTGCCCCACCCCACTCCCACCCCCCATTCCCTGCCCCCACCCCACCCTGCTCCCCACCCCCACCCTTCTCATTCCCCTGCCCCACCCCACCCTGCTCCCCACCCCCACCTCTATCCTCCTCATTCCCCTGCCCCACCCCACTGCCCCCCACATTCCCTGCCCCCACCCCACCCTGCTCCCCACCCCCACCTCTATCCTCATTCCCCTGCCCCACCCCACTCCCACCCCCCCATTCCCTGCCCCCACCCCACCCTGCTCCCCACCCCCACCCTCCTCATTCCCCTGCCCCACCCCACTGCCCCCCCATTCCCTGCCCCCACCCCACCCCGCTCCCCACCCCCACCTCTATCCTCCTCATTCCCCTGCCCCACCCCACTCCCACCCCACCATTCCCTGCCCCCATCCCATCCTGCTCCCCACCCCACTCCCACCCCCCACATTCCCTGCCTCCACCCCACCCTGCTCCCCACCCCCACCTCTATCCTCCTCATTCCCCTGCCCCACCCCACTCCCACCCCCCATTCCCTGCCCCCACCCCATCCTGCTCCCCATCCCCACCTCTATCCTCCTCATTCCCTGCCCCCACCCCATCCTGCTCCCCACCCCCACCTCTATCCTCCTCATTCCCCTGCCCCACCCCACTCCCACCCCCCACATTCCCTGGCCCACCCCATCCTGCTCCCCACCCCCCCATTCCCTGCCCCCACCCCATCCTGCTCTCCACCCCCACCTCTATCCTTCTCATTCCCCTGCCCCACCCCACTCCCACCCCCCACATTCCCTGCCCCCACCCCATCCTGCTCCCCACCCCACTCCCACCCCCCGCATTCCCTTCCCCCACCCCATCCTGCTCCCCATCCCCACCTCTATCCTCATTCCCCTGCCCCACCCCACTCCCACCCCCCCATTCCCTGCCCCCACCCCATCCTGCTCTCCACCCCCACCTCTATCCTCCTCATTCCCCTGCCCCATCCCACTCCCACCCCCCCCACATTCCCCTTCTCCTGCCCCATTCCACCCACCCACACACACATACACATTCCCCTGCCCCCTGGAGATGCTCCTTCAGCAGGACCTGGGCACATCAGAGCAGTGTGTGTGTACTGCGAGGGGGGGCACCTGCGCCCACCTGACAACTGCTGCGGGCAGGAACCCCACGGGATCACCCATTCTCACCCTCTCCGCCCCACTTTTCAGTCAGTAATTGTTCCTCTTGCCCCATTGTCCTGTGTGGATGCTTGGAGGAGTGGGGGGGAGCTGGGTTGAGGCCACATGTGGCCTGTCTGAATTTGGGGGAGGGGGCAGTGAGCACGCCTGGCTCAGGGGCTCTTTGGTGCACGTGTGGAGTTCTTGGGGTGCTTTCACCAGACCTCCAAGAGCAATCAAGCTGTGCCCCAGTACAGCCCTTGGGAACACCGGCCCCCGGGGTCCACTGGGGTATTGAGCAAGATTAACACTGTTGAAAATGTCATGTGGCCACGGAGGCTCTGAGCTGCCCAATTTCACCGGTACTGGTTTGGAAACTTCTGGCCTTCGTGCACCGTTGAATGAGATACCAGCTCTATGGGGCTGATCCTGTGAGCCCCACAGGTTGTCCCTGGCCTGGACCTTATCCTGAGTCTCCTTTCCATAAACATGCATACATGCCCGGAGCTGACCCAGCTCTTGAGTTTCTATAAAACCAGGGGGTCTCAAGATACGAGATAAGATTCCCAATCCCACTGCCCTTACCCTTGTGAGCCCTCCCACAGAGAAGGACGAGGCTAATCAGGATTACACTGAGTAGGCTTTGGCCCAAGAACGATTAAGAGGCAGACGTGTCAGAGCAGAGGTTTAACGAAGTGAGATTGGAATAAGGTTAGTAATCACAGACACAACTCCGCTCACACTGCTGTATCCTGATTAATTATCTTGAATGCACCTATATATGTCGATAGCTGAAAAGGCAATTTCTGCCCTCAGCTGCAGCAGCATATCAGGACTGAGGTCACTGAAATCCGTGGGGTTTCTCTGGACTTACCCTGGCATAACGGCAGAACTTGGTCTCCAGCCAGAACATGTTAGAATACACAGCTCCGTTTCCCAGAGCATGCACTTCCATGGCGTAGCATGGGAGCGTCTGGGACCCTGAGTAATCAACGCTGACAGAGGATTTCCGCTCGGCATTTTGCCCCTGCTGCTCCTTGTGGTGTCAGCATCTGTCAGTACTGGAGGGCCAGGTTTATCGGAGAGCCGAGAAGTATTTACACATACACTCACGTTGTAGAACAACCCCTAAGGGGCATTTCAAAGCCAACACTTAGTCTCAGGTGGCCAATGAGAAGCAATTCACAAGGAGTACCCTGCACGTAGGGTACTTCGATGCACTATACCAAGTATGTTAGATTTAAATCCAGCAAGGGCTGTTTCTTGTGTATTTCACACCTTTCCTACACCTTACAATGACCCAGCACAAGGGACCAAGCTGCAACTCTGTAACTGAAATAACTGCCTTACTTCCCCCCCCGCCCGCAAATGTGGCCAACTGCCCCCTGCCCCTTGCAGGTCCGGCACTGAAGGACCCGCGCAGGTCTGCAGTTCCCTGCTGAGCCATGACAGCAGCTGGTGTGGAGCTTGGGAAGGATTCCGGGGCACATCTGAGCCCTGAAGACAGACGCCATCTGCTATGTCAGAAGAAACCCTGCTTGCCAGGAGGAGGCCGGATTAGAAAATGGAGGCCAGAAGAGGAAGGAGGTAGGCAGCAATGGAGAAGCTGCTCATAGGTCAGTTGTGCAAATGGCACACTCAGGTACAAGGTCTAGTCCATACGCAGAAAACAGGCTCTTTTAATGGAGGGTGTTTGGCCACCTTAACTATACGCATAGCTGTCAGCTTTGCCTCTTATGTGTCACATTTTGTGCAAATCACCCTGCAGAGATAACCTTTTGGCCAACCTACAGTAATATTTAATTCGGCCTCTGGTCAGACTTCTGTCCATCTCGGCCCTTAATACAGGGGAGATCAGATAACCCATCCTCCAAGATACAAGAGGAGTGCTCAGCATAGCAGGGAACAATGCGGGGACACAGGAGCTTTGTCACCTTTTCCCTCCCTCCCATGATTCCCAGCGCTCCCAGCACTGTACCAGCCCCCCATGGCTCTGTCCCCACCATGCACTAGCTAAAGGAGTGGGGGGAGCATGTGTTATGTCTTGGAAAGGGCTGGCACAATCCCTTCTCTGGTAGGAAAGGGGATTTTATCTCCACACAGGGAGTCTCAGCTGTGAGCCTGCTGATGCAGTTAGGTGCCCAAGCCAGGTCAGCCCTTTCTCAAGAAGAAACCAGGAGGAGGAAGAAGTGGTGGCAGCTGTAGGGTATTCCAAGATGGGTCTTGTTAGGGGGCTTATTCCTTCACCCACTTACTTCCCTGGTCCTTCTCGCATGAACAGAGAGCAACAATACCCGAAGTCCAAAGGTGCAAACAATTCGATGTTTATTGGGGTGAACTTCCAGCAAGCATGATTCCAGTTTCCTTCCTTAGTATCCTCCTTCCCAGCTCTGACACCACAGAGCCTTACACTTGTGTCCCTGTTCCCATTCCTACCCTTAGCCAAACATGATTCCAACTTCCTTACTCCCATTCCCTGTTCCCATCTCCCACACCCACCCCCACCCACACCCACTCCCACTCACTTCCTCATTGACTACAGATTATATAGTAAAACTTGAGTTCTGCTTAGCTATACTTTAACCAATCATTTTCCTGAAATTTAACTAACCAATCCTAACATATTGTAACATGATTATGTAACCAATTATATCCCACCACCTGAATTAGTTTACACCCAGCAAAATTAATTATACAGCAGACAGGAACAATCACAGAACCAGACAGAGATGATACAGACAAACAATAGCAAAGTGGGAACTATAATGACAAGACAATACAGAAGTGAGGATTTCACACCCCAGCTATTGATAAGTGAGTTCTTGCCAGACAGGATGCTATCAAACTAAGTTTCCTTTTACATTTTCTAGGCACTTCCCATTCTCTGGAGGTGATAGGAATACAATTCTGTCCTGATAGTGCCTAACAGCCCAATAGCACCTTATTTCAATGTGACTAGTTTGGAATGTGAGGATGTGACTGTTCGCTTCCCAGCTTATGGCTGCCTCTGCTGCTTAGCCAAAGGCCTGAGCCTCAGCACAGGGCCACAAACTATCACAGTAAGAGAAGGCCCTTACACCGGCAGACAGTGATTTTGATTCTTTCTTTTATACCTCTATAATTAGCCAAGCGATAAGAATACACCTAAATTCTTAGAGTATAGGCCTTTACAGACAGACCTGAATATCTATATCCTAACAGGTCTCTCTCGCTGAAGTTGTTCCACTTTGTATAAATACTTAAATCGTCATTGGGCCAGAGTGTGAGAGTGATTGTACAGCCTGGGGATCAGGGCACTCACCTTCGAGAGCCAGGGTCCAGCCCCTGTTCCAGTTAATACTGTATTCTCCCGGGGGAACTGCATCACTGCGCATGCACCGAATTCATGTCCCCCGCAGATTTCTTTGCTTCCCCGCAGAAAAATGACTTCTGACAGGAAAGCAAAGGGAAGCTGCAGGAGCGGTCATGCACCCCTCTCCAGCAGCACTGGCAAGTTGGCTCGGGTGCCCAAAGCAGCCAGTAGAGACATAAATCACCACTGGGGGGGCGGGGCTGGACAGTCATGCAAGAGAGAGAGAGAGACTCTCTCCCTCTTGCTCACTGTGGCAGCATGCTTGGCATGGAGGGGCAAGGCTTCAGGGTGTTTCTGAGGAGGTAGGCATGGGGCAGGCTCTGTCCCCTCTGGCAGAGCAGAATGTAGCAGCCTGCCTGCTTAGCGAATTGTTCCCATTCTCTTTGTGAATTCCCCCAGGAATATAGAACAGGGGTAAATGTTTTAAGGCTCCTTTACATTGCCAGAGTGGTGTAAAGGACAGTATGGCCTTATAAATGCTTATGGTGCTTTAGTGATTAAAACTGGTCTAATTTTTTGGACTGAAAAAATTTCCTATCAGAATGTGCTCCATGAACTGTTTGCTACTGACCTTTCTGGAGATGGACAGTAGCCAATATAAATTGTGAGTTTGATTCCCCAGCCCTCACTGGTTCTTCAGTTGTCTATGATGTAACACTGAGCATATGGATGCATATATTTGTTGACTAATAACTAGAAATAAAGGGTCAAACCTAGTTACATTACTGTTAGGCATGGGGGTTTGGGGATTTCCTCCAATGCTCCCCACTCCCATTCTCCATCCATTGTATTGTAGTTTAAGTAAATTACCAAAATAATTGAAACTAGAGTGATTATATTGCATTATTTTGACAAATAAAATATGCAGAATTTTAAAATACACTGCGCAGAATTTTTAAATTTTTGGCACAGAATTCCCCCAGGAGTAAATACTTCAGTATTATACACATTGGAACAGCTTCAGGAGGAGGGACTGAGAGAGTCCCACCCCAGAATTAGGGCACTCAGCTGGGAGGTGGGAGATCTGACTTCATGTTGCTGCTCCAAATCAGGCAGAGCTGTGATCTTCAAACAAGTCTGCCGCTTCTCAGGTGAGTGCCCTAAGCACTGGGCTATTGGGTACTCTGGGACAGAGAGACAGACACACACACATCAATCTGGTCTTCCCCAGCTGTCTTCTGTGCAAGGCTTGATTTGATAGGTGCTCTGAGAACACCTGTCCATTTGGGCCCTGCAAGCAAGAGAGGGGGAGCAAAAACCTCCTTAAGAATTGCCCCAGGATTTGGGAGTAAGGTATGGTGCTGAGTAGCTCCAGGGCACCAGAACGTAGGCAGTTTTGTGCACACCTCCTGGCAGAAACATAGTTGCCTGCAGGTTGAGGGGGAGTGCAGCATGTGTTTTGAGGATCTCAGTGGCACCTAAGTCCCTTTGTGGATCTTGTCCTGGCCAGCAACATTATCTGGGCTAGAGAATTGCAGGGAGCAATCAGGTTCCTACAGGAGTCCCTGGGTCAGGGCAAGGACCTGGAGAGGCTCAGAGAGGTGAGGGAAATGGGCAGAGGAATGACTTCATCTTGACGTTTTGTCTAAGTTTCTGTTGAACCAATACATGGTGCCCTGTGGCAAGGGCCTGGAACAGACTCTGGCGTGGCGTCAATCCACCCTGAGCTGGCATGAGAACCCACCGGTTGACAGGCTCTGATTTTTTTCAGTCAAATAATTTCTCCATTTTACAGTGCCCATCACGGTGGTATCAGTGGATTTTACAGGGTTTAAATTGAGTCATTAATTCTTCCAAGTACAAAGCTAAAACCTCACAGCCTTAAAGTAGATCCCTGAAACCCCACTGATCAGAATAAATCGGTGTCTGTCATTCAAGTCTCTGTTAAGTGCTGGTGGCCTAACGTGATGACGGTGGAGCTGGGAGGGATCCAAACCCACATCAAGTTACTCCCCACTCCTACCCTTCCCACCGCAGCGTGTACTTGGGGCTTACAACCACCCGGCCTCTTAAAACCTTAACACAATCGGTGCTGAATGAAACAAAAGTCTAACTGACAAGCAGAGTCTCCAATTCATGGGAAAGCAACGTGGGAATCAGTTAATGCATTAGCAAGTAGGGCAGAGGCAGAGAACTAGAAAGCCCTGCTGAGAACATAAGGAACTGCAAAACATATTGATCTGTGTGAGCCTCCACAGGACCATCCCCACCATGGCATCGAAGCACTCCCTCCTGCTCCGTTCCCTTGCAGGAGAAAGGCCCAGTTATCTGACCTGTGGACTCTCTACAGTTCATGTGGGCCCCCTCAGCTCCAAGATCCACCTAGACACTAACACGGTTTCTCTGAGACTCCAGCCACCCTAACATTTCAGAGGCAGCTGGACAATACTCACCTGGGCATCACTTCCTAGATAAGGCCTGAAGGGACCATTATGATAATCTACTTTGAACTCCTGCACGACTCAGGCCAAAGAACATCACCCAGCGCTTCCTGCATCCTTTCCCAGGTGGTAATTTATCAGTCCTCGCCGGCCACTGCCTTATTTCCTGTTCTTACACCCAGTGGGGCTGGGCTGCCCCCTGCGTGCTGGGAGCTGGGAAGCCCTTCCCTTCCCCCAGTGTGAGATCTGTACTGGTAATTGAGAGACTGGTCACAGTGGAAGCTTTTTGTTGCAGTGGGTGCAGTGATCACGTCTCTCCTGGGTGCGTTGTCTGGTGACCAATGAAGGCTTCTGTGGACTGGCAGCTTCTCCCTGCAGTGGCTGCCCTGGTGCTTCAGAGGGCAGCGGATTCCGGGCGATCTGTCGGTGCATTCGGCACATCCTCAGGATCTTCTCCCTGGCATGGACCCTCTGGTGCCGCAAGAGGTTCACTTTGCGAGTGAAGCGTTTCTCACAGTCAGGGCAGTGATACGGCCTCTCTCCCGAATGGACCATCTGGTGCCTGCAGAGGCTGTAGGAGCAGGTGAACGTCTTCCAGCACATGGTGCATGTTGGGAAGATCTTGCTGTGAGTCTTCTGGTGCCTCGTTAGATCTACCTCCTGGGAGAAGTATTGCTTACTCTGGTGGGACACGTACAGCCTCTCGTCGGTGTGGCTCGGCCTGCGCTCCCCGATGCCAGATATGCTTCTCATGCTTCTGTAAGTGGTTCCCTTGGACTCCGTTCCTGGGCAGAGTCTCAGCTCCAGATCACTGCTTTCCCCAAGTCCAGGTGCTGGAGCTCTCTCTCCTTTGTGGATCCTCTGGTGCAGAGCAAGATGCTGCTTGGAAGTGAAGCTGATCTCACACTCAGGACACTCGTACGGCCCCTTGTTTGCGTGGCTCCTCTGGTGAATGATAAGGTTTATCTTCAGCCGAAAGCTCTTCCTGCACTCTGTGCATGGGTGTCGTCTGTCCCTCGGGCGGCTCCGCGGGCAGACACTCAGAGTCTTTACGCCACTCTCATCTTCGGCAGAGTCACATAACCTTCTCTTCTCAGGATTTGGCTGCTGCATCTCAGACCATAGCTGGGCCTCAGCCAAGGTCTGGAGGACCTTGTCTCTGGGTCTTCCTGGTAATTCCCCCTCTGCCTCCAGATTTTCAGGTTCACAATCCCCATCAAACCTGGTTTCTTCTGTCATTACCTGGCCATCTCCTGAAATGAACCAGCAACACAAAGGTTAATTCGTTTCATTCTCTTGGAACACAAGAGTCCTTTGAAGACTCAGGACAATCCCGAGCCACACTCGGGTCCCAACAGGGCAGGTTTCTTTGCAGAAAGGGAGCGTCAAGGAGTCTGGGAACATGCACTTCAGAGAAGGGGAGGGGCAGCATATTTTAAGCTATTTCAGCATGTGGAAAAAGAGACACTTTACCAGACACACTGAAAAATCTTGCAGGAGCAAGGTAAATGCAGGGCTTGCAAACTACGCTCTTTTCCGCAGCCTCTACACTTTCTGTAGAATCAGAAAACATAAGATATACGTAGCTATATAAAATACACATGCACACAGAGGACATACATCGTATGTTTTCAGATCCTGCTGAAAGTATAGAGTGTGCAGAAGAAAGTGGAGTTTGCAGATTCTGCAATTACCTTGCATCTGCCATTCGGACATTAACATGAGCATTAAGTGCTGAATATTGCAGGCAAACTAGTTTCCCATTAAAAATGTGTAATTCTAACAGACCCAGCAAGCTCCGTACAAACCCTCAGAGAGCAGCCATGTGATCTGACTCCGGTAACCCTCATCCTCCCTCACTCCCACCCCAGTTGTTTTCTTGTCTATGCAACGTCTGCAACGAGATTATAAATGGCTCTCTGGAGCAGGGACTGTGTCTTTGTAGCAGCTGTGCAAAGCTCTGAGGGCGACATTCCCAGAGGATGCGTACATGGGCAGTGCAGGAGGAGCTGTGGGTAGGTCCTGTGCTGGCCCTCTGCACAAGGGATGAATTTCACCCCGTAGAAATGAAGCTCGATACAAAAAGCCCCACTACATTAACAGAGTGCAAAGGCTGCAAAGTCAACCACTTGTAAATTAGAGATGCCAGAAGTAACGTTGCAATCTTTCATTCAGCCTACTTGTGCACGTGTGTTATGCTCCCCTCCCTGGCTCCTACACCTGCCCCCTCTGCTCCAGCAACTGAAAACAGCATCTTCTAACAGAAAGTATCAGTCAACCTTCCTGAACCATATCAGCACTGCCAGTTCCACCTACGCTACAGCAGGGTTGGAAGGGAACCCAGCACACTTGCCAGGTAAACTTCCTTTGCCCTCTACCTTTACTCAAGAATTCTGAAGGAACTCCAACGTGAAATTGCAGAACTACTAACTGGGGTACTTAACGTATCGCTTAAATCAGCCTCTATATACCAGACAACTGGAGGGTAGCTAATATACTGTTAATTTTTTTAAAAGGCTCCAGAGGCGATCCCGGCAATTACCGGCCGGTAAGCCTAACTTCAGCACCAGGCAAATTGGTGGAAACTATCGTAAATAACACATAGATGAATATATATTGGGAAATCATGGCTCACCAATCTATTAGAACTCTCTGAGGACAAGGGAGATCCAGTGAATGTAGTGTATTTGGACATTCAGAAAGCCTTTGACAAGGTCCCTGACTAAAGGCTCTTGCGCAAACTAAGCAGTGATGGGATAAGAAAGAAGGCCCTCTCATGGATCAGTAACTGGATAAAAGATAGAAAACGAACAGTAAGAATAAATGGTCAGTTTTCACAATGGAGAAAGGTAAATATCAGGATCCCCCCGGGATCTGTACTGGGACCAGGGCTGTTCAACATATTCATAAATGATCTGGAAAAGGAGGTGAACAGTGAGGTGGCAAGTTTTTCAGATGATAGAAAATTACTCAAGACAGTTAAGTCCAAAGATGACTGCAAAGAGTTTCAAAGGGATCTTAAAAAACTGGGTCAAAATGGCAGATGAAATTCAATGTTGATAAGTGTAAAGTAATGGAGGATAGGTCTATTAATGGATATTAGCCAGGACGGGCAGGGATGATGTCCCTAGCCTCTGTTTGCCGGAAGCTGGGACTGACCGATAGGGGATGGATCACTTGGTGATTCCCTGTCCTGTTCATTCCCTCTGGGGCACCTGGCATTGGCCACTGTCAGAAGACAGGATACTGGGCTAGATGGGCCATTGGTCTGACCCAGTATGGTCTTTCTTATGTTCTTAAAGCACATTGGAAAAAATAATCTCAACTATACATACAGAATGAGGTCTGAATGAGCTGTTACCACTCAAGAAAGATCTGGGAGTGATGGTGGATAGTTCTCTGAAAACATCCCTCAATGTGCAGCGTCAGTCCAAAAAGCGAACAGAATGTTAGGAACCATTAGGACAGGGATAGATAATAAGACAGAAAATATCGTAAAGCAGCTCTATAAATCCATGGCACGCCCACACCTTGAATACTGCAGGCAGTTCTGGTCGCCCATCTCCAAAAAAGCTCTATTGGAATTGGAAAAGGTTCAGAAAAGGGCAACAAAAATGATGAGAGTCTGGAACAGCTCCCGTGTAAGAGATTAAAAAGACTGGGACTGTTCATCTTAGAAAAGCGACGACGAAGGGGGGGGTCTGACCAAGGCCTGTAAAACTAGGAATGGGGCGGAGACAGTGGCTAGGGAAGTCTTATTTACCCCTTAACATAACACAAAAACTAGGGGCCACCTGATGAAATTAATATGCAACAGATTTAAAACAAACCAAAGAAAATATTTCTTCATGCAGTCCACACCCAACCTGTGGAACTCTTTGCCATGGGATGTTGTGAAGGCCAAAAGTATAATGGGGTTCAAAAAGATATTAGATACATTTATGGAGGACAGGTCCATCAGTGGCTATTTGACAAGATGGTCAGAGACACAACCCCATGCTCTGGGTATTCCTAAACCTCCAGCTGCCAGAAGCTGGGAGTGGACGACAGCAGACAGTTCACTCAAAATTGCCTTGTTCTGTTCATTCCCTCTGAAGCATCTGGCATTGGCCACCATCAGAAGACAGGACACTGGGCTAGATGGATCATTGGTCCGACCCAGTGTGGCTGTTCTCATGTTCTCTCTTTTCCACGTTGATCCACAAATCGCACATCCACTGATGACACTGATTCACACCTGATTTGGGGCCCACGAGCACCCCCGGCTATTCACATCTCACCCACCACTGAAGAGCACTAGGGCCGTGCTAGATGATAAGTCAGGATCCCCCCCTCACCTCTGCCCCCACCCCCTCTTACAATGATATGCCATCTCGCAACACTTCCTTTTCACTTTTCCGACCTCACACTCTCTGCAGACCAGAACATCAAGAGAATTCTTCTTCTCTCTCTCCGTTAGCACAGGCGGGACATCAAGAGCTGGTGACACCAAACGTTTACACAGTGCATTTCCGTGGTGGGTCTCAAAACGCTTTACAAGGGAAGTGTAAGCCGTGTCAGGATGAGCTCCACCCTGACATCTGGTGGTGAGGTGTGGCAAGTTGTGGAAAAGAACTTCAGGGGCCAATCTCATTTGCATAGGCACACCCACCCCGCCTAGAATGAGACCATAGCTGCCCAAATGGTCACTTTGGCTGCTGTGGGATCCCCAGTGTCTCTGTTATTGGGGCAGGAAGAATAAATTGTTATTACCCTGATTATGGGAACTGTGCTGGGAACTGTACGTGGCCTTTTGTTATGATGGAGGGATTCACCATCAACTAAGTAGCACTCGCTAGGCAAGGGTCATGGGTTCCAAAACTGTGTGAATGGAGAGAGGCTGGGGACAAGTATTAATACTTGGTGGCATGGGCCCCTTGGTGAGGGCCTTACATGCTAATTGCATTTCCTCCTCTCTCCACTGTAGAATATCAGAGCTAATTTTGATTTCATTAGAAGTCTAGTCATAGGCTGCTGAGCTCATTTTGGGCTGACAGTGCACCAGCACTGGGGCTCCCTTACTACAAGCTGAATTCACCTAAGAGCTGAAATCACTGAGTGTTGTGTTAAGTAGTGGGGGAGCCTGAAGATAGATTGTGGAGCAGTTTGTAGGACGGCTGGAGTGCCTTGCGGACCGGCTGGAGAAGCAGTTTGACGCAGAGCAGTTTGTGGGTGGCAGGAGCTGCTTGTGGGCCGTGGAGCTGAGTGAAGGAGTTCGTGGGGCGGCTGGCAGAGCGGAGTGCAGCTGAGCGAAGGAGTTCGTGGGGCGGCTGGCGGAGCGGAGCGCTGCTATGGAGCTATGGGGCGGTCATCTTCAGATCATGTAAGGTGCCTCTTACCCCCGTCCCATTTCCACCCAGTTTGGGAGGTAAAGCTCCGCAGATAAACTTTCGAACTCTGGGGCTGCCCTGACCAGGGACAGAGACTTTTGGGTCATTGGACTTTTGGGACTTTGGGTGATTTGGGGTTGCTGGACTCAAGAACCAAAGGGAAAAGGGCATGCCCCAATTTGCTTGGGGTGGGTTTTTTTTGCTCATGGGTTGTGTTATGAATCCTGTTGGTGGTGTTTCCCCAACATAATGCCACATTGTTTCTCTCTGTTATTAAAAGGCTTTTGCTACACTCAGACTCTGTGCTTGCGAGAGGGGAAGTATTGCCTCTTGGAGGCGCCCAGCGGGGGTGGTACATATTTGTCCCAGGTCACTGGGTGGGGGCTCGAGCCGGTTTGCATTGTGTTATTGGAATGGATCCCCTAGATATTGAACCCGGCCCTTGTTGCTGCCAACTC
Source organism: Lepidochelys kempii (assembly GCF_965140285.1). Lineage (NCBI taxonomy): Eukaryota > Metazoa > Chordata > Testudines > Cheloniidae > Lepidochelys > Lepidochelys kempii. The sequence goes on along the minus strand of NC_136381.1, from coordinate 268,653,536 downwards.
TGACGGGCAGAAGGGTTACAGAAGGAATACATCATTCTCCCCATTTTACAGAACAGAAAGGTAAAGAAGCTGCCCAAGGCCCCAGAAAAGCCAGTAGCAGAGCTAAGAATAGAATGCATGGGACCATGTAACGTCCCATATGCAGATAAGAGGTAGAACCATAGGAAATCAAAGAGTTCCGTTGGGTTACTCTGTTTCTCACCAGTGCTGTGGTCTGTAGGGCTCGGTCTCCCTTCCAGACCCAGCTGATTGTTCTCAGAGGGTTCCTCCTCTTGTATAACCCACGATAAAATATCCATGGTAGAAACCGGAGATTCTGTCCGTGGGAAAAAAAGCAACATTCATTACATGATGGACAAACACACAGCTTCTGAAGGGTCTGGCCCCTTATCTCTGCTCTCTGCTATTTCTTGGCAGAAGGAGACTTGCTCTGAATGGATTCAAACATCTTCCTGAAGCTCCAGGGGAAGCTGAAAGTTAAGCAGCCATGAAATGCTCTGAAAGGGAATGGGTCGAGTAAGAACTAGCTGGGACTGAAGCAAAGACATGGAGGAAAACAACCAGCAAACACCCAGATGTCCGTAAGGGAGGGTCACCAAAGTCTCTCTGGATTCTGGAACTCCAAATTCTACTTTCTCAGCTTCAGCTGCTGCCCTTCCCCCAACATCTTCAGCTCTTATTAACCTTCTTCACTACCGTTACTCTCAGCCCCCACCATCCCCCTCACCCACCTTCCCGTGTGACCCTGCATTTGAAATCCCTCCATTCAAAAAACCCAACCTTCACATCATCAAGACTTGGCACTTGAGCCCCATCATTTTTCCTCAAGGACACGCCCTAACTAACAACGTTCTAAAATACCCTCTGCCTGCAAAGCTCTGGCAGCTACTGCCCAGCGAGCTCCTTGGGACTCTCCTTTAGCCCCTCTTCCACCACTCTCTGGCATGAAACGGGGGCATCTCATTCCATCAGTTTCTTCTCCTCTTGCCATGGGATCAGCATCCAAGTTCATGATCCTTCAGACCATCTTCCATCCTCTTCCCAGTCACCCCTCTCTAGCAATCCTATCTACTCTTCCACCCTCTGGAGGGCAGGGTCACACCTTTGGCCTAATCACACTGCTCTCTCCAACCCAGCTAACGTGATTTACCTGTGCTCACCATAACCCTGAAGCCACCCCAGTCTCATGTTCCCATTACCCCTGTTACTGCAAAGGTCCTCATTTCCCTGTTCTCTCAGCCCATCTCCCCAGTGCTCCCCACAATCTGACCCAGGGGAAAATTCCTTCCTGCCCCCAAATATGGTGATCAGTTAGACCCTGAGCATGTGGGCAAGGCCCACCAGCCAGACATCTGGGAAAGAATTCTCTGTAGTAACTCAGAGCTCTCCCCATCTAGTGCCCCATCTCTGGCTATTGGGGATTTTTGCAACTAGCAGTTGCAGATTGGCTATATGTCATTATAGGCAACCCTATCATACCATCCCCTCCATACACTTACCAAGCTCAGTCTTGAAACCATTTAGTTTTTTTGCCTCAGTGCTCCCCTTGGAAGGCAATTCCAGAACATCACTCCTCTGATGGTTAGAAACCTTCATCTAATTTCAAGCCTAAACTTGTTGATGGCTAGTTAGTTCTTGTGCCAATCCATTTATTCTTGTGCCAACATTGGCACTTAAGCTAAATAACTACTCCCTCTCCCTGGTATTTATCCCTCTGATGCATTTATAGAGAGCAATCATATCTCCCCTCAGCCTTCGTTTGGTTAGGCTAAACAAGCCAAGCTCCTTGAGTCTCCCCTCATAAAGCAGGTTTTCCATTCCTCGGATCATCCGAGTAGCCCTTCTCTGCACCTGTTCCGGTTTGAATTCATCTCTCAAACATGGGAGACCAGAACCGGATCAGATTGTGGGGAGCATTCCAGATGAAGTCTCACTAATGCCTGGTATAATGGCAACAACACTTCCCTATTTCTACTGGAAATACCTTGCCTGATGCATCCTAAGACCACATTAGCTTTTTTCGTGGCTGCATCAGATTGCCGGCTAACAGTCATCCTGTGATCAACCAATACAGCCAGGCCTTTCTCCTCTGTCGCTTCCAACAGATAGATCCCCAGATTATAGCAAAAAATGTTGTTAGTCTGTAAATGGATGAGCTTGCACTTTGCACGATTACATTTCATCCCGTTTCTATTACTATCCAGTTTTCAAGGCCCTCCAGATCTTCCCGTATGATATTCCGGTCCTCCTCTGTGCTGGCAATACCCCCAACTTTGCGTCATCCGCAAGTTTTATTAGCACACTCCCACTTATTGTGCCAGGGACATGAATGAAAACGTTAAATAAGATTGGTCCCAAGACCGATCCCTGAGGAAGTCCACTAGTAACCTCTCTCCAGCCTGACAGTTCACCTTTCAGCATGACCCGTTGTAGTCTCCCCTTTAACCAGTTCCTTATCCACCTTTCAATTCTCATATTAATCCCCATCTTCTCCAATTTAACTAGTAATCTTCCATGTGAACTGTACCAGATGCCTTCCTGAAACCCAGGTAGATTAGATCTACTGCATTTCCTTTGTCTAAAAAAAATCAGAGCAGGCCTAAATGACACAGTGGTCTAAACACCCATTCCCTGTCCACCGTAGCGCTCCCAACCTTGCTACCAATGGTGGCGCTGCCCGGCTAGATTTCCTGAAAAAGAATGGGGTAGGGTCAGCCATAGTGAAGCATGCTGTGACGCTCTGTCTAACTCACCTGGGCAGGCATCTATAGGAACTTCCTTCTCCTCTGATCCCTCTTCACTCTGATCTTTTTCTCCCGATCTATCCTGGGATCCTGGCTGATCCCTTAGGTAGGGTTCTTCCCCTCGCTCAATCTGAGACAGGATGTGAGGTTTGGAAACAGCATAATCTGTTCACTGGAGAGGACATGAAGAAACCGCATGTTTCGTTCATAACTGGTTGAGCTCTTTTTACACAGAACTGTAAATGATTTTAAGCCAGCTCCTGAAATCACTGGAAGTGATGGGCAAGCTGGACGGAGGCAAACATTTTATTAGGATTCCTACACAAATGCGACACAGGTAAGATGGATTTTGTTCCTCGAAGAGGGGAATTCAAGGATTCACATGTGCAAGGGGCCTTGATGCCTCATGAGCAGTACAAGTCAAACCTCTTGCTTATTTTCAAGCCTGCAGCCAACCCACGTCCAGATCATGACATGAGATCTTACAAAAGGGGACTGGCTTTTTTAATAGGAAACATTTTGTTTCAACTTTAATAATCATTTAAAGAGCAGTTCTTCTGACCCACGTATTATCAGCTGCATGTGCCTGTCTGGGGAAGGGACACAAAAACTACTGCAACGTGGATCTGTCTGGGGAATCAGCAGGAGAACATGCTCTTTCAATCTCTACAGACCGTTCTTCAGAAATGTAGCTCGTCCCCTCTGAACAGACTGTAAAGTTACTGTTGTTGCCGGAGAGACGGACTTTGACAAAGGTGATTTTACATCGCAAAACACACAAGGAACCTAACAGGTTTCTTTATAGGGACCGGACATGAATAAATAAATGTTTTACCAAGTGATGTAGGAAATTCTCCATCATTAACACCTTTCATATCAGGACTGGACGTTGTTCTAAAAGATGGGATCTGGTTCATACACAAATTATCAGGCTTAAGCCATGGAACTTCACCCAGCAATTCCTTAATTGTGTTACCAGAGGTCAGACCAGATGATCACAACGATCCCTTCTGCCCTGAAAGTCTGTGTATGTAACACTGGAAAGCACCTGAGATCTAGAGATCAGAATCATCATTGTGTTGCTCATGCTCTCCTTATAAATGGGTGTGTGTGTGTGGATCGGATAACTGAGAACGGTTCTGTTGGCTGCCAGTGCTGGTACCTGGAAACCAAAGGAACATGGGGATTTGCCTGAGGGGCAGCCAAGCTGGTACCTGACAGAGCTGGAAATATACAGGTAAAACCTGAGCCCTACCCAGGGAGATCAGGGTCGCATAATTCTCTTTCATCATGTTCTTGTAAAGCTCCTTCTGCCACTCGTCTAAGTTCGCCCACTCCTGCTCATTGAACTAGACGGAGACGTCGTCGAACGTCACCGGCACCTGGAATCACACGCATTGCACGCTCAGCGCTTTCTGCTGCAATTACAAATAACCGTCTTGAATGAAAGATGAAGGTGTTCAAGACAGCGTTTGGCTTTTACTACATGTCTGTGCTGTGCCTAGTACAACGGAGCCCCACCCTGGGTGGGGTCTGTGAACACTAAGACAATACACACCACAAAGCTCTGCTCCACACCCATTTACACAGGGTCTAGACTAGCACGTACAAATGTGCTCTCTGACTTGAGCTGCCAAAGGCTACACAACAAATCCTCACCAGCTGTGCTTCTTGGCCCCAAGATCACATCATCATGCAGACCAGGAATGACCAACAATGGGTCCAGAACTTTAGCATGAAGAAGCAGGCCTCCCTGAAGGTTTGTGATCAGCTTGCCCCCCACTCTAGTGTCAGGACACATGCACAAGAGGGGCCACGACAGTGCAGAAACATGTCACGATAGGCTTCAGGAAGCTGGCTACCCCAGATTGCTACAGCTCTGTGGCTAACCAGTTTGAGGCTGGCAGACCAACTACGGGGGTGGCTGCGGCAGAGGTCTATGAGGTGACCAGGCCTGTGATGCACCCAAAGTTAGTAAGCATTGCAAACGTTCCTGTCATAATTATCGCCTTTCAGAGAACAGGCTTTCCAAATTGTGCCAGGGCCACCGATGGAACGCATGCACCTGTTGTTTGCCCGCTGCAGGGAGCACAGGAGTACCTACACTCCATCATTACGCAGGCCCTGGTCGACCACACAGGCAGATTCATGGACGCGACTGTGGGATGCACTGGCAGGACGCATGATTCTAGGGTGTTCCAGAGATCCGGACTTTCCCATCATTAGTCCCACTGCATGACATTGTTATACACTGTCCTCACAGTTATTCTAGGGGACCTGCTTTACCCCTTGTTGCCAGGGCTTATGAAACCTTAGCCTGATTTCAGAGGACTTGGCAAAGGAGGGTTCAACCACACACTCCGTAGCTGTAGGATAACGGTGGAATGTGCTTTTGGCATATTGAAATCCCATTGGCACTGCCTTCAAAACCCTATGGTCCACATTACTGTGGCCTGCTGTGTTTGCAAGGAGAAGGGGGAACCTTTCTTGCCAGAAGTGGGATATCTGAACTGGCCCACACCACCAGACAGTGCATCTGCCATGACTGGTGCTGGACCCACATGCACGGTCCCATGCAGAAGGGGGAAATAAATGTTATTTGAGGTTGTGCTGTTTATGGATGTGGGGCAGCTGGGTGAAGGCTTCTGTGAATCTTTTGGTATTGTGTATTATGAATTTTATAAACACTTTCATATAAGTGGAGAGTATATGGAGATATAGAGATGCATCAGGTATTCAAGAATGGGATGTCTCATATTAATAGGGATCACTGACATAGTCCTGAAATATCCCCACCGTCAGGGTTTATGGGCCTAGTTGTAGCCTCGGTCACTTGTCTCTCCATGTCTATGGTTTCAGTTCTTGATTTACCTCCAGTGATATCAGTGTTAGGAGCAGTTGCGAGGCCCTCTGACCACGCTGGAAAGCCTGGCTCAGTAGCACCACAATACAGAGAGTTTTAGGGTAATGTTACTTTACTGGTGCTGTGGGTCCAGCACCTTCGACATTGGTGAGGCCTCATCTGGAGTACTGTGTCCAGTTTTGGGCCCCACACTACAAGAAGGATGTGGATAAATTGGAGAGAGTCCAGCGAAGGGCAACAAAAATGATTAGGGGTCTGGAACACATGACTTATGAGGAGAGGCTGAGGGAGCTGGGATTGTTTAGCCTGCAGAAGAGAAGAATGAGGGGGGATTTGATAGCTGCTTTCAACTACCTGAAAGGGGGTTCCAAAGAGGATGGCTCTAGACTGTTCTCAATGGTAGCAGATGACAGAACGAGGAGTAATGGTCTCAAGTTGCAGTGGGGGTTTAGGTTGGATATTAGGAAAAACTTTTTCACTAGGAGGGTGGTGAAACACTGGAATGTGTTACCTAGGGAGGTGGTGGAATCTCCTTCCTTGGAAGTTTTTAAGGTCAGGCTTGACAAAGCCCTGGCTGGGATGATTTAGTTGGGGATGGGTCCTGCTTCGAGCAGGGGATTGGACTAGATGACCTCCTGAGGTCCCTTCCAACCCTGATAGTCTATGATTCTATGATTCTAAAGCAGGGCAACCCCTGACCTTTAAACAGCACCTCCCACGCCCACCGGCCAAGACACGGGGCGCTCTTAGGAATAGAGGTGCCCTGAAAAGCCGCTCTCCTCCCCAGAGGTGGCTGCCTGTCAGTGCCCACCAGCCGGAGCAGTTCTGTCCCGGGCCTTGGGGAAAAGCCCGATCCCTGGGCCAAGAGCGCGGGGAGCCTGGGGGCACCAAGCGCCGGGGGAACCGCGGGGGCCGGGGAAGGGAGGGCGGCGGAGAGACGCCGGCACGGGGGGAGCGGCTGCCGGGCGCGGGGCTGCGGACCGGCTGGGCGCCAGGGGGCGCGAGCGAAACGCCAGGGGGCGCCCTGCGCGGCCGGGCCACGCGGAGACCCGGGCCGGGGCAGGACACGGTACCGGGCGGCGCGGGGGGGGGCGCACTGGGCATGCGCAGGCGAACGGCGCATGCTCAGTAACACCTGCTGAAGCCGCTGCCCTTCCCTCTGCCCGTCCTAGCCCGGGGGTTCGTCTGCTCGGTACGGGGGGGCCGGAAGTTGACTGCGGGGGGGGGGCGGGGTCCCGGAAGGGGCGGCAGGGTTGGGGGGGGCTGAGGGATGGGGGGGGAGCGGGGTTAACCCAGGGGCGAGGCAGGGGCACGGGGGGGGGGGACAGTGACCCGGGGGGGGGCTGCGCCCCCGTGTTTGCAGCAAAGGGGGGGGGGGCAAAGGGGCTGGTTTATTTCCCCTCCCCCAGGCGGCAGCGCCCGGCATGGGCCGCCCCGGCTCCGCAGCGCCCCGTCCCGGCAGCGCCTCCTCGGTGTGCGCGGCCGGGGGGGGACCGGGGCGAAACCGGGGCCTCCCCAACCCCCCCGCCCCCCGGGGGCCGTGCACCCCCCCCGCATTTCCCCAACCCCCCCCGCCCCCCGGGGGCCGTGCACCCCCCCCGCATTTCCCCAACCCCCCCCGCCCCCCAGGGGGCCGTGCACCCCCCCGCCTTTCCCCAACCCCCCCCCGCCCCCCAGGGGGCCGTGCACCCCCCCCGCCTTTCCCCAACCCCCCCCCGCCCCCCAGGGGGCTGTGTACCCCCCCCCGCATTTCCCCAACCCCCCCACCCGCCCCCCAGGGGGCTGTGCACCCCCCCCGCATTTCCCTAACCCCCCAGGGGGCTGTGCACCCCCCCCCGCCTTTCCCCAACCCCTCCCCGCCCCCCAGGGGGCTGTGTACCCCCCCCGCATTTCCCCAACCCCCCCCTGCCCCCCAGGGGGCTGTGTACCCCCCCCCGCATTTCCCCAACCCCCCCACCCGCCCCCCAGGGGGCTGTGCACCCCCCCGCATTTCCCTAACCCCCCAGGGGGCTGTGCACCCCCCCCGCATTTCCCCAACCACCCCTCAGGGGGCTGTGCACCCCCCCGCATTTCCTCAACCCCCCCACCCGCCCCCCAGGGGGCTGTGCACCCCCCCGCATTTCCCCAACCCCCCCATCCCCCAAGGGGCTGTGCACCCCCCCCCACATTTCCCCAACCCCTACCATGCCCCCAGGGGGCTGTGCACCCCCCCGCATTTCCCCAACCGCCCCTCCCGCTCCCCAGGGGGCTGTGTACCCCCCCCCGCATTTCCCCAACCCCCCCTGCCCTCAGGGGGCTTTGTACCCCCCCGCATTTCCCCAACCCCCCCTCCCGTTCCCCAGGGGGCTGTGTACCCCCCCCCCCCCCGCATTTCCCTAACCCCCTCTCCCGCTCCCCAGGGGGCTGTGTACCCCCCCCGCATTTCCCCAACCCCCCCCCTGCCCCCAGGGGGCCGTGCACCCCCCCTGCATTTCCTCAACCGCCCCTCAGGGGGCTGTGCACCCCCCCGCCCCTCAGGGGGCTGTGCACCCCCACCCGCATTTCCCCAACGCCCCCTGCCCCCAGGGGGCCGTGCCCCCCCCCGCATTTCCCTACCCCCCCCACCCGCTCCCCAGGGGGCTGTGCACCCCTCCCGCTCCCCAGGGGACTGTGCACCCCCTGCATTTCCCCAACCCCCCCCCCGCCCCTCAGGGGGCTGTGCACCCCCACCTGCATTTTCCCAAACCTCCCCCTGCCCCCCAGGGGGCTGTGCACCCCCCCTCATTTCCCCAACCCCCCCTCCCCCCGGGAGCTGTGTACCCCCCCCCGCATTTGCCCAACCCCTGCCCGCCCCCCAGGGGGCTGTGCACCCCCCCCCCCAAGTGGTCAGCTAGTTCCATGCAGTGCTGCCAATTTTTTGGTTGGTTGGAAATTTGGATGGAAATGGAAACATTAAGACACACTGTCAAAGCAGATACAGTGCAGGGGGTAAAACAGGTGTACCTGAGAAAGGACAGTGGGTTTGAAACGTCTGAACAAAGCCTGCCCCCCTCCCACAGCTGCTGTTTTTGCTGACAGTGTCGGCGCATTGGTGTCGGGGATGTTGGCCAACCTTATCATTTAAATGTATGATCTGTAGGCCAGTCTGACTGAGCTCTGCCCTGGCAGCTCATGATGAGCCGGGATGGGGGAAGGCTTCAGGACCAGACTGTACTGACATGAACCCACCTACGCTGCCGAGGTATCCAGCAGACAGAGCTGCATTGCCCAAGGGATCGATTTTGGCTGGTGTTGGGAGTTTCTGTACTAAATATTTTTATTATAATTAATTTTTACATAAGAACGGCCATATTGGGTCAGTCCAGTGGTCCATCTAGCCCAGTCTCCTGTCTTCTGTCAGTGGCCAATGCCAGGTGCTTCAAAGGGAATGAACAGACCAGGGCAATTATTGAGTGATCCGTCCCCTGTCGTCCACTCCCAGCTTCGGGCAAACAGAGGCTAGGGACATCATCCCTGCCCATCCTAGCTAATAGCCATTGATGGACCTATCCTCCATGAACTTATCCAGTTCTTTTTTTGAATCCTGTTCCAGTTTTGGCCTTCACACCAGCCTCTGGCAAAAAGTTCCATAGGTTGACTGTGCATTGTGTCAAGAAGTACTTCCTTTTGTTTGTTTTAAACCTGTGGCCTATTAATGTCATTGGGTGACCCCTAGTTCTTGTGTTATGTGAGGGAGCTTTTCATTTCTCCACACCAGTCAAGATTTTATAGACCTCTAACATATCCCTCACTTCGTAGTCTCTTGCCCAAGCCGTGTTAGTCTGTATCAGCACAAAAGCTGATGCCCAAATAAATGTGTTCGTCTCTAAGGTGCCACAAGTACTCCTCGTTGATAACCTAGCAAATTCCTACAGATAGCAGTTTCACATACCCTAGAGCACAGGTGGGCAAACTACGGCCCGCGGGACCCTCCTGTCCGGCCCTGAGCTCCTGGACCAGGAGGCTCGCCCCCGGCCCCTCCCCCGCTGTTCCCCTTCCCCTGCAGCCTCAGCTCACTGTGCCCACCTGCGCGATGCTCTGGGCGGCGGGGCTGCAGAGCCTGGCCTGACCCGGTGCTCGGAGCTGCGCAGTGTGTGGCTGGCTCCGGCCGGGCAGTGCGGCTGCCGTGCTGCGAGCCACCCGTGCTCCAGGCAGCGCGGTAAGGGGGGATGGAGCAGGAGGGGTTGGATAGAGGGCAGGGGAGTTCGGGGGTGGTGGTGAGGGGGCGGGGGTGGTGGTGAGGGGTCAGGGTGGGGAACGGGGGGTTGAATGGGGGCAGGGGTCCTGGGGGGGGCAGTTAGGAAGGGGGGGGGGGTTGGATGGGGCAGCAGGGGGCAGTCAGGGAGAAGGGGTGGTTGGATGGGGTAGGGGTCCCAGGGGGGCAGTCAGCAGTGAGAGGAGGGGTTGGATGGGGCAGCAGGGGGCAGACAGGGGTGGGGGTTCCAGGGGGGGTCAGGGGACAGGGAGTAGGGGGGGATGGTGCAGGAGTCCCCAGGGGGGGGTTGTCAGGGCGAGAAGCGGGGTGGGGGATAGGGAGCAGGGGCCGGGCCACGCCTGGCTGTTTGGGGAGGCACAGCCTCCCCTAACCGGCCCTCCATACAATTTCCGAAACCCGATGCGGCCTTCAGGCCAAAAAAAGTTTGCCCGCCCCCGCCCTAGAGTGTGCGAAGCTGTTATCTGCAGGAATTAGCTACATCAGATAGCAGTTTCTAGGAAAGTAGGACCTGTCGCTGCTATAGGTAGCAAATTTCTACAGATTGCAGTTTCACATACCCTACGGCAGTCGTGGGCAGCCTGCAGGCCGCACACGGCCCATCAGGGTAATCCGCTGGCAGGCTGCCAGACCGTTTGTTTACATTTGCATGGCCACTTGCAGCTCCCAGTGGCCGCGGTTTGCCGTTCCCAGCCAATCGGAGCCGCAGGAAGAGAAAGCTACCGGGGAGAGGCTGTTCTCGATTTGATTTTGACAAATAGGGAGGAACTGGTTGAGAATTTGAAAGTGGAAGGCAGCTTGGGTGAAAGTGATCATGAAGTGATAGAGTTCATGATTCTAAGGAATGGTAGGAGGGAGAACAGCAAAATAAAGACAATGGATTTCAAGGAGGCAGACTTTAGAAAACTCAGGGAGTTGGAAAGTAAGATCTCATGGGAAGCAAGTCTAAGGGGAAAAAAATAGAAGACAGCTGGCAGTTTTTTAGAGAGACATTATTAAGGGCGTAAGAGCAAACTACCCCACTGCATAGGAAAGATAGGAAATATGGCAAGACACCACCCAAGCTTAACCAGGAGATCGTCAATGATCTAAAAACCAAGGAAGAGTCCTACAGAAAGAGGAAAGTCGGTCAAATTACAAAGAATGAATATAAACAAATAACACAAGTGTGTAGGGACATAAGAATGGCCCTACTGAGTCAGACCAAAGGTCCATCTAGCCCAGTATCCTGTCTTCCAGCAGTGGCCAGTGCTGGCACCCCAGAGGGAATGAACAGATCAGGTAATCATCAAGCGATCCATCCCATCACTCATTCCCAGCTTCTGGCAAACAGAGGTTAGAGACACTGTTCCTGCCCATCCTGGCTAATAGCCATTGATGGACCTATCCTCCATGAATTTATCTAGTTCTTTTTTGAATCCTGTTATGGTCTTGGCCTTCACAACATCCTCTGGCAAGGAGTTCCACAGGTTGACAGTACGTTGTGTGAAGAAATACTTCCTTAAACCTGCTGCCTATTAATTTCATTTGGTGACCCCTCGTTCTTGTGTTATGAGAAGTTGTAAACAACACTTCCTTATCTACTTTCTCTACACAGTCATGATTTTATAGACCTCAATCATAGCTCCCCTTAGCCGTCTCTTTTCCAAGCTGAAAAGTCCCAGTCTTATTAATCTCTCCTCATACGGAAGCCATTCCATACCCCTAATCATTTTTGTTGCCCTTTTCTAAACCTTTTCTATTTCCACTATATCTGAGATGGGGCGACCACATCTGCATGCAGTATTCCAGATGTGGGCGTACCATGAATTTATATAGAGGCAACATGATATTTTCTGTCCTATTATCTATCCCTTTCTTAATGATTCCCAGCATTCTGTTCGCTTTTTTGACTGTCGCTGCACATTGAGTGGATGATTTCAGAGAACTATCCACAGTGACTCCAAGATCTCTTTCTTGAGTGGTAACAGCTAATTTAGACCCCATCATTTTATATGTACAGTTGGGATTATGCTTTCCAATGTGCATTACTTTGCATTTATCAACATTATATTTCATCCGCCATTTTGTTGCCCAGTCACCCAGTTTTGAGAGATCCTTTTGTAGCTCTTCACAGTCTGCCTGGGTCTTAACTATCTTTAGTAATTTTGTATCATCTACAAATGTTGCCACCTCACTGTTTACCCCTTTTTCCAGATCATTTATGAATATGTTGACTAGCACTGGGCCCAGAACAGACTCCTGGGGGACACCACTATTTACCTCTCTCCACAAAATCAGAAAGGCCAAGGCACAAAATGAGATCAAACTAGCTAGAGACATAAAGGCTAACAAGAAAACATTCTACAAATACATTAGAAGCAAGAGGAAGACCAAGGACCAGGTAGGCCCATTACTCAACAAGGGGGGGAAAACACTAACAGAAAATGTGGAAATGGAAGAGGTGCTTAATGACTTCTTTGTTTTGGTTTTCACTAAGAAGTTTGGCGGTGATTGGACATCTAACATAGTGAATGCCAATGAAAATGAGGTAGGATTAGAGGCAAAAATAGGAAAAGAACAAGTTAAAAATTACTTAGACAAGTTAGATGTCTTCAAGTTATCAGGGCCTGATAAAATGCATCCTAGAATACTCAAGAAGCTGACTGAGGAGATATCTGAGCCATTAGCAATTATCTTTGAGACGTCATGCAAGACAGGAGAGATTCCAAAAGACTGGAAAAGGGCAATTACATTGCCCATCTATAAAAAGGGAAATAAGGAAAACCCAGGGAATTACAGACCAGTCAGCTTAACTTCTGTACCCGGAAAGATAATGGAGCAAATAATTAAGCAATCAATTTGCAAACATCTAGAAGAAAATAAGGTGATAAGTAACAGTCAGCATGGATTTGTCAAGAACAAATTGTGTCAAACCAACCTGATAGCTTTCTTTGACAGGGTAACAAGCCTTGTGGATAGGGGGGAAGTGGTAGACATAGTATATCTAGACTTTAGTAAGGCTTTTGTTACTGTCTAGCATGACCTTCTCGTAAACAAATAAGGGAAATACAACCTAGATGGAGCTACAATAAGGTGGGTGCAAAACTGATTGGAAAACCATTCCCAGAGAGTATTAATCAGTGGTTCACAGTCATGCTGGAAGGGCATAACGAGTGGGCTCCCGCAGGGATCAGTACTGGGTACATTTCTGTTCAATATCTTCATCAATGATTTAGACAATGGCATAGAGAGTACACTTATAAAGTTTGAGGATGATACCAAGCTGGGAAGGGTTGCACGTGCTTTGGAGGATAGGGTTAAAATTTAAAATGATCTGGACAAACGATTGGAAGTAAATAGGATGAAATTCAATAAGGACAAGTGCAAAGTCCTCCATTTAGGAAGGAACAATCAGGTGCACACAGAATATCAGGGTTGGAAGGGACCTCAGGAGGTCATCTAGTCCAACCCCCTGCTCAAAGCAGGACCAATCCCCAATTTTTGCCCCAGATCCCTAAATAGTCCCCTCAAGGATTGAACTCACAGCCCTGGGTTTAGCAGGCCAATGCTCAAACCACTGAGCTATCCCTCCCCACCAAAAACAACTGCTGCCCCATGTGAGGAACGAACTCACAACCTTCAGATTATAAGACTGACGTGCTACCTACTGCGCTAACCAGGCAGCTCACAAAATACACAGTGGGAACCGACGGCGTAGGAAGGAGTCCTGCGGAAAGGGATCTGGGGGGTCATAGTGAACCACAAGCTAAATAGGAGTCAACAGTGTAATGCTGTTGCAAAACAAGGGAACATAATTCTGGGATGTATTAGCAGGAGTGTCGTAAGCAAGACATGAGAAGGAATTCTTCCGCTCTGCTCCATGCTGATTAAGCCTCAACTGGAGTACTGTGTCCAGTTCTGGGCACCACATTGCAAGAAAGATGTGGACAAATTGGTGGAAGTCCAGAGAAGAGCAACAAAAATGATTAAAGGTCTAGAAAACATGACCTAAGAGGGAAGACTGAAACATGGTAACCATTTTCAAGTACGGAAAAGGTTGTTACAAGGAGGAGGGAGAAGAATTGTTCTCCTTAACCTCTGAGGATAGGACAAGACACAATGGGCTTAAATTGCAGCCAGGGAGGTTTAGGTTGGACATTAGGAAAAACTTCCGAACTGTCAGGGTGGTTAAGTATTGGAATACATTGCCCAGGGAAGGGAATCTCTATCAGTGGAGATTTTTAAGAGTGGGTTGGACAAACAAGTGATCTAGACCAGTGATCTAGATGGTCTAGATCAGTGATCTCAAACTCAGATCACCACGAGGGCCGCATCACTGAAACCTCCACCCCTTCCGTGAGGCCCTGCCCCTGCCCCGCCTCCTCCCACCCCTTCCCTGCCCCCATTCCAACCCCTTCCCCAAAGTTCCTGCCCCGGCCCCACCTCCTCCTCTGAGTGCGCCACCAGGGCCGGCTCAAGGCACCAGCTTTCCAAGCAGGCGCTTGGGGCGGCATTCAGAATGGGGCGGCAGGCCGTGCCCCACCGCGGCAAATTCGGCGGCAGCTCCGCCGCTCTTCCAGGCGTGGCGGCAATTCAGCGGCGACTGCTTGGGGCGGCAAAATTGGTAGAGCTGCCCCTGCGCGCCACGTTCTTGCTCCCGCCGCCCGCCCTCCCTCCCTCCCGATGTGTGCAAACAGCTGTTTGGCGGCGGCAGCTGGGCGGGACGCGCTGGGAGGTAGGTGGAGGAGCAGCGGTGACGTGGCGCGCTCAGGGGGGAGGAGGAGGACGGGGTGGGGGCGGAGCACCCACTAATTTCCCCCCGTGGGTGCTCCAGCCCCGGAGCAACCACGGAATCGGCGCCTATGGCGAGGCGCAGGAAATAACTCTGCGGGCCGCGTGTTTGAGACCCCTGGTCTAGATAATACTTTGTCCTGCCATGAGTGTAGGGGACAACACAAGAGTGCAGGGGACAAACTGCTGTCTGTAGGAATTTTGCTACATCAGACGGCAGTTGTTTTACAATAGCAGATTCTTACAATCCGCTACACATCAGCCACGGCTACAGGTAGCCCAGTCCTACAGGGAGCAGTTTCCTACACTACAGGCAGGGCGGGTGGGGGCGCAGCAGGGCTGGAGCTGGGTCCTGGCACCTTCAGCGGCGGGGGGATCCAGTCAGCACCAGGGCAGCAAAGGGAGCCGGGAGCTGGTGGGCTGTAGCTGGGGCCAGGGCAGCTCCCTCATTCTGTCTCCCCAAATCTACCCCCGCCCTCACCAGCCGATGCCGCCTCCTTAGGACTCCCCCCTTGGCCGGGGGACCAGAAAGGAGAGACAGGCTGCCTGCCGCACCACATCCTAATGCCTCCTCCCCACAAGGGAGCTCTTGTGGTGCTGAGTCCCACAGGCTGATGGTTTTGTAAAGGAACATTTCCCTTTCCCAGGGAATGCCTTTGCCTTTTCCTTAGCAGCTCCCTCTTCGTTCGTCAGGGTGAACAGGCGCACCCAGGGCACCCGCTCCTGCCCCTTCCTTGTTTTATAAACCTCCAGCCTGGCCCCTTTTGTCTCATCTCTGCACAGCCCTGCTCTTAATACACCTTCGGTTCTTTGCTATCATCGGTCACCTTCCGCCCTTGACGCCTCTCCTTTCCTCTTGCTCTGTCCCCAGGTGTGGTGGGGCAGATACCCCGCTCCTGGGAGAAAAGGGAGGCTGACGGGGGAAGCAGCCACAGTGGTGGCCACACCCAATCAGGCCACAGCTGGCCCCGATATAAGGGCTAAGGGAGGAGGTGGCTCAGTCTCACTCCGGCCTGGAGCGGGAAGGCCCTGGCTGCCTGGGAACAGAGGGCACCTAACGCAGAGCAACACTGGGGAAAGGCAAGAGGAGCTGGGGAGCTCCAGCCTGGTAACTCCCCAGGCTGCGGCCTTGGGTAAGGCCTGTCAGAGGTACTGGGGCTAAGAGGGGCAGCCCTGGAACAGGCAAAGGCAGCAGGTCCCACCCCTTGCCAGTGATGAGTGGCCATTACAGACTGCAGCCTGCCCCAGGGAGCGGGGGCTAGACGACGACTGGCAGTAGCCACTGAGGCAAGGTGGGTATAGAGGGTTGGGGGTTCCCCTGGGAGGGGAGACCCAGAGAGTGGGTTACTGCTCGGGCAGAACCCCTCCCCCCCGGTAAAGGCATAGGGTCCGGGAGGGACACAGGGGCTTGAGGCGGGTGAGACACCGGCCAGCAGAGGGTGCTCCGACAGCTGGAATTGAGCTAATTCCTGAAGCAACCAGCAGGAGGCGCTGCAGCGGTGAGTGCTTGACCTGCTACACCATCTCTTCTTACCTCCCTCTCCCTCTCCCCCGCCAGTTTTTCCTTTTCTCTGTCATCCTGTCTTCCCCTCCTCCCCCACCGGCCTATTCTCCCCCATGCCCATTGGCCTTTCAAGCTGGTTCCAGCCCTCATGTGCAGCCCCCTCCTCATCTCCTTTCACACCCCTGCAGAGGTAGAGGGGAGGGCTCCTTCCTCTCCCCCACACTCTCACTGCACAGGGCCACTGGGATTTTTCAGCTGCCCTCTGGGCCCACTTCTCGCCCACCCATGAGGTCATCAGGCGGAGCAGGGGAACCGGCTGCAGGGCTCTATGCTCCCCAGGCACCAGGGTCAGTGGGCATTTGGAATGAACCGAGTGCAGGATCAAGCACCGACACCCCCTCCCACACAGTGGGCCGCTGGGGGCTTTTCCCCCACACAGCCCTGGCAGCATGCATGGGCCCGGACCCTGCACCAGCAAACTGGCACCTGGCTTCACAGCCGCGTGAGCAACACAGTGAGAGCAGGGCCCTCCCCTCTCAGCCCTGCCCCGCCCCAGAAAGTGGAGCCCCAGGTTCCCAGGCTAGTCACAATTTTAAATCAAGACTGGGGGTTTTTTGTAACCAAAAAAAAAAAAAAAAGAGAGAGATGCTCTATTTCATCCAGGAATTCTTTTGTGCAAGTCACATGGGGTGTGTTATACAGGTGGTCGGACCAGAGGACCCCAATGTGCCCGTCCGGCTTTGGAATCTGTTTAAATACTGACACGTATGAAACGCTGGACACAGGAGTCACTTATCCGCTCCCGCGAGCCGCCCGTTTCCGCCCTCCATCCCTGTGTATCGTCCCATAAAAACCAGAGTTTTCCACTTAAATATGAATTTGCTGCCAGTTCGTTTTCCTGCGATCGTGACACCCTGCTCTAGTGCAGTTGTTTTCTTGTAACCTCTTATCCCGGACCAAATCTGCCTGGGTCGTCACGTCTGCCAGCTGCACGGACGCCCCATGGCTTGGCCTTCGTTACCTTAGCCGGATAAGGTGAAATCAACACGACACCCTCGTCTCCCAGGTGAATTGGCTGTAGCTCATTAAAAACCAAAGACCAATCCTCCCCTTGGCTACACCCGCACAGCCCCCCAGCTTGCATGGCTGTGAACGAGGGCAGACCGGGGGCGGCTACTCAGCCTGGAAGCCTTTGAGCCATTCAGCGTCTCCCTCCTGGAGACTGCCGTGCTGACCCCGCAGGGTTTCTGCAGCCCGGCTCGCTGGCCGGTTACGGTTTCTTCCTGTGGCTGTGTTTGTGTTTGAGGAGGTGCTGCCGGCGGATGTAGGCCTTCCCGCACTCGCCGCACTGGTAGGGCCTCTCTCGCTCCGTATGGATTTTCTGGTGGTCCACAAGGTGGTGGTGCCGGTTGAAGGTTTTGTGACACTGGGCACACTGGTAGGGCCGCTCCCCGGTGTGGATCCTCTGGTGCCGGATGAGGTCGGAGGGACGGGTGAAGCTCTTGCTGCAGTACGGACACAGTATGAGCGATCCCTTGCTGCGGTCGGCATGCACCCTTTTGTGCAGGACGAGACACCTCCTCTTGGAGAAGTGCTCCATGCACTCCCTGCACGTGTATGTCCTTTGCACACGAGGCGGCTGGTATTTGCTCAGACTCGATTTGTGAGCCAGCCTCTTGACCCGTTTGGTGATCCCGCTGGAACCGTCTTCAGTCTGGTTTCGGGGCTGGGACTCAGGGGGAGCCGCTTGGCAGGAACGTTCCTGAGGAGCCGGGAGCCCGCAGGCCCCCGCAGCTGTCTGGTGTCGCAGATGCAGCAGAAATTTCTGCTTGGCTCTGAAACTTTCCCCACAGTTTGGGCACTCGTACAGCAGCTCGTTTGCGTGGCCCTTCTGGTGGATGATGAGATTTATCTTCAGCCGAAAGCTCTTCCCGCACACTGTGCATACAAACAGTCTCTCTCGAGTGCTCTTTCTCTGGTGGTGGATCAGGGCCCCACCCCAGTGAGCGGAGTTCACTGTCCTGCTCTCTGTGTGGTTTCTCTGCTGTGTTACTGAGCTGCATGCAACCTCCCCGGCTGTTACCTCCCCAGGATCCTGGAAATCCTCCTCTTCAAACCTTCCCAATAACATCCCTGGCACCTCCAGGTTTTCAGGAAGTTCCTCCCCAGGGCCCTGGTCATGCTCCCAAGGGCCCAAGACAGCTTCCTCTTTTGCTCTTTCCAGCAACGTCCCTGGCACTTCCTCCACTTGCTGCACCTCGGTTTTGATCACAATCCCCTCATCAGCTGGAAATTAAACAGAATCCAGAGATTATTCACTCCATCGGTTTGATATGAAGGAAACCTAAAGGTTCGGACTTTCCTGATTCCTCAGGAATCTCAGGGGCTGGGTCCTGTCACGCTGGCATAGTGCGAGGCACTGGCTGTTTAGAAAGAGGCAGACATTTCCCATCTCCGTGTTCACAGAGGTTAGGAAATGACCTACTATTAGCAGAGTAAAACTGACCTCTGGGCCTGATCTGGGCTTTCAGTGACACACAGGCCTCTCACGGCCTCACTGCACAGGGTGAGTCGCACCAGGAGACTTCCCTGTTGGGTAACCCGCTTCCCAAGTGGCCTCAGGCTTCTCTCCAAGAAGACAGGCTTTAGAGTCACCCTTGAGTGATCCCGTTATGCGTCTGAGGTTTTGTCATGGACAGCCTGACGTTAACAGCACGAGACATGGAGGCTGGGTTTGACTGGTCAGTGATTTAACAAAGTCACTTGGCAGTTCCTCTCTGGCTGAGAACTGAGAGGATGAACTGTAAGAGCCACGTCCCAAAGCTCTCTAATTCCAGACATGGAACGACACTGCCGGCAGACTCTGACCCTGGCTGCACCCAGAGAACTGAAGAGGAAACAATGGGCACGTTTTAGTGCAGCGTCGGAATAGCAGCGGTGTGTTTTTAACAGCTCTGCTCATTAGCTGATTTCAGTCATTTTTGGTTCTGAACAACCTCAAAGCTGGGCTGAAAGAGTAGGCCAGCCCCCCTACCATCAGACATGATCGCTGGAGTTACAGGAGGGAGGAATCGGACCATCGAATGCACTCCATTCAGTCCTGTGTGATCAGAGCAGCTGTGGAGGGAATATAATTAACATACCAGCTGTTCCTTCTCTGAAGCAGAAAAAGCCAGTGATAGCATACACCATGGCATTTCTTACTCTTTACAACCTTTCTGGTGGACAGTGGGATTTACAGTCATTTCTCTCCTCCCTGAGACTATCTGCATCTCAAAGGCCTGTCCTGAAATTGTCAGGCAGAGACAGGCAGATGAACATCACGCCGTCCCCCGAGCAGCTTAGTGCTGTCTGGGCTGAGGCACCTGATGAGGTGACTTAAGAGTTGCAACAAAACACAAACGTTGCTTTCTCCAAATACCTTCATCAGAGGGAAGAGGAGGGGACCAGCTCTGCTTCACTGACTCCTCCGAACACTCAGAGGAAGGACGGGTGATAGGAGGCATTAACTGCCTGCAGTTGGTGAGGACTGGTAGGAAGCCGTGAGGAACATCTGCCGTGAAGAGATGACAAGTGCTGGTTACCACTGGATTACATACAGCAAGAAGGCACTCATAAAGACAGGATTTATTGCTCTTGCTGTTTCTGGTTGGGTTAGTCAGTTACTCACCTGGGCTGCGGTGTGGTGGGTCTGTTGGGATTTTACTTTCCTCCAAGACCCCTTGATCCTGCATATGGGGTTCCTCCTCTTGTTTGATCTGTGACAGAGTGTCACTTGTCAACATGGGGGATTCCGGCCCTGAGAAAGAGAATTACGTCATTTTACCGATAGCCACCTATTTAAAAGCAGCATTTTGGGCACAGGGATTTCATCCTCACTAACATTTGCAAAGCACTTTGAGCTCCAGGGGAAGATGGTTTTGGAAAGCAAGTCAGTAGTTAGTCACTGGGGGATATACTCCATCAGTTATGGCTGGTGTCACAGCCTAGTGAAAAGCACGAGTGTCGTTTTCACTAGGTCATCCCACAGCAGTGAAAATCCAATCCCACCAGCACAACCTCGCCGTGTGACAGACCTCAATCCCTGAAACTAAGGACCTGGGTTCTCAGCCCCAGGCTCACAAACTGATCGCAGTCACTCCTTCCTTTATTGTTAAATGGGGGAGGGGCCCCAGCTAGGCGGCAGGAGGGATCCTGGTATAGACAGAATGACAGATTTCGAAGGACTCGGAGCTTCAGATTAAGGAGAAAGTTACACGGCTCTCCGAGTAGCATGCCTATGGGTGTGCCACTGTAGGTGCGTCTGGGCGGCCGCGCCTCTCAAAGAATCTAGGTAGCAGCGTTCGGTCGGCCCGCACACGCGCTCTCCCTCCCTCGTGGCCTGCCTGGAGGCCATCTAGCGCTGCGCGGGTGAACCAGCCTCCGTTCCTTCTCTACCGCAGAGCTCCTTGTCGAGAACTCCAAAGTCGGGGGGCAGGAGCACCCACAGGGTCACGCGTCTCGGAAAAACCATCGTTACGGCACAAGGGGAGTAACGTCCTCTTCTCTGAGTGCTGTCCCTATGGGCGCTCCACCACAGCGACTTCCCAGCGGTATCCCCCGTGGCGGGCTGGGGCCTCGGGGTGCGGTCTGTCACTGACGATAGTGCTGAGGAGCCAAAGATGGCGCGAGAGGCTGAGTCCCGAGGAATCGCGCCAAAGCATGGGCAGAGGCCCTGCAGATTTCTGAGATGGGGACGTCTTTAAGAAACGCGACCAAGGGGGAAACGGCTCTCGTGGAGTGCTTGGGATTCCTGATGGGGGCAGGAGGTTACACGCATGTAACAGTGGTTAGGGCAACCGGAGACCCATTTCGAGAGCCTTTGAGCTGATATTGTGGAGCCTTTGGATCTTTCTGCGAATGAAAGGAAGAGTTTAGGAGACTTCCTGACGTCCTTAGTCCTGTCCAAATAAAATGCTAGGGCTCTCCTAACAGCCATCATATGCAGTATTGCCTCTCTATGTCACAGGGTGGTTTTGGAAAACAGGCGAGTTTCTCACGTACAGTCGAGTGTGTGGAGTCAAACGTGCATGCTGCCACATGCCTGAGAACCTGGAGGCGCTTCCTGGCTGGGGTTTGTGGGCTGGCCTGGCCTGTCCCTATGAGATTCTGTGCAGTGAGAGGAATGCGCTCGGTGCCCTGCGTCGAGCTTGGCACCAATAAACTCCTGCTATTGAACTGGGGTCAGGGTCGATTTCTGGGTATTGAGCTGAAGCCCCAATTGTGCAACCATGTGCATAGTCTTCTGGGTGGCCTGCAGGGCATCTTCGAAGGAACGAGCCTTGAGAAGGCAGTCGTCCAGGTGTGGGTAAATGACAATACCTAATGTTCGTAGGCGCACCACTGCGACGGAGAGGATATGGGAGAACACAATGGGTGCGGACGAGAGGCTGAACAGGAGCACTCTGTACTGCTGATAGCCCTGCCCAAAGGTAAATCGCAGGACTCTCCTGTGCGACAGTCAGATTGAGATGTGGGAGTCGGCGTCTTGTAGGTCGAGGGCCAAGAATCAAGCTCCTGGTTCCAGTTACAGAATAATGGCTGCTAGTGTGACCACCTTGAACCTTTGCACCTTCACGTATCTGTTTAGTGCCCTTTGATCCAATATGGGTCTCCAACCTCCCATTTCTTGGGGATCAGGAAATATCTGGAATAAAACCTTTGCCTCGGAGGTGAGTAGGGACTGGTTCTATGGCTCCGAGGCATAAACAGGTGGTCTATTTCCTGGCATAATAGTCTCTCATGAGAAGGGTCCCTGAAGAGGGACCAGGGGAAAGGAGAGAAGGGACATGAGGTGGATGGAGTAACCCTTTGAAACAGCCTCTAAGGCCCATTTGTCAGAGGTGATGATCTTCCAGCTCCTGAGGAAGACTCAGGCGACTTCCGAAGGGATATGACAGGTCCGTACGTCGCAGCAGCTGTTGCAAGGAGTGGATGCTTGGGCCCTCGACCTCATAATTTGGTGTTTTGAGGACGAGGGTTAAGAGGTGAGGATCGGGAGACTGACGGCTTGTGCTTTTTACATCCTGGGCCTCTTACACTGTAGCTCATAATATCATTGTGCTGGGGAGAACTGAGGTGGCTGGGATCTGTGAGGTGGCTGTGAACTGAATTTCCTTTTCCATCCCAGGGTTTAGATTCCTAAAGCACGTAGTGTGGCTCTCGAGTCCTTTAAGGTGTGGAGTGATGCCTCTGTTTTGTTAGCCAAGAGTTTGGGCCCTTCGAATGGGAGGTTCTCAGCTGCTGTCTGCACTTCCTCCGGCACCCCCGAGAGGTGTAACCAGGACGCCGCCTCATCACCTCTGCTGTCGAGACTGAACTGGGCCCTCTTGCACGATGGCTTGAAATTGTTCCTTTTGCACTTCTGGCAAGTGGTCAATGAAGACGTTGGGTTCTGCATAGTTCATGTAGTCGTATTGGGCCATTAGGGCTTGATAGTCGAAACCCTGAATTGTAAAGTCATGAAGAGTATGCCTTCCTCCCCGATTGGTCGAGCCTCTTCCAGGCTCTGTCACTGGGGGTGGATCTAATGTGATGTCACTTTCCTTGCATGTTAACAGCATCCAGGATGAAAGAGTTGGGCTGACAGTGAATGAAAAGACCAATCTGCCTCCTTGAGGGACACGTAATATTTTTTGTCTGCCCTCTTGCAATAGAGGCCGGTGTCTGCCAGATGGCCTTGGCAGAGTCTAAAAGCACCTCATTGACTGGGAGGGCAATTCTGGAAGAAGAAGAGGTGTGCAGTATGTCCAAATTTGTGGTGTGAGTCTTTCACTGCCTCGAAGGGAATTTGCAGAGCCTCACCCATCCTCTTAGTAAGATCTTGGAAAAGCTTAAAATCATCAGCTAATGATGGAAGAGGGGGCATCACCACCTGATCTGGTGAGGAGGAGGAGGAGATGTTCATCAGTGGAGTGGTTTTCACCTCTAGTCTGGCCTCCTGTTGCTTGAAAGTTTCTTCCCAAGCCTCTGGATACAGAGGCCAGAGGAGACTGTCTGGAGGACTCTCTGTGGGAGATTCTAGATCCTCGAGAGGTGTGGGGCCTGTGGGCTGCCCATGGATCCCAGTAAGACCACTGAGGGGGAAAGGGCATGGGTGTCACTACCCACGGGGGACCATACCAGGAAGATTGGAGATCTGAGCATGGGTGCAGCTGTGTAGGTCTCAAATGCTGTAATGGAGGGTTGTGACGTAAGACCAGAGAAAAGCGGTCCTCCTGGTCACTGAGTCCCCACTGGAGTGGGGTGGGGCTGATAAGGGCTCTGGAGGTGAATGCCCCGGTGCCAATGGTGGTTCTGGGGACCGAGATGGGCTCGGTGCTGGAGCCTGGGTACCGAGTAGTGGGGACTCTGGTTCCTCCATAACCAGAAGGTCCCTAGAGAAGCAGAACTCTGGTAGTACCACTGTGGTCGATGCTGACTCGTCAGTACTGACGGCCTTTTATGTGCGGCTCGTTCCAACAGGAGCTGCTTTGAAGTGCTCCGTGCCAAGGATCGTTTTATTGGCGCCGATTTTGTAGAGACGGTACCGACAGTGGTGCCCGTTCCCCAGCCTGTGCCCCGTGGGTCCCTAGGCGAGCTCTTGGTGCCGTGCTTCGGAGTCATCGGTGCCAAGGTGACCAAACACACCGGGGATCCCCTTTGGCTGGTCAAGAGCTTGGTTTGAGGGCTTGCAGCCCTTTTTTCTAGAGACTTTAGAGGGGGAAGTCAGCCGACTGTCTCTGCGATTCTCCCTCTCTGGAGGTTGAAGACTCTGGAGCGGATTCAGGACCAGGGTCAGATGCCAGTTTAAGAGCACGCTCCACGGGGAGGAGTTTCCAGTTTTGTTGCCGGTTCTTTCGGGATCTAGCCTTCAGCTGCTGGCAGAAGCTGCACTTCTACAGACTACGTGCCTCTCCGAGAGATGCAACAAGAGTGTCCGTCCACCACTGGCATTGCCTCCCTGCAGGAGAGGCACCTTTTAAAGCACGGTGGGAAACGGTCATGCCCCTACTTAGGTGCCAACTTTATGGGTGCTCTGGGGCTGGAGCACCCACAGGGAAAAAAGAGTGGGTGCTCAGCACCCACCGGCAGGCCCCACCAGTCAGCTCCTTCCCCTCCCCCCAGCACCTCCTGTCCGCCGAGGATCAGCTGCTCAGCGGTGAGCAGGAGGAGCGGGGGCAGGAAGAGGTAGAGCGAGCACAGAGCAGAGGGGGGAATGGGGCGGGGAAAGGCAGGGTGGGGGCGTGGCCTAGGGGAAGGGGTGCGGTGGGGGCGGGGCCTGGGGCAGAGCAGGTTTTGAGCACCCCTCGGGAAAAGGGTCGACAGAGGATTAAATTTTTTTTAAGAATCAAAGAAATAAAATGCCACGTGGCTCTCTGGGCACGACAAAAGCTAACGGGAATGCTAAGGACTGAAAACATCATGCTCTGCTTCCGGGCTAAGGGCGACTGAGAAGGAGCAGAGGGCAGACTGCCTGGGCCGTGCTAGATAGCCTCGAGGCAGACCACAACGGGGAGAGGGCACGAGCGCGGGCCGGACAGACCCTGCTACCTACATTCTCCAACGAGAGGCGCAGATACACCTCCAGTGGATCACCCACAGGGACGCTACCTGAAGAAGCAGCATCACTCACCTGTGCAAGGCTCCACAGGGATTTCTGCCTTCTCCGAGTCCTGCTGATCCCGGACACATGGTTCTTCCCCTTGCTCAATACGGGCTAAGATGTCAGGCTTGGAAACGGCATAATCTATTTCAAAGGAAAGAATGACAGCAGGGGGCACGACTTTACAAAGAATTTGACTGTTTATACAGCACCCTTAGCCCGTGCTTGGCGCTCGGAGGACAAATAAAGGAACAGTTCCCTGAGCAGCTCAACTTCTAACTTAGATTTACCAGCATTTGCTGCGTCAGTGTGAGGCACCAGCTACAGAGATCAGCCAGGTAGGGAGCCCCTGGGTGAGGGAGAGAGACTGTACCAAAAACACACAATACTGACAGCCAAGTAAATCCTGTTCTCTCCATTCCATCCACAGGCCTTTACAGAGCCTTCAGATCTCAGCTGTCCAGCAGGAAGGGAGGGTCTTTGACACAGGAACTCCGTATTAGCCAGTGGAATTCACCCTGCAGATGCACATGGGGATTTCTCCCAGGAAGAATGTTAAGGCTCTTGGATGGTTTGCCAGGGGAACCATGTGCTGGACAAGGATACAAGGCACAGTCAGATCTTCCTGGGGCAGCCAGTCTCTGACCTGCTCGTGGTGTAACCAGGGCCCTTGCTATGAAGGGATGCTGGTTCTGTGACCCCTCTCTAGGTTTCATTTGTTGTTGCTACCTTTGAGCGCTCCCCAGTGACCTGAAGATGGCAGGGGTAAGAGTGTCCCCGACCTCCTCTGGGAGGATGCGCCAGTCTGGGGCCCGCTGTTGAGGAGGTCCTGCCTCCTGCTCCTCCCAGTCTATATCTGGGTTCCAGTACGTGTCAAGTGCCTGGTGTAGCGGCCTTGGAGGGCAGGGCAAAGAGCTCCTGACATAGTCTCTGTTACTTCTTTGTGCTGGAAGGAGCTGGCGCAGGGCGGCGACTTTCCAGAGGATGGTTCTAAATATGCGATATTCTTTTGGGGAGAAAATTACCATTTAAAATGAAGGCAGGAAAACATTATATTTAGAAGACTAAATTTCTACGCAAATCGCTCGTGGGTGAAGGCAGTTTTGCATCAACACTCCAAGGAAGGGTGGTCTCGCGGGGAAGGCTCCCAAGACCTGGGTCCAAACCCAGCTCTGCCACAGAATCCACATGCGACCCCGGGCAGATTTTCAGAAGAGCACGGAATGGTGGGAGCACGGCCCTTCTGAAAATCTGGCCCCGGTGGTGGGGACTGTCTCTAAGCCTTTGAAAATGTAGCTCTTAATCGCTCTGGGCCTCAATTCCCCATCCACAACATGGTGATGCTACTGCCCTACCTTACGGGGATTTGTGAGGATAAGGCCCGTGGGTGCTACCTACATTGATGGAGCATGTATAAGAATCAAGATAAGTCAGGAGTGGACATCACCAGATTTCTGTAAAGAGGACTCGGGCCGGAGCCGATAAATGCAGTTATCCAAGGGAAGAAAGCACAGGACATGGAGAGCTCAAGCCACCACTGGGTAACTTTCACTCTGTTCCTATGGGAGGATGCACGGAGTTGATCTTTCAGAAAATCTTCGAGCGCTACCAGCGCCGACCTAGCAAAATGCAACATGAGTGGAGGGTAAGTCCGAGCTGGATTCCAGCCCAGGAACTGCGCACAACTTACCGCTTCTAACGAAGGAGGGAGAACGGATCCTTACCCAGCGAGATCAAAGTCTCATAGTTCCCCTTCATCACGTTCTTGTAAAGCTCCTTCTGCCATTCGTCCAAGCTCTCCCACTCCTGCTCATTGAAATAGACGGAGACGTCGTTGAACGTCACCGGCACCTGGAATCACACGCATTGCACGCTCAGCGCTTTCTGCTGCTTTTGTACCATCCTGTTAACAGCCCCTCACATCTTTTATTAGTTATGAGACAAGGAGCACAAACAACCCCCTGCCCCACTGTCACCACAGGCCATCACTATCGCTCTGGACAAGGCAGGGCAGCCTTTCTTCCTTCCCCGTACCGTAAAAGGACTTCAGGACCTCCTCACCTCCAGGGGACTGCTGTTGCTTAAACCTTCATCCCTCTGCAGGCTGCTGACAAGCCTCACTGTGTATGTGCTGGGCCCACATACATCACCCATCCCTCCACCAGCCACTTCCTTCTTGAATTTGCAACTACAGTTCCGTAGCTCATGGAGCATCCCAAAGTGGTCCCAAGAATTCACAGCATGGTGAATGAACAAGACCATCTGATAATTCTATATTCTATTTTGCTCGCATCCCTGTTACCTGGGGAACCTGCCCCTTAGTGCCTGGGGGGAGTCTCAGGATCCAGAAGTTCCTGTTTTTCAGCAGGTTCTCCACATTCTCCAGCCTCCTCTGCAGCAGATTATTCTCCTGGACCAGAGTCTCCAGCACGGCCCACTTACTCTCCAGCTGGTTCTCAAACTCCACCACCGTCCTCTCACAGTCTATTAGTTTCTTCTCAGTCGTCCCAGTTCTCCCCTCCAGGTTCAGCCACCGTGTGGTGTGAGCCTCCACCTTCCTCTCCATGGCTTGGATTGAAGTCATTACAGCCACGGAAATCGCTGCTGTTCCCAGGTGGGTTTCTCTCACAGTTTGTTCCGGGACGGCAAGGGGTTGTAAAGGCATCACCCCCTGTTGCTCCGAGTCCAGTTCCAGAACCTGTTTGCAAGGACAACAAATGAAAACTGAGCCCGAGGTCGTACCCTAATCTAGCTATAGAGGCAAAATTAGGGTGACCAGATGTCCCGATTTTATAGGGACAGTCCTGATATTCGGGGCCTTTTCTTCTATAGGCGCCTGTTACCTCCCACCGCCTATCCCCATTTTTCACACTTTCTATCTGGTCACCCGAGGCACAACACAGAGCTGCTCCCAGGCTCCATGCTGCTCAGCACTGCCCAGGTGCGGCAGTCACAGACCTACTGATATTTTCATCACAGGCTTCAGGTGGGATCGCAGACCTTATCACGTGAAATCTAGCGACACAGGGCGGGGTCTGACGACAAGACTCAAGGGGTTTACTGTGGCCCCATTAGCGGCAATTCTATTAAGTGGGTGGCCTCGTTTTTAGATCCCATCACCGGCCACAATTTGCCAGGGTTCAAGCAGATTCAGAACCCACCTTCCAACCCCTGTCGGCACAACCCGTCTCCTGCTACCCATGCGGGATACCCGGTGGTGCCAGGAGAGAGTCTCGCCCCCCAACAGACGTTGGCCCAGTGCCAGATCTGACCTTCCCAGCTGGTCTGGCTAGTCCCCGGGAGCCCCAGGACAGCCGGCGGTGCCCACCGCAGGGTTTGGCGTTTAGATCTCGGAGGGGTCGCTCTGGGACCCGCCCAGGGCCGGGCACGCTGGCACCGGGACCGGTGACAACGGAGCAGCGCTAGGCCACGGTCTCTGC
Source organism: Lepidochelys kempii (assembly GCF_965140285.1). NCBI lineage: Eukaryota > Metazoa > Chordata > Testudines > Cheloniidae > Lepidochelys > Lepidochelys kempii. The sequence continues at coordinate 268,625,358 of NC_136381.1, read as the reverse complement.
TCGGACACGGGCCGGGTCCCCACGGTCCTGCCCCGGCGCGCTCGGGTTAATTTCCCCGCTAACCCGGAAGGTGCCCGCAGCGTGCGGCGGACCCCGGAGCAGGAGAAACGGGCCGGGACCGCCCCGCCCGCGGGCAGCCCTGGCCGGGCCGGGGGGGAGCCCGGAGCCGCCCCGGGGCTCAGCCCCAGCCCGGCCGGGCAGCACCGCGCTCCCGGGGCCCCCCCGCCCGCCGGGCCCTTACCTGGGCAGCGGCCCGCTCGGCCATGGCCCCCCCGGGCGGGGCTGCTCCCGCGGGCCCGGCCCGGCCGAGCCCCGCTCCCGCTGCGGGCTGGGCAGAGTCCCGGCGCCGCCTCGCCACGGGCCGGCCCCGCTGCCGGGCGGAGCAGAGCGAGCGCGGCCCGCAGGGAGGGAGGGAGCCGCGGCCTGGCTGCCGGGGCCGGGAGCGGCGGAGCGGGGCGGGGCGGCAGCGGCCCCTGGCGGCGGCAGGCGGGGCTGGGCCGGGAGGCCGGGGCCGGCCTGTGCGGGGCCGCCGGGGCCAATCTCCGCCCCGAGCGCGGCTCGGTCTCGGCTGTGGCAAAGCCCGCGGCGGGGGTCGGGAGCCGCTGGGTCCAGGCTGCGCCCTGGCCCCGGCCCCGGGTGCGAGCCCGCCCGCGGCGGACGGGGGTGCGGACCCCGCGGGGCTGCAGCAGAAACACCCGGGGCTGGGAGACCCCTGCGGGGCAGCCCCGCTCCTGGGCTCAGGCTGCCCCTTCAGCACAGCGAGCTGGGAACCCGGAACCCCACACCTCACCTGAAGGGCTGGACTGGGGCAGACCCATGGGCCATGGTGCCCAGTGCCCTGTCTCTGACTGGGGCCGGTGCCAGGTGCCCCAGAGGGAATGAACAGACCGGGGCAATTATCCAGGGATCCCGCCCCTGTCATCCACTCCCAGCTTCTGGCACTCAGAGGTTTAGGGACCCCCAAAACACGGGGTTCCATCCCTGCCGATAGCCACTGATGGACCTGTCCTCCGTGAATTTATCTAGTTCTTTTTTGAACCCTGTTCTAGTCTTGGCCTTCACAACATCCTCTGGCAAGGAGTTCCACAGGTTGACTGTGCGCTGTGTGACTACTTCCTCTTGTGTTTTAAACCTGCTGCCTGTTCATTTCATTGGGTGACCCCAGGGGTGAAAGTAAGTTAGAGGATTTAACAGTAAGCGGGAGTCCTGAGCAGGGGGCGTGGCCTCAACCAGAAGAGGCAGGGCCAGGGCTCCAGCTGCGGTCGTGGGGGCTGGGAGCCCGGGGCCCTGTAAATCACCAGCGAGCTACCAGCTGCAGAGGCGGCTGGGAGCCCCGGGGCTCAGGAGCGATTCAAAGGGCCCAGGGCTCCCGCTGCCGCCACCGCAGCAGAGCCCTGGGGGCTCCCGGCTGCCACCGCTACCCTGGGGCTCTGGGCTCTGACAGAGCTTTAAAGGGCCTGGGGCTCCACTGTGGTAACAGCTGCCGGAGCCCCAAGCCCTTTAAATCCCCGTCGGAGCCCTGCTGCCCGAGCCCTGGGGTAGCGGCAGCCGAGCTCTGTCGGGAATTTAAAGGGCCCCAGCTGTGACTACCGTCTCAGCCCTTTAAATCCCCGCTGCAGCCCCGCCACTCCTACCCCAGGGCTTTAAATTGCCATTTGGGAAAGCCGGTCCCGGTACAGTGCACCAGCTCTTGCTGGTACACCGTACCAGGGTGTACCGGCTTACTTTCACCTCTGGGTGACCCCTAGTTCTTGTGTTATGTGAGGGCGTAAATAACACTTCCTTGTTGACTTTTTCCAGACCAATCATGGTTTTATAGACCTCAGTTGTAGCCCCCCTTCATCGTCTCTTCTCCAAGCTGAAAGTCCCCGTATTTTTAACCTCTCGCATGGAAGCTGTTCCAGACTCTCATCGTTTTTGCTGCCCTTCTCTGAACCTTTTCCAATTCTAACAGAGCTTTTTTGAGATGTGGTGACCAGAACTGCCAGCAGTATTCAAGGTGTGGGCATTCCATGGATTTGTATAGTGGCATTATGATAATTTGTGTCTTATCTCTTTTCTAATGGCTCCTCAGTCTGTTCGCTTTTTTGACTGACAGCACATTGAGCAGCTGTTCTCGGAGTGCTGTCCACCATGACTCCAAGGCCTCTCTGGAGTGGTAACAGCTAATTTAGGCCCCAGTGTTGTACGTTGTGTTGTAGCTGTGGTGGTCCCAGGATATAAGAGTGACAGGGTGGGTAAGGTAGTATCTTTTAGACATGAAGAAGAGCTCTAAGCTCAGAAGTTTGCCTCTCTCCCAACAGAAGTTGGTCCAATAAAAGATATTACCTCTCCCATCCTGTCTCTCTGTTCTCAACCCCATCATTTTCTGTGCAGAGTGGGGATTGTTTTTTCCAATGTGCATTAATCAGCATTCAGTTTCATCTGCCGTTTTGTGAGGTCCCTCTGTAACTCTGCCCAGTTTGCTTTGCACTATTCTCGAGTGATTTTGTATCATCGGCAAACTTTACTACCTCACTGTTTACCCCTTTTTCCAGATCATTTATGAATAAGTTGAACAGCCCTGGTCTCAGTACATATCCCTGGGGGCCAGTGCTGTTTACCACTTTCCATTGTGAAAACTGACAACTTATTCCTACCCTTTGTTTCCCATCTGTTAACCATTTATTGATCCACGTCTCGCTTATCCTACTTTGCTTAAGAGCCTTGGGCCTGCAAAACACAAACTGCAACTGCAAAACTGCAAAAAACGTTGAAACTGGAAATCAGAGGCATAACCAATGCTGCAATACCTGAGTCCTTCAGACTCCAAGGATTAGCTTTCTTAGGTGGCAGAGTGACCAGTGTATTAATAAGGGTTATTTATATTGCAACGGTGCCTAAAAGACCCCATCAGATCAAGACTCGGTTGTGCTGGGTGGAACACAAACAGCCAGGGACAGTCCCTGCCCCAAGAGCTCACCAGTGTGCATTTCCTTTGCTTAAACATGAAAGTGTGATGTAGTTACCTCTACCTGTTCCAAGTTCCCTGGGGAATCCAACATTCAGCAAGCCAAGGGTGAAGGATATTCTAGGCAGCCTTACAAAAGCGTCCTGACAATGGACCCCCTCTGCTGGAGAAGTTTTCTCAGCGATGTTTACTTAGATTGTCAGCTGGGGGGGGGGGGGGGGGCTGTCTTTCAGTTCTGTTTGTTCCTTCAGTGCCTAGTGCAGCAGGATCCCGGTCCTTAACTAGGGCTCCTAGGTGTTACAAATCATCAGACCAACCCAGTGAACTACAATGCTCTTCCAAAACCTGCCAGCCTTCCGTCCTCGCTGAATTCAAACCGCATGCATCCGCACATCAAATAAACGCCACCTCCCCAAAACATTGGAACCCTCCAACACTCCAGTGAATTCACCTGGAGCATGCAGAGGGGCCAGTACGGGGTCCATGCAACACTTTGATGCTGTAGGGCTGAAGCAGGATGTAAGATGCAGATGGCCTGGCTGGCCTTCTGCACAGGGGAGAATTCCACCCACTTGCCTGATCCAAGTAACCGCTTCGTCTCCTCTCCGTGACTTGAATCCCTCCCTTGGGATGTTCCCCTTGCTGGTGTATGTTAGAGCCTCACTTGTCTACCAAGTCCGCCACTGTACGCTCCTGGGAGGCAGACAGCTGGCTCTCCGGGGAAGTGCCTTGCTCACTTGTGGACACTAAAACAATGCGCAGGTTTCTGGCTGCCTGCAAGAGCCTAGACTGTGGTGCTGCGTAACAGCGCAGTAACACCACAAAACACACTGCTGAGCCACACCGTGACAGGGCCGCACCTCTTGGCTAGGGCTCGTGTTACAAGAAGGCCTCAACCCACCCAACATCCATTTTTCTGGGTGCAAAGTGGATCCAGCTCCCACTCCTGTCCTGGCATGGACAGGGGCCATCGCTACCTGTCTCTTTCAGCTGTCCACAGTGGGCCACAGAATTCAGCAGGGTCCCACCTGCATAGGGCAGGGCTAGAGTTTGTCTGTAGCAAACCGTACACTCCCCACTCCCTGTTATTTAGAGACCACAACACTCTTCTTCCCTCTGCTGCAGGAGGACAGAAAGGAGCCAAGGACCATGGAATTAGCTTGTGCTATTTTATTTACAGACTTTAGAAAACCCCCATTTCTACCAAGCTGCTCTTTACATGTTTCTGGAGCAGACAGGTTTCCAGCAGCCTTTTGATCCTGGAAATCATGGGAAGGGGATTCTCTTCCCCTGACTCCTCCTGAAAAGGAAACCCCAGTGTATGTTGGGTGTCAGAGCATCAGTTCCGAAACGCGCCCAAAGCCTCTCAAATGAAACTAAAGAAAAACCTCAGCAGCCCGCATCTGTGATGCAGAATAAATACCTCGACGTGTGAACCAAGGCAGAAGAGGAGAAGCCCACACCAGGCTGGGAACAGGCTGTGCTGGGGAGGTCAGAGAAGGTAGGCAGCCAAAAGCAGCATTTTGAAAGTAATTTTAAAAACCCAGCTTATTCTGACATTTCGCTGTGTATGTTACCACTTCCCTTAAGCAGGTAGGGATGTGGAGTAGAACCAGCAGCATCAAGGATTTATGTTTCAATCCAAACCTAATGTTCTAGAACAGGGGTCGGCAACCTTTGAGAAGTGGCATGCCAAGTCTTCATTAATTTAAGGTTTTGTGTGCCAGTAATAAATTTTACATTTACAGGGCCCCCACTGATGGAACCCCAGACTGGCAGCGGGCTGAGTGAGCCTGGCGGCCAGGACCCCAGCTGGCAGGGGACCAGGCGGCTGGAACCCCAGACCAGCAGCGAGGTGAGCGGGGCGGGTGGCTGGTATCCCAGGCCGGCAGCAGGCTGAGCAGGACCGATGGCTGGGACCCCGGCTAGCAAGGGGCCGGCGGCCAGAACCCCAGACCGCCTGCAGGCTGAGCTGGGTAGCAGCCAGAACCCCAGACCATCAGTGGGCTGAGTGGGATGGCGGACAGAACCCCAGACGGGCAGGGGCTCACCCGTTGCCAGTCTAGGGTTCTGCTGGCTCCTGCCAGCCGGGGTCCCTGCCACCGGCCCCGCTCAGCCCACTGCCGGCCTGGGGTTCCGTTCACCCAGGCAGGCAGCGGGCTGAGTGGGGCCGGCAGCTGGGACCCTGGCTGGCAGCAGTGTGCCAGTAAAAATCGGCTCGCATGCCGCCTTTGGCATGCATGCTGCAGGTTCCTGACCCCTGTTCTAGAAACAAGTTAAGCTCCAAGCCTCAGGCCCCTTAAGGGAGCTTGGTGTCCAGCTCCCATTGACTCTGAATGGAATTTAAGCACCTAATTCCCAAAGACTTATGAAAATCCCAACCTAGCTGTCCTCACTGGAGAACCATCCATGACTGCAACTCAGGGCCTGTCCCCCCACTGCCTTGCACCCTCTGCTCTCATTGACACTGGCCCAGGGGGAGAGGCTGCAGCAAGCTGATCTGGAAGCGTTCTGCACGCACTTTGCACTGGGGAAAAGACTGCACAGGGTGCAGGGCAGTGGGTTCTCCCAGCGCCGAGAGTTAAATTCCTGAGCTGTTTCTGAGCCGGTAACAGCTGTGATATTTCTACCGTCAAACCAGAACGGCTGAGCGACCAGCCCTGTTCTGCTTTGGAACAGAGGGGCCCAGGTTTGATTCCCTGCTGCAGGCCCAGGGGCCCGTCCCTGAGGAGGAGCTTGTCCTGCTGTGACTCTTGGCAGGTAACCAGGAGATGCTCATACCGGGAGCTTTTCCCACACTCGGTGCACGCACGCGGTTCCTCTCCACTGTGCGTGATCTTGTGCCTCAATGACTTCGGAGCAGCCAAGTGGCTGGGAGCAGGGAGGACTGGTCACAAGGGATGGCGCTTTACTCCTGTGACCTGGTCCCAGGTCAGTACCGACCAAGTTACCATCAGACATCATTTGATGACCTGCCCGAGCCCGTTGGTCAGACTGTCCAGTTAATAACAGGCAAGAGCATGCGAGCCAGACCCCACTGGAGTCTCCGCAGTTAGGAACGGCCCATCCACCCTAGAACGGAAGGCCCTGCCCGGGGATAATCAGAGGTGTGGAGGGCTCACGGCATTCAGGGCAAAGTGGGGAGAGCTGGGGCACTGGGCACTTTGGCTGAGCCCCCAGTACAGGGCTGGGTGGGCCATGGTGGCACGGGAGTCGGTGCACAAGCTGAGAGCTCCCCCATGCCCGGGGATTCTCAGCTGGCCCGACCTGGCTGCTTTCCGGCCCCTTTGTGCTGCCCGAACACAGGGGTGCGCAAAGGGACCCGAATGCACCAGCCCAGCTGGCTCGTGGTGTATGACCAAGGATGTTCCCACAGCGAGCGACACTCCTGCCTGGATTCTCAGTGTCCCTGTTTAACCTTCCCCGTGCTCAGGAGCAGTGCGGCTGCTCCTCCCAGCGGTGCTGGACCTCTTAGTGCTCCGACCCGACACGTTCCCCACCACGGAGCTGTGGGAAGCCCTGTCCCCGCACAGATGGTTTCTCTGCAGGGCTCGGGTGGGCAGCCACAGCCCAGCTGGCCCAAACCCTCCCCAGGGACTCTATTCCTGGAGGGTCTCTGCCTCGCCTGGCACGGGTGGGATGTAACACGTGTCACGTGGGCACAGTTGGGGGTTGGGTTGCCAAGCCCAGCTCAGGGGCCGGTGCAGCCCGAGAGGCCCTGGCTCCCCGCTGCCAGCCCCGCGGTGGCCTCGGCAGGCTCGTGCAGGAGACGAGTCCTCTGGTGCTGTGCCAGGCTGTCCTGGCGGGCAAAGCCCCGTCCACACTGAGTGCCCTTGGAGGGACACACTGGTGCTTGGCCAGGAGGCACAGGTGGGCGAAGCTCCTCCCGCACTGGGGGGGCAGCCCCCCATGGCGGGCGCCCACTGGTGCTGCGTGTGCCCCGCGGCGACAAAGCCCTGGCCACAGGCAGCGCAACAGACTTGTGCTCTCAGAGGTGGGTCTGCTGGTGAGCCAGGAGCGTGTCCCGCCGGCCGAAGGCCTTGCCGCAGGCGGGGCAGGAGAAGGGCTGCTCGGCCGGGTGCGGCCCGGGGGGGAAGAGCAGGGGCCGCTTCTTGCGGAAGCGCTTCCGGCACTCGGTGCAGGTGAAGGGCAGCTTGCCCGGGGGCATGTGCTGGTCCTGGAGGCAGCGTTGAACCCGGCCGACGCTCTCACCGCACTCCCTGCACTTGGCGGGCTTCTCCGCCAGCTGGCTCCTCTTGGGGCTCAGCAGCGACTGCTTCTGCCCCAAGCACTTCCCACGCTCAGGCCACGGGCCGGGCCGCTCGCCCCCCACGGCTCTCTGCTGGCCCCCGGCCGCTCTGAGCTCCCCAATGCCCCTCTTGCCCTGAGCCGACCTCCCTAGGACGCTTCTCTGCCGAGCCGCAGGGCCCTCCCCGGGGCTCTGGACCCTGGTCCCTTTGGACGCCCCAGGGGGGCCTGGGCCCTCGCCCCCCTCCTCGGCACGAGGCTCCTCTGCAAGTTGGAGCGGGATCTCGTCACCTGCCGGGGCAGAAGAAAGCAGCCGTTATTCACGTCACCTGCCGGGGAGGGAGGGAATTCTGCGACTCAGGGGCTCCAGCTTTGGAGTCAAGTCCCAGGAAGTTGGCCGTGGGGAGCGAGCGGGGACACTCATCAAGGTGCTGGTTTACCGGACCTGGCTCCGCCTCGCTTTGGGGTCGATAAATCCTTTGTTCCCCCTAGAGAAGGGCAGAGGGGAAGTTTTCCCTGTCTCCCTGAGGTGCTGGGGTTGGCCCTGGGCCTTGAGATCACCAGCGATGAGGCTGCTTTGAGCGACTCTGGGCTTGCACAGCAGCCTTACGTGGCCTGCTGGGAATTCCCCAGGTGGAGTGACGCTGGAATGGCCAGGCCTACGCCACCCCCCTCCCTCCGGCAGAGGGGCCGTGCTGGAGGGGATGGGAGGGGCCTGATGATCCCGGCAGCCCGTTTGCAGTTGCAATGCGCTGAAAGTTGGATCTGACCAGCTCCTGTCGGCACTCACTGGTTCCGAGCGGTTTCTCTCCAACACGCACCTGCGCTGGGCTCTGCAGGGAGCCCCCTTTGCTCCAAAGCCGGCTGAGTCCCCACACACGGCTCCGGCTCCGGTTTAACCCAGGGGGAAAGGCCAGGTGCTGGAGCAGGAGATTCTGTTCACAGGGAAGAGCAGGCTGGGAATTAGCAGACGGGTTCTAACCATCAGGGGACAGACCTCCCGGAGGGGGCTCCCGACAGAAGCGGAGGCAAGAAAAAGGGGTTTGAAGGTGGAGCTTGTAGGTTTCTGAACGAGTCGGGTTAGTCTATTCAGGGTTAGATGCACTTGACTACAGAGAATCTGGTTTTGCAGGCTCCGTACAGGGGAGGCACTTCCCAGCTGCGGGAAGGCGTGACAGGAGGGTTGAAGCAGCCGTGCCTGCACCAGGGTACGCTCTGCGGGAAATATTAAACCGGAAGCGGAGCTGATGAAGTCAGAAGGAAAATTCCTTGTCCAACTGCTCCAGCATTTTTTAGCCAAAGCCAGAGAAAGGACAACTCCACACTGCCTAATCCCTGGCCATTAGAGAAGACAACGGCAGGTGATCGGACATCACTCGTTTGTGAAAGGGTATAAAGGGGTGAGCTTCGTTCATTAGCGTGTCTGCCTGTCCTCATGGGAGCCAGCCAGCGTGGGTTTGAGCACCCCTGGGTCGACTCCTTTTTGTGCGTATCCTTGATCAACGTCTGTACAGGCTTATCAAGGTTCATCACTGTTTGGATGTAGCAACTCCTGACTAGTGGGGCTTTTAGGCATGTTTGGAGCAACTGTACAAATTCCGTTTGGATTTAATACTAATTTAGCCATAAATGCTTGTATCTGGTGCCACTCTGAAAAAACAGGAATATAAACAAACTTCCAGCAACGAGTTCCATGCTGGGGTGGCTGGCGATAGCAGGGACTGGACTCCAGGTCCTAGGGGTCCCTTCCACTCCTGTGGGATTACGTTCCAGTTTGGTTTCTACTCCCACTTAAACCCTGAGTTAGGGGTTTAAAGCCAGCACTGGCTCTTTGCTGGAGGAGAGAAGACACCTCTTTTTAATGGATACAAAAGGCGTTTGTGAGGATCAAGAGGCAGCAGAAAACGAGGGGCTAAGACCATTGGTCAGACTGTCCAAAGAGGGAAAGGAGGAGAGGCTCAGCGATGGGACTGGGTGGTGGCAGGGCCAGGAGGGGGTGCGAGCGGCTGGCTTGCAGCCTGTAAACTAACAACATGTCAGAAGTTGAGAGCAGATGAGCAGAAATTGTAAAACGGTCCAGCTGGATTCCCCACTCGTCCCCTCACGCCCTGTGCCCAGTGGTCTTGGCTGCTACTCACCAGGGCTGGGGCCTGCAGGGGTTCTGCTTTCTCCAGAGACCGGCCGATCCTGCGCACACGGCTCCTCTTCTCGTTTAACCCAGGACACGGCATCAGAGGGGACAATCTGAAACTCTGTTCAGGGCAAAGAGGATTACACCGTGTTCCCCCGCTCTCGGCCAGATCCGAACACCGAGCTCAGGCCCGACCACCTTTGCTTTGGACCCCTCCTCCGCCCAAAGACAAGTTTGGGCGGCTCCAAAGGAGGGGATTTGCTGAATGGCCAGCACACTAAGGGACACCCCCGCTCCGCTTGGTTTAACGAACGCAGAGCACGGACACTAACAGCCAGACGGGTCAGGCTCCCATGCTGGAGGCAAGGGAGTGAGACAGCATCCTGTGCACGCAGGGCAGGTCCCGTCCCAGCTCCTGAGCAGAGGGGCTGCTCCTTGCCAGCACCTGCAGGGCATTGCCAGCCCCACACGGGGCGAGGCGGAGGCAGGCTGTGTGCTATTGAAAGGCAGGGGGACAAGCCAGCAGAAGTCGGGTACAGCAATGCAGACGTCAGTGACAGTCTGCCCAGAGGGTGAGGAAACGGCTGCTGGTCCCTGGAGATGGCTGGGCGCAGAGAAAAGAGCTCCGGGGTGATTACTGCGCTCAGCAGCTCTGAGATGGTGAAATCCATTACTCACCTGAGCAGGGGCTTCCACTGATTTCATTTTCCCCAGAGTCCCCTTGGCCCCCACAGCCCGGATCCTCCTCCTCCTGGTTAATCCACAATGAAATGTCTGATGCAGAACCGGGGGGTTCTATTCACAGGAAAGAGAAAGGCTCAGATTTCAAAGGAGCCTAGGGGAGTTGGGCACCCAGTTCCCATGCACTGTAGGTGGGAGCCCGAAGTCGCTAGGCTGTTTACCAAATCCCAGCCAAGGGTATTAAGGGTACGTCGACTTTCGAGCTGGACGTGTAGCCGTGGCGGTGGGAGGGGCTGGCTGCCCCAAGTACGTCCGTAATGGCTCAGATGAGATCGTACACAGGGCAGCTAGTCCCTCCCGCAGTGCACCCCCACGGCTACACTTCTGTTGTTTGAGCAGAACTCCCGCGGGTCCAGCTCCTTGGCTGGCACTTCCCCCTTCCAGCCTGAACGCAGACACACGCTGCGTGTTTCTCCTCCCCGCTGAGAGCTGGGCCAAGGAGCTTCAAACCCATCTCTGCCAGCATCGGTTTTCAGAGGGGGCTGCTCTGAACAGACACTAGTGCAGCTCCGGTGGGAGGGGAAATGGAGGGCTGCAGATGGGGTCGATGCCAGAATGGTCAGGAAGGGGGCAGGGGGCCGAGGTGGGATGAGGGGAGGGCTGCAGATGGCACTTGCTAGGGACAAGGACAACAGAAATCCACCTATGGGGAAGAGCTGCACGTTCTGAGAGCTTGCTAGAATTTCAGCTTCCCTTCGTTCTAGTGGTTCCCCCGGGGGCTGGACGAGCCTGTCCCGTCTCAGAGCCCGTTCAGGACACGGGATGTTCTGCAGCACGCAGGCTGCCAGGGTTAAATTGTGTAACTGCCCCTGGGTTGTTCCGGACTTTGGGTTCTCAAAGGAGCCCTTTTCCCACTTGCTCCTTCCAGAGAGGTCTTCTCTCTTCTCGGGCCCTGCCTAACCTGGGGGCACCAGCCAGGGGAAGTCCGGTGTCACAGGGTGTCTGAACACAGTTGGTCAAACCAGGGGGGAGGAAGCGGAATCAAGATCCAGATCTGGATTTGTGGCTTCATCCCATCGCTGCTCTTACCCACCGGCTGGGATTAGATTAAAAAAGCAAAGAACAGGAGTAACACACAAACAGGATGCTCAACCCCCTCGTGCAATCTCAGGGATTCGGAGGAAGCAACGTCCATTTCGCCCTAATTCCCCCAAATGTTCTCCTGTCCCTGGCACAAGTGTCAGAAAAGTGCCCATTGAAACAGAGGGAATGAAAGAGCTCGTGAAGCTTTCACTGGACCAAGCCATTTGACTTCACTCCTTGTGCACGTTCGCCAGGCAGTCACACCTCCAGCTATGGCAGTCAGTGGAACGGGACCCCGGGGAACCCAGCTGAAGCGAGAGACCTCAGGGCTCATTTCTGAGCTGTTTCAGGGTACCTGGGCTGGGGTCTGCAGGGATCTCGCTCTCCTCTGAACGACCCTGATCCCCGACACACGGCTCCTCCCCTCGTTCAATCCGGGATAGAAGGTCAGGTTTGGAGATGGCGTAGTCTGCAGATGGAGAGAGACGCTCCAGGGTTTGATTCACACAGTAGGATACTCATTCCAGATCATTATCAATGCTCTGAAATACCCAACCCCCGAGTGCTGGGGGCGACAGGTGATGTGAAGAGAAGCTGCACCAGGCAGGGCGCTGTTCCTCTGATGGGTGGGACTCTCTGATTCCTCCTAAGGGAAGGGGCTGCCATGGGCACAGGAAGTATTAATCCACGTGCCTATTTATTAAGCACCAAGAAGCCGTTCAGGGAGCCACCTGCAGAGGGGCAGACGGGTTAATCTGGACACTATTTATTCTACAATACAACGGCGCCAGGGAGCCTGGGGATGCCAGGGCTGTTCTCTGACACACAAAGTACAGTTATGTCCTGACATTTCAGGTGCAGGATCTTAGCCAAGGAAAACTTGGGGCGAACTGGGCAGTGCATTTGGGGTATTGAATTTGCTGTCCACTGTCAACCCCCGGGATTATTCCTTTCCTTCCTACTAATTACATGATGTGTATTAGGGATGCAAATATCGGTTAAAAAAGTTAACCGGTTAAATGATTAAAATTATTTTAAGTGATTAACTAAGGTAGCTGGGCAGGCCTGGCACGGCGGAGACTGGGGCAAATCCGGCTGGGCCTTGGGTATGGCATGGCCAGGGGTCCGGCCAGCTGGCTAGACGCGGCGCAGCACAGCCAGGGCCAGGGAGCCAGCCAGCCGGCTAGGCACAGCCCAGCCCGTCCAGCCCGATGCAGGGCCGCCAGGGTTAAAAGTTAACTTCAGATACCATTTGCATCTGTCTCAATGCAGCTGGCCACTCATAACCCACTGGGGCAAAGGGGAGTGGCACTGTAATGGGGTGGCACCCTTCTCTTGTCAACACCCACTGGCTGAGCGTGTGCATGGCTGCAGTTTTTCCTAAGTTTCTCAGCTCACTGTGTCCCCCTTGGCTGCTACGCTTGTCAGGCAGGTGTTCAGAACTCAGTCCTCTGCCCGAGTCTCACACAGTCCAGATGCAAACGGACCCTTTCTGGGGTATTAGTCCAAAATGTTCTGCAGCCCTCCAGGTCCTAACCCAGTGACCCTCTAAGTATCAGCCACGTGCCACATCCCTTTAACGACCTGCGTTTCCCTGGGCCACCTCTCCGTAGCCTGTCTTAATTATGTCCTGGTAGCCAGTCAGCAGCGATTCCCTCGCTTCCCCAATCCCTGCCAGCAACTACCTGTCTTAGCCCTTACAGCCCCTGCAGCCAGCCAGGAGCACCTCTTGTTCCCCTGGTCCCTGCAAGCAGACTTCCCTGGGCTCCGTCCTGCCTGCAGTGAGCTCTCCATGGTCCTGCTGCTCTTCCAGCCAGCCAGGAACCCAGTATGCCCTCTTCCAGCTCCAGGCAGCAACTGACTGCTCATCCTCTGCTGCTCCCTTTTATATGGCCCTTCTGGCCCTGATTGGCTGCTCCAGCAGCCCCTCTGATTGGCTGCTTCCCTTGCAGCCACTCTAGGCTACCTGGAGGATGTCTCTTCTTCTCTTTTCCAGGGAGGGGTGAGGCAGCGCTGTGAGGCCTCCTCCAGATCTAGTCCACCCTGTTACAGGTACCCACACACACCAGCATTGAATTTTGTCCAGTATCTAGAGTTGGAACTGGATGGTCCACACAATTAGTGATAGGACACAATCTCTCTTCTAGGTGACTGGCTCAAATCCAGCTCAGGTCAGTGGGGAACACAAGCCATTGCCCTCGGGCAGCTGGTTGCGAACTACCTGCGTAACACGACTTGGGGTCTCCATGCAGCCCAATCACAGAACCCATCTTCTCAGTTAGAACTAGTAACTGGCCATTCAAGCTGAGAGGCCAAGGAGTGAGTGGGAGCGAAGCTCATATGTGAAATGGCGAGACCTCCAGTGCTACCAGCTACAACATGTCACTATGTTTGGGTCATTTGGGACTGCAAAGGTTTCCATTAGCTCAGACGCAACTTCTGGCTTCAGTCAGGAGATCTGACATTAATGCAACAGAGCCAGAGTCTCTGTGCATGTGTAGAATATGCACAACTGAATCCACCCACCATCTAGGCCACAGGTGGAAAGCACTGGAGGTGGAGGAATAAGGAACAACACGGTGTATTTTAATTTCTTTTTAAAATGCACCGTCAATCAAAGACCCGCACTACAAGGATTTTACCTACTGATCCACCAGGAATGGAAGGAATTGGAGAGTAAACTTGAGCTGGAGCCAACTCTGCCTTCAGCGATCTCACAGCTTCTCTTAAGAGAGTGAAGAAAAAAGAATTACCCAGGGAGATCAGGGCCTCATAATTCCCTTTCATCACGTTCTTGTAAAGCTCCTTCTGCCATTCCTCTAAGCTCCCCCACTCTGGCTCGTTGAAATAGACGGAGACATCATCGAACGTCACCGGCACCTGGAATCACAAGCGTTGCACACTCAGTACCTCCTGGGTCAATCCCACCTGTCGTATGAATCAGGAGAGATGGGGAGGAGCAATTTCCCCTGGCTATTATTGGGGAAACGACTAGAAATGGGTTTCATGTAAAAACACCCCAGACATCACAGCTAGAGCTGCAGGAGGCTATGCTGCCCCACCCCCGCACCGGCAGAGCTGGAAAGGAAAATCTGAATGTTTGGTCATGCATAGGGGTAGGGCAGAGACTGCTTCCCCCTCTCCATCCATGCCACATGCGGCTCTCCCCCAGGATCAGTGCTGGAGCTTCCATCCCGCTCTCCAGGTACCAGGCAGTACAGCTCAAATGCTGCTACGGACTCCACATCTGCAGCTGCTCCCAGATCCCCCTTTCACCGGGGGGAGGGGGGCCCCTTCCCGGGTCCTCGGCAGGTTTCAGGAACTGGGAAGATGCTATTGCAGAAGCAGTACTCTTGGAGTACTGATCCAAAGGATCATCTGGCCCCAGCGATTAACTGAGCCAGGAGGTCCCTGTGGAGTGACTCTTTGTTCAGGTTTTGCCTACAGAATTTGTTCTCAGAGGCTGCAAATATGGAGCAACATTTGAACCTAAGCAAAGTACCTATATGGTCCCCGTCACCATTGTATCTCCACACTTCACAGTCGGATGTGTGTAGCCTCACAATAGGCCTGTGAGGCAGGCCAGTGCTGTTATGCCCGTTGTACAGATGGGGAACTGAGGCACACACCGGCTAAGTGACTTGCCCCAGGACACATAAGAAGCCTGGGACTGAGCCCAGGTCTCCTGAGTCCCAGCTCAGTGCCCGATGCCCTAGGCCGTCCTTCCTCCCCTGCAGACGTTTGAACCCTGTACTCTAATACGGAGCCTGAGCGCTGATGGCTGTGTGCTGACACCACGGAGTTGCAGCGGGGAGGGAATGGGCCGAGCGCAGCCACGGTGTTCCTAACCAGTGTGATTTTAGGCACCGTCACACAGGTTGGCAGCCAGATCACATCACTCCCTTCGTCCAAACCATTTTAGGCCAGTGAATAAGGAACAGCCAACACAGCGTCAGAGCAGCATGTCAACACAATTCGCCTGGGCGCTATTGTAGCACGTTTCTGTAACTTGGTTAGAACATACTCTGGGGTCCTTCCAGAAGAGAGACGAGCAATCACGCTCCAGCGCGCAGCCCTGACTGGGGAAATCTTGCTGCGGAGATGGAATGTCAACGGGAAAAGAAATCTTTCAATAGACTGACCTGGGAAAGAGGCCACGAGTTTCAAAAGTGGATGTCTAAAGCAAGGCCTGGTCTACATCTAAAACTTAGTTTGACCTAATTTCGTCACTCAGGGCTGTGAAAAATTCACACCGACCTCTACACCCCAGAATTCTTCTGTTGACTTAGCTACCACCTCTTGGAGAGGTAGATTACACAACAGGGATAGACGAACCCCTTCTGTCGCAGTAATGAGCGTCTGTAACAGTTCCAGTATACACAGACCCCTCAGCTCAGACATTCCCCCTGTGATGCCTACAGGTACGGTGACTGCAGAGGTCACCAACTTCTGACACTGGATGTAAACACTTCTTTAAATTAACAGAACGATCAGGCGAAATCAATCCCAAAATCTCAGGCATTGGCACCCTGACAGCAGGATTGTCTGGCTATGTAGACTCCCTCCTCAGGCCCTACGCTACCAGGACTCCCAGCTACCTTCGAGACACCACTGACTTCCTGAGGAAACTTCAATCCATCGGCGATCTTCCTGATAACACCATCCTGGCCACTATGGATGTAGAAGCCCTCTACACCAACATTCCACACAAAGATGGACTACAAGCCGTCAAGAACACTATCCCCGATAATGTCACGGCTAACCTGGTGGCTGAACTTTGTGACTTTGTCCTTACCCATAACTATTTCACATTTGGGAACAATGTATACCTTCAGATCAGCGGCACTGCTATGGGTACCCGCATGGCCCCACAGTATGCCAACATTTTTATGGCTGATTTAGAACAACGCTTCCTCAGCTCTCGGCCCCTAACGCCCCTACTCTACTTGCGCTATATTGATGACATCTTCATCATCTGGACCCATGGAAAAGAAGCCCATGAGGAATTCCACCATGATTTCAACAATTTCCATCCCACCATCAACCTCAGCCTGGTCCAGTCCACACAAGAGATCCATTTCCTGGACACTATGGTGCTAATAAACAATGGTCACATAAACACCACCCTGTACCGGAAATCTACTGACCGCTATTCCTACCTACATGCCTCCAGCTTTCACCCTGACCACACCACACGATCCATCGTCTACAGCCAAGCTCTGCGATACAACCGCATTTGCTCCAACCCCTCAGACAGAGACAAACACCTACAAGATCTCTATCAAGCTTTCTTACAACTACAATACCCACCTGTGGAAGTGAAGAAACAGATTGATAGAGCCAGAAGAGTTCCCAGAAGTCACCTACTACAGGACAGGCCTAACAAAGAAAATAACAGAACGCCACTAGCCGTCACCTTCAGCCCCCAACTAAAACCCCTCCAACACATTATTAAGGATCTACAACCTATCCTGAAGGATGACCCAACACTCTCACAAATCTTGGGAGACAGGCCAGTCCTTGCCTACAGACAGCCCCGCAACCTGAAGCAAATACTCACCAACAACCACATACCACACAACAGAACCACTAGCCCAGGAACCTATCCTTGCAACAAAGCCCGTTGCCAACTGTGCCCACATATCTATTCAGGGGACACCATCACAGGGCCTAATAACATCAGCCACACTATCAGAGGCTCGTTCACCTGCACATCCACCAATGTGATATATGCCATCATGTGCCAGCAATGCCCCTCTGCCATGTACATTGGTCAAACTGGACAGTCTCTACGTAAAAGAATAAATGGACACAAATCAGTTGTCAAGAATTATAACATTCATAAACCAGTCGGAGAACACTTCAATCTCTCTGGTCACGCAATCACCGACATGAAGGTCACTATCTTACAACAAAAAAACTTCAAATCCAGACTCCAGCGAGAAACTGCTGAATTGGAATTCATTTGCAAATTGGATACTATTAATTTAGGCTTAAATAGAGACTGGGAGTGGCTAAGCCATTATGCAAGGTAGCCTATTTCCCCTTGCTTTTTCCTACCCCCCCCCAGACGTTCTGGTTAAACTTGGATTTAAACTTGGAGAGTGGTCAGTTTGGATGAGCTATTGCCAGCAGGAGAGTGAGTTTGTGTGTGTGTGTGTTCCCGGGGGGCGGGGGGTGAGAAAGCCTGGATCTGTGCTGGAAATGACCCACCTTGATTACCATGCACATTGTAGGGAGAGTGGTCACTTTGGATGAGCTGTTACCAGCAGGAGAGAGAGTTTGTGTGTGTATGGGGGTGGGGGGGTGAGAAAACCTGGATCTACGCTGGAAATGGCCCACCTTGATCATCATGCACATTGTAGGGAGAGTGGTCACTTTGGATAAGCTATTACCAGCAGGAGATTGAGTTTGTGTGTGTGGTTTTTGGAGGGGGGGGAGAAAACCTGGATTTGTGCAGGAAATGGCCCACCTTGATTATCATACACATTGTGAAGAGAGTGGTCACTTTGGATGGGCTATTACCAGCAGTAGGGGGGGGGGCGGAGGGTGAGAAAACCTGGATTTGTGCTGGAAATGGCCCAACTTAATGATCACTTTAGATAAGCTATCACCAGCAGGAGAGTGAGTTTGTATGGGGGGGGGGGGTGAGAAAACCTGGATTTGTGCTGGAAATGGCCCACCTGATGATCACTTTAGATAAGCTATTACCAGCAGGACAGTGGGGTGGGAGGAGGTATTGTTTCATATTCTCTGTGTATATATAAAGTCTGCTGCAGTTTCCACGGTATGCATCCGATGAAGTGAGCTGTAGCTCACGAAAGCTCATGCTCAAATAAATTGGTTAGTCTCTAAGGTGCCACAAGTCCTCCTTTTCTTTTTGCAAAATCTCCACCGAAGACAAAAGGGGTTATGAACCTGTGGGAGAAGGGGCACACGCGAGCGTGTAACACACAGAACTGACAACACTGAGGAGGGAGAAAGCCAGCGAGTAGCAGCCTGGTGGTCGGGAACATGGGTTGGTGTTGGACCCTAGAAAAGCCTAGAGAGAGATTTTGGCTCTGGTGCTGGCTACAAAGGCTTGGAGCTATAAGCTAAGACACTCTTTTAGCTTTTGGTTCTTCTCCTGTGTTGGGAGAAGCAGAACTTTGTACCTTCCTTGTAAATAAACAGCATTACATCACAGAAAATACCATCAATATAAAGTTCCAGCGGGAACATCCCCAGGGCCCTGCACTTGACTAGCCAGCAGGTCACAAAGGGACAATATTTAGGCAATGAATAAATACCCCAATTTTCCAGAGTGCTGAGCACACGGCAACACCCGTGGACTCCAATGGGAGTGGTGGGACGCTCGGCACTTGGGAGAATCAGGCCACTTATTCATTGCCTAAATATGAAGGTAGGAACCCAGCTTTAGGCCCCGACTCTTGAAAATCTCTGCACATGATTTAGTTCTGCCCCTCGGCGCCAGCTGGGGTATCGTTACCTTGGGGACCTCCCCCCTAGTGCCTGGGGGAAGCCTCAGGATCCAGAAGTTCCTGTTCTTCAGCAGGTTCTCCATGTTCTCCAGCCTCCTCTGCAGCCGTCCATACCCCTGGATCAGAGTTCCTACCGCAGCCCACTTACTCTCCAGCTGGCTTTCAAATTGCATCACCGTTTTCTCACAATCGACTAATTTCTTCTCAGCTGTTCCCATTCTCCTCTCCAGAGTCAGCAACCGCGTGGCATGGGAATCCACCGTCCTGTCCACAGCTTGGATTGCAGCAACTGCAGGCCACATGGAAAGCTTTGCCGGCTGCAGCTGGCTCTCCCTCTCGGAAGTCTGTCTGGGGTCAGAGCGGGACTGTAAAGGTATTGGGCGCTTTGACTCCGGGTCCCATTCTGGAGCCTGTTTGCAAGGACAGAAACGTAAGTGGAGCTGGGGGACTCGTCATTCCACAAACGAAACTCCACTTAAAGGGACTGAGGCTGAGCAAGTGCGAGATGCCCCAGAGAGCCAGCCCTGAAAAGCCAGGAAAGGCCAACGGCCCCCTCTGAATCTGCCGTCCACACAGTGCACTTCCGCTAAGCGCCCAGCCCTGCGTCAGCGGACAGAATTCCCTCGTGGAGACGCACAGCACGTTCCTCCCCCAGTACAATGCAAAACCCTTCCCCGCCACCTCCACCGATACTGCGACATGTGCACGCAGGACCAGCAGGGAGGGGGTGTCCTGTCTCTACGGGGGACGCACAAGGTTGCCGTTAAGGACGTGCTAGGAATGGGGTGCACAAAGAGCATTTCCGGGTCACTGGCGGGAGCAGCAAGTTCCTTGCCACGATGCCGAGTCTCTCACTTATAAAATCATGAGTGGTGTGGAGAAAGTGAATAAGGAAAAGTTATTGACTTGTTCCCATAATATAAGAACTGGGGGCCACCCAATGAAATTAATGGGCAGCGGGTTTAAAACAAATAAAAGGAAGTTCTTCTTCACTGAGCGCACAGTCAACCTGTGGAACCCCTTTCCTGAGGAGGTTGTGAAGGCTAGGACTATAACAGGGTTTAAGAGAGAGGTTAAGTCCATTAATGGCTATTAGCCAGGATGGGTAAGGAATGGTGTCCCTAGCCTCTGTTTGTCAGAGGGTGGAGCTGGATGGCAGGAGAGAGATCACTTGATCTTTACCTGTTAGGTTCACTCCCTCTGGGGCACCTGGCATTGGCCACTGTCGGTAGGCAGGATACTGGGCTGGATGGACCTTTGGTCTGACCCAGTGTGGCTGTTTTTATGTCTATGGAAAGCTGCAGTGTGGGGTACAGTGAAGGGGAGCCTCAGAGACTGTCATTTCCTTGCTCCTTTTGATTTCCCTTCGGGGAGGGGGTCACACTTACCCAGCCAGATCCTGTTAGACAAAGGTTTGGTTTGTGGAATTTCCACAGGGTTTAATACATTTAGTGTAGGAGGCTTTTTTGTAGGGGGGGGGGACGGACGAGGGCTTGGAAAGGCAGGGCTGTCCTTCCACCTCCACCCCCCGCCCCATATCTGATGGCATATGGAGAGAGTGGGGGTTTCCAGCGGGGGAGAAGGAAAGAACAGGGTGAATGGGGCTGGGGGATTTAAGTGGGTGGACGGGGAACCCTGATAGATCTGGCTGGACTCTCCCTAAATCCACAGACTGAACAGGAATCGTCAGCGTGATGCAGGGCAAAAAGGCCGACCTGATTCTGGGGTGTGGTAACAGGAGTGCTGGACACTGGGGAGCCCCAGCCAGGGGGAGCTCTGGGCCCAAGTCCGGGCACCACCATCGAGGAAGGAGGTGGGCACGCTGGAAAGAGCCCCGAGGAAAGCGACAAACCTGATCGCAAGGCTGGCAAACCTGACCTGCGAGGAAGGGCTGAAAACACGGGGCAGGTTTAGTGTCAAGACGCGAGCACCGAGGGGGACCTGCTGCGTCTCCCGACGTGTGAGGGGCTGTTAGAAAAAGCTGGTGAGCAATTAATGGTTCTCCGCCGGCGGACAAGAGCGAACGGGCTTCTCTGCAGCCGGGGGGGATCCGGGGGGCTCTTGAAGAGACGCTTTTGAGCTCTGAGGCCACCTCTGCTCTGCACCGGGCTCCCCGGGGGGCTGCGGAGCCCCCCTCCCTGGAAACGTTTAAAAACAAGTGCGACGGACCCCAGGCAGGGCTGGCCCAGGAGGCTGCACCCGACCCCCCCGGAGCCGCCCCAGCCGGGCGGGGAGAAGCTCCCGGGGCCCGCCGGGCCCTTACCTGGGCAGCGGCCCGCTCGGCCATGGCGCCCCCGGGCGGGGCTGCTCCCGCTGCGGGCTGGGCAGAGTCCCGGCGCCGCCTCGCCACGGGCCGGCCCCGCTGCCGGGCGGAGCAGAGCGAGCGCGGCCCGCAGGGAGGGAGCCGCGGCCTGGCTGCCGGGGCCGGGAGCGGGGCCAGTTTCCGCGCGGCCCGGGACGCTGCTTCCAGGCTCCGCCTCTGCCACGTGTGGCCGGAGCCCGGCCCGCCTCTGGCCCAGCGTCCCCGGGGGAGCGGGAGCGGCTGCCGGGGGCGGAGCGGGGGTTTCTGCCCCCGGAGAAACGAGAGGAAACCCGGGCTCTGCGTTTGCCTTTAACCGCAGCCGCCCTCCCGCGGGGTCCCCGTGCGACCCTGAAGCCCCCGGGCCGCTCCCCGCGGCGGGCCGAGGCCAGATGGGCCAGGCGAAGGCCTCCGGGCCGCGCCGCAGCCGCGAGCTGGAGAGAAACCAAAGCAGCCGCCGCTTGCGCCGGATCCGCACCCTTGCTCGAGCAGGGGACGGTCCCCCCCCTCCACTGCCCGGCCCCTGAGCGGGCCTGGAAACGAAGCTGCTCGGTGGCTACCCCGTGCTTCTGGGACGGGACTGGAGCGGGAGCAGGGGCTGGCCCTGCCGGGGAGGGGAAAGGAACAGAGAGGATAATACTTCGTCAAGAATAAGGCTCTGCGGCCCCAACATGGCAATAAACGAAGGGAAAGGACTGTCTGAATATTCATGACCTAGTGGCTCCCTCCAGCCCAGCTGCTAAAGGCTAAGCCCAGAGCCAGCCTGTGGGGTGAGGGGCGTCCCTCAGCCCAGCCAGTCACAGCCACGCTCCAGGGGAGAATCACTCCTGCCACCCCCACGCCCCAGGCTGCATGAGACTCAGGGCCCCCAGCCTTTGCCCGTCCCACCCCTGTCAGGACACACCCAGGCTGGGGTGCTGCACAAGGAAGCCAGCTCCTGGCTCTTCCTCAGCTAAGGAGGAGGTGGAGGAAGAGCTGAGAGGGCTTCACAGCGCCAGCAGGCTATTGTCCAGCCTTCACTTGCCCCTCCCAGATGTTACACTCCTGCTCTCACACTGAGTGCATCCATCCACATATGGCACACAAACATGCCTCCTTTGTGGCTGGGACTGTTAACAGCTAAGTAAAATTGCAGCTGGTCAGTTGCACCTGGAGGTCGGGCTAGAAGACCAGACCTCCAAGAACAGGCAGGAGGCTGCAGGCATTACAGCAGTAGCACGGGTAGTTTTACCTTGGGGGCTGTATTCTATTCTATACAGGTTCTCGCCCCACACGTCTCCCCAGAGCACTGGAGCACCTCCTGGCAGCGCATCAAACACGGTGACTAACCGCTGGGGCGTCTGTTCTCTCCCCAGGTGGAGCAGTGTTTGCAGTGGAGGGTCCAGGCTGGATACACACTCAGCTGCGTGGCTATGTCAGAGAAGGCCAGGCCTAAGCACTGCACCTTGCACATAGGACATGTCTGCATGGCCCCGCAGGTCAGACGCCCGGGGTGGGCACTGCAATACTGCACTGCACCCGCCCTGTGTGGACCCGGCCAGTGCAAACTAAAACGGGCTTTAGTTCACCTGACCAGAGGTGGACTACGCTACTGTGAACTAGGTCACTGTCCGTTCACACGCGTAGGATAAGCACAGTGCGTCGCTACAGTTTCCACCCGTCGTCTAACCTGCAGGGCGCTGCAGACAAGCCTTGAGAGCGCAGGGTGGTGAAGTCTGTGATAGGCCTTAGCTCTGGTGGGAGTTCATGCTGGAGCCTTGGGCTTTGTCTTTAGTTTTTGTAATGATGGTGAGGCAAGATGGGCACCATGCTCCACCTCAGGACTGGCAGCATTTTCACAGAGTATTAAATGACTCCTAGACATACACTGTAAAACATACAGGGAACCTTTACACGTCAATCTGAAATCACCAAGTGAACACCAAATACACGGAATCGCTTTGTCATAACAATATCGAGTGGTGCACAAGGACTGCTTTGTAAACGTTACAGCACACTAACAAACATTTCACTGCAGGTTAAGGGTCCAATACCGCTAGCCCCGGCACGCAGCTCACTGAAGGCAAGATGGATGCAGTACCTGCTTTCACGTCTTCATGGGTTCCTTTTTCTGCGTTCGTGACGCTTTCATTGTGAAGAGATACCAGCCTATAAGTCTCCCCCCGCTGCCAACACATTCTCCGCGGACTAGCCTGCTGTTAATACTCGGGCCCTCAGCTGATCCTGTTCTCCCAAGTGACATTTCAGAGTCCACTGGTGTCTAAAGCGTTCGGAGCACTCAGGGTCTCTCTCAAGTGGACCCGCCAATGCTCGCGGAGGTGCTGCTTCCGTGTGAAGTTTTTGACGCACTCTGTGCACTGGTAGGGGCGCTCCCCAGTGTGAACACGCTGGTGCCCCAGGAGATGGTGCTTCTGGGAGAAGCGTTTTGGGCACTGGGTGCAGTGATACGGCTTCTCGCCCGTGTGGATCTGCTGGTGCTTCAGGAGATGGTGCGTGCGGCTGAAGCTCTTGCCGCACTCGTTGCAGTGGTAGGGCCGCTCCCCGGTGTGGATCCTGTAATGGTTGGTGAGCTTGGATTTATCCGTGAAGCTCTTCTCGCAGGCTGGGCATTTATAGGGTCTCTCCCCCGTGTGGCTCATCTGGTGTCGGATGAGATGGGAAGAGCGGCTGAAGCATTTCTCACAGTATGGACAGATAAGAGGCCCTTGGCCCTTCTCTGCATGGGTTCTCTGGTGTATGAGGAGGTTGATGTGCAGCCGAAAACTTTTCTTGCACTCTGTGCACACGTACAGCCGCTCTCCTGCCTGCAGGAGATGAGGATTGCTGAGGCTGGAGTTTGGACTGAAGCTGCTGTCGCATTCCGTGCTTGGACAGCATCTGCCTCTTGCCGGGTCAGCTTGGAGACTGAGCATCTGGGCCACGCTTTGCTGATGGTCTGGCAAGCTGCTGGCTCCCTCTCCTGCATGGACTCTCTGGTGCAGCAGGTGACAGAGGCCCTTTGCACATTTCGGATAGTCATAGGGTCCTGCTCTGGTGTGACTCCTCTGGTGAATGATAAGGCTTTTCTTTAGCCTAAAGCCTTTCCCACACTCGGCACACTTATTAGGCCTGTCTTTGGCAGACTTTCTCTGGTGAATGGCGACTGGCTTGTTGTTGCCAAAACATCTTTCAAGCTGAGCTGGTCCCCTCCTTCCTGGGTGGTTCTTCAGTGGGGATACTGCACTGCACCAACCCTCCTCAGGACTCTGCCCAACGTCCTCCTGGGACGTTCCTGTCAACGTTCCAAGTACTTCCAGGATGGCAGGGCATTCCTCTTGCTCGGTTTTGATCAGGATCCCATAATCTGCTGGACAGGAGAGAGCGCTTTTATTTCAGCCTTCCTATTCATGTCTATTATTTGTTAGCTCCCTTCCCTGCATGCACCAAAGTTTTCAAAACTGGGGGCCTAAACTCACAGACCTAAATCCTCTACC
Organism: Lepidochelys kempii; assembly: GCF_965140285.1. NCBI lineage: Eukaryota > Metazoa > Chordata > Testudines > Cheloniidae > Lepidochelys > Lepidochelys kempii. The sequence goes on along the minus strand of NC_136381.1, from coordinate 268,601,012 downwards.
TAAAAGAGGCCCAATTTTGAGAGCCGTTGAGCACACGCAGGCCCTGCTCATGGCGCTCAGCTCATGGGAAAGCCCAGCCAGAGAAGAGGTCGCAGCAGTCAAAGCAGGAGGTGATCAAGGTGGGAATAAAGGTTCCAGCTGCAGAGGGAGCGAAGGAGGGACGGATTTCTGAGGCGATGTAGAGACAAAGAAGGAGAGAAGCTGGAATGATCAGAAGACAATGGGGAAGGGAACAAGGGGAGCACCTCCTGGCTTCCAATCTTCCCACTGACCACTTCCCTCCCTCCTGTCCTCATTTCAGAGCCATCTGCGCCCCGAGCCGTGGCCTCCTCTCCTTCCCACAGCCAGGCCTCTCCCTTGCTTTGGGCGGAGGGAGGTCAGTCACTTGCTTGTGCTGCCTCATCTACCTGCAACAACTTTTCTCTCCCTCTTCTTTTTCGTCTAACCTCACCTTAGGACGTCAGCCTATTATCATGGGTCTACAGTCAGCTGTAACCCCAATTCACCCCCCCCCCACACACACACAAGTGATTGGACTCAACACAGGAGTCGCTGGGTGGGATTCAGTGGCCTGTGTTATGAGGAGGTCAAACTGGTCCCTTCTGGCTTTAAATTCTGCAGACTACAGCCTCCTTCCATCCTGTCCTCTGGGCACCACGTCTGCAAGATGACTCGCTTGCCTCTCTGCCCCTCCAACACATGAGCCTGCCCCCCTGTGCCCCCATTCTCCCATAATGTCCTGTGCTGTAAATTCTCTGCTTGGGCAAGATTCTGCCCCCAGCTCTGTAGGGCGCTGCCTTTCCATTCACTCACTGGCACGCATAACTCACCTGGGCGGGGGTCCGTAGGCATTTCTCGTTCCTCCAAGGCTCCTGGATTCCTGACACTCGGCTTTTCCTCTTGTACAATCCAGGATAAAATGTCAGCTTGGGAACTTGCATAATCTATGGAAAGAGACATTGGGGGCTGTTATGTTTTATTGACACTGACGGAGCTGACGTCTCAAACCAAATGGTTTTGGCCAGAGGAGAATAAAACAGCGGGGAGGAGATGGGTTTGTCCCATGCAAGCCAGTCAGGGGTCCCAGGACACCAGGGGACTGGTGGCTCCTATATAAAACAAGCATTAAGGCCTCCTCTCCGCTACTAATTCCTGGTCAGAATAGCGGTGGCCTCCTAGCGTAGAGGCAGCTTATCCCAACAGGAGGAGTTTTTCTGTTGGTACAGTAACATCGCCTCCCCAAATGACATCACTGTGCCGATCACCTACACTGGAGGCCGTCCAGCACAGCTGTGTCAGCTGCGGGAGGAGGGGTTCACATCCGTGACCGACACAGCTATACCAACAAAGCTTCGTAAGGCAGACCTTCCCTGGGCGGCTTCCCTGTTTCCAAACCTGCTGAAAGCCCCAGGAGATGTTTTGAGAAATGATCGGCTCCAGGAAGGAAATCAAGGCTGGCTGCTTTAAGAAAGTCCACGTGCCCTGGATGCCGAGCTCCAGAGTCAATGTGCCACCTTCCTCACCCCACCCTTCTATGCCATAGCAGCCAGGGGCCAAAGGAAGATGGGCAGCATGGCAGGACGGACAGAGACACTTAGAGGGAATGGGAGATTTAGCATCGGAAGGGTTCCTGTCCAACGGGAGGATGTGGGGATCCCATGAGAGGCCCCAGGCAGGACTACAGAAGAGGCAGCAGCATCCCAGCCCCTCAGGCACAGTCACTGCAGCCGTCAGGGCCGGGCAGCTCCCCGAACTGGAACACGGGCATTTCAGCTGTTCCTCACCAGGTGGGTACCCAGGAGCCTCTGATTGAAGGGTTGGCCACAACATCTGAGCCAGCCGTTACAACGCTGAGTCTCCTTCAGACGAAAGACATTTTTGGTTTGTCACTTCCTGATAGAGAGAAGGGGGGGGGGGCCTGCAGGTGACACTGCTGACAACCAGCCACCAAGAGAGCCGGAGGGGAGGCCACCAGCTGAAGGAAAACATTTTCAGGTGGGTTTCTAGGGTATTTAATAATGTTGAAAGAACAGTTCTTCTGACCCACGTCCTATTGTTGCTCCTGTCCCCCCTCCTTCCCCATCTGCCAGAGAGCACAGGGAAGGAAGAGAAATTGGCCCTTTTTGAACTGGCTTCTAAACAGGAAGGCTGGAATCACCCTACGGGAACTGGCCACTAATCCCATTTTACCTGGTGTCTGCCTCAGACAAGAATCTTTGAACATAGATGCTACTTAGTCAGCTGGGCAATACTGTATCGCGAAGGGATATTTCTTCCCGGCTCCTGGCTCAGATCAGTTCTGAGGCATGAATCTCAAGAGTGCCCAGAATATTTAAAATCTAGATTTCTTAGCTTCTAAACTTTGTAGAGTAACAGGACTTAGGGAAGTGAAGTACTTCTCACCCAGTATCAAACAGCAGTCCACCTTTAATATCTACGGCAGTATTAGGGAATGGAGACTTTACATCCAGTATTTTCCACTGCATGCATCCGATGAAGCGGGTTTTAGCCCACGAAAGCTTATGCTCAAATAAATTTGTTAGTCTCTAGGGTGCCACAAGTCCTCCTCGTTCTTTTTACATCCAATGTATCTACTGACTTTTTTAAGAGGCTTAAACAGAAATCATTTTAATTAAAAAACTCCTAATCAAAATGTAGTTACTGTCCATCTGCTTTCTTCTACCCACCCATTTCTAAGGTGCCTAGCGTCTGCGAAATATTTAGGAGTATAAAGACACAAAGTAGACACCATATCAGCAACCAATTAACTTCTCTCTCTCACTAATGCACTGAAATACGTTTTTATAATAGTGAAGAATTAAAAGATCAACACTAGAAAATATACTAGAAAGAACAATTCTGCACTGGCCTCAATGGGTAGGCTCATAAAGACTCAGTAGAGATAAAAAAGTTCGAGGACTTTACTGCTGTGCTTGTGATCTTTTTGTAGGAGATACCGAAACAGCCTAGAGGTCACCTGTGGCGATTACCATATTTGTAAATGAAATTATAATTTGTGCAGGCTACAGAAATAATCTCAAACTAGGGAGAGGATTACTGCAGGAGGGCACGTTCCAGTTCCGAGGAAATCAAACATCTGAACTTAGGGGGCTGCAGTTTCTGAGTGGTAACCGAGAGTCTCTGCATCCTTTGTCTTCTCCAGCAGTTCCTTTTGCATCTTTATCTTGGAAGGTCTGTGAATTCCTTGCAATCAAGTCACGGGCCGTGCTGGAGTCAGTAATGCAGCATGCATGCTCTAGTGGCGGAAGGTTCATTTTACTGCCAGGAGGACGTTTGCTTGGACTGCCTGGTCAGTCTGAAAAAGCAGCACTGGATCCCTAGTTATTTAGTGGCTCCTTGTTTACAAGCCAAGTTTAGGTGGTTCTCTCTGCTGTCTGGCATTTGCGTGGGCACTGTCCTGTTCACAGCTGGTACAGTACTGGCTATGCACACACACACACACACACTCAAATTCCACTGCTGTGTTTTTTTAAATCAAGTCTTCCTGGTGTGAGGTGGAGTTTCACTCACCTATGACCCCTTCTCCACTGAGAGAATGAAGCATCACAAGAATGTCCCCTGGCTTTAGGTTTTGCTCTTAGCTGCAGAATTCGATCATTTAAACGAGGCACAGGGGGGCCTCCCAATTGAGAAAAAAGTCCAAAGACACATCATATATTCCTTGGCAGCTCAGTGGTGCTGCATTGTGAAGCTCCTCCTTAGCCCACACCCCAGGACCACGCAGAGCTGCTTTCACAGCTCGGACTTTGTCCAGAACCCACAACGGGATGGGCATCACAGAAAAGAAACATTCAGAACTTCAGAGTAACAGCCGTGTTAGTCTGTATTCGCAAAAAGAAAAGGAGGACTTGTGGCACCTTAGAGACTAACCAATTTATCTGAGCATAAGTTTAAGTGAGCTGTAGCTCACAAAAGCTTATGCTCAAATAAATTGGTTAGTCTCTAAGGTGCCACAAGTACTCCTTTTCTTTATTCAGAACTTCGCAGCTTCAGTAGTTTGTTCAAGCTTAATTTTATTATTATTAATAATCAAGCATCTACTGCCGTCAATTTACCCGGCACTTTACAGAGACAGAGACAGACAGGTTCCCTGCCCTGGAGGACTCACAGTCTAAACAGTACAAGTTTAAAAGGGAAATAAGGGGGTTAAGTGAAGTAATCAAAAAAACAGACACTGAAGAACTGGCTAGTATGTGTGTACCGGACAAAATCAGAAGTGTCCCTCCACCTACCACAGGCCCTATGTTGCTAAATGCTAAGAGAGATTCTCCTTTTGCACATGTGGCAGGGCCCTGTGTTTCTGGAAGACCTGGGTTCTAACCCTGCTGCCCTCGGGTGGTTCAGGGTGTGCAGCATTATGGCACAGGTGAAGCCTGACGTGCTCATGGATTAGTACACTTTGAAAAATGAATACAGAGACAAACAAGAGACCTGATCACAACCCTCAGAGCCACTGGTAAATCAAAGAACTCACCAATGCTGGGAAAAATAAACTTCTCAACTAAAAATCCAACACAGTATATTAAATATGAACTCCCAGCTGCACAAGGGCTAACTTTTTTTTTTTTTTTAAACTACTCAGGTTCATTGGGTTTAAACCCAGATTGGCTCAGGAGTGCGGATGGGCCGAAATTGGGTTAAGCAGGGAGTGGGGACAGGCCCTGTAAATGGCTAGAGTCCCCACTCCATGCTCCCATAATGGTTACTGTCCAAATTCAGTGCCCTTCTGGAGTTTGCCTTTATTTAAATGACCGAACAAGACCTTGTGGCAGGACTGTACTGAAACTAAGTCAATCACCAGCCAATCTCTCTCCTGAAAAACTATATTGAAGTTTCTCCCTGCAGGTCCCCCTTTACCTCTCTCTTCCTTAAAGGCCCACAGCCTTTGGTGTTCCCAAATGGAGCTTATGAGACCCACCCAGGTCTGGCTGCCAGACTGAGTCAGTGGAACAGCTCTGCCCCTCCACAAGGGGCCACAGTCCTAACAACTCGACACCAGTTACAGGCCCAAACTGGAACCCAGGAGAGGACAATATAGTTTCTAACCCAGGATTAATATGATGTGGGCCTGCCTAGTGACCAATTAAAACATGTTTAAAACATTTCAGGTAGCAGTTTTAGCCCCAGTGTAGCTGGGATCTAAACATTTAGACAATGTACCAAATAGACTCACACAGCTTGGTAACATATATTTAACAGTCCCCGAGTATGGCAAGACCTGATTCCTAAAAATGAGAGTAAAAGAACTGAGAGGAGAATAAGAGAAGCAGACACACCATGAGCTGCACAGAAAGGAAACAAACAAAATACTGTACAGACAGGAAAAATACCGACCAGATAATAAATAAACAGAAATATTATGCTACAAATACCAGGAAAAAGAGGGTAATCAAGACAGTAATTCACTGCAATATGAAATTCAGTACGGCGTTGGAGTGTAGTGAAAGTACTGTCTCCTGCTAACAACTTGTTTTTCTATTCAATTGCATTGTTTGTGTCTTAAACAGAGGTATAAAAGGAAACCTTGCGAATGCGCTCTCGCCTGCAGATGTACTCATGTGCGATGAGTCTGGGACCAAATTCTGATCACAGCTACTGCAGCATAAGGCTGGAATTACTCCAGAGTCTTCAGTGGGTTTCCCCAGATTTACAGTGTCATTTAGAAAGAATTTGGCCCAACTGACAGCACATGAGAAGTCAGTTTCAGTGCTTAAGGAGCTGGATGGATAGTTCTAGGGAACTTGGCAGCTGCAGAGCAAAGTTCCTCTGTCTGCCCTGTCCATATGCCTCATCACTGCCCTACCCCTAGCAACCAACTCCCATTCCCTGGGATCTGCACAGAGACTGTCAGCCAGGGCTTTGGAGCTGTGCTCCGGCTCCGCTCCAGCTCCAGGCAAAAACCTGCAGCTCCACTGCTCTGGAGCTGCTCCGGGCTCCAGCTCCGGGCTCTGCTCCAAAGCCCTGCTGTCAGCAAGGGTGTCACTTAATGCCCTGTGTGTGTATACTTTTAGTAACCTGTAGACTGTTTGGGGCATGTACGACATGTGACTAACTTATGGAACTGACTGCTGCAGGATATCATCGAGGGGAGTAGCTTACATATTGCCAATTCCAGACAAATAGCAGACATTCCCGAGAAACATATTTCGTTATCACTTCAATTAAGTGATTCAGTTTACTTGTTTTTTTTTTAAACTTGGAGCATTTCACATTAAAAGTATTTTTCAAGCGAGCTACGAGATACCGCAACACACCACCACTCCAGCAAGAAGTTTGTGTGGCCCCTACTCTACAGTGTGCATCCTTTGGCGGTAAATTGTTTCTTTTGAGTGTCTACAGCAATGAGCTCATGGCAACAGTACAGGGCCATCGCACTGTGGGGGCCCTGTGTGAGCTAGAAGAAGATGTTGTCCAGCAAAGCCTCTCTCATGTTCTGCATGTTTATACGGTTCCTTTCACGGGTGTGGATTTTTTGGTGTTGGAGCAGATGCTGCTTTTGCGTAAAGCTTTTTGTGCACTCAGTGCATTGGTAGGGTCTCTCCCCCGTGTGGATCCTCTGGTGTCTAATCAGATCCGAGGGGTGACTGAAGTTCTTCCCACAGTACGTGCACATTAACGACCCTCCACTCCTTCCCGTGTGCATTCTCTGATGCGTGATGAGGCCTTTCTTCTGAGAGAAGCACTCCTGGCACTTATTACACTTATAGGGTCTCTCTCGCACGTGGCTTTTCTGGTGCTGCCTGTACGGTGATTTGACATTGAAGCTTTTCGTGCATTTAGTGGCACTGTAAGGCTTGTCTGCTGTCTGGATTCTGGGGTGGGATTTCAGGTGGTGATTCTGTTTGAAGCTTTCCTCACACTCCACAGAGCTGTAAGTGGCCCCTCCAGTGTGGATTCTCGGGTGCATCGTCAAGTGCTGCTTGTACACAAAGCTTTTCTCACACTCTGCAGGTTCATAACATCCCAGCTTTGCGTGGCTTCTCTGGTGCATTGTGAGGCTCTTCTTCAGCCGAAAGCCTTTCCCACACTCAGCACACACATGTGGTCTCTCACCTGGGCAGCTGCGCCGGTAAAAAGGTACAGTGTTGCTTTCCCTGAAGCTTTCCTCCCCAGGCACTGACTCTACCGGCCTGTTCTTGTCATGGTTCCTTTGCTGCATTATTGAGCTGTCTGGATGATCCAAAGGCCTTCCCTCCCTGGGAGTCTGGACCACAATTTCTTCAGACATTCCAGATAATGTCCTTTGCAGCTGCAAGTTTTTGAGATGTTCCCCATGCTCCAGCAGCTCAGTTTTGAACATGATTCCATTATCTGCTGGAATAAAACAAAAATAAAATACAGAGAATTTTATTGTGTCCGCTGGGATAAAAGAAACCTGTTAATCATTCCCACTTCATTACAAAAGCCCATTACGTTAGGTTTCTCCCAAGCAAATGAGCTAGAACAGTCCTGGGCAATATTTTGTGTTTAGAGGAGGACAGGGTGAAAAGACAGATTCCAGCAGTGCTGAACATCCGGCTCCCCTTGGAGACAATGAGCTCAACAACCTCTTGTTTTCCTGTTTCAGTGCTTGGAAACACCCGACTGTTACCAAGGCCCCTGGAGAACCAGGGGCGAAGCAGCTGCTTTTCCCCCTCAGTCTAAGCTTTCATGCCTAAAGAGACAAAATGCATTTCACTGGCTGTAAGTCCCGCCCCGTGCAGAAGACTCGCCCAACGCACTGAAAGCCTTCACACCGCACTTACACTTTGTAAAGCCACAATACAAATGGCAGCAGGAGTTTCCATCTTCACTGACTCTCAACTGCTCCACATCAGCTGTGCTTAGTTTACAAATCAAACCATGAGTCCTCTGGCTACAAGCTCTGCAAACTCAGCCTGGGATCTGAGAGGTAAGATGGGGTCTTCCTTATGGCACATCACCATGAATCCCAAAGACTCTGCAGGCTGGCTCAGGTCTTTAGGGACGCCTTTACAACCCCCCTTGTCTTCAGTGGGTGTGCACAGGCGTAACGGATTGTCCCTGTCACTGGAACCGAATGAACAATTCTGCTGATGACGCACGAGGAATCCAGCTCACTCCCTTTTAGCGGTACTGGCGTTTAGTCGTAAGAGCTTATTTTAGCCTCTCGTGCCAGCAGGCGTGAATGAGTAAACCTAAGAGCCTGCTGAGTAAGACGGGGCCATGTTCACACACAGCTGCAGAGTAGGACTGTGCGTTAAGAGATGCTGGGAGCCCTGGGGAGACCTCCTGCACTGGGTGAATTTCACCCTTTGGGAAGGGTTGTCAAGGGCTCTGCTGGATATAGATTGAAACCAGTTTCTTTAAAATATCCTCCTAACATTGTCCCAGCTGTTGCTGAACTCCTCACTCCTGCCTGCAGCCAAAGCTCCTGTTCCCTGGCTCCTGTCCATGGCAGAGGGCTCTGCCTGTGGTGCCTTTTCATGGCAAGGCCAGACCACAGCTCCGCCAAAAAGCTCTTTCTAGGGCCTTGGGGCCAGAGAGTCCAACCTCTCTTCCTCCGCCTCGGGGACAGGCAGGCAGCAGCTGTCGCCCCGCATCAGCCGAGTTACAGTAGCATCTCAACAAGAGACTTCATACAAACCGGAGAGAAGCAGAAACAGAGAAAAGCATTTAAACTTCACCTCGTCTAGCAGCGACTGTGGCTAGACGCACTAGAGCAGGCTCGGAGGTTTCGACAGAAAAGGGGGGAAATCGGTAGCTGTGGCCTTCCCTGATGAAGCTCTCTCAGGGCCTTGTCAGTCAGCACTGCTTGTCCTTACAGCCACTGTCTGTCCAGCGGGCTCTCAAAAACATGCCCCTTGCCTCTGTTCTCTCCCTCAGGTCCAGTGCTCCCCGGAGGAGTCCCTCTGTCCAGCCTCCCAACCCCCTGGCAGGGAGCCAGGCAACCCCCCTTCAGAATCCTTGGTTGGGGTGCCTGTCGGTGTTCAGACCTCGTGAACATGAGCCGTTCTCCACCGACTCACCGCCATCACCACAGCACTGCACACTTCCTTTGCTCAAACCGTCTGCATTGCTGCTTCCTTCGCCATACAAGTGGGTCAGCAGTGCTCATTCTTCCAACAGCTCTTTGGATCCTGGGCACGCACCTTCCCCTTTGCTCCCTTGGGAGTATCTGCGCAGACGTCCTTCTTAGAAGAAGAAGGAACACGAGCAGGCTAATTGTTTCCCATTCCTGGACAGGACGACCACTGTCTGTGCACAAGGATCCCGTCACGATGGGGCAGACCACGCACAAGGTTTCATCGTCAGGACATTTGCCACAGTTCTCCAGTCACCTCTCACCTCAAAGCTGGCTTCACAATCTTCCCACACACTGACAGGCTTATCCTGCCCGTGACTCGCTCCAGGAGACCAGGCCACGCCATCTGGCCATTCCAATCCGAGCATTTCATTCCAACGGGCTTGGCTATGAGCACTGGGATATGGATCAAAACCCAGCCAAAGGGCAGTGCACACAGAGCATCGATAAATAACAGCTATCAAGTCAGGGGGAAGAGTCCAACAGGGCAAGGCAGGGATCAGGCTTATTTCAGGTCTTTACTAATGACTGGAAGGAGGAGTAAATAGTGTATTAATGAGATTGACAAAGGTTATTAAACTGGCCAGGTTACGAACATCAAGAGGAATGCCCAGGAGAAGATAACAAGTTAGGTAAGAGATAACAAAAGGAAATTCAACCTGGAAAACACAATTAGCACATGGAGGGAGAAACAACCTGGGACAACCGTACTCAGAGAGCAGGAGGAACCTCAAAAGCAGGAAGTGACCCATGGGGTGGGAACAGATTGTTAATTAGTTAAGAGCTTTTACGACAATGTTGGTGGCGAAAAGAGCCAATGCAGTTTGGGGCAGCACATACAGAGACATCGTCCCTCTCCAGACTGCTGTTGTGAGACTGTACTAGGATTGCCAGCTTTCTAATCACACAAAACTGAACACCCCTGCCCGCCCCTTCTCCAAGGCCCCATCCCTGCCCCACCCCTTCTAAGAGACCCTGCCCCCACTCACTCCATCCCCCCTCCCGCCGTCGCTCGTTCTCCCTCACCCTCACTGGGCTGGGGGTAGGGTGCAGGACGGAGTGCAGGCTCCAGGGTGGGGACAGGGATGAGGGGTTTGGGGTGCAAGAGGAGGCTCTGGGCTGGAGCAGGGAGTTGGGGTGCGGGAGGGGGTGGTGGCTCTGGCTGGGGGTGCAGGCTCCTGGGTGGGGCTAGGGACGAGGGGTTTGGGGGAGCAGGAGGGGGTTGTGGGCTGGAGTAGGGGGTTGAGGTACAGGAAGGGGCGGGGGCTCTGGCTGGAGGTGCAGGCTCTGGGGTGGGGCCAGAAATGAAGTGTTCAGGGTGCAGGAGGGGGCTCCAGGCTGGGGCCGAGGGGTTTGGAGTGTGGGAGCAGAATCAGGGCTGGAGTAGGGGGCTGGGGTGCAGGAGTGGTGAGGGCTCCAGCTGGGGGTGCAGGCTCCAGGCTGGGGCCAGAAATGAGGCATGCAGGAGGGGGCTCCAGGCTGGGGCAGTGGGTTGGGGTGCAGAAGGGTGTCCAATAAAAGATATTACCTCACCCACCTTGTCTCTCTAATATCCTGGGACCAACATGACTACAACACCACTGCATTCAGGATTACTTCCTTAGTGTCTCTGATACTATTCAACCTCTACACACAGCCACTAGGAAAACTGGTGCAGGAGGGTTGTGGGGTGCAGGCTCTGGGAGGGGGCTAAGGGCTGGGGTGCGGGCTCTGGGAGGAGTTAGGGTGCGGGAGGGGGTGCAGGGCTGGGGTGCAGGAGGGGGATTGGGGCATGGGCTCCAGCTGGGCAGTGCTTACCTCAGGCAGCTCCCAGTCTGCAGTGCAGTGGGGCTAAGGCAGCCTCCCTGCCTGCCCTGGCTCCATTCAGTTCCTGGAAGCGGCTGGCATGTCCGGCCCCTCGGTGGAGGGACCATGGGGGCTCTGCACACCGCCCGCGCCGGCAAGCACTGTCCTCACAACTCCCATTGGCCACGGTTCCCGGCCAATGGGAGCTGCGGAGCCAGCGCTGGGGGCAGAGACAGCGTGCAGAGCTTCCCAGATTGCCCCTCCACCTAGGGGCTGCAGAGACATGCCGGCCACTTCCGGGAGCTGTGCGGAGCTAGGGCACAGAGAGCCTGCCACCTTAGCCCTGCTGTGCCGCCAACCAGACTTTTAACATCCCGATCAGCGGTGCTGACTGGAGCTGCCAGGAACCCTTTTCGACGGGGCGTTCTGGTTGAAAACTGAACGCCTGGCAACCCCAGACTGTACCTGGAATCCGGCTTTCATTTCTAAACACATTGGTGCCAGGATTAGTGAGAGGGTGGGAGGAATTATGGGAAGAGCAACCAAAGTGATCCGGTGTGTCGGGGCGGATTTATGAGCAAAGACTGAAAGCTTTCATGGTCAAGTCCTCAGGCCTGGCATCTGGGGTATGGAGCCCTCTGGAGCTGTGCAGAGCACCTGAGCCCCACCACGCCTGTGGGATTCCGCATCCCCTCCTCAGGAAGGGGCACCTGACCCCTGCTCAGAGCTGCAGTCAGTGACTCCGCTCCATCTGGGTGCCTAGGGACGATGGCAGGGAGGCAGTGAGCATGGGCAGGGCTCATGAGAGCCCATGCAAGGGGCAGGCTCCTCACAGTTGGCCCGACAGACTAAATGGGTCATAGTCCTGGTTAGCAGGCCCAGGATGGAACCGTCAGCTAGGAGCTGACCATGGGGCCCAGCGTCCCCACAAAGTGATCAGAGAGCTGCCCCTCCCAGCCAATGTACTGGCCTTGTCTTATTTCATCTTCAGGACCCTCCCTGGTTGTCCTTGGTCCTTCCCACATGGTGGTCACTGCCATAGCATCTGCTGCCCCCGGGTGGGTTTTATTTTGGGGGCGGGTTACTCCATTGCATAAACTGCCACGTTTCTGGTGCTTTCCCTCTGTTAGGGGGAAATGCTGTGCTCAACTCTGGCCTTAAACCCTTCCTTCCCCCTCCTCTTGTCCTCAGACGGCTCTGGACCCTTGTCCCCCTCTCTCCTGTCACGGCCACTTCCCCCTCATGAGCCTGCAAGAACACTCCCACCCCGCTTCCTCCCCCCGGGGAAGTCCCTGTACGACGCCAGCCCTCCACTCCACCTCCGGCTGCACAGCATTCTGTGAGACTGCTGATAACTCACCAGTGCTGGGCCCTGAGAATATCTCCCCCTCCTCCGAGGCCCCCTGCTCCTCGATGCACAGCTCCTCCTCTCGCTTTATCCGGGACACACAGCTTGGCTGGGAAAATGCACACTCTATTCATGGAAAGAGAAAACAGGTGGCAAGTTGACTTTCTTTATGAATCCCCTTTGCCCCCATCGCAGCATCCTTCTGCCCTCCCCTTGCAACAGCCAGCTGCATGGCTTTTACACAGGACTTCTCTTCCCGCGTCTTCTGCTCCCTCTGCCCCTTTTCATAAGAGCTTTCCCGAGCTCTCTAAAGCAGGGGCCTCTCTTTTACCTCACTCCATGCATTCTGTGACGAGAAAGCTACAAAAACACTGCTGTTTCAGCACAGCACTCACCGACTGGGGGTTCAGCCGGGATCTCGCTTTCCTCCGAGTTCTCCTGTCCCTTGATGCACGGCTCTTCCTCGCCTTCACTCTGGCAGGTCGCGTCAAGCGTATACACCAGCAATTCTACGCACGGGAAAGATAAATCCCATTATGCTGTTCTAACAGCTTGACGCTGTAGCTGCTAACAAGTCACTGAACTGGAGCTGAAAGCGGTGTTATTGGCAGTCTCACAAACACCTTTGTTTCCTGCTAGATCCCACAGGGAGGACACCACAGAAAGCCCTAAAATAAAGAAGAGAGCACGAGTTTACCTGTGCTGGGCTCTGCAGGGATTCCTCTCTCCTCTGCATCTCCCTCCTCCCCCTCGCAGGGCGCTTCCCCTCGTTCAATCCGCGCCAGAAGGTCAGGTTTGGAGAGTGCGTAGTCTATGGATGGAAAAACAGGTCAGCGTTCCCTGGCTCCGTGCAGCATTGAGCAGTAAGAAAGTTTGTTTCAGGGAAGCCTGGCTGTTTAAAAATAGCCAGAGCAGCGGGGAACAGCAGAGCAGCACACAGCAGGAGTTTGCCTGGGAGTTCGCCTGGGGTGAGCCCAGTGAGGCTTACATCTTGCCAGCTTCTCTGAGGAAGCTCATAGTAGGAAGGTGATAATGGAGGGGGAGTGTTCAGCTATTGTGACCTGCACTGGATGTGCCATGTTTGTCTTTCTTCCACAGGACAGAAGCGACTTTGTCTGTACAAAGTGCAAGCTGGTCTCCATATAGGAAGAGAAGATTGAAGGTCTGAAGCAACAGATATCGACCCTGCGTTGCATACCAGAATCTGAGGATTTCCTGGACAAAAGTCAGGATATGCTTCTATGGGCACAAAGCTCTAAAGATTTAGAGCAGGTTGCACAGCGGAGCCAAGAGGCCAGTGAAGAAGCTTGGCAACATGTGACCTCCAGAAGAAGAAGGGGGAATGTCCGGGTACCAGCAACGCAGACACAGGTAAGTAACCGTTTTCGTGTTCTCTCCACAGGTACCATTGCGGAGAGTGGACCAGATGATATGTCTGGGGCGAGAAAGCAGAAGGAGACTCCGCTGGTTGGAAGGCATGAGATGCGCTGTCCTGAGGTTGGGGGTTCCACGACCACCACTCCCAAGAGAAGGAGGTGGGTGGTGGTGGTCGGGGACTCTCTCCTCAGGGGGACTGAGTCATCTATCTGCCGCCCTGACCGGGAAAACAGAAAAGTCTGCTGCTTGCCAGGGGCTAAGATTCGCGATGTGACAGAGAGACTGCCGAGACTCGTCAAGCCCTCGGATCGCTACCCCTTCCTGCTTCTCCACGTGGGCACAAATGATACTGCCAAGAATGACCTTGAGTGGATCACTGCGGATTACGTGGCTCTGGGAAGGAGGATAAAGGAGTTTGAGGCGCAAGTGGTGTTCTCGTCCATCCTCCCCGTGGAAGGAAAAGGCCTGGGTAGGGACCGTCGAATCGTGGAAGTCAACGAATGGTTACGCAGGTGGTGTCGGAGAGAAGGCTTTGGATTCTTTGACCATGGGATGGTGTTCCATGAAGGAGGAGTGCTGGGCAGAGACGGGCTCCACCTAACGAAGAGAGGGAAAAGCATCTTTGCGAGCAAGCTGGCTAACCTAGTGAGGAGGGCTTTAAACTAGGTTCACCGGTGGAAAGAGACCAAAGCCCTGAGGTAAGTGGGAAAGCGGGATACCGGGAGGAAGCACAGGCAGGAACGTCTGTGAGGGGAGGGCTCCTACCTCATACTGAGAATGAGGGCGATCAGCAGGTTCTCTCAAGTGCCTATATATAAATGCACAAAGCCTTGGAAACAAGCAGGGAGAACTGGAGGTCCTGGTGAAGTCAAGGAATTATGACATGATTGGAATAACAGAGACTTGGCGGGATAACTCACATGACTGGAGTACTGTCATGGATGGTTATAAACTGTTCAGGAAGGACAGGCAGGGCAGAAAAGGTGGGGGAGTAGCACTGTATGTAAGGGAGCAGTATGGCTGCTCAGAGCTCAAGTATGAAACTGCAGAAAAACCTGAGAGTCTCTGGATTAAGTTTAGAAGTGTGAGCAACAAGGGTGATGTCGTGGTGGGAGTCTGCTATAGACCACCGGACCAGGGGGATGAGGTGGATGAGGCTTTCTTCCGGCAACTCGCAGAAGCTACTAGATCGCAGGCCCTGGTTCTCATGGGCGACTTCAATCACCCTGATATCTGCTGGGAGAGCAATACAGCGGTGCACAGACAATCCAGGAAGTTTTTGGAAAATGTAGGGGACAATTTCCTGGTGCAAGTGCTGGAGGAGCCAACTAGGGGTGGAGCTTTTCTTGACCTGCTGCTCACAAACCGGGTAGAATTAGTGGGGGAAGCAAAAGTGGATGGGAATCTGGGAGGCAGTGACCATGAGTTGGTCGAGTTCAGGATCCTGACACAAGGAAGAAAGGTAAGCAGCAGAATACGGACCCTGGACTTCAGGAAAGCAGACTTCGACTCCCTCAGGGAACTGATGGGTAGGATCCCCTGGGGGAATAACATGAGGGGGAAAGGAGTCCAGGAGAGCTGGCTGTATTTCAAAGAATCCCTATTGAGGTTACAGGGACAAACCATCCCGATGTGTCGAAAGAATAGTAAATATGGGAGGCGACCAGCTTGGCTTAACAGTGAAATCCTTGCAGATCTTAAACATAAAAAAGAAGCTTACAAGATGTGGAAGATTGGACAAATGACCAGGGAAGAGTATAAAAATATTGCTCGGGCATGTAGGAATGAAATCAGGAGGGCCAAATTGCACCTGGAGCTGCAACTAGCAAAAGATGTGAAGAGTAACAAGAAGGGTTTCTTCGGGTATGTTGGCAACAAGAAGAAAGCCAAGGAAAGCATGGGCCCCTTACTGAATGAGGGAGGCAACCTAGTGACAGAGGACGTGGAAAAAGCTAATGTACTCAATGCTTTTTTTTGCCTCTGTCTTCACAAACAAGGTCAGCTCCCAGACTGCTGCGCTGGGCAACACAGCATGGGGAGTAAGTGGCCAGCCCTCTGAGGAGAAAGAGGTGGTTAGGGACTATTTAGAAAAGCTGGATGTGCACAAGTCCATGGGGCCGGATGCGTTGCATCCGAGAGTGCTAAAGGAGTTGGCGGCTGTGATTGCAGAGCCATTGGCCATTATCTTTGAAAACTCATGGTGATCGGGGGACGTCCTGGACGAGTGGAAAAAGGCTAATGTAGTGCCCATCTTTAGAAAAGGGAAGGAGGAGGATCCTGGGAACTACAGGCCAGTCAGCCTCACCTCAGTCCCTGGAAAAATCATGGAGCAGGTCCTCAAGGAATCAATCCTGAAGCACTTACACGAGAGGAAAGTGATCAGGAACAGTCAGCATGGATTCACCAAGGGAAGGTCATGCCTGACTAATCTAATCACCTTCTATGATGAGATTACTGGTTCTGTGGATGAAGGGAAAGCAGTGGATGTATTGTTTCTTGACTTTAGCAAAGCTTTTGACACGGTCTCCCACAGTATTCTTGTCAGCAAGTTAAGGAAGTATGGGCTGGATGAATGCACTATAAGGTGGGTAGAAAGTTGGCTAGATTGTCGGGCTCAACGGGTAGTGATCAATGGCTCCATCTCTAGTTGGCAGCTGGTATCAAGTAGAGAGCCCCAAGGGTTAGTCCTGGGGCCGGTTTTGTTCAATATCTTCATAAATGATCTGGAGGATGGTGTGGATTGCACTCTCAGCAAATTTGCGGATGATACTAAACTAGGAGGAGTGGTAGATACGGTGGAGGGGAGGGATAGGATACAGAGGGACCTAAACAAATTGGAGGATTGGGCCAAAAGAAATCTGATGAGGTTCAATAAGGATAAGTGCAGGGTCCTGCACTTAGGATGGAAGAATCCCATGCACCGCTACAGACTAGGGACCGAACGGCTAGGCAGCAGTTCTGCGGAAAAGGACCTAGGGGTGACAGTGGACGAGAAGCTGGATATGAGTCAACAGTGTGCCCTTGTTGCCAAGAAGGCCAATGGAGTTTTGGGATGTATAAGTAGGGGCATAGCGAGCAGATCGAGGGACGTGATCGTTCCCCTCTATTCGACACTGGTGAGGCCTCATCTGGAGTACTGTGTCCAGTTTTGGGCCCCACACTACAAGAAGGATGTGGATAAATTGGAGAGAGTCCAGCGAAGGG
The DNA here is from genome assembly GCF_965140285.1 of Lepidochelys kempii. NCBI lineage: Eukaryota > Metazoa > Chordata > Testudines > Cheloniidae > Lepidochelys > Lepidochelys kempii. Next base: position 268,584,234 of record NC_136381.1, on the reverse strand, counting down.
CAACAAAAATGATTAGGGGTCTGGAACACATGACTTATGAGGAGAGGCTGAGGGAACTGGGATTGTTTAGTCTGCAGAAGAGAAGAATGAGGGGGGATTTGATAGCTGCTTTCAACTACCTGAGAGGTGGTTCCAAAGAGGATGGTTCTAGACTATTCTCAGTGGTAGAAGATGATAGGACAAGGAGTAATGGTCTCAAGTTGCAGTGGGGGAGGTTTAGGTTGGATATTAGGAAAAGCTTTTTACTAGGAGGGTGGTGAAACACTGGAACGCGTTATCTAGGGAGGGGGTAGAATCTCCTTCCTTGGAAGTTTTTAAGGTCAGGCTTGACAAAGCCCTGGCTAGGATGATTTAATTGGGGATTGGTCCTGCTTTGAGCAGGGGGTTGGACTAGATGACCTCCTGAGGTCCCTTCCAACCCTGATATTCTATGATTCTATGAAGAGAGTTTAGGCACCGCATCACTGTTCAAAGTGGTGCATAATGGGAACGAAGCTCCTAGAGAAACAAATGCCTGGTGAGGGAGGATCTGGGCTGCCTGCCAGAGGTTCAGGACTCTCCATGCAGTGGGAGATCGTTATCTTCAAGGCACTAAATATTAAGCTACTTCCCTAGTTATTAACCTGCAGACAGGCCAGAGACCCATCCCGGCCAGAGCCTATCTAGGGGGTAAGCCAGCAGTGGCCAACCTGAGCCTTAGAAGGAGCCAAAATTTACCAATGTACGTTGCCAAAGAGCCACAGTAATACGTCAGCAGCCCCCCATCAGCTCTTCTCCCAGTGCCTCCCACCCACCGGCAGCCCTGCCGATCAGCACCTCCCCGTCCCACCGCGCACCTCCCAAACAGCTGTTTCGTGGCATGCAGGAAGCTCTGGGGGAGAAGAGGGAGGAGCGAGGGCACGGCAGGCTTAGGGGAGGGGGTGGGAAGGGGTGGAGTGGGGGCAGAGCCAGGGGTTGAGCAGTGAGCACCCCCCAGCACATTGGAAAGTTGACACCTGTAGCTTCAGCCCCAGAGCCGGTGTCTAGACAAGGAGCCGCATATTAACTTCTGAAGAGCCGCATGTGGCTCCGGAGCCCCAGGTTGGCCACCCCTGGGGTAAGCGATGGTTATTTTGTATCCACAGTTCCTGAGACCAGAATGAGAACCCACTTGGTTTATTAGTTTCCTACATTAGGCCTAAAGGGTGGATTACAAGCACCAGATCCCACCACAAGCCGATTGTCCATCGATCCCTCCCCTTTGTTCAGTTTTTCTCCACCTGGCCCCCTTGTCTCTCCTGCCCACTGCCTTGAATCCAGCCTGTGCCCATCAGCCCTTGTGAGGTTTCCAGCAGCCCAGGTGTCTCCAACACACAGTTCAGCGACAGGCCTCCACAGTCAACGGTGCTTGTGTACTACACCACCAGCACCTGCCTCCCTCTAGCTACAATGATGCCTCTGTGCATTTCCCACCTAACAATTCTCTGCCTGTGTGCTCTTCCTCTGTTACCCTGTTCTGTATCAGCACCACACATGGGCCATAGCAGGTTTCGGGATGTGTACTTCCAAGTAACTGCAACCATTATCCACAGCCAGAAGGCACTGGAGATGGAGGGAGCAGGTCACCCCTGCATACCTTTCATTCTAGACTGGCATCAACAACAGTGAAAAACGTGTTGACCCATCAAAAAGATTCTATGTCAAGTGCAAATCCATTAGCCCAGCGCTGGAGCTGGCCCATGAATATCTGAGATCGCAGAACATCTACTAAATGAGTGAGAACCAATATTTACCCAGCGAGATCAGAGATTCATAGTTCCCCTTCATCACGTTCTTGTAGAGCTCTTTCTGCCATTCCTCTAAGTTCTGCCAGTCTTGCTCAGAGAAGTAAACGGCATCATTTTCAAATGCCAATGGGACCTGTAATGACAGAGGTTACAGGTTCAGCACCTTGTATGGCACCCCAGTGCCTTAAAGTCAACTGCCACTTACATCTTCTTTAGCATTTAAGAGACGCGGGGGAGAACGGGACGAAGACACACAAGAACATTTCTCATTATTATAATTTATTTTTACAGCTTCCGTAAGAGTTCCAGGTACTGTACAGAAACCCACAATGCTTCCCCTCCAAATGCCTAGAATTCAGACACAAACATAAGGAAACATATGAGGAGAGGAACAAAAGGGAGGGGAACGACTCTGCTCTCTAGAAGAGCACCATTTGTGCTACATATTGGGAAGCCCATTGTGAATGCCAAAGCACTGGTACCTTCATTCCCATGGAGCAGTATCTTAGAGCTCGTCTACATGGGGAAGAAGCCCAGAAGAGCTAGTGCAGAACAGCTATTCCACACTAAGAGTGCCTTCGTGTAGTGTAGGTTAATCCATTTTGGAGGTGCTGAGGAAGAGCATCCACATGGGGTACTGTGCTTCTTATACACACCGTATGGCCGAGTATCGTAGTCCGAGGCGTCTGATAACAAGTGGAAGAAAGACTGTGGCGAGCGCCTTCCACTTATATCAAGCACAACTGGGCAGAGAGCTGAACGTAGTTCTCAGTGGTCAACGAACAGAACACGATTCACACCCGGGTCCTTCCAGGCGTCACATTGGAGAGAACTCTCACATTTCATAACCATCTTACAGAGACAGCAACTAAGGTCAAAACACGCAACAGCCTGGCCGGGACAACATGGGGCGCCAACACCCAAACGTTACACACTTCAGCCTTGGCACTCTGTTACTCAGCAATGGAGTGCCACGCTCCAGTCTGGGCTCGCTCATCTCACACAAAGATGATCGACGTACAACATAATTCTGCCATGTGTTTTATTTCATGCAGACTTAAATCTACTCCTCTACCATGGTTACTCGCTCTCTGCAATATTGCTCCACCCAGTGTTCACAGAGAGGAAAGCGTAGCAAAGCTCATGATGAAATTATGTGATATGCCACATATACCGTTAATTAAAGCCTTGTTTAATCCACCACATAGTCATCTGCCCTCATGGCGCCCTTTGTGGATAAGTTTACTAGGTGCGGGATTTATGGTAGAGGACGCGTGGTGAGCTTCATGATCCGCAGAGAAAGTGACAAATAATTATCTTGTCTCGGACCCCACTCAACATCACCCCGGGTTGGACTGACCGCGAAGGCAACGGAGCCTTCTGAACCGGTTTCGTACTGGACAGGGAATTTGTGCTGCAGCGGAATTTCGGTGGCGTTTTAGAGACAGTCCACTAGGTTGATGTGGGCAGCCACAAACCATGACACACATTGTTGAGGACAGCAAAATGACTCAACTTCCTGGTGGTTTTCGTGCCTTGAACATCGATAAGGACACTGTGGCTTGGCTTGACTAGATTGCACACGCCAAATAAATACACGCCACCACTATTTTGCAGTAACTTCCCCATGCAGACAAGAGTAGCTCCAGTGACTTCAGCGGGGCTACTGGTGGATGAAGATACTGCTCAGAGTGAGTAATGGTTTGTGCATCCGCTCCTCTGTGATCAGATACAATACAATATTCATTCACCTGATGAATTCAGTTTTATTTATGACTCTTCACATCAGTCAAGATTTTGTACAGAGTAATGAAAAGGCAGCAATCGGAGTTACCCCTGCAGAGCCCTATTCAATATTTAATGAGAAGTGGAGAAAGGCTGACAACTGCGAGTGAGCACAAACCTCAAGAACAATTTATAAATTGAATAAAGCTTCCAAATTCCTTGAAGCAAACTGTCTGGCCTATCGACTGCACAGATTGCTCCGGCCACACTACAGAGCTCTAACCAACTTACCTCAAATGTATTTGGTTTGTCGTATTTACAAAATTCCACTGGCTACTGCTGTAGCGTCTATAAACGTGGCACGATCAAAAAGATTATAAAGTCCACGGACACAACATGGTGCTTTCAGATTCACTCTAGTTTCTAACATTATATAATATAAACCGGGGGAAGGAGACCAAAGCCCTGAGGTAAGTGGGCAAGCGGGATACCGGGAGGAAGCACAGGCAGGAATGTCTGTGAGGGGAGGGCTCCTGCCTCATACTGAGAATGCGGGCGATCAACAGGTTCTCTCAAGTGCTTATATACGAATGCACAAAGCCTTGGAAACAAGCAGGGAGAACTGGAGGTCCTGGTGATGTCAAGGAACTATGACGTGATTGGAATAACAGAGACTTGGCGGGATAACTCACATGACTGGAGTACTGTCATGGATGGTTATAAACTGTTCAGGAAGGATAGGCAGGGCAGAAAAGGTGGGGGAGTAGCACTGTATGTAAGGGAGCAGCATGACTGCTCAGAGCTCCGGTACGAAACTGTAGAAAAACCTGAGTGTCTCTGGATTAAGTTTAGAAGTGTGTGCAACAAGAGTGATGTAGTGGTGGGAGTCTACTTTAGACCACCGGACCAGGGGGATGAGGTAGATGAGGCTTTCTTCCGGCAACTCACGGAAGCTACTAGATCGCATGCCCTGATTCTCATGGGTGACTTTAATTTTCCTGATATCTGCTGGGAGAGCAATACAGCGGTGCATAGACAATCCAGAAAGTTTTTGGAAAGCGTAAGGGACAATTTCCTGGTGCAAGTGCTAGAGGAGCCAACTAGGGGGGGCGCTTTTCTTGACCTGCTGCTCACAAACCGGGTAGAATTAGTGGGGGAAGCAAAAGTGGATGGGAATCTGGGAGGCAGTGACCATGAGTTGGTTGAGTTCAGGATCCTGACGCAGGGAAGAAAGGTAAGCAGCAGGATACGGACCCTGGACTTCAGGAAAGCAGACTTCGACTCCCTCAGGGAACGGATGGCCAGGATCCCCTGGGGGACTAACTTGAAAGGGAAAGGAGTCCAGGAGAGCTGGCTGTATTTCAAGGAATCCCTGTTGAGGTTACAGGGACAAACCATCCCGATGAGTCGAAAGAATAGTAAATATGGCAGGCGACCAGCTTGGCTTAATAGTGAAATCCTAGCGGATCTTAAACATAAAAAAGAAGCTTACAAGAAGTGTAAGGTTGGACATATGACCAGGGAAGAGTATAAAAATATTGCTCGGGCATGTCGGAATGAAATCAGGAGGGCCAAATCGCACCTGGAGCTGCAGCTAGCGAGAGATGTCAAGAGTAACAAGAAGAGTTTCTTCAGGTATGTTGGCAACGAGAAGAAAGCCAAGGAAAGTGTGGGCCCCTTACTGAATGCGGGAGGCAACCTAGTGACAGAGGATGTGGAAAAAGCTAATGTACTCAATGCTTTTTTTGCCTCTGTCTTCACGAACAAGGTCAGCTCCCAGACTGCTGCGCTGGGCATCACAAAATGGGGAAGAGATGGCCAGTCCTCTGTAGAGATAGAGGTGGTTAGGGACTATTTAGAAAAGCTGGATGTGCACAAGTCCATGGGGCCAGACGAGTTGCATCCGAGAGTGCTGAAGGAATTGGCGGCTGTGATTGCAGAGCCATTGGCCATTATCTTTGAAAACTCGTGGCGAACCGGGGAAGTCCCGGATGACTGGAAAAAGGCTAATGTAGTGCCAATCTTTAAAAAAGGGAAGAAGGAGGATCCTGGGAACTACAGGCCAGTCAGCCTCACCTCAGTCCCTGGAAAAATCATGGAGCAGGTCCTCAAGGAATCACTCCTGAAGCACTTGCATGAGAGGAAAGTGATCAGGAACAGCCAGCATGGATTCACCAAGGGAAGGTCATGCCTGACTAATCTAATCGCCTTTTATGATGAGATTACTGGTTCTGTGGATGAAGGGAAAGCAGTGGATGTATTGTTTCTTGACTTTAGCAAAGCTTTTGACACGGTCTCCCACAGTATTCTTGTCAGCAAGTTAAGGAAGTATGGGCTGGATGAATGCACTATAAGGTGGGTAGAAAGCTGGCTAGATTGTCGGGCTCAACGGGTAGTGATCAATGGCTCCATGTCTAGTTGGCAGCCGGTATCAAGTGGAGTGCCCCAAGGGTCGGTCCTGGGGCCGGTTTTGTTCAATATCTTCATAAATGATCTGGAGGATGGTGTGGATTGCACTCTCAGCAAATTTGCGGATGATACTAAACTGGGAGGAGTGGTAGATACGCTGGAGGGGAGGGATAGGATACAGAAGGACCTAGACAAATTGGAGGATTGGGCCAAAAGAAATCTGATGAGGTTCTATAAGGATAAGTGCAGGGTCCTGCACTTAGGACGGAAGAACCCAATGCACAGCTACAGACTAGGGACCGAATGGCTCGGCAGCAGTTCTGCAGAAAAGGACCTAGGGGTGACAGTGGACGAGAAGCTGGATATGAGTCAGCAGTGTGCCCTTGTTGCCAAGAAGGCCAATGGCATTTTGGGATGTATAAGTAGGGGCGTAGCGAGCAGATCGAGGGACGTGATCGTTCCCCTCTATTCGACATTGGTGAGGCCTCATCTGGAGTACTGTGTCCAGTTTTGGGCCCCACACTACAAGAAGGATGTGGATAAATTGGAGAGAGTCCAGCGAAGGGCAACAAAAATGATTAGGGGTCTGGAACACATGACTTATGAGGAGAGGCTGAGGGAGCTGGGATTGTTTAGCCTGCAGAAGAGAAGAATGAGGGGGGATTTGATAGCTGCTTTCAACTACCTGAAAGGGGGTTCCAAAGAGGATGGCTCTAGACTGTTCTCAATGGTAGCAGATGACAGAACGAGGAGTAATGGTCTCAAGTTGCAGTGGCGGAGGTTTAGATTGGATATTAGGAAAAACTTTTTCACTAAGAGGGTGGTGAAACACTGGAATGCGTTACCTAGGGAGGTGGTAGAATCTCCTTCCTTAGAGGTTTTTAAGGTCAGGCTTGACAAAGCCCTGGCTGGGATGATTTAACTGGGAATTGGTCCTGCTTTGAGCAGGGGGTTGGACTAGATGACCTTCTGGGGTCCCTTCCAACCCTGATATTCTATGATTCTATGATAACATATTGCACTAGATCTCACAGAGGAAAACGAACAGATATGGAGTTTCTGCACCAATTTGTGTGAGAGATCAACTTACAAAAATAAAGACTCTTTGAAGAGTGAAATCTTTTGAAAACGTTCCTCTCTCAAAAACAATGGGCCCATTTAACACCAGACTGTCCCAGAAAACCCCTCTGCTGCCAATAGGGGACACACATACAAAATTTCAGGCATAAAGGCGTTTGGGAATGTTGGAGTCAGAGTGGTAGTAATCAGAGATATAATGAAAACTGTTTTACTACAGTTCTTGATTATTATTAGCTACATCATTACCTTGGGAACTTCCCCCTTAGTGCCTGGGGGGAGCCTCAGGATCCAGAAGTTCCTGTTCTTCAGCAGGTTCTCCATGTTCTCCAGCCTCCTCTGCAGCAGCCCATACTCCTGGATCAGAGTTCCCAGCGCGGCCCACTTACTCTCCATTTGATTACCAAAATCCACTACTGTTTTCTCACAGTCAAAATATTTCTTTTCTGTTGTCACTGTTCTACGCTCCAGGTTCAGTAACCGCGTGGCATGAGAATCAACCTTCTTTTCCACCGCTTGAATTGCAGCTAGAACAGTCCAAAGCGAAATCTCTGCAGAGTTTGGCTTTGTCTCTTTAGCAGAAGTTAGTTGAGGAATAGCAGAGGGTTGGAAAGGTGACCATTGCTGGGGTTCCATGTCCCACTCCTGATCCTGTCCATAAGAAGAGAAACAGATGAAGTTGGGGTCCCATCACCATCTGTCACACCCAGCTACAAAGAGAAAGTGCAAGAACTGCTCACCACAGGCTGCTCAGCACTTTCCATGGATGGATGTTTATGTTTATGGATGTCTACACACTCCAGATGTGACCATAAAAAGCATGTTAACACTATTATCTAACTAGTTTGCTAGTTTTATAACTGACAGTTAGACTGCATTGGGCTGAAGCTTGATAGCTGCATTGCACAGACAATCACCATGTTTTACTAACATTTGGACCTGATCCTCGTTTTCAGTAATATCCCATTACACCACTAGGGAAGCATAAAGGGACCTCACGTGTTAATGAGGATCAGGGTTTTTTAATCAGCTTTGCACAATTTTCACTTCCAAAATGACTCTTAAGTAGTTTCAGGCACTCTTTTTTCCCCCCTCCTTTGCCTTGGTAACTGCTTCTTTTCCTAACCCATTTCTCAGACACAGTATTCTTCCTATGCTGGTGACTTGCGCTTTATATTTCAAGATATTCAGTTTATGTTGGTTTGTAATGCACCTAACGCACATATCCAGCAACTCTTTCTCTGTCAACATGCAACTACATGCAAGAGTCAACATGCAACTACAAAATGTTACCACTGATACTGTCTCATAACTCAGGCCTAATGTCACACCAGTGAAAGGGAGAGTTATTTGTGTGTGTATTCATATTGAAAAAAGAAACCCCCGGTATTAAATTCTGACATATCCGCAGTGTTTTTCATCGGAAGAATCAGACCTCAAAGCACTTTTCAGGCTATTCAACCACTGTAGTAATTTGGAGACAAAATGCAGAGTAAGCACTGCAGTTAGCAGATAAATTCTGCTCTCAGTTACACCAATATGAAAGTAGAGTAACTCCACAGAAGTCAATGGAGTTACTCTGGATTTCCACCAGGATAAATGAGAGAAGAAATTATCCTCCTGTTTGAAGGACCATGCTTGGTGTTAGTGACAATACTGAGCACTGGAACTTAACTCCTTTTCCAGGCCATGTCTACACTACACAATTAAGTTGACCTAAGTTACGGCTGGTTTCCACTACCAGGGAGATCAACGTTCAGAGATCGATTTAGCGGGTCGAGTGAAGACCTGCTAAATCAATGGCAGAGCGCTCTTCGGTCAACCATGGTACTCCAGCTCTCTGAGAAGAGTAAAGGAAGTTGACCGGAGAACGTCTCCTGTCGACACAGCACAGTGAAGACACCAGGGTAAGTTGACCTAAGCTACGTCGACTCCAGCTACATTATTCACATAGCTGGTGTAGTGTAACTTAGGTCGACTTACCCCCGTAGTGAAAACAAGCCCTTAGACTTACAGCTACCGCAGTAATTGCTGCCGTTTTTCATGTCCTCGCTACCCTCCTTCGGTCAGTGGTGCACGTCCTCCCCAGGAGCGCTTGCACTGACTTAAGAGGGGCACAGTCTGGGGGGCTGAGAGCCCGGGCTCTCAGCCAGAGCCCAGTTGTCACCCAGGCTCTCAGCGGCAGGAGCTCCATGCAGAGTGGGGAGCTGAGACCCCAGGCAGCAGCCAGGCTCCAGCTCGGAGCTCTGTGTGTAGCGAGATCAGAGAGCCTGGGTTACAGCTGGGTGTTCTGTGAGGAGCCTACAGCCTGGTCTCTCAGTGCAGGACAGTGAGGCTCCAGCTGTCAGCACCTCTGGGGCTCACAGCTGGGAAAAAAAACTTCCCCCTGATCCCCTCCAGCTCAATTTCAAAACAGGGACTATACCAGCAGTGAAAATGCCATTCTTGTCAATTTCACAGCTCCAGCTGTCAGCCACCCTGACAGCCAACAGGCGATGCAAGTAAGGCAGTGTCTATACAGACATTGCGTTCCCCAAACTATGTCGACCTAAACCTTATGCCTCTCATTCAGGTGGATTTACTAGGTCGGAGTAGCGAGCGAGTTACAGCCACGGGAGGAAAACTATAGCATGTACGTTTACATAGTTAGGTCGACGTAACCTGACTAAACTTTGTAGTTTAGACATGCCCTAACATCACATACCCCCAAACTAATTTTAATAGGTGTCCTAAAAAATGGGAGAAATCTATAGCCATCCTAGAAAATTACTCTTCTGCTCAATTTCTTTTGGTAAGAAAACAAAATTAAAGTGAATTCAGCCTGCTTTTCAGAAACATTAGTACGGTATACAGACATAGCACAGTATTAGCTATGAGCATGTGTTTAATTCTATTGCCCCATAAATCTTTCCCTTTAAAGGGATGTTCACTCATAAGCTCTTTTTTCTTTTTTTTAAAAGTCCATCAGAAGCAGGAAGCCTGCCAAACAATCAGTGGGGCCAACTAAACGATTGAGGAGGAGCACTCAAGGAAAACAAGGCTGTTGCAGAGAGGCTAAATGAATTCTTTGCATCACTCTTCAGTGCAGAGGATGTGAGGGAGATTCCCACACCTGAGCCACTCTTTTGAGGTGACAAATCTGAGCTGCCATTAGAGGAGATTTTGGAACAAAACTGATAAGTTAAACAGTAATAAGTCACCAGGACCAGATGAGAGTTTTGAAGGATATCAAATATGAAATTACAGAATTATTAACTCTGATATGTAACCTATTGCTTAAATCAGCTTCTGTACCAGATGACTGGAGGAGAGCTAATGTGATGCCAATTTTTTAAAAGGCTCCAGTGGCGATCCTGGCAATTACAGACCAATAAGCCTGACTTCAGTACCAGGCAGACTGGTTGAAACTATAGTGTGAATTGTTGGGGAAGCAACACAGCTTTTGTAAGAGGAAATCATGACTCACCAATCTATTAGAATTCTTTGAGGGGGGTCAACAGACATGTGGACAAGGGTGATCTACTGGATATATTTCAGAGTAGCAGCCGTGTTAGTCTGTATCCGCAAAAAGAAAAGGAGTACTTGTGGCACTTTAGAGACTAAGAGACTAACAAATTTATTAGAGCATAAGCTTTCGTGAGCTACAGCTCACTTCACTGGATGCATACAGTGGAAAATACAGTGAGGAGATTTTATATACACCAAGAACATGAAACAATGGGTGTTACCATACACACTGTAACAAGACTGAACAGGAAAGGTGAGATATTACCAGCAGGAGAGTGGGGGCAGGGGAGGGGGAACCTTTTGTAGTGAAAAGAAAAGGAGTACTTGTGGTACCTTAGAGACTAACCAATTTATTTGAGCATGAGCTTTCGTGAGCTACAGCTCAATTCATCGGATGCATACTGTGGAAACTGCAGAAGACATTATATACACAGAGACCATGAAACAATATCTCCTCCCACCTCACTCTCCTGCTGGTAATAGCTTATCTAAAGTGATCACTCTCCTTATAATGTGTATGATAATCAAGTTGGGCCATTTCCAGCACAAATCCAGGTTTTCTTACCCACCCCCCCACACACAAACCCACTCTCCTGCTGGTAATAGCTTATCTAAAGTGACCACTCTCCTTACAAGGTGTATGATAATCAAGGTGGGCCATTTCCAGCACAAATCCAGGGTTTAAGAAGAACGTCGGGGGGGGTGGTAGGAAAAAACAAGGGGAAATAGGTTACCTTGCATAATTACTTAGCCACTCCCAGTCTCTATTCAAGCCTAAGTCCATGATCTGTAGGAGGGGAAATAAACAAGGGAAAATAGTTTTACTTTGTGTAATGACCCATCCACTCCCAGTCTTTATTCAAGCCTAAGTTAATTGTATCCAGTTTGCAAATTAATTCCAATTCAGCAGTCTCTAGTTGGAGTCTGTTTTTGAAGTTTTTTTGTTCAAGAATTGCCACTTTTAGGTTCGTAATTGAGTGACCAAAGAGATTACTGGGAGTGGATGGGTCATTACACAAAGTAAAACTATTTCCCCTTGTTTATTTCCCCTCCTACTGTTCTTGTAAAGTGCTGGAAATGGCCCACCTTGATTATCATTACAAAAGGTCGTGTCCCCCCCGCTGGTAATAGCTCACCTTTCCTGATCACTCTTGCTACATAACACCCATTGTTTCATGTTCTCTGTGCATATAAAATCTCCCCACTATATTTTCCACTGTATGCATCCCATGCAGTGACCTGTAGCTCACAAAAGCTTATGCTCTAATAAATTTGTTAGTCTCTAAGGTGCCACAAGTACTCCTTTTCTTTCTACTGGATATAGTGTACTTGGAATTTCAGAAAGCCTTTGAGGAGGTCCCTCACCAAAAGTTCTTATGCAAAATAGGCAGTTATGGGATTAGAGGGTAGGTCCTCTCATGGATCAGTAACAGGTTAAAAGATAGGAAACAAAGGGTAGGAATAAATGGTCAGTTTTCACAGTGAATAAAAGTAAATAGCAGGGTCCCCCAAGGATCTGTACTGGGACCAGGGCTGTTCAACGTATTCATTAATGATTTGGAAAAAGGAGTAAACAGTGAGGTCACAAAGTTTGAAGATAATACAAAACTACTCAAGAGAGTGAAGTCCAAAACTGACTGTGAAGAGTTACAAAGGAATCTCACAAAACTGGGTGACTGGGCAACAGAATGGCAGATGAAATTCAAGGTTGATAAATGCAAAGTAATGCACATTGGAGAACATAATCCCAACTCTACATATAAAATGATGGGTTTCAGAGTAACAGCCGTGTTAGTCTGTATTCGCAAAAAGAAAAGGAGTACTTGTGGCACCTTAGAGACTAACCAATTATACAGCCCCGCAACCTGAAGCAAATACTCACCAACAACCACATACCACACAACAGAACCACTAACCCAGGAACTTATCCTTGCAACAAAGCCCGTTGCCAATTGTGCCCACATATCTATTCAGGGGACACCATCACAGGGCCTAATAACATCAGCCACACTATCAGAGGCTCGTTCACCTGCACATCCACCAATGTGATATATGCCATCATGTGCCAGCAATGCCCCTCTGCCATGTACATTGGTCAAACTGGACAGTCTCTATGTAAAAGAATAAATGGACACAAATCAGATGTCAAGAATTATAACATTCATAAACCAGTCGGAGAACACTTCAATCTCTCTGGTCACGCAATCACAGACATGAAGGTCGCTATCTTAAAACAAAAAAACTTCAAATCCAGACTCCAGCGAGAAACTGCTGAATTGGAATTCATTTGCAAATTGGATACTATTAATTTAGGCTTAAATAGAGACTGGGAGTGGCTAAGTCATTATGCAAGGTAGCCTGTTTCCTCTTGTTTTTTCCTACCCCCCCCCCCCCAGATGTTCTGGTTTAACTTGGATTTAAACTTGAAGAGTGGTCAGTTTGGATGAGCTATTACCAGCAGGAGAGTGAGTTTGTGTGTGTATGGGGGTGGGGGGGATGTGAGAAAACCTGGATTTGTGCAGGAAATAGCCCAACTTGATTGTCATGCACATTGTGTAAAGAGTTGTCACTTTGGATGGGCTATCACCAGCAGGAGAGTGAATTTGTGTGGGGGGGTGGAGGGTGAGAAAACCTGGATTTGTGCTGGAAATGGCCCACCTGATGATCACTTTAGATAAGCTATTACCAGCAGGACAGTGGGGTGGGAGGAGGTATTGTTTCATATTCTCTGTGTATATATAAAGTCTGCTGCAGTTTCCACGATATGCATCTGATGAAGTGAGCTGTAGCTCACGAAAGCTTATGCTCTAATAAATTGGTTAGTCTCTAAGGTGCCACAAGTACTCCTTTTCTTTTTATAAAATGATGGGGTCTAAATTAGCTGAAATCATTCAGGAGAGATCTTGGAGCACCGTGGATAGTTCTCAGAAACATCTGCTTAAAGTGCAGTGTCAGTCAAAAAAGCAAACAGAATGTTAGGAACCATTAGGAAAGGGATAGACAATAAAACAGAAAATATCATAATGCCATTATATAACTCCATTACACCCACATCCTGAATACAGCATGCAGTTCTGGTCACTCCATCTCAAAAAAGATATATTGGAATTGGAAAAGGTATAGAGAAGGGAAACAAAAACGAACAGGGGTATGGAAAAGCTTCCATATGAGGAGAGATTAAAAAGACTGGGGCTGTTCAGTTTAGAAACAAGACAACGAAGGGGGGATATGATAGATGTCAATAAAATCATGCCTGGTGTGGAGAAAGTGAACAAAGAAGTGTTACTGACCCCTTCATGTAAAACAAAAACCAGACGCCATACAATTGAATTAACAGGCAGCAGGTTTAAAACAAACAAAAGGAAGTATTTCTTCACACAACACACAGTCAACCTGTGGAACTCATTGCCAGGGGATGTTGTGAAGGTCAAAAGTAGAACTGGATTCAAAAAAGGATTATAGATAAGTTCATGAAGGATAGGGCCATCAATGGCTTTTAGTCAAGATGGTCAGGGAGACAATCCCATGTTCTAGGTGTCCCTACATCTCTGACTGCCAAAAGCTGGGACTAGACAACAGCAGATGGATCACTAGATGATTACCTGTTCTGTTCTTTCCCTCTGAAGCATCTGGCACCAGTGCCACTGTTGGAAGACAGGATACTGGGCTAGGTTGGTTCATTGGTCTGACCCACTATGACAACAAGGAGTCCGGTGGCACCTTAAAGACTAACAGATTTATTTGGGCATAAGCTTTCATGGGTAAAAAACCCACTTCTTCAGATGCAAAGCTTATGCCCAAATAAATCTGTTAGTCTTTAACGTGCCACCAGACTCCTCATTGTTTTTGGGGATACAGCCTAACACAGCTATCCCTCTGATACTTGACCCACGATAGCCATTCTTCTGTAGTAGGTTTCTGTTGAATTTGTGGAACAATATGGAATTATTTTGGGGGTCAAAATAGCACTTGTAAATTCTCACAAATGTTGCCTGTTTTATACTTCAAAGGAACCAAGAATAAATTTAAGGCCAAATCATGAGCTTCAAGGGGAGCAGCAGGTGCTCAGCAACTCTTACTACTTGTCCCCTTGCTGGAGATGTGGTTTTACTTTTAAAAACAATCCTGGTGCATTTTCAACTCAATTCTCTTTGCCTGACAAACACAAACCCCTTCCACATGTGACTGCTCCCACTGACAATGGGATGAGGCGTTAGGATTCCTCATGTAAGGGATGCACGATCTAGCACGCGTTGAGTTTAATTAGATTAACAAAAAGCGAGGTTTAGACAGAGAATCAAAATGTAATCACAGTACCAAATAGCATTTATATGGCAAAAAGAAAAGGAGTACTTGTGGCACCTTAGAAACTAACCAATTTATTTGAGCATGAGCTTTCGTGAGCTACAGCTCACTTCATCGGATGCATCCAATGAAGTGAGCTGTAGCTCACAAAAGCTCATGCTCAAATAAATTGGTTAGTCTCTAAGGTGCCACAAGTACTCCTTTTCTTTTTGCGAATACAGACTAACACGGCTGCTACTCTGAAACCTGTCATTTACATGGCATTAGTTTGTACCTCTCCCCCAGAGGGCTATGCATCCCTCTCTGGTACACATGGAAACAATTCTTTAAAATTCTATATAACACAAAAAAATGTCTCTCTTAATATGGAGTGGCTTTATTGCATTCACAGAAAACAACAGTCTGTTCATCTGTGAAACAGTCTCCCAGGAAAAGGGGTGGGAGCGCTGTTGCTTGGGAGACTTAAGCCAAGACTGAACAAAGGCCTGGGTATGGGAATGGACAAGATGATTTTATTGTTCTTTCCCATTTCTCAGTTACATGATCCAGATTTGTCTGGTGGTTTATTTTTCCTCTACAATTTCCAACCACTTATGTCAGACTTGTGCTTTTTTCTTTTAAATTGACATGTAATTTCAAAAGTGATTATAGATGCTTAACGGAAACCAATAGCTGAATACCTCCTGGCACAGAACACCCAACCAATAATAGTTCACGGCCCCGATTCTGCATCTGCATGTACCTGTGTGATGCTCCACATGAATTCAATGGGGCTCTGTGTGTCAGACCCATGCACGCTTACTGCAGTGGGGCTCTGCACAGGCACCCACAGAGGATCAGGGCTGAAAACAAAAACCATCTCAAATGAACCCCAAGGGGGAACTTTGAGCTATGAAGAAAATCCACCCGGAAAACTATCGAACTATGAAAAATTACTCTTAAAAGGCCTGATGTAACCCAACAAATCTAGTGACAATAATAATGTAGGCAGTGTGTCCGGATGAAGAGAGACATGGTCAGGGATGAGGAAGGTGAAAGTTGAACAGGAGCCGGGCTGTTGGGTTGCTGCACAGCCGCTGAGGGCCCCGGCCCCAGCCCCACACTCCGGCAGGACCAGGACAGGAGGATTTTATACTTGCTGATCCGCCCACGCTGGGCTGAGCCGGAGCCTCTCTAGCTTCCTGGTCTGGTCCGTGGCACCCCCCTATTTATCTCTGAGCCAGTATCGATGAAAATCATCACACCCCCTCTACACACCCCAGACTCCCCCCACCGACCCACACCCACCCCACAGACCCCCCCCACAGACCCCCCCCACACACAACCACCCCCCAGACCCCCCCACCGACCCACACACACACACACACACCCAGACCCCCCCCACCGACCCACACACACACCCCCAGACCCCCCCCACCGACCCACACACACACACACACCCCCAGACCCCCCCCACCGACCCACACACAGACACACCCCCAGACCCCCCCCACCGACCCACACACACACACACCCCCAGACCCCCCCACCGACCCATACACACACCCCAGACCCCCCCACACACACCCCAGACCCCCCCACACACACACCCCCAGACCCCCCACACACACACACCCCCAGACCCCCCACACACACACACACCCCAGACCCCCACAGACACACCCCAGACCCCCCACACACACCCCCAGACCCCCCCACCGACCCACACACACCCCAGACCCCCCCCCACACACACACCCCCAGACCCCCCCACCGACCCACACACACCCCAGACCCCCCCCCCCACACACACCCCCAGACCCCCCCACCGACCCCACACACACACCCCAGACCCCCACAGACCCACCCCCTCCCGCCCCCCGACAGGGGGTTTCCTGCCCCCCCGGGCCCTTACCTGGGCAGCGGCCCGCTCGGCCATGGCCCTTTGTCGCGGCCCGGGGGCGGCCCCAGGAGCTCCCGCTGCGGGCTGGGCAGAGTCCCGGCGCCGCCTCGCCACGGGCCGGCCCCGCTGCCGGGCGGAGCAGAGCGAGCGCGGCCCGCAGGGAGGGAGGGAGGGAGGGAGCCGCGGCCTGGCTGCCGGGGCCGGGAGCGGCGGGGCGGGGCCGGCGGGGAGCGGGGCGGCAGCGGCCCCTGGCGGCGGGGGGATCGCGGCGCCGGGGCGGGTCTCCCAGACTGCGGCCCCCGGCCCCCGCGGCTCACCCGCATCTCGCCTCCCGCCTCCCGCCGCCAGGCCCCGCGGCTGGTCCCCCTGGGCCGGGGCGGGCTCCCGCCCCTCGGCCTCATCCCCCGCCACCGGGCCCCCCGCCTTAGCCCCTGCCCCCCTCCTCTGCAGGGACCCCCCTCACCTTTCGGGAAGGGGGGCAACAGGGCTGGGCTTTCTGCTGGCGGCAGAGGAGGGGGCTGCACCGCTGGGACCCCCCCGTCCCTGCTCTCCCCCTTTCCGGGGTCCTTCCTAGGGAATTACTCCCCCCACACACACACACACCCCCACCCCCCGTGTGCCTCTGCCACCTGCCAGGCCCATCTCAGAGGCTCCGGGGGCAACAGCCGGCCACAGCTGCATTGCAGGGAGCTTCCCCTCATGAGCATCGCATCACAGAAGTGTGGGGCCGGAGGGCCCCCCCCCCAGAAGTCATCGAGTCCAGCCCCCTGCGCTGTGGCAGGACCAAGTAAACCTAGACCAGGCGCTCCCAAACTTCATTGCGCCGCGACCCCCTTCTGACAACAAAAATCAGTGCACGACCCCAGGAGGGTCACCAGGCAGCAGGAATCGGGCTTTGGCCCTGGGCCCCCATGTCTAAACACTGGCCCTGGTGACCCCCATTAAATTGGAGTCCTGACCCACAGTTTGAGAACTGCTGACCTAGACCATCCCTGTCAGGTGTTTGTCCAACTTGTTTCTAAAAGCGTCCAATGATGGGGACTCCACAAACTCCCTTGTGAGCCTATTCCCCAGCTTCACTACCCTTATCCCTAGAAAACTTTTCCTGAAAACCTACCCTAAATCTCCCTTGCTGAAGATTAAACCCATTACGTCTTGTCCTACCTTCAGTGGACAGGGAGAACAATTGATCCCCATCCTCTTATCTAACAGTCCTTAATGTAATGGACGACAGTTACCAGGTCTGCCCTTGGTCTTCTTTTCTCAAGACTAAACATGCCCTTTCCTCATAGGTCAGATTTTCTAAACCTTTTATCATTTTGACAGGTTTCAGAGTAGCAGCCGTGTTAGTCTGTATTCGCAAAAAGAAAAGGAGTACTTGTGGCACCTTAGAGACTAACCAATTTATTTGAGCATAAGCTTTCGTGAGCTACAGCTCACCTCATATCCGATGAAGTGAGCTGTAGCTCACGAAAGCTCATGCTCAGATAAATTGGTTAGTCTCTAAGGTGCCACAAGTACTCCTTTTCTTTTTGCGAATACAGACTAACACGGCTGTTACTCTGAAAACTGCCCAGTCAGTTATTCCCCATTTTGTGGTTGTGCATTTGATTTTTCCTTCCTAAGTGTAGAACTTTACACTTGTCTTTATTGAATTTCATCTTGTTGAATTCAGACCAGTTCTCCAATTTGTCAAGGTCATTTTGAATGTTAAACCTGCCTTCCAAGGTGCTTGCATCCTTTCCCAGCTCGGTGGCATCTCAAATTTTATAAGCATACTCTCCAGTCTACTATCCAAGTAATAACAATATTGAATAGTACTGGACCCAGTCCACTAGATAGACCCTTCCAATATGACAGAAAACCATTGATAAGTGCTCTTTGAGTACAGAATTTCAACCAGTTGTGCACACACACACCCTTATAGTCATTTCATCATTCTAGACCATATTTCCCTAGTTTGCATATGAGAATGTCATGTAGGACTGTGTCAAAAGCCTTACGGAAATCAAGGTATATCATATCCACTGCTTCTCCCCTCCACTAGATCACTTACCCTGTCAAAGAAGGAAATTAAGTTGGTTTGGCATGATTTGTTCATGACAAAGCTATGCTAACTATTCCTTATAACCCTATTGTCTTCTGGATGCTTCTAAATTAATTGTTTAACCATTTGCTCAAATATCTTTTCAGGTACTGAAGTTCGGCTGACTGGTCTATAATTCCCTGGGTCCTCCTTGTTCCCCTTTGCAAAGAGAGAGATACTACCTCTGCCCTTCTCCAGTTTTTTGGATCTTTCCCATCCTCCAGTTCTCAAAGATAATTGCTAATGGTTCCAAGATTGCTTCAGCTAGTTCCTTAAGTACCCTAGGAGGAATTTCATCAGGCCCTGCTGATTTGAATACATCTAACATATCTAAATATTCATTAACCTTTCTTTCCCTATTTTGGCTTCTATTCCTTCTCCCTAGTTGTTAATATTCATTGTGTTTACAGAGGGACAATCTCACTCATCGATATATTTTGCTTTCCACAACCAAATCCCTGTACAACTTTTCATGAGTGATGTACCCGAGTATTCAGATTCTAATTTCTAAACTGTATTGTTAAATCTATTCACATAAATGTGGGTTATTGCTCATTATGTACTTTGTGTATCATGTGTCTTTTAAAAACAAACCTTGTATTTGTGGATAATCTAAGCCCTATACCCAGATGTACAGACTCTCTTTCCCCAACCTATGTATTATATCATTTTTTTAACATTAGCTTTAAAAATTTTAAATCTGGTCATCGTTAGCCTTTTTAGTGAAGACTGAAGCACAACAGCCATTAAGCACCTCAGCTTTCTTAATTTCATCAGTTATTTATTAGCTCTCCTTCCCTGCTAAATAGAGGACCTACACTTTCCTTCCTCTTTCTCTTGCTCCCAATGTATTTAAAGAACCACTTTTTATTGCCTTTTATGTCCCTTGCCAGGTGTAACTCATTTTGTGGCTTTTCCTTTCTGATTTTGCCCCTGCAGACCTGTGCTGTTTTGTACTCTTCCTTATCAATTTAACCATGTTTCCACTTTTTGTAGGATTCCTTTTTGATTTTCAGGTCCTTAAAGAGCTCCTTACTTTTACTACTCTTCCTGTCTTCCCTTTGCATCAGAATAGTTTTCAGTTTGCCTTTAATATTGTCTCCTTGAGGAACTGCCAGCTCTCCTGAACTCTTTTTTCCCTTCGATTTTCTTCCCCTGAGAACTTACCTCCCAGTTCTCGGAGTTTGTAAAGGCTGCTTTTTTGAAGCATATAAATAGCAACCCAGCATCATAGCTCTGCTGCCATCGGTTGCCATACTTGTTGGAAGGGCATCCCCCACCCCATTGTTTGTTATTCTGAGTTATTGCATCACATCTAAAATTAGACTGTAAACTCTTCAGGGCAGAAGCCTTGTCTACATTCCTTCTGTGAAGTGTCTAGTACACCTTTGTGCTGTTTAAATAACAACAAAGCTGTACTGGACAGAGTAATTTGCAGAAGGGGAGGAGAAACTGAGGCACAAACAATTAAGTGACTTGGCCACATTAACTCCCCAAGCCAGTAGCTGAGGCAGGAGTAGAACCCAGGTCCTTGGAATCCCACTGAGACACTGCCTTCCCTCTTGTTATTTGGAGGGCTGGACAGCTGCTCCTCAGCCACAAGATCCCTGGTATTATAGGTTGTGACAAGACATTTGTTTAAAGGTACACCTTTCTAAGTGCTCTAAAATCAACATGCTTTGTCGGATTGCTTTGAAATTTGGCATACCTCAGGAGGATGCATTCTACAAGCAATGAGCCTATTAAGAGGCCTATACCCATCTTTGTAAACTGCCTGTAGGGAAGTTTTTATTTGGTTGGGGGGTTTTTGTATGCTGGGCAATAGGGTGTACACAAAACTTTCAAAACAAGGTAACACTAGATTTTAAAGGTGGGACAGCGTATCTTTTAAATATAATAGAATTTTTATTTCTTCCTCTTTGGTTAAGGCAAAATCAAAATGTCTTCTTTATGAGCGGTGGGGGAGGAGGAGGAGGGCGTGCTACAGCTTACAGGTTTAAAGGCGCTATGCAGTGAAGAGTTTTACAAAAGGGCAGAGATATGAATTCTTTGGGACCACTTCAATGTAACGACAAATAAAACGGGGGGGGGGGGAAGCAATTGTTCTTCAACTAGCTCTCTAAAATATTGCTCCCGAAGGAAAACTATTGGTGCGTTTTGATTCCAAACAGGGCTTTGTAACAGTGGGAAAAATATGTTTGAGCTTGAAGTTTTGCACCAGTTCAGCCAGTAGCTTTGTTCCCTCCTCATTCCTTTAGGGTTCATGTCTAGTCACTGTTCTTCATTGAGGGTCCAGTGTGTGTCTTGGGATACGGATGAACAAAAGGTCTCTTTGCTTTTCAGGTAATTCTATAAAATATCACTCAGGCTGTAAAGACAAGAAATTGAGTTATTACGGTACTGGGGGCGGGGAGGGGGTTATTCTGCAGAAATCACCAGTCTTGCAGTTTTGCCCCAGGATGTACTCTCATAACTCCTGAGGCCTTTGTAAATGTGATTTCTGGCCCCCTGTGAAAAATGATTAGAAAAGCTGGAAAAACCAAAGGCATAATCTAATGTGTCATGAGGCTGGGGAGAATTTTTGTACGACACGTGGTTCCCCCAGGCTAAAGCATGGCAGCTACAAAGAACAGGTATAAAAGTGTTTAACAAAATTAAGATTTTCAACATTTACTAAAATGACCCTGCAACACTCCTAAGAATCCAGACCAACTCTCATCCTCCAGCTCTGTTTTTGTGTTATCATCTTTAAAAGTCTGGGTTAGTGTGTCTGTGTGTAAGTGTTCAATGATTTTTAATTTCTTTTTTGTATTTTGCTAAATGTGTCTAATAAGTTAATAGTGCTAAATAGTTACTGCTAAAGTATTATAGATTGAATGTTAAGAACATTTTATTTGTATCTACTGCCTCTTAAATACCAAATATAGGTTTCCCTAATATTCCATTGCTGTTTTTATTTATTAAATCCATGTTAATAATGTTAATTAAATGTACATTCTGTACCTTAAATTCTGAAAGAGTTCCTGGGTTACCATAACAAAAAGGTTTCAGAGTAACAGCCGTGTTAGTCTGTATTCGCAAAAAGAAAAGGAGTACTTGTGGCACCTTAGAGACTAACCAATTTATTTGAGCATGAGCTTTCGTGAGCTACAGCTCACTTCATCGGATGCATGCCAAGTGAGCTGTAGCTCACGAAAGCTCATGCTCAAATAAATTGGTTAGTCTCTAAGGTGCCACAAGTCCTCCTTTTCTTTTTCATAACAAAAAGGGAATAGTTTGTGGAAAATAGAGGTTAAAAGCGTTACCAACTCTTTTTACATTAAACATTTACAATGTTACTTTATACAGTAAGTAGTTTAAATTGGACTTGCATTTTGTCTTATACAGGGGTGTATTAACCAATTTTACAGCAATAGAGTTCCTTGAAGTTAGGTTGTGTGTGGGTTTTCTATCAAATAATACTGAAAAATAAGTGTGTGTACGCGTGAATGAGAGACGTCTAAAATAAAACTAATTTGAATTTATGCTTCAGGTAGTTTATAAAATAATATACAGTTTGGTTTGAATGTATGTTTAATTGCTCTGGGAAGGAAGAGGGAGGGGCGGCTGATGGTGCTGTGTGTATGTATGTGTGTTTGTGAGTGTAGGGAGGGGTCAGTATTATCATCTCTGGTAAAAAGTGTAAAACTTTTACATAAAATAGTTTAAACTAGGTCTGCATTTTGCCTACTTGGGGTGTATTAAACAATTTTACACCACCAGATTTCTTTTAAGTTAGGCTGTGTGTGTATTTTGTATAAAATAATGCAGAAAAATAAGTGTGAAGATGTGTGTGAGTCTTACCTATAATTAATTATAAAACTAGTTTGAATATATGCTTACAGTCATTTATAAAATAGTATACAGGTTGGCTTAAATGTATACTTGTTTTTGGAAGTAGGGCGGGGAGGGGGCATCTGTGGTACTTTGTGTGTGTGTTTGCATGTTGTATGTTTTGCTAAAAAAAGAATAAGAAGTTTATGGACCTTTCAAAAACTTTACTAAAAATTAAGAATCCTCTAATACCATCTAAGCCAATAGGTGCTAATTTCTAATAACCTTTTATATTTTT
Organism: Lepidochelys kempii; assembly: GCF_965140285.1. Lineage (NCBI taxonomy): Eukaryota > Metazoa > Chordata > Testudines > Cheloniidae > Lepidochelys > Lepidochelys kempii. Next base: position 268,561,366 of record NC_136381.1, on the reverse strand, counting down.
GAAAGAATACATTACTTTGAGTAAATGGAATAAGGGGAATTGGAATAAAGTTTAGCCATGTAATTCCAGTGTGGTCTCTCTAGCAATTTTTAAAGACATTTGCTAAAGGAAATGTGTAAAAAGAGGAAAGTTTATTCCTTGGCCACAATTAAAAAACAAATATGGCTAATTGCTAAATTTACATCATCATCAAGTTCGCATTACGCCTCTGGTGTTTCAGGCAGTGACGATGCTCCTCCACTCCTGTCTGTTTCTGGTGAGTCTTTCAATGGTTCCCTAGCGGTGCCCCAGGGTTTTCAGCTCAGCTTCTACAGCTCTTCGCCACGATTTCTTCTTCACAAGGTTGTTTTCGGGCAGCCTCATTTTCACTTCCTTCAGGTGTCCATCTTATTGCTACTCTGGTGATGGAATCAAGTTTCCATCTGAAGCACATGACCGATCCATCTCCAACGCCTCCTGGCAATGATGGAGCTCAGATCCTCTTGGCTGCACTGTGTCAATAGATCTTGGTTTGAGATTGTTCTGGGCCAAAAGGTACGAAGGATTTTTCTGAGGCAGGTTGTATGGAATGAAGACAGTTTGGACATGTCATACTTTCTCATTCCCCAGCATTCTGCACTCTACAGTAGTGTTGACACTACGCAGCTCTGATTAATCTTGAGCTTGGTTTTGGTGTTGTATTTTGATGATTTCCAGACTGTATTTAAGCTCCTGAAGGTGTTCCTGGCTTTATTGATTTTGTTCCACCGTCCTGCCTGATAGCGCTGCCCAAGTATGTGAATGTTTCTACATTGGTGAGAACATAATCCTCTATCCATACCGGTGATGGTGAGGCAATATTAAAGGTCATGATATCGGTCTTATTGCGGTTGATTTTCAGTCCAATTAGCTGGCTGAATGTATTGAGTCGAGTTGTTTTTTCTTGTATATGGTGTTGGATATGTGATAGGAGAGCGACATTATCTGCGAAGTCCAGGTCTTCAAGGGATTCCTTTCCTTATAATCAATGTCATCAAAAGCTTCTATTTCAACTTTACGTGCGGAGCTGATCACAGTGAGATCAGTTTTGAAGTCAAAACTGGAGTACGTCAGGGGTGTGTCATGTCTGCAATCCTCTTCAACATTACCATCAACTGGGTAATGCGGCACACAACAGAAGACCTGTCAAGAGGCATTAAATGGACACTCTTCTCATCCCCCACCCTTAAATTTACATAGGTGTTGTACAAAGTTGGATACGTGTATGTGCGTACTTATTTTGTTGGGATTAATTACACTTTAATAAATATGATGCAGAGAATAATCCCATAGAAGGCCATGAGACTAGAATAAACCTACAAACTGGCTCAGGAAAATGTGATGCAATTTAATATTCTAGGAGGTGTGATTTTGCAAAGGTCCCATAGTTAAAGGATACCTGCTGAAAGGCTCAGCCAATGAAGTGTGCTTTGTCCCAAGGTCCCAGAACAGGGGTTTCTGCCATTTACCTCTTGCCAATCTGGAGGTGGGGGAAGTTTCTCTCTTAGAATCATAGAATCATAGAATATCAGGGTTGGAAGGGACCCCAGAAGGTCATCTAGTCCAACCCCCTGCTCAAAGCAGGACCAATTCCCAGTTAAATCATCCCAGCCAGGGCTTTGTCAAGCCTGACCTTAAAAACCTCTAAGGAAGGAGATTCTACCACCTCCCTAGGTAACGCATTCCAGTGTTTCACCACCCTCTTAGTGAAAAAGTTTTTCCTAATATCCAATCTAAACCTCCCCCACTGCAACTTGAGACCATTACTCCTCGTTCTGTCATCTGCTACCATTGAGAACAGTCTAGAGCCATCCTCTTTGGAACCCCCTTTCAGGTAGTTGAAAGCAGCTATCAAATCCCCCCTCATTCTTCTCTTCTGCAGGCTAAACAATCCCAGCTCCCTCAGCCTCTCCTCATAACTCATGTGTTCCAGTCCCCTAATCATTTTTGTGATTCTCCTTTTTGTGATTCTCCTTCTCTCCTCCTTTTTCCTTTTTGTGTTATTTTAAAACTTTCTTGGTCATCTCTGAAGGGAGGCTGGAGAACAACTGTATCCTGTATGATATAATTAATTCTCTAGTTATATATGAGTATATATCTATATTAAATAATTAATGACAAAGAGAAAATATAACTACACACACAGAGAGAGAGAGAGAGAGAGAGAAGTTATATTTTCTCTTTGTCATTAATACTTTGCAACCTTTGTGTAGTTGTTTAATGAACTGTATTTGGAACACTACTAATAGCATATGAAAGCTTTTCCTCCAAAAATGTATGATTATATGTCAGTACTAATACTTTACTCCTCTGACTAAGGCTTTATTTAGAACTGCGCTAAATGCATATAAAGATATTTTTTTCTAAAAATGAGAAAAATGCATGTATATGTCTTAAGGTCTCCTTTCTCTGTCATTAAGCCTTTACACGATTGTTTAATGACTTTCTTTGGAAACGTACTAACTGCATATACAAATATTTTCCTCTCAAAATGCATTATATATATATATATAAAGTAACACTTCTGCTTTATTCTTCTTAGTAACCTTTTCTACAATTATTTAATAGATTTTATTTAGAAAAATACTAATTCCAGAAAACAATATTTTTCTCTAAGAATGCATCTTAACACTTCTCCTTTATTCTTCTCTCAATAAGACTTTGTACAGCTGTTTACTGTTTATTTAGAATTGTACTAACTGCATAAAAACCATTTTCCTCTAGAAATGCACAGTTTTATATAACACTCCTTTATTCCTCTATCATTAAGGCTTTGTACAATTATTTAATGAGTATTTAGAAATGTACTTAATGCATAAAAATATTTGTCTGTATACATTTCGTGCATATACGTATGTATTTGTCTATGTATCATAGATATATATGTATGTACCACCACTTCTTTATTACCATCTTTAAGACTAGGTACAATTATTTAATTACCTTATTTAAAAATGCACTAAATGCATAAAAATTCTCTCTAAAAATGCACAATTCTATATATGATGTATTAACATTTCTGTAAAAAGAAAAGGAGGACTTGTGGCACCTTAGAGTAACCAATTTATTTGAGCATGAGCTTTCGTGAGCTACAGCGGCTCACGAAAGCTCATGCTCAAATAAATTGGTTAGTCTCTAAGGTGCCACAAGTCCTCCTTTTCTTTTTGCGAATACAGACTAACACGGCTGTTACTCTGAAACCTAACATTTCTGTATTGCTATGACATTAAAGTTTTATTTAGAAATGCACTAACTGCATATAAAGATTTTTTGTAAAATAGTGTTAATATATATGCATTAAATCTGTCTTCTGTAATTACTAAGGTTTTTGTAAATTATTTAATTATTTTATTTTGAAGTGCATTAAATAACTTCATTAAAATTATAGAATCACAGAAACATAGAAATGTAGAGCTGGAAAGGAACCTCGAGAGGTCATCCAGTCCAGCCCCCTTCACTGAGGCAGGACCAAGTAAGCCTAGACTTAAACCTAAACCTGTTTTTCTCTAAAAGTGACAAAATTGCATGTGGTTGTACAATGTATTGCTGTATTAACACTTCTCCTTTCTCTGTCATAAAGTCATTAAATAATTGTGCAAGAGCTTCATTTAGCAAAGTACTAACTCCATAAAAATTTTTTCTAAAAAGGAATGTTAACACTTCTCCTTTATTCTTGTGTCATTCAGGCTTTGCACACTTGTTTACCAGACTTTATTTATAAATGTACTAACTGCATAAGAAGCATGTTTTCCTCTTAAAATTAGGGAAAGACATAACATCTATGTTTTATTCATTTATTTTTAATGCTTTCAGTAGGGATAAATTAAATAAGAGATGCATTTACATACCAGGTAAACAAAGCTAACAAATTGGGGAAAGAGAAAGCCTGGCTACACCTCAGTTGGGAAGAGAAACTTTATCTGAGCTATAAAGACCAGGATGGGGGGGGGGGGGAGAGGCTTCTAAACCTCAGATAATGAGCAACTGAATCAACTGATTGAATGCAATAGTCGTGTGTCATGGAAGGTCTTTTATGAATGCCTGTAAAACGCTGGTGATTTATATTGTAAAATGTATTAACGTATGGGAGGAGTTATGAATACTCATTTATTGTGTGTTTTGAAGTGTGTGGTCCAACAAAGGCAGGAATAGTTCCCGCGCAGACAGCAGAGGGAGGGCAGCTATTTTCCTGTCTCTTGTGTAAATTAAGCATGGTAGAATCAAAACAATGGAAGCCCTATTTACGTACAGGGGGATGGGAAGCTCACAGGAGCTCAGCGCCTGGTGGACAGATCAGCCTGAGTACACAGGAGGGCTTCCTGCCTCCTGAAGCAAGATTATTGATCTTCGGGAGATATAAGCAAGGACAGATAATAAGCCATTTCAGGCATCCATCACTAGACAGACACAAGAGGCCAGAGCTCTTGCAAGCTTAGAAAGACAGGTCCTTCAACCGGGGGAGTTGAAGTCTCTGAAACTGAATTTAGATGAGAAACCTGCTTAGGCAAAGATCTTTCACCTGGGAAGACAAAGGAAACCAGCCCCTTGTGCTTTTGTAAAAAGTCCTGAGAGAAAGTCAGCCCTGGCTGGGAAGAAGAATGACTGGTGAGAGAGTATCTTGAACAAAGTCTGTATCTTGCTAAATTAAGTTTTAGACTTTTAGATGTGTCTTCACTTTTGCTTATAACCCTAATTTTTTTCCCTTTTACTTAGCATCATCTAACCTATGTCCTGTTATTAATCAGTTTGTTTTATTTTACTATAAACCAATTCAGTGCTGTGTTTGAAGGGAAGGGTATATTCACTGCAGTTAAGCTAATAAGCTGTGATGTGTTTTTGTGTCTTTAGAGGAATAAATTAACTATTATTTCTCGGAACAGTCCAGGACATTGCAGAGCTCATGGTTTTGGGAAAATGTGGAACTGGGAGTGTCTCAGGGTGCAAGTAGTAACCCAGGCGGATGGAAGTCTGAATGAGGTTGTACTATACTGCTGGGGTCAGAGCTGCTGAACCAGGACTGTGTACCACACAGACACTCAGGATGTGACCTGCATGCTGGTAGGCTGATTGGGAATGGCCCAGGTTGGAAGCTACAGCAGCAAAGCATTGTGAGGCGCCCAAGGTTATACGGCAGGCAGTGATGCAACCTCTCACTTGTCTGGATTTGCATCCCACACTGACTGGATCATGACACTAGCCTTTCCTTTTTAAATGAGCTGTGTGACCTACAAAGGATGACTGAATTCTAACTGCTGCTCAGATACCTCCGCCTTCTGTTGCCATGATTAAATGACTTAAGCAGCCTGCCTAAGTTTCCCAATCTGTAAAATGAAACAGTTCAGAGAATCTTGTGAGGATTAACATGAACAAAAGATTTTGAAATTAAAAAGCATAAATGAGGAGCATCATAGATCCTGCTATCACACAGGAACCAATGCAATGTTACCAAATTCCTTCCCAAATCTTACAACAGAGTGATAAAGTCTTTACTTATCTCCTAGTCACACCTGGTTTATAATACTGCACTTCCCTGTTTCATGATCTTCCAAAATCCCTCCACTGTGATCTGTGGGAGGTCCTGAATTCTGGAGCTAGTCTATTATATTAGCTGTGATTGTGAAATATGACCATGGGCCAGAGTTTTATAGATTTCTCTCTAAATCAAAGTAGTCAGAGGTCTAGCCACAAACAGATCAGATAGTGCCATGCCTAACTACTCATATTTGCACCACAATTCATTGCAGACAGAACAGTGCAAACACAATGATTTTCAGGCACAATATTGTTTCCATTAGAATGAAGGCTAGGTTGCGACATGGCTGATATTAGATACTGTATCAGTCTAATCCTTTGTCATGTTCAATGGCTTCCTACTACAATCTCTGACATTAATTCAAGATTGTCCTCCTCATTGCAAAGCTCTCCTCAAACTCATTCCACCAGCCCCGCAACTGTACAGCCACCCACACTGCCCTCTACTCATGGTGCGTCTCCAGCCTGCGTGCCTCCTCCCCAGGTTGTACTGAATGTGACAGTACAGACACTATGGTACCTTATCTATACCAAACGCTTTGCCTCTCCAAGACCCTGACTCACTTCCTGTTCTCTATTCCCTTTAGATTAAGATCTGCTCTGAACCTTATCACCTTTTCCAAAATCTGTCACTCTTTCCATCCTCTGTTCTCAGTAACTAATTTGCAAGTGAACTTCTGAGAGCTTGCTACTTTTTTCCTTTCCAGCCCTTCACCTTTCTCTCAACGCCCTCTCCCTACAGAGTTTTCCTTTCTTCTCCAACCTCTCACTGCAGTATTTTGGGTAACTCACCTGTACAGGGATCTCTCACTCCTCAGAGTCCCCCTGATCCTTGACACATGGCTCCCCCATCTTGCTCACAGTAGGCTATTAGGCAGGGGTCAGAAATAGTAGAATCTGTTTATGGAACAATATACAATTCATTTAAATACTAGCTGGAAGGAATTATAAATGATTATTGAGCAATCTGCTTGTGAAACTGGAGGTGAAGGGTGATCCAAAGCAAAGACGCTACTTAGGAATCTGCAGAAAAGTAAAAAGTCTGATAGGAGGTATGTCCTGCTCCCAACAGCGCATTCAGAACAATGGTGATTTCAGACACCTCTAAGCCTTGACCCTCCAGAACCCACAGCAAGTAGAGAAAAAAAAGCTGGAAGTAGAACGTCACTGATCACCAAGCTTCTAATAAGGGAGTGGAACATTCTCTTCACCCAAAGGGATCAAAGATTCATAGTTCGCCATCACATTCTTGTGAAGCTCCTGAATTATCCCACGTCTCCCAGGAGGAATAGAACAAGATGTCGTCAAACATCACCAGGACTTGAAATCATAAGCATTCACATGCCACACTTCCTTATTCAACTGCATTATTATTAAATAGGAAAAGGAATAGGAGAATATAAAAGTCCTCATATAAACATTCCTCACATTCCCCTAATATCATTGTTGTGCAAATTATTGCCACCATGTTTCTGTTTTGCAATTCACATTCCTTTGCATCTTCAATTCATTACTGAGAGACTCAACATTTCATTAAACTTGAATACAGCAGTTCAATTGAACTGCTGAATAAAATGTATTAGCTGAATAGCCCTGTATCTTGAAACACAAACATATTTGAAATGCCCAGATGATCCAGTGTTGGGGCTCATAGTAGTGCCTCACAAGTATCAGTGAATGCATCCTCACAACACTCCAGAGAGGTAGGCCAGTACTATTTCCCCTCACTACTAAAACAGGGATCTTAGACCCAGACAGGCAAAACTCCAAGTTATCAGTAGTAGCTTCAGTGTGCCCTCCATTCCTGGGTATCTCACATTATATATCGGAAGCCAGAATCTCAGAGGCGGAAACAGCCAGGCCAGCCCTACGCATCTGAAGATGGGCAACCGGGAACGGAGGGATCCGTAAGAAGAGACGGATTCACTTTTGTCCTAGATTTGGCTACATTGTGCTTTATTGTCCATTCATCCCCCCAGCTGTCTGTTCTGCCCACCTGTTGCATCCTGTCCCTCACCTAGACTGCGACCCCTCTCAGGCAGGGACTGTTTTCTTTGTTACTTCTCTGTACAGCAGCTAGCAGAATTGGGCCTGACCCTAGACTGGGGTTCCTAGGCACTACGGTAACGTAAATGACTTGCACAAGGTCACACCGGAAGTCTCTGGCAGAAGCAGAAATAGAACTCAGATCTTATGACTCTCAGTTGTGTGCGTTAATCACAAAAAATTCTTTCCGCCCATGCTAAACACCTCTTTAATGTCTGACTCAGAGTCAGGCTTTGCTCCTACCACTAGTTGAGATATTGTTAACTTGAGAACTTCACCATTAGTGCCTGGGGAAGTCTCAGAATCCAGAAGTTCTTGTTCTTCAGCAGGTTCTCCACATTCTCTGCAATAGATTGTACTCCTGGATCAGAATTTCCACCACAGCCCACTTACTCCCCAGCTGGTTATCAAACTCCATCACTGTCCTCTCACAGTCTATTAATTTCTTTTCAGCCGTTCCCATTCTCCCCTCCTGACTCAGTAATCGCGTGACGTGAGAATCCACCTTCCTCTCCCTAGCTTGAATTGCAGCCACTATTGTCCACAGGGAAATCTCTGCAGTTTGCAATGAAGTTCATTCAGAGGCCACAGGGGGTTGTAAATGCATTGGATGCATGACTCCACAACCCATCCCAGAACCTGTTTCCAAGGACAGAAAATTAGAGGAATGCAAGGTCATATTCTCATCTGGCAGAGTCAGCTACGAGACACAACTCAAGAGCTCTCACTTGCCATTGGCCCCTCGGTGCTTCCTGAGCTTGGATCTTTGTTCTTACAGAGTCACATTCCAGTGAAGATACTTTATGGTTTATTGAGGTGTTAATTATGAAGCTGATTGAGGAGTTAAATCTCTTGACAGCTTACATTGCTTTGGGCTGAAACTTGACATGCACATCACACACCAAAGCAAGGCTGTTTCATACCCTGCCCCCTAAATTCTTTACATCAGCTTTCAGATATTTTCTGTCTCCACAGCAGTCCCAGATTAGCCTCTGATCCTTTTGGACCTTGTGTTTGTAAGACAGACTCTGGCCCCCATCCTGCAATCCGATCCGCATAGGCAGACCATATGATGTATCACAGCAGCACCAAGAGGCCCCAACTGAGATGGGACTCCATTGACCAAGGCACTATACAGACACATGCTAGGCACACAAACCAGTGACCCTGCACCCACACTGATCTGATTGCAAGATCAGAGGCTCATTTAAGAACTAAAACCTATTTAAGAAGCTTGGTGTCTTGTCTGCACTGGTGATTTCTGTTATTTGGTTCAGTATGTTCAGTTGACATTGGTTTGCAGAGCAGCTTCTGCACAAGCCTACAAACTCCTTCACTCTTGCACCTACAACTTGAGAATAAACCAATTCAGCTGACAAATACTCATCTCAGAGGGAACCACAGCCCATGGGTCATAACAATAAGAGAAACATTCTTAAATCTTTAACATTGAGAAAGGAATTTTAATTTAAAAACATACTGAGAAAATAGGGCCAAATTTTTCTAACGGCTGCATTCAGTGCCTGGATGAAAATGAGAGCCGAACTTGATGCTATAGGTTTAATTTAAACTTAAATACAGAGAGTGAAACGACGACATCCCCTGAAGTCTGGGTTGGCTAGCCTAATTCAAAGCATTACCAGTCTGGAAAAAGGAAACCTCCTTCCAAGCGTGACATTAAAACATAATATGTATGCAGCCTGGAAGCAGCCCGGAATGTACAACACAATTGTCTTTTCCCAACAGTGAGTGGAGTTGTGTTGCACGTACAGCCAATACTCACAGGCCAGCACCGTCCCTTTCTACTAGCTGGACAACACACAAGTCTGTGTTTGCTACAGCCTCTGAGACAATACAGCTTTCTGCTTTCAGAGCCCAGGTTAAATCGTTCACCTGAGCTGGAGCCCACATTCAGCCAGGATCCACCTTCCCAATCCCAGATGCAGATGGAACTCAGTGGGGCAGGACTCCAGATCTCACCCCCTCATCTGCGCACAAGGGTGGACATTAGTGTTTCCCCACTCCCTCTCCCATGCTGGGCTGGGCAGTCCCCGTTTCTCCTCGCTAGGCGATGGGCTATGCTGAAGAGACAGAGTACAGCCTGGAACCCAGCCGGTAGCCATTTAAAGCAAAAGCCAGAGAAGATTCTTCCTCAGTTCTGGGCATGAGCAGCACCCCCTGCACAGGGGAAGAGCTCACAAAACAGGCCAGTCACCAAATAGTATGGACACCCAGCAGAGTCCATAGTTCAAATGCCGAGACAGTCCCTGACTGGCTTTATACTGGTTCCCCATATCTTTGTAGCGGATCTGGTTACTTTTTAAATTCTCTCAATCCAGAATGCTTGTATTTTATCTGGAAGAAGAGAATTCCAAGCATTAGAGCTACGCAATTAAAACAGCCAGAGGAAATATATGGTATTATAATTTGCGGGAGGGAGGTACCACTGCAATTTCCAGTACAATGCTCTATTGCAAAATCAAGTTGTAAGGGCCCACGAAGCAAGGCCAGTCCAGTGATTAGGGCTGATGCTTAGCACGTATAGGACCTGCGTTCAATTCCTTACAGGGTGTGACGGGATAAACACATTACAGGTTGTGAAGTACTCAGATACTATGATAACTGGGGCCACATAAGCGCTTTAGAGTCAGTGCATAGCCAGCTAATACATTACATTTTATATAAACAGAACATACATCGATACCTCTAACGAGATGCTTATTTTTGCGTAGCACACAATTTAGCCTGAAAACCACATTAACAGCTTTAAAAGGAAATAAACGCCATGGTTTACTGGCCATATTGTCCAAGTGGGTGCAATTTATCTGTGGTCAGGCCAGAATAAGGCACTGGCACCACTTAAATCCTACTTCACTCACCCAGGTGCTGGCCATCTGCACGGGGGAGAATTTCATCCAACAGGAGAGGATTCTACGTCGGCACCCAGGAGTGCACTGTACAGACTAATACGACTTTTCCGCTCAAATTTCTCTAGATTTAATCTGTGACCAAAGCCAATAAAATTAAATGTAATGCCACTAATCACGTGAACTGCAAGAATCATGAGATGACAGAACTGGAATAATCACAGAGCTGTAAGAATTTCAGAAAAAGGCACTGGGAGGAAGGAGCAATCCAGTAGCACAAAGCTGGATTGTTTATAGCCCAGTATGAAGAGCTATTGGTCCCTCACTCTGCACTGACTCCAGTGTGACAATAACATGAAACTCAATACCTGAATATTCACCATTCAGCGGATCCCTGGGAAACACAACCAGATCTAGAAACCGGTGTTTCCTAAACCCAACCCAAGGCTTCATTCCTATTCCCACCCTGGGCTGCAGGAGATTCAGAGCCACGCCAAACGCACCCAGCAGAGCACCTGCGACACAACCATCCCACTCTGTGCTGCGCTGCTCTTTCCCATTCACAGCAGGACACACTAGACAGGGATACTGTGCTGGGAAACTAGCACCTGGCTCCACATCACTCTGAGCACTGTGCGCTGAGAGGGCTCCTCTGAGGATCTCCCAGCCCCGCCCTCCCCTCCCAGACCTGACTGAATGAACATGCACTGAGCCAATGCCCCAGTGCAGTGTTCAAGAGGGCAGTGCTCTTTCAGGTGAAATAGAACACCAAGGCCCTGACCACTTACGCTCTAATAAAGCCCATTAGAGAGTTAACGTATATCTGCAAACTTTCTAATGCTGAGATGGGGCAGCTGAGAACAGTTGGACAAGGGATGCAGTGGAAACTTTACCACTTGGGTCCTTTGAAATAAGAACGACCAACACATTTGGGAACATCATGTGTTGGCAGGGAGACAGACGGGATAACTGAGTAGATTTTTTTCATCACAAGAGCAGGGGTCTTTACATCAGTCAGCTAGACAAATTTCCACTTTACACTGTCTATCTTCCCAGAACGATAAAGAGGTAGGTGGCTGGCTGGCTTCCAGGTGGCATGACCATTTTAACGTGACTGGGATTCCACGGTATTGTATAATTAATCATTGTTAGGGCAAGCCATCCTTTATCATTTTATATTTAAATAATCCATACAAAATTCCTTTTGTAGTTTCTGTGTGGATATACTAATCATCGCGACTGGGATTGGAGCATGTACTATTCCTGCGCACTGTTAAAGAGATGCCATGTTCCACCCTGGGGCAGCTGCATCTCGGCAGCAGGTGACAATCCCTGTATAAGGCATGTAAACCACTTTGGGATTTTCCAGATTAAAAGGTACGATGTACAGTGTAAAATTATATATTTTAAAAAACTGAAATCTTAAATTTGCGTATCAAATAAAAGTTACTTCACATTTATTATCAAAAGGAATAGATTTAAAAAGCAGTTAGTCCTACGTCAGCAAAATATCCTGTACATTATGATGAATATTTACCCTAAATTAGCTTTTTCTGTTCTTTTTAATTTTGCTGCATGTTATTTGCTTCATTTGTTTTACATCAAATTATCAGTCCCTACACGCTCTTGCCCCACTGCTTCCTTTCACACAGACTCCGGACTCAAATGCCCAGCTTGGAGGCAGCTCCCATTGGCTCCTACTCCCCTGTGTGCGTCCTCAAGTGGTACTTAAGGGACTGTTTATATCGGAAGCACTTCGTGCACTCAGTGCAGGGGTAGGGCCTCTCGCCGGTGTGAGCCCGCTGGTGCTCCAGCAGGTGGTGCTTCTGAGTGAAGTTCTTGCCGCACTCAGTGCAGTGGTAGGGGCGCTCCCCGGTGTGGATGCGCTGGTGCTCCAGCAGGTGGTGTTTGCGGATAAAGCCTTTGCCGCATTCAGTGCAGGCATGCGGCCGCTCCCGCGTGTGGATGCGGTAGTGGTTGGTAAGCTTGGACTTCTCACTGAAGGTTTTCTCGCACTGGGTGCATTTATAGGGCCGCTCCCCCGTGTGAGTCCTCTGGTGCCTGAGGAGATGGGAGGGACGACTAAAGTTTTTCCCACACTGAGGGCATATGAAGGACATCTCGCTCTTCCCCGTGTGGATCCTCTGGTGCATTATCAGGCTGATCTGCAGCCGGAAGCTCTTCCTGCACTCACTGCATGTGTACGGCCGCTCCCCCACGTGCGTGATCTGGTGTTTGCTGAGGCTCGACTTGTGGCTGAAGCTGCTCTCACACTCAGTGCATTTATAGGGTTTCCCTGCCGGCGGCGTTCTCGGCTCTGGCTTGAGGCTGTGCTTGTCTCTGAAGTTCTCCACACGTCGGGCCGGGCCGACTCCCCGTCGTGTGTGGCTACGCTGGTGCAGGAGAAACTGCTGCTTGATCCTGAAGCTTAAGTCGCACTCGTTACATTCATAGGGCCCCTCTTTGAGATGGTTCCTCTGGTGGATTATAAAGTTGATCTTCAGCATGAAGCTTTTCCCACACTCAGGACAGATATACGGTCTTTCCCTGGTGCGGTTTCTCTGGTGGACGATGACCGTCTTCGTTTCACTGGAGTCTCTTTCACAGGGAGTAGATTGCCCCGGCCTGTTTCCGACTGGGTTTCTCTGTTGCATTTTGGAACTGCACTGAGCTTCACAGGTTGCCCCCTGCTCATGATTCTGGAAAATCTGCTGCTCTGCCCTGCCTGAGAACATGGTATATGGCTCCAGGGTGTCAGGATCATCCTCTTCCTCAGTTTTGATCACAATCCCGTCATCTGGGAAAATTCAAAAGAGAACCAAGACATCATTAATTTCATCTGCTTAGGATAAAGGAAGCCTCTTATGATTAAGACATTCTTGATACACAACGGAAACTGCCTGAAGAGTTTTTAGGAGCAAGTGACATGGTGGGTCAGACCAAAGGTCCATAGAATCATAGAATATCAGGGTTGGAAGGGACCTCCGGAGGTCATCTAGTCCAACCCCCTGCTCAAAGCAGGACCAATCCCCAACTAAATCATCTAGCCCAGAATCCTGTCTTCCAACAGTGGCCAATGCCAGGTGCCCCAGAGGGAATGAACAGAACAGATAATCATCAAGTGATCCATCCCTTGTTGGTCATTCCCAGCTTCTGGCAAACAGAGGCTAGGGACACCATCCATGCCCATCCTAGCTAATAGCCATTGATTGACCTATCCTCCATGAACTTATCTAGTTCCCCACTTGGGTATGAGGAGGTATATTTGTTTAAATGGGAAAACAAATTTACTGTATATACTCGATCATAAGACAGTTCGTTTATAAACCGACAACCCCAGGATGGATAAGTAAAAATGGTAAGAACTGTATGACCCTTTCATAAGCCGACCCTACATTTCAGGGGTTGGCAAACTTTGGCTCCTGGCCCATCAGGGTAAACCGCTGGCGGGTCGGGATGTTTTGTTTAAGCTGGAGTGTTCGCAGGCACGGAGCCCCTCAGCTCTCAATGGCGCCACTTCCCGCAGCTCCCATTGGCTGGGAATGGCAAACCGCTGCCAAAGGGAACTGAGGGGCTCCATGCCTGCAGATGCTCCAGGTAAATAAAACGACAATGTATTAGATAGTCAATTTAATGATTTCATAGAGTTTAAAATCATCAAATTTTGCTGAAAACCCGTTTATAAGCCGACCCCCCCTCTTTGATGCGTCACTTTTTTACCAAAAATATTTGGCTTACGAACGAGTATATATGGTAATCTATTCAGCAATCCCCTCACCCACTTCACCCTGAAACAAATGTGGCCTGGCATACAGTTCAGGGACACCATTTTGTGGTATCCCCTTGTTAATAAAATATTGGCTGAGTATAGATCATTCTCAGCAAGATCAGAAGCATCCTCAATGACACTGTGCAGACCCCAACCTGAGAAGAGTGCTTGTTTGCCAGCCTTAAGTCCTGCAGCAGGAGTCTGGCTCGGTCTTGCCATTTGTATATAAACAAAGCTATTATTAGCTTTTACACTTTAGAGAGTCAGGGTCTGTCAGTGAGACACGGCTCAGTTCCTACAGGACAGCTCTACACCACCACCACCATAGCAGCAAATTGTCATCACGTGCATCAAGGATCACCTAGGATGGAGCTAAACATATCTATGAAATAAGCTAACTAAAAGTAGGGTCAAAAATTGTTCCAATTCACTTTGTGTCGGTAGGGGATAGGTAAGAAAACAGAGGAATGCACATATAACCCAGATAAATAGTTGGCTGCCAGCTACTGAGAGAAACAAGAAAAGGTTTCTTAAAAAAAAAAAAAGGGGTGTGTGTGTGTGTGGAGAGGGTTGTTTACTGATCTTCACAAAAGCCAGAGAGATCTTGGCAACACAAAATACCATAAAGCAGCACATAATACTGAGCTACAAGGCACGGGGGGGCACTTTCATCCAAGTTTTACTTTGGATGGTAAAGTCCTGGATGAGATAGAGCACTCCAGTAACGTCAATTTGGCTAAAACATTAGCAAGACAGACTTAGCAGAATAGAAAATATTTGCACTAATCACAGGACCCAGTTAATCATCACTCTGGGTCTCCCTGGAAAACTTGGCATGGTGATCAGGCCCCTCTGGGTAAGTATGAGGAAGCCTCTGCTTTCCACTGGGCGTGGTATTTGATTAGTTCCCAGTCACGCTACATGGCACAGAACATCCAAGGTATACATATAGGTCCGGTAGATAGTCCGGGTGTCTGCTCTCCGCTAGCAGAGCTCACCAATAACTTTATACCCAATTCCTTGCCTTCTAGGAATAAGACCTTTGACAGGTTACAAGATTTAACTCTAGTTCCTACGTAACAGTCATCCGAACACACTTCCAATTCTACCTTAATCCTATTTTAGCTCATAGTATTTATACAGCAGTTTTCTTCTACCCAGAGGGAGCTGCTAGGATGTGGTAAATCCTCAGGAAAAGCATTGTTTGGGGATAGCCGAGTTTATCTCTGAAGCACTTAGTTTCTTCAGTGTTTTGATCCAGTTTCTGAGCAGAGTAGCTGGTGATGGAGAAGCGCATATGGTTGGCTAATGCTTTCCTCCATTCCATGTAGTGAGTATCTGTAGTGTGGGCTCACTGGCATTTTACAAGATTTTGCACTATAATAGAGTTCCTCTCATACTCAATGCATTGGCAAGGTGTCTCACTCTCGAGTCTCTGATGTCTAATAGGACACAAAATGTGGCTGAAGCCTTCACCCTACCAGGAACATGCTAGTCACCTGCTACAGCCTAATGAATGAAGTCTCTGCTGTGCAGTAGGACTGGTCTTCAGAGAGACGTTTCTGACATTTACTATATGTGTCTGGTGTGTCTTACTCTGGAGTCCCCTGACTTCATGTGTGACTTCCGCTGCTCTCATGGTCACTACTTCCACAGGTTTTCCTCCTGCATGGGTTTCTGGTGGGATTTAAGACTGTTCTTTTGCTTAAAAGGTTCTCTCCTCCCCCCAGGCAGACTCTGGGCTTCCCTCCCATATGGATTCTCTGCTGCACTGTACGTCACTGCTGTACCCTGGAGCTTTTCCTCACTCTGTACATTCATACCGTCCTGCTTTTGCTCTGCTCCTCTGATGTAATACAAGGCTTCTCCTTGGCCTAAAGCTTTTCTCACATTCAGCACATACAGCCTCTCACCTGTGCAGTTACCCTGCTGAACAATGACTCTTCTGATTTCACTGAAATCTGTTTTATATTCGGTGGACTCGTCCAGACAGTTCCCTGAGGGGTTTCTCGGAGGTGTTACTGAGCCATACGGACTACCATGGGTTGCTTCCTGGTCTGGATTCGGGAAACTTCCTTCTGATCGTTCCAACATTCTGTGCAGCTCCAGGTTTTCAGGGCAGTCCTCAGGATGAATCTCCTCTGTTTTGATCACAACCCTTATACCTGCTGCAATAAAGAGAGAACCCAGATATGATTCGTCCCACTGAGTTGGGATATAAGAAACCATTAGCAATAACCCTTTTCTGATTCACAGTGCAGTCACATCACGGAAAGAGCTGTGGCATGGCAGACACCACCGTTTTAGGGCTGATTTGCCATTTTTGCGTTTTCCTGCAGAAGGTGATTTGCCCTGACCTCAAACCACTGCTGCAGAAGTCTTTAGTAGTGCCTCAGTCACCTCAAACATTCCCGGGGTTAATGATCTTCCTAAATCCCAAGGCTGCAAGCTTCAGGGGGTCCAGAATCCGGTAGCCAGTATAAACTCTTTCTCCAAGACCATCTCACCCCAGCCCTCCATCACCTTTCTATGCAGCTCCATATCCAGCCTCTTGGCCACGCAGTGAGCTCATTCCACCTTCGCTCTCTGATCCTCCAGTTGCTCATTCTGGTTGCCCTAATCCTCACCTCTCCTAATGAGACAAGGTGCAGAGACACCACCTGGTCCCCAGTGAACAGGGTGTTCACTCCATCTTAGCTTCCCCTCAGTCTGGAAAGGTGCACTCAGAGAGGCGTGCTAGGAAGGATGGGTTAATGGATAGGGCCCTGGACTGGGACTCAGGACACTTGGGGTCAACATCTCCGTCAGCCAGACTGCCTGTGTTAACCTGGACAAGTCACTTAATCTATCCTGTGCCTCAGACTCTTGATCTATAAAACATGGACTAGCACACCTTACCTCAAAGGGATACTCTGAAGACAAATCCATCAGTGACTGTGAGGTGCTTAGATGCTACAGTGAGGAGAGGCAGATAGATAGAAAGAAGGGCTATAAGAGCAGCTGCTTGGGAGGCAGGGGAGAAGGGGGGGCCTTTGGAAAGATTGGGCTGAACCCCCAGCATTTCCATTTCCCTGCTTATATTAGCTGATTCTCTTTCCTTGTTATAAGCACTAACCCTGCAAGGAAGATACCTTGCTGACTGCAGCTGTACTGGTTTCCCTGCTGAGTCATTCCACCACTTACAGTGCCCTGTTCCCAGGACTCTCCACAGCCTGGAGGGTCACTGTTTTGCAGGCTGACCTATATCTGGATACTGAGTAATTACATGTCCAAACCTTGCTCCCTTGAACCTAAGATTGTCTTTAACCCCAACTGTGCTTTCCCTCTCCCCTTACTGTCTCTGTATTCTTCCCTCACTGTAGCAACCCAGCCAGGGAACACTCCTGCCTTTTTTCTCTCTCTCTACTCCATCTCTGGCAGAACCCTGCATTCTGCCCAGAATCAGTGCCCCCAGATGTGCATTGCACCATATCATTATTTTACTTTCAGATGCTACAATTAATACATTTACTCAGTATTGCGTTAATCTGCTACTCACCTGCACTGGGGTCAGTAAGGATTTCTCTCTCCTCATCTGAGTCCTGCTGCCCTCTGACCCGTGATTCTACTCCTTGTTCGATATGTGACAAAACACCAGGTTTGGAAATTGCAGAGTCTATTCAGTGAGAAAGAGATTATTGTGCCATAAGCTTTAACAACATTTCCCCTTACCTTTCCTACATAAGACCTGAAATTACATTTAACTCAGACTCTGAAATCAGCTGGACAGTGTCTCTTTAGGGCACTTGTTCTTTATCATAATGATCTGAAAAGCATCTGCGTACAGGAACCGTTCCTCGCCATTTTTCATAAAAGTCACTTCTCCTCCAGCACCATAATCCAGAAGCGATGACCAGCCACCACCCTTTAGCAAAGGAGATTTTCGGGGGGGACATTTCAGAGGAGTTCAGCAGTGGCCCAACTTAAATGGGAACAGTACTAGGTTAGTGCTGAACGTCAGTCTCTAATTATTAATGCACGTGTCTATACGTCCACAGCAGGTTTTATATTCAAAGCACCATTTTAAAGTGAACTCCGCATTCCTTAAAGGCACTGGATTAAGAGTTTTGGAGACCCGTGTCCCGTGTTTATCCACAAAATAGGGGCAGCATAAGCAAACAATGCAGGCTTTTCCCTTGCTGCTCTGCCAGCATGTCTCAGCCCTGACGTGAGGATCGCCTAACAGTGTTTATAAGAAAGACTAAGATTTTGTTATGGATATTTTCGGTAAAAGTCACAGACAGGTCATGGGCAATAAAGAAAAATTCACAGAAGCCTGTGACTTTTACTAAAAATATCCACGACAAAATGGGAAGCTCAGCTGCAGGGTCCCCACACTGTTGGGCAATGGTTAGGCAGCTGTGGGGTCCTATTCGGCGCTCCAGGGGGTGCTCGGAGCTCCGGGGGCCCCCCTCGCCACCCACTCAGAGCTCCAGGGGTTAGGGCCACTCGGTGCTCCGCACACACACACCCCTTCCCCCCCCGGAGCTAAAGTCACGGAGGTCATTGGAAGTCACGGATTCTGTAACTACCATGATCTCCATGAAAAAAATCATAGCCTTATTTATAAGGGATGAACACACACATGACCAGTCACTACCAAAAGCTAGAAAACAATGGAAGGAGGAGTATTTTTAAGTCTACTTTTAAAACAGAGCTGACCTTCAATCATAAAGGCACTGAGGATGCTATGTGCTGACCCACCAGCCTGTAAAATCTCTGAAGTTCGTTTATAACAGGTGAAAACTGATCTTTACCTAAGGAGACCAAAGATTCATAATTGCCCTTCATCACATTCTTATACAGTTCCTTCTGCCATTCATCTAGTTTCTCCCACTCCTTCTCATTGAAATAGACTGAGACGTCATCAAATGTCACAGGCACCTGGAATCACAAATGTTAAACACTTAGCACCTTCTGTAACACTTATATCTTGGCATCTGATTCCTTAACTTCAGTGAAAGGGGAATAAATCCTCTCTCCATCCCACTCAGATGTCAAAGCTAATTCAGTGAGGTGAAGAATCCACAACACAAATCTATTCTCATGTGTATCTGGAAACAATTCTCAGATTCCTATTTCCACAATATAATGTATCTCAATTGAAACCCTGGCTCTGAACACTGTCGGCTTCAAATCCAGATCAGAATTTATCCAAACCCCAAACCCCACAGATCCGATTCTGATCTCACATCAATATAAACTGGGACCAAGGCCACTGAAATTACTCAAGTTATAATGTGCGTCAAATTATTAAATGAGATCAGAATCAGGCATCATGGTTGATCCTCATTTCTGTGAAGGAGATGACCTCAAACCCCCATGTTTAACTGCTCCAGAACTCTGGACCTCCAGACCTGAGGTTCACAGTTTTGGACTGTCACTAGTTATTATACAAATCTGATTCAGAAATGTTTACAGTTTTCAGATACACACAAAGGCAGCTCTTTTCTGCAGAGCTGGGAAAATATTTCATAATAATTCATTCATATGGTGAATTCCACCTGATAAAATCATCAAACAGATTGCAGTTTTTGCGGTTATTTGCCAACTAATTATTTCTGCAAATAATTCCAAGCTGTAGCTAATTTGCAAGGACTTTGTTATGAGTATTTGAACAGAGCAGTTTGGATTGGACACACAGCCCTTTGTTTCAGTTCCGATTGGATGACTATGATTCAGAATGAAGTTTGCAGTCAAGTACTGACACTTATAAATTTGATAGTCTTTGTGAATATGCAACAACGTTTATTTTAAAAAAATACCATTTTCAATGACATTTCCACCAGTAAACATACTTGCTAAAATATCTGTGAAGTACAAAAGCTGTCAATGCAAATATGAATGAACATTAAAGGAACTTTTATTTTTCTTTGGTTGCATTGTTCACCTAGTACCAATTTTTAAGTACATCAAGCCTGTCCCCTTTCTCCTGAGTCCCAGCTATGCCCTTTTGCCTGGCACCAGAGAACACCTACCTGTTGCTTCCTGCCACCCTTTCCTAGCCTCAGACACCCCCTTCCTGCTCTCTTCTGTTGCTTGGTTGCCTCACTAATAGCAACTTGTAATATCAGGGAATCAGTCTGGCATGGATCAGCGTTCACGTCACACTGCCCATCAGTACCCGGCCGTGGAAGCTAATGATCCAGCCAGTGGACCAAATACAATGATGAATCCTGGTCACGTGCCACCTGAGGCACGTTGTGTATACACTAAGAAGAAGTCTGGCTACTGGAAGAAGACTGCCAGCCATGAACCATTACCCCCAAATCCTAATTAACTGGATCTGAGAAATCCCTACTTTAAAAAAATCCCTACAGCAAAAAAATATTTAGTACATCAGAAGCAGGAAGCTGGCTAAACAATCAGTGGGATCACTGGACAATCAAGGTGTTAACGGAGCAGTCAAAGATAAGGCCATTGCAGAGAAACTAAACAAATTATTTATATCAGTCTTCAGTTCACAGGATGTGTGAGAGAGATTCCCACACCTGAGCCATTCTTTTTAAATGACAAATCTGAGGAAGCTTAGGGAACAAATTGATAAATTAAACAGTAATAAGTCATCAGGACCCGATGCTACTCACCCAAGAGTTCTGAAGGAACTCAAATGTGAAATTGCAGAACTACTAACTGTGGTACGTAACCTATCACTTAAATCAGCTTCTGCACCAGATGACTGGACAATAGCTAATGTGACACCAATTTTCAAAAAAGGCTCCAGAGGTGATCCCAGCAATTACAGGCCAGCAAACCTAACTTCAGTACCAGGCAAATTGATTGAAACTATAGTACAGAACAGAATTATCAAACATAGATGAACATGTTTTGTTTTGGAAGAGTCAACACAGCTTTTGAAAAGGGAAATCATGCCTCACCAATCTATTAGAATTCTTTGAGGGAGTCAAACAAACAAGTGGATAAGAGAGATCCACTGGATACAGTATACTTTCAGAAAGCCTTTGACAAGGTCCCTCAACAAAGAATCTTAAGTAAAGAAAGCAGTCATGGGATAAGAGGGACGGTCCTCTCATGGATCAGTAACTGGTTTAAAAAGACAGGAGACAAAGAGTAGGAATAAATGGTCAATTTTCAGAATGGAGAGCGGTCAATAGTGGTGTCCCCCAGGGGCCTGTACTGGGACCAGTGCCGATCTACACATTCATAAATAATCTGGGAAAAGGGGTGAACAGTGAGATAGCCCAACTGGCAGATGATACAAAATTACTCAAGATAGTAAAGCAGACTGCAAAGTAATGAGCATTGGAAAACATAATCCCACCTATACATACAAAATGATGGGGGTCTAGATTAGCTGTGACCACTCAAGAAATATATCCTGGAGTCAGTGGACAGGTCTCTGGAAACATCCATTCAATGTACAGCGGCAGTCAAAAAAGCTAACAGAATGTTGGGAATCATTAGGAAGAGATACATAAGACAAAAACAACGAGGAGTTTGGTGGCACCTTAAAGACTAACAGATTTATTTGGCCATAAGCTTTCGTGTGTAAAAAACCCACTTCTTCAGATGCCTCACCTGAAGAAGTGGGTTTTTTACCCATGAAAGCTTATGCCCAAATAAATCTGTTAGTCTTTAAGGTGCCACCTGACTCCCCATTGTTTTTGTGGATACAGACTAACACGGCTACCCCTCTGATAGATAAGACTAATGCCTCTGTATAAATCCAAGGTGTACACACATCTTGAATACTCCATGCAGTTCTGGTCACACCATCTCAAAAAAAAATATATTGGAATTGGAAAAGGCACAGAAAAGGGCAACAAAAATGACTGGGGTATAGAACAGCTTCCATATGAGGGGAGATTTCTTAGACCTTGGAAAAGAGATGACTAAGAGGGGATATAATAGAGGTCTATAAAATCTTGACAGGTGTGGAAAAAATGAATAGGGAAATGTTATTTACTCCTTCCCATAATACAAGAACTAGGGGTCGCTCAATGAAATTAATACGCAGGACGTTTAAAACAAACAAAAGGAAATACTTCTTCACACAACGTACAGTCAACTTGCAAAACTCTTTGCCAGGGGATGTCGTGAAGGTCAAGACTAGAACAAGATTCAAAAAAGAATTAAATAAATTCATGGAAGATAGGTCCATCAATGGCTATTCTGTTTGCCAGAAGCTGGAAGTGGATGACGGGATGGATCACTTGATTGCCCTGTTCTGTTCATTCCCTCTGAAGTTCCTGGCACTGGCCACTGTCAGAAGACAGGATACTGGGCTAAATGGACCACTGGTCTGACCCAGTTTGGCTGTTCTTATGTTAATATTTTTGTTCATAACAGGGACATTCTCCTCTGATCCACTTCCCACAAACAGCTCCAGAGAGGGAAAAGAGGCATGAAAATATTAAGGGGCAGTTTTATTTCTCAATTGCTTTGAGCTCCTAGTTCAATTAACTCTCACCAGGGCTCACTTCTTCCCAGCTCTCCTGCACGCCTGACTTGAACCATAGTACATGCTCTACTGTTCTCTAGTCTGCAGTAGGCACTTGTAAAACGTGCCTCTAATTCTGCACCCAAACTGCAGACTTGAGCTTGCATGCAAAGCTCTAGAGACTGGTTTGAACATTTAGTCTTCCCTGCCAGCACTAGCTGAGCTATTGTTACCTTGGGGACTTCTCCATTAGTGCCTGGGGGGAGCCTCAGGATCCAGAAGTTCCTGTTCTTCAGCAGGTTCTCCATGTTCTCCAGCCTCCTCTGCAGCAGCCCATACTCCTGGATCAGAGTTCCCAGCGCAGCACATTTACTCTCCAACTGGTTGCCAAGTTCCACTGCTGTTTTCTCACAGTCTATTAATTTCTTCTCAGCCATCCCAGTTCTCCCCTCCAGATCCAACAACCGTGTGGCATGAGAATCCACCTTCCTCTCTACGGCTTGAATTGCTGCCACAACAGTCAGGGAAATCTCTGCAGTCTGAGTTTCTCTTTCAGAAGTTCGTTCCGGGACAAGGGGAGGCAGTAAAGGAGATGGGCACTGTGTCACTGCATCCAGTTCTGGACCCTGTTTGCAAAGACAGACATTAGACATGGAGTCATGGTCACATGGTTGGCTACAGAGCGAAACAGGGCAAGAGTCTCCTGCTCTTAGCAATACCTGCTATTGGATCTTAAGTCTTATGCGGACATTCCCATGGGTTTCAATAAGCAGACAGTGCACATGTCCAGTTACAGCTCATATCTAAGGGACCCACCGACTTCAGTTAAAGGAAGAGTTATTTTTCAATCTTTTAATTGATTAGAAAAGGGGAAATGAACTTCACTCTCTTATATGTCTGTAGTCCCTTTTCCCGATGTGTGCCAGACTAGTAGTATTTAGATTGTTGAGAGTCACAGTATGGATTTGAAGCCATTAAGAAGCTCACTCCTATACCATCCTTAGGTTACATTCTCACTGGAATACACAAAATAAGGGATGTCTCTTGTCAGTTCTCAGGAGGAAAACCTGCAAGGGAGACCCTGGCTGCCGCTGGAAATGGTTTTGGCGATTTGGTTCTGTACTGATGTCTAAGCAAAGATTCATCAGAAATTCAAGAGGCACTGTGCTACTGAGGTGCCATCTTTCAAGGTATGTCTACACTGCACCCTCCCTATGGCAGTGCATAGAGTACATACAATACCTGCCCCCCAGCACAGGTAAAAACAGCAGTGCAGATGGTGAGGCACTGCTTAGGCGAGTAGAAACATGGCTGTATCCTACACAGCTCCCCACAAGCCCAAGCTGTGCCCTCCTTGTATATACCGCTATTATTTAGCAGTGTAGTGTCCCACTGTCTCCTTGCTGCTGGAGTGTTCCCCACCGCAAGGAAAGGCTCTGGAGGAGGGAAGACAGTGGGGAAAGGCTCCAGCAAATCTCTGCAGTGACGAAAGGCTCTGGCAGGGGGAAGACAGTGGGGAAAGGCTCTGGCAGCAGGGAACTGCCGGAGTTTTTCCCCGCTACAGTGACAGATTCCAGCCGCAAAGAAAGGCTCTGGCAGGGAAGAGGCAAGAGGAAAGGTTCCAGCAGCTCCTCACTGCAGAAGCCTTTCCCCGCTGCTAAAGCCTTTCACTGCTGGGTGTAGCTACATACTGCAGGGTGGTTGCAGCCTACCTTTCACTGCACCGTGCAGCTACACACACCCTACAAGCCATGGCCAGTGGTGTGCAACGTAGACATACCTTCAGATGAGAGAGAAAAAAAGAGACCTGACTCTTTATAGTCATTTAACGTTCCTTAATACTTTCCATAAGAGTCATGGTATGAATAAGAGAATTCTGGACTTTCCTCCTTTGTAGATTTCACCCACAGAATTAGTTTAATACAGTCATTTTTGATATCCTGTCCTCGACTTTGTGTACACGTTTTGCACATACTGGTAAAGAAGTTCCACCTAGAGGTCTCTCTGTTTAGGGATCCCCGTAGATATGTCTAGTTTTTATGAAAAGCTTTTGAACTCTGGGGGATTAAAGTAGCTATACAAAGAATAATAAAATCCAAGTAATTAAACTAGAGAAACAAAGCCGCCATTACTAACAAAACAGAGCCCCTAAGATCTGTTATAATGTGAAAAATAAGTCACAGAAATGGGGTTGTGGAGTTATGCTTCAAGTCAACAGACACTTTAGGATTTCAACCCTCCAGTCCAGACTATGAGAGAAACAAACAAACAAAAAAAAAAGCTCAACACCTAAAGTGTTGTGAAATAAAAGAGAATGTATTATTAACCATCATCACTAAGCATAAACATTTTCCCCTTAGAGAGAGGGACTCTCCGACAGTCACAAGGTCCCATAAAGCTCATTTCTGCCACCTCTGGAAGGCGGCTGCGATGCTACTGTGTGTGTGTGCGCAACACAATACCCTGAGTTATGGTTCAACAACAAATGGGTAGGAACCGCTCTCCTCCAGCCCCGCAGCAGAAGCCCGACCCTGCGGTCCTAGCCAGGCGGGAGCGCTGGCTGCTGGCAGGGCGGGCCCGGCTGGGAGGTCGGTCCCCTGCAGCGGGGCGAGCAAAGCAAAGCAAAGCCCCGCTCCCTGCTCCCCGGACCAGCCGCAAAGGGCCCCGCAGGAGCGGAGCTGCCCCCCGTGTCTGGGGAACACCAGCTAGATCACTGTCGCTCCCGCCTGGGGGATCAGGACCCTCCTCCCCCTTCAGCGTCCAGCCCGGGCCGTGCCCGGCCCAGGAGCCAGCGGGCAGCGCCGCGCTCCCCGCGGGGCCGGCTCCCGGGGTCCAGGCCCGGGAGAAGCTCGCGAGGGCCCCCTGTCCAGGCTCCCCCCGCCAGGCGATTTCCCGCCCCCGCTCGGGGGCCCCCGCCAGGCCCTTACCTGGGCAGCGGCCCGCTCGGCCATGGCCCTTTGTTCCCGGCCCAGGCGCCGCCGGAGCTCGGCCGGGCGGGGGGATCGGGAGCTCGCCCCTCACCGCGGCCCGGGGGCGGACATGAGCGTTTCCCCGCCCGCCCGCCCGCCGGGGGCGGCGCTCGGGGCCCGCGGAGCTCTGCCGCCGGCGGGCCGGGCCGGGCCGGGCGCGGCTGCTCCGCAGGGGCCCGGGGGAGTCACGACGAGACTCGCCCGCCGCCCCGCTCAGGGGACGAGCCGCGCGGCTGGATCCCAACGGGGCCCGGCCCGGCCCGGCCGAGCCCGAGCTCCGCTGCCGCCGCGGGCTGGGCAGAGTCCCGGCGCCTCCTCGCCACGGGCCGGCCCCGCTGCCGGGCGGAGCAGAGCGAGCGCAGCCGGGAGCCGCGGCCTCGCTGGCAGGGTCCGCGAGCTGCGTGCGGGGCGGGGCGGGCCGGGCAGCGGGGCCGGCAGCGGCCCCTGGCGGCGGGGGGGGCGCACGGCCCCGGCCGGGCGGGGAATCGCCTCCCGGCCTCTGCCCAGCGCAGGGGCCCCCCGCGGGGCAGGCGGCTGCCGAGCCCCGCCCCTTCCCCCGCAGCCCGGCGGGGGCGGGGGGGGGGGTCGCTGCGAGCCCCGGCTCCCGGAGTCAGGGGATCGCGGGCGGAGCTCAGCCCCCATTCACAACGTGCTGCTTCGGCCAAGGGGCTGTGCCAGGCGCTGTCTCCCCCAGGGCGGCTACTCGGCCGCGGCGCCGCCACGAGCTGCCTCGGGGAGTCGGGAACCCGGCGGGACCTCCCTAGGGGGCTTCGGGGCTCACTCCGGGACTGTCTGATCCCTCCTACACCCCCCTCGCCCCCGACCCGGTACGGGCGCAGCAGCGATCGCTGCCCCGTTGCCCCGCGCTGACCCGCGGCAGGTGGGCTAGCAGCGGGTCGGTCAGGGACACCCTCCAACCGGCCAGTAACACCCTCCCCCGCCCCCACGCTGGGCTCCCCAGTCCCGGTCCCTCCGCACCCCCGGGCTCTGCAACTTGCGGGGGCCCGCGGACCTGGCGGAGGCAGCGCAGGCCCGAGGCGGTGAGGAGGGGCCGATGGCGGGGCGCCCCGCTCTCCGCGGCCGCCATCGGCCTGACTCCGGTGGGCGCAGGGGGCGTCAGCGACCAGGTGCTGTCCCCTAGAGTAGCTCAGCAAACCCCCGTCGGGGCAAAATCGGCAACGGGCAGGGGAGAGGTCCTGGGGGTCACCCGTGCGTCTCCTCCGGGGCATCGCCTATGCCCCCCCCCGGCACACAGCGGGAGGGGCACCCCCACCCCCTTCGGCAGACGGGAGGGGGAGGCAGTTGGGGGGGGTCGCCCACGCTCCCCTCGGGCGGGGGGAAGGCAATTGCAGGAGGGGGGGCTGCCTGCATCCCCCTCCATCATGGCAGCGGGGGAAGGCAGGCTGGGGGGGGGGTCACCTGCCTTCTCCAGCATAGGCGTGGGGGGGGGACCGCCCATGCCCTTCTCAGGCGGGGAGAGAGTCTGGGGATGGGCCGTGCCCCCCTCGGGCAGGGGAGAGAGACAGTCACGGGGGTGGCGAGTGCCCCCCTCGGGCAGGGGACGGACAGCGGGGGGAGGGGCGAATTGGCCCGCCGCTGCCTTCCCCTCATGCGGGGGGGGGGGGGGGAAGGGTCTCGCGCTCCCCTCTGGCATAGCTGGCCTCCTCTCCTCCCCCCCTCCGATTGGCTTAGGCAGCCCTCCATCCCCCAGGGTTCACCCAATCACAAGGCTCCAACGCCCTTGGCCAGGTGAGCACCCTGCAGCCTCCCCCCCCCCCCCCATCTGCCCGGCAACAAGCCTGGCTCCCTTCTTCCTCGCACCCATTAACCCGGGTGAGGCTGGTAACCCTGAGGGCTGACCCGGAACAGGGGGCCCAGGGGCCTGCCCCTGCAGTAAGATCCGCCACCCCAGTCCTCACTTCTGGTTAACACCGCAGCCAGCTGAGCTGGGCCTGCCTTGGAAAGCCCCTTGCCCCCGGGGCCGGCGGGCTGTGTAGACCCTTGACTCTTTCGCTTGGCTGAGACGGAGGATCCCCAGCCCCGTGGAAGGGCCGTGGAGCTTGAAAGGACATAAGAAGGGCCATATTGGGTCACACCAAAGGTCCATCCGGCCCAGTATCCTGTCTTCTGACAGTGGCTAGTTTCTTTTCCCACCAGAGAAAAGATAAGACCTCACCCACCTTCGCGTAGTAGTTTGGGCAGCACCCCTGGAAGCCCCAAGAGAGACTGGGACCTGGGCACGGTACAGTCACCGCGTGAGAGATGGTCTCTGTCCCCAGGGCTTCACAATCCAAGACAGGGAGAGGAAGAGGCACAGAAACCGGCCCTGGAGCACCCAGCAGCTCAGAAATACACCCCTCAGTTAGCTGCCCTACTCCCTAGTCCTGTCCTTTTAAGCAATACCGAATGTTGCTCAGCAACACTAGGTTTTTCCTATAGTGCCTCTCACTGTATTATGGGAGTGCCAAATGGGCAGTTTAGATCTGCAGAGCATTGCCCACTGCCCAGCCAAGCTAGGACGCTGAGTACCGCCCAGAATGACTGGCTCTGGGCAGCTACACAGTACGTCAGAATCCATAACCCTTTAATCTATAACTTCACTTGGAGTCCTACAGTCATGACAAGCTCCCCCTAGAGATGACCGACAGTCAGTTTCATTGCCCATTCAGAAGCTCTGCAGCCACAGTCCTCATGCCAGGTTCCCACCACAGTTGTTTCTAGCACTAGGTGGGGTCCTGAACCCAAAGTGGCATTCATCTCAGTGACAAGACTTAGACAGCAGGTCCCTCCAGTGGGATGGAACAAAACATCTGGGTCAGCAGCCTGAGTCCTCACTTCCCCTTTTCTGGGACAGGGCCTGCAGTTCCAGGATGGATTGTAGGATATCAGCAATATCCTCATCCCCAATGCAGAATTCCAGCGGAGTTCATGCTCGCCACAGTCTCCAGTCCTGGCCTGCAATTCAGCAAGATTTCAATCAATCAAATTAGAATTTCTGACGGAATGAACCCCATCTCTCCTCCATGTTGAGATGAATATAGGAAACGGCAGCAGTTCCCAGGGCGTTCCAGGACGCTCAATGCAAAATCCAAAATAGCCTTCCGGCCACACACAGCGTGGCAGGTGTCACAGGATTTACCTCTAGAGTGCCCCCTTTGCGGAGTGGGTAGGGGCATAGAATCATAGAATATCAGGGTTGGAAGGGACCTCAGGAGGTCATCCAGTCCAACCCCCTGCTCAAAGCAGGACCAATCCCCAATTAAATCATCCCAGCCAGGGCTTTGTCAAGCCTGACCTTAAAAGCTTCTAAGGAAGGAGATTCTACCACCTCCCTAGGTAATGCATTCCAGTGTTTCACCACCCTCCTAGTGAAAAAGTTTTTCCTAATATCCAATCTAAACCTCCCCCACTGCAATTTGAGACCATTACTCCTTGTCCTGTCCTCTTCTACCACTGAGAATAGTCTAGAACCATCCTCTCTGGAACCACCTCTCAGGTAGTTGAAAGCAGCTATCAAATCCCCCCTCATTCTTCTCTTCTGCAGGCTAAACAATCCCAGTTCCCTCAGCCTCTCCTCATAACTCATGTGTTCCAGTCCCCTAATCATTTTTGTTGCCCTTCGCTGGACTCTCTCCAATTTATCCACATCCTTCTTGTAGTGTGGGGCCCAAAACTGGACACAGTACTCCAGATGAGGCCTCACCAATGTCGAATAGAGGGGAATGATCACGTCCCTCGATCTGCTCGCTATGCCCCTACTTATACATCCCAAAATGCCATTGGCCTTCTTGGCAACAAGGGCACACTGCTGACTCATATCCAGCTTCTCGTCCACTGTCACCCCTAGGTCCTTTTCCGCAGAACTGCTGCCTAGCCATTCGGTCCCTAGTCTGTAGCAGTGCATTGGGTTCTTCCGTCCTAAGTGCAGGACCCTGCACTTATCCTTATTGAACCTCATCAGATTTCTTTTGGCCCAATCCTCCAATTTGTCTAAGCACCTCCCTTTGTTCCCACTGCCTTCCTTTGGGTGCTGCAGTTGCTACAGAGTTGATCAGAAGAGGAGCTGTGTGTTTCCAGATACAAGTATCAGGGGAGTAGTTCTGCCCTCCCCCTGCAGTAGTTCAACAAAAAGGGCAAAGTAGAACAGTCCTTCAACCCCAATGCAGTGTGGATCATAGAAGATTAGGCTTGGAAGAGACCTCAGGAGGTCATCTCGTCCAATCCCCTGCTCAAAGCAGGACCAACACCAACTAAATCATCCCAGCCAGGGCTTTGTCACGCCAGGCCTTAAAAACCTCTACGGATGGAGATTCCACCACCTCCCTAGGTAACCCATTCCAGTGCTTCACCACCCTCCTAGTGAAATAGTGTTTCCTAATATCCAACCTAGACCTCCCCCACTGCAACTTGAGACCATTGCTCCTTGTTCTGTCATCTGCCACCACTGAGAACAGCCTAGCTCCATCCTCTTTGGAACCCCCTTTCAGGTAGTTGAAGGCTGCTATCAAATCCCCCCTCACTCTTCTCTTCTGCAGGCTAAATAAGCCCAACTCCCTCAGCCTCTCCTCATAAGTCATGTGCCCCAGCCCCCTAATAATTTTTGTTGCCCTCCACTGGACTCTCTCCAAGTTGTCCACATCCCTTCTGTAGTGGGGGGACCAAAACTGGATGCAATACTCCAGGTTGGCCTCACCAGTGCCAAATAGAGGGGAATAATCACTTCCCTCGATCTGCTGGCAATGCTCCTACTAATGCAGCCCAATATGCCATTGGCCTTCTTGGCAACAAGGGCACACTGCTGACTCATATCCAGCTTCTCGTCCACTGTAATCCCCAGGTCCTTTTCTGCAGAACTGCTGCTTAGCCCGTCGGTCCCCAGCCTGTAACAGTGCATGGGATTCTTCCATCATCAGTGCAGGACTCTGCACTTGTCCTTGTTGAACCTCATCAGATTTCTTTTGACCCAATCCTCTAATTTGTCTTGCAAGGCAAACAAGTCAGAGTCTCTGAGTCAAAGCTGGGTTTCTTTAACCCCTGGTCAGTCTGAGAGGCCCAGGCTGAGCGTCATAGAATCATAGAATATCAGGGTTGGAAGGGACCCCAGAAGGTCATCTAGTCCAACCCCCTGCTCAAAGCAGGACCAATTCCCAGTTAAATCATCCCAGCCAGGGCTTTGTCAAGCCTGACCTTAAAAACCTCTAAGGAAGGAGATTCTACCACCTCCCTAGGTAACGCATTCCAGTGTTTCACCACCCTCTTAGTGAAAAAGTTTTTCCTAATATCCAATCTAAACCTCCCCCACTGCAACTTGAGACCATTACTCCTCGTTCTGTCATCTGCTACAACTGAGAACAGTCTAGAGCCATCCTCTTTGGAACCCCCTTTCAGGTAGTTGAAAGCAGCTATCAAATCCCCCCTCATTCTTCTCTTCTGCAGGCTAAACAATCCCAGCTCCCTCAGCCTCTCCTCATAACTCATGTGTTCCAGTCCCCTAATCATTTTTGTTGCCCTTCGCTGGACTCTCTCCAATTTATCCACATCCTTCTTGTAGTGTGGGGCCCAAAACTGGACACAGTACTCCAGATGAGGCCTCACCAATGTCGAATAGAGGGGAACGATCACGTCCCTCGATCTGCTCGCTATGCCCCTACTTATACATCCCAAAATGCCATTGGCCTTCTTGGCAACAAGGGCACACTGCTGACTCATATCCAGCTTCTCGTCCACTGTCACCCCTAGGTCCTTTTCCGCAGAACTGCTGCCTAGCCATTCGGTCCCTAGTCTGTAGCTGTGCATTGGGTTCTTCCGTCCTAAGTGCAGGACCCTGCACTTATCCTTATTGAACCTCATCAGATTTCTTTTGGCCCAATCCTCCAATTTGTCTAGGTCCTTCTGTATCCTATCCCTCCCCTCCAGCGTATCTACCACTCCTCCCAGTTTAGTATCATCCGCAAATTTGCTGAGAGTGCAATCCACACCATCCTCCAGATCATTTATGAAGATAAATGAGTCCTCGGCTCTAAGAAACTAGAACAATTTATCCAGAGGACTTGGGCAGCAGAGGACCTTCAGCAGCCTTCCTAGTCAGCTGGTTCTGTAGATTCAGGGAGCTCCGGGCCCTGGCTCTCCTTCCCTCTGAGTGTCACCCTTACAGGGCTTGATGTCTCTCTTTGAGGGAGCAGGTTTCACATTTGTGCCAGTGTGGGAACTGATTGTGCCTACAGGTGCTTATTAACCCCTTCCTGGCTGAGGTGGGCACTTGCTCCACCACATCAAGTGCTTCCCACACCAACCCCTCCTCCCACTCTGGGGAGTTGTGCGAAACATGTATGGGATAGGTAGCACAGTGCAGTGGTACAGAAATGGCTGGGGGGCAGCATGAATGTCCTGCACACAACGGCACAGCTAACACTGGTGAGTGATATGGACACACTGAACTGTTGCATTGATTCTGGCAACACTTAGCTTCACCATTTCAGCTTGAAGCGATGCCTGTCTCTCCAAAGTGTGGACCTAAAGTGGTGCAGACTGTTGCACTGCTTCCATCAGAGACAAGCTAGCTTTGTTGGCACAGATGTTACACTCAGCAGGCATGGATCTAGACACAAGGCTTTGCACAGACATAGCAGGCTTAAACCACAGCAACCCGTAGTAAATAGCCCTGAAGGAAAGGAAAATCCTCTAGAGCAGGGGCTCTCAACCTTTCCAAACTACTGTATCTATGATACCCCTTTCAGGAGTCTGATTTTTCTTGTGTACCCCAGGTTTTACCTCACCTAAAAACTACTTGCTTACAAAACCAGATTTAAAAATGTCACAGCATTTATAAAATAAATAAATTGGAATATTATACTTACATTTCAGTGTATAGTACACAGAGCGGTATAAACAAGTCATTGTCTGTATGAAATTTTAGTTTGTACTGACTTCACTAGTGTTTTTTATGTAGCCTATTGTAAAACTATGCAAATCTCTAGATGAGTTGACATACCCCCTGGAAGACCTCTGCATCCCCCCAGCGGTATGCAGATCCCTGGTTGAGAACCACTGCTCTAGAGGGATCCAAGCTGGATTATTACAGCCCATGGTATGAGAACATACAGGTCTCTCTCACTCCATGGGTGAAACTGGGAATGTCTGTGCTGCAATTAGACACCCACTACTGGCTCGTGCCAGCTGACTCGGCTAAGGGGCTGTTTAATTGCTGTGTGTAGACATTCACCTCTCAGGGTCGTAGAGGCCAGACTCCAGCCCAAGCTTGAATGTCTACACCGCAATTAGCCTAAGCCAGCTGCCACGGGCATCTAACTGCTGTGTAGACATACCCTCAGTGGCTTCAACCTGGCAATAAAAGGAAGAAGCTGAATATCCGAACCTTCTTGAGCCAATTGATGCCTGGGAAACACCTGCTAAATACCAACTTTGGTGCAGCCCTGCCTGGCCAGGGTATTTCCTAAACCCACTCACAGGTTGCAGACCCATGTGATGGATCAGAAAAATTCTTTCCACCCCCTCTCTCTGGGGTGCAGGAAGCTCAGCCCGCCTCCCTCAAAAAGCAGCTGCTGAGACATGGATACCCCCATTCTGTTCTGCTGGGGGCCTTTCTTCACTCATGGCCACAACAGAACACAGCCGGTCTTCCTGAAATCTCGTTTGGAGGTCTAGTGGTCAACTAAGACTTAACATGGCCAAAATAGAGCTCCTGATCTTTCCCGCAAAGCTCTCCTCTCGCCCCTTGTGACATTTTTGACTCGTCTCTCTCCTTTAAATCAGACATCCAGGCCATGTCTATATCTTGCCACTTCTTACTGCACCACATCTCTAGTATCTGACCTTTCATCTCTGCCCATGTAGCCAGAATTCTTGTCCAAGTCTTGATCATCTCACATCTTGACTCTCCCTTCCTCTCTGGCCTCAATGTCAGCAATCTCGCAGCCCTCACACACATTCAAAACAGTGTTGCTAAAGTCCTTTTCCTGGCTCATCACTGTCATCCTCTCTTTCCCTCCACTGGCCCCTCCTCTTCAGTCGCATCGAACAAGAAGTCCTCCACAGTGTAGTGCTATCCTATTGGACCTCTTACCTCAGCACACCGTTGACTCTGCCTTTGCTCCACCAATGGTGCCGGCTTCCATTGCTGATTCTCCACTTCTCCCACAACACCACTTACATGTGGGGAAAGCTCCCAGTCAAAATCCATAAAGCCACTACACCTTGTCCTTTAAATCCCTCCTCAAAACTCGAGTCTTCCAAAATGCACGTGAGAAACTGCAACCTGATAATGCCTGGGCAAGTGGAGAGCATCCGGCTAAGAATTTGGATAGTCTCCCCCGCTCATTTGTCTCATCTACCTGATGCATCTTGTCTTGCAGACTGTAGGCTCTTTGGGGCAGGGACTGTCCTGTATTACGTCTGTACAGTGAACAGCAGAATGGGGCCCTGACCTAGGTGGGGCCTGGAGGTGCTATCACAATATCAATGTTATAATTTAACAATAAAGGAGCCTGGGGCCAGGACACTGCTCACGGAAACCAGCTTCTGGCTCTACATCTGCGTGAACAACATGGCGTAGGTGAGTCTCAAAGAACTCTACACGCACAACCAGCTGTTCTCAGCCCCACCGTTCCCTCCCAGCTTGTGTAGGCTGGGCCCACACCCTCTGGACTAGATTTTGAACCCCTTTCTCTCACTGGTGAGCACTTATCCTATGCTCAGTCCCCTGGAAATCAATGGGGCCAGTAACTGCTCCACTATGGGGGTATGGGATTCACAATCAGGCAGATGTGGAGGGTACCAGCCCTCCTAGGATCTTAATCATCTGACAATTATTTCAATAAGCTTTTTTTTGTAATTATCTCAAACTCGTCAGGTAAGAATTCTCTCTGAATCACTCCCCATGCATCGTGGTATTTCAGACCGGACGGATATGTGCAATGGAACATACTGCTGCTGCAGGGCAGGCTGAGCTGCACTGGCAGATGGTCAGTTTCTGACAGTATCTTTGTTTGGCTCTTGATTGTACATTTTATTATTGTGCATTTTGAAAAGAGGATTTGAGAGAACGTACATGTGAACTACTCGCAGAGCAACAGCTCTACCCACGTGGATACGAACAGAGCAGTGGTTCTCAACCTATTTATCATTGTGGGCCGTATATGCGGCCCACAATGTGTTACCGGGGCCACAGGTTGAGAACCACAGCACACACCTCCCTCCCCCGAATTTCCCCCCACAGACCCCTAAGCCCAGCATCTCCCACTCAGAGATCCCTCCATAGAGTGGGGCCAGGAGCAGAGCTCTGGGCGAGGAGCCAAGTGACAGGGACCCTGGACCCCACTGTCTGCGGTCGGGCAGCAGCCCTGATCCTGGACCTGGCCACATGGGACCAGGTGGCAGGGCAGCTGGGTGGCAGGCCTGACACCAATCCCGCAGGGCCGGCCAGCAGCCCCAACGCCAACCCTGGACCCTATTGTGAGGAGCTAGCGGGCAGCAATGGACCCTTGCTGTGCAGAGCCAGCCAGCAGCCCTGGACCCCCAACCCCGCGGGGCTGGATAGCAGCTCCAACCCTGGACCCCAGACTTTTTGGGGCCAGGTGGCAGCCCTGGACGCCAGACCTCTGCTGTGTGGGGCCAGGCCCTGGACCCCCGCCTTTAGCGCACAGCTGGACTGCAGCTGTGTGTTAATTCGGCCACATGCGGGCCACGGGTTTAGAACTACTGGAACAGAGGAACGTAAATATTAACCAGCTACTTCCCTTGGGGGATGGGTCCAGGTGGAAGAGTCCCCGCTCCACCCCATTCTGGAAAGTCAATGGGACTGAGTCACTCAGGTACTGCGGAAAACGTCCCCCAAGCTGTCTGTTACTTCAATGGGCTCATGGACAGTTATCCAGATTTCATGATGCTCACAGGTTAATAGCAGCCCTGTGATGTCTCAAGCACAGAATCCATCATTTGAATGGTGCCCGAGACACAGCCCCAAGGGAAAGATGTCCACTCCCGTCAAGAACACTGAACATAAGCTAGGGACAGTGACTAAACATTGTAGAAGAAAGCGAACGTGTTCCGTTAACTGACAGAGATGGCTTCCCCTTTCCAATGGGCACCTTACCTGCATACCACCAGCTGGAATCCTGATTGACAGGTCAAACACCTATGAACACTGAAAAGTAGCTCTCGTTGGCTTAAGGAAGATGCAACTACCTTTAGTGTTATGAACTAGCAAGAGAGAAACACAGGAAAGGAACGACAAGCTTCCCAGGGAGCACTGAGCCTGCCTAGCTGTTTTTTGCCCTAGTGGGAATGGACTCAACTGCTAATAAACCAGCAGCCTAGACCTCTCCGCGGATCATCCCGCTGACATTTAGTTCTCTGTTCAACACCCAGAGCCTTGGTCTCTCTCCTTTGCTCAGATGCCATCATGATTGTCCCCAGCCAGAGTTCCCTGGTAGCACTTAACACAGCATCTACGGGGGGAACTCCTTGTGCATCAAGGGCAGCGACGCAGGCTCTCCCCTGTGGGTTTTGCCTGGCAGGTCGTGCAAGCGTCTCTGTGCTGCCAGGGTCCCCCAGAGTTTCTCCCCCGTGTGGATGCGCTGGTGCCCCACCAGGTGCTGCTTCCGGGTGAAGCTCTTCCGGCACTCGGTGCACTGGTAGGGCCGCTCTCCCGTGTGCAGGCGTTGGTGGGTCAGGAGGTGCTCCTTCCGCATGAAGGTTTTCCCGCACTCGGTACAGCCATACGGTCTCTCCCCAGTGTGGATCATCTGGTGCCTAATGAAGTTCGAATGGTGGTTAAAGCCCCTCCCACATTCGTTGCAGATATACGAGCCCCTGCTCTTCCCCGCGTGACTCCTCTCGTGTATCATGAGGTTGATCTTCAGCCGGAAGCTCTTCTTGCACTCAGCACAGGTGTGCGGCCGGTCCCCCGTGTGGGAGAGCTGATGTTTGCTGAGGCTCGACTTGTGAGGGAAGCTCCGCTCGCACTCAGGGCAGCTATAGAGTCTCTCCCCCAGCTGAACCTCTGGGCAGGATTTGAGACAGTGGTTTTGCTTGAAGCTCTCCCTGCGCTCAGGAGGCGTGTGGGCTCCGGCATGGATCCTCTGGTGCAGTACACACTGCTGCTCATAAAGGAAGCTTTTCCCACATTCAGAACAGACGTACGGTGCCTCTCCTGG
The DNA here is from genome assembly GCF_965140285.1 of Lepidochelys kempii. Lineage (NCBI taxonomy): Eukaryota > Metazoa > Chordata > Testudines > Cheloniidae > Lepidochelys > Lepidochelys kempii. The sequence continues at coordinate 268,524,551 of NC_136381.1, read as the reverse complement.
GAGGCTCTCCTCTTGGACAATGATCGTGGTGAAGTTACTGAAGTCTCTCTCGCCCGCAGCAGAGTCCTCCAGACTGTTCCCGTCAGGGTATTCCCCCTGGATGCTGACGTTGCCCTGATCGTCACAGATCGGTTCCTGCTCAGGGTACTGGAAAACAGTCTCTTCTGGTGGTCCAGGCAATGTGCTGTACAGCTCCAAGCTCACTGGGATTCCCTCCTCAGCTTTGACTACAACCTCGTTGTCTGCTGGACTCAGAGGAGAAACCAAGAGTTATTAGTTTTCTGTTCCTTGTCCATCCACCACCTGCCTCTCTTGCACCCTGCCATCTTTCTGCTTCCAGGCACCATCTGCCTGAGAAACCTGTGTCACCAACTTACTGCCCCACTCTAAAACTCCTACACAGGCAGACAGCGAACGGGGACTTATGGTGCAATCACAGTACCTCAGTGCCAGCCAAGGAAAAGAGATGCCAGGCTAAGAGACTTAGAGGAGAATGTCCCTTTGGCATAAAAAGGAGAAGAACCAATTCCGTTCCAACCCACCTTCCAAAGAGCCCAAAAAGAGATGGCTGAATGGAAATCAGTCAGGCCTGGTGGGTAGCTGTGACTGAGCCCTGCAAAAGTGATCTGAGAAATGCAGTTTGAGAGAGAGGACTATCTGACAAGATGGGACGCTAAGAGCTGACAAAGGTCTCCCTTGATTGACAGATTCCTGTTGCACTCACTGTTTGAGTCATTCCAATCGCTCGCTCGCTCACCTGTGCTGGGCTCCGTAGAGATCTCTCTCTCCTCCGAGTCCCACTGATCCCTGATGTACAGGTCTTCTTGTTTTATCCACGATACAGTATCATGAGTAAGGCTCAGTGATTCTGTTTGCGAGAGGAGAGAAATTACATTGTGATTAGCTAACATCCACCCATTCCCATGTTTCTATTAGCTAACATTTACACAGAGCACCCAGGTGCTATACAGAGAGAACAGAAAAATAACCCACGCTGAAAGGTGCCTACAGTCTGGGCTTGGTACAACACGATGCAGGGAGAGATGAGAGCAAGCGAGAGGTTTGCACAAAATAAGGCAGGGAAGATGCAGCTTGTGTTGGTTCCTGATTTTTATGTCAATAGAGAAGTTTGGTGTGTATAGTAGGGAACCAGGCTGGATTTCAGGGCTCTTTGCACTTGCACCCGAACATTATGGTACTCAGGGTCACTAGTCCCTTTGGAAAAGCTTGGCCAGTGGGCACAGGGAGTATGAAAAGCAGCAGTCCTTACCTTCCTCTGTCTCTGCTGAAATATGGTTCCTACCTTAATCACGCACCTAGTACAAACCCTCTGTGTTGCATTTCTTAATTCCTGGCTCTCTGCTCCAGAGAAGGCACATAAGCTTTCCTGGCTTCTTTTCCATCTCTGAACCCCTCCATGGCTCTCTCCATCCTGGCTGGCTGAAGTTAGAGCAAACTGCTTCCAAACCAGCCAACTCTGTGGCTTCACTCAGAGCTCTCTCTGTGCCATCCGGCGTACCCGATCAATAAAGAACCACCTCACCCCCCACAGCTGGAGGGAGCGCCTGTTCTTGCGGTGCTCCTCCTTCTCGATCTGCGCATCCAACTCTGTACAGCACTATTTTACCTACCTATCCTGCTTGCAAAGCCTCCATTGCTATAATCTGAGAGTCCTCACACCAAGTATTTATCCTCAGAACACCTCTGTGAGGTAGGACAGATAGGGCATATAGACAACAAGGTCGCAAAGAATGTCTGTCGTAGAGAAGGAATTGAACCTAGGTCTCCCAACTCCCAGGCTAGTGCTCTAACCACCGAGCCATCCTTCCTCTCCTACATCTGGCAGCAAAGCACCTTATGACGCTCCAGATAACTCACCTGTGCTAGGCTCCATTGGGATCACTCTCTCCTCAGAGTCTTCCTGAGCCCCCCTACACGGCTCCTCCCCCCGTTCAATCCTGGACAGAAGGTCAGGTTTGGAGATGGCGTAGTCTGTTCATGTGAGAGGACAGGAAGGGGTGGGAGGGTTAGTCATTGGTACTGAGTATTATTTACGGACAAGCAAGGGTGATTTTAAACCAATCTGCCCTCCCGGTTCAGGCACAGGGAGGAGCCCTCCATTCCTGCAGGCAAGCAGCACGGTGAGAAGCCCAGACCCACACTTTCCTGTGTGCCTATTTCAAACCGCAGCGCCCTCACACAAGCAGGGAGAGAGCTGGCTGCTAGGAGAGAGGGGCTGGTGGGTTGCTTCCCCCGCCCCCCCAAAATTCAGACATCCAAAGGCACAACAGAATAAAGCTATAAGATTTATAAGATTTGCTGTGTATCAGTTTCCTGACTATTGCATCTTTCCTTCTGCTGAGTTTTTAGCTCGAGGTTGGTGATACCAGAAATTGGGAGACATTTTAAAGGCTGGGAGCTAAGGGAGAGAGCGAACACCCAGCACAGCAAAGTAACGACAGCGAGCAGCCGAGTCGTCACTCACCACCCTGGGCAAGAGCACCAGCACCACGAGTCACCGCCCTCCGTCTAGTCTAGCAGCAATGTCAGGGCACATTCACAATGCACAGAGCAGGCCTGGGATATTCCAACTGTGTCAGCACCAGGGTGTGTAGGCTGAACATGTGCAATGATATGGACCTGTTATTCAGGGCTGGAAAGCTGCAGGTGAGCAGTCGCCGCAGATCTCTCATTCTCTGCGGAATGGAAGGAAGGAACGAAGCACAAACTGAAGGCTACAAGCGCTGCTTCGCTGGAACCATCACTGCTGGTGAAAGGTGCCTGTTACACCTTCATCCCTACAGAATGGACAGGGCACAAGCAACAGCGCTGCAAGCTTGCTCTCCTCTCCCAGTCCTCGGAGGGCCATCTCTCGGGTTTACTTCAGCGATCACGGACATTCTAACAGGTGAGTGAAAGAAAACTGATCCTTACCCAGCGAGATCAATGATTCATAGTTGCCTTTCATCACATTCTTGTAAAGGTCTTTCTGCCAATCGTCCAATTTCCCCCACTCCTGCTTGGAGAAATAGACGGAAACATCATCGAATGTCACTGGCACCTGAAATCACAGGGGTAATATAAGTAAAGAATTAAAAACAAAACACGATGTTAACATGACAATATCCACTTAACTTAGGGTTTGCCCTTTGTTTATGGGCCTTCCCTCAGTTTTCTATCCAGGTAACAATGCCAGTATCCAGTCAATCTAGATGAATGCTTGTAGTATGAATACAAGACACTAAATTATATGCTTTATTTGTGTTCAGACAGTGCATAAGGGGCCCTGTCCTCCAAACCCTCAATCACGCAGAAAGTCTTTACTCATGTGACTTCAGTGGGGCTACACACCCTGAGTTGGTGTGCTAAATCAGATGAGAATCTTGCGAGTCAATCTAAAAAAAAAAAAAAAAAGAGCAAATCTATGTGGCAAAATATGTCCTTTGTTAAGTTTCAGTGCTTATTGCTTCTGTTCCTCTTGGCCCCTAGGATTCATGTTACCTTGACCTGCTCAGATATAGAATATAGCCTCTTTACCTGAAATTTGTTTTAATATACATCAGCAGCTACACCATCAAGGCTTTCCTTGCCTCTTCACTGCTCAAACACCTTGTTTTATTTTTCTCATTAAAGACAAATTTAAACGAGCAATTCAGCACTTCTGCCATTTTAAACTCCTGATCATTTATCAATTTTTTTCTCCTCGGATAAGTTTGCAAAAGGCCTTCTTATTCCTCTTAGCTCCACAGAAATCAGACTGCCTACAGACGCAGGGATGGAGCAGAATCCAAATAACTTGGTAAGCGAGGATGGAAGCAGCCAGAGAGTGGAGGAGGAAAACCACACACTACATATTATATTAAAATAAAAGAGTACATAAGATACAAAATAGGATCATTTCTCTTCAATTCCCCTTTCAATATCTAATCCAACTTCAAAACTTTATATCTCCCCCTCAGCACCAGCTGGGATATCGTTACCTTGGGGACTTCTCCCTTAGTGCCCGGGGGGAGCCTCAGGATCCAGAAGTTCCTGTTCTTCAGCAGGTTCTCCATGTTCTCCAGCCTCCTCTGCATCAGTCCATATTCCTGGATCAGAGATCCCAGCATGGCTAGTTGGTTACTAAACTCCATCATTCCTTTTTCTGTGTCACATATTTTCTTCTCAGCTGTCCCTGTTCTGCCCTCCAGACTCAGTAACCGTGAGGCATGGGAATCCACCTTCCTCTCCAAGGCTTGAATAGCAGCCACTACAGTCCACAGGGAGATCTCTGCAGTTTGCAGCTGCGTTTCTCCCACAGCAGTTTGCTTGGGGACAACGTGGGGTTGCAGAGGAGCCGAGTGCAGGGACTCCATGTCCCATTCCTGAGTCTGGGTGCAAGGACAGAAATTGAGAGAATTGAGGTCTTGGTCCAACCTAGGAGAGTCTCCTCCAGCCCTTGTCTCCATGAGATCATTGTACCAATTTAACTAAATCAGTTAAGAAACTGCAGCACCCATGTGAGGGCACTTTGACTTCAATGTAAAAGTGCCCTATATCCACGTAGCTTAAGTCAGTTCCTTACTGACAGGCAAAGGCTGGGGGTAGATTTCTTAGACCACAGTGTGAGCATCTGAGATGTCAATGTCCAGCCTGCTGGTTTGCCTGCTATTTTCTATTTTGAAGCCAGAGAAATAATTGCACATCTACCTAATCCCGGGCATGTTTTTACAGCTGTTCATTTTAATTTTAGTAAATCTTTTTTGTGGACACTGCCCTAAACCCGCTAAGATAGCACCCCCCCCCCAACAGGCGGCGGTAACATGGAGCACTAGGAGGATGGGAAACACACGGATCCGGTCCAGGGGGGTCGCAGAAGTTTGCAGAACGTGGACCGCGGCCCTGCGCATCATCGCGCTTCCTACTGGCGATTCACACACGAAGCGCCCCGGAGGAAAAGGCAGCCGCTGTTTACATGGCAAAGTAGCCCGAAGACAGCAGCGCTGTCACGTTTGCCTGGAGCGCAAGCAGGCGAAGATTTGCAAAGTCGGGGCTCACGTTTTGGCTCCGGCACTTGGGTGCCCCGGTTTGAAAACCCCCCAAAACCAGAGCAGGCAGGGAAGGCTCCGCACAGGTGTAGAAGGCCTTTTGGGGCGAGAGGAGAGCGAGGCCCAGGCGACCAGCCGGGTGCTCGGTGTCTCTAAGGCACAAAGACCGGGGCGTTTGCCGCGCCAGGCAGCCTGGCCCCCTTCCTGCAAACCCCCTGCCCGGCCCTGGCTCGCCGGCCCCGCTCGGCGCCCAGCGCTGCCCGCCCCTGCACCGGCCCCAGCCCGGCCGGGCAGCACCGCGCTCCCGGGGCCCGGGCCGGGCGGGGAGAAGCTCCCGGGGCCCCCCCGCCCGCCGGGCCCTTACCTGGGCAGCGGCCCGCTCGGCCATGGCCCCCCCGGGCGGGGCTGCTCCCGCGGGCCCGGCCCGGCCGAGCCCCGCTCCCGCCGCGGGCTGGGCAGAGTCCCGGCGCCGCCTCGCCACGGGCCGGCCCCGCTGCCGGGCGGAGCAGAGCGAGCGCGGCCCGCAGGGAGGGAGGGAGCCGCGGCCTGGCTGCCGGGGCCGGGAGCGGCGGGGCGGGGCCGGCGGGGAGCAGGGCGGCAGCGGCCCCTGGCGGCGGGGATCGCGGCGCCGGGCGCGCTCCGGGGCGGGGCCCCCCTGGACCGGCGCGCAGCCCCGACGGGCTCTAGGGCGAGCCTGGGCTCGGCCCGCGCTCGCAGCGGGCCCCGGCTCCCCGGCAGCGTTGCGCCCCGCAGCGATGGGGGCCAGGGGCCTGTCGGGCTGCTGCTTCCTTCCCCCGGTTATCGAGGTCTCCGTGGGCCCCCCCCCAGCCATGCCCGTTGCGAGCCGCTCCGCCGGCGGATCACACCCGCCCGGGGTCACCGGGAGCGCTGAGGGCGCATTGTCCATGGCCCCGGCTGGTCGGTGCCATCCAGCAGGCAGGGGGGCGGGAGCCGGGAGCAGCAGCTGGAAAGCTCGTCTCCCTGGCCCGCAGAAGTTGGCCCAATAACTGATGTGAGCTCACCGACCCAGCCGCTGGAAAATTTTTATAGTGGGGGTGCTGAGAGCCCTTGAACCAAACCGTGCAACCCCGCTATGCAAGGGATGTGCGTGTGAACACGGGCAAGTCCTGCTTTCTGGGCAGGTCACCCCCGCAATGGGTCTGCGCATTCGTGTCCCCCCCCCCCCCCCAACCCTCCTTTCCAAAGCGCATGGGGGTCTATAGAGGCACCCGGTGCTGCCGGTCACATTTCACAGAAGGGAAACAAGCCCCAGAGGCTGGGCATGTCTTGCCTCATTTGCTGTGTGCTGCGCTGGATCAAGACACTAAACAAGCAGCCTTTCAACTGGTGGGGCTCTGACCCTTGTAAATGCCATAAGGTCACATGGCCTCAGTGGCTCCATCCTAAAGCAGAGCTGGTAGGTCTTCCGGTTGGTCTGAGACCTGCCGATGAAAGGAGGCTTTAGCAGGACATCTGCTCAACGTGCAGCAGCCGCCAAAAAAGCCAACAGACTGTTAGGAACCGTTAGGAAAGGAATATAGTTAATAAGATGGAAAATATCATAATGCCTCTATATACAGCCATGGTATGCCCACAGTTTGAATGCTGAGTGTAGTTCTGATCACCTCATCTCAAAAAAGATGGATTAGAATTGGAAAAGGTACAGAGAAGGGCAACAAACATGATTAGAGTTATGGAACAGCCAAGGAGAGATTAATAAGACTGGGACTGTACAGCTTGGAATAGAGATGACTGGGGGGTGGGATATGATAGAGATCTGTAAAATCATGACTGGCTGTGGAGAAAGTGAATAGGGAAAGGTTACTTACCCCTTCACATCACACAAGAACTAGGGCGTGACCCAGTGTGCCTAGGGCAACCCTCACTGGAAATGCCAAGGTCAGGGCAGGCTGCAAAAGGGAGAGCAGATACTCCCAAAACTGGTGGTTAACACTGAAGTTAAACTCCCCAACCAGTCACAAACTGCACTTCTGATCCTTCATACTTGTTATCACGAAGCATAAAAAAGGAATCACACAGTCCTCTCATTGCACTCCAGTCTCTGGCTCCCAATCAGCGTCTAGGTTCAGTAAGGGGAGGAGTAATTTAAAACTCTGCTCACTATACAACATGTTCTTCTGACCCTCAAAGGGCCAGCCGCATTGCCAAGTTAGTACTAGTTTGGATCTTAAATCCCACACCGCCAGCCAATCCTTTAGTGTCTGAAACTAAAGGTTTATTATCAAGAAAAAAAGAAAGAACAAGAAGAGAGTTGTTAAATGGTAAAACAGTCACATACATACAAAGACTTCAAAGTCCATAGATGAGGTTCTTAGCAGTATTGCATGAGTCTGCAGGCTTGAAAGTCCCTCTAGAACACATCCACAGCTGGGATGGGTCATTCAATCCTTTGTTCAGAGCTTCAGTTTGTAGCAAAGTTCCTCCAGAGGTAAGAGGCAGGAATGAAGACAAAATGGAGAGGATGCAGCTGTCTTTTTATAGTCTTTTGCCATGCAGCTTGTGCTTCCTTTGTTTCAAACACAAGCTGCCCAGCACATGGCATGGAAACCTTAGAGTTCTGTCCATAGGCCTGTCCCTGCATGCCTTGCTGAATCATAAGATGTAGCCCCTGAACCTTTCAATGGGTTCATTGTATAGCTGATATCCCTTGATGGGCCATCAAGCAGGCTGTTGCCAATCTGTCTGGGAGCGTCACCCAGATGCAGAGCACAAGTTTGGAAATATAGATATAACATGCATATCTATAACTTACAATACAAAGGTGATACAAGCATATATTAAAAAGATTATCATACTTGGCAAATTACAGTATAACATTTGTACAGATACCTTACATGGCATACCTGGCACAACTCATTGCAATTTTACAATATTGGTATTCATAATATCCTAAAGTGTCCCCCAGATTCCATACAGCATCACAAAAGGGTCACCCAATTAAACTAACAGGCAGCAGGTTTAAAACAAACTTCAGGAAGTACTTCTTTACCCAATGCACAGTCAACCTGTGAAAATCATTGTGAAGGCCAAAAGTATAACTGGGTTCAAAAAATAATTCGATATGTTCATGGTGGATAGGTTCATCAATGGGTATTAGCCAGGATGGCCATCCTCTAGGTGTCCCTAAACCTCCAACTGCCAGAAGCTGGGTATGGGCGACAGGAGATGGATCACTTGATAGTTGCCCTGTTCTGTTCATTCCCTCTGGGTCACCTGGCATTGGCCACTGTCAGAAGACAGGATACTAGGTTAGATGGACCTTTGGTCTGACCCAGTCTGGCCACTCTTACATTATGTTCTTATGAGATTGGCACAGGGCTGAATGTTTCAAAAGCAACTAGTGATATGAATGTGATGGGGTACCCAGGGTGCAGCTTGGGACTGTGGGACTGCTGTGCCCCCCTGAACTCTCTCCAGCCTGGGCTGTCTCTCACAATGCCTTGCTAGGGACCAGCAGCAAACCCCTCCAGGTGCTGTGATCGCTCAGCATAACCACATGTGGAGCGCCCACACCCAGCTAGATGGCATGAATGCTCCCAGAGCCACTCATGAATCATCCAGAGAAAGGCACCAACATAAGAACACCAGCCAGATCCCCCCAGCTCCTAGCACTGTACCCCAGAAATATAATGTCTTGCACTGCTCAAGATGAGCAATGCAGATTTATTAATTGGTTCACCACTTCATCAATGGAAAGTGGACATACACCAGCCTTTGCAGAGCCTGAGCAGATTTACCAAACACTTCATACAAACTCACTGGTAAAGATAAACAGTAAAACAAATTTATTGACTACAACATATAGATTTTAAGTGACTATAAGTGATAGGCAAAAAGTCAGTGTTAGTTACCAACAGAAAATAAAATATAAGCACGCAGTCTAAAGTCTCAACCCTATTAGACTGGGCAACATCTAGATTAAGCAGTTTTTCTCACCCCACTGGATACTGCAGTTCATAGTACACAGATATCACACTTGAAACGTAGGCCAGTCTCCTCTGTTGGAGTCTTAAGTCTTCTCAGTGTCGTTCCTTGCAGCATCAGTGAGGGCAGGAGAAAGATGAAGAGTGGGCCTGCTGTGTTCTGTTTTATACCCTCAGTCCCATGTGCTTGGGGAGCACAAGTCCAGGCCTGTCTGGGTGCATTGCTGAGTCTCCAGGCAAGGATGAGCAATTCCCTTGGTGTGGCCTCATGCAGGTGAGTCATTGAATTGTAGCTCCCTTGCTGGACAATGGCGGTTGATGGGTTGTTTGACACCCCGCCTGGGCATTTAATACTTTCCTTGCTGTTGCCTCTGGGGAGCAAGTATCTGGCAGATTCCCCGATTTACAGCATGTTTTAGTGACAACCATACTACACAATTCTCATAACTTCCTGTGCATTAATGATATACATATATGGATAGAGAAATGACTTTCAGCAGATCATAGCTTTCTCCTGATACCTCACACAGTCTGCTTTATATGCAAGATCACAATTATATACAGATGAGGAATATGGGGGTTACAAGATGCTCCCCCCAAGGTATAGTATGTCACAATGAGGTGACGTGTTTGGGTGTCCAAATTGAAATATGTGAATGGGGCCCAAGGTTTTTTTAGTGCTGAGCAACCTCCCTCTGAAAATCAGGACTCTTTCAGATGGCTCACATTGGGCACTTGGAAATCAGGGCACCCAAAATCCCCCATTATTGATGAAAATTGAGGCCACAGATTTATTATTAGTTTTAGCTACAGTGGTTTATTTTGGGGGCTTGGTATTTTGCAGTCACTCTGCACCCCTAGCATGCAACACAGGATTTGCATAAACCTGGCTCCTCCCCCTCCCCCAGCCCTAGCCTTCCCCCGTCATCGCCTTCCACCCTTGCCTGTGTGGGTCTGGTGCAGAGATCCTGAGCCCTGGTCTACACTAGGACTTTAGGTTGAATTTAGCAGCGTTAAATCGATTTAAACCTGCACCCGTCCACACAATGAAGCCCTTTATTTCGACTTAAAGGGCTCTTAAAATCGATTTCCTTACTCCACCCCTGACAAGTGGATTAGCGCTTAAATCGACGTTGCCGGCTCGAATTTGGGGTACTGTGGACACAATTCGATGGTATTGGCCTCCGGGAGCTATCCCAGAGTGCTCCATTCTGACCGCTCTGGACAGCACTCTCAACTCAGATGCACTGGCCAGGTAGACAGGAAAAGAACCGCGAACTTTTGAATCTTATTTCCTGTTTGGCCAGCGTGGCAAGCTGCAGGTGACCATGCAGAGCTCATCAGCACAGGTGACCATGATGGAGTCCCAGAATCGCAAAAGAGCTCCAGCATGGACCGAACGGGAGGTACGGGATCTGGGAATCACTGTAGAACAAAGCATTGCAGTGTATGTTTGCTGGCATTCAACCAAAATCCGTTCTTTATCTCTCTGTGTTATCCTCAGGAGAGTGAGATATAATTCATGGTCACCTGGTTGAAATAGAGTGGTTTTCTTCAGGGGACACTCAGAGGAGCCCGTTCCTGCTGGGCTGTTTGCCTGTGGCTAAACAGAAATGTTCCCCGCTGTTAGCCACAGAGAGGGGGGAAGGTTGAGGGGGTAGTCACGCGGTGGAAGGAGGCAAAATGCGACCTTGTAACGAAAGCACATGTGCTATGTATGTAATGTTAACAGCAAGGTTTACCCTGAAAGAGTGTAGCGACTGTTTTATAAAATGTGTCTTTTTAAATACCGCTGTCCCTTTTTTTTTCTCCACCAGCTGCATGTGTTTCAATGATCACAGGATCTTCTCCTTCCCAGAGGCTAGTGAAGCTTAGAAAGAAAAAAAAACGCACTCGCGATGAAATGTTCTCCGAGCTCATGCTGTCCTCCCACACTGACAGAGCACAGACGAATGCGTGGAGGCAAATAATGTCAGAGTGCAGGAAAGCACAAAATGACCGGGAGGAGAGGTGGAGGGCTGAAGAGAGTAAGTGGCGGGCTGAAGACAGGGCTGAAGCTCAAATGTGGCGGCAGCGTGATGAGAGGAGGCAGGATTCAATGCTGAGGCTGCTGCAGGACCAAACCAGAATGCTCCAGTGTATGGTTGAGCTGCAGCAAAGGCAGCTGGAGCACAGACTGCCACTGCAGCCCCTCTGTAACCAACCGCCCTCCTCCCCAAGTTCCAGAGCCTCCACACCCAGACGCCCAAGAATGCAGTGGGGGGGCCTCCGGCCAACCAGCCACTCCACCACAGAGGATTGCCCAAAAAAAAGAAGGCTGTCATTCAATAAATTTTAAAGTTGTAAACTTTTAAAGTGCTGTGCTTAAAGTGCTGTGTGGCATTTTCCTTCACTCCTCCACCACCCCTCCTGGGATACCTTGGTAGTCATCCCCCTATTTGTGTGATGAATGAATAACGAATGCATGACTGTGAAGCAGCAATGACTTTATTGCCTCTGCAAGCAATGATTAAAGGGAGGAGGGGAGGGTGGTTAGCTTACAGGGAAGTAGAGTGAACCAAGGGGCGGGGGGTTTCATCAAGGAGAAACAAACAGAACTTTCACACCGTAGCCTGGCCAGTCATGAAACTGGTTTTCAAAGCTTCTCTGATGCGTACCGCGCCCTCCTGTGCTCTTCTAACCGCCCTGGTGTCTGGCTGCGCGTAACCAGCAGCTAGGCGATTTGCCTCAACCTCCCACCCCGCCATAAACGTCTCCCCCTTACTCTCACAGATATTGTGGAGCACACAGCAAGCAGTAATAACAGTGGGAATATTGGTTTCGCTGAGGTCTAAGCGAGTCAGTAAACTGCACCAGCGCGCCTTTAAACGTCCAAATGCACATTCTACCACCATTCTGCACTTGCTCAGCCTGTAGTTGAACAGCTCCTGACTACTGTCCAGGCTGCCTGTGTATGGCTTCATGAGCCATGGCAGTAAGGGGTAGGCTGGGTCCCCAAGGATACATATAGACATTTCAACATCCCCAACAGGTATTTTCTGGTCTGGGAATAAAGTCCCTTCCTGCAGCTTTTGAAACAGACCAGAGTTCCTGAAGATGCGAGCACGATGCACCTTTCCCGGCCATCCCACGTTGATGTTGGTGAAACGTCCCTTGTGATCCACCAGAGCTTGCAGCACTATCAAAAAGTACCCCTTGCGGTTTATGTACTCGCCGGCTTGGTGCTCCGGTGCCAAGATAGGGATATGGGTTCCGTCTATGGCCCCACCACAGTTAGGGAATCCCATTGCAGCAAAGCCATCCACCATGACCTGCACATTTCCCAGGGTCACTACCCTTGATATCAGCAGATCTTTGATTGCATGGGCTACTTGCATCACAGCAGCCCCCACTGTAGATTTGCCCACTCCAAATTGATTCCCAACTGACCGGTAGCTGTCTGGCGTTGCAAGCTTCCACAGGGCTATCGCCACTCGCTTCTCAACTGTGAGGGCTGCTCTCATCTTGGTATTCATGCGCTTCAGGGCAGGGGAAAGCAAGTCACAAAGTTCCATGAAAGTGCCCCTACGCATGCGAAAGTTTCGCAGCCACTGGGAATCGTCCCAGACCTGCAACACTATGCGGTCCCACCAGTCTGTGCTTGTTTCCCGAGCCCAGAATCGGCATTCCACAGCATGAACCTGCCCCATTAGCACCATGATGCATGCATTGTCAGGGCCCATGCTTTCAGAGAAATCTGTGTCCATGTCCTGATCACTCACGGGACCGCGCTGACGTCGCCTCCTCGCCCGGTATCGCGTCGCCATGTTCTGGTGCTGCATATACTGCTGGATAATGCGTGTGGTGGTTAATGTGCTCCTAATTGCCAAAGTGAGCTGAGCGGCCTCCATGCTTGCCTTGGTATGGCGTCCGCACAGAAAAAAGGCGCGGAACGATTGTCTGCCGTTGCTCTGATGGAGGGAGGGGCGACTGACGACACAGCTTACAGGGTTGGCTTCAGGGAGCTAAAATCAACAAAGGGTGTGCCTGTACATCAAGGAGTATTTCAGGCAGGACTGCACAGAGGGTTCCAATAAGAAATGGTGCACCTAAGTTATCGTTGTTATTGGAACAAGGAGGTTAGCCTGGCCTCTGATTGATACATGGCTAGATTTACCTCGCTGCACCTTCTCTGTGAGTGACTGCAGTGTGATCTAGACAGGGGAGGAGGCAAATGAGTACAAAACAAATCTGGTCTATTTCTTGTTCTGACCCACTCCATCTATCTTTTACATCTTTGGCTGGCAGCAGACGGTGCAGAAGGACTGCATGCCATCCACATCTCATGGCTGCTCAGCAGAAGATGGTACAGTACGACTGCTAGCAATCCTCATCTCTTGCCTGCCTGGCAGAAGATGGTACAGTACGACTGCTAGCAGTCCGTATCGCCTGCCCGCTCACCATAAGACGGTTCAATAGGACTGCAGGACTAAAGAGAATGACCTGGTCAAGTCACTCCAAATTTAGTCCCTGTGCCCATGTCTGCCCAGGTGCTCCCAGCCGACGTGGCCAGGAGCACCTCGGACACGACGAGGACGACTACCAATCGTATTGCACCGTCTGCTGCCAGAAGGCAATGGGTTGCTGCTACTGTGCAGCAAAGCCGTACCGCGTCTGCCAGCACCCAGGAGACATAGGGTGACGGTTACCTGAGCGGGCTCCATGCTTGCCGTGGTATGGCGTCTGCACAGGTAACTCAGGAAAAAAGGCGCGAAATGATTGTCTGCCCTTGCTTTCACGGAGGGAGGGAGGGAACGGGGGCCTGACGATATGTACCCAGAACCACCCGCGACAATGTTTTAGCCCCATCAGGCATTGGGATCTCAACCCAGAATTCCAATGGGCAGCGGAGACTGCGGGAACTGTGGGATAGCTACCCACAGTGCAACGCTCCGGAAGTCGACGCTTGCCTCGGTACTGTGGAAGCGCTCCGCCGAGTTAATGCACTTAATGCACTTAGAGCATTTTCTGTGGGGACACACACACTCGAATATATAAAACCGATTTCTAAAAAACCGACTTCTATAAATTCGACCTAATTTCGTAGTGTAGACATACCCTGAGTGAAACTATACAGGGCTTGCACTTGTGCTGTACAGGGGTGGGGGGTAATTGTTGCTTTTATTTTAAATCTAGGAAATTAAATACCAAAAATGGCATTAAAAATGTGAAGGATGCAATGTGAAACACTTGAAGATCAGGAAACGACCAAGTTGCAGTTGTGTGAAATGGAGGTTTAACTCCAAGGAAAATTTTACATTTAAAGGACTGGACATTGGATTTAACACTCGCTATTAACATAAAAGGAAAAGACATTCACACTCACAGATCTCACTGATGATGAAGTAGCTAGGAGCACACACCAATATGTATTTAGCCAGGATTTAAAGGCTGAGAGTATGTCATGTAAGGTCCTGCACTATGTTTCCAGGAAGAGTGGGATCCTTCGGGAGGTCGGCCCTGTCTGATCACCCCGAGATTCCTGTTGGGGGTGGCTCAGACCGGAGATGAAAACGGGAGCTCAACTGGCAGAGACGATTTTACTTGAACAGTTCTCCCAGATATTCCCCCCTGGGGAAAAGGACGAGTCCTATGGCATCGACCTGAGACAACCTGGCAGCTAAGACCCCTGTGATGATGATGCCTTGCAAGGGGCCTGTTAGGGCTAGCACAGGCCAATGAGAAAACTGGCCACACCACAACAAGGGCACAGATAAGGTTGTTTGGTCTGAAAAATGACCATGCGCCATCCTTACACCTGCTGGCTGGTGGCTGGTTTCACCAGCTCTTCCGCCAGGGATGGAGGCAGCTTCTCTGTCATGTTTTGTATTGAATTAAAACCAAGGCCTTGCTCTTGCAGCAGGGGGATCCACCCAGGCACAAGGACCCATCGAAATGCACCCCACTGCAGGATGCGTTATCGCTGTGGGTGGCCAAAACTCTGGGCTACCTCTCAGGTTTTCCCCACCAAGCTTCAGAGAACATTATTCCAGGGCTCCCCCGACAGGCATGGTCTGTTCTCCCCTCTCCCGCCATATGCCACCCCTTTTCTCCTTCCCCTGCATGTTCTTCTTTTCTCACCTTCTCCATCTCCCCTCAACCCTGTGTGGGCTCAAGGGTTTCCAAAGTCTGGATCTCCCTCCCTGTTCTCCAAAGTTCACCCCCTCCTTTCCCCCCTGTCCTGCAGTTCTTCAGCCCTCCCATCTAACCCCCCAGCCCATTGCCAACCCTGCTCCTCACTTCCCCTGGAAGAAGCCCAGACCTCAGAGCTGTCTCCAGCTCAGGAGATCTGCTCAGCCTAGCTAGGGGTTTAGGTGTGTTATTGTTACAATGTCAGAACAGACAAGCTAGTTACACCGTAGGGGGAATAATCATCATTTATTAGGTGCCAGGACACAGAAGACGCGGTCCCTGCCCCCGAAGAACTTACAGTCTAATCAGCCAACACAAACACATCTAGCCATATCCACAGCTTACACTGGTCATGGGGGAGGAGGGTAAAGGTGGAGTAAGTGTGGGGGGTAGCAGATCAGCAGTGGGGGAAGGGTACGGGGTGGAGGCTCTCAAGGAAACCAGGGGGTCAGAGTGGAGAAAACTGCAGAGAGGTAAAAGAGACAGACTAGCACCCAACAGGACCCGGTCCCAGAGGGAACCTACCCCGTCACAGCTGGTTCATAGCTTCCCTCCATCTCCTGGCATGCTTTGGAGAGCCTGGTTGGTGGGGTCACTTCAAAGCTGTCTTCACTTTAGTTTCGGGCAGATGCTAACCAGCAGCACACCAATGGGCTGCCCCCAGCACAGAAATCCTTCAGTGACCAACCAGCCCTTGGTGTCCGTCCGTAGAGACTGCGAGCCGGACTACTGCAGCGGGCTGGGGGCAAGTCACACTGGATTCAGTCATGAGGCGGATTTTTACCATCCTGTGTGGCCAAAAACAAATCGAGCCCAGACCAGACTCTTGCTGCTACCAACCTGCCCCCCTCCTCCAAATGGCAATAAGAGGCAGGATGGCCCAGTTGCTAGGGCACCAGTCTTAGACTTCAGTGACCTCAGTTCAGTTCCCTGCTATGCCACTGACTTCCTGAGTGACCCTGGGTGAATCACTTAGCCCGTCCCTCAGTTTCCTCAGCTGTAGAGTGGGGGTAATAGCCCTGCCCTACCTCCAAGGCTGTTGTGAGAACCTCATCCCATGGACCTTTCAACCCACCAAGTTCCTCCCTCCTGGGTTTCTGCCCTCATTTCCCCTCCTCTCTCTGATTCATCCCACCCACCTTGGTCCTTCTCAGGTCATGTCCCGCAGGGGCGCTCTGCTCTCGTGTGCTTCAGGCAGTGTGGGAGCCATGCCCTGCTCAGTGACGCTGAAGCACATGGGGTGGGATCAGTGCCCCTGTGCTGCAACAGGCCAAGCGCTCTGCCCCATCTCACTGAAATGGCCTTAGAGAGCGGGTGGGGGAAGGTTACAACGTATATGGGCTTGTGACCCGCAGACTCCTTGGTGCCACCTGGCAGAGGGCACAGGGTTTTGCAGGGATCCCCTAAGTCGGATGTATGCATCAGAGTTCATCGAAGGTCTCTACGCAGAGCCAGTAGCCTACCAGTCATCAGAATCATTGCATGACGTATGTATAGAGAATGGTTAAAGAGAGCTGGCTCTGGACTGAAAATGACCTTCTTAGGGTTTTGGAGGGAACAAGGCAGGTCCCCAGGAGGCGACACACCTTGGAAATGCTCATTTCAGGCAGGAGGTAGCAGACCCCGCTCTCCCCCCAGCCATGTGTGACTGGGCAGCTCACACCACGGGCCGGCTGCACACCGAGCCACAGGCAAAAGGGGAGATTGTGAACATCCTCTCTCGCAGATTGCACACGCTGACACAAACAGCAGTTGACGTCCTGTTATGAATAAAGACAAAGGATGGGACTGGTAGAGGTTGGGGGGCAAGGAAACACCCGGAATCCCTCACCTCGGAGGCAAGCACCTAGTGAGGCTGTAAAATGCTGCCAGGATTGGGGTGCGAGCAATATTCTCGCAGCCGTGGGGGCTCTCGGCAATGAAAAGGCAAGGTCCTACAACACTGGTTATGATTTTACTTTGGCTGGAACCATCTGCTATCACTTGATGCTCTGGGCTTCATTAAATAACCTTATCCTCGATTTCATGATGTACCAATCTAAGTGCTGGGTGGGAAGCGGAGCGGCAAACTGAGGGGCAGCAGGGTGTGGGCTGTTTCTTGGGAAGCAGCAAATCTGTGAATCCTGCAAGTGAGCGGCAGTCCAGGGGCTGGACACGCCAGGGAGATGCTGCAGGCTCGAGGGGGCCTATCGGTAACCAGCAGAGAGGAAGGGGCCCTGCGAGGCCTAGCTGGGAGGGCTTGTGTTGCCCGCTGGAGTTGGGAAGCTGACCCCTGGCAGGCACAGATCAAGCTTCCCTACGCTAAGGGCAGGGGGTAACAAGGTACCCCAGGGAAGCACCATAGGGCGCTCCAGCCAAACAGCAGGCAGGTGGGAAAATTAACTGCAAGAAGGATCACCACAGGAATGAACTGGAGGAGCCCAGGGAAGGAAGGAATCCCGAGCAAGATTCCCAGAGGATCATGGCTGGGTCGTCCACGGCCCCTGCTATGAGAATACACGGATCCCGCACAGATTCCCAAGCTCCAATGGGGCAGCAAAGTGTGGGAGCGGAATATCTGAACATTCATGAGCCAGGGGATCCCCAGGCAACACCCACTGAAACCGAGCTGGGTACAGCCCTGCCTGGTGTGGCGTTCCCTAACCCAGGCCATAGGCCGTGGTCCCACATGGTGGGTCAGAACCATTACTGCCAGCTCTTCTCCCTGGGCTGCAGGAGGCCCAGGGCCTGCGGCGGGGACGCCCCTTTCCCTGCTGCCGGGGCCCTTTACCACTCAGTCACAGCAGGACACAGAGGCTGGGACACTGCAGAGAAATCAGTGCCCAGCCCCACATGAACAACTCGGTGGAGGTGGGGCTAGGAAGGCCCCATGTCCCCTTCAAGCTACCCCCCATCGCCTCACCCTTCCCTCCCAGCTAGGCTCTGCCGGCCCTGAGACCAGAACAGGGACCCTCCGCTCCTCCAGGCTGACACTCCTACTTCTCTTAACAAAAGGCTGCATTCAAAATATAGCTTAGTTCCCGTAACAATCGAGTCGCTGCGGTGCCTTAGCTGGAGCTCCCGGGCGTTGCTCTCGGAGGGGGGCAGCCCCCTGTAAGCCCCACGGAGCGTGGATTCTGGCCCTGCTGTTGGTTTACCCCACGTGGCCCGGCCCGGGGTCCAGCACGCCCTGCAGGGGGAAGCCCTTCCCGGTGTGGATGTTCTGGTGGTAATAGAGCGATCGCTTGTAGCGGAAGCTCTTGCCGCACTCGGGGCAGCGATAGGGGCGCTCGCCTGCATGCATGCGCCGGTGCTCTACCAGGTACTGGTTGCGCGTGAAGCTTTTCTCGCACTCGGTGCATTTGTAGGGCCGCTCCCCCGTGTGGATGCGCAGGTGCCGCGTCAGGTTGGAGTGGTGGCTGAAGTACCTACCGCACTGTGTGCAGATGAAGGAGCCTTCGCTCTTCCCCGAGTGGATCCGCTGGTGCAGCACCAGGCTCACCCTCTGCTTGAAGCTCTTCCGGCACTCGGCGCAGGTGTAGGGCCGCTCTCCGGTGTGCGCCAGGTGGTGCTTCCGCAGGCTGGACTTGTGGCAGAAGCTGCGTTCGCACTCGGAGCACTGGTAGGGTTTGCCTCCCGCCTGGGCCCCAGGGTGGGGTCTGGGGCCATGTTTAGGCTGCAGCAGGCAGGCCCCTGCTCCTGCGTGGTCCCTCTGATGCAGGGTGAGATGCTGCCGGCTGTGGAAGCTCTTCCCGCACTCGGCGCATACAAACAGCCTCGCTGCTGCAGGGCTCTGCAGGTGAACAAGCAACGGCTCAAGCTCCTGGGGGTCTGTCCCGCACAGAGACGGCTCCTCCAGGCCGTTTCTGGGCAGGTCCGCTGGCTCCCTCTCGGGGCTGCACAGACTCTCCTCATGGGTTGTTCCCTGCTCCGGACACTGGAAAACCTCCGTTTCCGGCAAAGTCCTTTGTAGCTGCAAGTTCTCCGGCTCCTCCTCAGGGTTCTCCTCCTCCACTTTGACCACCACCTCACTACCTACTGCAATACAAAGAGAAGCCAGGCTGTATTCACTGCATAGGCGGAGGATGGAGGCAACCTCCTGAAACTATGGTGTCCTGGATTCCCAATGCAAGCCCATGGCCGGGCTGGGACTGACCACGGCCAGGGAGCTGAAACCCCTGGTAAAGCGGGGGCAGTTATAAGTGTTCTGCTGATCTAAGGCCTTGTCTGCACAGAGCTCCAGGCAAGTCTCCCACTGCCCCGGTTCAGCGCCATGGGTGCCATCCGCCTTTCGGCACCAGCAGCATCTCAGCCACCCTGTCACTCTTCCAGCGGTGAGTGGGCAGTTTGTACCAGCGCCCCTTGGGAGGGGAGATCTCCCTCCATTGTCAGCGTGCGCACGGCGGGGGTGGGGGGCACAGGTGCAGGGAAATTGCTGACTGCATAACCCAGGGTAGGGGTCCACCATCAGCTGCGCTCTGCAGAACGTCGGCTTTGCTGGGAACAAGTGGCTTTCTCCCCCTGCCGTTAGGATGCAGCCAGCACGCAGAAGGCTGGAGAGCCCCGCCTTGCAGACCACACGGCCGCAGCAAAGGGCCATACGCTGTTACTCGTACCACTGTAGGTCACTGACAGCTGGGAAACGAAGCCAGGCCCCTTTCATAGATCCCAAGACCAGAAGGGACCATTGGAATCACCCAGTTGGACCTTGTGTATCCCACAGGCCAGAGAACAGCCCCAGAATAATTCCTACAGCTGATCTTTTAGAAAATCACCCAACCTTGGTTTAAAAATGATCAGTGGGTGGAGACCCCACCCTGACTGCTGGTAACGCCTTCCAGTGGATCATTACTGTCACCAGCAAAAATGGACACCTTGTTTCCAGTCTGAACTTGTGTAGCTTCAACTTCCAGCCATTGGATCCAGCCCGCTTCTTAACTCCCCTCCAGTGGCCTCTCCACTGGATCCCAGGGTGTGAACTGCCCTCCCTCCCAACCGGAGGTCAACATCAGGGGTTGAAGGAAGCCATTAACACCCTCCTGTGTGGGCCAGGGGCTTGAAATATTGCCTGTCTGCCCCACTGTGATGGGCTCTTTACCCACATGCTAACTCTGCTCCGCTTTCAATCTCCTCCTTCAGCTCTGCACAGTGGCTCCCTTGCCGGTCTGCCTGGCTCTCACTCCCGAGGCCTGCGAGAGTGTGTTCCCTGTTAGTCCCTCTTAGGGGGACCTGACAGCAAGTGTGAAAAATCGGGACGGAGTGGGGGGTAATAGGCTTCTATATAAGAAAAAGCCTCAAATACAGGGACTGTCCCTATAAAATCGGGACATCTGGTCACCCTAGCCCCTCTACGCCCCCCTCTCCTGTCCCTCTCTCCTCCCGCCTCCCTCCAGTCTCCCCTCTCTGCCACTGGTTGTCAAGAACGTTCACTCATGGCTTTCCCAGCCCATCTGCTCTGCACACAGTTTCCCCTCCCCACCCCCAGCTCAGTTCAGCACCTTCTCTCTCTCCTACCTCTGGCCAGAAAGCATTTTGTGAGGCTGTCTATAACTCACCCGAGCAGGGCTCCAGAGGGATCTCTCTCCTCTCGGAGTCCTCCCGATCCCTGACACACGGCTCCTCCCCCCGGTCTATCTGGGACAGGATGTCGGGTTTGGAGATGGCGTAGTCTGTTCGTGGAAAGAGATATCGACACTCACCGGCTACCCGGTACACGGAGCGGGAACGGATTTCAAACCAGCTCCCTCTGGTCGCTGATGGCAATGGGATGGGGAAGAGGAATGGAGGCAAACGCGACACCAGCAAAGCTGCTCTCCCCACCCCGATGGGTCCGTGAGGAACCGCAGGGAGTGGAGCCCTGCTTGCTCCATCTGGGCTCAGATCACATGACTGCTCCCCAGCTGGGCTAAAAGCAGAAAGGGCTAGCTGATGGGACAGCTGCCAGGACTCACCTCCACGCAGGGAGGGAATGGCACACGGATCCCCTAGCCCCACTGCAGGGAAGGAACAGACAGAGGAGAGCACCATGTGTATGCTCAGGACCCTCCGGATCAGCAGCTGGGCCAGGCCCATGCCCCACATGTGTGTAATGTGCTCTGGCTGGGGCCCGTTCTCCCCAAGCACCTCTGATGAAGTGGCCAAGCAGCGTGTCAGTTGTGAAGGCTGCGGCTTGAGATGCGGGAACCCTCCTGGACTGACACCAGCATTTAATTCAATCGACCCTCCAGCCCTGTAGCACGTCAAACCTGCCGGTGAAGGACACCGTGCTGCATAAAGGACGTTAAATTCACTTGACTCTTACAGTCCCTCAACAGCCTCCGGAAGGCAGAGACCTGAAAATATCCCTCCCCCAGAGCAAAGGTCACAGGTTTTATGAGAGGATCCTTACCCAGCGAGATCAGGGTCTCGTAATTCCTCTTCATCACGTTCTTGTAAAGCTCCTTCTGCCATTCATCTAAGTTCTCCCACTCCTGCTCGGAGAAATAGACGGAGACGTCATCAAATGTCACTGGGACCTGCAACCACAAGCATTGCATGCTCAGCAGTGGCTGTCAAATCGTAATGGCAGCAGCGGGCGCGGTCACGTGACACTACACACGAGACCAGGGGAGAATATTTAACACACGCGCCACGGAAACGCTTCACAACTTTTCTTCTTCTTCTTCTAAGCACGTTACTGGACAAAGTGCTCAGAACAACTCGCACAGGGAGGAGGAAATAAACATCATCACATTTCATCCCTTTTTGTCACCTAGGGCTCGATTCTGATACCCTTATTCCTGGTGAATAGGGTATGCACTCAGGTGCTACTCAATGTGAGTAAGGGTGTGACAATCCGGGCCTGTTTCCTCTCCGGAATTCCCTGTCCCCTGCCGGATCTGTCAATGCTCATCCTCCCACCTGGCCCTACATGAAGAGGTGAAATCACCCTAGGAAGCAACCCTGGCAGTAGGATCCTTGTCACATGGTAAGTGACAGTGAAGAACACACAGCGGTACAGCCCTTCCAGAGGCTTTCACACTTTATCCCTCTCCTTTCATTGGCTGGAGGGTAGGAAGGAGCAGAATGGGGTTAATCAGCTCTGACCAGGGCTTTGCAGTGCCCTCATAGACTGGTTTATATCAGATCTATAGATCACCTGGGTATAACTCCCCTTCTATTACTGGAAGCCCCAGCTGCGCTCAGAGTCCCATTGTGCTGAGTGCTGTATACACACTCAGCCTCCTCCCCACAGAGCTCACAAGGCAGTCATAGGGTTGGAGGGGAAAAAGGCTCCAAAGGAAGGGATTTGCTCCAGGTCACAGACCAGGTTGGTGACAGACCTAAGAACAGACCCCAACTCTCTGGATTCCCAGTCCAGTGCATGCTCTGATATGGTTCAGGATCATTCCCTATTTTTAAAGGGGTGCCCTCAACTTAAAAAAAACCCCACACACTTCCTTCTTAATATGCAACTCTTACGGAGCCCAGAACCGAAAGAGATGAGGTGGGCCTTTTCCTCTCTCTTTTTTGAGCCTGTTTGCTTTGTGCATGACAGCACCTTTGTGTGAGTTGCACTTCTGTCATCTCCCTCGCAAAGCCGGCCAGTTTCCCTGTTGTTTGTGTGGGTCTCCCACACCGCCATGGCTTAAAAGGAAGGAGCGATTTTCAAACCCTCATGAATTGGCCGGGGGATCAAGGGGCGAAGGACAACCTGAAGCCACTTTCAAGTGGTTTCTAGCCATTGATTCTATCCTAGTTATTTGTATCGTGATCGCCCCTAGTGGTCCCAGTCAGGAGCGGAGGTTATAGACCTGGCACTACACAAACATCCCACAGAAGTGATTCTCTGCTCCAGAGAGCTCACTGACCCCGTGGGGGGGAGCCGTGACTGGCGTGTGTAGAACCCAGTGGGAGGAGGAGAGGGGGCTGATGGATGGAATCACAAGGAAACAAGAAGCAGATGCTGCTTCTTAGCCAAAAAACAATCGATCAGTGTAACACCTGTACATCCTGCCTGGGGCTGAGTGGGGTGTTACATCTGGCCCTTGCATGTGTGGAGGAGAAATTGACTCAATTACCTCATAATTTCCCTCCATCTTTAATCAGTATGATCTAGCCAGCTGGGATAGTTACCTTGGGCACCTCCCCCTTAGCTCCTGGGGGGAGCCTCAGGATCCAGAAGTTCCTGTTCTTCAGCAGGTTCTCCATGTTCTCCAGCCTCCTCTGCAGCAGCCCATACTCCTGGATCAGAGTTCCCAGCACGGCCCACTTACTCTCCAGCTGGTTCCCAAACTCCACCACCGTCTTCTCACAACCTATCAATTTCTTCTCAGCCGTGCCTGTTCGCCCTTCCAGGTTCATCAACCGGACGGCGTGAGCGTCCACTTTTCTCTCCACGGCTTGGATTGCAGCCACTAGAGTCAGGGAGATCTCTGCAGTTTGCAGCGGGGCTTCCCTCACAGAGGTCCGTCTGGGGACAGCGTGGGGCTGCGAAAGAGCTGAGTGCTGGGACTCCACGTCCCATTCAGGAGCCTGTGCGGGGACATGGAAAAAGGAGTTTGTCAACAGCAGCTCCAGAGAGCAACAGCCGCTCGCACGCTACAAGCTGCTCGATGCTTTCTCAGACCCCATTTTTATTGAATGCACACATAAAACCTCCTAGAGAATTAGCATGATGTTATGCAGAGGTCAGGTGGAGAAATTAAGCACTCAAAAGTACGAGATTCCAGAAGCTAAGGCTGAAAGATCAACTATCAGGCACATTTCTGCTTTGAAACCTGTTGTTGCCGCAGGGAAGTTGTGCAAACCAGCGGGTGCTGGACTGGGCGACAGCCAGTGGGAGGAGGGGGGTGTCCGCAAGATACACACGTTATTAAAGATGTGGGCTACACCATGGAAAAGTTTCAGACCCCCTGTCTAAAGTGCCCCTGCCGCCCACTTGAGAGACCAGCTGAGTATTTGTAAGCACCTGACAGACCCAGCAAAGTAAGAACTGGAACATTTCCACAGTCTCGAGGCCCAGCAGATCCAGCATCCTTCCAGGGCTTTTCTATTCAGAGCTAACCATTGTGGCAGCCCTGGAGGATCTGGGAAGCTTTCAGCCAGCTGTAACCAATCAGAATTCGTCAGCGGGTCAACTACAAATAAATAAGTTGCTCAAAGTAGGGAAGGAGAATCTCTGGTCAGGCTGCCTTTTATAAAAGCATTGGGGGGAAGGGGTAGCAAAGCCCCCCCTGAGCTGCAGCGACGCCTCCTTGGGCAGCCAAGGGGCGGGCGGTATCCAGGCCGATCCCCAAACACGTGTCAGGGCAGAAGGGGAGGTTTGTGTTCTGAAGGGTCTGAAAATCCTCTCTCTGCCCCAGAGCCCAGCCCCGCCCCAAGGGTGCAGGAAGCGCTGCCCTTGTTCCTGTGCCGTTAGAAACCCGCGGTCTGGGCGCCCAGGACCAGAACTATCCCCTTCCCCCGGGGGGGCTCCAGGAAAACCGCCCCGCAGGCTCCCAGCAGGGACAAAGCGCAAAGCCCCCGGGCGGGCAGGCGGAGCAGATGCCCCAGGTTAACCTGCCACCGGGCCCGGTCTCGGTGTCACGGGCCGCCCGCTGCCCGCTGCTCCCCGCCCCGACGTGCGCCCGAGCCCGGCAGGCACCACCCGGCCCCGGGGCCCTCCCCAGAGCGTGCGGCCCCGGGCGGAGCCGAGCCCCGGCGGCAGGAACCGGGTGCGGGGCCCTGCCCCCATCGCCCGGCGCTCAGCCGAGACCGACACCGCGGCTGCCGGGCAGCAAAGCCCCGGTCCCGGCTCCCCGCGGGCCCGGGAGAAGCTCCCGGGGGTCCCCCGCGACAGGCGGTTTCCTGCCCCCCCGGACCCTTACCTGGGCAGCGGCCCGCTCGGCCATGGCCCTTTGTCCCGGCCCGGGAGCGCCCCTCACCGCGGCCCGGGGGCGGCCCTAGGAGCTCCCGCTGGCCGGGCTGGGGGCACCGGGCGAGGCTGCTCCGCAGGGAACGAGCCGGGCGGCTGGATCCGGATCCGAGCCCGAGCCCCGCTCCCGCTGCGGGCTGGGCAGAGTCCCGGCGCCGCCTCGCCACGGGCCGGCCCCGCTGCCGGGCGGAGCAGAGCGAGCGCGGCCCGCAGGGAGGGAGGGAGGGAGCCGCGGCCTGGCTGCCGGGGCCGGGAGCGGCGGAGCGGGGCGGCAGCGGCCCCTGCCGGCGGGTGGATCGCGGCGCCGGGCGCCCCGGGGCCTTGTCGGACGCTCTGCGGGTTCGGGTCTGTCCCGTCCCCACGGAAACGCGGCGCTCGGGCCGCACCCGGTTCAGCGGCCTGGAGCTCGGGCCGGGGCGGGTCCCTGCCGCGCCCCGGGCCCGCTGCAAGGCCGCTCCCGCCGTCAGCTCCCTACGGTGCAAGGCCGGGCCGCGGGGCGGAGTAGCCCCCACAGGGGGTGGAAAGCCGGGGCGGGGGCCCCAGCCGACGGGCCCCTCGCGGAGTTCGCTCCCCGGGCCGGCAGGTTCGCTTGGATGCCAATCCCCGGCTGCTGCCTGACACCCAGTGCCGCTCAGGCTCCCAGTCCAACGTCTCCCAGCCCTTCAGCGCTACCAGCCTCCCCCGGGCCAGGAGCAGCTGCCGACCCCTCACCCTGCGGGGAGCACCCCCTACACAGCACTGGCCCGAGCCTCCCCTTAACGCCACACAGATCCAGCTGGGTGCAGTGCTGCATGCAGGGGGGAGATCCCAGAGCCACCCCAGCACCATTGCCATGGGAATCACAGGGGGGTTCCCTTTCTTACGGGCCTGTGACTCTAGATGACATGGGATTGTCTCAGCTTCACCTTCAGGAGACACTGACTAGCAGCAGTGGACGCTTCTTGTGGCCCTCATCTCACACTCGCTGGTGTTTTCCTTAACACCCACTTTCTGAGGCCTGGGCTGACCTGACAGTCACCACTTTCACTTACTAGTAAAGGAAAGGTTCTAATTGTCAGGAAGAGCTTTGAGAAAACACACACACACATCTCCATCATTTATTACTTTGAACACCTGGTGAGGCTGAAACCAACCTCATGATGGGGGGGAGGGGGGCATGACATGATTTTTCAATGCTTGGCCATTGACAATATTGTTTTCATTGACTACAAGGGGGAGCTAGTTCAGACCATGCAATTGACAAACTAATTAGGTTGCTAGGAAAGTGCTAGGTAAACTTGCAACTCTTAACAGGTACAGCCAAGCATGCTTCAGCCAGGGGAGCGGGGGAAAAGGGAGAACAAACTATACAGCAGGGAGAGGATGAGACTGGCGGGGAGGTAGGACACAGCTCCAGCCACTGATTCGCCGGACAAGGGCTTCAGAATGGAAACACTGTATTGACAGATTTTGCAAACAAGGTATTACAAAAACACAACCAAGACCAGCAGCTGACATTCCACAGAGAAAGAGACATCTAGTTACAGTCACTCCTTAACACCACTTATTTCTTATGTAATTCAACCAATATTTACAAAAGTCTGAAAATCTTGGGTCAGTTATTTCATACATTTAAATAGCTTAGATCGACTGTGAAATATAGTGCCACATGTTTTATTGTATCTTAGAATAATATCCTAGTTCTGATATAGCATTAACTAAAACCACCCCTCCTAGGATTTAGCATAAGTTGCTCTCACCTGTGTCACTTACCCTTGTGACCAGTAAAATCACCTTCAGGGGCAGTTCACATGAATGAATTATAGGCACCTTTCCATTGGGCCAAGTCCAAAACAGAGTCTAGAGCCCGCTTGGTGCATAATTTCACCCTCTCAGGGGTGGAATGAGAAGAGTATCTCCACAGTCACATCCTCCCCAGAGTTACTCTCCCACCCGACAGCCTTCATCCATGTCCATCTGCCTCCCTCCCGGTCCCCTCTGCTCCAATCCCCTCTATCTTCCCATTCCAGGACTGGTTCTGCATCCACTTCTTCCAGCTTGGGGTTTTTCTATCCCTTTCCCCACCCCTGCATCACCTCCCCAGCCAAGTTCTTCTCTTCCACTAGATTGACTGGCCTGCTGGCTGGGAATGGTGCCCCCTCCATGCTTCCAGCATTGCAATGAAAGCCTGTGGAAAACAATGACCATGAAAATTGGTATCACTCCTATAAATATGCACCAGAAGCAGGGTAGGTGGGGAAACACCTACAAAATGCTGTCTCCTGCTGGCAACCCGGGGAATAGCTCATTTATTCTCCAGGGGTAAAGTCCACAAGGCCTATTAAGTCCCATGCAACCCACACAGGGTTTAAGTGGTGCACAGGCCTCATGCTGGCCCCCTGCATGGGGTGGATTTCACCCCACTAGTTAGGAAGAGGAACTCCATTTAAACGTCAGTGAAGCAAAGCTTTGTAGCATGGCCACAAGGACGGGCCGTGGCTTCCGTTCATTCGCCGTTGTGATGCACCTCCCATGCTTTCTTTCATTTTAAATGCAACAGCCCCTCAGTCCCCACCCAGGGTGGAGCTACTGTTTATTTTCTTTTTTCACACCGAGGAGGGTGGTCTGGGTTCCCGTCTCCAACTGCTGTGAGCCCTCCAGGGGCTGGGGGTTCCGTGTGTGAATTTTCTGGTGGCAGTTCAGCGACTCCTTGTAGCGGAAGTTCTTCCCACAGACGGGGCACTGGTACGGCGTCTCCCCCGTGTGGACCCGCCAGTGCTTCAGGAGATGATCCCTGCGGATGAAGCTTTTCCCACACTCCGTGCACTGATATGGTCGCTCTCCCGTGTGGATCCGCTGATGTCGGATCGCTTTGGAGAGGTCCCGGAAGTCCTTGCCGCAATACGTACACGTCAGGGGCCCATCGCCCTTCCCCGTGTGAAGCTTCTGGTGTAAGATAAGACTCACCTCCAGACTAAAGCTCTCCCTGCACTGAGTGCACGTATAGGGCCTCTCCACCATGTGGTTTGCCTGGTGTTTTACAAAGCCGTATTTGAGATTGGAGCTTTTCTCTGGCTCAGGGCGCTTAGGGGGTTTTGAACGGACAGGTGCCTGGGTTTTTGGAGGAGTTGTGATTTTGGGTTTCTGTCTAATGTTTTCTCCATGCTCCAGAGAAGTGCAGGCTCCCCCTGATGCATGGATTCTCTGATGTGTGGCAAAAAGCTGTTTGTCTAGGAAGCTTTCCCCACACTCGCAGCATATGTACGGCCCCTCTGCTGCGTGTGCTTCCTCAGAGACATTTTTCATTAAATCTCTTCCACGGCGAGCAGATCGCCTCAGCCCAGTCCCAGGAGGGCTCCTCTGCAGCATCGCTGAGCTGGACTGGCTCTCCTTCGTCAGTTCCTCCTCAGGACTGCAGAAAAGCTCTTCCCAGTCTCCTGGTAACAGGCTAGGAAGATCTAGGTTTGCAGGACCTTCCTCACCACACTGCTGCTCGTCTGCCAGAACAGAGAGAACAGAGACATTCACTTCATCCAGTGGCCTAACAAAAGCCTCATTATGTGCACTGTAAACTCGCTGGGGCACAGACTGTCCTGTTAGGTGTGTGCACGTGCCTAGTACAATGGGGCCATGACCCCCAGCTGGGGCCTACAGACCTTACTGGCATGCAAATAGACCAAAACATTTCTGATTCACAACTGAAGCCTGAATCTATGGCGACAAGGCCCAGCTAGATGGAGATGGCGGGTTTCTCAGGAGATGAAGCACAATAAATCTTGCAGAATATGGCATTTACACTGGAAAAGATACAAAATATTCTTGGGGCAGGGCCCCATCTTTGTTCTATGTTAGAACAGCACCTAGCACAATGGGGTCCTGCTCCGCTTCAATGTTTGGCAGTTATCAAAGACACTGGAAAGAAACACAGAGACAGGACTATTGCAGACTCAGCCATTTTAGGTGAGAGCTGAACACATCCCTGATTTCTGCAGAATTTAAGCTTTGATTTTAAAAGTAGCCACAGGTGGGGCTGGGCTGCCAGCATCACCTATTATTAAAGTTGCCCAACCCTTTCCAGTAGAACACCCTCTTTTCAGTTGTTTAGAACTTTGCCAAATCTTAATGGTTCTAGCTGAAATGTTCCATGCTGCGTATCTGCCTCAGGCTGAATTTTGTGTGTGGGTAAATTTTCAGTCAAAACAGTGCAGCCATTTATGAGAACAAGGCTGGGGAAAATATTTTGGTTTTCAGTGTTAAAATCCTAGCAACCTCTCTTTTTGAGAAGCTCTGGCACTCCTGTGCTTTGGGGCAGGGACTGGAAATTTGGCAGCAAGAGGTGGGTCCTTTGAGCCAGGGAAGTGCTTTTTGATGTTCCTGTGAAAATCACCCAAATCTGGCCAAGTTAGAACCCTCTGAAAATTCTACATTTGCACATGCTCACTAGATTTCTCACAGCTTCACTGGTCAGTTAGTCAAGGAATCTGTCCGTGCTACGCATGCTCCAGACCCTCCTAGCTTGTGTGTGCTGGACTGTGCAAGCAACCATCCCCATAGCGCGACTGAGCGGTGCACAAGCAACCATAACCCTAGCGCTTCCTAACCCATGAGTGCTTCACGTGCAACCTTAATGTACTTCTAACTTGGTTTGTGTGCGTCCCATTACAGGCCAACGTCCCGTTAAACAGGCTTTGCAGGAAACCCCCGCAAAAGTGTGAATTCCACCCTCCTTCACTTCCCTGGGATCCCATCAGCAGAACCCAAGTATGACACAAGGTAGTGCTCAGCTGGACTCTAGATACTTTTAAATACTATTTTATGTGTCCTTGTCTCTCTAGGCTGGATTCTCCACCCTCACACATCAGAGAAGACATACACTGTTCCTGCTTGTAGTCCTGGCTACACCCACTACACACTACCACAGGCTGAAGTCCCCTCCCCCCAGTTCCATTACGGCTCTCCACAGCTTTCCTCTCAAGGCTAGGAGCCTCACTGCTTATCTTCTACCCTGCAGTGCTATTCTACTCTTCTAAATCTCTACTCCCCAAACTTCAGGGATCAGGCAGCCTTGAAACCAAGCAACTCTTGCAGTTCTAGTATCACCCCGCCCCCTCATTCGCTGGTTTCCTACATTTCCTCGGATCTCTCAGCAGACTCTTTCTTCCCTAACACTCTGACCTTGTGTCTGCCTATCACTCCGCGTGCCGCCTCCATCCATGTGAAACTCCTCCCCTTTCCCTCTCTCTTGCCCATCTCTTTTCCACGGAGGCTATGATCCGTCAAAAACTCAGAGCCCATGGCCTCTCTGTTATTGCCCCCTCCCTAACTGCAATCAACCACTCTCAGCTTCCCCACTTTCCTTCTTTGTCCGGGTGCAGACTCAGAGCCTAGATCTACAGAGCGCCATCTCTGTTCCATCTCTGACTACGTAGAGCTCTGTGATGCTCTGTGTCTAAAACTCACATGTGCCAAGGTCCGTAGGGATCCCTCCCTCTTCAGAGACTCCCTGATTCGTGACAGGCGGCTCCTCATATTTAGTCCACAAACTCTCACTGGGAGTAGAAACGGGAGATCCTGTTCACAGGAGAGAGAATTACGTGTTGTTTTACTAACATTCATTAGATGCTATAGAGATGATTTCAGGAGAGATGTCAACATCAGATTAGAACCAGAGGTAGCTAGAAAAGGCTTGACAGGGGGGAGGGATAGCTCAGTGGTTTGAGCATTGGCCTGCTAAACCCAGGGTTGTGAGTTCAATCCTTGAGGGGGACATTTAGGGATGAGATGGGATAGGGGAAATTGGATAATTTAGTTGGGGATTGGTCCCCCTTTGAGCAGGGGGTTGGATGAGATGACCTCGTGAGGTCCCTTCCAACCCTGATATTCTATGATAAGAAAAACATTGACAAAACTCATCAGCAGAGATATGCATGAAAGACTCAGGCAGACTGCCCCAGGTTTCAGCATCTCTCTCATACGGTTTATGAGGAGTTTTAATCTATTACTCACCCAGGCCGGGATCTGCAGGGATTTGTCTTTCCTCAGAGTCACTCTGATCTCCCACACTGGGTTCCTCCCCTCGTTCAATCCGGGACAGAAGGTCGGGTTTGGAAATGGCAGCATCTGCATGTGGAAATGGATATTGGGGGCAGAAACTTTTATTCATACTCACGCAGTGCAGGTCAGAATACACACAGACCCTTAAAATCACTGCCGGCTACCCCCATTTCACTGCTAAGGGTGACGGGAACAGAGGCTAAAGAAGATGCTCTCATACCCACAGTCTGAGCAATCACACTCAACTGCACACGGCTCGCTCTGCCTGGCTCAGGCACCAGGAGCGTTCCCAGGAGTGCTCCCAAGGAACACACCCTGCAGCATGGGGAGGAGAGTAGGAAGATTTTATCTGTGCTTATCTGAACATTTCCTTTCTTGGAGTAACAAGGTTACCAGATTCATTACAACAAGTACTAGAGCCTGCTTGCAGCTTGGGGGCAGAACCAGCCTGGTCAGACACTGACGGCAGGGGAACGCCCTGCACCATGAAATTCCCTCCAATTGAGGTAACTTCCACAGCCAGGATAATTTCATTCTATTTTTCTAAATTACAGACTGTGTTAATTATACTTTGGGGAAAAGGCACAATGATTTCTCCTACTGCAGAACATGGTAAATTCCACCTAACAACAAACCCGAATCCCTGGAGGTCAATTTCCAGCTCTATTCTGGAGGATGCATTTGTCTCCAGGGGGTGGGGGAGGATCTGTGGACCTCATTACTCAAAGAATCGCTCAATCTATGAGTTTCCTTTCAAGGCCAGAAAGGACCACATTGATCATCCAGTCTGAACCCCCTGGATAACACAGGCCAGCGAGCTTCCCCTAAATAATCCCGAGAGCAGAGCTTTTAGAAAATATCCAAACCCAATTTAAAAATTGCCAGTGATGGAGAATCCACCATGACCCTTGGTAAATTGTTCCAGTGGTTAATTAAGAACAATATTTAATAATTTGTCCATTATTAAATATTGTCCCCCATGTAGATAATTTTTTCCCCATGTAGATACTTAGACTGTAACCAAGTCACCCCTTATCCTTTTCTTTCTTAAGCTAAATAGATAGGAGTTCCTTGAGTCTACCACTCTCAGGCAGGTTTTCTAATCCTTTAATTGTTCTCGTGGCTCTTCTCTGACCCCTCTCTAATTTATCAACATCCCTCTTGAACAGTGGGCACCAGAACTGGCCCCCAGGATTCCAGCAGCATTGCACCAGCGCCAAACCAAGAAGGAAATAACTCACGATTCCCCAGCTTATGCATCCCAGGAAACCTACGTGAAAGATGTGACTGTCACTATTCCCCACCCAGGGGGGAGTCCTTAGGCCATGCAATGTGTAGACTGAAAAGGGCCATACTTGCACTACTGTTCACCCACGTCAGCACTGCTTGTGAAAGCGCGGGGGGCACTTTGAGCGTCAGATGGCAGTTTATATTTGTTTATTTTGGTTGGATGATGTCACCTGAGAGCTTTCATGCCCAAGCAGGGGCTGAAATGACCCCTGCCTGGTCTTGGCTGCCTGGGAAGGGCCTGGAGAGTGAGAAGTCCATTCTTCCAGGTAAAAATCTCCCCCGGTGAGAAACACTGCATCGCCTACCACCAGGGGAAATAACCACACTTGTCCTCGTAGCGATACCAGGGGAAATTGACTTGTGCACAATAAGAAAACTTATGGCCTTAGAAAATGGAGGCTGAGGGCAGGTAGAAACCAAGAAATGATGGGCCAAGAGGCACGTTCCTGCCTCCTGATTCTTCCACAGCCAGGCTGCTGTCCCTCTCCTCACTCCACAACCATCTTCTGGGGAGCAGCGGGGAGGTGGTGAAGCATGGGACCAGCAACACAAGCTGGGAACAATACCCAAGACGTCAGCAGCAGTTGGGGACGACAGCCCAATGCTTTCTTAGTCTTTCAGGAGAGGCAAGAAATCCCTGTCCTCCATTACACCTTCCCAAGGTGCATGAGGCTATATACAGCTATAGTTTGTCTGGGGAAGCTGCAGACCCAGCCTGCGAAACTCCACAATACTCCATTCACTCTGGCCAGGAAGAGTCTATCCTGTTTTGCTTTTTACTATTTGATTATTTCCTCTGCTTTAGGCTGCTGGCCTTCCTCTCCTAAGCAGGGAGAATTCCCCTTGTAGAGGAGCATGTGTGCACATGCGTGCACATGCACCTAGAGGAATCAGTATATTTCCACAGCCTGGTGGTTTCTGCATCACTGTGCCCTGCTGCATGCTGGGAAGGTGAGTGTGGAAAACAGCGCTCATTTTATTTATTCATTTTCCCCTTCAGAAATAGGTCCCCATAGGGCTGCTTCATGGATAGGTCCCCATAGGGCTGCTTCAGAGGGAGGCATACAACTGGGCTCAGATTGCTCTGAAAATATTGCCAGTGACTGGTGATCTCCCCGTCCGCAGAGGCTAGGCTTCCTTATCTCCCCTTCCCCACATGTCTCTTGAGTCTCTCAAGGAAGGTACTGGCCTGGGGCTCAAGGATGGGCTTCCCAGAAGTTCTACTGCTCTCTGTGGCATGGAATCCACAAGGGCAAGTTAGGTCTCGGTTTACTTTGGAAATGTCAGTCTGGGATATAAGTGAGGCTCCAGGCAGGGGCGGCGGAGGGGCTTTATAGATATGACAACAGGGGGAAAGCTGGGCCGGGAGCCCCTTTCCTGCACTCTCTGGTGCTGGCAGCATCTGTTGCTGTGTCAATTCCCTCCATGCACAACCCGTGAGGAAGTGGAGCGGGAGGTGGCGCAATCAGAGGCAGGGCTGCTGGCGTAGGCTGTGGGGATGATGGCAGCATGATCTCCATGCTGGTTCACTGCCCTTCTAGCTCCATCCTCTTCACATAAATGGGGCACCTGCTTGCCATTGCCTTGTCAGCTCTTTCCAATCCTAGCTGCCACCTCTCCTGTCTGCGGAAGCTGGGCCCAAGGTGACCCCACCCAGACTGGCTGTGAGCAAACTGCACTCCGCACACAGCACCAGCTCAGCACCCAGCAAGACGCTCAGTAATGAAGTGAAGCAGGAGACAGACCTTTCCTTTTGCCTCTAGCTGTTCTCAGCCTAGCTCCGTCCCTGAAGCCTGGAAGGACGGCAGCCACTGCAAATGCCTCCAAATGGGAAGCAGAGCTAAGGGAACCAACTCCTTCAAAATCCAATGCTGCCCTGGGAAGCAGACAAAATACGGAGCCCAGCTGTGAGGCTGAACATTTGAAATGAAGCCTGGAGTTCTCTCAGCAATGCTGTCCAGCAGGGACGGCTGGGGGATGCCAGGCTGCTGGGGAGGCAGAAAACTGGAGGGACCTACAGAGGATTATTGCCAGTGACTGACAGACTAGTTCTGACTCCAGGAGGCAAGCAGACTGAAGTACCCATTTTAATGGATTTGGACCTTAGCATGAAGATGACACGTAAATTCCCCTCTCTCCATTCAGAGCACCCCTCTTCTACCTGTGCCCCAGCTCTGTGATAACTGTTGTCCGTCTCCACTCCAGTATCCAGCGTTCACACCAAGTTCTGGACTGCCTGTCAAGCTGAGGCCTGGTCTACACTACAGAGTTAGGTTGATGTAAGCTACCTTACGTCAACCTAACTATGTAAGTGTCTACACTAGAATGGTGCTCCCACCAATGTAAGTCGCCCACGACATCCACCTAAAAACTCCACCTCTGCGAGAGGCGAAGCACTTAGGTCAATGTAGTTCGGGCGACACATTGCCTGTGTTACTTACATCGCCTGTTGGTTGACAGCCCAGAGTCTCCCTGCTACCTCCCGGGGAGGGATTCGGGGGGCGAGGGGAAGAGCGCCTGTACCCAGCTGCCACCCAGGCTCAGACTCTCCCCCCTTCCCCCCCATCCCAATCCCTGACTGGGAGGTGGCTGGGATTGGGCTCTCCTCACCCCTAACCCAATCCCTCACTGGGAGGCGGCAGCAGGGTTCCTGGCTGTCAGTCCTGGCAACAGGGCTCAAAGTGGGAGCCCCACCCCACCCTGGGGCTAACAGTCTGAGCTGTGAGTCCAGCAGTGGGCTCCATCTCACAGGTGGGAGCCTACCAGCATGAACTTGACATTCTTGTCAGTTTCATAGCTGCTATTATTTCACATTTTGTCTGGGCTCTGGCTGTCAGCCCCAGAGCTGGGGGTCTCTAGCTGTGAGCCCTGCTGTGGGCTGACCCCCTGAGCCAGAGAGGAAATGTGACATAGCAGCAGCTGTGAAACTGACATGACTATCAATTTCACTGCTGGTAGGCTCCCTGCTATGAAACTGAGCCCAGCCTCAGGCCTGGGTGGGGGAGCTCTAGCTATGAGCCCTGCATGGCTGTCAGTGCCCCACAACGCTCCACTTCAGTCAGTGCAACATTCCTGGCGAGGACACACACCACCGGTAGAAGGAGGGCAGTGTGGACAGCAACAGCTGATTTCATTACTGCGGTGGCTGTAAATCGACCTAACTTAAGTGGACCTAATTTTGTAGTGTACACAAGCCCTGAGCAAGGTGCGCTAATTGTGCGGGTTCTTTTGTGATGGACACACCCATCCACTGACTGTCACTAGGTACTCATAGTGCAGCCTAGATAATTAACTGAACACCCCGCTATTGCGTCAAAGTCTCCATATCCCATTATCAGACCCCCTCCAAGACATCCAGACCCCTGATCCACCAGGGTGCAATGGAGCTTGCGTAAGTCAGACCCTGGGGAAATCTGGCACTTCAGAGACCACACAGCTTCGAAGAGAGGAACAAAAGCCCAGCCAGTCTTTACCCAGCGAGATCACAGCCTCGTAGTTGCCCTTCATGATGTGCCTGTAAAGCTCCTTCTGCCATTCGTCCAAGCTCTTCCACTCCTGCTCAGAGAAATTAAACGAGTTGTTGTTGAAAGTCACTGGGACCTGCAATTACAAGGATGATAGACTCAGCACCTTCTGCTCCCTGTCTACATACCACCCCTTGTTTCCTCCAACACCCCATTCTGCCCTGTCTTCTCCCTCCCAGTGCTCCCTCTGTCACCGTATTCTCTTCTGGATTTTGTTGTTCCTCCCCATTCCCATCTGCTGCTCCCCAAGATTGGGCTTGGCTCCCATCAGCTGTACACAGCTGAAATCCATTCCCCACTGAAGTCTGTGACAAAACTCCCATTGACTTCACTGGGGCCAGGATTTCACCTCATCTAGTCCTTGCCTCTTCCTACAGCCAAAGCCTTCTGTATGATTTCCATCGCAGACCCTTTGGACAGCCTGCTGCATGCTTCATCCTTTAGTTGCGTCTATTGCAATTGACTCTTGATCCTGTAAAGGGAGGGACATGAGCAGACCCTAGTACTTGTGCAGAGCCCCCCGAACTGCACGAGACTCTGCAGGAGCAAACGGTCAGCCCACACAGATCTGACTGCAGGATCGGTGACTCAGACTGTAAGTCGCTCAGAGCAGCAGCACGTCTTACCTATGCGTTATCAAATGCCACGCGTACACCAGACACTATATAGGCTGAGCTGCCTTGGGCACTTTGACCAATCAGTATCCAAAAAAAGATGCTTTAGTTGCAAAGCCCTGTTCCAATTGGCTGAGTTGGCTTCTCTGGGGATGTCACACCCTGCATTTAAATCTCCCATTAAACACAGCTCTGCCGTTGCCAGCCACACTGTTACATTTACATTAGAATTCTCCAAACAACCAAATATATGAGTGAGATGGGCACGGAAGAAACACTGCTGATTTTATCTCAGTGGTTGGTTGGTTAGTTAGCCTGTTCCCTTTCTCAAATTGTTTGTCACGCGATTAGTGAAAGCCTCCCCCCTTCACCTTAGCCTGAGCTAAGAGGTCAAATTTCCAAAGGAAGCAATGTTAGAAGCAGAATCCATATACCTTGGAAACAATGGGACAAAGGGAAGCTGCAGAGCAGGCGAGCAGCAAGAATGGGGATGGGAACACCCACAGTACGACTCCCTTTAAAACAAATATACTTGTGCAGAACATTCTGAGTGTATGAAAAGCCCCTTCAGTGTCTGGTAGGGGGTCTGGCTTTACATCCCCTCAGCACTAGCTGGGACCTTGTTACCTTGGGGACTTCTCCATTAGCACCAGGGGGGAGTCTCAGGATCCAGAAGTTCCTGTTCTTCAGCAGGTTCTCCATGTTCTCCAGCCTCCTCTGCAGTTGCCCATACTCCTGGATCAGAGTTCCCAGCGCAGTCCACTTACTCTCCAGCTGATTCCCGAACTCCACTGCCGTCTTCTCACAACCGACTAGTTTTGTTTCTGCCATCCTCATTCTTCCCTCCAGATTCATCAGTTGTGCTGCCTGAACCTCAACCTTCCTGTCCACAGCTTGGATTTCAGCCACGACGGTAAGGGAAATCTCTGCCGTCTGAAGATCTGTTTCTTCCATAGAAGTTGTTTCGGGGACAGCAAGAGGCTGTTCAAGTGACAGGTCCTGGGACTCCATGTCCCATTCAAGAGCCTGTTTGCAATGACAGATATTGGAAAGGAGGGGGTCACATTCTCACATAGCAGAGTCAGTCGAAGAGAGAAACGACAAAAGAGCCACATGCCACAGCCAGCTGAGAGCTTTCCAAGTCTGGATCTTTACTACTACAGGGTCACAATGAGAATGTGAAACTTGAAATCCAACCAAACATGCATTAAGAGTAATTTCAGCTCCTCTCTCTGTCCCTGCAACCCCACCAATGTTTGTGTTTTTCCAGCTGTATTTTTGATTTTCTCTCTCTCCCCACCCTGGTGCTGTGTGAAAGCCTCCCCATCCCCAGCAATAGGGGAAACAGACCACCCACCCAGAGAAAACAGCGAAACTGAGTATACACAAAGGGCTGTCAAATGCACAAGGCAAATAACTGGGGGAGAAAAAAAATACCATCCATTTTCCCCTTCTCTAATCAGTGACTTGTAAGAACATTTAGCATCACATGTAACAACAGCCGGTAAGAGCTTTTCAGGCAGATGGCTCTTTCCGTTGATGGAGCCTTCTGCCCTAGAGGTTTCTCCGCCACAGCAAGTCTCTCTGGGCTACAAAGGCGGTGGGAGCAGCCCTAGTCACAGCACTTGCTGCCATAGAAACACACAAGGCGGGGGGGGGACCGGCTCTTGCAGCTTGAAAAGCGGCAAAGCTCCATTCCCCGCTCCCTGAACCAGGGACCCCCCCCCCCCCCCCCGCAGCCCCTTGGGCCTGGGCAGGGAAACCCAGGGCTCCCCTGGGGCCGGCTCCCCGGGCCCAGGGGGAGGATGCCGCCCCCCAGGGCGGTGCCGGCCCCTTACCTGCTCGGGCGCCCACTCAGCCATGGCCCTGGGTTGGGAGCGTCGAGCCGGAGCCTGCCGGGGAGCGGGGCCGAGCGCAGCGACGGCTCTGGGCTGGGCAGAGTCCCAGCACCTCCTCAATAGGGGCTGGGCACGGCGGCCATGCTGGGGGAGCAGTGCATGCTGGGAGTCCGGCTCGCCGGCCGCGGGGCCCGAGCGCCAGCAGCGCCCCCTGCAGGGGGGAGGGCCAAACGGCACCTAAGGGTTTGCAGGGGAGGGTGTGAAGCCCAACTAGAAACCCGGGGTCGCGTCACCTCTGTGGGCGCTGGCCCAGTGCTCAGCCTGGCTGCGGCCGGCAGGCGCTTAGCAGCGGGGGGGGAGGGGGGTGCACTGTGGCATCGGCAGGGTGCCCCCGTCGATTGCATTTGCGTTAACTTTTGCGTTGCCCAGCTCCGAAACAGTTGTATCCTTGCAACCTGAGCGTCGTGCTAGGGCAGCGTCAGTATTTAACACGCTGGCGGGTGTCTGCCCAAGGATGGCATCCGTCCGTTCAGCTGTGTGTCATTGACGCACTACTGCGAACAGCTAACGGGGAGTCTCCTTTCAGGCCAGTGGCAGGGGACTGGTTTTGGGACACACATCGCGGCCACATTTGCCTAGCTTGGTGCGTGACATTTCTCAGAGGAGAGAAAGTCAGGGGTGTGGTGAAAGAGCCCAGCCTTCCACACTATTGCTGAGGGTGGAAGAGTGTGAAGCAGCTGGTGGGTGGGAGTTTGGCAGCGGGGGTAGGGTAGGGGCTCCAGACGGTCTTAATAGTGAGAGGTGTTCAACTGGGGAAGCTGATGGCTGGGGGCTGGCAGGCATCAGGGGGTACCTGGGAGTTCAAGGTTGGGGGTGTCTGGGGCAGTTGGAAATGAGGGGCAGGTTGGTAGATGGGGGTGCTGCATGATTGAAGTCTGGGGTATCTGGAGCAGTTCGGGTGAAAGGGCAGCTACCTGGGCGGAGTGAGGGGCACCCCAGGGGGTGTTTCTTGGGCAGCTGCGTGGGGGGGGGGCGGCGGGAGCTAGCTTGGAGGGATGCCGTGTTTAAGAAGGATGAATTCAAACTGGAACAGGTACAGAGAAGGGCTACTAGGATGAGCCGAGGAATGGAAAACCTGTCTTATGAAGGAGACTCAAGGAACTTGGCTTGTTTAACCTAACCAAAAGAAGGCTGAGGGGAGATACGATTACTCTCTATAAATATATCAGAGGGATCAATACCAGGGAGGGAGAGGAATTATTTAAGCTCAGTATCAATGTGGACACAAGAACAAATGGATATAAACTGGCCAATGGGAAGTTTAGACTTGAAATTAGATGAAGGTTTCTAACCATCAGAGTGAAGTTCTGGGACAGCCTTCCAAGGGGAGCATAGAATCATAGAATATCAGGGTTGGAAGGGACCCCAGAAGGTCATCTAGTCCAACCCCCTGCTCAAAGCAGGACCAATTCCCAGTTAAATCATCCCAGCCAGGGCTTTGTCAAGCCTGACCTTAAAAACCTCTAAGGAAGGAGATTCTACCACCTCCCTAGGTAACGCATTCCAGTGTTTCACCACCCTCTTAGTGAAAAAGTTTTTCCTAATATCCAATCTAAACCTCCCCCACTGCAACTTGAGACCATTACTCCTCGTTCTGTCATCTGCTACCATTGAGAACAGTCTAGAGCATCCTCTTTGGAACCCCCTTTCAGGTAGTTGAAAGCAGCTATCAAATCCCCCCTCATTCTTCTCTTCTGCAGGCTAAACAATCCCAGCTCCCTCAGCCTCTCCTCATAACTCATGTGTTCCAGTCCCCTAATCATTTTTGTTGCCCTTCGCTGGACTCTCTCCAATTTATCCACATCCTTCTTGAAGTGTGGGGCCCAAAACTGGACACAGTACTCCAGATGAGGCCTCACCAATGTCAAATAGAGGGGAACGATCACGTCCCTCGATCTGCTCGCTATGCCCCTACTTATACATCCCAAAATGCCATTGGCCTTCTTGGCAACAAGGGCACACTGCTGACTCATATCCAGCTTCTCGTCCACTGTCACCCCTAGGTCCTTTTCCGCAGAACTGCTGCCTAGCCATTCGGTCCCTAGTCTGTAGCTGTGCATTGGGTTCTTCCGTCCTAAGTGCAGGACCCTGCACTTATCCTTATTGAACCTCATCAGATTCCTTTTGGCCCAATCTTCCAATTGGTCTAGGTCCTTCTGTATCCTATCCCTCCCCTCCAGCGTATCTACCACTCCTCCCAGTTTAGTATCATCCGCAAATTTGCTGAGAGTGCAATCCACACCAGCCTCCAGATCATTTATGAAGATATTGAATAAAACCGGCCCCAGGACCGACCCTTGGGGCACTCCACTTGATACCGGCTGCCAACTAGACACGGAGCCATTGATCACTACCCGTTGAGCCCGACAATCTAGCCAGCTTTCTACCCACCTTATAGTGCATTCATCCAGCTCATACTTCCTTAACTTGCTGACAAGAATACTATGGGAGACCGTGTCAAAAGCTTTGCTAAAGTCAAGAAACAATACATCCACTGCTTTCCCTTCATCCACAGAACCAGTAATCTCATCATAAAAGGCAATTAGATTAGTCAGGCATGACCTTCCCTTGGTGAATCCATGCTGGCTGTTCCTGATCACTTTCCTCTCATGCAAGTGCTTCAGGATTGATTCTTTGAGGACCTGCTCCATGATTTTTCCAGGGACTGAGGTGAGGCTGACTGGCCTGTAGTTCCCAGGATCTTCCTTCTTCCCTTTTTTAAAGAGCAGTGGGGGAACAAGACCTATCTGGCTTCAAGACTAAGCTTGATAAGTTTATGGAGGGGATGGTATGATGGGATAGCCTAATTTTGGCAATTAATTGATCTTTGACTATTAGCTGTAAATATGCCCAATGGCCTGTGATGGGACGTTAGATGGGGTGGGATTTGACTTACTACAGAGAATTCTTTTCTGGGTGTCTGGCTGGTGAGTTTTGCCCACATGCTCTGGGTTTAGCTGATGGCCATATTTGGGATCAGGAGGGAATCTTTCTCCAGGGCAGATTGGCAGAGGCCCCAGGGCTTTTTCACCTTCCTCTGTAGCATGGGGCACGGGTCACTTGCTGGAGGATTCTCTGCACCTTGAAGTCTTTAAACCACGAGTTGAGGACTTCAACAGCTCAGACATAGGTCAGGGGTTTGTTACAGGAATGGTTGGGTGAGATTCCGTGGCCTGTGTTGTGCAGGTCAGACTAGACGATCATAATGGTCCCTTCTGACCTTAAAGTCTATGAATCTATAAACTGGCTGGCAGGGAGAGGGGGAAAGTATCCCTGGGGGGATGGTGGGCATCAGGGAGCGGTGGGTGGAACTGGCTGGGAGGAAGGGGTACGGGGTCAATGGGGGAGCAAGCTGGGGTTTCCCTAGAACAGCGGGCAAAGGAGTATCAGGGGCAGGGGAGCAGCCTGGGTGGGGGGTCCCTGGAGCAGGGGAGCAGCGGGC
This sequence comes from Lepidochelys kempii, assembly GCF_965140285.1. Classification (NCBI taxonomy): domain Eukaryota; kingdom Metazoa; phylum Chordata; order Testudines; family Cheloniidae; genus Lepidochelys; species Lepidochelys kempii. Next base: position 268,482,734 of record NC_136381.1, on the reverse strand, counting down.
GGGGGTCCCTGGAGCAGCAGGGGATCGGGGCGGGGGGTCCCTGGGGCAGGGGAGCAGCCTGGGGGGGTCCCTGGAGCAGCGGGGGATCAGGGCGGGGGGGTCCCTGGGGCAGGGGAGCAGCCTGGGGGGGGTCCCTGGAGCAGCGGGGGATCGGGGCAGCGAGTGGGGGTCTCTGGGGCAGGGGAGCAGCCTGGGGGGGTCCCTGGAGCAGGGAGGGTCGGGGCAGCGGGTGGGGGGTCCCTGGAGCAGCGGGGGATCGGGGCACCAGGCAGGGGTCCCTGGGGCAGGGGAGCAGCGGGTGGGGGTCCCTGGGGCAGGGGAGCAGCCTGGGGGGGGTCCCTGGAGCAGCGGGGGATCGGGGCAGCGGGCGGGGGTCCCTGGGGCAGGGGAGCAGCGGGCGGGGGTCCCTGGAGCAGCAGGGGATCGGGGCAGCGGGCGGGGGTCCCTGGGGCAGGGGAGCAGCGGGCGGGGGTCCCTGGAGCAGCAGGGGATCGGGGCGGGGGGTCCCTGGAGCAGGGGAGCAGCCTGGGGGGGGGTCCCTGGAGCAGCGGGGGATTGAGGCAGCGGGTGGGGGGTCCCTGGGGCAGGGGAGCAGCCTGGGGGGGGGGTCCCTGGAGCAGCAGGGGATCGGGGCAGCGGGTGGGGGTCCCTGGGGCAGGGGAGCAGCGGGCGGGGGTCCCTGGAGCAGCAGGGGATCGGGGCGGGGGGTCCCTGGGGCAGGGGAGCAGCCTGGGGGGGTCCCTGGAGCAGCGGGGGATCGGGGCGGGGGGTCCCTGGGGCAGGGGAGCAGCCTGGGGGGTGGTCCCTGGAGCAGCGGGGGATCGGGGCACCGGGCGGGGGTCCCTGGGGCAGGGGAACAGCCTGGGGGGGGTCCCTGGAGCAGCGGGGGATCGGGGCAGCGGGTGGGGGGTCCCTGGGGCAGAGGAGCAGCCTGGGGGGGTCCCTGGAGCAGCGGGGGATCGGGGCAGCGGGTGGGGGGTCCCTGGGGCAGGGGAGCAGCCTGGGGGGGGTCCCTGGAGCAGCGGGGGATCGGGGCAGCGGGCGGGGGTCCCTGGGGCAGGGGAGCAGCGGGCGGGGGTCCCTGGAGCAGCAGGGGATCGGGGCGGGGGGTCCCTGGAGCGGCAGGGGAGCAGCCTGGGGGGGTCCCTGGGGCAGGGGGGCAGCGGGCGGGGGTCCCTGGGGCAGGGGGGCAGCCTGGGGGGTCCCTGGGGCAGGGGGGCAGCCTGGGGGGGTCCCTGGAGCAGCGGGGGATCAGGGCAGCGGGTGGGGGGTCCCTGGGGCAGGGGAGCAGCCTGGGGGGGTCCCTGGAGCAGCGGGGGATCGGGGCAGCGGGCGGGGGTCCCTGGGGCAGCAGGGGATCGGGGCGGGGGGTCCCTGGGGCAGGGGGGCAGCCTGGGGGGGGTCCCTGGAGCAGCGGGGGATCGGGGCAGTGGGTGGGGGGTCCCTGGGGCAGGGGAGCAGCCTGGGGGGGTCCCTGGAGCAGCGGGGGATCGGGGCAGTGGGTGGGGGGTCCCTGGGGCAGGTGAGCAGCGGGCGGGGGTCCCTGGGGCAGGGGAGCAGCCTGGGGGGGGTCCCTGGAGCAGCGGGGGATCGGGGCAGCGGGCGGGGGTCCGTGGGGCAGGGGAGCAGCGGGCGGGGGTCCCTGGGGCAGGGGAGCAGCCTGGGGGGGGTCCCTGGGGCAGCGGGGGATCGGGGCACCGGGCGGGGTCCCTGGGGCAGGGGAGCAGCGGGCGGGGGTCCCTGGGGCAGGGGAGCAGCCTGGGGGGGTCCCTGGAGCAGCGGGGGATCGGGGCAGCGGGCGGGGGTCCGTGGGGCAGGGGAGCAGCGGGCGGGGGTCCCTGGGGCAGCGGGGGATCGGGGCAGCGGGCGGGGGTCCGTGGGGCAGGGGAGCAGCGGGCGGGGGTCCCTGGGGCAGGGGAGCAGCCTGGGGGGGGTCCCTGGGGCAGCGGGGGATCGGGGCACCGGGCGGGGTCCCTGGGGCAGGGGAGCAGCGGGCGGGGGTCCCTGGGGCAGGGGAGCAGCCTGGGGGGGTCCCTGGAGCAGCGGGGGATCGGGGCAGTGGGTGGGGGGTCCCTGGGGCAGGGGAGCAGCCTGGGGGGGTCCCTGGGGCAGCGGGGGATCGGGGCACCGGGCGGGGTCCCTGGGGCAGCGGGCGGGGGTCCCTGGGGCAGGGGAGCAGCGGGCGGGGAGGAGGCGGGAGGGGGAGCGGGATCCCGGGAGCGGAGAAGCGGGCTCCAGACGGGCGGCGGCGGCCCGGCCCCCGCTTCCCCGCCCCCGCCCGGCAGCCCAGCCACCCCGGCAGGGCATCGCCGCCCGCCGCGAGGTGAACGCACGCGGCAGCGCCCCCGGCGGCTCGACGGAGGAACTGCAGGGGGCGCCAGCCGGAGCCGGTGTCCGCGTGCCGTGGCGAAAGGTCCGGGGGGAGGGGCTGCAGCCCGGCCCCGCCCCCGGCTGGAACAGCCGCCCAGGAGGGGGCGCAGGTCACAGACCCTGCGGGACACCCCCCCCACCGCCCGCCTTAGCTACGGGGTAGGGCGGGGGGCGCCCCTCACCGTCCCTGCAGGGTCTGGCTAGACCTCCCCCCCCCGGTTACAAACGTGCCCCCGGGAGAGCAGGGCCCTGATGTCCCGGACCCCTGGCAAGCGGGCGCTGGGCACTGGGGGGGTTCCCTGCTGTCACCCTCCCCTGATGCCAGCCATTGAGGTCTCACACCCCTGTCTCAGTGCTGACAGAGGGAGGCCGGGGCCGTTTGCTAGTCCCTCAGCCCCAGGCCGGGGGTGGCAGGCTGCGTCCTACCCTCCGCCCTGGAAGATCTTTCAGGGCTCGGCCCCAGCAGCCCAACACCAGACACCTCCCCAGAACCAGATGCGGGGATTGGGACCGGCCCCCTAGCACCCCTCGGCCATTCCTAGGAGATGGGCCCCCTAGCCTGGAACAGAGGGAGACTAGGGCGTGCAGGCCAACATGGGCACAAACTTGGCGGGGGGCAGCCAGCACAGTGGCCATACAGAACCATAAGCTTTTCAGGAGCACACACGGGTGGTTCCATGCACACTAAGTCTTAAACTTCAGGTTAATGCACAAGATTCACTTTGCATTTCATACACCTCTGAATGCATCTGATGAAGTGAGCTGTAGCTCACGAAAGCTTATGCTGAAATAAACTGGTTAGTCTCTAAGGTGCCACAAGTACTCCTCTCCTTTTTGCGGATACCGACTAACACAGCCGCTCCTCTGAAACCTCTAACAGGAGTACTGATAACGACAGCCCTGGACTAGTGCCTTCAGCGCTCACTGCCTCAGTTTCCCCATCTGTCCAATGGGCGTATTTACTGACCTCACAATGCTGGGTGTGTTAATTAATAGGCCTGACCCTGAAAATGGGTCTTTCACCTGACAAGCATTGGGAAAGTGCTAGTGAAACTCAGCTTGTAGCAGGAGGAGGTTAGAGTGGCGGCAGCCAGGGGGAGTGGAAGATAGACCAGTAGAAAAACCAGAGGTGGGCTGGGTTAGTGGCGCTCATTAAGCAAGTTACACAGGTGGCCGAATGGAAATGCTGGAAAGCTCAGCAGAAAGGGGTATGGTACAAAACACAGACTTGCACCTGACTTGAAACCAAGGGAAAGACGTTTAGTTAGAGGCACCATGTTCATTAAACTGATATTTACAACAGTATTTGAAAACCCTCCTTGTCCGCATGGCTTGGATCATTCAGAAGACACCCTGGCAGGTTTTACTGTCACCAACCCAGCAGCTCTTTAGGATGTTTACTGGGAAGTGTACTCAGAACCCATGATCTACTTGACCAACCCAGAGTGACACTCCCTTCATTTATGAATCCGAATGGATTGTGGCCACCTTTCCACTGGCCCCAAACCAAACAAGCCTGAGCCTCCTGCTATCAAGCTCTACCTCATCAGAGACTGAGCTAAGAGCTGTGGGATTCTGCTCTTTAGCTTTGCCCTCTTCCTGGGAGGATCACCTCTCTTTTCTCCCCCCACCCCCACCATCCCTCCTCCCTGTCCCCTTTGCTCCATTCTCCTACTCACTGCCACCTTCCTCCCCATCCCCCCCACCCACAGGGCTGCCCCTTCCATGCTTTCTTTACTCCATCCAGCTGCTCGATGCAGGCCCTTGGTCCCTCTCGCTTTTAAGCTCTCCACTCTGTGGGCCTAATCCTACAGAGTGCTGAACGCGCTATCTCAGAGTCATTGCAGTCAACAGGACCGGAGACCATTCAGTAACTTGTCACATCAGACTCAGACTGTGCATCTGCCTGCTTCATTCCACCCAGCAAAATCCTTCCCTTCCAAACAGAGAGGGGAGAAAGTCCCCCGTTCCACCCCTGGCCCGTAGGTAGGAGTGCTGATCACTGTGTTTCAACACCACCGGGCTTTTTAGTCTAGTGCTTCACTCTCCTGGCTCAGAGCGGCAGCAAAAGGAGATGGAACAACAGTGACAGAGGAACCCGTACCCCTTCCAAATATCCACAAGCCAATGAATAGCTGGCAACACCTCCCAACCTGAGAGCCCCCCCGGGAAAAAGTTCATATTTATTACCAAAGAGACTTTAAACAGGAGTCAGTTGCACATCATGGCCTGTGTCCTTCAGCAGTGACAAATGATTTGGGGGGGGCCCCCTCAGTTTTCAATTGGGCCTTCAAGAGGTCTGATTTTAAGCAAGTGCCAAGCAGACACCTTCTGAAAATCAGGCTCCTTTAAGGCTTCTCCAGCTGGGCTCCCAAAATTTAGAACGTGTTAAAATAATTTTAAATTTGGAAAGCACTTTGGGCTCTACTGATGAAAAGTGCCAGGTGAGAACTAGGTAGTTTTATTAAAAGCCCCTTACAGGATGGCAGCATGAAACTGCCAACAGTTATAAAACAGTTATCCAGCGCCGGCTGTAGGCTGGATGTTTAAGGAATTTAGTGGGTTGTTTTAGGCTGCGATTTTCCAAGCAGCCTCAGGGGACGCGATGCCCCGGAGTTGGATGTCTAACTCCTGCAGGGAGACACAGTGGATGAGGAAATACCTTATCGGACCAACTCCTCTTGGTGAAAGAGACAAGCTTTGCAGCTTGATCTGAAGAAGAACTCTGGGGGGGCACGAAAGCTTGTCTCCTTCACCAAGAGAAGTTGGTCCCATAAAAGGAGATTCCCTCACCCACCTTGTCTTTCTCATATCCTGGGACCAACACCGCTACGACAACACTGCACACTCCTGTAGGTCGAATTGGGAATCCCAGCCTCCCTGTATGTCACATGACGTCAGAACCTGCAAGGCGCTCCCAGCCCGGGGACTCCTGCCCCGTCTCTCTCATAAACAACGAGGTCTAGCCGGGGCCTGTTGCTCGGGGGCCAGGGCGCTGCCCACGGGGCAGTGGTCCCCCAGGTGGATTTTCAGGTGGCAGTTCAGCGACTGTTTGTAGCGGAAGCTCTTCTCGCACTGGGGGCAGCGGTGGAGTCTCTCGCCCGTGTGCACGCGCTGGTGTTTCAGCAGGTGGTGCTTGCGGATGAAGCGCTTCCCGCACTGGGCGCAGGCGTAGGGCCGCTCCCCGGTGTGGATGCGGAAGTGGTTGGTGAGCTGGGATTTCTCTGTGAAGCGCTTCCCGCACTCCCCGCAGTGGTAGGGCCGCTCCCCCGTGTGGATGCGGAAGTGGCTGGTGAGCTTGGACTTCTCGGTGAAGCTCTTCTGGCAGGTGGGGCACTGGAAGGGGCGCTCGCCCGTGTGCAGCCGCCGGTGATCGACCAGGTAGTACTTCTGGGTGAAGCTCTTTTCGCACTCGGGGCACTGGAAGGGCCGCTCGCCCGTGTGCACGCGCTGGTGTTTCAGCAGGTGGTGCTTGCGGATGAAGCGCTTCCCGCACTGGGCGCAGGCGTAGGGCCGCTCCCCGGTGTGCGTGCGGTAGTGGTTGGTGAGCTTGGACTTCTCCGTGAAGCTCTTCTCGCAGTCGGTGCACTGGTAGGGCCGCTCCCCAGTGTGGATCCGCTGGTGCCGGACCAGCTGCGAGGGGTGGGTGAAGTTCTTCCCGCAGTCCGTACAGAGCAGCGAGCCCTCATCCTTCCCTGCGTGGAGTCGCTGGTGGACGAGGAGGCTTATCTTCAGCCTGAAGCTCTTCCTGCACTTAGCGCAGGTGTACCCCATGTGACTGACCTGGTGCTTGAGAAGGCTGGATTTGAGGCTAAAGTTTATCTCGCCCTCAGAGCATTTGTAGGGCTTTGCACCTGCCAGGACCTGGCTTCTCTGGGGATGTAGGAGATTGGATTTCTGAGTGAGGCCTTCTCCACATGCTGGAGAAATGGAGACTTCCCCTGGTGTGTGGACTCCCTGGTGCGCTGCGAACAACTGCTTACAGACAAAACTTTCCCCACATTCATTGCATATATACGGTCCCTCTCCTGGGTGACTTTCCTCCTGATCAGTGGCTGGTGCAAGGCCGCTGAAGTCTCCTCCACACGGAGTGAGCTGGCCCAGGCTGCTTTCTGCAGGGTTTCCCTGCTGTGTCAGTGAGCTGCACTGATTGCCGTGGCTCCATCTCTCAGCAGGTGTCTGGAAATCCTCCTCTGAGCTTCCTTGCGCCCCCCTGGGAAGTTCCGGGATGGCAGCACTGTCCTCAAGACACCACTCATCTGCTGGAATATAAAAGGGAATCCAGAGAGGATTTAACAGCAACCTCATCCCAGGACGTTCCTCATTCACCAGGAAAACCCAGGAAGTTGAGAGCGGAGAGGGTGGCTGTCTGCAGAGTGCCTAGCACACTGCTGGAGCCATACAAATGAATAATCATAACCCACCCCAATTCTGCTTCACCATAGCTACCTTGTCCTTACATATTTATCACCTTCCCACCCCCCCATTCTGTTCCTCCAGTCTGTGATCTACTTCCACTGCCCAGTAACATCCCTCTTCTCTGCCTCTGCGGGCAAAGCATTTCCTGTGTACGTAAACTCACCCTTGATGGGATCTGTAGGGATTTCTCTCTCCACCAAGCCCCCCTGACTCTCAGCACACGGCGTTTCCTCTTGTTTAATCCATGAGCTATCGCTGGGAGTAGAAATGGGAGATCCTGTTCACAGGAAGGAGAATGACATTAGGTTTCTCTCACACCCGCTGAACCCTTTAGGGAGGATTTCAGGGCAGATGGCAACACCTGATTGGCGCCAGCACTAGATGTGAAAGGCGAAAACTCCCACAGAGAAGGAACATGTTGATCGAACTCATCAGAAGAGATAACAACTACAAGAGCACAGGAAAATCATGTTAATTTCCTGCCCTCGACGACTTCTTGCTGCTTCCAAGATGCTCTGGTCAGTTCCTCCTCACCTGTGCTGGGATCCGGCGGGGTTTCTCTTTTTTGACATTCCTGCTGTTCCTGGACACGAGGCTCTACCCCGGGTTCAATCCGGGCCTGAGCATCAGGCGTGGAAGCAGCATTGTCTGTCGATGGAAAAGGATATTAAGCGGATTAGGGTTTGGTTAATAATTCACTGAGTTCACACCTACAAATCCACAGAATCTTTAACTAGTTTAAAGCCACCCCCTTCCATCACCAGAGGCCATGGGCAGCACCACTGGAAGTAAATGATAGGGTGGCTGCTCTTTTCTTAACGACAGGTCTGACGTGTGACTGGCTCGCTTTGTCTGGGCTCAGGAACAGTAAGCAGATCACAGGAGTGCTCCCCGAATCTGATCAGCCAAGTAGTGCGGAGCAAAACGGGCCCTGCAGGAGACGCTTTAGGTACCCCCCATCATGCATGGGGAGAGAGATCAGGAAGAGGAGTTCCCTACCTCCTTGTGGGTAAGACCAGAGTCTTCCAGAGGCAGGGCTAGCAGGTGCCTACAGCCTGAGCAATATACTGAGCAGCATCTGGCACTTCCGAGATCTGACTGTTACTAAAGGAATTTTCAACTCATCTTTACCCAGCGAGATCAACGTCTCATAGTTGTTCCTCATTGTGTTCTTGTGAAGCTCCTCCCGCCGTTGCTCTAAAACCCCCCACTCCTGCCTGGAGAAACAGCCCGAGACCTCATCGAACTTCACAGGGACCTGAAATCACAAGCGTCACAGCCTCAGCACCTCCTGCCCCCACTGGGGAGAGTATTCAGCACCTTCCCTCCCCAGCACAGTGTCACACAAACCTCCGTCGTCATCACCTTCAGAGCGTGACGCAGCTCACCCCTGCCTCTCACAGCGCCCCCAGCGCTCCCTCCCATGGCCGTACTCTGCCCAGTTCCCTCTTAACACTCTGTCAGCTTCTCCAGGTTCTGCCTTTATGCCTCTTCTCATGCTGCCCTTACATCTGGAAAGCTTCCAGCAGTGCGTATGCCAAGCATTCTCCCTCCTGCCTTCTCAGGACCCACTACTTTCATCTAGCCTTCCACTGCTGATTGAGCGTGACTTTACCCCCCTCTTCATGCCTTAGCCTGCAATAGTTCGATTGATGTAATAAAACCAAAGACTGACACTTCAACTGATCATTGACCAGTTGCATACTACGAAAACCTGTAGTACTGAACCTGCAGCTTGAGACTTGATGACCACCGTTAAAATCGATAGCTCTAGACTACATTTGCTAATTTCCTGTTCTCATTCCATGGCTCCCTGTACTCTCTCTGCATCTGAGAGCCTGTCACAGCATCTTAGCTTAAGACAGAGTGTCTTGTAGTTCTCCCCTTTTTAGATGGGTCTGTAGATGGGGAGCAGGAGAACGGAGCTAAGGAGCCCCAACCAGGGCTTCGTTATGCACCAGTACACCCAATCTACCCAAGCAATTTTGTAACAGACCTGAATATCACTGGGCTACACACCCCGTGGACATCTAATAGAGGGGACAGCTTTACTTCTGCCCCTCAGTGCTAGCTGGGATATTGTTACCTTGGGGACTTCTCCCTGGGTGCCTGGGGGAAGTTTTAGGATCCAGACATCTTTTTTCTTCAGCAGGTTCTCCATGTTCTCCAGCCTCCTCTGCAGCAGCCCATACTCCTGGATCAGAGTTCCCAGCACGGCCCACTTACTCTCCAGCTGGTTCCCAAACTCCACCACTGTCCTCTCGCAGCCAACTAGTTTGTTCTCCGCCATCCCCATTCTTCCCTCTAGCGTCAACAGTCGCGTGGCATGCGACTCCACGGTCGTCTCCACAGTCACCTCTGGCCACATGGCAGTCTGTTCCAGCGGCAGCTGCATTCCTGCCTCAGAAGTATGCTCAGGGGCAGTCGGGGGGGTTAAAGGCACTGGCTGCTCGGCTCTGACATCCCATTGCGGAGCCTGCTTGCAAGGAGAAAAGAAGAGATTGGCCACAAAGAGAAAGGGCGTAAGGCCCGCTCATGTGTGCCAGGCTGTTCCATGCTCTCTGGGCCCGAGAGTTAGTCTTTTACGGCTGCCTTCCAGATGCAACAACAAAAATGACAACAGACCCTTCTCTGTCAGCCTCACGTTGGTGGGTTTGGGACTCTAACGATATAAACTTCTCAGGCTCGTCACCGACGTACTTGCTACACCTGCTGATCTGAATGCTTCTTCCACCAGGTGACCTAATTCTGCTGCCATTTCAAAACAGACGTGGAGAAGGTTCTTGGGGAACACATGCCAGGCCTATCCCACACCAGAGACTCTTACCACTCAGCTGAGTGGCGCTCCATGCGTGACATTTTTCACCGCTGGAAAGAGCCAACCATGTGTTACCTAGGGAGGTGGTAGAATCTCCTTCCTTAGAAGTTTTTAAGGTCAGGCTTGACAAAGCCCTGGCTGGGATGATTTAATTGGGAATTGGTCCTGCTTTGAGCAGGGGGTTGGACTAGATGACCTCCTGAGGGCCTTTCCGACCCTGATATTCTATGATTCTATGATCTCCCGCACAGCCTGACCGTGAGCAGTATGACAGGTGCGTGGGGGGGGGGGGGAGGAGCAGAGTGGGAGGGAGCCTGGAAAAACCAGCGAGATGGGTGTACTGGAGAGGGCCCAGGCCAGCCTTTGTTCAAGTAGAAAGAGTGGTAGAGCCTGGGGACGGCCAGTCAGGGGGTAACACAAGCCTGGAGGCTCTGGTGCTGCCAATATCTATCTCCTCCTACTCCTCTTCCCTGCTCCCGACAAGCACACGCCAGGCAGCCGAGCTGGGGAAAAACTGAGAGCAGGAAGAGACGGGCCCCGTCCCTGGAGCTGCAGCAGCAGCCCCCCTGTGAGAAAACCCTGCTCGGTCCCTGCTGAGGGCGAGAGACTCTGTGAGCAGGTGTGCGGGTGGCATGGGCCAGCACCACAGCCCTGGTACCGACACGGGGCAGCCAGGCCTGCGCAACCCGGTTGACCCGGCTGCTGCCAGGACGCCCCAGAGCGCACGGCCCCCACATGCGGCTCTGGGCTTTTGGGGACACGACAGCCCGCGGCCACCCGGGTAGGTGCCTGGGGGAGCCCGGACCGCAGGGAAACAAGCTCCCTAGGGAGGATGGAAAAGGGCCGTGGGGTGGAAAAGGGGCGGCAGAGACACGGCTGAGGGGTGTTTGCCGCAACTGGCTCAGACTCGGGTCACAAACGGGGACAAAACCACTGCGGTGATGGTGTAGACGGGACCTCCGATCCCTCATCCCCCTGCAGCCTGAACCCTTCGGCTCCAGCTCGGCTCCCAGCCGCTTCCTGGCTTCCCCCGGGGCGGGACAAAGACCCAGGCCGACCAGAGCCTGGGCAAACCCGAGCCCTCCAGCGGCCAATGTCCCGTGAGGGCCCCAAGCCAGCGGGGCTGGTGGGAGCGGGGGCGGGTCCCTGCTCCCCGCCCGAGCCGCCCCCGCCCCGGGGCTCAACCCCGGCCAGCACCGCGCTCCCGGGGCAGCCCGGGCCGGGCGGGGAGAAGCTCCCGGGCCCCCCCCCGCCCGCCCGCCCGCCCGCCGGGCCCTTACCTGGGCAGCGGCCCGCTCGGCCATGGCCCCCCCGGGCGGGGCTGCTCCCGCGGGCCCGGCCCGGCCGAGCCCCGCTCCCGCCGCGGGCTGGGCAGAGTCCCGGCGCCGCCTCGCCACGGGCCGGCCCCGCTGCCGGGCGGAGCGGAGCGAGCGCGGCCCGCAGGGAGGGAGGGAGCCGCGGCCTGGCTGCCGGGGCCGGGAGCGGCGGGGAGCGGGGCGGCAGCGGCCCCTGGCGGCGGGTGGGGTGTGAGCGGAGCCCGGCGGGGGGCGGCGGCGGCGGCGCTGGGACTCGGGGGTTCCGGCGTCTCGCAGCCGGACTCGCCCGGGGACCTGCTGCTGGTGCCGAGCCGGGGCAGGCGGGCGGCTGGGCGGCGGGAGGGCCGATCGCCTGTTGCGTTCCTTCCCTCTGAAGCCCCTGGCCCCGGGCAAGCCCCTGCGGTGGGTGGGCCATCGCCCTGGCCCAGTGCGACCCTTCTTCGGCTTGGAAGGATTCGATGTTTGTTGGGACAGGTCAAGTTCACCGTACACCGAAACCTAGGGGCCATGTTCCGACCTGTCTGTGCAGGGACAGGCAAAAGGAGACAAATGCTGCGGGGAACTTATTAGTGTTTGGTTTTAAATGAAGGGGAGTTCGTATTGGTGTACTTGGACTTGTTGGCCGTTGGTGTTTTAACGGTGATAAAGCATTGTCTCTTGGGCTCCCAAATTAGACTGTTGTAAAATCATTGTAAAATCGTTGTAAAATCATTGTTGGCTGACCTCCCCCTCCCCCATATCCCGCAACTGTGAACATGTACATTGATTTGAAAACACTTACTACCTGCCTATCTGGAAATTTCCACTACATGCCTCTGACAAAGTGGGCATTCACCCATGAAAGCTCATGCTCCAATATGTCTGTCAGTCTATAAGGTGCCATGGGACTCTTTGCTGCTTTTACAGATCCAGACTAACACGGCCGCCCCTCTGATACTACTCGTAACTTTTCACAACTGCGAAACATTAAAATCAATAAGTATTGGGGGGGGGCTTTAAAATGAACATTGACATTATAAAATTATTTTTAAAAAAATCAAATTCTGCTAAATCTATGGAAAAAGAAGTCAGGACACCATGATTCTAGTCTCTATCTGCCACCAACCTGCTGGGAGATCTCTTGCACAAGTCTCCACTCCATGCCTGTTTCCCCTCCCACCGTTTGTCTTTATTTAGGTTGTAAGCACAGTGCCCAGGAGCCGGCTGGACCATTAATGTTGATTTTCAATAAGTCTTGGAACACTGGGGAAGTTCTAGAAGACTGGAAGAAATCTCATGTGCCAATTTTTTAAAAGGATATTTATAGGCCTGACATCAGTCTGGGGCAAGATAATGTAGTGGCTGATACAGGACTTGATTACCAAAGAATTAAAGGAGGGTAATGTAACTAATGCAAATCACCATGGGTTTATGGAAAACAGATCCTGTCAAACAAACTTGATTTTTTTTATGAGGTTACAAGTTTGGTTGATAATGGTAGTAGCAATGGCTTAATATACTTAGTCTTCTGTAAGGCATTTGACTTGGTACTGCACGACAATTTGATTAAAAGACTAGAATGATATAAAATTAACATGTCACACATTAAATGGATTCAAAACTGGCTAACTGATAAGTCTCAAAACATAATTGTAAATGGGGAATTGTCATCAAGTGGGAGTGTTTCCAATAGGATCCTGCAGGGATTAGTTCTTGGCCCTACACTATTTAACATTTTTATCAGTTTCCTAGAAGAAAACATAAAATTGTCAATGATAAAGTTTGTAGATGACCCAAAAATCGGGGGAGTGGTAAGTTATGAAGAGAGCAGGTCACTGATTCAGAGCATTCTGGATCTCATGGTAAACTGGGTGGAAACAAATATGTATTTTAATATGACTCAGTGTCAACATATACATCTAGGAACAAAGAATGTCGGCTGTGGCGGTTCAATGACAAGACAGCACAGAGCTTTTAGCAAGCAAGCGGCTGGTCTGCTAACAGGCTTCTGCCTGTCAACTTTCCACCTTCCCCTTTATTCTTTCTCTCCCCCCGCGCATTACATTCTCCAACAGATAAAAGGAATACACTGGCTTTGTTTAACATTCTTATTTACCAGTTTCTATCTACCGCATTCCTTGCTCTCGGGCCTTGAGCCCAGTCCTGGGAGGCTTCCCACGGTTCATGTCATCTGGGCGAGATTCCAAGGTTGATGCCCTTGAAAGGAGCTGTGTGTGCACAGGTCCAGCACAACACTCCGGGTGTGCCCTGAATGTTGCCAAGCGCATAAACCTTGTATGAATCCTACATCCCCTCCTTTTTTGTTTATTTGTGCTCGGCCATCTCATGGTAGCCATCAATTTGCTTTTGCAAGCCAATTAACTCCCGGACAGACGAGGTCATAACTCGTGGAGCCTGCCAGGGCGGTTCTCGACAAAGCCTTAACAAAAAGGAAATACATTGCACACAGCAACAGCAAAAAATAAGCTCAAGAAGGTAAAGTGTAATTGGCCAGGCCCCAATTAGCCATGCTAGAGTACTGGGAAGAGAGGTTCGCGTAAGCAGCGAGCATCATCTCATTTCCGATTTCCTCAGGGTGATGACATACTGGAATAAGGCACGTACCTAACACTTCTTCAGCTGCTACAAAATCAAATAAACAAAAGTGGGTAACATTTGCTATTGAAGCCAATCTTTCCCATAGGTTATATGTCATTCGGGCTCGTAACGGAGAAAGCGCTCCCGAGCCAACCCCTACGGAAATAGCAGGCACAAAAGGTATACAATCAATACAGAATTAGCAGTAATTTGGGCAAGAATTGCCACAAACAAAGTCTCAGAAGTCTCTGGCTGTTGGTTTGCTGCCAGTCTTCGTTGAGCCGCGGTGACCAATGCTTTTACTGCTCCCCATGTCACGGGCTGGCTTGGGATGCTACGCCTCCTCCGTTTCCATCCTGCCGTTGTCGACCCGGGAGGCACCGCGTTCTCCTCCAAGGTCAGCTGAAACTCCGGTATGGGGTTTGACAGCCCCTGGTGCCACGCCATGCTGTTTCAGTGCTGGTCACACACACCGGGCCGGAACCCACAACGGTCCTGCAGGGAGAGACACAGCAGCATATCCCCGACCCCAAGTAATTAGAGGCACTGGGCCCAACCATTGCAGATCGGGCAGCTGATGGTAATAGACACGCGGTCTTTCCAGTACATCGGATTTATGAAAATGCCGATCCGTGGGGGTCTGCTGATCTGCGTTCAGCGTTAAATTATTTAAAGTGAACAAAAGGATATGCAATTGTTGCTGAATGTCTCCTAAGGTTCAGAGACGCAGCTCCCCTTGTTTTAATTGTTTGTCGAGCAAGGTTTTTAGCGTGCGATTTGCACGTTCAACAATGGCTTGGCCCGTGGAATTATAAGGGATCCTGTGTGTGAGACGGACGTCCCATTGGACACAAAAGGTGGAAAGGGCTGTGGAGCAGTAGGCTGGGGCATTATCTGTTTTTATCTGGCTTGGGCGACCCATAACAGCAAAACAGGCTAGCAAATGGTGAATAACTTTAGGAGTGGCTTCCCCACGCTGTGGGGTTGCCCAAAGGAATCCCGAATAGGTATCAATGGAAACATGTAAAAACGAATAGGGGCGGAATTGTGGCACATGAGTGACATCCATTTGCCACAGCAGATTCGCCGCGGTACCTCTGGGGTTAACGGCATAAAAAAAGGTAGGGGCAGCAGCGGCACGGTGGGGGCAGGAACGAACAATAGAACGTGCATGATCAGCAGGAATATGAAACTGTCGGGCCAAAACAGAGGCAGACTGATGAAAAAAGGAATGGCTTTCAATGGGGTCAGAAAAAAGGGAATTTACCTGACCACGTAACGCGCGATCGGCACACGCATTGCCTTCAGTAAGTAGCCCAGGCAGAAGGGTATGACTGCGAATATGAGCAACAAAATAAGGGAAATTACGAGTGGTGATGAGATACTGTAAGGACAAAAACAGGCGAAGAAGGTCCGCATCGACCTCAGGGGTAATAAGGGCAAGGGGTAAATGATCAATTACCTGATAAACATAATGCGTGTCCACGATCAAATTAAAGGGACAATCAGCAAAAAATTGAAAGGCCAAAATAACAGCAGCTAGTTTCAAAGACTAGTAAAGCTCTCCAAGCGCTGTGCATGCAAATATTGTTGTACAAGTGAATGAAGCGCTTTCAGCTTTTCTAGGGGGAGGGGCCACTGGTCAATCCATATGGGCTCTAAGGATTGCCATACCAATGGTAATGCGGATGGCAAGGTGGGTGAGGGAGGATTTCGGGCCATTATATATTAATATCGAGGGTGGTGTCCAGCTTTGTAAGTAAGTCATGGCCCCAAATATTGAGGTGGACAGGGAGTACAAAAGGGCAGATTGTAGCAAGGGCACGGCCTCCTGGTTTAGAGACCGTGACCCAAGACAAACTTTGGCGCCCGGGTTTGCTACCCCCGATCCCCCACAACTCTTTAGAAGGAACTGTTGGCCAACCGACCGGCCACTCCAGATCACGAATCACCGTAACGTCAGCTCCAGTGTCTACCAGCCCTGTAAAAGGAACATTATTTAAGAGAAGTGTTAACTGAGGTTTCAAGGGGCGGACCGACATTGTTAGAGCAACAAGTGGAGAGGACGTGTTGTGAGATGGCGACTGAGCCAGAGTCGATCCAAAGCCGCCTCCGCCCCGGGCTCGATCCTCTGCAGCTGGCACCTGATAGGGGACTAAAATCAATTACGCAATTGATCGTCCACGTGGGAGCAACTGCGGAAGATGGGTCACACCTGGACCTTAATAACGCCGTTGTAATCGGCGTCAATGACCCCTGGGATGACAAAAAAACCCTGTTTCCCAGCGTGTGAGCGAGGGAGAACCAGACCCACAAATCCAGCAGGGAGAGGTCCCATCACCTGGGTAGGTATGGCGCAAACCTCCCCCGGCAACTGAAAATCAGTGTCCTCCTGCATAATCAAATCAAGCCCTGCACTTCCGGCAGTCACCTCCTTCATAGAGTCTATGGGTTTTAAAGCAGAGGAACAGTTGTCTGAGTGGGAAACACCCCCGTTTGGCCCTGGGTTCGGGGGGGACCCGTCATGCGGTTTCCCGACCCGCTACGACACCGATTAGCCCAGTGATAGCCCTTCTGACACTTGGGGCACTTCTTTGAGGGGCGGGCGGGCGCCGTCGAGGAGCGGCACTCCCTGTGAAAGTGACCCTCCTTACCACAGCGGTAACAACGCTTCCCCTCCTTCCCGCTTTTCTGCAGGGCAGCGGCCATAACCCCAGCTTTATGTGCTTGAGTTCCGATGTTTTGGCACGCCCGCAGCATGTCTGACAGCTCTAGAATTCCAGAGGCTTGTGCAGCCTGGAGAGCACGGCGGCAATCCTCATTTGCATTTTCAACCGCCATTTTTAACAGAATCTCCTGAGCTGCCGCAGGGTTATCCACCTGCCGGAGGATAGCCTCCTGCAATCTGTTGGTAACATCCATAAAGGACTCTGATGCACCCTGACGGATACTGGCAAAGCTTTTGGTAGGCTTGCCAGAATCCGGGACCTTCTGGAAAGCATGCTGGGCGCAGGTGGAAATAATGGGGAAGACGGCCTGAGGGAGTTGAGACTGCATCTGAACAGTAGCAAACTGGCCCTCCCCTGCAAACTGCTCATAAATGACACCTTGCTCTCTATACACCTGGGCTTGGCGTTCCGCCATCTGCCGATACTCACTAAGCCAAATAACATACTGACTGGGCATCAGCATCATGCGTAACAGCGCCTTCCAATCTTCAGGGATCAGGGTGTACCCAGTACCTAGCCCTTCAATGAGACCACGTACATACGTGCTAGTGAGGCCGAACTCACGAATCGCTTTCTTTACGTCTCTGATCACCGAGTAAGGCAAACTGACCCAGTTTGCAACCTGGTTGCCCTGGCCATCATCCTGCCAGGTCACTGGACAAACTGAGACCAGCTCAGCCAGCTCCTCTGCTGTAAGATCTGAGCGAGTCTTCGCTGCGTGAACCATTTGTTGCACCAGCGAAAGCCTCTGAGCAGACGCGGACGACCCTCCAGGGGGCCCCGGAACATGGGGCACCACGGTGGGATGGTGATCACACATGGGCTCTGGTGGGGAAGGCCAGGGAGGCGGTGGTAATAGAGGCACTGGGGGCGAAGCAGGGGGAGGGATGGTTGCAGGAGCGGTCGGGGGTGGCGGGATCGGCAGCCCCTCTGTTGGCGCGGGAGAGGGCCTTTCCAAGGCGACACGCTGTGTCACATCGCCAGGAGGGGAGATGGCTGCAGGAGCGGACGGGCATGGTGAGATCACCAGCCTCGCGAGGGAGGGCCTGTCCGAGGCGACACGCTGTATCGCGTCGCGACAGAGGTGCCAGGCATGTAGAGCCTGCACGGGCGCCCGAGGCTCTTTATGCAATGTCTGGCCCAACCGCTCCCAGTCCGCTAGCTTAAGGGTTCCGGCTTCAGGGTACCACGGGCATTGGGCACGCACCTCCTGTAGCAGGAGAGTGAGTTCTCGAGTGGGGCAGTCGTGCTGAGCCTTACACAGCAAATACTGTAGCTCACTGCGGTGTTGCACTTGCAAAGCAGAGAGGGAGCTTCCCATACTTACCACAATGAAAAATACTCACCGGGATCCACGAAGCGGATGAGTGACGCGTCTGAAACCCTTGCCGGGCAAGGTGAGTGCTGAGGGCCCCACGTTTGGGCGCCAGTTGTGGCGGTTCAATGACAAGACAGCACAGAGCTTTTAGCAAGCAAGCGGCTGGTCTGCTAACAGGCTTCTGCCTGTCAACTTCCCACCTTCCCCTTTATTCTTTCTCTCCCCCCGTGCATTACATTCTCCAACAGATAAAAGGAATACACTGGCTTTGTTTAACATTCTTATTTACCAGTTTCTATCTACCACATTCCTTGCTCTCGGGCCTTGAGCCCAGTCCTGGGAGGCTTCCCACGGTTCATGTCATCTGGGCGAGATTCCAAGGTTGATGCCCTTGAAAGGAGCTGTGTGTGCACAGGTCCAGCACAACACTCCGGGTGTGCCCTGAATGTTGCCAAGCGCATAAACCTTGTATGAATCCTACAGTCGGCCATACTTACGGGATGGGAGACTCTGTCCTGGGAATCAGTGACTCTGGAAAAGATTTGGTGGTCCTGGTGGATAATCAGCTGAGCTCCCAGTGCCCTGCTGTGGCCAAAAGGACTAATGCAGTCCTGGGATGTGTAAACACAGGACTCTTTTTTGAAGCAGCAGAGAGGTTGTATCTCTGTATCTGTATCTCTGTATCTGGCTCTGGTGTGACCGCTGCTGGAATCCTGGGTCCATTTCTGGTGCCCACAATTCAAGAAGAGTGCTGGTAAATTGGAGAGGATTCAAAGAAGAGCCATGACAATAATTAAAGGATTAGAAAACCTGCCTTCTAGTGATTGAGCTCTTTGAGTCTATCTATTTAACTCAACAAAGAGAAGGTTAAGGGGCAACTTGATCACAGTCTATAAGTAGCTACACGGGGAACAAATATTTAATAATGGGCTCATCAATCTAGCAGACAAAGGTATAACATGAGCCAGTGGCTGGAAGTTGAAGCTAGACAAATTCAGATTGGAAATAAGGCTTAATTTTTTTAATGGTGAGACTGATTAACCAAAAGGGTCGTAGTAGATTCTCCATCACTGACTATGGAGTGTTTGGTGAGAAAGCACTTAGCCCTGAAATCCTTCTTTCTCTGAGTGCAGTGGGACGGCCTCTCTGCTGTGTGAAGGCTGGTGTGTTCTCAGCGAAGCTCCTCTCTTGCCATGGACAGCGGTAGAGTCTGTCTGCGTGGGTTTTGGAGCGCCTGGTGAGCAGATGTTTCTCAATGAAGCCCTTCCCACACAGAGTACAGCAGAAGGGCCTCTCCCCGGGTGGGTCCATTTGTGAATGGGGAGATACGATCTAAATCTAACACTTTTCAGGCACTTAGAGCACCGATACGGACTCCCTCCAGGCCTTCCGAGACCCTGCTCTTGGCTAGAGCTTTCCACACAGCTATATGGTTCCTTTGCCACGTGGGTCGCTGGTGTTCAGTAAGATCCAAGATGCATAGATCCTCACATTCAGTGCATAGCAAGAGTCAGAACTTTGGCACATTCCAAGAGATTCCTCTGCCTTTGCCCAGGATCCGTGGAGGTACATGGCCCCTCTTCCATGTGAGCGTCCTCCAGAACAAAAACAACGAGGAGTCCTTGTGGCACCTTAGAGACTAACAAATTTATTTGGCCATAAGTCTTTTGTGGGCTAGAACCCACTTCACTGGATGCATGGAGTGAAAATACAGGAGCAGGTATAAATACATGAAAGGATTGTGATTTGAAAGGAGTTCACTGCAACCTCTCTTATACCGAACAGAGTCCTCGGGGTTCTTTCCAGTCCTGTCAGTCTGCTGTCTCTCTCAACTCTCATGGGTCATTTCCTGCTCTACCCTTTGGAAAACCTCTTTATGATGGATTGCCCACCCCTCACTCCAGGGTGCCACCTGATGTACTGGAGTCCCACTGAGACCACCTGTTCCACCAACCTAGGCTCCCTCACCCTGTCCTGCTATGCCAGGCCCTCAAGCCTCCTCTAGCACACACACAGGTAGGGACATGCCCAGCTGTAGGAAGACACAGACACTGAAGACTGCACTTGAGTGCTGGGCAAGCCCCAAGCTGAGTCTGCATGGGAAGACTCAGCTTGGGGATTGCCCAGCACTCAAATGCACGCCCCCTCTGGAGTTTAAATGCAAAACTGTATTGTCTTGCGCTGCACAGAAATCTGTACAGCATAAGCTCAGGAAAATCAGCCCCTCCCTCAATGTGGAGGAAGATATGCATAGCTTTTTGCCACCCTAGTTATTAATTGCACAAACTGGTTTATAGAAAACAAAAACAAGTGTATTAATTACAAGGAATAGATTTTAAGTGATTATAAGGAATAGCAAACAGATCAAAGTAGACTACTGAGCAAATAAAGCAAACACACAAACTAAGCTTGATACACTAAAGAAACTGGCTACATGTAGTAATTTCTCACCCTAAATGTTGTTTTAAGCAGGTTGCAGAAATTCTTGAAGACAAACTTCTTTTGCTTGCAGCTTAGAATTCCAGATATTCCTTTCACAGACCAGACACCTTCTAGCCTGGGTCCAGTCCTTCCCCAATTCAGTTTTAGGTGTTTTTAGCAGTCATCTTGGGCCGGGATTCAATGAAGAACCAACTCTGATTAACTCACACCCCAGCCTTAAATAGGATTTACATATGGCAGGAATCCTTTGTTTCCCAGTTTGAACCCCACCCCCTAGTAGTGGCAAAATACTAGCAGCCCAAGATGGTGTCCAGTAGCAGGTGACATGATCACATGACCCTGCAGTGTCAAAGCAGCATCCCAGGAGGCTACTCAGGAAGGTGGGAGATTAGCATCTTCAAAGTCCTATTGTTCTCCCTAATGGCCCATTCAAGCTGATTGCATACTGTCTGGTGGGCATTGCCCAGGTGTAAACACAGTTGTAATTGTTACTTTGTCAATATTCCTAACTTCAGATACAGAAATGATACATGTCTACAAATAGGATAATCATAGTCAGTACATCATAACCTTTCCAATGATACCTCACATGACTCATCTTGCGTAAAACATACCTTAGTTATGCCATATTCCTATCATAACAATATCTCGATGAAGAATATAGGATGTGGATCACACTCCTCTTCTGAGCGTCCCTCTGGTGATGGTAGGCTTTTAGGCTGCTTCTCAGTTTTGATCATGGTTCCCCCATCTGCTGGAATAAAGGGAGGATCTATTTCCAAAATCTCTTATGAGGAAAGCCTAATTATACTCAGTAATAATAGCCAGAGAGTTGGGTGACCTCCAGCACAGGAACTAGCATAATCTTATGAATATGCTGGCTAAAGTGAGTCTAATCTGTTAACAACATCAAGAGTCTGAAATTGATGGTAGTTAACAGTCTTTAAAGCAAATGTAAAAGGTTAAGTTTTTGGTAAATCACTTACCTAGGAGATCGAGAATTAGCACACAACTGCATCTCAGGGCACAAGGGAGAACAACAGGGACAGAGATTCCTTCAGAGTAAGGCCACCCATGAGAGTTGTCGAGTGGTTGGAACAGACCAAGGGGTCAGGTACTCTTGGACATACTCCTGGCTCCCCACTAACTCCCTGCCTTCCACAGGGAGCCAGTGACAGAACTGGGACTAGAACCCAGGTCCCCGACTCACAGTCATTTCCTATGACCACTGGAGAAAGCTGCCTCTG
Source organism: Lepidochelys kempii (assembly GCF_965140285.1). Lineage (NCBI taxonomy): Eukaryota > Metazoa > Chordata > Testudines > Cheloniidae > Lepidochelys > Lepidochelys kempii. Next base: position 268,461,498 of record NC_136381.1, on the reverse strand, counting down.
TTATGAAGCTGCCTCCGTATCAGTCACATGCACCGTTCCCTTCAGAAATCTGTCTCTTGCCAAAAAACTAGAGCAATGGTGATGCAGCTCCTCCCCTTCTTCTGCTTAGTAAGAACTTCAGAGTCTAATCGGTTTCATCTAAATCCTCACAGTTTCCTTATGCTCTTTACTAAAAAACTCAGACACTCACTTGGATGCACCTGCTCCTTCTCTCAAGATGAGTATAGCCCAAAAGAACAATAGCGTGTAAAGAGTATTTGGCAAGAGTCAGCCCACCTCTCATTTGGGGCCCAGAGGGGACAGACTAGGAAGACCATCGCTTCAGCTTGGTTTATGTCAGAATATTAGGCTTATCTAACAGTGGCATTTCATTATCAGGTGCAATCAGTTGCTTTGGTCGCAATGCTGTGTTCTCTGAAGTGACACATGTTCCCTTTCCCCACTCTAGCCACCCCTTGAGCCCCCCTCTGACGGGCTTTGACACATCACTGTGCAGAAGCTGTTTTCCATAATCTAGTTCTTGCCTCTGGTCATTGACCCTTCAGCCACTTCGGACATGTCTACCCTAGAGTTATTTGACAGGTTTCAGAGTAGCAGCTGTGTTAGTCTGTATTCGCAAAAAGAAAAGGAGGACTTGTGGCACCTTAGAGACTGACCAATTTATTTGAGCATGAGCTTTCGTGAGCTCCACGGTATGCATCACGAAAGCTCATGCTCAAATAAATTGGTTAGTCTCTAAGGTGCCACAAGTCCTCCTTTTCTTTTTACCCTAGAGTTATGTCGCCCTACGTTACGTCGGCATATGGCCACGGCAGTTAGTACATCGCTTGTGCGTGTGCATACCTGGCTGCTTGTGTTGGCGGTGCTCAGGGCTGGCCTTAGGGAAAATGGCACCCTGGGCGAACTTGTATATTGGCATCCCCCCATCACTCCTGGCCCCCACGGGCTCCCTGGGCTTCCCTCCCCCCATCACCTCTGGGCCCCGCTGCCTCCCGCAGTGTTTAATTTGTATTGAAAGAGATGCCAGAGCTGAGCCGTGGCTCAAATTAAGCACCGGCAGGGCGGCCTGATGCTGGCGGGTGCTGGCCGGGCGCCCAGCTCTGAAGGCAACTCCACTGCCAGCAGAAGTGCAGAAGTAAGGGTGGCCTGGCATATGGTGTGTTGCCACCCTTCTGCACCTTGGCTTGTGGTGCCTGATGCTCGGGCATGTGGCTCAAGGCAGGCTTCGCACTGTCGCAGGGTGACTGCATCTTGTCAGAGCCCACGGCCCTCCTGCAGCCCTCTGGCCACCCCTGGCTCACCCAGGGCACTGGTTCAGATTTTGGGGGGTGGGAGGAATCTTTATTCATGATTCCAGGGACTACTTAGGCACCTGAAAACTCTAGGGTTTTTTCAGATAATAATTTAGGGATTAGCTGACAGGAGCACTTTCTCTAATCGTTATATAAAGAAAGAAAAAATATATACAGTACAAATGCCAATTAAAGCCACGTTTAAAGTTTATATGTAAATTTAGAACAATCAGGAGATAATACAGCAAGATATTCCCCATCCCAAGCCTTGAGGTGTCAGTTCACTATCTTTAGTGGAGATAAATAAAAATAAATATAATTTGCTTACCTTCTCTAACAGAAACACTGTGTTACTGCCATTATCTCCTCTGTTCTAGTCAATTGTTGTTCATTTAAAACATAATTTCAACATGTGTGAGTAAGGGTTTTTTTCTCTTTTATTAAGAAAGGGAATTAATTTTTCTAATTATTTCGGCATCTATGTTTACTGATCACAATCATGTCTGTGACTCACTAACATTTGACTCCATCATTGCTATTGATATCAGAGCTGGAACTGCGTTTATTTTCATGCAAATTTTAAGTTATTTTACAGATATAACTAAAAATATAATTTGAACATAAGCCACCTTCATCTGCCCAGTGTCTAAAGTTATGTGTTTAGCTAATGTTTTTTAAACTGGCATTACTAAATGAGTACAAGCTAAAGGTGCATTCTAGGAGGATACTATTATTTGCTTGTACCACTTTAAATAATGAATGACAAAGCACAATATGATAATAACAGTAATAATTATAATTACTCCAACGAGGACAGGTTAGGCATTTTAGAACTCACTACTCAAAGAATTCAATGTAAGCATAAGAGAGAAATAAAATTATGAAATGCACAGACCAGTCAAAAAACTAAAATAACAGCACTTTGAAAGAATAAAATTACAGAGACTATATGTGTATTGCAGGAAGTACCAACAAGTACAAACAACAATATAAGTATGTGTTGGGGGGCGATGAGTGTGAAAGAGACAGCATTTGTGAGCTGCTGGCATGTGTGAGCTGGGGGAGTGTGTGAGAGACCGCGTGCTGCCCCTTGAAGAGAGCTGCACTCAAGAGTCTGAAGGAAAGCTCCTTCAGATACAGCAGTAGCCACCAGCAGCTCCGTCCCTCTCTTGGTGAGCCCTGTCCTCACACACACACCCGCCCCCGCTCTGTGGAGACAGGGTACATGGGCGGGGGGGGGGGCGGAGGCAGCCTGACATCAGAGCCCCTCCCCGCCCCTTTACAGCAGACAGGAAGTTCCTGGGAGCAGCTGGCTAGGGGCAGCTCCAAGACAGGGGGCAGGAGCCATGGGGTTGAAGATGCCAGCAGGGGGAGGGGCACCCCTGCTCCGGAGGTGCCCCATTTGTAACAGTGCCCGGGCTTGCACCCCATTCACCCATGCCTAAGGCCAGCGCTGGCGGTGCTTGCACTCACCAAGAGCACTTGTACTGATGCAGAGTGAAGTGCACCATGGGTAGGTATCTCACTGGAGAACTCGCCACCATCCAGCACAGGGTCTTTTTGAAAGATTTTGCAATGCTTGATGGCTTTGGTGGAATGACAGTAGAATGAGCCTTTGGTCATTTGAAGGGTCGCTGGCGTAGTTTATTTACCAGATTGGACCTCAGTGAGAAAAATATCCCAATGGTTATAGCTGCCCACGGTGTCCTACATAATATGTGTGAAGCAAAGGGGGGAAAGTTTCCACCAGGTGGATGGTAAAGGTGGAGCGGCTGTCTGCTGAATTTGAACAATCAGATACAAGGGCTATTAGAAGAGATCAACGTGGAGCTATACATCTCAGGGAGGCTTTGAAAGACCATTTTAATAGCAAGCCAGAGTAATGTGTGTTGCTGCAGTGTGCTTTACCTGGCCTTGCTCTTTTGCAGCCCAGTCTGAATCTTGTGCTGATTGCTGTATATGTAGGAATATTGCATTGTCAATGGACCTATTAATTTTGTTTGTGAATGATGTTATGAGTTGTGTGACACAGTGCAGTAACTGGGAATTGGTCACTTTCAGAACTGATCTGTATCAGCCAGCATATGTTGTGAACCAATAAAGATCAATTATGTTCAAAAATATATAATGTTATTCTGTAGCATTCAAAAGAAAACCATTTCAAATTTTATAAACCTTAATAAATTTAGCAAACAGAACTTATGAAGGGGAAAGAACAGTCATTTCCATTTCAGGTACACATACACCAACTGGGGCTTTCACAGGTCAGTGTATGTGAAGCTGTGATTGTCTTGTCTATGCACTGACCCCTGATGCCACATGGAATGTTCAGGGGCAGGCCAAGGGAGGTCCCGATATTGAATTCTCTGTGGGCTCCAGAGGAAGGTGAGCATGGGATTGTTGAACCTGCAAGTCCACCAGAGTCTGCAGCATCTCTGTTTGCTGTCTGAGAAATGCAGACATGTCCTACTGCACGTCCCTCTCCTTCTCCTGCATTTTTTCCCTCTCCCCTCTATCCTTCTCCAGGATGTCTGCAAGAGTGACCCTCCAGGCCCTGTGTTTGTTCTCTCATGCAGCACTGGCTTGCTGGATCTCCTGCAACTTGTCATCCTGAGCCCTCTTCTTTCTCCTCCTTATCTGGCGTAGACATTCATGGGTGAGTAGGAAGAGACCCTGAAGGCTGCAGTGGTAGCAGCTGTAGAGAAAACACACAGAGACACCGTGGTCATTATATTCACAATGGAAATCAAAACTTAAGAGGCGGAACTCACTCCCCTTGCTCTCCAAAAGTTGTAAGCACATTCTCACTTCTGCTTGGGATTGCTTGTGCACAGCACCAGTCACAACCATGGTGAATATGGTCTGTCGGGGTTGGGGAAATGAGGTGGGAATAGCTTGGTTACATGGTTCTAGTTGTATAGGGCAGCAGCACTGAATACTGGCACTGTTTTCCACAGTAATTTTAGCTGATATCTCACTCCTGAGGGTAAGAGGCAGACAGAGCTCAGTGGCTGCTGGCATCCCCATGCCACCTGGGCCCGTATACTGCTAGTCTGAGCACTGCAATATTGCCTGCTGGAATAATCGCTGAGTGGTATGGGACAGTGTCCTGCTGCAGCAGAAGAAAGAAGGCAGCCCTCCCCAGAAACCTTTGGCAGAGGATTGCAGAGTACCTCCATGGAAGAGTCACTTAGATCTCTATGGAGGGTTCATGGGACATCTTAGTGCACATACACAAACTGCTCCGCATGGCCCCCACTAACTCTAGAGTAAAAATGAATAAATCAAAATATGAGTGCTGCTACTCTGGGGGGCCAGCCTTGTAATTTAAAAATCAAGTGCACACGTACCCAAGGTTCCTTCCCCTGCATCAGGTTTGCCTGTGCTCGACTGATGGGACTGGCTGGACTGCGGTGGAGTAAAAAACAGGTCCTGGCTTGCTGCAGAGCTGGATCCCCCAGTTGCCTGTCCCCCATACTCCTCTTCTTGCTCCCATCTTCTCCTCCTCACTGTTCGAGGCAGGGGCCTGTGACTCAGGCTCCTCTGAAGTATCCACGGTGCTCTTGGGGATGGTGCTTGGGTCTCTGTCGAGGATGGCATGTAGCTCTTTGTAAAAGCAGCAGGTCTGCATTAGGCCAGGGAGAGGGCAGTCAGGCCTAGGCGATGGAGCCACAGTCAGGCCCAGTGATTAGGGCCAGAGTCAAGGGTCAGAGCTGGAATCAGAAGCCAGGAACCAGAGCCACGGGTCAGAGCCAGAAGCCAGGAAGGCAAAGGAGCAAATATTCCTCTGTCATAGCAGAGCTGTTGGTGGTGGCATGTCGGCAGCAGTTGCTCGGGAACCAGTTGTTTCTAGCCCTGTAGAGTCTTAGCGCATGAATGGGTAAAAATCATTTTACAGATGGGAAAAGTGAGTCTCAGAGAAACTACAGGCCTGAATTTTCAGAAGTACTGAGCGGGGATACAAGAGCAGAGGGAAGGTTTGTGCTGGAACCTCCACTGTGACTCTCTCAGTAGGCACTGGACCATGGAGAACGTAGTTCAGACAGTTATCCACTGCATCTGATTAAATTGTGGACTCTGGTGCTGCAATAGCTTTGTCCCAACAACTCCAGCAGCGTGTTTTGTCCAGGTCGGATTTCTTTGTGGGCAGGATAGTAGCATTCCCTTTTTACTGTGGCTTTAGTCACTCTCAGAAATATCTACCATCTAGCAGGGGGTATTCAGAAACATTTTGAGTGGCTGCTTTCGCACCACAATTAAAAGGGAAAATGTTAACAGGGGCAGTGGCCTGGTAGGGGTCTACTACTGATCACCAAATCAAGAGGAGGAGGTGGATTTCCAGAACTAATAACAGAAATACCCAAAACACAAGAAAGACCTTGTAGTGATGGGGGACTTTAACTACCCAGACATCTGTTGGAAAAGCAATACGGCAAAACACAATATCTCCAGTAAGTTCTTGGAATGTGTTGGGAACAATTTCTTCTTTCAGACGGTGGAGACAGTAACCGGAGGTGGTGGTGGGGCAGCCATTTTAAACTTGATGCTGATTAGCAGGAAGGAACTGCTTGCAAATCTGAAGGTGGAAGGCAACTTGGGTGACGGTGCTCACAAAATGATAGATTTCATGAGGCTAAGGCCTGGTCCACGCTCCAAAGTAGATGGGAGGGAACAAATGCCCTCAAGAACTAAATCTAGGGGATGACTAAGGGGAACATGATAATCATCCACCAATATCTGGGGGCAGATCCTCAGCTGCTGAAAACCAGTGTAGCTCCATTGTAGTCAATAGGACTCTGACAATTTACACCAGTTGAGGATCTGGCCCATGCATCCATATTAAGGAAGCACAGGAAAGGGTTAGGAGGAGAACCTTTAACTGATGAAAGGAAGATGAACCAAGAAAAAATGAGATTGGATCTCACCTTATTTTCCTCTAGGCGCTTACAAATTGTTTAATCGTTTGTTCCAGTATCTTGCCAGAGATCAAAGTAAGGCTGACTGTCTATAATTCCCCTGATCTTCCTTTTCCCCCTCTTTAAACATAGGTACTCTGTTTGCCCTTCTCCAGTCCTCTGAACCTCACCCATCCCCCAGGAGTTCTCAGAGACAATCACCAATGGTTCAGAGATGGCTTCACCTAGTTCCTTAAGTACCCTAGGGTGCATTGAATCAAGCTCTGCCAACTTGAATACATCACACTTATTTAAATATTCTTTAACCTGTTTTTTCCTATTCTGGCCTATTTTCCTTCCCCTGATTATTAATATTAATCATGTTAAACATCTGGTCACAATTACCCTTTTTAGTGAAGACCGAAGCAAAAAGGTATTAAACCCTTCAGCCTTCTGTGCCATCTGATAAACTCTCCTTCTGTGTCATTAGCTCTCCTTCCCCATTAAGTAATGGACTTGTACGTTCCTTTGTCCTTGTCTTACTTCTAATCTATTTATAGAACCTCTTTGTCCTGCCTTTTATGTCCCTTGCTAGTTGTAACTCATTTTGTGCCTTATCTGTTCTGATTTCGTCCCAGCATGCGTGTGCTGTCTGTTTGTAGTCATTCTTAGCAATTTGTCCATGTTTCCTCTTTTTGTACAATTTCTGTTTGATTTTCAGGTTATTAAAGATCTCCTGCAGTAGCCATATTGGTCTCATATTATTCTTCCTGTCTTTCCTTCACATCAGGATAGTTTGCCATTGTGCCTTTAATATTGTCTCTTTTACAAACTGCCAGCTCTCCTGAACTCCTTTTCCCCTTAGATTTTCTTCCTATGGGACCTCCTTACCTACCAATTCCCTGAGTTTACTGAAGTCTGCTTTTCTGAAGCCCAGTGCCTTTGTTCTGCTGTTCTCACTCCCTTTCTGCCATTAGAATAACGAACTCTGTTATTTCGTGGCCACTTTCACCCAAGCTGCCTTCCGCCTTCAGATTCCCAACTGGTTCCTCCCTGTGAGTCAGAATCAAATCTAAAATAGTGCCCCCCGGGGTACATCCTCCACCCTTCTGAAACAATATATTGACAGCTCTATTTAATTTAGCCGGAGGAGTGGCGTTTCATGCTTAAAAGCAATTTTAGGGATGTCTGAGAAATATGATGGGGTTTCTCAGTGTAACAGCCACATCATAGAGGTCCAGGTGCTTCACCACCAAGACAGCAAGCAACCCCTGCCTTCCCTTGGGGCCTGATCAGTTCTGTGGCTGCAATGTGGCTCCCTGTTAACAAACTGCTGTGGGAAGGCACAGGGTGGGATTGCGGTAAACCAGGCAGCTGGAACGTTTCATTAAACCACACCAGCATGGACTGTGACCTGGTGTGATTTTGCCATCTAGGTTAGGTCAGCGCTTGGCTGGGAGACCCCAGGGAGAAGCCAGGTACTGCAGAGAACAGTGTTCCTGAGGCAGGGGTGCCTCTCTTGTATCAGTCAGTACTGGAGCAGTCCCCCAAGTTTTTAATTCCCCCAGGATGTCTGCACTGCCAATTCTCTGATCCTCAAGGGTCATTCTAGCCCCAGGACCTTGCACCCCCAGAGGACAAGGCAGGCTTGGAGTCCATGGGGTAATATTTAAACATCACGGCCGGGCGTCCTGACAATGGAGGAAGTTGTAGGAGGCGGTGGCAGATTAACTGCGGGAGCTTTGGAACCTGTGTAGAAGAGTGGGGGCATCAGTGCCGGAACTGTGGCCAGGCTCTCTGCTCCTCTTCTTCTCCCCAAGGATCCTCCCCCTGGCAAGGCTGGAAGCCAGAGCCAGGCCATGGTAAGAGCCGCCCAGGGAGCCCAGTCAGCTGTGGGGAGCTCTGGATCCTCCACCTGCCCTGAGCGCCAGGGTGCCCGAGAGCAGCCCCTGGCCCATGTTCCTACCCCTCCTGGCATGCCGCCCAGGGCAGATGGAGAGTCCAGGGCTCCCCACAGCAGTCCAGGGCTCCTTACCGTGGCCTGGCTCCGGCTTCCAGCCTGGCCAGGTGGTGGGGCCTCAGGGAGAAGAGGAGGAGCAGGGGGCAGGGCTCTGTGGCGAGGGGGTGGGGCTAACTTAAGGCCCATCTCAGCCCCCCATTGGGAAAAGGGAGGTGCTTTGTGGTGGGGGAGCTGCTCCCCCTGCTGTGAAGCACATCCCCTACCGTTCTGTACCTGTCCGAGGCGAGGACGGACAGGAGGAGAGGCGCCCTCAGGGGAGCAGTGGCCTATGTGAGTTAAGCTACAGTCCAGTTACCACATCTCCACATCACAAAACCCCGCCATTAGCTAACTGGGTCCCTCGGCGCTCTGCATTTAAGGGGGATCCTTGCTACCACAGCCTTTGTTCGGGCAAAATGCACGTTACCTTCCACCTTAAAACGTCCCCTGAAGGTCCCCTGAGGTCGCAGGGCAGTTGCCCCGTTGCATTTCTCCATCCCAGTGGGACATCGTGCCGTGTTTTATTACGGCACGAGGACACAAGTGTCATGGGGAAATTATGTTGACCTGGGAGACAAACTGCTTGGAATGTCTCCTGCTCTGGAACAGGTTGGGGCCGCCTCCTGTGCACCCCCTTGTGGCCACTGGCCGCTCCGGGGCACCGTGCCTCAGTTGCCATCTTCCTCAGGCCCTCAAACTCCACACACTGGGTCAGTGCGGGAGATGTGGCTTAGCCTTCTGGCCAAGCCACAAACAAACACGTCCAACTGAAAAGTCCCAGCACATAAAGGGTTCTTCTGCCCTTCATGGGCTTTTCTTCAGTCTGCCCTCTGGGCCCTGTTCTTAATCCCTTTCTGGGCTACCTTTGAGTCTTCTCCCTGCCCCAGTATAGCGCTCTCAGCCCCCAGGCTAGCTCCACTGGTATCCTGTCTGCGGGCGCTGGCTCCATGCCTTCTACAGGAGGGGTCGGGCAGCCAGCCCCCTTCCTGTGATTCCTCTCCTAGCCTGAGCTCTCTCAGTCCTTGTAGAAGGCCCAGGTGTCCATTAAAGCATCAGAGGGCCCCTCTAGTCGCACCCCCTCAGACTGGGTATGTCTACACTGCAGCTGGGAGCGTGCCTCCCGGCCTGGAGAGACACACTCATGCGAGCTCTGCTCAGTGTAGTGTGCTAAAAAGAGCAGTGTGGACTTGGTGGCATGGATGGCGGCCGCCCAGGCTCGGACCCCAGGGGTCTCGGACACCAGTGGCTAGTCTGAGCTGCCGCCTATGCAGCAGCAACCACATGGCTCTTGTTAGCATGCTGGCTCAAGTAGAGGAAGAGGTATGATATAGTAGAGGAAGTAGCATACCATTTTACAGAAAGGGAAACTGAGGCACCAAGCAACTAAGGCCAAAATATTCTGACTTGGGTAGCTAAAGTAGACCCCTGTATCCATATTAAAGCACTTAAATAAGTAGCCTCATTTGCAGACAGGCTGAGTACCCAGCAACTCCCCCTGAAATCAATAAAATATAATCCAGTTCCATACCATTCAGCACCCAGGTTTGAAAGGTTTGGCCTAGCTCATCTACCCAAGGTCAGACAGTGAGTCAATTACAGAGCTAGGAATGAAGCCAAGCTCTCCTGATTCCCAGTTTTGGATTTCACCACCAACACCCTCCTCCCTGGCCCCTTCAGACAGACGTTGTGTCTGAAGACTGCACAGTGTGTTCTTCTGTTGCTGGACAATCTCACTAGCCTCTCCCACTGCTGAGGGCTCCGCGGCCGACACTTCTGAATCATGTGCTCTCTCCAGGTACTCACCTGGCCCCAATACCTGAACACCTCATGCTCTGTAATGTATTTATCCTCACAGCTCCTGGGAAGGTCAGGACGGGCTATTAGAATTGTATAGATGAGGAATTCAGGCCTGCCTGCAGGGGTTGGGTTTCTGTCCAGGAACCGGGCTTAGTTGCTGGCAGGAATCAGTCTCATGGCAGGAATCAGGCTCACCTTCTCTGTGGCCGGTGTCAGGGTCCTGAGTCCCAAAGAGATCTTGGCTCCAAGGGAGGTTGTGGAATCCCCATCACGGGAGGTTTTTAAGAACAGGTTGGACAAACACCTGTCAGGGATGGTCTAGGGGTTTATTTGGTTCCGCCTCTGCACAAGGGGCTGGACTTGATGACTTCTCAAGGTCCCTTCCAGCCCAGCATTTCTATGATTCTATGAAAATCTTCTCCAGCTCCTCAAAAAATGGACAGGTCACATTACTACGACCAGCACCCCTGGTTTTAATAAAAAGAAAAGGAGTACTTGTGGCACCTTAGAGACTAACCAATTTATTTGAGCATGAGCTTTCGTGAGCTGTAGCTCACGAAAGCTCATGCTCAAATAAATTGGTTAGTCTCTAAGGTGCCACAAGTACTCCTTTTCTTTTTGCGAATACAGACTAACACGACTGTTACTCTGAAACCTGGTTTTAATGTAAGTCCGAATGAACTGTTTGTTTTTATCCGGCACTGATTGGTGTCCTGGTTCTGGCCCCTCACAGTCATCTGCTTAGCAATGGCCACAAAAAGAGCTTCCTGTACCGACTCCTCTCCACAGATGTGATAAGATTCAGGGTCTCAGCATGGTTCCAAGCAACTGCTCAAGGCATGCTGTAGAGGCTTCTGGAGTAATATCACAGCAAGGCGGATATACTCAAACCCAGGACCAAGGGGGCAAAGTCTGGCCCCACACCAGATTTTAAATGGGGGACAGGACATCTGGTCAATGTGACCCCAGAGCAGCGGAGGGCACACAGGTAAACAGACAGGTCATTAATGGTTGCCTGCAAAGCAATGTGGGATAGTAGTTGGAGGACTGCCAAAGTAATACGCTGCAACATTGCCTGCACGTGAGCAATTGCCTAAACTAACTCAATTTGCAGCAAACGTAGTTCTCTTTGAAAGACGACTCCTGTGTCCTTGATAAATCCAGAGTTTTAGTGGACTATAATGAATTGCATCGTGTGTACGCAAGTATTTTCAAACTGGTTTAACTCCCCCCAATCCTATGTGGACAAGCAGGCCTGGGCCGTATCCAAAGCCCAGTGAAGTCAGTGGGAATCTTCTGATTAACTTTAAAGGGCTTTGGGGCAGACCCCAAATAACTTGTTCAAGATGTGCAGGCTGTCCATGGCAGTGTAGGGCACTGAACCCACGGCAGAGCACTAACCACTGGGCCAGGCTTCCTCTCCAATCACAAATAAGCATGTGAGGTCTTTAAAATCATTTTGTGGTTCCCATCTTGTGATGAATGAAGCCCGGCTTGCTATTTCCTGGGGAGAGAAACACAGCTTCGCCAATGCTTATCACACGGTTTGTCCAAACTGATGCCTCATGGTCCATATAAACTGATGCTGCACAGTCCATATAAGCTGATGTCACTGATATAATATTTAGCACTTTATTCTCAAAGTGTTTTGCCAACAGTAACTGCTCAGATACTACAGAGATGAATGCCATGGATATGCCTATAAATAAATATTAATGACCCGGATCCTGAGCTGTGCTTCGGACGCTTGCTCCTGGGGCTGTTTTATATCAGCTACCCATGGCCCCAAGGGGCCTTTCCAGTAGCCAGGGATCAGCATAACATAGGGATGCCTGTGCCACCCCCTGTTTTCTTGGCTATGTTCTCTGCTAAGATGGGGGCATGTAAGAAACATTATGGTGGCTCTATGTCCCCCAAGATACTCCCCTACACAGCCTTATACTGGGCTTCACAAGCCATAGTTAACCCTCCTGGCATCCCCCTGAGCTGAGAGGCAGGCGGAATTAGCTCCGTTTCTCAGGGGGAGGAAGTGAGGCACACAGAGCTTAAGTGATGTGCCCAAGGCCGCAGAGCATTGTGTTGCAGAGCCAGGACCAGGAGCTGGCTTAGCTCCTAGCCCCATGCTCAGGACACACCTCTCTCTGACGGACCCCCCCAACGACATGACACTGAGCTCCAGCTACTGACACACACAGACCATTTCTGGGCCCAGGGGCTGCTTTCTGCTGCAGCTGGGGAGGCGTGACGTTCCCATTGCATGCCTCCTACTGAGCTTGAGAGCCCCAGCCCTCGGTCCTACCAGGAGAGAGAGGCCTGGCTTGGCTTAATGGAGGGGTGCCAGGGCCTGGGAACGCTTTGGGGTTTACCTGAGAGTAGTGTGGGACCCAGAAGTCTGTTGGCAGGAGCCCAGCTTCATCGCTGTCCTGGTGCGGCAGGCCGAAGATCCAGGCTACCCCAGAAGAGGGTAAACAGGGTGCTCATCGGGGAGCCTAGAAATCTGTTTGCCAGGGGGGAAAAGGTGGAATTTGCATTTTTACAGAGAATCTTGAGTTTTTACATTGTGTAAAAAAATAAAAGCCTGTGTTAACAAGTCACTATTTTTTACTGACAGCACCTGTGTCCCCTAGTGAGTGCAACCTCCCCCTCCTGGGGTCGATTTTTGAAGGTGCTTTGAATGTACAGCGGAGCCCCGTTTATCTGCTGGACCTGGGCCCGGATGGATAACCAAAACTCGGGAGAACCGGCAGAGAGCTTTCCATCCTTTGGCCTCAGATTCTGACCGCTCCCGGCCCAGTTGCTGTCAGCCCAAGGAGGCCGGTGGTTCGGGTCATACAGGAGCCGGATAACGGAGGCTCCCATCAGTGGGGTTCTCCGGGGCATAAGGAACACATTGTGTTCAGCAGGGATACCTGGATATGGACATCTGTGGCTAGGGAAACTCACGTTCACTTTAAACCTGGGAAAACACGGATTTTTAGGGGTGAATTTGAGGGGGTTATCACGGAAGATCCGGATCCCCGGTGATCCGGTTTCGCACGCCTGGGGCCGCCCCAGCGATCCGGTTTAGCAGGCTGGGGCCGCCTGGCGCTCTTGGGCTCGATGATCCGGCGCCCCCTCCCGGCCGAGGCATTGCAGTGACCCGGGCTCTGTGCCATGGCCGCATGCCCGGAGCTCGCCCCGCCGCGCCGCTTTGTGTCCAGACCTGTGCGCGGCTGGTGCGGGCAGATCCGGAGACATCCCGGGTTCCGCGCTCCGCACATCGCCCGGCTCCGGCTCCGACCTCTCCCCGCTCGCCAGCCTTTGTCTCCGTCCGCACCCGCCTCTCGCCCCCGCCCCCTGCTCCAGTTCCAGCCGGTGCGCGCCTGAGCCCGGCTGCGGCTGCCCTGGGGAGCGGAGCCGCCGAGCGGGGCGGAGGAAGGTGGAAACCCCCCGCTGGAGCCGGAGCCGGAGCCGGAGCCGGAGCGCGGCTGTCTGCGGCTGAGCAGCCCTGGCCGCTTTGCCATCTGCTAGCCAAGCCTTTCTCCGTCCGCGGGGCACCAGGACAATGCCTGGAGGGGCCTCGGCTCAGGTAGGGCATTTTACAATCAACTTCCCCGGTGTGGCCGCGGAGGCGGGTGGGGGGCGATGCGCCGCGCTTCCTGGCAGCCGGGGCCGTTCCCCTCTGCACCAGGTACATCAGGGATGCGTGCAGACAGGTCCGGAGTGCCCGGAGCGTCGGACCCTGGAGGCACACGCAGACTGGCTGGCTAGCTACAGATAGGGCTCCTATCCACAGCATCTGAGCCCTCTCCCAAGGGTTTTAACCAAAGAAGTAACAGTAACAATGTCTTCCTTCCTAGCCTATGGGGGGGAAAGAACTCGATTTATTCAATTGGGGGGGGGGGCGGGGGGCATATGTTTGTTTATGTGAAAAACTCCTTAAGGGACCAATAATGGAACAGTTCTAAAGCTACCAGCAGGATTTGAACCTAGGTGCTTCAGAACCAAAATAGGAGAGGCCACCACTTGAGTGGAAGGGGCAGCACTATTACATGGTAGCAATAGAAGGCTATTATCCTCTATGCAAATCAGCCACTGGCAGGAGGGGAGCACACTTCATAAGCATATTGCATTAGGATGTGGTATGAGTTTTGCATGGGAGGCACAGTGCACCGAGGCAGAAGATTGGTGCATACTCAGTGCAAGAGAGAATATCAGAAGAATTTGCGAGACACTGGGGAGGGAGTGGTCAGTAGGTGTGCATTGCACCTGGGAGAATTACAGTTCACTGGGTCCATGTGAACCAAAAAGATTGGAAACAGAAAAGGGACCAGATAGGAATAATCCGTCTGTGAAATCAAAAGATAAGGGCAGGAGAAAGGATGACCTTGCGGCAGCTGTCTGGGGTTTTTCTCTGGAGCTGAGTTAGTAACTGGGTTTTTGGGTCGGTGCCCAAACCGAAACAGCCAGAAAAAAATCTCATTGGCTTCATACCAAAGCTGAATTTTTAAAAAAATTCTCAGCAAAATGAAAAACAGAGAAATTTCATCTGGGTCCAACTAAAGATTTCAAATGTCGATTGGAAACAAGATTTGGTTTGGAAATAGTCATTTCAGAACGAACTCGCCAAACGCTTCAAAATGTTCCGCCGTTTCTGAAATGTTTGTTCGTTTTGGGTTTTTGTCCAAAACTATTAATTGAATTCGACTCACATCCACGAATCATTTCGGTGCCCTGGAAAAATGCCTTTTCCAGAAAATTCACTATTTGCCAAAAATATGTTGCCTGCATCTAGTTGTCTCCCAGCACCTCTCGTGCCAAGCAGAGGGGGGACTTCCAAGCCATCCTGCACTTCAGAATGGCCTGGACCCATCTGAGTAGGACACCTCATCACAGCAGCTAAGAGGAAGAAGAAGGACTTTGAAAATTATGGTGATTTGGGGTAACAAAAAAATGCTGTCGGAAAAGGTAAGGCCGGGCGTGAATGCAGGGGATGAAATCAATGAGGGCTCCACAATGGCTCGCCTAATAACGTGCTGCTTAAATCTGGCCATCGGTCAGAAAATTACCAAAGAGGAGGTGTGGTCGCCGAGGCTGGAGGCTGGAGCTGTCGATGGACAGCAGGAGACGGGATACATGCAGAGAACCAGAATATATACAAAGCAGCTCATCCAGATAACATGCATTGTAAGGCTTGAAAGGAATTCGCTAATGACTCTAGAGGCCTGAGCAGACAGGAAGAAGGTAGATCTTGGTGCATTGAAAAAGAGAGAAAGCTTAGCAATCGCTGTGTGGTTTGTCACACTTTAATCTCTAGCAATGTCTACTGCTATATGGATAGATATTGATGGTAGCCTAGAGACTGACGTCAAGATCTGAGCCCCATTGCGCTAGGCACTGTAAAGACATGTGGTAAGAGATGGTCCCCTCCACCAGAGGTTACAGTCTAAATAGACACTGCTGGGGAGGGGAAACAGACAGGAGGTGTTTTGCCCAAGGTCACGCAGCGTGTTGCCAGGAATAGACCCCAAATCTCCTTCATTTCAGTCCAGTTCTCTCTCCACTGGATGACACTACCTTTCCTCAATGGAAGGAATATTAAGCGTTAAAAACCCTGTAAGCAACTGGAGGCTGGTGGAACCATGAGCAATAGGCAGCGAGGGCTAATAAAGAACCAATCACGCCAGACAAATGTTATTGCTTTTATTTGGATGAATTCACAAAAGTAGCGGCTGTCAGGAGCTCACTGGCAGCAGTGAAATTAGACGCTAAGGGAGCCTAAGTGCAGGGTGTCATGAAAACTTAAGTTTACCACTAATTGGAACTGGTTTGGCCACGGAGGTATGGCTTGGAAATAGGGGGTGCAGTGGGGTGGGGTTATAAACGGAAATTAAGGGGACTGAGTCACAACGCCAGGTGAAGCTGGAGAGAGATACCCAGGAGGGTTTTGCTGGGCTTGATTTTAGGCTGGGTTTTAGTTACGGCGTGTTTCATGATCTGGAAAAAGAGGGGAGAGGCCCACAAACTGCATGCACCAATGGCATTGCAATGGGAAGCCTTTTCAACGCCAGGGAGGACAGAGGAGGATATGAAGGGGCCTAGAGAGGTCGGTAGGCTGGGCTGGAACCCCACAACTGCCAGGGACAGGTGGTGACTGAAGCAGCAGGTGCTGAGCGTTTGGTGCTTGTTATTGCAGGTGCCGGTGACGTTCGATGATGTCGCCATCTATTTCTCCCGGGAGGAGTGGGAGATGCTGGCGGAGTGGCAGAAGGAGCTGTACCAGGAGGTGATGAGGGAGAATTATGCAAATCTGATTTCTCTGGGTAAGGATCAGCCTTCGTTGTTTTACTGGGTGCAGCAGGATCATTGAAATCCCTGGGCTGTCTTTAGTCTATTATTATTCATTATTTGTTTTACAGTAACCCCTAGGGGCAACCAATCCAGGATCAGAGCCCCACTGTGCCAGGTGCTGTATACACTGGCTTTAAAAAGCTAGTCCGTGCTCCAGGGAGCTCCCAGTCCTAGGATAAGTCTTGCCTACTAAGCATGCAATGGCCCAGATCATCAGCTGATGCAAAGGTCCATAGTTCCATTGAGGTCAATAGAGCTATACTGATTGATCCAAGCTATGGTTCCGACCCCTGGCGTGGCATCCCTGGGGAAAGACAGTGTGCTCCTGAGGGTCAGTAACAGACGACCACCCCCGAGTGATGCTGCACCCCGTGCTGCTCCAGCCTTGACCCTCTAACCTCTTGCATGTGGGAAGCACAACCCTTTCTAATGCTGCGGTCACTGATGTGAGCCTCCGGCACCTACCCAACCCCCACAGAGGCTTCCTGTCTGAGCCCCACTTGGTAAAACAGGAAGCCTCGTTCTTGGAACCGCTCCGCAGCAAAGCAGGACACTGGAAAGCAGACAGGCACGTTCGGCCCTCAGTGCTGCTCTGTTATCAGTGGAATGAGTCACAAGCAGAAGCAGGTCATTTCTCAGTTTCCCCAAATGGAGGGAGAGAAATTCGCCCATCACATGGCTAAAGGACCAGACGTGTCCCGCTCATGGTAGGGGAGTGGACTGCTATAGACCAGCAAATCGGGAGGAGGAGGTATTTTTAGAACAAATAGCAAAAGCATCCAAAGGACAAATCCCAATGGTAACGGGGGACTTTAACTCCCCAGACAGCTGTTGGCAAGGCAATATGGCAGGGCACAGACTCTCCTAACAGCTTGGAATGTGCTAGGGAGAACTTTTTGTTTCTGAAAGTGGAGGAAGTAACTAGGGGGCTGCCATTTTAGATTTGATGCACGATTTGTACGCATGATTTCTCCCTGTCATATAAGAGGCTAACAACAAAAACAGCACCCCGAGCCCAGCGCCGCTCAGGCCTAGCACTCCAGGCTGTCGCCTGGGTCACCTGCCCCTAAATCCAGGCCTACCACAGAACACCCTGCCATAACAGAAGGAGGGGGTAAAACGTACTTTGTTGCGGGTGGGATGGGGTGGGCAAAAAAACAGACTGTGGGAGTTTGCAGGAAAACACTACATCTCTTGTCAGTTTACTAAGAGTAGCCTATTTGGGAAATTGCTCATTTTGGGAAATTGCTCATTGCTCAATTGTTTGAGTTTCTCTTTCCCAGCCGTGTTTATTTCCCTCACTCCGAAGCCGGTGCAGTACACCAGCCCAAGTCAGGGCCAAGAATCACACTCCTGGGTCGTGCTGTTCTGTGATGCCACATATGCGCACTCAGTCCCTGGTGTATCAGCTTGCTGCCAGGGCTGTGAGCAGTTTTTCCGTTAAATGTTTTTTGAAAAGCAGTAATAATCCTGACACATAAATAACTTGAATGGGATGTTTCAAAGTTCTCAAATCGGTGCTCAGAGTCCAATATAGCTGCCTCAGGAGATCTTTAATGACCTGAAAATCAAACAGGACTTGCACAGGAAGAGGAAACATGGACAAATTGCTGAGGATGACTCTAAAAAGACAGCACCCGCATGCAGGGACAAAACCAGAAAGGCTAAGGAACAAAATGAGTTCTAACTAGCAAGGGACATGAAGGCATTAGGAAGACATTAATAAATAAATACATCAGCAGTCACAGAACACAAACGAGAGTGTGGGTCCAGTACTTAATGGGGAAGGTTTTGCTTCAGTCTTCACCGAAAAGGTTAATAATGACCAGATGTTTAACACAATTAATATTAACAACAGGGGACAGGAACACAAGCAGGAAGAGGGAAAGAACAGGTTAAAGAATATTTAGATAAGTGAGATGTATTCCAGTCAGCTGAGCTTGATGAAATTCACCCCAGGGTACTTAAGGAAGTAGCTGAAGCAATCTCTGAACCATTGGTGATTATTTTTGAGGACTCAGGGGGGACGGGTGGGGTCCTAGAGGACTGGAGAAGGGTGAACATATAGCCGATATTTAAAATGGGGAAAAAGGAGGATCCAAGGAATTATAGACCAGTCAGACTAATTTCGATACCTGGAAAGATACCGGAATAAATTATTAAACCCATCAATCTGTAAGCCTCTAGAGGTGGTGAAGATGATAAATAATAGCCAACATGGATTAGGCAAGAACATATCATGCCAAACCAATCTAATTTCCTTCTTTGATAGGGAAATCTGCCTAGTAGATGGGGGGAAGCAGTAGATGTGATATATCTTGACTTTATAAAGGCTTTTGGGACATCCCATGTGATATTTTCATTAGCAAATTAGGGAAATATGGTCTAGATGAAATTACTATAAGGTGGGTGCACAACTGGTTGAAAGACCGTACTCAGAGTAGTTATCAATGGTTCGCTATCAAACTGGGAGGGTGTCTCTAGTGGGGTCCTGCAGGTGTCAGTCCCTGATCTGGTACTAGTCAGTATTTTCATTAATGACTGGATAATGGAGTGTAGAGTGTGAAATGTACAGATGACACCAAGCTGGGAGGGGTTGCAAGCACTTTGGAGGACAGGATTAGAAATCAAAACAACCTTGACAAATCGGAGAATTGGCTGAAATCAACAAGATGAAATTCAGTAAAGACAAGTGCCAAGTACTACACTTAGGAAGGAAAAATCAAATGCACAGCTACAACACGGGGAATAACTGGCTAGGCAGTAGTATTGTTGAAAAGGATCTGGAGGTTGGACTGGATCAGACTGAATTGAATATGAGGGACACAGGGTGGGTGAGGTAATATATTTTATTGGACTAACTTCTGTTGGTGACAGAGACAAGAAGTTGGTCCAGTAAAAGATATTATCTCACCCACCTTGTCTCTCTAATATCCTGGGACCAACGCGGCTACACCACATCCCGCTTTGCTCAGCACTGGTGAGGCCCCAGCTGGAGTTCTGTGTCCAGTTTTGGGCACCACAATTTAAGAGATGTGGGAAAACTGGAGTGGGTCCAGGAGAGCGACAAAATGATGAAAGGTTTAGAAAACCTGACCTACGGGGAAAGGTTGAAAAAATTGACGTGTTTAGTCCTGAGAAGATGGGGGCAGGGGAAGGGGGATGGACCTGATAACAGTCTTCACATATGTAAAAAGCTGTTATAAAGAGAACCGTGATCAGCGGTTCTCTTTGTCCATTGAGGGTAGGACAAGTGGTAATAGGCTGCATTTGTAGCCAGGGAGATTTAGATTAGATATTAGGAAAAACTTTCTGAGGATGGCTCAGCCCTGGAACAGTGACCTCGGGAGGTTGTGGAATCCCCATCATTGGAGGTTTTTGAGATCAGGTTGGACAAACACCTGTCAGGGATAGTCTGGGTCTACTTGGTTCTGCCTCAGCGTGGGGGCTGGACTAGATGACTTCTTGAGGTCCCTTCCAGCCTGACATCTCTAGGATTTGGGAAAGCATATGCTGGCTTGAGTGGGACTTACGTTGTGCCTCAGCCACATGCTGGCCCCCTGCACAGGGTAAATTTCACCATTTCGAAATCGCTTTAAGATTGTTGCTAAAAAATCCACCTTCTGCTGTTACTATGCACGACTTTGAGAGGGTCAACAAGCACGTGGACAAGGGGGATCCAGTGGATACAATGTACTTAGATTTCCAAAAAGCCTTTGACAAGGTCCCTCTTTGACAAAGGCTCTTAAGCGAAGTAAGCAGTCATGGGATAAGAGGGAAGGTTCTCTCATGGCTCAGTAACTGGTTAAAAGACAGGAAACAAAGGGTAGGAATAAATGGTCAGTTTTCAGAATTGAGAAAGGTAAATAGTGATACCCTCCCACCCCCAGGGGTCTGTACTAGGCCCAGTCCTGTTCAACATATTCATAAATGATCTTGCAAAAGGGGTAAACAGTGAGGTGGAAAAATTTGCAGATGATACAAAACTACTCAAGATAGTTAAGTCCCAGGCAGACTGCGAAGAGCTACAAAACGATCTCTCAGAACTGGGGGCCTGGGCAACAAAATGGCAGATGAAATTCAGTGTTGATAAATGCAAAGTAATGCACATTGCACAACATAATCCCAACTCTACATATAAAATGATGGGGTCTAAATTAGCTGTTACCGCTCAAGAAAAAGATCTTGGAGTCATTGTGGATAGTTCTCTGCAAACATCCACTCAAGGTGCAGCAGCAGTCAAAGTGAACAGAATGTTGGGAATCATTAGGAAGGGATAATAAGGGATAGTTAATAAGACAGAAAATATCATATTGCCTCCATATAAATCCATGGTACGCAAACATCTGGAATACGGTGTGCAGATGTGGTCGCCCCATCTCAAAAAAGTTATATTGGAATTGGAAAAAGTTCAGAAAAGGGCAACAAAAATGATTAGGGGTATGGAACAGCTTCCGTATGAGGAGAGATTAATAAGACTGGGACTTTTCAGCTTGGAAAAGAGACAACTAAGGGGGGATATGACAGAGGTCTATAAAATTCTGACTGGTGTGGAGAAAGTAAATAAGGAAGTGTTATTTACTCCTTCCCATAACACAAGAACTAGGGGCCACCAAATGAAATTCATAGGCAGCAGTTTTGAAATAAACAAAAGGAAGTATTTTTTCACACAACGCACAGTCAGTCTGTGGAATTCATTGCTAGAGGATGTTGTGAAGGCCAAGACTACAACAGGATTCAAAAAAGAACTAGATAAGTTCTTGAAGGACAGATCCATCAATGGCTAATAGCCAGGATGGACAGGGATGGTGTCCCTGGCCTCTGTTTGCCAGAAGCTGGGAATGAGCGACAGGGGATGGATCACTTGATGATTACCTGTTCTGTGCGTTCCCTCTGGGGCACCTGGCATTGGCCACTGTCAGAAGACAGGATACTGGGCTAGATGGGCCTTTGGTCTGACCCAGTGTGGCCGTTCTTATGTTCTTATCACTCTCAAAACATTGTGGGCCAGACTCATTCCTGATGTTCAGGGAAGTCAGTGGAGCTACTCCAAGGATACATGTGAGTCTAGGATTTTCCTTCAGTTTATCCAAGAGACAGTTAAGAGATGCCTAGATCACAATCTCTGAGTACCTCCATGGAGAGGAGATTTTTGATAGTAGATGCCTCTTTAACCTAGCAGACAAAGGCCGAATGGTAGGTGAAGCAAGGGAAATTCAGGTTATAAATAGGTCACACATTTTGTAACAGGCAGGGTAATTAGCTATTGGAATAACTAACCTAGGGATGTGCTCACTTCACCATCACTTGAAGGCTTTAAATCAAGACTGGATGTCATGCTAAAAAGCATGCGTTAGCTGGCCCAGAAGTTTTGGTCTGGATGTAGAAATCACTGGGTGAAATTCTCTGGCTTGTGTTCTGTAGGAGGTCAGACTGAAAGATCGGAATGATCCCTTCTGGCCTTAAAATCTATGACTCGTTACCACCACCCCATCCATAAATAATGCCTGGACTCTTTTCTCCGTCCAGCAGGGGACTGGCCCAGGCAGAGAAGCAAGAAGAAAAATGAGGAGGAATGTGCTGAAAAGTTGGAAGCCCCTGAGCTTCCGACTGGAATCGGCTTGGCCAAAGGCTCAGAGAAGGCAAAGATCTGCAGCACTCGGATCGCCTGCGTCCCAGAGCCAAGCAGCGAGGAAGGCGGCTGGCTGGGGCAGCTTGTTGAAGGTGGAAGAGGGAACAGCCACTGCATGCAGCCCAGTGGGAATCAGGGACCCAAGAAAAGGGCGAGACCACACAAGTGCGATGAGTGCTGGAAAAGCTTCACCTGGAGATCGGAGCTGGTTCAGCACCTCAGGACTCACACCGGGGAGCGGCCATATAAGTGTGCTGAGTGCGGGAAGGGCTTCAGTCAGCACGTCAACCTGACCATCCACCAGCGTATCCACACCGGCGAGCGGCCCTACCGGTGCAGTGAGTGTGGGAGGGGCTTTACCCAGCATATCAACCTGACCCTCCATCAGAGAATCCACACTGGGGAACGCCCGTACCAGTGCTGTGAGTGCGGGAAAAACTTCATCCGCAAATCCAACCTGGCCAAGCACCAGAAGATCCACACGGGCGAGAAGCCCTTCCAGTGCGCCCAGTGTGGGAAGAGCTTCGTGCACAAGTCCGGCCTGGTGTCGCACCACAGGACCCACACAGGGGAGCGGCCGCACCAGTGCGAGGCGTGTGGGAAACGCTTCGGCCACAAGTCGGGCCTGCTCTCGCACCGGAAGACCCACACGGGTGAGCGGCCCCACCAGTGTGCCCAGTGCGGGAAGAGGTTCCGGCATAAGTCAGGCGTGGCCTCACACCAGAGCACCCACACGGGCGAGCGGCCTCACCAATGCTCCCAGTGCGGCAAGCGGTTCTCCCGCACCTATGAGCTCATCTCCCACCAGCGCCTGCACACGGGGGAGCGGCCCTACCCATGCGCCGACTGTGACAAGAGCTTTGTGCGCAAATCTAACCTGGTGAAGCACCAGCGTGCGCACACGGGGGAGCGGCCCTACCAGTGCGGCCAGTGCGAGAGGAGCTTCTCCCAGAGGTATGAGCTGGTGGCTCACCAGATCACCCACACTGGGGAGAGCCCCTATACCTGTGCCCAATGCGGGAAGATCTTCAGCCAGAAGTCAAACCTCGTGAAGCACGAGCGCATCCACACCGGCGAGAGTCCCTTCCCCTGCACCCAGTGCGGGAAGAGCTTCAGCCAGCGCGCCAACCTGGTGAAACACCAGCGGATCCACACCGGGGAGCGACCATTCCAGTGTGCCCACTGCGGGAAGAGCTTCAGCCAAAAGTGCGAGCTCGTGTCGCACGAGCGGATCCACACTGGGGAGCGGCCATTCCAGTGCACCCACTGCGGGAAGAGCTTCAGCCAGAAGACGAGTCTGATCGCTCATCAGAGGATCCACATGGGTCAGCGACTGAGTGAATGTGCCCAGGGCGATGCCCTCCCATCCAGCTCTGTCTGGCATTCCAGCTGATGCCAATGGGGGGCTGACGTGCAGACCAAGGGTGGTGCTGGGTATGGATCCATCAGTAAATATCTTCTTGCCTACCAGGGAGCAAACAAGGGAGGAACTAGGGCTTTCAAGTGGGGACAGCTTGAGATTTCCAAACACATCCGAGAAAGGTTTTAAATGGCTCCTTGAATCTCCCTTGTCAGGAGAGGGTGGATATTTCAAACCTGTCTTCCGGTTAACAATCAGCAGATTGGGAAACACCATGTAATTGTTGAGAAGTCCAGGAAACATCTGGCAAAGCAGGAACCATGTTGAATAGCAGAGTGTTCCCCCAGGAGAAGAGGGGGCAGATTTGGAAGACGCAGGGCTGATTCAAACCTTGGGTTTTCCAAATGTCTGATGATGAACCTTCTGAGCTTGACTGACTCTCAGGAAGACTGTAAGATGGGGGTAGACCCCTCATCAGTACCCTCAACTAGCCAGTGGGAACATGGAGGGCTGGAAGGGGTGGAGAATGATTAATGGGGTATGAAGAACAGCTGGTCAAATAATATTCAGCAAATATATGATCTGGTTCTTGTTGAGCAATGAATCAAAGAAGTAACTTTTTGAAGCGTTCATTCAGCTGTTGAAAACTGTTCCTCAAAGAAATTATTTGGGGCCAGGTTCACAAAGGTGTTTAGGTGCGTAAAGATGCCGATAGGTGCTAGTGAGATTGACAACAGCACCTAGTGAGTCAGGCACCCCACTCCCCTTGACTCTCAGTGGTATCTCTGGCCCAGGTCCTCAAAAGTAGTTATGCACCTAACTCCCAGTGGGAGTTATACTTGGAGGATCTGGCTGGAGGCGCCTAACCTGCTTAGGAGCTTTTAAAATTTTTTGTATGCGCTTAGCTGCATCTCTAGACACCAAAATGCTTTTGTAAATCTGGCTGTTGACCAGGGCTGGCCATACCATGAGGCAATCTGAGGCAGCCACCTCAGGTGCCAGACTGGGGGCGGGGCAGCACCACTAGGACCCAGAGTTTCAAAGTTTTGGCCCAAGTGAGGGGGCATAGGGGCGTCATTTTGAGCTCCCCGCCTCAGGTGCCAACATGTTGTGGGCCGGCCCTGCTGTTGACCAATAACAGCAAAGGCCAGTGCGTAATGCTGAGCCCTTTCCCTGGTCTTCTCCCAGAGGCAGTTCTATTTCTGTGTGGCAGGTTTAATCACATCCTGGTGCGTGGGCGATCAAAAGCCATTATGCCTGATGCTCTTTCAGTGGTGAGTAAGAAATAATGTCAAAACTATCCCAATAATAGTTATTTCCTGGATGCTGAATTGATTAAACTTATCCCAACTACTTCATATATATAAACCCGTTCTTTCAAAAACATCAGTAAAGGAGGACACTGCCCTGATTATGTGGAAATATATATGCTATGACATGGCTAAGATCATGAAACCATGTGTTCTGATAGCCTTCTCTCCAGTGTGGTCCCCACACATAACCCATTAACTGAGAGACTCTTTTCAGAACCATTGTTTTAAATTAACAGTATCAACTGGATTTAAATTGGTGTCTTCTTTAGCCCAAAGAGGAAGTTATATTTTCTTCTGATCTGTCTGGATAAACTTAACACAGTGGCCTCAAACTTGTAAAACTGCCTCTCAGGCTGGTATTCCTCTCTGCGCTCCTCACACGTGATCTGACTCACCTCTTTAATGAATGCTGTTTCCTTTTTATTTATGCACTGATCTAATTATTTCCATTATGTACCATATAAAAAAGCCTTCCCCGTGTTAATAGATGCCTTTTTAAAGCACAATGTGTAGTTCAAAGATAGGAAAATTCTTCATGGTCTTTGACTCATTGGCTTTTTTTGGTCTGCTTTATGTTTTGCTTCCTGTAGTGTAACTTCCATGTCTTGCTGCCTGCACGGAGGCCTTGGTTTGAACTCTGCAGTCCTTATTGCCCAGGGGTTGGGTTATAATTTGGGTATGATTCTGTAAGTGCTCCGTGCCCGGGAGTCTGGTTGACTCCGAAGACAGTTCTGTGATTGGAATGCTCATGGGACTGGGGCCTGGTGTTTCAATTCCTCTTAGCCATGGATGGCTCCCACCTCTACATCACCTTCTCATCTGACAGGAATGCTGTGACTTCCATTACGCCGGAATGGAGAGCTGGGCAAGGAGCAGCCGGCTAACGCTCAATCCAGACAAGGCACAGAGGTGATGCAAGTGGACAGGGGAAGTGTTTTGAGGAACTGTTTGCAAAGGTGACCTGGCCCTTCACTGACAGAGTACGTTTACCCTGCCACTCACAGCAGAATCCTGCTTGGTTTCTCATTGCTCTTGAGTTTCAGCTAGCTGCGGCGATCAGAAAAGCCAGCTGCTACTTCCCATTAGCCAAACAATTATGCTCATTCCTTTCTGATGTGGACCCAGCCACAGAGACCCAAGAATGTGTTGCAACCTTCTCTATCTGGGCTTACCAAGGAGCTGCATCTTCTAAGCAAAACTGTCTGGCATCAGTCAAACAATGGGTCCATTTCTAGGTGCTTGCCCTGAATGGGCGAGAGTCCAGAGACCTCTGGGACCACCTGTCTTCTCCATTCCCCACTATCCTTCCTACACTCAGCGGGGACGCTGAGGGTGACAGAGCCCAGATTTCATCTTGTGGCAGCAGAAGAACAAGGTTCTTGGTGAAAAGCCCACGCTTGTGACAACCACTTCACCAGCACATCAGCTCGATACACACATCTCACTACCTCGAAAGGATGCTGTAAGAAGACACCTGCTTAAACTAGCATTTCCCCATGCAACCAGGTTGTAACGACGCCGTTCTCACACATCATCAGCTACCAGTGTCAGAAAACAGATTAAAGGGAGAAAGGTTCAGAGTTTTACCTCCTACATGTAAAATGAAGGCTCAATGCCCTGAGTCACTCCGCCCCTGGCGATGAGTGAGACAGCAATACCTACGGATAAATGAAATCAAGTAGTGCATTCAGGGAACAATGCCAAAGCCTCCTTGTCGCTAACTTCACCATGTCAGTTCAGATACAGGGCAAGAACAGGCTGTGTAGCTGAGTGGACAAGGTCTCTGGATCAAATTCTTCCTGGACATAAGCAGACAAAACTCCCATTGAAATTGCTGGGAGTTGCCACCACTCACACCAGAGTGGGACTGGATTTCGGGGCTTGCAAAGGTGGTGAATTCAAATCCTATTACTTGAGGATACTTTCTTGTCTTGGCATCAGATCAACTGTTATGTTTTCACTACTTAATTATCATCATCAACCAAAAATGTGACTTTATCCTTCAAACACTTAGTATCTGGAGTGATGCTTTCTATCATGTAGGCAGTTCTCCTCCTGTCGTGAATATTTACGGGATCAGAGTCTTGCTTTGTGTTCAATGAAAGTATTTAAATAGTTTTCAGAGTAACAGCCGTGTTAGTCTGTATTCGCAAAAAGAAAAGGAGTACTTGTGGCACCTTAGAGACTAACCAATTTATTTGAGCATAAGCTTTCATGAGCTACAGCTCACTTCATTGGATGCATACTATGGAAAATACAGAAGATGTTTTTATACACACAAACCATGAAAAAATGGGTGTTTATCACTACAAAAGGTTTTCTCTCCCCCCACCCCACTCTTCTGCTGGTAATAGCTTATCTAAAGTGATCACTCTCCTTACAATGTGTATGATAATCAAGGTGGGCCATTTCCAGCACAAATCCAGGTTTTCTCCCCACGCCCCCCACCCACAAACCCACTCTCCTGTTGGTAATAGCTTATCCAAAGCGATCACTCTCCTTACAATTGGCAAAAAGAAAAGGAGTACTTGTGGCACCTTAGAGACTAACCAATTTATTTGAGCATAAGCTTTCGTGAGCTACAGCTCACTTCATCGGATCCTTACAATGCGCACGATAACCAAGGTGGGCCACTTCCAGCACAAATCCAGGGTTTAATAAGAACGTCTGAGGAACAGTGGGGGAAAAAACAAGGGAAAATAGGTTACCTTGCATAATGACTTAGCCACTCCCAGTCTCTATTCAAGCCTAAGTTAATTGTATCCAATTTGCAAATGAATTGCAATTCAGCAGTCTCTCGCTGGAGTCTGGTTTTGAAGTTTTTCTGTTGTAATATCACAACTTTCATGTCTGTAATCGAGTGACCAAAGAGATTGAAGTGTTCTCCGACTGGTTTATGAATGTTATAATTCTTGACATCTGATTTGTGTCCATTTATTCTTTTATGTAGAGACTGTCCAGTTTGACCAAGGTACATGGCAGAGGGGCATTGCTGGCACATGATGGCATAGATCACATTGGTAAATGTGCAGGTGAATGAGCCTCTGATAGTGTGGCTGATGTGATTAGGCCCCATGATGGTTGCCAACTGTGCCCACATATCTATTCAGGGGACACCAACAGGAGAGTGGGTTTGTGTGTGTGGGGGGGGTGGGGGGAGAAAACTGGATTTGTGCTGGAAATGGCCCACCTTGATTATCATACACATTGTAAGGAGAGTGATCACTTTAGATAAGCTATTACCAGCAGGAAAGTGGGGTGGGTGGAGAGAAAACCTTTTGTAGTGATAAACACCCATTTTTTCATGGTTTGGTGTGTATAAAAACATCTTCTGTATTTTCCACAGTATGCATCCGATGAAGTGAGCTGTAGCTCACGAAGGCTCATGCTCAAATAAATTGGTTAGCCTCTAAGGTGCCACAAGTCCTCCTTTTCTTTTTTAAATAGTTTGTTTCTCAGTGAAGTAACTAATCATACAGTACATCATAGATGGTTTGCTTGGTTATTAACTATTGTTATTTGATTGTATTATTTATGTAGTACCAACACTGTACATTAAATGTTACATGCATGCAGGTCGTGGTCTGAAGATCCTTGCTGGTGTCTATCAGATTAGCTCTACTGGCTTCAACAGCTGAGGATCTGAGTGGTGGAGAGAGGACTTTGCAAATCTATTCCTACACATTGTTTAGTTATTGGCCATAAAAAGCTTTGAAACTGGCAGGTGCTGTATTCCATAGAGTGGTTGCCATTTGTAACAGGTCGGGGCACTCACTGACACAGTGCCTCCTGCTGGTCAGTCCAGGAATTAGCTCATCCAGCTCAGGAGCGCCCTCTTCTGGCCAATTTCCCTGCCCTTACCTGCCTCTCTGTAGTCCCTTTATCTCCACCACATATAGGCCCCATGTCCATCCTGGACCACGGTGCCCCTTACCTTGGGGAGCTGCCCCTCACCCAGGGAAACCCACTCTCCTGAACCCACCTCATCTCAGTGACTACTGCCAATTGTCATCTAGCCCCTTCTCTCAGGGGCACACTGAAGTCTGAAATGGCCACTCATCACTGGCAAGGGGGTGGTTGGACCTGCTGCTTTTTCTTGCCCTGGCTGCCTTCCTGCAGCCCTAGTACGTCCTCAGGCCTTTGCTGCAAGGCCTCAGACTGGGAGGTCGCCAGGCCAGAGCTCCCCAGCTCAGCCTGCCCTTCCCCAGCACTGCTCTGTCCAAGGTACCCCTGTCCCTACCCAGCAACTAGGTCCTTCTTGCTCCACTACTGGAACAAGACTCACCTCCTTCTGCCCAGGAGCCTTTCTTATACTGGCCCAGACGGGCCCTGATTGGCTGCCTCCAACCCGCTCATGATTGGCTCCCTGGGGCAGCCCTCTCCCAGGGCTGTTTTTAACCCCTTCCAAACCGGAGCACGGTGACCGCTCCACTACACCATTATACAGCCAACATTTATCGTCACCCTAGAGATGATGTCACAGTGATTTCCTATGCTAAGCATGTCTCTGATAGGCCAAAGTTGGTAGCGGCTTGCCTTTCATTGGTGATCATCAGGGATCCTAGTTGTCAGTGATAAACAAACTCCAAAATTCTCCAATAAAAAAAAAATCCATGTTTTCCCACGATTAAAATTCAGGTTATGTTTAGCGCTTTCCGTGTGTCTACAACTGTCTGCCTTCTCACGTAGTCTACAGCCTTGCTGTGTACAGTACCACACAGCACAGTGCCATCCACATGACATTTGTCCTTGCCAAACTCAGGGACACGGGGTTAGGGGTGGTTTTCAGGTTTGTGGCCTCTTTTCATAACTTAATTACTCACGGCTGGAGGCTGAAGTGAAATTTGAGATGCATTTAAACACGAAGCTCTGTACACCAGAAGCAGTTTGTTGGAGTGTGTTTAGCTATGTACATTTAAAGCACATTCAAAAATCAACCACAAGAGGGGGAGGCTGCGCGCACTGAATACGTGACACTGGTACTTTCAGTAAAATCTAGTTAATAGTTAATATATGTTTTAATTTTTTCAGAAAATGTAAAAAACAAGATTCTCTGTAACAACGCAAATCCCGCGTTTTTCCACGGCAAGTGGATTCCTAGGATCCCTGGTGATCATTGTAAGAATCAAGCACTATTTTTTAGGTTTGATTTTTAAAATAAGCAGCCTGATCCAGCTGCCATGACCCTTGCTCAAGCCAGCTGTCCCACTGAAACCAGTGCCCCTCCTGATCCCGGTGGAAATACTCCTGCTGACTGACACTCGCATGAGCCAGATCAGAATTCAGCCCCTTAAAGTCAATGGGGTGACGTTTTTCATTCATATTATTGTCATTATAGTAACCTCTGGAGGCCCCTCATATCGAGTTCTGCACAAACACACAGTGAGAGAGATTTGCTGCCCAGAGACCTGGCAGTCTAGCCAAGACAACTGCAGGGCTGCAAGGCGACAAAGGCACAAAGTGGTGCAGCGACTTGGCCGAGATCACACAGCAGCTTAATGGCAGAGGTGGGCCTGGAACTCAGGTCTCTGAAGGGTCAGTGTAGACCTCTGCTTACAGCCATCTTGAGCAGGGAGCACTGCCATGGGGACGGGTTGCAGGCTCAGGCCCTGTGTTTGTATCGCAGACTAATTCCTCGGCGTTACAGACACGCTAGCCAAGGAGGCATAGCCTGGGGGAAGAAAGGCCCCGAGAGGAACATTTCTTCCCTTTGGACTCTTGCATCCCTCAGTGCTCTGCTGCATTACTTGTGCCGGGTGAAATCCACGCCCTAGGGCTTGAGCGGCATGTGGAAGTTTCCTAGGTCTCCCATAGCCCCTGGCTCAGAGCTGAGCCCCAGCTGCTGTGCCAAGACCTGGCCCTTCCTATTTATTGCAGATGTTTAAAAAAGCTTTTGTGTTGCAGAAGCAAAAGCGCACAGTGAGGGCTGGTTTCTTTGTAGGGGCTTGAGCATGGACATAGGTCTCAGTGTGACCCAGCGAAATTACTTTGTAGCCCTGCTCTTTGGTTTGGATTTTTCAATGTGGAATTGTCTCAGTATGTTTCTGTTGCATTCAGGGCACCTTCCCTTTCGGGCCTGTAACTGTGGGTCAGTTGTACCAAAGGACTGTGTAGCCTAACGGGTAACGTGTCTGGTTTGAACTTCCAACTCTTACTGGGGTTATACTTTTATTAAATGTCTAAGCAGACTGCTCCATCACTGTGCTTCTAGATAAGTTCATCCTTGAACCACGTCTGTAAAGGGAAAAAAATCCAAAACGTTTGCAACATCAGTAGATTCAAGCTGGAAAATAAAAATTTCAGCCATATAGAGATGCCTATGCAATCCACTGGCAAAGCATGTGTCATGTCCCCCTCAACTGGCTGGCTCCTATAAGGATAACGGCCTACTACTGCTGTTGCTGTTGAAGTTACTCCTTTAACTCAAGTGGTAGAGGTTGGTTCAGTAGAGCTGAAGGTTTGGGATGGAAACCCTGCTGAAGACCTATGAGGACATCTCAACAGCTCGGTTAGAAAAGGGTTAACATATTACGTTTAAAGGGCAACATGCAGATACGGTAATTTGGTCTCCCCTTCTGCAATTGACTGAGGCTTGATCTACACGACATACCTACTTCAGTCTAACTATGTCGCTCAGAGGCATGAAAAATCCACACCCCAGAACGATGTATCTATGCCGACCTTCACCCCCACCCCCATGTAGACAGTGCTATCTTGCTGGGAGAGCTTCTCGGGCCGGCATAGCTGCCGCCTCTCCCATTGGCTTAGAGCGTCTTCACCAGATGTGCTACAGCGGTGGAGCTGCGCCGATGTAACTGTAGTGTAGACCTGCCCTAACTCACTCCTGGGAGCTTTAAACTGGGGAGTGGCAGCTCCGTGTGTCACATCAGCCACCCAGCAGGGCATAAAGTCTAGTGGTTAGGGACTGAGATTCACGTCTTCTGGGGTCTGGTCCTCTCTCTGCCCCTGAGCAAGACACTTCCCCTCTCTGTGCTATAGGTTCCTCAGGTGTCAATGGGGGATTGTATTCATTGCACAAGGGGGGCTTCATTCATTAAAAGCTCAATCTTGCCAGCCCCTTACTTAGTCAATGGGAGACATTCCATGTACTGAGGGCTTGCAGAATAACATGGCTGCTTCTTGAGATATCAGGGCCCAGATCCTCAACTGGTGTAAATCCTGTCACTGCCCTGACTTTACATCACTAAAGATTTGGCCCCACATCTTCATAGGGCTGAACTCTTTATTTTCCTATTTAGGGTTTTTATTAAAACCCGTGAGATACGCTGGATCAGACATGGTGTCGAGATCCCCACTGTGTTTATCGAGATCCCAGAGGGGCAGGGTCATAATAGTGCACTGTATTATTATTTCTACATGGCTGCCTACATGATTCCAAGTCAAATGGAGGACAGGTCGAGCAAAGGCTATTAGCCAGGATGGGCAGGGATGGTGTCCCTAGCCTCTGTTTGCCAGAAGCTGGGAATGGGATGGATCACTTGATGATTACCTGTTCTGTTCATTCCCTCTGGGGCACCTGGCATTAGCCACTGTCGGAAGAAAGGACACTGGGCTAGAGGGACCATTGGTTTAATCCAGTATGGCCGTTCTTATGTTATATTCTTAAATACATCAAACAACTATATCCAGTGCTATGTAATATTCAGATTCTAATTAAATGAGCATATGCAGAGATATATTGGCTGCCGTTCATTCTTGTCTCCTCTCACACCTCATTGCTTCTGCCTTCCAGAGAAGTAAATAACAATGGGGAAAATTCATCCTTGGTGTAATTTAGCTCAGGGGGTCAACCTGTGGGTCATGACCTAAAATTGTGTCACCAGAATGTGTCAAAGGGTCACATAGGAGGCCTGGGCATTGGGGAGGAGGTCAACTCCAGCTTCTTGGCAGGGAGACCCTGGCGTGGCGGGGGGAGGATGCAGAACCTGCCCTGCACCACCCCACAGTGACCGCTCCTGTAGGGCTGGCTGGGCTCAGGCCCCTGCTCCGGGCGCTCTGAGCTGGTGCACAAGGTTGTGGTGTCACTCAGGTTTGGCCCAGCTACCTCTCCGTCATGGTGACAGGGTGCAGCCAGGCCAAATCTGAAGGCGCGGCAGTGTGACCCATGCACCGGATCACAACACCAGTCATGCAAATGTGGCCTGGCTGGCCACCCGTCAGCAAGGGCCAAAGCTGAGCAGCACTGCACCCCTGAAGGTCACAACACCGGGAGAGGGGACCCAACCGAGCCCAGCCAGCCCCATGGGACAGGAACCGCAGGAGCCACCACCATGGTATGCAGGGTGTACCTAGTTAGTACTTATTACATTAATGTGTATATTGTGGATGCAAAATGTGTAGTAAACCAGATGTTTTTTGCATTAAAGCTATTTACTGGGTCATGGCGGGCCGTCAAGGTTACAAATGGGTCCTGAGCCCAACCAGATGGAGAACCGCTGGTGTAGATGGACTGGAATTCAGTCCAGTATTTTGTTGCATCAGGATCCAGCATGTGGGTGGTCCCTTGGCTATTCATGAGGAAGCAGCAAGTCCCAAGTGAATTGCTTGTATTCAGTTATTACACCAAGAACATAGTGGATGAAATAGCTCACTGAGCAACTCCAAAGTCTGGCATCTCCTTGTGTCACCCTAGCCGGTGTCCTCTCGCCTTCGCACCTCCTGCTGGATACAGGCAGTGTCCACAAGATGGCACTAAGGTGCAGTCTCCACTCTAAACAGATGAAGAAGATGTTTATTTCTTCCTGGGACCCACCTCCTGTTTCTGTCCCACTCTACTCAGTACTGGGGAGGCCCCTGCTGGAGTTGTGTGTGCAATTCCGGGTACCACACCTTAGGAAAAATGTGGACAAGTAGGAGAGAGTCCAGAGGACAGCAGCAGAAGTGATAAAAGGTTGAGAAAACCTGACCTGTAAGGGAAGTTCTAAAAAACTGGGCAAGTTTAGTCTTGAGAAAAGAAGACTGAGGGGGGACCGGGTAACAGTCTTTAAAGAAGACAGTGATCAGTTGGAACAGGCTCCAAGGGAGGCTTGGGAACCCCATCACTGGAGGTTTTTAAGAACAGGTTAGAGCAGGGATTGGCAAACTTTGGTCTGCGGCCTGCCAAGGGAAGCCCCCTGGCGGACCGGGCTGGTTTGTTTACCTGCCGTGTCCGCAGGTTCGGCCGATCACAGCTCCCACTGGCCGCGGTTTGCCACTCCAGGCCAATGGGGCTGCAGGAAGCGGCAGCCAGCACATCCCTCGGCCCACGCCGCTTCCTGCAGCCCCCATTGGCCTGAAACAGCGAAACACGGCCAGTGGGAGCCGCGATGGGCCGAACCTGCAGACGCGGCAGGTAAACAAACCGTCCCGGCCTGCCAGGGGGCCGTGTGCCAAAGCTTGCCAATCCCTGGGTTAGAGAAACAGCTGTCAGGGATGGTCTGGGTTTCCTTGGTCCTGCCTCAGCACAGGGGGCTGCACTAGTTGACCTCTCGAGGTCCCTCCCAACCCAACATTTCTATGATTACATCTTTCTTGGTGTCCTGCTCTGCAGCATTAAAACAAAATAGCTTCTGACCCTCTGCTTGTGAAGAAAACCTTCCTAATGCGACACAATTCATTGCTAGCTGCAGACAAAGAGCCTGAAACATTAGCTCTGAAAGGTGTGAGCTGCTCTTGATCCTATCCATGGACTGTTAACTGG
Organism: Lepidochelys kempii; assembly: GCF_965140285.1. NCBI lineage: Eukaryota > Metazoa > Chordata > Testudines > Cheloniidae > Lepidochelys > Lepidochelys kempii. The sequence continues at coordinate 268,427,180 of NC_136381.1, read as the reverse complement.
CACTCCGTGCTGGGTTCCCTGCCCAGTGCTTACCCAGGTGCTCACAGGGTTGCCAACTCTCATGATTTTGCCAAGAGTTTCATGATAATGATTGTTTCTCCAGCCCCTGGCCCCACCCCCCAGCCCAGTGCCCACTCTCTCTCTCTCACACACACCGTGCTGCAGCAGAGCCATGCATTGTACAGCGAAAGCTAGAGGGAGCAGCTCGCGCCGCTGGTGGGGAAGGCTCTGCTCACAGGGAAGCGCTGCCTCTTCCATCTCTGCTCCTCCTCCCGGAACCAGACACATGCATGGGCCAGATGTGGCAGAGTCAGCCTCTGCAGCCCCTCTTGTTGCCCACTGGGACATAACTCACCCTGCCTCAGTTTCCCTCAGTCCGTGGTTGGCCACTGCCTCCCACATGGTCTGATGCTGCGGCAACTTACCCCTCACCCAAAGTTCCCCTCCCAGGAAACCAATGTTCCCAAACAAATATAACAAAATCAACAGAAGATGCTCTGTCCCAGCCTTGGGCGGGACCCCATCCTTCTACTCGGGTTTAGCTAGTTACCCCTCACCAGCGCTCCCTGCCTCAGGCCTGCCTTTCCTCCGGGGAGACTCCCAGGCACTGATCTCTCTCTGTGCCGGACACAACCTTAGACAACAGTCCCAGGGGCAGCATGAACAGAAGGGCCTTGGCCCCTCGTGGGCTCAGCACCCTGTTCTTTCTGCTCCTCTCTCAGGGCTTCCTCCGGGAGCCTCCCCTCTTCCGGGGCCGGTCTCCAGAGCCTTCCACCCTTCCGCAGCGCCTTGCCCTAACAGCTCTCTCGCCCTTTGTTGGCATTGCAGGACCCCTTCCCAGCCGGGTTTAGTAACTGACCAGGGCCGCCTGCTCCCTAGCCAATCGGGATCAGCTGGGGGAGGTGATCTGTCACAGCCTGGACCCGACTCTCCCTAATGGGCCAGCCGGCCTGTGACACCAGGCCTCTCCCTTCGCATACAGTCCAGTGGGACAACTGGTGGAGGAATCTCACCTCCCAGAATGGCCTGCGTGCCAGCAGCTTCCTCAAGGGCTGGTGAGTCCGGGAGAGTCCCTCTGCCAGCCTCTCCCACTCCTGGTCCTGCGGAGCTGGGCACTATCATGAACACGGCTCCTTCCCGGAGCGAGGCCCCTGCACTGCGCCCCGAAAAGTGGGGTCCCGCAGGCCAAGGAGTGGGGAACACGGACGGGAGTGGTGCTTGGCTGCGCTCGCAATGCATCGGGGGATGGGGGAAGGGCGTGCCCCTTGGTCCCCGGTCCCGTGCCTGGCGCAGGTTATTCCATCCCCTCTGTCTCCTTTGACTGCACACAGTCAAGCGCTCGGAGGCCTGTCCCCAGCAGGGCCAGCTCGCCCCGCACTCCCAGAAGCTGGAGGTGCTGCTGGCAGCCAAGGCCCTTCTCAGGCCAAAGTGCTGTGGGTGCCTTTTATTTCTGCCTCTTCTTTTCACCCCCTCCCTGGCCCAGGTGCCTATGGGAGCAGCGCACCCAAGCGAACGGAGGAGAGGTAGAAATAGCAGCCTGGCCAGCAAGCACCAAGCGGGCAGGTTCACGTCCAGCAGATGCCAGTTAACCGAGCTGGGGCTGCTGAAGGAGGCTGGCGTCCTCTTATTGCTATCGCCCAAGGTGCCCAGCCAGGGGCGCTGCGTGGGCCCTGCAGGGACGGGGCTCTGTGCACCAAGGGCAGAGCTGCAGGGTCTCCTCTGCCTGTCGCTCCCCCATAGAGACAACCCGACATCTCTGCCTCCAGACCTACCCACCACCATCCAGCCCCAGATCCCGCCTGCCCCGCTGCTCCTCTTCTCCACTCACCCCTGAGTTCCTGGCACCGTCTCTGCAAAGGCCCTTAGGCCAGGAGAGAGAAGGACCTGGCTCAGCCCGGCCTGTCCATTACACTGGCTGCTTTGCCACCTCCCAGCTGGGAACTCCAAGCTTCCTCTGGTGAATTCAGGGGAGAGGAGGAGGAAAATCAAGGGCACCATTTCAGATTTTGGTGAAGCGGGGGAGGCAACTTTAACTGTGATTCCAGGGGTTACGTAGGCACCTGAAAACTCTAAGGGAGGCAGATAACGTAACAATTAGCTGACAGGAGCCCTGTATCTAATTCCTATATAAAAGAAAGAACATTTAAATAAATATTAGACCCACTCAGCTCTAATATAACATGTTCTTGTTGTGGCAAGTCACTTAAGGGACACCAATTAGGTTTAAAATGTTAATGTATACTCTTACTTTGTTACTAACTCTGCAGAGAAAGAGAGACCCCATCAGGACTCCTGGGTTCTATCCCGCTCTGGAAGGGGAGTGGGGTCTAGTGCAGGGGTGCCATTTAGGAGGAGATGGGTGGGCTCCTGTCCCCACATTGAGTTTCGAACCAGAGATCTGCTCACAGTGCATGCCCTAGGCCAGCTCTGGAAGGGAGTGGGGTCTAGTGGGTTACAGCACGGGGCAGATACATCTGGGTTCTATATAAGAACATCAGAACGGCCATACTGGATAAGACCATTGGTCTATCTAGCCCAGTATCCTGTCTTCTGACAGTGGCCAGTGCCAGGTGCCCCAGAGGGAATGAACAGAACAGGGAATCATCAAGTGATCCATCCCTTGTCGCCCATTCCCAGCTTCTGACAAACAGAGGCTCGGGACACCATCCCTGCCCAGCCTGGCTAATAGCCATTGATGGACCTGTCCTCCATGAACTTATCTAGTTCATTTTTGAATCCTGTTCTAGTTTTGGCCATCACAACATTCTCTGGCAAAGGGTTGGACTGTGAAGAAATACTTCCTTTTGTTTGTTTTAAATCTGCTGCCTATTGATGTCATTGGTGGCCCCTAGTTCTTGTGTTATGTGAAGGAGTAAATAACAATTCCTTCTTTACTTTCTCCACACCAGTCAGGATTTTATAAACTCTATCATATCCTCTCTTACTCCTCTCTTTTCCAAGGTGAAAAGTCCCAGTCTTATTAATCTCTCCTCATACGGAAGCCGTTCCATACCCCTAATCATTTTTGTTGCCCTTTTCTGAACCTTTTCCAATTCCAATATATCTTTTTTGAGAGGGGGCGACCACATCTGCACACAGTATTCAAGATGTGGGCGAACCATGGATTTATATAGAGGCAATATGATATTTTCTGTCTTATTATCTCTCCCTTATTATCCCTTTCTTAATGATTCCCAACATTCTGTTTGCTTTTTTGACTGCCGCTGCACCTTGAGTGGATGTTTGCAGAGAACTATCCACAATGAGTCCAAGATCTTTTTCTTGACAAGTAACAGCTAATTTAGACCCCAGCATTTGTATGTAAAGTTGGGATTATATTTTGCCATGTGCATTACTTTGTATTTATCAACACTAAATTTCATCTGCCATTTTGCTGCCCAGTTGCCCAGTTTTGTGAGATCCCTTGTAACTCTTCACAGACAGCTTTGGACTTAACTATCTTGAATAATTTTGTATCATCTGCAAATTTTGCCACCTCACTGTTATCCCCTTTTTCCAGATCATGTAGAATAAGTTGAACAACCCTGGTCCTAGTACAGACCCCTGGGGGACACCACTATTTACCTCAATCCCCTACAAAATACTGACCATTTATTCCTACCCTTTGTTTCCTATCTTTTAACTGGAATGCCTGGCAGTGCTTTCAGTATCATCTAATAATCCTTAATTTAATTTAATGACAAGCCTTTCGTTATCTTAATCACCCAGCCTCTGTTTATAACAAACTCCCTGCCCCAAGGGGGAAGCTGAGAGCAGCACAGAACTCATCACAGTCCACACTCAAGCTCTGTCTGGGGCTAGGGCATGTGCTGTGAGCAGACCTCTGGTTCAAAACTTGGGGGGAGGGGGGAAGGAGCCCCCTCAAAATGGCGCCCCTGCAGGAAGACTAGGGTTAGGGGTCCAAAGAACATCCCTGGGCTGATGCCGTTGGCTCCACCAGGGAAGATTTGGGACAGACAGACAGCGTGGAGAAGTGAAACTCTGAGGAAAGTTTTGAAAGCAGCGGAGGCCTGTTAGATAGAGAGTGGAGGCCTGCCAGCGCAACTGAATAACACAGCTGCATGAAAAGTCCTAAGGGCCAGAATCTCAGCTGGTGTCAATCAGCAGAGCTCATTCATTGAAGACTTGGAGCTATGCTGATCAACAGCAGCCAAGGATCTGGCCCTACATGATTAATTCGACATTTTAAGATGGGTTTCAAACCAAGAAATCCAATATTGTTGCATCTCTCCTCCCCTGCCAGGCCTTTCATGTCCCAGGATAAGTTTGTTTTCCTGCCTTTTACCTTCCAGCACCTTAGTGCAAATTCAGCTGCTCTTATGGGAGGAAAGATCAGGCTTCCAGACTATCACAAAAGACAGAGAGCAAAATGCGCTGCCGACAGCCATGGTTCTTTAAGCCACTTATCCATACAGCACCTAAGACTTTACGGTCCAAATTCTGGTCTGTCGAAGCCAATGGCAAAATTCCCATTGGCTTCAACAAGACAGGGGTCTGGCCCTTCCTGTGCAAAGCGCTGAGGAGGTATTAACTAGTCCACGGTAGGTAAAAATTGATTTCCTCCTTTTACAGATAGGGAAGCTGAGAGACACAGAGATTAGGGAACTTGCCCAAGGCCCAGCTGCAAAGCTGGGATGAGAACTCAGGACATCACGCCTCCCGGGCTCAGATACATCCCACGCAGCGCCCCCTTTCTCTTCTCCATATACACTTTTATCAATCCATCCCTGGCAATGAAAAGCAGTGCTGGATTTGTATCTTTTAATAGAGCACGTGGGTGGCTGTGAAAGGGAAGGGCCAAGTCACTCCTATTTCTCCTGGAGGGTGTTCTCCCCCAGCAGACGAAGACTCTTGCTCCTGGAGGATTTGCTGCTCTTGGTCTTCAGCAGCATAGCCTGGCTGTTGGGTAGGATCCCCCCCTGGAAGACAGCATCGCTGCCCAGCAGTAGTTTGTGGAGGTCCTTGTTACGGCGGATGGCAAGCCGCAGGTGCTGCGGCGTGATACATCTCCTTGGGTCATCCCGGGTGGCGTTCCCAGCCTGTGCCAAGAGCTCAGCGGTCAGGTACTCAATCACGGCAGCCAGGTAAACCAGTGCTCCTCCTTTGATCCGCTTGATGCAGTGTCCCTTACGCAGCATCTTCTCTATATGGTCCACAGGGAACTGAAACTTCTCCCGAGAAAACTGGGACTTGGAGTTTGCCTGAGGTGCCTCCCTGGTCTTCCCCAGCCCAGACATGACTGCAAATTCCTGCAGCTCAGTGGCACTCCGTGCAGTAAACAGCAAGAAGAGCGAAAGAGGCTCGGATTGAGGATTCAACGCTATGGCGGTGGGGGAAAGGGAGGGAGGAAGGATGGCAACCTTACATTTTGATTCGTTGGGTATGAACCAATGGGAAGCAAGATCCTTTATTAGCCAATGGGGATATTTCCTCTCTTTATGATGTCATTTTCATTAACAGCCTGTTGACCTTTGCAGTTTCAAGGGAGAGGTGAAGACGAGCATAGGTCTTTTTAGACAAGCTCTTGTGTAATATGATCTTAATTTACAGGATAATTCCTTTAACTCATCACGTTTACACACATCATGTGCAGAGGGGTGGGAAGATGTTGGCTTCCCCTAGCAAATACTTCCTTCTCAAACATGAACCAGCATGGGTTCTTCCCTGCGCACTCCTAGCTGATGGTCTCCTCGTCACTGAGCTACACAAGTTGGAGATGGACAAGATCGAGTAGTAAACACTCCCAAAGGATGGAGCCATGCCATCCACAGCACTTTACAAAGATGGGTAAGTATCACGCAGGATAAGTGACTACACTCACAGTGTGGCAGAATCCAGTCCTGTATTCTAATCCTTAGACCACACTGTTTCACATCTAGTCAGGTCATATCTAGCCCTTCTCCAGTCTTTTCCCACTACTTCCCTTTGGAAACTCTTCTGCACCCTCATACTTCAGTATAATGAAGGCACTCAGATACTGCGGTGATTGGCAGCAAGATAAGAACCTAAATAGACAGATGGAGATTACTTGCTGTCAGTAAGCTTTCCGGATATTCATCATATATCTGCCCTTTCTTAATCCGTCCCATTACAGCTAGTTCTCTCTTTATAACATCCTAAACAATTCCTTTTCCTGCTTGGTGTTTATGAGATCCTACTGAAACTCACCCACCTCACAGACCTTTGAAGCATGGAACTGACGTGCTCCATACCTGCCATTCCCCTCCAAGCTAAGAAACCCCGTCTGCTTCATCCACCATCTACAGAGTCATTCTGGTCACCACACACGACCTTGCCCATCCTCCCTGGGTGGATGGAAGATGCCCTCCTCCCAGCCCTCAGAAACATGCCCCGGAAACACCTTTGTACCAGGTGCAACGTGCCAGATTGACAGCTCTGGATCCTGAGCAAAAAGGTGCAAAGCTTGAGGCTCAAAACAGCCTATATTTCCCCATACCAAGATGCCTCAACGTTGGCCCATGAACCGTAGGTGCCCACTCCGTGGGTGCACCGGGGCTCAAGCACCCATGGGGGAAAAATAGGGGATGTTCAGCACCCACAAGCCACAGCTGCCCAGCGAGGCTGACGTTTGGCGGCTGACGGGAGGCGCTCGGGGGAGGGGGCATACCGTGAGTGGGAAGAGGCGGAGCAAGGGCGGGGCCTCAGGAGAGGGGCTGAGCAGGGGCAGGAAGAAGTGGAGTGAGAGCAGGAAAAGGGGGAGCGTGGGCGGGGCCTGGGGACGGAGCGGGGATGGCGCACCCACTGGGAAAAGTACAAGTCAGAGCCTGTGCTCATACATCACCAGCAATAAAGACTGCCATGGGGTGCCACCCCAAAGAGCCCAGCGTGGCCCCGCCCATGCTCTGCCAGGAAGGCCCCCTGCTGCTTGCCCTTCCCCCTCGACCCCCCAGCCCAGGCAGGCTGGCTGCTCCTCTTCAGGGAAGTGTGCTGGGGCTAGGGCTGGAGCTAGGGGACTTGGAGTGGCTGGGGCCGCCCAGCGCTGGGGAGTCCCTGGGTCCTGGGGGTGCGCTGCCTGGCGCTCAGGGGGGATTGCGTGCTGCTCACCTGGGGGGGGCTGCATGCCGCCCGCCCTGCTTGGCACTCAGGGGGCACCCACCTGCTTGAGGGCTGGGGGGGCTGCGTGCTGCCTGCCAGGTGCTCTGGGGGGGGAGGGCTGGCGACTGTGGGGGTGGGGGCTCTGGGCTCTGGTGGGAGGGGCAGGGCCGGCCAGGGGCTAGTCTCCGCAAGCTGGTGGGTCACCCACCACTCATGAAGACTGCACAATTAGAACATGGTTAACATTCTGCTGATGATGCCTGAGGTGGACTAAAATCCAGCTCACTCACCCACTCTCCACCACTGCAGGGCTGACAGGAGTAAAAACCAGTAAAAATTTTGTGTCGCTAAAACGTAGCAGCTCAGACGCTGCCCGTGCAGAGGGAGTAAGGAGCAAGACGGTGCCACTTTAAAGTTCCCGCCACAATGAAGTTCAAGAAGAATCAAAATTCAGGTAAGCACAGGGCATTAAACCTACTACGAAGCCTGTGACCAAGTGGATTTTTCCTCCTTATTATGTTGTATGCAAGCCTATGTGAATCTTACCCTTTTACACGAATACTGTGTGTGCCTCAGTTTCCCTGTGTATTGCACCAGTGCCTGGGTGGTGGGGATAAGGATGTGTGACTTTTGCCGAGACCCCGGGGGCAGCTCCAGCTGCCTGCACATAGGCGATGGCCAATGCCCTCCGTAAGCAGGAGGGGGATGCGACCAGGTGACACTTTGCCCTGGAAGCGAGAAAAAGACCAAGAGAAGGGGCAACGAGTGTGTCGGAGGTTGGGTTGCTGGAAGCTGGGCAATCTCCTGTTTGGGACTTGGAGTCTGGCCCAGGATTCTCCAAGATGGACTTTGCTGAAACTCACTGATTTCTGTGCTAACAAGCTCTGTTCTACGTGGTGTTCCTGTTGACTAATAAACCTTCTGTGTTATACACTGGCTGAGAGTCACGGCTGGCTGCAGAGTTGGGGTGCAGAGCCCTCTGGCTTCCCCAGGGGTCCCGTCCATGTGGACCCGCCAAGGGGAAGTGTGCGGTGTGAACAGCGGGGCTGAATGCTCTGAGGTCGGACTGGGAAGGCCATAGCTGAGGAGGTTTTTTGCCCTGAACAGCATGCCCTGAGGGGAGTCACGTTACCCAGAGTCCTGGCTGGCTTCATACAGAGCAGTTCCAGAGCACCGGGCCTGTGACTCCGTCACAAAGCCCAAGATGAAAAGACACGTGGGAGGAAGGATGGTTTGGTCATTAAGGCACAGGGCCAGCATTCAGGAGACCGGGTTTCAGTTACCGACTATCACATACATTTCCTCTGGGGCCTTGCGTCCATTGCTTAATCATTGTTTAATCTCCAGCCCAGTATCCGACAGCGGCCAGTGCCAGGTGCCCCAGAGGCATAGGCGCCAACTCCGTGGGAGCTCCGGGGCTGCACCGGCAACCCCCCATCAGCTCCCTTCCACCCCCCAGCACCTCCCACCTGCCAGCGAGCCCCACAAATCAGCGCCCCCCCCCCCCCCGTTGCCCATTCCCAGCTTCTGGCCAACAGAGGCTCGGGACACCCTCCCTGCCCAGCCTGGCTAATAGCCACTGATGGTCCTATCCTCCAGGAACTTAGCTAGTTCTTTTTTGAATGGAGATATTAGCACCAACATTCCCCGTGGGGGGCTGTTATAAGGATAAAATCACTCCTCTTTGTGAACTGCTCTGCTCCCTCTATGCCGAGCACCCCAGGAGAGCCTAAAAATAAACCTGACTGTATTTGGGATCAAACACCATACAGAAGCTTGTGTGGGAGAAGGGGAAGGAGACACATACCCGTTGCAAAGCCTCAGCCCCGGGGCAGGTACATTATATTAATGAAACTGAAAGGGAGGTGAGGAGATTTAAAATTGATAGCAGGAAATATTTTTCACACAATGCACACTTAGACTGGGGATCTGCCACATGAAGTCTAAGAATGCAGTAAAATTCAAAGAGGGATGTGATGTTTATATGGCTAACAAGGACAGTCAGAGTTTCGATAGTTAATGCTAACCAAAAGGGAAGGGAGCTAAACCTTGCACTTCACAGTTTAAAGCACTGGTTCTCAACCAGGGGTACGCAGAGGTCTTCCCCGGGTTCATCAACTCATCTAGAGATTTGCCTAGTTTTACAACCGGCTACATAAAAAGCACCAGAAAAGTCAGTGCAGTACAAACTAAAATTTCATACAGACAAAATGAGACAGTCAGCACTGTTTCCCTAATAATGCACTGGGTCACTTTTGTATTTTTATGTCTGATTTTTTAAGCAAGTAGTTTTTAAGTGAGGTGAAACTTGGGGTACACACGACAAACCCGACTCCTGAAATGGGTCCGGTAGTTGAGAGCCACTGGTTTAAAACAATCTCTAATGATCGGAGAAGAGGATAAAACTCCTCATGGGGCAGATTATCCCACATCTACTGTGCGGTTTCCTGCCTCTTCCTCTGAAGCTGCCCAGTGTCAGAGAGGGTACTAGATCCCCGCTCTGATCCAGTGGGGCAGTTCCTGTGTTCCTGCTCTCATGTGGCGGAGACCCCAGGCTCGGGCCTCTTGAAACAGACTATCACAGCTTGCCAGGCCCTTAACCAGAGCCCGGGTTGGGGGTTCCCAGTACCAGTGCCCGCAGGCTCCCCGTTTTTAAGGGTTGCCCTGCCCAGGCTGGGCACGGGTTAGCGCCTCCCCCCTGAGCTGGCCCGCGGCCACAGCCGGGAAGGGCGGGGAAAGGGGCTGGGGGCGCAGAGCTGCAGGACACCCCGAAGCCCAGCTGCGGGCGGCGCGGCCCCGGGGCAGGACGCGCCGGGAAGGGGAGGAGGCGGGCGGGCGAAGGGACCGCTCCCGGCAGGCCGGGGCTATGCCGAGCGGGGCCGCCAGGCGTCCCTGTGGCAGGACTCCCGGCCCGTCTCGCCCGCTCCCTGCTCCGGAGCTCGCTTCCCGTCCTCCCGGGGCGCGGCCGGCAGCCCGGCGCCATGGGGCGGGAGAGGTCGCGGGCCGGGGCGCCCCCGGCTCAGGTAGGCCGGGGCTCAGGGCCCGGCTGCGGGGCGTGCGAGTGGGGAGCGGCCCCTGGCCCCGCAGCCACCACAGCGGGGCCTGGAGCCTGCGCCGGGCTCCGGGGGGCGGCCGCCTTCCCCGGCCCGCTCCAGCCCCTGGCTCCGGGGGGCGGCGTGGGGGGAGCCCGCGGCCGGGGAAGGGGAAGGGGCAGCCGGCAGCTCCAGCCCGCCGGGCTGGGGAGAGCCGAGCCGCCCGGCAGCTGCCGGGTCGCCCCGCCCCGCGTGCCCGGTCCAGGCCCGGGCGAGCTGCGGGTGTGTCCGGGGAGTCCCAGGGATGGGCTGGCCCCTGGGTCACCGCGGCCGGAGACCCGCCTGCAGGCGACCCCAGCGCAGAGCTCTTCGGAAACCAGCCCGGCTGGGCTGAAACCTGGCCGGGGATGGAGAATCCGCCCGCCCCGCGGGGCTTCATTACCCGTCCCCATTAAAGTCCCAGAGCCTTGGGCCAGCAGGGACCGATCCAGCCCCAGCACGTCCCGGTGTTTTCTAATCATGGTTCCTTTTGTGTGGTGGAATTTGTTAGGTTGTTTTATCCATTTTGGGGGGGCAGGGCGAGTCCTGCCTACCCCCAGTCTATGTGGGTTGGTGGGAGGCCCTAGGGTGGGGGGCGTGTGGGGTCCTGCCCCCAGGGCGGGAGGGGAGGTTGGCTCCTGTCTTTTTTCTGCATTTCTTATCTGCAAATGTCCGTTGATTGCTGTCTAGCTTCCCTTCTTTTCACTTTTCTGTTGATTTTTTTATCTAATTGTTGCCTTCACCTTTGAACCGGGATGGGCTGTTAGCCAAAGCTGCCCTCTTGATTTGCGCTACAAGGGGGGGTGAGGTCCTGTCTTTGACTGGACCGGCTTCTGTGGGGGGAGAGAGGAGCTGTACAGAGCTCTTCTTCGGGTCTGGGAAAAGTACTGAAGCGTCGCAGCTAAATACAAGGTGGAAGAGATTGTTTAGCGTAATTAGTTGGGACCATTCAAGGTGGAGTGGCTCGTTAACATATCTGTAGTCAGAGGACAAAAAAGTTTACAGATTGTTGGGTCTCTGTTTGGTCCATGATTTTCCATGGTGGTTCGGTCCCAGTACCTAACAGGGTTATGAATTTAATCTCCCAGGCTCCTCTTTTGAAAGTGTTGTGCAGGTTGCCTTTGAGGACGAGGACGGAGAGGTCGGATGTAGAGTGATCGCTTTGTGAGACATGTTCACCCACCCACAGCTGACAGGGTGTTTTTGACTTTTATCATTTGCCTGTGCGAGGTCATTCAAGAGTGTCGGGACCGTCTGGTGTGACCCACCTGGTTGCTATCGGGGCATTTAGTACACTGGATGAGGTACACCACATGTTGTGATGGGCATGTGTAGGATCCATGGATCTTGAAAGGTGTGTTGTAGGCGGTGTTGAGCATTGTAGCAGTGGAGATATGTCTGCAGGTTTTGCATCTGTTTTGACAGGGTCTGGTGCTGCTTTGAGTTGGTGTGACCAGGTCTGTGGGGAGCTTGCTTCTGATGATGAGCCTGGAGTTGTGGGGGGCTGTTTGGTTGCCAGAAGTGGGGGTTCAGAACAGATTTCTTTCAGGATGGGGTCTCCATTGGGGATGGGTTGTTTGATGATTCCCCATATGGGTTCCAGTGTGGGGTGGTAGGTGACAACTAGGGGTGTATAGTCAGGGGGCTTTATTTCTGTATGGAAGCAGGCTCTCTCGGGGTATGTGGGTGGCCTGTTCCAGGATACAATCTACTTCTCTGGTGGAGTGTCTGTGTTTGGTAAAGGCGGTTTTGAGTGTGTTAAGGTGTGAGTTCTGGATTTTCACCTCCAAGCATAGTCTGTGGTATCTGAGTGCTGAGCTGTAGATAACAGATTTCTTGGTGTGTTTTGGGTGGTGACTTGGTCTGTCAGGATAGGTGTGGTGATCCGTGGATTTCTTGTATGTAATTATCTGTAGGGCTCCATTGCTGAAGGTGATCGAGGTGACCAGGAAGTTGATGCTGGTGTGGGAGTGTTCCAAAGAGAGTTTAGTGGACGGGTGGTGGTTGTAGAAGTTGTGGTGAAAATCTATGAGGGAGTTAGTCATCTGTCCAGAGGATGAAAATATCATTGGTGTCTCTCAAATATATCATTGTTTTTGGGGTGCACTTGTCTAGAAATTCTTTTATGTATAAATAGGGTGGCACATTGGGGAGCCATCCTAGCACCCAGGGCTGTTCCCATGCTTTGGACTAAGTGTTTGTTGACTGTAAAGTTGTTAGGGGTGAGGATGAATTGGATGAGTTTGGCGATGTGTTTGGGGTGGATCTCTGAGGGTTGTCCATTGTCTTGCAGATATTTGAGGTTGGCAGCGATACTGTCATTGTGAGGGACGTTGGTGTTAGGGAGGTTGTTAATGTTGCGGCGTTTGTGGAAGAAGCTCGTAGCGTCCTGGAAGAAGCTGGCCCTTTGTGTGGTGTGCGGTTTGAGGATGGCTTCTGTGAGTCCTGATATTCCTTCAGTAGGAGTGCCGTGGCCAGATATGATGGGTCTGCCTGGAGTCCCCTGTTTGTGTGGCTTTGGAAGCATGTAGAAGGTCCCTGGGGTGGGTCGTGGGGGGTCCATTTGTAGGATTTCTCTTTCTTCATTGTGGAATTGCAGCTTTTTGGCCCTCTAATCAACTCTTGTTAAAGAACTCCCCATTTTCAGACACATTTTTCTGTCTGCGTTTTTCCTCCCAGTCAAATTCACTGAAAATTTTCCTCAGCTTTGGGAAATTAGCCCTTCTGAAGCACCATGTATATGTATTACTGGTTGGGACTGTCCTCCGTTTGCCTATATTGAATGTAATCAGGTCATGATCACTGGTCCTGAGGCAACCACAGCTTCCAGGCTAGCGGTTAATTTACCTTTGCCAGCCAGAATGAGGTCCAGAATAGTTACCTCGTGTTGGGGGCAATACCTTTTGGGTTAGAAAAGTAACAATGGCATTTCTGTAGTGTCGAGAAGCGCTTGTCAGACCCGATGCCGTTCGTCGTACTGTACAAACACAGAACAAAAAAATGGTTCCACATCTTTAGAAACTCCTAGTGATGTTTTATTATTGGCTGCATGAGGCCCCCAGCACATCATTCCAAGCAGAAGTCCCTCAGAGCTGCCCAATTTTTCTTTCCCCACATTACAGACAGGTGCCTACGGAGAAACTCCCTCTGTTCCTTGACTTGATAAGGTGGCGTGTACCAGACCCCTCCCTGTGCTTTGTAATTAGCACATTGATCCATATGCGTTCAAGACCCTGAGGTTCTGAGTTATCAAAAACTCTAAAACAGGTGTAGAAATCCCCCTCCCCCCGTTCTTTTAGCCCCGATGTTCATCCTAAACAGGTTACAACCATTCATTTTAACATGCCAGTCTTGCAAATTGTCCCACCAGGCTTTAGTAATTATAGAATCGTAGGACTGGAAGGGACCTCGAGAAGTCATCTAGTCCAGTCCCCTGCACTCAAGGCAGAACTAAGTATTATCTAGACCATCCCTGACAGGGGTTTGTCCAACCTGCTCTTAAAAATCCCCAATGCCGGAAATTCCACAACCTCCCTATGCAATTTATTCCAGTGCCGAACCACCCTGACAGTTAGCAAGTTTTTCCTAGTGTCCAACCTAAATCGCCCTTGCTGCAATTTAAGCCCATTGCTTCTTGTCCTCTCCTCAGAGGTCAAGAAGAACTATTTTTCTCCCTCCTCCGTGTAACAACCTTTTATATACTTGAAAACTGTGATGCCCGTTATATCACATCCCTTCTCATCAGTGAGAACTTCCAATTCCATCTGCTTGTTACCCAGACTCCTACATTAGTATAGAAGCAATGGAAACATTTCTTCCCTTCCTCTCTGTCACATTCATTCAGATTGTTTGTGAGACACGGAGTCTGACCTTCTATCGCCTTTGCCTCCTTAGCACCCTCCCCCTTTATTGTTAGTTTAATGCCCTCCTGGCTGCTCCAGCTAGTCTCCAACTGAGCTTAGCCCCCACCACCTGGGATATGCAGGCCGTCTCCTGCATCTTCCTTTGAGCTAATCAGTTCCTGTGTTCCCTTCCCTCCCACTCCTGCCCTGTCGTATGCTGACGATGTATAATAATTAGGGCCCTACCAAATTACCACAGCCATGAGAAACGCGTCACGGACCGTGAAATCTGGTCTCCCCCTGTGAAATCTGGTCTTTTGTGTCCTTTTACCCTATATTATAGAGATTTCACGGGGGAGACCAGTGCTTCTCAAATTGGGGGTCCTGACCCAAAAGAGAGTTGCAGGGGGGTCACAAGGTTATTTTAGAGGTATTGCGGGATTGCCACCCTTACTTCTGCACTGCGGCTGGCGGCGGCTCTGCCTTCAGAGCTGGGTTTCCGGCCAGCAGCCTCTGCTCTCCGGCTGCCCAGCTCTGAAGGCAGAGCCACCGCCAGCCGCAGCGCAGAAGTAAGCGTCACAGTACTGAAAACCCGCCCCCCCAACTCCTTTTTGGGTCAGGACGCCTACAATAACAACACCTTGAAATTTCAGATTTAAATAGCTGAAATCATGAAATTTACAATGTTTAAAATCCTATGACCATGAAATTGACCAAAATGGACCTTGAATTTGGTAGGGCCCTAATAATAATGTAAGAAAACCCTATCCCCAAATTACAGATCTAAACAAAAAATATTGTGGAAGGTACCTGACACTTTCATGGTTTGCTCTGCTTGTACGTGGAAGTAACTGGTTTGGTGGCAGCTGAAAAGGAGCCGGGGGTTAGAGTGGGGCACACACTGAATATGGGTCAGCAATGGGATGGAGTTGTGAAAAAGGCTAAGAACATTCTGGGGTGTATTAACAGGAGTGTCGTACGTAAGACGCAGGAGGTCATTGTCTTGCTGCTTTCAGCACTGGTGAGGCCTCAGCTGAAGTACTGTGTCCAGTTCTGGGCACCACACTTCAGGAGAGATGTGGCTACAAACACCTGTCAGGGATGGTCTAGCTTTATTTGGTCCTGCCTCAGTACAGGGGGTTGGACTTGATGACTTCTCGAGGTTGCGTCCAGCCCTGCATTGCTATGATTCTATTATTGTGCGCTCCTTTCCCTGTTCATGTTTGTCTTGCCCACTTACGTTGTCAGCTCTTTGGGGCCGGGACTGTTCCCTAGTCTGTGTGTGTGAAGCACCGAGTGCAGTGGGGCTCTGAGCTTGACTGGGGCCTCTGGGCACTACTGAAATGCATGAATTAGATAATAAAAGCCCCGGGTGCAGGGCCTGAGCAGCATGTCTGAGTGGAGGCTGGACTCAGGCCTGGCTTCCCTGTTAATAGCCCAGGATAGTATATGCACCATCCGAATAAGACATGAGAGAGCTCTGAACAGGCCTCGGATAGTGTCAGTCAGCCCAGTGAGCCCTGAGAAAGCAAAGGGTGCCTCCTGTTCCCTTCCAGGACCTTGACGTTACACCCATGTGAGGTGGGCTGCCCTTAGGACAGGTGTCTGCTGTCAGGCGGGTGCCCACAGGTGTGACCCTCCTGCCGGGCTGAGTCTGGGGCGGCAGGAGGTGGAAGCAGCAAGGGCTGAGCATGGAATGCTTGTCATTGCAGGGCCGGGTGATGTTTGAGGAGGTGGCTGTCTGGTTTTCCCGGGAGGAGTGGGAGATGCTGGCAGACTGGCAGAAGGAGCTGTACCGGGCCGTGATGCTGGAGAACTATGAGAATCTGTTTCTTCTAGGTAACAAGTGACTTGGGCTGGAGGATATGGGATTTTGGAGGCATGTTCACTGCTTCAGACACACTCAGAATCCCTTCAATAAGCATTTGAAATATCCTGGGATGGCCTGAAATAGCCTGTGCCCTTTGTAACACTCACTCAAGTGTTAGCCAAGCAGCCACTCTGCTTGCCAAAGCAGGAATCAGTTCTGCTGCAGGGAGCTGGCCAGCAGCCAGGAGAGAGCCCTAGCCCCAACCAAGCTAGCCTGGCTAGCGCTCACTTTGCTGCCGATTGGTTTGGTGACCTCCAAATATGCAGGGATCCACAGATGTTTCACAGATCCCAAGACTGGTTTTCCCCTCCCTGTACGTTAACCCTTTGTAGGGGGCACCATCAGTAATCAGCGATGCACTTCCAACCCTGATGATCAGTGAGACTTTTGAAGCCGTTTCTGCAGTACAAGAGTAGAAACTGATGTTTCCCTTCAGTGAAAGTTAAAACCAGCTTCACATTTAGAGCCCCAAAATCAGGCAGACAAGTGAGCTCTGCAGGTGCCAGGGACTGGCTCTGTCCAAATGCGATTTTCTCTCTAAATAAACAGGCCATGCAGATGCCAAACCTGAGATGATAACCAAGCTTGAACGAGGGGAAGAGCTGTGTGTCGGGGACCAGCAGGCCCCGGAGGGGAGAGAAATTCTTCCAAGTGCTTCCAGGGGTGAGTATTCCCAATGACTGCTTATACCCAGCTCTGTCAGCCCTGCTAGCTCAGCCTGGGACTTTCCCTGAGCTACAATATCAGGATTTGGGCTGTTGAAGTTAATGCAAGGTTTGCCTGCGTTGAGACAGACCAGAACCTGAGAAGTGGATCCAGAGCGCAGCCCGTTATAAACTGGGAGTTTTCATCAAGATTAGTGCAGTAAAAGCAGCATTCTATAAATGAACCTCTGCCCCTTGTAGGACCTTGGTACCTAAACACCATGGAGACTGGCTGGGGTAACAGTCTTTTCCTACTGCCTGCTAACGTGGTTCGTCTAGTAGCTTGGGTGGGAGACGTTAGGTAGCAGTGCTAACAGCTCGGGGTTCACACCTGACTGAAGATGCATAATAGAGTGGGTGGGGTTGCTGCAGTTGAACAGAATATCATTGGTTTTTTCCCTGTTGCCATTTAAAAAATAACTAGGAAATTTCATTACAAAATCCATGTTAAAATAGCGTTATTTGGGTTACAGAGTCAGACACTCCAAAGCTAGGAAATGCCAAATTTATGTTTACCCGTGCAACTTAAATTCAGCCCCTTTTGTATCATTAAGATCTTTAATTACATGATCACATATTGGTTTTGCACAGGACCCTGGCCTTATTCAGTGCACAGGACATCTGTCAATCTGAATTTTCCAACATTCTGATGCTTGGCTTTGCCACCTAAATAACGTTCCTTTAATGCAGTTGTTCTGCATGGAATATGTATGAATTTTACCTTGAGAGTGTCTGTAACTTGACCTTTCACAGTGGTTAGACAGTTAATTCCCACCTCATCATGATACAGATTTCTAATATGAAGCCTATCATCTGTGCAGAATTTCTCTGTAATTTTCCATCGGCAAATTGGTCCAGGAAGAAAACTAAAAGGGAGTCGGACCTGGAAGAATGTCATAGAAGTCCAGATGTTCAAGGGACCTCATCAAAAAAGTTCAAAGAGAAAGTTTTGTGCAAACAAACCAGAAGATCCAGCAAACTCACCAGTGACCCTGATCTCCAGAGCTGCGGCACAAAAGAGAAGCTGCTGAAATGTACGGAGTGTGGGAAAAGCTTCACCAGGAGGCAGAATCTGAGCACGCACAAGAGAATCCACACTGGAGAGAGACCTTACGAGTGCAGCGAATGTGGGAAGAGGTTCAGCCGCATGCAGCACCTTGTGTCACACCAGCGAATCCACACAGGAGAGCGACCGTACGAGTGCACCGAGTGCGGGAAGAGCTTCAGCCAGAAGTCCAACCTTCTCACGCACCAGACCATCCACACGGGGGAGAGGCCCTTTAAATGCACGGAATGTGGGAAAAGGTTCAGCCAGAGAGTCTACCTGACCCAGCACCAGAAAACCCACACGGGAGAGAAGCCGCATAAATGCATGGAGTGCGGGAAGAGTTTCATCCAGAGGAAGGTGCTCTTGACGCACCAGAAAAGTCATGCCGGGGAGGGAGGGCCGTACCTATGTCCCGACTGTGGGAAATGCTTCACCACACGGCCAGGACTGAGGTATCACCAGAGAATCCACACCGGGGAGCGACCATACCCCTGTGCCCTGTGCGGGAAAGGTTTCGCCACCAATTCCCGCCTGAAATATCATCAGCGGATCCATTCGGGAGAGAGGCCTTATCAGTGCAGCGACTGTGACAAACGCTTCCGGCACAAGTCAGCTCTGGCCTCCCACCAGGGCATCCACACCGGCGAGAGGCCTTACAAATGCACCGAGTGCGGGAGCAGCTTCCGCCGCCGGAACGGGCTTGTCAAGCACCAGAGGATCCACACGGGGGAGCGACCCTACCCATGCGCGGAGTGCGGGAAGAGCTTCAGCACGAGGAGCACACTCACCGATCATCAGAGGACCCACACCGGGGAGAGACCCTACAACTGCAGCCACTGCGGGAAAAGCTTCAACCGGCTCTCGCAGCGCCGGAAACACCAGAGAATCCACACGAAAAAGCGACCGGAATGTGCCGAGTGTGGGAAAAGTTTCCGGAGTGAGAAGGAGCTCGCCACGCACCAGAGGGTCCACACTGGAGAGAAGCCATACCAGTGTCCCCAGTGCCAGAGGCTCTACCATCGGAAGAACGAACTGGCCAAGCACCTGAAAAGCCATGTGGGGATGAAGCCATAACCTCGGGCTTATGGAAGGTGGGTGTGGACAGACCCACACCAGACACGTACCAGCCCTCCAGGCTGAGCACTGCTCCATTCCAGGAGTGTCTCGAGGAGACGTATCTGTGAGTTAGGAATGTGGGGAGGGAGAGGGAGTGGTCTTGCGAGGGCAGGGTGTGGTCAGGGAAGTATCTCCCTACTGCTGTCCCTGTTCAGGGCCTGAGCCAGGATTCCAAGGGGCAGGCGGGGCTGGAAAACCCTCTTTCACCAGACCCACAGAGCAAGGCAGTCCGGGAATTGTAGGCTCCAGAGAGGCCAGGACTGTAATAGGCCTGTTGAGAAAGGGCTGGGTTGGGGTATATAAGAATCTACCTTCCCTCAAATGCAGGAGAGACTCAGAGGGAGCCAGGAGGGGTCTCTGAGAAGAAGGGGCAGCTTATCTATCGTTTGGTTTGGTTTGCTCATTTTACAGAGACAGAACTTTTGATTTAGGGGTTGTCTACACACAAGTTTACACCAATTTAGGTAAGTCAGAACAAACCCCTGTGTGGACACTCTTACTTCAGTTTATTTGAGCATAGATTAAATCTGTTCCTGGCCAATTTAACATAAATGAAGTAAACCTGGTTTAAAGAGAGAGAAAAGTGTTCACATGGTTTTTTAGACCTTTTAATTAAAGAGGATCAATATCAGACCCTCTGTCAAACTGGTGCAACTGAGCATGTAAATGTTTGGGATTTGAAATGACTGTGGGACATCCCCTACCTCAAGGGGGACTGTCCTAATTCCAGAAAGATCGGGGAATGAAAAGCCCTGAACCGCAGATTGGGGTAAGGGAAAGGTGTTTTGTTTTAGAGGGGGCCATGGCCATGGCTCCTTGTTTGGTTTAGCGGGGTAACTGTGTGATAGCAGTGCCCCAGCTCTGGCCTCCTGTGGCTCTGCTAAAGTTAAGGCGGAGAACTCCTTTCTCTTTAAATGTTGGCTCTTCTGAGTGCTGTAACTTGAATTGCTTGGAAAGATACATATGGAACCAGGTGGGGAAAGTTTCCCTCCGAAGTCAAATCTTGCACAGCCCCTGAAAATTCCCACAAGAAATGGCTGCTTTGTAATAAACATGCTGTGGTTCAACCACAAAATACAGGCTTGGTGCAGGAATTACGGGGTGGGGTTCTGTGGCCTGGCTGTGCAGGAGGCCAGACTAGATGATCACAAGGGTCCCCTGTGGCCTTAAAATCCACGACTATACCTTTAGCTGTGTGGTTTGTGCAGAAGGAGGAGAACCCTGAGTAACTGTCTGTAGCACACAGACCCCTGCAATAGCCACAGTGCCAGGCCTTGCAGTGGGTGGGACAGGCAGCCTCCACCTGCCAAACCTCATATAGCAGGGCTACCGAATCAAGGCCTAATACTGCACTGGATGCAAAGTCAGAGTGTCAGGCTAGGGAGCTCCCCAGATTGCAGGTAGAAGCCAGGGATGCTGAATATCCGTAACTGAGCGTGTCAGCAGCTGGAACGGAGAGTGGGGAGGAAAAATCAAACCGCAGAGCACAATGGGGTTGGCAATTGCAGCTGTTGAGAACCTGCTTTCGGAACAAGCTGTGTGCTAAGCAGTTGCATGGAAAACAGCCAGGTCTGTAATATTCAGCTGGCTGGGGTCCTAGGGATGCTCTGGTCTCTGGCTGTAAAACAAAATGTCCTAGAGCGAAATGGGAGAGCTACAGAGACAAAGAGTTGCTCCCAGCAACAGCTCAGGGGAAGTGAGATCAGACCACCGATGTGCATAAGAACGGACACACTGAGTCAGACCAAAGTATCCATCTAGCCCAGTATCCTGTCTTCTGACAGTGGCCAGTGTCAGGTGCCCCAGAGGGAATGAACAGAACAGATAATCACCAAGTGATCCATTCCTTGTTGCCCATTCCCAGCTTCTGGCAAACAGAGGCTAGGGACACCATCTCTGCCCATCCTGGCTAATAGCTGTTGATGGACCTATCCTCCAGGAATTTATCTAGTTCTTTTTTGAACCCTGCAGAGTGAAGGGATTGTGTTATTATTTTGTAGGGTACCATGTTGACTGGTAAAGATCGTAGAGATGCTGGGGGCATCCATGCCCACAAGCCCCTGAAGATGCAGACACTTGGCCCTTCTTGTATTGAGCAGTGTAACTTACCTATGGCTGTGGGGGCTGCTCCTCTGTGTTCTGCAGGGAGGCACGGGAGATGAGTACACTTGGTGCCTCTCTTCCCCAGCTGAGAAAAATCACCCCGACTCCCCCTAGCACCCAAACACCTTGCTGACCCCATCTCCCTACATGGAGTCTCTCCATGCAAAGCCAATTGCTTCCTGGCCGGCCCAAGGGAGCCACCTTCTGCTGGGTCCCAGCCTGAAGACACGCTCAGGATCGGGTGGCAGGACGGTGGTTCAGGGCAAGGCAGGAGGGTGGAATCCTACTAGGGAGGGAGGTTTTGCTGAGACTCCCACCCGCATTTCCCAGCAGCCGGGAATCCTCCCACTCCCTGCTCCAGCATGGCAGTCCCAGCCTTTAACATAAGAATGGCCATACTGGGTCAGACCAAAGGTCCATCTAGCCCAGTATCCTGTCTCTGACAGCGGCCAGTGCCAGGTGCCCCAGAGGGAATGAACAGAACAGGTCATCATCAAGTGATCCATCCCATCGTCCATTTCCAGCTTCTGGGAAACAGAAGCTAGCGACACCATCCTGCCCATCCTAGCCATTGATGGACCTATCCTCCATGAATTTATCTAGTTCTTTTTTGAACCCTGTTATAGTCTTGGACATCACAACATCCTCTGGCAAGGAGTTCCACAGGTTGTATGAAGAAATACTTCCTTTTATTTGTTTTAAACCTGCTGCCTATTAATTTCATTTGGTCAACTTTGTCAACTCATCCACCAATATTAACCATTTCCCTGGTGCCAGCCTCGTTTCCAAGGGTTACAGTGTGTTCTTCTGATCTGCTCAGTGGCTGCTCATTAGATACAGCAATGCTATGACTGATATCCGGGTGTCTCACAGTGAAGGGGAGCCAGGTCCGGGTATAAAGCTCGCCTGGAAAAGGCTGTTTCTGCAGCTCTGCTGCTGTGTCCCTCTGTGACTGGGCAAGTCACTTCCCGTCTCGCTCCGTTTCACCTCTGAAATAGGGACTCTCGCGCTGACTTAGTGCAGAGGCTTCTGTGGGGGATAAAGTTTGTCCGATGCCTGGGAAGAGGCCAAGCGTTAAAGAGCTCTGATAATGAAACAAGTTCAGCTGTTCTAACTGGAGGCAAGAGGATGAACGTGAACTTGGACCAGGCAGCTGTAGAGGAGCTAAATATTTACTACTATTAAGCTTCTCTCGCTTTCTTTGCTGGGCGTTTGGTTTTGCTCCACCACGAGGCTGGAGCCTGAGGTTGCTGAGTGGAAAGCCTCGAAATGCATTTCCCTTTGAGGATCAAAATGTGCCCGCAGTTGGTAGGTCAAAATCAGCTCCCACCGCCCTCCGAAAGCACCTGCCAGACAGCTAAGAATTGAAGAGCTGTGCGTGGCTGGAAAGCTTGTCTCCCCAATAGCAGCTGGTCCAACAAAAGATATTACCTCCCCGCCCTTGTCTCTCTAATCTCCTGGGACCAACACAGCTACAACAACCCTGCCATCAAGGCAGTTCTGTTCTATATACAGGGACAGCACTGGGGGGGGCTAGTGTCAACCCAAAATTTGCCTTAGCCCTCCCAGAGACACCCCTCCCAGAGCTGGGCGCCCAGCCAGCAGCTGCCACCATCTCTGGCCACCCAGCTCCCGCCGCCAGGGCAGTCTCCCCTTCTGTGAGAAGCTGATCCATGGCTAGCATGGCACTGGGAGAGCTTGCCCAATGCTAGAAGTGGGCATTCCCAGGTCGGTCTCTGCTGAGCGGGGAGGCTGAAGGGGGCCTCTGGCTCAGGAGTGGGAGCTGCAGCTGCTTCTGTACTGAACAAGCACTCGGGCTCCTGAGGGCTTGAGTTAAAGACACACTCACACCACACACAGTCTCCCTCTCAGACAGTCTCCCCTACGCACTCCCCCAACACACACACTTTCTCCCTCCCTCCCTCCCTCTCTCTCACACACACACACTCCCTGCAACACACACCGTTTCTCTCGCCCTCACACCCTTGTATTGTTGTTACTTCTTGGTACTTCCTGTCGAAATGCGCAAGGCACATATATTCTCTGTCCGTTTATCTGTCAGAGTTCGTTAAGGATCACAGTGCTGTTATTTTAGTTTTTGGACTGGTCTGTGCATTTCCTAATTTTATTTCTCTCTTATGCTTAAGTTTAATTCTTTGAGTAGTGAGTGCTAAAATGCCTAGCTTGTCCTGGCTGGAGTAATTATCATGGTTACATATTGTGCTTTGCCATTTATTATTTGAAGCGGTACAGTCAAATAACAGTATCCGTCGAGAATGTAAATTTAGCTTGTAGTCACCTTAGCAATGCCAGTTTTAAAAAAAAAAGCTGAACACAGAATTTCAGACACTAAGCAGATGAAGGTGGCTTATTTTCAAATTGTATTTTTATTATATCTGTAAAATAATTTAATACGTATGAAAATAAATGCTACTAATAGTAAGGACAGAGTCAAATGTTAGTGAGTCACGGACATGATTGTGCTCGGTAAATGTAAATGCTGAATTTATCCAAAAAATAAATTCCTGTTAATAAAAGAGAAACTTAACCACATGTTAAAATTATGTAAATATGTTTATAGTGGAGTGAGAAACAATTGACTAAAATAGAGGAGATAATGGCAGTAACACGGAGTGAGTCTGTTAGAGAAAGTAAGCAGATTTTAAGCAAATTTTATTTATTTTTATTTATCTCTACTATCGATAGTGTACAAAGTAACAAACGTGTGTTTCTGAGACCTGTGTTAAGGCTCCAAAATTGACACCTCAAGGTTTGCGATTGGGAATATCTTGCTGTATTATCTCCTGATTGTTTTAAACTCACATATAAACTTAAAATGTGGCTTTAATTGGTGTTTGTATATATATTTTCTTTCTTTATATAGGAATTAGATGCAGGGCTCCTGTCAGCTAATTTCTAATTATGATCTGCAAAAAAACCTACAGTTTTCAGGTGCCTAAGTAGCCCTTGGAATCATGGTTAAAGTTGTGAGACACCCCCCCTCCCCCGCAAAATCTGAAGTGGTGCCCCTGTGAGGAGGGCCATGCAGGTTTGTGGAATTTAGGGAAAAAGGTACAAAATTTGGGGATTCGCATAAAGTTACGGGATGGTGAACACTGCGTTATGGGAAGTTGATCCCATGCTCCCAATCACCTCTGTGTTACCCATTTGGGCCCCAGCATGTGTTCCCAAAATACAGTGCAGTGGACGGTGGTGAGTTGCACAGTGAGATATGTACCCACGATGCACCGCACTCTGAATCAAAACAAGCGCTCCTGGTGCGTACGCTCACCGCTGACACAGGGAGTCAAGTAGGAGAGCACTTCAGTCTCCCTGGACACTCAATAACAGACTTAAAAGTGGCCGTTCTTCAACAAAAAAACTTCAAAACCAGACTTCAACGAGAAACGGCTGAACTGGAATTAAATTGCAAACTGGACACCATCAAATTAGGCCTGAATAAAGACTGGGAGTCACTGGGTCACTTCAAAAAAATAATTTCCCCTTTGTTGACACTCACACATTCTTGTTAACTGTTAAGAATGGGTCACATGCACCCTAATTGAATTGGCCTCGTTAGCACTGACCTCCCACTTGGTAAGGCAACTCCCATCTTTTCATGTGCTATATATTTATACCTGCCTACTGTGTTTTCCACTCCATGCATCTGATAAAGTGAACTGTAGCTCACGAAAGCTTATGCCCAAATAAATTTGTTAGTCTCTAAGTTGCCACAAGGACTCCTCGTTTTTGCTGATACAGACTCACACGGCTGCCACTCTGAATACTAACTGGCAACTGTATGCTGACATAACTTGAGTTAACATAAGTTTGTAGTGTAGATATGGCCTTGGATATATGAATTGTGCGGGAGAGGTAACAGCAAAAGTATGAGGGGTTTAGGCTCCTACTTTTGTGGATCTGGACCTACTGCATCCGAAAGGCTCAGGAACAAAAGGGCACATAAAGAGAATCCCATAGCATTTATTTGTTTTTAAAATTTCATGACTTGGGGGTGTAAACTCATGATTTTTGAATTTGTGTGGTTGTCAAGCAATCTGGGGGCTGTAGATGTGTGTTCATTATGTTGTAAAGGCCAAAACTATAACTGGGTTCAAAAAAGAATTAATTAGTTCCTGGAGGAAAGGACCATCAATGGCTATTAGCCAAGATGGTTAGGGATACAACTCAATGCTCTGGGTGGCCCTAGCCTCTGACTCCCAGAAGCTGGGACTGGAGAACAGGGGATGGATCACTCAGTAATTGCCCTGTTCTGTTCATTCCCTCTGAAACACATGGCACTGGCCACAATCAGAAGACAGGACACTGAGCTAGATAGACCATTGGTCTGATCAGTATGGCCACTCTTATGTACAGTAAAAATTACAGTAGATTTTTGCCTTTGAGAAGGATTTAATATGAGATAGTATGCTGCCCTTAATGAATATTTGGGAACCAGGTTCGACACATGTGAAAAAGCATTAAGGGCTGGATTGAGAGGCAAAATAAGAGTTGAGAAAGGCACTCCCCATTGGTGGATGAAATGAAAATGAAGACGTTTTGACACCAGGCCAGGAAAGCTGTCAGACTGGAAATCCCATGCTCCACCAGAATACATTTGTGCTAGAAAAAGAAAAATGTTGAATTAAAATTTCCAAATGAAAAATCACAGCACACTCTAGGAAGTGCACTATGAGAAAGGCAGATGTCATTGCTAAAATGACTAGCAGCTATTCACTTACCTTTTCAATGATTATTTGCTATTAAGCTATAAATTAACTAGCACAACGGTATCCATCTGCACAACGTTGACAAAGGTAAACGATGAAGCGCGAAGAGTAATAAAAACATTTTAAAAAGTAAATTAGAAGGAGCAAAACTATATTTAAAATTCATTACAAGGAAGTGCAATTCAGGGAATCAGCAGCGGATAAGACACATTTGTGAACTGCTAGGAGATGTTATGCAGATATAGAGTTAGTCCTTAGCAGAGGTAAGCGCAGGTGGGGGGGGGGGCGAGAGCAGCCCCCGGCCCGTGTCCCAACCCGCAAGGGCATACTGCCCAGGGCAGGTGGCGAGTCCGGGGCTCCCTACAGTGGCCCAGACTGACCTGCTCCAGCCCGTGCTCCTGGGCCATGCCCCCCCCCGTCGTCACTACTCCCTGTGCCTTGGAGCCAGGTCCCCCCTGCTTGGAGCCAGGTCCCAGACAAAGCTTACGGTCCGCAAGCAGTTGAAAGGTGGTGGAAGCTGAGGAGCAGCTGCAGCCCTCAGCAGCAGCAGGAGGAGATGGGAGCACCACAGCTGCCCGCTCCATAGAATCATCATAGAAGATCAGGGTTGGAAGGGACCTCAGGAGGTCATCTAGTCCAACCCCCTGCTCAAAGCAGGGCCAATCCCCAA
The DNA here is from genome assembly GCF_965140285.1 of Lepidochelys kempii. Classification (NCBI taxonomy): domain Eukaryota; kingdom Metazoa; phylum Chordata; order Testudines; family Cheloniidae; genus Lepidochelys; species Lepidochelys kempii. The sequence goes on along the minus strand of NC_136381.1, from coordinate 268,400,949 downwards.
TTTTTGCCCCAGATCCCTAAATGGCCCCCTCAAGGATTGAACTCACAACCCTGGGTTTAGCAGACCAATGTTCAAACCACTGAGCTATTCCCCCTGCCCCCTAGAATCGTAGGACTGGAAGGGAACTCGAGAGGTCATCTACTCCAGTCCCTTGCACTCACAGCAGGACTAAGTATTATCTAGACCATCCCTGACACCCAGGTGTTTGTCCAACCTGTTCTTTAAAATCCCCAGTGAGGGAGATTCCACAACCTCCCTAGGCAATTTATTCCAGTGCCTAACCACCCTGACAGGTAGGAAGTTTTTCCTAATGTCCAACCTAAATCGCCCTTGCTGCAATTTAAGCCCATTGCGTCTTGTCCTGTCCTCAGAGGTTAAGGAGAACAATTCTTCTCCCTCTTCCTTGTAACAACCTTTTACGTACTTGAAAACGGTTATCATGTCCCCCCTCAGTCGTCTCCTTTCCAGACTAAACACACCCACATGTTTCAATCTTCCCTCATAGGTCATGTTTTCTAGACCTTTAATCATTTTTGTTGCTCTTCTCTGGACTCTCTCCAATTTGTCCACATCCTTCCTGCAATGTGGTGCCCACTGTGGTGGACACAGTACTCCAGTTGAGGCCTAATCAGCATGGAGCAGAGCAAAAGAATTACTTCTCATGTCTTGCTTGCAACACTCCTGCTAATACATCCCAGAATGTTTGCTTTTTTTGCAACTCATATTTAGCTTGTGATCCACTATGACCCCCAGATCCCTTTCTGCAGTACTCCTTCCTAGGCAGTCATTTCCCATTCTGTATGTGTGCAACTGATTGTTCCTCCCTACATGAAGGACTTTGCATTTGTCCTTACTGAATTTCATCCTATTTACTTCAGAGCATTTCTCCAGATCATTTTGAATTTTAATCCTATCCTCCAAAGCACTCGCAACCCCTCCCAGCTTGGTATCATCCGCAAACTTTATAAGTGTACTCTCTATGCCGTGATCTAAATCACTGATGAAGATGTTGAACAGAACCGGACCCAGAACTGATCCCTGCGGGACCCCACTCGATATGGCCCTTCCAGCATGACTGCGAACCACTGATGACTATTCTCGGGGGATGGTTTTCCAACCAGTCATGCACCCACTTTATTGTAGCTCCATTGAGGTTGAATGCCATTATCCTTATTGTGCTGTTTCCCCTCCTACCATTCAAGCTGTTCTCTCCCTCTCCGTGCTGTAAGTCCGGGGAAGCCACCCTGTATTCTTCACACCACAGAGAAAGGTTGACTCCAACTGGGACACTGGCAGCCCCGGTGCCAGCTCATGCCAAGGCCCCTAGGCCCCAGCTGAACACTGACCGTGCAAAGCTAGAAACCAGGCTGGCTCCCTGGTGTGTCACTGTTGTTCAAGCAGATGTTAAGCTTCTAAGAATGTGTTTAGACTTTATGAAACGCTTGTCGGATGCTGCAGGTATTGATCTCCCTGCGCAGCAGCCCGTGTCCTACGGTGATCATGTTTGCATTGTAAACCTCCGCCACGGTCAGTCACCACACAGGAAAGCAGCATTACCTGATGGCAGCTGCAGGGTTCTACAGGTGATGCTCGGTCCTGCCCACCACGGAGGCCCATTGAAACCAAATGAGTCATTGTGAAATATGAACACTGACTTTAATTGCTTTCCTCCCCCCCCCCTGCCCCCACCAAGAGGAAACCTGCGTGTGAATGATCCCAGCAGCTTGGACTCTGGGGAGAAGGGAATAAAAAGCCCCACCCAGGAGAACTTGGGATCCCCCAGCTGCTTGAGATTGGGGAGGGCAAAAATTTCTAAGCATGAGGAACGGAGCCCCGACTGTGTTGTCTGGGTTAGCCCTAAAAAATGTCTAGCACTGCCATATTACAGCAGCGTTATCACCTCCTGAAACCTAGGACCGGAACTCATTTGTGCGTGCATGTTTACCTGCTTTAACCGTGTAAATAACGCTCATTTCTTTTCCTTACTTAATAAAGCTCTAGGTAGTTTACTCTAGGATTGGCTACAAGCCTTGTCTTCGGTGTGAGATCTAAAGTGCAATTGACCTGGGTGAAGTGACTGGTCCTTTGGGACTAGGAATAACCTGAATATTGTTGTGATTTTTGGTGTAAGTGACCATCTTTCGCACAGGCAAGCTTGCTTGGGTGGCAAGACAGACCAGAGTACCCAAGGGGACTGTTTGAAACTCCATGGTAAGACTGTTACAGTACGTGAGGAATTTATACTTGGTTGGTGAAACCTAAGGATAGAACTCACAGCCAACTTGGAGTTTGTGCCCTGGTTTTTAATGGTCTGCCTTGAGGTTGGTACTCACGCCCCTCCAGAAAGCTTAACGTAAAGCAGATTCCCTGCTGTATGTTGAATACAGGGTAAGGTCGAAACCAACTTTCAGTGAAAAACTCAAAGTAAAACCAGTATCAGCAAGACCTACAGCAGACGGGTTACAAGCTGTCTTCAACCTAAACTTTGAGCTGCCCATTTACTCGTTGACCTGAATGGGGATGGACGGTCAAAAGCAAAAAGCTCCAGAAATTCCCTTAGCATATTCAGTGTCACGTGATCTGTACCACCAGTTTTGCAGAGATAGCCACACGTTTGGGGCCTACCAGAGCGCCACTGGTGCCAGAGGCCCGCTACCCCCTCTCCTTAGGGATGTGCCTCTGTGCAGGAGCCCTGGCACCCACACTGCTGCCCACCCCCCAGCACTGTGATCATGAGCCTGGGGCCAGGAGCAGCTCAACTTCCTTGCAGGTCGGAGGCGAATGGGAGGCAGCAGACAGGGGCTGGTATTCTGCCGCTGGTACCTGATAGCTCCCCCCAAAGGTTGGGAGACGTTGCTGTAAGTTCATCGTGGCCTGCCTGGTTGAGCATTTCTGCCCCTCCTGGTGCAAAGGTTCTCTCCTCACTAGCCCCAGTCTTCAGCCTTGCACAGCAGCACCTGCTGCGTACGATCAGTCCACCGAAACTCAATTGGCACGACGAGTCATGATACAAGTGTTGCCGAAGCACAAGAAGAAGAAGAAGAAGAAAAAAAAGGACAGGCCCCTCGCCTGTCTCTCGGGGAGGATACAATACACCCAGGATAGAGTAACTGTCCATGGCCATGTGATTCTCACCGGGAGCTGGATTACACGGGTATTACACCACAATAGCTCTGCCTGTCAACTTTGCCATGGAGACAAGTCCTTACCCTGCGCCCCTCCTTGGAGCGATTCGCGCTAAACCTGGGAAAGCAGCATCTCAGCTGCGCAAGGACAGAGAAGAGCCGGGTGGGAAATGGAAACATTTATCAGGGGGCTGAAGATTTGGTTTTCGAAATACTCGTGGAGCTGCCCAATCCCTTGGATGAAGCAGGAGTGTAAAAAACCACTGCCTGGGGGAAAGGGCTACTTGATGTTATTGTTCATTGCCAAGTTCTAGCTCCAGTGTCTGGTTCTTTTGACAAAGTAGAAAATAAAACAGGGCCCGGAGCTTTCCCATTCCCAAGTGCTTTTTGTCCAAACATTTCAAAATGCTTCATTAAGTCTCGCTACCCTGCTTTCAAGCAGCTGAGTTTTACTCTGGCTGCAGCCGGGGAAAGTGGAGCACAAAGAGATTAAGCGGCTGGCCAGGGTCCCACACACAAATACCTGGGGCGTCCTGACCCCCACTCCAAGTCCCTCTTTCCTTCCTTGTGGAAAAAATGGCAGTCCAGAATGTCCAGACTGGACTGACCCTCATAGTAAAGACTTGACAGCAAAGCGCCGAGGGGCTCTGGCAGATATCCTGGGGAAGGAGTTCCCCGAGTGAGGTCCCTGGCCAGAAAAGACCCTACCCTCAGCCCCTTTCAGAGGGAAAGTCAGGCCAGACAGCACGTACCACCCTGCTGAGTTTAACTGCCCCAGCGGGCCAGAGGGGCGCAGTCATGGGATTAGTAGAGTGGTTGGCACGGGGGGGGGGTACAGTGGCACAGGTGATGCACAGCAACTCCCTGGAGTTTCACCATCATTTTGATCAGAGCGACAGACCCCAGTGGAAGCTCTCCTGGGTCCCTGATGGACTCAGATCTATGACCTGCATTTCCCCTGTGTCTTGAGCCGGTCAGAGCCCTCTTTCATTTAGGTGAGGGTCACTTAGCCCCACGGGTTTTTGCTTTTTGTCCCACGCCCCAGTATCCCCGTAAAACCGTATTTATCAAAAGTCAGTCTCTGAATCTTCAGTCCTCGACTCGGACCCCTAGACACACTGTCCCCACAAGTACAGCGACTACTTGTGCTGCCATCAATGGGGGGCCGGGGGGAGTCGACACAGCTGAGCTCCCAAGGAGCGCAGAACAGACCAAGAAGCCAGACCCAGCAAACCTGATTCAGAACCCCCCGGCCCCCGCCACAGAAAGGCCACGTGGAGAGCAGTCAGCTGAGGGTTACTCTAGGATTCCCCCCTTTCGTTTCGGTTCGGTGTCAGCCCATTCTGACAGAACACGGATACCACCCAAAGCGTCAAGCCACCCCAGCTATGCGGATCGCTCTTCCGGTCCACCGCCAACTTCCTCAGGGCGGAACGAGCCGAGAATACCTTTCGCCTTCCTCTGTAGCATGGGGCACGGGTCACTTGCTGGAGGATTCTCTGGTCCTTGAGGTCTTCAAACTACAATTTGAGGACTTCAATAGCACAGATATAGGTGTGAGGTCTTTTTTAGGAGTGGTGGGTGAAATTCTGTGGCCTGCATTGTGCAGGAGGTCGGACTAGATGATCATAATGGTCCCTTCTGACCTAAATATCTATGAATCTATGAATACCTAGCTCAAACGCACTTTGCGCTCAAGTGCTAGATGACCCTCCTAACCCCCAACCCCCGCAGGAGGTGGGAACCTGCTATGAGCTCTGCGACTGACCGATCAGGAAATAGTAAGCGATCTCCCCAAAGCCCCCAAGGGAGTCAGCCTCAGAACTCAGCAGCTCAGGGCTCCTAAGCCATTGCTCACAACATACCTGCCTCTGTGGCTACAACATTCTGGGAGCTCTGCTCGCTGAAGCTAGGTCTACTCTATGAGCGAGGGGCACGAGTCTCCTGCTTGTGCATGCACACTCGTGCTTGCTCGCACCAAGCTCGCACACGTATCAATAGCCACGGGTAGCGGGGCCGCGGCTGAGCCCTGCAGAACACAGACCCGCTGCTTTCAGGCGCGTTTGTGAGCGGCCCGGCTCAGTCGTGCCACCCGGGCTGCTGCAGCCACCCGGCTAGTGACACCTGTGCTCGCTCGCTGGGCGCTCGCTGGGCGCTCGCGCACGCCGGGGCACCCCAGCCCTGGCTCCTAGCGCAGGCAGAACCTCGGGGGGAACTCGCCTCTGCTCCCGCTGGCTGAAGTGGGATTTGAGTGGTGCATAGGCCATCTGCGTGGGCTGAATTTCCCCCGCAATTCTCTCACTTTTAGACGTGCTGGACAAAATTCAGCCACAACTCCTGTTGAGGGCAGTCTATTTATTGGCCCTCTCCCGCACGTTCCAGGCTTGCACTGCACCTGTGGAGGTCAGGGATCCTCCAATGCCTGCTCTCTCCTCTGCCCACCTCCCCTGCTGGTGGTCAGAGCTGACCTCTCACTTGCACCCGACTTGCGCATCTTCTGGAAAAGAAATCCAGGGTGCTGGGCGCTGAGCCCCTCCCAGGCGGTCCTGCATGCTCTCCCTGGCACCGGCGGGCGGGCAGAATGCTCAGCGCCATGAGGAGCCCAGCCCTCCATCTTTATATGGCTCTTCCTCACGCGGTGTCTGCCCGCCTCCCAGCTTCATCCCACGAGCTCAGCATCGCAGGGACTGCCTCTTGTAACAGGCCCTCAGGACCGAGAGATCCTGCTCCATGAGGCTCCCTCTGCACCTGCTGGGACAAGGAGCTTTCTTCAGCCTATCTGGGGTTACTGGGTGTGTTTCCACTTGACCCTTTAGGGTGCTCCATGATGGGTGCTATGAAAGAAACAAAACCCGTCTGTACCCCCGGTCGGGTCTTGTCTCCAGATCAATTAGAAACGTACCAACAATTGCCAAACAAACAAACGTTTCAATTGCCTTGAAACAAAGCACAGGGGATATCCTGCACCCAAGAAGTTTGGCGGGACGACTGGTTGGCTTGTCTGCGACACCCCGGCCAACCCGCCTCTTTAAGTAGCAAAATGTTCACAAACACTAGCAACTAGTCACCTCCTGTCTATGGTATGAGCCTCAGGGCCAAACAAATCACTGGTGTATTGCCACTGAAGTCAGGAGATTTACATCAGGGATGCCTTTGGCCTATAGCTTTGAGGAGGACTCATTCTCAGGAGCACTCCTGAAATTTGCAGGGCGATTACTCGGAGCGTTGTCAAACTCACGTCCTTCCTCTGGGCACCGCTTTGAAGGACAGCCTGATCCTCAGCTGGTGTAAACTCGCATAGCTCCTTTGAGGTCACTGCTGCTCCACCAATTCACACCAGCTGAGGATCTGGCCTTAACTGGGCATCCTCTCTAGCAGGAGGTGGGTTGGGTTTGGTTTTCATTTCCGGCTGTTGTACCTGAATCCTGGTTTCTCCCTTCGCTGGTCTGCTGCGGATGGTAACTTGATTTTGCAGCTGAACACGAGACATATTAAGCCACCCCAACCACTCCTCCCCTTTTCCCTGGCAGCAAAGCTCCCCCAGGCTTTGCTCAATCTTCTTTCAAAAGGTCCCAGCTTTGGGGCTTCCACAGCTTCCTCTGGGAGACTGTGTCACAGACAAGTAGGTCTCCCTTTCGGAGACTGTTATTCAGCCTACATTTACCATTGCTCCGTTTCAGCCTGTTGTCTCTAGTGAGTCCCCCTTTACCACACTAGACATTTTTTTCCTCCTCCCTTTGGTTATTACTCTGCTCAGTGATTTCCAGTCATACACCCAATTGGTCCATTGATTTGGCCTCTCTCCTGTGTGGGCTCCCTTGTGCTGAACTGTTCATAGAGAGTGACTTTCAGAAACAAGCAGACAGCCTTCCCTGGCTGATCAGGAGTTCATACACCTGAAAGAGTTCCTTCCACTCCTAAGTCCAGAAGGCAGCCCACTTTGAGGAGGAGTTCTCCCCCAGATATGTATTTGTGCATCTTCCCATATTTAGAAGGGGTAAATGGTTACCCTGGATTTCTTGTGGCTCGTTAGACGTTCATGAAAATTGGGAGCGTCTCCAATATCTTTTGGGTGAGTGAATATCAACAAAAGATTTTCCTGGATTCAGTTCCCAATGATTGAGATGTTCACCTGCCATCTCCTTCCGTATGGGCTATTACCCCAGTGCCTCATTGCCAGGAAAAGGAAAGTTGTCGACCATGACCACCCGGAATGGGAGCTCCCCACTCAGCTCTTCCGCGCACAGGTGAGTTTCCAGGGGACATTGCAGACGCTCACCCTGGGGGAAGATGGGTGCATATCCCTCAGCCACATGTGCTCTGTCCCCATGGTGGGTTCTCTGGTGCAGGAGGAGAGGATGCTTCTGAATGAAGCCCTTTCCACACTGGGTGCACCAGTAAGGTCTCTCTCCCGTGTGAGTCTTATAGTGACGTTTCAGGTTCTCCCCCTTCTGGAAGCTCTTCCCGGACTCCTGTGTGCTTGTGTTGATGCATCTTGAGGGTCCTGACAGCATCCCCACAAAGGATGCAGCCCTAGGGCTTCTCACCAGCGTGCGTCCTCTGGTGCGTCACCAGAGTCTGCTTGTGCCGAAAGCTCTTGCCGCAATCACAGCAGACGAAGAGACTCTCCCCGGTGTGAGTTTGCTGGTGAACTTTCAGCACCCGGTGCGTCCGGAAGCCCTTCCCGCACTCGCTGCACAGGCAGGGCCGCTCGCCCGGGTGGATTCTCCGGTGTGTCACCAGGTGCTGCTTCCGGATGAAGCTTTTCCCGCACTCAGTACAGGGGAACGGGCGCTCCCCCTTGTGCGTGTGAAAATGGCGCTTCAGGTTCTCGCTCCTCCGGAAGCCCTTCCCACACTCGCTGCACGTGTGCTTGGCGGGCTTCTGCGTAGCGCGAGTTTGCCGATGCCGTCGGAGCTGCTTGGGCACCGTGAAGCCTTCTCCGCAGTCGCTTGCCCCGGTGTGAGTTCTCACATGCCTCACGAGCGACTGCCGGTGCCTGAAGTTCTTCCCACAAGCCTCACACACGTGGAGCCTCTTTCCCGTGTGGGTTTGCTGGTGAATGCGGAGATCCCCGCGTCTCCGGAAGCTCTTCCCGCACTCACCGCAAGTATGGGGCCGCTCCCCCATGAGGGTCTGCTGGTGCAGCGTGAGATGCACGGGCGAGCAAGAGCTGTCCCCGCAGCCAGGACCGCTGTACGGGTTCTCTCCAGCATGGATTCTCTGGTGGACCCCAAGGGTTTGCTTACAGCTGAAACCTCTCCCACCGTCATTACACCTCTGCAGCTCCTGCCCAGCATGAGTGAACTTGAAGAACCCGGAACGTCTGGAAGCTTTCCCTGCCCTCGCTGCAAGGAAACGCCCTCTCCCCCCGGTGGGTGCTCTGGGGTGTTTTAAAGTGGGCAGACGAGCTGAAGCTCCTCCCACACTGGGGGCAGTTATACGGCGCCACCCCTGAATGGGTTCTCTGGTGTGTTACCAGATGGTGCTTTTGGCGGAAGCTCTTTCCACACTCCGGGCAGGGGTAGGGTCTCTCCCCGGTGTGCGTCTGAAAGTGGCGTTTCAGATTCCCACGCTTCTGGAAGCTTTTCCCACATTCGCTACATTTGTGAGGTTTCTCATCTGGGCTGAGCTGCTGTGGATTTGCGGTTTCAACATGCTTTCCTTTCAGGTGGGCTTGATTTCGTTTGTTTCTCCTCCCCACAGCAAGGCTGCCCTGACCAGTGCGGTTTACTCCCTGGATAGAAAAAAGCGAATGATATTCCTTTTCAGAGTCTCTGAGTGGTGTCTCGAGTTGTCCCAGGTTCTCAGCATTTTCCCTATCATCCTCATCCTCCTTCTTTAGGAGCCTGAAATCAGCTGCTGGAATGAAAAAGAAAAAAGTATTCTGGGCATCCACATGTGTTGGTTGCAAAGACCAAATTTGTTACCACCTAACACTTGCTCCCAAGACATTTCATCCCTTGACACGCAGGTCTGCTATGCCTGCAGCTCAATATACCGTGGGTAGCAAGTGTGAGCCTGGCCCAATTATGGGGCTGATTCTGCCATTCTTGCATTAAGCACTCCCACTGAAACCAGTGGGACTATGTGGCCCAGGTCAAGATGGGGGCTCTTAACCCAGAGAGCCCAAATTGCAGCTCTCCAGACTGGAGCGCTGGGAGAAGACCCGATCCCAGTTTGACCCCCGGGGGTTTTGGGGTGGCAAAAGGGCACGGGCCACATAAACCTTCCCACATGCGGCATGCGAGTGCTATCAACCACTCCCAACCTAAGGGAGGGCGTGAAACTGGAAGGGCCTGGTGTAACTCCCACCAAGGAATGGGAGAGATGCTGGGGCATCCATAGGAATGTTGGTGGGTTCGAACTTCCCCAGGTCACTGGCTAAAGTGACCTCACTCAGTTTGGTCTCAAAGCGGGGAGAGATGTGACAAAGAGGGACTGTTCTTAATGTTTCCTCTGAATATTGTGGGGGTGCCTCAGTTTCCCCTAGGCAGCTCTTAAGTATCTAGGTGGTTGGATAAGGGTGAATGATCATTGCAGAGCCCTAGAGGGCAGGGGTGTGCAGGGGTCTGGACACAGAGAATGGCCGACACCCTGTTTCCTGGCAACTGATGGCCTGGCCCTTCCCCCCTGCAAGGTGAGAGCTAAAGGGTTGGAGAACAAAGGGATCAGGTGCCCTCCTGGCCCAAGAAAGGGACAAAGCCCAGAGGAGGAGGGGCTGGAGAGAGTTTCAGTTTGGGGCTGGCTGGGGACATGGAGTGAAGTGCAGACATGGTTGTCTGGCTCACTGCCCCCCAAAATGGACCCGGCTGAGGGGTCCTGTTCTCTGCACCTACAAGCTCTGTGTTAGACCATGTTCCTGTCGTCTAATAAACCTTCTGTGTTCCCAGCTGGCTGTGAGTCACGTCTGACTGTGAAGTTGAGGGGCAGGACCCTCTGGCTTCCCCAGGAGCCCGCCTGGGCGGACTCGCTGTGGGAAGCGCACGGAGGGGCAGAGGATGCTGAATGCTCCGAGGTCCGACCCAGGAAGGTGGAAGCCATGTGAGCTGTGTGTCCTGCAGACAGGCTGCTCACAGAAAGGAGACTTCCCCAGAGTCCTGCCTGGCTTCGTGGGGAGAAATCTTTGGAGTAAGGTGAGATAGGATGACAAATGTGGCTGTACCTTAGAACAATTTTCCAAACAGTGTGTGGTATTGAATTAAGTTTGAAGGTCCATGTAGCCAAGGGCTTCTCTGAAGCAGGCTTCAGGAGAACACTTGCTGTGAAACCTGTTATCTGAACAGGACTCACTCCTGCATGGACCCCTCAGTGAGTTTTCCTGGATACTCTGATCTCAGCCCATTCTGCGTGTGCTCTAACATTCCTTGAATCCTCTACTCCAGCTCCACAATCCATTGGATCTCATCCTCCAGTTAATCTCCCCGAAACAAAAATTCATTCTTTTCACTAAACAGTAAACTCTCCCATGGGCCCCTGGGATTGATAACGGCCTGGATCACTTTCCCAATATAGCCCAGCACGAGCACTCCTCTCTGATGGCTGCTGTTGTCTCCGGTGGTAGCAATCTGTTCACTGTTTCTATGGCCAGGAAGCTATTAAAGTTCCTACTCCCTCGCCGGTAATTTTATTTCTTCCAAATCCTGATGCTCCCAGAGCGATGGCCCTTCCTCCGGATTGTGCAGGGACACAAGAGCAGATCTGGGAACTGGATACCCTGTTCACAAAGACAGGATGACACACCTGTCTGCAAGGTTCTCCTTCCAGCCTATGCTCTATTCCCCTATTCCCCACCCCTGGAGCAAGAGGCTCTCCACAGTGATAGCAATCCACACCCGCATCTGAGCAGCATCACTCGTAGTGGGGCCAGGACTCAGCACTTCAATGTTCATTTGCAAAAGCTCTATGGCTTTTTATGTACCGGGAAAGCTGGGGCTCGGATATTCGTCTCAATCTCTGATCCCACCCAGGAATGTCAAAGCTCCAACACGCAGTCAAAAACAAAGAAAACTGATCTTTACCTAGTGAAATCAGATGATTGTAATTCTCCCTCATCACCTCCTGGTACAGCGCCTTCTGCCATTCTGTCAATTCCTCCCACTCCTCAAGGGTCAAATAGACAGTGACGTCCTCAAATATCACAGGCACCTGAAATCAAGAGGAACATGCGCTCAGCACCTACTGCTGATGCCCTGAGACTCAGCCAGGCAGAGGGAAGTGTTTGTAGAGCGTCTTTATATTCTGCTCTGGATGGTTCATATATGCAGTCTCATTTCTGGACACTTGTAAACTCCCAGGAATAGGAACTGGGTTTTGTACAGAGTCAGTGCTCTCTAATTTATCCGGTGGCATCTGAGCACCTCAACAAAGAGATAAAAAGCCCCAAAGGAGCTTAGAAGTTGTAGTCTGAACTTTACTGCTGCTACATGGTTTCCTCATTGCTCCATCTCTACACACACAGGCCTCTCCTCCACTCTTCCTGGACATCTGGAGCTCTTAGTCTCACACAGTGCATTGGCCAATCACTTGCTAAAGGCCCCTTCTGACCAATCAGAACCTCCAGAGCAATGTCCGGTCAGTGACATAGGAGCTTGCATGAGAGAAAAGTAAAGTCCTGATTGGTTGGAGGCACTTTACTATCCAGAGGTTTTGTCTGTTGAGTAGATAGTTCTGCACCCAGCCCTTCGGAGCCCCAATTAGTGGGTTATTCCTTACAGTGCATTGAATCCATCTCCTCTATAAACTGCGCATATAGAATCTCCACACCTAATCGGAGATTACGGCTTCTCGCTGAAACACGTCTGCATGTTCTGTCTCACAGCGGGCTTGGTCCAAAGCCTACTGAAGTCAATGCAAGTCTTTCTAGGACTCCAGTGGGCTTTCAATGAGGCCCGAGACCCTCGCATCTTTTCCCTGCTCTTCGCAGCCCTGAACTCGATCCTTTTTTTGGAACATGTTGGGGTGATACTGACGTTTATTTTTGTCTTTTAAGGGTTGGGTGAGGGAGGCCCAGTGTTTACAGCACCAGCGTCCCTGCATTTTAGAACACGAGCAGCCGGCTGCAGGCTATGAAGTGCTGTAGCCCCGTTACACAGTTGCCAATTTTCACGCGGTAAATAAGCACCCCGACTTCCACAATAAGCCAAAAAAATCAAGCTAATCCCACTTCAAAACAAGGCCAGAACAAGCCAATCCCTAAGAACCCCAACACGCTATGTGACTGGATCCCCCCCGGCCCACAGTCTGGGTCCGTGCTGGGCCTGCTGCGCGCCCCTGACTCTCTCCCCGCTTGCCCTTGCTTGCTGAGAACCGATCGAAAACAATGACGCAACTAGCTACAAGCCAAACAAGCAAAAAACTAGCCAACAAGCAACTCACAAGCCAATTAAGCCAAAAACAAGCCCAAATATCTGCGTTTTTTTCACGGGTTTGGCATGTCTGCCCTGTCAGTGCCAGAAGATTAGGGAGACAAGGTGGGGGAGGTCAGATCTTTAACTGGAGCCGCTTCTGTTGGGGAGAGAGCCCAGCGGCTCCAGTAAGGGAGACGCCCTCCCCCACCTTGTCTCTCTGGCCAGCCAACAGAGGGGGAAGCGCAGAAGGGTTGAGCGTTACCCCTGCAGGGGCCCGGGGACACGCTGCATGGAACGAGCGCCCTAGGCGGGCTCTTGGCTCCGATCTCGGGCCCCGATCCTGCCGCGTGGGCGAGCCCCCGTGCTGGGCGAGGCCCCCCGATTGCAGGATCCGGGGGGCGCGGGGCCTTCAGAGCCTGCGGGAGTGGGGCCGGGGGAACCCACCCCCTGCCCTGCCTCTGCCTGGGACCAGCTGAGGGCAGCCCTCGGAATCCCCCGTTCACAACCCCGTGCCCGGGGGCCGCCCCCCAGCGCCCGAGGGAGAGGGGGGAGCGGCAGCGGGGCACGTGTTCCCGGCAGCCGGGGAAGCTGCTCCCCCTCCAGCCCCAGAGGAGGCCGCCGGGGCCGTGCAAACTCCGCCCCTGATCCCGGTGAACCGCGGGGTGGACCTGCCCCGGGCAGCTGCCGGCCCAACCCCTTTCCCCGGGACCCTCCCTCGCCCTGCTGGGACCCACCCGCAGCATCCCCCGGCTCCTACCCGAGGGCGGGCCCCGTCAGCCATCGCCCGGGCGCTGCTGCAGCCCAGCGGGCGCCCGGCTCCCGGGAGCCCCGGGTTCCCCGCACGCTCCCGCTTTGCCGGGGCGATGCCGCCTGCGGGGCTCGCGGGCACCCCCTAGCGCCCCGTGTGCGTAACCACCGGCCGGGCTGCGCCGGGAGAGCCCGCCCCTACCTGCCGCCGCCGCTTTCAGGCCCCCCTCGGCCGGGTGTACGGAGCCATTAATAGGAGTTGGTTCTGGGTCCAAAAACCACCCGCGCCTAAAGCATGCGAGGGGCCGGGGGCTGGTTCCTCCCGTGAGCGGCTTGCCCCAGCCCGGGGTGAGGGGTGGAGGTGGCCACTGGAAGGGTCCGCGCTTCCTTTCCCGCAAAGCTGGTTTGGGGGTCGGTCAGCGGCGGCAGTTTCCCTTGTGCACGGTGATGATGCTAATCAGGACGGGCGAAGGGCTTTTTCAGCCCTGGACTTTGTTAACATGGCACAGGGCGGAGGGGCACGCCGAGCCAAACTCTGATACCTCGTGTGCAACGTGCGGCGCTGTCTATATGCTGCTCGGCTCCCAGTGGAGTCACTCCGGATTTATAGCGGTGTCAAAGCAAGAGCAAAATTTCACTGGAGTCTCTGGAATGATTGATCCGTTCTCACTTCTCCCGCCTGCATCCGACTGTAGGAGAACTCCAGGACAACCGCTTCATGAAGGAATAGCCAGCTCCCTGACCCAAGGCCCTCTTGGCACAGCGGTACATACGGGTTGCAAGGATCCCCTGGGTCTGGTATGTTTGTGGTAGCCTGCCCATTAATGGTATGTAGGGTCTCCAATGAAAGCCTGTGTCACATGGGTTATCAAAATCATTGCGAGATGTACGGAAAATAGGTGAAGAGTTCTGTTTTATGCTAAAAACTCTGCTCTCTGGGGCAGTGAGTTAAGGCAAGTCACTGACAGGTGATCCACAAACTCCTGTCAAGCGGGGGGAAGAGACATTTATCTCACTCTGGCCGGTCACATGCAAGTTAAGTACTGTACGACTCACAATGGACGGCCATTTACGGTCTGAGCAAAATGCTAGTCACTAGGTGGTGGAGGTTGCTGGACAAAACAAGAACAGCCGGGGTTCTCCTGTTTACAGTAAGACAATGAACTCTTGAGACTAGATTTGGGGTGCAGATAAACCCCCAGTTCTCCTTCCGTCTATGTGAACAAACCGCTAGCGGGTTTGATCTTATGGGAAGGGGTCTCAGCCAAATCGGTTGAAAAGGCTGGGGAAAGGACAGGGGACTGGGTGGGGGAGTCAGCTACTCACAGGAGCCAGGGCCAGGCCTTGGGAGTCCTATTTAGGGGCTAGGGAGCCTGTTCTGATTTTGTCTCATACCTAACCATGTGTTTGGGGGCAGAGATAGCACAGTGGTTTGAGCATTGGCCTGCTAAACCCAGGGTTGTGAGTTCAAGCCTTGAGGGGGCCATTTGGGATCTGGGGCAAAAATTGGGGATTGGTCCTGCTTTGAGCAGGGGGTTGGACTAGATGACCTCCTGAGGGCCCTTCCAACCCTGATATTCTATGTTTCCAACATTCTGTCTGCCCCTCGCTTGAATCTCGGTTCTCTGATTATAAACATCTCCTCCTTGTCGCTCTATGTCTACCGGAGCTGCGTGACGCAGAGCGGGGACCCTGAGCGGGCGTGTTCTGCTCCTTTGTGAGCAGCGAATCTGAGAGCTCTGCGCTCAGCGGGCTTAGGAGTGCTAGTCATAATGTAGGATTCAGGCCTGTATTTCCGCCTGAGACAGAATTTTGGGCCCTGTTTGCCTGTTTGATTCTTGATACACTTATATTCTTACTAATATGTGTGAACAAAGGGATCCTTACTGAAATGTGTAAACAAAGGGCAAAAATGTGGCTTCTGCCTGGCCAGGTGGGTTTGTTGGTGTAACAGGAACAGATAAGAGCAGTTAAAGTGTTACTGGGCATGGCCGGCAGGCGTGTAACAGACAAGCACACACTTGAAGATTGCCTCAGCTCCTATCTCAAGAAAAGGTCAACCAGTCGGGAGGGGCAAGGAGGATTGGGGGAAGGTATAAAACATGAAAAGGCCAAAGAAATGCCTTTCCTGACCATAGCACAACCTCGCTCCTTACCCCTCCCATGGGGTACAAAAGAGGTGGGATGAAGACCCCAGACTCACGGCCCCCCCAAAATGGGACACAACCATAAACTGTAAGGGTATGCATTGCAGGTATAATTATGCCTGCTAAAGGGGAATGGGGACACGGGGTAAAGGCTCTGCGGCGTCGGAGCCGGGAAGGGGGACGCGGGGTAAAGGCTCCGCAGCATCGGAGCCAGGAAGGGGGTGGTCGTGCCATCGAGTTAATTAGATCTGCAGAAAGAGATTCTGTTTGTAATGAACTATTTTTATTGCTCCAAACCCCCTGCACACAGTACATGAGATTACACAGGATTCACAGGTATTGCTGTTAGGGATGTAACTATCCTTTAAAGAAGTACCCGTTTAAACTATTAACATTATATTGTTAACTGTTTAATTGTTAACCATCTACCCCTGGTGGGGGGCTACCCACCCTGCTGTCTCTGGAGTGCAGTGGGCTGGGGGATCATTTGCGTGTGCATGGCTGGGCGTTGTCACCCCTCGCTCTCCCAGTTTCTAGCCACTACCTAGTGCGGCTAGTTCGGCAGATTGGTGCCAGGGCAGAGCCAAGCGTTCCAGCAGATCCAGTGGTTCCCAGCCAGATCCACTGCTGCAGCCAGTTGCAAGAGAAGCAGAGCTGGGGGGCTGCCCCCGACGGTGCCCTCTCTGCCGGACACAGGCTGATCCAATGGCCCCCCAAGCCACGAAAGCGTTGCAAGCTCCCGCGCTCCCCGGGTATTGCTGTGACATTTTTGATGTGCGCATTAGGTATTACAATGTCACAAATTATTTTACCAACTGGTTTTAAACGTTAATTGGAATATATTACCGGTAAGACTAACGCTGATCGGTTAACCGTGTAACATTTTACCTCCCTAACTGCTGTACGGTTCTACCACACGTGACAACACTGCAATAAACCCCTTCTCTCACCCCTAGGGAGAGACATTGGTTTCTGCCATTGCTACTCACAGCAGCGAACAATTACTGAGTGTTCCGAGTGACGTCTGCAGCACGCGCCCAATGCCTCCGCTGATGCCAGCCGTTCTTGTGCCTTCCAAGCTCCCACAGAGGAGGAGGTGCAAAGACAGCAAGATCAAGCCCTAGCCTGGCTCAGAGAAGCACCGGGCACACAAACTTCACACTAGATTTTTTTTAAAAAGCATCCAAATTTTTGTGTGTGTCAGCGTGGTGCTGGAGAAAGGTGACAGCCCAGGAGACAGGCTGCCTCTACCCCCAGAGCATGTACACAGACAGCGTGGCACAAGCAACCCAAACCATGCTCTTGATCTGGGGAAGTCCAGTTCTAGCAGGCAGGACCATTAATTCGGCACAACTCATTCAAACCTCAGCCTCTCTGCTGGGAACACCACGAAGGGGGCTAATTTGGGAAGGGTACATGGACATCTGTCCACTGGTAAAATGGCTGAGACCCGGCATACTCATTTCCCATGGGCCACTTTCCATCAATATCAACCCCAGTGAGATTTAAACTGGTAACCCAGCAGTAGAAAGCTCTCCCTCTCATTCGGAATTGCTATTCAGTTCTCGACTTTTCTAAAAATCGCCTGTGTAGATCCTGCAAAGTCTGGTGACTCCACCAGGTCTAACACCTCAGCACGTTATGTGACCTCACACCTACCAGAAAACAGCTAAAGCACTGAGCCACCCTAAAGGTCACAAAGCAATTCCTGGAGACTTTCCTAAGTGACAGATCTGCATGTGCGTGACTTTAACGATAAAGCTGTCTACTACTTGGACTCCTTTTAGTTCTCCAGAGCTAGACCAGCTAAGGGGGAAGAGAGCTGGATTCCAAACCCTCTTGGACATCAGTGGGAATTATTGTGGGGATTTCCTCTGGCCTGTGTTACCCAGGAGGTCAGACTAGATAGTTGCAATGGTCCCTTCTGGCCTTGGAATCTAGGAATCAACAGAATTGTTTAAGTTCAAAACATTTTCACAGGGGCAAAACTTCTGAACATAGTAAACACACAGCCAGCAGACGTGTTGAGCAAGAACGTGCCAGTTTTACTTTTCAGAGTAAAACCACCCTTTAAATAGTTCCACTCAAGTCCTACGTGCTGATATACGGTGATTTTATTAAGGGTGAATTGAACAATGAGCTTTAAAGTGTCCATCCCATCAGATGGGTGGGAGAATATTTTTTACACTTTTTGGATGCTGTTCCTACCTTGGGAACATAATATGTTTCCATTTGTCAGGGCAAGTTTTCCCCACGTGCAACAAGATGTTGCATTTTTGTTCTTTCTGTGCAACTTGCGGCCCAGCGGATTAAGCCTCATGGCTTGTTTTATTGTAACGCACAACAGGAAAAGTGAACTTTGGAACCGTGATCACCGAGACCAGCGTTTCTCTTGCATGAGTGACCTGGTGACGCCGAAGATCATGAATGGCTTGAAAACATCTCCCACACTCTCTGCACAGGCAGGTGGCTTGGTTATGTGGGTCTCCTGGTGCCTGAGCAGCTGTTGCTTCTGAATGAAGCACTTCTCACACCTGGTGCATTTAAACCGCTTCTTCCCTGCATGGACTCTCAGGCACATTGCCGGGTCTCGCTTTTGAGCAAAGCATTTCCCATATTCAGCGCGCACATGGGTCCTCTCTGCACGAGCGAGCTGGTGACGGTCCGGAGCTGCATGATTTGAGAAGTGCTTCTCACATGGGCTCCTTTTCTTCTTGTCCTGCTCCAAGGGATCTGGGATTGTAGCTGACCTCTTGTCGCTCAGGCCAGACAGATCTAACGTTACGGGCAGCCTCCTGTTCTGCTTGGAGACGTTGCTCTCACTCGGGCAGGCTTCTTCCTTGACGGAAGTCTGCAAGGCATGCTCCCTAGAGTCCCGGGGTAATAGACTGACTTGTCGCAGGCTTACATCATACGCTTCGTCATGCCTCTCCACCTTGAGCTGGACCCCGAGAGCATCTGCAGGATTAGAATCAATGGCCGGACAATGGTCAGTGACAAAGCACTCTGACACGACAATAGATTTTGTTTCACGGGGGGATTCCAAGACACAGAACCTTTTAGAAACTTAGTATGGTCCTGCAAGGGGGCCAGCTCGGGACTCACAAATCCACTTGACAAGAGGAACTCTGCAACGTGTAGCCTCAGGCTCTTAGACCAGAACACAAGGGCTCTTCTCAGGCTTTGCTTCACCAACAAAGGTGGCGGTGTGCACAGTTCTACGTCGGTGGGAGACGTTCTCCTGCTGACATAGCTCCCACCGCTCGTTGGCGGTGGTTTAGTTCTCTCCCGCTGGCACAGAGCGTCTACACAGAGATCTTACAGTGGCACAGCTGTGTAGACATGGCCTAAGCTGGACAAAATTGACTCCGCAAACCCACCGGCATGTTTTGGCAGATAATTTGTTATCCAGACACTGTGCTCTAGACCTGAATTGTAAAAAAGATCCCCCACCACCATCTATACCAAGATGTGAATTCAACAGTGAAATGAATACAACTCCCCCTGAGGTTTTGGGCCTGGATCTGACCCACATCACTTTCCCTGCTGAGTGCGGGTAGAGCAGAAGCCATTTCATCAGGAACAACAGACCGGCAGGATTTTGGTTTTGGCAGAGGGAGACAACTGGTTACATTTCTAGTTGCCCTGACTCCAACCATTACTGGGGGTTGCAAGGTTGGTCATTCCAACGCAGCTGAACCTTCTTCCCTGTTACTGGCTGGAGGAATATAGGTGCACAAAACTGCACCGAGTTGCCCAAAATACAGGGCAGGAATTCCATATTAACAGAGATCACTGTAGACACCTTTTCTGAGCAGTGTGGAGCACAGGAAGGGATCCCTATCCGGCCAGACACCACAGAACCCACCGTAAACTTCCCATTGATAAAGGGAGACAAGGGAAAAAAAAGCAAAGGAACATTGGTATGATCCAAGAGGGGCTGTGATGTAGGCATGCCCAGACCAACCCAGGCAGGCATTAGATCTCCTGCACGTCCAATCACCCTCTTGATACTTCACCTAAGGGCGGGGTAGTGTGTGGTCTCTGCCGAAAGCTCAGAACTCGCTGATCATCCTGGATAATATGAGAGGTTTGTACGGGAAATATTTTAAGAGCTATGGAAAGTGTAGGATGTTACCTGTTGGAGAGAGGCGGGGCGGGGATTTCCCCCGCTGCAGGCGCCCCTGCCAAAGCGCCTCTCCCCTGCGGAGCCAGCCTGCCCGGCCCGCGGTGGCCGTGGGCCTCCTCCCCGGGCTGGGGAGCCCCGGCCATGGCCAGCCCCCCGGCGGGGAGGTGCACGCAGCTGTGTTGCCACCACGGGGGTCACCCAGCCGGGGCTGCAGCCTCCTCTCACCCCCCAGGGCTGCAGGGGGGCTCGGCCCGGGCCATCCTGGCTGGGATGATTTAACTGGGAATTGGTCCTGCTTCGAGCACGGGGTTGGACTAGATGACCTCCTGAGGTCCCTTCCAACCCTGATATTCTATGATTCTATCACTTGCCGAGCCCCCCCAGCAGTCGCAGCTCCCCGGCGGGGCCGGCCCGCTAGCCAGGGCCCCGGCGCATTCCAGCCCCTACCCGAGCCGCAGTCATGGCCAGCGGGCTCCGCCCGGGGTGCAGCGGAGGGGCCCGCGGGCGGCCGGTCCCAGCTGAAGGCAGCGGCAGCCGCTTGGCCCACGCTGCCTCCTCCCCCTGGTCCCGGCAGGCTTGCCTGCGAGACGCCTGCGACCCCCGCGGCAGAGCAGCGCCCGTGCCCGGCCCGGCTCTCGGCCCGGGGCCGGCGTCTCCTCGCAGCTCCATGGGTCCGCTCTGCGCCGCTTGGCGGGGCCGCCTGGGAGTCCGGATTCAATCCCAGCGCCGCTGCCGGAACCCGCTGCCTCAGTTTCCCCTTCTTTAAAATAGGGAGAGCAGCGTCCCTGGCACGCTGGCGCTTCGTTGAGCGAGGGGGAGTTAGGTGAGATCATGTTAGGGAAACCACTAAATTGCAGGGTCCTTAAGGCTTCCGAGGGGGGCTGTGGGTGCATGTCACTGGAGGTGTTTAAGAACAGGTTGGACAAACCCCCGTCAGGGTTGGGCTGGGTTTACTCAGTCCTGCCTCAGCACAGCGGGGGGCTGGAAGTGGTGACCCTCCTCCCTCCCACATCCCTTCCAGCCGCCCCCCCCCCCCCCCCGATTCTGTGATTTTACAGCTTGCCCCTTCAAGAACACTGAGCTCGGCAAACCGCAAATGTCTACAAACCAGGACAGGCTGTGTTAAGGTACAAGCCAACATAACCTTAACGCTGCCCTCTTTTAGCGCTGCCGATAACGCGCACCGTCCCACTCTGCCTTTTCCCTGTACTGGACAGGGCCCCGCCTGCATTTGCTCTGTGCTCGGACAGTGACTCTGCTTCCCCCACAGAAGGCCACATTTGGGAGATTTAACTACCCCGTCGGACCCTTTTACAGCCCTGTCACACCTGCACACAGGATACCACCTAACCCTGTACTATCCCCTCTGCGTTGCTGAATCCACAGACTGCTCTCCTGTCCCACCTCGCTCCTGGCACTGACCCAGAAGTCACCCAATTTCAAGGCTGTATGGGCTGAACTCTGTACTGCCAGCTTTTCAGAAGTTGAGTTTCATTGAACTCCACATTCTGGAAGGGCCGGAGCTGTCACCAGGCCACCTTAACTCTGCGTTCACAACGGTTTTTGCCATTTAATAATGTATATTGTAATAGCTGGGGAATCAGAAGAATTTCCCTGCCCCTACTTGGCAGTGAGGTGACATCACACACCAGCTGTCTGCCATGCTCCACCCCAGAGGTGACTGCATTTTAGTAATGAAGTGATTCCCTGATATATAATTTGTTGTGGGATTCTGCCGAATGGAGGCTATTTTAATTTTCCACCTTTTCCTTAATCCTGAGAGTGACAGTAACCACTGGATGGAGAGCGTTATACATCTTCTGTAACCCTGCCTCAGTTCAGTCTGTCTCCAGCACTGTCACCTCTCCCACGTTAACCCATCACGATAGAGTCTGAGAAACTCACAAACACTGATGACCACATCCTCCCAACACCTCGGTGGTATAGGGGACCTTTATTAGGCCAGTTTTTACAGATGGGGAAACTGAGGCACGGGGCCTTGAAAGGCCAGATTCTGCACTGTGCAGAACAGAAGGTGCAGCATGATGGGGGTGGACAAGGATGTCTCTATGCCACCTTTGTTCCTTCCTAGATTCTGGGCTGCTCTGGGTTGAAGGGGTGTCAGGTGGGGGTGGCCCCCAATTAATTTAGGGCCTACTCTCACATACAGCAGCTTCCCAACTGCTGCCAATGTGCTGCTCCACAGCCAAGAACTGGCAGAGCACGGAGGGGGATGGGAGGTGGCGAATGAATGCCTGCCCTACTCTCCCCTAGGAGCGCCCTGCCCCCTCTACACCACTGGAGCATCATAAAGCGGTCCAGAATCTGACCCTAAGTCACATGGGAAATCTGTGGCAGAACTGGTACTGGCCCCAGATCCCCTGAGTCCCCATCCAGCGTATTAGCCACAAACCTCCTTCCTCGCACCTGAAAGGTGACAGCTACCTACTAGCACCTGAAGGGCTGACGCTCCAAGGGTGGAGAAGAATTGTTTGGGATGGCTCGGGTGTCCAGGTAATCTCCCATGCCTCCATGGATGGGTTTAGTAACAGGCTGTATTCGTTTGGTCAATAACATGTTTTAGTTGCATTTGATTTTTCTAAAGTTTAGGAAGAGGTAACAACTAGCACAGGAGTCAATGCACACAGACCTTCTCATCTGACAGGTGTAACTTTTATAACCCTGACCCAGTCAGGTGACTGGGGCCAGCAAATGACTCTCATACTGAGGCTAGTCCAGTCTCATTGGTGGCTCTGCTCGCATGCTAAGCTTTCCCCCTCTCTCTTCACTTTGCCCCAGCTTCCCGTTGACTACAGACATCCCAGGAACTGTGGTCATGTTTGTTAAATTCAGGAGAGTTCCCTTTGATTCTTGGCCGCTGCAACCTCCATTTATGCTCCTTTCTTTTTCCCTCTTTCCCCGGAGGACCCATCAGGAGAAGGATAATCTTAAACACACATGCTCGGTGTGAGGGACTGTGACGCATTGCCAGAAAGGGTTAAACATCCTGCAAAATAAATAACCCTCAAAAGATATGTGGGGAGATAATGTTTGTGTTTTTGTGTATTTACATATGTATGAGTAGGGTGAACAATGTAATCAGCAGTCCCTGTCTATGCTGAATTCTGATAATTCAGAAATGAAAAGTACATCCTATCATGTAAATGAATTGTAAACACAGGATATCTCGGTATTCATCTCTCTTTAAAATGTACTGTGAATGGGGCAGGAATGAGTAAATGGCCTTATGTTAATTCATATATATAAGCGCTGGTGATGGACCTCCTTCAAAGTCATCCTAATTCCCAACTTGTCAAAAGACATGAAATTACATAAAAGATCCTTGGGTCCTGATTCTGTCATCTCAGATCTGCTTAGGTTTCATCAGGGGAAGTTTAAGCTGCAAGACTGAGGTCCCAGTTATGCTGGTACGCCCTGAGTATGAGATTTGGACATTGGACTATAACCTATGAACTACCTCTAAAAGAACTCTTTGCAACTACAAAGCTCACCATCTCTGCTATGAATCTGAACCACAATGGTTTGAACTCATGTCTGTATGTATATTGGTCTTTTAACCATACTCTCTCTCTTTTGTTTTTTAATAGATTTTAGTTTCGTCTATAAGAATTGGCTGTCTTGTGTATTTGGGTAAGATCTGGAATATTCAATAACCTGGGAGGTAATGTGTCCGATCCTTTTATATGATGAAGTAAGATGATGTAAGATTTTCAGGAATCTTCATCACATTTGGCTTAGATACCTGGAAGATTTGACTTAGATACCTGGAAGGAGGCCTGAGGCTGGATCACTTTTGTTAAGGAAAAGTTAGCACACGTGACTCCATTTTGGTTTGGGGCCCACCATTGTTTAAATGCCAGCACATCATACACCAGGAGGAGTGATCCTTAGATACTGAATCCCTGTGAAAATCCTCCTCCTTGTCTCCAGCCTGCCTTGACTCCCAGTATCTGGTTTTTGTCAGTCTCTAACTCCCTGTCTCTTGGCCTTGATGTGAGGCCTCCCATTCTGATAATAAAAGTTACTGATGCATGGCTTTAGGACCATGCTGTGTAATTAACATATTGGTATAGCATGAGGAATGCACCAAGCAGGGATAGGTGGTAGATAAGACAAGGGTTTGTTTATTGGCTAAGGTTTCCGATGCACGAGGGCAACATGCTTTGCTAAAAAGTATATAACCTTTGTATAATCTGTGTTCAGGGTCCCCCCCTGGCTAGCAGGGGGGCACCATGCTCGAGCGTAATAAACTTAGTGTTTTTTGGGAACTCTGCAGTTGTGGACTTTGTTTCTGTGCCTCAGCCTAGATTCGAACTGTGCGTGACCTATCAGGTATAATTCGCAGCATTGGTGTGCGTGTCCTATCAGGTGTAATTCGCAGCATTGGTGGTGCGTGTCCTATCAGGTGTAATTCACAGCATTGGTGTGCGTGTCCTATCAGGTATAATTCGCAGCAGTTGTATGCATGTCCTACCAGGTGTAATTCGCAGCAGTTGTATGCGTGTCCTACCATGTGTAATTCATAACAGTTTTGGCGACCCAGATGGGACTCTAGGCTCGCCCCAACAAGCGAGACTACACTCCTCCTGTCAGACAGCTCCAGCCGGCACAGGGTGAGTTCACCTTTGAGAACTCCGAGGAGTGGGGGGTGTGAGCCGTCGCTTAGGCGATATGGTGGCACATTTTGTGTTCTTTTGGTAGCCCATTATGGGTTCTGGGCAGAGTGTAAGTAAGGGGACCCCTTTGGCTGAAATTCTCGAGAATTGGGGGAATATTTCTGGCACCCATGGGTTAGGTAGGAAGAAAGCTGTTATTTTATGTAAGGTTGAGTGGCCAGCACTAACAACTCAAACATCTGTTAAATGGCCACCGGATGGGTCCTTTGCTGGGGATACATTAACAGCGCTTAGAAGGAGGCTGGAGGACAAAGCTCCAGCCCAGATGGATTATTGGTATGTATGGGACAACTGGGCTTATGCGCATGCGAAAGGACATCCTCTTTCCTCTTCCTTTTCTTATTCATCTCAGGAGTCTCCAGCCCCGCTCTGTGCTATGCCTGCTTCTGCCCCTCCTCCGGCTTACCCTCGGCTTTCTGACTTATGCCCGTCACCTCCTTGCTTGCCAATTGCCGTGCTTTCTGTCCAGGTGACAAGCCTCATGTGGGGAGGACTCGGGTAGCCCTTGTAAGTGAAAATATTTAAGAAAAGAGACCAGGAGGGCTGGGGGCTAGTTAAGAAGCCCACCCTCCTTGTTAATTTGGTAGTGAAACAAAGCTGGTGCTCATGGAAGGGACAGTTCAGAGAAAAAAAACAGGATCGGGCCCAAGTGGGCAGGCAACAAATAAAGAGATTGGAAAACAGGTTGGAAACTTGAAGGTCATAGTGAAAAAAGAGGAGTAAATAATTACAGGAATGGAAAACATAAATCCCGGAATAATACTTGGAATGGTAAAATCTAAGTTAATTGGGTGTCATTTTAAAAAATAAGCAAGTAATTTAAAAAAAAAAAAAGTAAGAAGTTAACTCTTTAGTTGCTGGAAAAAATTAAGCAGTTGAACTTTGTAAAATACTGGAAAGAAAAAAAATTCTTGGTTTCTTTGCAGCCATTTTGGAAAAAAATGGGCCCTTTTCCAAAGAAATGCAATTATACAGTGCTACTTAATTAATATCTTATTAGGTTCCAAGGGGCTACAATAGGTGGTGTCTTCCTTTTCAGGTCGCTATGTGTTTGACAGCAGGAGTTAAAAGTAAAAGGCAATCAAAAGTCTGGTAAAGTTTATTGTGCCCTTTTTAAAGTAAGAATCTTTAACCTGTGGATCCAAAAGCAAGCCAGAAAGCATTTGTTTTAATGTAAATTACCTAACTAATAAGGTAGAGGCCACTGAAACCTGGGCTGCCTATAAAACAAATACAAGAAAATATGGGTAATTCCTCTGTTTTGCCTGCAATTAACAAAGGTATTTGTATAAAAAAAAAAAAAAATTTAAGCAATGACTGACTGCCCAAAAGGGATAGATCTGTGCTTTTTTTTGTCTTTCAGAAAATCAGAAAAAACTGATGCCAGCTGAAAAGCAATTCAACATCTCATGAATTTACTGGCACAATAGGAATTCTGTTCTGTGTTCTATGTCCTGTCATAGAATCATAGAATCATAGAATATCAGGGTTGGAAGGGACCCCAGAAGGTCATCTAGTCCAACCCCCTGCTCAAAGCAGGACCAATTCCCAGTTAAATCATCCCAGCCAGGGCTTTGTGAAGCCTGACCTTAAAAACCTCTAAGGAAGGAGATTCTACCACCTCCCTAGGTAACGCATTCCAGTGTTTCACCACCCTCTTAGTGAAAAAGTTTTTCCTAATATCCAATCTAAACCTCCCCCACTGCAACTTGAGACCATTACTCCTCGTTCTGTCATCTGCTACCATTGAGAACAGTCTAGAGCCATCCTCTTTGGAACCCCCTTTCAGGTAGTTGAAAGCAGCTATCAAATCCCCCCTCATTCTTCTCTTCTGCAGGCTAAACAATCCCAGCTCCCTCAGCCTCTCCTCATAACTCATGTGTTCCAGTCCCCTAATCATTTTTGTTGCCCTTCGCTGGACTCTCTCCAATTTATCCACATCCTTCTTGAAGTGTGGGGCCCAAAACTGGACACAGTACTCCAGATGAGGCCTCACCAATGTCGAATAGAGGGGAACGATCACATCCCTCGATCTGCTCGCTATGCCCCTACTTATACATCCCAAAATGCCATTGGCCTTCTTGGCAACAAGGGCACACTGCTGACTCATATCCAGCTTCTCGTCCACTGTCACCCCTAGGTCCTTTTCCGCAGAACTGCTGCCTAGCCATTCGGTCCCTAGTCTGTAGCTGTGCATTGGGTTCTTCCGTCCTAAGTGCAGGACCCTGCACTTATCCTTATTGAACCTCATCAGATTCCTTTTGGCCCAATCTTCCAATTGGTCTAGGTCCTTCTGTATCCTATCCCTGCCCTCCAGCGTATCTACCACTCCTCCCAGTTTAGTATCATCCGCAAATTTGCTGAGAGTGCAATCCACACCAGCCTCCAGATCATTTATGAAGATATTGAATAAAACCGGCCCCAGGACCGACCCTTGGGGCACTCCACTTGATACCGGCTGCCAACTAGACATGGAGCCATTGATCACTACCCGTTGAGCCCGACAATCTAGCCAGCTTTCTACCCACCTTATAGTGCATTCATCCAGCCCATACTTCCTTAACTTGCTGACAAGAATACTATGGGAGACCGTGTCAAAAGCTTTGCTAAAGTCAAGAAACAATACATCCACTGCTTTCCCTTCATCCACAGAACCAGTAATCTCATCATAAAAGGCGATTAGATTAGTCAGGCATGACCTTCCCTTGGTGAATCCATGCTGGCTGTTCCTGATCACTTTCCTCTCATGCAAGTGCTTCAGGATTGATTCTTTGAGGACCTGCTCCATGATTTTTCCAGGGACTGAGGTGAGGCTGACTGGCCTGTAGTTCCCAGGATCTTCCTTCTTCCCTTTTTTAAAGATTGGCACTACATTAGCCTTTTTCCAGTCATCCGGGACTTCCCCGGTTCGCCACGAGTTTTCAAAGATAATGTCTTGTGGTGTTTGTCTTGTGGCCAGAATTGCTGTGTTTAATTTTTCATAGGACAGTTTAGTTTAAAACTAAATAAAAGGGTTAAATCAAAATGCAGATACTTGTTTTATTCAACTTGGAATACAAAGTGTTTAAATAATATCAAAAAATGTAATATACTAAAGTTTAATACATTTGCTTATGTAAAAAAAAAATTTCATTGGCCAGATCTTTTAATTAAAAAAATTGTTAAAATTTGCACACCAACAGTCTTTGGAAGCAAGGACATGAAA
This sequence comes from Lepidochelys kempii, assembly GCF_965140285.1. NCBI lineage: Eukaryota > Metazoa > Chordata > Testudines > Cheloniidae > Lepidochelys > Lepidochelys kempii. The sequence goes on along the minus strand of NC_136381.1, from coordinate 268,373,549 downwards.
GGTTAACCCACTCCCCATATTATACATGAGATCCTTCTGGCTACCTCACATTTCTAGCCAAAGGGCTGAAAAAAAAGGAAAGCTATTGGACACCAGAGGTTGTACCAAGTGGACTCCTCAAAAGTGGGTGTGCTTGTCCTGGCTTGTTGCTCCAAAGCTCTGTAATAAAGTCATTTTCCTAGAAGGGTGTATGTGGCATACATTAAACAATAAGACTAAAGTGCTGTATAATGGGCAATGTACATATGTTCCTTTTTAAACAAAAGTGTATAAGTAAAAAATGAAAGTTTCCTTTGCAGGTTAATAAAAGCCAAAAAAAAACAAAAAAAAAACCAAAGAACAAGCTAATTCAATGCTGTAGCTGGCAGGCTCGGTCCAAAAATAAGACACTGGCCTGCCCAAGGACACTACTCACAGCTAGGATTTGGCTAACAGCCAAGAAAGAGGGGGGCTTAAATGTGCCCAAGCAGCTGTGAGATCTGCAACACACTGCCAGACATTAATGAAATGTGTTAGGTCTCTGTATTTACAGGTAAAAGAAGTCCTGCTTCAAGAATCCTGAGCAAACCTGCCATTTGTTAAAAGCAGGTGACTGGATCTACATAAAGGTCCATCAACAAAAGACTACTCTGGCCCTATGCTGAAAAGGCCCTTATTAAGTCCTGCTAACTACCAACACCGCTGTGAAGTGCCAAGGACTGACTGCCTAGACCCATGCTTCTTACTGCAAAAAGACCCCTCCACCTCGAGGTGACTTCACTCGACTACTGGTCAGCCTGTCCCTCCTTCTGGGTTTTTTTTCTTTCCTCCTTTTAAACAGCAAAAAAAACCAAGGTAAAGTGCTAGTAACCTCTCCCTTGTCCACTGACAAAGCTAACCTGCATTCAGTATTTGCTAAAAAAATCCCCAAAGCACTACAGGGTGACGTGCTAGTAACCTCTCCCCTATGAAATGCAAAACCATGCCTGTTCCAAAAAAAAAAAAAAGAAAGAAAGAAACACCTGCTCTGCTAAAACCACCAAAATCCAAGGATTCCTGACTGCAAAAGACACTGAGAATTGGCCTTGATGGCAAAGACAGAGCATTGTACATTGGCAGGGAAAAAGTTGCGGAATGTATTCTTGGGAATGTGAAGTAAAGTGGTGGGGTGGGTTTATTCCAGAGGCTGGAACCTGTGCTTGTAGGCAAGTATAAATACCAAAAACGCCTTACAGCCACGAACATTACTCCCACCATCTGCCACCACTCCTTTGCAGGTAAAGGTTCCTGGATCCATCATAGCTACGTTAAGTTGGCGCTGGGACCCCCACCTGACCCTGACAAGCCATTGGATGAGCCACTTCACGAATGAACACCACGACCAACCCATGGACTGAGCTTTCCAGCTACTGGGACCTTCACAGCCCACCAGGACTTTTTGTGTTCCTGTTTATTGGCCTTACATTGGGGGTAGTGTTTTTTGTATAGTACAGGGGAGGATGTCGACATTGGTATGGTTTGCCTGGGGGGATCCTCTCCCTATTCCCAAGTCCAGTACAAGGATGAGAGGGCAATAGCTTCTTGAATTTAACCCGTGCTATCAAACAGGGTGTAAATCGAACGCAGTGTTGGATTTGTATTCGTACCCCCACATATTTAGGTCAGGGGGTCCCGTTGGTAGGGGTACCTATCCTCCTTAATCGAACACTCCAAGCTCAGCTATGGGCAAACACTACATTTAACTGGAATGTTACAATCCAAATATGGTCTATTGATATGGTGGCCCAGGGTAATTACGCTTCATGTGTGTCACGATGTAAGGGCATAGAAAATACAGTTTTTGTAGGGAATTTTGTAGGGTGCAAGGACACCACCCAAATCAGCTCTGGTGCGGGAGGCCCCTCTACCTACTCCAGGACCCCGTGGCCGGTCCCCGAGGGGTCTGGCTGGTATTGGTTATGCAATCACACAGCCTATACGGTTCTCCCAGCAGGATGGTGTGGTACATGTACCTTAGGGGCTATAATACCCGCCGTGACAGTACACCAGACCCTGACCCGGGGAGAGATCCGCAATCTAGTATGGCGGGACCGACGAAGTATTCCTTTAAACCCCCTTTCTTATCGGCCCAAAGGCTTTCACTCCTTTGTGCGTTGGTTTCTGCCATGGTTGGGAGAAAGCGAGCAGGAAAAAGCTATTGTTAACATTTCAGCTGCTTTGGAACTAATGGCAAATGCTACTGCAGATGCTCTCTCTGCCCTTCAAATTGAAGTCACCCAGCTATCCCAAACTACATTGCAAAACCGCCTAGCCCTGGATTATCTCCTTGCAAATCAGGGCGGGGTTTGTGCTCTGGTCAATTCAAGCTGTTGTGTATGTGTAAATCAGCACCATAGGGTGGAAACTGACATCCACATCCTCAAGCAACAGGCAGCCCTAGTCCACCACATCAGCCTCGACACTACCAGCGCCGGATTCCAGGAGGTCTGGGACTGGCTCACCTCATGGCTACCGGATGTGGGGACTTGGGGACGGCGGATTTTGTATTTACTTTTTTTTGACTGTTATTGTTTTTGCGTTATTTTTTGAATGCCTACAATGCTGCAGTATGTGCTGTCGGCAGTTGCTAACCCTGCAGCGCGGTTACTCAGCCCCGATATAGCTTACTGACGTACAAAAAAAAAGGGAGGACTGTTAAGGAAAAGTTAGCACATGTGACTCCATTTTGGTTTGGGGCCCACCATTGTTTAAATGCCAGCACATCATACACCAGGAGGAGTGATCCTTAGATACTGAATCCCTGTGAAAATCCTCCTCCTTGTCTCCAGCCTGCCTTGACTCCCAGTATCTGGTTTTTGTCAGTCTCTAACTCCCTATCTCTTGGCCTTTGATGTGAGGCCTCCCATCCTGATAATAAAAGTTACTGATGCATGGCTTTAGGACCATGCTGTGTAATTAACATACTGGTTTAGCACGAGGAATGCACCAAGCAGGGATAGGTGGTAGATAAGACAAGGGTTTGTTTATTGGCTAAGGTTTCTGATGCACGAGGGCAACATGCTTTGCTAAAAAGTATATAACCTTTGTATAATCTGTGTTCAGGGTCCCCTCCTGGCTAGCAGGGGGGCACCACGCTCGAGCTTAATAAACTTAGTGTTTTTTGGGAACTCTGCAGTTGTGGACTTTGTTTCTGTGCCTCAGCCTAGATTCGAACTGTGCGTGACCTATCAGGTATAATTCGCAGCATTGGTGTGCGTGACCTATCAGGTGTAATTCGCAGCATTGGTGTGCGTGTCCTATCAGGTGTAATTCGCAGCATTGGTGTGCATGTCCTACCAGGTGTAATTCGTAACACTTTAAGGGAACTGTGTTGTTGGGACTTCTGAGTAACCAGTGAGGTAATAAAGAAGCTATTTTAGTCTGGCTTGGTAAATCTAAGTATTGGAATATCCACCAGCTTTATGAGGATTGTCTGCCACATTCTTTGCAGTTCACCCTAATTGAGTGATCTCAGCTGGCCCCCACTTGGACCATCGGTCACAGAGACAAACTGAGATGCAGTGATTCTGGCAGAAACTTTTAGAGCTGCGTTTGCCCTCTAACAAGGTCCATGCAGCTTTAGGCTGCACATGGAGGCCTTACAGGGCAGGAGGGCAAGAGTCCTGTTGTATACAGCTCTGGTTCGACTGCCCTGAGTGTTCTGTTCTGAGCACCACTTTACCTGAAAGACATTGACGAGCTGAGAGAACGCAGAACTGGGGAGGATATAGGCCCGATTCTCCATCGCAAGGTGTCGTCATTCCTGCCAGGGCTCCGTGGGCGTAAATTGCTACCAAATCAAAATGATGGCATTTTACACTGGTCTAAACAATGACACTGGTAGGTCCCTGCTTTCAGGGCCAGTCCCTTGCTGGTTTTGCAAGATACAGTGTTATTCCTCCATTTCTGTGAATGCCTGCAGACTGGCCACCTCCAGGAGCACCTATTGAGTTCTGGGAGGAGCTTGTGCCTGCCCACACCTGAAGGCCCCTCCCACAGCCTAAGGGGAGGAGCTACCAAACCCAGGGCTCAAGTGAGGTTGGGGGATAATGACAGACAGGGTCAGGAGTGAGGGTCATAGGTCCAAAATCAGAGATCCAGAGGGGGACACCAAGCAGAGAACCCCAGACAGCGCCCACTGCTCCTCGAAGGTGTCTAGGGAGCCAGCAGACATGGCCCAGAGGAACTGCTCAGACGCGTGATCGAAGGAAGGAACAGAAGTAGTCCTCACAGTCCCACAGCACCTCCCCATCCAGTATCCTCCTCCTGGTGGAATCGATGGCCTCCTTGGCCAGCACCAGGAGGAGATTGACAAGGAGGTCTCGTGACTTCGTGGGGCCACGGAGAGGGTGTGCGTAAATCAGGAGGTGCAGGGAAAAGCACAGCCAGAACCGATGGAGAAGATTCTGGAGGAGAAGAAAAAGGGGCTACAACCTGGCGCACTCAAGGTAGATGTGCATCAGGGTCTCCCTCACGCAGCAAAAGGGGCAAGTGTCAGGGAATCCTGCCAGGTACATGCCCTGGATCACAGCTCCATGAACGAGCTGCCAACTAATATCCCCCATGGGCCATGGGATCAGGGCAGAATACAGACTGGCCCACCAGGCACTTCCAGGAGCAGCTGAGACAGTGACAATGATGGTGTGAATGAGCGGGTGGGGAGAAGAGGAGGGTGAGAGCTGGGAAGGGCTGAGGAAAGAGGGACTAGATCGAAGGATAAGGGAAGAGAAGAGGAAGGAGCAGAGGGAAAAGAGGATTAAAAAGTCGAGAAAGTAAAAGAACAGAAGGTTTCAAAGAGGAAGAGAGAAGACAGGATTTGGAGCTTGGAGGCCCCTAGTTGAAGAAAGGCCACAAGAAGATTGAGGAGGCTGGAAGGATCAACATATGCGTTAAATCCTCCAGCCTGGGCTGAGAGACATTTGAGAGGGAGACATAACAGTCTACCAATATCTGATGGGGGTAAACACCGAAGAGGCACAAGAAATAATTACTGGACAGGGAAAAGTTTCTTTAGTTTGTGATCGATTCCCCGACCCCCCACTCACACCCAGCCGAACAGTCTCTACTGCAGTGCAGTACTTCTCAATTACCAGCTTGCAGTGACGGGCACACAGCATCACACTGCTGCTGCGTACTCAGAAATTCACTAGTCACTATGGTGTGCGAAACACCCTCCGTGGCTGGTAGCGGGGATGCGACGGGGCATATACTGCATAGACCCATGGAGAATAGCGCCATCTCCTGCTTTCCCCCAAACTTCCCGAGACCGTTGTATTTCATGCCAGTGTGCAGCATGGATGTGCAAAGCCTGCCCCAGGAAATGCAGTATTTCACAATCAAGACGTTAAGAAGCTGCCATGGAAATCGCTCTGGCACTCAGCTACAAGGCTCCTAAATAGCAGATAAAGGCTCCCCTCCACAGCTCAAATTATCTTGCAGTCCATTAAAAACAGGATAACAAAGGTTCAGCACATACGCACTGACAGTATGGACCACTCTGGTGTTCAGACTTGCCGAGATTTTTAAGTCATTGTAAGTCATCATGATTCCTACTTAGGGACTAGGGCCCAGAGGAAATTAGGAGCCTGAATATCTTTGTGGATCTGGGCCTATTTTTTTTCTGCTGATCTCTCATCTTGGGTGTACGACTGCTTGGGAGCCCAAATGGAGACATCTGTCATCAGTGGTGACTGAAAATTTGAGGCTGTATAAATCTGTGATCAAAAGATTCCCTCCTGCAGCGCATCTCTGTCAGGAGCACACGCTGTTTCACACTGCGCACCCAGCACCGCACCCAGCTGTGTCATCTCTGCAGCTCTCCCACCCAGGAGCCCATGTCCAGCGATGGTTACCATTCAGCTCATTGCTCATCAGATACAGGAGGTGGCAGCTGAGGACTGCAAAAAATGTTCAGATCTATTCAACGACAGACTGCCAAAACCACAGCTCGACGTCCTGCTGCTTAGTTAGGCCCTCCTCCAGCAAACCACTTAAGCATGTGCAATGGGACTATTTGTATGCTTAAAATTAAGCATGTGCTTAAGTGCTTTTCTGGCTCAGAGCCAGAGTACGTGTCCTTGCAAAACACAGGTGTAATCTGGTAGACTGGATTTCACCGTTTCACCGATGAGTGAGGGACAGTGTAAAACTGGTTTGCAGGCAACTGCTTGGGAGATTTGATCGGTGTTTGCTGGTTTATATGTTACTATGAAACACCATGAAGCCTTATTAGTCATTTAGCAAACCCACACGCAGACTTCAGCTCCCTACATCTCCAAACCAACCTCTGCAAAAAAAGAAAAGAAAACCCTTCCACTTCTGGTTGCTTGGTTTGGCGTCAATCCAGCAATGCACTTAAACACATGCAGTGAGACTGCTCACATGCTTAAAATTAAGCATGTATTGAAGTGCTTTGCTGGAGAGGGGCCACCAGGTCTGGGCTCACAAATCACTGACGGATGCTGTGATGAGAAAACCAGACATCAGGCTGGAAGGTGCCTCTGCAGCCCTGGGTAGGGGACCGTGTAAACCTGCCTTGCACACAGCTGGCTGGAAGATTAAACCAGTGTTATATGTTGGTTTAGATTTTGTAACTATGAAACATCATGGAATCTTATTGAATCGCTGAACCGATTTCACTAAAAAAAAAGTCAGCTCCATTCAACGCCTTGTCCCCACCTCAGCTTCCGGCTGCTTAGCTTGGCCCCAGTCCAGAAAAGCACTCAAGTGCATGCAGTGGGACTATTCACATGCTTAAACTTAAGCATATGCTTTAGTGCTTTGCTGGACCAAGGCCAGAGCGCGCGGTCTTACAAATCACTGCTGGGTGCCGGAACAAAAAAACAGATGGATTTTGCCTTTGCAATACCAAGTCAAGGACGGTGCAAAGCCGGCTTGCACAAAGCAGCTTGGGAGAATCGTAACAACTCCATAGTAGAAGTTGAGTTCTGGAATGCACTTGAAAACGAGACACAAATTCTTGGTTGTTTTTATATGGAGGCAGCCTTATTCCGTGTGACATTTCCTATGGTGTTAGCTGTTACGCCCTTTGAACTTCCGGAGCAGTTTTGGCTGGATTCTGTGTAATCCATTTGTAATGGGTGGCACAGGGGCCGACTTTCATTTTTGTAGGTGGGCGCTGCATCCTGGCTCTGCCCTAGGGTTGCCAACTTTCTAATTGCACAAACCCAAACACCCTTGCCCCGCCCCTGCCCTGAGGCCCCACCCCTTCTCTGAGGACCTGCCCCCACCCACTCCAGCCCCCCTCCTTCCGTCACCTGCTCTCCCCCACCCTCACTCACTTTCACTGGACTGAGGCAGGGAGTTGGGGTGCAGGAGGGGGGTGAGAGCTACAGCTGGGGGTGCAGGCTCTGTGGTGGGGCCAGAAATGAGGGGTTCAGGGTGCAGGAGGAGGCTCCGGGCTAGGACAGGGAATTGGGGTGCAGGAGAGGGTGAGGGCTCTGGCTGGCGGTGCAGGTTCTGGGGTGGGGCTGGGGATCAGGGGTTTGGGGTTTAGGAGGGGGCTCCGGGCTGGGGCCAAGGAGTTTGGAGTGTGGGAGCGGGCTCAGGGTGGGGACAGGGGATTGGGGTGTGGGCTCCAAGAGGGGGCTCAGGGCTGGGGTAGGGGTGTGGGAAGGGGTGCAGGAGCAGGGTCTGGGAGGGAGTTTGGGTGTGGGAGGGGGTTCTGACCTGGGGCAGGGGGTTTGGGGTGCAGGCTCCGGCTGGGCAGTGCTTACCTCAAGCGGCTCCCAGTCAGTGGTGCAGCGGGGCTAAGTCAGGCTCCCTGCCTGCTCTGGCTCCACGCTGCCTCCAGAAGCGCCCGGCATGTCCGGCCCCTAGGCAGAGGGGCCAGGGGACTCTGCACAGTGCACACTGCCCATGCCCACAGGTGCCGCCCCCGCAGCTCCCATTTGGTCACAGTTCCCGGCCAATGGGAGCTGCGGAGCCAGTGCTGGAAGCGGGGGCAACACACGGAGCTTCCCTGATCACCCCTGCACCTAGGGTCCGGATATGCCGGCCACTTCCGGGGATCTGCGTGGAGCCAGGGCAGGCAGGGAGCCTGCCTTAGCCCTGCTGCCACACCGACTGCATTTTCAATGGCCCCAGTCAGCAGTGCTGACTGGAGCTGCCAGGGTCCCTTTTCAACCAGGCATTCCGGTCAAAAACCAGATGACTGGCAACCCTACTTTGCCCCGTGGCCCTGCCCCCACTCTGCTCCTTTCCCCAAGACCCCATCCTCGCTCCCCCCTCCACCTCCACTCCATCCCTTCCCCAAGCCCCTGCCCTTGCTCCACCTCTTCCCATCCCCACTCCACCTCCTCCCCCCAGTACCTCCCACCTGCCACCGAACAGCTGATCGGCAGGGGCCGCTGGAAGATGATTGGCTGGTGGCTGGCAGATGCTGAGCACCCTCTATTTTTTCCCCATGGGTGCTCCAGCCCCGGAGCACCCACAGAGTCGGCACCCATGGGCACGCCGAGGGCAAGGCGGAGAGGATGCAACATTGCAGCTCTAGCCATCTGGAACTGGTTTTATACCTGGCTCAAGAAAATACCATGAAAGGGGCCTACCCTGAATTTTCCCTTATTCAAAATGGCCACCATCTCTTATTACTGCCAATGGGTTGAAGCCGGAAAGGTCGCCGCCATGGCCCTATGGGCGGTATCTCCCTGTGGAAGAGTGAGGCTGCCCTTAGTAAAGATGGCTGCCACCTCCCACTGTATTCAATGGGATTGAAGCCCTGACCACAGACATGATGGCTGCCACTGCAGGGTTCAGGGGGCTGGACAGGGCACAGGGGCTGTGAGGAGCAGCAGAGGCCTCGTGAAAGGGGGACAGGGAGAGTGAGGGGCAGCAGGAGGCAGATTTAGGGGGTGCAGAGGTTGTGGGGGGCAGGAGGGAGGGTGATGGGAGACCAGGGGAGTGTGGGGCAGCAAGGAAGCTGAGGGAGATGCAGCCGGAGTGGGGGGCAGGAGGGAGGCTGAGTGGGGAGCAAGCGGGAAGTGTTGTACAGGAGGGAGGTTGAGGGGGGAACGGAGGTTTTGGGGAGCAGGAGGGAGGCTGAGTGGGGAGCAGGGTGGTATGGGGGCAGGAGGGAGGCTGAGGGAGGAATGGGGGATTTGGGGGCAGAAGGGAGGCTTAGGGGGAGCAGGGGGAAGTGTTATATAGGAGTGAGGCTGAGGGGGAATGGGGGGATGTGGGGGATAGGAGGCTGGCTGAGGTGGAGCAGGGAGCAGGAGCGTATGGGGACAGGAGGGAGGCTGAGGGGGGAGCAAGGGGGAAATGTTGTACAGGAGGGAGGTTGAGGTGTGAACGGGGGATTTGGGGAGCAGGAGGAGGCTGAGCGGGGAACAGGGGAGTATGGGGGGCAGAAGGGAGGCTGAGAAGGAGCAGGGTGAAAGTGTTGTATAGGAGTGAGGCTGAGAGGGGAATGGGGGGCAGGAGGGAGGCTGAGGGGGTGCACAGGACAGTGATAGAAGTGGGAGATGGACAGGATTGGATGGCAGCTCCCGCAGCTGGGGGTGGGGGTGGGGAAGGGGAGTCCCCTCTGAGCAGCCAGGAGAAGGAAGGCCGTGCTGCAACATTGCTATGTCTACACTGCACTTTTGTCATTAAAACTTTCGTTGCTCAGGGATGTGAAACCCCCCCCCCCCAACAACAAAAGTTTTAACAACGAAAAGTGCTGGTCTGGACACTGCTTCGTCCCCTGCCGCCAAACTACTGCCCCTCGTTGGGGGTGACTTTATTTTGTCATCAGGAGAGCTCTCTTCTGGCGACAACGAGCAGCTGTGCCGTTGTAAGGTGCACAGTGTAGACGTCGTCTGACTCTCGTGACTGATGACTAGTGAGTGCCACAGGTTGACTATGCGTTATGTGTAACACTTCCTTTTGTTTGTTTTAAACCTGCTGCCTGCTCATTTCATTGGGTGACCCCAGGTTCTTGTGTCATATGAAGGGGTAAATACCGCTTCCTTATTTACTTTCTTCACACCATCCTGATTTTATAGACCTCTGTCGTAGCCCCACGCTGTCCGAGTCTGAGTACCCCAGCTGTGATAGTTTCAGGATTAATCTACTCCGCATTTTTTGCATTATTCTTGTGGGTGCCATAAGTAGCAGGAAGTTTTACAATGCAGAGAACTTGCCCAGTGGAGTCTACAGCCAGAATGTGCAATGTAACACATTATGTTTCATTTATTTATTAGCTTCAAACAGCCCTTGACAATTTACCCTTATCCAAATGAGAATATTGGTTGGAACTCAAAGTCAATGTAATGTTTGTTATCATAGACTCATAGAATATCAGGGTTGGAAGGGACCTCAGGAGGTCATGTAGTCCAACCCCCTGCTCAAAGCAGGACCAATCCCCCAATTTTTGCCCCAGATCTCTAAATAGCCCCCTCAAGGCTTGAACTCACAACTCTGGGTTTAGCAGGCCAATGCTCAAACCACTGAGCTATCCCTCCCCTCTTTATAATTTGTATAAAGAACTTGTAAGGGCATAATTGCATGTGAGACTGAGCATATCTAAGGGTAGTTAAATAAAGTTAAAGTAGAAGATATGGGATAGTGTCTCTGTTGTGTTCATTTGGATGTTGGAAAAATACACCTGCTCCTTATTATTAATTGCTGTATTATTAAATAAACACTGACAACCTGAAATCTAGTCAATTTCAAAAAGGTCTCACTGCCAAATTTTGGGTGGTTTTGTTGTTGTTTACAGTCGTCGTTTCCTATTTTTCCAGACATCTTTCTCTCCCTTGTTGCTGTGTGAAAGTCCGGCACAAGCAGTAGGGGAAAGTGCCTGACTATACAGAAGGAACAGTGACACCAGCTTAACCCAGAGAGCTGTTGAATGCACAAAACTCACTGGAAGAACAGATTTTTTCTCTCTGACTTCTTTCCGCCACAGCCCTCGCAGGTGTTCCTTGTAGTAACTGGAGGTAAAACTGTCAGACAGAAACGTGACTTTATTTTAAGTTGATGCTGTCTATTTAAGCAGAAGGCTGCATAGATCAAGATGGACCATTGCACACTGGCACACACAGGTCCAGATCCACAGCCCCTCCTCAGATCAGGAGCTTTAGACCCTAAGGAGGTACCTCAGCAGACAAATACAGAAAACGAGGTATGTAACACCATTAGCAATGACCCAGTTCTCACTGTCTCAAGGTGTTTGACTACACTGTGAACATACCCTGAGAACTAAGCCACATAGCTTTTTGGCCAAGAACAGCTCTTGGCCCTCAGTCCCATGGAGGCCTGGCCGTGGGCCCTCCAAATACTGCAGCCCTTGATGTTCTGGGGCCTCCAAATATGTTCCCACTTTGTCAAAGTGGCCTGAATCCTGGGGCAGCTCTGCTGTGCGATCAGGCCAGCTTCCATGTGCAGTCAGTGACTCCTCCCCCTCCTCACTGGGCTCCTAGGCAAATTTCCTTGGGGTACCCGCAGCTCCCCCAGTTCCCAGGCGGGGAGTCTCCTGGCTCTCTAAACTGCTAGCTTATGTGCCACTGCAAGTGTCACCCTTCGTGGGGTCTCTCCTAGGGGAGACCCATTCCTCCCCCTGCGGCCAGATTGATGGGCTGGGATCCTCCTGGTAAGTTCCTGTGGAACTGTCCCTGCACAGAACTGTCAAGCTTGCCCTGGTAGACAGAGTGTGTGTATCTGTCTTCTACTTTGAGGCACGTTCCTCTGTTGGTCTGCCCTGGACCAGCCTCAGTAGTTCACAGGGGTGAGGGCCCGCGGTCCCTCAGGCCCTCCTCTCCCAGCCAAGGGACCACTCCAGTCCTGAGCTGCTTCCAGTCCTGCCTTTGCCCATGGAGCTTACTGCAGAGACCTGCTCTCCCAGGGCAGCCAGAGCACAAGCACCTCAGCTTCCTACTGCCTCCCTGCCGGCCATCCCCATCTCCTTGGGGACACCTCCAGCTGTCACTGCATGGGGACCTTCCCTTATGCTGAGGTCAAGCCAGCAGCCAGTTCTGCACTGTCTTGGGGTGGGCACGTCAGGCTGCCTGTACCTGCCCCGGGTCACCTTCTTTTGGCTCTCCGTGTAGCTTTACCTCTCCCAGGAGCTCACTGGCCCAGATCAGGGTCTTTGGGGGCCTCCCCTCACCCTGCCCCATCCAGTCTCTGGCTGGTCCCTCCAGCATCCCTGCCAACAGCCCCACAGCCACCCTAGAAGGAAGAGGGAGTGGCAGTCAAATGGCCATCATGGAATTCCTTGTTTTTGGAGGGTGGGGTGAGGAGAACAGAGGAAGGATTTAAGCTTGGCAATTTTTTGAGACAGACTCCACTTCCGATGCTGGCATTTTCTGCTGCTGGCCACAAGTTCCCAAACAGAGCAAGTTTGAGGGCAGCCCTCGAATCATGGGAGATGGCTCCTGAACCGGCTGGAGGCAGAGAGACTATTATTTATGTTACAATAACATGTCGACGCCCCAGTCAAGACTCAAGGTGCTTGATGCTGTACACCTCTCACGATCTAGGCTTAGGATAAGCACTGCAGACAAGGGGGAGAGAGAAGGCTGGGTAACATTAGAACAAGGATGATTTTGCAGAAATAAGCAGGAGTCGCAGCTCAGCACCTGCCTAGCCAATGTGAGCGGCCAGTGTCCAGGCAGAGGTGAGTCTTCGGGGAAATCCGAGGGAGGATAAGGTGATGCCCAACAGTCCGGCTTCACAGAAGAACTGCCACCTCAACTCTGCCCTTGTGGGAAGCTTGGGGAAGGAGATGCTACAAGTCTGAGGCAGTTCGGGTTACAGATGCGATCTGTAGCGTATGTTGGCTGTACTAATAGTGAAGTCGGATTCCCATTTACACCAAGGATTTTCACACTGCGCTGGCAGTGGGGGTAAATGTAACTGATACATTTTAAGGCCACTTTTCCCTGCAAGAGCTAGAGCCTGCCACCGTAGCTACACTTCCATTTTGAGCGCACCAGTTTGATCTGGAAATTACCCCTCCAGCTCCAGGGCAGACGTCCCCTTTGTGTGACTGGGACGAAGGCTGACGTCTCTGGATGGGTCTGTATTGTGAGGTGGCTCAACTTCATTCCCTTGCTGCGCAGGTTGTACGTGAGGGAGGTCTATGTGTAGCAACACACAATGCAGTGTTGTTTCTGCAGGGTTTTCTCCCCCTGTTCCTGAGTGGGATTAGAGCAAACAGAGACCCCTGTCCAGCAAAGCACTTAAGCATGGGAGTAATCCCATTGCACATGCTTAAGGCCCTGAACCAGTCAAGCACTGGAGTCATGTGACTATCCAGCCAATGAGATGACTCACATGCTAAATTAAGCACGTGCTTAAGTGCTTTGTTGGAGTGGGGCCTAAGTGCTTTGCTGGATCAGGGGTTTTTTTTGTTTTTTTTTCTGCTGACAGCAGCAAGTCATCAAGGCGCTTATCCAGCAAGGCACTAAAATGTGTGCTTAATTTTAAGCACGTGAGCAGTCCCATTGCACATGCTTAAGTGCTTTGTTGGCTTAGTGCCTAACTAAGCAGCAGGAAGCAAAGCGGGGCGGGGGGGGCGGGGAGGGGTTTGCTGAGGATGGAGCAGGATGAAGCTGAACACTGTTTTAAGTGAAGCCTGCTGAGGGATTGAATGAGACCCTGTGATATGTCAGAGTCATAAAGTATAAAGCAGCCACCACCAGGATCATTAACACCCGGCTCTGCTGTGGAACAGTTCTGGTTCTTCCACACCTGATACACCTGACTCAAAGCCCCAGCAGCAAGAAAACGAAACATTCATCTGCCTGGCAGTACATAGCCTCTACTCTTCTACCCAATGGTACACAGCTTCCCACCGCCGGACACCAAAGAGCACACGCCAACCATAGCTTTAACTCCAGGGATACCAGCCTTCTTCCCTCCCCGTACCAAAGCGCCCCCATCCACAGTACTGTCAGCTTCAAGAGATCAAAAATCACGAGTCAGACCCTAAAAATCATGAGGTCGGCCCAAAAACCATCAGTCGTTTTTTTCTAAATCCAATCATGGTGTAGTCTGTGTTTTGACACTTCAAACTCCCCTCTGTTCCTCTACCAACCTGTGTGATAATTTCAGGTTGAAAAGTCAACCGTTAACACATACAAAATATACGCCTCAGCCTGGCTGTTCACATGGAGACAGCACTTACCCTCTCCTTGTCCCTGAGACAGGGGGACTGCTGGCCATTTCCTGTTACTGTCTTGATCCAGTAACGCTATTTCCCTGCCTCCCCAGTCTCCTGCCCCCAGTGCCCCAGGACCTGCTCTTTGCTCTAAGGCAACAAGTGAAGGCAGGGTTCAGTGGCAGGCCAGGTCTGTGTCCTCAACCCTGAGGCTCTTGGACAGAGCTCTACCCAGCCCTGAAAATCACGGGAGGAGCCTCTCATGTCATCATGACAGCTCCTCCTGGAGGCACCAAAATCCTATGGACATCACTGTTTATTTCTCTCCATTCTGAGAACTGGCCATTTATTCCTACCCTTTGGGTATGTCTACACTACGAAATTAGGTCGAATTTATAGAAGTCGGTTTTTTTGAAATCGGTTTTATATATTCGAGTGTGTGTGTCCCCACAGAAAATGCTCTAAGTGCATTAAGTGCATTAACTCGGCGGAGCGCTTCCACAGTACCGAGGCAAGCGTCGACTTCTGGAGCGTTGCACTGTGGGTAGCTATCCCACAGTTCCCGCAGTCTCCGCTGCCCATTGGAATTCTGGGTTGATATCCCAATGCCTGATGGGGCTAAAACATTGTCGCGGGTGGTTCTGGGTACATATCGTCAGGACCCCGTTCCCACCCTCCCTCCCCCCGTGAAAGCAAGGGCAGACAATCATTTCGCGCCTTTTTTGTCTGCTGCCAGCCAAAGATGTAAAGGATAGATGGAGTGGGTCAGAACAAGAAATAGACCAGATTTGTTTTGTACTCATTTTCCTCCTCCCCTGTCTAGATCACACTGCAGTCAGTCACAGAGAAGGCGCAGCAAGGTTAATCTAGCCATGTATCAATCAGAGGCCAGGCTAACCTCCTTGTTCCAATAACAACAATAACTTTGGTGCACCATTTCTTATTGGAACCCTCCGTGCAGTCCTGCCTGAAATACTCCTTGATGTACAGGCACACCCTTTGTTGATTTTAGCTCCCTGAAGCCAACCCTGTAAGCCGTGTCGTCAGTCACCCCTCCCTCCGTCAGAGCAACGGCAGACAATCGTTCCGCGCCTTCTTTCTGTGCGGACGCCATACCAAGGCAAGCATGGAGGCCGCTGAGCTCATTTTGGCAATTAGGAGCACATCAACCAACACACGCATTAT
Organism: Lepidochelys kempii; assembly: GCF_965140285.1. Taxonomy (NCBI): domain Eukaryota; kingdom Metazoa; phylum Chordata; order Testudines; family Cheloniidae; genus Lepidochelys; species Lepidochelys kempii. Next base: position 268,358,239 of record NC_136381.1, on the reverse strand, counting down.
CCAGCAGTATATGCAGCACCAGAACCTGGCAACGCGATACCAGGCGAGGAGGCGACGTCAGCGCGGTCCCGTGAGTGATCAGGACATGGACACAGATTTCTCTGAAAGCATGGGCCCTGCCAATGCATGCATCATGGTGCTAATGGGGCAGGTTCATGCTGTGGAACGCCGATTCTGGGCTCGGGAAACAAGCACAGACTGGTGGGACCGCATAGTGTTGCAGGTCTGGGACGATTCCCAGTGGCTGCGAAACTTTCGCATGCGTAAGGGCACTTTCATGGAACTTTGTGACTTGCTTTCCCCTGCCCTGAAGCGCATGAATACCAGGATGAGAGCAGCCCTCACAGTTGAGAAGCGAGTGGCGATAGCCCTGTGGAAGCTTGCAACGCCAGACAGCTACCGGTCAGTTGGGAATCAATTTGGAGTGGGCAAATCTACTGTGGGGGCTGCTGTGATGCAAGTAGCCCACGCAATCAAAGATCTGCTGATATCAAGGGTAGTGACCCTGGGAAATGTGCAGGTCATAGTGGATGGCTTTGCTGCAATGGGATTCCCTAACTGTGGTGGGGCTATAGACGGAACCCATATCCCTATCTTGGCACCAGAGCACCAAGCCGGCGAGTACATAAACCGCAAGGGGTACTTTTCGATAGTGCTGCAAGCTCTGGTGGATCACAAGGGACGTTTCACCAACCTCAACGTGGGATGGCCGGGAAAGGTGCATGACGCTCGCATCTTCAGGAACTCTGGTCTGTTTCAAAAGCTGCAGGAAGGGACTTTCTTCCCAGACCAGAAAATAACTGTTGGGGATGTTGAAATGCCTATATGTATCCTTGGGGACCCAGCCTACCCCTTAATGCCATGGCTCATGAAGCCGTACACAGGCAGCCTGGACAGTGGTCAGGAGCTGTTCAACTACAGGCTGAGCAAGTGCAGAATGGTGGTAGAATGTGCATTTGGACGTTTAAAGGCGCGCTGGCGCAGTTTACTGACTCGCTTAGACCTCAGCAAAACCAATATTCCCACTGTTATTACTGCTTGCTGTGTGCTCCACAATATCTGTGAGAGTAAGGGGGAGACGTTTATGGCGGGGTGGGAGATTGAGGCAAATCGCCTGGCTGCTGGTTACGCGCAGCCAGACACCAGGGCGGTTAGAAGAGCTCAGGAGGGCGCGGTACGCATCAGAGAAGCTTTGAAAACCAGTTTCATGACTGGCCAGGCTACAGTGTGAAAGTTCTGTTTGTTTCTCCTTGATGAAACCCCCCGCCCCTTGGTTCACTCTACTTCCCTGTAAGCTAACCACCCTCCCCTCCTCCCTTTAATCACCGCTTGCAGAGGCAATAAAGTCATTGCTGCTTCACAGTCATGCATTCGTTATTCATTCATCACACAAATAGGGAGATGACTACCAAGGTATCCCAGGGGGGGTGGTGGAGGAGGGAAGGAAAATGCCACACAGCACTTTAAAAGTTTACAACTTTAAAATTTATTGAATGACAGCCTTCTTTTTTTTGGGCAATCCTCTGTTGTGGAGTGGCTGGTTGGCTGGAGGCCCCCCCACCGCGTTCTTGGGCGTCTGGGTGTGGAGGCTATGGAACTTGGGGAGGAGGGCGGTTGGTTACAGAGGGGCAGCAGTGGCAGTCTGTGCTCCAGCTGCCTTTGCTGCAGCTCAACCATACACTGGAGCATTCTGGTTTGGTCCTGCAGCAGCCTCAGCATTGAATCCTGCCTCCTCTCATCACGCTGCCGCCACATTTGAGCTTCAGCCCTGTCTTCAGCCCGCCACTTACTCTCTTCAGCCCTCCACCTCTCCTCCCGGTCATTTTGTGCTTTCCTGCACTCTGACATTATTTGCCTCCACGCATTCGTCTGTGCTCTGTCAGTGTGGGAGGACAGCATTAGCTCGGAGAACATTTCATCTCGAGTGCGTTTTTTTTTCTTTCTAAGCTTCACTAGCCTCTGGGAAGGAGAAGATCCTGTGATCATTGAAACACATCCAGCTGGTGGAGAAAAAAAAAGGGACAGCGGTATTTAAAAAGACACATTTTATAAAACAGTGGCTACACTCTTTCAGGGTAAACCTTGCTGTTAACATTACATACATAGCACATGTGCTTTCGTTACAAGGTCGCATTTTGCCTCCTCCCACCACGTGACTACCCCCTCAACCTTCCCCCCTCCCTGTGGCTAACAGCGGGGAACATTTCTGTTCAGCCACAGGCAAACAGCCCAGCAGGAATGGGCTATACTGAGTGTCCCTGAAGAAAAGCACCCTATTTCAACCAGGTGACCATGAATTATATCTCACTCTCCTGAGGATAACACAGAGAGAGAAAGAACGGATTTTGGTTGAATGCCAGCAAACATACACTGCAATGCTTTGTTCTACAGTGATTCCCGAGTATGTGTTACTGGCCTGGAGTGATAAAGTGTCCTACCATGAAGGACGCAATAAGGCTGCCCTCCCCAGAAACCTTTTGCAAAGGCTTTAGGACTACATCTAGGAGAACCGCAAATGCCAGGGCAAAGTAATCCTTTCACATGCTTGCTTTTAAACCATGTATAGCATTTTAAAAGGTACACTCACCAGAGGTCCCTTCTCCGCCTGCTGGGTCCAGGAGGCAGCCTTGGGTGGGTTCGGGGGGTACTGGCTCCAGGTCTAGGGTGAGAAACAGTTCCTGGCTGTCGGGAAAACAGGTTTCTCCGCTTGCTTGCTGTGAGCTATCTACAACCTCCTCCTCCTCCTCCTCTTCTTCGTCCCCAAAACCTGCTTCCGTATTGCCTCCATCTCCATTGAAGGAGTCAAACAACACGGCTGGGGTAGTGGTGGCTGAACCCCCTAAAATGGCATGCAGCTCATCATAGAAGCGGCATGTTTGGGGCTCTGACCCAGAGCGGCTGTTCGCCTCTCTGGTTTTCTGGTAGGCTTGCCTCAGCTCCTTCAGTTTCACGCGGCACTGCTTCGGGTCCCTGTTATGGCCTCTGTCCTTCATGCCCTGGGAGATTTTCACAAAGGTTTTGGCATTTCGAAAACTGGAACGGAGTTCTGATAGCACGGATTCCTCTCCCCAAACAGCGATCAGATCCCGTACCTCCCGTTCGGTCCATGCTGGAGCTCTTTTGCGATTCTGGGACTCCATCATGGTCACCTGTGCTGATGAGCTCTGCATGGTCACCTGCAGCTTGCCACGCTGGCCAAACAGGAAATGAGATTCAAAAGTTCGCGGTTCTTTTCCTGTCTACCTGGCCAGTGCATCTGAGTTGAGAGTGCTGTCCAGAGCGGTCAGAATGGAGCACTCTGGGATAGCTCCCGGAGGCCAATACCATCGAATTGTGTCCACAGTACCCCAAATTCGAGCTGGGAACGTCGATTTAAGCGCTAATCCACTTGTCAGGGGTGGAGTAAGGAAATCGATTTTAAGAGCCCTTTAAGTCAAAATAAAGGGCTTCACTGTGTGGACGGGTGCAGGTTTAAATCGATTTAACGTTGCTAAATTCGACCTAAAGTCCTAGTGTAGACCAGGGCTTTGTTTCCTATCTTTTAACCAGTTACTGATCCATGAGAGGACCTTCCCTCTTATCCCATGACTGCTTGCTTTTCAAAAGTCTATTTACATTAAATACATTTTTTAAATGTTTTGATATTTTTTGTTTTAGAAATCTAGAACTGTTATGTGTTTTGGTGTAACTTGCATTATCCTTATGTTAAGTTTGCATTATCCTAACAGAACATTTAATTTATTCATATATGTTTTATATGTTGCAGGTCAAAGTGAAAATGAAAAGACAAAAATCAATGCTACAATTTTTGCACTCAAAGACCGCAAAAACCAACCAAGATGAAGAACACACCAAGAACCAAGAATATACCAACATGTCATCTCAAGGTTCAAGTGGTGTATCTACATCCGACCAGCCCAAAGCACACATACAGCTACCTACTGAAGAAACAGTGTCTCCAAAACCTAAAGGCAGTTCCCGATGTTTGTCGGTCAAAGTTTTCCAACGTATTGAAGTTACAAAAGATGACTACTGGCATACCTCTTGCAAAAAAGCTTACGAAGAAGGAAAGCTTTGCAGTGCTACAATTGGTAAAAGTGGAAGAGCTTGGTTTGGCAGACCGATCAGCAAAGCCAGTGCTGACAAACTATGTGAAAAGGCTACAAAACACCAAGCCTCTGGATTGCACTGACATGCAGAAAGCCTTATTAGCCGGTTACTGTCAAAGCCAATTTTAGAAGTACTTAATGAGGCTGTTAAGAATGCTGGTGACACAACACAGTTTATGTGAACAAACATGGCTGTCACATCATACTTTGTATTTAAGCAAGAGATACCACATACTACAGGCTGGAGGCCATGTTAAATGCATTGTCACTTATTAATCCTGAAGGTAGACACTGGTTCCGAACAAGACCAGCAAATGCTCACTGTCTTTCTGCAAGAAACTCAACTGACTGGTTAGAAGCATACAGTGCAACAGTGAAAGACTCAGCAGTTGAAAAAGTGAAGAACTCTGTCACCACATTCAAAATATGTGCATGCATGGCTGATGAATGCATGGAAGCAAATGCGTGTCAAGTATTAAGTCATTGCATATCTTATCTTGATGTCAGAGGTAGGCCAGTAGCTGCATTTCTAGATGTTCTGGTTATAGAAGACACATCGGCTGTATCTGTGACATCTTAGAAGAGTTAAATGCTTGTCAGTTGAACCCAAAACAGATGGCTGCTTGTGCATTTGATGGAGCTGCAAACTTCTCTGAAAGACATGGTGGACTATAAGCTTTGCTCAGAGAAAAGTCTAACCCTAATCTCTCTTATACACACTGCAGAGGCCATCTACTCCAGTTAGCACTAGTACGAGGTGCAAACTCTTCAAAAGACATTAAAAAAGCCATAAATTTAAGGTCTTCATTATACTCTTTTTTTCAGCAAGAGTCCGAAAAGACTGAACATCTTGGAAAAAACAGAAGATACACTGGTTCTGAAGTTCAAATTAGTCCAACCTGGGAAAACCCACTGGCTTTCTCATGAGTGATCCATGGATGTTGTCTCAAAATTACTGCAACCGTTATTACTGGCTTTGGAAAGAATCTACCAAGATGGGACAGATCTAAGTAGTGAGGATGGTGGTCTACTTTTGCTACTATGTTCAGAGAAGAGTATCGCCATTCTCCCTCTTGTAAGTCTACCGTTGAAACCAGTTGAGTCATTAAACAATATCATCCAGGCATCTGCTACAACAATAGTAGATCTCTGTCCAGCAATGGAAGCTACATTTGGCTCAATCAGAGAGATATCCATTGAAAACATACTGGAAGAAGCAAAGACTTCAGTCCAGAAGTTGACTAATGAAGGCCCTTATACTGACTCCTTAAATGAAGAGGACAAGAAGTGTTTGTTGAGACAGCTGAAAAAGTACACAGACTTGATTCTTACAAATCTACAACAGCAACTTCTGGATTCTACTCAACCTCTACAAAGTTTTTGCCGACGCCTGTCCTATAAAACACGGACAGTTGAGTGGAGTGAGGCACTATCAGCCATGGGGCTGCCATGTGCTCAGGACAGAATAGAGAATTTGAACACACAGTGGAATATCACATGATGAATGAATGAAGATTTGACTGCAACTTCTTCTTTATGATCACTAGTGCCACGACCTGATGTTTGTGTCCTGTTTCCTGGGCTGAAAGAAGTAGGAATTCATCTCTTGCTACTCCCAGTCACAACAGCTACAGCTGAGTGTTCTTTTTCGTTCTGTTTGGATGGGCCCATGCTTTGGGGGGGGGGCTCACAGACCTGTGTAAACTTTGCACTTTGTGGGCCAGCCACTTATCAGGGGGACTAGAGAGTGACAAGGCACAGCCCTAGGTTTCTCATCTGGAGACCCCACATGTCTCACCCCAGAGATGAGCTGGATGTGGGAACTAAACATGAGTTCAACATGGAAAAGATCAATCAAAATACAATAACCCTTCAGGAGCTGGATTTGGTTTCATCTAGGACCTCAGTGCTTAAGATTCCAGCTCTGAGTTCACAGATACAGCTCTGTAGTGGGTGGCTGCCCCACTCCGATAGGCAGAGGTTAAAAGCAGCCAAGCTAGGCTGATTGGGGAAGCAGCCACAGCTGTGGCCAGCTCACTTAGGGCTCAGCTGACCCTGATCAGAGGGATGGGGGCCAGGAGCTGAAGGAGTCTCACTCTAGCCCTGGAGCGGGAAGGGCTATAGCTGCCTGAGAGGAAGGGACCTGAACTGGAGCAGCGCTGGGGAATAGGGCAAGAGAGCTGGGGAGTTCCAGCCTGGTAAAACCCCAGGCTGCAGGCCTTGTTGAAGGCCTATACAGCCCGGCAATAGGCAAAGGCAGCAGGTCCCACCCCCTTGCCAGTGATGAGTGGCCATTACAGACTGCAGCCTGCCCCAGGGAGTGGCGGCTAGATAATGACTGGCAGTAGCCACTGAGGCAAGGTGGGTTTAGAGGGTTGGGGGTTCCCCTGGGAGGGGAGACCCAGACTGTGGGTTACTGCTTGGGGCAGAACCCTGAGGTAAAGGGGCATCAGGGTCCGGGAGGGACACGGGGGCCTGAGGCAGGCAAGACACCAGCCTGCAGAGGGTGCTCCGGGCTGGAACAGAGCTAATTCCCAGGACGACAAGAAGGAGGCGCCGCAGCGGTGAGTCTTTGCCTCGCTACAAACTCCCATAGGATTGCAGCACTCACTATCTGAGACCAGGTGGGGTGAGGTATCTGTGGGTTGGGTTGGAAAGAGTGCCCAGTTCCAGGTCATAAGAACAGCCCTACTGAGTCAGACCAATGGTCCATCTAGCCCAGTATCCTGCCTTCCAACAGGGGCTGGAGCCAGAGGCTTCAGAGGGAATGAACAAAACAGGACAATTTATCAAGTGATCCATCCCCTGTCTTTGCAGTGAGAGGTGTAGGGACACCCGGAGCATGGGGTTGCTTCCTGAACCATCTTGGTTAATCACCATTCATGGACCTATCCGCCAGGAACATATCTAATTATTTTTTGAACCACATTATACTTTTGACCTTCACAACATTCCCTCGCAATGAGTGTTGATAAATGCGAAGTAATGCACATTGGAACACATAATCCCAACTATACATACAAAATGATGGGGTATAAATTAGCTGTTACCACTCAAGAAAGAGATCTTGGAGTCATTGCCAGTATAGTCTAGCCCTCAGAGTTCAGAGGTGCTTTCGCATGAATTCACGGGGTGAGGAGAAGTCACCCTGCTAGTTCCTACAGCTCACTCTGGCCACTGGTTTTCATCATGCCACCGTTCACTCTATCGCTCCGTCCCCAATGGCCCTGCACTGTCACCTTCTGCTGCCACCTGCCACTGTGACCTCTGCGAGTCGGTCTCTGGAGGTTCCTCCAGCCCTCGGTGATTTCAGCTCTCAGTGGGGAAACCTTGCTGCTGTGCAGGCTGGGCCGTCGCTTCCACAGAAACGCTGTCCCGCAGCCGGTCTGAGCACTTAGACCTGATTCTCAGCGATTTCAGCTCTAGTGGTCACTTAACAAACCAAAAGACTCTCTGTGGAGCCTAACTAGTTCTCTTTCCCTCTAAACAGGAGAGGGGGGCAGGTCAGATAGTGCCTGTGACTCTGAGGCAGGGCCCACCCCACCAAGCAAAACCCCTGTCCCCAACCTCTGTCTCTCCACTGGGGTCTGGCATCCAACCCCCCTGCTTAGCGAGTGCTGTTCAGTTGAGGGTGACCCCCCCAGTCAGGACAGGCTAAGCACAGATCTGCTGCCCTTTATTCATACAATAACAACAACAACAACATTTAATTACCCCCACATTCAAATTTAATTTTTTTATTAAAGCTAATGCTAAAATTATATAACACACAGGTTAAGGAAAGAGTGTCTATACAACTGGGTATAGTGTTTAGATTATCCAAAAGTACAAAGATTGGGTTAAAAGTCATACAATACATGTAGTACATAATCTGCAATAACCCAAATTTAGGTGAATAAATTTAACGATACAGTTTAGATATTAATATCCAAATATTCGAGTACATCACTCATGAAAGGTTATACAGAGGGTTGGTTGTGGAAAGCAAATATATCAATGAGTGAAGATTGTCCCTCAGCACCTGAGAATTTATTAAGATGATGGGTTTTTTTTAAAAAAAAGAAAGGTACAGAGTATAAGCGTAGACGTTTCTGGTTATCAGAGAATAACATACAGATTATCAAGGGGTGTGAAATTCGGTTTAAGATTGGATGTCATAAGGAATATATAATCTGCAATATCCCTGATTGGGGTAGAAGGTTAACGGGTCAAAGTACAGACATTGAGATATGGGGGTATGTTGTTCATATAATGGCCATGTTCAGATGTGGAGTATAATGAGTGGATGCTATGATGAGGATGGATTGACCTGCACTTGGTGAGATTTAATGTTCAGTGAGTTTATGGGTCCAGTTCATATGGTCCAACGGAAAAAGTCTCTCGGTCCCTTTCTTGTAGTCGATGTACGATGTTGCTCGGGCTCACGCCTCCTGGTACTGTCGATGGCCAGTGATGTGTTCGATGAGGCCAGTCAGCCTCACCTCAGTCCCTGGAAAAATCATGGAGCAGGTCCTCAAGGAACCAATTCTGAAGCACTTAGAGGAGAGGAAAGTGATCAGGAACAGTCAGCATGGATTCACCAAGGGCAAGTCATGCCTCACTAATCTAATTGCCTTCTATGACGAGATAACTGGCTCTGTGGATGAGGGGAAAGCAGTGGATGTGTTGTTTCTTGACTTTAGCAAGCTTTTGATATGGTCTCCCACAGTATTCTTGCCAGTAAGTTAAAGAAGTATGGGCTGGATGAATGGACGATAAGGTGGATAGAAAGCTGCCTAGACTGTCGGGCTCAACAGGTGGTGATCAATGGCTCCATGTCTAGTTGGCAGACGGTATCAAGTGGAGTGCACCAAGGGTTGGTTCTCGGACCGGTTTTGTTCAATATCTTAATAAATGATCTGGAGGATGGTATGGATTGCACCCTCAGCAAGGTTGCAGATGACACTAAACTGGGAGGAGAGGTAGATACGCTGGAGGGTAGGGATAGGATACAGAGGGACCTAGACAAATGAGAGGATTGGGCCAAAAGAAATCTGATGAGGGTCAACAAGGACAAATGCAGAATCCTGCACTTAGGACGGAAGAATCCCATGCACCGCTACAGACTAGGGCCCGAATGGCTAGGCAGCAGTTCTGCAGAAAAGGACCTAGGGGTTACAGTGGACGAGAAGCTGGATATGAGTCAACAGTGTGCCCTTGTTGCCAAGAAGGCCAATGGCATTTTGGGCTGTATAAGTAGGGGCATTGCCAGCAGATCGAGGGACTGTGATCGTTCCCCTCTAGTCGACATTGGTGAGGCCTCATCTGGAGTACTGTGTCCAGTTTTGGGCCCCACACTACAAGAAGGATGTGGAAAAATTGGAAAACGTCCAGCGGAGGGCAACAACAATGATTAGGGGACTGGAACGCATGACTTATGAGGAGAGGCTGAGGGAACTGGGATTGTTTAGTCTGCAGAAGAGAAGAATGAGGGGGGATTTGATAGCTGCTTTCAATTACCTGAAAGGGGGTTCCAAAGAGGATGGGATCTAGACTGTTCTCAGTGGGAGCAGATGACAGAACAAGGAGTAATGGTCTCAAGTTGCAGTGGGGGAGGTTTAGGTTGGATATTAGGAAAAACTTTTTCACTAGGAGAGTGGTGAAGCACTGGAATGGGTTATCTAGGGAAGTGGTGGAATCTCCTTAGAAGTTTTTAAGGTCAGGCTTGACAAAGCCCTGGCTGGGATGATTTAGTTGGGGATTGGTCCTGCTTTGAGCAGGGTTTGGACTAGATGACCTCCTGAGGTCCCGTCCAACCCTGATATTCTGTGATTCTATGTAGATGTCCCTGGACCATTGTATGGTTGGTTGTGGAAAGCAAATATATCAGTGAGTGAAGATTGTTCCTCAGTAGCTTAGAATTTATACTACACATGATCTTAGCCACCTAGGCTGAGAAACGATTTGTCACCCAACACCAGCCAAAACTGTAACTCAACACCAGCAAAAATTGATCACTTAGGCAACACAAATCTGTCTGCTTGGATACGGAGGCAGAGTAGATGTGTTCATGTAAGCCTTTCTCCCTCATCCCCCAGCTGATCACTAGCTGTCAGGGAAGAGCTCATTCAGACCTTGCTTACAAATCAGAATATAAATTATTACGTTAGCCAACATCCCCAAAACAAATGCGCCGACATTGTCATAAAAACAACAGCTATGTGAGGAAGCCAGTATTTGTTCATACTTTTCAAACGCTGTTATGCTTTTTCAGGTATAAGTATTTTATCACATCACGTATATGCTTTTAAAGTGTGAATTAAAGTTTCAATTTCAAATCAGATTTCCAACCAATAACTATATTGGCAACACTGCTTAATTAGTTGACCACTGTGGGGGTGCTGGGAAAATTCAGGGGTGTGTGTGTCTAGGGAAATCCCTGAGACTCCAGAAGCAATTTATCCCTAGGTCTGACATCCTTACCCAGCTAGGTCAACATTTAGCACTTCTCCCTCATCAAATCCTGATACAGCTACAACCTTCCACTCTTCCCAGGAGACACAGACAGCGATGTCACCTAACCTCACTGGGCCCTGCAATCAGAAGCATTATACACTCAGCACCTTCTGACACCCTGAATCTTGATGTAAGAACCCACAGCCTACAACCAGGATTGGAAGGGTTTGAGTCAGCTGCTGATTCTGCCTCACCACCTGGCAGGTGGCTCAGGCAGGGTGGCCACCACATGGTGCTGAGAGATTGACCCCTTCAGGAAGTCCTGCCCTAAAGGGCATGAGCAACAGCCCCCTGTGGTTTCCTGATTGGCGGGCATTTCCCATATAAACTAGGAAGACATTTCTGGGAGCTGTCTGAGTAACACAGACCTCTGGTGCACACCTGCCTTGATCTCATACTCCCAGCTCTCAACATAGGCTTGGCTCCTTACCCCCATCCCTGGTTTTCTGTCTTTGGCCTAAGACTGTGGCTGACCCTGTAAGGATGAGGCCTTTGTCTGTGGCCATATTAAGAGAGCAGCAGCCATGAGCTAAGAAGCAGAAAGTCACATCCTCACATTCCATCTAAATAACATTAAAACAATGTAATATTGGGCTGTTCAGAAGGAATCCTGTCCTAATAACACCCATCATCACAAGATAAAGAAACAAATCTTAAGATAGTTAAAGAAAACTTTGTTTGATAGCATTCTGTATGACAAGAAATCACTTATCAAATTGTGGTTGTGAAATTCCTATTTCTTTATTGTTTTGCCTTTATGGTCCCTACTTCTCTATTGTTTATCTGTATGGTCTCTGTCTGGCTCTTTGATTGCTTCTGTCAGTTGCATAACTAATTTTGCTAGGTGTAAATCAGCCATGGTGGTGAGGTATGATTGAGGTATGGAGCGGCGAACAGCAGAGTGGCTAACAGAGGGAGTTTGCCTGGGATCTGTCTGAGAGGAGGTACACTAAGGGCTGCATTAGGGAGGCTGTGTTGGTGAGTATCTGAGTGTCTGTTGTGGGGACAGTTGGACAGTTTGACCATGTGCTTGACTGGTTGTTTGTTTGAAAAGTTGTGAATTGGGAGTGCTTTTTTCCAGGTGAGCCTCGAGTGGGCCTGACTGTTATAAAAAGCCAGTCAGCTGTGAACCAGCTGAGCAGTGAACAGCAGAGAGGCTAACAGAGGGAGTTTGCCTGGGAGTTCACCCGGGGAGAGCCCACTGAGGCTTACATCTTGCTGGCTTCTCTGAGTAGTTACTACAACTCCTGAGGAAGCTCGTAGAAGGAAGGTAATATAGATGGGGAGCATTCAGCTGTTGTGACCTGCACTGGGTATGCCATGTTTGTCTTTCTTCCACAGGACAGAAGTGACTTTGTCTGTACAAAGTGCAAGCTGGTCTCCATATTGGAAGAGAAGGTTCAAGGTCTGGAGAAACAAGTATCGACCCTGCGTTGCATAAGAGAAACTGAAGATTTCTTGGACAGACATCAGGATATGCTTCTACGGGCACAACGTTCTGAAGATTTAGAGCAGGCTGCGCAGCAGAGACAGGAGGATGGTGAAGAAATTTGGCAGCATGTGACCTCCAGAAAAAGAAAGGGGAGCGTCCATGTACCAGCAGCACAGATACCAGTAAGCAACCATTTTCATGTTCTCTCCACAGGTACTAATGCGGAGAGTGGGCTAGATGATACATCTAGGGAAGGGAACAGAAGGAGACTCCGCCGATTGGAAGGCATGAGATGCACTGTCCTAGGGATGGGGGTTCCACAACCACCACTCCCAAGAGGAGGAGGCGGGAGGTGGTGGTCAGGGACTCTGTCCTCGGGGGGACTGAGTCATTTATCTGTCGCCCCGACCGGGAAAACTGAGACGTCTGCTGCTTGCCATGAGCTAGGATTCGCGATGTGACGGAGAGACTGCCAAGACTCATCAAGCCCTTGGATCGCTACCCCTTCCTGCTTCTCCATGTGGGCACCAGTGATACTGCCAAGAATGACCTTGAGCAGATCACTGCGGACTACGTGGCTCTGGAAAGAAGGATAAAGGAGTTTGAGGTGCAAGTGGTGTTTTCATTCATTCTCCCCGTGGAAGGAAAAGGCCGGGGTAGAGGCCGTCAAATTGCTGAAGTCAACAAGTGGCTACGCAGGTGGTGTCAGAGAGAAGGCTTTGGATTCTTTGACCATGAGATGGTGTTCCAAGAAGGAGGAGTGCTAGGCAGAGACGGGCTCCACCTAACGAAGAGAGGGAAGAGCATCTTTGCGAGCAGGCTGGCTAACCTAGTGAGGAGGGCTTTAAACTAGGTTCACCGGGGGAAGGAGACCAAAGCCCTGAGGTAAGTGGGGAAGTGGGATACCGGGAGGAAGCACAAGCAGGAGAACGTGAAAGGGAGGGCTCCTGCCTCTTACTAAGAAAGCAGGACAAACAGCAAGTTATCTCAAGTGCCTGTACACAAATGCAAGAAGCCTGGGAAACAAGCAGAGAGAACTGGAAGTCCTGGCACAGTCAAGGAATTATGATGTGATTGAAATAACAGAGACTTGGTGGGATAACTCACATGACTGGAGTACTGTCATGGATGGTTATAAACTGTTCAGGAAGGACAGGCAGGGCAGAAAAGGTGGGGGAGTTGCATTGTATGTAAGGGAGCAGTATGACTGCTCAGAGCTCCAGTATGAAACTGCAGAAAAACCTGAGAGTCTCTGGATTAAGTTTAGAAGTGTGAGCAACAAGGGTGATGTCGTGGTGGGAGTCTGCTATAGACCACCGGACCAGGGGGATGAGGTGGACGAGGCTTTCTTCCGGCAACTAGCAGAAGTTACTAGATCACAGGCCCTGGTTCTCATGGCAGACTTCAATCACGCTGATATCTGATGGGAGAGCAATATAGCAGTGCACAGACAATCCAGGAAGTTTTTGGAAAGTGTAGGGGACAATTTCCTGGTGCAAGTGCTGGAGGAACCAACTAGGGGCAGAGCTCTTCTTGACCTTCTGCTCACAAACCAGGAAGAATTAGTAGGGGAAACAAAAGTGGATGGGAACCTGGGAGGCAGTGACCATGAGATGGTTGAGTTCAGGGGGAGGGATAGCTTAGTGGTTTGAGCATTGGCCTGCTAAACCCAGGGTTGTAAGTTCAATCCTTGAGGGGGCCATTTAGGGATCTGGAGCAAAAAAAATTGGGGATTGGTCCTGCTTTGAGAAGGGGGTTAGACTAGATGATCTCCTGAGGTCCCTTCCAACTCTGATATTCTCAAGGAATCAATTCTGAAGCACTTAGAGGAGAGGAAAGTGATCAGGAACAGTCAGCATGGATTCACCAAGGGCAAGTCATGCCTCACTAATCTAATTGCCTTCTATGATGAGATAACTGCTTCTGTGAATGAGGGGAAAGCAGTGGATGTGTTGTTTCTTGACTTTAGCAAGCTTTTGACATGGTCTCCCACAGTATTCTTGCCAGTAAGTTAAAGAAGTATGGGCTGGATGAATGGACGATAAGGTGGATAGAAAGCTGCCTAGACTGTCGGGCTCAACAGGTGGTGATCAATGGCTCCATGTCTAGTTGGCAGACGGTATCAAGTGGAGTGCACCAAGGGTTGGTTCTCAAACCGGTTTCGTTCAATATCTTAATAAATGATCTGGAGGATGGTGTGGATTGCACCCTCAGCAAGGTTGCAGATGACACTAAACTGGGAGGAGAGGTAGATAGGATACAGAGGGACCTAGACAAATGAGAGGATTGGGCCAAAAGAAATCTGATGAGGGTCAACAAGGACAAATGCAGAATCCTGCACTTAGGACGGAAGAATCCCATGCACCGCTACAGACTAGGGCCCGAATGGCTAGGCAGCAGTTCTGCAGAAAAGGACCTAGGGGTTACAGTGGACGAGAAGCTGGATATGAGTCAACAGTGTGCCCTTGTTGCCAAGAAGGCCAATGGCATTTTGGGCTGTATAAGTAGGGGCATTGCCAGCAGATCGAGGGATGTGATCGTTCCCCTCTAGTCGACATTGGTGAGGCCTCATCTGGAGTACTGTGTCCAGTTTTGGGCCCCACACTACAAGAAGGATGTGGAAAAATTGGAAAACATCAGCGGAGGGCAACAAAAATGATTAGGGGACTGGAACACATGACTTATGAGGAGAGGCTGAGGGAACTGGGATTGTTTAGTCTGCAGAAGAGAAGAATGAGGGGGGATTTGATAGCTGCTTTCAACTACCTGAAAGGGGGTTCCAAAGAGGATGGGATCTAGACTGTTCTCAGTGGGAGCAGATGACAGAACGGGGAGTAATGGTCTCAAGTTGCAGTGGGGGAGGTTTAGGTTGGATATTAGGAAAATCTTTTTCACTAGGAGGGTGGTGAAATACTGGAATGCATTACCTAGGGAGGTGGTGGAATCTCCTTCCTTAGACGTTTTTAAGGTCAGGCTTGACAAAGCCCTGGCTGGGATGATTTAGTGGGGATTGGTCCTGCTCTGAGCAGGGGGTTGGACTAGATGACCTCCTGAGGTCCCTTCCAACCCTGATATTCTATGATTTAAGGATTGTTTTACAACATGTTTGGATTGTTTAGAAAATGATTTAGTAATATTTTAGTAAAATGATTGGTTAAAGTGCAGCTAAGCAAGACTCAAGTTTCACTATATAAAGTGGGGTCCAAAAGGAAGTTCTTTGGAACCAACTCCAGGACACAGCCCCAAGCTCAGAGCTGCCAGACCTCAACACTCTGCTAATGACACCAGGCAGAAGCTGGAGTTTCCCCAGATGACCTGATCCTGACTGGCCATCAAGAAAAGTTCATCTGTCTTATTGGGAGTGGTGAGCACTGTATGCTTAGTGTGTACAGTCTGTTTTGATAATTGTTAATAAATAGAGGTTAAGTAGGATATTACTGTGTAAAGCTCTTTCACTGGTAAAAGACCCCACAAACCCACAAAAGATTAAGCCCTGAGTCCACAGAGAATGGGTGTTTGCTCTGAGTCCACAGGGAATGGTGTTTACCCGGAGCCCTTGGAGCCCACGGAGGAGTAGAGCCCGGAGCCTATGGAGGGGTAAAGTTAGGTGCCTTTCGCCTGGAGCCCTAGGAACTGGGAAAGGGTACGGGTGCCTAAATCAACCGGGTTATGCCATGAGCCCTAGGAACTAGGTATAGGTGGGATGTCCTAGGGTGTGCAGGCAACAAATTTAGGGTAAAGTGGGTGCCTTATAGTGTGTGTAACAGAGAATTTTGTGCAGGTAACAACCCTGGTGAAAGAACCTGGCCAGGTCTGGACTGACCCCAGTTCTCAGTTTGGTAATGGACTCTGACTTTGCAGCTTTTACCTGACCTGGCCTGGTCCCAGACTGATCTCTGCCCTTCGGCCCTGATAGTGAGCAGCTTGCTCCATGTCCCCGGGCTGGCCCTGACACGCAGCCTGGTGTCGTTTTTTGTTTTGTTTTGGGTTTGGGGAGATTGCCCCATCAGCTGCATGGAGAAAACCCCGGAAAAATCATGCAACTGATTGGGCAACTGAGCTGTATTATCTGGTCCATGGGCTCTTTCTGTGGAAGGGAAATCCCCCTTTTAATGGGGGTCCTGGGGAGGTGAGGTGGAGCCAGGAATGGCCCTGGTAACACAGCTACATTGGATCTGTGCTGGCGGAGGGCGGGGGGGGGGCGGAGTGTGGGTGCTGCAGTCTTCAGATCCCATGTGGGGGGGATAAGGGATAGCTGAGAAACCCACCGTGCTTGGGGAAAAGACCTGCCCTGTGGTTTGTTCTGTAAACCCCATGGAATGATTTGGGGGAAGCATTAAAGGGAGCTGCAGGAGCTCAGCGCCCCTCAGGATCAGGCCCACAGGGTAGATTTTTTTTCTGCTGGTATTTCAGTGATCAGAGAGTCAAATATTCTGTGTGTTTTCCAAACTCAGCCTTATTGCTGCAGAATATCTTCTATAATGAGCGGGACTTCAGGAGCATCTAGTTTCGCTGGATGAGGGCTCCAGCCGGGTGTTTCTGACATGAAGCTCAGCAGTGAAAGGATTAACAACATCAGCCTTTAAAGGGCACCACCACCCCTGGGCAGGTCATGTTTCCTTGGCAGCTACTGGTGCAGCCAGTATCAATGCAGATCCCGCAGGGAAACAGGGTTACATTCAGAAGCCTCTACCCAACCAGAAGGGCTGAAAACTTGCCATTATTACTAACAAAATGTTAGACTCTGAGGACCACAGAGAGCCACTGAAAGGACAAATCCAGAGATCCCACCCGATCTCCATTGTCCTTGCCCAGGTCTCACCTTGGCAGAAGCCCCTGCAGCCCCTTCCCCTGTCACTGTCGCCTCTGAATTATCCATCTACAGATTCTAGGGGAATCGCGTTTCTCAGGGATCGCTGGGCAGAGGGCAGAAGATCTGGCTTTTTGGTGCCCGGACCTCTACATTTTACCTCCCCTTGCAGCTGGGCCTCTCAACCTCAGTGGCTTATTGATCACACAGCCACTTCTTGACCTCAGAACTGCTCTGCTCAGTGGCTACGGTGGGACTGCGTCCTAGAGCCTGTGTTTGCTGCCGTGACTGCTGGTTTTCATTTTCACCAAGGGGATAGAGACATTGTAAGGACCCTGCTGGCTCATTCGAGAGGGTGTATCGGGGAAGGGGGGGACACTGTGCTAGCCCCTCGTTTAACACCGAGCCTGCAGAGGACTCCACAATCCCTCCAGCACAGCAATCAGTGAAGGAGGTCAGAGTGGACCTGGCTCAGAAGGGAGCTGGAGGCCGCAGCCTGGGAGCTGGCTGCAGAGGGACGGCTGGAGAGTGGGCAGCCTGAGAGCTGGGGCTGGAGGCCCTGGGAGCCGGACAGACACATCCTGGTGCTGGCTGTAGCTACAGTGGGAGGACACAGGGCTGTGGCCTGCAGGCAAGCGGACAATGTGGAGAGCTTACCCAGGCCTTTGTTAGGTGTCATATCGCTGGACTAGACTGCTGCGAAGGACTGGGCAAGGATCAGTTGGATTCTCTTGGTTTAACTGGGGCAGTAACCATGCCCAGAGTGCCTGCCGTTGTTTATTTCGGCCAGCCCTAGGGAAGGAACCCTCTGTCACTCAGGGTGTGTGACTGTTGTGTGCGGAGCCCAGGAGGGCTGGAGTCTGAGGGACAAAGAATTGGGACATCTGGGATGATCCTGAGCCCACGAGAATAGATAGCTGGCAGTGGGTACAAAGCACCCTGGCAGATTTCCTGAGACAGCCACCTCAAAAGAGGGACAATCTTAGGAAAGCCCAGGCAGGTGCCAGCCCTGCTGGAGCCTGTAGAGCCCGTTGCTTGGACTCCTCTGAGCGCATGGTGCACCCCATGAGCTACCAGGCCACTCGGGACTGGTGTCCTACAGCCACTCCCTGCAGTGGGGCTGGTTACAGCATGTCACAGGCACACTGGTGGTAGCGTTGTGGACGTCCATCACCAAGAGAGCCAATGTGCTCCTTGGTTCTAGCAAGATATCTCCTGCACCTCCGGTAGCACTGAGCCTGGGGGTGGTTATGACATCAGCTGTTGGGGTAAATGGTCTCACTGCTGACTGGGCAGGCTGCCGGCCACTTTCTGTTTGGCTCTAACACTCTGTGCCACTTGCAGCCAGGGTATCTGGTTGACCTTTGTGCCATGGTATTTCTTCTCTCCTTTCCTGGCATGTCTCTGCATCAGGGTTAACTCAAGACGTTTGTTAGATGCTGGCACCTCTGCCCATGGCTTGCTGAGCTGGTGACTCTGATAAAGTGCTGTGACGGGTGTTGCAGAGTTCCAACAAAGCTCAATACAAGACCCCTTGAATCTGCTGGGACTTTTTAAATAGCTGCTTCTAGGGACTTTTCCATTAATCCAGTTGCTGTGAGGGGCTCATCTACCAAAGAGAATTGTCAAAATGAGCCACTCCTGCATTATGGACTAGTAACTCATCTAGAAACTATAGTACAGAACAGAATTATCAGACACATCCATAAACATGATTTGTTGGGGAAGAATCAACACGGCCTTTGTAAAGGGAAGTCATGCCTCACCAATCTCGGAGAATTCTTTTGAGGGTGTGAACAAGCAGGTGGATAAGGGTGATCCAGTCAATACAGTGTACTTGGATTTTCAGAAAGCCTTGGACAAGGTCCCTCACCAAAGGCTCTTAAGAAAACTAACTAGTCATGAGATAATAGGGAGGTCCTCTGATGGATCAATAACTGGTTAAAAGATAGGAAACAAAGGGTAGGAATAAATGGTCAGTTTTCACAATGGAGAGAGTTAAACAGCAGGGTCCCCCAGGATCTGTGCTGGGACCTGTACTGTTCAATGTGTTCATTAATGGGGGTTGAACAGGGAAATGGCAAAATTTGTGGATGATACAAAATGATTCAAGATAGTTAAATCCAACACAGGCTATGAAGAATGACAAAGGGATCTCACAAAACTAGGTGACTGGGCAACAAAATAGCAAATGAAATTCAACATTGATGAGTGCAAAGTAATGTACATTGGAAAAAATAATCCCAACTACACATATATAATTATGGGTTCTAAATTAGCTGTTACCGCTCAAGAAAGAGATCCTGGAGTCACCATGGATACTTCTCTGAAAATTTCAGCTCAGTGCACAGCAGGGGTCAAAATGGCTAACAATGTTAGGAACTATTAGTAAAAAGTGTAGAGAATAAGACAGAAAATATCCCAATGCCACTCTATAAATCCAGACCTTGAATATCGTGTCCCATTCTGGTCACCCCAAAAAGGATAGAGTGGAACTGGAAAAGGTCCAGAGAAGGGGAACAAAGATAATCAAGGCTATGGAATGGCTTCCATATGAGGAGGGACTAAAAAGATTACGGCTGTTATCTTAGAAAAGAGGCAACTAAGGGAGGGTATGATAGAGGTCTGTAAAGTCGTGAATGGTGTGGAAAAAGTGAACAGAGACGTATTATTTACCTTTTCCCATAATACAAAAAACAGGGATCAGCCGATGAAATTAATAGCCAGCAGGATTCATATAAACAAGAGGAAGTACTTTTTCACACAATCCACAGTTAACCTGCGGAACTCATTGTCATGGGATGCTGTGAAGGACAAAATTATAACTTGGTTCAAAAAAAGGATTAGATAAATTCATCCAGGAGAGGTCCATCAATGGCTATTAGACAAGATGGTCAAGAATGCAATTCCATGCTCAGGGTGACCCTAAACTTCTAACTGTACTGTACAGTCCCGTTGAAGCCCAGGCACTGGCCACTGTCGGAAGACAGGATTCTGGGCTCGATGGCCCATTGGTCTGACCCAGTCTGGCTGTTCTTAATCTTATATTCTTAATCCCACACTTGAGCAAACTGCTCCTCAGGCTGTGTTGTTGTGTCATGATTAAGCACATTGCAGGGGGTGGGAGCTGAGGGTGCTCAGCCCCTCGCAGACCTGGCAGTGGCAGGATCAGGCCCTTTGTGAAATTCTTTTTGGAGGAAAGAGAACACCAGGAAAGGTTGGTCCTCGCTGATGACCATTTACAGCCATTCTCTTCCTTGGGGACAGAGGCCATGCACTAGCCAGAGACAAACACCCTCACGCTTCACCTGCGCCCTGCCTAAACTGAAACTCCCCCACATCTTGCTTTGCCACTCCACTCCCTCCTTTGGTTTCCAGGGCTGCAGGTGTTGTTGCCGCGCTGTCACCGGGCAGAAACTGAACCAGCCACCTCTTTCCTCCCACACCATACGGTTTAGGTGCTGGCTCCTCCTCCTGAGCTCACTCCCTCTCTAACAGCAGCTCTTCTCCTCCAGAGAGACTCAGCATCCAGTCTCGAGGGTGCCACCAGCTGTCCATGATCTGCTAATATGCACATTTGGGATGGGATTTACTAGTCTCTTGAACCTCCCACAATCCTGTCCTTGACTTGGTCCCTGTACCCCTGTCACAGGGGAGCCCCAGGGACAAAGGCATTTCTCCTCGAGGCTCAGGGAGGCCACTCTCTCCCTGTATCTTTCCTGTAAGACCTCACCTAGACATAGCTTTTGTACTGGTATAACTATTTCGAGTAGGGTGTGATTTTTTTTTAACCACCTTCATTATATCAATATAACTGCTAGTCTGGACATGGGCTCACCAGTATAACGACACCTTATAGCTTATTCCCCTTTCTGACAAGTATCAGCTAAACCAGGATAAGCTCCTTTATACCAGCAGAACTGCGTGCACAGTAGGAGGGTTGTCCCACTTTCGCTATATCGGTGTAGTTAAATGGATTCTAACGTGTGTGTAGACAACACGTAATCCTCTGTCCTATCAGCTCGCCATCTGCTTTTCAAATCTCAGCCAAATCCCCTGACTTTCTCTACCAATCTCTTAGATCGTGAGCTACTCTCCCAAGGGAACCTCCATCTTGGACTGGATATAGAACATAAGAATGGCCATACTTCATCAGACCAATGGTCCATCTAGTCCTGTATCCTGTCTTCCAACCGTGGCCAGGTGCTTCAGAAGGAATGAACAGAACAGGGCAATTGTGAGTGATCCATCCCTGTGGTTCAGTCCCAGCTTCTGA
The DNA here is from genome assembly GCF_965140285.1 of Lepidochelys kempii. Taxonomy (NCBI): domain Eukaryota; kingdom Metazoa; phylum Chordata; order Testudines; family Cheloniidae; genus Lepidochelys; species Lepidochelys kempii. The sequence continues at coordinate 268,337,117 of NC_136381.1, read as the reverse complement.
CGGTCAGAGGTTCAGGGACAATCGATGAGTGAGGTGCATCCTGGCCATCTTGACTAACAGGCATTGATGGAGCTGTCCTCCATGAACTTACCTAGTGGTTTTTTTTTAACCCGGTTATACTTTTGGCCTTCACAACATCCCCAGGCAATGAGTTCCACAGCTTGACTGTGCATTGTGTGAAGAAGTACTTCCTTTTGTTTGTTTTCAACCTGCTGCCTATTCATTTCATTGAGTAACCCCGAGTTTTTGTATTGTGGAAGCAGATAAATAACACTTCTCTATTCCCTTTTTCCACACCATTCATGATTTGATAGACTTCTATCATACCCTGCTTTAGTTGTCTCTTTTCTAAGATGAACAGCCCTAATCTTTTTAATATCTCCTCAGATGGAAGCTGTTCCATACCCTTGATTATCTTTGTTGCTGTTCTCTGAAACTTTTCCAGTTCCACTCTGTCCTTTTTCAGATGGAGTGACCAGAACCGGGCACAATGTTCAAGATGTGGGTGCACCATGGATTTATATAGAGGCATTATGATATTTTCTGTCTTATTTTCTATCCCTTTCCTAATGGTACTTAACATTCTGTTTGCTTTTTTGACTGTTATTTTCAGAGAACTATCCACAATGATGCCAAGATCACTTTCTTGAGTGGTAACAGCAAATTTAGGCCCCATTATTTTGTATGTATAGTTGGAATTATTTTTCCCAGTGTGCATTATCTAGCACTTATCAACACTGAATTTCATTTGTCATGTGGTTGCCCAGTCACCCAGTTTAGTGAGACCCCTTTGTAACTCTTTGCAGTCAGCTTTGGACTGAACTATCTTGAGTATGCAACAGGAAAAATCCTGCCCAGGTTCTCCCTAGGTGGACTGCATGTGTAGCTTGCTAGGTTCTCAGATTCCTTTTCCTACACTCAGTTTCTCTCCCTTTCTGTTATTTTTTATCTTATCTGTTTTATTTAATTCTATAGAAAACATTTTGGGGATCTAGTGTACATGAAAACTGCTATTCCTTGTATATTGTTTGAATGTAAGACACATGGCCCATTATGCTAGCTGCTGCACAGAGAAGTAACACAGAAAACACTCGTTGCCCCAGAGAGTTCACCATCTAGGTGTCAGGATGCAACAAGTGGATATAACAGACTGGGGCTGGGAGATAAGAGAAACAAAACTATACAGAAACAGAGAAAAATTGCATCATGTAACTGCAATCTTTTTATCTGCCTAGACGCCCCCCCCCCCTCATCTGAGCACCTCCTCCCAGATATTTATGGGTTAATCTTCACCTGCTCCCTGTGAGGTAGGGGAGCATCACTGTCCCCAGTTTCGTGCTGGGGACCTGAAGCACAGAGAGGCTAGGGGATGTGGCCAAGGGTACACAGGAAGGCTGTAGCAGAGCCCAGAGTAGAGGCCATCTCTCCTGGCCTGAGGGCTGCTTTCCACCTGCTCCATCCCAGGTTTCGGTGTTGGGGAACTCAGCCAAGCAGAAGGAGGAGGAGGGAGAAGGCAGCATTTGTGCCGTGCCAAGCCAAGGTGGAGCGGGGGCGGGGGGGGGGTCCGTTTATTAGACCGTGTGCAGGGTGCCTCCAACAAGCAAACCCTGTAGCTGACCTCTCCCCCCGCCACCCCCGCCGGAGAACAAGCCTCCGTGGGTCGGGAGCCAGCAGAGGGCAGCAGCAGGCTCGCCGAGCCTGCCACTCGGAGGCAGAGGAAATGAAGGCGAGTTCCTCTGAGTCAGGAGCCATTAGCCCAAGAAGCTGGAGCGCCCAGCGCCAAGCGCCGTGAGTGCGGGCGCGGGGAGCCGGGGCGCGGAGCCCAGCCTGCGGCCGGGCGCTGGGGGGACCCGAGCGCCGCCGCCGGGTGGGCGCCCTGCTCAGGTGGGCCGTGGGCAGCGGGCGCGGCGGGGCCGCTTGGCCCCAGCAGCCGGGGCACGGGGCGAGCGGCGGGGCTGGGAGTTCGCGGACAAGGGCGAAGCGCCGGGCCGGGCCGCCCCGTCCGGGCCGCCCCCGGGAGCCGAGCCGAGCCTGCCGCGAGCCCTGCCCGGGGGGCGACGCAGGCTCTCGCCGCTGGCCCCCGCTCTGGCAGCGGGACCCACCGGCTGCGGCGCTGGCCGGAGGGGCGGCGGGAGCGCGGGTCCCGGCAGGGGGCCGGGGTCCCCCCCCCCCGCTCGCCCCGGGGGGCAGGGCCCTTCCCCGGCGGCACCAGAACTGGAGCCGCCGGCCGGGCTGGCCCCGGGGGCTCCGCGCGCCTCTCCCTGCTGCAGCGGCGGCTCGGCCGGGCTGGAGCCGAGCCAGGCGGGGGGGCGGCTCCGGCACCGCGGAGCCCGCCCGGGGCTCCCATTGTCCTCGGCGGGGGCCGGGGCGCCCCGGGCTGGGCGCGCTCCGCCGCCGGGCGCGGGGCTGGGGCAGCAGGGTGCGGTGCGGGCGGCCCCTGGGGAGGGCCTGCCCGGGGTGGGGGGGCGCCCAGGAGTCTCGTCCCGTGTCCCCGTCCCCCCCCCCGGCCAGGCCAGGCCAGGCCAGGCCAGTCCCGTCCCGTCCCGTCCCCGTCCAGCCCCGTCCCTGTCCGGCCCTGCAGCCCCAGCCGCGCCGCCGGCTCCGACCCGCGCCCCGCCGAGCGGGGGAGGGGGAAGCGAACAAAAGGCGGCCGCCTGCCAGCCCCGCCGCTGCCGCAGGAGCAGCCCGGGGGGGCCGGGCGCGGGGGGCCGGCCCCAGCCGGGCGGGCTGCGCTCGCAGGAGGCCGCTGAGCGGCTCAGCGCTGGGGCGGGGGGAGCGGAGCGGAGCAGATTAGCTCCCCAGCCGGCCGTGGTATGCAGAAAATGTTGAGCTTGGAGAGTGTGTGCAGGGCATAGCCCTGCGTGTGTGCGCGTGTGTGTGCAGGGCATAGCCCTGCGTGTGTGCGCGTGTGTGTGCAGGGCATAGCCCTGCGTGTGTGCGCGTGTGTGTGCAGGGCATAGCCCTGCGTGTGTGCAGGGCATAGCCCTGTGTGTGTGTGCGCGCGTGTGTGCAGGGCATAGCCCTGTGTGTGTGTGCGCGCGTGTGTGCAGGGCATAGCCCTGTGTGTGTGTGCGCGTGTGTGTGCAGGGCATAGCCCTGTGTGTGTGTGCGCGTGTGTGTGCGTGTGTGTGCGCGTGTGTGTGCACGGCATAGCCCTGCGTGTGTGCGCGTATGTGTGCAGGGCAAAGCCCTGTGTGCGTGCGTGTGTGCGCGCGTGTGCAGGGCAAAGCCCTGTGTGCGCGCGTGTGCAGGGCAAAGCCCTGTGTGTGCGCGTTATGATTCTGTGCGCTTGGTAGTGCTCTGTGGGTGCATGTGTATACACACTATGGGTGCATGTGTGCGCTGTAGCGTATATTTTATAAGCTATAGAGTAGTATCTACAAATGAAATCATAATATCACGAAACCAGACAAATTCCAGACGAAGTTACTTTGAAACGAGACATTGGAGCGTTCCGCCTGGCCAAGGTCTCAAGGGGCCGTTTCAAGCCTTGTGCAAAAGCTCGATTTCACGGTTTTTCCCCCTTTCTAAACCAAATTTCGCTGGCATGGGCAGGTTCCCGTGGAACAGTTCGATTTTGACAAAGGGGCGTTTTCTGACCGAAAACCATGGTTCTGTTGGGCAATTTTGGACCAGGTCTGATATCCAGCTGTTTCGGTACTTTCCTGGTCCCCATCTCCATGGTCTCTGTGCACCTTGCAGTCCTCACAACTCCCCAGTGTGGCAGGGGTGCAGTATTATCCCCATTCGCACATGTGGAAACTGAGGCACAGAGCGCTTAGCAGGACGGGCAAGTCTTTCTTCTGTAATGCATGTCTGACCAAGCAGGTGTTGGCTCTGGTTCTCCACCCACGGAGGATCCCAGGCTTGGAGTGGGCTAATGGGTCTAACTGGGGGTTATCAACTCTTCCACTACAAGATGGATTGTCGAAGGAGGGTGCTTAGACAGCCCGCCTTTACCTCTGGCTTTTTCTCCTCTCTCAGGTGCTTTCAAGCTGGGATGAGCGTCTCCCCCGCCACCTGGCACTCTGGAGCAGTTCTTTAATCCTCCCAAACCACCCATATCCGTCCGGATTTGTGTCCCGGAGCAGGATTGGCTCCAGGCCTTTTTCCCCTTGGCACCATGGATTCCTCAGCTGCTCTGGCTTCTGCTCCTCCTTCTTCGGCTCCCTCTGGGTCCCGGAGCCCAATGTTTTCCTCAGGAGCCGACCGAGAGGAGTGGGGACCTAGGTTCAACTGTGCCCCTTCCACTTCTGCTGCAGCCTCCCAGGGGTTGGCAACATCTGGCCGGAAGAGGAAAGCCAATTTCTCCAACGACGAGACAGAGACTCTGGTCTGGAACGTGGTTCGGCACTTCAGCGCCCTCTACGGCTCCGAATCCCTCCGAGCTCACCCTGTGCGGCGGAAGCAGCTGTGGACCCAGATCCAGAGCCGGGTCAACTTCCTGGGCTACACGGAGCGCTCCATTGATGATCTCAAGCACAAGTGGCGAGACCTTCGGCTGGACGTCAAGAAGAAGATCACCTCAAAGAAGCATCCCCCTATGAACAGGGCAGGAGGGCCTCTCCACAAACCCCGCCTCACTCCCCTGGAGAAGATGGTGGCCTCTACCTTCTTACAGGCCAGCCATGATTCAGAGCCCGAGATCATCTTTGACCCCGGTGAGCTAACCTTTGGGTTTCTCTGATAGCAGGTCTGATGCACATGAGCTCACAATGGTGGTAGGGTCAGGGAGGTCTATGGGTAAAGGAGATGGAGCCAGAAGACCATTCCTCCAGGGAAAGGGGCTTTCATGAATATCTGTTTCCATCCTGTTGTCATCATCTGAACACATCAGCCTCACCTAACAGTAATGTAACAGATCCCTGGCCCTCTGGGACTTGGTTCCTGGTGAACATTTACTTATTGTGCTAGCTCAGAGAGGATAGTGAAAAAAGACTTGTCAGTTTTGCCTTTTTTCTAGTCAGTCTCCCTTTTGGGTTTTCCTGCAGTAGGAGAATACTGTCATGTCTGGGTGGCAAAGGCTGCTGGGAAATGTTTATACTCAAATAGCCAAACTAAAGGAAATAGTTTTCCCTGGAATTTTTTTAAAAAATGGTGAAAATATTCCTGTTGCTCTTCGGTTTTGTAAAACTTTTTTGTTTTTAAAAACCTCTAAATACTGCGTCTAGCCTGATCGCATCCCTTTTACAGGTGACTTGCAAGGGGGAAAATCATGGGTTCGTGCCCTCTTTTGACTGCATGGGCATGTGTTCTTCGGAGTCAACAGTGCCACTGTGAAATGGCACTGGAGCTGTGCAGTGGTTGCACTTGCTGACACGTTGTGCTCACTTGAGCTTTAGCCTCTATCCTTGGATAAGCCAGCCAACCGGAGTTCAGGGCTTTTGGATGTGGGCAGGATTTGGGCAGCACTCGAGTTAACTCTGCAGTGACAACAAGTCCTCAGGTGTATCAAGTAGGGTTGAAAAGTTTCTCCCCCCACACCCAAAAACCAAAAGTGGGGGATGGGGAGGCACAAGGGAGTCTGCTTGTTTTTACATTAGAAATGTAGGTTTCCTCTGGTCTCTCTTTCCTGTGAGCCTCTCTGCTCTACTGTAGAACTTGAAGGAACATGCATGATTTGTCTGATGTCAAGAGTCACCTGATGAAGGCTCTGATTCAGCAAAGCACTTATGCACCTGTCTAACTTTTTAAACATACTCAAGGCCATCCCTCTTAATCAAAGCACTTTAGCACATGCTTTGATTTCAGTTATACTTACCCACACTGCTTAAAGTTAAGCATGTGCTTAAGTGCTTTGCTGATTTGGTGCTAAAGTTAGGCATGTGCTTAAGTACCTTGAAGGAGTGGGACCTAATTGAGAGAGTGATTTTTTTTCCAGAGTGATTAAAACTCTTTGTTTTATTTGCTTTTTGTTACCCACTATTTAACTCAAGTGCATGAGACACACTTGGGAGAGAAACCTCAGGGTTAAAGACTCTCTCCTCCTTCAGTGAAACATGGAGAGAGCTCCTAGTCCAGATGTCTGGAACTACCACTAAAGCAGGAAAGACCAGACTGGACATTCTCAATATGTTGAAGGTCAAACAAACAAAACCTTGGGTTTTTTGTTTGTTTAAAGAACCATTTCAGGCAGCCTTTTATACTTTATAGAGGACCAAAAATAAATAAAAGGGGCCAACTCCAATTTTCGTTCCCTTTGCTGCTCACCTTTAAGATCAGATCAGATCACTAGCTTTTGGTGAAGGAGGGACATACAAGCACAAATTGTTAATTTAAATGTATACTGTAAAAAATCCAGGCTGTTTTGGGGCTAAACACGGCTTATATAAAAACACAATGGAAATATCCTGTTGGACTTCATAGAAAATCCTGATCTTTCTGTAGGGTGTTTTTGGACCGTCCTGGAGCGCTGATCAGAGACTGATCTCCCTGCTATAGAATTTTATAGGGCCGTTCTGAAAACCTATAGAAAGCATCTAGTTCACTTAAGTTCTGTAGTTTGTTGGAGTAATTTTTACATGCCTCTGTGGGGTTCATTCCAATTCCAATGGCTGGGTTAAGCTAGACAAATTCAGATTGGAAATGAGACACACATTTTTAATGGTGAGAGTAATTAACTGTTGGAAGAATTGACCAAGCGTGGTGGTGGATTCTCCTTCACTAACAATTTTCAGTCAAGGTTGGATGTTTTTCTAAAGTATCTGCTCTAAGAATCATTTTGGGGCAGTTTCCTGGCCTGGGCTATGCAGGCAGTCAGACCAGATGATCACAATGGTCCCTCTTGGCCTTGGGATCTATGAAAAGTCCTATAGGATGTTTCCCTTGGGGAATCCTAGCCTGTGATAGCATGATAGTCGCTATCCTCTTAAGTCAATCGTCTTTCTCTTGCAGACTTGTTCTTCCCAGGTGCGTCCAAACAATCGATCATGTCCTTCCAGCCTGCAGTCAGCCACCCCAGCATCTACATAGACACCAACGGGCAGCCCTCTTCTTTGCCTGACGTGGAAGGTTCTGCCGTGCCTCGGCTCGCAGTCCAGAGTCCAGACCCTTCTGTGATCTGTGAATACAGCCGAGGCGAGGGGCAGAGCAGTTCAGGTAGGAGTAATGGAGAAGCTGCCAGTAGCCACAGTGAAGGCCAGGCTGACTGTCCAGGGCACAGGCCTCTTTGATAGTTGGGGAAAGCAGTGGCTGGTGCCTGTTAAAGGCTCAGCCAGAGGCTCCTGAGCATGGGGAAAATGATCACACTAATAATGACTTTTTTGTGACGCGCTGTCTCCTGCAGGCGCCGCAGTGGGGATGCTGTTGAAGGCCAAGGAGTGGTTACATTTGTTATTAAAAAGGGTGAAATGATTGTGACTCTGAGAACCTGGGCCAAGCATGTCCATTACGTAGCCACAGTGAAGTTACACCCGGAATGGAGTAGGGCCCCATAGTCAAATCTCAGATCTCCATGCACTCCTGGAGAAACTCTTTGCAAAGATGTGTCTCCACTGTCTGCTTCGAACAGCCCAGTGGTTAGCTTCAGGGCAAACACTTGTGCATTCACAGTGCTCAAACTGTGGGTGACTATTCCAGTGCTCTTGCCCTCTAGTGTCCAGTGTTCTAACACAAGAACAAGGAGACAGTCAATGAAACGAAAAGGCAGCAAATTTCAAACTGATCCTAGACAATAAACATTTTTCCTGCAGCACACAAGTAGCCTGTGGAACTCACTGCCACTGGATATTGTTGAGGTCAAGAATTTAGCAAGATTCCAAGATAGAGTGAGCATTTATATGGATGAGCAAACTAGCCAGCATTATCCAACTTAATCCTCAAAAATAAATTGGAAGGGATGTAACAACCTCATGGTTCAGGGCTCAAGACAGCCTCAAAGTATTGGGGTTTAGGAGGAGACTCCCTCTGTGGGGCCAGATTATCCCATATCTGCTACCGCAGGCTTCTTACACCTGCCAGCAAAGTAGCAGGTTCTGGCCGCTGTCAGGAAAGGATACTGAACGTTCCTGGTGGGTCTGAGCAGCGCCCATGCAGCCCTGCCAGGGGTCTGTGTGTCTGTGGCTGCTTTGAGTGGATTTTTAGTAAGAAGAAGATCCTGGGGTGTTCCCAGGGATGTGGGGAGAGGGGACCAATTGGGAATCTAATGCATGGCGCCACAGACGGTGAAGCAGATAGACTTACCTGCTAGCTTCTCTTCTGTTTCAGCCGAATCGGGGCCGGAGCTGCGAACTCCAGAGATGTCGGCCATGTCCCCGCCTCTGAGAAACGAGTCCCTTGTCTCCTACGCCTCCATGTCGGAGGAAGAAGAGCGGGAAGGCCAGGAGGTGGACGGGTGCCCCGGCGCAGCGATGGGCCTTCAGCCTGTCCCGGAGTCCCAGCTGTCGGCCGAGGAAAGCGCGAAGGCATCCCGGCAGGCCATGCTCATCCGCCGGTGCAATTCCCAGGGCTCCATGAGCTCCCTCCCCGAGGATACGCTCAACCACGTGGACGCTCACGCAGACTGGGCCCACGAAGGGGTCTCCGACCTCCCCTCCTTGGGCAGGGTGCTGGACGCCTCCCAGCCGGAAGAGGAGGAGGGCAGCCGGGGCCCCGAGGTGGGCTCCTTGCCCAGGGTACTGATGGGGCCCACGTGGGAGAAGCAGCAGCAGCAGGAGGAGGAGGAGCAGCATCAGCAGCAGGCGCGCTCCCCGCTGCATGGCGCGCTCACCGAGGAGTCCCTGCCCTCCTCCGCCTCGCCTCAGGAGGACCAGCCCCCTGCCCCGGTGCCGCCCTCGCGGGGCCTGGGCTGCTCTTGGCTGCGGGAGGGCAGGAGGGAGAGCTGGAGGACTAACATCCACCGCCTGCTGGACCTGGAGGAGCAGTGGGACCAGCTGTACCACCAGGAGCTGGCCATGTGGCAGGAGGAGCGGGCCACGCAGCGCGAGGAGCGGGCGCGGGACAGGGAGCTGCAGTTCCGTCTGCTGGGCGTCCTGACGGACATCCGGGACGAGCTGCGCTACCTGCGGCAGGAGCGGGCCGGCGCGCGCCAGAGCCAGGCCCCGCCCGCCGAGGCCGAGGCCGGCGGGCTCTTAGACCAGCCGCCCAAAGCGGAAGTCAGCTTCCCCGGGCCCACCCTGGGCAGCGCCGGCTGGGGAGAGAGCGCCATGGCCAGCAGGAACCCCTATGGCAGCCGGGGGCGGGGCCGGCGCCGGGGCCGGCCGCGTGGCTCCGCCTCCAAACACAGACGCCTCTTCCTGACCAATAGCTAGGAGTGGCTGGGGGCTGTCAATTCCAGCGACGGACATGGTGTGCGGACAGCCCTCCCGGAGCCGGGGGGTGAGCGCACGGGGTGGGCACGCCGCGTGCGCCTGGACATGGCAGGGCAGGGGTGAGTGTGGTGGGAGGCGGGGGATGCCCGCTACAGAGGCTGCGTGTGTGTGCTGGAGGCGTGTGTGTGGCGGGGGGGAGAGAGGGGACCATTTGGGAATATGCCCGGTGTGCAAACACCTCGGTGCGAGTGTGAGAGCTGGGGAACCGACAATGCCAGTGTAAGTTTATGGCAGGTGTGGGTGCACTTTGAGTGTCTGCACCAGCACCTCTCCGGGGGGGGGAAGGCGTGTGTGTGGGGGGGGGTGCGACGTGGGGAGAAGTGTGCGAGCCTGTGGTGTGCATGTCAGTGAGAATGGGGTGTGAGTGTATGGGCTGCAGGCAGGACTGCAGATATGGGGGGGGGGGCGAATGCATGTGCTTGTGAACTTGCAGTGGCAGATGTGAAGGAATGCATGGGTGTGAGCACGTGGCACATATACGGGAGAGCTCTGCAGGGCTGGTGTGCAGTGGGAAGTGTGTAAGGCCATAGTGGTGCGTGTCTGAGTGCAAGTGGGTGAGCATGTACTGCATTGTGCGTGTGGACACAAGTCCAGTGTGTGTGAATGAGGCAGCCGTGTGGCAGGGGGATTTGTTTGGGAATGGAGGGGTGTAAGTGAGGGTGAGCAACCCTGGGAGGCTGTGATTGGTTGCCAGGGGGCGTAGGAGGGGTGGTGTCCATGGCATGAGCGTGAGCATGTGTGCTTGTGAAGGTGGTGTCTGTCTGAGCAGTGGGGGGGTGTTAGTGCCCAGTCCATGTACACAGGATGTGTGCGCACACAGCTGGATGTCTGTGGCCATGGGGGAGAGCCAGCTGTGCTCAGGATGGCAAGGTGTGAATGCAGGGGGGCATGCTGTGTGTGTGTGTGTGAGAGAGAGGGGTGTAAGTGACTGGCTGTGATTGCACCCGAGAGGTGTGTGCACAGGAGTGTATGACTGCCCGGCAGGGCACGCTGGGGGCACAGGGACAATCAGGCAGCGGCGCACTTGTACGAGCAGGAGTGGCTGGGGGTGGGGGCTGAGTGCACGTACGTACGTGTGTGTGTGTGTGTGTGAGCGCACGGGGAGGTGAGTCCGAGCAGCGGTGGGAGGGTGCGTGTCTGTCGTGCATTTAGGAGAGATGCTTGTGTTGTGGGGGGCGTGTGCATGTGAGCCGGGGGGGGGGGAGCTATTTTAAGACAAGGCCGGGGGGGGTGGCTGCATGGAAATGCTGCACTCCGCCATCTGGGAGGTGCGTGTGTGTGTGACCCGGGGCATGTGCCTGACGGCAGGGGGCAGATGTGCAAGTGCGCTAGGCTGAGTAGGGTCGCTACTTTCTGGGGGGAGGAGGGGAATTAGGAATAGTCGCTGTCCTGCGAGAACATTTTATGCAAATCATTTAATAACCTAATTTGCATATAACCATAAACTTCTGTTTTAAAAAAAAAAAAAAAACCCAAACCCAAGCCTGTGTGTGGACTCAGTGCTGGTTAAAGCTGGGGGGATGGGCACTGCACCCATTCTTGGTTAATATTTAGTGCCACTTTAGATGCCCGTCCTCTGGCTCCGAAATGCCTCTTTGCATTGGCAGCTTCTCCCTGCAGCTCCTTCCCCCAGGCTCTCCTGGGGCAGGCTGGTCAGTGGCCGGAGGACAATGGGTGAGTGGATGGCTACCGGGGTGCTGGCTTTCCTGACCAGAGGGCTGATGGGCAGGATGGTGTGAATCCAGCTGAGGGCGAGTCATTGGCCTGATGGATCCTGCTCTGCACACGCCTGTTCCCTTATACAATGCTCGGTGTTCCCAAATAGCTCTCGAGCAGACTGGGAACTCCATCAACTCTTTTTCCAGGTGGGACATCTCTTAACACACTGGCTGGTGCCCGCGTTATACCCTTAGCACTGGGCTCTCCCCAGGTGGCTGGCAGGCAACATGTCTCCTAGCACTGAATCCTAGAGCCAGACTGGCTGTAGGAAGTAAATCGTTGGCTAGGAAGGGGCAAGGGTGACCTGACTCTGTTGCCCTCCAGCGCATAGAAGTGTGGTGTGAGCTGTGCAAGACAAGGACTTGCCCCTTCTGTGTTTGGTGCGATTCAATCCCTGCCTCACTCGTGGCCAGCTGATTGACCCTGCCATGATGGGCAGCTCAGTTCCTGCCTGGTCCTTGTGGGTGTGTGTGCTCCATGGCTCTGCCCAGAATCATGGTACCAAGCGTGCTCAGGTCTGGGCTGGATTTCCTGTTTGGAGATGAGACCCGACAGGCAGCTCCATCCACTGTGAGGCAGCTCCTCCTGGTGGAGTCACAGGAGAACTGGAGTACTTGTGGCACCTTAGAGACTAACCAATTTATTTGAGCATAAGCTTTTGTGAGCTACAGCTCACTTCATCGGATGCAGAACTGGGCTCTCTCTTCTCCACCCCAGGAGCATTCTCTAGGGCAGCCTGCAGACCTGGGAAGGGGAATGCAGCTGCTTCCATGGCCAAGCGGGGGCGCCACAGAGCCATCCAGCCCAGAGTTAGATGCTGCTGAGTGAACAGACCCTGGACACGTTTCCTGCAAGGATTCATGCCCTGGGCGGATTCCATTCATTTCTCATTTAGAAGCAGAAAGGCTCTTTTCCTGTTTTCAAGCTGGCCCTGCTGGGCGGTGTCCCCTCGCCACACGGTTCACCCTTCCTTGGTGTAAATCAGGCTAGTGCCAAGGAGGTCAATGCAGGAGCTGGCCGTGTGCTTTTGAGTAAAATCTTGTTCCCTCCACATTGCAAACATGAGAACTGTGCCCACCCAGGGCTTCTGGAAGCAAAGTGTTCCCACGTGCATGTGCCAACCAAGGAATGCCTTTTCCCAGGTAAGAGAGAGGCAGCAGGATCTGATGCGGGGGTGGGACTGCACTGGGGCATATTACTCTGTGTCCTGCAGAGCTAATTAATACACCGGGGCCTGGGCTTGAGTGGAGGTGGACTTTGGTTTAATGGAAGATACCCAAGGGCAGTGGCTCTCAACCTTTCCAGACTCCCTTTCTACTCTCCCCTTTCATGAGTCTGATTTGTCTTGCGTACCCCCAAGTTTCACCTCACTTAAAAATGACTTGCTTACAAAATCAGACATAAAAAGACAGAAGTGTCAGAGCACACTATTACTGAAAAATTGCTGATTTTCTCATTTTACCATATAATTATAAAATAAATCAGCTGGAATATAAATATTGTACTTACATTTCAGTGTATAGTATATACAGCAGTATAAACAAGTCATTGTATGAATTTTTAGTTTGTATTGACTTTACTAGTGCTTTTTATGTACCCTGTTGTAAAACTAGGCAAATCTCTGATGAGTTGACATACCCCCTGGAAGATCTCTGCATACCCCCCAGGGGTTTGCGTCCCCCGGTTGAGAACCACTGCCTAAGGCAGGGGTGGGCAAATTTTTTGGCCCGAGGCCACATCTGGGTATGGAAATTGTATGGTGGGCCATGAATGCTCACAAAATTGGGGGTTGGGGTTTAGGAGGGGGTGAGGGCTCTTGCTGGGGGTATGGGCTCTGGGGTGGGGCTGGGGATGAGGGGTTGGAGGTGCAAGAGGGTGTTCTGGGCTGGGACTGAGGGGTTTGGAGGGCAGGAGGGGGATCAGGGCTGGGGCAGGGGGTTGGAGTGCAGGAGAGGGTCAGGGGTGCAGGCCCCAGGCGACACCTCACGCAGCTACCAGAAGCAGCAGCATATCCCCTCTCTGGCTCCTACACAGAGGTGTGGCCAGGAAGCTCTGTGCGCTGCCCTGTCTGCAGGCGCTGTCCCTGCAGCTCCCATTGGTTGCATTTCCTGGCCAATGGGAGCTGCGGGGGCGGTGCTTGGGGTGGGTGCAGCATGCAGAGCCCCCTGGCTGCCCCTACTTGTAGGAACCGGAGGGGGGCCATGCTGCTGCTTCCAGGAGCTGCACGGAGCTGGCGGGAACTCAAGGGCCACATTAAAACATCTGGAAGCCTGGATGCGGCCCCCCGGGCTGTAGTTTACCCTTAGGCCAGAGGTGGGCATGGAACTCGCACCTGACGCTCTCACCAGCCCCGTAGCAGCACAGGTGTTGGAATTGCTGACTTCTCGTGGTCCCTTCCAGCCCTACTCTGCTGTGATTACCCGAGCCCATGGAAACGGGAGTCTCCGCTTTTATCAGTGGAACCCTTTCTACTCTCCGGATCCACGGCGAAGAGCACTTCTTGTCTCTAGCTCAGCCTGTCTTCGCAGCGAGCAGGTTTGGCTGAAGCCGTTGGCACCATCTTCCTCCCTAGATTTCCCATTTCCCCAGTGCAACTGTGCCCTCATGAGCAATTCCCACCCAAAGAGATGTTTGCTGTTCCTTGTGCCCTGTGCTGGGGCAGAGCGGAGAGCCAGGCTGGCATTCTGCTAGAGTGGCTCCTTCCCAGCCGTGCTGGAAGCCAGACAGTTTTTGCCCCATTCCCGATATTCATAGACTGTTTTATCACCTCCGGGAAGTGTTAACAAACCAAGGAGAGATGGTAAGGTCCAATGACAGGGCTCCGGGCTGGGTGGGAGCTGTGAAGCCTGGGTTCTATCCCTCGACTCTGCCACTGACTCCTTACGTGACCTTGAGAGAGTCCCCTTGCTGCTGGCTGCCTCAGTTTCCCCATCAGTAAAGTGGGGTTAACACTGCCCCTTTGGGAGCTGTGGATGAAGGGAGCTGTACAGGGGCTGGGTACAAAATCAGCCTCTTGCTAAGCTTTGTTCCTCTTTCCATTCCCTCCTCACGGCACACTGGCTCTCTGGGGCTGAGCCACGTAGTTGGAGATGCAGAGGCTCTGTTGCTGTACGAACCCAGTGGCGATAGGCGCATTAGTTAGCGTCTCCTTGTGGAGGTAACTCGTCCTTCCCTGCCCTGAAATGCTCATAATCCCACTAGCTTCCTGACCGTCACTTTGCTTGGGAAGCTACTTGCTCATTTGCTGCCTACCCAAGGTCCCTCTCCACTTTAATCCTTCCCAAGCCTCCCCTCCTCTTCCTGGGCCTGTGTGATCCTGCTGACGCATGAGCCTGCCTGCTCTATTCTGGGGCTGCACTGAGCAAATCTGCTTAAGGAGGGGAGGAAGCGGGTGACTTTCCCCTCTTGATCAGCTGGCAGCTTTTCATGTGCTACTGAAGATCTAGGGTCCCTTGGCTCTGAGTTCCCCTCCCTTGGGCCTCGCAGAGCATCAGGGGTGAGCTCAGACTCCCCTGGGGCTGGTAGACGGGTCCTGCGACAAATCCATGGCTGACTGGGCCTGTATGGATTGCACGCTGCAGCCATCCAAACCATCACGCTGGCAGCTGATCCTCCTCCACTGATAGCACAGGGCTAAAGGAGAATCTTCATATGGTGCCAGCAGAATAGAGCTTATGACACTACTTGGTCTAGTCCCGTAGAGGTCAGTGCTGCACATACACACTAGCCAGAGATTACAACTTAAATATGAGAACAATGGACAGGAAAGAGGCCGCTCGCCCTATGTTTGGCTGCCTGCCACCAGCCTGCAGGTAAAAGCTGTTTAGGGCCATGTACGAACAAATGGTGCAGCCTTTAAATCCTGGTGGAGTTCTAATGCTAATTAATGAAAGAGCCCTGTGAGTGCCTCCCAGCGACCAGCTCTTCCAAGGACTGTAATTAAATGCCCTGGCCTTGGCTAGACTGGGAAAAGGAGGCATGTTTGGCAAACCTATTAGTTAACGTGGTAATTAACACGTTCTTAAACCCTACTCAGCACCAAGTCTAGACAAAAAGTGGGGTTTTAAATGTGTTAGCTGGGACTCCGAGGTCGGCTGGTACCAGCCAACGTGCTCTTAAACTGTCCCTGTCTAAGGCTTGGTCTACGCTGCAAACTTAGGGTGACATAAGTCCTCTTGAATCAACCTAGCTGGGTATGTGTCTCCCCTTCAGTTTGTCTCCCACAGATGTAAGCTCCCCGCTATGGCAACACGGTAACACCGCTGCCGGGCGCGGTCAAAGTACCGTGGTCAAACAATGCCTGACATGGACCGCTCTGGTCACCGTTGTGAACTCTACTGCCCCGGGATCATGGAGACCAGAAGCCCCCCACCCCCCTCCACTTTAAAACCCTGCACATTTTCCCGATTGCCCAGCTTGGTGAATACATCTAGCGACTCTCCATTGCTGCGTGCAAGTGCCCAGCTAACCATGCTGACGACGCGCTCCAGACGCACTCCAGGAGATCTGGGTCTTCCTGGGCCGGTGGGGAGAAGAGACCAGCCACAGAAAGGTGGACCTCTATGACCAGATTGCTTGGGGGATGCAGGAGAAGGGGTCCGACAGGGACCCGCAGCAGTGCCCTGTGAAAGCAAAGGAGCTGGGGCAGGCATGTTGGAAGGCCAGAGAGGCCAACAGTCAAGACGCAGACCTGCTGCTTTTACAAAGAGCTGCATGCCACACGTGGCACAGACCACCACCGTGGATACCGCCGAGCAGCCTGAGTCACAGGCCCCTGCTGTGAGCACGGAAGAGGAGGAGGAGGAAGATAGGGGACAGGTGACTGGGAGGCCCAGCTATGCCACAAGCCAGGACCTGTTTGAGACGCCACCGCAGTCCAGTCCTTCCCGGCAGCCAAGCACAGGTGGGCCCGACGCAGGGGAAGGAACCTCGGGTAAGTGTGTAAATGTATTTCCCATCACAGCGATGTACCAACGGCGCCTCCAGCTTAGCAGTACACAGCTGTCGACTGTTCATTAATTTACTCGTACTGGAGAGGCAGTGACAGACCAAAGAGAGGGAGCCTTGTTATCTGCCCTTTGTTCCCCTGTAGAGTTAGGCAGGGCAGGCATGTGGACCAGTTCGTTTATGTTCACAGGGACGTCCCTTGGATCCTCGGGAGAGAGCTCAATGCAATGTCCATGGCGGTGCTCTGTGATCCTGTCCCAGAGGGTTCTAGGGATGGGTGCCTTGTTTCTTCCTCCCCAGAGGGACACTTTCCCACCACGCCAGTCAGTGATAACTTCGTCAGGCACCACTGTCTCTGCAGAGTATACGGGCCCAGGTGGCTTAGGGATGCCAGCAGCAGCTGTGCTCTGTGCCTGGGTTACTCAGGAGCGAGAGATCTGCTGCAATCACCACTGTCTGTGGTGCCAGGATTCAGTGCTGCTGCTCTGTACTCATAGCTTCATGCAACCGAGTAATTCCCTCCTCGTTTCCCTCACCCATGATGGGCCACACTCACCAGGGCGGGTGCTGTGGGTGGGGCCGGGCACAAGCACTCCGAAGCAGAAGTGTTAATAAACACGTCTTGTTTAACACTTTAGGGAAGCAAGGGAAGTGGGCGTTCCCTTGACTTTTGCTCTCTGTTGTGAGTATACTGACAATGGTACCTCTGGGTGTTTTATCTGTAGCAGGTGCTACTGGGGCCTTGAGAAGTTCCCCCTCGATACCACCAAATGCTTGAGCCAGGTAAGGAGGAGAAAGAAGAGGTCTCAAGATGATGCCATGTTCAGTGAGCACCTGCAAGCTAGTGCTGCATCAGCCTGTGAACAGAGGGGCTGAAGGATGAATTGTGCAGGTAGCCAGGAGAGAGAACGGAGCCTGTCTCCTGTCTGCTCTGAGTCCCAGTAGGAACCAACTCTAAGGGGAAAAACAATTGAAGACCGTTGGCAGTTTTTCAAAGAGACATTATTAAGGGCTCAAGATCAAACTATCCCACTGCATAGGAAAGACAGGAAGTCTGGCAAGAGACCACCCTGGCTTAACCAGGAGATCTTCTGAAATGATCTGAAACTCAAAAAAGAGTCCTACAAAAAGTGGAAACTAGGTCAAATGACAAAGGATGAATATAAACAAATAACACAAGTATGTAGGGACAAAATTAGAAAGGCCAAGGCACTAAATGAGATCAAACTAGCTAGAGACTTAAAGGGTAACAAGAAAACATTCCACAAATACATTAGAAGCAAGAGGAAGGCCAAGGACAGGGTAGGGCCATTACACAATTGGGGGGGGGGGGAAATAACAGAAAATGTGGAAATGGAAGAGGTGTTTAATGACTTCTTTGTTTCGGTTTTCACCAAGAAGTTTGCTGGTGATTGGACATCTAACATAGTGACTGCCAATGAAAATGAGTTAGGATCAGAAGAGGGTAAAATAAGGAAAGAATAAGTTAAAAATTACTTGGACAAGTTAGATGTCTTCAAGTCACCAGGGCCTGATGAAATGTATCCTAGAATACTCCAGGAGCTGACTGAGCAGATATCTGAGCCATTAGCAATGATCTTTGATCAGTCATGGAAGATGGGAGAGATTCCAGAAGACTGGAAAAGGGCAATTCTAGTGCCCATCTATAAAAAGGGAAATAAGGACAACCCAGGGAATTACAGACCAGTCAGCTTAACTCCTGTGCCCGGAAAGATAATGGAGCAAATAATTAAGCAATCAATTTGCAAACATCTAGAAGAGAATTAAGTGAGAAGCAACAGTCAGCATGGATTTTTCAAGAACAAATCATGTCAAACCAACCTGATAGCTTTCTTTGACAGGGTAATAAGCCTTGTGGATAGGGGGGAAGTGGTAGACATGGTATATCTTGACTTTAGTAAAGCTTTTGATACTATCTCGCATGACCTCATAAACAAACAATGGCATTTTGGGATGTATAAGTAGGGGCATTGCCAGCAGATCGAGGGACGTGATCGTTCCCCTCTATTCAACATTGGTGAGGCCACATCTGGAGTACTGTGTCCAGTTTTGGGCCCCACATAACAAGAAGGATGTGGAAAAATTGGAAAGAGTCCAGCGGAGGGCAACAAAAATGATTAGGGGACTGGAACACATGAGTTATGAGGAGAGGCTGAGGGAACTGGGGATGTTTAGTCTACAGAAGAGAAGAATGAGGGGGGGTTTGATAGCTGCTTTCAACTACCTGAAAGGGGGTTCCAAAGAGGATGGCTCTAAACTGTTCTCAATGGTAGCAGATGACAGAACAAGGAGTAATGGTCTCAAGTTGCAGTGGGGAAGATTTAGGTTGGATATTAGGAAAAACTTTTTCACTAGGAGGGTGGTGAAACACTGGAATGCGTTACCTAGGGAGGTGGTGGAATCTCCTTCCTTAGAAGTTTTTAAGGTCAGGCTTGACAAAGCCCTGGCTGGGTTGATTTAACTGGGGATCGGTCCTGCTTTGAGCAGGGAGTTGGACTAGATGACCTCCTGAGGTCCCTTCCAAACATGATATTCTATGAAACTAGGAAAATGCAACCTAGATGGAGCTACTATAAGATGGGTGCAAAACTGGTTAGAAAACCATTCCCAGAAAGCAGTTATCAGTAGTTCACAGTCATGCTGGAAAAGCATAATGAGTGGGATCCCACAGCGATCAGTTTTGGGTCCTGTTCAATATCTTCATCAATGATTTAGATAATGGCATAGAGAGTACACTTATAAAGTTTGTGGATGATACCAAACTGGGAGGGATTGCAAGTGCTTCGGAGGATAGGATTAAAATTCAAAATGATCTGGACAAATGAGAAATGATTGGAAGTAAATAGGGTAAAATTCAATAAGGACAAATGCAAGTACTCCACTTAGGAAGGAACAAGCAGTTGCACACATACAAAATGGGAAATGACTGCCTAGGAAGGAGTAGTGCGGAAAGGAATCTGGGGTTCATAGTGGACCACAAGCTAAATATGAGTCTACAGTGTAATGCTGTTGCAAAAAAAGCAAACCTCATTCTGGGATGTATTAGCAGGAGTGTTGTAAGCAAGACACAAGAAGTAATTCTTCTGCTTTACTCTATGCTGATTAGGCCTCAACTGGAGTAATAAGAAAAGGAGTACTTGTGGCACCCTAGAGACTATCCAATTTATTTGAGCATATGCTCAAATAAATTGGATAGTCTCTAGGGTGCCACAAGTACTCCTTTTCTTTTTGCGAATACAGACTAACACGGCTGTTACTCTGAAAAGTGGAGTAATGTGTCCGGTTCTAGGCACCACATTGCAGGAAGGATGTGGACAAATTGAAGAGAGTCCAGAAAAGAGGGACAAAAATGATTAAAGGTCTAGAAAACATGACCTATGAGGGAAGACTGAAAACATTGGGTTTGTTTAGTCTGGAGAAATGAAGACTGAGGGGGGACATGATAACCGTTTTCAAGTACATAAAAGGTTGTTACAAGGACGAGGAAGAAAAATAGTTCTTCTTAACCTCTGAGGATAGGACAAGAAGCAATGGGCTTAAATTGCAGTAAGGGAGGTTTAGGTTGGACATTAGGAAAAACTTCTTAACTGTCAGGGGGGTTTAGCACTGGAATACATTGCCCAGTGAGGTTGTGGAATCTCTGTCATTAGAGATTTTTAAGAGCAGGTTGGACAAACACCTGTCAGGAATGGTCTAGATAATACTTAGTCCTGCCATGAGTGCAGGGGACTGGACTAGATGACCTCTCAAGGTCTCTTCCAGTTCTATGATTTCTATGAAAAGGAGAGGGAGATGCACCAAGATATAATGGGGCTTCTCTGGCAGCAAACACAGATGCTGCAGTCTGTTGTGGACCTAGAGGTACAACAATTCCAGGCTCACCTCCCTTTGCAGTCCGTGGAGAATGCCACTATAACACCTCCCTCAACACTTCACATGGCTTCCGGGGCTGCATCCCTACCACTCCACTGCAGGGAACATTAAGGATAACCACAGCTTCATATACACTGACCTGTGAGAGCCATGGTTGCTGGATGTGTAGCTACAATGGGCATGAATGTTCCTTCCCATTCTCTAAGCTCTGTTTCATACATTTATTAAGGTATAATGTATTTGCTTTAAACCTGAAAAAAAATTGAAGTTTTTATTACTCATTTTGTGCCCCATTGTCCTCGGCTGGCCACTTGCTCCAGGAACTGACCCTTCCTGCCCATGCATGCCATGGTCCATTGCCTCCAGGAGGGCCCACAAAAGGCTAATCTGTCCCTGACTCCACCTCCACCCTGATGGCAACTTTCCCCCCTTTGCTTCACAGATATTATGCAGCACACAGCAGGCACCTCAAACCATTGGGATTTTTTTCACTGCGATCCAGCCTTGTGAGTAAACAACACCAGCACCCTTTCAGTCTACCAAAGCCACATTCAACTGCCATTCTGCACCTGTTGAGCTGGTAGTTGAATCTTTCCTTGGTGCCAGTGTTCAGCTTCATGAGTCATAGGAGTAAGAGAGAGGCTGCATCCTCCAGGATCACTGTTGGCATTTTAACATCCCCAATGGTAATCTGCCCGTCAGGAAAGAAAGTCTCTTCTGCAGCTTTCTGAACAGTCCTGTGTTTTTAAAGATGCGAGTGTCATGTACCTTCCGTGACCCGCTAACACTTATGTTGGTGAAGTGTCCCTGGTGATCCACCGGCATTTGCATAACCATAGGAAAATAACCCTTTCTGTTGACTTACTATGTGGCAAGATGGGTTTATGCTCTGGTGTCCCTGTGCCACAGGGCTGGGGTGAGCTCAGCACACAGATCCAGGAATATGGCCTTGTGCATCCAGAAGTTCTGCAGCCACTGCTAATCTTCCCAATCCTGCATTATGGTGTGAAACCAGAAGTCAGTGCTTGTTTCTCAGGCCCAGACACAGCGCTCCACCATCTGCAGCTGCTCCGTGAATGCCACCAGCAACCCTGAATTGGTTCTCGCTGTGTCCCTCTGCAAACTGTCCGTATTCCCCATTGAGCTGGTTCATCTTGTGACTCTGCAACGACTGGCAATTCATGGTCCCTGTGCTTGCACCACTCACGACGCTGTGGAGGCTCCATGCTTCGGCCAGAGATGACAGCCAGGGAGGAGAGCCCGGCAGGTTGGTGAGATTTTTAAAAAAGGTGTGAACATTCTGGGATATAAATGACATTATGGGATGGAGACAGGGAAGGATGACCATGGAGAAGTGGGGGCGGGGAGAAAAGACTCTGAAAGGTTCCTCTAAGCGGCCAACCTTTAGGCTCACGTCCAGACTAATGAGTTGATCTGGCTGGAGAGGACAGGCCAAGGAATTCACGCCAGTCCCCATGCTGAGCCAGTAATCCCCGGTAGCTTCCCCAAGGAAGGAAGCTTAGGAGGCACACTGAGCACCCACGTACGTGAGTCCCGGTGGCCTGGAGAGCGACACGCTGGTCCTGGCCGCTGGGCACTTTGGGGAGCGGTTTGATATCTTGGGAGCAGGTTGTTAAGCACATCAGTCCCTGCTCAACACCGTTGCCTGCACCCCTTCACTGCATGGGGTGCTGGGCCAATAACTGAGTGTGGGAACAGCACTGGCCCATGGTAGCTACTGCGTATTGCAACCAGTGACAGATGGTCCCCGTCCCCTAGACGCCCCCTTCCCCCCTGGGCCCTGGCCACACGAGCAAACAGGCTGTGGAGTCCCAGAGCCGCTGCCTGGTCTCTGCCAGCGAGGCAGCCGCTAGCCATGCCCAAGCCCTGCCTGGAGGGGGCCCCGCAGCCCCTGTTACCAGCCAAGGGCTGCAGGAGCAGCTGCGCTGCCGGGCTGGGCCTGGGCAGAAGGCTTTGTCCTCCCCAGGGTTTTCGTGGCTTTGCACGGCGGCCCGGGCCACAGCCTCTCCTGCCCGGAGGCTTGTGACACATGGAGGGCGGAGGACCGCGGTGTAAGGAGAGCAAAGTGAGAGGCCATTGCTAGGCTGCGGTCCAGGAGAGCTCTCCAGAGAACGAGCTCAGAAGGTGGCCGGGGCAGCACTAGGGCAACTGCCCCCCGCCCAGAAATGGCAGTAAACTAAAGCCACCTTCGCACCTGTTCTCTGGGTCCAGCCCAGCTGGGAAGTAGCTGCCAGACTTTCCAGCTGCCATCAGGGGACCATGCTCTCTAGGTCCAGCCTGCAGAACAACTCCACTAGGGGGCTCCAGGGGTAAGGGCCTCATTTGCTATGGGCAAAGGGGGGCAGCTGTCCCCCTCAGCCTCAGTTTGCCCCTCCCCACCCCCCCATGACTTGTCCTAGGTCTATACGTTCCTCTCCCCCACCCTCAACTTTGCCGGCCAGAACAGAAGCCCATATACTGCTCTATAGACCTACACAGCTCTGCCCCCCACCCCCGAATTTTTCTGAAATGACGCCCCTGTCCAAATAATGGAGCAGGCAGGCAAGGACGTAGAGCTATCCCTGGGGAGAGGCTGGCAGATGCATCGAGCGGGACATTGGTCGTGCTCCATCCTTCACTAGCTCGGCAAGGAGAAGCTCCCAGGAGGCTCTAGCCATTGTAAATATTTGAAGAACCTTTAGGGTGGTGGGTCGCTCGGGCCGGGAAATGGGAGGGAATGTCTGCGCGGCAGTCGGGAGGGGTGACAGCAGCACTTGGGAGCATACCCCAGCTAGCTAAAAAATAGCACTATGGCCCTGGGGCACTGGGGGCAGCATGGGTAGCCACCCGAGCACAAGCCAGGCCTGGGCCTACAGACGATCTCGGGTGTACCCTCAGAGAGGCAGGAGTGAACCAGGGAGCTCAGGAATGAACCCAGTGCTGGAAATGCCAGTTTAACATGGGGAGAAGGCATCCAAATGGCACTCGCATTCTTAAAACCTCACAGTCCCCAGTTCTGCTCGGGGTGCCCAGCTAGACTTGGGGTGCCCAGTTCCGCTCAGGGTGCGCAGTTCTGCTCAGGGTGCCCAGCTAGACTCATGGTACCCGGTTCCGCTTGGGCACCCAGTTCTGCTCCGAGCACCCAACTAAGTGCAGGGGCAGGGCCCTCAGCTAGTAACAATCTCTCTGAGCCTGGGATGGCTTCCATCCATGTCTGATTTTCTCCAGATTTCTTATTAACCAAAGAAGAGGTCAGCTGGCCTGGCCCATGTCAGCTTGCCTGAGCAGAGCAGCAGGGAGAGACAGAATACAAAGCCCCCTTAGCCAGCCAGCCGCACCCCCACCAGTCTGTCCAGAGCATCTGCGTCAGTAGGGCCCAGGGAGCCGGCTGGGGTGTCTGGCCGTTGGCGCGTCCTGCCGTGAGCAGGTGTATCTTCAAATGGCACGGTCTGGCTGATTTCACCCAGCTCTCTGAGCCCAGCTGCCCCCTGCCTCTGAGTCTCTGCTGCGAAGCCCTTCACATGAATAGCCTCGGAGCAGCCTGGAAGCCGGATGATCTTGCACAGAAGGGCGGTTTCTCTCCGGGAGCAGGAATCTCATTGTCCAGGAGCTCGGGGGACGTGCAGGTGGAAACACATTTTTCTGGTGTATGCCGTTAACATGGTTCCACTGATGGGCTGACGTCGCCATTGGCCCACAGGGCACCAAGCCAGGAGTGTGCTGGCCGGACGCTCAGGACAAAGACACACTCACAGGTAAATGGTGTCTAATAAAGTAGGCTCCCCCATTAGCTAAATCACTTCTTTAGCCGGCTTTCCTCCCTGAAGCCCAGGCTGTGCTCGTGCTAATGCTGAACCCTTTCACAGCCATCAGCTGTGAGGGGGAGTGTGGTCTAATGGTTAGATCAAGATAGTGGGTGCCAGGACTCCTGTGGCAGCTTCCCGGCTCTGCTACGGAGTGACCTTGGACAAGTCAGTTAATCACTCTGTGCCTCAGTTTCCCTCTCAGTGAGGTGAGGGTGGCAGCTTTGCCCTAGGTTGCCGTGGAGCTGCAAGGTTAATGAACAGCTGCCTGCAGAGCAGTGGGAGGAAAGGCCTTGGGGCTGTGAGCACAAACTGTTCTTTGCTCTAGTGGACTAACCAGCGTGAGTCTCAGATCCAGCCCAAGCCAGATTCTAGTGGGCTCTGAAGATGGCCTTGTTTCATTACTGACCTAGGGGAAAACTCCCCTGTCCGCTGCATGCTGAGCCAGGGGCCAGCTGGGGTCAAGCCATGTGGCTCGGCTGAAATCAACGGAGCTACGTGGATTGACACTAGCTAAGGATCCTGCCTGGTGGCTTTCGGTGCCTATGTGAGATTCATGGAGGGAGGAGAGCAGCATATCAAAGTCATGAGGGTTCACCGCATCTTGCCAGCTCAGAAGCCATGCAGGCCTTGTTGTTGAGTCTTCTGAGATGAGCTACATGTGATGTGTCCACGTCCCTGGTTTTTGGGCAAATCGTGAGCCAGAAGACCCTCTGTCGCTGTAACAAACTGGCTCTTATGCTGCCCCCCACTGGATGGAATTGGAACTGTCCCACCTGTGTGTCACAGACCCTATCTTGCTAACTGAGATTCTCCTTCAATTATGCTTGTGGAGCGGACTGATCTCAGTTCTAGCCCCACTGAGGCCATGAAGTCCCACCTGGGCAGCAGGGAGCAGGATTCTCGCAAGTCCCAGTTGGCTTTGCGTTTGTGCAATGTTTGGGGTTTGTTTGCCAAGCCGGCAACAGCGTTAAATCCAATAGCAAACAGCGGGTGGGTGTAACTGCGAAAGCTTTATCAATATGCCGCAGTTCAGTGGAGTGGCCGAGCGATGGCAGCAAAGCCAAAGAAAGCAGCCGTGCTGCACGGACACCAAGAACCGTCTGGTGTCAAAGCGAAAGACATGCTGGGCCCCGGGGATGATCTCACTTGGCAGCAGGGTGTCAACGCTGAACTCTGAAAATCTGTTCCTGCCTCTCATGAGCTATGCATGAGTGGGATTGCTTTTGTGTACCCGTGGAATAAGACACACTGTGAGATCAGTGTCATGGGCCTGCTGCCCGTAGTACGTTCCCCAGCTCTGCGCGCGCACACACAAGTTACAAGTATCTGAACAATTAAAAACGGGGGGGCATCTCAGGAACGCCTGGGTTAAGTGACCAATTTGCACCACTCACTCTAGCCTGGTCGGCCTGCTGATATACCAGTTGTAGTTAGATGAGGCCCTGAAACAAAAACCCTGTATCAAGGGCCTGGTATGAGGCCTAAGGCCTGAACTAAAGTAATGGTCAAGACTTCGTTAACATAAAGCAAAGTTAAGCTGTGAGCCAGAGGCAGGCCCTGCTTACAAAAGCCGGCAAGGAGAGGGCTGATGTTGCAAAAACACACATAGCCAAAAGGTCCTAGGTACTAGAGATATAAACATGTGTCAGGATGGTACCGAGAACGCTCGGATATGAGCACATTCCACACAGATAACAAGGCGCATGCTGACCCATCCTAAAGACAGGGGCAAAAGGGTAATATGATGGATGGGGTTGTTTTGCTCTAACCAACGTGAACAAGGTGAGAGGTGGCACCTTACTACGTAGAGGGTTTGTACCTCAATACATCAGGAGTGAGGTGTAACTTGTTTGTAGCTCTGCATAAGACTTTACCCCGAGGATATGTCTCTGTCTGGCCTGGGGCAGTGGTAAATCACGCCATGGACTGAGCCAGTCCATTGTCAGGGAGCACATATGTACTAGCAGAACTGTAGACATCTGATCCGGGGCGCTAGAGACTGTGTTTCGTTTGGCAATAAACCTGGCCGGGTGCCTTCGTACCTTGTCGGAATCTGTGGTCCTTGGGGTTTCTCTCGGGGTCTGCTGTGTCAGCGATCCGCGCAGAGCCGGAGCAGCACACAGAGGGAACACACGCACGCAGCTGGCTGTTATCAACATTGGACACAGCAGAGCACCACACCGGTGACGTCTGACAACGTTGGTGACCCCGACCGCTGATCTGGTGAGTAAGTGAGCTGTCTGCTGTAGCAATCGCGATCTAACATGACAGAAAACCACGAGCTGAGGAACCCCCTTATCCTCTCCCTTCAAATCCCCACAGAGTTTGATAACTCGTGGACCCGCTGGATTGCCAGTAAAGGGGGTCCATATGAATTTAAAAAAGAAAGTGGGGAAACTTGAACTGGCATTTGTAAAGCAATGGTAGAAACAGAAGCTCTAAGAAATAATAGAAGTAAAAAAGCTAGGATTTTGCAATGAATGTCCATGGCAGTCAGATGGCTTAAACAACACGCCGACATACTGGCCAGGCACGTAATGGAGCAAACCAGGCAAGTTCAAGGGATAACTAAAGCCTTGGAGGAAGCAACCCAGGCAGTCAAGCACTGGAAAGCCCAAGTTTTTTTAACAGGGCAACAGGCAGTCCAGACTCACGATCTGCTCGAACAGATAAAGCAGGAAAACAAAAAATTGGAGACAGCTGCGGAAAACCTGCAGAAGAAAAACGTTCCGTCCCCTGTTGCTCAACAGACTTTGAGGGTTTTTCCAGTCCCAGAAGGATGGGGGCAGAAATGGAAGCAGGTGGCCCTAGCTAAATTAAAAGATGGAACATGGGACAACTGGAATGGAGGCTGCACTGGGGACATGTGGATGACCCAGCTGGATCATCCTCTCTTGACCCGTGGGCAGGGGCCACTGCACCGCAACCACCACCTTATGATGAGAACCAGGTTTTGGACAAACCCTCCCCAAAGCCTAGACCAATTCCTGTTAAAACAGGAGAAATGAGGGAAAATGGGAGAGAAAGCCCTACCGCGGAACCTGACCCTGACACCCCACTTTACCCTTGACGCTACCCCACCAACTAGTGTTCCACCTCCATTGAGGTTATGGAACGCAGTGGAAACAGCAACAAAAAAAATTAACAGACACTTGAAAACAGCCCTACCCCCATGGCAATTATGCAGAAAGGAAAATGGAGGCACCCAAGTGCGGTACAGATACACCTCACCCACCTTGAGCGAGCGGCTTAACAGCCAGGCTCGATGCTTTAAAAATTAATGAACTAATTGCGTTAGCTGGAGCTGTCAGCCCCCCGCCTTCCAAGAATTTTAATGAGTTTATCGCATGGCTACGTAAATGCTCGCAGCTGTTAAAAGCAGTGGGAATTGATGTTATAGGAACCAATTTTAGTACAAACCCCGTTGGGACCACTGAATTGTCATACCCTTGGTTTTGATGATGATGTTACGCAAATGGTTAAACGTGTGGGGCTCAAAAGCATTTTAAGTTATCCAGTGGATTCGCTGCACTTAAAGGAATTACAGGAATGGCAGGAGAGGCTCCGGCCAAGATGGCTGACAGAAGACAAACGTATGTTAGGTTAACAGTGGGGGATACTGATCTCGAGGATTTGAAGCAACTTGTTTTGGAGGCACTGCCTTCTGGGGTGACCGAATGGATGAATGCTTGGTGCGAGAATGGAGGCAGAGACGTACCTTGGAATGAATGGATTGGAAAAGTGGAGACTGCGGTTAAACAGCAGGAAGGAACTCCTGTCAATGAGCTGCGAACACAGTTAGGACAGTGGAAAATCGGGGGTCCTGGATACTCTCCCTGTGGCCGTGGCCGGGGTAGGAGACGTCGTCGTGGAATGAACAGAGGTAGAGGAGTAAACGGAGAGAGTGAATGGGTTTCGCCTGAAACCTTGAAACGGGAGACTCCAGATCTTAAAGGGGAGAATGAGAAGCTGCGGACGCAGCTACAGGCATGTCTGGTTGGCAAGGGGTCTCAAAAGGGGGAAGAAAAGGCAGCGATGAAGGTGGCTAAGGCAACTGTGGCTAAAGCAATGATCCGATTGCTCATCATTCACTACCACAGGACAGTGCTTCCTGCAACTCAGACTGTGTTTTCCAGCCCCCCATGGCAAGAGATGTCTGGGGACCCCCACGCTGAAGCGCCTGAGTCAGGGATGGGCTTGCAGATTTTCTATTGGGCGTAGGGGCTGGAATGCCTATAGTAAAAGATCCATTTAATGTGTATCCAATAGTGGATTCCATACAGATCCAGGGCATATCAGGAACTAAGCAAACATATGGGGCCTGGGTCACTTGCTGGAGGATTCTCTGCACCTTGAAGTCTTTAAACCATGATTTGAGGATTTCAATAGCTCAGACATAGGTGAGAGGTTTTTCACAGGAGTGGGTGGGTGAGATTCTGTGGCCTGCCTTGTGCAGGAGGTCAGACTAGATGATCATAATGATCCCTTCTGACCTTCATATCTATGACTCTATGAATCTATATGATGTTAAAACCCTCCCTCTCCGGCTTGGTGTACGTACCCTTCAGGAGAAGTGTGCTGCTGCAGGGAGAGACAATCTAATTGGGGTAGAAACCATCAAACGATTGGGATTAATTCTGAACGTCCCAAACATGTGTATCATACAAACTCTCACTGTAACGGGAGAAACAAATAACGCTCACGTGATCCCTATGGGACTTGCTACTCAAACGGCGAAAGCAATAAAGCCCAAACAGCCACCTCCTGCACCAGAAGGCTGGGAAGGTTGGTGAGCTGCAATTCAAACCATCCGAGCAGTGAACTCCCTAGATAAAGGGAAAATACAAACCGCCATTACAGTAGAAGGAGACAACCCCCATTCATCAAACAATACCCAATACCTCAGAAAGCAAAAGAATCTTTATGGCAAGTTACAGAAGAATTGGAAAAATGAAAATTAATTCGAAGGTATTCAGCACCTAACGCAGCACCAATCTGGCCAGTCAAAACCCTGCTGGCACATGCAGATTAACTATTGACTATCGGGGGTTAAACAGAACTGCCAAGCGGGGAGCCCCCAGTAATGGCTGCTTACTCAGAATTGTTGGAGATGGTAACCCCTGACGTGAAGTGGTTCTCAGTACTCGACGTGGCAAACAGCTTTTGGAGTTTACCTTTAAACCCAGAGTCTCAATACAGAACATATTTTGTATTCTAGGGTATATGCAATGTTGCTGGAATGTTTTGCCTATGGGGTACTGTGACGCACCCACAATATTTCATGCTGTAGTGAGAAATATGAGAGAGAAGGAGGGGCTGTTACAAATGGGAAGGATAGTCCAGGATGTAGATGACGTTTTAATCGTCAGTGAAACAGAGCAGGAACACAGTGTTAATGTGGCAGTTATTGACTTGCTGCCAAGCATAGGACTTGAAACTTAACCCCTCTAAATCCCAGATTAAAGAGAGAGAAGTGCAATATCTTGGAATTCGACTCAGTGCAGGGGGAAGGTCTGTGGATAAGGAAAGGGTAAAGTGCGTTGTTAACCTCCCTATGCCAGTAGATACTAAATCTTTGCAATCTTTTTGGGGGTTCACTAACTTCTGCAGAGAGTTTATGGTTGGGTATGCAGAGAAGGCAGGTCCCCTGTACGAGGTACTTAAAAGACCACAGTGGACCTGGACAGAGGAGGTAACTAATGTATGGGAGAGCTTGAAAAAAGGGTTAATGGAGGCACCTACCTTGGTCGCCCCTAACAACGAATTCCCCTTTGTATTGTACCCTAGTGTTAAGAATTTCGGTATTGTTAGTGTGCTTACCCAGGACACTGATGCTGGGGAGAGACCCACTGCTTATTATAGCAGAGCATTAACAGGTCCAGAAAGCAAACTGGAAATGTGTGAGCAAACTGCTCTCGCTGCCTATTGGAAACTACAAAAAGCTCAGGCAATTATCAGAGCGAGCAAGGTGATTATAAAGAGTCACCATGAGCTGGGAAAATTACTCAGTCAGGAAAACCTGTCTAAAGGACGTGTGAGAGGAGACAAGGCCATTCAATGGGTCTTTGCTCTCATGTCCGAGAATGTTGGATTAGTCCCACTAAAAGAACCTGAAATATCTGTATGGGGATTGACTATAAGCGATCAAGAGCATGTTTGTGAACCCCCTCCCCCCCCAAACGGGAATCCAAAGCACACCCTGTCTTTAAAGCAACCCCAGCTGAACAGGTGATTGGAAAAACCATTTGGTTTGTGGACGGTAGCTCATATTACTCTGAAGGAAAACGAGTCACTGGTTTTCCAGGGATTTGTTTAACTGGAAACCTACAAAGAGTTAACTTCTTCCAGTACAAATTGAGCAAAGGGGGAACACAGTCTGCAGAAGTGTCAGTGGTCTTAGAAGTTTTAGCTAGAATGAAGAACAAGCAAACAGAGCTAATAATAGGAACTGATTCAGTTTATGTTTACCAGAGAACCGCCATCTACCTACCATGGTGGAGTAGTGTAGGTTTTACAGGAACTGACAGATCCAAAATTAAACACAAGACCTTATGGCAGCAAATAGAGAAATTGGCAGGGCAGTATCAGAGGATCCGGATGGTTAAAATAAAAGCCCATAAGAGAACAAGTCCATTGAAAAAGGGAAATTGAACAAGCAGATAAAGTGGCTAAGGAAGCACCCCTCACTGAAACGCTGTGGGAGCCCACACCCATTGCAGTAATCACCCGGGCTCAGGCAAAACAAGAACAAGAAAGGGAAGAAAACAACCAGAAAGGAAAGGAGTACTTGTGGCACCTTAGAGACTAACCAATTTATTTGAGCATGAGCTTTCGTGAGCTACATCCGATGAAGTGAGCTGTAGCTCACGAAAGCTTATGCTCAAATAAATTGGTTAGTCTCTAAGGTGCCACAAGTCCTCCTTTTCTTTTTGCGAATACAGACTACCACGGCTGCTACTCTGAAACCAGAAAGAGCTACAGTTTTTACAGGACCTGCAGGCAAAAGATGACTTAATACAGCAATGGATAGTAGCAGTGGCAGGGTGTCCCGTTGAGAAAGGAGGGAGACCGAATTCTGGCAAAACCAGAAAAGGAATGGGTCCTGGTAATCCCTCAGCAGATGCAGTACCTCCTTTTAGGATGGGTCCATGGTTCAACTGTGGGAGGTCACCCAAAACAGGAAGAGGCGTTAGAAAAATTTAAAAAACTGGGATGGTGGCCTGGAATGAAAGAGGATTTAAACCTGCATATTCATAGCTGTTTAACGTGTGCTAAGCAAGACCCTGCTAGAAGAAAAAGACGTGGAGAGTTAATGCATCAAGCATCAAAAGGCCCCCTTCAATGTTTACAGGGTGATTTTGTGGGACCCTTGCCTACTGCTCCTAGGGGAAAGATTTTTGTTGATAATCCTGGATAGTTTTAGCACCACACTGGTGATGTCTGACAACACCAGTTTTCAGGCCGGTCTGGGAATGGATGTGAATTTTATACTTGGAGAAATCCCCATTAAATGGTCACTGCTACTCAAGCGGAACTAGGGTGCACCAATGGTGCTGCCCATCGAGATCATGCAGGAAAAGCAGGCACCAGTCTCTCAGGGTGACAGCTGAACTGCGGTCTCTCTGCCCACAAGAGAGCTTCAAACTAACAGCAAGCGCTAAAGAAGTGGAAACATTAGACTGAAATGATAAAAGAATCCCCCATGGGTTAACAACCACCTTTGATCACAGACTCGGACGGCATGGGACAACCTTAGATTTTAACTTTGGGAGGAGAGAATGCATGTGCAGATGCATTTAATTATTTGCATTCCTTTCCCCCATTTTAAGGAATACGTACATAGTTACAACTGGGTCTCTTTTTGAACTGCCTATGGATTAAACACCTGGGAAATTTAACATTGTTGTGGATCCTTAACTGCACCTTAGCAGTGACTGTTTCCTTTCCCCCTCCTCTGTGGCCAGATAAAAATTCTTTGCGTGGTTTACTGCCCTCCCTCTTGTTTCAGGCTGGGGTAACTGCATGTAATCAAGTGGAGTTACTGCAGGTTTATGACAACTGACAGCAGAATCTGGGCTTGTGTTTATATAAGGATGGTGTAAAATGAAACTCTGACACTGCAAGCGCCCCAAGTCTGGTAGGGATGTTTGAAAACAGAGCCACGCTTTGTTTCCTGCACCCATCAAAATGACCTTGGTACAATAACATGGTTGGAAAACTCACAAACATCTCAAGGCCCCATTCCTTGAGCTTCCCCTGCCGCAGCGAAGCAGTGGGACAAATCCAGGAGGTGTTACTTAGATCTCAAACAAAAGAACTCCTCTCTGACAAACTAATTCGGGGTTGAGGAGTTCATAAAACTGAACATCTCAGAACTACAGCAGGGCTGGTGCATACGTTGCAGTATGGTCTATTGTGTCACTTTCTTCTTGTCCTTCAAATCACTGCAAGGAGGTCTCCAGTGGCCTGAAGACATCAGAATGGGAAAGGATCGTGACATGTTGGCCATTGACATCACTTTACCTTTAGGCGGTTTATTTCTTTTTTTCTGTTGGTGTAACCGCTCGTTCAGCAGGTTGGTGTTTGTAAACTCCAGGTTCTGCTGTATGGGAAAATTCCCAGGGGGAGTGAGACTGAGTGAAAACTGAGGCCAGAGTGTGAGCTCAGGGTCTACATCTGGAATAATTCCGCTGCAGTGGTGGTTGCCGTAGCGAGGAGTTCTATAGAAATGCCCTGTAGACACCGGTGGGGTCACCCCTGATTTAAACCAGCATAACTGAGATTGCAGGCTGGCCCATTTGGCTTCCGTGAACATTTGTTCCAAGGATCTGATTCTCTGGTCTGCTTCACACCCCTTGTGCCATTCTGGCAGCAGAAAGGAGCCACAAACTGAATAGAACTGGCCCCAGGGAGCTAAGTCCAGCATAAGAGGGTACCCTGGCCAGCACTGAATGGCTGAAAGGGCTCTAAGACAGTCCCTAGCAAGGGAATGTGTCCAGCACAGGGAGGGAATATGACCAGGAATGCCTGGTGCTCTGGCTATTCATGACTGACAAATGGCCCATAGAGGGCTGCTCTAACTTGCCTGGGAAGTGAAACAATGGCTTACAGTCACTTCTTTTCATACCACAACACGACCACAAACAGGGATGGAGAACTGGGGCCTGGGTGAGGACCCCCCTCCTCCCCACATAGTGGGCCCAATGTGGGGAGTGGCCAGCTTTAGGGCTTCAAGCCCAGGCCCAGAGGAAGTGGGGAGGGAGCAGCAGCATCTCCAGGAAGTTTTCCTGCTGACCAAGCCTCTGGTGGCCAGAGGGAGCCGAAGCTGGAGTGGAATCTGGGCCACCCTTTGACACGGGGCCGACCTGTGTGGACGCAATGAGAACATGGCACCTGCCCTTGCATGCAGGGACTCTGCTCCCAGCACAAGTCTCCCCAGCTACTTATGCCGATGATGCCCAAGGGCTGAGCAGGGCGCAGGCTTGGTGGGGGGACGGAGTCACCTCGCACCTAGTGCAATATCAGAGTCTCCCTTACAACTTTCTCACGCGGCCGTATCAGAACCTGCTGATGGTGGGGTCAGCTGTGAAACCCCAGTGGGCTTCGCTGGAGGAAAAGCCTCAAGTCCATAATTTCAGAGGGCCAAATCCTGGTTCAGGCAAAATCGCCACTGCCTTCAGTGAGAGTTTGGCCACACCCAGGCCTTCAGGGTTGGGCTTGAAAACTTCACCCAAAATCATACACAGATGCAAATTATTCCACTAGCTGAGCCCAGGCTATGAAACGATCTGGTCAGATCTGGCTGCCTGATAGGCCAACACATCAAAGGGGTAAAAAATCCCAGGCAGCGGCAGGCTCCTTCCCTGGAATTTGAAGAGCATTTTGGCAGGTGACTTTTCCCGTTACTCTTGGTCAGCAGCTTCAGAGCCCTGACCGGAACTGTGGCCTCAGTGACACCAATGACAAAACCTCCACTGACTTCAATGGGGCCAGAATGCCAGGCAATGAGGAAATGGGCCTGTCTTAGGGCTTGGGCATTGGGTGTTGGGTTCATCACCACAAGAAGTTAGTCAAACGTCAGGTCAGTGAAGAGAACACCAGAAAGCCAGGTCACGGGGGCTGATGGTTAAGATATGAAAAACAGCAATAGTAAAGTCTTGCGCCAATATTTTCAAACCTGTGTACCAACATCTTAGACACCTAAATACATATTTAAGCTTCTAAATACAATCGGTTGGGCTTTCTGCAGAGCAAAGCACCCAGCACTCTCACTGAGAATGGGTTTGGTCCCTCTGGAAATCAGACTGCTCTCAGACAAGCTGCCTGTAAATGTATTCAGGTGCCTGACTGTGTTTGGAGCCACTGGTCTTTTATCATTGGTAGGTCCCAAAGCATATTACAAGGTGGGTAAGCATCATCGGCCCTGTTTTATAGATGGGGAAACTGAGGCACTTGAAGGGTTCCTCGTAGTGCTGAGGTCTCAGAGCACCAGGGAGCTGAGGCAGGAA
This sequence comes from Lepidochelys kempii, assembly GCF_965140285.1. Taxonomy (NCBI): domain Eukaryota; kingdom Metazoa; phylum Chordata; order Testudines; family Cheloniidae; genus Lepidochelys; species Lepidochelys kempii. The sequence continues at coordinate 268,302,935 of NC_136381.1, read as the reverse complement.
ATGTCCGTGATTTGGCAACACTTCTAGGCCCACAACTGGAGGCCTCTGCACAATAGTGCATTGCACCCTATGGAGGTGGGGTTGAAATATGAGTTCAGGAGATCAGGGCAAATCCCTGGTCTTATCCCCAGGCTCGTTAATGTCTACACCGGGGAGATGGGATCTAGCATTTAAGTCTCATCTGAGCGATTCCCACACACTCAGATGTACCCCAAGCCGCCAGCTCAGCGCTGGCCCCATGGCCCGCTCCAGCAGAGGGGCGAGTGGGACGGGAACGGGTGCCTCTGTGGCTTCCCTCCCCTATCCAGTGTCCGGCGCTCAGCCCAGGCCCTGCTGGGAGATGTTATTTATCCCCTCTCCCCCTAGGAAGCCAGGGAGGGTCTGTGCTGGGGACTGTGGCTGGCACACGCCGCCGGCATCCCACAGCAAGACCTGGGCAGAACTACATCTCCCAGCGTCCCCCTCTAGCAGCAGCCCACACGGCCCCTTCCTCCCAGGCTGTTACAAATGGAGATGGCTCTGATGTAGGGAGATGCCCCTCTGATTTGAGGACCATCTCGGCAAAGGGGGATTGGACCAGCCAAAGCAGTGACCCTCTGGAGCCCTGTTTGGGGTGCCCCAGCTTGACCCCCCTCACTGGCCCTGAGGGCCACTCCCTCCCCATATCCCCTGCCCTTGCTATGAGCTGTGGCAGCTAATCTTCCCCAGCCCTGTATTCATCAGTTTGTGGAGTGGGGCAGGGGGCAGTCTGCACCGGCTGATTGGGAACTTGCTTTTGCAGGCACATGAAAATGTGAGCGATGGATCCCTGCGAGGTGGACAGATCAGGGTGACGGCTGCTGACCGGCTCCCAGCCCCGGACACCTCGCGTTACCTGCCGACATGTCTGAAGGGCTCTCCCGCAAGGTAAGGGTTGGGTGTGCGGTCAGACCCGAGCAGCTTGTGGTTACTGGTCCCCTGTTGGACAGGATCAGTGCCCGGGGTTCCCTGTGGCCGTTCCCAGCCATCTAAACCGGACACCCCAAGCTCACCCAGGCCTCACCCCTGATTGAGGAGAACAGTCCCCAAGTCACCAATATGTTTATCATTGTCCCCCCCACCTCCCCCCAGATCGACTAGTCCAATGGAGCAAAAAGACATGCCCCGTCTGCCTCTCTTGGCAGCTTTCAGACATTGGCAGGTGCCAGTCGATCGTGGCCCCAGCACATCACAGACCAAGGCTGGTGCTAGGCCCTGACGGGGGTAAATTAAGCAACATGTCTGACATGTCAGTAGGTATCTGATTTGAAAGTGCCTGAGGCCAGGGCTCTGGGAGTCATGGCTGATGTTCCCTGGTGTTTAATTTCCATGCTGGGCAGGGGGGTGGGGACTCGAGACCTGGCTGCATGAGCAGGAACCATTCCTCTGAACCCCCCAGCATCGCAAGGGTTAAAACAACACACACACACACACACACACACGCACGCTCGCTCGCTCGCTCGCTCCCCATCCAGACAGCCTGAGAGACAAGACTCTTGTGTTCCCTTTGCCTGTTTTAAACACAAGTCTCCAGCCCAGCAACAGGAGACAAAGGACCGGGTAGCTCAGGCAGCTCTGTCTATAAATCCCTAGCATCAGCTGTGCCTTTCCCTGTCTTTGTCCTATTATGGGGGTCGATTCTGCCGGGCACGGAGCCTCCCTCAACTCCCACTAGCTGCACAGAGAGCGGAGAGTGCTCAGCACCATCCGGGGGAAAGGTGCACTTCTCAGGATCAGCCCCGTTGCCTTATACCCCAGGGACCTGACTGGCTTCTACAGAGCTGTTCTGGCCCTAGGCTTTACCTTAGGTGGGGAGCCAAGGGCAGGCTTTTCTGACCCACCTGTCCACTGGCTTCAAATGTTCATCCCTGCCTTCTCTCTCTATTGATCACTTGCCATGGAATGACAGGTATGCACATTGCTCCACAGCTCCACGCCCTTCCGTTCCCCGTTCCTCCCAGGCTGGTAGAAACAGCTTCAGTGTGTTCTGGCTCTGGGAAAGTGCCTTGAAGCCATGAGTGGGGCTTTACATGCAATAGGGACAGGGCACGTTCTCGTTAAGGTAGATCACAAACTGGGCTTTCCGTGGCCTCGTAAACATTAGACGCGGGAGGAGAGATGAAAAAGGGTGGGACTGTTCAGCTGAAAATAGAGGTGCGTGAGGGGGGGAATATGAGAGAGGTCGAAAAAACCAGGACTGGGGTGGAGAAAGCGAACATTTCCCCCTTCACACAACACAAGAACCAGGATCACCCAATGAAATTAATGGGCACCAGGTTTAAACCAAACCAAAGGGTGTTTTTCTTCAGACAAGCCACAATTAACTTGTGGAACTCATTGCCATGGGATATTGTGAAGGTCAAAAGTATAACTGGGTTAAAAAGAAGAGTTAGATAAGTTCATAGCAGACAGGTCCATCAACAGCTATTAGCCAAGATGGTCAAGGACGTAACCCCATGATCTGGGTGTCCCTAAACCTCCAACTGCCAGAAGCATCTGGCCGTGGCCACTGTCAGAGAAAGGATACTGGGCTAGACACATAGGCGCCGACTCCATGGGGAAAAAATGGTGGATGCTGAGCACCCACCGGCAGCCCCCCCATCAGCTCACTCCCACCCCACCCCCAGCACCTCCCACCGCCGGCAAGCCCCACTGATCAGCGCCTCCTCACCCAGCCTCCTGCACGCCATGATCAGCTGTTTTGCAACGTGCAGGAGACTGGGGGGATGGGGGGAGGAGCGAGGCGGTGCACTCGGGGGAGAGGGCGGAACTGGGCAGGAAGAGGCAGGGCAGGGTGGAGCGGGGGCAGGAAGAGGTGGTGCAGGGGTGGGGCCTTGGGGGGGAAGGGTGGAGTGGGGGTGGGGCCTGGGGCAGAGCTGGAGGTTGAGCACCCCCCAGCACTTTGGAAAGTCAGTGCCTGTGGCTAGATGGACCATTGGTCTGACCCAGTACAGCCTTTCTTATGTTTTTAATATTCTGTTATGTAATTGAGTCCATCCATGACAATGCAAAATTGTTTCTTATTGTACGTGACTGGGCAGAGCTCAGTTATCTGGATAGGGTGAAATTCACCCTGTGCAAGGGATCAGCACAAGTGGAACTTGAGTGGTGCCTAGATCTTGTAGGGCTGAAATTTGATGTAACTGGTCTTTGTGCTGGTCCCTACAGGGGGTGAATTTCACCTGTACTTTGTCACCAGTTCTGAACCTTATTCAGTTCTTGGCCTCAAGAATATCCTGTGCCAATGAGTTCCACAGATTAATTAGATGTTGCATTTTTTAAAAAAAATGCTGTCTTTGTGTCCATTGTAAATCTGTTGCCCTCTCTCGCCATCCTTTCTAAAGCGAGGTTTCTAATAGGGAAGGGATCCTCAAGGGTTATTATCATCCCGCACACTCAGATGGTGACCTCCAGACCCAAGTCCAACACTTTCCCTCTAGCAACTTGGGCATGTAGAAAAATCAGGGTAAGAGATTGGTAAGGAGACAAGACGGAAGGAAGCTTGTTGAATGCGATCTAGTTAATGGCCAACCGGGACCTATTTTTAGGCTTGGAGTGAATAGGTAGGGCCAGAAGGATTCCTGTTCTAATCCCATTCACTTCACTGGAGCTATCCCAGGGGTGGATCTGACCCAGTGTTTTGCCTATCTCCATCATAGACGATAAACTTTCTAAGCTCCTCTTCCACGATGGCGGGGGGAGATACCCAGAGGGCCTCTGACAGGGATCTAGCAATGGTGGTGAGTCGAAAGTCCAATGCGGTGCTGGGATTGTGTCTAGACAGGGGCTCTGCTCTGCACCCGCTCCCACCTGCTTGCAGTGAGAGGGCTAAGGGGGGCAGAAGGGTCTGACGTGACTTCCATAGCGGCAAACCCAGCATTTGGCACTGCCCGCACTGGTCAGCTGGCCATCTTTTCACGAGGCAAAAGTGGGACACGTGCAGGAGCCCCGCCCCCCTCCATGGCCCCGCCCCTGCTCCTGCTTTTCCCCTCTTGGCCCTGCCCCCTATTCCTCCTCTTCCCACTGAGGCCCTGCCCTCTGGCCAGGAGAGAAGCCAGAGCTGGGCAGTGATAAGAGCCACCCAAGGCCCCACCCCTGCTCACCCCTCTCTGCCCCCTGCATCGCTCACCCATAGGGCTGGTAAAAAGGCCCTCCCACTTTGAAAAGTAATGGGGCCATGGGCCCCTGGCCGGCATCCTGGCCAAATTCCAGCTCTGATCATTCTGTCCTGCCTCCCTGAATTCCCCCGGCAGCTTCAGCAGGAGACAAGATTCTTCCTGCCCCAGCCACAGGTCCAGACTTTTGAGTGAAATGCCCTGGAAAGTTGCCTTAGTCACCACTGTCAGTTATCTGTTTGGCAAGTTGGAAAGGCCTCTGGATGGTTCACTGCCCCACGAGCCACCAGACTGAACTAGAGGGGAACTGAAAAAAAAAATCCAGAAACCGGCAACAGCTGGGGTTTTAAAACATGCCAACAGACAAAGGCAGCGGTTAAAAAAAGCAACTCTGATTTCAGTCTGACTCATGGAGACGTGCCCAACGTCCTGCTGCCATCTCCCTCTTCTCCCCCGTCGGGGCCAATCACGCCTCGTGCCGGCTGTTGACAGTACAGTCCTTCAGAGCACCGAGAGGCCCCAGCTGAAAGAGACTGACCCTTCCCCAAGGGACGTAGTCTCATAGACAACACAGGCCATTGATGGAAGGGGAAACAGAGGCACAGAGAGCAGAAGGGACTTGCACAAAGCGCCCAGCAAGTCAGCAGAAGACCCAGGAACACAACCCAGTTCTCTTGTATCCCAGCCCAGCCCTCTGTCCATTGAACCGTATCTTGTCTTAAAATTGGATTGTGCACTCCTGGGGACGGGACTGTGTCTCCCCATGTGTTTGTTTAGCCCCTGTCCCAGTGTGGGCCCATGCGCGGGTGGGTGCTGCTGTTCTATAAATGAGACTAATCACACCAAACGTGCACTCGTCGCTGTTTCAGGTCCCCGTGACGTTTGACGACGTTGCCGTCTATTTCTCTGAGGAGGAGTGGGAGATTTTGGCAGAATGGCAGAGGGAGCTTTACAAGGAGGTGATGAAGGAGAACCTGGAGACTGTGCTTTCTCTAGGTAAGACAGTCATCTGCCTTCCCTGTACCCGGTTCCTCCCTCCTGCATTACTTTGGACAGGACTTGCCGGTGTTTTGTGTTACACTGTAATGAACTGGCTGGGGTGCAGAGGTGCACACTTCCCTCTAGTGGATGAGATTAGAACTGGCCAACTGTGTGTCCTAGGCCCCATACTGCTAACAGCTAAATAAGATTGTCCTTTAGCTCAGGTAGTAGAAGATTGTGATTTCGGAGCAGGGGGAGCCATGTCATAGCATCATCCCACCCCCAGATTCCAGCTGGCTGTGACAAGCAAACTAGTTAGAACAGTGAAGTCCCAGATGGCCCTGTGTCTGTTACAATGCAGGTGTAGAATTACACACTTTCCTTCTCACGTTCCTCCCAGTGACATTCAAGGAAATAAAAAAATATATCGATAGCTTAACGAAATGTCCCCCAATTAAACTCCCACTGTGGCGCATAAGTGGTCAGACTGTGTGGAAGGCTTTGTGGAAGAAGGGTGTCTCAAGAAAGAGCCAGTGTCACCAACTCGCGTGATATTATCATTCATATTGTGATATTTGCTGTTCTTCTTAAAGCCCCAACTCCTGGAATCAGGTGATTACATGAGAGTCTCAGCTTTCCTTAAAAGAAAAAGTAAGTTTCTAGCCCTCCTGGTCTCGGAGAAAAGCTCTGCTGAGTTTCTCAGAGACTCCTCAATCTGAACTCTAAAGCTTGTCATCGTCTTTCTCGGGAAGGATTCCAGATCCCCAGACCTGGCGTCGTGTCCCTGACGGAGCGAGGGGGAGAGGCTTGTGTCCAGTATCCCAAGGACCCTGCACCTGAGACCCACTTTGGGGGTAAGTGTATGGCTCACAAGGTTCTGTGGGCCAATCTGACGTGGGGTCCGTTTCTCTTCTCCTGAAGGTTTTGCACAGGCTACGTCGAGGTGGCCAAACTGCAGCTCTTTTACCATTAAAGTGAGGCTCACAGAGCCCCCCAAGCCTCTCCCACTCTCTGCCTACCAGACGGGGGTTGGGAGGAGAGCTCAGGGCTTCTGTCCTGCGGGGGAGTGGTAGGGCTAGGGGCTTCTGCCAGAGATGACTGGTGCCTGCTGAGGGGGGGCACAATTTAAAGGTTCGCCCCCCCTCCAATAGCTTGAGTCATGCCACACCAGGCATGCCCCTTCTCTTCTCCTCAGGGGGGTGTTAGCTCCCCGTGGAGAGGCAACGGCAAACAGCTGGGAGCTGCAGGGAGGGGCCTCTGCTTTAGCTCTGTGGGAAGCGTCAGCCACAAAAACTGCAGCTTTCCTTGCAGCTCCCAGCTGGTTTCCTCTGCCTTTCCCCACAGCTGCAGCTCCAGGTGCTGGCTCCAGCAGCTGCTGTGCAGGTCTCGCCATGTGACCGAGCAGGGCCAGCAAATATCTGGGGGGTACGTGCCTCCATGTGCCCCCCATGCATCGCCTCTGGCTTGTGCCCCACGGGTAGGGGGGTGTCTCAGGGATTCAGCCCCGGGGAGGTGTGTCTGCTGGGGCTCGGGGCTTCAGCAGGAGCAGGGCTGAAACCCCAAGCCCCAGCAGGTGCACCCCGTCTCTCAAACTTCTGAAGGTTGTCGTACGTGGCTCGGAGGGTCAGTAAGTTTGGCCACCCCTGGGCTACTATAAAATCTGCACCCAGCATCTCAGCCAAAATCCTCGTGGAGTGGAACCATGTTCCCGCTGTTCCCCCTAGGACGCCCAGGGCTTGACTTGTAGTGGGGACATGGCGAGCGGTACAGTGCTCTGAGAACCAAGGCCGTGACACACAGACTAGTACCAAAGGACTGGCCACGCCCACAACCACCCCAAGGCTGTGGTTACCCATGAACGTGTAAGACAGAGAGAGACGTCCCCAAGTGATTGACCTGCCCAAGCGCCCTCCAGCCCCAGGACAGCGCCCCCAAGAGGGCCGTTTGCACTGCGCGGACTGAGCAGTGAGGCGCGGGGGCTGGGCTGTTTCGGTGGCACCATGCTGTATTGGAACCTTTCAGGAGACAGCTTGCTAGGCCCTGACCAAGAAGCGGACGCCATCGAGTGGGTTGCGGAGCAGCCTAGAGAAGCCCCTTCTCTCCCCAGCTGTGATGCACGTGTCCAGTGGGGCTGGAGCACCTGCAGCGAGTTGGGACCGCGGGGGCAGCCTGGGTTACTGGGCCGCTGGGGAGCTGGCTCTGGAGCTGTGCCCGACGGGCGCGAAGACACCTCCGGGCTGCAGCCGAACCGCCAGCAGAGCCAGGCAGAGGAGCAGCCGCGCCCGCGCCCCGGGGCCCGCACACGGGCGAGAAGCCCCACGCCTGCGCCCAGGGCGGGAAGAGCGTCGTCAAGCGGTGCGCACCGCGGGGAAGCCGCACCGGGTGCGAGAGGACCTTCATCCTGCGCTCCAACCTGGTGCCGCACCTGCCGGAGTGCCCAGGGCCGGAAGGGATTCATCCGCCACTCCCAGCTCCCGCGCCCCGGGGACGGGGAGCCCCCCTGCCGCTGCCTCAAGGGCGTCCACCAGCCGACCAACCTGGCCACTCACCAGTGGACTCACCTGGCGGAGGGGGCCCTGCCGTGCAGCCAGCCGGGCCGGGCCTTGCTGAGCCCCAGGGAGAGCTGGGAGCAATGTTCCCTCTCAATTTTTGACAGGCCGTGTGCGCAGAAAATCTCTTCTGTGCAAATGGCTGTGCGCGCGGTGTGTTGCCGTGTGCACGGGGTTTGGGATCTGCGTGCGCCCGCACACGTGCACAGCTTGCAGGGCACGGGGCCTAGGAGGGAAGCAGCCGACGCGGTCGGAGGCTGGCGGAGCCGGCTCCTGTTCAGCCAGGCCTGCATTCCTCTGGCAACACCAACAGGGTCCTAGGTGGGCAACACTCAGCCAAGCACCGTACCTTACCCAGCAGCCAGAGCGCGGCTCGGCTGAGCACCCGCACGGGCCTCTCTGCAAACTGGTGTGAGCACACGCATGGTCCTGTCCTGCTGCTCTGATTATTGCTTTGTACTGCAGAATCATCTGGTCCTAGGCCAGGGGCTAGGCGCTGTACAACACAGAACAGAAAGGCCATCCCTGCCCCAATGAGCTTACTTCTAAGAGAGGAGAAAACAAACAGCTGCAGCCAGACAGGCGGGGAGCACAGGGAAACAATGAGACAGTCCTGGTCAGCAGGATCAGCAGTGAGCTCGGCCCCCCCACTGCCGAACCGAACCGGTGTCAAGTTTCCTAGAGAGTTTTCCTCTCGCACAGTGTCAATACCTTCCATCTGTCTCTATCCTTTACCTCCTCCGTTGCAGCGAGCCACACACACAGGCTGGGCGTCCCTAACTCCTCTCTCTCTCCTTCTGGCAGTTGTAAAGCCCTCATCACTGCAAACCCCACCCAAGGAAGGGCTCAGTCATAGTTTACCTGCATCGCCCTCTGCCTGAGCTACCAAACATTAGCCAGGCGGGGGTGCTGCTCTTTCTCCTGGGCATGTGTCTTTGAGTCCTGTTGCTCTCTGGGAGGCCGGCTGTGCTCTGCAGATGCATTAGGTCCTCCAGCTGGGCTCTCCGTGTGGGCACCATAGCACTTGTTTCACAACCTCTCTGCTGGCACCCTGCGCTTCTTTAGGTTTTGCTCACCTCACAACAAGCTACCTCAACTTGCTCAACAACCAAGCTAAAGCTACCTCAGCCCCCTTCTGTTCCCGGCATCTCTCCTTGCACATGTTCCTCTCTGTGGAGTCTTCTCTCAGCCAACGTGTCGCCGAAGGGCTACTCCCAAACACAGCACAGGCTCGGCCTCAGTCCTTACCAATGGAGGACATCCAGCCCCAGGACAATATACAGCCACCGTTTCCTGGTGTGGGTGCCATCTGCACAGGACCTGCTTGGTCCGGCCAGTTCAGCTCCCCTACCCCTGCTAGGCAGGCATGTTAATCAACGGCCTCCTGTGGGAGACCCCCTCGGAGGCTAGCAGAGTGTTAGGGATCCAGCCCGTGGGCCGTAGTTTGCCCATCCCTGCCCTAGGAGGTTAGCAGAGTGTTAGGGCGTTTTCACTCACCCTTAGGACACAGGATGACAAGATGTCTCTTGGCTCCCAGCTATATGAACCTGTAATATCCAAATGCAATTGACGTCACCCATTTTACTGGGATTCTCCTCCATTTAGAATCCAAAAAGTCAGCGACAGAAGGACCTAGTTAAATCACATCATGTTTATCCCAGCGGACAACACAAAGCTGTTCCCCGTTCCATATTTTCCATGCCTTTGCCAGGCCAGTCTTCAGTGATTCCAGAGACAGGGCTTCCACTGCTGCTCTTGGGCAACCCCATGCGCTGGGTGTCCCTAAAGCTCCGACTGCCAGAAGCCGGGATTGAACAGCAGGGGATGGATCACTCAAAAATTGCCCTGTTCAGTTCGCTCCCTCTGAAACATCTGGCACTGGCCACTGTCACAAGACAGGATACTGGGCTAGATGGACCACTGGTCTGACCCAGTGTGGCCGGTCTTATGTTCTTAAACTAGTCCCCAATGTAACAGAGGTCAGTGGTAAGATGCTTGTGGCCCTAGAGCGTTGAGAAGCTATCGGGGGCAGCAATGAGCACCAGTTTTCTATGCAGACCTGGCCATGCAGCCTCTGCAGAGTCAAAGACCAACACAGGGTGGGTTCCCCCATCACGCTGCTGTTCACGTCTCGCTAAGTTCTTGCCGTTTTCATGCTCTAGCTGTCCTGTAACATGGGGAGAGACACAGCCTAGGGATTAGGCCACTAGAAACAGCTGAGTTCCAGCCCTGGCGCTGACAGTGATACCTGGGGGCAAGTCACTTAACCACTCTGTACCTCCACTGCTTCCTCTGTGAAATGGGGGTGAGAGATGTCATGAAGCGCCATTAGGGTTTGTACCATGTTACCGTGCTTGGCTCAGGTCTATGAGAGACAGGGAGGGTCAATTTCACTGAAATCCACAGAGCTGCCTCAGTTTCTGGCCATAGATCATTTGGCCCTGAATCTCTGCGGTTTCAGGAAACAGAGGGAATCTTCAGTGAAATTACTAAGTGGAACAGTGTTTCAAAACTTGACATTTTTGAATAACAGGGAGTCCATACTGTGTTTACAGGCGCAAAATAGTCATTATTATTATGAATCATTAATACTAATAACAACAAACAGACAAAATGATGCTTGTTACATGGCTATTTGAGGGGTGCAAGGAAGGAATATTGCTTTACTTACCTCCCCCCACTTTATTTCTGGTACTAGACTGTTTGCCATGCCAACATTTCTGTGAACACAGATTCATTTCTGGGTTTCAGAGTAGCAGCCGTGTTAGTCTGTATTCGCAAAAAGAAAAGGAGGACTTGTGGCACCTTAGAGACTAACCAATTTATTTGAGCATAAGCTTCGTGAGCTACAGCTCACTGAATGCATCCGATAAAGTGAGCTGTAGCTCACAAAAGCTTGTGCGCAAATAAATTGGTTAGTCTCTAAGGTGCCACAAGTCCTCCTTTCCATTTCTAGGTCTGACTCTAATGCCTCTCGTGGTAGAGGGCTGAAGTGAGGTGATGGAGCCTTTAGGACGGACCCTCTATATACTTGCTTTCCTAAGTTTAAGGCAGACACTTAGGGCCAGCATCTGATCTCAGTATGCCAATATAAATCTGCAGTGACTCCGCCTAAGTCATCAGTCAGACCCTGAGGTCGGAAATGCCCCTCGGTCCTGTATAAGCATGTAACTATTGGGCGGCATTTCCTTCTCGTGGTATGGGAGTGTGTGTGTCAGTCCAGTCTGGAATCTTTTGGGCTCTGTTTTTGCGCGTGATAATGGCCCCGAACATCTGGTGGTAATTCTCTAGTAACCTGAAAGCTCTTTGGCAGCTGTACTAGTTTATCTTAAGGCAGGACCCCCTGATCCTCCCTCAAAACAGAGACGTGAACAGAACTGCAAATGCACCCGCTGCATCCCAGAATTCAATGCCGTAGCCAGTTTGCATAATGGAAAATTGCTTTATCCCGGACCCCCTGCCTTTCCATTAGCTGTTTAATCTCCTTCTCGTCCTAACCCTGTTAAGCCCCTCCACTACAACTGAATTGTGTGGCAGCCATTTTGCATTGTCACACCAGCAGTGAACATATGACATTACAGCAAGCATGTGAACGTTCAAAATGGCTGCTGCTGGGGCCTGCTCCTTTTTCCAAATCTCTGGCCATTCCGAGCCCAAGCCCTGTTTGTAGAGAGAGGATCTTCTTGCTGCTTACAAAGCCAAAGGAAGGCTGGGTGGAGGGGGGAAGGGTCAGAGCTTTTGATCTCTAGGTTTAAAACTGGATGTAAATAAATATCATACGAACTCAAGTCAGGAATAAGGATGATCTGGTATTTGTGTATTTGAGGGGGGTTCTTCACTTTTTAAAGGATTATGTGTTGAGAAATGTATTGAATTGTATTTTAAATATATCTGTGTATATCTAACGTCACCTAATTTCTAATATTTAAATGTTGGTGAATAATCAAGTGGTTGTTTCTATGTTGGTCATTGATGTTAATGAATTTTACTGTAAATATATCCAGGAGATAAAACTGACCAGCTACTGCTTTAAAAAGGACTTTTTCCTCCCAGTGCCTCTGCCTGGGTTTCTTTTTAATGTTCTGGTGGAGCATAAGTAATGCAAAAACCATAACTAATCATGTGTGAATGTCAGGCAAGGGATCATTACGATTTATTTTGTGCATGTGATAAACATAAATGCTTTAAATAAAAACCAAACCAGACCCAACACCCATGCTATGTTTGTCAAACTCTACGTTAAATTAAATCAAGTTTAGCAGTAGGACCCTCTCGTTCTTTTGCGTTAGCTGTTATGGATATAAAATGAATGTTTAAAAAGTGCAGTGTGCTTGTGTTTTATTTACAGATGGAGTTATTTACAGAAATATGAATGAATAAAGGAAACTGTTTGTTTTAAAAGCACAACATGTAATTAACCTGTGGAACTCACTGGCCCAAGATATCACAGAGGCTAAGAATCAAAACAGGGCTGTATATTAGCAAACATCCATAGCTATCTAAAGGCAGATTTTTTTATGAGGGTGATAAAAGATTGTGCTTCAGGGCATAACCCAACTATTATGGGTTTAGGACAAATTTTCCTCCATAGTATGGCCACATTTTTACATACTTGTCCATTACAGGGTTTCTCTCACTCTTCTCCAAAGTATCTGGCACTGGCCGTTGTAGCAGAGAGGACACACAAGTGGACGGACCATTGGTCTGAACAGGTATGGCAATTCCTGGGTTGAGTGTCTGGGAGAAATACTCTGTAGTAAATGGTTATACTAAAGCCTCTGTCCATAGCTTGAAAGCGGACTGGTTGGTCAGAACTGATTCCCCTCTGCCTCATGAGGCTTCCTTGTCTGTTTTCTGTTAACGAACTCATCACCCGCTGGAATATATTTTCCACGTTCCATATGTAATACATGGGAGTTGGGGAAGTTCAAAGACTGAGCCAAAGTGTCAGGGGTTTTGAGCACCACAACTCACTTTGAAGGCAGCCGGCCCGCTAGCTATGTATTTCTAGTACAACAGACCTGCTGGGATCTAGGCCCTATGAAGTGCTTTGTATTTGGAGCATTAATAATTATGGGCCACAGTTTTTGCTTGCCTAACACTAACTGCCTAGGGCCTGACTTCCAGCATTGCTCAGTGCTTGCCGCATTTCCCACACTCGGTACATTTACAGACGGTCTCCTGTATTCATTCCCCGGGGTTCGACAAGACTTGGTTTCCTACAGAACCCTTTCCCACTCGCCGTATGAGGGATGGGCCTTTCTCTGGCATGGATTAGTTGGTGAATTTGAAGAAGTGGTTTCAGTCTGAACCTTTTGCCACATTCCCCACATTTATAAGGATTCACCGTTGCGTGGCTTCCCCTTTCACATTCTGCAGCCTTCGGGTCCATTTCTCTTGCAGGGTTTCTCTGACGACTTTTTGGATTTCTTCTAACTCTTGCAGGCTTTCCCCCTCTCAGAGCTTCCCATAATGGTTTCACTGGCTCTCTCTGAGGCCATTTTGAGTAGGTCTAATTGTTCAGCACATTCCCTGTGGTGGTTCTTTTTTTGGTTTGTTTATTTGGTGAACCTCTCATCTGCTGCAATAAAAAGAGGGTCAAGACATTATTATGGGAGGCATTGGTAATCCTAGAATCATAGAGATATAGGGCTGGAAGGGACCTCAAGTGGTATCTAGTCCAGCCCCTGGTGCTGAGGCAGGACCAAGTAAACCTAGTTCATCCATGACAGGTGTTCTTAAAAACCTCCACTGATGGAGATTCCACAACCGCCCTTGGAAGCCTTTTCTGGTTCTTAATTATCCTTAGAGCTAGAAAGTTTTTCCTAATATCGAACCTAAATCTCCCTTGCAGCAGATTAAGCCGATTACTTCTTGTCCTACCTTCAGGAGACCTGAAGAACAATTACTCACTGTCCTCTTTATAACAGCCGTGAACATATTTAAAGACTTATCAGGTCCCCCTCAGTCTTCTTTTCTTAAGACTAAATATATCCTGTTTTTTAAAACCTTCCTTCACAGGTCATGGGTTTTCTAAACCTTTGATAATTTTTGTTGCTCTCCTCTGGATTCTCTCCAGTTTGACCACATCTTTCTTAAACTGTGGCACCCAAAACTGGACACAGTTCTCCAGCTGGTGTCTCTCCAATGCTGAGGACAGCAGGACAATGGGTCTTACCTCTGACACTCCTGCTAATACACCCCAGAATGATATTAGACTAACCCCCACCACGCCTAGTCACCCCTGGCTCCCCCGGTACCCCTGTCCCCACTGGCTCCACCAACACCCCCTGCTGTCCCCGCTTCTGAGGCTCCTGCCTCCCCCAAGCATGTTGCTAGGGACCCTAATGGGAAGTCAATGACTACTGCTCACCAGTGAAATAGCACACACTGAGCTGCAGAAAACAGGGCTGGTACCTAGCCTACCCGGTGGCCTTGGTCACCCTGCACACAAGTCTCTGGGACGAAATAGCCCCGAGGCTGCTCAGACTCACACCAGTGTGTTATGGGAAAAAGGCTACTTGTGAAAACCGCTGGACTGCAGTTTTGGAGGGACAGAGCGAGATTCACCCGCATCACTCCAGCTGGCTGCCTGCAGCCATGCCCTGCAGCCTGGTCCATGCTGGAGCATCCTGCCCTCCCAATGGGGCGAGAGTTACACCTGCCAATGCACAATATACCTAGACCCCAAAACGTATGACGCCGCCTAATCTCGGGGGTTCTGTGCCCCCCCCCCCTCCAAGCCAGCAGCATTTGGGAGTCAACTGAGATTTTAGCATCCGTGTAAAAGGCTTTCGGAGCCCCAGTTTGGTCTCTCTAGGAAATCTCTGCAGTGTCACACACTGCCAGGAACGCGAGGGGAAAGTGTCCAGGGGATGGACTTTTATTCCCCCTTCAGTGTGTCACTGCACAGAAGCAAACACACCAGCTTCCTACCTGAGCAGGGCCTCTGGGCATCTCACAGTCTGACTCCCCTTCACATCTGCCAGCTGCAGCTTTCGTTTCTCGGCTGGAACTCCCGGAGCTTTAGCGCTGCAGGTCTCGCCCCCTCCAGCATGCACCCCTGCTCCGGCTGCTGGAGGGAACAGGGGTGTGAACTAGAATCAGTGACTGACTGGGAGGGGAGACGACTGGAGCAAGGCTGCTTGGCTGGGGGTGATTGGTGAGTGGACCCCCTGGGAGAGTTAAAGGCTGAGGAAAGCAGGTGCAGCTTTTCTTTAATAACGAACCAGTGAGATCTTCCCCCTGTGGAAACACCCCTTAGAGGGGCCTTTGTGGAGGAAACAGCCACTGAGATCCCCTTCCCCTCCCCCCACATCAGTCCACAGGGTGTGCCTTTCCCATGGAATAGGCTGGGGGGTTCGCTCCACAGCCCCACAGATTCTAGGGGGATGCACACGAGGTCGGGGTCAGCTGCATGGAGTCCCTGCACCTGAATGGGACTTCAGCACATGCTTAAAGTTAAGCATGTCATGAATTGCTTTGCTGACGTAGGGCACAAATTCCTAACGCCCCCATCCCTCCACTGCTGCACATGGGCCCCGGGACATGGGGTTAGCATAGAATGGGGGGCGGGGGCCGTCTTGCTAAAATATTGGCAGCACCTCACTGCCTAGCTCCTGTTGCCATCTCACTTCTTAGAGCTGGATCAAAGTCCCGTTCGACTCGACGGCAAGAGTCCCTTTGAACGGAGCGGTGCGGGAACGGGCCCTTCGAGTGAAGGATTTCAGCAGCCCAGCTCACGTCGGTGTGATTTCTTTCTTGCATGGCCAGGTTTGGGGTAATGTTCTGTTCTTCACTATACCAGTCAGCCCTGATGTAGAGCTCCCCTTTCTGGAGCACAGTGTGCGCTGTTTGGCACAGTCCAGCTCGGTCTCAGCCCCTTTGACAGGTCAGGCAGCATTCAACCAGCTCTCCAGAAACAAGCAGGGCACGGGTGTGTGTATGGCCAAATAACCCTGTTAGTCCGGACTCCTTGTTGTTTTTGTGGATACAGACTAACACGGCTACCCCTCTGATCCTCGGCATCCAAGAGGGACGGCTATCCAATTCATTTCCTTTGCTCTTCGGACTTTGAAGCTGTCCTGCCTTGTTAGTTTTGTGATTCCAGTTCTTCTGAGGGAGCCAGTGCCAGATAGCAAGGGGGGCTGCTCTCTGCCTTGATTGCTCTAATTTAGGACTTGTCTACATGGCAGTCCAGACCACGTGGGTGTGAACTGTAGGGCGCTCTGATGTGTCGCACTTTAACTGCCTGTTGTGTTAATTTAGATGGAATAAAGAGGTCCAAAGGGTCCAAGGTGTCAGGGTGGCCCTCTCACTGTCCAGCATTAAACAAGGCTCAGGGCTTGGGGTGACACTGCCTTCGTCCCCGAGAGAACTGCACGGATGTAGTAACAATGGTGCAAATGGCCCAGGCACTGGGTTAGTACGGAGTCAGGCTTAGGCCAGTGCCGCTTAATCTGCTAACAGAACCAAGTTCGTTCCACTGCGTTCGTTCCACTGGTTGGATTGGTCCAGCGCCTCTACGTGAGGGGATTGCCGTGGCTGAGCTACACGGATGTAGCTACAGCAGGGCCAATGTCCTTCGTGCAGACAGGGCCTAAGGGAAATCGCGTCTAAGGCTATGTCTACACTATGGAGCCTATGCCTGCTAGTGTAGACACAGCCTACGCCGACAGAAGGAGTTTATCTGCCAGTGTAGGAACAACACCGCCCTGAGGGATGTATCCTTAACCGCCCTAACCCCCCCTCGCTGCAATTTAATCCCATTGCTTCTTGTCCTATACTCGGAGCTTAAGAAAAACTATTTTTCTTCCTCGTCCTTGTAACAACCTTTTATGTACTTGAAAACGGTTATCATGTCCCCTCTCAGTCTTCACTTCTCCAAACTAAACAAACCCAATTTTTTCAATCTTCCCTCATAGGTCATGTTTTCTAGACCTTTAATCATTTTTGTTGCTCTTCTCTGGATTGTCTCCAATTTGTCCACATCTTTCCTGAAATGTGGTGCCCAGAACTGGACACAATACTCCAGTTGAGACCTAATCAGCATGGAGCAAAGCGGAAGAATTACTTCTCGTGTCTTGCTTACAACACTCCTGCTAATACATCCCAGAATGAGGTTTGCTTTTTTTGCAAAAGCATTACACTGTTGACTCATATTTAGCTTGTGGTCCACTATGAACCCCCAGATCCCTTTCTGCAGTACTCCTTCCTAGGCAGTCGTTTCACATTTTGTGTGTGTGCAACTAATTGTTCCTTCCTAAGTGGAGGACTTTGCACTTGTCCTTATTGAATTTCATCCTATTTTCTTCAGACCATTTCTCCAGATCATTTTGAATTTTAATCCTATTGTCCAAAGCACGTGCAACCCCTCCCAGCTTGGTATTGTCCGCAAACTTTATAAGTGTACTCTCTATGCCATTATCTAAATCATTGATGAAGATATTGAACAGAACCGGACCCAGAACCGATCCCTGCAGGACCACACTCATTATGGCCTTCCAGCATGACTGCGAACGACTGATAACTATTCGCAGGGAATATTTTCCCAACAGTTTTGCACCCACCTTATAGTAGCTCCATCTAGGTTGTATTTCCCTAGTTGGTTTATGAGAAGGTCAAGTGAGACAGTATCAAAAGCCTTACTAAAGTCAAGATATATCACATCTACCGCTTCCCCCCCAACCACAAGGCTTCTTACCCTGTCAAAGAATAGTATCACTGTACCATAAAAGGAAAGAACACAAACCGTGTCAATAGTAAGCTTATGAAATGCATAGAGGCGTCTGTTTCCAGCAGTTGACAGACGACACACGGATAAGGACATGCAGGGCGTTGGGATGGGGCCGAGACTGTCTTTGCTTTAGATTGTAATACAATTTTCAATGCCTTAGGACACCCCATATTGCCTTTCATGGTCCTCCTCTCCCTCCTGGGGGGACTGTGAGCTATCAGCTGATGAACAATGCATTACAAAATGCAGTTTTTAAATTTCAAAAGCAATCAAACTCCACAGGGCAGGGCCTGTTTGTTAAGCTGTGTCTGTACAATGGGGCACTCTCTCTAGTGAGGTCTCTGAGCACAGCTGCAATCTGTGTTCACTAAAATAACAAACTGTATGAAGTCTTCACAGAGTACTCAAGTCCTAAGTTTAGCTTTGGCCTTCCTGATGGCGGAAGATAGACTCACACAGAGCACAGGATTTCAAAGGGTCACATTTCTTTTCGTTGTTGGCTTTTAAAATGGATTTAATGCTGACAAAAGGTCAGTGTGATGGGTTGGACCCCCCTTTCGGGGTGCCACCCGATGTGCTGGGGTCCCACTGAGCCAACCCTTTCCACCTGCCTGGGTTTCCTCACCCTGTTCTTCCTAATGACCCATCAAGGCTGATTGCTTACTGTCTGGTGGGCGTTTCCCAAGTACACCCACAGTTGTAATTGTTACATAGACAATATTCCTAACTTCAGATACGGAAATGATACACGCCTACCACTTGGATAAACACATTCAGTAAATCGCAACCTTTCCATTGATACCGCACATGACCCATCTTGCATAGAACATACCTTAGTTATGCCACAATCACATCCTAACAATATTTCTATGAAGAATATGGGGAGGGGGTAACGTCACAGCCAGATTTTTGTTCCTCTCGTTCTCCCAGAGCTGGTTTCAGAGCCAGATCTGAACAGCGGTCCACGAGGAACCAGACTGAAACCCACTAAGTCGGGGCGGGCAAACTTTTTGGCCCGAGGGCCACATCTGGGTATGGAAATTGTATGGTGGGCCGTGACTGCTCATGAAATTGGTGCTTGGGGTGCGGGAAGGCTCTGGCTGGGGTACGGGCTCTGGGTTGGGGCTGGGGATAAGGGGTTCGGAGGGGGATCAGGGCTGGGGCAGAGGTGCGGGAGGGGGTCGGGGAGCAGGGTCCAGGCAGCACTTACCTCAAGCAACTCCCAGAAACAGCGGCATGTCCCCCATCCGACCCCTAAGCGGAGGTGCAGCCAGGCATCTCTGTGCGCTGCTCTGTCCGCAGGCGCCACCCCTGCAGTTCCCATTGGTTGTGGTTCCCGGCCAATGGGAGCTGCGGGGGCAGTGCGCGGAGCCCCCTGGCTGCCCCTACACATAGGAGCCAGAGCGGGAACATGCCGCTGCTTCCGGGAACCATGCAGAGTGGGGCAAGACCCCAACCCCGCTTCCCAGCATCTGGGGCGGGGCTGGGAACCAGCTGGTGCAACAGCTATCACAAGCCATGGGCAAATACTAAGAGCAGCCCCCAAGCTGCTCCTGCCGCTGGGCTTGTGAGCTGGTCCGTTGATTCTTCCAGTCGATCAGGCACTCTGCTACCTGTTCGGTGGCCGGGAGACTGGCTCTGCTGCAGGCCCTGATTGGTGATGCTAGCAAAGGTAACGAGGCCCTGCTTGCTGGCATGGCCCTCCCTGCACTGGGCACAGTAGTACGGACTCTGCCCGCTCCATGCATGCTGAGAGAGCAGCGGGCAGTGAAGCTTTCCCAATGGCCTGTGAAAGCCCTGTGCCATCCCCCGCACACCCCCTGGTGGCCAGTTGTGGCACTGCAGGTGCACTCTGCCTTCATTTCCCCAGATGGGTTGTCAATAAATTCACTGTCTAGGATCCAGACAAGGGGAAGCTAAAACAAACTAAGTCCCCTTTGGTGAGGCCTCAGCAAAGGACCCGTTGTAACAACAGCTCATTAGGCCCTTAGCTCAGAGCTCCTAAAGTTTCTAGGCCCAGTAAGACCAGACCCCAGGCCAGGAGCCAAAGAGAAAACAAACTGCCCACTACACCTTGCACAGCTTCCAGTCTGCTCTCCTGCTCCTGTTTACACAATCCAGCCCCAGGGCAGGGCAGAGACCTGTTTTATTACCCCCAGGCTGTCTTGGCAGGGGTAGTACGCTCCTTCACAGGCCCCTCTCCCGTGCGATCCCTGCCATGTATGCTCAGGGCGCTCCGGGAGGCAAAGCCTTTCCCACATTCATGTATCTGGTTCCTCTCCAGCGCGGCTCCGCTGATGATTTGTCAGATGCAGCTTCTGAAGGTAGCTCTTCCCACACCCGGCGCGCCCGTGTGGCCACTCTCCGGAGCAGATGCACCGGTGCAGACGCAGGAGCGGCGGCTCTTCCCACACTCCGTACCTTGGTATCTGTCTCCCACATGGAGGCCAGGATACCTGGCCAGGTAGTCCTCTGAACCCTAACCCCGCTCTCTCCTTCGTTGCATCCATGTCGCCTTTCGTCCTTGGGGGTCCTCCCAAGCGCACAGAGGCAGCACTTGGAATGGCAGCTCTTACCATACCCGGAGCATTGGGCTGGATCCTGCCCTCCGTGACTTCAGGTGCTGGACAAAGAGCTCCTGAAAGCAGGTCTCTTGCCGCAGTCGGGACACCGGTACCTGTGTGGAACTCCTGTTGCGTAGCCAGGAAGAAAGCCTTTCCCTTGGAGATCTCTCTCCTATGTGGGTTCTCTGATGCTCATCAGGTATGGACTTGTACACAAAGCTCTGCACTGGGAACATGTATACGGCTATTTGACCCTGTGCTTTATCTGATGGATGCACAGATAATCCTCACAAATGAAGCTTTTCCCACACTCGGGGCACTGGAGGGTATCCTGTCCACGATGGGTTTTTAGGTGTTTGGTAAGGTGACATTTGTACGCTTCTCTTGCTCCTCGCCTGCATGTGTGATCTGATGGGCCCGGAGACCATTCTTAGCATCCAGGCTCTTCCCACACACCGTGCATGCAAACAGTCTCTCTCCCCGTGACATTGCTGGTGTTTGCGCCGATAACTCTTGGAGATGAAGCTCCAACCATACTCTGTACACGTGTGTTCCCCGACATGAGATCTCTGGTGCAACGAAAGATAATGCCGGGAACTGTAGCAGTTACCACACACTGGACATTTATAGGCTTCCTTTGTGTAGTGAAGTCTCTGGTGCAACAGGATTTAAACTTTTCCCGCATTTAGAGGCTTTGTGTAGTGGCTCCCCTTGGGGACAAACTGGGTGGGATTACGGGGTTTGTTGGAATGTGAATGTTTGCCCACTCTGGAAGGGCTCTTCCCTTCAGCGAATTCTCTGCTGTGCCCTCAGGTATTACTTGGAGCTAAAGGTTTTACCACACTCGCTCCATTTGCTCTCCCCTGTGTGGGATGTATAGTGCAGTTGAAGGTAACGCTTACAAAGGTAATTCTTCTCACACACCATGCATTTATGCACAATCTCCTCCTGCAGGTGACTTTTCTCATTCATGGAGAGATCACTCTTTAATCAAATACACTATATCCACCGGATCACCCTTGTCCTCAAAGAATCCTACTAGATTGGTGAGGCATGATTTCCCTTTACAAAAGCCATGTTGACTCTTCCCCAACAGATAGTGTTTATGTGTCGGATAATTCTGTTCTTTACTATAGTTTCAATCAATTTGCCTAGTACTGAAGTTAGGCTTACTGGCCTGTAATTCCCAGAATCACCTCTGAAGACTTTGTTTTTTTAAATCAGTATTACATTAACTACCCTTCAGTCATCTGCTACAGAATCCAATTTAAGCGATAGGTTACATATTACAGTTAGTAGTTCTGCAATTTCATATCTGAGTTCCTTCAGAACTCAAGTGAATACCATCCGGTCGATAAATGCAAAGTTATGCACATTGGAAAACATACAAAATGATGGGGTCTAAATTAGCAGTTACCACTCAAGAAAGAGACCGTGGAGTCATCATGGATCGTTCTTTGAAAACATCCGTGCAATGTGCAGTGGCAGTCAAAAAAGCGAACAGACTGTTAGGAATCATTAGGAAAAGGCTAGAAACAGAAAGGATCATACTGCCTCTATATAAATCCATGGTACACCCACACTTTGAATACGGCATGCAGTTCTGGTCGCCCCATCTCAAAAAAGATCCATTAGAACTGGAAAAACTACAGAGAAAAACAACAAAATGATTAGGGGTATTAAACAGCTTCTATATGAGGAGAGATTAAAAAGACGAACTGTTCATCTTAGAAAAGAGACAACTGAGGGGGGATATGATAGAGGTCTATAAAATCCTGACTGGTGTGGAGAAAGTGTTATTTACCCCTTCACATAACACAAAAATTAAGGGTCACCCAATGAAATTAACAGGCAGCAGGTTTTAAACAAACAAAAGGAAGTACTTCTTTACACAACATCCAGTCAACCTGTGGAACTCATTGCCATGTGATGTTGTGAAGGCCAAAACTATAAGTGAGTTCAAAACAGAAGTAGGTAAGTTCCTGGAGCAGTGGTCCCCAACCATTCTGTGGGAATAGAACATTCCTATTCCCAACAGACTGTGGTGGGCGCCAAACACCCCGCCGCCCAAATGCCGCCGAGAACTGGCAGCGGAGAGAAGCCTTGCTGTCGAAATGCCGCCGAGAAACGGCAACGCTTCTTGGCCGCCTTTTGGCGGGTGGTTCTCAGGTGGCCGCGCTTGGCAGCAGCATTTCGGCAGCACGGTGTCCTGTGGGTGCACACAAGTGCCCCGGCGGGCACCATTGCACCTGCAGGCACCGCACTGGGGACAGGTCCATTAATGGCTATTAGCCCAGATGGTCAGAGATGCAACCCCATGCTCTAGCTGTTCCTAAGCCTCTGACTGCCAGAAGCTGGGAGTGGATGACAGGGGATGGATCACTTGATAAATTGACTGTTCTGTTCATTCTCTCTGAAGCATCTGGCCACTGTCAGAGACAGGATACTGGGCTAGATGGACCTTTGGTCTGACCAAGTATGGCTGTTCTTATGTAATTACATAGATAAATTACTCCTTACCTAGTAAGATCAATGCTTCACAGAGCTCCCTCATCACCTCTTGGTATAGCTCCTGCCATTCTTCTAAAATCCCCCACTCCTCCTGGGAGAAATAGACTCTGAAATCCTCAGAAGCCAGGAGTGGAAGATGGGGGACATCACTCGATAATTGCCCTGTTCTGGTCATTCCCTCTGAAGCACCTGGCACTGGCCACTGTCAGAAGATAGGATATTGGGCTAGATGGACCTTTGGTCTGACCCTCTATGACCATTCTTATGGTCTTTAGTGGTGAAGGGCTGACCCACTGCTAGAGAGCAGGACAGAAAGGGGGCTGTGTCTGCCCTGTGCCACAGAGCTGTAAAGTATCACATTATAAAAGAGGCAGGGGAGTCCTCTGGTCCCTGTTTAGCCAAACTCCACATTTCATACTCAATCATTCCTCAGAGCTCAGCTCCTCCAGCCCCCAGGTTATTAGAGCTGCATTTCTCTGAAGGCCTTCCAGTTTAGCAGTGTCCGCACTGCCATGCGTAAAGCTGGCCACAGGACTCCATGAGCAGCCAAGGCAGGGCCAGACCCACCCCTGCTGCAGGAGGGGCCACGTTCCCATACGCACCTCAATATTGCAATGCTGCTCTTAACAACTGGTTCCAGGAACACCCACGTAGGGCCCCACAAAGAGCAAACCACGCAGACCAGGGAAGGGGGAAAGATCAGGGTGGATACTGGCCATGTCAAGCAGTGTGATTTGGTGACTCAGATCAGCCTGTTTTGCAGCCATTATCACATTGCAAACTCGGGTCTAATTTGCTTCCTGCTACCTACCCTACATCCCATTCAGTCATTGCTGCTTCCTAGATTTCTCCCTCCCATTGGATCGTTTTTCCCCAGATGCGTCAGCTGCATTTTCCCAAGTGCCTGTCACACGCAGGCTCAGTCTACGCTACAAAGTTCTGGAAGCAGAGCTATGTTGGCTAGCAGTGCCGGGGTGGGGGGGACCCCACACCCCCTAGCTATGCTGGCAAAACCCCCAGCGTAGATGCAACGATCAACCGTTTCTGGCAGCAGAGCTCATACGCATTGCTGCTGTAGCCACATTGGTCCCGGGATGCTAGAGAGAAACTGGGTGAGGTCAGATCTTTCATTGGACCAACTTCTGTTGGGAACAGAAACAAGGTTTCAGCCGTAACAAGCTCGGAAGCGTGTCTCTCCTCCCAACAGAAGATGGTCCAGTGAAAGATATGATGTCCCCCGCCTTGTCCTGGCCTAGCGAACGGCGTTCAGGGACATGGGGTACCTGTTGGTAAGAGAAAAAAAAATCTCCCTCCATTAGGGGGCTCTGCCGGCACAGCATAGCACAAGGGTCCCCAACGCAGTGCCCACGGGTGCAATGTTCTGGGTCTGCACCAGAGAGGACGGCTAGTGGGGTCCCTTTTTTCCCCATTTCTCCTCCTCCCCTTGCCTCCACCCTGCAGACTATTGCACGATTACCACGGCAGGCCCACCTTAGGGCACCCTCTGCAGGCAAACTTCCCTGGCACAAAGGGCAGCCGGGCAGCCCGTGGCGGCTCAGCGCTGGGAAGAACGCCGCTCCCAGCCTACCGAGGTGGAGTGACCGCAGCCTCAGCAATGCCCACCGTGGTGGGAGTGCTCGTGTGGACAAGGTGCCTGCGGCTGCCAGCTTCTGGTCCCCGTGTCACCGAGAGTTAGGCCCGGCTGGGCAACGTGCGCCCGTGTAGCTGCAAAGGTGCAAACCCCTAACGCAGAAGGGCTGCAGCTGTTCCAAATGGGACTCGCCCCAGCACTGCACCAGGGCAGCGTCCCTGCAGGAGGGGGCTGCAGTTCTCCTGAGCACGGCAACCTTTGCAACGGCATGCAGGGCGCTCCCAGGCGCCCAAAGGCCAGAGAAACACGTGAGCTGCAAATTCAGCCGGCTGCGTCATCCATGCAGCTCCACTTCCCCCGACGCCACTGCCCGGTTCTTTCTTCACGCCAGTGCTGGCTCCCCAGTGCCGACAGCCCTGCTGTGAGAACAGGAGAGAGCTGCCCGAATTGCCTTTGGCTTGGGGAGAAAAAAAGGCCTAGTCCAGCAGAATTCAGCCAAACTTTATTCTCCATTGTGCAAGAGAAACAGAGAGAGGGACGAGGGCAAGGATGGCTCCCTACATCCCCAGGAGATCTGAAAGCAGCTGGAGAGGTTCAGGGCAGCAGGAGCGGCAGTGGAGAAGGCTGTGATGCCCGAAGATGTGACACTGCTCCGGGTGGCAGAGACCAGGCCTACATGAGCAGAGGGGGCAGAAGAGTGCAGAGAAATGTGCTCAGTTCAGTTTCACAGAGGGTTTTAGCCACAGGAAGTTTCCTGCTAGAGGAAAGCAATGTGGTCTAGTGGTTAGAGCACAGGGCGGGGATCCAGGAGCCCCAAGTTCGATTCCTGCCACTGCGTGACCAAGTCCTTTCACTTTTCCTGCCCGCGCTTGGGGAGAGCCAGGCTCCTCTGGGCCCAGCCCAGGGGAAACCTTGCACAAGGGCTGAGTATCATCATCAGCTCCCAGACCTCCCCTCAGCTCTGCTCTCGCACAGAGGCATCTGGGTGCAGGCTGGGGGCCGGCCCTGGCTCAGCACTGTGAGTTCGCTGATGGTCTTTGAGGGACTCCTTGTAGCGGAAGCTCCTCCCGCACTCCCCGCACGGGAAGGGCCGCTCGCCGGTGTGGACGCGCTGGTGCTTGAGCAGGTTCTGCTTGCGGATGAAGCTCTTCCCGCAGGCGGCGCACTGGAAGGGCCGCTCGCCGGTGTGGACGCGCTGGTGGTTCTGGAGGTGCTCCTTGCGGCTGTAGCATTTCCCGCAGGCGGTGCACTGGAAGGGCCGCTCGCCGGTGTGCAGCCGCTGGTGGTTCTGGAGGTGCTCCTTGCGGCTGTAGCTCTTGCCGCACTGGGCGCAGGCGTAGGGCCGCTCGCCGGTGTGGATGCGGGCGTGGTAGGTGAGCCGGGAGCGGTGGAGGAAGCTCTGCCCGCACTGGCTGCACTGGTGGGGCTTGGCCTTGCCGTGGGTTCTCAGGTGGATAATCAGGTTCTGCCGCTGCTTGACGTTCTGGCCGCCCTCGCTGCGGGCACAGGGCCTCTGCCCACTGCGCGTGGGCTGGGGGAAGCTCCTTCCGTACTGGACTGGCTCATCTGCCGGGGAGCAGGCCTGAGATTTCACGGCACTCAAGACAAAGGGCCTCTCTCCTGCCCACGCGACGTAAGGGGCAGCCGCATCTCGGCTCTCGCAGGGAACTCTGCCCCAGCCAGGCCCCGATCCTGCCCCCACGGAGGGCAACGGAGATTCTGACCCTGGAAGCAGGACTGGCTGCTCAGAGGATTTACTGAGCGCAGCTCCGCACTGATCCTCCACCACGTGGGCATCCCAGGGATCTCTCTGCTCAGGACTCCAGAAAACCTGCCTTTCCGACATCATCTGGTGCTGCTCGCGATGGGGGGGATGCTCCTCAAGACACTGCACCTCCGTTTTGGTCACAGTCCCACCTGGAACACAGAGAGAATCCAGCCACCTTTGTGCCAGGAGAACGAGCCCCCGCTCGGCTCCAGCCGAGATCAGGTCCCCTCTGTACCTGGCATGGTCCAAACACATGATAAGAGACATCCCTGCTCTGAAGAGCTCCGGTACTATGCTGCTAAGGGCGATCTGAGAATCCACCTAGACAGACAGAATCTAAACTGACCCGTGCGGGATGGGGAGAGAGGTCTGATCGTTATCCTGAGCGCTGCCCTCTCTCATTAGCTAGAGTTTGTGAAGCCTGTTAAGAGCTATGGGCCAAAAGGCCACATTCAAACTATCACTCACTGGTGCTTAAAGCCATCAATGTTTCTCTTTCCCCGGAGTCCTGCCGGCTCCCAACACAGGCCTCTTCCCCTTCTTCTGTCTGGGCCACAGCTCCCTTGGGGGAAACTAGAGATTCTGTTGGCAGGAGAGAGAACAACATTACAAAGTGTCCCACGGAGATCAGAAAAGCAGCTCCCGAAACAGGGCTCCGCCCAGTGGCGTTCTCTCTGGGGGGTGGGCTAATTGGACACACCTGAGGATCCGGAGCCAAAGGAAACCGGGGTGGGCTTGAGACCTGCTGAAAGGTCACAATGGCAGGTTTAGCAGCTGTGACCGGTGGGAAGCCAGGAGTGACGATCCATTATGGGGAGGGCTTACGTGTAAAGCACCGGCACCTTGCGGGGGGTGCTGTTGTACAGGGATCAGGAAGCTGCTACGGGAAGCAATGAGACTCTGGAGCAATTCAATAGCAACCGTCTTTTCCACCTACGGCTCCGCCACAGTTCGAGGGGCGGTGGCTGAGTGGCTAAGGTGCTCCACTGCAAGCCTGAAGGTCGTGGGTTTGCGCCTTGCTCAGGCCACCTCACCCAGCTGCCAACTGCGTCCCTGGTTGGCTTAGGGCAGTCCCAGGCAGCTGCATGTGATGCTGACCACAGCGCTTCTTCGCGTACTGTTGGCTATGAAACCGACATGCCGTAACTGCCTCAGCCCCATGAGCCGTTGGCTTGTGGGGACAGACTTCACCTGTGGCCCCAAGCACCTCCCAACCTTTCCTGTATTTATCCTCCCACAGGGGCAGCCCTGTTAGCCTCATTACGCAGATGGGGAACCGTGGCACAGCGTGATTCTCACAGGCAGGGAATGAACTCAGATCTCTGGAGTTACAGGCTGACCACTGCACCGGCCTTCCTCTCTCCTCCTTATATAGGAGTTTAAGAGGATTTGGTTAGGTCTGTTTTTCTTTCCAACTCCAGCTACTGTAGGTGGATTACTGACCTGTCCCGAGTCCCGTGGGGATCTCTCTCTCTGCTATGTCCCCCCGGTCCCTGACACATGGCTCTTCCGTCCAGGACAGGAGGTAAGGTTTGGAAATAGCACCATCTGGAAAAGGACATCAGAGGCGGTTACATTTCACCATCAGTCACTGGGTCCCTGCCATGTTACGAGGACTTGGAACCAAGAACCTGTCATTGCCAGAGGCCAAAGAACTCTACTGAAGACACACGACTGAGCCAGTGAGGACTAGGGTAGGGACAAGATGTACCAGAAGGACCCAACAGGAGAACATGGGCGCAGGCCCAACACAGACCAGATCAGAGCAAGGTCATACACACATCAGCCAGTCAGGTCCATGGAGACTCTGGACCACCTCTTGGGCACTGGGGGACGGGAGATTGGTGGTAACCCCTTCCCCTGCAGCATGCATCTTGGGTAGCCAGCTGTAGCAGGGGCTTCCTCTCCGTGCGTGCAGAGGCCAGGACGAGGGACCACTGAAGTCCTATGGATTCAGTGGGCCGTCCAGGTGAGGCGGCTCCTAACTGGAGATTACAGAGTGTTTCTCGCACCCGCCAGGCTAACAAATAAGGAAACGATAAAGTTCAGGGGCGGCCAGCTCATGGGGAAGGGAGCAGCAGTTTAAGGGCATGTTGCTGTGTCAATACCCAGTTCTTGGTTAGCATGGTCTCCCCGCACACATCCAAGGACTCTAATAACACCCCTGCTGATCAGCACAACCCGACAGGGCCAGAATCACCCACTTCCACGTGCCAGGTTCTGATGTGCTTCTGCCTGGCAGCAGGTTCGTTTGGCCTGTAGCGGCCCCAGCGGGCAGCTCGTGGGGGACCAAGTGGGGGTCTGTACTAGCGTGGCACACGTCAGACGAGCCCAAGCCCGCGGATGCCAGTGGCACTCACTGCCCCCAACGTGGGCAGAAGCAAACCCGCGAGGAGGGAGTTTCTATTAGGTTCCGATGGAGAAAAAGGGGCCGGATCCTCATGTACATTAGAAGCCCTGCCACCGCTCCGGTGGCATAAAGGAGCTTGGAAAGTGGGTGGAGCTATCACGGCGCTTTTATACTGGCAGAGCTTTAGCATAAACGAGACTCCGGTCAGGGTGCACTGGCCCTGGTGGGCCACCATCAGTGTGAAAACCCAGAAGGCAGCGCATTGCTGCGCTCATGACAGTGGTCTCCCCTAGGATTTCATGGGGCTGGCCAGCTGCGTAGGGTTAGCTGTAGGAACGATCCAACATCAAGAACAGCCCAACACAACTTTATTTTGCATTGCATCTGCCATATAAAACTACACCGCCAAACACTTGACAGAGTTTAACTGCACGCTTATGAAATTAAAATGTAAAAACAACGGGGGCGGGGACACAGAGCAACGGGTGAGAAAGAATCAATCTACATCCAGAGGGAGGAGAAATGTGGGGAGAGGCGGTTCTGGGGGCAGGAGCTGCAGAGAAGAAGGCTCTCACACAATCTTGCCGCTGTGGGTGTGGAGCGGGAGAAAGGAAGCGGGTTCTAGAGAAGAGACCCAGGAGTGAGGCCATGGGGGGGTTTAGAACCAGAGCGGGACGTTAGTGGGGACTCGGGGGGACGGGAAGGGACGTGGCTGTTCTCTGGGTGTGGGAGAAGGCGGGGAGCAGCATTCGGCGCATGCACCAGCCTTTCCGGCTCTCTCTGCAGGTTGCGTGGAAGGGGCTGGTCCAGGGGATGGGAGATGGGTATGAAAAACGTGCTGGGGGTCCCTCCGAGGACGTGCCAGACACCCCGGCTGCCTCGCGCCCCGCGGACGTATTTGGTAAAAGCTTTGTTTCTGGCACGGTTTTTCACTTCGCTGCCTTGGATTTAACTCGTGGTCGGTTACGACCCAGTCCCGAGCTGCCATGTGGTCTAGTCCACGGAGTCCCAGGATCTAATCCCCAGTGCCTAGGGCCTGCGGGAGCCCAGGCGGGGGCCCCAGCTCCGCGCCATGAACCCGCTGATGGTCTTTGAGGGACTCCTTGTAGCGAAAGCTCCTCCCGCACTCCCCGCACTGGTAGGGCCGCTCCCCGGTGTGGATGCGCTGGTGCTTGAGCAGGTTCTGCTTGCGGATGAAGCTCTTCCCGCAGGCGGCGCACTGGAAGGGCCGCTCGCCGGTGTGCAGCCGCTGGTGGTTCTGGAGGTGCTCCTTGCGGCTGTAACACTTCCCGCACTCCTCGCACTTGTAGGGCCGCTCGCCGCGGTGGATCATCTGGTGCCGCACCAGCCCCGAGTGGCAGTTGAAGCTCTTGCCGCACTCCCCGCAGGCGTAGGGCCGCTCCTTGGCGTGGCTCCGCTGATGGATCTTCAGGCTCTTCTTCACGCTGAAGCTCTTCCCGCACTCGGCGCAGCCGTGCGGCCGCTCCTCCCCCAGCACGCCGGCTCCCCGCGGGATCAAGGTGCCCGGTAACTCGCCGAAGCTGCCGTCCGAGCGGAAGGATTTACTCAGTCTGTTCTCGCCGGGGTCGGCTTGCTGCGTCACCGAGCCACGCTGGCTCCCGTAGGCCGGGGCCTGGTAGAGCGGCTCCCCAGAGCCCCCTAGGAGCCCCAGCTCTTCCGGGCCTGCCTGGCGGTGACGCTGCTCCTCCGACTTCACCATGAGCCCGTCGCCTGCCGGAAGAAAGAAAGAGAATCTCATCCCTGGCTCTTTGGGGGAAAAGGCCCCGATCCACAGCACGGTCCCACGGAGCCGAGGGTCTCAGTGGCCTGGGCTAGGATGAACTGGGATGGAGACCAGCGGTGAGAAGGGTTTGAGCTCTCTTGGTTACATCCAGCTGCTTGAAGAAGGCCAGCCCCAGCCCCGGGAGAGAGGGTCAGTATCTGGCCCAGGGGTGGATTTCATCCAGAGAGAATTGGGTCACTGCCACCCAAAGCACTCTCTGGCCCCAACCACATAGGAAACAGGGCTTTGCAGATCATTCCCGACAGTCCTCACAGGGCCTGGGCCAGGGCAGCAGGACAAAAATCCCCATTTGTTTTAATGTGTCATAACAGTACTTTCCCCTCCTATCACATCTCCTAACCGAGGAGCACAAAAAATTCAGCAAACATTAACCACTTCACCACCAGCTAGATGAGCTAACAGTCCCTACTGGCCTCAATCTCTGAGCATCCCAGGAGAGCTGGGTCCCAGCTCCTAACACCTACTGTATGCTCCCTCCCAACTTCCTGCCCGAAGGAGAGGCTGGGGGTAGGGAGAGAACCCAGGAGTCCCAACTCCCTCCCTCCAGAGCATCTTTTGTCCCCATTCTACTCTATTCTAGGCAGGTCCTTACACCATCCTGATCGCCACAGTATCTGAGCGCCTTTCAGTCACGCTTTAAGCGGCGTGACGACCCTCCGTCACGTGGTGATCAGACAGTGGAGCGCTAATAAAGGTTTCTGGCTTGGGAAAAGATTGTTTGTGCCAATTTTCCACTCTAAGCATATTATTAAGATCTCAGCTGAACAGGCACCTGGCTGGCACGCAGGAGATGTGGGTTTCGTTTCCAGCTCTGTCACATCCACCTTGGCCAAGGCATTCGTCTCTCTGAGACTCAGTTCCTCATCTGTACAATGGGGATTTCTCTGTCTGGTCTGTGGAGCTTGTGAGCTCTCATGGCAGGGCTGTCTCTCGCTACGTGGCGTGCAGAGCCCAGCACAATCTCAGTTAAAGAGTCTAGGTGCTACCAAAACCCAAAGGAGCGCTCATCACTGGAAACACCCAGCCAGACACTCAGCTATGAAAACCAAACAAACCCAAAGTCGTACTTTCACAGCTGAGCACGTTAACCAGTTGCAGGCTAAAGCCAAAACATCCCAGATGGGTGCCTACTCCTAGCTAGGAGCAGCCGTCTCCCAAGGTTTGGGCACACATGGAGTTGAACAGGTGCCGGGGGAATGTACCATGAGACTCCAAGGTCTCTGGCCAACGGCAGAGGTATTTGAAACAGGGGTTATTCTGGGTGGCAGACGCGGAAATGAAAAAGCATTTAATCGCTTCCCAACAGCTATAATCACTGAGGCTCTAACCACCTGCGCACACGCAACCCTCCCTGGGACTAAACAACGGGGGAAGTTCCCCACTAGGCCTCACGCAGGCGCTCTGCGCAGGGATCAGCTCCGGGCCATCTCGGATAGCGCATAGGAGAGGAAGGCAGCATCTAAGTTCCCTCTAAGCTGCACAGCCGCGCAGCTGCCTACTAAACCCGGACAGGGGCTCAGGGCTGTGGCGGGGAGAGGCGCCCCTCCCTGCCAGCCCCAGCGCGGACCTGCCCCAGACTTGCCGCCGCCAGGGGAGAGGAGCCCCTCCCCCGGCCTGGCCCAGGCCCACCGGAGCTGCCAGGGAGAGGAGCCCTTCCCTCGGCCCAGCTCAGCTCTGCCAGAGCGAGGTGCCTTTCCCGCAGCCCCGAGCTGCTGTGGTGAAAGAGGGCTGCGGGGGAGAAGGGGGTCCTCTCTCCCCACCACAGCCCCAGGATAGCATGCACCCCAAGGGACCACTGTGATCATCTAGACCCGCCCACAAATAAACCCTAGAGCAGATTGTTTTTTGAAAAACATCCCATCTTGATTTAAAAGTGGTCAGTGCTGGAGAACCCACCACAACCCCTGGTAAAACATTCCCATGGTTAACGACCCTCACTGTTAGAAACTGCACCTTGTTGCCAGTCTGAACTTGTCTAGTTTCAGTTTCCAGCCATTGGGTTGTGTTAGACCTGCTGTCTCTGCTAGCCTGGATATTGGCTCCCCATGGAGGTACTTGCAGACTGTCATCAACTCACCCCTGCACCTCCTCTTTGTCAAGCTAAACCCACTGAGCTCCTTGAGTCGGTCACTGTACTAGGTCCGGCTCCACCAGCAAACCCTCTCGTAGCATCTTTTCGCCAGGAATGCGGATACCTACTCCCCAAATGAAATGAGCTATGCCAGCAAAGAGACTTTTTGCTGGGATAACTGTGTCTACACTGGGGCTTTTGATAGCACAGGTGTGTGTGTGTGTGAGAGATTTTTCACACTTCTCACCAACACAGCTATGCCTGCCGAACATTCAGGTGTAGACCCAGCCTGATGCCACTTCAGCCACAGCCAGCTGAAGACTCTGTGAAAGGCCGTGTGGACGAAGGAAGGAAGAGGGAAGCTGCCCAGATCTAGACCGATCAGGAAGCTTCTGCAGGAATCACTTGGAGGGAGATTCTTTGGCCATCTTTATACACGAGATCAGACGACACGATCACACTAGTCCCTTCCGGCCTTAAAAATCTATGAACTGGTGTCTGCCACGAAGACAGGACAAACCTTCCCAACTGCAGGAGCGCTCCCAAGCGGCAGCTGGACTGCTGATTTTTGCGCTTTAGCCCCTGGTTTTGGCTTCTTTTAAGCCATTGCTCACCTGGGCCAGGGCCAGTGAGGATTTCTCTTTCGGCCAGCTCCCATGAATCCCGGACACAGGGCTCTTCCTCTTGCTTAATCCAGGATAAAAAGTCCTGGGCAGAAATCAGAGCGTCTGCACCTGAGGGAGAAAATGAAAACACGCTGCTTTCTAATATCCACAGAACACTCTGCTCTCAAGTGGATGGCCGGACTCTGCGTTGGGGGGAGCCAGAAGGGATGCAGACAGGTGCACGAGGCCATTCAAACCTGTCCTGTGCCCTGGAGGTCAGACCGCTCACAAAAAGGAGGGATTAGAATCAGAAGAAGCTGGCATCTAGGATGAAATGGAGGCCTCCCCTCCTTCCCCCCCCGCCTCCAAAATCAGAGGCTGCTAAATTTGGGCCTCAAGTGACTTGCCCAAGGTCATACAAGTCAGTGGCAGGACAAGACCCATGAAATGGATGAGCAAAGCTACAGAACCAGCAGAGTTCTGAGAGGAAGCTGTGCTCAATTTCCTGCTCTCTCACACACTCACTATTTGCAAGTTGTTTGCATCGATTAGTCACCTGCACAGGGATCCGCGGGGATGCCTCTCTCCTCCGAGAACTGCTGCTCCCCGACAAAAGGCCCCTCCTCTTGTTTGATCCGGGACAGAATGTCGGGCGTTGACATCAGAGATTCTGTTCAAGGGATAGAGAATTAGAAGAGGTTCGTGTATCGGCCATTGAACCCTTCGCACCCATCTCAAAGCAATGCCGTTTCCGCACTCCAGAGGGGGCATGTTCTGAATCGACACGAACGTGTTAGCAAGGCTCTTGGCTGAGGGGTGAATACGGTACACAGCATATCATCGTGCTATGCATGGACGTGACATCACTGGACCTGCTGAGGTGCTTTAGAAATAATAATTCATTAAGCTCCGAAATCTCTCTGTGAGGTAATTAAGTACTAAGCATTGATCACTTCCACAGGTGGGGAAACTGAGGCACAGAGCAGCTATGCCTACACTTTCCAATAGGGACCTAACTTTAAACTAACTCATTATCCAGGTGCTGAGCATCCAGAACTTAATTTGAAATCAATGGGAGCTCCAGGTGATCAGCATCTCTAAAAATCACACACGCGGGGTCTCAAGTTGGGCACTAAAAAAATGGGGACCCCCAAAATCAGAGGCCACTTTTGAAAATCTGAGCTTAAGTGACTTGCCCAATATCCCAAAGCAAGTCAGTGACAAAATTAGGAACAGAACCCAGGAGTCCTCACTCTAAGCCTCAATGCTCACCAGCTAGAAATCACTGCTTTCCCAGTACGGAAGAGCTCACATAGCGGGTCGAACCAATGGTCCATCTAGCCCAGCATCCTGCTTCCAACAGGGGCCAGTACCAGAGCTTCAGGGGCAGTGAACAGAACAAGGCAATCAAGGAATGATCCACCTGTCTTCCACTCTCAACTTCTGAGAGCCAGAAGTTTAGGGACACCCAGATCATAAGTTGCGTCCCTGACCCTCCTGGCTAATGGCCATTGACAGACCTATTCTCCATGAACGTATCCAGCTCTTTTTTGAACCCAGTTATACTTTTGGCCTTCAAAACTTCCCCTGGCGAAGTGAAGCAGCAGTTAAGCCTTAAGAGAAGTGGTTTAGAGCCCACGGTACAGCCATCACCAGAGATAAGGAGCGAGCAGTGAGAGGCTGAGGAGTGTAGCCAAGTAAAAGGGTACACCAACGGGAAGGTGTCCTGAATGGTTAAAAGACCAAAAAGAGCCGAAGAAGTCAGGACTGGAGGAAAACCATGAGCAACACGAACAGGCCTCGAACGGGACACAGACACATCAGCTGCAATTCGCATTCCACTCCCTGTCTCTGAGTGCTTGAATCTCATTCCTCACCTGTGCAGGGCTCTGGAGGGATTTCTCTCTCCTTTAAGTTCTGCTGATCTTGGACACGTGGCTCTTCCCCTCGTTCAATCCGGGGCTCGGGGTCCGCTTTGGAACGGGTACGGTCTGTTCACAGAAAAGATACCAGTGGAACCCAATGTTTCATTTTACAGCGTGCGATTGTTAGAGACCTTTCATTTATTTAAAGCCAACCCCATTTCATCACTGGAGGGGACGGGGGGAACTTTGCAGCAAAAGCTATGGACAAAGACCCTGTGGGAAGGTAAAGCATTCAGGGGAAGGTGGGCTGTGCTCTAAATTCGAAGATCTCCGTATGGAGAGGAGCTCACAAAGTACAGATGGTAAACCACTCACCTATTCATAAAACTACAGCAGCTCAAACCAGTCCAAGGCAGGGAAAGCAACACCCGCCTGTACGTCTACTCACCTGGCTCCGCATTAACAAAGCGGATTTTTCACTAGTGCCATGCAGAGCCATGCTGAACATGCACAAGTAAAGATCAGTATTGGGGCAATTTTAGCCCTGATGTCAGCAAGCACGACTCCAGAGATGATAAACCCTGGAGACGGATGGATTGGACCCATGACAGGGCAGGGGAGTCTCTCCCATTAAATGGGAGGGAGTGTGGATTGGAGGTCTAATTGCTAACCTTCGGGAGAGTCTAGCCACTGCCCTGGCTGAAATGAAAAGGCCTTGCGCTCTGCCTGGAGCTGGGGCTGTCTCCGGCACATCACAGATCACACACACCGTCCGGTAAGCAATGAAAACGCATGTTTACCCAGCGAGCTCAAAGATTCATAGTTCTCCTTCACGAGGTTATTGTACAGCTCCTTCTGCCAGTCTTCCAAATTCTTCCACTCCTCCGCAGAGAAATAGACAGCCACGTCGACAAACGTCACCGGCATCTGCAATCACAAGCGTGTGGGAGGTCAGTAGAACTGGCCTGCGTTAGGCAGGAGGTCAGACCAGACAATCGCAATGGGCCCTAAAAATCTACCTGTGTAAGCTGGGAGTCTCAGTCCAACGCCCAGGGAACAGTGTCCATATAACCAAAGTCAGCATCCCTTTTGGTGCCAGTTGACACCTTTGTTGGCAGTCTCAACAAACAGGCCAAAGACCAAATGGGCCATGGAGGCTGAACTGCTCTAGTTCAATGGTTCTTCCAGGAGAGGGTTGCGGTGAGACAGCGGAGGGAAGCTCGGAGCGCTGCCCGCTCCTCTCAGACACAGGAAGACTTCGGTCTCCAGTGCCACCAAGCCAACACCTTCCCCCAACATCAAACAAAGATTCACAGGAAAGAAAGCGGAGTTACACTGACCCACTGTATTATCCAGCATTACTGCTCCTCCTCATTCCAAGCAATTCCACAGCAGTAAACACAAGGACCTACACATCATGGAGATATTACAGAACATTTCAGCACATGCTTCTCAGCACTAGCTGCGGTATCGTTACCTTGGGGACCTCCCCTTTAGTGCCTGGGGGGAGTCTCAGGACCCAGAAGTTCCTGTTCTTCAGCAGGTTCTCCACGTTCTCCAGCCTCCTCTGCAGCAGCCCATATTCCTGGATCAGAGTTCCCAGCACGGCCCACTTACTCTCCAGCTGGTTATTGAACTCCATTGCTGTTTTTTCACAGTCTATTAATTTCTTCTCGGCCGTCCCAGATCTCCCCTCCAGGCTCAGCAGGCGTGTGGCCAGCAGATCGATCTTCCGCTCCATGGCCTGCACTGTGGCCACCACAGTCCAGAGAGAGGCCTCTGCCGTGTGCAGCTGTGCTTCTCTCATGTGAGCGCGCTCGGGGACAAGGGGCGGCTGCAAAGGCAGCAGATGTTGCGCCTCGACGTTCCATTCCTGAATCTGTTTGCAGGGAGAGAAATCAACAACGGCTGAAGTCGTGTTTATTCAGTGGCAAAACGCTAAAGGATCAGGGAGGATGCAGATCAGGATCCAAACATCCCAGTGTTTATCTGAACCTCACTGGCTGGGATTTGGCCTGGATCTCTCAGGAACTCAAGCTCTCGTCTGTGAATTCCAGTGCATCCTGTTGCCAGCCAATCTAGAAATGCAAGGCCATACTTCCCCACTTCACTACTTGGGCTTCCAACCCCAACTGGAAAGAAAGTACAAAGACTGGCAAATATTCACTGGCCAAAAGGAAAAGAGGCAAACTAGGTCAGTTCTTATTGTAGTGAATTCCTCCTCCCACAACAACATTCTAACCTGCAGAGGAATGTCCAGCCAGGCCAGGCCAGCCCAGGGAAGCCTGGGGAGAAGAGAACGTGATAGATGAGAAGCACGGCCCAGGGAGGAAGGGAGCACGTGCAGGGGACGCAACAGAAATTAGCTTCAGTCACAACAAACAAAACACACAGCACTTGAGTGGCATCCAGACAAAACATCTCCCTGATGTTACACTGAGCACAGGACAGTGCGCGGGTGACAGTTATTTCAGTGGAGCCTATCTAGGTATTTATACCATGTTCATCAGTGGGATAGCTGGAATAGTCATTTGCTCCCACTAACACCAGTTAGGACCTGATCCAAAGCCCACTGAAACCAATGGGAGTCTTTCCACTCATGGTTATCACAGCAGGAGTTAGGAAGCCTAACCGAGGATCAAGGCTCCGTAGTGGTAGATGCTGCACAGAAAAATGACAGAGACTTTGCTCCAGAAAGCTCACAATCTACAGGTCAGAGACAGGACACAACAGATGACTAATCAAATGAGGAGGGTGCAGGTTGGGAGGATGAGGGCAACACAGAGCAAAAGAATTTAGCAGAAAAGTAGAAGCCATAGTCTATGGACTCTACCTGGCTTTGGGCAGACCTTTCAGGGCCAGCAGGAATGAACGGCCAATTTTCCATCATGGCAAATGGTGAAGAGGGAGGTGCCCCACGGATCTGCACTAGGATCAGTGACTAAGATATTTACTAATTGGGAAGAAGGGGGCAAAGGTCTGACGATGGCAAAAGTAATTCAAGTTAGTCAGGACTAAAGAAGGCTCAAGAGAGACATTTCCAGCCTAGGCGGATGGACAGCACAAGGGCAGATGAAATTCCTTGTTGACAGACACAATGTAACCCACTCTGGAGGATGTATTTTGAGCTTCCCGGGCACGCTGTGTGAAATCCAAACTTCAGTCTACCAAATCAACATGTAGCTGTGATCAGAAAAAGCAAAGACAATGTCAGATGCACGAGGAGCAGGACAGAAAACTATACTGAGCAGATTATTGTTCTAGTGGGCTGGGAATTTTTCAACAAACTTTTTCCCTGACTAGAAAATGCTGATTTGTCTAACCTGAAATTTTTCACAGAAATGGATCCGTTTTGAGGAAACTTTTGTCAGGAAGGTTTCCCGAGTCTAGGATGGAATTGCTGGTCAAAACCAGAGAGCATCTCACCCCAATGGTTAGAACAGGGATTTGAACAGAGGTCTCTGACATCCCATTACTGGGCTATTGGCTATTCTAGAGGGAATCTCTCATTCATGTTTTTTCACAGAAAATTTCAAAAGGTCCCGGTTTCCTTCTGATGCAGAATGAAAATAAATTTTGAAACCTCAAATTTTTTTTTGCAAAATTGAATTTGTGTTTTCCGCCAGCTCTAGTTTTTACACCATCATACAACTCAATGGGACGCCCTTGGCTGGACTCCTGGGGTCAGTTCTGGTCACTCTTTCTCAGAGAAAATAAGCAGAGTAGAAGAGGATTAGAGATGGACAACAAACAATTAGAGGCCTGAAAAAGACTTCCTTAGAGATTGAAAAGCTTGGGGATGCTTAGTATAGACAGAGCAGGAGACGATACAGGTCTACAGAATACCGAATGGTCTAGAAACAGTCCGTCAGGAACTCCTCTTCACCTTCTCTCGGAGCATAAGAACAAGGGGGCGGTCAATTAAAGTGAAAAGTAAATTACTTTAAGCAAACAAAATTGTGTTAGTCGGTGGAACTCACTGCCACAACGTATGTTTGAAGCCAAGAGCTCAGCGAGGATGAAGGCAGGCCTGGACATTCCCATGAATCATAAAAGCCTCCCAAGAAGGACTCATGCTTCAGGGAATGAGCCAACTGGGCAAGAGTCTGGAGTGCTGTTGATTCCCCAGCTCAGCTGAAAACAACTTTCCTGCCCCAGTGAAGCCCAGGTGTCCCTTTCCCAGTCCTGACCTGCGGCTGCACCATCCGGCCCAGGAGTCCCCACCTAGCCTGAATCCAAAGGTTCAAATCCCGGCAGGGGCAAGGCAGTCCCCTCACGCCCGCTGTTCCGCGTGGACAATCAGGCGGCCAGGGCACTTCCAACCCGAAAGGCCTCACCCCACCGCCCCTGCTCAGACCGACCCACGCTGCTGGGGCCCTCCGCGGATGTCCTGCCCCCCCGAGGGGGCTGCCTCTCGGCGGGGCGCTTTGGGGCCGCCCAGGAGGGCCGGGACGAGGGGAAATAACCCTCTCAGACAGCCCTCGGCGGGCGATGCGGCGGGGGGCGACTCGCAGCCCCCCCCCCCCGGGCCGGCCCGTGCTGCCAGGAGCCGCGAGCCGCCCCCAACCCGCGCGCTGCGGCCGGGAGCCCCCGGGCGGGCTCGGCGGCACGAGCCGGGCCGGTCCCCCCCCGCGCCCGGCTCAGCCCGCGGGCCGCGCCCGGCGCTCCCTTACCTGGGCGGGGGCCCACTCGGCCATGGCCCCGCGCTGGCTGGCTGGGGGGGGAAGCGGCCGGGCCGGGGCTCGCTAGGGGCGTGGGCCGGGTCCCGCGGCCATGCTGGGGAGGGAGCGGCCCGAGTGCAGCCTGGGAGGGAGCCGCCGCCGCCGCCGCCGCCTCGTTGGTCCTGCGAAGAGCGCGGGCGGCCGGCGCGCCAGGGGCGGCGAGCTCCGAGCAGTGCCGCCTACCGGGCGCGGGCGCAGCGAGCTCCGAGCTCGCCGCCGGGCCCGCTCCATGCGCGGGAGCCGGGGCGCAGGGGCTTGTCCTGTATCCGCCGGGGCGAGGGGCCGGCAGGGGCCGTGCCGGGCCAGCGCCCTGCGGGGGCTCCGGCCGCCGCCCCGGCCTCAGCCAGCGCCGCCCTCCCGGGATCGGCCCCGCCGCCCGGCTCCCTGCCCCGCGGCCGGCGCCCCCGCCTTTAGCCGCAGCCCGGGCTGCTCTCCCGCCGTCCTCGGCACTCCCCCTCGCCCCTGGGGCTGCAGGGAAACGCCCGGAGAAAGGAAAGAAATATAGCCACGAATGACTGACGTGTGGGGGCCCAGCCTTGATCCCGCGCCGCTCAGTGCTCGAGGGCAGGCAGCTCTTCGCGGGATCGGAGCCCCCGGGCTGGCCCATGTCAGCCGGCGTGGGCTGGGGGGCTATAAAATTGGGCTCTGGGACCCCCTCCCCCAGCCCTCGCCCAGGTGACTACACTGCCCTTTCACAGCCTCGCCAGCCCCTTGTATTGCAGCGTAGACATACCTTTGGAGAGCCAGCATCAACCCTTTCTTCAAACGCAGCTGCGCGACCATGAGGGCACTGGTCCGGGGATTCTAGCAATCCCCAGCTCCTGCTACAAAGGGTCTGGACTGAGTCTCTGACCCCTCTGGCGCTTGGGGCATAACCCCCTGCTCTGTCACCTCTTCTATTTCACTGGTGCAGCCCTAAGCCACCATAGCAGAGTGGGGGATGCTGCCCATTCTCACAGCGGAGCTGTCA
Organism: Lepidochelys kempii; assembly: GCF_965140285.1. Taxonomy (NCBI): domain Eukaryota; kingdom Metazoa; phylum Chordata; order Testudines; family Cheloniidae; genus Lepidochelys; species Lepidochelys kempii. The sequence continues at coordinate 268,262,716 of NC_136381.1, read as the reverse complement.
GAGGAAAGCAGGAGCAGTCAAATCACCAGCCACAGGTGCTAGGATACCCTGAGGTTGAGGATGGTATAAATCCCTAGCCAGAAGAGAGAGACGTGCCTCAGTTTCCTGCTCTGTGCAGAACAGTGGTGCGTAGCTAGTGGCCCTGAGTCAACACTCTCTCACAGGCTATGCTGGTGCAGTTCACGCAGTGGAGTCACACTGGTGTGACAGAGAGACCCAGGGCCAGCATTTGCAGCAGAAGAAAGTCTCCGTTCCATGAAAATGGTGGGAGGGGGAATCCTGGCTTTTCCACTGACTTACTTAGGCCAGTCACAGCATCTCCATGCTTCAGTTTCCCATCTGTAAAATGATAATGACACTGAGCCACCTACCTTCCAGGAGTGATCCAAGGATGAATTAGCTTAGCATCTGTACAGTGCTTTAAATATGTGAAGAGCTATATGAAAGCTGATGACCTGATCCCCTTCTCTTCTACCAGTGTCAGTCAGGGGTAATGCCACTGGCCTAAGACCCACAAGATAAGAACCAAATCCTCACTAGAACTGTCAGTGTGCTCAGCCCTCCAGGGATGGATCGTTTTACTACTTAGTTGCTCTAGAGCAGTGGCTCTCAATCTTTCCAGACTACTGTATCCCGTTCAGAAGTCTGATTTCGCCTTGTGTACCCCAAGTTTCACCTCACTTAAACTACTTGCTTACAAAATCAGACAAAAAACAAAAACAAAAGTGTCACAGCACATTACTGAAAAATTGCCGACTTTCTTATTTTTACCATATAATTATAAAATAAACTAGAATATAAATATTGTACTTACATTTCAGTGTATAGCATATAGAGCAGTATAAACAAGCCATTGTCTGTATGAAGTTTTAGTTTGTCCTGACTTCACTAGTGCTTTTTATGTAACCTGTTGTAAAACCAGGCAAATCTTTGTTAGTGGAGAGCACCTCCACTAACAAACTGACAGGTTTCAGAGTAACAGCCGTGTTAGTCTGTATTCGCAAAAAGAAAAGGAGTACTTGTGGCACCTTAGAGACTAACCAATTTATCTGAGCATGAGCTTTCGTGAGCTACAGCTCACTTCATCGGATGCATCCGATGAAGTGAGCTGTAGCTCACGAAAGCTCATGCTCAAATAAATTGGTTAGTCTCTAAGGTGCCACAAGTACTCCTTTTCTTTCCACTAACAAACTAACCCTCACAGCAGGCCAGGAACTAATCCTCATTTTAACCACTGGGAAACAGAGAGAGCGAGAGAGAAGTGATTTGCCCAAAGTCACAAAGGGAACGAGTCCGCACTAGGACAGGAATTCCCTGCCCCCAGTCCTGTGCTCTGACCTCACCTATCAAAGCGGAGTAGGGCCCCTCACTACTCAGATACAGCAAAGGAAAAATAATCATGACAGAACTTGAGAACCAAGAGCACCATCTAGAGGCTGCAGACCCAAACGCTGGAACAGAACTGCTTTGCCCAAAATAATTTTTATTAAGGTGAAAGAACATTATTAGAAAACTATTTTTTAAACACATACATACACGTAACGTTATCATTCTAGATCACACACATACTGTGCACGTTAAACCATATGGTAACAACACACCACTTTTTAAACCAGAGATAAAGGAAGGTACTGTTTTTACAAAGAGATGACCAGAACTGCTGGCCCCGGAGCAGGGAGCGTGTTTTCCAGCAGTCACATTAGTAGGAACAGCAGAATCCCAGAGTTTGTAGGGATGGGGCTTTTACCTGCCAAGATCTGCACTCAGGCTGTATTGCAGGAGAAACCCCAAAATTACTTGCAAATTACATCATTTTGCCAGTTACACCCATTTGCTAACCATTGACTGCTGGCATCTTCTTATTTCTCACAAGCAACTCATGGGATCACCAGGCCTTGAACATACAACTTACACTGCCATTTACTCATTCATTTGGCCCCACTCATTCTGTCAGTGCCTCAATTTCTCTTCCCTTCAGCGTGTCTTCCTCATGCCCCACAGCTGTTTCCCTCACACCACTGTATGGTTATCTTTAGGGATGTGGCTTTCATGCTATGGCCCCCAATTCTAACCTCAGATACTGGGGGTGCAACTATAAACATAAAGCAACAGGAGTTGTTTTCTTGTATCAAAAAAGCAGACTGGCAGCCCACATTCCCTTGGCTGATACTTGCCCTGCACAAACAGCCTGTGGGTAAGATTGCTCTTGCTTTTAGGTTTAAAAACGCGGCCGTGCTCCCTCACACCCACGCAGCTTCGTCAGGCCACATGGCTGTGACAGGCGGGAGCGCACACAGGTTCTCGTGGGCTGTGCAATTTCCCCTGGGGCGTAGCGACAGACAGGTGCTTGGGGCTTGCCCATTTCCTGTTGCGTTACCGTGTTGCTGTTCTCAATGTCTATTCACCGGGCTGCCATCAGCACCAGGGTTTATTCTCACCCCACAGTGCCCATCTTCAATACCTGCCTGGAGCTGGGCGCAGCCTGCGGGTGACCCAGCTCAGTGCCATGAACCCTGGCGTGATCCTTCAGGGACTCCTTGCAGCGGAAGCTCCTCCCGCACTCCCTGCACTGGTAGGGGCGCTCCCCAGTGTGGATGCGCTGGTGCTTCAGGAGGTGATGTTTCTGGATGAAACTCTTCCCGCAAGCAGAGCACTGGAAGGGCCACTCCCCAGTGTGGATACGCCCGTGGTTCTGGAGGTGCTCCTTGCGGCTGTAGCTTTTGCCGCACTGGGTGCATTTGTAGGGCCGCTCCCCGGTGTGGACCAGCTGGTGCCGGACCAGGTAGGACTGGCAGATGAAGTGGATACCGCACTGGGAGGGCCGCTCCTGGGCGTGGCTCCGCTGGTGGACGGCGAGGCTTTTCTTCGGGCCGAAGCTCTTGCCGCACTGGAGGCAGGAGTAGGGCTGCTCGCCGGTGTGAACTCGGTAATGCACAGCCAGCTTGGAGGGCTCGGCGAAGCGCTTGGCACACTGGGCGCAGGGCTGCTCCCCCGAGTGGATGCGGGAGTGGTAGTTGAGCCGCGACCGGTGGATGAAGCTCTTGTTGCACTGGCCGCACGGGTAGGGGCGCTCCCCGGTGTGGGTGCGCTGGTGCACCGTCAGGTTGAAGTACCTGCGGAAGCTCTTCCCGCACTGGCTGCAGATGAAGGGCCGCTCCTCCGTGTGGGTCCTCTGGTGCTGGGTGTAGTGCTCCTTGCGGCCAAAGCTCTTGGCGCACTGGGCGCAGGGCGCTCGCCCGTGTGGGTGCGGCGGTGGCTGCTGAGTTTGGACTGCTGTGCAAAGGTCTTGCCGCACTGGGCGCAGGCGTAGGGCCGCTCCCCGGTGTGGGTGCGCTGGTGGGACAGCAGGGTGTCTTTCCGGGTGAAGCTCTTGCCACACTGCAGGCAATGAAAGGGCCTCTCTGTGGGCGGGCTGAGTTGGGGGACAGCAGTGCCCTGGGGCTCAGCGATTTCATTCCAGCCGCCCCTGCATTCCTTGGGCTGCCCCAGGTTGTTCCTCAGCTGCATCACCGGGCCAGGCAGACTCTCACAGGGTGCTCCCCGCTCAGGAGTCTGCACCTCGCTCTCTCTGGATGTCCCCAGTTGCACCCCATGTGGCTCTGGGCTGTCGTGGCCTTCCCTGACAGTCCCCTCCTCCATTTTGATCACAAGCCCATCACCTGCTGCAACAAAATAGAATGGTTTTTTCCCCCCATTTCATCTACTTGGGGCACAAGAAAACACTGGGAATGTAGTCGCTTAATACATGTGATCATGTCCCCTGTGTTGGGCATAGCAAATACAAGAGCTTCCTAATTCCCGACAGCTGTACCAATGCCGCCATGACCTGCTGGCCCTAACCCCAACGTGTGCTGAATTGCCCAAACAGCCAGATTCACGGGGCAGCTGATACACTACAGTGACCGTTTCAATTTTCCCCTTCTCCAGGCCCGAGCCCAGCACTGACCTATAACCCCACATGGATCAGGGGCTAAGGCACAGGGCTGACATTTTGGAGTGGAAGAGACCCCAGTCTTCTGATCACTGACTCTGCGTGACCTCGGGCAAGTCGCTTTTGTGCTTCAGTCTCCCAGTCTGTAAAACAGGAACAATGGCATTTCCCCTTCTTTTCCAAGTCCCTATGGATAAAAAAAGTGCTGTGGAAGTGCTAAATATTTCCATCCCCTCCTGCTCGGTGTGATACCCACAAGAGATTTGCTGGACTCTCTCATTTAACTTCTCTCCCGGTTTACAGAGGCTGTTACTCTAGAACTCACACATGCTGGGATCTGCAGGGATTTCTCGGTCTTCCAATTGTTGCTGATCTCTGCTGCACGACCCCTCCTCTAGTTTAACCTGAGATAAAACGTCAGGTGTCGGAACTGGAGAGTCTGTTCACATAAACAGAGTTATTTTATTGCTGTAACACCTAGCAGCCCAGTCACAGCCCAAGCCCCCATCCTGCTAGGTTCTGTGCAAACACAGATTTGTATAGACTTTACTCATGCAATTATAATGCTTCACAGAATCATAGGACTGGAAGGGACCTCAAGAGGTCATCTAGTCCAGTCCCCTGCACTCATGGCAGGACTAAGTATTTTCTAGACCATCCCTGACAGTGGTTTGTCCAACCTGCTCTTAAAAATCTCCAATGACAGAGATTCCACAACCTCCCTGGGCAATTTATTCCAACGCTTAACCACCCTGACAGGAAGTTTTTCCCAATGTCCAACCTAAACCACCCTTGCTGCAATTTAAGCCCATTGCTTCTTGTCCTATCCTCAGAGGTTAATGAGAACAATTCTTCTCCCTCCTCCTTGTAACAACCTTTTACGTACTTGAAAACTGTTCTCATGTCCCCAGTCTTCTCTTCTCCAGACTAAAAGTAATACTTGCATATTATTTTTCATGCAGAAAGCTCAAAATGCTGTACCAAGATGGGTACACATTAGTATCCCCTCTCATACACATCCGCTTTGAAGGCACTAGGAGGTTGACCTGGCTTGCCTCAGGCCACAAAGCAAGGCAGTGGTGTACCAGGAAGAGAATTCCAGCCTCCCAATTCCCAGTCCTGAATCTGATCCACTAAGCCACAGAAGCCACTGAACACTTCATAACAGATTTCAAAACCGACTGCAAACTGTGGGATGCTTTGGTATCAGGTATATTCCTTCAGCTTTGGAAACATTTTTAGTCATGCCTTTTTGGCCAAGTTAATTATCACACTCTTCTTCTATCACACTCATTCCTGGACCTCATATGAGAGGCGATGGCTTAGCATCAGATTTGAAATACCAAAACACTCTGGAACCGCAGGTTCAAATCCCAGGAGAGTCAACTGAGCTCTTAATCCTTCTCAGGTAGAGAAATGGAGTCTCATGCTGTCTTTACAATGTATGTGGGTGAGGGCTCAGGAAGGTATTTCAGAGAAGACCTTAAAAATAGAGGTGCTCTCCAGAGATGATAGGAGCTCAGACACATTCCTCAGGAGTACTCATCCTTAGCCAAAGTACCCTCTCCCTACTACTTCTGTACAGCATGCAACGTGGTCGCTATGGCCTTCCATCCCAGAGGTGGCTGCATTTCAGTGGTGCTGTGCACGTGTAGTTTGTGATGGCTGTTGGATGAAAGGCCCTTTGTAAATGTAAGATACTGTTGTTTACACAGAGGAGAAACATTGCTTTGTGTTTTAAATTGTCTATGAAAAATTAAAAGTGGATCTCAGACCTTTGCTGGGGTGAGGCATGCGCTGAATGGACATGGGCATGGACATTAAGAAGGCTCCAGATGGGACAAAGGGAAACTTTAGGGTCCAGATGTGCGGAATGCCCAGAATGCTGAGAACACAGAGTGTTAGATTCAGAGTCAGTTGGGAATGAGATCGGTGGAGATTCCAAGAGTGACAGCTCTCGCAGGCAAGGATAACAGAAATCCATGGGCAAGGGGATTGTGTCGGAAACCATGGAACAATAGGAGCTACCGAAAGCTTTATTCGATTTTTCGCTAAGTAACTAAAGTGAATAAACAGGACAAATGGGGAGTCCTGGGCTGTCAATCTAGCCTCTTCCAGGAGCATCGAAACCACATCATACATATAAAAAGAAAGTTTAAGTGGAAGGTTGGATACCAGATAAGCACGCAGATACCAGTGAGGGGCACTGTGCAAGATCCTAGAGAGAGTTTAGTCCTTCGTCTGGTAAGTTTACAAAGGTTAAAGAAAGCAAACTGTTAGCTAGTGATCTTTTAATCTGAAGATATAATTAGTCATTTGACACAGCACATAGCAGCTTCACTCCACTGTCCGTTTCAGATCTATTACTCACCAGTGCTGAGATCTGCAGGGGTTCCTCTCTCCTCCAGAGCTCCCTGCACCCTGACACCTGGTTCTTCCTCCTGATCAGTCGGTGATAGGATGTCAGATTTGGAGATGGTACAGTCTGTTCATGGAAAGAGACATTAAAAGAGAAAGTGTCTAATTAATATTTGCTAGGCACCTGGCAGAAATTTTAAAAAATTCTAAACCAAGCCCCACAGCATCAGTTTCTCACCAGAAGGAAGAGAGCAACCTGAACAGATTCTAATGTTAACTAAGACCATACAAGAAAGTACATTAAAGCCTTGGTGGGAGCAGGGTTGTAATTCCTAGAAGAGATGCAGGTTCCCAGAAATGATGCAATTTGAAGACTTCTTCACTGCACCAATATAATCCCCTTGTCCATTGACAAACCTGTGGAAAGGCCAGAGTCTATTTCAAAGACAAGGCCAGGCCAAGGAAGGGATACGGGGAGAGGAAAGACATAGAATGGTTTATATAATTGCATGTTTCTGAGCCAGCAGAAATTAAAATATAATTCTGGTTTATTGCTAGTTAATTACTATATTGGGGAAAAACAGCTCCCTTGACTCATGCCACAATCTCCTCTGAAACCTGTGGGCGCATGCACACGTGTGTAGGGTTTTAAGTGGTATTAGTAATAAATATGGAACATTATGTTAAACTGCTGGAGGCTACCACTGTTCCCTTGATAACCTATGCAGCTTTGATTCAAGAAAACACCCTTTCAAGGCAGCGACGGCACATACACCCTGCACGCAGACTAGCCCAGGGTTTTCTATGCGGGGGCGAAGCACATGCATAAATAAATGCAACCTTCAAATAAACAAACAGGACGAGACCTGAAGGTATCAGAGCCAGGGCTGTGTGTGTTCCAGGCTCCTTTCAAATGGAGGATGGGTGGAACTGACCACCGAGCAAAGGCTCTGTGGGACCTATATGTTCATTCATAGAATCATAGAAGGTTAGGGTTGGAAGGGACCTCAGGAGGTCATCTAGTCCAACCCCCTGCTTGAAAGCAGGACCAATCCCCAATTTTTGCCCCAGATCCCTAAATGGCCCCCTCAAGGATTGAACTCACAACCCTGGGTTTAGCAGGCCAATGCTCAAACCACTGAGTTATCCCTCCCCCCGAACCCAAAGGAGCTGTCACCTCCTAACTATTTATTTATGCAGCTCACCAAGGGGAAAAACAAGGAAGAACTAGCTGAGGTGCTGTCCCCATCTTTCTTTCATGCCCTAGGCTCCGGTTAGGCCTAAGCTTTAGTCAGTGAACCTGGCAACCTGACACTTTGCTTAGCTCACAGCTTCTCATCAATATGTGAAATCTGATTTTTACCCAAGGAGATCAAAGAGTCATAGCTGTCTTTCATCCAGTTCTTGTAAAGCTCCTTCTGCCATTCTTCTAAATTCTCCCACTCCTCCCTGGAGAAGTGGACTGAGATGTCTTCAAACATAACCGGGACCTGAAATCACAAGCATTACACGCACAGCACTTTCTGCTGCCATCCTATCCGCACACACCTTGCTTTTTATCTTATATTAAAAGACAGCTGGCCAGGCACCAACAGTGACCAACACCCAGCACGTCCCACCAGCTGTTTGGTTATATACATGAAATGTGTTGGGTTAGTTCCTCTCAGACAGACAGCCACATCACAAATGGCACGAACTGGTACCCATGCTGGTATTCTTGCCAGAGGAGACCAGGAATGGACAAGGACAGGGAATTTACTCTTTGATCCCTACAAGTGAGGATTAATGGGAAGGAGCATGGACTAGCGGTAAGGAAGGAAAACTCAAATTAGCAGGCTTGGGATCTAACCTCAGCTCTGATACTGACATGCAGTCTCATAAGAACATAAAAACGGCCATACTGGGTCAGACCAATGGTCCATCTAGCCCACTATCCTGTCTTCCGACAGTGGCCAATGCCAGGTGTTTCAGAGGGAATGAACAGACCAGGTAATCATCAAGTGATCCATCCCATCTCCCTTGACCATCCTGTGCCTCTGTATCCCCATACGTACAATGGGGATAATCATAGAATCCTAGAATATCAGGGTTGGAAGGGACCTCAGGAGGTCATCTAGTCCAACCCCCTGCTCAAAGCAGGACCAATAATGCTGCTTCCCCAGCACTTTAATGTGCTTACAACCCAGCTGAAAGGTGCTATACACATGTAAAGGAGACTTCTCCTTCTAGGCTACCTCTTTCTGCTGCTCATGACAGGTTACACCTGATTTAAACTATGCCCAACTGGAGACCAGACTGGAAAGCTAGATAAAGATGCCTTGGTCTAAAACAAACTGTGGCATTTATATATCTGCCCACAATTACCCAGTTCTCTCTCACCATTCAGTGGAGGAGCTACGGCACTGTTCCCCCACAACAGGCCCACTATTTCACTATCTATTGGATACATTCATGGGTCCATCAACAGCTATTAGCCAAGATGATCAGGGATGCAACACCATGCTCTGGGAGTCCCTCGCCTCTGACTGCTAGAAGCTGGGACTGGATGTCAGGGGATGGATCCTCAGTAAAATGCCCTGTGCTGTTCACTCCCTCTGAAGCATCTGGCACCAGCCGCTTGTTGGAAGACAGGATACCGGGCCAGAAGGACCATTGGTCTGACTCAGCGTGGCCATTCTTATGTTCTCTGCTGGATGCTTTGTGGCTTGCTCTGTCTGAGGGCCAGCAAACGGCAAAGCGGGAAGCTCAGCTGACTGGCAGTAAGTATGCAGCCCGATTGGAAAAGCATTTTGGAGACCATGAGAGTAAGGGCAGAGAACGATAAACCTGGTTCGTCAATCAAACACTAGGCAGGTGTTTACCTCACCCAATCACGCTCCTAAATCAGACTGTTCCAGGGTGGTGCAGAGATCACGGGAATATTAAAGATCCTGTCAAACGGTGATCATAGAATATCAGGGTTGGAAGGGACCTCCGGAGGTCATCTAGTCTAACCCCCTGCTCAAAGCAAGACCAATCCCCAACTAAATCATCCCAGCCAGGGCTTTGTCAAGCCTGACTTGATCCAGCACCAAGCTTTACTTCTGCTCCTCATTGTGAGCTGGGATATTTGCACTCGGGGCCTAAATACCTTTGAGGATCTGGGCCTCAGATACTACAGTGATGAGACCACGGAGGTCCCTAGACAGTTACCTTGGGGACTTCTCCCTTAGCGCCTGGGGGGAGCCTCAGGATCCAGAAGTTCCTGTTCTTCAGCAGGTTCTCCATGTTCTCCAGCCTCCTCTGCAGCAGCCCATACTCCTGGATCAGAGTTCCCAGCACGGCCCACTTACTCTCCAGCTGGTTCCCAAACTCTGCCACTGTCTTCTCACAGTCTATTAGTTTCTTCTTGGACATCCCCGTTCTTCCCTCCAGACTCAGTAACCGTGCGGCCTGAGAGTCCACCTTCCTCTCCGCGGCTTGGAGGGCAGCCAGGACAGCGAGGGACATCTCTGCCCTTTGCAGCTGCCCCTCTCTCCGGGGGGTCCCTCCGGCAGCGGCCGCCCGGGGCAGGGGGCGGCCGGAGCCTGTTCAGGACAAGACACCAAGCTGAGGTTGGGGGGCACATGCCCAGCTAACAGGTCAGAGGCACGGAGAAATGGGGGGCCACCATTCCCCAGCTCTGACCCAGGAGAAAGGGGCTTCAAAAGGCAGCGCAGCGGAGCAAAGCCCGGGGCTCACACGCTCCTGCTCTACCCGAAGGCGAGGGAGGGAAGCTCGGGCCGGAGGAGGATCCTGCGGCAGCAGGAGGAAAACAACCCACGGGGGCGATGCCAGCTGCCGCGGGGCTCACAACCCCACCGGGCCCGGCGCGGGGTCCCGCTTTCACCCCGGAGCGAGCCCGGAGCCCCCTGCACGGCCCCCAGGGGCTGCTACCAACCCCAGAGACCGCGCAGATCCCCGGGCCGCGCCGCCCGCGGGCCGCTCCCGGGGCCCGGGCCGGGCGGGGAGAAGCTCCCGAGGCCCGCCGGGCCCTTACCTGGGCAGCGGCCCGCTCGGCCATGGCCCCCCCGGCCGAGCCCCGCTCCCGCTGCGGGCTGGGCAGAGTCCCGGCGCCGCCTCGCCACGGGCCGGCCCCGCTGCCGGGCGGAGCAGAGCGAGCGCGGCCCGCAGGGAGGGAGGGAGCCGCGGCCTGGCTGCCGGGGCCGGGAGCGGCGGGGCGGGGCGGGGCGGGGCGGGGCCGGGCCGGTCGGGGAGCGCGGCGGCAGCGGCCCCTGGCGGCGGGAATCGCCTCCCTTTCCCCGCCCTCACCGGGCGAGAGAACAGGCTCCGTCCCTGGGGGACCCGCCCATCCCCGTGTCCTCGGGCAGCTGGGGAAGCAATGGGGGGGGGGCGGCACCTGCCCCTATTCCACCGCGCGCCCGCCCGCCGCGAGCCCGGCCACGGGCCCCAGCTCAGGGGACCCCGAGCTCTCTGCCCAGGTGCCTTGGGCACCTTCCTTCTGAGCCCTGACAGGTAAAGTCCCCATTCCCACTCCCGATGGGACCATTGGTCTGACGCCCGATGGCTGTTCTTTTGTTATGGTCTTACGAGATTGGAGATGGGGTTTTGGGGTTTACTAATTGAATTGCTCAAGTAAATGGCAGGGCAGCCGTGTTAGTCTGTATCCGCAAAAAAAAAAGAGGAGGACTTGTGGCACCCTAGAGACTAACCGATTTATTTGAGCATAAGCTTTCGTGAGCTACAGATGAAGTGAGCTGTAGCTCACGAAAGCTTATGCTCCAATAAATTTGTTAGTCTCTAAGGTGCCACAAGTCCTCCTGTTCTTTTTTCAAGTAAATGAGGCACCCTCATATGCTTAAACTTTGCCTCACAAAATTTTAAAAAAACAGTATCCCAACTAGCACAGAAACTATGATTCAGAGGATGGATTAAACCTACCAGCAGCCAGGGAGGCACACAGCATCATGAGAAGCCTTAGGCCAGGGAGTGCTTTGGTGAGGAAAAGCAGACATGCTTTGAGGAAAATCTGTTAGGAAAATACAGGCCTTGAGTCTGCTCTCACTCAGAGTGATGTAACTCAAAGGTAACTCCACTCAAGTCAAAGGAGTAACACAGGCCTATCTGAGAAAAGAGTCCGGCCAAAGGAAGCTGAAATGGAGCAACCCCATGGGGCAGAGGCCTTGAGCAGTCTCTGTACAGTGTGAACTCCACCCATGTGATGTAGCCACACAAAATAAATACTTGCAGCACTGCCAACCCCACAGGTTCAAAAATCATAAGTCAGCCCCCCCAAAAGATTATTTAAAAAATAACAACTGTCCCAAGACTCGAGACAAGACTGCGAGAGTTAACAGTGTCTTTTGGGTGGGAGTGAAGGTTCTGCTTCCTGATTAGTGTAAACGTATTAAAAATCAGTAAGGAGAAAACCACATCAATGGGGAGTGCAGAAGCACTTGAGCAGCTGGAAATAGAGCCCTGAAGCAGGACTGGATAGGCAAAAAAACCCAGGCTGCAGTAATTTGCACACAAACACTAAACCTCTCATCAATTTACCACAAGTAGCCTCTTTGAGAAATTGCTAATTATTTTGTTTGAGTTTATCTTTCCCACATGTGTTTAGCTCCTTCTCTCTGAATCTGGTGTAGTTCACCAGCTCAAGTCAGGTCAGAGAATCATGCTCCAGGGTCGTGCTGTTCTGTGACGTCACATATGCGCACTCAGTCTCTGGTGTATCAATTTGCTGTCAGGGCTGTGAGCAGTTTTTCCGTTAAATGTTTTTCGAAAAGCAGTAATAATCCTGACACATAAATAACTTGAATGGGATATAAATAACTGGGATGGTATGTTTCAAAGTTCTCAAATCAGTGCTTAAGCAGTTTAAACAATTCTAGTTTTTTTAATAACTTACTTTTTATAATCACTAAAAAAAAACCCTGCACCTTATAAGGCAAAACGGTGGTGCAAGATGTTTTAAGCAAGATTTGTTTTATTGTTTTAGAGGTAAAAATTGTGTCTGAATTCCTTTTATATATACAAATAATATATTAACTGACCGTGTTTTGGTTTGTTCCTTTTTTTTAGTTCCATGGGGGAAACTCACGCTCTTGCAGGATCGAAGGTTTTTCAGGGTAGCAGCAGAATAAAAATGCAAGAAACAACGCAGGAGCAGGTGGAAGTAGCAGTGGGTATTGCAGGGTGGAATGGGAGCAGGATTCAAAAATTATCAGGCGGAGGGCTCTAGCTGATAGCAGAAAGCAACAGGAGTTTTCACCCTACTGCCTGCCTCTACACATTGCAATAGGGTCCATGTTAAAAGTGTGATTTGCTTATTGATGATACTTACAATATCCTGAACACTGTAGCAGGTAACTGCAAGCTCACTGCGATGTAACGGTACGTGTTCCTATTGCTGGGCTCACTCAAGAGGCTCTGTTAAACCTTGGTTAACAGTGAACAATGGAGTGGAAGATGGCAGCCTTCATGGGGGCCCACTCTGCTAAGTAAGCATTCACAATGAATGCCATCAACTCAGCGACCGAACATTGCTCAGCGATCTCCTGGTCATCAAAGCAGCAACTCAGCAAATCCTAAAGTTCCTCCTCAGGGCCATACAACGTGCCAAATAGGCCCTGGAATAAGAATCCTGCAACTTAATGTTGAAGGAGTCTCATGGGCAAAATGCAAGTATCTTGGAAACTTGCTGAAGACTTATAACATAGATGTCCTCATGTTGCAAGAGACCCATGTTGGCAACGACCAACAGGCTAGGCGCTACCGTATCTATGGATACAACTTAACAACTAGCCATCATCATCCTAAATATAGCTTGGCAATATACATCAAGGACACCGTCACAGATTTTAATGTTATTCCACCAACCAAAGAGGAGACCACCTTTACCACAACTATCAAATTAGGGGAGCTCCACATTACCAACGTCTATAAAGCCCCAAGCACCAGATGGCCAAAATCAGCGCTACCCAGCTCTCCTATTCCATGCATCTATGCAGGTGATTTTAATGATCACCACACTATGGGGGGCTACAAAACAAACGAAACCGATTGCGAAGATCTCATGGATGGGATATCTGCACAAGACTTACAACTAATCTATGAACTAAAACAACAATCAAGATTCCTTTCAAGCCGCTGGCAATGTGGGTACAATCCAGACCTAACATTCATGTCTAAAGACCAGTGTGGTAATACTCTGACCACAACATGTGAAGTATTATCCACATTTCCAAACAGCCAACACGGACGTATAATGATCTACGTAGGCAGCAAAATTCCCGTGTTCTTTCTGAAACAGGTAACACGATGGAATTTTGCTAACGCGGATTAGGATGTCTACAAACAGACCGTTGAGAAAACTGTTTGAAGGATTCCAGCGAGACCAGAATGCTATCAGCAGTTCACAGGCCTCTTGAAAGCAGCAGGAAAACACATTCCTTGGGGCTTCCAGAGAAAGCTCGCTACCTGCCGGACAAAAGAGACGCAGGAGATGCTCTGGCAGTATAATCAGACCAGGGCTCTCATATTGCAAAAGCCCTGCTACGCTCCCTTGGCACAGCAAGACGCCGGCGCTGGCTTGACTGCGTGCAAACCCTTGATTTTACACATTCAAGTCACCGAGCCTGGACACCACTACGACGTCTTGGGGCCGCTAATCCCACAGAGCGCAGGCCACCGAAAATCTGGCCAAACTCAATAGCTTCCAAACTGGTGGAGAACACAAAAGGACCCTTGATAAACACACAAGAAGAGAAGTGTATCAAGAACTCTACCCAACACTTCCATCAATCCCCCAAGGATCTTCCACTGTCAGCACTGAGGAAGTAAAAGGACTTGCCACGATGAAAAAAGGGAAGACTGCAGGCCCTGACGGTATTCCGCCAAAATTTCTCCATCTTGGTCCCAAAGGACTCCAGTGGCTAGCAACATTGTACTCCACTACCTTAAGGACAGTACGGATCCCTGAAATATGGCATGAGGGAATGGTAATTGCTATTCCAAAGCCTGGAAAGCCCCCTGATGAAGCAGGAAACTATAGGCCAATTTCTCCACTATGTGTAACCTGTAAACTTCTTGAACGTATCAACCTCAAAAGAATATGCCCTTTTACTGAGCCAGTTATCCCTGTCAAGCAGGCAGACTTCCGGCCAAAATGCAACTGTGACCAAGTTCTGGCACTCACAACTCACATTGAGTCTGGCTATCAAAAAAACCTCAAGACTGGCACAGTATTTGCTGACCTGTCATGTGCGTATGATAGTGTATGGATTAAGGGCCTGATGCTGAAACTTGTTAAAATTATCCCTTGCTACCAAACACTTTGCCTGTTGCGGACCATGCTGAGTGACAGGGGCCTACTGGGGAATAAGACCAGCTCACCCTGCAGCATAAACAATGGGTTATGCTTGCGCCAGCCCTTTTTAATATTTACATCAATTACATGCCTCCAACTAAATCACGAAAATTTGGATATGCAGATGATCTTGCCAGGACAATCCCAGCATCAAACCTCCCCGACATTGAGAAAGCACTAGCTGAGGACCTCAACAATATGGAACAATATTTCTGGAAATGGAGACTCAAGCCAAACCCTGGAAAAACAATAGTAAGCGCATTTGATCTTGATAAGCAGAGTGCCAAAAACACACTGAAAGTAGTTTTCTGTGGTAAAAATGTGCAACACGATGACACCCCAACATATCTGGGAGTGAAACTTGACCGCACCCTGTCCTTCCATGATCATCTTGAGAAGGTAGCTGGAAAGATCAAAACGAGAGCCAACGGAATCCAGAAACTAGCAGGTACAACCTGGGGTCCATCAGCATCACTGTTGTGAACCTCTGCAATAGCACTTGTATATTCAGTAGCTGAATGTTGTGCGTCAGTATGGAGCATGCAGCCACACACGACTTGTGGATACCCATCTAAATACAGTGGTGCGGTGCATCACAGGAACCCTTAAGGCAGCTCCAACCCCATGGCTAGCTGTCCCATCTAACATCGCTTTCCCGCCAATACGCTGAATGGCTGCAACATTCCATGAAGCTCAGCAAATCCAGGAAAACAGATGCCTTCCTATTCCTCAAGACCTTGACAATGCCCCTCTGACAAAGCAGGACTGTTCTTAATGTTTCCTCTGAATATTGTGGGGGTGCCTCAGTTTCCCCTAACCAGTTCTTAAGTATCTAGGTGGTTGGATAAGGGTGTATGATCGTTGCAGAGCCCTAGAGGGCAGGTGTGTGCAGGCATCTGGACACAGAGAATGGTTGACACTCTGTTTCCTGGCAACTGATGGCCTGGGCCCTTCCCCCCTGCAAGGTGAGAGCTAAAGGGTTGGAGAACAAAGGAATCAGGTGACCTCCTGGCCCAGGAAAGGGACAAAGCCCAGAGGAGGAGGGGCGGTAGAGGGTTTCAGTTTAGGGCTGGCTAGGGACTGGAGTGAAGCGCAGACGTGGTTGTCTGGCTCACTGCCCCCCAAAATGGACCCAGCTGAGGGGTCCTGTTCTCTGCACCTACAAGCTCTGTTTTAGACCATGTTCCTGTCGTCTAATAAACCTTCTGTTTTACTGGCTGGCTGAGAGTCACGTCTGACCGCACAGTGGGGGTGCAGGGCCCTCTGGCTTCCCCAGGAGCCCGCCTGGGCGGACTTGCTGTGGGAAGCGCACGGAAGGGCAGAGGATGCTGAATGCTCCGAGGTCAGACCCAGGAAGGTGGAAGCTGTGTGAGCATTGTGTCCTGAAGACAGGCTGCTCACAGAAAGGAGACTTCCCCAGAGTCCTGACTGGCTTCGTAGGGAGCAGTTCCAGAGCATCGCCCAGGGACTCCATGACAGCCCCCCCCCCCAACTTCTTAAGTCCCGCAAGTCTCTCTGGGAACATTTGTTTAGCCTCATGCAATCAGGTTATGATCAGAAGGAAGCTTGGAAAGCAGATTGGGCTAAACAAGACTTTAAAAATAAGCACCTTGTGCCAGATCCCATGCAGAAGGTTCCTGGGTTTGACCCTCCACGGTCATCTTGATCAACTCTAAACCAAATTTGAACCAACCATGGTAGATGCAGAGATCTAATGCACAAATGGAAAATCAAGGACTCCCTGGTGTGCGAGTGTGGTTCCCCACGACAGCCCATCGAACATATCACTACCTACTGCCCAATGTATAAAGATGAAGGAGGCATCACTGCAATAAATTCTGCTACTCCTGATGTAGCCATTTGGATCCATCAACTTCAGGTGTAATTGTAGTTGCTGCTCTACACCAGTCGTACAAAAGAAGAACAGCGGACAATGCAAATTATAGTACGTACATCAAGATAATAGCTTCAGGGAGAAACCCTGAAATGGCTGAGGAAATGTTGGTGGGAACAACCGCCTTCTCACTCGGAAGGAGGAGGTGACAGTGTTACCTTTAGGTTTTAAAAGTCATGATCAGATCTGTACATGTTACATGATAAAAAAAAATAACACAAACACCCCCCCATACACACATGCTCCCCACCTGCCCAAGTGAAAAGCTCCAGGGTGGTGATCTGCCCAGATAATTCCTGTGTCAGGAGTCTGGGAGAACATCTCTTTGGATTTACCTACTAACATAGGGGCAGGAAGTAGGACTGCTGTGCACCCCCTGGCTTGAAAGGGTGTCCATCATATAAAGAGTTCACAGTTTGGTTCAATGGATCTCATTATACCCCACTATACAAATCATTCCAGCCCCCGTCCCTACTAATCTCCCATGTGTTCCCCATTTATTCAGGGTTTTGTTTTTTGTTTTTTTTTAACTCCTGAGTCCCTCTTCTGCTGGAGTCACAGAACTCAGATGTCCTCCAGGTGAGTGAAGGCCAAAGCAAGGGTCACGTTAGGAACAAGAACAAACTAGACCTCCTAAGCTATTGCTGGACGTGGACCATGGAGCTGACCTTGAGATGTCTGCTTATGTCCTAAGCAATTGCGATTCAGTCTTGTCCAGTGATGCCCAGCAGCAGGCCTTCCATACAGAGTGCCCATCCCCCTCCTACTCCCAGTCATTCATGTCCCTCTGACTTCTTCCTCTCCCGGTGCTGTCCGCCTGCCGCCATGTGGGGATGTTTCACAAGCAGAAGTTGGTTCCCCTGCGTGTCCCCATGGTGCCGTTGCTGCATTTTCAGTTGAGAGAGAAGAATCCTCCTCAGCTAGTGTCCCTGGTTCCCCTTTCAGGTGGTGACAGAAGGAAGCCCACTGGCTGGGTTTCCACCTCTCCTCCAGGGGCTCAGACACACGCTGATCTGATGGGCTGAAGCTCTCTCTAAACCATGGACGTTTCAACTCCTCCTCTTGCCTTTTGTCTGACTAACGCACCTGCTGTACGTTAACTCCACTGGCTACCATGAATCTTCCATCTTTACAACCAGGAGTCCAGCCTCTGCTCCCTGTCCGGGGCTCTGAGAAACCTCCGGATGCCCTTGCTCTGCACTGTGGAGGCTCTGAGGTTCTTTCAGAGAGTCCTCGTATTGGAAGCTTTTCCCACCCGTGCCACACTGATGTGGCTGCTCCCTGACAGGGCCCTGCTGGTGTGTCTCTAGCTCAGGCTTCCCCGTGAAGCTTTTCCCGCCCTCAGTGCGGCGCTTCAGCCCTTCGCCCGACGTGTTACCCTGATGGCCGACAGACCCGCCATGGCTTTTAGCAGCTGGGCCGCCCTGGTGCGGTCTCTCTCCCATGTGGTTTCTTTGGTGCTTCATGAAGCTCCTCTTGAGCGTGAAGCTCTTGCTGCACTCAGCGCACTGGAAGGGCCGCTCGCCGGTGTGCACACGCTGGTGGTTGAGCAGGTACTCCTTGCGGCAGTAGCTCTTGTCGCACTGGGGGCACTTGTAGGGCCGCTCCCCCGTGTGGACGCGCTGGTGGTTGTTGAGCTTGGACTTCTCGCTGAAGCGGTCGTCGCACTGGCTGCACTTGTAGGGGCGCTCGCCGGTGTGGACGCGGTAGTGGTTGGTCAGCTTGGACTGCTGAGTGAAGCTCTTCTCGCACTGGGTGCACTTGTACGGGCGCTCGCCGGTGTGCAGGCGCTGGTGGGAGACGAGCACGGCCTTCTGCCGGAAGCTTTTCTCGCACACCGTGCACTGGAAGGGCCGCTCCCCCGTGTGCACACGCTGGTGGTTGAGCAGATACACCTTGCGGCTGTAGCTCTTCTCGCACTCGCTGCACTTGTAGGGCTTCTCCCCACGGTGAATCATCTGGTGGCGCAGCAGCTCTGACCGGCAGTTGAAGCTCTTCTCGCACTCGGTGCACTTGTAGGGCCGCACCTTGGCATGGCTCCGCAGGTGCTTGACGAAATTCCCCTTCAGCCGGAAGCTCTTCCCGCATTCACCGCAGGCAAAGGGCTTCTCCCCCGGCTGCGCCACAAAGCCCTTGAGCAGGCCGAAGTCTCGGTCGCACTGGGTGGATTTCTCCACTCTGCTGACTGCAGGGTTAGCCAGCTGTGCAGCCACTCCCTGCTGTAGGCTCTGCAAACCCTCCTCTTCTGATTTCACTGATGACATCCCCTGCAGCTCCAGCTTCTCCAGACATCCCTTCCAGGACTTCTCCTTCTCTTTGCTCACAGTCCCATCATTTGCTAAAGAAGAGAGAGAGAGAGAGAGAGACAGACGAGCATTAGTGCTTTGATCTGGAAGGAAACTCCCCTGGCTTAGAGATTCTGTGCAGAAAAAAAAATGACACTTGTTAATGGTCCAATGAATAATTTATAGCTTCAGTGTAATTAACTCAACAGACTTAAAGTAGGGCTCATCTTGGCTTGAAATCTTGTCTGCTAGACAGCACAATTTGGGTTGGATGTCATGACATTTCTAGCCTACAGACCTCCTGCATCATGGCATGACTTATGTTATGAGCCTGAAACCACCCCTCCAAGCTGGGTGTCGAGGGGTAAACATTCCCCCAGAGAAGGCATGGGGGCAGGCTAGAGGAGGGACCCTGTTCCTCTGCATCCCATCAAAACACTCAAAAAGGTGAAAGATGGGATCAACTGCCCCCCACTACTCCAGACAGGCGCGGAGCTGTGACCGATACCCGCCATCAAGTGATGACTGTACATTTACAGTGGGGCTATTTGACTGTCAGCTCTTTGGGGCAGAGATTGTCTTTTTGTTCTGTGTTCATAGACCACCTAGCACAACAGAGCCCTGACTTGGGACTGCAATGCAAATAACAATAAACGATCACTTAGAATAGGAAGAAAACCCAGAAGTGGAGGAGATCCTATGAACTGCAGGTAGCTACTCCACTCACTTCCTTTGAGGTGTTTCAATCCCTTAGGGCCCCACTCTTCCTCAGAGCCAATGGAAGTTTTGCACAAGAGCAGCCAGTCATTGCTCACCCATGCTGGAGCCTGAGAGAATTCTTCCTTCCCCTAATTCCTGATGGTCCCCAGCATCCAGCTCTTCCTCTTGTTTGATCCAGGTTGAAGTGTCAGATGTGGAAACTGGTGATTATGTTAATGAGAAACAAACAAATTAGTGTGTGTTTTACCAGCACTTATTGACCTCTTTCTGCAAAGGATTTGGGGCTAGAGCTGTCTGGGATGGGTGGGAGGTTGGGTAACATTTTGTGGAGAGAAGGGAAAACAGATGAGAAAACACATCCAGACAGATGTGGTTATACATGATGATGGGCCAGGTGCTGTTCACGCCTCTCACCAAGTCCAGGTTCCAACCCACTCCTCACCTGTGCTGGGCTCCACGGGAATTTCTCTGTCCGCCGAACCCCTCTGGCCTCTGATACATGGCTCCTCCCCTCCTTCAGCCCGGGGCAGGATGTCAGGGTTGGAAATGGCATGGCCTATTCATGAAGACAGAGTTGAGGGGAAATGAGTGGTTTATTCATATTCACCAGCCACTTACATGTGATTTTAAACCTGAGCTGAACAGAGGTAGAACTGGTGATCCTCAGGAAAGCAGATCTCTGCTTTTCCCAGGGGAGCCTGAGGAATTCCCACACTCCTGTAATATTGTTCCCTGCAGGGTCACACAGCTGCCCACTTTTCATCCTCTTGTCTTGGGGGGGGGTTCACTTCTGCCGGGGCAGAGGTCAGGGCGAAAAAGGGGCATGGCAGGGGCTGAGACAGGGCGTGGCTGGCATGTGGGTTTCAAGTGCAAATCCAGTTCATGAACATGAGATGCCTGGCAGATACTTGGGAGGGCTCCAAGAGACTCCTACAGCCAGCCAGGAGTAGCAGTTCACCTGTGTGTGCTCTGGAGCTGTGCTTCCAACAGGAAGTTCAGTGCCTCGTATGCAGACTACAGAACACTTCGTGGCCCACTGGCCTGCAGCCCCCTTCTCTCATCTTCCTTCAGCTTGTTGGATGATGAGTAACAAAGCGCTGGGCCCTGCCGACAACTCTCTCAGCCCTCACCCAAACCCTGCATTTTTTTAGTCCTTACAGAGAACGTGTGGGTTTGTGATACTTGGTAAAACTCACCAGCGCTAGGGTCCACAGGGATTTCTCTTTCCACCAACCCTTCCTTCTTCTGGATTCTTTCCTGTAATCCTTCCAGGGATTCCCACCGATCCCTGACACACGGCTCCTCCCCTCGTTCAATGCGGGACAGAATGTCTGGCTTAGAAACAGCGTAGTCTGTTCATGGTAGCAGATGTTAAGGGAACGTCATGGCCTATTAATATTCATTACAAATAATGCTAAATGATTTTAAACCAGCTCCCCTTCTCTCACTGGAGCTGACGACAGATCTGAAAGGAGGCCAATACCTAATAAGGATCCTGTAAAAAGATACCATTTCTTGTGGAGGTCGGGTGTGCTTCCCAGCAGAAGAGCCGGGGTTTACCACATAGAAGGGGAGTTGATACGCACAGTGGTATATCAACCCATTTGTTGGTGAACCTAAACCTGAACAAAGTCTACAGAAAGAAAAGGAGGACTTGTGGCACCTTAGAGACTAACCAATTTATTGGTTAGTCTCTAAGGTGCCACAAGTCCTCCTTTTCTTTTTGCGAATACAGACTAACACGGCTGTTACTCTGAAAGTCTACAGAGTCCCTTCAAGGCCAGAGCCAGTTCAGGGAGGAATGCTCAATGCTGTATTACCAGGTGACACAAAAGAAGAGGTTACTTAGCTTACTGTAACTTGAGTTATTTGAGGTGCTTGTCCCTATGGTGTGGTTGCCGTAAGATACATGCACGCCTGTGTGCTCTCAACCAGAGACAGCAAAGCAGTGTCTGCAGGCCTGCGCAGAGCAGCCCCTCATGCCTCCAAACAAGACTCGCTGCCACTCAGTTCCTTCTCTACAGCCGAGGGGAAGGAAGGTGGAGCATCCATAGGGACAAAGCATCTCAAAGAACTCAAGGTCTTATAAGGTAAGTAACCTCTCCTCCGCCTTTGAGTATATATGTCCCGATGGGTGCTCCACCAGAGGAGACTCCCAAGCAGTAACTTGACAGGGAGGCAAGTCCAAGATTGTTTGGAGGATTGCTTCACCAAAGGTCATATCATCCCTAGAAGTAGGTAAGATGGCATAATGCTTGGCAAGGGTGTGACCAGAAGACCAAGTTGCAGTCCTGTACATTTCTGTTATGGGCAACATCTTTCAGCAGAGCTATAGCTGTGGACTGAGCTCTGGAGGAGTGTGCTGTTCTAACAGGTTGAAATGCAACCTGAAACTCCTTAGACAGTCTGAGAATGGAAATAGGTTGTCCATTCCTCCTCTCTGCAGATGACACAAATAATCTTGGAGGAGCCCAGAAGGTCTTAATCCTGTCAGGGTAGAGGGTGAGATTCCTTCTGACACCTAGTATAAGTAGACTGGTCTCCCCTCCGGAGGCTTTGGGTAAAACACTGATAGGCAGCTCTCTTCATTAATGTGGTATTCTGAAGAGACCTTAGGAAGGAAGCGAGGATGGGGATGCAGTGTAACCTCATCTCTATAGAGGGTAGTAAATGGCGGGTCTGCCATAACAACACCAAGCTCTCCCATTCTTTAAGAGATGGCTCTAAAGAACTAAGTCTTGAGGGAGAAGTGCAGGAGAGAACAGGTAACCATAGGTACAAAGTGGGGGCCCTCAGGGCACTGAGAACCAAATTAAGGTCCCACTTGAGAACTGGAGTCTCTACAGGGGGAAAAAAAGTTGTGTAGCCCCTTGAGGAATCTGGCATAAGTGATGTGGGCAAAAACCAAGAAGCCCTCAGTGGGTGACTGGAAGACTGTGACAGCAGCCAAAAGTATTTTGAGTAAGACAAATTTATAGTGCGGACCTGACATCAGTATAACTATGCTGCTCAGGAGTGTGGATTTTTCACACTCCTGAGCAACAGTTATACCAACCTAACCGCCAGTGTAGACAGCGCTAAATTGATAGGAGGGCTTCTCCCGTCGATGTAGCTACCGCCTCTCACAGAAGTGGATTAACCACACTGACGGGAGAAGCTCTCCCATTGGCACAGTTGTGTCTTTAATCAAGTGGTGCAACTGCAGAGCTGCAGCATTTTAAGTGTAGACCATGCCCTGGATTCACTGCTAGACCCTGTATCTTCAAATCCAACAGGCAGCCCAGGATTCTGGAGAGTGGAACCTCTGATGCTTGAGACGAGTGCAGAGAACAGCAGGAGTGGAAGCTTTTCCACTTCTGAAGGTAAGTTTCAAAGTACTAGTTTTACTGCTAGATAGGAGAACTGACTCGACCTTATCCGAACGGGTTACTTCCCTGCTCAAAACTCACCTAGAGCGATGTGTACTGGCAGTACGGGGGTCTCTTTCTTGCTGGTACTCTATAAAATTGTTCACCAAGGTGACCCCAAGGATTCCAGGAAGCCCAACTAGGGGGCTGATTGGGGAAAGTCCCCACAGATACTTGTAACGCCTGGATATGGAGCATCTGATGGGGTACTGAGCACTCCCCAAAATAGTGGCTTAGCAGGGTGTGGTGGTATAATGCTGAAAAAGAGCCCTGTACTGAGACCTCTGAGTCCAAAGTATAATCATCCCCTGGGCAGAACGCGGGAGAACCAGATACAGCTGCCAAATGCAGAGGCTGGACATCTGACCGACGTTCAATCCAGGAGGATTGTGGTTGCAGATGTCTGAGCGGTACCAGGGAAGGAGCTTTCGTAGAGGTCAGTAACAGGGGACATGCCAGTTCCTCCGGTATGAAAAGGCCCTCTGGAGAGAGAAACCTGGAGGGTACTGAAGGGCTACGGTATGCGCAAGTCTGAGTTTGTACCAGAGCCTGGACAAGGGCGCCGTGCTGAGATGGTGAGCACGGTAGCAGAGAGGCTTGTAGAGAAACTTCTCTGACCTCCGAGCTCTGGTGCAGGGAAGGTGACGGTACTGGGAGTGTCAGTAGGAAGCCTGGTCACATCTCAGGGCCGAGAGGGGTCACTCAGTACCAAGGTAGATGACTCCCTGTGTTATTAGAAGACTTCTCTGGATGCTGCTTCTTGTGAGGGGCCAGCAGCTCGGTTCTGGAATCAGACGGCACCTCAGCTGTGCCCTTAGAGGAACACAAGGCCTCCTTAGAGTGGAATTTAGGGGGTGACCCACCCCTCTTTCTTGTTTCCCAGATAAGGGCAAGAGGCGGCTGCTTCTCAGAAGTCCTCGCCTCTCAAAGTGCTGCTGGAGCAGCCTGGGACGTGGAGGCCAATGTACAGAGGAGGACGCGGGCCCCACCAGCGCTAGTGAGCATTCCATTAGAAGGTACTTCAGTCTAGCCTTTGTCTTTCCGAGACCTGCCTCTAAACCCTGAACTGATCTTGCACTTGGACAGAATGTGGGTGTCTCCAAAGCAGTTTGAATGCCTGTCACTACAGGGAAAAGACCTGTGGCAAGTTTGGCAGGACTTAAACCCTGGGATCTTTGGCATAACGCAGAGTGCTAATGGACCAAATTGGACGATAGAAAGAAAAAAGAGCGGGGGGGGGAATCCCTCCTCTCAACACAGCTGTGTTAAAACTGAACGCAGAAATAAAATAATCACACAAATAAAGCAAAAACTAAGAATAAATCACTATGTTAAGAAAGGCGGGAAGCTGAGAACCAGCGGACATGCAACCACTCCATCTCGAGCCGTAGGCAGTTGAGAAGGCACTGAGTGGCAGCAGGTCTGCGCCCCCCTATATGCCCTCGGTGGGAGGCGCCACTCTGGCAGGCATAGGCCTGTAGACACTGCTTTGTCGTCTCCAGTCAAGGGTGCATGGCATGTATGCATCCTACAGTGCAGCACCCTATGGACATACACTCAAAGGACTAGCTGATACAGTGGTAGGACTGAGATTTTAAATCAGCAGAAGACTGATTTTACCACAGGATGGGGTGATCTGGCTCTTTAAGGAAACGAAGGATGGTTTTGTATTTCAGGCACTGGCCTGCTACTCAGAACATCTGGGTTCAATTCCTGGCTCTGCCACAGACTCCCTGGGTGATCTGGCAAGTCACTTAAACTTGCCGGACTTGATCCCAAACCCTTGGAAGTCAATGGGAGACATTCCATATCCTTCAAAGGGTTTGGGGAAACTAGATATTAGAAGAAAAGAGTTTTAAATAGGAGGGTGTGTGGTATGAGCTGTCTATTGCTAATGCTCTGGGAAGTAGTGATCCACTAGAAATCAAAGGAACTGGAGAATAACCTGCAACAGGAATCAGAGTAGCAACTGTTTCTAATCAGAGAGTGAAAACCGATCCTTACCCAGAGAGATCAGAGTCTCATAGTTCCCCTTCATCACGTTTTTGTAAAGCTCCTTCTGCCATTCGTCTAAGTTCTCCCACTCCTGCTCATTGAAATAGACGGAGACATCATCAAATGTCACCGGCACCTGGAATCACAAGGGTTACAATAAGCTTCTTTCTTAGACTATAGCGGCTTGACTCGAAGCCCACCAAAGTAAATGCCATTGACTTCCATAGGCTTTGGAGAAGATCCTTATGGCAGGGAATGTATCTTATGCTGTGCTCTTAGTTGAACCAAGTCTGGACCAACAATTTTAGCAGAAACTTTGAAGAGTCAGGCCCAAAAATCAGCAAAAAGATATGTGTCTCCTGAAAGGTGCAGAGCACCCTCGCCTCCCACTGACCAAATGCAGTATTTGCAGCAGGTGTTCTGTTGAAAGCATATGGTGGGCTGGGCACATGGGGCTGGCTGTCATCTAGATTTCCAACCACTGTTTCCAAACTGCATCAGACGTGATGCATAAGTACACTCCTAATATTACTTTTCCACATCAGCACTTGCTGGAGATGAAAGGCAAATCAGTGACTGAGCTGGAAACAGAGCCCAGATGTGCTGTACATTATGCATAAATGACTGGACTGACTGGGTCTGGCAAGTGAGTTTTTGGACACCATGAAGCCAGTAAGATCACTCCCTGCATCCGCACACTTATAAAGTGGTGAATTAAAGGGCCTGCACATCAGAAGATATGAAAACCCATCCAGTATCTAAGTTTGTACCCCTCAACACTAGCTGGGATATTGTTACCTTGGGGACTTCTCCCTTAGTGCCTGGGGGCAGTCTTAAGATCCAGAAGTTCCTGTTTCTCAGCAGGTTTTCCATGTTCTCCAGCCTTCTCTGCAGGAAATTATTCTCCTGGATCAGAGTTCCCAAAATAGTCCATTTACTCTCCAGCTGGTTACCAAATTCCATTGCTGTCTTCTCACAGTCTGTTAACTTCTTCTCAGTTGTCCGTGTTCTCTCCTCCAGATTCAGTAATCGTGTGGCATGGGAATTCACTTTCCTCTCCACAGCTTGGATGGCAGCCACTACTGTCCACAAGGAGATCTCTGTAGTGTGGTGATGGGCTTCATTCACAGGAGTTTGTTCAGGGACAGTGGGATCCTGTTTCCAAGAAGAGAAACTGAAAGTCAGCATCAGGGAAAAAACAGCCTAAGAGCCCTTCAGCACTACCTGGGGCTGGACCCTCTTGTACAGTCAGGATCCACACAGGGGAAAACTATTTCCTTTCCTGTACCGAAGGAGATTTGAAATGGAAACCCCACCATGTCTGACTCATAGGAAGTATGGAATATTCATAGGCTATAGGGCTAAAAGGGACCATTCGATCATCTATCCCAGTGGTTCTCAAACTTTTGTACTGGTGAGCCCTTTCACATAGCAAGCCTCTGAGTGCGACCCGCCCCTTATAAATTAAAATTTTTTTTATATATTTAACACCATTATAAATGCTGGAGGAAAGCGGGGTTTAGGGTGGAGGCTGACAGCTCGTGACCCCCCCATGTAATAACCTTGCGGCCCCCAGTTTAAGAACCCCTGAATTCTAGCCTGACCTGCACACCGCAGGCCCTTGAGTTTTACCCAGTTGCTAGTCCTGTACTCAGGCCAGTAACTAGTGCGTCCCTACAGCCCGGAGCTGGCTCTGCGCACCCCGGCGGGGACCTACAGCCCCCCAGGGCGCCCACGGCCGGGGGCTCGGCGGAGCTTGGACACAACAGCAGGAAGCCCGAGCACGACGGCCGGTTTCTCTGGGGCAAGGGAGGCTCCCGCACAGACCGACAACCTCCCCGCCGGGCCGGGCCGGGCCGGGCGTGCGCCCAAGGGGGCCCCCGGAAACCGGGCAGCTTCCCCCCAGCGCCCGGGGCGGAGCTGAACCCCCCGGGGGTACCTGGGGAGCAGCGCCGGGCCCCGCCCCTGCCGCCAGGGACCCCCCCGCCCGGCCGGGCAGCACCGCGCTCCCGGGGCAGCCCGGGCCGGGCGGGGAGAAGCTCCCGGGGCCCGAGGCCCCCCCGCCCGCCGGGCCCTTACCTGGGCAGCGGCCCGCTCGGCCATGGCCCCCCCGGTCGGGGCTGCTCCCGCGGGCCCGGCCCGGCCGAGCCCCGCTCCCGCCGCGGGCTGGGCAGAGTCCCGGCGCCGCCTCGCCACGGGCCGGCCCCGCTGCCGGGCGGAGCAGAGCGAGCGCGGCCCGCAGGGAGGGAGGGAGCCGCGGCCTGGCTGCCGGGGCCGGGAGCGGCGGGGCGGGGTCGGGCCGGTCGGGGAGCGCGGCGGCAGCGGCCCCTGGCGGCGGGAATCGCCTCCCTTTCCCCGCCCTCACCGGGCGAGAGAACAGGCTCCGTCCCTGGGGGACCCGCCCATCCCCGTGTCCTCGGGCAGCTGGGGAAGCAATGGGGGGGGGGCGGCACCTGCCCCTATTCCACCGCGCGCCCGCCCGCCGCGAGCCCGGCCACGGGCCCCAGCTCAGGGGACCCCGAGCTCTCTGCCCAGGTGCCTTGGCCGGGGCGGGGGATTCCAGCCACTTGCAAATTGTCCCCCAGGAACCCAGCTCTGGGACCAGAACAAAACAGGGACTGGTGCTTGGGCTACTGGGCCTGCTGGAAAACCCACAGGGGGTGACCAGAAAAGGGGTGAAGATATTTTTAATGCTTTCAGTTGTTGGAAAGTTTGCTGGGTATCATATTGTCAGTGAGTTAGGGAGGGTCTTTCAAAGAATCTAAAATAACTCTAGGCCTTTTGTTTCCCCTCCTCTGTGCCAACCCATTGTTGGATGCTGCAAGTCACCTGCATTTTCCTTCTGAGCCCTGACAGATAAAGTCCCCATTCCCACTCCCCTGATTGTAATGGGCTCAGTTCCATCTTTAGCACCCACACTGATAGGAGATAATAGACACCAGGTTTAAAACAAACAAAGTACTTCTTCCCACACCACGCAGTATACCTTTGGAACTCTGCCAGTGGACTGTGTGAAGGCCAAAATTATAACTTGGTTAAAAAAAATAGGTAAGTTCATGGAGAATAGGTCAATCAATGGCTAATAGCCAGGGGATGCAACCCTATCCACCGGATGTCCCTCAACCTCCAACTGCCTGAAGCATCTGGCACTGGCCCCTGTCAGAAGACAGGATACTGGGCTAGACAGACCATTGGTCTGACCCAGTATGGCCATTTTTATGTTATGCTCTAAAGAGATTGGCAATGAGTATTTCTTTGTTTACTAATTGTATTGCTCAAGTAAATAAAGGACCCTCATATTCTTTAACTTTGCCTTTAGTTCTTATCACAAAATCAGTTTTTAAAACACAGTATCCAAAATAGAGCAGATGTGTATAAGTAACGATGATAGAGAGGATTTATTAAATTAAGCAGCCGGAGAGGCACCGAGTGTCATCAAAAGAAAGGCTTTACTGGGAAAGGGGTATTGTGAGGAACAGACATGCTTGCTTTGAGGAAAATCTGTTAGGAAAACACAGGCCCTGAGTCTGCTCTCACTCCTAGTTATGTAAATCAACAGCAACTCCACTGAAGTCAAAGGAGTAACACTGCCCTACATGAGATAAGAGTCAGGCTAAAAGAAGCTGAAATGGGGTAACCACTAGGGGACAGAGGCCTTGATGAGCAGTCTCTGTACAGGGGGGACTCCACCCATGTGATGTAGCCACACAAAAGAGATACTTGCAGTATTGCCCATGCCACACATTCAAAAATCGTGAGTCAGGCCCCTCAAAATCATGACTTAAAAACAAATAGATGTTGGGCTCTTCTTTCTTGCCTTCTGAGATTTTAGGTTACACTTGGTCACATTTTCAAGTTTTTATCCACAACAAGGAACAGAAATGTGGGGTTTTTTTTAAACAAAAGCTTAGAGCCTCCTGTAATCAGTTGCCTCTAGGAGATGGGGCTTGACAGACACCCAATATCCCAAGACTCGAGACAAGACTGCAAGAGTTAACGGTGTCTTTTGGGAGGGAGTGAAGGTTCTGCTTCCTGATTAGTCTAAACATATTAAAAATCAGTAAGGAGAAAACCAGTGCAATGGGGACTGAAGAAGCACATGAGCAGCTGGAAGGAGAAAGCAACAGCATCCTTCAGCCCACGGCCTGTCTCTACACATTGCAACAGGGTGCACGTTAAAAGTATGATTTGCTTATTAATGATATTTACAATATCCTGAACACTGTAGCAGGTAACTGCAAGCTCACTGCGATGTAACGGTACGTGTTCCTATTGCTGGGCTCATTCAAGAGGCCCTGGTAAGCCTTGGTTAACAGCGAACCATGCTAATTACAGTACGTACATCAAAATAAAGGATTATGGGAGAAACCCTGAAATGACCGAGGTGTTGTTGTGGGGGAGGTAGGAACAACCGCCTTCTCACTCTGAAGGATGAGGTGACCGTGATCAGATTTGTACATGTTACGTGATAAGAAATAGCTCAACTACCCCCCCACACACACACCCCACTTGCCCAAGTGAAAAGTTCCATTGTGGTGACATGCCCAGATAGTTCCTGGGTCAGGACTCGGGGAGAACATCTCTTTGGATTTACCTGCAGTACGAACTTCCCATGTGTTCACGATTTTTTCAGGGTATTTCTCATTATCTCCCCCACTTTAATTTTACTCTCGAGTCCTTCCTCTGCTGGAGTCACTAGAGAATTCACATGACCTCAAGGTGAGTGAAGGCTAAAGCGAGGGACACGTTAGGAACAAGAACAGACTAGATCTCCTAAGCTATTGCTGGCCATGGGGCTGAACTTGAGATGTCTGCTTATGTCCTAAGCAATTGCGATTCAGTCTTGTCCAGTGATGCCCAGCAGCAGGCCTTCCATACAGAGTGCCCATCTCCCTCCTACTCCCGGTCATTCACGTCCCTCCGACTTCTTCCTCTCCCGGTGCCTTCCGCCTGCCGCCACGTGGCGATGTTTCACAAGCAGAAGTTGGTTCCCCTGCGTGTCCCCATGGTGCCGTTGCTGCATTTTCAGTTGAGAGAAAAGAATCCTCCTCAGCTAGTGTCCCTGGTTCCCCTTTCAGGTGGTGACGGAAGGAAGCCCACTGGCTGGGTTTCCACCTCTCCTCCAGGGGCTCAGACACACGCTGATCTGATGGGATGTTTCAACTCCTCCTCTTGCCTTTCATCTGACTAACGCACCTGCTGTACGTTAACTCCACTGGCTACCACGTATCTTCCATCTTTACAACCAGGAGTCCAGCCTCTGCTCCCTGTCCAGGGCTCCGAGAAATCTCCAGATGCCCTTGCTCTGCACTGTGGAGGCTCTGATGTTCTTTCAGAGATTCCTCATATCGGAAGCTTTTCCCACACGTGCCACACTGATGTGGCCATTCCCCAGCATGGACCTGCTGGTGTGTCTCAGGCTTCCCCGTGAAGCTTTCCCCACACTCAGTGCGGCACTTCAGCCCTTCTCCCGGGTCATTACCCTCATGGCCGACAGACCTGCCATGGCTTTTAGCAGCTGGGCCGCCCTGGTGCGGTCTCTCTCCCATGTGGTTTCTTTGGTGCTTCATGAAGCTCGTCTTGAGCGTGAAGCTCTTGCTGCACTCAGCGCACTGGAAGGGCCGCTCGCCCGTGTGCACACGCTGGTGGTTGAGCAGGTACTCCTTGCGGCTGTAGCTCTTGTCACACTTGGTGCATTTGTAGGGCCACTCCCCCGTGTGGACGCGGTAGTGGTTGTTGAGCTTGGACTTCTCGCTGAAGCTGTTCTCGCACTGGGTGCACTTGTACGGGCGCTCGCCCGTGTGCAGGCGCTGGTGGGAGATGAGCACGGCCTTCTGCCGGAAGCTTTTCTCGCACACCGTGCACTGGAAGGGCCGCTCCCCCGTGTGCACACGCTGGTGGTTGAGCAGATACACCTTGCGGCTGTAGCTCTTCTCGCACTCGCTGCACTTGTAGGGCTTCTCCCCGCGGTGAATCATCTGGTGGCGCAGCAGCTCTGACCGGCAGTTGAAGCTCTTCTCGCACTCGGTGCACTTGTAGGGCCGCACCTTGGCATGGCTCCGCAGGTGCTTGACCAAATTCCCCTTCAGCCGGAAGCTCTTCCCGCATTCACCGCAGGCAAAGGGCTTCTCCCCCGGCTGCACCACAAAGCCCTTGAGCAGGCCGAAGTCTCGGCCACACTGGGTTGATTGCTCCACTCTGATGACTGCAGGGTTAGCCAGCTGTGCAGCCACTCCCTGCTGTAGGCTCTGCAAACCCTCCTCTTCTGATTTCACCAAGAAAATCCTGTGTGGTTCTAACTTTTTCAGACATCCCTCCTGGGGCTTCTCCTCCTCTTTGCTCGCTGTCCCATCATTTGCTAGATTAGAGAGAGAGAGAGAGAGAGAGGCATTAGTGCTTTGATCTGGAAAGAAAGCTCCCCTGGCTAAGAGATTCTGTGCAGAAAAAACTGACAGTTTTCAATGGCCCAATGAGTAATTTATTGCTTCAGCATATGAACTCAACAGACCTAAAGTAGGGCTCGTCTTGGCTTGAAATCTTGTGTGCTAGACAGCGCAATTTGGGTTGGATGTCATGACACTTCTAGCCTACACACCTCCTGCATCACGGCATGACTGATGTTATGAGCCTGAAACCACCCCTCCAAGCTGGGTGTCGAGGGGTAAACATTCCCCCAGAGAAGGAATGGGGGCAGAGTAAAGGAGGGACCCCATTCTTCTGCATCACATCAAACACTCAGAACACAGGATCAACTGCCCCCCATTAGTCACACAGGCAGTGACTGACATTCACCATCAAATAACGGCTATACATTTACAATGGGGCTGTTAGACTGTAAGCGTCAGGTCAGGCTATGCCTGCTACCGTAATGAGAGTAGATGGTACTACCTGCAGCTCATCAACCCCACTACCTTGTGGGTAGCCAGGGAGGGCATAAGGTAAAGGGAGCAAACCCTGACAGAAAAGCCCCCTGCCTTGTGGTGAATTCGAGAGAATGTAAGCCTATGCGAGTAAACTCAGACAGAAAATCTGGAGCAGAGCTCCAAAGGCAGTCAGAGACTAATATTTTAGAAACTTTCTGGCAACTCCTGCAGCAGATCAGGTACCAGATGTATTGGTTCTTCCTCTTCTCTGGATTTTACCAGTGACACCGAGAGGGGGGTCCTGATGCATGGGCAACTCAGGGCCTCCATAGCATATGCCCGGGCTTGTGCCCTGGAGAGGTACTCCAGCTTCACCTCAAGTGTCGGCACAACTCGGGAGGCAGTCGTCACTGCTTCTAAGCTCTTACTCTATTGGCACAGAGTTGAATGCCAGGGGCTGTCTCTGACGGTGGGAAAGATCATCATATCTCACTGGACAACTACCACCCCCCATAAAACTGGGCAGCCCCCAGACAATAGGGTGTTATCCCACCACAGTCTGCCTGCTTCAAATGGGTGTTTGGAGCTTAGTTTTATAGCTTGACAAGTGGACTGTGACCAATGCACCAGGCAAATCAAGTAAAAGAAAGAAAACATCCTTAAAGACAGGATGCTGGAACGTATGCACCATGACAACTGGATTACCTGAGGACCTTCAACAGATCAACGATGCACGTAAAACTGCCATGATCAATGACGAGCTGAAACGACTCAATGTGGATATCGCATCCCTCCAAGAAACTCGGCTAGCATCAAGCAGCTCTCTCAGAGAAAAAGACTACACGTCTATCTGGCAGGGGGAAAGCGCAGAAGAAACACGAGAGCACAGAGTGGGATTTGCCATTGAGAACTCACTTTTGGGGATGACTGAGCCACATACAAATGGATCAGAGAATTTTGGCAGCACACTTGTTCACATCTGAGGACTCAGTCAATCTTGTGAGTGTGTATGCCCCAACGCTCTCCTCGTCTTCTGACATCAAGGACCAGTTCTATGACCAGTTGAACACTACCATCAGCAGGATTCCAAAACACAAATATGTTTTCCTGTTAGGGGACTTCATGCAAGGGTGGGAGCTGATCATAAAGCATGGACCAACTCTCTTGGTCAGCACGGAACTGGTAAGATGAATGTAAACCGTCAGAGACTGCTAGAACTTTATTCCTATTATCTCTGTGTAACAAACTTATTCTTCCAGACAAAGTCGCAACACAAAGTGTCTTGGAAACATCCCTGATCTGGCCACTGGCACCAACTGGATCTTATCACAAGGCATGCCAACCTTAACATTGTCCTCATTACCCAGAGTTATCAAAATGCTGATTGCAACACAGACCACTCTCTGGTACACAGCAAGATCAGACTTAAACCAAAGAAAATACACATATCTAAAGTAAAAAGATGCCTTCATATTAACCTTAGTGCCATAGCAGACCAAGAAAAGCCACACCAATACAAGAACATACTACAAACCCTTGAGACCAGTGATTGTGTCACAAGTGCCCAGCTGAAGCATGAGCAACTGAAGAACACAATCTACAATGCAGCTCTGAATCTTTAGGAAGAAGAAAAACAAGATCAACGACTGGTTTGACGCATATTCCAGTGTATTGACACTAGTCATAGAGGCCAAACACACCAGCCTAAACCACCTACAAGAGAGACCCAAATGAGAAAACCTTACCAGTGCTGAGAGTGGCAAGAACCAAGGTACAACAAACTGCTCAACACTGCACCAACGACTATTGGCTGCACTTATGTGAAGGCATCCAAGTAGCAGCTGATGCAGACAACATCAGAAACATGTATGACGGGATCAAGAAAGCCTTGGGTCCAACTTCAAAGAAGACAGCCCCATTGAAATCAACAACAGGGGAAACAATCAGTGATCGCACCAAGCAAATGAATCCCTGCGTAGAACACTACTCTGACCTTTACTCTAATTAAATATTGTTACGGACATAGCCATCAACGCCATCAAAAGCCTGCCTGTTATGAACCAACTTGACAATGAGCGAACTATTGAGCAGCTTAGCCTTGCCATAGATGGTCTCCCCAATGGAAAGGCCCCTGGAAAAAACTGCATAACCGAGGTTATAAAATGCAGAAAATCTATTCTACTGCAACATCTTCATGAGTTGCTCTGCCTATCCTGGAAAGAAGGTGAAGTACCACAAGAAATGAGAGACGGCAACATCATCACTCTATAAAAACAAGGGTGACAGGAGCAACTGTAACAACTATTATGGCATTTCCCTTCTTAGTATTATGGGAAAAGCCTTTGCCCACTTGTCCTGAACAGACTTCAGACCCTTGCAGGCAGAATCTATCTTGAATCACAGTGCAGCTACAGAGCTGAAAGGTCTACTATCAACATGATCTTCCTGCTGAGATAACTACAAGAGAAATGCAGAGAACAAAAGAAGCTCCTCTACATAGCCTTTGTCGATCTCACAAAGGCTTTTGACCTTGCCAGTAGAAGTGGACTATTCATGCTTCTAGAAAAGATTGGATGTCCCCCCAGGCTCCTAAGCATGATTCGATCCTTCCATGAAAACATGTACAGCACAGTTCAATATGACTCATAGCGGAGTTAAGCAAGGCCGTGTACTTGCCCCAACTATGTTTGGGATCTTCTTCTCCCTGCTACTGAAACAAGCTTTTGGTTCCTCAGCTGAGGGAATCTACTTGCACACAAGGTCTGATGGATTGCTGTACAATCTTGCAAGACTCAGATCTAAAACCAAGACTCGGGAGGCCCTTATCCAACACCTCCTTTGCTGATGACACAGCAGTGACAACCCACACAGAAGCTCATCTTCAAAGTTTAATGGACAGTTTTTCTAAAGCCTGCCAAGACTTTGAGCTTACTAGAAGCCTAAAAAAGACTAACAATGTGCCAAGGAGTTGAGGAAGCACTCTCCATCAAGATCAACAACTATGAACGTGAAGCGGTGAACAAATTCACATGCCTGGGGTCCACTATCGCAGTCAACCTTTCACTTGAAACAGAACTCAACATCCACATTGAAAAACCCGCCACAACAATGTCTAGACTGAACAAGGAGGGTCTGGCAGAACAACAACTGACAGAACACACAAAGATCTGTGTGTATCATGTGTGTGTTATCAGCACACTTTTGTACGGGAGCAAGACCGGGACCTTATATTCTCATCAGGAAAAGAGGCTCAACAGCTTTAATATGCGTTGCCTTCAATGAATCTTTGGAATCTCTTGGAGGGACAGAGTCACCAACACTGAGGTCCTCGAACAGGCCAGCATATCCAGCATCCAAACACTCCTCAAACAAACAGAGAAGCCTCCGCTGGCTTGAGCATGTGTGCTGAATGAATGATAGGCGCATCCCAAAGGACATCCTCTACGGCAAATTGGCATCTGGAAAAAGACGCAACGGAAGCCCAAAATTGCATTTCAAGGATGTGTGCAAGCGAGACCAAGAAATGGATGTGGACAAATGGGAAGATCACACTCAAGACCGGAGCCTTTGGAAACAAGAGTTTAACAAAGGTCTCTGGAGTTCCGGGAGAAAGCTGTCCAGCTTAGCAGAGAAGAAAAGAGCTCACAGAAGGCAGGGCCCAAAGAGTCAAGACACCACCTTTAAATGTGACAGATGCAGCAGAGATTGTCTCTCTCAAGTGGGTCTCTCCAGGCTTAAAACCAACTGAGTAAATTCTTTACCTCTCAGGGGCGCACATTCATGGGCTCCCGAGACTGATGGATGCCTACTACTATTAGACTGTAAACTCTTTGGGGCAGAGATTGTCTTTTTGTTCTGTGTTCATACAGCACCTAGCACAATGGGGCCCTGATTCAGGAGTGCAATACAAATAATAATAAATGATCATTTAGAACAGGTAAGAACAAACAGAGGTGGAGGAGCTCCGAGGAGCCGCAGGTAGCTACTCCACTCACCTCCTTTGAAGTGTTTCAATCCTTTAGAGCCCCACTGTGACACCCTGACACCCCAATATTCACCACTGTCATGTAGTTAGGACATGTTTTGTACAAAGTATGTCTTGTAAGGTATCATTCTAAAAGTCTTGATCTGCTAGACCTTAATATCTCATTGGATTGTATGTGCTATTGTTGTATGTGAAGTTATGAAGTTTGGCTATATATGTCAGGTTTCAGAGTAACAGCCGTGTTAGTCTGTATTTGCAAAAAGAAAAGGAATACTTGTGGCACTGTAGGGAGCCAGGTTGGCTCCCCTCCGAACCAGAGGGTAAAGAGCCACCCTCTGAGCCTGACTGGGCAGGGCCAGGCCAAGCTTCCGCCAATCCCCGGAAGGGGAAAGGTGGGACAGGAAGTACAAAGGACGGGGCCCTCCGCCCAGTGAAGAGAGCACCAGGGAGGGAGACAGACACAGGCTGCTCCCTCGCGATCTTGCTGCTGACCCAGGCGAAGCCCTGGGCAAGGAGGAGCCTGACCGGGGGGAAGGCCTGTGGCAACCAGGGCTGCCGGCCGCTGAATACCCAGAGGACCTGGAGGGGCCTGACTGCAGCCCGGGCCAGCGTGAGTCCGATACCGAGGGGGAGCGGGAGCGGCCCGCAGCGGAATACCCGGAGAAGATGGAGGGACCGGAGCGGCCCGCCTGAGAGACCAGGTAGGAAGTAGCCCAGGGGCCGAACTACACCGTGGGGTGGGTGTGTTTGGTTAGCGGGCGCGGACGGCCCCGCTGACCCAGCGGCAGGACTTTTGCCTCCCGCCGCTGTCAGGGCCCTGGGCTGGAACCCAGTGGAGTTGGGTGGGCCTGCGTTCCCCTACCCCGGCACTCCCCCGCCCGAGGGGCGCGCCGCTGACTCCGGCCGGCACACCTTCCCCGCTAATTCCCCAACGCCCGGAAGGTGTGGCCGAGGCCTGCCACGGAGACCATAGCTCTCCATTCGCCTCTAGGGGCTCGGAGGACCGACCGACACCTGTCACAGGCACCTTAGAGACTAACCAATTTATCTGGGCATAAACTTTCGTGAGCTATAGCTCACTTCACCGGATGCATACTGTGGAAAATACAGAAGACGTTTTTATACACACAAACCATGAAAAAAATGGGTGATTATCACTACAAAAGGTTTTCTCTCCCCCCACCCCACTTTCCTGCTGGTAATAGCTTATGTAAAGTGATCACTCTCCTTACAATGTGTATGATAATCAAGGTGGGCCATTTCCAGCACAAATCCAAGTTTTCTCCCCCCACCCCCCCAAAAAAAACAACCCACTCTCCTGTTGGTAATAGCTTATCTAAAGTGATCACTCTCCTTACAATGTGTATGATAATCAAGGTGGGCCATTTCCAGCACAAATCCAAGTTTTCTTCCACACCCCCCCCAACCTATTTCCCCTTGTTTTTTCCTACCACCCCCCCCAAAGACTTTCTTGTTAAACCCTGGATTTGTGCTGGATTCTCATGCAGAGCTAATCTCAGGGTCTGTGTGTTTCTGCACTTGGGGGTGTCCCTACTTGTATGTGCGCTGGTAAAGTGCAGCCTGAAGCTTGGGGAAGGGCTTGACAGGCTGCATAGCAGTACAGTGTTAAGGGAACCCAGACTGGTGGGTCAGGCAGGCGGAGTGGTACCCCAGTACATCAGGTGGCTCCCCAGACCGGGGCGGGCAACCCATCACACCCACTCCCCCATAGCCAATGGGAGTTTTGCACAAGAGCAACCTGCAGGAGCAAGTCAATGCTCACCCATGCTGGAGCCTGAGAGAATTCTTCCTTCCCCCAATTCCTGATGATCCCCAGCATCCAGCTCTTCCTCTTGTTTAATCCAGATTAAAGTGTCAGATGTGGAAACTGGTGATTATGTTAATGAGAAACAGAAACAAATTAGTGTGTGTTTTACAAACACGTATTGACCCCTTTCTGCAAAGGATTTGGGGCTAGAGCTCTCTGGGACGGGTGGAAGGTTGATAACATTTTGTGGAGAGAAGGGAAAACAGATGTATAACCACATCTGTCTGGATGTGTTTTCTCATGATGATGGGCCAGGTGCTGTTCACGCCTCTCACCAAGTCCAGGTTCCAACTCACTCCTCACCTGTGCTGGGCTCCACGGGAATTTCTCTGTCCGCCGAACCCCTCTGACCCCTGATACACGGCTCCTCCCCTCCTTCAGCCCGGGACAGGATGTCAGGGTTGGAAATGGCATGGCCTATTCATGAAGACAGAGTTGAGGGGAAATGAGTGGTTTATTCATA
This sequence comes from Lepidochelys kempii, assembly GCF_965140285.1. Lineage (NCBI taxonomy): Eukaryota > Metazoa > Chordata > Testudines > Cheloniidae > Lepidochelys > Lepidochelys kempii. The sequence continues at coordinate 268,224,637 of NC_136381.1, read as the reverse complement.
TTCACCAGGCACTTACATGTGATTTTAAACCTGAGCTGAACAGAGGCAGAACTCGTGATCCTCAGGAAAGCAGATCTCTGCTTTTCCCAGGGGAGCCTGAGGAATTCCCACACTCCTGTAATATTGTACCCTGCAGGGTCACACAGCTCCCCCTGCCTTGTCCACTTTTCATCCTCTTGTCTTGGGGGGGGGGGGGTGTTTCACTTCTGCCTGGGCAGAGTAAGGGCGAAAAGGGGGCGTGGCAGGGGCTGAGACAGGGTGTGGCTGGCATGTGGGTTTCAAGTGCAAATCCAGTTCATGAACATGAGATGCCTGGCAGATACTTGGGAGGGCTCCGAGAGACTCCTACAGCCAGCCAGGAGTAGCAGTTCACCTGTGTGTGCTCTGGAGCTGCGCTTCCAACAGGAAGTTCAGTGCCTCGTATGCAGACTACAGAACACTTCGTGGCCCACTGGCCTGCAGCCCCCTTCTCTCATCTTCCTTCAGCTTGTTGGATGATGAGTAACAAAGCGCTGGGCCCTGCCGACGACTCTCTCTCAGCCCTTGCCCAAACCCTGCATTTTTTAGCCCTTACGGAGAACGTGTGGGTTTGCGATACTTGGTAGAACTCACCGGCGCTAGGGTCCACAGGGATTTCTCTTTCCACCAGCCCTTCCTTCTTCTGGATTCTTTCCTCCAATCCTTCCAGGGATTCCCACCGATCCCTGACACAAGGCTCCTCCCCTCGTTCAATGCGGGACAGAATGTCTGGCTTAGAAACAGCGTAGTCTGTTCATGGTAGCAGATGTTAAGGGAACGTCATGGCCTATTAATATTCATTGCAAATAATACTAAATGATTTTAAACCAGCTCCCCTTCCCTCGCTGGAGCGGACGACAGATCTGAAAGGAGGCCAATACCTAATAAGGATCCTGTAAAAAGATACCATTTCTTGTGGAGGTCGGGTGTGCTTCCCAGCAGAAGAGCCGGGGGTCACCACATAGAAGGGGAGTTGATCGGCCAGAGCCAGTTCAGGGAGGAATGCTCAATGCTATATTATTACCAGGTGAACAAAAGGAGAGATTACTTACCTTACGGTAACTTTAATTCTTCAAGATATTTTATCCCTATGGGTATGCGCACCATAAGCTGTGCATGTAACCAACTTGCCTAAGAGGGAGATATCTCTTTAAGACAGTGGAACTCAACCTGCAGCCCAATCAGCACACAGCTGTGGCCCATGTGACATCCCCAGGGCCATACAGTTAGTCTATATATTGCGTGAATGCGGCTCACATAACATATAGAGAGCTACATATGTGGCCCATAATGGTAAATCGGTTGAGAACCACTGCTTTAAGAGATCTATGAGGGGAGAGGGTAGGAGTAAGTTGTTCTGGGGTCATTGTTGCTAGGCGGATTTAGAACTCCACATCTGGAAGTTTCTGGAATTGGGTGTGGTAGTTCTGGGCATGCTCCAGTAGGTTCCCTGTTGCTGGGGTCAGACACCAGGACAGCAACCAGGTAGGGCCTTTTGCAAAACAGCTGCCATGTGCCCTGCGTAGGCTGGGAGAAGCTGAGCCCAGGAGCAGAAAGCAGATTGTTTTCCCTAACTCTGAAGCATTTTTCAGCAGGTAAGTAATGTTGTTAAACCGACAACAGGGAAGCACAACCAGCGTTAATTAAAGGAAGGGGAAATTGGGAGGTAAATTTATTTTATTGTAATTGTATACTGTGAACGTTGTATTGATTTTATCCCAAATGTTTTAATTACATTAACTCAACCAGTGCGATTCACCAGCTTTTCTTTAAAATTGATCATGGGGAAAGAGTCATTTATATTTTGCAATTTCTTGTAACAGGGTTTGTTTTAAATCTATACACTTAACTGAGTGATTGGCTAGCAGTGATTTCAGCAGAGGAAGAATCTGCATGGATTCCAACTGAAGATTCCTAGAAGCAAGTGGAGGGAAGATGTTGCTTTTGAACCAGCAGACTGTACAGATTTGGTGGTCAAAGAATCAGACTCAGGTGAACTCAACCTAAACTTTTGGGAACTCTGAGTTTCCCCTCACTGTGTTTCTGTGGAGACTGAGCTGTTTAGATTTAATTTGTTTTCTTTATGTTTATGCATAACTGTGAAGACAATGTATACAGTTGCCAAGTTATGTTGTAGAAATTAAGTTATTCTTATTCATTATGTTTCTTTATCATAAGATTTATAATGTTGGTACTTAATTAAGTTCATTCCTTTTGTTCTTCTGGGGACTTGAATGTGGGGAGGTTGACACTGTGCAATCCTTGCTGAAAATCCTTAGACTGAATTTTGGGTTTCCAGCTACCTTTCTGTGGGAGTTGGGTTTTTTAGGCACTAGAGAAGGACAATGAAATGAACTCATCCCCCCGCAAAGGTTACATGTGCACACCCATGTGCTCTCAATGAGAGACAGCAAAGCAGGGTCTGTAGGCCTGCGCAGAGCGGGACCTTGTGCCTCCACAAAAGGGCGTATAAGGAGGTGTGAACTCACTGACACTCAGTTCCTTGACTGTGAAGAAGAGCATCTGCAGCCGAGGGGAAGGAAGGTGGAACTGACATAGGGACAAAACATCTCAAAGAACTCGAGGTCCTATAAGGTAAATAACCTCTCCTCCTCCTTTGAGTGTATATGTCCCTATGGGTGCTCCACCAGAGGAGACTCTCAAGCAGTAAACTCCACAGGGAGGCAAGTCCAAGATGGTTCGGAGTACTGCGTCACCAAAGGCAGAAGTAGGTAAGATGGCATAATGCTTGGCAAAGGTGTAAACAGAAGACCAAGTTGCAGTCCTACACATTTCCGTTATGGGAATGTCTTTCAGCAGAGCTATAGTTGTGGACTGAGGTCCGGAGAGGAGCGTGCTGTCACTTTGTGAGGGGGCCGCATTGCAGCATGTTCTAAACAAGTTGAATTGCAACCCATTAGACAGTCTGAGTGGAAATAGGGTTTCCCTTCATCCTCTCAGCAGATGATACAAATAATCTCTGAGAAGCCCAGGTAGAAGGTTAGAGCTATTCTGACACCTAGTATAAGTAGACTGGTCTCCTCTCCAGAGGCTTTGGGTAAAACACCGATAGGCGGCTTTCATCTAGCTCTGCCATAAGAGCACTGAGCTCTTCCATTCTTCCAGCTGAAGAGACGGCTATAAGGAACTAAGTCTTGAGGGAGAGGTAGAAGTCTCCACCTCTCAAAGTGCTGCAACAGCCACTGGGACGTTGAAGCCAATGTAAGGAGGAGGACGCGGGCCCCGCCGGGGCTAGCAAGCATTCCATTAGAAGGAGCTTCAGTCTAGCCTCCCTGAACTGATCTTACACTTGGACAGAATGTGGGTGTCTCCAAGGCAGCTCAAATGCCTGTCACTACAGAGAAAAGACCTGTGGCAGGTTTGGCAGGACTTAAACCCCAGGATCTTTCGCATAATACAGAGTGTTAATGGACCAAAATGGACTATAGAAAGAAAAAGGGCGGGGGGGGGGGAGAAGCTGTGTTAAAACTGAATGCAGAAATAAAAATGATCACACAAACACAGGAAAAACTAAGAATAAATCACTATGTTAAGAAAGGCGGGAAGCTGAGAACCAGCGGACATGCAACCACTCCATCTCGAGCCGCAGGCAGTTGAGAAGGAACTGAGTGGCAGCAGGTCCGTGCCCCCCTATATCCCCTCATTTGGAGGCGCCACTCTGAGCAGATGTGGGCCTGCAGACACTGCTTTGTAGTTTCCAGTCAAGAGCACATAGCGTGCATGCATCCTACGGTGCAGCACCCTATGGACATACACTCAAAGAACTAGCTGATACAATGGTAGGACTGAGATTTTAAATCAGCAGAAGACTGATTTTACCACAGGATGGAGTGATCTGGATCTTTAAGGAAACGAAGGATGGTTTTGTATTTCAGGCACTGGCCTGCTACTCAGCACACCTGGGTTCAATTCCTGGCTCTGCCACAGACTCCCTGTGTGACCTGACAATCACTTAAACTTGCCAAACCTGATCCAAAGTGCTCTAAAGTCAATGGGAGACATTCCACATGCTTCAAAGGGTTTGGGAAAACTAGATAGCTGTAGCTCACGAAAGCTTATGCTCAAATAAATTTGTTAGTCTCTAAGGTGCCGCAAGTCCTCCTTTTCTTTTTGCGAATACAGACTAACATGGCTGTGTTAGGATATAGATATTCAGGCCTGTCTGTAAAGGCCTATCCTTTAAGAATTTAGGTGTATTCTTAATACTTGGCTAGTTATAGAGGTATAAAAGAAAGAATCAAAATCACTGTCTGATGGTGTAAGAGCCTTCTTTTACTGTGACAGTCTGAGGCCCTGTTCTTAGGCTAAGGCCTTTGGCTAAGCAGCAGAGGCAGCCATAAGCTGGGAAGCGAACGGTCACATCCTCACATTCCAAACTAGTCACACTGAAAGAAGGTGCTATTGGGCTCTTAGGAATACAATCCTGTCCTGATAGTGCCTATCGCCTCCAGAGAAAGGGAAGTGCCTAGATAATGTAAAAGGAAACTTAGTTTGATAGCATCCTGTCTGGCAAGAACTCACTTATCAATAGCTGGGATGTGAAATCCTCACTTCTGTATTGTTTTGTCATTATAGTTCCCACTTTGCTATTGTTTGTCTGTATAATCTCTGTCTGGTTCTGTGATTGTTCCTGTCTGCTGTATAACTAATTTTGCTGGGTGTAAACTAATTTAAGGTGGTGGGATATAATTGGTTACATAATCATGTTACAATATGTTAGGATTGGTTAGTTAAATTTCAGGAAAATGATTGGTTAAGGTATAGCTAAGCTGAACTCAAGTTTTACTATATAGTCTGCAGTCAATCAGGAAGTGAGGGGGTGGGTGTGTGTGGGGAAAAATGGGAACAGGGAATGTGGGTAAGGAAATTGGAATCATGTTTGGCTAAGGGCAGGAATGGGAACAAGGACACAGGTGTAAGGCTCTGTGGTGTCAGAGCTGGGAAGGAGGATACTAAGGAAGGAAACTGGAATCATGCTTGCTGGAAGTTCACCCCAATAAACATTGAATTGTTTGCACCTTTGGACTTCGGGTATTGTTGCTCTCTGTTCAAGCAACAAGGACCAGGGAAGTAAGTGGGTGAAGGAATAAGCCCCCTAACAGGCTGCTACTCTGAAACTAGATATTAGAGGCATCGCAGCGATGAACAGGCTCCTCGCGTACTCTGCAGCATGTAACTACAACGGTTATCTGCAGCTAGGAAGCACTGGACCAGATATACATCTGCAGTTTCCAATTTAGTTCTAAATAGGAGGGTGTGTGGTATGAGCTGTCGATTGCTAATGCTCTGGGAAGTAGTGATCCACTGGAAATCAAAGGAACTGGAGAATAACCTGCAATGGGAACCAGAGTAGGAACTGTTTCTAATCAGAGAGTGAAATAGCTATTAGCCAGGATCAATGGCTATTAACTAGGATGGGTAGGGATGTTGTCCCTAGCCTCTGTTTGCCAGAAGCTGGGAATGGGCGACAGGGAACGGATCACTTGATGATTACCTGTTCTATTCATTCCCTCTGGGGCACCTGGCATTGGCCACTGTAAGAAGACACGATACTTAGCTAGATGGACCTTTGGTCTGACCAGTATGGCCGTTCTTATGAAAACTGATCCTTACCCAGAGAGATCAGGGTCTCATAGTTCCCCTTCATAACATTCTTGTAAAGCTCTTTCTGCCATTCCTCTAAATTCTCCCACTCCTGTTCATTAAAATAGACTGAGATGTCATCAAATGTCACCGGCACCTGGAATCACAAGGGTTATAATAAGCTTCTTCTTAGACTATAAGGACCTGACCCAAAGCTCACTCAAGTGAATGCCACTGACTTCCATAGGTTATGGAGGAGATCCTTATGGCAGGGAATGAATCTTGTGCTGTGCTCTTAGATGCACCAAGACCGGAGCACGAATTTTAGCAGAAACTTTGAAGAATCAGGGCCAAATTCAGCAAGAAGATGTGTGTCTCCTGAAAAGTGCAGAGCACCCTCAGCTCCCACTGACTGCATGGAGCATTTGTAGGTGGTCTGTTGAGAGCATCTGGTTGGCTAGCTGTGGCGTAAGTTTCCAACCACTGTTTCCAAATTGCATCAGAAGTGATACATAAGTACACTCCTAATATTACTTTTTCACATCAGCACTTGCTGGAGATGAACAGCAAATCAGTGACTGAGCTGGAAACAGAGCCCAGATGTCCCGACTCTCAGTCCCGTACATTATCCACAAACGACTGGACCAACTGGATCTGGCCAGTAAGTTACTGGACACTTTGAAGCCAGTAAGATCACTCCCTGCACCTAAGGTGTAATAAAGTGAATTAAGGGGGCCTGCATATCAGAAGATATGAAAACCCGTTCAGTACCTAAGTTCCTATCCCTCAGCACTAGCTAGGACGGGATAGGCAACCTATGGCACGCGTGCCAAAGGCAAAACATAAGCTGATTTTCAGTGGCATTCACACTGCCCGGGTCCTGGCCACCGATCTGGGGGGCTCTACATTTTAATTTAACTTTAAATGAAGCTTCTTAAACATTTAAAAAACCTCATTTACTTTACTTACAACAATAGTTTAGTTATATATTATAGACATATAGAAAGAGACCTTCTAAAAAACTTAAAATGTATTACTGGCACAAAAAACCTTAAATTAGAGTAAAGAATAAATGAGGACTCAGCACACCACTTCTGAAAGGCTGCCAACCCCTAAGCTAGGATATTGTTACCTTGGGGACTTCTCCCTTAGTGCCTGGGGGCAGTCTTAAGATCCAGAAGTTCCTGTTTCTCAGCAGGTTTTCCATGTTCTCCAGCCTCCTCTGCAGGAAGTTATTCTCCTGGATCAGAGTTCCCAAAATAGTCCATTTACTCTCCAGCTGGTTACCAAATTCCATCGCTGTCTTCTCACAGTCTGTTAACTTCTTCTCAGTTGTCCCTGTTCTCCTCTCCAGATTCAGTAATCGTGAGGCATGGGAATTCACCTTCCTCTCCACAGCTTGGATGGCAGCCACTACTGTCCACAAGGAGATCTCTGTAGTGTGGTGATGGGCTTCATTCACAGGAGTTTGTTCGGGAACACCAGGAGCCTGCTTGCAGGAAGAAAAACGAAGTCAGTATCAGCAAAAAACAGCACAAGAACTGTTTCCCTTCCTGTAGTGAAGCAGATTTGAAATGGAAACCCCACAATGTCGGACTCATATCAAGTGTGGAACATTCATAGGCTTTAGGGCCAAAAGGGACCATTCGATCATCTAGCCTGATCTCCTGCGCCCCACAGGCCATTCAGTTTTACCCAGTTACCCCGGTACTGAGCCAGATAACTAGTGTAGCGGTCCTCAAACTGTGGGTCGCAATCCCCTGACTCCGTTTTCACGAGGCTGCGGGGGCAGCTCCGGGAAGCGGAAGGTGGGGGGTAGGGCCAGGTGTCCGGTTTTCAGCCGGAACGTCTGTCTGGCCGAAAAGGGATCCTGGCGGCTCCAGTCAGCACCACTCACCCGGCCCTTACTGCACGAACTAGCAACCGACGAGCTGGTGTCTTGACGCTCTCCACAAGCCCGCGCTCTGCGCACCCCGGCGGGGACCTACAGCCCCCCAGGGCGCCCACGGCCGGGGGCTCGGCGGAGCTTGGACACAACAGCAGGAAGCCCGAGCACGACGGCCGGTTTCTCTGGGGCAAGGGAGGCTCCCGCACAGACCGACAACCTCCCCGCCGGGCCGGGCCGGGCCGGGCGTGCGCCCAAGGGGGCCCCCGGGAACCGGGCAGCTTCCCCCCAGTGCCCGGGGCGGAGCTGAACCCCCCGGGGGTACCTGGGGAGCAGCGCCGGGCCCCGCCCCTGCCGCCAGGGACCCCCCAGCCCGGCCGGGCGGCACCGCGCTCCCGGGGCAGCCCGGGCCGGGCGGGGAGAAGCTCCCGGGGCCCGAGGCCCCCCCGCCCGCCGGGCCCTTACCTGGGCAGCGGCCCGCTCGGCCATGGCCCCCCCGGGCGGGGCTGCTCCCGCGGGCCCGGCCCGGCCGAGCCCCGCTCCCGCCGCGGGCTAGGCAGAGTCCCGGCGCCGCCTCGCCACGGGCCGGCCCCGCTGCCGGGCGCCGCGCAGTGCATGCCGGGAGCGAGCCGCGGCCTCGCCCCCCCAAGAGAAGCGCCTGAGCCGGAATCCGCAGGGGCGCCGCGAGCGGACAGCGCCGCCTGCAGGGCGCGGCGGAGAACGCAGCTCGTGGCCCGGAAGGTTCAGCCCGAAAGGCCGCGTCCATCCTCCCCTGCTGTGCGAGCCCCGCCTCCCCCCAGCACCAGGCGGGGGTGCCCCTGTAAATACAACGGATATTGATTCAGAGATTTTACCCCCCCCTCCCTCCCTCCCCCCCCCACCCACCCACCAGGGTCCCCTCCCTCCCCACCAGGGTCCCCTCGACTGAGCTCCCGTACTAGCCCTTCCATGGCACCCCTTACCGCCCTGCAGAATCCACACCAGAAAGAAATCCCCTTAAGTCGGGACCCAAGGAAGAGGAGGACTTGTGGCACCTTAGAGACTTAACACATTTAGCTGAGCACAAGCTTTCCTGAGCTACAGCTCCCTCCACCGGGTGCATTGCACAGCGGGCCAGTAAATACCTGGCCCTAGTGCCAGGGCCCGGGCTGGTGCAGTTACGGACAGATCACTCACGGCGCAAGCCCCTGCCAAGTGCCTTGGAAGGGTCATGGAGAAGCAGGGTTGTGCCAACCCTCCCAGCTTGGCCTGGACTCCCCAGCAGTTAAAGATGATGTCATGTGAGGAAATCTCCAGGAATTCGTCCAACCAAAGCTGGCAACCCTACAGAGAAGATCAAGGGCCCAGATTTATGAATAGTGGAAAGACTTCAGTGGGGCTACATCTGAACCCAGCCCTACCTGCTCCCTCGCAAATAAACCCACATTCTGCAGCATGGTCCCTGGATTATGCAGCAGTTTAAATTATGAAATTACAGGCCAGATCCTCAGATGGCGTAGAGTAGCCTCGCTCTGTTGACTTCAACTTAACTAGGGTGATATACAGCCAGTGAGGAGCTGGGCCTAACTTTCGTTAAATGAGCTGAATATGAAATGATCAGTACAAGAGCCTGCATGTTATTTATTTTGATACTGAGCACAATTTATGTTGCCCCCACATTTTCAGCATTCAGTAGGCCCCAGATTTTTATTTCACTGCATCATTGAAGTTGTCATGGGGGAAAGATTCAGGCAGCTGGGACTTGGAGGATTAGCACAAATGGAGACATTAGAGGCAGTTTGGGACTGTAGGATAAGCACAGTAGTTTGATGTTTCTGCTAAAATGAGTAGCAGACTCAATGGTTTTTACATTTGAATTACCACTGTTAGGATCCAGAGGCAGCACCCTATACAGATGTGTGGGGCGAGTGGTTTCAGACAGTCTGCCAACACAAGAAAGCCACACCGCATGAGTTAGGTCAGGTCTGCACTACAGATCTATATCAGTCTAACTATGTCACTCAGGGTGTGAAATAATCCACCCCCGGAGCGATGCAGTTACACTGGCCTAATGCCTCGCATAGACAGCACTATGTTGGCATGAGAACTTCTCCCACCCCCATAACTACTGCCTCTACAGCAGGGGTTCTCAAACTGGGGGTCAGGACCCCTCAGGGGGTTGCGAGGTTATTACATGGGGGGGTTGCAAGCTGTCAGCCTCCACCCCAAACCCTGCTTTGCCTCCAGTATTTACAACGGTGTAAAATATATATACAAGTGTTTTTAATGTATAAGGGGGGGTGCACTCAGAGGCTTGCTGTGTGAAAGGGGTCACAAGTACGAAAGTCTGAGAACCCCTGTTCTAAAGGAAAGGAATTAACGACACCAATGCAAGAAACTCTCACCTTGGTGCTAAAGCACTAGAGTGGTGCACACAAAGACAAGCCCTTACATTCAGTTCAAGTTTCCAAGGTTATCTGGGCAATCATAAGACCTGCAGCCATAAGCTGAATAAGCGAAACACCGGATTCTGAAACACATGCTCTGGGTGGCTGGTTTTGGATTACCACAGCACTATAGGCCTTAACTTTTACCAACTCATAATTATGATTTCAATAGGACTACTCAGACTTAAAGTTACGCACCAAGACATGACGCTTCGTAGATAGTTTCAGGTGCTTATTTTTGCTCTCCGATTTGTAACTATTAGGTGAGCTATGGTTTTGGATTGAAATGTGCTACTTCTCAGATACTGTCTTGAAGACTGAAGTCTGAGACAAAAGAACTGCCTTTCCAGATGAGACCAGTTCTCCATCCCCGTCCAGGGGTCCATCTCCGACAGCAACCAGTACCAGCTCCTTCAGGGGAACAACAATTTCCATAGTGGAAGCTTCTTCTTAATCCCAGGCAGTTCGTGACAAGCTTATCCACTGGCACCTTGATCGTTGATTGAGGCCTGTAGGCTCAATCAGAATATAAATAATAAATTGGGGAGGAGGGAGAATAAATTCCCTGAAACAAGAGAGTGTTTAGATCCCTTATATCTTGTTATCCTAACAAGGGTAACTGTGACTGTTCTCATTATCTGTATAAGCATTGAATCATGCTTCTGGAACCCTACTGAGAAACTGGCATTGACAATATCTTGTAGCAGAGAGTTCCACGGGCTCATTATGTGTTGTGTAAAATAGGATTTATTTTTATCAGGTTTAAATTAGTTGCCTTTCAATTTCACTTGATAGCCTCTTGCTCTTCTTTATAAGACAGGGAAAACACGAGCACCCAATTACCTTCCATGCCATTTAACTCAAATACCAAAAACAGATGGGGAAAAAGAGCACTATTAAATATTTACCATTTTCACTCTTTAGATAAGTGCTGACACAACTCCCAATCTACACGTCTAGCTCTTCCAAAAAGACCCCTACAAAAACAGGGAAGACTAAACTTGATGTCAAGCAGGAAAAAGAAATGTTCTTTGGAAACTAACAAAAATCTTTCAGGTCTTTTGTATACATCACCATAAAGAAATGTAAGAGGGTGCACACCTAATTCTTCTGTCCCCTTTGCAATTCACCTCTAGGAATGCTGTGTTTTTACTATAGCCCTCCAAAGAGGCTCATCTGGTTTTTGTAGTCACCACACCCAACCCTCACCACAATGGACAATTATTTTTTGAATCAATAGGTTTTATGTCCATTTCACTTTTGTTACAATTTTTTTTATTAGAATAAATGTCAGATGGACAATGTTACAGGACAGATTTGTCATCCAGGTTACAAGACAAAAGAGGTACAGAAGAAAGGCAGACAAGAGCTTTGCATATCCATTTCAAGACAATTAGGATGCAGACTATATACAGGCCACCCAGTAACACCACCTCATATGGTACAAAAAGCGAAACCAGAATGGTACCCAGCACTAGTAGAGGGGAAGTAAGTAACCTGGTGTTATTGAACCACCAGTGTGAGTGGAAGGGGTGAGGGGGGTATCAGAAGCAATATACACTTACATAAGAAAACCTGTGCCATTTCTGTACCACCACAAACCTGGAATTTCCATGCTCAGAGTATTTATGAAACTACTCCCAAACCATAGCATCATCGGGAGAATCGTTGACGCTACCCAAGTTCAGCTTCTCAGTGTTCATAACAGCCCATTATTCCCTGCAAACCATTCATGGTGGGGAAGGATCATCAGCCATTCCCACCAGTGAGCGATGACAGAGTTTAGCTGCCATTATACATGTGAGAACATAAGTCCCGAAAAAAACCCACACAGAGAGACGAATTTTTATTGTTTAGGGGTTTTTTCCTTGCGAGGACAGGACAGGACAGGACAGGCGCAGCCCTAATGTTAAGATTATCGTCTGAACCTTGGACCAAAAGAAACCTATATTGGAGGAGAGCCAGCAAAGAAGGGCTTCTGCGCTGCAGGACAGCGACACCTTCCCACTAGGAGGGCAGGTATTAGGACACAAATCTTGCAGGAACAGCTGATGAGATTTCAGCCCCATTGAATCTAACCTAAACCCTAGCCCTCACTCTGCTCACCGGGATCCAGACATGCTTCCCCACCAGCCCTAGCCCAGCTCACACTGAACTGTGGGGCAAGCTTGTGAACATTCTGTCTGATGCTTTTAGAAGTCATTTCGACAGCAAGGTGGCGCATACAAATAGCACTGCACAGACCTAGACTCGGACACTGCCCCAGGGAGTGTACCAGCTAAGTAGGACAAGACACGGCATAGGAAAACAGATCAGGTGTGGGGATTATTGACTAGCAGGAGGAGGAAGGAGCAGGGGTTGCTCGGAGAGGAGAAATGGCTCTGTGCAGATGAGAACAGGGAGACCACTCCAGGGGTGTGGGGGGAGCATGATCCTGAGAAGGGGAGGAGTCGGGCAGACCTAGGAAGAAGGATCTGGACTCAGCACTCCCAGGTTTTTACCAGGAAGGTGCCAGGTATTTGCCGAACCACAGCAGTTAACCCTTTCACGCATGCAGATTCCTTCAGGCTCTGGAGAGCTAGAGCGCAGGTTTTACACCACTTGCCCTTCAGCAGATCCTGCCTCTCCCGCAGCGTCGAGTGAGCAAAGAGGGAGTCTGCCGCAAGCACTGCAATCTCGCACACTTTAGTCAGCTGGTGCGGAGTAGAGATCAGACGCTCTTCACAGGTTTGTCCAGGGAGCCTGTGGGAGGATGAGATGCCGGGGCCCAATAGGGTCATTTACAATTGGACAGGAACAGCCGCACCCCACACACACTCCAGCCCTGAGGCCTACCAAGCGCAGGGATGAACTGGTCTGGACATAACATGCTAGCTACAACCTAGTCACCCATCCCACTCCTTGGTGTTTTCCCGGTCTCCAGTCTTCGCCCTGGGGAAGCCTGCTCTGACTGGTCTGCCCTCTGCTGATCCTGTGGTGGCATCGTACCTGGGAAGACAGCCCTGCACTTTGCACACTGGCAGGGCGTCCCAGTCTCATGGCTCTGCAGACGCTTGTGGAAGCTGGCCCTGACCTTGTAGCTCTTCTTGCAGACAGTGCATTGGAACAGCCTCTCCCCAGAGCACGCTCACTGGCCATTGGGCAGACGCTGCTTCTGAGCGGACCTCAGCACACTGGCCGGCCCTCCCTCTGGCCTGGAGCTGCTGGCCCGCACAGAGCTCGGCGTGGCAGCTACAGTCCTTGCCACGCTCCACGCAGTCCTGGGGATGCTCCTTCCTATGCCCCCACTGGTATCTGAGGACACTCCCCTTCAGCTGGAAGCTCTTCCCGCACACTACACACTGGAACGGCCTCTCCTCCACGCGGACTTGTTGGTGATTCAGAAGGAGCCACTTCCGGCTGTAGGTCTGCTCACAGCCGGTGTGTTTATACGGCCTCTCCCCAGCGTGGCTCGCATAGTGTCGGATGAACTCCAAATGGCACCAGAAGCTCCTGGCACACTCAGTGCACTGATAAGGTATCTCTCTGGAACAGCTCCTGTGCTGTTTCCCAAAGCTCACTTTCAGCCGGAAGCTCTTCCCACCCTTCGTACACGTGATATATGGCCTCCCTCCCGCGTGGCTTGCCTGATGGACGAGGAGAGGGTTGGTGCCACCCAAATCTCTTCCACTTGAAGTCGGCTCCCCCAAGACAGTGCCTGCCAGGCTCCTTGGCGGCGTTAGGGAGCCGCACTGACCCTCCCAAGCTGTTGTAGCAACCAGACTCTGGGAAACACTTTCCCCTGAACTTCCAAAGAGCATGTCACGCGGCTCCAAGTCTTCAGGATCTTCTTCATGTTCCTGCACCTCCGTTTTAATCACAATCACCTCATCTGCAGCAATAGAGAGAGAATCAGCGACATCACTCCCTTTGCCTGTGTGAGCGAGAGAAAGAAGCCTCTGCTGATTCAGCCATTCAGTGACTCAATGCAGAAAAAACTAAACCTGTCGGCTTATTGAACGTGGCCGATAAAGTAGACAAGGGTGACAGTTTTCAAAAGAGCCTAGGTGGCTTAGGAAACTTAGTCCCATTTTGAAAAGTTACTAGAGACTTTTGAAACTGGGATTTAGGCACTTTTGAAAACTTTACCCAAGATAAATAATGAGTGCACGCACACATGATCTAGGGCCCGATTTGAAAAATCAGCAGAGCAGCCCCCTTCCTGCTCAACACTTCTGAAAATCAGACCATTAGCCTCTAAACTGAGAGAGGAGATTTCTGCCCTGAAAACCTGTCTGTAAACGAGAAGCTTCACATCTTTGGGTGGAGCTCTGGGAAAAGGGTGTATTTAAGTACCGGAGTATGAGGGTCAGCGCTGAGTCCAGAAGGTCTAGACAACTGGAGAGCAAAAACTATCTAGTTAAGGTTATAATTCTATTCCCATTATAATCCTATTTTCAGAAACTCAGTCTTCAAAAGTTACCCTTTTGCCCCGAAACTTTTCATATATGGTCTGAAACCAAAGGAGATTTCCTTCCCCAAATTTGAGTGACATTTGTCTGGACATTCATAGAAAAATGTAATTAACCTTCTCAGTTTTGTAATTTTGCTGCTGATATTGGCGCTTAATAGTATCTTAAACTTGTGGGGTCAAATTCTCAGCTGGGGTAAATCGTCATTCCTCCATTGACCTTGATGGCGCTCCACCAATTTACAAATTTCACATGTGGCTAGTCCTTAGTGAGGAATAACTGCTTAGTAAATGGGGGGAAGGGTATTTTAAACAGTAAAGTCATAACGCATAAAAAGTGTTTTTTGTGAATGTGCTGTAAAAATCAGGGATTTGGAGCAATCAAATTTTTGAATTGCTCCGCTCCAGCTCCACTCCGGCACCAACAGTGACTGCTCCAGCTCCGCTCCAGCTTGGCTCCGACCTCTGACTCAAATTCATATTTAACTAAATAAAAAAGTGCATTCTGTCATTTTGAAAAAACATTTTTATTCAGACTTTTAAAACCATTTAAATGTCATCAACAATGATACAAACTAGAATCATTCATAATTCATTCTGTAAAAAATTATTGCAGCAATCAAGTCATCTTTCACACCCTGACGCAAACCATTTAAAATTAACTTTAAAGCCGAAAACAGTCGCTCTACACCAGATTGAGTTGTTGGCATGCTCGAAGCAATTGTAAAGTCAGAAGGAACAACTGCGATCATCTCGTCTGACTGCCTATATTCCACTACAGGATTTCCCTGAATTAACTTCTGTTTCACAAACAGCAGCTCTTTTAGAAAAACATCCAATCTTGATTTAAAAATTGTCAGTGATGGAGAATTCACTACAACACTTGATAAATTGTTCCAATGGCTAATCACCCTCACTGTTAAAAATTAGTGTCTTACTTCTTGTCTGAATTTGTCTAGCTTCAATTTCCAGCCACTGGATCGTGTTACACGTTTGGCTGCTATAATCATAGGACCACAGGGTCAGAGGGGACCGCAAGGATCATCTAGTCTAACCCCCTGCCAAGATTCAGGATTTGTTGTGTTTAAACCACCCAAGACAGATGGCTCTCCAGCCTCCTATTGAAAAGCTCCAGTGAAGAAGCTTCCACAACCTCCCCAGGTGTCTGTTCCTTTGTCCTACTGTTCTTACACTGAGGCAGTTCTTCCTGAGATTTCATCTATCTGCTCTGCTGCAGTTTTAACCAGGGATTTGGAGCAATCACATTTTTGAATTGCTCCGCTCCGGCACCAATAGTGACTGCTCCAGCTCCGCTCCGACTCCGCTCCGCGACTCAGATTAATTTTTAACTAAATAAAAAAGTGCATTCTGTCATTTTGATAAAACATTTTTATTCAGACTTTTAAAACCATTTAATTATCAACGATACAAACTAGAATCATTCATAATTCATTCTGTAAAAAATTATTGCAGCAATCAAGTCGTCTTTCACACCCTGATGCAAACCATTTAAAATTAACTTTAAAGCCGAAAACAGTCGCTCTACACCAGCTTGAGTTGTTGGCATGCTCGAAGCAATTCTACAGGCAGCCTGAATGCGGTGTGGGTAGCTGTGAATGGCCTCAAAAACACACTTAACTTTCAGCCTCCCAATAGACTCCATCGCCTCACAATCTTCCCGAAAGTTTCTCTCAAATAACGCTTCGTTACAATTATGAATTGCAGAAACTCGCCGGCGTCTTTCTTGTTTATCCAATTCCTTTTCGAAGGCGTCCTCTTCTGAAGAATTGGTGCTTGAATTATCTCCATTTCCCTGTGATGGTTGAAGACGTCTCAGGGATGGACGCTCAAACAAGTTCAGAGTGGATACGGAAGTTTGAGAACAGCCTGCTATTTCTGAAGGATGTGAACTTTCCGAAAACGCAAATTCGATGGTTGAGGACTCCTTCTGTTGTGTTTTGTTTTCTTCAACCTCTTTCGCCGAGTTCAAATGTAGCAATAGATTTTGTTTTTCGAGTCGTCGAGCAATATCAAGGAGCCCTTCCTTTGCCTTTGGTATTTCCCTTGAGGTAAGAAGAATCCGATACCGTGGGTCAACATAAACTCCAGCAAGGAAATGAATATTGTCAAAAAGCTTCTCTTCGTGTTTCTGCATGGAGGATAGAATTCCTTCTGCAATTTGTCCACCATTTTCTTGCAAGAATTTTGACAGTTTTCGCCATTCCTTCATTAAAACTCCCGGGGTTACATCGACAGCTTGAAGATTCACGGTTGTTTGGTTTGGTTTTGCCAAGAGGTCTCGCAGGTTCTTCACTTCTTCCCATTCAGCTTTTGTTAACTTGAGTTCTCTTGTTCCAGCAGCAGCCGCCACTTGTTCACAGTAAGATTGAAAAACGAGAAGCTGATCAATCATCGCAAATGTTGAACCCCAGTGAGTCACCGTATCCAATGATTGAGTTACCCCATGTAGATCAAGCAGAACACTTTGAATACTTGGGGTTCGTAGTTTGACAACGACTTGTCGAATTTTTGCCAGAAATTTCTTTGCATGTTCTTTGTTCAGTCCATCCCAGATTGCCAACTGAAGAGTGTGAATACCACACCTCATCAGTTGGACTTTTGAGTCATCCTCATGAAGCCATGTTGGAAGTATGAGGCTGGGGTCATTAACCCATTGCGCAGCAGCATCCATGTTGAGTTCGATTTCATCCATTCCTTTAGTGCCTTCATCAGGCAAAACAGCTTCAGTTCTGTCCACATCTGTGTTCTCAGAGGTGGAAATGGTTTCATTGTCCTCGCTGAAATTTTTGACGGCACACGTCATGTTTGCTGCATTGTCAACGCAGATGCTCAGCACTTGCATTTCACTGATCCCAAATTTTTCTAAAATAGCTTTTACTTGACTTTTCACGTACGAAGAATTGTGACGCCCTTCAGTGTCGATTATGTCCAAGGTTTTTACCACAGCTTTATCTTTTCCTTCTTCATAGTACTGAGCACTGATTGCAAGGAAATGTCTGTTTCCACGAGTTGCCGCATCCATTTTCAGGTAGCACAATTTTTGCTCCAAAGCTTTCTTGAGCTCTTGGCGACCAGACTCAGCTGTGCTGACAACTAAATGACGAACCGCATCGTGCCCCGTCAAAACGCCAAGCTGCCGACCCATTTCACCTGCAATTTTTTGGAATCCTTTGTTCTTTAGCCTGAAGGTAGTGAGCGGTGTTGAACTCAAGCAAACCATTTCCATCAGCCCTTCACGGAAAGTATTGGCATCCATGGTGACTGTAACCTTTGAGGACTTCAAATATGAGTCAAGTTTTGTTTGCTCAATTTTGGGTTTCTTTTCAGATGAAGCTCCACAAAAAATCTTTTCTCCGGGAGTTTTCAAAGAGCCAGATGGACGTCGTTTAGCCGCATCAGTTTTCTGTTTTGCCTCATCTTCCTGGTCCTTTTTTGTAACCAGAGCTGCATAGTTTTCAGGATGGTTACGTTTTACATGCCGCCAAAGGTTGAAACTTTTCACGGCACTTGCTTCACTTGTCTTGAAGCTACATGGTTTGAGCTCGCCATTCACTTCCTTTTCCACCTTGCACGTTGCCGATTTCTTCTTTGCTTTTCGCAAAAGCCCAGATTTGGGGTTTTCAAATTCAAAAGTAAAGACGTCGTTGAGATCTTTTTCTGTAAATCGGCTATCAATTATGGGGGGCAGATTTGATTTTTTTGTTGAAGCCATGGCCAAATCTTCTTGTGCTGCTACCGCCTCCGAAGGTTTCTTGTTATGATCTTAGAAAAGCAATGAACAAAAGCATTACATTTTTTATAATGTACCTGCTTGGGATATCTTAACCACTTAAGGTACTTCGAATTTATTTTGGATTTTCTGGACAAAAAAATGATCGCATTTTCTTTTTACACAAAATTATTAATAAAGTATATTTTAATATTTTAACATGTTTCTTGCAGTTTTAATGAAGTAAGAAGTATTTTTAATACACATAATATACATTTTTATTTATAAATTGCAAGTTAGTTTTTCTTATGAAATTTTGCTGTAAAAATATTCAAAATATTTTACAAGTTTTTAATTAATATCTCAAAAATGCTTTAATATAGATATAGCAATGAAATGTGGTAGGTGCCGTAGCATTAGTACGTGCTATCGCTGTTCTACAACATTAACTTTTGGGAAGTAACGAGGCCACACGTTACAAGGCTGAAAATCAACTTTAAACAGGAAAGCGGATTCAAATTGCAAGCACAGTCCTTTTAGTAAAGAAAGCAAATTTTTGGAAATTTTTGCTTCATCAACCTGAATAGATTATACAAGATAGAGCAAATAACAGGTTCAATCTTGTATGATGTTTCCAGCCTGATGAAGGAAAAACATATTTCTGAAAATTTGCTCTCTTTACTAAAAGGACGGTGCTTGCAATTTGAATCTGCTTTCCCGTTAAAGTTGATTTCCAGCGTTCTATCATACAACAGCATTCAAATAACATTATTTAAACTACAGGCGTCGTGAACTGGGGGGACTACTGGGCCAATTTTATTTAATATTTTTTAAATCTTTGACTGTTTAACAGATACGACCCTGGAATATGATTTAATGCTAAAACATGCATTAAAACGGTACTCTTAATTTATTTTGTATAACTAACTGTTTCCGAGAAAACTGTTTAAAAATTTTAATCTGCTTAGATGCTTAGAATGATACAAACAATTTTACTTATTTATTTTTCAACTTTGGAACCATACATTTTAAACGTAATAATAAACAACCAAAAATTACTAACTTATTATGGAACATAATATTACTGCTCATAGCCAGGAGCAGTCAATGACAAGCCTTTCTTGAAATATGAAATAAAAATGACCAACAGCCAGTTCGGGATGCCTACGGTTTAAATAATTTTGGATAATGTAATATGATAGCACATACTAATGCTAAGACAGACATAATTTCATTACTTTATATTAAAGCATTTTTGAGATATTAATCAGAAATTAACTTTTCATCACCTCGTTGAAGGAACTGTAACTCCCTTAGGAAGAATTTTAGGACACGTGTTCACAGAAACGTTTTTCTTGAAATGACCTAAGAATTCACCCCCAAAGTTGTGTTGGACATTTTCCAACCACTCTGGATATATCACAAAAATCACTCCCAATTTATGTAAAAATGTTTACTGTATATTTATATGCTGCACACGACTTTTTCAGTAAATTTAAAATTACAAACTCCAAAAGAGCGTTGAACAGATGGCATATACAATAAGTCCGCCAGAGTGATACGGGAGCATGTACAAATGTACCGGTAACGAGAGCCAGTGTGAGAAATTAGCTTAAGTGATTAATATCTCTTGCGATATCTTAATATATCAATAAACAAAAACATTATTTTTTTTGCAATATACCTGTTTGCGATATCTTAAATGTTGCGTCTTGCGTCACACTTTTCCGTAATGGCAGCACTCAGCGCATCTCGTTGATCAACCCTTACAAAAGAAGTATCAACACATACTAATCTAACTATCTAACTAATCTATGCAAGTACGTACTCGCCTAACCTTGGCACAAGGGTGGGAGCAGTCTGCAGTGTTGCCGGATGTCTGATAATTATCTGATTCTTTAATAAAACATATCTCTAAAAAACTT
This sequence comes from Lepidochelys kempii, assembly GCF_965140285.1. Lineage (NCBI taxonomy): Eukaryota > Metazoa > Chordata > Testudines > Cheloniidae > Lepidochelys > Lepidochelys kempii. The sequence goes on along the minus strand of NC_136381.1, from coordinate 268,204,599 downwards.
GGTAATTTTGTATCTGTACATTAAATCTTGATTTCGGCCAAAGTGAGAAGAACTGTGACATATTATGTAAAGTAGATGTTAATATCAATTGTTATACAATCTGAAACTTTTTGGCACCATTAGGACTTTCTTGCTGAATATCATTCATTTGGATTGAAAATGAAAAAAGAAACTGGAGCAGTGGAGCAGTCAAGATTTTCTGTGCTCCGGCTCCAGGCAAAAACCTGCAGCTCCACTGGTCCGTGCTCCAGCTCCGGGCTCCACTCCAAAGCCCTGGTAAAAATGTCTATTAAATAGTTAGTCCGTGATTCAATACAGCTGCGAAGTTTACACTGTGCCACCTTGTCCAATACTGCTGCTAGGCACTGGATATATTTACTGAGTGCTGCGAACAAATAATGCACAGCGTTGCAAAAACCCGCCAGACACATCTCAATTGCAGCACAGGTAGCTTCTCCCTCCTCCCCTATTTTTTCCTTCTTTTCTGTCTTTTTAAAAGAAAAGAAAAAAGAAATTAAATGCAAAATAAATCTTGTGTTAATGCAATGCTCGGCTCAGAGTTCTGAACGAAGAACTATGGGTAATGCAAAAGTGAAGATTCTGATCATGTTAACTCAACTACATCATGCGACTGTCAAGCTTAGGAAACATTTCTCTTGTAATCATTGCATTTGGACAGTGTCAAGATTGCAAATTGTCTCCTGGATTTGAGGAAAAGAGGATTTCCAGCTATTTCACACCCTATCAAAGTTGTTACAATCCATCTCACCTGCGCAGAGCTCTGTATGGATTTGCCTTTCCTCCGAGACCTGCATATCCTGCACACCTGGCTCTTCCTCGACGTCCCTCCCGCAGGAAGCGTAGCGTGCAGAAGCTTGGCACCCTGTTCACGACAGACAGAGGAACGCATTGCTTTTCTGATCTCCACAAACACTATACAAGGCAATGTCAACTGATCGTAACCCAGTGCTGTTTTTGGGCTGGAGGAGACACACATTCTGATTGGCTACAAACATTTCACTGAGGATCCACAGGAAATAAATGCAGAAGGGTTCAGAGCCAGGAGAACTTGAGATTGGTGGAAATCCAAAGGTGATAGCTGCGTCCATAAAGGGGCAGGTGGTACCGATAGGCCCGGGCCTAGAATGGAGCTGTACAGAACAGCATTGCCCCAGGCTTTGCTTCAGGAGAGCTCCCTGGGAGTAGAGTCTGCACCAGCCCTTCGGCGGGAGCAGTGTGCACTCCTCCCTGTGGCTAGCCAGCCCTGCTGGTAGTGTGGAAGTGGTGGGGGAGAGGGGGTAAGGACCTATGTTGTCTCCTTTTGGGGGTACAGCTCACTCGGGACTAGTAGGGAGCAACCTCAGCACTAAGGACTGCAACTGCCAGGATAGGAGAAGGCTCCTTGCACTATAATCTCTTGCTCATCTGTACGGGGACCAGCCAGAGCCTCGACCAAAAGTTTTACTGGATTTCACTCACTGGGCAGCTTAGCGCATCACTCACCAGCGAAGGGGTCTGTAGAGAGCGCTCCTTCCCCAAAGCGTTCCTGATCCTCGGCACAGGACTGTTCCTCTAGTTTAATCCACGATAAAACGTCACAGCCAAAGACTGTATAATTGGTTCATGGAAAGAGGTAATAATAGATGCTGTGTTTTATTCTTATATCTCACTGACTCATTCTGACGAAGCATCTGATGCGATTTTAATGTGAACACACAAGGGCTAAACTAGAAATTACATCATGATTGTCCATCCCTTTCTATTAAGTGCTGACATGGGCAGAGATTAGTCACCAAGACAGTTTCACAGAGAAGGGGAGACTTTGGAAAGTGTTCTCATATCTCTTGACTATGTAACAAGTGCTTTAGTGCAGTGATGGATGCTGTAGAAATATAAATAATTATGGTAGAAAATGTTCCAAGGGCCTAGCTCCTACAGCAATGGACACACTAGGAATACCCAAGGTGGACGGAAAATTATACAATCTGTAGAAGCCAGCAAAGGTTTTGTTGGAAGGCTAGTTTCTCCTTCTTTAAGTTCAGCTGATATCCGGAGAACGCTGACACAGGTAAGTCCAAAGGTGGCCATTTGGTATAACCACACGTGCAACATTACAGAGCTTTAGGTCATTGTTAAAAATCACTTATATAGTGCTGCAGACTCTAGACAGCGCATCAAACCACGCTGAAGTATCCAGATTCATAGTTTTTTAATGCCAGAAGGGACCATTATATTTTGTTTCACCTGCATAATGCAGGCCAAAGAAAATCACCCAATAATTTCTGCATCAAGCCCTAACTTTGGTTTGAACTACACACTGGCAAAAGAGAAGGCATAGCCATCTTGGGGATATAAAAAACAAATTTATTTGAGCTTAAGCTTTCGTGAGCTACAGCTCACTTCATCGGATGCATCCGATGAAGTGAGCTGTAGCTCACGAAAGCTCATGCTCAAATAAATTGGTTAGTCTCTAAGGTGCCACAAGTCCTCCTTTTCTTTTTGCGAATACAGACTAACACGGCTGCTACTCTGAGAAAAGACAATATGTAGGTATATACAAGCACATGATAAATGGCACAGGTACAGAGAAGGAGATCGCAGAATACGTATGGCTTGATGCGATCAGTACAGAGTGGGAGTATTACTAAATTAGAAAGTACTGTACAGGTATAGATAAGGAGAGGTTGAATTGGGTCAGTTTGTAGTGGCTACAACAGCCTGCCCACATTTCCTGGTTGCTGTTATCTTGTGCTAAGCTTTCATTTAAAGAACAAACAAACAAATAAAAATTCTGGTGCTTATGGTTGCCTGCCGACTGAATTTAATCAACCCAATTATATCTGCTTGAGTGTGCAAACAGCTTGAAACACCTCAGAAAGATACACACTGCTCCTATTCAGGCTGATGTGGTGTTGCCTCTGGAGCCTACCGATGGCAACTTGAACTCCCAACATTTTAAACTTTCACTGCTGATCGAAGCTCACAAGACAAAAAAGAGGAAGTATCCCATAATGAACTGAGTCATCCATTGTGGAGTCACAGAACGGCAAAGCTTGGACTGGAAATGGGTCTTGGGAAGAATCCCACCACCTTTTTCATCTCCAATCACACAGTGCAAAGGGATATAAGGAGATGGATATTTGGAGGTAAATATTTCCACCCATTCTCCTGCATTTTGACAGAAGATCAATAACTTTCCTTCCACCAAACATGTTAAATGTAGAGTGGTCAGCGCATGCATGCTGTTAGGCAGTGGTAGAAAGCTGGCACTAGATACGGGATACTGTAAATTGAGGTAAATCAATTACTCCTTCACCATTACCTTCATTTTGCTGTCAATCAATGTGTCTATTTCAGAGGCATTTATTTTACCCTACTGATATGAATGTCTCTCACTTTTTCCTCTTCACTAACTCACAACTCCAAGCGCAGTTTGAGAACAGCTGTTCAGCAGGCAACCAAGGGATTGATTTGGTCTGACTCTGGGTGTTCCAACAGCTTTAATTTCTTTTAGTTGCTGAGGCCCAAAGGTGAGTCACTGTCAACTTGCAATAGCAGGCAACCAACCAAAAATATGTAAGTCGAAAAGTGTGGTTTATCTTGTTATTGTTGCATTCCGTTAGTGTCTGGCTTGGACAGAGGCAGATTGCCAGCTTTTTACTTCACTCATCCCTGTGTAGAGGGACAGCACAAGCCCAACGGGACTTATGTGATGTCCAGCCTTTGTGCAGGTGTCCTGTCTGAAGAGGTGAATTTTACCCTTTGGAATGGTTTCAATCCATTACTGACCTGTGCTGGGGTCTGCAGGGACACCTCTTTCCTTAGCATTGCCCTGTTCCCCAACACACGGCTCTGCGCCTTGTTCGGTCTGGCACCGCTGGCCAGGTGCAGCAACGGGAGAGTCTGCTCACGGGGGGGCGAAGGGAAAGAAGAGAGAATTCCATTATGTTTATCTAATATCTTTTTAGCTGCTGGCAACACATTAAAAATGTCTGAAAAGCTAGAACCACGAGGTTCACAAGAACTTTGGTTCTTGCTTTGTCCTTCCCATGCCCTTTCTAAATTGTTTTAATCCATTACTCACTGACGCACGGCTCAATAGAGATTTTCCTTTCTTCAGTGTCCTGCAGATCCCCGATATACGGCTCCTCCCCTCGCTCTATCCGGGACAGGATGTCAGGTTTAGAAACAGCATAGTCTGTTCATGGGAGATGATATTAGGTGGGATACAGTAGGATGTTTTATTCAGATCAGTTACACAGGGATTATAAGGATCCTTTCAACTGTGATATTCATTAGCTTTTTTTTTTTAAATCACATTTATAACAAATCAGTTTCAATGAAAAGTAGAACCTGGTTTACTTAAACATTGTCTAGTGAGGGGCCAATCCTGCAGGTGCTTACTACCAAACACAGGACTTATTGCTGGTAGTAGGCCCATTAACTTCCCCAGTCATCACTGTTATTACCTGCAATATAGTAGCACCTAGAGGCTCCAAACAAGATCAGGACCCCATTGTCTCTATTGCCCAAACGTTGGTTCTTTTCACTCCCCATGTTATGGATAATGAGGCTGGGATGAATAGCCTGGATTCATCATACAAACTGCTGACATTGCTCCAGAGAGGCCCGATTCTGGGGAAGCTCTTGGAGGCTCTTTCACTGGGGGAGGTTAATTCTGTGTTCTCCTTTGGGAATGACTGAATGGCTGGTCATTTCAAGGTTTGACACCAGAGCCTGAGTTGGACTGTGGAATGGTGTTTACTGTGGGAGATGTGAAGAGATCATTGAACACCCTCCTCCTCCGTTCCTAGCAGCGGCTATGAGTTAGACTCTAATTTGGTCCAAACGTTCTTTATACCACACAGTCATTTGAATAAGGGGGAAAAGGTCCCTATATGGAAGGTTAGTATCACTTTAGATAAGCTATTAGCAGCAGGAGAGTGGGGTGGGAGGAGGTATTTTTTCATGCTTTGTGTGTATATAAAAAGATCTTCTACACTTTCCACAGTATGCATCCGATGAAGTGAGCTGTAGCTCACGAAAGCTTATGCTCAAATAAATTGGTTCGTCTCTAAGGTGCCACAAGTACTCCTTTTCTTTTTGCGAATACAGACTAACACGGCTGCTACTCTGAAACCTATATGGAAGGGTTATTGTAGGTCAATTTAGCATATTACTCAAGAACAGAGCAACTCCACAGGGATTGACGCATGCTCATTGCATCACAGCTACGCTGTTGAGGATGGAGGACACCAGAATGCCAAAGCAGCTGTGGAATGGAAAACTGGAAGCAGGTAACTATACAGGAGGCAGCCAGAAGAAACGCTTCAAGGACACACTGCAGCATAATCAGAAGCAATGCAACATTGCAGCTGGGAGCTGTCACAATAGACAGATCGCGCTGGCAAGCAGTCAGGGATGGGGTTACTCAGATCTTGATCCTGAGGCGCTGAGTCATACACAGCAGCAGATTCAGCGGGCACGGAACATAATCCCTTCCTCAACACTGAGCTACATATGCCCTCGATGCAGAAAGGACCAACACTCTCACATCGGCCTTTTCGGCCCCAACGTAACACTGTCATCAGCCTCATCTGCGGTCACCAAGGGCAACAACAATTCCTCAAGAACGGTGAATTTTAATTAGCTATTCTGTCGCTGCCTACACAAAATCAGCCATGTGGGGGGGAAACCCACAATGCCAGTTAAAACACTGTTCCTTCTCCCATGCAGACGGGACCACCAGTGCTAACTATTTTATGCTTCCCCGGGATCTGCAGGAGGAAGTGCACCTGCTTGGGGTTTATATTACCCTGGACTTGACTCTTCAGTTGTTTCTCTTTGGATACATTTTTCATCAACAGCTGACATGGAAACTAGCAACTTTCTGTATCTAGATTGAATTTGAAACGTAGATCCCACTGTGCTTCTAGTATGGGATAAGAGGAGGTGGTGGCCTTAAGCCCAATAGTGTATATTTTGGTATTTCTTCCACAGAAGGATGTGAGGAACTTGAGCTATCATAAACATCTGGAAGACTAATGGCATTGTCCCAGCACAAATCAAAGGAACTGTGAGCAGGAGGAAACCCAGTCCATGAAAGATCTCACCACTTCTAATAAAGGAATGAAAACTGATCCTTACCCAGTGAGATCAGGGTCTCATAATTCCCCTTTATGGTGTTCTTGTAAAGTTCCTTCTGCCATTCATTCAAGCTCTTCCATTCCTGCTCATTGAAATAGACGGAGATGTCATCAAATGTCACCGGTACCTGAAATTACAAGGGGGGAGTCACTCACCACCTTCTAATTCTGTCACACAGACCTTTTTATGTTAACTCTAAGAATGTTTTAAAGTTAATTTAATTTGAGTTTAGCCAGAATCAAGATACCATGATATTCAGCTCGTATAAATCAGCAATACTCAATTGTCTTCAAAGCAGCTATGCCTAGTTAGGCTAGCTGAGGATCTGGCCCCATACAGGGGTCAGAGTTTGCAGCTTGACATTATTATTATTTAATGTGACAGGGGTCCGTGATGGAATGCCTGTCTGCAGAGAACGTCTGAGCCCATAACCACCCATCCACTCCCATGCAGGATAATGGGAGTTTAATCAAGTAAAAATGATTCACTTTGCAATCTGCAGTTTAAGCATCTTTGATTTCCCAGTGAGAAGGGTCTAACTAACACTGACTGAACAGCTCCAAGGAACCATAATCAGCTGACAGGCACAGTAAATGCCAGCCAATAAGGTGCATTAACTTGGCACAATATGAATGGATTGTTTTCACGGTGTTGGAATTTCGTAACATTAAGTCTGAGTAACACTGACATTAACCGGTCTCGGCAGTTCCCATTTGCGTCCCTCTCTTCATGGGTCCGTCTATACAGTTCTCTCCCAGGTGCAGCACAGTTTCTGCAGGCGCACCAGAAAGCAGACGGGACAGCGTACCAGAGAGAGGCACAGCAGGGTTCATTGCAAGTGGGTTTCACACACAAAAGAAAAGTTTGAGTGGGGAAAGTCCAACCTCTTTCCGGCTGTTAGGCTAATGCGAATCGCTCAGTTGGTATCTGAGATGAGAGGGTAACATTTTGAAATGCACAGGCACAGTGGGCTTTGCCTATGAGAGGTGCAGAGTGTTGCAGAGGAAGGCTCTAAAATGGCAAAGAGGCAGCAGGGAAAGTCGAAAACTGAAAAGGGCTGGTAAGAGCAGACAGGAAGGATAGTCCAGTGGTTACAGCGCTCAGCGGGGTTCAATTCCTGTTCTTCCACGAATATCCTGTGGAACCTTGGGCAAATCTCAGTCTCTCTGTGCCTCAGATGTACACCTGGGGATTATAGCCCTGCCCTACCTCACAGGGGTGTCTTCTCTGACTATGAACTTTGGGCTTCTATCCTTTCCTTAATCCGGAGAGGTTTTTCAAGATGTTAGATTTGTTCTTCCATTCCCTCCCCTTTCCCCCAACTGCTCCCATCAGCACGAGAAGGGAGTGGGGTGAAAGTCATCTAACTAGTTCTGATCAGCACAGGGGTTGGCTCAAAAAACCCTCTGCCACCCCATCAAATCTGAGCACTTTTAGAGCAGCAAAGACAAGGAAAGAACAAGCCTGTGAAAAAAATCCCTCGTGTATCTGGTAATAGAAGGGACTTACTTAATAAACCTTTTAACATGGTACAGCCCCTTCCACATGAAGCACTAAAAATGCTTTACGAATACTGGTGGCTTAAGCCTCACGTACCCCTGTGAGGAAGGTAAATATCATCCCCATCTTAAAGATGAGGCTCAGAGAAGTTAAGAGGCATGTCCAAGATCACACAGGAAGTTTGTGGCAGAGCTGGGAAATGAATCATAGAATTATAGCGGGTTAGGACTGGAAGGGACCTCAGTAGGTCATCTAGTCCAGTCCCTTGCACTCAAGGCAGGGCTAGATAACAATTAGACTCAGACTTCGATTCCCAGACCTCTGCATTAACTACAAGACCATCCTTTCTACTCTATGCTGACTTCTGCCTCCTTAGTGCTCGTTGAGATGTGCTGTGACAATGCTTATTTTCCTAGCTTATTGCTTTGACCACATCACCCCCCTCTCTGCATCCCTCCACTGCCCATCATATCAACAAGAAATGTCTCCTTGTCTGTATCCCCCATTCCATCTCATCCAACACTTCTATCGTAGATTCCTTGGGAAAGGGACTGTCTTTTTGTTCTGTGTCTGTACAGCTCCTGCCACAGTAGGGTCCTGGTCCGTGACGGGGACTCTTAGGCATTACCACCACACAGATAAAACTAGTTACCTTGGGCACCTCCCCGTTAGTGCCTGGGGGGAGCCTCAGGATCCAGAAGTTCCTGTTCTTCAGCAGGTTCTCCATGTTCTCCAGCCTCCTCTGCAGCAGCCCATACTCCTGGATCAGAGTTCCCAGCACGGCCCACTTACTCTCCAGCTGGTTCCCAAACTCCACCACAGTTCTCTCACAACCTATTAGCTTTTTTTCAGCCATCCACATTCTCCCTTCCAGACCCAGCAACCGCGTGGCATAAGAATCTAATTTCCTCTCAACAGCTTGGACTGTGGCTAGTACAGTCTGAAGGGAAGCCTCTGCACTTGGAAGTGGTGTTTCTTGTACAGACGTTTGCTCCGGGAGGACCGGTGGCTGCAAGGCGGCAAGGGGCTGCGGTTCCACCTCCCATTCATCAGCCTGTTTCAAGGACAGAAAATGAAAACAGAGTTGAAGTCACGTTCCCTATCGGCAAAGTTAGCTACAAAGAAACAGGACAAGCAGCCGCTCACATGCAACAGGCCGCCCAGACTGTTCAAGGTTGCATCTTTATCATCACCGGCTCACATTCCAGAAGTGATGGTTAAAAAGCTGCTGACATTTTCATTATAATCCTCATTTATAAGGGTCAATGGGAATGGTATTGAACTGAAATGTCCCATGCATCTCGGGTTTTGTCCTAATTTGTTTGAGGAAAACTGCAATATAAGGCAAGAGCTTTTCTAATCACGTTCATTTACAAACAAAAGTCAATCACTACAACAATCTTATGAGAAGAGAATTAATGAGCCTGGCATGAGGTCTCCTTGCCACAGGGCCCCAGAGACTCCCAGGGGATGAGCTAGACGGGGAATTCCCTGCGCGAAGAGACATCCTTGCACTAGCTCTAGAGAAGTGTAGTGTCAGCTGTGAGTGGCAGGAAGCACTAGCCGTTCTGAGGACACACTGCCCAAGTCCAGCGGCACACGCTCGGGGCGGCTCGCCTCCCCCACTGCTTGCACCACGGCAACTGTGCTCTATTTTTAGCATGTTAACTCAATCGGAGCTAGTGCAAATATGCCTCCTTAAAATGGGAATCAAACAACCAACTCCAAGTGTTGACATATCCTGGGTCTCTCGTTCTCTCTTATGGCCCATCTGCGCGCCAACATTTATCCCATCAGGAGATGGTGTTATATTCCAGCAGTGACCAGACAGGATAGGAACAAACTAACTGTACAAAATCGGTGCTCCAGTCTGTACAAACTTAAATTTCACAACACCCCAGGTAGGTAGGTAGATAGGTATTCTTATCCCCAGCATTCAGGTGCAGAAACCATTTTAGAAATGTTAAGCAACTTGCACCAGGGCAAAGAGTAAATGTGTCTGGACCAACATTTGAATCCACGTCCCTTTCTTCTCCTCATGTCCTTGTCATGAACTTGATGTTTTTCCAGAACTGTCCCCAAATAATATCTAATGCCCTAGATCACCATGCTTCCTAGGCAAATCATTTCACTGTGTCCTAGCTTTCCTCTCAGTAAATTAAGATCTCCTCAGTCATCAAATTTACTTGGCTTCCTAAATAAAGTATGATTATTGCTGTTTTTACAGATGGGAAAACTGAGACCTGCTGGGGATAAGAAACTTGCCTCAAGAGCACTGTGGTCCAGCAGTTTAAATACAGGCCTGAGCATCAGGAGAGCTAGGTCTGTGAGAACATGAACCTCCATTGATCACCTCCCCAGCTAGACAGAAGACTGCAGTGAACCAGGCTTATAAAGCACTAGAGAAGCGTGAAGCATTATTAAGGCCAGTCAGTAGCAGACATGAAAACAGAGTTCAGGGGTCACAGGCCCATGCCCATTTCTCTGGCCCTGCAGAGATCCTCCAGGTTGAAGTTTCATTCACCTCTTTTGTCTCAACCAACTTTTCCCCCAAAAAACTGCTACATTTTTCCCAAAGGTTCCCAAAATCTAAAACCAGCTCATTCCACGTAAAGTTTGGCAACAAATATTCACCCAGTTCTAATCCCAATACTTTGCATCTCTGCAGCACCTTCCCTTGGAGGATCTCAAAGCAATTTACAAACACAGACATATTAAGACTCATAACCACCCCAGGGAGGCATGAAGTATTATTCCCCATGTAGAGACAGAGAAACTGAGGTTAAGTGGCCTGTCCAAAAATCACATAGCAAGTCAGTACAGAAGTGGGAACAGAACTCATGACTCCTGGCACTCAATCCTTTGCTTCAGCCAAGGAACTGTTCTTCCTCTCAATATAAACACATAGTGTTATTCATCAACCAACATTTAGGTACCTCTTCGATGATTTTTTTCCGGAAGGCTCCTCTTCCTTTTGGTTGCGATAGGGACTGTGGGTTCCCGTTCATGCTCGGGCAGACGTTCAGAGTCGGAACCGCTGTTTTGGTTAGAAGCAACCGCTTTCCAAATTCTAATTTTTTTTGCGTCACGCTTGAAATGTCAAAGCACTCGTCTGTGAAGTGCGCAGAGCAGATCAGCGAGCGGTCGTGTCCCCCTCTCCAGTCTGCTCTCTTCATCCGAACAAATCTGTCCCAAAGGCTCCTAACATGAGGGTCTTTTGGAAATTTGAACAAGGATACACCATCTTGGGTGGTGTTGGAACACCTGGCCACTACGCAGCGAGCTGGCATGGTTTGTAACGTAAAATGTTACTACGTTACAATGTCACTAGCAGGCAAGTTCTAGAGATTCCTCCAGCTGATCTGTTAGAAACCTTTGAAGGCTCTTTCCTAAGTAGCTCTGGGAGTTGGTTGCATCCCTGGTCTCCCAGTACAGTTCTGACACTGTAGCTGTTCGGTGTAATGCTCAGAATCCCAACAAGCGAGAACACTCCCTTCGTCAAACTCCTTGGCTTTTTATTTGAATGACACCTAAAAAGCAGAGAGAAAACCCTCTCATGCACATAACTATAATGATGTTGTGTAGCCACACCAGGTGCATGTAAAAATTCAGTTACTTATTTTAAATAAAAAATTATGCAATGTTTTACGAGCCTGGTTTTGAAAAGTTAGGTGTGGAACTGCACATACAAAATAAGTGCACAATTACATACACACCGTCCAGGTAACTGCGCATGCATATGCCTGGTTGTGGTCATTTCCATTCCTTTCCCAGACCGGAAGAAGAGCTCTGGCTGGCTCAAAAGCTTGTCTCGCTCACCAACAGAAGTTGGTCCAATAAAAGATATTACTGGACCCCCCCTTGTCTCGCTAATATCCTGGGACCAACAAGGCTACAACTACACTGTACACAACCTTGGCAGTTATGCGGTTTGTGCACACAATCATGACAACTGCATGTGAAACTCGCACATCTAAAATTTTTCGACATTGGGCCCAACCTGTTCAAACTTCTGTGCTCCTCCCCTACCAATGTTCATCCCTGCACATCAAAGCACTTTAAGAACAATTGATGCATTTTCAAAATCCTTATGTGAGAAATAAGAATCTGTTACCACTCCCATTGTACAGCTTCTGTGTGCCAGGCTGTCAGGGATGAAAGGACCAGTGCTTCATTTGTGCCAGGGCTTGCCAGAGCTGAGCCCTGGCACCTCTAGGCTTAGGCGTTCATAGTCCCAGCACCTCTGGCTTCGCCACATCAGTTATGAAAGTCCAAAAAAATTGATTAAGCTCCAGCACCTATTTGCTTGAGCCCCAGCTCAGCTTTCATTACAAATTAAGCACTGGAAATAACTCACCCAAGTCAGTAGCAAACTCCGAAATAGAATCCAGGCTGCTTGACATTAGGTAACCCTCTGACGCTGCAATGAGCCTCCTGTGTAAAGCGATGCTGGTGCCCTGTTAACACCCTCTGCAGCCAAGCACCTGCAGCCGCCAGGCCCTGACTACCACCCTCCAGGATGCAGCTCAGCAGGCACAAGCTCCAAAGGCCACCTGAGGCAGGCGAGCGGAGGCGCTAAGAACCAGCCCCAGCCCAGGAATCAAGGCATTTCCTTGCTAGCCTTCCCCCTGCCCGGCTAGGGCAGTGCTAGGCCCCCTCTCGCTAGCGCTGGGAAGCGGGGCGCTAAGAGCTGCGCCCAGCGGCAGGGCAGGGCGCCCAGAGAGCAGATGTGAGAAATCGGGACGGGGGTGGGCGGTAATAGGTGCCTATATAAGAAAAAGCCCCAAACATCAGATGTCCCGATTTTACAGGGCCAGTCCTGGTCACCCTAGGGCAGGGTGCCCCCGACCCTACGCCCCCCGGGCTGGAGGTCAGGGCGGACCCCCGGGAAAGGCAGCTCTCCCCCGCTGCACCGCTCTGCGCCTGCATTCGGAGCCGCGGGGCAACGTGTAAACGCCCAGCCCCAGGGGACTCCAGCCAGGCCCTGCGGGGAGCGGGTCGCTGGGCACACGTGCCCCGGCTCTGCAAGGGGCCCGCGGGCCAGGCACCGGGGCTACGTACCGCAGCGCCCCTGCTCCGGGCCCTTACCTGGGCAGCGGCCCGCTCGGCCATGGCCCCCCCGGGCGGGGCCGCTCCCGCTGCGGGCTGGGCAGAGTCCCGGCGCCGCCTCGCCACGGGCCGGCCCCGCTGCCGGGCGGAGCAGAGCGAGCGCGGCCCGCAGGGAGGGAGGGAGGGAGCCGCGGCCTGGCTGCCGGGGCCGGGAGCGGCGGGGCGGGGCCGGCGGGGAGCGGGGCGGCAGCGGCCCCTGGCGGGGGAAGCTCGGCATCGGCCGCGGCCGCCGCTTTGATGCCCTGGAACTGTTGTTAGCGGTTGTAACACGCGTGTCCACACGTCTTCAAGCCGGGGACCGGGGGCCACCTCAGGGGGCAAAGCCGTGACAGCGTGGGCGGGTCTTTAACTGAGGGACGCCGGTCGCCCTCCGTGCAGGGGAGAGTTTTAGCACCTCTGGGTGCCAGAATAAAGGGGCCACCGCCCCCCTTCCCTGTGCCGGCCTCTATCAGCCTGAACTCACCTCAGACAGAAAAGGAGGCCTTGTGGCACCTTAGAGACTAACCAATTTATTTGAGCATGAGCTTTCGTGAGCTACAGCTCACTTCATCTGATGCATACCGTGGAAACTGCAGCAGACTTTATATACACACAGAGAATATGAAACAATACCTCCTCCCACCCCACTGTCCTGCTGGTAATAGCTTATCTAAAGTGACCATCAGGTGGGCCATTTCCAGCACAAATCCAGGTTCTCTCACCCCCCTCCCAAAAACCACACACACAAACTCACTCTCCTGCTGGTAATAGCTCATCCAAACTGACCACTCTCCAAGTTAAACCAGAACATGGGGGGGGGGGAAACAAGGGGAAATAGGCTACCTTGCATAATGACTTAGGCTTAAATAGAGACTGGGAGTGGCTAAGTCATTATGCAAGGTAGCCTGTTTCCTCTTGTTTTTTCCTAACCCCCCCCCAGATGTTCTGGTTTAACTTGGATTTAAACTTGAAGAGTGGTCAGTTTGGATGAGCTATTACCAGCAGGAGAGTGAGTTTGTGTGTGTATGGGGGTGGGGGGGATGTGAGAAAACCTGGATTTGTGCAGGAAATAGCCCAACTTGATTGTCATGCACATTGTGTAAAGAGTTGTCACTTTGGATGGGCTATCACCAGCAGGAGAGTGAATTTGTGTGGGGGGGTGGAGGGTGAGAAAACCTGGATTTGTGCTGGAAATGGCCCACCTGATGATCACTTTAGATAAGCTATTACCAGCAGGACAGGGGGGTGGGAGGAGGTATTGTTTCATATTCTCTGTGTATATATAAAGCCTGCTGCAGTTTCCACGATATGCATCTGAGGAAGTGAGCTGTAGCTCACGAAAGCTTATGCTCTAATAAATTGGTTAGTCTCTAAGGTGCCACAAGTACTCCTTTTCTTTTTGCGAATACAGACTAACACGGTTGTTACTCTGAAACCTGTCACCTCAGACAGGTTTCAGAGCAGCAGACCTGTTAGTCTGTATTCGCAAAAAGATCAGGAGTACTTGTGGCACCTTAGAGACTAACCAATTTATTTGAGCATAAGCTTTCGTGAGCTACAGCTCGCTTCTCAGATAGAGAGTCTGCCCTGCTCTTTTCTCCTCCCACTCCATGAACCATGGCCTCCAGCCCAGATCCTCAGATCCCGAAATCAATGGACATTAGGAGCCTTTGAGGATCTGGGCACTCCTCAGGGGCGCTGGGATAATTTATATCGTGGGGATCCTGGGAGACATGGAACCAAACTGTAAACCCTGTGTATGATGGAAACCACTTCCAGCCAGGGGGTGCAACCGCACCCCTAGTTCCAGCACCTATGGCCCTACTCCTCCTTTTTCCCTTCTCTCCAGGCTCTCATCCTCCCACTCCCCCTTTTTCCCCTGCCACACCCATCCACTCTCTGGCCTTGGTTTCCTTTCACTCCAGCCCCAGCAACAGGCTCCCTTGTGGGTAATTTGCTGGGGGCACCAGTGTAAATGGACAGCTGCATTCCACACCCACAGAGACTTCTGAGTGGTCTTTGGGTGTCACATCAACGGGTGACTAAAACAAATGAGTGGGTGGGTCGGTGGAGAGAGCACAAGGTAACCGTGAGAAGTTTATAATTAGTGGAACTAGCAGCAGTCGCAGCTGCTTAGCCATTGTCATGTATTTTGTAAGCAGCCCTGCATGGGTGAGTTTTAATTAGTTTTTTTTTTTTTAAACCCTTGCTGCACTCCAATAGATTTCAGACCGGCTTGAACCTATTTGACTGTTAAAATACTCACTGGCTCAGAGAACTGCTCATGTCCTCTGCAGTTTGGACTATGGGATGGGTGGTCGTGTGTTTAATATCACCCTCACTTAAAATGTTTCTTTTGTGAAAAAGTGGCTAATCTCAATAGTGCAAAATAGCCCAACTAAGGTACATTTACCAGATTACTGCAGCAAAACAATGCATGTACAGATGCACTGAAAATACAATTGAAAGGCAGCACAGCGTGTATGCCAGTTCTGACTCAGATCAGAGTTGTTCACATTGCAGCCATCCAGCAATGGACTGGCAAATCTTAATTGAGATAAACTGGTTCTACTTATTAGCCTGAAGCAGTATGTTGCTCCCACGGCATGCTTCCGTCCACAATGTTTCATGTTTATTGGAACAGGCCCAGTTCCAATTGATACTTTCCATGTTTTGCATCAGGAAGAAACAAGACAAATTATATTCCAAAGCCCTAAACGTCTAGGTAAGATCTTTACTGTCCTTTAGAAATAAAACTTAGGGATAGCAGAAATCACTTTAGTTATCTTTAGAAATCACAAAGTTAAAATCAAATGCTTCAAAGACAAAGGTTATTAAATATACCAAACACTCATTCACTATGTGTTAAAACAGGTTAAGAGCTAATCTCCATTAGCTCTGAATGGGCTGATGAGGTCCCATATACTTCCTTATTTTCTTTTAGGTCCAATGAAGTCTATGCCCTTCATGTAGCAAGATACAGCTTATCACCACAGTGGATTCTTAGCTTACTGGGCTATATTAACATTATGCTTACCCATAGATTGTCAGAAGGCGTGTATGACAAGAAAAATTAGTATTGTGATCATTTACAGGTTATTTAAAAGTAAATGTATAGTGCAAGTGAATGAATATTTTCCACTGTTGCTCAAGTGAGATGCACAACAGATCACAGTTCCAGCTCAGGTTCTTTCAGCCAACTCTGCTCTTGTTTTAGGGACATGACCAGCCCTTTTAGAGGCAAGTGGATCCACTTTGGGATCTCACATGAATATTTCTGGTATCCAGTATTCATTTGATGTTCTCAGGATCTCAATTTTATTGCTTAGTAGGTTGTGATATTTCACTATCCGGTGTATCATGCAAGAAGTATTGAGTTTTGCTGTTGAATTCTTTCAGTATTTATTTTTTTGCAAAGCACAAACAGAGAGAGTTCTGATTTGGCCTTACACATGTTTAGTTTACTTAGCAAGCTCGTCAAACTTTTAATCCTGAATGGCTACTGCTGCCATTGACACTATGTTGTCAGATAGTCTATGGCTACCCTCTGGCATTGCCACCAAAGAGATCTGTTGTGTAGTGTCCTGAATTGGGCGGGAGTTTCCTGATGGCTGGTTCCTTTAGTTATAAGTGCAACTTGCACAGTGGGAAAGTCCTTCACAGTCTCTGGATTTTATTCACAGATTGTAAAGTCAGAAGGAACAATTGCGATCATCTCGTCTGACTGCCTATATTCCACTACAGGATTTCCCTGAATTAATTTCTGTTTCACAAACAGCAGCTCTTTTAGAAAAACATCCAATCTTGATTTAAAAATTGTCAGTGATGGAGAATTCACTACAACACTTGATAAATTGTTCCAATGGCTAATCACCCTCACTGTTAAAAATTAGTGTCTTACTTCTTGTCTGAATTTGTCTAGCTTCAATTTCCAGCCACTGGATCGTGTTACACGTTTGGCTGCTATAATCATAGAACCACAGGGTCAGAGGGGACAGCAAGGATCATCTAGTCTAACCCCCTGCCAAGATTCAGGATTTGTTGTGTTTAAACCACCCAAGACAGATGGCTCTCCAGCCTCCTATTGAAAAGCTCCAGTGAAGAAGCTTCCACGACCTCCCCAGGTGTAGATCAAGCAGAACACTTTGAATACTTGGGGTTCGTAGTTTGACAACGACTTGTCGAATTTTTGCCAGAAATTTCTTTGCATGTTCTTTGTTCAGTCCATCCCAGATTGCCAACTGAAGAGTGTGAATACCACACCTCATCAGTTGGACTTTTGAGTCATCCTCATGAAGCCATGTTGGAAGTATGAGGCTAGGGTCATTAACCCATTGCGCAGCAGTATCCATGTTGAGTTTGATTTCATCCATTCCTTTAGTGCCTTCATCAGGCAAAATAGCTTCAGTTCTGTCCACATCTGTGTTCTCAGAGGTAGAAATGGTTTCATTGTCCTCGCTGAAATTTTTGACGGCACATGTCATGTTTGCTGCATTGTCAACGCAGATGCTCAGCACTTGCATTTCACTGATCCCAAATTTTTCTAAAATAGCTTTTACTTGACTTTTCACACACGAAGAATTGTGACACCCTTCA
Source organism: Lepidochelys kempii (assembly GCF_965140285.1). Taxonomy (NCBI): domain Eukaryota; kingdom Metazoa; phylum Chordata; order Testudines; family Cheloniidae; genus Lepidochelys; species Lepidochelys kempii. The sequence continues at coordinate 268,187,268 of NC_136381.1, read as the reverse complement.
GTGTCGATTATGTCCAAGGTTTTTACCACAGCTTTATCTTTTCCTTCTTCATAGTACTGAGCACTGATTGCAAGGAAATGTCTGTTTCCACGAATTGCCGCATCCATTTTCAGGTAGCACAATTTTTGCTCCAAAGCTTTCTTGAGCTCTTGGCGACCAGACTCAGCTGTGCTGACAACTAAATGACGAACCGCATCGTGCCCCGTCAAAACGCCAAGCTGCCGACCCATTTCACCTGCAATTTTTTGGAATCCTTTGTTCTTTAGCCTGAAGGTAGTGAGCGGTGTTGAACTCAAGCAAACCATTTCCATCAGCCCTTCACGGAAAGTATTGGCATCCATGGTGACTGTAACCTTTGAGGACTTCAAATATGAGTCAAGTTTTGTTTGCTCAATTTTGGGTTTCTTTTCAGATGAAGCTCCATAAAAAATCTTTTCTCCAGGAGTTTTCAAAGAGCCAGATGAACGTCGTTTAGCTGCGTCAGCTTTCTGTTTTGCCTCATCTTCCTAGTCCTTTTTTCTAACCAGAGTTTTCAGGATGGTTACGGTTTTATGTGCCACCAAAGGTTGAAACTTTTCATGGCACTTGCTTCACTTGTCTTGAAGCTACATGGTTTGAGCTCGCCATTCACTTCCTTTTCCACCTTGCCAATTTCTTCTTTGCTTTTCGCAAAAGCAAAAAATTTGGGCTTTTCAAATTCAGAAGTAAAGACATCGTTGACATCCTTTTCCGTAAATCATTGTGATATCTTAACCACTTAAGGTACTTCAAATTTATTTTGGATTTTCTGGACAAAAAATGATAGCATTTCCTTTTTATACAAAATTATTACTAAAGTATATTTTAATATTTTAACATGTTTCTTGCAGTTTTAATGAAGTAAGAAGTATTTTTAATATACATAATATACATTTTTATTTATAAATTGCAAGTTAGTTTTTCTTACGAAATTTTCCTGTAAAAATATTCAAAATATTTTCCAAGTTTTTAATTAATATCTCAAAAACGCTTTAATATAGATATAGCAATGAAATGTGGTACATGCCGTAGTGTTAGTACGTGCTATCGCTGTTCTCCAACATTCATTGCTGGGAAGTAACGCAGCCACACGTTACAAGGCTGGAAATCAACTTTAACAGGAAAGCGGATTCAAACTGCAAGCACAGTCCTTTTAGTAAAGAGAGGAAATTTTCGGTAATAGCCTGAGCCCCGCAAGCCCGAGTCAATTGAATTGGCCAGCCATGACCATGCTGTGGGGCTTTTATCCCTCTGCAGACATACCATTACAGGCTACCCAGAGCAGCACTGCTGATCTCCCAGATGAGAGCCACAATTAACAGGCCCCCAACTCTTCCCATTTTAACTTTCCCTTTGAAAAAAAACCCAAAAACACTGAATTCCACATTGTGTTAATGAGATTCTAGGACAGGGGTGGGCAAACTTTTGGGCCTGAGGGCCACATCAGGTTTCTGAAACTGTATGGAGGGCCCAGTTAGGGGAGGCTGTGCCTCTCCAAACAGCCAGGCGTGGCCCGGCCCCCACCCCCTATCTGACCCCCTCCCTTTTTTTCGCCCCAACGGCCCCCCCAAAACCCCTGGCCCATCCACCCCCCCGCTCTCTGTTCCCTGACCGCCCCCGGGCATCCCGCCCCTAAGTGCCCCCGATCCAACCCCCCCCCATTCCTGACTGCTCAGGGGCTGGGCAGGAGGGTCCCGTGGGCCGGATGTGGCCCCCAGGCCATAGTTTGCCCACCTCTGTTCTGGGATATGGATATCCCTGTGCCATACATAAACAACATCATTCCTTCACAGCCCTACATAATCAGTCACTACTCACCTGTCTTGGTGTCTGTAGACACTTCCCTTTCCTCTGGGTCCCCTTGATCAATCCTGGACAGAATGTCAGGTTTGGAAATTGCATAGTCTGATCATGGGATCAGGGATTATTATGCTTTATTAATAGCACACTGAGTACTTGCTACAATTTCAAAGGACTGAGAATTATGTTAAACCAATCCCCTTTCATCACCAGAAATGATTGGCAATTTGAGTGTAGACAAAATAGTTAAAAAAAACAAAACATCTGGGAGAAGATCAGTTTTGGACCCTGCAGCTGATTCAGAAATATCCACATATATGGGGGGTTGTTTATTTAATCTTGTCTGATTCTGAGCAGGTAGAGATTGGACAGAAAATCTTTCTCTGCGTGTATCAGTTAAATACGCACAAGAAAAACATAGCTAGTACTTTGATACTGGACACTAAAGTATTAAGCCCATTATTGGGTATTTTTAGTCTCTTTAAATGGGGGCTGTGTAAGGTGGACCAGTCACAAAAGTTCTAAGTAAATGCTGATCTACCTGAAACCATGGGAAATGTAAAAAGCACTGATCATGGAACTTCTGATAAATGAATGAAAATACATCATTACCCAGTGAGAGTAAAGTCTCATAGTTGCTCTTCATCACATTCTTGTAAAGCTCCTTCTGCCATTCATCTAAATTCCCCCATTTCTGCTCATTGAAATAGATGGAGATCTCATCAAACATCACTGGGACCTGAAATCACAAATGTGACACATTCAGCATCATCTGCTGCAGTTGTTTCCTGACACCTGCATCCAGTGACTTTATATCAAAGGTAGCAGTAGAGGTTGGTAATGCCTGAAAATAATTTTTATTTTCTGGTGTCTCATTAGTAGCCAATGAAAAAAAATATCTTTTTAACAAATGTCCCAATCAGAAATGCCCAAACCACCAGACTCAATGTAGCCTCCTCATTGAGCAAGTGTGTGGAGTGCTTGTCAAGTTTTGGCAGCACCTACCTTTCACACGAGAGATATTTTTTTTTAAATTTCACTTATCAGTGGCACGTAATATTTTCCTATGAATTTCAAATCCAGGGCACTGTTGCACACCCAGAAGGAAATCTAGTTACCCCTCAAGTCCTATATTGAGGTACTAGTTCATTAAAGGAGCGACCTCTCATAGGTACTAAAGAAGACTCTTTACGTTGGCAAACGGATTGACAATAGGAACTAATAAAATAAATGGGAGTTACTGACCTGTAACTAGAGATGCTTCAAGATGTGTGGTCCCTATCTGCTTTCCACTGCGGGTTACCCATGTGCACCACGCACCCAGAGCCAGAGAATTTAAGGGTAGTATCCGTTGGTCCGCCCTGACGCAGCTTGTGCCTCCATCCGAGGGGATAAAGGGCAAGGCCGATCGACTCTCTCTTATAAGAACATAATAAGAACATAAGAATGGCCATACTGGGTCAGACCAAAGGTCCATCCAGCCCAGTATCCAGTCTACCGACAGTGGCCAATGCCAGGTGCCCCAGAGGGAGTGAACCTAACAGGTAAAGATCAAGTGATCTCTCTCCTGCCATCCATCTCCACCCTCTGACAAACAGAGGCTAGTGTCACACAACCCCAATGGCCCCCTCCCTCAGGGGGTCCCCTGGGGAGGCAGATCAGCATTGTATGTTGCTAACGCTGGTGCAGGCATTGCAAAGCATTTTGGGAAGGCTCAAAGGTGTGAGTGTGGAGTGAAAGGTTCCTTTGCAGGTTGCAAGAGACCGAAGAGGGAGGGAAGGAGGGAGAAGAGAACGGATTAACTTGACACTCGAGCTAGGTCCAAAGATAAGACGCAGACTCCAGCCAAAGGCCATGGCACACAACTGACTCTCGGCTGCCTGTCAAGAAAGATGGGGGCCTGGATTCCAACCCTGACCAGCCGTGAGAACAGAGCAGTAAACTGAACAAGACTGCAGGGAATTGCAAAAAAGCTATTGAGACAGTGAAGACCGGCGAGGGGGAAAACAAGTTTCGCGTCCCTGAAGCTGGTGTGTTTTGTGGAAAGCTGAAGAGGCCACAGAAAGCCGGTTTGGACTGGTACAAAGAACATGGGGGACAAAGGTCCCTGAACAAAACTCCCACAAAAGACCCCGGGACTTAAAACCATCCTAAAAGCTGAAGCAAATCGGAAACCAACAGCGGACCCTGGACAACCTGTGCACATGACAGAACTCTCGTCCACTCTTCTTCTTACGTTACACCCAGGCTTGGCCAGCCCTAGGTTGTGTGTGTGTGAGTATGAAAGTGGGTTAGGGCATGGGCACTAATGCTTTCTTCCTTCCTCTGAGTGACATGGGGAGCACCCCGTACTCACTGCTGTTATTTTATTAATAAAGCTTTAAAATTTAGTCACTTGGTGTGCTCCTTCATCTCCTCCCCTAAAGATCCTGTGGCCTCAGCCTGATCACCTGATGCCCCAGGCGGATTGGTGACAGAAATCTGTCACACTGGGACACCATTCCTTACCCATCCTGGCTAATAGCCATTAATGGACTTAACTTCTATGAATTTATCTAGTTCTCTTTTAAACCATGTTATAGTCCTAGCCTTCACAACCTCCTCAGGCAAGGAGTTCCACAGGTTGACTGTGCGCTGAGTGAAGAAGAACTTCCTTTTATTTGTTTTAAACCTGCTGCCTCTTTAATCTCTCCTCATATGGGACCTGTTCCAAACCCTAATCATTTTAGTTGCCCTTCTCTGAACCTTTTCTAATGCCAGTATATCTTTTTTGAGATGAAGAGACCACATCTGTACGCAGTATTCAAGATGTGGGTGCACCATGGATTTATATAAGGGCAATAAGATATTCTCCCTCTTATTCTCTATCCCTTTTTTAATGATTCCCAACATTCTGTTTGCTTTTTTGACTACCGCTGCACACTGTGTGGACGTCTTCAGAGAACTATCCACGATGACTCCAAGATCTCTTTCCTGATTAGTTGTAGCTAAATTAGCCCCCATCATATTGTATGTATAGTTGGGGTTATTTTTTCCAATGTGCATTACTTTACATTTATCCACATTAAATTTCATTTGCCATTTTGTTGCCCAATCATTTCGTTTTGTGAGATCTTTTTGAAGTTCTTCATAGTCTGCTTTGGTCTTAACTATCTTGAGCAGTTTAGTATCATCTGCAAACTTTGCCACCTCACTGTTTACCCCTTTCTCCAGATCATTTAAGAATAAGCAGAATAGGATTAGTCCTAGGACTGACCCTTGGGGAACACCACTAGTTACCCCTCTCCATTCTGAAAATTTACCATTTATTCCTACTCTTTGTTCCCTGTCTTTTAACCAGTTCTCAATCCATAAAAGGATCTTACCTCTTATCTCATGACAACTTAATTTACCTAAGAGCCTTTGGTGAGGGACCTTATCAAAGGCTTTCTGGAAATCTAAGCACACTATGTCCACTGGATCCCCCTTGTCCACAGGTTTGTTGACCCCCTTCAAACAACTCTAATAGAGTAGTCAGACACGATTTCCCTTTACAGAAACCATGTTGACTTTTGCCCAACAATTTATGTTCATCTATGTGTCTGACTATTTTATTCTTTACTATTGTTTCAACTAATTAGCCCGGCACTGCCGTTAGAGTTACCTGTCTGCTGGGATCACCTCTAGAGCCTTTTTAAAATATTGGCGTTTCATTAGCCATCTTCCAGTCATTGGGTGCAGAAGCTGATTTAAAGGACGGGTTACAAACCATCGTTAATAGTTCCTCAATTTCACATTTGAGTTCTTTCAGAACTCTTGGGTGAATGCCATCTGGTCCCGGTTACTTGTTACTGTTAAGTTTATCAATTAATTCCAAAACCTCCTCTAATGACACTTCAATCTGTGACAATTCCTCAGATTTGTCACCTACAAAGGACGACTCAGGTTTGGGAATCTCCCTAACATCCTCAGCCATGAAGTCTGAAGCAAAGAATTCATTTAGTTTCTCTGTGATGACTTTATCATCTTTAAGTGCTCCTTTTGTATCTCAATTGTCCAGGGGCCCCACTGGTTGTTTAGCAGGGTTCCTGCTTCTGATGTGCTTAAAAACATTTTATTATCTTTTGAGTTTTTGGCTAGCTGTTCTTCAAACTCCTTTTTGGCTTTTCTTATTCCATTTTTACACTTAATTTACCAGTGTTTATGATCCTTTCTATTTACCTCAGTACGATTTGACTTCTACTTTTTAAAAGATGCCTTTTTATCTCTCATTGCTTCTTCTACATGGTTGTTAAGCCACAGTGCCTCTCTTTTAGTTCTTCTACTGTGTTTTTAAATTTTGGGTATACATTTAATTTGGGCCTCTCCAGTTTCTTCTCTACTGTGAATCAAAGAAGATCCAAAGCTGAGGGGAAGGAGGGTGGGTAGTGGAATGTAGACAGGGACCAGACATCCTAAAGAACCTCCAGTTACAGGTCAGTAACTTCCCCTTCTTTTTCAAGTGATGGTCCCTATTGTATTCCACTGTGGGCGACTGACGAGCAGAACTTAAGTAGGAGGCAGTTTTGAGGATGTAGAAGGTAGAGCCGACCGTAGGACTGCCATCCCAAAGGAGGCATTAGCAGAGACCTGCACTAGGGCATAATGTCTCGCAAACATGTGAACGGAGCCCCATGTGGCCGTTTTACAGATGTCCAGGAGGGGCACCTCCTGAAGAGATGCCAGAGTCACTACGTGTGCTGTGGTGGAATGAGCTCTCACCTTATGGGGTGGGGAAAGTCCGAGAGCTGCCAGCAGAGCAGAGTGCAACCAGAGATCCATCTGGAGATTCTGGGTGGAGATGGCGCGCCCCCTGGTTCTTTCTGCTATAATGACAATTATTCTCTGGAATTTCCTGATTGGTTTTGTTCTTTGCTGGGAAAAGGCCAAGGCCTGCCGAATGTCAAGGGAGTGGAGTCTTCGTTCCCCTGTGGACCGTGGTTTTGGGAAGAACACAGTAAATGAATCAATAGGTTAAGATGGAATTCTGAAACGACTTTTGGGGTGAATTTGGGGTGTAGATGCAAAGAAACCTTATCTTTATGGAATATAGTGTAAGAAGGAACTGCCATCATCGCTTCAAGCTCGCCAACCCTTCTAGCTGAGGAGATGGTGTAACGATGCTGGTCCTGGCAGGACCCAACCGAGGGTGCCAATTCAGGACAAATTGCTTCAAGCAGGGCAGTTACAGCCCAGGGCTGGGGTTTTTCCACCTCTAAAGCAAACCAAACCAGACAGACAGATAGGACTTTGGTTTTACCCTACTGGCTAACCACAAGTCACACAAGCAATTCCCTTAGATACTCCAGTTTCCCAGTATCACCACCAGTGCCACTTGTTATGGGGAAAAATGGTTAGGAAAACCAATACCCCAGTAAAAGAAAAATGGTTCTCTCGATCCCAAAGGACCAAGCCCCAGACCCAGGTCAATATACCAATCAGATCTTACCCACAAAACACGCTGTTGCCAATCCTTTAGAATCTAAAATCTAAAGGTTTATTCATAAAAGAAAAAAGAGAGAGATGAGAGCTAGAATTGGTTAAATGGAATCAATGACACACAGGAATGGCAAAGTTCTTGGTTCAGGCTTGCAGCAGTGATGGAATAAACTGCAGGTTCAAATCTAGTCTCTGGAGTCCATCCACTGCTGGGATGGGTTATTCAGTCCTTTATGTAGAGCCTCCATTTGTAGCTAAGTCCCTCCAGGGGTCAGAAGCAGGATTGAAAACAAGATGGAGGAGCTGCATCAGCTTTTTATAGTCTCTTGCCATGTGGTCTCTGCTTTCTTTGTTCCAAAGACAAGCTGTCCATCCCATGGCCTGGAAAAACCTCATAGTTCTGTCCATAGGCATGTTCCTGCACACCTTGCTGAGTTACAAGGTGTCTGCCTTCTCTCAATGGGTCAGTTGTGTAGCTGATGGTCCTTAATGGGCCAGTAAGCAGGGTAGGCAGAGCTGACACCAACTTGTCTGGGGTGTCACCCAGAAGCGTAGCACAAGTTTGAACTACAGACAGGATAGAGCCAATACTTATAACTTTAAATACAAAAATGATACATGCATATAGACAGCATAATCAAAATCAGCAAACCGTAACCTTGTCTTAGACACCTCATTTGACCCCCTTTATATAAGATTTGATGCCACTACAGAACCTTGGTTGCAACAATGATCTATACAATCCCAGCTTATGTCAATAACGTCAGAGATGGCTATTAGGAAAGTGACCTTCATGGAAAGTCCTCGCTTACAGACAGCCCCCCAACCCGAAACAAATACTCACCAGCAACTACACACCACACCACAGAAACACTAACCCAGGAACCAATCCCTGTAACAAACCCCCCTGCCTACTCTGTCCCCATATCTACTTTAGCAACACCATCATAGGACCCAACCACATCAGCCACACCATCAGGGGCTCATTCACCTGCACATCTATGAATGTGATATATGCCATCATGTGCCAGCAATGCCCCTCTGCAAGGTACACTGGCCAAACCAGACAATCTCTATGTAAAAGAATGAATGGACGCAAATCAGACATCAGGAACGGTAACATACAAAAGCCAGTAGGAGAACACTTCAATCTCCCTGGACATTCAGTAACAGATTTAAAAGTAGCCATCCTTCAACCCAGCGGGGATCCAATAAGCAAAGCTGAAATGTAAAATCCAAATCTACTTTTCCCCCATTGGAAGTGAATACACTGCACACAGACTCTTCCCCATGCTGTCCCTCTGCTGCTTTAAAGGAGCAGAAGAAAGATATTTTTGATAAATCTTTGGGAATTTTACAGCTAAGGGACAAAGTCTACACAGAGATCCATAGGTGCTGGAACTGGGGGTGCTGCTGCACCCCCTGACTTCAAGTGGTTTCCATTATATACAGAGATTACACCATTTAGTTCAATGGCTCTCAGCAGCTCCATTATACAAATTGTTCCAGCACCCCATGGCAGATCCTTTTCCAAAGGAGAGAGGGAAACACGCTAGGCCCACGGCACTGCCAGCTGTACCCGGCAGCCGGGCTCTACACTAGTCAGCAATTATTAATTCCCTCCAGCAGTGGTAGCCGCCCGCACCGCTGTGTCCCGCGCACCCCAAAACCCTGGGGTGGGGTGGGGGGTGCAAACTGCAGATTTCTCCATGCGCAGCCCAAGCCGGGCACGGTCGCCACTGGCCGGGTGGGCCGATCTCTGCGGCCGGGGAGCAGCAAAGTCCCGGTCCTTGCTCAGCTGCAAATGGCCCCATCCTAGCCGGACCCGGCCGCTCCCGCCCCGGGGCTCAGCTCCAGCCGGGCCGGGCAGCACTGCGCTCCCCGCGGGCTGGTTCCTGGGACCGAGGCAGGGTGGGGAGAAGCTCCCGGGGCCCCAGGCGCACCCGCCGGGCCCTTACCTGGGCAGCGGCCCGCTCGGGCATGGCCCCCCCGGGTGGGGCTGCTCCCGCGGGCCGGGTGTAGTGTAGTAAAGTGTGAGCTGTGGCTCACGAAAGCTTATGCTCAAATAAATTTGTTAGTCTCTGTAGGAATGTGCTACTTACAGTGCACTGAGCATGCTCAGTTCATCCTCCGAAGCCACTGCCCTTCCCCCTGCCCTTAGTAGCTGTAGGATTCTCCTGACTGCTTTGGACAGGGGTTTAAAAAGGGGCAAAGAGGGCGAATCAGAGCAGGGGGGTGGCCAGGGTCTGAGCTGGGGGCGGAAATTGACTGGTCAGGGGGGTCCAGCAGCTGGAGGCAGGATGAGAAGGGGGCTAAAGGGCAAAATCAGGGCTGGGAGGGGAGGAGCAGGAGTTAATCCCAGGAGTGAGGCGCTGGAAGAGGATGATAGAGGGCAAAACCCGGCACAGGCCAGGGCGGGGGGGGGGGGCAGTTACCCCAGTGGGATTGAGACCCCTGTGTTTGCAAAAATCGTGGGGGGGGGGGGGCAAAGAGGCTTTTTTATTTCCCCTCTCACAGACAGCACCTCTCAGCATCGGCTCCCCAGGGCTGGGTTCTTAACGGCACAGGCATCCCAATGCCTAGCCAATGTAGCTCCTCTTTGATCTAACCTACTGCGGCTATGTCTACACTACAAAGTTCAAACCGCTCCCGCGGGTGCCGGTGCTCCTGGTCATCCACCTCGATGAGGGGATTAGCTCCCAGCACTGGGAGCCGAACCTGTCCACACTAGTGCTTTAAAGCGCTCAAACTTGCGGCGCTCAGGGGGGGGTGATTTTTCACACCCCTGAGCCAGCAAGTTAGAGCGCTTTAACTTGCCAGTGTAGATAATCCCTGAGACTTAATTCAGTGAAACATTTTACATATATCCCCTCAGAAACAAAGAATCCCTTATCACGGTATCTGATTGCATAGAGTCTCCTAGCAGTTTCCCAAGTTGTCTTATCTGCTGCTGGGGTTCCCTGAATTTTTAAATTTAATTTTTTTCTTCTCATTTTAGAGCTGACTGAATTTCTGGCCTAGTGTCAAAACTTTGTTTTGAGTCAGTCCACCAATGGGGATTGCATTTTTGCAACTGTTATTCTGCCTTTCAGTCTAGTGTTTTTCCGCATGCCATTGTGTACTTGATTCTCAAATATTCAATAAAGGCCATATACTATCTCCTATAACATCTTTCTCCCTGGAAAAAAATCTATTGTAATTTTCTGCAAAAATTACAACTGCCATTGTGGGTCAGACTAATAGTCTGCCTAATCTAGTATCCTGTCTTGTGACAGTGGCCAATGCCAGGTGCTTCTAAGGGAATGATCAGACCAGGCAATGACTCAGTGAACCATCCCATTGTCCACTCCCAGCATCTGGCAGTCAAAGGATGGTTTAGGGACAGGCAGAGCATGGGCCTGCATCCCTGATTATCTTGGCTAATAGCCAATGTACTTATCCTTAGGAACTGATCTAATTCTTTGTTCAACCCATTCATAATTTTGCCTTTCAAAATATAATGAACACACATCTACAACTCCAAGATACCTTTACAACCACAAGAATTCTAAAATCATGAGTTATACACCCTTGAGTCAAGAAATTTTAATAAATAAATTATATCTATTTTTATGTGCCTTTTTGTTCCTGAGCCTGTAGGGTGCAGTAAGGCCAGTTCCAATGCCTTGAGCCTAAACACCTGAATGAATCTTCGTCTCCCCTCATACTGTTTCTGTTACCTCTCCCAAACATTTAATATACCTAAGGCCATATCTACACTTTAAGTGTGTGTTAACTCAAGTTATGTCAGCATAGAGTCACTACGGTTACTATGTCACTCGTGTGCATGCCTCGTGGACTCCTTGTCTCAGCAGGTCAGGGTACTCACCAGAAGCACTTGTGTAGATTCAGAGTGAGGTGCACCATGAATAGATATCCCACTAAAAGAAAAGGAGGACTTGTGGCACCTTAGAGACTAACCAATTTATTTGAGCATAAGCTTTCGTGAGCTACAGCTCACTTCATCGGATGCATGTAGTGGAAAATACAGTGAGGAGATTTATATACACACAGAATATGAAAAAATGGGTGTTACCATACACACTGTAAGGACAGTGATCACTTAAGATGAGCGATTACCAGCAGGAGAGCGGGGGAGGGGGGGAGAAAACCTTTTGTAGTGATAATCAAGGTGGGCCATTTCCAGCAGTTAACAGGAATGTCTGAGGAACTGGGGGTGGGGGGGGTGGGGAATAAACATGGGGAAATAGTTTTACTTCGTGTAATGACCCATCCACTCCTAGTCTCTATTCAAGCCTAAGTTAATTGTATCCAGTTTGCAAATTAAGTCCAATTCAGTAGTATCTCGCTGGAGTCTGTTTTTGAAGTCTTTTTGTTGTAATATTGCAACTTTTAGGTCTGTAATCGAGTGACCAGAGAGACTGAAGTGTTCTCCAACTGGTTTATGAATGTTATAATTCTTGACATCTGATTTGTGTCCATTTATTCTTTTACGTAGAGACTGTCCAGTTTGACCAATGTACATGGCAGAGGGGCATTGCTGGCACATGATGGCATATATCACATTGGTGGATGTGCAGGTGAACGAGCCTCTGATAGTGTGGCTGATGTGATTAGGCCCTATGATGGTGTCCCCTGAATAGATATGTGGACACAGTTGGCAACGGGCTTTGTTGCAAGGATAGGTTCCTGGGTTAGTGGTTCTGTTGTGTGGTTGCTGGTGAGTATTTGCTTCAGGTTGGGGGGCTGTCTATAGGCAAGGACTAGCCTGTCTCCCAAGATCTGTGAGAGTGATGGGTCGTCCTTCAGGATAGGTTGTAGATCCTTGATGATGCGTTGGAGAGGTTTTAGTTGGGGGCTGAAAGTGACGGCTAGTGGTGTTCTGTTATTTTCTTTGTTGGGCCTGTCCTGTAGTAGGTGACTTCTGGGTACTCTTCTGGCTCTGTCAATTTGTTTCTTCACTTCAGCAGGTGGATATTGTAGTTGTAAGAATGCTTGATAGAGATCTTGTAGGTGTTTGTCTCTGTCTGAGGGGTTGGAGCAAATGCGGTTGTATCGTAGAACTTGGCTGTAGACAATGGATCGTGTGGTGTGGTCTGGATGAAAGCTGGAGGCATGTAGGTAAGCCTAGCAGTCAGTAGGTTTCCGGTGTAGGGTGGTGTTTATGTGACTCATTAGCACCGTAGTGTCCAGGAAGTGGATCTCTTGTGTGGACTGGTCCAGGCTGAAGTTGATGGTGGGATGGAAATTGTTGAAATCATGGTGGAATTCCTCAAGGGCTTCCTTTCCATGGGTCCAGATGATGAAGATGTCATCGACATAACGCAAGTAGAGTAGGGGCATTAGGGGACGAGAGCTGAGGAAGCACTGTTCTAAGTCAGCCATAAAAATGTTGGCATACAGGCCAGTCCTTGCCTACAGACAGCCCCCCAACCTGAAGCAAATACTCACCAGCAACCACACACCATACAACAGAACCACTAACTCAGGAACCTATCCTTGCAACAAAGCCTGTTGCCAACTGTGTCCACATATCTATTCAGGGGACACCATCATAGGGCCTAATCACATCAGCCACACTATCAGAGGCTCGTTCACCTGCACATCTACCAATGTGATATATGCCATCATGTGCCGGCAATGCCCCTCTGCCATGTACATTGGTCAAACTGGACAGTCTCTACATAAAAGAATAAATGGACACAAATCAGACGTCAAGAATTATAACATTCAAAAACCAGTTGGAGAACACTTCAATGTCTTTGGTCACTCGATTACAGACCTAAAGGTCGCAATATTACAACAAAAAGACTTAAAAAACAGACTCCAATGAGAGACTGATGAATTGGAATTAATTTGCAAACTGGATACAATTAACTTAGGCTTGAATAGAGACTGGGAGTGGATGGGTCATTAAACAAAGTAAAACTATTTCCCCATGTTTATCCTCTCCTCTCCCCCCCCCCCCCCCCCCGCTCTCCTGCTGGTAATAGCTCATCTTAAGTGATCACTCTCCTTACAGTGTGTATGGTAACACCCATTTTTTCATGTTCTCTGTATATATATATATATATATCTTCCTACTGTATTTTCCACTACATGCATCTGATGAAGTGAGCTGTAGCTCACGAAAGTTTATGCTCAAATAAATTGGTTAGTCTTTAAGGTGTCACAAGTCCTCCTTTTCTTTTTACGAATACAGACTAACACGGCTGCTACTCTGAAAGATATCCCACTGTATTTTGGGAAGCTTTGGTTTGGCAGTGTATGCTGGGTAGCACATCCCTACAGATTGCAGGGGTGTGGGTGTGTGTGTGTAAATGCTGTCTGTAGGACCAGGCTACCTGCAGCAGCGACAGGTCCTACTTTGCTAAAAAAGGACATCTGATGTAGCTAATTCAAGCAGTCTCACATGTAATACCAAACTGATAGCTTTCTTTAATGGTGTAACAAGCCTTGTGGATGGGTGGAAGTGGCTGACATGGTCTATCTTGCCTTTAGTAAGGCTTTTGATACGGTCTCCCACGACCTTCTCATAAACAAACTGTCTAAATGCAACCTAGATGGAGCTAAAATAAGATGGGTGCAAAACTACCCGGAAAACAGTTCCGACAGTAGTTATCAGTGATTCACAGGCTGAAAGGGCATAACGAGTGGGGTTCTCCAGGGATCAGTTCTGGATAAGTTTCTATTCAAAATCTTGATCAATGATTGAGATAATGGCATAGAGAGTACAATTATAGAGTGTGTGAATGATAAGCTGCACAAACAGAAAATAGGAAAGGACTTCCTAGGAAGGAGTACTGCGGAAAGGGATCTGGGGGTCATAGTGGACCACAAGCTGAATACGAGTCCTGTGGAAAGGGATCTGGAAAGACTGTACTGTAACCTAGGGGTCCTAGCAGACCAAAAGCTGAATATGAGTGAACAGTGTAACGCTGCTGCAAAAAACCAGAACATCACTCTGGGATGTCCGCTCTACTCTGTGCCGATTAGGCCTCAACTGGAGTATTGTGTCTAGTTCTAGGCACCACATTGCAGGAAAGATGTAGACAAATAGGAGAGAGTCCAGAGAAGAGAAAAAAAGAAAACGTAAGGTCTGGAAAACGTGACCTAGGAGGGAAGTAGCATCTTTTTACAGAATCAGTTTCTTACACTCTACACGTATAAATAACTGCTGCAGGCAGCACATTTCTACGCAGAGCAATTTTACGTATACAATAGAGCCAGAAACGGCTACCTGTAGGCATCTGCTGCATCAGGTAGCAGTTTACTATAATAGCAGTTTCTTACAATCCATTGTGTATCAGTAACTGCTACCGGTAGCACATTCCTACACGGAGCAACCAGCCCAGCCGAGCTCTGCTCCGCTCCCACTCCAGGCTGGGCAGAGTCCCAGCACTGCGAGTCGGACCCCGTGTCTCAGGTGCTGAGGGTCGGGCTCATTCCACAGGCTCTCGTGTGCCGACTCCTGCCCGGCCATGGAACCAAACCAACCCCCTGAGCGAGGCCTTGAGACGTCGCTTCTCCCTCTAACTTGCTGCAGCAGCTGCTCCCCTTAGCATCAAGTTTAAACTGCCCTTGGCCTCCAGCCTCCCCTCAGCTACACCTGAAATTAAAATGCGACTCTTAGCCCTGCCCTCTACTACACAGCCTGTAAGTCCCCCTTGCACATGCTCTGCACTGCATTTGCACCTGTGTCTACACTGTGTCTACATTATGAAGGCACAATAACACCAGGCATGGACCGGAAGGAAGTGGAGCCATGGTCAATGTACCGGCTCTGGTCAATGAAGTGTGAGTGCAGACACCTCACCGACCTCCAGCAGCTATCCCACAATGCACAACAGTGACTGCTCCCATCATCATTGTGAACTCCTGTGGGGAAAAGAGGCTGTGGATGCACAACTATAGACTGGTCACAGTAAGGTGACCAGACAGCAACTGTGAAAAAACAGGACAGCGGTGGGGCGGGGGGTAATAGGCACCTATATAAGAAAACGTCCAAAAACACAGGACTGTCCCTATAGAAACAGGACATCTGGTCACCCTAGGTCATAGAAATGTGGGTATGTACAAAGATTGCACGGGGGAAGCAAACAAAGGAGTACCACAGGGATCAGCAGCAGTGCCCCATGCGGCCAGGGGGTCCAGCTACAGCAAGAGTCAGGATCCGTTTGCGGTGGAGTCTCAATCTAGCCAGGTTTCGGAGTGGTAGCCGTGTTAGTCTGTCGGAGCAAAAACAACCTTAGAGGAGTCCTTGTGGCACCTTAGAGACTAACAAGTTTATTTGGGCATTTGGCCAGTCCCACCCCCAGCCAAACATGGATGAACCAAATCCAGGGGCAGAATCCTCAGATATGTGTATGCAGCACGCATTCTCCCTTACAATGTTGAAATGTGAAGATGGCACCAGCCCAACCCCAATTTAGCAAGACATAGTTATCTACTTCTCATTGTTTTAGTCGCACAACAGAGGAACAACAAATAGAGGTCGAGTTGTTATCTGCTTTTCATTCCCCCTTAGAGTGAGGCAGGGAGGGACCAGGAGCTTATTTGTTATTGTACATAGGGATCCTCTTCCTGAAAATGCGGCTATAAGTTTACAACCTGTGGAGTCAGTATTGTTATTTATTATTATTTAGCACCCACAACATATTAGGCACATTACAGATTTTTTAAAAATAAACATCACCGATGAACAGCATTAATGATGAACTGTCAGACTGTACTGTAATCACAAACTGGACAGATCAGTGTGACAGAGGAAGTTTATTTATGTCAGCAAGACAATTCAAACCCATTAAAATATGAAGGGCAGAAAATCTTTACACGGTATTTCCAGACCTTAATCTGGCTACTCAGCAGAAGTAAAGACTCTGAAGGCTATATATGTTTTATTCTACTGTCTGCTTCACTACGATTCTTGGCAAAATAATATGCTATGGCCCAAGGCTTATTTTACATTTTCAGGGTAACCATGGCCATTGAGGAAATTCACAGAATTATATGGCCCCTATACAGGTAAAGACATAATATGGCCATAGCACACTGGGGTCCTAGTCCATGACTAGAGCTCCAAGGCACTACAGTAATACAAATAGTAAATAACAATGTTTACTGTGTGCCTGTAACATCACTTCTCTCCCATCCCCATTTACACACTTCAGGGGCTCTCATAAATATAAAGGGAAGGGTAACCACCTTTCTGTATACAGAACTATAAAATGCCTCCTGGCCAGAGGCAAAACCTTTTCACCTGTAAAGGGTTAAGAACCTAAGAAAACCTCGCTGGCACCTGACCAAAATGACCAATGAGGAGACAAGATACTTTCAAAGCTGCAGGGGTGTGGAACAAAGGGTCCGTCTGTCTGTGTGATGCTTTTGCCAGGAACAGATCAGGAATGCAGCTCAGAACTCCTGTAAAAAGTTAGTAAGTAATCTAGCTCTGGTAAAATAGCTGTGCTGAATGGAATGTATATTCCTGTTTTTGTGTCTTTTTGTAACTTAAGGTTTTGCCTAGAGGGATTCTCTATGTTTTGAATCTGATTACCCTGTAAGGTATTTACCATCCTGATTTTACAGAGGTGATTCTTTTACTTTTTCTTTAATTAAAAGTCTTCCTTTAAGAACCTGATTGCTTTTTCATTGTTCTTATGATCCAAGGCTTTGAGTCTGTGGTCACCTGTACAAATTGGTGAGGATTTTTATCAAACCTTCCCCAGGAAAGGAGGTGTAGGGCTTGGGGGGATATTTTGGGGGAAGATGTCTCCAAGTGGGCTCTTTCCATGTTCTTTGTTTAACATGCTTGATGGTGGCAGCATAGGGTTCAAGGACAAGGCAAAGTTTGTGCCTTGAGGAAGTTTTAACCTAAGCTGGTAAGAATAAGCTTAGGGGGTCTTTCATGCAGGCTCCCACATCTGTACCCTAGAGTTCAGGGTGGGGAAGGAACCTTGACATGGTGGCAGAGCCGGGGGATCATTTTGAGATTTTTTTTTAGATCATTTTGAACCAGAAGCACAGCAGGATTTTAAAAGGGTTTTGAAAAAAGGGACAGCGGCAGGCATAACAAAGGGATCTTCCTTTTGTGAGCTGGAGTTTTCTCTACCTAAAGGCAGGGTAGTTAACCTCCTGCAGGGAAATTCACAAGTTTTTCACAGACCTGAAGAGGTTGTTTGTTTGTTTTTTAGCTAAGAGCAGCTAGAGGATTTTTCTATAGGCTGAGAATAGCTATCACAGAACACAAGTATCAGCACAACTAAATTTTACAAGCCAATTTTGTTTTGTTTTTTAACTCTTGGGTGTAAAGTTAGTTAAAAGCAGACAGGCTAAGATGACAGAACCCAAGGCAGAAAAAGCCAAAGAGACTGCCCACAGGAGAGAAATGGAGGCAGAGACAAAGGAAAATGAAATGGAGGCTGCCCACAGGAGAGCTATGGAGGAAAAGGAAAAAGAGAGGAAGCATGCTGAGGAGGAAAAGGAAAAAGAGAGGAAGCATGTACTGGAGATGGAGAAGGCAAAGGCTCAGCAGAATATACCAACAAACCCTAGCAATCCTTCTCCAGGTACCGCCTCATATCCCCGGAAGTTCCCCACCTACAAGGCAGGCGATGATACCAAGGCCTTCTTAGAAAACTTCGAAAGGGCCTGCCTTGGGTACAGCATCTCTACCGACCAATACATGGTACAGCTGAGGCCTCAGCTCAGTGGACCCTTAGCAGAGGTGGCGGCTGAAATGCCTAAGAAACACATGAACAAGTATGAACGGTTTAAAACCAAGGCGAGAATCAGAATGGGGCTAACACCCGAGCATTCTCGTCGGAGGTTCAGAGCCCTAAGGTGGAAACCAGACGTGTCATTTACCCAACATGCCTACCACATTGGGATGCCTGAATATCAGGAGCAAGTGTTAAATCTCCAGAAGAGTTGCCCTTCCTAATGCAAATAGAGCAGTTCTTAGAGGATGTTCCTGAGGAAATAGAAAGGTACATCCTAGATGGGAAGCCCACAACTGTAACTGAGGCGGGGGAGATTGGAGCCAAATGGGTGGAGGTGGCAGAAAAGAAAAAAATTAGTAGCAGTTGGGGCGAATATCAGAAGCGGCAAACCGGAACAAAACAGGTGGAGGGAGGAGAGAGGAACAATCCTGGTCACAGTTGGAGCAGAGACCAGAAGGGACAACCTCCGACCTCACCCTACTTCTGGGGAGAGCTCAAGGCCCCAACTACACACCAAGGAACACTCCAGACACCTTATCGTCCTGCCACACCGTTCTCCAGCAACCCACCTTGCCCCAGTGACCCGTCAGCTGGACGATGTTTTAAATGTAACGAGCCGGGGCATGTAAAGGCCAACTGCCCCAAGAACCCCAACAGATTACAGTTCATTGCACCAGAATCACACCAGAGGTCCTCAGGCCCATATACCTCCCAGATACCCTTGGAGCGGAGGGAAACTGTGAGTGTGGGTGGGAAGAAGGTCACCGCATGGAGGGACACCAGAGCACAAGTATCAGCTATCCATGCTTCCTTAGTGGACCCCAATTTAATCAACCCAGAGATCCAAGTGACAATTCAACCCTTCAAGTCCAACTCTTTCAATTTGCCTACAGCCAAGTTGCCTGTTCAGTACCAGGGCTGGTCAGGAACGTGGACTTTTGCAGTCTGTGATGATTATCCCATCCCCATGCTGTTGGGGGAAGACTTGGCCAATCATGTGAAGCTAGCCAAGAGGGTGGGAATGGTCACCCGCAGCCAGGCTAAGCAAGCTGTCACCCCTAGCTCTATTCCGGAAACTTCTACCAGGACCCGGTCAGAGGTAATGGAACTGGACCTCATGCCAACATCTGCAAAGGCAGTAGTGGATCCAGTCCCAGAAACCCAGACAGAGCCAGTCCCAGAACCGGAACAACGATCACCACACCCATTGCCAGCACTGAATCCAGTACTTGCAACCTCACCACCAGAGGGCCCCACCGAACCTGAACCGGCAGCAGCCGATAACCCTACACAAGAGGCTCAGCCGGAGCCTGAACCCCAATGTAGTGCACAAGTGGAAAGTGGTTCACAGACAACGGAAACAGCCCCATCCCCTACATCGCTTCCAGAGGGACCAAGCCCAGATCCACAATCCAATGAGGAACTGATGTCTCCAGCATCAAGGGAACAGTTCCAGACCGAACAGGAAGCAGATGAAAGCCTCCAAAGAGCTTGGACGGTGGCACAGAGCAACCCACCACCTCTCAGCTCTTCTAATCGATCCAGGTTTGTTGTAGAAAGAGGACTTTTATACAAGGAAACTCTTTCTGGTGGACACCAGGAAGACTGGCATCCTCAGAGACAGTTGGTAGTTCCAACTATGTACTGGGTAAAGCTATTAAGCTTAGCCCACGATCATCCTAGTGGCAATGCCGTGATGAACAGAACCGAAGACCATTTGGGAAAGTCGGTCCACTGGAAGGGAATGGGCAAGGATGTCTCTACCTATGTCTGGTTTTGTGAGGTATGCCAAAGAGTGGGAAAACCCCAAGACCAGGTCAAAGCCCCTCTCCAGCCACTCCCCATCATTGAGGTTCCATTTCAGCGAGTAGCTGTGGATATTCTGGGTCCTTTTCCAAAAAGACACCCAGAGGAAAGCAGTACATACTGACTTTCATGGATTTTGCCACCCGATGGTCGGAAGCAGTAGCTCTAAGCAACATCAGGGCTAAAAGTGTGTGCCGGGCACTAATAGACATCTTTGTCAGGGTAGGTTGGCCCTCCGACATCCTCACAGATGCAGGAACTAATTTCCTGGCAGGAACTATGGAAAGCCTTTGGGAAGCTCATGGGGTAAATCACTTGGTTGCCACCCCTAACCATCATCAAAAAAATGGCCTGGTGGAGAAGTTTAATGGAACTTTGGGGGCCATGATACATAAATTTGTAAATGAGCACTCCAATGATTGGGGCCTTGTGTTGCAGCAGTTGCTCTTCGCGTGCAGAGCTGTACCATATCCCAGTTTAGGGTTTTCACCATTTGAACTTGTATATGGCCGCAAGGTTAAGGGGCCATTACAGTTGGTGAATCAGCAATGTAAAGGGTTTACACCTTCTCCAGGAACTAACAATCTGGACTTTGTAACCAACCTACAAAACACCCTCTGAACCTCTTTAGCCCTTGCTAAAGAAAACCTACAGGATGCTCAAAAAGAGCAAAAAGCCTGGTATGATAAACATGCCAAAGAGCGTTTCTTCAAAGTAGGGGCCCAGGTCATGGTCTTAAAGGCACTCCAGGCCCATAAAATGGAAGCGTCGTGGGAAGGGCCATTCATGGTCCAAGAGCGCCTGGGAGCTGTTAATTATCTCATAGCATTCTCCAACTCCAACCAAAAGCCTAAGGTATACCATATTAATTCTCTAAAGCCCTTTTATTCCAGAGAATTAAAGGTTTGCCAGTTTACAGCCCAGAGAGGAGATGACGTTGAGTGTCCTGAAGGTGTCTACTACGAAGGGAAAAGTGATGGTGGCGTAGAAGCGCTAAACATCTCTATGACCCTTGGGCGTATGCAGTGACAGCAGATCAAGGAGCTGTGCACTAGCTACGCACCGACATTCTCAGCCACCCCAGGACTGACCGAACGGGCATACCACTCCATTGACACAGGTAATGCTCACTCAATTAAAGTCCAACCTTACCGGGTGTCTCCTCAAGCCAAAACAGCTATAGACCGGGAGATCCAGGATATGCTACAGATGGGGGTAATCTGCACCTCTGGCAGTGCATGGGCATCTCCAGTGGTTCTATTTCCCAAACCAGATGGGGAGATATGTTTCTGTGTCGACTACCATCAGCTAAATGCTGTAACTCGCCCAGACAACTATCCAATGCCACGCACAGATGAACTATTGGAGAAACTGGGACGGGCCCAGTTCATCTCTACCTTGGACTTAACCAAGGGGTATTGGCAGGTACCGCTAGATGAATCCGCCAAGGGAAGGTCAACCTTCACCACACGTCGGGCTGTATGAATTTAATGTACTCCCTTTCGGGCTGCGGAATGCACCCGCCACCTTCCAAAGACTTGTAGATGGTCTCCTAGCGGGATTGGGAGACTATGCAGTCACCTACCTTGACGATGTGGCCATATTTTCGGATTCCTGGGCAGACTACCTGGAACATCTACAAAAAGTCCTTGAGCACATAAGGGAGGCAGGACTAACTGTTAAATCTAAGAAGTGTCAAATAGGCCGAAACAGAGTGACTTACCTTGGACACCAGATGCTATCCAAAAGTGGCCTGTCCCAAAGTCAAAGAAACAGGTCCAATCCTTCTTAGGCTTGGCCGGATATTACAGGCGATTTGTACTGCAATACAGCCAAATCGCTGCCCCACTGACAGACCTAACCAAAAAGAAACAGCCAAATGCCATTCAGTTGACCGAAGAGTGTCAGAAGGCCTTTAACCAGCTTAAAGCGACACTCAGGTCTGACCCTGTGCTAAGGGCCCCAGATTTTGACAAACTGTTCCTAGTAACCACAGATGCGTCTGAGCGTGGTGTGGGAGCAGTTTTAATGCAGGAAGGACCGGATCCAGAATTCCACCCTGTAGGGTTTCTCAACAAGAAGCTGTCTGAGAGGGAAAGCAACTGGTCAGTCAGTGAAAAAGAATGTTACGCCATTGTCTACGCTCTGGAAAAGCTACATCCATATGTTTGGGGACGGCGTTTCCACCTGCAAACCGACCATGCTGCGCTACAGTGGCTTCATACCGCTACGGGAAATAACAAAAAACTTATTCTGTGGAGTTTAGCTCTCCAAGATTTTGATTTCGACATCCAACACATCTCAGGAGCTTCTAACAAAGTGGCTGATGCACTCTCCCGTGAAAGTTTCCCAGAATCAACTGGTTAAAATCGTCCTTGAGATGTCGAAAATATTGTTAGTCTTTATACACTTGGTAGTATATGTAGAGGTGCATGTGTCTTATTGACTCTGTTTTCTCCGAGAGCTCCAGGAAGAAATCACAGCCAGGGTTTCACCCTATCTGTGATTGGGGTGGGGGGCATGTCATAAATATAAAGGGAAGGGTAACCACCTTTCTGTATACAGAACTATAAAATGCCTCCTGGCCAGAGGCAAAACCTTTTCACCTGTAAAGGGTTAAGAACCTAAGATAACCTCACTGGCACCTGACCAAAATGACCAATGAGGAGACAAGATACTTTCAAAGCTGCAGGGGGGTGGAACAAGGGGTCTGTCTGTCTGTGTGATGCTTTTGCCAGGAATAGATCAGGAATGCAGCTCAGAACTCCTGTAAAAAGTTAGTAAGTAATCTAGCTCTGGTAAAATAGCTGTGCTGAATGGAATGTATATTCCTGTTTTTGTGTCTTTTTGTAACTTAAGGTTTTGCCTAGAGGGATTCTCTATGTTTTGAATCTGATTACCCTGTAAGGTATTTACCATCCTGATTTTACAGAGGTGATTCTTTTACTTTTTCTTTAATTAAGTCTTCCTTTAAGAACCTGATTGCTTTTTCATTGTTCTTAAGATCCAAGGCTTTGGGTCTGTGGTCACCTGTACAAATTGGTGAGGATTTTTATCAAGCCTTCCCCAGGAAAGGGGGTGTAGGGATTGGGGGGATATTTTGAGGGGAAGACATCTCCAAGTGGGCTCTTTCCCTGTTCTTTGTTTAACATGCTTGGTGGTGGCAGCATAGGGTTCAAGGACAAGGCAAAGTTTGTACCTTGAGGAAGTTTTTAACCTAAGCTGGTAAGAATAACCTTTAGGGGGTCTTTCATGCAGGTCCCCAAATCTGTACCCTAGAGTTCAGAGTGGGGAACGAACCTTGACAGGGGCAATCTAACAAATGCGGGATAAGACAGTTACTATATTTGGCATCTTCCCTGTACTTCTCTGATAGAGTTCAGATCTACTATAATATATTCTAAAACGTCCCCTTGGACTAGGACAATTGCTTATTGTGTTGTGCTCACAGATGTTTTGCTCATGCTGTAACTTGTCATTTGAAGGCAATCACTTTTTTAAAAAATCTTTATTGAATCGTAATAGCAAACTAGCTTCAAATATAGGTTTCAGAATAGCAGCCGTGTTAGTCTGTATCCGCAAAAAGAAAAGCAGTACTTGTGGCACCTTAGAGACTAACAAATTTATTTGAGCATAAGCTTTTGTGAGCTGCAAATATGGCTTAAATGGGAGCAAGACTGGACCCATAGTGGATAAGTGAATAGTTTGTATGTGAATTTAACCTCCTCCCCCCAAAGCAATTAATGTTATACTGTGTAAAATGAACAGGTATTTTTCATAGTTTATTAGTGGTCAGCATAAATCTGAAGTATGTTTTCAGGATCTGTGTTGATAGACTAGGGTTGCTTTTAGCAGAGATTCAAGGAACAAACATTTAAATAAGAGGTTAACTGAACTCAGAAAAGATACCTTCAGAAATAGCAGTAGTAGTAAAGTCGACTAGCCTCGCATGAAAAATACCTGTTCATTTTACACAGTATAACATTAATTGCTTTGGGCGGGGGAGGTTAAATTCACATACAAACTATTCACTTATCCACTATGGCTCTAAGACTCCAATTGACTTCAATGGAATCAGGAACAGACCCTATATCTTTGGAAACAAAACATAAAACTTATCTCGTTAGCTCCAAATGGCCTGCTGAAGAGCCATGTTTTCTTTTTCACTTTATTTTGGGTTCAATGAAGTCTTTGCACTTTCTTTATCACACATAAAGATACTGCACTTGACTAGCACAGCAGACTGTTTTTTAGCAGGATATAATACCAATTCAGTTAAACAATGAGCAGAAGACTCTTAAGAAGGGGAGTACTTCTCTTTTTGCAAACGTGCTCAGTCCCAGATTGGGGAAAGCACATATTGTGTCATTTACACACCCTATCAACGTGCTTCTGCCTATGTGCAAGTGCAATTTTCACAACGTGACAGATACAAAGGCTCATGATTCCAGATTCTTTTATGGGTCTCATTTCCAACTAAGGAAAAACAATCCATTTCAACAAATAAGGGGTCTGGTTCTTGGTCTCCTTTCCAGTTTTTGAGCTGTTGGTCAAAAAATAAAACAGAATGCCACATTTCTATACCTCTCCAAAATTCATGACTCCTCTAGCTATTAATTCCCATTGCATTCAACAGTAGCTCACCCCTATTGCCTACCAGCTTTCACTATATTCTGTGGGAGAATCTAATTTTATTGCAAAGCCTCTTCAGTATTCAATGTTTTCTGCTTTATGTTTTATTTGATTACCATTTGAACATATAAAGTGCTATATGACAAGGCTTGGAAAGATTGGACTTTTATCAATAAATGTCAGAAAATGTCAATTTCACCACATGTAAGCACAAATCAACAAAAAATATTTCCATCAATAATAACTGCTGTTTACAGATAGGCAAAGTAAGAAAAATGTGGATTGAGAACTTATTAAAGTTAAATCCAGTGACAGACTTCTGAATAAGGCTTGTTACAAATGGACTAGAGAATGAATAATAAAAACAGGTAGGATTTGTTGATTTAAGGATATTTTGACATGTGATGTTGAAAATTTGTGTTTAATGGTTTATAAAGCTTTAACTTTTTGCATCTCAATGTCTACCATCTTTAAATAATTGTCTGATCCCCCACTTTCCTACAACTGTGAAAATTCAAACTGATAAACAAAAAATGCTTAAAACCTATATTTTCACGAGTGACAATGTAAATCAATTAAAAAAATTTCAAATGCTTAAAATACACTCATCTGCTAAAAGTATATTTAAAAAATCAAATTCTGCCAAGCCTATATATAAATGCTAGGTCCTACTATTATTCTGCATAGCACTTGTGGAGCATGAGGGTCATGCTCCACAAGTTGATAAAGTTTTGCATCCTCAGTAGCTATTGTTTACTTGTGATGTTGGATGTTCTGCATTTATCTTCTACCGATCATCAATATTTGCTCAATAAGACCTCTGGAACTGAGCTATTGCTACCACATGGATCCTTCCCAAGGGAGGAAACTACTTTTGCTGTTGTACTTGTTGATCAAGAGGGGGAAACATTCTACAGAGTTGTTTGACCAGATTCTGCTCTGGGTTGCACCTGAGCCACCAATTGCAGGAGTGTAACTAGAGTGCCAGATTCAGCCCTCTATTTCAGGGGGTTCTTGAACCATTTCATGGTTTAAATCACATTTTAATGCAGAGATCATTTAGGGGATCAAATGCCCACTCATTCGTGGTTGCAGAGAATCCCTATTTAGGAGCGCATATCATTCTCCAGGAACTGCTTATTTGGGAAAGTAATAATTGGAAAGCATTTAATGTAGGTTTAGTTGTCTCTCATGCGATTTAGCAGTTGGAAGGAGAAGTCAGCAACATGAGACCAGACAACTCTCTGCATACCCACCACCAAGCAGTCCGTGGACCACCTTTTGCTCTATTCAATGTGCATCTTGCAAAATTAATTCTTTTAACTGCTTACCTGCTAGTTAATAATACAAACATTTAAAAGAGGGAAAATAAGATTAAGTTAGAGCAATTAGAATAATAATAATCTTGGCGAACCTCCCCATCAGTTCAGTTACCAGTAGGGTTGCCAACTTTGTATTTAAAAACTGGACACTCCAGCTGGAACAACCCTGCCCTCAAGACCCCACCCCTGGCCCACCTCTTCTCCCAAGGCCCCACCTCAGTCGCTCACTGCTTTTCCCCTCTCTGCCCTGGTCGGGAGGTACACGTCTGCAAAGGCAGGGCTAGGAGCTGCAGCTGCCCAACACAGGTAGGAGAAGGCCGCAGCTGAGTAGGAGCTGGCACAGATTAGTGACCAGGCACCTCCCTGACCTCTGTGATGGGACTTTGGGTGTCCATCTGTAGATCTGACTGGACACTGTCAGGTCCCCTTTTTGACTGGATTTTCCAGTCGAACATCAGGCATCATTCATTGAAAACAAATGTTATGTATACTACAACATAGCACTCTTCATTGTAACAGATGATCATACAATATAAAATTTTACTTTTTCCCCCTCTTTAGTTCTCCTTAACTGCTCATATGTAGGCACAATTGGGCAATGTTAAAAATCAACATCCTACAGAATTTGGAGGATTTATTTTAACACCCACTTCGCCGCCCTCCCCCCCCAGCAAGAAAGTCCACATCATAAGGTTTAAAAAAACAGCACAAAAAACAGGTGTTTTTTAATCCTTTGCAGGCCACCTTTAAGCAAGGCATTTAACAAGATGCACAGGTTTGGTAAGATTTTCTGACCTGTGTTTGATTATGTTTTTAAGCAGAAGACACAACTATTTTTTCCCCCTATCTCCATCTGCTGACATTTCCTCTTAAATTGGAGCCAGTGCTGCTTTTGGTTTAGAGAGAAGAATAATCCCACATCAGTTTTGCCTCTCATCTTTCATGTTGCACAGAAGCGACAGAAAGGAGAACATTATCCATTTCTGTTTTCTCTTCCAGGAGCTCAAAAATGAAGCCTGCATCTCGTGTACTATAAATTACTCTAAACTGTGGAAGTTTGAACTACATTTCGTCTTTGGCCATACTAACATGCACTGCTGGCACCATTATCATTTGCGTGTGCTTAATGGACTTTCCCATTTATTTCCTATTTTTACATCAAGAAGGCCAATCTCTTAAACTGATCTAAGGCTCTTTGAAGCTCTAATTTCTATCTAAAATTCTGTGAATGATCTTGCTCTGTTCCGTAAATTCTCTGATGTGTCAAAGGTTCCTCACGTCAAACTTCTCCCACGCTTTCTGCAATGATACGTCTCTCTCTAGTATAGGTTAGTTGGTGTTCTAGAATATGCTTTTTTGAATTACATTTTTGGTATAGTCAATACGCTTTTATGTGTCCGTTCTCCCCCCTTTCATGAATCATTTTGATAGCTAATAAACTCAGTTGCTTCTCACGGTTTAAACAGATGAGCTAAAATGACTGGTCCGTCCCATGCTTGAGTTCAATTCAGTGTTATAAAAGGTCTTCTACACAAAAGCTTTTCCTAGTCGGTACATATGTATGGTTCATATTCTCAGATGGATTTGTTGATGACTGAGTGGAAAATCAGTTCCCATAAAGCTTTTGCCACAGTGGTTACAGGCATATGTTGTGAGTTCGTAAGTGATTAGTAAGTCTTGGTTTCTCAGTAAAGCTTTTCTCGCATTCTGTACATTTATAGGGTCTCTCTCCCGTGTGAGTTCTCTGGTGTCGAATAAGATCTGCATGGCGACCAAAGCTTTTTCCACAGTCTGTACATATGTATGATGATACCGGACTCTTTTTTGCATGAATTCGCTTGTGTTTTAAAAGACCTATCTTCAATTTAAAGGTTTTCTTACATTCTGTACATAGATATAGTCTCTCTCCTGTGGGTGTCTCCTGGTAGAAAAGGATACCTTTGAATTTATTGGAATCTCCTTTCCCAAGAGTAGAGTTACCCATTCTGCTTCCAGTAAGATTCCTCAGCTCTGTTTCTGTGCTCCAATTACTCTCACAAGTTATTCCATTGTCAGGAGTTTGGAAAACCAGGTCTTCTGATCTTCCTGAAAACGATCCATGCAGTTCCACATTTTCTGGAGCTTCCTCATTATCCTGCACTTCAGTTTTGATCACATCATCCACTGGAATAAAAAGAATCCAAACATTCATTTCATCTGTTTGGGAAAAGGACATCTCCTAAGAATAAAACATTCCTGATCCATAATGCACAAAATGCTTGTAGGTCATATTGCTCCTTGGAGGGAAACAAAAAACAGAAAAGTGATAACTTATTGGACCAGTAAATGTATGTCACTCAAACTTTTGCATATAAAATGCCTCTCAAACTGCCAATTCCAGAAGTTTAAGTAATTTAGATTGAAAGAACTCCATGCTATGTCATCTAATCTATCTCCCTGCATTTTAACAAGATAGATTTGACTTCGTAAACCATCCCTAGTAGAAGCCATGAATATCACCAGTAATGATGATTCTACAACTTTAATACCCTCAAAATCTACCTGTGCCTCTCTATTGCTACTGACAAAACCCTTGTCCGTACCTTTGCCATCTTACTTGTTGATTTCTGTAACCTTCTCTGTGACTGCCTTGATTCTAATCTCTTCCACTCTACTCCATACAAAAAGCTGCTGCGTCATCTTTCTCCCTCTCACTTAAACTGAATCACCTAACTCCCTGCCCCTCTTTTATACTGCATTAAATAGAAATATGCCCTTTCCTTCAAGGCATAGATCATCCTGTCTCCAACATTTCTGCTCTCATTTTCCCCCTACTCCCTCTATATTTCCCATGCTCTTCCCTGTTCTCTCACCTTACTGCTCCCTTCTCTGACTCTTAGCATTGCTCCTTACAGTACCCCTACATTTGGGGCATCATCCCTCTTCTTCGCCAAGCACCCTGTCTTGCCTCTTTCAAACCTTTTGTTAAAACACCTCATGGAATTCTTCCTACCTCATGCTCCTTACTAATAATTCTTCACCACGATCGCCCTTCCTAAATTATTTTTCCATGTCACTCAATCACTATGTTAGTAATGGTGGCCATATGAGCACCAAGAGATGCTTCATCTTAGACCACATGTTCTGCAAGGTAGGGCATGTGTCATACCATTTGTTTAAAAAGGGTTATGTATATGTATATCAGTATGTGATTTTTAGTATTAAAAAATACTAGTAATAACACAACATGTTATCCAAACACTTAGAAATTGGATGGATGAAAGGAGAGAATCTGCCTTAGACCAGAAAGTTCACTGGTTCCCATATCTACAATGAACTTATGACAAGGTCTTGTTATAAAATAGCAATACATGAGAAAAGACAAAAACTACAGAAGTGTTCATCATGATGGTTTCTCTTGCCAGCTTTAAGTCATTTACTCTTCTGAGAGGTCTGAATCCATTACTCACCTATGCTAGGATTCATAGACATTTCTCTTTCCTCCAAGCCCTGCTGAGCCTTGACACGTAGCTCTTCTCTTGACTGCATATCATGTTTGGAGACTGAATAGTTTGGACAAAGAATAAAAAAAGTCCCATAATATCTTCTTAATATTCACTGATTTTTTAAACTTCAAAGAATGTCACATTATCTGAAATTAATGCTTACATTGCTGTGGTAGTAGGTAAATTGTGCAGAGGTAACAGTGTTAAAGGTGACCATTTTTGAGTCTGTTCAGATTATGAGACTTTTGATTGACTTATTTATTTTTGTCAAAATCCCGGTTTTCATTCATATCTGTTTAAAAACAGTGGCTTTGACCTCCCCAGGAAAACCCAAGGGATTGGAATTTAAATTCTGCCCCTTGCTGACATCACTGCTATTTGCACACCTTGCAGCTGCAAATAGCATTTTCCTCTCCATCCCCACACAACTCCTATGTACTGACAGATGGCACATGCACCATCCCTACGGAGCAACTGAGCATGCTCTATCCCAGGGATGCATGGGCTGAGCAGGACTTTCCCTGCAATTGCTCCTCCTACCTGCTGGGGGTCACTATAACACCAGACACTAAAACTAGAGCAAGGAGACTCTCTCTTCTATGCTTTCAATGCTCCTACTGCTGCCACCTAGGCAGTGTGGAGAAGAATGAAAGCGCCTGATTCAAAGGCAGACAGGTGAGGAGAAAAGAGATGCAGAGCTGGGGTGGGGGGAATGGGACAGAAGACACAGGAGGCTAGGAGAAGGGGCAGGAGTCTGCCAAGGAATAAGAGCAGAAGGGAGCACAGGGGTGGAAGGCTCTGTAGTCACTAGAAAACACTCACCAAAGAACATGTAATTCAGTCCATTTAATATTCCTTTGCCGTCTAGCAAATACCTGTGAAACCCACTGGCTAAGTGTGTATCACCATCCCCTTCTAGTGCCACACCCTCACAAATGATAAAAGCCTTCTACTCCTTCCACTTACTCTGTTACCTCAAGTGGTAGAGGTTTGCATGAATCCAAAGATCCTAATTCTGCTGATGTGGGAGGGACAATATTATTCCTCAGGATGATTTTTTTTTTTTTAAAAGAATACTTAAGAAATTACATCCAAAAAATTACATTAAAAGAACATGAAGGTTACAAAGTCTAGCATGAAGGACACCTATAACCTTAATTCAGCCCCCTTGTGCATATGCATTATGATAGTCTTTAATTATGTGACGATATACTGTTTTCACACAACTCCTGCCCCATTCCTTGTAAAAGACTGACTGTGCTTTGACAATAGATCAGGGCTGTGTTGTGAAAGAGGTTGTTGTCTGTAGGACCCCTGCTTCATTTGTTGCAGAAGTTGGATGGTGTGCAGCAAATGAGGCAGAGAATTGCAGGAAAAGAAAGAGTAGCCTCACGGTTAATGCCACTGAATATTGCCCTGGAGAACTGGATTCTGTCCCTGCCTCTGCTACAGAGTTCCTATGTGATGCTGAGCAAGTCAATTAAACCAAAATTTTCACAAGTGGCTATTTTTTTCCCCGCAGGTGTTCCTAATTTTCTGAAACAGCACCACACACAGGGTTGTACCAATTTAACTACTTAGATAACCCCCCACCACCACCATCACCACCACAGCAGCAGTTAAGTCAGTACAAAAACTGTATACAGACCAGGTACTGTGAGGTGGGGTGGGGAGGGAATCAGAGTAGGAGCAGCTCACACTAAAACTTCATGATTAAAAGATCCATGGGGTTTGTGATGTAATTCTTTCACCTAAAATTAAGCAAAAACTGCCAAGGATGAAAGCGTGTGCCCAAAAGGCACACTTTAATTGGGGTGAGGGTGGAGGGAGTTAAAAAAAAAATCTTAGAAGTAAAAAAAAAAAAAAAAAATGCTTAAATGTAAGTAATCCTAGAAAACATCAGAAAGGATTTGCAGATTACTTGAATAAAGATCCTGCAGAAAGGCAGAATGTTTGCTCAGAAATCAGTTTTGCTCCCTTCAGGAAATTCAGGGAGAATCCCAATCACACCATATGTACTAAACCACTTGGCAGTTTATAAGTCAGCTGAAAGTCCAGATCCCCTTCAAGAGGAAGAGAACAGACATCTAATCTTTCCCATTGCCATTTTTTCTTGTTTTAGAGTTGGCATATAGATTAAGAAATGATATAATCACAAATTACTTAAATACTTTATTCTTGAAATATCCTTTACTGAAGGAGTGCTTCATCCACATCACACATGGAAAGTAGCATCTGTGCATGTGGCTTCAACATACACAACTGAATAGTGTATAAGCATTATTCACAGCAGGAAAGTGGTGGATATAGAGGTATTAGAAACATGACTGTGTCAATCAATCTTCTTTTACAGAAAAGGACGTATGGAGTTGATCTTCTATCACAAAGGTTTTGGAGCATCTAAGAACTGATCCACCAGCAATCAAAGGATTTGAGAAAACAGACCGGAGCCAGCCCAAGAACTGTACACATTTCACAACTTCCAGAGAATGAGTGAAAACTGACCTTTACCCAGTGAGATTAAAGATTCATAATTGTCCTTTATCACTTTTTTGTAAAGCTCCTTTTGCCACTCTTCTAAATTCTTCCCGTCAGGAGCTGCAACATTATCAAATGTCCCTGGGACCTGAAATAAAAAGTATTGCATACTTAGTATCTTTGATTACATCCTGACAAGGGCCTTACTTAGAATATTACATATGCAGTCATTTGCCGGGTGTTTCTGATGGCACTCTATATCTGACAGCTACTGTATATCACCTTTACAAAGACGAATTAGATATTTATACTGCTATGTTGCTCTCAAAGTCAGTATAATCGTTTCAAGGTGGTATTCCTTAGCTCTTCACTGAATCATGACTTCCCAAGCAACAGAATCAAAAAGGTAGAAATAAAGACTATCAAAGTCATCTTGGCCAATCTCTGAAACTCAGTGCAGTTGTTCTCTTCAGCACATTCTTCAGTGCTTTCTTTGTCCAATGTACTTTAAATGACTCAAGCTATGAGGCAACTCCACAGTTCAATAGATCTCACTACCAGGATTTCTTTTTCCTGGTGATCAACTTAAATTTTCCTTTAGCTAGAAGAAAGGGATTGTAAACGAGCATACTGTCTTGCACCAAACTGAGTTATTGCTCTCTCTTTAGCATTTATACCTTCCAAATACTGGCAGACTGTTGTATCACTCCTTCACCAATACATATTTTAAAAATAAATTTTTTAAAAGATCTTTCCTTATAAATTAAACCCTCCAACACTTTAATCTAATTTGTTGCTCCTTTTTTCAGTTCCTTCCAACTCATCTAGATCTTTCTGATTTGAGGTGACCAGAGTTGAGTGCAGTATTATAGCTGCAGTTTCTTAAATCCACTTCCTCTTTCATTTCCCAGATAGGAAGTCCTGCTTTTGGCCTTGAATCTTGTGTAATGCCCACAACCTCCGCAAAGATTAAACAATCTCTGATGACGTTTGCCAGTATTTTTGCTCCTACAGTTATAAACATAAAATTTTGAAAATAAAACAAAACTTCAATGAAAAGCTAGTGCAAATACATCCAAGACTGCCAATTTCACATCTAGCCTGTAGCTCCCCACCCAATTAATTTTAATATTAAAGGACACGAACTACATGTAAAGTTGTATCAATACTTGCCTGATCAGTATTATTGTTCCCACGTGGCTTGTATCCATTTGGTAATATTAGGAGTGAACACTTTGCCTTTATGTATTGCCTTTCATTCAAATGGGTATCTAAGTGTTTCACAAATTTTATCAATTGTACAACCTATGGATCCAGTTCTACAAATCTGTAGTCATATGAGTATTCACTTTTACATTAGAAAACTATTCCATGAGTAAGCACTACTCAGATGATGGTTTGTAATATCTGGTTCTAAACAGGATCACCACCCAAAACTGATGTACAAGATACTGAATTGAACTGAAACTTAGACACTATTTAACAGTCCCTAACAAGGTCTGCCCAGATCTGAAGAAGAGGTCTGTGTAGCTCAAAAGCTTGCCTCTTTCACCCTCATAAATGGTCCAATAAAAGATATAATCTCCCATTCTTATCTCTCTAACATCCTGGGACCAACAGAGCTACAACAATACTACATCCAACAAACATACACAGTATAAGCTCTATACTACAATCAAGTCATCCCAAATCAAATGAGATTATTCACATGAGTAAGGACTACTCACTCATACGAGTACAGGTTTGCAGGATTGGGATTCATTTTGGAGCAGGAAGTAAAGAAGAGTATAGTATCCAACTGAAATGCCAAACAGAAATTTTTACTTGGGCAGAATGTAATTGCACAAGCTGAAACAGGATCAAGAGAGAAGCACCATAATATTGTCTGTATTCACAAGAGCTCAGCAACAATGTGCCTCCTAACTCCACGGTGCACAATGATTAAGTAGCAACTCAAAGGGAAAAGTGCAACCTACTGAATCATTTATATTTTTATTTCCTGCAGCACCTAGGTGTTCCCTTGGAGAATTCCCATCCAAGTATTCTCTTATTATGCTCTCTTAATTTAAGAGAAACAAATAGAATATCAAATATTTAAATTACCTTCAAATGTTCAGGATTCCGGATTCGTTTTCGAGTTTTATTACTTATTCCACCACAGAAACTTTGAGGTGTTCCAACAAGCCAGTTTCCGTCTTCACCCAAAATGAATTTTTTGGGAACTGCTTCTTTCAGTAGGCGCCGGTTTTTCCTAATTTTTAGAGGATCAATTTCAAAAGAACTGTCCTCAAAATGTTTAGAACATAGTCGCTGATGTTTTGATGGAGTTCCCATTTCCCGACCCATGTTGTGAATCCACTGCTTCAAGAGAGGTTTGTTATGTAAAGGAAAACCATAGAAAGTAACTGTACTGTTCTTATATACCCCACTTGTAGCATTTTGACAGTTCAAAGCTGAGCAATAAACCATTGTAAAATGAGCAGTAGAAACAAATCTAAAACAGTAATAAGATGCCAAGAGGTCAGTTTGCAGGGTTTATAATCAACTATTGCTTTAATATTAAGAGCAGTAGATATATGCACCTCAACAACATACAGCGTTGTATAATACAGGAAAAGATTAAGTTCACAGTGAAGCAAAATGTAGTTGTGGAGCCAGACTTCAATACAGGACACGTGGACCTCAGCATAGTTTATATCTGTAAAATACAGAGAAAAGTCAGGCTCCTGCTTTCTTAAATTATATACTGCTCTTCCTTAAACCATATACTGGCATACAGTTTCCGCAAGTCCAAGTACCTATTTACACCCCCAAACTAAAATGTTTCTTTAAACATTTAACACTACCATGTACATCTCCCATATATTAAACACCCCTGTATTATGCATACACACAAGTACACCCTATCAATCAGGATATTTGCTAAAAATTTTGCCATATTCAGCAGCAAAAAAATATTTATAACATATGGGTTACACAGAAGGCAGCAACAGAAGGATGATGTACAATGTCCAAAAAGGAGCAATTCATACGAGGAAATGTCAGCTTTATACTTGTCGGGAAGAGAAGGAGACTTTGGCTGCACATTGGAGAAGAAGCAAGTATCAGAGGATCGACATATGGAAGAAGCACGTTGGACTGCAAGAACTCAAGTATATGCTGATGCACAGGGGACTGTAGCCAACAAATCAGATATGTACCTACGTTTTAAATTGCGACGAAGGCATGTGTGAAGGAAAAGGAAATGTCAAGAGAAGGGACTCTAGAAGGGAGAATGTTGGGAATGCATAGTACAAGCAAATTTAATCCCAAACACCCCAGAACTGGTTCTGGGATATCTCCTTTCCCTGGAATAAATCTCTTGACCGTTTCCACCATTCCTACATGCCTGAAAGTGTCTGAAGTTCCCGACACTCTGGTCACACGGGCAGCCCTACA
Organism: Lepidochelys kempii; assembly: GCF_965140285.1. Taxonomy (NCBI): domain Eukaryota; kingdom Metazoa; phylum Chordata; order Testudines; family Cheloniidae; genus Lepidochelys; species Lepidochelys kempii. The sequence continues at coordinate 268,152,114 of NC_136381.1, read as the reverse complement.
CCAGCTATTCTGTCAAGGAGAAGCACCATTCCATCGCGCTGGGGAAATGCAGAGAGCCCTGCTCCACCACCTCAGCACGTCAATGGGGGGAGAAGGGGAACAGTGAACCCTCCTCTCTGTTTCATTGTGGGGTCACGCCTAGGCAGCCCTGATCTATCAACCCAGTAGGCTGCGGGGGTGACGGCAGCCCCAGGTCACTGTCCTGACGCACTGCGGGGGGAGTGGAGGAAAGCCGCCCCACTCCGCACCCCAGTGCATTGTGGGGAATGTACAACCCACCACACGCAGCCCATTGCCCCGGTGCGTTACGGGTCGGGGAGCAGACAGCCCCACTCTAACGGGGGGGATGGGCAACACCCCGTCCAGCAGCCCACACAGACTTATTGGGGAGCATCCCCCCACCTCGCCCCGGGGCATCATGGGAAGCGGGGCCTCTTCCCCCCCCCTTCCAGAGGGGCTCCCTGAGAGTCTCTCACCTCCACTGCCGGGCAGCCATCTTCCCCCTCTCAGTCCCTCCCTTCATCACCGTCCCCCTCCCTCCTCCCCCTTCCCCTCCCTCAGCGCGCGCAGCAGCCTGTAACGGCCCCGCCTTGCGCGCGCCTCTGGGCGCCGCCCAGTGCCCACCAATGGGAGACGACCACCCACCCCCGTGAGCAGGGAAGGTTACGGTAGGGAGCGAGGACAACGACCAATCAGAATCGACACCAGCTAGGATGGGTAACGGCTCTAAGCTTCAGTCTTACCAGGACGACACCATTCTTCCGTCCTCTCCTCTGATTGGCCAACCTCTTCCGGCTGTTGTCCTCTGACTGGTGATCGACGGGCCTGAGGAACCAATCAGCCTCTTGACTCTTCCACTTTCCCCCAGGAGTCTCCTCTACCAGCGGCAGTGGTGGGCTGCTCCGACCTGGGCATTCCTATTGGCCCGCCGCTGGCAGGACCGAGTTGTGATTGGTGGAGACGGCTGTCGACCTTGCGGAAGAGCCCTTACAGATCGCGAGTGGGGCGGTGGTGCAGGCTGGGAAAAAGCCGCGGTGGGAAAAACGGAGGTTTCTTGTAATCCGGCCTCCCGCCTCGCCCCCTCGCCGCCTGGTGGTTGGTATTTCCCCGCCCCCCAGAGACTCTGCCGCCCGCCGCCCCCCAGACACGGCCCCTCAATCGCCCCCCCCCCCCAGCGCAGTTCCCCGCACCCGGCCCCCTCGCTCTCCCCAAAGCTCCCTTTAGTCGCAGCCAGCCCGCCCCCAGAGCTCCCCTCAGTCGCCCCCAGCCTGCTCCGCTCCCCCCGGAGCTCCCCGCAGTCACTCCCAGGACCCCCCAGAGCTCCCCTCAGCCGCACCCAGCCCAGGCCCTCAGCCGCTCCCCCTGGAGCTCCCTCAATGGCAGCCAGCCCGCCCCCAGAGCTCCCCTCAGTCGCCCCCAGCCTGCTCCGCTCCCCCCGGAGCTCCCCGCAGTCACTCCCAGCCCATTCCCCTCACTCTCCCTGGAGCTCCCCTCAGTCACCCCCAGCCTGCTCCCCGCCTGCTCTTCCTGGAGCTCCCCTCAGTCACCCCCAGCCTGCTCCCCTCCCGCTCTCCCCGGAGGTCCCCTCCATTGCACCCAGCCTGGGCCCCCGCTCCCCCTGGAGCTCCCCTCAGTCACCCTCATCCCACCCCCACCCCACTCTCCCTGGAGCTCCCCTCAGTCACACCCAGCCCAGGCCCCCACCCACTCTCCCTGGAGCTCCCCTCAATGGCAGCCAGCCCGCCCCCCAGAGCTCCCCTCAGTCGCACCCACTCCACTCTCCCTGGAGCTCCCCCGAGTCACCCCCAGCCTGTTCCCCTCCATTGCACCCAGCCCATGCCCCTGCTCCCCCTGGAGCTCCCCTCAGTCACCCCCACACCCCACCAGAGCTCCCCTCAGTCACACCCCGCCAGCTGCCCCTGGAGCTCCCTTCAGCTCTCGCCCAGCCCCACCCATCAGTCTCCCACAGACACTACTGCCTATCCCCAGACACGGCCCCATCCCCTCTCCCAAGCTCCCCTCAAACATAGCCAGCTCCTTCCTCCAGCAGGCCCACGGCCCCTTTCTGCCTCCCTCAGACCCCTCCCCACTTTCAGCTCATTACCCTGCAACCCAGAGGGCCCCCCCCACTCAACCAACGTGGAGCATGGTGACCCCAGTGCAGCAGCATTAGAGTAAACGTAGGACCACTATTCTCAGCAAGGGAATAGGGGAGACCAAAGTGCATGGTGGTGTGGAAATGTAGAGGGAGCATTTATGACAGGTTCCATCACAGAGACCCCATTTGGACTGTCACCTGATGTGCTGAGATTACCTCTGAACCTGTTTTCTCTGCCAGTTTGGGACTCCAGAACCCTGCCTTGTTGAGCCAGACACACGAGCCTGCTGCAACACAGACCCAGGTCTGGTCCATGCCCCCAAAGCTGCAGACTTAACTGAAAATGGCTTAGCAAGTGCTCCTGTCTCCAGCACCCAGACACCCAACTCCCAATAGGATCCAAACCCCAAATAAATCTGTTTTACTCTGTATAAAGCTTATACAGGATAAGCTCATAAATTGTGCACCCTCTATAACACAGAGATATGCATAGCTGTTTGCTCCCCCAAGTATTAATCACTTACTCTTAGTTAATTAATAAACAAAAGTGATATTAAGTAAAAAAAGTAGAATTTAAGTGGTTTCAGGTAATGACAGAACAAAGTAAATTACCAAGCAAAATAAAACAAAACATGCAAGTCTAAGCCTAATACATTAAGAAACTGATTACAGATGAAATCTCACCCTCAGAGATGTTCCAATAAGCTTCTTTCACAGACTAGACTCCTTCCTAGTCTGGGCCCAATCCTTTCCCCGATACAGCCCTTGTTAGTTCCAGCAGGCATCTTAGGTGAAAGGCAGGGGATTCCACATGACTGGAATCCCCGCTTTGTTCTCTTTCATCCCCTTTTATACTTTTGACACAAGGCAAGTATCCTTTGGGTCTCTCTGGCTTCCCACCCCTCCTTCTAAATGGAAAAGCACCAGGTTAAAGATGGATTTCAGTGTCATGTGACATGTTCACAAGTCCTCTGAGCCACCCTCCATTCTTTCAGGACTGGCCCGTACATAGGCAGTGGAGGCTTGCAGGTCAACAGCCATCTACAGACCACTGTTCTAGTTAATGGGATCCATCAAAATTCCAAGCAACCATTAATGGCCCACACTTTGCATAATTACGCTAGGACTTCAGAGTAATACTTCATATTTTTAGTTTTAGATAAAAGAATGATACATATATACAAATAGGATGAACACACTCAGATAAGATTTGTAATGATACCTTACAAGAGACCTTTTGCATAAAGCATATTCCAATTTATAAATATTTTTATAAAGCATTATGGAGTGCAATGTCACAGCATCGTATCCAGATCTTAGCAACTTTCCCTTCTGTCCACCCCACATTTTTTCTTCGTGGTAGTACCTCCTCTCCCTGTTTGAAAATATACCTATAAGTCTCAGAGCTCTTCAGTCAAGTTGTTTAGCTGAAGGCACTATTCATTTGACTGTACCTCAGAGAGGGTGGACATCTTTAAAAGTAGTGAAAGAGATATATTGTTTTTTTATTTCATGAAACTTGGAAGGACAATTTCGCAAGTACCTAAGAAGATGATGTCAGGGACACAGAAAAGGAAACAAAAAGCTCATTTAATGACTGCAATGAAGAAAGATGTAGATACAATGAAAAAAATACTTAATATAGGTTAACAACCCTTGCAGTAGTAGCCGCAAGACTGTCACAGCAGAGACATCAGATGAAAAATGCATAGAGAATCCACAACTGAACATTCAAGGATCAGCAAAAGAAAAACAAAGAGATCGAAACAAAACAAATTCTTTATCCGAACCAGAATGATGATGCCACTAGTGACAGAGATTAAATTATTCCCATTATAAGCATTCATAGAATCATAGAATATCAGGGTTGAAAGGAACCTCAGGAGGTCATCTAGTCCAACCCCCTGCTCAAAGCAGGATGAATCCCCAATTTTTGCCCCAGAAGCCTAAATGGCCCCCTCAAGGCTTGAACTCACAACCCTGGGTTTAGCAGGCCAATGTTCAAACCACTGAGTTATCCCTCCCCCCACAAAGCAGGACCAATCCCCAATTTTTTAGCAATACCATTTCTGATCCTGCTTTATGGTCCAGTCTAACACCCAAAATTCAAGCTCTGCTAGTGACCAATGGTCCACCAAAAGTAAAGGACATGGATTTTCCTCTGGATGAGGAGAATTGCCATTTTTCTATGTTGTTTTTATACAGAAAGCTTGAAAATGGCAAAGTTTTGAAGCAGCGCTGGCTGCTTTACTCAGATTCCACTGACAAGGTTTTCTGTTTCTGCTGCAAGCTCTTTGACTTGAATCCAAAATCATCCCTAGCATTCAAGGGGTTGAATGATTGAAGAACATGTCTCAGCTTCTCATGCATCATGAAAAGTCGCCTAGTCAGTTCAATTCCTACCAAATGTGGATCAAAGCAGAGCAAAGGCTAAAACAGGATAATTGCATGAACATGGATCTTCAATGTGTAATTAAACAAGAGACAAAACACTGGGAGAACATTGTAAAGAGGCTCATGACAATAACACTTTATCTTTCTAAAAATAACATGGCTTTCCAAGGTTTATCTGACAGGCTCTTCACGATGAACAAGAATTTCCTAGGTTTGGTGGAATTACTAGGAAAGTTCAATAAAGTAATGAAGGAACATTTGCGACGCATACTTTCCAGGGAGGTGACAGATCACTACTCTGGAAAAACAATCCAGAATGAGATAATTGAATTATTGGTGAAGAAAGTGCTGCAAGATATTCTTAAAAGGTTAAGGAGTGCTAAGTTCTACTCCATTATATTGGATTGCACTCCAGATGAGCGCCATTATGAAAAGATAGATTTCAGAGTAGCAGCTGTGTTAGTCTGTATTCACAAAAAGAAAAGGAGTACTTGTGGCACCTTAGAGACTAACAAATTTATTTGAGCATAAGCTTTCATGAGCTACAGCTCACTTCTGTATTTTCCACTGAATGCATCCAATGAAGTGAGCTGTAGCTCATGAAAGCTTATGCTCAAATAAATTTGTTAGTCTCTAAGGTGCCACAAGTACTCCTTTTCTTATTATGAAAAGATGTCTTTCACTATTAGGTTCCTTGATACTTCAGATGGTAAAGTGACCATTCAGGAGCACTTTATTAGTTTTAAAACAGTGGACGAGTCCACAGGGGAAGGACTAACTGATACTATACTTACTACTCTGAAGGAACGTGACATAAATATCCAAGACTGCCAGGGCCAGGGTTATGACAACAGTGCAAACATGAAGGGGAAAAACAAGGGTGTACAGGTAAGAATCCTTAACCAAAACCCAAGAGCATTTTTTGTTCCATGTGAATGTCACTTGCTCAATCTTGTGGTGGGGGATGCTGCAACATCTTCACCAGAGTCCATCTCCCCCTGTGGCATTCTGCAAAAGGATCTACCTTCTGTTCTCTACCTCTGTTCATCATTGGGAGATTCTCACAGATCATGTCAATATCACTGTGAAGCCAATATGTGAAACACACTAGGACTGCAGAATTGACAGTGTTAAAGCTGTTCGATACCAAACAGCTGAAGTCCACGATGCCCTCATCGCATTGGCTGAATCAGAGCAAGCAGATGCAGGTGTCTGTCATGAAGCACTCACCCTGGCATGTGAACTAGTTGAATTCAAGTTTCTTGTCTCCATTGTGGTGTGGTACGATATCCTTTTTCAAGTCAATGTGGTGAACAAAAGCATGCAAAGCAAGAAAAACGTCAACATTATTGCAGCCACAAACTTGATAAACTACAGGGAAGTCAGGTACGAAGGAGCTCTGACAACAGCTAAGGAAATAGCTGAAAATCTTGGTGTTGATGTAGAGTTTAAACCATGTTCATCGTAAAAAGCATCAATTCAGTCATGAATGTGAAGATGAAACAGTTAATCCAGAAGTCAAGTTTAAAATTGAATTTTTCAACGAGCTTTTAGACACTGATGTCTCTGGAAGAACGGTTTGAGCAAATGAATCAACATGTGAATCTTTGGGGCTTTCTATATAACATAACACAACTCTGACAAAGAAATTTTGATGAAGCACTGTAAGAACCTTCATAGTGCACTGACATATGGAGAGAGCTCGGTCATTAATGGCAGTGACCTCTGCAAAGAACTTTGCTATCTCCAAAGTCTGCTTCCAATGGACTGTAGTGCTCCTCAAGAAATTCTACCATTTATTTTCAACAATGAACTTAATGACAACTTCCCAAACACATGGATAGGACTCAGGATCCTGTTAACCGTACCTGTAACAGTGGCGAGCAACGACTGGAGCTTCTTAAAAGATGAAGCTCATAAAAACTTATCTGCTATCGACCATGGGAGATGACAGACAATCTTCGCTGGCCATCCTGTGTATTGAGAATGCTGTGGCTCAACATATAGGCCTGTCACAAGCAATATCAGAATTTGCGGCAGCAAAGGCACACAGACTTGCCTTCTGAGTCTTGGTGAACAACGTTTGTTTTTTTATTTAGTTTACTGTTTGTCATTTAGCTATTATTTTTTGACATTTATTTGAATAAAACTGAATTGTCATTTGTATTTTTTAGTAAATGATAAAAACTTTTGAGATTACAGCTTAATTTCTGAAACTTTCGTTAATATCACTACATACTTGAGCTTAAAAGGTGCAAAAATTCAAGTCTGCCTATGGCGCCATTTTCCCTAACATTGGCCCTGTGAGAGGACACACTCCCAACCCTAAGGAGGTATGAATATGAGGTACAAAGTATGCCTAGATGGCTGGCAGGTAAACCTAACCCACTGTCTCCCTCAACCCTGGCTGTCTGGCCACATCTCTCCCACCATATTACCACTCTCTCTCTCTCACTATCCCCCAACATAAGGATCAGAAGCATCTATCCTCCCCCAGTCCTAATCCCAAATGAATGCCACTATGGGCTCAAATAACTTGTTTCCCTCTAACAGCAATGCTGAACAGATAAAGCATCCTCTGGCTCCTCAGACCTAGACTTCTCAACCAGCAAACTACAGATGGTTTGAGTGGCAGCACTTGAATCTTAGCCTCAAAGATGTGTCTCCTCTCCTTAGCCTATCACTGCTAACCCCAACCAGGGGTATTCTGCTACCCAAAATCCATAAACCTGGAAATCCTGGACGCCCCATCATCTCAGGCATTGGCACCCTGACAGCAGGATTCTCTGGCTATCTGGACTCCCTCCTCAGGCCCTATGCTACCAGCACCCCCAGCTATCTTCGTGACACCACTGACTTCCTGAGGAAACTACAATCCATCGGTGATCTTCCTGAAAACACCATCCTGGCCACTATGGATGCAGAAGCCCTCTACACCAACATTCCACACAAAGATGGACTACAAACCGTCAGGAACAGTATCCCCGACAATGTCACGGCAAACCTGGTGGCTGAACTTTGTGACTTTGTCCTCACCCATAACTATTTCACATTTGGGGACAATGTATACATTCAAATCAGCGGCACTGCTATGGGTAACCGCATGGCCCCCACAGTATGCCAACATTTTTATGGCTGACTTAGAACAACGCTTCCTCAGCTCTCATCCCCTAATGCCCCTGCTCTACTTGTGCTACACTGATGACATCTTCATCATCTGGACCCATGGCAAAGAAGCCCTTGAGGAATTCCACCATGATTTCAACAATTTCCATCCCACCATCAACCTCAGCCTGGACCAGTCCACACAAGAGATCCACTTCCTGGACACTACGGTGCTAATAAGCGATGGTCACATGACCATCACCCTATACCGGAAACCTACTGACTGCTAGGCTTACCTACATGCCTCCAGCTTTCATCCAGACCACACCACGCAATTTATTGTCTATAGCCAAGTTCTACGATACAACCGCATTTGCTCCAACCCCTCAAACAGAGACAAACACCTACAAGATCTCAATCAAGCATTCTTAGAACTACAATACCCACCTGCTGAAGTGAAGAAACAGATTGACAGAGCCAGAGGAGTACCCGGAAGTTACTTACTACAGGACAGGCCCAACAAAGAAAATAACAGAATGTCACTAGTCATCACCTTCAGCCCCCAACTAAAACCTCTCCAACGCATCATCAAGGATCTACAACCTATCCTGAAGGACGACCCATCACTCTCACAGACCTTGGGAAACAGACCAGTCCTTGTTTACAGACAGACCCCCAGCCTGAACCAAATACAACAGAACCACTAATCCAGGAACCTATCCTTGCAACAAAGCCTGTTGCCAACTGTATCCACATATCTATTCAGGGGACACCATCATAGGGCCTAATCACATCAGCCACACTACCAGAGGCTTGTTCACCTGCACATCTACCAATGTGCTATGTGCCATCATGTGCCAGCAATGCTCCTCTGCCAAGTACATTGGCCAAACTGGACAGTCTCTACGTAAAAGAATAAATGGACACAAATCAGACGTCAAGAATTATAACAAACATTCAAAAACCAGTCGGAGAACACTTCAATCTCTTTGGTCACTCAATTACAGATCTAAAAGTGGCAATTCTTCAACAAAAAAAAACTTCAAAAAAAAAACAGACTCCAGCAAGAGACTGCTGAATTGGAATTAATTTGCAAACTGGATACAATTAATTTAGGCTTAAATAAAGACTGGGAGTGGATGGGTCATTACACAAAGTAAAACTATTTCCCCGTGTTTATTCCCTCCCCCCCACCTCCCCTGCTGTTCCTCAGATATTCTTGTCAACTGCTGGAAATGGCCCACCTTGATTATCACTACAAAAGGCCCCCCCCCCAACCCCTCCCCCGCTCTCCTGCTGGTAATAGCTCACCTTACCTGATCACTCTCCTTACAGTGTGTATGGTAACACCCATTGTTTCATGTTCTCTGTGTATATAAATCTCCCCACTGTATTTTCCACTGAATGTGTCCGATGAAGTGAGCTGTAGCTCACGAAAGCTTTTGCTCAGATAAATTTGTTAGTCTCTAAGGTGACAAGTCCTCCTTTTCTTTTTGCGGATACAGACTAACAGCTGCTACACTGAAACATGTATATTTTTGTGTTTTGTTGTTTTTTTTAAAAAGAGGGGTCAGTTTATTTTGATAAACACAACCCTCCTACTAATGGAGTACTATTTGAGTTCTATTTATTTAGTAAATGAACAGCTTCTACTGTTCTTAAACTTTTTTTTGTAATAATTACATCATAGTATCCAAAATAGAACATGAGTATAAAACATTGTTATGAGTAGGATCCAGTATACCAATGGCCACCAGAGAGAGACACACATCATTCATGCAGATAACCTTCCCACCAAGGGTATTTCATTAAGGTTGAAGATAACTCATGTGCAAAGATCTGCTACAAGGACGACTATGCACTGTTTAGGAGACTGATAGGCTTAAGTGGCACATAGACCTTTTGTACACTGCTCCTTTAAATGTTAAATCTTTCTAAAAGGCAATGAAACCACTGCATTATATTTAAACTACACCATAGAACCTTTATCTTTAAATTAACTGTGGACTGAATCATTCATAAAATTAATTATCTCAAAATTAGCCTTTGCAGTATGGTGTACTGCATTGTTTTCTTCCTGTCCTTCAAACCACTGCAAGGTAATTTCCATTGGAGGCATCAGAATTTGAAGTGATGTTGATTTGTTCTTCAACATCACTTCCATTGTGTGATTCCCCCACCCCCAATTGTGAAAAATGATTGGTATAGCTGCTTGTTCGTAAGATTGATGTACTGTATTTACCAGTATTTGTATTTCATAAAACACTATTTGAGAACACACATTGAAAGCCCCGTCCTGCAGCTCTTACTCGTAGGAGTAGCCCTACTAAGGTCTACAGAACTCCTCGTGCAAGCTAGAGCTGGAGGTAAGGCCCAAATGTATCTGGACAGCTCCAGTGATCGGTTACACTACCTATTCCTTTAATTGAGGGTAGGAAATACTACATGTTCTGTGGCAAGTAACTACCCCCAACAGTATTAATTTAGGAACAAAATGTTATCCATGGCAATATATCACACAAGATAATCCATTCACAAGGATAAGAATCAGGTTTCAGAGTGGTAACTGTTTGTTTATATCAGCAAAAACAAGGAGTCCTTGTGGCACCTTAGAGACTAACAAATTTATTTGGGCATAAGCTTTCATGGGCTAAAATCCACTTCATCAGATCCATGAAAGCTTATGCCCAAATAAATTTGTTAGTCTCTAAGGTGCCACAAAGATAAGAATGGTAGAATTACACCTCTAGTAAACAATCACAACAGCTCATCAGCTAATTAATGGGGGTGAGAAAGAGAAAAATAGATTCTACTCAGACTGAGTGAAAGGTCCATATTAACAGAAAAGTAACAAAATTACCCATAAAGATTTTACCAAGACCATAAAATGTTGATTCTTTTGCTGAATACACGTGCCTATACCAATTTTCCGTCTTCTGTAACTAAGCAGAATCCATTTCCTTCACAAAGAATACACTATAAAGAATACCTCACGCCTCTATTTTGGGCTTAGCACAGTCATTTTGTTCCATGGCTGTCTTCCGAATTCTCCAGCTGAGACTACCTTCGTTTTGTTAAGCGCAGTTGTTGGGCTGAACTCTTATCCTAAGCCATACTTATTTGACATAACGCTGCACCTCAAGCGGCAGAAAATTCTCAGTTTACATCCCATGAAGGGCAAAATGCCCCTCACAACCTCCACTGACTTCACAAACTGAATTCCACCCTGTGAGACTGTAACATGAGATTTGGGGTGGTCTAGATAGGCTGAAGACATGATTGTGAAGAATCTGCTTTTTTAATTTTTTTTGTTTATTTGCATTTTCCCCCAACAGTAACTCAGTGGATTTTACCAAAACAAATTGTGAAGGGGTGACATTTGGATGGAGCTTACAAGATGGTTGCTGCCAGAATTAGGTTTTGCCCTGTTGGTTTATTTTTCCCTCCCCTCATCTTTTCTATAAGATAGCTCAGTCCCCCAGAAGAGGCATCAGGGGGTGCTAGAAACAATCCTGGCAAGTTTGAGCAAGAGGATTTTTCTTGACAATTTTATTTAAAACAAAAAAACAAAAACAAAAAACTAAAGACGGTCTCACATGAACTTCAGTAAGAGTTTATAAATACAGAGCCAGATCCTTAGCTGCTGTAACTTTTAAAATCTTCACTGACAGCAAAGGAGCTATGACAAGTTATACCAGCTGAGGAGCTGACTTGTATTATTTATGGATAACAGTGGCTTTCATGGCATTTTGCTCAACTTAACTACCCAGCCCTGCTGCCCCTAAAGGTTTTTTTCCCCCAGAGGGCCATAGTGCCATCAAAAGCAAGATTAGAGAAATTTTCTTTTATCAAGAACCTGGTGTTACTGAAGAGGGCTGGCTCCTGTCTCAGGTACATTTTTGTCCTTCCCGTGAAAAGTAGCGACACCAATAACCTAAAGCTGCTGCAGTGAGCCAAACGCTTATCCACTTGATTCCCCATAACGTTTCCTACAAAACCCAAATGTAGTGAAAATTAAGAAAAAAGTGTTCTCAAAACCAGGACAATCATCATATAAAAATCTTCAGTAATGCACAAATCAAATCATATATACAACTGTCTGTAATATGGAACATTACATTTGGAAGGTGGAAAACTCAGGCTGTCCAAAAAGAGATCTATACTGTAAGCTTTCTCTAGTCACAAGGAGAGTCAGCAAGGTAATCTTCAGATAGCTCCATTTGCCTGGCTTCAATGGGTTAAATGTTTGATTTACAGAGGTACTGAATACCGAGAGCTACCTTTGACTTAAATGGGAGCTTGGGGTGCATTTGACCTCCCAAACTCCATTCCTAAGTATCTGCTGCTTCTCTGAAGGGGTTCAGAAATGGGTTCTAAATTTCAAATGGTAGGAGTCCCTCCTCTCAGTAAAGAGCCAGCTATCTCTTTTTCCTGTTGTGTGTCACACGAACATGCATTTTCTGACCTATTTTCAGTTAGCTCTGTCTCACATAGTAGATTGTGAACAGATACTAATGCATCCTCTCTTTTTACATCAGGCTGGTCTCTCTGTTGTGTATCCAGGTCCCTGTGAAGCCTTCAGATGAAGTTACTTGTGACAGGACTATTTTTGAGGATCATAGATTTCCCACTCAGTTTTTCCCTCAAAAAATGATTGTTCTAGCTTCTCCGTGTGAATCATCTGGTGTCTAAGTCAACTCAACTGGCTAAGTGGATTGGGTCTCTTTCATGTGACTTTTTTGATGCTTAACTAAGCTTCTTTTCAGTACAAAGCTTTTCCCACACACATTACACTGGAATAGTTTCTCCCCTAAATGCCGGCGTTGGTGATTTAGAAGATAATCCTTTCTGCTGTAGCTTTTGTCACATTCGGTACATTTATATGGCCTCTCTCCACTGTGAATCATTTGGTGTCTAATGAGCCACGAGTGGCAAATGAAGCTCTTCTCACATTGGCTGCATTCATAGGGTTTCTCTATTCCATGGCTCCTTTGGTGTTTTGTCAAACTTATCTTCAGCTGGAAGTTTTTCCCACACTCAGCACATGCAAACACTCTCTCTCCTGTGTGGGCTTGTTGGTGATTCTGAAGATACACCTTTTGAGTATAGTTTCTCTCACATTCAGTACTTGTATACAGTCTCTCTTCTGGGTAGGCTTCTTCCTGATGGATTAATAAATTTTTGTCACAGTGAGATGAAACCCCCAGACTGTTCCCAGTAGCAGTTGCCTGCTGCATTTTTGAATTGTACAGACACTTCCATGTCACTCTCTGTTTGGGATTTGGCAAACACTCTTCTCCAAGTTTTCCATATAAACTAGACTCGTACACAATGCTTTCAAGAGGATTTTCAGGGAGCTTATCCTTGTTTGTGCTTCCATCTTTCGCTGAAATAAACATACAATCACAAGAAGGTAAAACGACTGAGGAAACCTCTTCCGATTGCAACCAACCAAAGGCCTTAACCAGAAAAATGTTTGTGGCTATATTGTTTCTGAAGCACAGATAATCAAGTTAAATAAAAATATAGGCTTTATTACTGAGTAGAACAGCTTGGAAAGTTTTCACTGAAATTAAAATGTTGATGAAAAATAGAAAACATTTAGTCTCTGCAACCAGGTCTATTAAAAATCACTTATTGCAGAGTCAGAGATTTGGTCAGCACTTTACAAACCTACGGCAAGACCTGTGCCCTGCTTGGAAGAGTTTAGTCTTAGCACTGGATCAGTAAATACACAAAAGTTTTGGGACCTGATTTTCAGAGACATTGAGAACCCACACCTCCAAATAAAGTCAGGCAAGGATCTGTGGATGCTCAGCACCTCTGAAAATCAGGAATTTACAGTCAGTACACAATCAGTTTACATTACAGGCCCGAATAAGGAACACCATTAACCTGAAAACTTACCCAATTGAGGCCTACCCAGTGCTGAGCATAGCAGAACATTAACCTCACTGAGAGCTCTGATCCCACAACAAACTTTGTATAGGGCAACCCCCTGCGCACACCCAGAGCTCTGGGCTCGTCTATAGCGTAACCATGCTGAGAGTTCATTGCAGGGCTAGGGTCTTATTATACACTTGATGCTCCTGTTAATGGAGCCCAACAGAGTATGTGACATTCTTGCTACTGCACTAGTGTACTGCCACCCTACGGGCACATTCCCGCATTCTCTAAGGAATTATTCCGCCCCACATTGATCATTTGACATTTAGCTTTAAAGATTAGTTTTTCAATGGATTTCAGTAGAGGCGTCCAGTAGATCATGATCACTATATTTTAATAGTCTCCTCCTCGGTGTATCTAATCCATCCCACCTTTGTCTCATCCATGCATTAAATACATTAAGGCTCCACTACACCTGCTAGGTTGTTAATGAGAAGACTGAATGGCATCTGTTTCACACTACCATATTGGGATACCACTCGTTTTAGTCTCAGTTACTTATGTTCCACACAAATTTGGTGTCCCCTCACTTCTATTGTTGACAATTATTTACATCAGTAATAAAGGCACACACGAAGCTCAGCTTACAGAAAGTCATTTACACTAAGGGAATTAACGCCACACTATTAGCAATTTCCTGTGTGAATAATTCTTGGGTGTCCTTCATTTTGGGTCTTTTTCAAAATATTTTTTCCTATATTTGGGTCCTGGCAGGTTGAAAGCTGAATAGTGTTAGGTCTAAACCATATGGGATTCTACTTGATACCTCTTTCCTATTTGACATAACCATTTCCTCTGAGTTTTTAACCAAACTTGTGTCTATTTTGTAGAAACTATAGCTAATCCATGACCCACATTAGGAGGATGCTTCATCCTATATCAAGAGGATGGCACTGAATTATTGGATTTGTGTGGACACAACTAAAAAGGTCCTGAATTTTCTGCATTTACATTAATTTAACTTGGCATTAATTTAGCTTTTCCATTGGAAGTATTATTCCCTTACTGACCTGTGCTGGGATCTGTATGGATTTTGTTTTCCTCTGAATCATGCTGCTCACAGACACTCGGCTCTCCCTCTTGTTTAATCAGTGATAAAATGTCAGTAGCACAAATTTGAAATCCTGTTCATGGGAAAGAGTTATATTACAAAGCATTCACTGTAAAAGTTAGGAAAACGAAGGATTTTGGAATAGTTAGGAACCCCAGATTACATCTGGTTGAGGTTCTTGGCAAGTCACATTTGTCATGCAAAAGTGCTGATAAAGCATCAGAAAAGACATGGTTATAAGAGCTACCAAAGGTATTGCTGGGTGCCCAGCTTTGGCCAACACCATCTGAGTTGTTCTGATCTCTTACTCACCAGTGCAAGGGTCTACAGGCATTTCTGTATTCTCTGACTCTAGCAGGGCCCTGACGCATAACTCGTTGCCTTCCTCAGTCTGGGATACAGTGTCAGACGTGGAAACGGCATGGTCTAGTCAAGGAGAAAGATGGAGATACAAGTATTGTGAATGTAAAAGTGGCTGCAAAATCTGTTTTTTCCCCCTCCCCAAACCTGGCGTGCTTTGTAAATCTCAGTTAGACCTTAAAATAAACACACACGCATACCCAAGGTCTTATACAACTTTCTCAACATAAGGGGGTATAAAATTCCAGTTTGTATTGTATCATGTATTATTTAGCAGATACGAGGATCATATTAAAGGCATAACCAAAAGGAGTGAATGTTAAGATTGAGCTTTTCAGCCTTAATTCCACACGCCCCATTTATGAAATTTTCGTAAGAAATTTCTTTTTTCAAAAAAGAGAAGTTGCCAGTGGAGCTTATATATTTCTTGATCTGTATTAGTTTGGCTTGATACTCCCCACAGCTTCCCTGAACTCCAAGTCAGAGTTTAGCTCTTTAGTTTAGATGGGAGTTTAGTTTGGGCATTGAATGTAAAAACAATTAGCATTAGAACATAAGGGAATCTGGTTGTGTTTTATTAAAATACACTTCCCATCTCTTCCGCTACCCCCCCAAAAATAGATAATATTTCCTCAAAATTTCTAAAAACAAAGCAGTTAGGCTCTGGGCAGAAGCAGCTAAGACAAAGGACTCTGTTTCAGAAAGTTATAAGAAACAGCAAAAGAAAGATGGGTGCTGGAGCTCAAACCTGATGTGCTAGACGGACCCACTATCATTGCATTGATACAGTACGTGCGTATTTCTTATTGTTAAAGTTACCCAATACTTCCTAGTATAAGACCCTCTTTTCAGTTGCTTACACATTTTGCCAAAATTTAACGGCTAGGGTTGATGTTTTCCACGCCAGGTGTCCACTTCAGGCTGAATTTTAACAGAAAGTTTCAGCTAAAAGAGTTCAGCCATTTCCAAGAACAAGATTAAGGGGGGAAATCATTTTACCCAGATAAAAATAATTCTTACAACCTTTTCGTTTTCCTGCACCTCCTTGATTTGGAGCAAGGACTTGACTTGTGGTACAGGGTCCCACGGGAGTCAGGGATGTGCTTATTGCCTCCCCCATGAAAATTCACCCACATTTGACCAAATTATAAGCCTCTGATCAGCCACAACCCTGATTCATCCCCACAGCACAGTCCATCCTGTTCAGTAAATGAGGCAGGGCTCCTGTGGAAAAAAATAGTATGATCATTTAATTAAAGATTGTATCATAATGCATCTGCACAGGGGGGCCAAGTTTAGCTTGCACAGGAAGGCTTAATTCTGGCATTTCTTAACTTTTGAGTGCTTGACTTTGCAATCTTAAATGTTCTTTTAACACAGTTTGTGTGTGTTAAATTTTATATATATGCACATATCCAAATACATGCACAAAATTGGCTTTCCTTCCCCAGGTTAAGGTATCAGTTCTATGCTCCCTGGCACCATCTGCCTGAAAAGACTAATCACATAAGGCCCTGCTCCAAAAGCCTTATTTAGAAAGACTGAAATCACAGTAACCACCATAAATCAGAAATTCATGGCCACCTGGGCTTAAGACGCCAAGCAAGGAGGGTTAAGGGAGGAAAACTATTTCCTACATCTACTACCTTCTGCACAGGAAAGAAGCAGTCACCAATTCTGAACTCTCAGAAAATGGATGGAAGATGAGAAAGAGAAAATGCCCAAAATCAGTCAGGACTGATAGAAAGCCTGACTGACGTCTGCCATGGAGATATGAACAAGTGTTGGTTGTAGATTTGGAATATGTAGAAAAAGATAAGAGCTCAAAGTTTATTAACCTTTCAATTTCACACCCCATTTGAGCAACTTTAACTCACCTGTGTAGAGCTCTTTAGAGACTTTTCTGCCCTCCAAATCCTGCTGATCCCCAACATACAACTCTTCCTCTTGTTTAGTAAGTAATAAACCCTCTTGTGTACAAACTGGAGATTCTGTTCACAGGAACAAAAATTCACATTGTTTTTCCAACATACACCATATTCTTTAGAAAAGAGTTCATGAGGGATTAGCTCGAGTTAGAAAAGGTCTCAGTGGTGTTATGTCAAGAGAGTAGGAAAACACGGATAAAACATAACAAGAGACCCAGGGCCTGACTCACCATTGTGTTACTTCATTGTGTGACTACATTGTGTTACTTCATTGTGTGACTACATTGTGTTAGTTTACACCCGGGCAACTCCATTAATGATTCAGACCAATGGTTTGCACACACAAAATGTTACATTGGCACAAATAAGGAAATAAACATTGATACGGCATTTCAGTTTTACAAACTAGTATGAACACCAGAAATTCAAAGATAAAGCTACACTTAAAAACCATATTGATTTTGGAACATACAGAAATAGAGAGTTAAGGTACCTCAAACAGCCTTAACTCTGCCCTCATATGCTTGCCACTCTGTCTACCCTCCACATAAACTAGAGCTACAAGTCTATGAAGAGTATTATAAGATCACAGCTAAACATGTTAAATCAGGCACCAAGGGAGCCGAAGACATTAGTCCTCAAATATAGTATTTTGGTGCTCAGTGTCCACAGCTAGAACATCTTTGATCACCTCCCCTTTTATCTGGCAAAGCAGATATAGCTTAATTGCAAGGGTCTCGAGGGCTGTACGTGCACAGTTGCAAGAACTATTATGGATAGTAAAGAGTTTATGATTTCAAGCCTTCTGGTATAATTAGGGTTGGGGAAGGAGGCACATGCCAAGAGTCAGGCTGATCATGCAAAGCTGGTCACAGCCACAACTATGAAGAGATCAATCTCTCGCCACAAGAAGAGTTCAAAAGTCTTGCTGGATTTCCAGCATTTTACTGTATTAACTGTGCGAGTGCTTCTGACATATCAGTTACCTGTGCTGGGGTCTGTAGGAATTTCTCTCTCCTCTGCGTCTCCTTGGTCCCCGACACTCAGCTCCTCCCCCCGTTCAATCCGGGATAGGATGTCAGGTTTGGAAATGGCATAGTCTGTTCATGGAGAAAGATATTAAGAGACAGTGTATAGTAATAGGCTAGATTTGCATGAGTCTGTCCTCCCACAGTACATATGTATGTATGTATATCACTGCATTCTACTGGATGGGTGTATCCTTTGAGGGCTGCAGCCACCACAGAATGATTTAGGAAGGAGGGGAAGAAAACAACTTCTGCTACTGCTTCCTCCCCTCCAGTTACCTCTTATCTCCTCCACGGCAGCAGCCACACCTACATCCCATCCAACAGAGGCTTGTAATACATGTATTAGCCACAAGAGCCCGAGAATACTGGGCCCAGTGCCATATAACAAAGATATTTAACCGTCTGTAAGCCTGACCCATGCCAGGCAACTAGGGACAGGAATGAAAGACAAGCCTCTTACCAGCACAGCAGTATATCACAACCCTACCAATCCATGTATCCTTCAGGAGTAGCAGCTAGTACTCTATTAACTTTCATTAAAGATTGAGTTATTTTAGTTCATCCCACTGCTAGAGATTAGAACAGAAGCAAAAGTGTTACTGAAGGCATTGTAGGGGGAAATGCCAGGTGCTATGAAGTAATGAGTCAGAGACAGTACGCTGTCTGATGCTGCCCTCTAGCCTGGCCTCACACAGAGGCTAAGGGATTACTGCTATATAGGTGTGCTCCAAGTGGTAGAGGGCTGGGTCTCTACAGCTGAAGTAGCAGGGTCCCAGTCCCAGCAACTTGGGGATACGAGAGATTTATAAAGCAATTGTGTCAGTTGTCAGTCGCACATTAAGTTGTTACAGAGGGAGATGTGTGTGTGCTTTCTGGAAGGGTGCCAGAGATCTCCACACACAGGTGGATTTATGCATACACAAGTATTAATCCACTTGCTACCTATGTAGGGTCTCACACTGTTCCCACCACTTCAGTATCCATGCACCTTGTAAACCTGCACAGAGTTCAGTCCCATAAGAGGCCACAGTCAAGCCAGGAACAGCCCAATGCTTATTAAACAACAGTTTTCAGAGGAACAGCCGTGTTAGTCTGTATTCGCAAAAAGAAAAGGAGGACTTGTGGCACCTTAGAGACTAACCAATTTATTTGAGCATGAGCTTTCGTGAGCTACAGCTCACTTCATCTGATGAAGTGAGCTGTAGCTCACGAAAGCTCATGCTCAAATAAATTGGTTAGTCTCTAAGGTGCCACAAGTCCTCCTTTTCTTTAAACAACAGTGTTATCTAAAGTTGAGATGGATTGTTCCTGACTTGTATACTTACAAAGTTATGATTTCCAAATATACCATCATTTGAATGCATAAACATGGAGATAAATGCAGCATGTGCACATTCCACACTGCAGAGAGCTGGCGCTTTAAACTCTACAGTGTTAAAAGCTGAATGGAATGGAATGCCACTTGTCATGCAGACAGCAAAGGGAGTTGAGCCCATATCACCAAGTTTCCAATAACTAGAATGGCCAATCACCAGAAATCAAAGGACCAGAATAAATCTGGAAGAGAATGTAATATTTCAAAGATCAGAACTTTTCTAACAAAAGAGCAAAAACTGATCTTTACCCAGTGACATCAACATCTCATAGTTGCTTTTCATCACATTCTTGTAAAGCTCCTTCTGCCATTCGTCTAAATTCCCCCACTGTTGCTCATTGAAATAGACTGAGATGTCATCAAATGTTACTGGCACCTGGAATCACAAATATCACAAATTCAGCGCCTTGTGTTGTGATCTCATTCTGAGCCTTGCTTCCTTTTATCTTCCATTAAAAAGACTTCCCTCTTTTGTTTCCTTTGAAATAAAATACTAAACATATTTAATTGTGAACTAGCACAACACAAGCAGCCAGATCAGTTCCCTTGTTCTAAGCTATTTTATTAATGGTGAATTAAAGGGCCAATATACCAAGTTCTGGAAAAAAAACCACTTCAGTAGTTCATGGTTAGGCTTTGTATCTATTCTTCATCATTAGCTCTGACACTGTTACCTTGGGAACTTCCCCCTTAGTGCCTGGGGGGAGCCTCAGGATCCAGAAGTTCCTGTTCTTCAGCAGGTTCTCCATGTTCTCCAGCCTCCTCTGCAGCAGCCCATACTCCTGGATCAGAGTTCCCAGCACAGCCCACTTACTCTCCAGCTGGTTCCCAAACTCCACCACTGTCTTCTCACAGCTGACTAGTTTCTTCTCAGTCATCCCTGTTCTCCCTTCCAGATTCAGCAAACATGCAGCATGAGAATCAACCCTCCTCTCCATGTCTTGAACAGCAGCCACAAGAGTCAGGGAAATCTCTGCAGTCTGCAGTTGCATCTCTCTCTGCGAGGTTTGTTTGAGGCCGGAGGGGGGATGCAAAAGTGTCAGGTGCTGAGATTCTAGGTCCCGTTTTGGAGCCTGTTAGCAAGGACAGAAATTGAAAGTGGGGAATGTGACACTGATACATCTGGCAGTCTCCTTTCCCCATGTCAGGTGTTTGTCTAGCATCCAGCACAATGCAGCTCCAACTGTAATGAGGGGAAGAGGGTTTTACTGTGATCCAAATAAATATAATATGGAAATGAGAGCCAGGCTACCTTCTTTCCCAGTCATGTACTACTGCCAGTAGTCAGGGTTCAGCAAAGCAACTTCTACCCTTATGGCTATTTTGGCCATATTAAATTACGTATATGATACATCAATTATACCCTCTTGGGCACACCTATAACCCCACGGCCTTCAGCAGGTTTTCACAGGGGTGACTCTGCACGAGACCTACACAAGTCCGTTGTTGACCCACAGGAAACAGACTCCAGCGAGCGGCGCTGGCTGGCTGGCAGGAGCCGAAAGCAGGAGCGGCGGGTGTTTGCCCGTGGAGCGCGCAGCTCCGGTTTTGAGCAGACCCCCGGAGTCTGCGGGGGCACGGCAGAAAGACCCAGCTACCGGCGCGGGGCACGGAGACGGGAGGGCCCAGGGCTGCTCGCCGGGGCAGCGCTGCACACTCACGGGGGGGGGGGGGGACTGGGCTCGCTGGGCACCGGGGGGGCCGCGCCGCGAGGCCATGACGGGCTCCGCAGCGGGAGCCGGGGAGACTGGGGCGGGGCGGGGCGGTGCCTGCAGCCGGGGGAGCAGCAAGGCCCCGGGCCCTGCTCCCCGGACCGGCCGCAAGGGGCCCCGCACAGGCCGGAGACGCCCCCAGTGCCTGGGAAACTCCAACCGGGGCAGCCCGGGGAGAAGCTCCCGGGGCCCGGGGCTCCCCCGCCCGCCAGGCCCTTACCTGGGCAGCGGCCCGCTCGGCCATGGCCCCCCCGGGCGGCCCGGCCCGGCCGAGCCCCGCTCCCGCTGCGGGCTGGGCAGAGTCCCGGCGCCGCCTCGCCACGGGCCGGCCCCGCTGCCGGGCGGAGCAGAGCGAGCGCGGCCCGCAGGGAGGGAGGGAGCCGCTGCCGGGGGCCGCTCTGGGCTGCCAACCAGGAGCGGCGCCTGGCTCCGCCCCCTCCAGGCCTCCCTCCCCGCGGCCCCGCCCACGTCCCGCCCCAAGCCCCGCCCACGTCCCGCCCCAAGCCCCGCCCGCCCGTCTCCTCCGAGCGCGCCCCCTGTGTGTAACTCTGCTGCCATCCGCTAGAGGGCAGCGGTGCCCGCACACATTGGGCTGTTCCCCGCCCGCCTGCACAACGCCCCCCTGGAAGGTGGGCTCGGTGCGTGGGATCCTGGGGCCGCCCCTCACTCTGTCTCTGCAGGAGAGTCCCCCGGAGGGGGGGTGTCAGATTAGGGTGAGCAGGCAGCAAGTGTGAAAAATGGGGACAGGGAGTGTGTGTGTGTGGGGGGGGGGTAATAGGTGCTTATATAAGACCAAGCCCCGAATATATAAGGTGGATAGAAAGTTGGCTAGATTGTCGGGCTCATTGGGTAGTGATCAATGGCTCCATGTCTAGTTGGCAGCCGGTATCAAGTGGAGTGCCCCAAGGGTCGGTCCTGGGGCCGGTTTTGTTCACTATCTTCATTAATGATCTGGAGGACGGCATGGATTGCACCCTCAGCAAGTTTGCAGAGGACACTAAACTGGGAGGAGAGGTAAATACACTGGAGGGTAGGGATAGGATACAGAGGGACCTAGGCAAATTGGAGGATTGGGCCAAAAGAAATCTGATGAGGTTCAACAAGGACAAGTGCAGAGTCCTGCACTTAGGACGGACGAATCCCATGCACCGCTACAGACTAGGGACCGAATGGATCGGCAGCAGTTCTGCAGAAAAGGACCTAGGGGTGACAGTGGACGAGAAGCTGGATATGAGTCAACAGTGTGCCCTTGTTGCCAAGAAGGCCAATGGCATTTTGGGATGTATAAGTAGGGGCATTGCCGGCAGATCGAGGGACGTGATCGTTCCCCTCTATTCGACACTGGTGAGGCCTCATCTGGAGTACTGTGTCCAGTTATGGGCCCCACACTACAAGAAGGATGTGGAAAAATTGGAAAGAGTCCAGCGGAGGGCAACAAAAATGATTAGGGGACTGGAACACATGACTTATGAGGAGTGGCTGAGGGAACTGGGGATGTTTAGTCTATGGAAAAGAAGAATGAGGGGAGATTTGATAGCTGCTTTCAACTACCTGAAAGGGGGTTCTAAAGAGGATGGCTCTAGACTGTTCTCAGTGGTAGCAGATGACAGAACAAGGAGTAATGGTCTCAAGTTGCAGTGGGGGAGATTTAGATTGGATATTAGGAAAAACTTTTTCACTAAGAGGGTGGTGAAACACTGGAATGTGTTACCTAGGGAGGTGGTGGAATCTCCTTCCCTAGAAGTTTTTAAGGTCAGGCTTGACAAAGCCCTGGCTGGGATGATTTAGTCGGGGATCGGTCCTGCTTTGAACAAGGGGTTAGACTAGATGACCTCCTGAGGTCCCTTCCAACCCTGATATTCTATGATTCTGTGATCAGGCCTGTCCCTATGAAATGAGGACATCTGGTTGCCCTAGGTCAGCTCCTAACCGGGCACTAGCTTGATCTTCTCAAATAGGCGATTTCACCGATTTTCAACAAGAAACCATTAGGCTAGTCCCCAGACCAGGCCACAGGCACAGCTCGCCCCAGGGGTAGCCAGGGCTCCTCGTGTCTGATGGGGGCAGCTGGCTGGGAGTTCATAGCAGCGCTGCTCAGGCACGAAGACCCGAGCCCTGTGCAAAGGGGTGGGGGTAGATGCGCCCCCAGCACGGGCAGGGGGCAGACGCAGACCCCAAGAGCCGGCCCTGCGCTCCGCCCACGGTAGGTGGCGCTGTTCCTACGCGGGCAGGCTCCTGGGACCCCTTCTCTTTGCAGGAGCGGGGGGGGGGCGCCAACTCCCGGCATGCACTCTGTCTCCCCGGCGTGGCCGCGCTGCCCAGCCCCAGCCCCTAGCGAGGCGGCGCCGGGACTCTGCCCAGCCCGCGGCGGGAGCGGGGCTCGGCCGGGCCGGGCCCGCGGGAGCAGCCCCGCCCGGGGGGGGCCATGGCCGAGCGGGCCGCTGCCCAGGTAAGGGCCCGGCGGGCGGGGGGGGCCTCGGGCCCCGGGAGCGGCCCGCGGGGAGCGCGGCGCAGCCCGGCCGGGCTGGGGCTGGGCCCCGGGGCGGGGGCGGCCGGTCCCGGGCAGCAGCGCGGGTGACTCCGGCTGGGAGCAGGGCCCGGGGCTTTGGTGCTTCCCCCGCTGCAGGGACCGGCGCCCCCGCTCGGCCCAAATACCGTGAGCCAGGTGTCGGGTCCGTGCCAGGTCCCGCCCGGGGTTTGCTCTTGCCGGGGGCGCAGAGGCTGCGGGAGCGTCTGGCCGGAGTGGCCCCGGAGGCTGCCGTGGGCTGCGCGCTCGGTGGCGCAGGTGCAGGAGCGGAGCCTGCCTGGCCGGGGGGTGTCCCGGGCTGCGCCCTGCTCCCCTGGGCGCACAGTAAACCGCGGGCCGGTCAGGAGCCTTCCCGCCTAAGGGACTGACTGCTGCCGCTCTTCGGCCCCCAGCGCCCTGGGGAAGACTGTGCGCCATCTCCATGGGGTGCCAGGGTCGTCCTCTGCGGGTTCAGTTGTAGGCCTGGGGCCTGATTTTTAGACACGACTAGTGAGTGTAACAAGGAGAAGGGAATGGATATGGGGCTCTCACAGCTCTAGGATTATCTGTCAGTCAGCCAGTTAGGCCCTGGTCCTGCACAGTGTTCCTTGGTGATGGCGCTTCTGCGCTCATCCCTAGTCCTGTTGATTTCAGTGGGGCAATGCACAGGGTTCTGCCCACACAGAGCAGCCGGCAGGATTTAGGTATTGGATCTATGCATATTCCGGTGGTTCAGTTAAGTGTGGCTTTTTTTTTTTTTTTTTCATAAAACATTACTATTGTCGAGTTGCTTTTTGTGGGCATTGTGGAAGAAGTGAGTCTTAAGGAGGGGTTTGAGTGAAGTGTGTGTTTCAGCTTGGCAGACAAGAATTGGTCAGGCCAGAATATTCTAAAGAAAGAAAATAGCAGAATTGCTGTAATGAATTTAGCAAATCAGCGGCAGCTCTGCTGATGTAACCTGTGGGTCAAGTCCCAGACCAATGTATTATAAACCTCTAAACATTACCTATAGTGAAAATGTTAACAGATCTTTTGACTATTCTGTCCGGATTAGAACTGCAGAGTGCTCAAAAGTTTGCCTTAATAGGGTTTATGTGAAGATTTTCTTTCACATGACTCTTTATGAAATTCCCATCCCAAATATTGTTTTATTAAAGACTAACAGATTTATTTGGGCATAAGCTTTCATGGGTAAAAAACCCACTTCTTTAGATGCATGTGAAAATTTTCTTTAGTGAAAATTACAGATGCAGGCAAAAATATATGTTGGCACATGAAGAGAAGGGAGTTACCTTACAAATGGAGAACCAATGTTGAAGGCCAATTTAGACAGGATGGATGTGGTCCACTCCCAATAACTGATGAGGAGGTGTCAATACCAAGAGATGGAAAATTGGGGACAACTTATACCTTCAAGTCAGTGGCACTGCTATGGGTACCCGCATGGCCCCACAGTATGCCAACATTTTTATGGCTGACTTAGAACAACAGTTCCTCAGTTCTCGTCCCCTAGCACCCCTCCTCTACTTATGCTACACTGATGACATCTTCATCATATGGACCCATGGGAAGGAGGCCCTTGAAGAATTCCACCTGGATTTCAACAATTTCCACCCTGTCATCAACCTCAGACTGGACCAGTCCACACAAGAGATCCATTTCCTGGACACTACAGTGCAAATAAGTGATGGTCTCATAAACACCACCCTATACCGGAAACCTACTGACCGCTATGCTTACCTACATGCCTCCAGCTTTCATCCAGACCACACCACGCAATTCATTGTCTATAGCCAAGCCTTAAGATTCAATCGCATTTGCTCCAGTCTCTCAGACAGAGACAAACACCTACAAGATCTCTATCAAGCATTCTTAAAACTACAATACCCACCTGGGGAAGTGAGAAAACAGATCGCCAGAGCGAGATGGGTCCCCAGAAGTCACCTATTACAGGACAGGCCCAACAAGGAAAATAACAGAACACCACTGGCCATCACATACAGCCCCTAGCTAAAACCTCTCCAGCGCATCATCAACGATCTACAACCTATCCTGGAAAACGATCTCACAGGCCTTGGGAGGCAGGCTAATCCTTGCTTACAGACAGCCCCCAACCTGAAGCAAATACTCACTAGCAACTATACATCACACCACAGAAACACTAACCCAGGAGCCGATCCCTGTAACAAACCCAGTTGCCTTCTCTATCCCCATATCTACTCTAGCAACACCATGATAGGACCCAACCACACCATCAGAGGCTCATTCACCTGCACATCTGCTAATGTGATATATATGCCATTATGTGCCAGCAATGCCCCTCTGCCATGTACATTGGCCAAACCGGACAGTCTCTTTGTGAAAGGATAAATGGACACAAATCAGACATCAGGAATGGTAACATACAAAAGCCAGTAGGAGAACAGTTCAATCTCCCTGGACACTCAATAACAGATTTAAAAGTAGCCATGCTTCAACAAAAAACCTTCAAAAACAGACTTCAAAGAGAAACTGCAGAACTACAATCCATTTGCAAACTTAACACAATCAATTTGGGCTTGAAGAGGGACTGGGAGTAGCTGGCTCCCTACAAAAGCAATTTTCCCTCTCTTGGTATTGACACCTCCTCATCAATTATTGGTAGTGGAACACATCCCCCCTGACTGAATTGGCCTTTTCATCACTGGTTCTCCACTGGTAAGGTAACTCCCTTCTCTTCATGTGCCAATATATATTATTTATGCCTGTATCTGTAATTTTCACTCCATTCATCTGAAGAAGTGGATTTTTTACCCACGAAAATGTATGCTCAAATAAATCTGTTAGTGTTTAAGGTGCCACCAGACACCTTTTTGTTTTTGTGGATACAGACTAATTTGGCTACCCCTCTAAATCTCGTTTTGAGAGTCAAACAGACCCAAAGCCTCAAATCAAATCTCAGTAGTAACCAGAGTTTTGCTTGGCTCTGTTGCAAACTGTCCCAGGTGTGTTAGCAAGGCTTATGAACCTTAGTGGTGCACATCATCTGAGTTTTCACTTCGTAATAATCCCAGCACAGATGGGTTGGTGTGGTGGTGTTTGCTTTGTATTACAATAATGCCCGAAGGCCCCAACCAAGATCAGAGCTTCAATGTGCTCAGCCTATACAAACCCATAGTAAAAGACAGTCGTTGCTCCGAAGAGCTAACTGTGTAGACAAGAAGCAGTCACAGAGAGGTGAAATTATACAACACGTGTTACAACACAGATCAGTGGCAGAGGTGGGAATAGAACCCAGGTCTCCTGACTATCAGTCCACCAGATCATATATTGGTTTTGTTGGGACTGTTTTGCACAACTCTAAATTTGACCCTATTAAAAACAAAGATCTAATTGCAAGGTTTGAACAGCCTGTAGCACGTGATCTACTTCTGTGTTGTTTCTCTTTGTAGCTTATTTTGCTAGTTGGGAACATAAACCCAGCTCTCTTTAATTTTTGTCCTTGCAAACAGGCATCAGAATGGGACACAGAGGTACAAGCTCCCCTTATCCCAGATGTAAGTTTTGTGAAAGAAACCCAACTGCAGACTGCGGCTATTTCCTTGTGGACTGTGGTAGCTGCTGTTCAAGCGGTGGAGAGGAAAGTGGAGTCTCATGCTATGCGATTGCTGAATTTGGAGCGGAGATCAGGGACAGCTGAGAAGAAATTTGTGGACTGTGAGAAAACAGTGGTCGAGTTTGGTAACCAATTGGAAAGTAAGTGGGCCGTGCTGGGAACTCTGATCCAGGAGTATGGACTGCTGCAGAGAAGACTGGAGAACATGGAGAACCTGCTGAAGAATAGGAACTTCTGGATCCTAAGAATTCCCCCTGCTAGTAAAGGAGAAGACCCAAAGGTAACAGTAACCCATCTAGTACTTTCGTGTAAAACTAATGTATACTGTATCGGAGAAGTTTTTATGTCCCTATAAATCACCATTGTAAAATAGCTTGGCTGGAAGGAGCAGTCTGACTGGCTGCTAGCTGTATTGCTTATTAAGCAAGTACTTAATCCACAAGATATGTGAAAGCAATTATGAAATGTATACCCATGTTGCACTGCCCTACTCCAGTGTATCATGCAGAATGAGCATTCTGCTGCAGTCTAGCGAACAGTTCAATATAAAAAAAAAAAATCTTTTTTTTAAAAAAACAAAACAAGAAATTTCATATAAAAATCCCTATGTTAAAATAATTTTATGCTTCCAAAGTGAAACACTTAAGTCTGGAAATGCCAAAATCCGTTGCTCCCCTAAACTTAAGTCTGCTTCTTTATCCATATGCATTACAGTACAGTCCCTAGGTGGGCATGATTACATGCTGTTTTCCCTGGGACCCTGGACCCCTGCCTCACACAATAAAGTTGGGCACTATCTAGTGCGGTGTTTATCCCAGACTTTATCACGCCGTGACCCCCTTTGGGTTCACCTCTGTTAATGCGACATGCCCCTGCCCCCAGTAATTAGCATACAGGATGGACAAAATAAAATTCCATCTTAACAGCCTGTTTGAAAACTGTTGGTGGATAGCCAGGCCCAAATTAACCAATGCATACTCGCACAAGGTCTCTGTTTTGGGGGGCCCTGACCACTGGACCATAATAAGGGATAGGCAACTGGCAGCCCGGGCGGGGGGCACATGAAACCTGCCAGATCTTTTTATTTGGCCCGCCACCGTGTGCACAGAAAGGGGAAGGCTCTGCCCCCTCCGCCTTCCTCATCTCACCAGTTGCTCCTGTGCCCTCCATGTGGGGCTTGTGACCAGCTGCCAGCCATTAAAGGCATGCTGCCCCTACTGTATGAGAGCATTTTATGGCTCTGGTAGCAGATGGTGCTGCCTAGCTGCCCAAAGAGCTGGTTGCTTCAAAGCTCTCTTTCATTTCATAGGCTACGCTTGCAAACATAACCTTCTTTTAACAAAGCTCTTTGGGTGGGATATTGGATGCTTTCAAATTTTAGATGCATTTTTCAACGTATCTTCAACCAGCTGAGTAATGCTGCTTTCCAGGATAAGTACATGGCTTAAAACTATTAACATTTTTTTTTTTTAAATTAAAAATCTAAGAGAGAAGTAAACCATAACCTCCTACTGAAAGTCTCCCAAACTTTAAGAAATGTAAGCTATAGATCTGACTTTCTGGGTAAGGACCATCTAAACAATTTCTATTAAGTTGAAAAAATATATATATTTTGCGGACATAGGTATATTAACCAAGCAAAGGACAGATGACAATGAATACAATCTACTGTTAGTCATTATAATCCACAGCCAGGTATTCATCTGTTTTTAAAAAAATATATATATTTAAATGGGGAGGAAATCTATTC
Organism: Lepidochelys kempii; assembly: GCF_965140285.1. NCBI lineage: Eukaryota > Metazoa > Chordata > Testudines > Cheloniidae > Lepidochelys > Lepidochelys kempii. Next base: position 268,123,263 of record NC_136381.1, on the reverse strand, counting down.
AATCTGTTTTTATATAAATTATATATTTTATAGTTTTCTACATTGTTCATAAAAGGTAATGGTCTTAATGCTCTCTTCAGAGGCATGTCACTTTCTACAGGGAGAGCTGATGGGCCAGTTCCTATTGTAAAACTGGAAAGACTCCATTAACTTCACTGACTATTCCAGATTCTGCTGCAAGTGAAAGCAGGATCTGGCCCAAAGTCCCATACTGTGAAAAACCACCGTGTTTGGGATGGCTTCCAGTCTACAGTTTTTACCTGTTGTCTTTCCACAAACTCCGAACAAGAATGGTGTTTGAGCTGTACCTTGTTCCAGTACAGTATCTGAGAACAATGGAATAATACTTGATTCTAGAATATATGATTAAAAATAGGGCAAAATTACCATGTGCAGTTAGTCACCTCTTGGTCCATAGCCTCTCCAGCACTTCGGAAACTGAGTGATCCATGTTAAATAGCCAAGTTACGAGTAATGTGTGTTCTGTAAACGGTTTTTGGGCCATTAGATTAGATGCATAGTGAAGTAATCTTACTGAGAGGGGCTTGGATTCCAGGGTGATGTGTGGTATAAATACTCAAAAGACAAATGTTTGTATAGTGCATGCAGTGTTCTTCAGTACTGGATAAAGCAAAGTAGATTTTTGACGTGTAGTGATGTCAGCACTAGGGGGCTGGTTAGCAAGCAGAAGTGAAAGGCATTTTTAAATAATACCTTTAACAGTCACTAGATGTATATAGATCCTCTTGAAATCAAAGGCCATAACTACATGCTCCTGACTTCTAAAATGCTTTGTCTAATTTTTTTAAAATTTTAAAGTTTCTGTGGGAATACTATTTAAAATGTTTTCCATATAAACATGACTAATCCACTCCCACTGCCTCCCAACTCACATTGCCATTGTCGCTCCTACTGTACCTGATCTGGAGAGACCACCTCTCAGGGTAAGCAAGTAGTTCACTCTCCAAGCCCATTCCAGTCTCAATGCAGAGACTTCTAGCAAGGCCATCATTTGGTGCCAGTTTTCATGATGGTTATTCTGGAGTGGACACCTGTTGACTGGACATGGGAGGGAGACCCACCTGCTTATATATAGACCAATGGGCAGTCATCCCAGAGCTAAATTTCTGCAATTTCCAACCCATTTGTCTGTTCTACAAGGTGAAAGGATAGCTGGTGTCAGGAGGCGATAGCAGCAGAAGGTGCTGAGTGTGTGACACTTGTGATTTCAGGTCCCAGTGGCGTTTGATGATGTCTCAATCCAAATTCCCCGGGAGAAGTGGGAGAATTTGGAAGAGTGGCAGAAAGAGCTTTACAAGAATGTGATGAAGGGCAACTATGAGTCTTTGATCTCACTAGGTAAAGAGCATTTTACACTTATTGGAGGCTTTGCAATCTGACTTGATGAATTTCTTCTATCCCAAGGCTGTTCTCAACTTCTTCTGATTTCTGGTGGATCAGCACCTATCTCAGACCCTGTGTGATAGACCAGCTCCACAAATCTTCCCAATTTAGAGAGATTTCAAAAAGCTAACGGGGTTCCTGATCCCCCCCACCTTCTGAGTTTTCTGGTACTGAGTTAATTGTTTTGGTGTAAGCTCCGGCCATGTCCAGAAACCTGACCTATTCATTGTGTGAAGGTGTTGCAAGATCTTCTGCATTAATGGCTGTCTCAAGGTTTCTGCCCATGTTATACTAGAAACACACATTTTTAAAATTAGGGCTTTGCAAAAGGTTCACACAAGAACCCAGGCCCACCTGATATTGGGGAGGACTAAGGTGCTGTTAATTTATGCAAACCTGAGAGTGCCAGCAAGTTTTGAGGAAGTGATTACTAGGTCCTTGCTCTGGAAACTGTCCCTTGGTACAGACTGTCTTTCTGATTATTGACTTGTCTTGAATCCCCCTTTCTATGATGAGGATTATAGCAAGGCAACTCTGGCAGTATCTGGAGGAGCCAAGGAAATCTGAGCACAGGCACCTTTGTTTTAGACTGGCTCCTTAGTCAGTGATCTCTTCCTGGAAAGAAATGAAGATCCAAGTGTCTAGTCTGATTCTTTTAGATCTGCCAGATACCTTTGATACTGCCAGCCTCACGGTATTCTTGACATGTCTGCATATCTTGCTGTGGGTGGATTGACAGCTGCTCATGAATGGTGGCAGGTTTTTCCTCTCAAGATACGATGATGATGAGCTTTGGAGAAGTGTCCAACACACTTAGAGACCTTCCAGTTCCTTGATATCCTATAGGTTGCCTTTCTTCTCCAGCAGCCCAGTAAAGCCCAGCAGTCTGCACTTTGGGGTTGTGTGAGGGAACCCCCCCCCCATCCTGTAAGGAGCTCCCATTTTCCAGCAGACATTTGCTCTTCTGCATGATCTTCGTTCACCATTTCTTACATCTGTGCAGATTATCTGTCTCTTCCAGAGAGGCAAGGAGGTTGGCTTAAAACCAGGAGAACCCCTTTAAAACTAAAATCAGTACTTACTATATCCTCAATACCTCTTTTCCCTGAACAGACCATGCAATTTCCAAGCCTGATATTTTATCGCGGATTGAACAAGGGGAAGAGCTCTGTGCTGGGGAGCTGCAGGACTTGGAAGTGAGAGAGATCCCTACAGAATCTAGCACAGGTGAGCAATGGACTGAAATGGAAAAGTGAGTGTAGTTAAAAGTAGGGAATTCCACCAAAGAATAGAAATATGAGGAAAAAACACATGAGCTTGATACGTTTTAACTGACCATTTTCTTATCTTCATTGCAGACGTCATTCATGACTTTCCACCTGCCCCAGTTACTTCTGTCTCTGCCGGTCCCAGCACAGGTAATACATAAAATCCACTTGGAACACTGATTGCAGTTAATGTTGAGAATCCTGCTCATGTAGTCACAGCTTAAATTCCTGTGAGCAGGTTTTTATTATCCTGCTCTTGCACCAATCTCTCCTTGTTCTGGCTCTTCAGAGTGTTCTGATCATCTGATATATTCACCCCATATTTTTTTAATTTCCATTTTAACATGTGCAAACCGTCAGAACGTGCATCTCTTCCAGCAAAGAAATAGTCAAATTCACCACTGGTATATGTTAATGCAACTCTCAGTGGAGTCGTGCCAGTTTGCTCCAACCGAATACTTGGTCCATTGTGTTGGTTTCAGATCAGCTCTCAAATACTGAATAAGATGTTCCGTGGATTATACATAAGCTGTGATGTCACCCTCTTTCCTCTGAACAGAATCTCCCATTTCTACCACGGACATTATCTCATGGATTAAACAAGAAGAGGAGCAGAGCATACGAGCTCAAGAGAATGCTAAGGAACAAGAAACGCAAAGAAGTACCTGCACTAGTGAGTACAGGAGTGAAATAACTGAGGAACAGTGAGTAAATTGCCTGAGAGTTACTTTCCTGAGGTGGCTGGTCCCCTGGATTTGTTGGGAGGCCCAGACAGAGCCATCTCTCTGTACATTTTCGGTTTAGAGTGTCATCCTGGAGGGAGGACATTCCCCATGGATGCAGCTCCAATGGAAAGACAGAGGCAGGGCTTTGCTAATGAGTCGGAGGTGAAGGGGCAGCTGTTAGATTTCCAGTGGGGTACAGGTGGAGAATCCACTTGAGGGGAAAGTTTTCAGCAGCTGTGTGGGCTAGGAACCCTAGTTGCCCAAGCGTAAAAAGAGTGGGGATATGACTAATTTTTCCTCTCCTCCTGGAAAGAGTGCCCATCTCTTGTGACTGATCTCCACAGAACTGGACTTGGTCTTCAGTTTCTTTGTTATTAAAAATGGCCCAGAAGGCAGAGTATGGTGTAGAGAACCAGAAGGAGGCAGACTGCAATATGACCGATTTCCTCCAGTGTTGGGATTGAGGGCCTTGTAACATTCAGTTTTTAATTTTTTTTAATTTTAAAGGTGCTTTATTGATAAAAGAACCAGTAGTTGCTCATTAAGTATTCATCCATGCCCCACACAGTAAATATCACCTTATACCACTTGGCCAGGTAAAATGAATATTAATACTTAAACGATTTTTTGACAGCACTTGTAAGTCCCTTAATTCTTATACAGTTGGGAATGTTGTTTTTCCTCTCTCCATAACAGTGAAAGCTTCACTCCACTCCATATCAGTTTTTATTCCTATATATAAAACTTTCTGTAAACAGATAAACCCTGATCCTGTCCTGAGCTCTGTACAGTCCTCCACCTGTGCAGAACATCTTGCAAGATGGGGGCTTAAAACACTAATCACGTGTACATAGAAGGCTGGTTCCATACAGCACAAGGCTCTTCTGTGACTCTGATTTCTAGGTAGAAGTCCTCAATTTATCTTTGGAAACATCACAGGGAATGATCTTGTATTTTGAAAAGCACTAGGAAATCAGAGAGAGTGTGTCCCCTTTTATCTTGGTGTGACTGAATACAGATCTAGACACATGTATTGCCCCTTCTTAGTTCCAAAGCTTTGGATTTAGACTTTTCTTAGAAGTGAAACTCATCACAAAATAACTCAGCTCAAAATGTCATCTTGGTGTAACGCACTAGAAAAAAAGGGGAAGATTTTCACTCGGCTTCTGTCCCACACCAGTTGTATGATCAGGCAATAAATAAGGTTTAGAGCCAGCTGTGTTGTAATTTTGGTGAAAAATGATGGGACATGGCAAGAATGATTCTTAGAGCTTCATTTTTGACTCGTCAATCTAGAGGCCAGTTTGGGGTGAGGAGCTAGCCCAATGGAGAACTCTCTGTAAATAGCCAGATATGGGTAACTTCCTAGTACAGGGTGGGCAAACTTTTTGGCCTGAGGGCCACATCTGGGTGGGGAAATTATATGCAGGGCCGTGAATGTAGGGAAGGGGGGTTGGGTATGGGACGGGGTGCGGTGTGCAGGAAGGGGCTTAGGGCAAGGGGTTGGGGTGCAGGAGAGGGCTCAGGGTAGGGGGTTGGGGTGCAGCAGGGGGCTCAAGGTAGGGGGTTGTGGTGCAGGAGGGAATGTAGAGTGTGGGAGGTGGTGCGGTGTGCAGGAAGGGGCTCAGGGCAAGGGGTTGGGGTGCAGGAGGGGACTCAGGGCAGGGGGTTGGGGTGCAGGAGGAGTGCGGGGTAGGGCAGGAGGTTGGGGTGCAGGAGGGGTTTAGGGTGCGGGCTCTGGCTCAGTGCCACTTACCTTGAGCAGTTCTGGGGTGGCAGCGGTTTGCAGTGGGGCTAAGGCAGGCTCCCTGCCTGCCCTGGCCCCGTGCCGCTCCCAGAAGCAGCTAGCATGTCCGACAGTGACTCCTGGGGGTGGAGTGGGGCAGGCGACTCTGTCGCGCGCTGCCCTCGCCTGTGAGTACCACCCTTGAAACTCCCATTGGCCACGGTTCCCCGTTCCCGCCCAGTGGGAGCTGCGAGGGGCGGTGCCTGAAAACAAGGAAAGTGCACAGAGCCCTCTGCTCCCCCAGGGGCCGCAGGGACATGGTGCCAGCTGCTTCCAGGAGTGGTGTGGGGCCAGGGAAGGCAGGGAGCCTGTCTTAGCCCTGCTGCACCACGGGCTGGCATTCTTGCGGGCCAGATTGAAAGCCTTGACGGGCTATAGTTTGCCCTCCCCTGTTCTAGTACCTACAGATTGAGAGTGAAGTCTTTCTTACTTGGCACTGTTTCAACAGACCATTCTGAGCATTTTTGTAGCACATGTAGAAGAGAAATCCAACTTCATGGGATTCCATTATGAATCAGAAACCTCCAAATCTTAAGGGGTTTCTTTATTTCAAATTGATGCATAAGTAACGTAAGGATTATCTCCTCCTTCCCCCCCCCCCACTCTCCCCCCACTCCCCCTCTAGCAGATGATAGGTTCTTGGTCAAACATGAGGAGCGTCCTCAGGAGAGAGGTCCTGTGAACCAGGAACTGCCTGTGACCTTATCAGGAAGATCAGAAGCATGTGTTTTCCAAGTAGCCAGCTGCGAAAATCAGCCCAATTCAAACATGCAGCTCATCTCAAACGCAACCTCTACAGCACACAGTCTGGGGGAATCCACTCAAGGTGAAACAGAGTTTGGTCAGTTTCCAAACGTCGCCGCCCAACAGGGAAGCCAACTGGGAGAAAGACCATATTTGTGCAGTGAGTGTGGGAGGTGCTTCAGCCAGAAAGACATCTTCATATCACATCAGAGAACCCACACCGCTGAGAAACCCTATTCCTGCTCCGAGTGCGGGAAAAAGTTTGCCCAGCAATCCAATCTGAACAACCACTTCCGGCTCCACACAGGTGAGAGGCTTTATGTGTGTTCACAGTGCGGGAAGAGCTTCATCCACCAGTCCAGGCTCACCTACCACTACAGAGTCCACACGGGAGAGCGGCCCTACATGTGCACAGAGTGTGGGAAGGGCTTCACCGAGCAATCCAAATTAACAAACCACTGTCGAATCCACACAGGTGAGAGGCCACACACCTGTGCCGAGTGCGGGAAGAGCTTCAGTCTGAAGATAAGCCTTATAATTCACCAGAGAAACCACGCCAAGGAAAGACCTTATGAATGCACTGAATGTGGCTTAAACTTCAATTGTCACTCAGGACTCATCAGGCATCAGATGATTCACACGGGGGAGCGGCCCTATAAATGCGCAGACTGTGGGAAAGGCTTCATGCGGAAGGAGCATCTTCTGAACCACCAGCGACTGCACACGGGAGAGAGACCCTACCAATGTACGGTGTGCGGGAAGAGCTTCATTCGGAAGCATCATCTTCTGAAACATCAGCGGATCCACACGGGGGAGCGGCCCTACCAGTGTGCCGAGTGTGGCAAAAGCTTTAGGTATAAACAGTCGCTCAAAGATCACCTGAGAATTCATAGCGCAGAGCAGAGGCAGCCGGAAATTTCCCAGGGCCTTTTGCAGGAAATAGAAACTGGGCTCCTTGATGTTAAAATAGAAAATACATGGTAGCATGATTGTAAATAGTTGCCTAATAAAAGTACATCAGCTCCAGCAAATTGGAAGAGGATGTTATCGCGTTATAAAGGTAAGTAAAAGCAGACATTCAAACTTCCCTCTCTTAGAGGAGCACACTCATGAGCTTCTAAATCCATGAGCCCTTGAGAAGAAAGGATGCTCAGTGTGCTCACGTGAACTCTACAAAGGGGAAGGGAGGGCATGAACCTTGGCTTTATATCTGTCAAACTCATTATTGAGATGATTTTTACTTTAGTGTTGGTCCAACTCCTGTTTGAAGACCTTTCCAGTTAAAGCTTACCTTGCTGTGTATGTCAATCTGTTATACACACAAACACACACACACTGTATAAAAATGTATTGAATCTTTATTTTGAGCAGTCAATGCTTTTCTTTAGTTCTTGGACTTTATTTTAGGGAAAACAGGAACATGAGGTTAGATGTGACCCAGGTGAGAACTTTTTAAAAAATAATAATAATCCACTTGTTTTTAAAAAACAATACTGTTTCCAACAGTGTTTCCAACACTTTCCAAAAGAGCCTCATCAACATGAACCATGTCTTGGAAAACTTGAGTGGTCCCTTCTGAGAATTTGCTGATTTTAAAAAAAATGCTACAGAGTTAATGTAGTTTTTATAAGATAGTCAAGTGTTGCTTGCGTGCATAACACTGCCGATATTAAGTGTAAGATCACTATTTATAAACCAAACATTTATTACTATGTGATTTTATTAAGTGTTGGGTTTTCTTTCTCTCAAAAAAGACAAGATTTTTGCAATTCCTCAGTATTTAAAAGTCTAATGACTGGAAACAAAGTGGGTTTTCTGTACATATGGGAAATGGGAAAACTACATAAAAAATTATCCAAGAACTTTTGTTTTAAAGATTTTTTTTTCCTCCAGCCATGCAACTGAAATAATGTTGTAGTACTGTGATCACTCCATTAGCTAACACATCTCCATGCTGGGATATTAGTGGCCCTACAGCCTGTAAATGGTGCTGTTTGTACACAGATTCCAGGGGGGAAAGAATTCTTTGGTGGGTAGGGAATGTAATTCTTCTGAGGCACTTTGTTCTCCTTTGTTTAAACATTGATGGACGGGATAATATGGGTGTATGCTTCTGCATAGCTCTTTATTACATGGCTTAGTCACGTGTGCAAAGTGTAAATTAATTTTGCTCTATTGCTAGCCTAGCACCAAATTAAGGTTCTGATCATTTAACTTTGTGAGACTGAGCAGACTGCTGCACCTGCATCAAGCCCTGCTGAAGACAGTGCGGCTCTGTGCGGACACAACTGCCCACATGGAGGAAGTTGCAGGATTGGGGCCTAAATTTGATTGTATATGCACCAAGGCCCTGATCCAGTCTCCCCTGAAGCCAATGAGTTTTTTCCAGGGCAGGGGCAGGCTGCCAGTGTGCTAAAATATAGAAAACTCAGCACAAGGACCAAAAAGACCCTGCAATTGTGACATTTAGTATAGAGTTGGGGCTTGGGGGGGGGGGGTGTTCTAATTTTTGCTTGGCTGCTGTTTTTACGCTTCCTAGTTATCCTGTAAAGAACCAAAGTCCGGGGGGAAAAATCGCTGCAAAAATAAGTCTGATAAATATCTTCCACCATGCTTAGGAGCCAGGTCTTCAATCTCTGAATCAGAACAAAAATTTGTGAGGGGGTAACACTGAAAACTCAATTTTGTTTTTCATTTACATTAATTGCAGCTGGCTGCTAATAAGTGTTCGCATCAGAGAAGTGCATGCCCCTGTGGAGTTAACATGAAGCTACTGCAGTGCATTCAGGTCAAAAACATCTTTGTAAAGATTATAGTATATACTGGACTCAGGTCTTAGTTTCAGGAGAATATTGACCTGAGGCTTAAGAGTTTCTGAGCACTGTCCAGGCCTCTCAGGATTTGGCCTATTATAGTTAGGTTGAGTGAAAAGGAATTACTTGTAATGGGGAACTGGCCATTCACTCTGCAGTTTCAGGCCTTCTGTTCCATCAGTAGTCACTATGGCAACAGTTTTCCCCCTTTTTCTAAACCTCAACGGACATGAACAAGTAAGTATGTCCATTCCTGTTTACTGCTATTGTCGGTCTGCTCTAGAAAATAGATGGGGGTGCAGAGAATACCTTTCAGCAGCCTGGGTGTAATCATCCAGCGACTTTGATATATAGTCGATACCATTGTGTTCATTTAAATCACTGTGAACACATCCATACAACCTTTTAGTCTCTGCTTTTGTATAAACTGCCAGCACTTGAATAATTTTAACATCTTTGGCATGAGAAAGCTTGCATGTTAACTTTTATGGACCAATAAATGTTATTACCTGATTTATCCTGTCTGCTGTGTTTTAACACATTGTATTAGAGGTTTTGTCAGTCTGACGTAACACAGGAGGTCATCTGAAGCATGAGCATTTTCCCAAGATGGATAGATTCTCCTGCAGCAAAAATCCTCTTCCTAGCAGCTTCTTTCTTGTCATCACCTCTCCTTCCTTCCCATTTTAAGTGTGCTGCAGTTAGTCAAAGGACTTCCTTTGGGTCAGTAAATGGCAAGCAGCAAAATGGAAGAGAAAAAAACATGCTTACTTACATTGGAAGCTCTTTGGGGCAGGGATTCCTTTTACTCTGTTTGTACCCCATCTAGTACAATGGAGTCCTGCTCCATAACTGCAACTCCTAGGTGCTACTGCCATACAAATAAATAGTTTCAATCTTGCATAAGGCCTGTAGCTTTAAACAATGTTTAAACTGTTTTGGCACAGTTTAAAACATGGTTCTAGTTGAAAAAGTGTAAATATACTTTAGCTCACCAGTGTGGAAAGAGGGCTTTTAAGTGAATTAGAAATTATTTTTGAACAGAACTTCTTGTACTGTTTATCAAGATGTGTGGTTAAACTGGTGCAGCAAGAACAGTGGAAGGTGTTATTCTACCCTGAAAAGTGAAATTGAAAATAGCAACTTCTTACTCAAAAGCTCTGCTCCTATGTGTCTTGAGAGCCTTAGCTCCTGACTTCATTAACAAAACTAAGTTTTTCTTCTGCTTAGCCTGTTTAAGTCTGCAGAGCCAACACAATTAAGAGAAGGAGCTGGAGTCTATTCCTTCATGTGCATCATTGTTACTACATCCTATGCCGTTACACCTATGTAAACCCATTAAAAGCAATGAGGTTTCATGGCCGTTGACGGCTTAATTTGCGGCTATATAAGACAGAACCTAGCCTGATTCAGATAAATCCAGTCTGAGATTCCAGGGCTGGGAAGAACAAATTTTACTTATTAAATGTGCTTATGTTACAGAGAAATAATTGAATGACAGTAAACAAGCCCCTACAATGCCAATTTGAGAGTTGCTTTTCAGAACAGAAATACACTTTTTAAAGAGCATGTAGATCCTTTACAAAAGAGTCTGAAAGCTCTATAATAGAGGGTGGTGCCCTAATGCCCCTTCTTTAGTGCTTTACATTTCCACTGCCCTGTGTCAACAGGAATTAATGCTCTTCACCAGTAGACAGGTGGCCTGTAATATACAGAAGGTCGGACTAGATCTGCTAGTCCCTTCTAGCTTTTAACTGTATGACTATTTGCGTCAGGCTCACCTACAAACCATGTACTGCCTTTGGCAGTGGGGGCTGCTGCCAGAGACGATTAGAGCAGCATGGGAAATTAAAGGGACAAAATTAATCTATTCACAAAGTACAGCTAGGGTTTTTTTCTCCTGGACCGTACAGCCCAAATGAATTATGGAACCAGTAGTGAGGTAGGCCCAAATGCTGGCCATCATTATAGGGGAGGAAAGGGGCTGTAAGGTGGCTCCGCACTGGGCTCCTGTCTGAACAGGTTGTGTGGCTGGTGTGGTGTGCGTAGGGAGAGATGTGGTGGTGCGACAGGTGTGGACAAGGATAAGAGCTCACCCAAAAATACTCATTCCCCTTCTCACCCCATACATCCTGCCTGCCCCCATGCAGGGGCCTTGTGAAGTTTCACTTGTAGGAAACAATTCCACAGTATTTTGGAGCCAGGGCTTCAACCCCTGCAGGTCCCAACAGCAATGCTGCAGGGAGGGGGTAATTGCTGTTGTATTTTTATGCCTTAGAGGCAGTAACAGCTGTGTGTGTGGGGGGGCATCTATCACTGGGAGCCTGGTGCACGGGATGCGCAGTTCGCCCTTTAATTCCCGCAGCAGCTAAGCATAAAGACAGGCCTGCGCTTCCTGCAGAGGGAGGGACCCTGCATGGGAGCCGGTCATCGGCAAGGGCCCAGGGCTGGCGTCAGACAGGCCGCCCCAGACAGGAGCGGGGTGGGCCTGGCCCCTCAGGAGCGGGCACCGTGGGTGTGGAACTGGGCAGATGAAAACGGGCTGTGGATGTGGAAGGCAGGGCGGGGACGGACCTCCAGGGCTGTCAGCCCAGGGCTGGGTTAATCGCCCGCCCCAGAGGAGGATGCACGTTCCCCAGAGAGACCCCCGGAGACCCGCCCCGGCGCTGCTCAGTGCCCACAAGGGCTCGTGCGAACAGCGGCCCGCTCCGCAGGGCGGCCCCGGGTTCAAATCCTGCGGGAACGGCGGGGTGCGTGGCCCTTCCCCGCCGCTCCCGACCCCGGCAGCCAGGCCGCGGCTCCCTCCCTCCCTCCCTGCGGGCCGCGCTCGCTCCGCTCCGCCCGGCAGCGGGGCCGGCCCGTGGCGAGGCGGCGCCGGGACCCTGCCCAGCCCGCAGCGGGAGCGGGGCTCGGCCGGGCCGGGCCCGCGGGAGCAGCCCCGCCCGGGGGGGCCATGGCCGAGCGGGCCGCTGCCCAGGTAAGGGCCCGGCGGGCGGGGGGGCCCCGGGAGCTTCTCCCCGCCCGGCCCGGGCTGCCCCGGGAGCGCGGGGCGGCGCGTTCTCTGCGCCCCCGCTCGGGGCCGGCTGGCGTCCGGGGCCGCGGCTAAAGTCTGCTGGGAAGGCGAGTGGCCGCGGCTCCGGCCTGGGGCAAGGCCTGCTTCGGCCGCCCTCTGCGCGCTCTCCCAGCCAGGCAGCACCCCTGGGGGCTTGCTTCGCCCGCGGCGGTTTCCCAGGGTTTCAGAGCCCTGCCAGCGGCGGGCTCGGCCCTGATGTGGGGAAGAAGAGGGGGGAGGTTCCAAAGTTACCTTGTCTCTGACCCCTTTCGCACTCCTCCCCCCCGCGGCCCTGGCAGAGATTGGCTTTTGTCTCCCTTGTCCCCTCTGGGTCAAGGACAAGAGCCCCGTCTCCTCTGTTCTCTGTCCTGCAACTTCTAGACCTGGCAGAGTCTTTGGGCTCTGGTGTCCTCGAACTGCCCGGGATGTGGTGCGGGGGGCGTTTGTGTGTACCACCCTGGCTGTTAGCGCTGGGAAAGAGTGAGATCTAAACTCCAGCTCTGATCCTGAACTGAGTGCAGATTGCTGGTGGCGGAGGGAGGAAATGTTTCATACAAGGAGTCTGGCTGGGTTCTCTAGTCTTCTTTCTCCTCTCCATCCCAATCATCCTCCCTGATTGACCTGCCTTTCTCAAGTCCCGGATCATCGGGACTCTCCCTTCAGTCAAGATCTGGGTGCAGCTCCTTTCAGAGCAATGCCTGCTGGCACAAAGTGAGCCGCTTGAGGCTTGTGAAGGCCTCTCCCTGCAGCACAGCGCACTCTGCTAGCCTGGGGGACCAGATATTAGGCCCAGACTCTTAACCGCATTGGGGGAGCATAGGCTGCTGTCCCTGGGCCAGCACAACGCATGTTGGTTTGAAAGTGTAGAGAAACCTGCATTTCACCCATGTAATACTAGGCCTGCCTCCCTCCCTCCCTTCTAATCAGGGGAGAGGCCCTGAGCTGTCTGATGATGCTGATTTTGGCCGCTTAAGGTGATTGTTAAATAATAGTAAAAAAATAATTCTGCCATTCATTCATATGGCATTAGGATATGCATTACAACCTCTGCTAGGGTCTCCAACTGAGATTAGGGCCACATTGTGATGAACACTGTATCTACACATCATGAGAAACAGGCCCTGCCTTAAAGAGCTTGCAGTCTAAACAGCTAAGGCTGAACAAGGACAGGTGAAATGGACTCTTCTCATCCCCATTTACAGTGGGGTCTGATCTAGGGAGGAATGCGACTTGTTCAGTTTCACCCAAGGAGACTGTGGCAGAGATGGAAATAGACCACACATCTCCTGAGTCCCTGTCCAGTACTTTAACCATAAACCCATCCTTGTTCTCCTTCCGTTTTGGGCCCAGGGTCACTCAGGCAGAAGACCATGTTGGTGGAGATGTTTTCCTGTCATGCTCTAAGCAAAAACTTAGGAGTAAAAGCTAACGGTCATAGTTTTCAAACCAAAAGCTTTAGTGCTTTGAAATAGGGAAAAGTGCACAACGCAGGCAGAGTATTGACTGTCTACAAAGTCTGTTTTGTAATATGAAGTTATTGACCCAAAAAAAGGTTCCAAAATATGTGAACCTGTTGATGAGACCAATTTGGGGCCTTTTCAGAAAACATCAGAACAGTTTGAAAGTATATTGCAGGTGGAGTTCAAGTTTTCATGTGTTGAATTTCAGACTGATGCAGGTTAAATTATTAGAGCGTAAAAACACAGCTGATGATGAAAATATCGACAGACTTTGACACATCTGGAGAATGACTCTCTTAGAACAAAGATCCTGGGAGTGACAGCTTGTGTATTGTTTACCTTGCTAGATGTCTTTCCATTTCTGTCCTTTCACATAGGCTCCAGAATGGGATGCAGAGTCATGGTGCCTTTGCAGCCACCTGCTGGCCCTGAAGAAATTCCCCTTAGAGAAACCCAGCTGCAAACATGACCATGGAGGCTGAAGTTCAAGCCATAGAGAAGAAGGTGGATTCTCAGGCCACACAGTTGCTGAATCTGAATGGGAGAATGGGGACAGCTGAGAAGAAACTAGTCAGCTGTGAGGAAACAATGGTGGAGTTTGGAAACCAGCTGGAGAGTAAGTGGGCTGTGCTGGGAACTCTGATCCAGGAGTATGGGCTGCTGCAGAGGAGGCTGGAGAACATGGAGAACCTGCTGAAGAACAGGAACTTCTGGATCCTGAGGCTCCCCCCAGGCGCTAAGGGAGAAGTCAATATCCCAATATCCCAGCTGGTGCAGAGGTAAAGCTGATTGTCAGATATGAAAGGGGTGTTTGTGTCTTGTGGCTGGTAGGTTCTTTAAGGCACTGCCAATATGGATCTCACTGATAGATGCTTTTGTACCCAGGAATAAAATCTGGGGGGGGAGGGGGGAGAGATTGCCTGTCCCTTTAATTCTGGTTCCATTCTCCCAGTCAGCCCTGATGTAACTCTCAAAAAGACTCTGACATCATCTTCTGCCTCTTCTCATGCAAATTACTGGGGTGTTGGCTCATCTTCCAGAGACCTACGGTAGGAGGGGTCCCTATGTGTCTAAATTCATTCACATTGCTGACCTCCTGCTGGTGAGGTTTTCTTCCGTCTGTGTTGTCTTTTCTCATGGTCCCTCAATGTTATTTTAGGACCAAACTCTCTGCTGATGTAGCTATGCTAAAATCAGTGGAATTCCACCAGCAGAGAAATTGGCCTTTAGCCTCTATGGCTGAGGATAGTTCTGCCTCCGTGCACATTCGAATTTTGACCTGTTAGGTGTATCCACCAACAAGGGAGTTAACTGAAGCGACTTGATCGCTTCTTTGTGGACATGTAGAGTGTGTCTACACTGCACGCGCCTCATGGCGGTGGGCAGAGTTCATACTCTAGCTTGGGTATAAATAGCAGTGTAGACAGTGAGGCACGGTTTAGGTATGTATCCTTCATGGCTCTCTGCACACCCAGGCAGTTCCATCTCCGTCTACACTGCTGATTTTACCAGTGTATTACCCCACCCCGGGGGAAAGTATGCAGCACTTGTGATTTCAGTCCCAGTGTCGTCTGATGCATCTCTGTATTTCTCTGAGCAGGGATGGGAGAGTGCAGCCAAATGGCAGAAGGAGCTTTGCGAGAACGTGATGAAGGGGAACTATGAGACTCTGGTCTCCCTGGGTAAGGATAAGTTCTCACTCACTTATTACAGACTTTGTGATGTGGCAAGAGCTGGGTTGGCTCTGGCTCAGAGTTATTGACCAAGGGTCAGATCCTCACTGATGTAAATTGTTTATTGAAATGAATGGAGCTGTGACAGTTTACACTAGGTGAGTACCTGCCTCCAGATCTTTATGCAGGACGCACAATGCGTTGTGTTCCTCTCCATCTGATGAGCCCTGAATCTGCTGCCAGGAGTCCAGCTCACCTGTCACCAGCTATCTCCATTTTCTGCATGCTCTTCGTTAACACTTCTGCAACTTGGTTCATAGGAGCAGGCACCTTCAGTGACAAAAAGGCGTTTAAAATCACATCAAGTTTTACGTAATTAAATACCAAAGAGCTCTATTCTTCTTCTCCATGAACAGACTCTGTGATTTCCAAACCCAGCATCCTGTCTCAGATTGAACGAGGACCGGAGCCATGTGTTGGGGATGAGCCAGAAGAGACAGAAATCCCCACGGAGCCCAGCATGGGTAAGGACATGGTTAAAACTCCAAAATCCTGGCAGGCTCTTTGGATTTCTCATATCCCAGGGTTCCTTATCCTCAAGACAATTTTGACCCTAGATTTCTCCACCCACCCCAATAGGTTCTAAATGTAATAACTCCCCTTTCTGACTTTCTGCCCATTGTCCTCTGGTAGTTTTCTCTGAATCCTCATTATTACCCTGTTTACATTTATTCAGGAAAGAAATGGTTTTTGGTAGCGAAGTGTTTGAAAAGCAATCTCTAAGCATTTTGTGGATGTTGGGAAAACACAGTCTCCTTCTTTCCCCTGAACAGACTCTCCAGTTCCTACACATGAGATTTCATCCTGGATTAAACAGGAGGAGGAGCTGCGTATCCAGGATCATCAGGACTCGGAGGAGAGAGAGATCCCTGCAGATCTTAGAATGGGTGAGCAATAGATTTAAACGACTGAGGAATGACAATAGAGAGCGGTGGAAATCCGATCAAACCTTCCTGAGCCTAATTCCAATCAAACCTCAAAGCCTAATTCCATTGTTTTGTACATCTGTCATAACTTTGTAACTAGCCTTTGTCGGTGCATAAGAATGGGCATGCTGGTTCCATCTAGCCCAGCGTCCTGTCTTCTGAGAGTGGCCACTGCCAGATGCTTCAGAGGGAGTGAACAAAACAGGGCAGTTTGAGTGATCTATCCTGTCGTCCAGTCCCAGCATCTAACAGTTGGAGGTTTAGGGACACCCAGAGCACGACGTTGTGTCCCTGACCATCTCAGCTAACAGCCATTGACAGACCTATCCTTCATCAACTTCTCTAATTGATTTTTTTAACCCAATTATACTTTTGGCCTTCACAACATCACCTGGAAACAAGTTCCAGAGATTGAGCGTGCACTGTGCGAGGAAGTACTTCCTTATGTTTGTGTTAAACCTACTGCCGATTAATTTCATCAGGTGACCTAATTCTTGTGTTATGTGAAGGGGTAAACAGCGCTTCCTTATTCACTTTCTCCACCCCAGTCAGGATTTTATAGACCTCTGTCATATCCCCCTTTAGCCAGCTCTTTTCTAAGATCAAAAGTCTGATCTTTTTAATCTCTTCTCATATGGGAGTTGTTCCACACCCCGAATAATTTTTGTTGCTGTTCCCTGTACTTTTCCCAGCTCTGATACCTTGTTTGAGATGGGGTGACCAGAACTGCATTCCGTATTCAAGGTGTGGGCGTACCATGGATTTATATAGAGGCAATAGGATATTTTCTGTCATACTTTCTATCCCTTTCCTAATGAATTCCTAACAGTCTGTTCGCTTTTTTGACTGCTGCTGCACATTGAGCAGAGCAGAGAACTATCCATGATGACTCCAAGATCTCTTTCTTGAGGGGTAACAGCTTATTTAGATCTCATCATTTTGTATGTGTAATTGGGTCAGATTATGTTTTCCAATATGCATTACTTTGCATTTATCGACACTGAATTTCATCTGCCATTTTGTTGCCCAGTCACCCAGTATTGTGAGGTCCCTTACACTCTTCACATTCTGCTTTGGACTTAACTATCTTGAGTAGTTTTGTGTCATCTGCAATCTTTGCCACCTCACTGTTTATCCTTTTTTCCAGACCATTTATGAATATGTTGAACAGCCCTGGTCCCAGTACAGATTCTTGGGGGACTCTGCTAGTTACCGCTCTTCACTGTGAAAATTGACTGTTTATTTGTACCCTTTATTTCCTGTCTTTTAACCAGTTACTGAGCCATGAGAGGGCCTTCCCTCTTATCCCATGACTGTTTAGTTTGTTTAAGAGCGTTTGGTGAGGAACCTTGTCAAAAGCTCTCTGAAAGTCCAAGTACACTGGATCCTAGTCCACATGTTTGTTGACCCTTTCAAAGAACTCGAGAAAATTGGTGAGGCATGAATTCTCTTCACAAAGGCTGCGTTGACTCTTCTGCCACACATTGTGTGCATCGTAGTGTCTGATCATTCTGTTCTTTACTATAGTTTCAACCAGTTTGCCTGGCACTGAAGTTAGGCTTAACGACCTGTAATTGCCAGGATTGCCTCTGGAGCCTTTTTAAAAAATTGGCGTCACGTTAGCTACCCTCCTGTTACCCACACACTCTAGGGCAGCCACCTTTACCCTTCCGTGGACTCAGCCCTAACCCGGTTAATTTAGGCACCTACCCTTACCCAGTTCCTAGGGCTCAGGTTTGCGGGGCCTTTTACCAATGAAAGAGCCATACACAGTATTATCCTTAACTTCTTGTTATTAACAGTTACCAAACAGAATACACACACTAAGCATACATTGCTCACCACTCCCAATAAGGCAGACAAACTTTTCCTGGTGGCCACTCGAGATTAGATCGGCAGGGGCTCCAGCTTCCCGTGTAGTGTGATTGGCAGGGTGTTGAGGTCTGGCAACTCTGATCTGGGGTAGTGTCCTGAAGTTAGGTTCCAAAAAACTTCCTTTTGGACCCCAGTTTATATAGTTAAACTTGAGTCCTGCTTAGCTGTACCTTAACCAATCAATCGTTTTAAACGAAAGTCTACCAAACAGTTTTCAGAGTAGCAGCCGTGTTAGTCTGTATTCGCAAAAAGAAAAGGAGTACTTGTGGCACCTTAGAGACTAACCAATTTATTTGAGCATAAGCTTTCGTGAGCTACAGCTCACTTCATCGGATGCAACTACCAAACAGTGTTTTTCACCAATCACAGCCCATTACAAAACAATTCTTTACCCAGTCAGATCCCACCACTTTAGTTGATTTAAATCTTGCAAAATTAGTTATGCCACAGACAGAAACAATCAAAAAAACAGACAAAGACTATACAGATAAACAGTAGAGAAGTGGGGACCATAAAGACAAAACAATGGAAGTACAGATTTCACAATCACAACTGTTAAGTGATTCCTTGCCAGACAAAATGTCAAACAAAGTTTTCTTTAAAGATTTTAAGATCTGTTTCTTTATCTGGTGATGACGTGTCCTGTTAGGACAGGGGCGCCTTCTTAACAGTCTGATGTTACACTGCTTTGATGCAATTTAGATAGTGGTTCTGGTTTTGGTCCTGTAATCTGCTCTGTCATTCTTGTCCTCTTATACAAATTCACACAAATTCATTGTGTGCATGTGATGAATTCTAGAACCTTGTGACAAACTTCATTTATCTTGCAACACGCCTGCCCTCTGCCCATTTATCTATTTCACCTGGAACGTGCAGTGTTCAACCTCTGAGCAGCTTCAAATCAAAGCCTGCTCATCTGCTCAAGGCTCAGATGGTCACTGATTCAGAACTGACTGGCTTCAGGCCCAATGTATTACAACTCTGCAGGACTAGAAAGGGGAAGCTTATTTCACCTGAAGGGGGAAATCCCCAGCTTCCCAACAGGATGCACAGCACTTGCTTCTGGCCCTGCAAAGTCCTGAGAATAAACATAGAAACAAATATAGAAAAGTTGTTTTAGGCCCTTGTTAGAAATATTGATGACTCCGTCTTCATCTGAAAGATTTAGAATCATGGTAGCGAAGGGAGACTAGCATCAAAGGCAGAAGGATACAAAAAGAATCCCAGCAAAAGGCATTGGTTAGTTAGTTCTGTAACCTGTGGCATATGCAGAATGCATGTTGGTGCAGTCCTGTTGAAAGGCTTACCTGGCTCTTGTTTGGGGTGACTCCTGAGTTGTGTAGCCATCCCAAACTCAAGCCGATTTAAAACCATTGATTGTGTACAGATTTCCAAACCCTGAAGTGTGTTCCCCTGGCAATGGACAAGAATATTGTAGATAAATCCCATTCCTCACTCCAACTTTGAAACCTCTGATTTCCCACTGCCGTGCTGACCTGCCTTTCCTGTGTGTCTCACACTACGCCCCAGCAGGAAGGCCAGTCTGCTGCAAAGCATTCTGGGTGCTCCGACATCCTGTGGCGTGTGTGGGAGGGCAAAGGTGAGTAAGCCGCAGGAGTGTCTGTCGGACAGGAAGGAGCAGAGGTGCTGTAGATGGAGCCTGGGCAGGAACCAGATGACAAGCCCCAGAGAGGAAACGGTTTGGCCACCAAGCTTGTGTGTTATACACTGTGGTTTTTGCTCTAATAAAAGTTGTCCTTTCCTCTACCTTTTCCCTTCTAGACTAACGCTGCTGCCAGCCCTTTCTGCGTTATGTATTGGAGACGTCCTTCATCCGAGCCAGGTGACATCAATGTCCTGATTCTCTCTTTTGTGCCAGCAGATGCTGAGCTCACGATCAAAACAGAGGAGCAACGCCCCGAAGAAGGCCCTAGCGACCTGGAGCTACCTGGGCCGTTGCCAGGACAAGCAGAGGAGGGAGCTTTCCAGGATGCTGAACAGGAAGCAGCCGTTGAGAGTCCTCGCACTTCGGTCAGCTCTCCAGGCAACACCCTGGGGGAACTTACTCAGCATGAAAGAGAACTCAAACCTGTTGCCGCCCAGCTCAGGGGCGATGCAGGAATAGCCCCCGATGCGTGTGCCCAATGTGGGAGGAACTTCACGCGAAAGGACATTCTCCTGTCGCAGGAGAGACTCCACACGGGTGAGAGGCCCTACACCTGTGCTGACTGTGGGAAGAGCTTTAGGCTCAAGATCAGCTTTGTGAAGCACCAGAGAGCCACACCAAGGAGCGGCCCTATCCATGTAGCGAACGCCAGAAGAGCTTCAAGCGCCACTCGGCGCTCATGCGGCACCAGACGATCCACAGGGGAGAGCGGCCGTATAAATGCGACCAGTGCAACAAAAGCTACAGCCGCAAGGAGCACCTCCAGAACCACCAGCGGCTGCCCACCGGGGAGAGGCCCTTCCAGTGCGCCGCCTGCGGGAGGAGCTTCAGTCAAAAGTTCGTGCTTGTCTCGCATCAGCGGATCCACACAGGGGAGTGGCCTTATAAATGCACAGAGTGTGGGAAAGGCGTCGGTGAGAAATCCAAGCTGGCCAGCCGCTACAGGAGCCACGCCGGTGAAAAGCCCTACAGCCGCGCCCAGTGCGGGAAGAGCTTCCGCCCCAAGGTGAGCTTCGTAAGGCACCAGACGAGCCATGGCAGTGAGAAGCCCTACCCGCGCGCGCAGTGCGGCAAGAACTATAGTTACCTCTCCAGCCTCCTCCGTCGCCAGCTGATTCACGCGGGGCAGCGGCCACATCAGCGCAACAAGTGCGGCAAAAGCTATGCCGAGAAATACCGCCTGCGGAATCGCCAGCGTGTCCACCTGGACGAAGGATCGGAGCGGCGCATCCCCTGCGGGAAGAGCGTCTCGGGGAAGCAGGACCTCCTAAGCCACCAGCAGAGCCGTGCCGACGGACGCCATCCGTGCGCCTCGTGTGGACAAAGCGTCTGGCTCATGGAGAGCGGCTTAAAGCACCAAAGAAACCACAGCAGGGAGAAGCCCTACGAATGCAGTGACTGGCACTTGAAGCTCTTCCCGCAGTCGGAGCTCACCCGCCACCGGAGAGCCCACCCGGGGGAGAGGCCTTACAAATGCACCAAGCGTGACAAAAGCTACAGCCAGAAGTACCATCTCGTCCAGCACCTGTGTGTTCACACGGGGGAGCAGCCCCATCAGTGCAGTGACTGTGGGAAGAGCTTCATCCAGAAAGAACATCTCCTGAAACACCAGCGGATCCACGCTGGAGGGAGGCCTCACCAGTGCAGCGAATGCGGGAGAGGCTTCCGATATAAGCAGTTGCTGAAAGACCATCACAGGGTGCATGGAGCAGAGCCAGATCACCTGGAGGCTTCCCCAAAGACTGAAGCCTGGGTTCCTTAATGCAGACATAGGTTCCAGCCTGCCACATATCTTCCAACAAGCAAAGCAAATACAATACAGCGAGTTAACACACTCACCGTGCCCTGATCTGGCAAGCACTTACAGGCGTGATTAACTTTAAGCATGTGACTTCCATGGGACCAGTCACATCCTTAGTTTTTGCAGGTTCGGTCTCCATGTCTGTATTTATCGTATAGCAGCCAAAGCTACGGAACCACCTGAGCGCTGGAGGAACATTCACTGCCAGAGATCGCTCACCCTTGGAGCTGGGAGGGAGACCTGAGCCTATGTGGCAGACTTGGCTAAACTGGAAACTGACTAGAAACTTTTGATAGCTAGATTCCTCCGCGTGCCCCCCCCCCCTTGTGTACAGCAGGGGGGTGTCTAATATCCTGCAGCTGGTGTCTTGTTAGAATTCTCATCACAGATTTGTTTTATATGTACAGTTTGTGTATGGCCCCCATGGTTTCAGGTTTGCACATGTCCATTCTCTTCTAGCTAGGAGCTGTAGGCTACTTTGTGGTTTACCACTGTTCCTCTGTGTAAAGACTCTATGGAAAGAATGGAGGGTAAGTGACCTATTGCTCACTTGCATGTCGTTTTCTAGAGACCGGACAGGACTGCTCATGCATGGCCCTGGGGGCTGGAGCCAGCCCTATCATGGCCACTAAAAATAGGTTCTTTGGGTGAGCATAGGATTGGAAGTCCTGCATTCTAATCCTGGCTCTGCCTGTCTGGCCTTGGACTGTGCCTCCATGGCCATGCTTGTACATGACTTTGGATAATGTGTGACTTTGTTACATTCATTGGTAATAAACTAAACGTGTTTGATTTCCTAAATAATTGGTTTAAACTGAGTTTTGAGCAACTGTCAGTGATAACGAGAGTCCAAGAGGTGGCGATTCCTACGTATGAGCCCAGGCCGCTCAGACAGATGCTGGGAGGAAAGCAGGGCTTACAACCCCAGGGCTCTTAGTGGGAACCACCCTCTTGGTGCTCCCAAACCTACTGAAGTCATGAAGGGCAGGACACTGAAGATGGACAGGCAAATGCAAGCTGCACTCTGCCCCCAGTCCCGTCTCGAGTGCTTTTTACTCTCTTACAAAGGAGAAGTGTTGATGCATTTTGAACCAATGTATGACACTAAATAATAAAGGAGCAGGTGCAAGACATTGTGGATACTGAGTCCTGACCCCAACTGGCTAATCTGACAGCAGGAGTCGTCACAGGAGGGGGGAACAAAGACAAGGAAGGTTATGTGACTGTGTGAGCGTACAGACCCTAGCCTGAAGGTTACATAGGAGTGTTTAAATGTACGCAGCTGCATTCTAAGCCCACTTGAAGGAGTGAGTTTAAATAAATTATTTAAAAAGCCAAATGTAGAGGCCATGTTTTTGAACCCAACTCCATAGGAAGAAGTGAAACAGCAGTGACCCGTTTTCCTCCCACCATTTCATTGGAGGCAGGGAAATAAGTGTTCACCACAGCAGCATTCCCATAGGCGTGAATCTGTAGTCAGCAAAGCAGAGGACTTACTACAAAATTAACTGCAGCCTCAACCCATAATGTGGTGTTCTGGCAGAATTCCCATGAACTCCCAATGCGGACCCAAGGTAGAATGCATTTATTTAACCCATTTGTACCAGTGTTTCCCCCCTTCCAGAGTAGCTGGCCATCCCTACTCTAGCTGTATTGAAAATGTACTTAAATTCTGCCCAGAGAAGGCCTGATCCCATGGAAAGCTGCCCAGTGATGTCCAATGGATGTAGAATCAGGTCTTAACTTCCTTTCCATGCTAAGTGGTTAAATTGCACTCTGCTTCACTTCCCTGAAGCAGAGTCTGAAGGGCAGCAGAGAGCCCCTCCAGCTACAGGCGGCTAGTTAGTTATAAGCTGAGTGTGTTGAGTCAGAGCAGCCCTCTTATCACTGGGATCAACTTCCACCATCCCCACACTGAATGTGCTTGTAATGGGGGACATTCACCTCTTGAGTGCCTCCTGGTGGCTGGGTGTGGTACCGCAGTCCTTTTCCCGCTTCTGGCACTCCCCCGTAGGTTGTTGACCAGGCTTGGCAGGTCTTCAGGAACTCAGCCCTCTGGCTGGCTCACACAGTCACAATAAACCCCTTCCAAAGTCCAGTGGAACTGTCTGCCCTCCCCAGAGTTTTCAGCCCCAGCTCTGGGCCCTTTAAATTCAGCCCTTCATTCAGGCTTCCAGGTTTACACCACTTTGTCGGTGGGGGAAGCTGAGATGCCCCCTGCTCCAGGTTCCACCTCAGGCCACATGCTGCCCAATTGCAAGTCTTTGCTGCTCTTTCCGTGGGCCTTTCCTGCGGCCCTCTTATCAGCACCCTTTACCTCAGGGTTAAAAGTTCTCGGGGCCTCTCTCTCCAGCTTCAGCAAATGCTGCGGGAACCTAACTCTGGTAGTCCCTCAAGCTTCTGCAGCTGGAGAGGGCACCCTGCCTCGCCCATCTGGTCCCCACCAGGAACTGACTGCTGAGCCCCTGCAGATCCTTTTATCTGACCCAGCTGGGCTCTGATTGGCTGCTTCCCTGAGGCCTGCCTAGGCAGGCCTGGATGACCCACCTTCGCTGCTCTTCTCCTGGGGCAGGGTATAGTAGAACCACAGGGTTTCTTGTAGGGCGCTGTAAAAGCCAGGTGCATCCCTATTACAGTGCGATTTTAATATTTCTTGGAGTGGAGCCTCTTTCTGGGTTGCAATTCATGGCCTCTGTTAGTTAGGACTAGGCCCAAAAGCAAGGTGTAAAGTGCCCCATTCATCTCAAGGAGGTGTTGAGTCTGAACCCAAATGATGACAATTTAAACATCATTAGCATTAAATATTTCACTGTTGGTCACTTGATGAGAACCGTCCACCTCCACTGGGACTATGGATGGAGTGTGAGTAGATGGTCCCAGCCGGAGAGGCCTGCTCCACCACTGTCTCGGCCAGTGGCTGGTTCAATCACGCTCTGGTCACAATCCTTGAGCCGTGCTCAGAGCAGCTCCGTGGGTGGCGGATGCCAGAACGACCAGTTCAGGCCCCTACTGATACTTGCTAAACAATCCCAGCTGGCAAGGCAGGGGTAGCACCCTTGGGGGTAGCAATAGCAAATAAATACATAGGGGAGAACGGGCTGACTTAAGAAGATTGCTAGGGTTCAGAGTGCCCCTGAATTCTCCTATCAACCACCAGGGACCCATGGCTTGCAGTAATGCTATAACAGCCACTCCGGGCTCCTCCCCTGTGGGGCAAGCAATAGGGTCCTTGCACAAGCTGGGAGGAGGGCTGCAGGGGCCAGCCAGCCATGGGCCAGGGAGGGAGGGTAAGTGAAGGCCCTGAGCTGGGCATATGACAGGAGCCAAGAGGAGAGGACTCAGGGCAGACCTGGCTCTTCAGCTACAGGCAGCCTGACACCCCCACAGTGAGAGCCCTGCATGGGCAGCAGCAATGGCCACCGGTCCCAGTCCAGCGCTGGCCCAAGCAGCCAGGGGAGGGCTGTGGGAAATTGGCTGTACAAGCAGATCAGGGCCCAGGCTGGGGCTGGAGCTGTATCCTAGCTGGGAAAGGCCGGGGTGCCTGACCGCCAGCACACACTCAAGAGTACTCTTGAGACAGGACCACAGCCAGAGGCCAGTCCAGGGCACATTGCAGGCGCAACCTGGCTCTGAGGCCCAGATTTGGAAAGCCCCTTGAAGAACTTACCAAGGGCTCCTTCTCCCAGCAGTCTGACTCCAGGTGTAGTGGTGGGGGCTACATGGCTCAACCTATAGGAGGGACCCCAGCGTAGCTAATGTACAGGCTGGGAAGGCAGGAGATGCAATACCTAGAGATCCCTGTGAATCGTGCTCAATAGATAAATCCGAGGGGGGCTCTAGACCCAGCTCTGCCATGGATTCCCTCACACAAGTCACTGCACCTCTCTGTACTCCTCCGGAAAAAGGGCCAGGGGGGTGAGGATTCCTATTTCTAAAGGGCTCAGAGCACCATCAGGTTACTGGTGCTAAGATGCTATGTTCCAGACATATGCTGTTGCAGGAAACGCTAGCTGGTAACAAACCACATTGTGCGTTACAGCATCTCAGCACTGAGTGCACCGCTGTGCCTGTCCAGCACACGCCTGGTGTGGGCAACGGAGGACGAAGGGATGCAGTCACTGCAGCATCCTGGCATGGAGTGAGGATGTCACTCCCTCTGTACGGCTCTGGAGAGAGCAGAACTGGAATCCTCATCCACGTACGTCGGCACCAGCGAGACACAGAGGGCAGGGGGCAGGCAGGTGGCGGACATGCCCAAACACTAAGGCGAGGTGATGTGTGTAAGCCACAGCTCATAAGAGCCAAGAAGCACTGGCCACATGCAGGTGCTTGAAGTGAGTCCCCTAGGAATGGGCGGATTTTTCAGCAGGGCTGGACACTCCCAGTTCGCCACCAATGTAGGTAGGAGCTCTGAGAGCCCATCCCTTCTGCAAGCCAGGTCACCCTTTCTCAGGCCCAAGGCAGAGCCTGCGTTTGCCTGGCAGGCCAGGGCATTGCGCGCTCTGGGTGTTGCCACCCATCCAACAGGACAATAGCAAGGAACGGTGACAAACTTTTTAGATGCCTGCAAAGTTTGAGCAGCTGACCCAGTAAGTCAATGGCAGAACTGGCCCGAGCTCCCAGGCTGGCACCCAACCCTGTACAGCTCCCTGCCTCTCCTGCTCCAGGAGAACTCCTGGCATCTCGCTAACACTGGACGAGACATGACAAACAAGTTGTGTGCTTTTGGCCTAATGCTCCAGGCACCCTCTTATTGACTAGGGTGGCTGAAGTCCTCCCCTGCCTCCCAGGAGAACGGAGGAAGCCACGCATGGGAAAGATTCTTTCCCGGAGCTTCCTGCCAAGGTCCATTGGGATTTGGCCCAGACATATTCCACCATTAGAACATTTAAATAAAAGACCAACAGTTGACCTGAACTCAGGTCCTATTCCAAGATAATAACCAGCCACAGCACTTGTAATAAACCTTTTTATTGTCCATTTACAGCTAAGCCATTGAGTGCAAGAAATTGAGCATCGGGTTACGGTGATAGAACTGGAATCGTTACTGACTAATCAGTGCAATTGGTTCTCACCCTTGTTACCTACAGTAAAAACCATCAGTCTTTTAAGTAGGAGGCCGAGCCAGAAGCAAGAGGAGGTCTGTATTGCGGAGGCTGGATGCTGCATTCCACACACCTGTGCACCACCAGGACTACCCAGTCGACTGTGCTCCGATACCAGGCTACGTTTACAAGAACTCTTTCCCCCACCCTGTGGGCACATGTCTCTTATGGGAGGCCTGAGCTAGATATTAGTGGTAATATCTTGTACATCTCGTTCTTTGCAGTCTTCAACTATATACACTGGAAATTACCCCTTGACTCTATCACTGATATGCAGCTGCCTCTGGGGTTGAACATGGCAACGGTTTAACTACACGCAGTAACACGGCACAGCAGGAAGAATATCCCATCCGACTGAAAGTGTGGGGACAGATTTCCAAGTTGGCTGAATGCTGATACCAGAGATGGGATGGGGCCAGGATAGCACTCTGGACGCACTTCAGGAGATCTTTAATGAGGACAAGTGGTGGACCCCAGTCTTACATCTCATCCAAACATCAGCACCTCCAGAAGCACTGTGTCCCTTCGCACCATGCTGGGCCCTGGGTTCAGCACCAGCTCACGTGGAAGAGTCACCTTTCGAATTCCCATCCTGCCTTCAGCAGCCGGTCCCCCGTCCAAGTACTGACCTGGCGTGACCAAGCTTAGCACATGAGAGCTGATGGAGTCTCAGCCCCAGGTGAGAAAACACTCTTTAATATGTAGGCGGCGACCACTCACGGCGGAGCTCTGTCCCCCTCTAGCGGTAGCTAGGCCACAGATAGCGGTTGAGGAGCCTGCCACAGCGTTGGCTAAGGCTTCTTCTACGCTTTTGGCAGCAGGTAGAGTCCAAATGCTGCAACCCCCTAGCACAGGCATAACCAGCAGGGTAGATGGTAAGACACGGTTTAGGCGAGTAGCATGCCCTGTGCACCTGAACTCTAGGCCATATTCACCCGACACAGCTCTCTGCACGCCCAAGCAGCGCCCCCCACGTCTACACTGCTACTTTTAACAGTGGAGTGTCCCGTCGCCGCCCCCTACCAGAGCCTTTCACTGTGGCGTGCAGCGACAGGCAAAGTACCTGTATTCTTCACGCGGCTGTACGTGGGGACGTTTCAACCATTTTTTTAAAAAGCTCCCGGAAATTACAGGTCAGTAAGCCTGACTTCAGTACCAGGCAAATTGGTTGAAACTATCAGACACATAGGTGAACACAGTTTGTTGGGGAAGAGTCAAAATTGCTTTTGTAAAGGGAGCTCACGCCTCACCAATCTACTGGAATTCTTTGAGCGGCGTCACCAAACATGTGGACAAGGGTAATCCATTGAATATTGCGTACTTAGATTTTCAGAAAGCTTTTGACAAGGCCCTTACCAAAGACTCGTAAGCAGTCATGGAATAAGAGGGAAGGGCCTCTCATGGATCAGTAACTGGTTAAAAGACAGAAACCAAAGGGTAGGTATAAATGGTTGGTTTTCACAATGGCGAGAGGAAAATAGTGGTGACCCGCAGGGGTCTGTAGTGGGACCAGGGCTGTCTGACATATTCATAAGTGATCTGGAAAAAGAGGTAAACAGTGAGGTGGCAAAATTTGCAAACAATACAAAATTACTCGAGATAGTTAAGTCCAAAGCAGTTTGCGAAGAGTTACAGAGGGATCTCAAAACTGGGTGACTGAGCAACAAAATGGCAGATGAAATTTAATGCTGATAAAATGCAAAGTAATACACATGGAAAAACATAATCCCAACTGACATAAAAAATGATGTATGAAGAAAGATCTTGGAGTCATCATGGATAGTTCTCTGAAAACCTCTGCTCAATGAGCAGTGGCACTCAGAAAAATGAACAGAGTGGCAATAGGAAAGGAAGAGATAACAAGAGAAAATATCAAACAGCCTCTATGTAAATCCATGGTACGCTCACACCTTGAATATTGTGTGCAGATCTGGTCACCTCATCTCAAAAACGATGGATTAGAATTGGAAAAGATACAGAGAAGGGCAACAAAACTGATTAGGGGTCTGGAACAGCTTCCATATAAGGAGAGATTAAATAGACAGGGACTTTCCAGTTTGGAAAGGAGATGACTAAGAGGGCATATGATAGATATCTATAAAATCCTGACAGGTGGGGAGAAAGTGAATAAGGAAGTGTTATTTACTCCTTTCCGTAACACAAGAACCAGGGGTCACCCAATGAAATTAATAGGCAGCAGGTTTAAAACAAACATCAGGACAACGCACAGCCAACCTGGGGAGCTCTTTTCCCGAGGCTGTTGTGAAGCCCAAACTTGTAACAGGATTAAAAAAAAGAACTAGGTAAGTTGATGGAGGATATAGCACTTAATGGCTATTAGCCCAGATAGTCAGGGATGCAGCTCCAGGCTCTGAGTGTCCCTAGCCTCTGTTTGCCAGAAGCTGGGAATGGGCGACAGGGGATGGTTCACTTGGTGATTCCCTGTTCATTCCCTCTGGGGCACCTGGCATTGGCCACTGTCGGAAGACGGGACACTGGGCTAGATGGACCATTGGTCTGACCCAGCAGGGCTGTTCTTATGTTCTTAGCTTTAAACAGCTGAGTCTTTTAGCCCAAGCAGGAGAGAGGCTCATGTGTTGATATCTAGATATCCCAGGTTCAATCCCCACTGCTGGGGACTCGCCCAGAGGCATAACGAATAGCTCATATTTCAATAATTTCTCTTATGTCTTGCATATCCTCCAGCCCGCTGTATGATCCAAGCAAAGTTTTCCATGCGGATCCTTTGTCCACTGCAGTCATGAAAATAACCCTAGTGCCGTTTTTAAGCGGGAGGCACCTGGCAATTGACTAGACCCCTTCTCCACTTTGGCAGTCAGCAAAGCTGACCTTTGGAGTGACTCGCTGGCCCATGCAGCAGCTGGCTACAGATCATCGGCTGCCCAGATGTTGTGGCCCATGCAGGTGTGCCGTGCTTCTGGAAACAGAGTCACACACTGGGCGCAGCCGTCCTGCCGTGCATTTTCTGGTGCACGAGAAACACCGACTCCACGGCGAAGGTTTTCCGGCAGTCGGTGCAGCGGAGGGGCGCGCGCCGGCTGTGGATCTGCTGGTGCTTGGTCAGCGTGGAGCGGCGGCCGAAGCGCTTGTCGCACAGTTTGCAGGAGAAAGGCTTCTCGCCGGTGTGGATGCGGAGGTGCTCGGTGAGGTGCGACTGCTTGCGGAAGCTGCGGGCGCAGCGGCTGCAGGGGTAGGGCCGCTCGCCCGTGTGGAAGCCGTAATGCTTGACGAAGTCGCACTTGAAGATGAAGTGTTTCTCGCACAGGGCGCACTGGTAGGGGCCGTTCTCCAGGTGCACTCGCCGGTGGACGCTGAGGTAGGAGCGCCGGCGGAATTGCTTGTGGCACAGGCTGCAGGAGAAGGGCTTCTCCTCCGTGTGGCTCGGCTGGTGCCTCTTCAAGGCCAGCGAGCTCCTGAAGCTCTGGGGGCACAGCGGGCAGGGATGCAGCTTCCTGGCCGCGTGGCTGCTCTGGTGCTTGCTGAGGGTCGACGGCCACCTGAAGCTTTTCTCGCACAGGCTGCAGGGGTAGAGCTTGTCCTTGGCAGGAGCAGGCAGATGCTCCGGCGCCCCCCCCAGGACGCTGGCCCCCGGGAATGGCCTCTCCTCCTTGAAGGCGTGCGGTTGTGACCCGACCCAGTTCCCTTGGCCGTGGGGCCAACACGGCTCCTCTCCCCGGGGGCCGGACTCATGCTTGACGGTGCGAGTCTGCCTGCGAAAGCGCCGGTCGCCCATGCCAGGCAGACCCGGCCTCTCCCCGGTGTGAGCCCTCTCGTGCCGCTGGGCATAGGCCCGGGTGCTGAAGCTCTTGTGGCACCTGCGGCAGGGGTAGGGCTTGGCGGCTGGGTGGCCGCGGCGGGGCAGCTTGTGGACGGGCTCCCTGTCCCGGCTGGTGTGCAGGCCTGGCCGCGCGTGGGTCTCCTGGTGCTTGTTGAGGGTGGAGCGCCGGCTGAAGCTCTTGGGGCACAGGTGGCAAGGGAAGGGCTTCTCGCCGGTGTGCGTGCGGACGTGGTCGCTGAGGTGCGAGCGCCGGCGGAACCACTGGCCGCACAAGCCGCAGGGGAAGGGCTTCTCGCCGCCGGGCGCCCGCTGGCGCCTGGCCGGGGCCCGCTGCCCGGCGAAGCTCTCAGGGCCCAGGGCGCAGGGGTAGGGCCGCTCCTCCAGGTGGGCACGCTCATGCTTGGCAGCGTAGGAACGCGTGCTGAAGCTCTTGCCGCAGACACCGCAAGAGAAGGGCTTCCCCCCGGCGTGCGTCCTCCCCTGCTGGGTTGCGTGACCCCTCCCGCTCGGGTAGGCCTTGTCCGCCTTGCGGGCCCGGCATGGCTTCGGCGGGTCATTCTGCCAGGCTGGCTCCTCGGGGCGCTCCTTGGCGTGGGTCTCCTGGTGCTTCTTGAGGGTGGAGCGCCGGCTGAAGCTCTTGGGGCACAGGTGGCAAGGGAAGGGCTTCTCGCCGGTGTGCGTGCGGACGTGGTCGCTGAGGTGCGAGCGCCGGCGGAAGCCCTTGCCGCAGCGGTTGCAGCGGTACGGCCGCTCGCCGCTGTGCGCTCGGCAGTGCCTCACCAGGTCCGAGCGGCGCAGGAAGTCTCTGGCGCACCTGGAGCACTGCAGGAACTGATCTCGCGGCTGGTCGCCGGCCGGGGACACGCCCGGGTAAGGCTCCTCCATGACGTGAACCTGGAGGTCATCCCTTATCTCAGTCTTGCAGATGACAACACGCTGGTCTTGGCCGCCACCGGACAGATCCGCACCGACACCAGTCCTCTGGCTGCCGGCGGCGCCCAGCCATGGGCTGTAGCTTTCATTGTACTCGGTGCATGGAGGAGCCTCTGCCTCTTCTCCGGGGGAGCGCTGGGACTGCTGAGCACTGAAACCCGTTCCGTAGCCGCCCTCTTCTTCAATCTCTTCCTTCACGAGGCAGCGAGCCTTCTGCGGGGCTGTGCCGTCGACCTGACGCTGCCATCGCAAACTGCCGTCGCACCACGAAGGACACTCGGGTGGAACTTCCACCTCCCTGGAGGGCTCCGTCTTGCACTTAGTCAGGACATTGGGAGCTTTGCCATCGACGTCGCCGAGAGCAACCTGGGGGGCCGTGTGCAGTTGACCACCCAAAGGTGAAGCGTTGCTCTCTGAGCCCCAAGAAATGGGCCTCCCCTCCACAGACAAAGGGAGATGCTCAGGGATTTGGATTTCAACTTCATTGTCCTCCAGTTTCACCTTTCCACTTGCATTCAGGCATTCAGCAACTGGAAGGAAACAACACTCATCTCATTAGACACACGGAAGAGTGAAGCTCCCCCTGCATTTCTTGACTAGATTTAATTCTCTTAGGAATTCCTAGTCATATTAATCTGAAACTAAGACATGACCCTGAACTCCAAAAGGGCCCATATGTGAAACAGGGAGTTAGCAAGAGTAATTAACTACTGGAACAATTTACCAAGTGGATTCTCCTTCACTAACAATTTTTAAATCAAGGTGGGATTTTTTTTCTAAAAGATCTAAAAGGAATTATTTCGGGGCAGTTCTCTGGCCTGTGTCATACAGGAGAGCAGTCTGGATGATCACAGTGGTCCCTTCTGGCCTCAGAATCTATGAATCGAAGAGCAAGGCGATACTTATTCAGTGGAGACACAGTCATGTATTGTGCATGGGGTCACTAATCCCAATTTCTGTACCATAAAAAGCCAGGCCGATTGCAGGTCCTGGCTGTTTCGCTGACAGAACCACACTAAGCTGTCTGTGATGACAAAGCTTTTAAGCAGGTTTCCTACTTAAAACTAGAGCTGGTTAATAAGTGGGGGAAAAAAGTTTTGCTACAAATTTCTAGACTGTTTGTTTCCTTTTCGTAGGGTTCAAAAGTGCCCCATGTTTTGTTTATTCAAAATTAATTGAAATTTTAGCAACGCATCAGTTTCTAATTTTTTCATGCACCAGAAGCCTGGAGCACAATAAAAATGTCAAGTAATTGTTTTTAAGAAGATTTTTTCAAGAAGATTTTTCACTCTCAAAACAAGGCCCCATTTCCACAACAGAAGCTTTGGGGGTGAAATATTTCAGCCAGCTCTCCTTTGCTCAGGGACATTTCTTTTCTCTTGCCATCATTTCCCATACTCACCTATAGACACGGGGGCCAGGGCCGCCCTGGCAGAGGCATCCTCTGCACTGGGCTTTCCCCATTCCTCTGTCAGCAGCAGGAGGGCAGGTTTTGGCATATCACCACCTGCATGTCACAAACAAACAATCGGAACTAATCAGAGCCAGACCATGGCAGTCATATCCTTCTGCTAAGGGCTGTACGGCAAACCTGCCTGAACCCGTCACACGGATGTGGGCTTTCCATCACTTCCCAGGAGAGAATTGCCTACTAGTGGGTTGAGATGCAGGCCCTCCCCAGCGCTAATCCTGGCTCTGACCTAGACTCCCTCTGTGGCTTTGAGAGGCTTCACTTGGCCTCCGTGTCTGCTTTCCTGTCCTGGACTCGGGAGTCTGGCAAGCGGCTGAGAGGGGAGAAGTAGCCACGTGCAGCAGAGGAAGCTCTGGTGGTAAATCCAGAGACAGACCAGGAGATAGAGAAGTGGGGTTAGGAAGGAGCCCAGGGAAATGCCAACAGGGATGGAGACTGAGCAGCCCTGGATTGCTAGTCAGAGGGCCCTTGGGCCAGAACCTGAGTTGCGGGAGGGCCCAGGTTCCCCTACCAGCCACTGGGCAGCAGCACAGGACCGAGAGGGGGAACACAGACCATCTGAGGCAGCATCTGAACAGCTTGTCCAGTGGGCCCTTGGTACCCCGCAAGGGGGAGACTGTGTAGTGACGGGTCTGCAGGGCCGAGTTACGTGGGGGGAGCGCTTCCCGTCGCCAAGAGCCAGAGGGACCACGTGCGAGCAGCCAACCACAGGGGCACCGGACAGGGTGAAAGCTAATTCCCAGACCTAGCCACAAGGAGATACATCTGCGGTGAGCAGAGCCCTTTACAAGGAGCATAGCAATTGCTAGATGGGATCAGACCGCTTAGTCCAGTATCCTGTTTCCAAATAGCAGCCAACACCTGACGCAATACAAGACGAGACACCCCCTGCAGTAGGCACTTCTGGAATAACCGGCCCACCGGGGAAAAAATTTTCCTAACATCCCTTCCTCAATTAAAGGCTGTCTACTGCCTTGAAGCATGAAGGGTTCTGTTCCTTCCAAACTATTTTTTAAACCTTTATCGCTGCAACGCCGGACAGTCTCATTATCCATATGAACACCCAGTCCTTTTTTAGAAACCGGTCAAGTGTTTGGCCTTAATGATATCTTGTGGCAATGAGTTCCACTGGCTGTTTTACCATGGTCAGCCCTGAAGATCTAATAGATTGTACATACAGGCAAGCAAAGCTGCACCTCATTCTGCCTCATGGATTCCCAACAAAATTACCAGTTAAATCCCTATTCCAGGATCTTTATTGCTTGCAGAAAAAACACATCCTGATTTTTCAGAAGCTAGATTGAGCCTGCATGGCTGGCAATGAGGCAGGTGGGGTTAGCTGAGTCCATTCAACAAGAAGCTATTTCTGGGAATAAGCGGCCAATGCCGAAGTATCAATTTTAGACACTTCTATGAAAACTGACAACAAAATCGTTCTTGTTAACAAGAGAGAACTCAATTCTGTAAGAGGGTAACGATTACAGGCAAAATAGATGAACACTGAGGGTTATTTACAGAGGTGGCCCCTCATTAATGCAAAACCAAAGATCTTCAGGACACCAGTGTGAAACAAGTTGAGAATCCCAGTTCCCAGCACAGCAATCACAAGAAGCTGTTGGCCCAACTGGCACCAAGTGGCTCTGACTGGTGGTCTCAGCAGACCGACTAGACCATGGAGAGCGACTCCCCCCTCGTCCAGAGTGTTTTCACACTGGAAGGGTGGACAGCGCTGGAACAGAATGTGAGAAGTAGGCACTGCTGCTACGCCCCTGCTTTGCGGATAGACAAGACCTAGCTCGTAGGTTGCTTTTCACCAGTAGATCTCAAAGCGCTTCAACAAAAAAGATCAGTATCATTGGGATAATGATATTGACCTCCTTTGGGAAGCGCTTTGTGTTTTACAAACAGGGAAACTGAGGCACAGAGGGATGAAGTGAGTAGCCCAAGTCAAACAGCAGGCCAGTGGCAGAGCCAGGACTAGGACACAGATCTCCTGAGCCCTAACCCACGGCCCTATCCGCTAGGACACACTGCCTTCAGTTTCCAGGGCTGCCAAGCCCGTACCCTTCTCTAGCAGATTAAAAGGAGGGGAACAAACTCTCAAAGCCATTCAGACATGACAGCTCCTCATTAATGTACAGTCACTTACCCAGCGATATCAGTATCTCATAGTTCTCTCTCATCACGTCCCAGTACAGCTCCTTCTGCCATTCTGCCAAGATCTCCCACTCCTCCCGGGTGAAACTGACTGAGACATCGGCAAATGACACTGGGACCTGAAATCACAGGAAATTATTATTCAGATGTACTGCAGTAGCAGGTCAACATGAATTTCAACAGCAGAACCAAGAAGAAAATATGGACCTTCATGTTCCGCCTTTTTGCATGATTGGGAGGAGGAGGAAGAAATATGGTTTTGGGTTTTCTAACTGCAGGAAAAGTATCCTTTTCCCCTCCATGGTCTCTCACTCAAACGTCAGCAGAAATCATTTGTTCTCTTTTTTTCATTTGCCTTTTGGTTGAGATTCGAGCTCTCTCCAACATTTGATTTTATTTGGTGAATTTTTTAAACATTATTTGACAGTTCTCACCAGCATTCTTCCTATTTGTGAAGCTGGGCAAATAATTAACATGTACAAAAACGAGCCAGCCATGAATATGTTAACTGAATAAAATGAACACATGATTGTCATTACTCACCCAGCTTTGAATGAGATCAGACCTGAAGTTTTAGGGGGAAAAACACCCTAAGAAATTGTTATAAGCGTTTTAAAGAATTTACCTATCAAAAACCACCACATTCAACAGTCATTTCCGATAACACTGCAGTATCGCGACTGTCAAACGGAGTGGTTTGGACTAGTGCTGTAGAATGATGCATGTTTTAGAGAGAGAACAAAGAAATGCCTTCTCAAACTTAACTAACGCATTCTATTTATCTAGGTATGTGCAGGGGTCATCATCAGGGTACCCACGATAGCTATCACAAGTGTTATATTATTATTTAAGTCACATGCAAAAAACAAACACCCAGGACCCTCCATATAAATGTGCACAGTAATTGCATGAATTTTTTTAAATGACAATCAATGGTTTGCTATAGAATGACATTGTAAATCATGGATGATCACAGACATTTTACACACGGCATAAACATTACACGTTGTTATACAAAGTGTGGCAATCTCGCAGCAAATGTGCGCACCATTTTCAATTTACCATGCATGCACCAGGGACAAGACAGGTGGAAAATTTATCAAATCACCTAATGATTCCTGAAGCCAGTTCCTCACCAAGGCAATGTTTAGCATTTGACCAATCAGACATTGCATCAAAATCACTCAGCCTATCTCATTCAAGCTTGTTGCAAGTCCCGACCAATCAGCACCTGTCAACATCCCAGGTAGCACTTTTGTACAAGTTTTTGCAATTTAATAAAATCTCTGAGCACCATTTGTGTATTCGAGCAGAACCACTAAAAATTTCAGCTTCCTGCTTCTGCCTCTTGTAAAATGGCTGCCCCCAGGAGGACCGTGAGAATTTGGTGGGGATGAGCAGGGAGGGAAGGGCTGCAGAACCAAACAAAGCATCCCCTGATGGGGACAGAGTATCCCCATTTAGCATCCAGGGTTTCACCTGGTCAGTTCGGGGGCTGATCTTGCACTCTTTGCCCAGGTGAAACCCACTGAGGTCACTGGGAGTTTTGCCTGAGTGAGGACTGCAGAATTGGGCCACATGACATAAAGTGTAAATTATTTTTACCCACACAGAAGCATTGCTAAATATGTCAAATGAGAGCTTTGCTTATCTCCACCCCCACCCCCCCGTTCTGATCATGACATTTCTCATGGCTGGTTTTAACATGACAGGATCTCATTCTGCGATTGCAGAGTTTAAAAATGAGCTTATGTTCGAGCCAGGGCTGGTCTCTCTTTACTTCCGAAACCAGTCGCACAGGGTCCCTTCCCCCCGGCTGCTTTTTAACCCAGGAACATGGGTGCAGCTAACAAAGCTGCACCTGGAGGGCAGCCCATGGGTTTGGTTTGGTTTGGGTCAGGCCCAGGGCAGAGGCTGAAGGGGGGAAGTCCCAGCTCCCTGCGGGCTGTTTCCATCCTGCAGCATCACCTGCCAAGCCCAAGGGAAAGGGGCCAAGCCGAGAGGCGGCAGATCCATTCCCTACCTGCGAGCCAGACTCCCTTTCAGACATTTTCCTTCCGCCTCCTCGGCAGCCCCAGGCTCTGCCACAGCAGACACCGCCTGCTCAGATCCCTGGGCGCCTCCAGCTGCACTCAGGGGGTCCCCGGTTTCCCGCTCGGGCTGCGGGGCATGCAGGCAGGAGGGAGCCCGCTCCCGCTGGTTAGCCGGGGAGATGCGGGAGGAAGGGACCCGTGCCCGCCGCTTGCGCCCTCCACGCCTTGCAAAGGGCGAGAACGTCCCGCTCCCCGGGCGAGGATGGGCCGCCCCCTGGTGGCCATTGGGAGTGCGAACCTGGAACAATCCTGGCAGACAAAAAAAACCCAGCGACTGTTTTGCTCTTCTGCAGCGTCTGAGGCACTGGAAGGGCGTTAGGGGAAGCTCACAGCAGCCCTTTGAGCGGAGTCTTCTTACCCCGCCTCCCACCCCTTACCGGGGGGGGGGGGGGGGGAAACTGAGGCACGGGGAAGTTCAGTAGCTTGTCTCTGTCTCTCTGGGCTCTTGTGCTGCACCCGTCGTGGGTATTTAAGCCCACAGGGAGGCAGGGCATGTAAAATCAGGGCCTGCCATGGCCTCACAGCAGAGGCCTGAAAATCACAAGCCCTGCTTTTTCACCATGCAGATGTGCACAAGCTGGTGCCTTGCAGCACACGCAGAACGCCTGCAATTCTGGGTGTATTTGTTTCTTTCCAATAAAAACAACACCGTTGCCGCAGATTTGGATTTCATGATTTTCATATCAACCAGTTTGGTTTTCACCTCAAAGGCCCCACAAATTCTGCATGAACAAGTTTCTTTAGGAGCATAGAAGCAACCATACCAAAAAAATATAGAGAACCTAGAAGGTTGCGTTGGTTGATCTGTTAGTGCAGGGGGGTCAGACTGATTCAGTGGAGATGGATGAATTCCCTATTTAATTATGGCTCACTTGCCAGAGTATGAGTTTAGCACTGCACGCCCATCACTGTCCCTGGCTCCCCGGCTGAGCTCGATGGGAGGTTTTCACAAAGATCAGAAGTTGAATAGGGACATTATGTAGTGGCCAAACTTTTAGTTAACGTAATTATTTATCTGCTTAGTACCTTACTGGTCTTTCCAGCATCACCCTGTGGAAAAATACAATCTTCTTTAGGCCACCACTATTCTACCTTTATTTCTCTTCCTTCCCCATTCTTCCCATTCCTTCCCCTTTCTCTGTTTCTCTTCTTCTTCTGTGTCTTTGTGGGTCTCCTCTGTTCTTCCTGCTGCATTTCCTTCCTCACAGTGACTTCTAATTCCATCCTCATGGGCTTCATTCCCATCCCCTGCCCCATTTCATCTGCTAAAATGATCAACAATGAAATAGTTAATATTGACATTGAAGTGTCAGCATTAGGCTTTAGAGCTGACACACCACTGAGATTGATGGAGGACTGGCAGAGATCACACCACTGTGCCCTTGTTTCAAGCTGCCTGCAGACTCAGAAAGACCAGGTTGCATTGGTTACACTCCCTTCACATCTGGAAGCTTTCCAGTTTGCACCCACGAGGGCTAGATATTTTCTTCTTTTAAATGACTACAGAGGCTTTGCAGAATCTGAATATGCATTATCAATTACACATCAAGGGATGGGTGTCTGACATCCCAAGATAAGGTAAGAAAAGCCTAGCTGGATGGTAGGAAACAGCATAGAGGTGACCGATAGCAGTATTAACCACCCCCATCCTACCTACTTAGAGCCTGGGTAGCTGGGCTTTACATGTGTGGAGTGAATTTCACCCACAGAGAACGGACAATCCCTGAACATCTGTGCAAACAGAAGCCCTTTGATGCAAATGCCTGTGAAGAGCCAGTAATGCTGCGCACTAACGTGGCTCAGTGGCTGGACTGCGCGGGGTTTGAATGTGCATTTGGCGGTGCGGTTTTTGCACGATTCATCTCAATGAGGGCGAGCTCACTTATAGCGTTTATGCTCATTAATGGGGTCCTACGCTCGGGTGACGAGCAGTACAAGTTTAAAAGCTGGGAGCAGGGAGGGGAGCATACATCTCTCACTCTGCGTATTTGCAGAGCATTGAGCATCAGCCCTTGTCTCAGGGGCGTTAGCCCTGGTGAATGTTCCAGCCCAGCTCTGATTGAGAAGCAGACTGTTATGGATCTCATGGCTTTCCAGTGGAGATTTTCCTCCCTCACCCAAGGTCTTTGTCATTTTGGATTAGTCAAGGGAGATTCTTCCTTTCTGGGGGTCCTGCAGGCTCAGTCTCCTCTCTCACAGGGCTGCAGTGTTGTCTCTCTCAAGTTTCCACTGTGCTGGGATTCTGAGTCTGTCCCGCATTTAGCTTTTATGCAGGGAGATTTACTTCATTCCCCATTCCCCTCCCTCTGGGGGGGTCTCACCTGTGCCATGTGTGAGCCAGGCCCTCATTGTCTGTGATTCCTTCTGTACATCTCCCGCCCCATCCGTCTGGCGTGGGGACCAGTGCTGGCCCCTCCCCTTCCCATGTGCTACTAACCCCTCTGCCATGGCTGGGTTGTCAGTTCTGCACTCTCTGTGGTTTGGGGCCTCTGCTCCCTGGTAGCCAATGGGGACTCCTGGGAGCGTGTGATCATTTCCTGTTTGCAGTGTTGCTGTAGCAGTGTTGGATACTAGCCTGGCTGGCAGAGTGCTCCTCTCTCGGCCGCCCATCACAGGCAGGGGCAGGGGGTAGAGCAGCCATGGTAGCAGAGCTGAGGACTCCAGGAGGGGACTTAGCAGCTGGCTGCAAGGATCAGCATGTGCGGAGGAGAAGGCCTCGGGGAAATGGCCATGGGGGCCCCTTGGCAGGTAGGAGACAGACAGGAAAAATCCTGGGGGCTCGTGCCATAACTTAGTGAGGTGTCACAGGAGGCCCCTCTCCAGCCGCTCTCCAGAGAGGGAATCTGCCCCGGTGTCTCTCTCTCTCTGGGGAGATAGTGTGAATAGCTGTCCCAAAGTGACCCTGTTTGTGCGAGGGGCAGTCAGTCGCCACCATATCAGCTCTGGTTGGCCACTGTCCATTCTGCTGCCAGGCTAGGCTGGACCTGCTGAATGGAGACCCAGGGAGCAAGTGGCACAGGGTACATCTGCACTGAAGTGTGAACCAGAGCTCAGACTCAGGTTTGAGCCCCACCCCTCGCCAGCCACACACAGATCAGTCTGACTTGGGTCCTAGGAGCCTGCTGGGGGATGGGTCAGAGCCCGACTCCTGCTTTAACTGAGGTCCAAACCCTGTTATTGTGCAGTGTGGACCCAGCTCAAGCCGCACACCCAAATCAGAAGGTTGGCGTAGCGCAGTATGGACACAGTCCTGCTATTGTAACCCCAGGTTTACAATGCAGCATGGATGCTCAAGTGTGGGCTTGGATACCCCAAGTCCACAAGCCCAGGCCCCACACCCTGAGTGTACAATGCAGTGGAGACAGAGACAGAGTCCTGCTGGGATTTGCCACTCACAAGCCCGCTGGGGATCCTGCAGCACAGTGGGTGCTGGGTACAAATAACCAGCATGCACTCTGCTCTGGGCTGTTCCCTGACAGGCTGGGGTCTTTGTCCTGGGAACAAACCAAATGAACTGGGCTTCTGGCAATCACACAGAGTTGGGCCAGGGAGAACGGGGGGAACTTTCCCCAGTTTCCCCTCCAGGTCCTTACTGATGCTGTCCTAAATTCTGCAGCACCTCAGAGCTGCCTCTCCCAGAGCCACATGGAAAAATCATGGAGCAGGTCCTCAAGGAATCAATTCTGAAGCACTTGGAGGAGAGGAAAGTGATCAGGAACAGTCAGCATGGATTCACCAAGGGCAAGTCATGCCTGACTAATCTAATTGCCTTCTATGACGAGATAACTTGTTCTGTGGATGAAGCGAAAGCAGTGGACGTGTTGTTCCTTGACTTTAGCAGAGCTTTTTACACTGTCTCCCACAGTATTCTTGCCAGCAAGTTAAAGAAGTATGGGCTGGATGAATGCACTATAAGGTGGGTAGAAAGTTGGCTAAATTGTCGGGCTCAAAGGGTAGTGATCAATGGCTCCATGTCTAGTTGGCAGCCGGTATCAAGCGGAGTGCCCCAAGGGTTGGTCCTCGGGCCGGTTTTGTTCAATATCTTCATTAATGATCTGGAGGACGGCATGGATTGCACCCTCAGCAAGTTTGCAGAGGACACTAAACTGGGAGGAGAGGTAAATACACTGGAGGGTAGGGATAGGATACAGAGGGACCTAGACAAATTAGAGGATTGGGCCAAAAGAAATCTGATGAGGTTCAACAAGGACAAGTGCAGAGTCCTGCACTTAGGACGGACGAATCCCATGCACCGCTACAGACTAGGGACCGAATGGCTCGGCAGCAGTTCTGCAGAAAAGAACCTAAGGGTTACAGTGGAGGAGAAGCTGGATATGAGTCAACAGTGTGCCCTTGTTGCCAAGAAGGCCAATGGCATTTTGGGATGTATAAGTAGGGGCATTGCCAGCAGATCGAGGGATGTGATCGTTCCCCTCTATTCGACACTGGTGAGGCCTCATCTGGAGTACTGTGTCCAGTTTTGGGCCCCACACTACAAGAAGGATGTGGAAAAATTGGAAAGAGTCCAGCAGAGGGCAACAAAAATGATTAGGGGACTGGAACACATGAGTTATGAGGAGAGGCTGAGGGAACTGGGGATGTTTAGTCTACGGAAGAGAAGAATGAGGGGAGATTTGATAGCTGCTTTCAACTACCTGAAAGGGGGTTCCAAAGAGGATGGCTCTAGACTGTTCTCAGTGGTAGCAGATGACAGAACAAGGAGTAATGGTCTCAAGTTGCAGTGGGCAAGGTTTAGGTTGGATATTAGGAAAAACTTTTTCACTAGGAGGGTGGTGAAACACTGGAATGCGTTACCTAGGGAGGTGGTGGAATCTCCTTCCTTAGAAGTTTTTAAGGTCAGGCTTGACAAAGTCCTGGCTGGGATGATTTAATTGGGGATCGGTCCTGCTTTGAGCAGGGGGTTGGACTAGATGACCTCCTGAGGGCCTTCCAACCCTGATATTCTATGATTCTATGGGAAGAGAAGGGTAACTCTCATTACCTTCCAGTCTGACCAGCAGATCAGCACAGGGGAGAGGTCCCTGGTGGGATGCAGGTAAACCTCCTTGGAGAAAGCTGATGGGCTGTTTGTCAGAGTGGACAGTGTTCCAGAAGTGCAAAGGCCCATCAAGTCAGGAGTGTAAAAATGAAGTGGATCAAGTCCTGGAGAACATATTGGAAGGGAAAGTCCTCCCCTGGCATGGGATGCATTAGATAACCGAAGAGAGCTTTTCCACCTCTGATTTCTGTTCTACTCACAGAAATCAGCACATTTATCCTGCTGAGGTTACCCAGGTGATCTGGCCAGGGACCAGGGCTGGGAGATAAATCTCCTGGAATATCACCTGCTACTACAGTATTACAAATTAGTCCGACAATGCCCAGTTCTGCCCTCAGACACAGCCATGTGACACCCAGAGATGTCAATAGACACCATTTCCTGAGAACTCTTCTCCTGCTTGGCATGCAGGGCTGGGACTGAGTGGGTCGGGTTTGTGATTACAGGTCTCGGTGACCTTTGGTGATGTCTCAGTGCACTTCTCCCCGGGGGAGTGGGAGATGCTGGCGGAGTGGCAGAAGGAGCTGCACTGGGAGGTGATGAAGGAGAACTACAGAAGTCTGGTCTTGCTGGTTGAGCCTCGGGTGTCCTTCTCTTCGAGCAGGGGGAGCTGCGAAATATCCAGAGGACCTTTCTCTCAGGGTTGCTGTTAGTGGGTTGGATGCTTTAGCAATCTGTGCACCCTCCAGCACAGAGCAGGGGCTATTGTAAAATTACTGGCCCAAACCCCCCATTGATGTCATTGGGGCTATGCTGATTTACAGCCACTGAGGGTCTGGCCCCTTCCTGGCAATGCAGTCTGACTTAACTGTGGGATGACAGCATACTCGGCATAGTACCAGTGCAGAGCAAGGCACAGTTCCTGCCCCAAGTCGAAGTCAGGCAGCGCTGTCCAGCGGATAACAGAATAGACGATCCGAGCATCAGGAGATACTGGTTTTCCTTGTGCTATCTTTACACCCTCTGTCCTCGGCCAGTCCCTGGTGCCAGAGTTTGTGGGAGCTGGGATCTGATGGGAGCAAGGGAAGCCAGCTGTGGCACAAGGGGAGGATGAGAGGGGTGGCGTGAACACAAGAGTGGGAGCATACATCCCCAAATACACCCCTTCATCTGCCCCCTAACCCCAGGCTATGACAGGGCCACACCTGACACCCTACCCCAGATGGAACGAGGGGAAGAGCCAGGGGTGGGGAACCAGCAGGACTGGGTGAAAAGCAGAGCCCCCACCCCGATGAGTGATGCTCAGGAGGAGTGGGTGAGCAGCCCGCCAGTCTGCAGCCTTTGGAAATGGGGTGCACACGCTGGGAATTCTCCCAGCTCTCCCGCTCTGCGACTTTGGCGATTCTCTGACTGTCTGGCTTGGAGGGGTTTGCTGGATCCTATAGTCCAACACTCCCAAATCAAGTAGGAAGGACCCTACAATACCATCCCCAGGGG
Organism: Lepidochelys kempii; assembly: GCF_965140285.1. Classification (NCBI taxonomy): domain Eukaryota; kingdom Metazoa; phylum Chordata; order Testudines; family Cheloniidae; genus Lepidochelys; species Lepidochelys kempii. The sequence goes on along the minus strand of NC_136381.1, from coordinate 268,079,956 downwards.
GGTGGCTATCATGCCTAGCTCTCTGCAAAGCGCTCGGGTAGCAAGTTGGGGAGAAACTTGCAGTCTCTTGTCGCCACTTGCACCCCTGAGGCGTGGGCGACCTCCTCCTGCCAAGTGAGGATCTATTAACTCCATTTTGTAAACATTCAAAGCGCAACCTCAATCGGGTCCTTCACCCCCTGCCGCCTTCACTTCATGCTTTATTTGTAGGTGGCGGTTTTGTTTCCAGACCTGCAAGCTTAGAGCGGGGAGGGGCCGGGAGGGTGCTGCTTGGAAGACTTGTGAGCAGTCTAGAGAAACACCCGGGCAGCTGACAGACTGGGGCTCAGCACGGCCCGGGTCTGTGATAAGGTCTTTCTCCCTGCGGTCTCACCCTGAAGAGGCAGAGGAAGGAATGGGGTGCTGGAGGGAGGGTGCGAGGCCCCTCTTCTTAGTGCAGAGCAGTGGGGAGAAGAACCTTTTATCTCCTGCTTGATCGCCTCCTTTTCCCCAGTTCCTTTCTTCCAGCGGCAGCAGCGGCCTGCTCCCATTGGCCATCCCCCTGCTGCCACCAAGAGAAAAGTGCCGGAGGCAGGCGAGGAGCAGATGAGGGACCTCCTGCTCCTGGGAGGGCTGGGGGAAGGAGCCGACTCCTGCCAATGGTCCCAGCCTAGGGCAGCTCAGGAGAGACAAAGCACAGGCTGAGAGGCAGCCAACAGCCACCCTGGCAACCCCAGGCCCCTCCTTCCACCTCTGCCCCTCCCACTGCACAGCCCAGGGATTTTAGGTCATGCCCCACCCGGAGGCCAGAGGCCTCTGTTCCCCCAACACTGTGTGGGAGGCAGGGGTGGGAAATGCCCCCTTTCCACTGTAGAAGGGCTGGGCGCCATGCAGCAGGTCCCAGCAGAGCAGCCTTCCAGCCCCTTCCCCTGAGGGAAGCAGGGTCTGAGCACCGAGAAGGGATCTAAATCGAGAGCCAGCCTGCCTTGTGGGTCCCGCACCGCTAACGTGGTCAGCAGTGGCCAGCGGGAGCCCGCCAGGCCTCGCTGCTCTGCTGCACCGGCTAGCCTCCCTCCAAAGCCTGACCAGAGGCAGAAACTCAGCGCCTCCGGGCAGCTGGTGGGAACGTGGCCTGCACTGGTGGGATCGGTTCACCTCCTGGGGCCCCTCTTCCTACGATGGCGCTGGGCCATAGCAGGAAATCGCTAGAAACCTCTGGGGGTAGCTTCCCTTGTTCCCCCCACCCCTCGTGTTGCTGGGCTCAGGCAGAGTTAGACTGAAGATATCCGAGCTTTAATACCTGGCACTGGAGCCCCGAGCGTAATACAGACCCCCCAACACTGAGATCTTTTCCTGGGGACCCGCCTCACCCCGACATGGCGAGCGGCGCTACGTGCAGTGAGGGACCCTGGGGACCGGGCCGGAGCAGACCTTGGCCCAAGCTGGGAGGTCAGGGCTCGGCAGACCCGCACGAACCCCGTTTCTTGGAACTCAGCCTCACGCCGCCCGTGGCCTGAGTCTCCCCTTGCCGGCAGCCCAGAAGAAGCCTCAAGAGAAGGCAGGAGCTGGGCAGTCACCAGCGCGCACACACGGGGGAGCGGCCCCACGCCTGCCCGAGTGCGGGAAACACCTCAGCCGGCTCTCCGCCCTCCCCCGGCGCCGCGGCTCGCACAGGCTCCTGGCTCAAGCCGGAGCTGCAGGCGTGCCGGAGAACCCGCACCGGGAGCGGCCCAACACCTGCGCCCAGGGCCAGTGGGGCTTCGGCCAGCGCTCCCGCCTGGTCATTCACCGGAGAAAGTGGGCATAGTCTTAACATTTGTAATTCTCCTGTTTGAAACCATTGTACTTCTGCACTGTTGATTTGCAGCTCCCCATAACTGTTGAGGGTGTCCCTGTTAAAGCTTGCAAACCGGCAATTAACTCTAAGTGCCTTGGAAGCCGTTAATTAACCCTGCTCTCTCTCCAAACTTGTTACCTGCTACTCTGAAACTTGGTGTTCTTGAGATTGACGCTTGTAAACCTAAACCCCTCAATCCACTCTACTCTCTCTGAGTTGACACTTTCTCTTGAGTGTAATTGAGATTGAGGTTTATGAAGGTAAACCACTCAATTAACTTTACTTTCTTGAATGGTTCTGCTCAATTGACTCTGCTCTGTAAACTGATACTTTGTAATGGAGATTGACATGTTTCTTTGTAACAACAACCCGGAAAGGCCCTTCGTTGGAGCGGGGCGCTCATAGAAACATCACCTCCAGACTCCCACCCTCTATAGTTTGTATCAGGAGTGTTAAGAGACAGGGAGTCTCAAATAAATAACAATACTCAGTGAAATGATAAGTGTGGTCTTATTAAAGTAAAGAATGTATGTGAATGAATGGTGGGTTTTGAATCATCGGCGAAGTGCCAGCCTAGGAATTCGGTATCAATCAGCTGAAGAAGGTGCCAGGTGGAAACAACCAGAGAACCCCCGGAGGGCAAACTGGAATCCACCCGACCAATTCAAAGGATGAAGAAAGCTGACAGCTGTCCTGGAGCCCTCATGACTAACAATATGACAAAGCAATTTCCATGGACTGGCATAGGAATAAATTCCTATAAAAGTGGACTCTCTAAGGACTGAGAACTTTGAGTCTCTGGTTCTGCCACCACCCTCCAGGAGCATCGGATGCGTATCTGACACAGACTCGGCTCCACTCTCGTGTACAGGTTACCTGGCCAGTACTCTGTGACGGGCAACTTCTAGGCTGGTAACTATAACCCCTATGCAGAACTGAAATGAATGAACAAATAGATAGATCGATAGATAAGTAAGGAATAAGCAACAATACAACAGTGTGAGTTTTTTATATTTTTTATTATTATATTTACAATAAATGTGGCATTTTGCCTTGTCCCTTTAATAAGATCCTGCTGGTTTTTATTTTATTGAATCATAGATTATCAGGGTTGGAAGGGACCTCAGGAGGTCATCTAGTCCAACCCTCTGCTCAAAGCAGGACCAATCCCCCAACTTTTGCCCCAGATCCCTAAATGGCCCCCTCAAGGATTGAAGTCACAACCCTGGGTTTAGCAGGCCAATGCTCAAAGCACTGAGCTATCCCTCCCCCTTGGTATAACAAGAACCCACGCTGGGGTGGCCCTGCCCCTGCCTGGCCTGCAAGAGGAGCTTCACTCAGCTCTCCCACCTTCCCAACCGCCAGGGGCCTCCCGGCAGAGACACCCCAGAGTTCTCAGCACACCCATGCGAAAATCCAGAGGGGAAGGCTGGGGAGCCACCCCGTCCATGGGTCCCCTCTCTAGGCACCCCATCCACAGGTCCCCCTCTGGCCATCCCATCTATGGCCCCCGTCTAACTGAGCGTGCACAATAATAGGAAGTGGAGGAAGGGAAGCCACTATAGCTGAGACAGAGGGAAACCAGCCCTTTCCCAAAGCCATTCATAGAATCATAGAATATCAGGGTTGGAAGGGCCCTCAGGAGGTCATCTAGTCCAACCCCCTGCTCAAAGCAGGACCGATCCCCAATTAAATCATCCCAGCCAGGACTTTGTCAAGCCTGACCTTAAAAACTTCTAAGGAAGGAGATTCCACCACCTCCCTAGGTAACGCATTCCAGTGTTTCACCACCCTCCTAGTGAAAAAGTTTTTCCTAATATCCAACCTAAACCTTGCCCACTGCAACTTGAGACCATTACTCCTTGTTCTGTCATCTGCTACCACTGAGAACAGTCTAGAGCCATCCTCTTTGGAACCCCCTTTCAGGTAGTTGAAAGCAGCTATCAAATCCCCCCTCATTCTTCTCTTCCGCAGACTAAACAATCCCGGTTCCCTCAGCTTCTCCTCATAAGTCATGTGTTCCAGTCCCCTAATCATTTTTGTTGCCCTCTGCTGGACTCTTTCCAATTTTTCCACATCCTTCCTGTAGTGTGGGGCCCAAAACTGGACACAGTACTCCAGGTGAGGCCTCACCAGTGTTGAATAGAGGGGAACGATCACGTCCCTCGATCTGCTGGCAATGCCCCTACTTATACATCCCAAAATGCCATTGGCCTTCTTGGCAACAAAGGCACACTGTTGACTCATATCCAGCTTCTCCTCCACTGTAACCCTTAGGTTCTTTTCTGCAGAGCTGCTGCCTAGCCATTCGGTCCCTAGCCTGTAGCGGTGCATGGGATTCTTCCATCCTAAGTGCAGGACTCTGCACTTGTCCTTGTTGAACCTCATCAGATTTCTTTTGGCCCAATCCTCCAATTTGTCTAGGTCCCTCTGTATCCTATCCCTCCCCTCCAGCGTATCTACCACTCCTCCCAGTTTAGTGTCATCTGCAGACTTGCTGAGAGTGCAATCCACACCATCCTCCAGATCATTTATGAAGATATTGAACAAAACCGGCCCCAGGACCAACCCTTGGGGCACTCCACTTGACACCGGCTGCCAACTAGCATGGAGCCATTGATCACTACCCATTGAGCCCAACAATATAGCTTTCTATCTTATAGTCCATTCATCCAGCCCATACTTCTTTAACTTGCTTGCAAGAATACTGTGGGAGACCATGTCAAAAGCTCTGCTAAAGTCAAGGAACAACACATCCACTGCTTTCCCCTCATCCACAGAGCCAGTTATCTTGTCATAGAAGGCAATTAGATTAGTCAGGCATGACTTGCCCTTGTGAATCCATGCTGACTGTTCCTGATCACTTTCCTCTCCTTTAAGTGCTGCAGAATTGATTCCTTGTACCATGCGGTCTCCATCAGAGCAGGAGAAATGCGCATGAGACCTCCGGAGATCCTGGCAGGAGGGGCTGTGCCTCATTTGGCTCAAGGGTCTGGCTCATTGCCCTGGCAGTTTCCTCCTGCACAGAATGGGTTTTTTTTGTCTCTCCTGGGCACCCCATAAACTCATTCTAGTCCCCTGTGCATCTCCTTTAGTCTGGCTGGTAAGGTATTTCTAAGGCACCCATCACCTTAGTACCTAAATGTCAAGACCTCTGTTTCTTGCACTGTTAGGGGCTCTGTGCTTCACCTTTTGAAAGGGATGCATCCCCTTGGGGCACTCCCTGATTGAATGGGAAAGGTGTGAGTGGGTGAGGCAGGAGCTGGAAAAGGCCCTTGCTGATGCAGCTGGTGAAGAGGGTTGGGTTTTTTTGCCAGAGGAGTTCCCAGAGTCCTTGCTTTGGAGTCTGGACGATGAGCAGTGTCCAGGGAATTCACCTGTGAGGCAGAATTGGGGTGTGTGTGTTCTCCTGTTATCACTGGTTATGGGTTATCCTGCATGTGTTCTTTACAATTAGCGAGGTGAGTGGGACAGGTGCCCAAGGTGAAGATCAGGGTACTGCTGTTCTCTGGGGCTAACTTCCTTGGGTGGGGGGGACATGTGTGCACAGCCTGGTAAGTCCCTTTGGGGCTGTCTGGATCCCTTGAGTTTCAGGCTTTGACTTAACCCAGGAATCTCTCTTTCCGGGGGGAGGAAGGTGCTCCTCCTGAGGTGGATTGTTGTCTCTCCATTTGGGACCAGGGTTCCCTTTGTTCTCTCAGGAAAACGGCAGCCAGCGGCAGCACGGTGAAGGGTCCTAGCAGCTGCGTCTCGCCCTCAGAACTCTGGAGATACTTTGGGAAACATCCTTCAGGTTGTGTGTGGGGGGGGGATTCTTCTGTCTACAGCAAGCTGATGGAGGCGTGGGAGCTACAGACAGGTTCATTTTGGCTGCGAAGAGGGTCGCTATTGATCACTCCTGACACTTGGTGCGCAGCCTTAGAACCTAGTGGGCTAAATTGGCAGTTGGCTTCAATGGGAGTTGCACCAGCAAAGCTGAGAGGTGACCTGGAGAAGGGCAAGATCCTAATCCAATGGTTAGGCCCCTTGCTTAGGTGTTGAAAAAGCTGGGTTCAAGTCCCGGGTCTGCCAGAGACTTCCTGTGGTGTGACCTTTGACGAGTCACTTAGCCTCTTTGTTCCTCTATTTCCCCTCTGTATAAGGGGGATAATAGCACCACCCTACCTCCCAGGGGTGTGTGAGGATAAATGCATCAAAGATTGTGAGGTGCTCAGATAATGGGGTGGAGGGAGCCGGATAAGTATCAAAGAGAAACAGGTCTCTTGTAGCTCTTATTTATATTGTTTGATATAGAATTACAACTGGTTTTGCTTTGCTTTGAACAATTTTTTGTTAATCCCATAGGATTGAGGCTAATGTACCCCGGATCAGCAATTTCCTTGATTAGGTTTGTGACGCTGTATAATTGAAAATGACCATTTGTATTGTTGTTGCTGCCAGTGTTACAAATGTAACAAATTTTATACAAAGTGTCTCATGTAAGCTGTCAATGGAAAAGTTACAGTCTATCAAGTATGATGATCCTGGTTAGATCCATGTATCATCTGTGTACCTGATGTTAGGAATATTGGCTGTCTACCTGTATCTCAAACCCTGTGTTGTGTTCCTGGGTGACATCCCCCAGACTGAAATCAGGGCTAGACAGCGAGGTGTCCATGGCCCGTTAAGGACACTCCACTCTCACCATGGGCCATTGAAGAAACTCATCCTGCCCAGTAGGCCTTTCCTGTGGATGCCTCAGACAGCGAGGGGCCAGTGGCCGCCCCTGTCATTCAGCAAACCATGTAAGTACATGTGGTGTGGACATGTGAGCCTGGGATCCATCTTGGGCCAGTAACTTTCCATGCACCTAGGCTGTGGGCTTTGTTTAGGACAGTAAATTTCCATGCACATGGCAGAGGATATAAAAGACACTGGAGACATCTCCATTTTGCCTCTTTCCTGCTCCCGTTCTCTAAAAGGAGCATTTTAAGCTGTGGACTGAGGACCTTCCCATCTTTTGGCAATTACCAGAGAGAGACTTTTGCAAGCCAGGGGTCTGTTCCACCTCTGCTGTGATCCTGATCTATGAACACTGCAGATCTCTTGTACGTATGTGATTCTTTACCAGTCAATAGCTCTTTTAGTAATAAATCTTTTGTTAGTTTATGAAGGATTGGCTGACAGACACATTGACCTGGGTGTAAGTGATCCTTTGGGTTACACAGCTGGTGTAATCCCTCACTAGATTCGACCTGTTTGTCAAGATGGGAGTCAAGGGCTGGAATGCCTAAAGGGGACTGGCTTCTGGTTAATCAGTGTGGTGCTGAAGCTCTTTAGTTACTGGTTTGGTGAATCTAATTATAGAGAAAACCACCAGTTTGGGGGGGATTGTCTGCCTTGTTTCTTGCAGTCTGCCCTGAGTGTGGCATTCTCCATGTAGTTCATCCCAGCCACCTGGTCACAATGTTTATTACAATAGCCCAGTGCCAGGCAGTACAAAGGGGACTTTGTATAACGCAGAAGATATAGGGACAATTCCTTGGACAGCTCACACCTAGAGCCCATCGTCCTTTCTGAAATGACAGAGGTGGCTGCTCAACATGGAATGTTCCTTATTTTCAAAACATAATGAAACTTTCAATAGAGGTTCAGCAAGCATGTGTATAGAACCTCATGGGAACATCAGACCTAGGTTATATTTATAGTAACAGCAGATAAAATAAATCCTTGGTATAACGCAGTGTCAGATGCCTCGTGACTCTTTGTGTTTTCAGTCTATCATTAAAGCAGGCTGAATTGCATGTTAACTGACCAACATCTTATTCGCCACACTCTTTAAAGAGATGCCAAGCCGGAACACCTCCATAAAGGTCAATGGAGTTACACCACTCTTAAAATCTTGAAAAGATCCACCCATCACTCACCTGTATTCCTGGCTGACCAGCTACCTAATAGCATATTACCATGGTGGTATCTAAACACCTCTGTTAGAAGGAGCTATCAACATGTCTATGTAACATACTAGCCTGTGGTCTGTGAATTCTTGTCTCTCTCTCTAGCTTCTGGTCAGGGCCGGCTCCAGGCACCAGTGTTTCCAAGTTTTTTTCACTGTTTGGGGCAGCAAAAACTGGAGAGCCAGCCCTGCTTCTGGTCCCAGTAGTTGCACAACCCCCATGAGCTAAAAACACCCTGCAGTAGCTGTCAAGTGGGAGATGCCTGAGTTTTTGGTGCTGGAAGCTCTGAGTTCAATCACTGCTGATGTTATTACTATTTAGATTAGAGCAGGGGTGGCCAAACTTACTGACCCTCTGAGCTGCAGACTATAATCTTCAAATGTTTGAGAGCTGGGCACACCTGCCAGGGATTGGAGCATCTGCCCTGTGGCAGGGTGGTGGGGCTAGGGGCTGAAGCCCCTAGCTCCACCACCATGCCGCAGGGCAGAACCCATGAGCTGTCTGGTAGGTGGAAAATGGTGTGGGTGGGGGGGCATGGGATGCTCCATGAGCCACACTTTAACAGTAAAAGAGCCGCATGTGGTTTGGCCACCCCTGGATTAGAGTATTGCCTAGAGGCCCCTGCTGAGATCGGAGCCCCACCATGCTAAATGCTGCACGCACAGAATGAGAGACAGTCCTTGCTCCAATTACTCACAATGTAAACAGACAAGGTAGACAAAGGAAGGATTCTTATTTTACAGATGGATACCTGAGACACAGAGACCAAGTGACTTGCCCAAGGTCCCTGGGAGTCGGTGGCAGAACTGGGAACTGAACCCAGCTCTCACAAGTACCAGTCCTGCGCCTCAACCCTTCCTGTGGTATCAGCGTGCAGAGGGGACTGCAACTGGTTACATCTGCAGCTTCTCCCAGCACGTGGCCTGCTCCCCCTCGCTTGCCTCTTGAGCGACAGGGGCCTGCATTCCCCCAGCGGCCCCCTTCCCACCACATCCTGCCCTCTCCTTTGCTGTTACAGCCTGGCTTTCCCCTGTTCCCATCCCATAATCCAGGCTGGAGCTCAGTGTCCCTCCCTTGCTCCGTGTCCAGTGACAGGAAGATTTTGGGGCTGAATTTGCCAGTTTGTGAGACCTGAATGTTTTGGGGTTTGACGGTTTTGACCGACTGGAAGTTTTTGGCGGGGTTCCGCTAGCCAGCCCAGCGGACGCTGAGCACCCAGCAGGGTGAGCGACCCATATAGGCAGCTCTGCGGTGAGGCTACAGTGCTGGGAGGCCCTTCACACAGTCAGCCTGGTCCTGCTGCTCCTGCCACCGCAAGGGCGTGATTCCAGTTCAGCTCCTGCAAAGAACCCTGAACATGGAGCTTCCAGCGCCCGCCCAGAACTCATTGCGGGTGAAAGTCTGTTAGGTGTGTCATGCAGCAGGTTCAGCCTAGACGAGCTTAATGGGCCCTTCTAGCTGTAAACTCCGTGGATCTATTACTGTGCAAGTTAAGCCACCCACCTACCCGGCGCACGGGGCTGGATGCAGGTGGAGAACCCATTGCACAGGCAATGGGAACCCACCAGCTGCACGGGGGGTAATGCAGGGCCGGACTGGCAGACGTGCAGAGCAGCCCCAGCTCCAGCTGGTTTAAGTGGGAGTCATGAGTGTGCAGCGCCTCCGACTCTCAGGTTTGCATGTCCCAGGCTGGGCACCCAAAACCTGAGCGCCCCAAAACTGACGGGCACTTGTGGAAGTTGAAGCCAAAATGTGTTTCTGCATCAGGGATTTCCATTCATGTCTCCCGTGAATACACTTCTTACAGTGGGTCGCACAGGGTTTGTTGCTGCAGTAGGGTGAGCTCATTGCAGGCTCCCTGCATCCCTCCATTTGCCCCACAAGCTCCCTGCCTGCCCCATATCCCCCAGTTTCAGGAACTCCCTGCACTTTCCTCCAATCTCCCCTCTGCCTGGAGTTCTGTGGGCCCCCTCGCTGCTTCTTCTAGGGTCCCCCTTTCTCCCCCCCGCCAGGGGCTCTGTCCCCCTTTCCCTGTACCAGGTCCTCCCAGTGTCCCCTACTGTACTAATTTCAGTGTAAGACATTAATATAACCCTGTCACTCACTGCCCAACATGACACACTTTGTTCAGCAAGGTTCGGGGTTTGGTACACAGAGACCTCCACCTGCTTAGCACCAGGGAAAACACCCCATTGAAAAGCCTTTTCACCAGCCAACAAGATAATGCAGGGCCTTTGCATGAATGAAACTCATACCAGCATCAGGCTTTTTAGGTTTAGGGCACTATTTTTATCCGTCTCTCTGGTCACAGACTCACCTCAGTGTTTCAAAATATACATTACTGAGCAGCTAAGCCAGACTCGTATTAGACAGGAGTTAAAAAGGAGCGGGCCAGGAAAGAGAAGAAATAAGTTGGGGAAGGAAAAGAGCACTCAAGGAGGCATAGGTGGGTGACAAAGTCTCACATCCCAGATAGTGGCGGGGATGGAGCTGGAGCTGCTGGTGTCATCTGGGTCCCCCTCTCTGCCCGGTCCTGTCAGGACATCTCTCAGCAGCAGGATGACAAAGGCCCAACGATGATACAGTAAATCCCGGAGCGCTAGAGGACAGCAGGGATGGCAGCCATGACGGTGACGCTCACTCCTTCTTTCAGCCAGTCGTTGTCCCCTCACTTCGCCTCCATTAATGTTCCCCACAGAGTCTTTTCTTGTGAAGAACCTCACAGGGCAGTGATGGGTGGAACAGCCCATCTCCTCATTAGTTTGTCCACCAATCAGACCTACTTTCCGACACACCAATTTTGGTTCCCTGATTTCCAGTCTCTTGTTTACCAGGCATGATCTTAACACAGCCTTTGAGTTACGGCAGGAGGCCTTTTCGTTTGGGCTAATTCAGCCCTGTCCTTTCTGCACCTTTTCCCGTCAACATTTTTTGTTCTAGGGGATTGAAACATTCCATAAAATGTTCTCCACTTTCCCACGATTGAACTCACAATTAGGGGAAATTTGCAGGCCCAATAATTACAGCCTCCCTCTTTCCAGGGGCTCAGTGTATTCCCCTCTCCTCCATAGCAGCATCCCCCATTCACTCCCTGTGCCAGGAGCTCTGTCTCCCTTTGTGCCCCCTTCCCCACTGCCTCAGAACCATGGTCCTTCAACCTCCTCTGCCACCAGGGCATCTGGGTGCCCCTTTCCCACCTCCCCCACCTCCATGCCAGGGGCCATCTGCATTTTCCCCTTCCCCTATGCCCTGCTACTCCTCTTCCACACACTATTCTTCTTTCTATCCTTGAGTTAAGTCTGTCAAGGTACCAACCTGTTAAACTCTATTAGGGGGTTCCAGAGTATCAGCCGTGTTAGTCTGTATTCACAAAAAGAAAAGGACGACTTGTGGCACCTTAGAGACTAACACATTTATTTGAGCATAAGCTTTCGTGAGATACAGCCCACTTCACCCGATGAGCAGAGATAAGCAGGTTTTGTTATGCTGACAGGTGTTAATGGGGCCATCAACCAGTTTGAGCTCTAGGTGCTGTGGCCCTGCTAAAGAGCTGGCAGGGGCTTCATGTGTTCCTCACTTTCCCCTTTTTGGTTTTCTGATTTCTTCCCAAAATCAATAGGGTCCTGGCTTCTGATGCCTAGAACAGTGCCTGCGATTTTGGAAATGACAGGATGCAGTGTTCCAAAGTTATCGTGTCGTGTGCCTTACAGACAGACAGATGGAGAAATGGTGTTGAGATGAGCCTTCACAAGCTCAGCCAACAAGATAATGCAGGGCCTTTGCATTACTGAAGCAGGTAGGATAGTTCATAATTCAATGCAACATTAAGGGCCCGGCTGTGCCCCGGGCTCCAGGCTGGCCTTGGGGCAGGAGGAGCAGGAGGGGGATGGGGGAGAGGTTGGGGCACAGTCTCTCCCAAAGCTCCAGGGACCATGCCCATTGCTCCATGCAGCGGTGGTATGCCACAGGGCCCTGTCCAAGGCTATGTTGCAGGGACGAATGCAGAGACGGTTTATGATTGCCACCTACGCGCCCTCTCCCCCCTCTCCTTCTGCAAGCCTCTGCATGAGGGGCTTACACACACGTGTGAATAGCTCTGTGTGGCCAGAGCTCAGTCTCTCTCCCCAACAGAAGTTGGCCCAGTAAAGATATTGCCTCCCCCACCTTATCTCTCTAATGCAATAAGCCAGTAATTCCCAGCTCGCCCCTCCCTCTGAGTTCTCCGTAACCTGGGCCCCCCCTGCATGCGCGGCCAGGTGTGACTCTCTGACCCTGCTCCCCTCCACAGCTCTCAGACTCCTCGCCCCCATCGCTCTGCAGCCGGCAAGACCCGTTTCCTAGACCAGTGGCTCCCAACCTTTCCAGACGACTGACCCCCTTTCGGAGTCTCATTTGTCTTGCGTACCCCCAAGTTCCACCTCACTTAAAAACCACTTGCTTACAGAATCAGACCTAAAAATACGAGTGTCACAGCCCCACTCTTACTGAAACATTGCTGGCTTTCTCATCCTTACCATATAATTACAAAATAAATCCCTTGCAGTATAAATACTGTACTTACATGTCAGTGTCTAGCACACAGAGCAGTATAAACAAGCCACTGTCTGTATGAAATTTTAGTTTGGACTGACTTCGCTGGCGCTTTTCATGTAACCTGCTGTAAAACTAGGCAAATCTCTAGAGGAGCTGATGTCCCCCCGGTCGACCTCTGCGTCCCCCTGGCTGAGAACCACTGTCCTGTGGGCCAAGCCCTCTGCCCTGGCTGCAGGCACGGTTCTATAAAGGGCCTTTTCCGGTCCCTGAAACAGCCCAGCTCTGGCCCGGGGACTTCTGGGTGTGAGCTCCCTCTCGGGCTCGCTCGACTTCCCGTCTCTGGTTACGGTGGCGAGGCTGGGGCTGGGGCAGGGGCAGGGCTTGGCTTGGCTCTGCCGGAGACAGGGCCCCAGGCTGCAGGGGGAGTTTTCCGGCTCTTGCAGCGGCGAGGAGCGGCTCGGCATGCAGGGAGGAGACGCCGAAGAGGCGACGCCAGCCGGGGCCGCTCTGCAGGTAGGAGCCAGGCAGTCAAATGCGCGGCAGCGGGGAGGCACCAGGCCGGATTCCGGGCCGGTGGGAACGGCTGCTCCTTCGGCTGTCGGTGGCCCTGCAGCGAGCAGGTCTGGCTGTGGCCCATCGAGCCCTGCCCCCGCTTATCAAGGGGCAGATCCCGTTTTCCCCAGCGCAGCCGCCTGGCTGATCTCCTGGCAAGGCGCTGTCTGTGGCGGAGCATCCAGCTGGAAAGTGGCAGTGGACCGCTCTGGGAGGGGCAGCCGGGACCTGACAGCCCCCCACCAGCCGCTTTCCACGGGGCTAGCGTGCTAAGGAGAAGGACTGGAGTGCTGGATGCTCACCCCGCAAAGCGCCTGGCTCTGATGGTGTTGGTGGAGGCGTGGGGGGGTGGGGTGGGGTGGGGTTAAATAAATGTTGCTTTGTTTGTTTCATCCAAATCTGGGCTCCTGCTGAACAGCAAAACTCTCCATTGACAACAGTGGGAGTAAAACGGGGCCTTTCGCTTGCACATAACAAGTTACCTTCCAACTTTTTGTTTGTTTGGGTGTCAGGACCCGAGGCTGCTCCCCACTCGGACATCAGGAGAGGGGGAGACTGTCACCAGAATGGTCCCACACCACTAGGGTGACCAGATGTCCCGTTTTTATAGGGATAGTCCCATTTTTGGGGACTTTTTCTTATATAGGCGCCTATTACCCCTGCCCCGTTTTTTCACAGTTGCCAGCCGGTCACCCTACACACCACCCTCTAGCGGGCATTTGAGCTCGTCCGTTTCATGGGGCGGTTCTCAGGCTGCATCACACTGTCGCAAAGGTTAGGTATCAATTCTAACCAACTAATGTCATGAAACCATTTCAGTTAACACCAGCTTGTGCAGCCCCTTTTCCTTCGAGAAATCTCAACACTGGCCTTAATCTACCCAGTGCTCTCCCTTCTACCCTGCTCTCTGTTACAAATACTGGAACATTGCCCTTTACCTGTCTTGGTGCAGGGACTGTCTCTGGGTCTGGATAGTGCCTTGCGTAACAGGGCTCCTGTCCCACTTGGAAGAAGCGGAGCAGTGAGCATATTGTAAAATCAGTATAGTTCAAAGCCCACACCTAATAAAGAAATGTGACAAGCCTGCCACAATGCAAAACATCATAGTGGTTATTTATTACATCTAGCAGAGTAACCTGCATTACACAACGCAAAACAAATTCAAGATTGCTCTGAAGGAAGCTCTCAAAATAACAACCTACTGTAGTGTAGTGGTTAGAGCAGTGGACTGGGAGCCAGGACACCTACCTGCTGTTTCCGCTCTGGTACTGACTTAATGTATTACTTTGATCAAATAATTTAGTCAAAAATGATATAAAGTGGCCACTGATTGTGGGTGCAGGTGTCAGGAGGTAGCTGCAGAGAAGGTGCTGAGTAACTCTTGCAATTCCAGGTCCTGGTGACATTTGAGGACATTGCCATCTATTTCACCCGGGAGGAGTGGGAGATGCTGGCAGAGTGGCAGAAGGAGCTGTATCGGGACGTGATGAAGGAACATTATGACAATCTGATTTCCCTGGGTAAAAGTCCATTTTCTTCTTATACTCTCTGAGCTTTGCAAAATTCATCCATGTGTTTTAAGGGTGGAGCTCACCTCCAGTCATGCATTTCCTAAATTGCTGGGCCTGTTAGAGTAAACCCCTAAGGAGGGTTTAAAAAAAACTGAACAGCTTTGTTCCTGTTTTCTATTTCCAGCTGTCATGTGTCCACACAAAAAGCAACCGTATTGTTTTAATCCAAAATGATGTGTATTTTAGATTAAAGGAAAATAGCAACAAGAAAGAACAAAAGGAAAGTCTCCATGAAAGAGCAAAGTGTGTGCATATAGTCTCTTCTATAAGCAAAATGGCTGCCTCCCCTGCAGAGAGGCAGAAGTCTTAGAAACTGAAAGGTGCCATACAAAGGAAAACAAAGCTGTAATGGTTTCAAGCTACATACACCAAGCCAGTTGCAGCCACAGCTTCTTGCAAGCCTGTCATTCAGAGGACTGGCCTCAAACGTGCAATGGGGGCCTGGACTGTAAACAGAAAGTTTTTGATTTTTTTTTTTTTTTAAAAGTGATTTAAGGGCAGGGGAGGGACGTAACTGGGATCTTACTGTAAAGGGTGCATCCATTTCTAAGGAGCAGCTGGATGGTGGAAGGGGGAATACCTTGATATCTGTGCTTTAAATCCATTCATAATAAATGGCGCCTGTAGCAAAGGGAGGGAACTGGTGTCAAACCATTCACACGGCTTTGTAACCAGCATTCCATGGTGGCAATCCAAACCATAACATCCTCTGATCTACGTCCCCACAAACAGGCCATGCAGGCACCACGCCTGATGTGTTATCGCGGATCGAACGAGGGGAAGAGCCGTGGGTCATGGATCAGCAGGAGGAAAGAGAGAGGCTGGAATGCACCTTGCATGGTGAGAAGTTATAACCTAAACTGTGTCAGACCTGCTCTGACGATAGACCCCAGAGCTGGGGACAAGTGCCCCTGTCACAGGCTGCTGCCCCAGTCTCTCTCCCGCAGTGTTTTTATAAGCAGGGCTGTTCTGGCAAGTGTCAAACCCACAAACATGCATGCCCAGCTCACCCCCTTCACCAGCTGGCTCTTGGGCCCAGGATCAAGCTGGGGAGCTGGCAGCAGGCAGTACACTCCCAGGATTAATAGGGGGTTTTGGCAGAAATCTTGCTCCGGGTCAGAATCCCAACCAATCCTACTTCCCAGTGCAGTGTCGGACCTTCCCCCCCCCCCCCCCGACTCCACACACAGGCCTCCCTGATCACTGGCATTATCACCTCCTGCATGCCTTTCAGAGGCCCTAAAATGGCAGCCTTTTATGTTCTGTCCCAAGGATTAAACTAAGTCACTGCTGGTGCAACTCCACTGAATTTCACCGATTGTCTTGACTCCCAGGCTCTCCAGAACCCTCCAGCCTTTC
This sequence comes from Lepidochelys kempii, assembly GCF_965140285.1. Taxonomy (NCBI): domain Eukaryota; kingdom Metazoa; phylum Chordata; order Testudines; family Cheloniidae; genus Lepidochelys; species Lepidochelys kempii. The sequence continues at coordinate 268,064,189 of NC_136381.1, read as the reverse complement.
CCATACCTCTCTCAAAGCATTACCCTGGGGCCAGGCTCCAGCCAAAGCAGTAAGTGCCTGAGGATCATAGCAATGTAGGGCTGGAAGGGACCTTGGGGGGTTATCTAGTCCATCCCCCTGTGCTAAGGCGGGACCAAGTAAACCTAGACCATCCCTGATAGGTGTTTGTCCAACCTGTTTTTAAAACCTCCAGTGAGAGCGATTCCACAGCCTCCCTGAGTAAGGTGTTCTCGTGCTTAACTGTCCTAAGAATTAGAAACATTTCCCTCACAGTCAACCTAAATCTCCCTTGCTGCAAACTAAGCTAATAATTTCTTGTCCTACCCTCTGGGTATATGAAGAACAATTGGTCCCCATCCTCCTTCTGACAACTCTTAACATATTTGAAGACTGTTATTAGTTTCCCTCACCTCCCTGCCTCCCAGACTTCTCTTCTCTAGATTAAACATATCCAGTTCTTTCAACCTTTCCTCAGAGGGCAGGTTTTCTAAATCTTTGATCATTTTTGTTGCTCTGCTCTGGACTCTCTGCAATTTGTCCTTAAGTGTGGCACCCAGAACTGGACACAGTGCTCCAGCTGAGACCTCAAGCGTCCTGAGTAGAGTGGAACAATGACCTCCCATGTCTTACATACGACACTCTTGTTAATACACCCCATAATGATATTAGCTTTTTTTTGCAACTGTGTCATATTGTTGAATCCTATTCAATTTGTGATCCACTATAACTGCAAGACCCTGTTCTGCAGTAGAGCTATTTAGCCAATTATTTGCCATTTTGAATTTGTGAATTTGATTTTTCCTTCCTCAGTGTAGTCCTTTGCACTTTTCTTCACTGAATGCCATCTCACTGCTTTCAGACCAGTTCTTCAATTTATCAAGATCATTTTGAATTCTAATCCTGTCCCCCAAAGTGCTTACAACCCCTCCCAGCTGGATTTCATCTCTAAATTTTAGAAGCATATTCACTACTCCGTTATCCAAGTCATTTAATACAATTATTGAATAGTACAGACCCAGAACAGCCCCTTTTGGATCCTCCCACTTATGATAGAGGTCTATACAATCATGAGTGGTGTGGAGAAAGGGAATAAGGAAAAGTTATTTATTTGTTCCCATAATATAAGAACTGGGGGCCAGCAAATGAAATTAATGGGCAGCAGGTTTAAAACAAATAAAAGGAAGTTCTTCTTCAGTCAACGCACAGTCAACCTGTGGAACTCCTTGCCTGAGGAGGTTGTGTAGGCTAGGACTATAACATGGTTTAAAAGAGAACTGGATAAATTCATGGAGGTTAAGTCCATTAATGGCTATTAGCCAGGATGGGTAAGGAACGGTGTCCCTAGTTTCTGATTGTCAGAGGGTGGAGATGGATGGCAGGAGACAGATCACTAGATCATTACCTGTTAGGTTCGCTCCCTCTGGGGCACCTGGCATTGGCCACTGTCGGTAGACAGGATACTGGGCTGGATGGACTTTGGTCTGACCCAGTGTGGCCATTCTTACATTCTTATGACAGCGAATCATTGATAACTACTCTTTGAGTTCAGTTTAGCAACCAGTTGTGCACCCATCTTATGGTAATTTCATCTGTACAACGTTTCCCTAGTTTGCGTATGAGAGTGTCATGTGGGACTGTGTCAGAAGCCTCACTAATGTCAAGGCATATCACATCTACCGCTTCCCCCCTATCCACTAGCCCAACTACCCTGCCAAAGAAGGAAATGAGATTGGTTTGACATGATTTGTTCTTGACAAATCCATATTGGCTGTTACTTACATTATTATCCTCTAGGTTTGAACAAATTGATTGTTTAATAATTTGTTCTGCTACCTTTCTGGATATCGAAGTTAGGCTGACTGATCCATAGTTCCCCAGGCCTCCTTTGCCCACTTTTTAAAAATAGGTACTGTGTTCACCTTTCTCCAGTCCTCTGCGTCCTCACCCATCCTCCATGAGTTCTCAAAGATAATCCCTAATGTTTCAGAGAGTGCTTCAACTGGTTCCTTAAGTACCATAGTGCAGTGGTCCCCAAACTTTTCAGGGTCGCAGCCCCCTTTGCCCCTGTCCACCCCCCTGGAGCCAGGGCCGGGAGCGGGGCCGTGGCTCCTAGGATAGGGTATGTGGACAGGGTAAGGGGGCTGAGATTGGGGCCACAGCTGAGCGTGGTTCCGGGACCAGGAACAGGGCCTGGGCCGGGCGCAGAGCCACGGCCAGGCGCGGGGCTGCGGCTGGAGGCGGGGCTCAAGCAGAGCTGGAAGCAGCGCGGGGCTGGGTGGTGCTCCCTCCCTGCCCGCCCTGGGAGTTGGCCTGGGCCCCGCCGCTCCCCTGAATTTTCCTTCATGTCACAGTTTGGGCACCTCTGCCCAAGGGTGAACTTCATCAGGCCCTGCTGACTTAAATGCATCTAACATCCAAATATTCTTTAACCTCTTCTCTCCCTATTTTAGCCCAAGATCTTTCCCCTTTATCATAAACATTAATTGTGTTAAGCACCTGCTCACAATTGACCCTTGTAGGAATGTCCCATTTTTAGGGGTGTCCCCTGTCATTGAGGATGAGATGATTCTGCCATAGAAACCCCTCCCCGACTGCCTAGGAGCAGTGGTGTTGTCAGCAAAACATGAAGTAATGTCTGGATTCTCCTCTCCAGAGGGTGCAGGCCTGAGCAGAACTGAGCAGCAGCAGCAGCAGGAGGAAGGTCCTGAGAACTTGGAGCCACACGGGACTTTACCGAGTAGGTCGGAAGAGAGAGTTTTCCAGAGCCCCGACCGGGAAGAAACTTGCCAGAGGCAGCGCAGGTCGCTGAGGCTGCAGCTGATCTTGGCGGGGAATGAGCCAGCTACCCCAAGGGACTGCGAAAGGGGTGGCCAGGAACCTCCGAGGCTCCCTGCGCAGGGAAGACCAAAGACGAGTCAGAGCCCAGCTACGTGTCACATGTGTGGACTTGGTTTCAAGGGAGAGAGAGCCCTTAGCAGACACAAACGCAGCGTCCACAAGATAAAGGATCCACACCAGTGCCAAGTGTGTGGGAAGTGCTTCCGGCTACGGCAGGACCTCAGGAGGCACCAGAGGACCCACACAGGGGAGAAGCCCTACCTTTGCACTCACTGTGGGAAGAGGTTCAGCCAGACCGCCAATCTCTGCACCCACAAGAAGATGCACAGGGGGGAGCGGCCATACCCCTGCGCCATCTGTGGCAAGAGCTTCCGGCAGAAGCAGCAGCTGGTGTCACACAGCCGGATCCACACGGGGGAGCGGCCCTACCCCTGCACGCAGTGTGCCAAGAGCTTCCGCTGGAAGCAGGCGCTCAGGGTCCACCAGAAAACCCACGTGGGAGAAGGTGGCTCTGAGGGGAGCCAGGCCAAAGGGCGGGCCTTCACCTGCCCCAAGTGCAAGGCCGTCTTCACTCACAGGCACGACTTCCTAACGCACCGGCGAGCGCACGCCAGCGAGCGGACCTACCAGTGTGCCGACTGTGGGAGGTGCTTCAGACAGCGGCAGCAGCTGATTCCGCACCGCCGGATCCACACCGGGGAGCGGCCCTACAACTGCCCGCTCTGCGGGAAGAGCTTCCGGCGCAGGCAGGAACTGACCACGCACCAGAGAATCCACACGGATGAGAGGCCCTTCCGCTGCCCCGAGTGCCCGCTCAGCTTCAGGGAGAAGCAGAAGCTGAGGAGACACCAGAGAATCCACACGGGCGAGAGGCCCTATGCCTGCTCGGAGTGCGAGAAACGCTTCCGGCAGAAGCAGCAGATGGTGTCCCACCTCCGGATCCACACGGACGAGCGGCCCTATGCCTGCTCGGAGTGCGGGAAACACTTCCGGCGGAAAGACTCCCTCGCCAAACACCAGAGAACCCACCAAAGGGCGCAGACATAGGGCTTGTCTACACTACCACTTAAGTCAATGTAACTGAGTTGCTCGGGGATGTGAAAAAGCCCCCCCCCCACACACACACACAAGCGACGCAAGTTACATGGACTTAGCACGGTGTGGACAGCGCTTTATGTCGGCGGGAGACACTCTCCCACCGACATAGTTTCCTCCTCTCGTTGAGGTGGAGTAATTACACCGACGGGCGAGCGCTCTCCTATGGCACAGTGCATCTTCGCCGTACGCACTACAGCGGCGCATGGTAGTGTAGACTAGACCATAGTCAATGCAGTCGTCCTGCCCCAAACTCCCTCCTCACTTCCCCCGTTGAGGGGAAACTGCTTCCACAGGGACTCGGAGAAACCACCCCCGGAGCCATCACCCCTTCATAGCTCCTGGCAGAGAATGGAGGGGAAGAAACACGACAGACACACACTCCACCCCGGAGAAGGTGAAGGAGCTTCACCTCCATTCCCTCAAAGCAGCCACAGTCTCACGGCACTTATTGTTTCTTTGATGTATTTGAATCATTATAGAGGGCCTTGTCCTTCCTGTGAACCCCCATAAAGCCCTTCTGTTCTCTCCTCTGTGTAGTTATCCTAGGACAGGCAGGATTTCCGACCTCTCTATATTTCACTGGCCCCGTAAAGGGCAGGACGGTTGGGTGTCTGTGAGGTGCCCTGTGTGGTGGGAGAGGCATATGCAGGTGAAAACCATGACATGGTGCAGTAGTTTAATGGATTCATGGTGCTGAAGGCCAGAAGGGACCATTGGATCATCTAGTCTCACCATCTGTCTAGCACAGGCTGTTCAGTTTCACCCTGTTACCCCTGTATTGAACCCAGTCTCTTGTGTTTGACTAAAGCATCTTCCAGAAAGGCAACTGTGATGCCAACAGACCCTGGTCATCGGCGGGCGGGACTGAACCAGGGACCTCTGGAGCTTAGTGCATGAGCCTCTACCACATGAGCTAAAAGCCAGCTGGCTGCTAGCTAAGGCTGTAGAGCAGACTCATTAATTTCTCTCTTTCTAAGTGGTCTAGGTGCCACTAGATGGGACACAACACCACACCCAGGAGGTGTGTGGGTTACACAACCAGTCTTGATCAAGAGATGGAGAATCCGCTCTTTTTGCTGGTAGTTTGTTCTGATGGTTATTCACCCTCACTGTTAGAAACATGTGCCTTATTTCTAACTTGCCTTTGCCTGACTTCAGCTTCCAGGTCTTGGTTCTTGTTGTGCCTTTCTCCGCGAGATGAAAGTGCTCTATAGTGCCTGGCATTTTCTCCCAGTGAAGGTACTTCTATATTGTGATCATAGAATATCAGGGTTGGAAGGGACCTCAGGAGGTCATCTAGTCCAACGCCCTGCTCAAAGCAGGACCAATCCCCAACTAAATCATCCCAGACAGAGCTTTGTCAAGCCTGACCTTAAAAACCTCTAAGGAAGGAGATTCCACCACCTCCCTAGGTAACGCATTCCAGTGTTTCACCACCCTCCTAGTGAAAAACTTTTTCCTAATATCCAACCTAAATCTCCCCACCATTACTCCTTGTTCTGTCATCTGCTACCACTGAGAACAGTCTAGAGCCATCCTCTTTGGAACCCCCTTTCAGGTAGTTGAAAGCAGCTATCAAATCTCCCCTCATTCTTCTCTTCCGCAGAATAAACAATCCCAGTTCCCTCAGCCTCTCTTCATAACTCATGTGTTCCAGTCCCCTAATCATTTTTGTTCTCCTCTGCTGGACGTTTTCCAATTTTTCCACATCCTTCTTGTAGTGTGGGGCCCAAAACTGGACACAGTACTCCAGGTGAGGCCTCACCAATGTCGACTAGAGGGGAACGATCACGTCCCTCGATCTGCTGGCAATGCCCCTACTTATACATCCCAAAATGCCATTGGCCTTCTTGGCAACAAGGGCACACTGTTGACTCATATCCAGCTTCTCCTCCACTGTAACCCCCAGGTTCTTTTCTGCAGAGCTGCTGCCTAGCCATTCGGTCCCTAGTCTGTAGCGGTGCATGGGATTCGTCCGTCCTAAGTGCAGGACTCTGCACTTGTCCTTGTTGAACCTAATCAGATTTTTTCTGGCCCAGTCCTCTAATTTGTCTAGGTCCCTCTGTATCCTATCCCTACCCTCCAGTGTATCTACCTCTCCTCCCAGTTTAGTGTCATCTGCAAACTTGCTGAGGGTGCAATCCACACCATCCTCCAGATCATTTATGAAGATATTGAACAAAACCGGCCCCAGGACCAACTCTTGCGGCACTCCACTTGATACCGGCTGCCAACTAGACATGGAGCCATATCACTACCTGTTGAGCCCGACAATCTAGCCCACTTTCTATCCACCTTGTAGTCCATTCATCCAGCCCATACTTCTTTAATTTGCAGGCAAGAATACTGTGGGAGACTGTGTCAAAAGCTTTGCTAAAGTCAAGAAACAACACATCCACAGAACCAGTTATCTCGTCATAGAAGGCAATTAGATTAGTCAGGCATGACTTGCCCTTGGTGAATCCATGCTGACTGTTCCTGATCACTTTCCTCTCCTCTAAGTGCTTCAGGATTGATTCCTTGAGGACCTGCTCCATGATTTTTCCTGGGACTGAGATGAGGTTGACTGGCCTGTAGTTCCCAGGATCCTCCTCCTTCCCTTTTTTAAAGATGGGCACTACATTAGCCTTTTTCCAGTCATCCGGGACTTCCCCCGATCGCCATGAGTTTTCAAAGATAATGGCCAATAGCTCTGCAATCACATCCGCCAACTCCTTAACACTCTCGGATGCAGTGCGTCCGGCCCCATGGACTTGTGCTCGTCCAGCTTTTCTAAATAGTCCCGAACCACTTCTTTCTCCACAGCGGGCTGGTCACCTCCTCCTCATGCTGTGCTGCCCAGTGCAGTAGTCTGGGAGCTGACCTTGTTCGTGAAGACAGGCAAAAAAAGCATTGAGTACATTGGCTTTTTCCACATCCTCTGTCACTAGGTTGCCTCCCTCATTCACTAAAAGAAAAGGAGTACTTGTGGCACCTTAGAGACTAACCAATTTATTTGAGCATGAGCTTTTGTGAGCTACAGCTCACTTCGTCGGATGCATACTGTGGAAACTGCAGAAGACATTCTATACATAGAGACCATGAAACAATACCTCCTCCCACCCCACTGTCGTGCTGGTAATAGCTTATCTTATTTATTACTTACTCTATTACTTTAAATAAGCTATTACCAGCAGGACAGTGGGGTGGGAGGCGGTATTGTTTCATGGTCTCTGTATGTATATAATGTCTTCTGCAGTTTCCACATTATGCATCCGACGAAGTGAGCTGTAGCTCACGAAAGCTCATGCTCAAATAAATTGGTTAGTCTCTAAGGTGCCACAAGTACTCCCTCATTCAGTAAGGGGCCCACCCTTTCCTTGACTTTCTTCTTGTTGCTAACATACCTGAAGATTGTTACTCTTACTACTTGTTACTCTTAACATCTCTTGCTAGCAGCACCTCCAGGTGTGATTTGGCCTTCCTGATTTCACTCCTGCATGCCTGAGCAATATTTTTATACTCTTCCCTGGTCATTTGTCCAATCTTCCACTTCTTGTAAGCTTCTTTTTTGTGTTTAAGATCAGCAAGGATTTCACTGTTAAGCCAAGCTGGTCGCCTGCCATATTTACTATTCTTTCGACACATCGGGATAGTTTGTCCCTGTAACCTCAATAAGGATTCTTTAAAATACAGCCAGCTCTCCTAGACTCCTTTTCCCCCTCATGTTATTCTCCCAGGGGATCTCCTGCCCATCAGTTCCCCGAGGGAGTCAAAGTCATGTCACTTCTCAATCTTCTTTTTATAAGCTAAACAGATTGAGCTCAAAGTCTCCCATTGTAAGGCATTTTCCCCAGCCCTTGAATCCTTTCTGTCTGTTTTCTGCACCCTCTCTAATTTTTCAACATCCTTTTTAAAATGTGGACACCAGAACCGGATGCAGTATCCCAGTACTAGCAGTCTCCTCAGTGCTGAATACAGAGGTAAAATCACTTCCCTACTTCCCTGTTTGCACACCCAGGATCACGTCAGCCCTTTTTTGCCACAGCATTGGACTGGGAGCTCGCATTGAGTTATTTGTCCACTAGGACTCTAAAACTTTCCAGATTCATTGCTTTCTGGGACAAGTCTCCTATTCTGTAGGGGTGGTCTGCATTCCTTGTTTCTAGATGTATAACTTTGGATACTTGTGGCACCTTAGAGACCAACCAATTTATTTGAGCATAAACTTTCATGAGCTACAGCTCACTCACGAAAGCTTATGCTCAAATAAATTGGTTAGTCTCTAAGGTGCCACAAGTACTCCTTTTCTTTTTGCGAATACAGACTAATATGGCTGTTACTCTGAAACCTGTCATAACTTTGGGTGTGGCTGTATTAAAATGCATTGTGTTGAATGGACCCATTTTACCAAGCAATCCAGATTGCTCTGTATGACTGCCCTATCCTAATCATTATTCCACACTCTGCTAATTATTGTGTCACCCTGTCCAGATCCCTGAGGAACATGTTAAATAGCACTGGGCCTAGCGCCAATCCCTACAGAACCCCACTAGAAACACTCCCCTTCAGTGAGGATGATTCACCATTGATAACTACTTTTTGAGCTCTGTGAGCTTGTCAGTTCTTAATCCTTTTAATTGGTGTTTTATGGCTATCGTACAGTGCTAATTTTGTAATCAGAATGTCATGTGGTACTAAGTCAACCCCCTTACAAGTCTATTATATGTAGAATTAACTTTGTCAACCAAACATGTAATCTCATCTGAAAATGACATGGTTTTTTAACAAGACCTATTTTCCATAAAACCATCTTGACTGGAATTAATTATATTCCTACTATTTAATTCTTTATCAACTGACTCCTGTATCAGCTTTCCCAGTATTTTGTCCAGGATTCACATTAGACCACCTGGCCTGTAGTGCCCCAGGTCATCCTACTTGCCTCTTTTTTGAATATTAGCACAACGTTACCACTCCTCCAGTCTTCTGGAATTTTCCTGGTATTTCAAGATTTATTAAAAATTAACATCAGCGGACCAGACTTAGGTCTCTTGGGTGCAAGTTATTTTAAAATAAGCAGGCCTAAATGTTTATCCCTAGGAGATATTGTTTAACATCCTCTTTTGGTTACTAATGGATTGCAAAGTACTCCATCATCCTTTCCAAATACAGAACAGAAATATTTATTAACACTTCTGCCTTTTCTGCATCATTATTAGCCATTTTACCATCTCCATCTAGTAATGAGCCTATACTATTGCTAGAATTTCTTTTGTTCTTAATACACTTAAACTCCTTATTGTCCTGATTCGTGCCAGCTATGGATGTTTCCCAAATGTTTCTAGCTTCCCTTATCAATTTTCTACACTTCATAACTTCTAATTTGCATTGATTGCTATCTAGTCCCCTTTTTCCCATTTGTTATATTGTATTATATTGGCTGCCTTCTATTCACCCCTGAACCAGGATGGCCTTTTAGCCAAAGTCGTCGTCTTTTTTGATTGTAGAATTGTGGCTTTTTGGCCAACTAATAAACTCTTCTTAAAGAACTCCCAATTTTCCTTCATGCTTTTCTATCTAAATTTTTCATCACAATCAATTTCCTTTAGTCTAGGGAAAATTAGCCCCTTTGAAGCACCAAGCATATATATTACTAGTTGGGACTGTAATGTGCATGACCAGGTGATCTTATTGTTCCCCTCATCCCCACATCTCTGTCTTCCCTCCTATTGTTTTTTATACTTTATGTTTTGTTTCCAATTAGATTGCAAGCTCTTTGGGGCATGGACTCTCTCTGTTTGCATAGCCCTATGCACAGCGTGGCCTTGATCCGGACTCCAGCCTCTGGGTGCTACCACCTTACAAATAATAATAATGAAAAGATGATTTCTCCAATGTAATCTGGAGGTCAACACTCATTTGACAGAAAGCGTCAGTCTGGCAGAGCTGTGCAAAACTGGTGAGAAATGTCTCTGTGAAATCTTGCAGAAACATTTTTGTGTGATCTTGGGCCTCTTATATTTCACTTTTCCACTCATCCAGATCATATCTAAATATTGCTTTTTCTTTCATAAAATTTAAAAAATGTTTTAAAACCTTTCTCTTCTATCCACCATCTGAAACTCTCATCTGTGCTCCAATATTCTCCAATCCTGATTAGTACAGTCGTCGTTTCCACAACGCCTTATTGGCCCTTTCCAATTCATCCAAAATGCAGCTGCTCTGGGCCGGGAAGCCATGGAGGAAAGCACTGTCTTCGCTTCTGGAAATGATCACGAAATTGCCAGAGTACTCCTCAAATATTAAAATACAGGCCTTGCAAGGAGCTTTTCATAGTGGACAGGCTTTTGGGAGTGCCTATAAATTGTGAAATCCTGGAGCTGCAGGAGTATGAAGTAAATATGCCTCAGCTACTTCTGGAGAATAAGACAAGTGACGACAGCAGCTTGAGAGAGTGATTCTAGATGGGTGGCCAGCTAGTGAAAGGTCAGGAAGTTCCAAGCATTTAATGTAGTTGGAATCAAAGAGATGAAGTTGTTGCATGTGACTGGATTCTGTACAGAGGACACCATGCTAAGCAGATGGATGGTGTCCTCTGGGCAGTGAGTAGTGGGCAGTGAGTAGAGCCTGATGTAGCTTGTCTGGTCTGACCTCCATCTAGATCATAAATTTACGAGCTGGCTGTATTCGTGGGCAGTGGGGGTTTTGGGGTGATCTGTTTTATTTGTGTTTGATCTTCAAAAGGAAAAAATAGGAAGATTAACAGTGCCCCTGAAATCAGCAGATCCTGATGCTTGTCATGTGTCATGCCATGTATTCTCTTTTGTACTCGATTGGGGCTAGGAAATAAAAATCGGGCTCTTAGCGCAGTCCTGTGTGTCTCGTTTATAACAGGAACAGCGCCCTCCCGGACTGCAGCCTTGAGACATACATTTTAGCTGCACAGCCTATAATAAAGAATAGTTCATGAATGGCCCTTCAGTTGGGCCTATCACAAGTGAAAATATTTGTATCTATGTTTGCAGTGGGATTTTAGCCATGTCGGTCCCAAGATAGGAGAGGGACAAGGTGCTCACGAAAGCTCATGCTCAAATAAATTGGTTAGCCTCTAAGGTGCCACAAGTCCTCCTTTTCTTTTTGCGAATACAGACTAACACGGCTGTTACTCTGAAAGGTGGGTGAGGTGAGATTTCTCCCAGCAGTAGAAGTTAGTCCAATAGAAGGTACTACCTCACCCACCTTTATATCTCTCCAATATTTGCAGCTCTCTTTTATCCGTGTCTCTGTGTAACACAAGTTGATCATCAGCTGGGTGTTTATCAAGTTCAGTTAATTCCACCTTTGGTTAGTTCCCTTCATTACTGCAGAAGACAATCGACTCTGTGTATTTGTTTAACTTGATTTTACAATTATTTATATACAAATGATATGATTCAGGCTGCCTGGGAGAAATTTATGGTCTGAACTATTCCTGGTACTTCAGGAGACAAGGAAATTGTAGGCATAGACGAATAGGTGTTTCGTATATACATAGGTTATATGTACACTGCAGCTTAGCGTAGACAGACCCACACTACCTCGGTTCGAGCTCGTGGGCTAACAATAGTCAGGGGAGCACAGGATAAATCCATGCAGACCCCCTGGGTATGTACTCAAGTGGTTAGTCCAAGCTGCCACCTGAGCTATCCCTGGCTGCGAAAGCTTCCCCCTGCTGGGAAGTGTGTCCCAGCTGCAGTATACACGCACCCATAGATTTTAACATCAGAAAAACTCATTATGAGCATTAAGCCCGATCTCCTGCATAGTACAGACCATGGAATTTCAATAATTTAGTTCATTTTTCCATGTTGTCTCAAGTGTTCTGCATCAAAATAAGAAACAAAGAAATTAAAATACAAAGCAACACGTGAAGGGGGGCTCAGTAGATCCAGAATGAGCTAAAGCGTTTCTCACCCCTTGGTCAGCAGTTCAGATCCAGCTTAGGCCAGTATGGAAGGGCATTATTACTATGTGACAGTTGCCACAGGTGCTGGAACTAGGGGCGGGTGTTGCAGCACCCCCTGGTTTGAAGGGGTTTACAGTTTGATTCAATGGCTCTCCGCACCCCCACTATAAAAATTGTTCCCGTGCCCCGATAGTTGCTGTGTGAATCAGTGTTGCTAACTTGTGTGATTCTGCTATAAATCTTTCAATATTTGGTGGTTTTTCTAGAGCTCCAGCTGCTGGAATCAAGAGAATAGGTGCAAATTGCAGTGTTCATTTAAAAAAAAAAAGAAGTTTCTCACCCTCATGGTTGCAGGGAAAAGCTTGAAAACATGAAGTAGGTGTAACTTAAAGGCTCACAAAACAGAAGACAAATAAAAAGGACTTAATTTTTAGACTCTGCCACAGACTTCCTGTCTGACCTTAGGAAAGTTACTTAGCCTCTCTGTGCCTCAGTTTCCCATCTGTAAAATGCGGATAATAGCACTGCCCTACCTCACCGATGTGTCACGAAGATAAATACATAAAAGATTGTGAAGCGCTTTGAGCTCTCCTGATGAAAAGTGCCATAGAAGAGACTGATTTAAAATATAATAATATAATAACTATCATGATTTTTTGGCACCTGACTCATGATTTCTGAATGCTTGGGATTGCCCACACTGTTTGATGGTCCCAGCCTAGATCCATTAGGTATATAGCCACACTGACTAAGTAGATTAAACTAGGAGTGTGATCACCTCTTTCAGGACCTGCCATGGTGGGTCTCAGTGTTATCCGTCATTGTGGCATCTTGTGGTGATCATAGAATCTCAGGGTTGGAAGGGACCTCAGGAGGTCATCTAGTGATAGGACACAGCAAGAAAAAGAGAATGGGGACAAGAGGCAACATGCTTGAGGAAGGAGTTCCTGTCCAAAGGAGGCCTGAGCTGAAGGCGGGCCATGTGGGGGTCCCCGGGCACATCTGCAGTGCTCCGTGCCCCCACTCCTAGAAAGGCTGTCACTCAGACAGGGCCCCAGCGAGTATTTCGCACTGATGCACAAACCCAATTGAAGTGGAGGGAATAAAGGGACTTTTTCCACCCAGAAATGTTTCCTGCCTTTTATGCAAGCTTCTGAATGTGGCTGTCCTTCCTTGGGGGCCTGGAGGATGGATGGAGGCGGTAGGAGGAGTGGCTCCTTTTCCCCTCTTCTCCAGAGAAGTGGGAGCTGGCAGGTTGGCTTGGGTGGCAGGGGACAGATCTTCTGCTGGAGGAGTCAGACACAGGTGGACTCTTTTTCCCTCTGACAGGTGCTGCTGCTGTTGGCGGGAAGGCCGAGTGCCCCAGAAACACTCCAGCTCCTCCTGCTGCAGGTTCCCAGTGATGGGAAGAGCTGAGTTCCCCTAACCCAGCTCCAAGGAGATTTCCTTCCACGCTTAGCGGGGGAGCTGCTGTCCCCCTGTTTGTTTATCCACTGGGCTGAGCTGGGAGCTGGGCCTAGACCTGTCATCAAAACCAGCACAAGCAGCCGGAGTGGCCACCGTGACAGGGTCTGCAAGCTGGCAAGGCCCTCCCACTGCGGAGGAGTTCCTCCAGCCAGGGCCAAGGCCGGGGAGACTTGTGCCACCACTGCCCGTGCCAGGGCTCAACAGGACGTGCTAATCTCAGAGATCTCCTCCACCAGCTCTTTCAGGGTTCTTGGGTCCAGGCCTGCTGATTTAAAAATGCTTATCCCTAGGAGATGTTCTTTAACATCCTCTTTGGTTACTAACAGACTGGAAGGTACTTCATCATCTGCATGTGATCGAGTACATCACCCTGCTCCTTTCCAAATATGGAACACAAATATTGATCCTTTTCTGTATCACTATTAACAGTGTTATCATCTCCATCACGACAGGTTTCAGAGTAGCAGCCGTGTTAGTCTGTATTCACAAAAAGAAAAGGAGGCCTAGTGGCACCTTAGAGACTAACCAATTTATTTGAGCATAAGCTTTCGTGAGCTACAGCTCACTTCATCGGATGCATGCAGTGGAAAATACAGTGGGGAGATTTATATACACAGAGAACATGAAACAATGGGTGTTACCATACACACTGTAACGAGAGTGATCAGGTAAGGTGAGCCATTACCAGCAGGAGAGGAAAAAAACCTTTTGTGGTGATAATCAAGGTGGGCCATTTCCAGCAGTTGACAAGAATGTCTGAGGAACGCTCAGGGTGGGGAATAAACATGGGAAAATAGTTTTACTTTGTGAAATGACCCATCCACTCCCAGTCTTTATTCAAGCCTAAGTTAATTGTATCTAGTTTGCAAATTAATTCCAATTCAGCAGTCTCTCGTTGGAGTCTGTTTTTGAAGTTTTTTTTGTTGAAGAATTGCAACTTTTAGGTCTGTAATCGAGTGACCAAAGAGATGGTCATGTACGTTGGTCAAACTGGACAGTCTCTACGTAAAAGAATAAATGGACACAAATCAGATGTCAAGAATTATAACATTCAAAAACCAGTCAGAGAACACTTCAATCTCTTTGCAAAAAGAAAAGGAGGACTTGTGGCACCTTAGAGACTAACCAATTTATTTGAGCATAAGCTTTCATTGGTTAGTGCTCTAAGGTGCCAAGTACTCCTTTTCTTTTTGCGAATACAGACTAACACGGCTGCTACTCTGAAATCAGTCTCTTTGGTCACTCGATTACAGACCTAAAAGTTGCAGTTCTTCAACAAAAAAACTTCAAAAACAGACCCAACGAGAGACTGCTGAATTGGAATTAATTTGCAAACTGGATACAATTAGCTTAGGCTTGAATAAAGACTGGGAGTGGATGGGTCATTACACAAAGTAAAAGTATTTCCCCATGTTTATTCCCCCACCCCCACTGTTCCTCAGATGTTCTTGTCAACTGCTGGAAATGGCCCACCTTGATTATCACGACAGAAGGTTCTTTTCGCCCCCCCCCCCCCCCCGCTGGTAATAGCTCACCTGAAGTGATCACTCTGGTTACAGTGTGTATGGTAACACTCATTGTTTCATGTTCTCTATGTATATAAATCTCCCCACTGTATTTTCCACTTTATGCATCTGATGAAGTGAGCTGTAGCTCATGAAAGCTTATGCTCAAATAAATTGGTTAGTCTCTAAGTTGCCACAAGTCCTCCATCTCCATCATTTAATGTGCCTATACCAGTTCTAGGATTTCTTTCATTCCTAACACATTTAGAAAACCTCCCGTTTATTACCCTTAGCTCTGCCAGCCGTGGATTTTTCCCTGATGTCTTCAGCTTCCTTTATCAATTTTCTACACATCCTGAATTCTAATGTATATTGATTGCTATCTATTTCCCCTTTTCCCATTTTTCATATATTGTTTTTTATTTCTAATTGCTGCCTTCACTTCATCACTGAACCAGATGCAGTTCGCTACCTCAGCACCGAGAAGAGATCTTGTTTAAGACTGCTTTGCTCTTATACAGCACCTGATTTCTCAGGATCTCAAGCTGCTTTGCCAACACTGACGTGCTACACCCCTCAAACCTCTGTGAGGTTAGTCAGTATTTCCCTGTTGTTTTTTTACAAAAAGGGGAAACTGAGGCAAAAAGCAGTGAGGTGACTTTCCCAAGACATAGAGTGAGGTCCAAGGCTAGTGTAAAGCATAGGAGAAACATTTTCAAAAACTCCTAAGTGGCTTAAGTGAATAAATCCCATTATATTTCTGAAAATGGTACCTTGGGTACATCTAAAAGAACCCATGGGAGCAAATCTTAGAGCCCATGTCAACTGGCTCAGGCTCATGGGGCTTACGTCATGGGGCCCAAAATAACAGTGTAGATGTTCCCGCTCAGGCTGAACCCCGGGCTTTGAGGAGGACAATTTCAGAGCCTGTGCTCCAAGTTCTGGGATTCGCTGCCATGGGAAGGGTTTTTGCAGTGGAGATGTACCCTTAGGCACCTAAGTTGCTTAGGCACTTTGGAAAATGTTACCATAGAGCTGCTAATTTTGAGTCCTTAATCCCAAGAGAATCCTTCATCTAAACTGACAGGCCTGCAACACTCACATTTTCTGCGCAAGAACATTTCCCTTGCTCCTGGGGAAGGGTATAGGAATGTGTGTCTTTCCTCCATGCCCCCATATTGACTCTCCAGGACAATGATACTCAGGCCAAGGCTCGAAAGCTGCAAGCGGCTCTTTAATGTGTCTCATGTGGCTCTCTGCAGCACGTGATATTAAAACACTGTGATTTAATTATTAACCAATCAGGAAGCTTTTACTATTTCATTAACCAATTACATTATTAACTTGCACTAAGTTAGTAACTTATTTGCTGTCAGAATGATATATATTAACTAAATATTTCCCCTCTCAGACTGTTTAAATATGAATATAGAGCACTATAATAAATGAAACAATGAAGTCACATGACTGTGACTCTTCTGGGTAATACTGATTGCTAAATTGGCTCCTGAACTACTGAGATCTGAGTATCACTGCTCTAGGGTGTGACTTAGGAGCTTGCAGGGCAAAGGACTTTCTGGGCACAAAGCCAGGGGAGGAGGGCGTCCACACCCACTGCTGGCAAACCCATTGCTGAGCAGACGAAAGTGAAACTCACTTTGCTTCTGTTTCCTGGAGAAAGAATCATGGCTCAGGCTGCTGTGACTCTGACTGAAAATCTCCAAAATGAAGCCACTTGTCCCATCTGCCTGGACTCTTTCAAAGATCCAGTGATCACCGAGTGCAGCCACAATTTCTGTGGGGCATGTATCAGTGAGTACTGCAAGGAATCATCCGGGAACCTCTCCTGTCCTCAGTGCAGAAAGACAATCCAGCCAAGAAACTTCAGGCCTAACAGGCAGCTGGCAAACATGGTAGAAATCGCTGTGCAGCTTGGTGTTGAAGCAGCAAAGAAAGCGCAAGAGATTGTGTGCGAGGAGCACAAGGAGTCTTTGAAACTCTTCTGCGAACAGGACCAGAGACCGATCTGCCTGGTGTGCAGGGAGTCCCGGGGGCATAGGGATCACACCCTGGCTCCCATAGAGGAGGTGGCGCAGGCCTACAAGGTAGGAAATCCGGCACTAAGTAATGTCTCTGAAGAGACGCTGTCTAGGGGCTCAGTCCAAGTCAATGGAAGTTTTCCCATTGAATTGTAGGGGGGGGCAGAAGCTGGTTCTAGTAAACAAACCAGGTCAGGGGAAGGTCAGACCCCCTGGCTCCCTGCCCCGGAACACACTGCCCATTCTGCCCTATACCCCCCCGGCTTCCCCCTCCCCACCAGGGACACACTGCCCAGCGTGCCCTATCCCCCCGCAGCTTCCTCTGCAGGGAAATCACTGCTCATCATGCCCTATACCCCCCGGCTCCCTCCTCCCCCGCAAGGGACTCACTGCCCAGCGTGCCCTATACCCCCCGGCTCCCCACTCCCCCCGAGAGCCTGTCCTGCTGAGAAGCCAGAGGAGAGATGAGAAGAGAAATGGACGATGTATGATGAGCAGACCAATTTGGGTCTGGCTCACTGATCCGGCTGCTGGTCTTGTTCTAATCCCTTCTCGCTCAGGTGCTGGCTTGAGTCTTCTACTCATTGTGGCTCATCTTGGACTGGTTTGTAAACTGTAAATGCTGGTTGTTCTGGTGGAGTGCTTTAGGGTGAAAAGTGCTATCGACACATCTGTGTGTAAGCTAGGGAAATTCACAAACAAAACCTTTGTTAGGGTTTGTAATGGTGACAGTATATTTCAGTGGAATTTACCTACCACTCAGAAAATGCATACAAGAGCTAGGTATTATTATTCATTTGTTGTGATTTTATTTATTATAATCTCAATAGAGTTCTTCTACCTCAAAAACTCAGAAGTAACTAGTTAAAGCATGAAGACGCTTAATTCATGCCATATATTCATCCTTCACTTGCAGTCACCCCATGCAAGTTACACTGTAGCTAGTCTTCAAACATTCACAACAAAAAGGATAACAATAGATAACATTGTAAGTGTTTATTATCTGGAGAATTCAAACTTTGGTAACTGCTCATTACATTTAAAAAAAACAAACCCAACAACTCCTACTAACTCTTGCAAACTTCCACCAGACTAAAAGTATGACTGAGAGTATGATGAATTTTTACATGCCAATAACTTCATTGATCCATTTTATTAATGTAAAAACAAGTGTTTATATCTTTTCAAACCCTTTCCAGCTAACTCAGCCCCCAATACCAGAAGGCACTTCTCAGTAAGATCAACAAAACATCTTTGGGGGCCCCATATCAAAACATTTTAGAATTATTGGCCAAAAAGTTAGGATTTTTTTCAACAAGTAGACTAAAGCTTTAGTCATGATAACTTTAAAACTCTTTGCCTGAGTTTTTTGGCTTCTTTAGGGGGACGTTAGAGGAGGGCTTGAAAACTGGACTTATAACGGGGAGCTGGCCTTAACTATCAAGCTGCTACTGTCACTCCATAAGAGAGCTTTGCAGATGTGTAGAGCTGACATAACCAAACATAATACTGCTGTATATTGTGTAAAATAAAACACGGAAATCACCAAATCCATATTTCTTTGCAGGAAAAGCTTCAGAGCAATTTGTGTTTCTTACAACAAGAGAGAGAAGAATTTGAGCCGTATGGAGAAGAGAAAAGCGATGAACTGCTGGTATCTACCTACCTAGCTCTCTACTTGTTTACATGGGCCTCATCACAGCAGTATTAGGGCTCATATTGGCTGCTCGCATGACAAGTGGGCTCACACCATGACATTGACAACACCGCCACGACCCTGCAGTTTCACACAGCGCACTAGGGAACTTTTGGGCAGGGTCACAGGGCCAGTTACTGCACAGGAGGCTGGTAGATTTACATCTGAGCTTGCCGTGCACTGACCTGCCATATAGACACGGCCTTAGTAATGTGGCAGTAATACAGGCATGCTTTGCACTTGGCTGTTCCATGAGCGGACAGTGCGGACTACACCCCCTCATGAGTAACATGTTACTCTGTCTGGGGTCCATAGAGCTGGCAGAGCTATTCATTGCAAACAGTATTGGTTACAGGTGTATTCTCGTTCTGGTTAGCAGATCACTTCCCAACTGATCTTGATCTTCTACTAATGTATCTGTTATTCCCTCCCTCCTCTCCCACTGTCTCCATATCCCTTTTAACCCCCACTTTCTACTGCTACTACTAGTTCTCCCTTACCCTCACTGCCCTCCTTCAACCCTGCCCCCGGCAAATCCACATCTCATCTCTGCTGCTTCTGCCTCGCCTCTGGTGACATCTACCCTAACCCTGGTCCTCCCTCCATCCCCATACTCCCTGCCTCCCACCCCCATCCCCGTCACCACCTCTGTCCCTCTGGATCCTCTTTTTCAATCTCAGCCCCCGTTCACAACCTCCCACTTTTTGTTCTCTTGCTCTCCCTGGCAGGCTCACTCCGTCTCCAAAAGGGTTAGTTTGCCAAGACTTCTTCATCTCCTGGCACCCACATAAAATCAGGTGTCCTGTCTAACACTGTTTCAATACACACTTTCCCCGATGGTGGCCTCCTCTACCCTCAACCACTGCCTCCACACCCCCGATGCCTCCTTGGCCACCTTCTTTGACTTTGAGTCCTGGCTCTTCCTCTCTTCACAATCCCCACCCTCACCCTTGGGGACTTCAGTTTCCATACTGGTGTCCAGCCCAACCTCTTAGCCTCCCCCTCCTCTTCTCCTTTGACCTTCATCCCTATTTTGAATCTCCTTCTTGACAAAACGGCTACTCACTTGACCTTGTCTTCTCTAAACACTGCTTCCTCCCTAACCTCTCAGCTCCATTTCTTCTGTCCTGCCACCACCTCATCTCCTTCAACAACACGCACCAGGTCCTCTTGTCATTTCCAGTGGCTTCTCTACAACTCCTCCTGCTGTCTTCTCCACTGGCTCAGTTATGATTTACTCCACTTCTCGATCTCCTACCCCTTAGACTCTTTTGTCCTTCTTTCTCACTGTAAGGTTTATTCTTCCAGCCCCCAACTCTGTCTCATCTGCCACATCCACACACACAAGGATCTATGGAGAGTGAAAAGACTCCACCTGTAATACTGACGTGCCCCTCCCCTCGTTATATCTGTTCCCTGCAGAGACAGACAGAATCGGAGAGACGGAAGATTTTGTTGGAATTTGAGCAATTGCATGACTTTCTTAGTGAACAACAGTGCCTTCTTCTGGCACAGCTGGAAGTGCTCGACGAGGAGATTTTAAAGAGGCGGAATGAATATGTAACCAAAGTTTCAGAGAAAACGTTACTACTCAACGAACTCATCAGCGAGATAGAAAGGAAATGTTCCCAGCCAGCGACAGAATTCCTGAAGGTGAGGCTGCATTGTACATACTCTGTGACCCTGTGCAAAAAGAGGAAAGACTCCTGAGCTAGTGAAGCCCAGCTATGGGATACTGGAGTCCAGGACTCAGAGCTCACGGTATAACTGAAATACTGACTGTAAGATTGAAACACTGAACTATATGGTGTCAGTGGGTCTCTGGATTATATGTAAACAGAGGCAGTGTTTCTTCCTCTGAATGATCTTGAATAGAAATGGAGAAAAATTACCCATGAGGAGAAACTCCAAACAGTCTCTGGGGCTTCAGAAAGTACCTGGTGTCCAAAAGGTTAATGTTTATCTATTTAATTCCCACCTGGGATGTCACCTGGGAACTGGCTCATTTCCTGGGTTCAGAGAAAGCCAGTAGGTTGCTATGTAGGCAGGCATGAAGGGAAGATTTCTGGCTGCTGGGAGATGGGTCAGGTCAGGACTTGTAGGAGGAACAAACCCCACCCTTTAAGGAAGTCCTGTGGCCTTCACTTCCAACCAGACCAGGGACACAGAGTACGTCAGGATCTGAGGCTGACTGTGGAGAAGAATGGGGAGGAGCCCAGAGGGGCTGCATGCAGGGAGGTGTCAGGACTGGAAGAGAGGGTGAGCGCAAGGCTTCTGTGCCTTTTGGTGTATGAGGCGGGGGAAGAGGTGGGTGGTCCTACGGCACTTGCCGCAAGAGGCTAGAATGGCTGGAGGCATCTTATCTTCATGAGGTGGGAAAAAGGCAGAGAAAGAGGGGCTATGGAGATGAGAAGATGAGGGAGCCATCCTTGGGAATCAAATAAAGCCTCCTTTTACTTCTGATTCTGGTGCCGATTCTGCAGTGAAAGTCATGCAGGCAGACCCCTTCGCCTTCATGGAGCCCCACAGATGGGCAGGCACCTGCCCATGTGAAGTCAATTGTAGGATGGGGGCCTAAGTTACCAGAAATCTAATGTTCTCCAGTGTGGAGATCTGCAGATGGGACTCAAACTGCAAACACAAAGTGATTCAGGCCCCCCAGCAGAAACCTGCCGGGCTGGATTCACCAGCATGGCCCCACTGACTTGCTCTGGTGTAGCGGAGAGCCGCATTCGACCCTCCTTTCTTGTGGCACATGAACTGATCATCTGTTTTCTTTCCCTTCTAGGACATTGGCAGCACCTTGAACAGGTACTTACTGGGCTCGTTCCCGCTCTCCCTCCCCCCATGGTGTGCTCAGAAAAGTCTTGGAAACAGTCCTGAAGACCCAGCTTCCCAGCATGCAGCAACTGTGGGAATGTTTTGTATTTAATATATCTGTCATTTGTACAAAGGGGCTGAGTTTTGGTTGCCACGGGAATGGTACTTTGATAAAAACTCAACTTTCTTTGTTGTTTTACATTTTTAAAATAATACTAAATGACTTGGCATTTGGTGAGAGCGAGGGGTCAGGCAAGTCCCCTACAGCCAGTTGAAGTCAGTGAGTTATGTCTGCTCAGCAGCACTGAAAAATCATGTTTTAGCCTCTATGTACCTCTCTTTCTCCTCATGTAAAATGAGGTGTTAACTCCCCAGTGGACAGGGGACCAAACCAGGTATTGGGAGAGCCGGGTTCTAGTCCTAGCTCTGCCACTGACCTGCTGGGTGACTTTGGGCAGTCACGTCCCCTCCCTGTGCCTTTGTCTAGTTAGACTATAAACCCTTCAGGAAAGGGATTCTCTCTTGTTGTGAGTTTGTGCTGCTTCCAACCCAACGGGGCCCTGATTTTATCTGGACACTTCTGTAATCTGCATAACAATAATAGTTCATAGCGGGGTTGTAAGGTACACATTTGTACTTGCTAAGCAGTATAACTGCTGCCCTTCCTATTTTGATAATTGCCATGCGGATTAGATGCACTTGTCCCTGTTAGGGTGTTGATGGGCTCAGCAGCTCATAGGCTGAGGTCTTTATTCTCTCTGCGCGGGTGGAGAGTTTGGGATTCGACAGCTGGGTGAATGTTCTCAGGGTGCATCGACACTACTCGTGCTGCTGCAGCAAAGCTGGAGCATAGACACTGACTAAAACAACGGAAGAAGGTTTCCATCACTGTAATAAATTTAGCCTCTCATGAGGTGGTAGCGAGGTTGACGGAAGAATTCTTCCATCGATCTAGCTGCATCCACAGTGGGAGTTAGGTCAACCTAACTGCATTGTACAGGGCATAAAATTTTTCACAGCCCTGAGTGATGAAGGTAGGTCAACCTAACTTTTAGGTGTAGACCAGACGTCAGGATATGTGTGTTTTCCTAGGTGCGAGTGTGTGAAAGTCCCAACTCCAGCGCCCGTTTCTCCTGTGCTGAAGAAGAGAGTCAGCGACTTCTCTGAAAATAATAGCCTTGTAATGGGGGTGCTGGCTATGTTCAAAGGTAAAACAAAGTGACCTTGTGGGTGATGTCTCCAGTCCTGTCTCCCCAGGGGCCCATTGTGTTTCTCTTCCATCCCATTCTCTGGTTCATGGTGCCCCATATGCTGTTGCTCCTTTGCCTCTGTCCTCCTCCCCCACTCACTCTTTCTCGTCTGTTTTTTATCATTGTGGGTCCCCACCACGTCTCTCACTGGACCTTAGCTTTTTTCCTCACCACTCCTGAACCATCTTCAGCTACAAAATCTCTGCCAGCTGATTCCTCATGCAGAAGTGTGTCTGCCCTTGGTTCTACTCTGTCATGTCTTGTTGGCACCTATGAGTCTCCATCCGCTCCGGAGTCCTGTGAAGCCTCAATGCAGCCAGTGCAAAGGGTTCTGGGAACTGAATGTGTTTGCTGTACATGAAGGGGCAGAGAGGGTGATCCACAATTTTGGGAGGTGATATAACAGAACACTCAGTGGGAGCTGGGAGGAGGGAAGCAATGGGGTGTACTTGGGGTGGGTGGCGGGTTGTTCCAAATTTTGGCTTCTGTCCCCTCTAACTAGAGATAATCATGCTACCACCACAGTGCTACAAAGACTGGCAGGAAAAGACACACACACATAGCCTACTAGGGATTGTCGCACCAGCCAGAGTGACCATGGGTGATGGCATCACACCAGGCGCCATGTAGGGAAGTTCCAAAATCTGACTCAGTCTTGCAAATCCATGAATCTCTGGATGGCCCCACAGGCGGCCCCAGCTAGGGTCATGGCATGTGCCTCTTTGCATATCTATGGAAAGTTAGAGAACCCGGTGTGCTGGGGTGATTTTGTCCCTCCTGGTGACATGGCTGAAGGGTGTGCAATGCCGGTTTTGGATATGATGAACAACTGATGGGAGGCCAGATCAGTGTGAGATTGTGACATTTTGCACAGATTCCAACCACTTTATACTCAGGATTTGGCACAGACAGCATATCTGGAATAGTGCCATGAGAACTGGTGTGCATGACATCTCATCCCTGTCTCCTTTTTCTTCACCTAGAGAATCTGCGAGCTCAGCTGGATAAAGAAAAAGGTACGTTTCTGTGACTGCCGGGAACAAATAAGAGGCAAAGATTTTCTAAAATGAGGTACTTACTTCTCCATTGCAGAGATGGGCGTAGGCCACAATGTCTGGATGTGGATTTAGAACACAGCGAACTGGCGAGGGCTCAGATCTGGGTTGTGATTAGGTCTGTTATAGAAATACATGCCCAGCATTGTCCTGTGACAATGGTAAAGAATCCTAGAAAGTTGCTGTCTTCTAACACTGAACAGGGAACGTTACTCAGAACTTTATTAGCTCTAAAGCTACTCTGTCTCTCTCTGCTTCTCCCTTCTGGCTCAGATTCAGCAAGGTATTAAACACGTGTAACTTTAAGAGGACTACGTACATGGTTGAAATTATGCACTTGCTTAAACACTTTGTTGAACTAGGCTCTTAAAGAAACAGCGCACATATCCTCACAGGCACTTTTGGATTAGGATCCAGATTCATAATGTCAATGAAGTTCAAGGATGCTCTGATCCACAATTTTGGTTCAGACCATCTCTACTCCCTCTGGATTTTCTGGGAGAAGAGGCAACTGAAACCAAAGAGAGGTTTTCGCCATTAGAAGAGATTGTCTCCACCAGCTGTATGAACCCCTGGAGACAGGCAGGTGCCATCCTGTGACGCAGTTAGTTGTTGCTGGAATGATGGTTTAAAGGAGGGGCTGAGGAACTGTCAGTGTAATGAAAAATACAAAATAGGAATGAGGTGAAAGGGCTGGGGCTAGACAAACATAAGATGGTTTTACTGAGTGGCCAGGTGACGGCAGGCCAATGAGAAGGTGATCACTACTTTATAGAAACTACCTTGGGGTTGGCGGCAGCTGAGTTCTAAGACTGACTGTAAGCCCTGGCTCCTCCATACCTGTGGGCTTTAGCCTGAGGTCCAAGCTGAGTTGCCGTGTCTTCACCGCTATTCTAACCCATGAGCTCACGCAGGTTGGCTAACCCAAGTTAAGAACAGACCCTTTTTTGTAACCCTAAGAACTGTTACCATCGCTAACTCCCTAGTATTTAGGCCCTGTCCACAGTAAAACTGAAACCGTTGTAGCAGCAACAGTGTCTTTTAAACATGATGTTCTACCCCCTTCTCCTAAAGCAGAGTAGATAAGAACTGTGCTAAAGATCTATGTACCCTATAGAGTCTACATAGGGGCCTACACTACACAGTAGAAATAGGCCTGATCTGGATATGCAACAGCCTTACATTCAAAAATATTTGGAACCAGAGGTTTGGTTAAGGCCATAACAGCAAGAGGAGACAGCCCCAGAATTTAGATCTAGGTTGGGATTTTGAACATCTCCCTCCATTACCACCCCCAAAAAGCCAGGGATACAGGCACATCCCTGCTTATAAAAATCCCTGTCCACACTGGTCAAGGAAATGGTGCTTCCACTGAGCTCTCACCAGCACAGCTTCCACCATTGTGGCATAAAAGCACGCTTCTCTCCAGAAAAGCATAGCACAGAAAGTCACCGGGGAACTCGCTGCACCTGTGTCTCTTTCACTGCCATGCCAGGGTTGAAACAGAAATTGAGACAAGTCCCGTGTGCATCCGGGCTATGGGGTGACAAGTAGAATCCAAAGTGGACTGGAAATGGTCCAACATACAATCCGCTGAAGCTAAAGCCAATTGCATTCATGGGGTTAAATCCTAGCTCTGCTGAAGTCAATGGCAAAACTCCCATTAGTTTCAGTGGGTCCAGGATTGCATCCATGTGCAATTTTATTTATGGGCGACGGATATAAGAGGCTAGGGGAGGCTAAGCCTCCCCAAATGGGATTCGGTGCCCCTCCCTCTGGAGGTGCACCGGCCTGCCGTCTTTGAAGCACCGCCTCTGTTGAAAGGGCACCTGGGCCATTGCCCCGCTCATGCTCCGCCCCGGGGCTCCACTCCTGCTTGTCCTCTTCCCCTGTTGCCCCACCCACGCTGCTCCTCTTCCCGCCCCTGCCCCACCTCTTCCCCCCCGAGGTCCCGCCCTCGCTCCACCTCTTCCCGCGAGGACCCCACCGCTCCCATCCCTGAGGCCCCCCTGCCACTCCTTAGCGAGGAGGCCTCAGGGGAGGGGGTGAAGAGGTGCGAGCAGTGGGCGGGGGAGGCTTCGGGGGAGGGGGTGAAGAGGCGCGAGCAGGCAGGGATCTCAGGGGAGGGGGCTGAGTGAGAGCAGGGCCTGGGGCAAAGCAGGGGGGTGGAGTGTTAGTGGGGCCTCAGGGGGAGGAGGTTGAGCAGGGGCGGGCCTTGGGGGGGAGCAGGGGGCAGGACCATGGTCCAGGTGTCGGTGGCCCCTCCCACTTCCGGCGCTCGCACCTAGCCTCCCCAAATGCATGAGTCACACGTCACCCATGTTTTTATTCCTGATTTAGCTCCAGTGGAAGGAGTTTTTCCTGTTCTTGGCTCAGACCAGGAACATTCCTCCTGCCTTCCCCACTTCATTTAATTCTGGAGGAAGGAGATTCACCGATTTGCTCCAGAGCTGACCTGAAAAGGGGTTCTGCCTCTCTCTGATTGTCTGCCTCTCTCTATCTGCATCATTCTCTAGTCAACGTGACTCTGGATCCGGAAACAGCAAATCCCCACCTCGTCCTGTCAGAGGATGGGAAAAGCGTGAGACTTGGAGCGGGGCGGCTGGATGTGCCTGACAATCCCAAGAGATTCATGGTGAGCCCCTGTGTCCTGGGCTCTGAGGGATTCACAACAGGGAGACACTATTGGGAGCTGGAGGTAGGAGATGGGGATGGCTGGGCTGTGGGGGCTGCCAGAGAGTCTGTGGAGAGAAACGGGCCGTCAAGGCTTCAGACGGAAGGGATCTGGGCTGTACGGCTGGGCTGGGATTGTCAATATGCAGCTCTCACTTTCCCCCCGACCCCTCTCTCACTTGACGAGAAGCCCAGGAAGATCCGAGTTCACTTGGACTATGAAGAGGGGCAAGTGACCTTTTACAATGCAGAGAACATGGCCCAAATCTTCAATTTCTCTGCCTCTTTCAACGAGAAAATCTTCCCTTACTTTTGGCTCTGGTCCCCAGAATCATGTATCCAGATGTGTCCCTGATGGGTATCAAGCTTCTTACAGTGACTCTCACAGGAGAACTCCTGCACAGTTGCCTGCAGCTGGAAAAAGAGAGGATTCATTAAAATAGCCCTAACTAAGCGAACGCTCAGACATGACCTGCTTGTATTTCTCATTGCAGTAAGTTCATCTGTACTCATTACCCATAGCCTCGGGCTGCGTCATCTCCTGTGTGAATTGCCATCAACCTGTAGGGTCTACTGGATGTTATCTACTGCCCCTTTAAGTGTCCATGCCAGGTTGTCACCACAAGCGTCGTCGCTTCACTCTGCTGGCACGCTTATGTCAGGCAGGGGTGTGATGAGGTGTAATTTGTGACCAACACAGCTGTGCCGGCAAAAGCCCCGAGTGTAAATGCAGCTATACTTTCAAATCTGCACTTTTACCACTAGAGGTAAGGCTAAGGTTTTGTCATGGTTATTTTTAGTAAAAGACAGGGACAGGTCTCGGGCAATAAACAAACAGTTACGGAAGCCTGTGACCTGTCCCTGACTTTCATTAAAAATAACTGTGACACAGTGGGACTGAGCCTGAGCCCTGCTGTGGGAGGGGAGGGAGGGAGGTCCAGCACCCACCACCACTGCGGCTGACAGCTCCAGGGTCCCCCCAGTAGCTGAAAGCTGCAATGGCCCCCTGCCCCCTGTGGTGGCTGGGAGCTCCAGGGGCCCCCCGTGGCAGCTGAGGGCTCCAGCTGGGGTGTGGGCTCTGGGGATGAGGAGTTTGGGGTGTAGGAGGGTGCTCTGGGCTGGGACCGAGGGGTTTGGAGGGTGGGACGGGGATCAGGGCTGGGGCAGGGGGTTGTGGTGCGGGGTGCAGGTTCTGGCTGGGGGTGCAGGCTCTGGGATAGGGCTGGGGATGAAAGGTTTGGGGTGCAGGAGGGTGCTCTGGGCTGGGATCGAGGGGTTTGGAGGTCTGGAGGGGGATCAGGGCTGGGGCAGGGAGTTGGGGCATGTGGAGAGGCTCAGGGGTGCAGGCTCTGGGAGGCGCTTACCTCAAGCAGCTCCTGGAAGCAGCAGCATGTCCCTTCTCCGGCTCCTAGGCAGCGGCACAGCCAGGCGGCTCTGCTGCACGCTGCCCCATCTGCAGGCACTGCCCCTGCAACTCCCGTTGGCGTGCCGGAGGGGGACCATGCCGTAGCTTCCGGGAGCCATGTGGCGCAGCCTCTGACCCTGCTCCCCAGCTGGAGGAGGGCCATGCCGCTGCTGCTGGGAGCCACATGGAACGGCCCCCGACCCTGCTCCCCAGCTGGAGTACCAGAGCAGGGCAAGCCCCAGATCCCACTCCCCAGAGGGAGCTTGAGGGCCAGCTTAAAACAGCTGCGGGACATAGTTTGCCCACCCCTGCTCTACATCCATCAGGAGGAGAAGGAAGAAGAGTCACATGAAACTAAGGTGGTTTAGTAAATTAATTATGGGGGGAAATTTTTGGCTACTGTAAAGATGACACCAATATTGTATGTAAAGCTAATTCTGTTGGGAGCCTGGGTGTCTCAGGGAACTGATAATGGACATGGAACTCTTCAGCCTCCATGTCACTGGCTTGGATCACTACTGCATCAATAATGTCCAGAAGTTGTTACCTGTTGATGGCTGTTTGGTGACTTATGAATTGATGGGCCAAATATCCGTGGACCAGTTTCCATCAGAGTTGGCTCTAAAGGCGGAGGACTACAGGAAGGAGAGTCTAGTGGTTAAGATGCAAACTGAAGACCTGAGTTCAATACTCTGCTCTGCTACAGATTTCCTATGTGACTTTGGGCAAGTCACTCAGTGCCCCATCTGTAAAACAGGCCTAATGGTACTTCTCTGCTTCCCCAGGGGAGTTAAGAGGATAAATATAGACTCATAGACTTTAAGGTCAGAAGGGACCATTATGATCGTTTAGTCTGACCTCCTGCACAACACAGGCCACGGAATCTCACCCACCCACTCCTGTAACAAACCCCTAACTTATGTCTGAGCTATTGAAGTCCTCAAATCGTGGTTTAAAGACTTCAAGGTGCAGAGAATCCTCCAGCAAGTGACCCGTGCCCCACGCTGCAGAGGAAGGCGAAAACCCCCCCAGGGCCTCTTCCCATCTGCCCTGGGGGAAAATTCCCTCCCGACCCCAAATATGGCGATCAGCTAAACCCTGAGCATGTGGGCAAGACTCACCAGCCAGACACCCAGGAAAGATATGTTCAAGATTATGAAGTGCTAAAATAACAGTGATGGGAGGCCAGATCAATACCTGCAATGGATAGAAAGACTCCATGGGGCACAGAGATTTAATTACCCTTTCAGCCCAAGGTGTGGTCCCCTCAGGAGCAGGACTGAAGCATGTCAGCAGGGCAGGGATGGTTGGCAATGCTCCTGCCTGTGCTACACACACAGACTGTCAGTCTCTAGGGTCGCTAATGGGGTTCCTTTCACAGGCCCCAATGCATTCCCCATAGTATTTTGGACCTCCCTCTCTCCTTCTCTGCTTATGCTTTTCAGCTGGTTTGTAGCTACAGTAAAAGAAAACAAAACAAAACAAAAAAACCAAACTGTGCATCTGGAGCTCGTCTGTCAGCCCTTTGGGATTGAAAATGCTTTGAACAAATCAAGCTACTTTCATTCAGTTCCCCATCATCTTGGTCATCAGTGACATGGGCCTGTTGCCATCTGCAAAGGGGTGAGGCGATTTACCAAAAGGTCTATACTAGAAACTTACACCAGTAGAACTACATCACTCCAGGGTGTGAAAAATCCACTCCCCTGAGCAACATAATTATACCCCCCTAACCCCAGTGTAGACAGCGCTAAGTCCACCAGAGAATTCTCCTATCAACACAGCTACCGCCTCTCAGGGAGGTGGGTTAACTACCCCGACTGGAGAAGCTTTTCTGTATTTCATTTTACAGACAGGCCAAACCCACCAAAAAAACCACAGAAATGGGGCTTGATTTGGGGTTAATTGGCTTGTGAGTTGCTTGTTGGCTAGTTTTTGACTTGTTGCTTCTTTTTTTTGATCGGCTCCCAGCAAGCAGGGGTAAGGGTGGGAGAGAGTCAGGGGTGCACAGCGGGCCCACCACAGTCCCAGACTGCATGGTATGGGGATCTAGTCACATAGCATGTTGGGGTTCTTTGGGATTGGCTTGTTTTGGCCTTGTTTTGAAGTGGGATTAGCTTGATTTTTGGCTTATTGTGAAAGTCGGGGTGCTTATTTACCGCGTGAAAGTTGGCAACTGTGTTTACTTTTTTCAGATTTCAGAGTAACAGCTGTGTTAGTCTGTATTCGCAAAAAGAAAAGGAGTATTTGTGGCACCTTAGAGACTAACCAATTTATTTGAGCATAAGCTTTCGTGAGCTACAGCTCACTTCCTCAGATGCATACTTTGTGTTTACTTTGCATATTTTGTTTGAAAGTGCCATCTATTGGTTTATGTGGGTAATTGTAGCTCTAGGATCACAAGGAAGTCATTGAGGGTGCTCAGCATCTTGCAGGCTCAGGCTTTATGCTCTAGTCTAGAACAGTGGCTCTCAACCTTTCCAGACTATCGTACCCCTGTCAGGAGTCTGATTTGTCCTGCCTATGCTCAAGTTTCACCTCACTTAAAAACTACTTGCTTACAAAATAAAACATAAAAATACAAAACTGTCACAGGACATTATTTCTGAAAAATTGCTGATGTTCTCATTTTTACCATATAATTATAAAATACATCAATTGGAATATAAATATTGTACTTACATTTCAGTGTATAAAATATAGAGCAGTAGAAATAAGCCATTGTCTGTATGACATTTTAGTTTGTACTGACTTTGCTAGTGCTTTTTAGGTAGCCGGTTGTAAAACTAGGCAAATATCTATGACTTGATGTACTCCCGGAAGACCTCTGCGTACCCCCAGGGGTATATGTACCCCTGGTTGAGAACCACTGCTCTAGAAATTCTGAGAACAGTGAGAATTTATCATGGGAAATTTTTAAAAATTACACCACTTACTGTACTGTACACCACTTATTGAACAGAGTGATTGTGGTCACCATAGCAAGACTGGAATGAGAACATGACAGGAATCAGACAGCCACACTGATGATCATTGATAGGGAGATTTTGGGCATTTGTTTTCCCCCTGCTGAGGTACATAGATGTCCAAGAAAGGCATGGGCTTCCCCAGCCCAGTTAGGACCTGGGCCATGATGGACTATGCAGTGTAAGGCACCTGGCTCTTCATGACCCCAGTCATTTAGCCTATTAGGTGAAAAATAAGTCCTGTTTGTCCAGGTATTGAAAGACGGTGGTTCGGCTCTTGGATTTCTCAGTCATGGACGCAAAAGAGAACCAACTGGATAGACACACACAGGGACAGACACCCATACACTAAAGCCACAATTCCAGAAACTCAGTTTCACATAACACAAGAACTAGGGGTTACCTGATTAAATTAATCAAGCACCAGGTTTAAAATTAACAAAAGGAAGTACTTCTTCACGCAACACACAGTCAGCCTATAGAACTTGTTGCCAGGGGATGTTGTGAAGGCCAAAAGTATAACCGAGTTAAAAGGCATAGATAAGTTCATGGAGGATAGGTCCATCAATGGCTAGTAGCCAAGATGGTCAGGATGCAACCCCATTCTCTGGGTGTCCCTAAACCTCCAGCTGCCAGAATCTGGGACTGGACAACAGGGGATGGATCACTCAAAATTGCCCTGTTCTGTTCATTCCCTCTGAAGCATCTGGCCACTATCAGAGACAGGATACTGAGCTACATGGACCATTGATCTGACCCAGTATGGCTGTTCTTATGTTCTTATACATATAGTCAAGAAAGAAAGAAAATGAATGTTCTGGTCACTGAAGTTATGAATGGAAACAGAGTGACTGTCTATTAACTCATTTAAGCAGGTGGCCAAACAGGAGAGATGTCTTAAAAACAAATTTATCCAGGAGTTTAGAACATAGCAGCAACCTAAGGGTTAAAAAAATCCTCTCAAACACCAAAGGAGTTCTATCCAAGGGTATGTTATCCAATTTACAAGGAGACATGGTTGCAGTCTGATGCCCTTTGTCCCAAGGATGTATGGGACATCCCCTATGCAGTGTTTATAGCCCAGGAATGACTGGACATGCACAGAGATGCTTGTGTCCAGTATCTGCTTTATTGTCCACAGCTCCTAGGAGCAGGCTGGGTGTGGTCAGGAGGAAGCCTATCTTGAGTTAGGGATTGGGCTATAGAAACAATATTTTCTACCCTGTCATCATTAATACAGCATCCTACGTGAGCTCCTTGACATTGTAAAAGGTGTACATAAACTTTCATGGAGGGACCCCTGAGCACTGCAGCTGGTCACAGGGTCTGCAGGTGCTTAGGGCTGACCCCATCAAGAGATCTGGTCACCACCCTCAACCCCCTTCCCAAGGGCGTTTTCCTGGGCCTGCACATGTCATGGCCAGCTCTTTGGTGAGCCTTCAGGTGCACAGCCAGGTTGGACTGGCAGTTGAAGCGCCTCCGGCACTGGATGCACTGGAAGGGCCTCTCTCTCATGTGATCCCTCTGGTGCATGGTGAGGATGGACAGGATGGTGAAGTTCCTCTTCCATTGATGCACTTGAAGACCTGCTCCCTGCTGTGCATTCCCTGGTGCATGGTCAGGTTGGAGAGCTTGCCATCATGCCACTGGCTCATGGCACGCTCTCACCTTTGTGCGTATTGTTACGAATTACACCCGGTAGGACACGCACACAAGTGCTACGAATTACACCCGGTAGGACACGCACACAAGTGCTACGAATTACACCTGGTAGGACACGCACACAAATGCTGCGAATTATACCTGATAGGACACGCACACCAGTGCTGCGAATTATACCTGATAGGTCACGCACAGTTCGAATCTAGGCTGAGGCACAGAAACAAAGTCCACAACTGCAGAGTTCCCAAAAGACACTAAGTTTATTACGCTCGAGCGTGGTGCCCCCCTGCTAGCCAGGAGGGGACCCTGAATGCAAATTATACAAAGGTTATATACCTTTTAGCAAAGCATGTTGCCCTCGTGCATCGGAAACCTTAGCCAATAAACAAACCCTTGTCTTATCTACCACCTATCCCTGCTTGGTGCATTCCTCGTGCTATACCAGTATGTTAATTACACAGCATGGTCCTAAAGCTATGCATCAGTAACTTTTATTATCAGGATGGGAGGCCTCACATCAAGGCCAAGAGACAGGGAGTTAGAGACTGACAAAAACCAGATACTGGAAGTCAAGGCAGGCTGGAGACAAGGAGGAGGATTTCACAGGGATTCGATATCTAAGGATTACTCCTCCTGGTGTATGATGTGCTGGCATTTAAACAATGGTGGGCCCCAAACCAAAATGGAGTCACATGTGCTAACTTTTCCTTAACAGTATGTGTACACTGGTGCACAGTGAGGTAGGACTGCCAGCTGGGCACACTGTCAGAGCCTCTCCCCTATGTGGATCCACATGCGCAGGTTGAGTTTTGGGTACTTTGGTTGCCCTTCATGCCCTCATTGCACTGATATGGCCTCTGGCCACTGTTAATTCGTTGATGAGTCCTGAGGTCAGACAATATGTTGAAGCTGCTCTTGCACACCTTGCACAGAGCAGCCTCTCACTCATGTGAATGCACATGTGCATAGTGAGATTCTACTGCTATCAGAAGCTCTCCTTACACTGTGTGTACCTGTAACTCATCTCTGGCTGGGCAGGGTTGGGAAGCACCAGTCCTGGCAGTTTTCCCTGCAGTCAGAACAGTAGGGGAGATTCCAGACATATTGCTCCCATTTGGGTTCGGCCTGTCCACATGTTCCCTACACACACTAGATCTCTGGCTGTCATTCCAGGAATTACCATATAAAATGGGGTGGGTGGTGGGGGGAAGAGGCATAAGAGGCATACAGCTTATCTTTTGTAAGTGCACTAGAATCCAGGGGGTGAGGGTACATAGATTGCTGATAGCCACCTTTGGCTCCCTCTCCCCTCCTATTCCCTGCAATCTGCACTGGGTTTGGTGCAGCTCAGAATCCAGACCAAAATTTTCTACTCCTTATGTGCAATGACTTTTTTTTTTTTTTTTAGGAGCTGATCATTTCCCTTTAGCAAATGTTTCCCAAAGGTGCCACGCTGCACTCGTTTATTGTTCTGGCAAAGGTCTGACTTTGATCAGAAATTACATAGAAAACTTAACAGCTGTGGATGTGGACTCCCAGTTCCAAATGCCTAAGCGCACACTCTTATTAGTGAACGGTATTTGCATTGTACATCACCACACTGAAGTGTGATGCTGTGGCAGAAGTATCACAAGCCCCCAATGAGCTTCTCAGATTCATGGGTGTCAGCTTCAGCCCTCCCTTACAGTATTGCCAACCCCAAATGTTTAAAAATTGGGAGTTGGGAGTCCAAAACCCAGGAGATTAAAAATAAAAAATAAAACATGGGCTCTTTTTATTCCCGTGTTTTAGCCTTTAGTTATGTAGTAGAGTCACGTTTTGAGGCTTTTCTCTGTAATCAGGAGGGATAACAATATACTTTCTTTTTTTTAATGAAAGCAGAGATAAAAGCTAGGTATGATTACATTAGTATCACTTTATCACATGCCTCCAGGAGCAGGGGCTTCACAGAAAAACACCAAATGTTGTGAGATTGGTGCGTAGGTGCTAGAACTAGGGGCGCTGCCGCACTTCCTGTCTTAAGTAGTAACAACAACAACCCAAATACATGGTTTCCGCCTTCAGCACCCCCACTATAAAAATTATGCCAACGCCACTGAACTTGTGCTAAAATCACGAGATTTGGGAATGTTGCTCTCAAAAGCGGTCAGAAAAGTTGCCTGTAAAAACATCATCAGGGCGGTGGGGGGTTTCCACGTTTGTTCCTCGTTGATTTTGGCGTCACAGGGTCTCAGATTACAGGGCGAAAGATCTGCTTTGCCCGTTGCCGGGCCTGTGACCTCCACCTGGGATCTGAGGGTCAAGCTGGTTCTTTCCCACCTTGGGCAGCATCGCCAGACAGCAAGGGGGCCAGGTTATGGCCTCACTGCTGCCTGTGCAGCCCCATGGTCTTCTGCTGGTTATACGCCCTGACCCCTCTTGCAGCCCCCATTCCCCTCCCAATGATGCCCTCGGTTATGGCTTCTACTGAGGTTCTGCTGTGAGGCTACTGGAAACTACAAGACCCAACATGCAACGCTCCTGCTTGAGCCGAGCGGCTCAAGCTGGAGCGTTGCATGCTGGGACTTGTAGTGCCACTGGAGCGTCTAGAGCCAGGCGCGCAGAGTTCGGTGCTAACCCCTTGATCGCGCCACTTACACGCGAGTGTCAACGAAAAACCCGCCGGCGTCCAATGGGCCTATCTGCAGTTCTAGTGGTCGGATCTCCTGTCAAACAATCCAGGGGGCGGGAGGAAAGAAGATTCGACTGGTTTCAATTGGCCGTCCCCCTCGCCGGCTCTTCTATTCTATTGGTCGGAACTGCTGAGTGGGCGGAGAAAAGACGAAGCTTGTTTTGATTGCTAGCCAAAAAAGCATCTGGGCATTCTATTGGCCTTTCACTTAGAGAATTGGGCAGGGCAAAGTGATGAGACTTGGTGATTGGCCGGCTGAAGGGAAGGGTCGCATTCTACTGGTTAGTGTCTCTGTCGTTCAATTTGGTGGGTGGGAGGAAAGGAAAAGAGTCTGGTTGTGATTGGTCGTATAAAGCTAGAGCTCTCTTTCACTCACCGGATTTGCTGTCGCTCAGAGAAGTGGGCGGTCCGAGGCGCGGGGAGGCCGCTTCTGATTGGTGGGCCCAAGTTTGGCGCCAGCTTCGGGTGGAGGCAGAGGGCGAGAGAGCGCGCGCGGGTTGCGCAGCGTTTGTTCCGTACGGGTGACGGGGAGGGTCAGAGCGGGGGGGGTCGCGCTGACAGCAGGAGCCGCTCGGGTCCGCTCCCACCCCACCCCACCCCACGCCGCCCTCATGGATCCCGGGCCCCCCAGCCCCGCCCCGCCGAGCTCCCGCCGCCGCCGCCTCCTCCTGCCGCAGCTCCCGGCCGCCGGGCCCGGCGTGGTGAAGTCCCTGTTCCCCGCCGAGCTCTCCCCGGTCTCCGGCCTCAGCCTCACCATGAAGCAGCTGCAGGGACTTGGCTACAGGTGAGACCGGCCGTGCCAGCCCCCCGGTGCCCCTCCCCTCATGCCCCGTCCCCTGCCACCCTCCGAGCCCCCTGGTGCCTCTCACACGGCCCCGCCCCTGCAGCCCCCAGAGACCCCCTGGTGGTGCCTTCCTCTTCCCCCCGTGCCGCCCCCCTAAGACTCCACCCCGGCAGCCCCCATAGTTCCCGGTGCCTTTCCCCCCATGAACCCATAACCTCACCCCTGCAGCCCCCGTAGCCCCTCTGGTGCCTGTCCTCCCCTCCTCCTCCCCCTCCCCCCACATGGCTGCCAGGACCCCACCCCAGAGCTGCCTCATGCCTGTCCCCCCCCACTCCCCTGAGGATTCCCACCCCTTCAGCCCCATAGCCCCTCTGGTGCCTGTCCTCCCCTCCTCCTCCCCCTCCCCCCACATGGCTGCCAGGACCCCACCCCAGAGCTGCCTCATGCCTGTCCCCCCCCCACTCCCCTGAGGATTCCCACCCCTTCAGCCCCATAGCCCCTCTGGTGCCTGTCCTCCTCCTCCTCCCCCCACATGGCTGCCAAGACCCCACCCCTGCAGCCCCCATAACCTCACCCCTGCAGCCCCCGTAGCCCCTCTGGTGCCTGTCCTCCCCTCCTCCTCCTCCTCCCCCCACATGGCTCCCAGGACCCCACCCCTGCAGCCCCCATAACCTCACCCCTGCAGCCCCCGTAGCCCCTCTGGTGCCTGTCCTCCCCTCCTCCTCCTCCTCCCCCCACATGGCTCCCAGGACCCCACCCCTGCAGCCCCCATAACCTCACCCCTGCAGCCCCCGTAGCCCCTCTGGTGCCTGTCCTCCCCTCCTCCTCCTCCTCCTCCCCCCACATGGCTCCCAGGACCCCACCCCTGCAGCCCCCATAACCTCACCCCTGCAGCCCCCGTAGCCCCTCGGTGCTTGTCCTCCCCCTCCTCCTCCTCCTCCCCCCACATGGCTGCCAGGACCCCACCCCAGAGCTGCCTCATGCCTGTCCCCCCCACTCCCCTGAGGATTCCCACCCCTTCAGCCCCCATAACCTCACCCCTGCAGCCCCCATAGCCCCTCTGGTGCCTGTCCTCCTCTCCCCACATGGCTCCCAGGACCCCACCCCAGAGCTGCCTCATGCCTGTCCCCCCCCACTCCCCTGAGGATTCCCACCCCTTCAGCCCCCATAGCCCCTCTGGTGCCTGTCCTCCTCCTCCTCCTCCCCCCACATGGCTCCCAGGACCCCACCCCAGAGCTGCCTCATGCCTGTCCCCCCCCACTCCCCTGAGGATTCCCACCCCTTCAGCCCCCATAGCCCCTCTGGTGCCTGTCCTCCTCCTCCTCCTCCCCCCACATGGCTCCCAGGACCCCACCCCAGAGCTGCCTCATGCCTGTCCCCCCCACTCCCCTGAGGATTCCCACCTCTTTAGCCCCCATAACCTCACCCCTGCAGCCCCCATAACCCCTCTGGTGCCTGTCCTCCTCCTCCTCCTCCCCCCACATGGCTCCCAGGACCCCACCCCAGAGCTGCCTCATGCCTGTCCCCCCCACTCCCCTGAGGATTCCCACCTCTTTAGCCCCCATAACCTCACCCCTGCAGCCCCCATAGCCCCTCTGGTGCCTGTCCTCCTCCTCCTCCTCCCCCCACATGGCTCCCAGGACCCCACCCCTGCAGCCCCCATAACCTCACCCCTGCAGCCCCCGTAGCCCCTCGGTGCTTGTCCTCCTCCCCCCACATGGCTCCGAGGACCCCACCCCAGAGCTGCCTCATGCCTGACCCCCCACTCCCCTGAGGATTCCCACCCCTTCAGCCCCCATAGCCCCTCTGGTGCCTGTTCTCCTCCTCCTCCTCCTCCCCCCACATGGCTGCCAAGACCCCACCCCTGCAGCCCCCATAACCTCACCCCTGCAGCCCCCGTAGCCCCTCGGTGCCTGTCCTCCTCCCCCCACATGGCTCCCAGGACCCCACCCCAGAGCTGCCTCATGCCTGTCCCCCCCACTCCCCTGAGGATTCCCACCCCTTCAGCCCCCATAACCCCTCTGGTGCCTGTCCTCCTCCTCCTCCCCCCACATGGCTGCCAAGACCCCACCCCTTCAGCCCCCATAACCTCACCCCTGCAGCCCCCATAGCCCCTCGGTGCCTGTCCTCCTCCCCCCCACATGGCTCCCAGGACCCCACCCCAGAGCTGCCTCATGCCTGCCCCCCCCAGGATTCCCACCCCTTCAGCCCCCATAACCCGTCTGGTGTCTGTCCTCCTCCTCTTCCCCACACATGGCTCCCAGGACCCCACCCCAGAGCTGCCTTGTGCCTTCCCCCCCTCATCCCCCACATAACCTCACCCCTTCAGCCCCCATACCCCTCTGGTGCCTGTCCTCCTCCCCCCACATGGCTCCCAGGACCCCACCCCAGAGCTGCCTTATGCCTGCCCCCCAGGATTCCCACCCCTTCAGCCCCCATAACCTCACCCCTTCAGCCCCCATAGCCCCTCTGGTGCCTGTCCTCCTCCCCCCCACATGGCTCCCAGGACCCCACCCCAGAGCTGCCTCATGCCTGCCCACCCCCCAGGATTCCCACCCCTGCAGCCCCCATAGCCCCTCTGGTGCCTGTCCTCCTCCCCCCACATGGCTCCCAGGACCCCACCCCTTCAGCCCCCATAACCTCACCCCTGCAGCCCCCATAGCCCCTCTGGTGCCTGTCCTCCTCCCCCCACATGGCTCCCAGGACCCCACCCCTTCAGCCCCCATAACCTCACCCCTGCAGCCCCCATAGCCCCTCTGGTGCCTGTCCTCCTCCTCCTCCCCACATGGCTCCCAGGACCCCACCCCTTCAGCCCCCATAACCTCACTCCTGCAGCCCCCATAGCCCCTCTGGTGCCTGTCCTCCTCCCCCCACATGGCTCCCAGGACCCCACCCCTTCAGCCCCCATAACCTCACCCCTGCAGCCCCCATAGCCCCTCCGGTGCCTGTCCTCCTCCTCCTCCCCCCACATGGCTCCCAGGACCCCACCCCTTCAGCCCCCATAACCTCACTCCTGCAGCCCCCATAGCCCCTCTGGTGCCTGTCCTCCTCCCCACATGGCTCCCAGGACCCCACCCCTTCAGCCCCCATAACCTCACTCCTGCAGCCCCCATAGCCCCTCTGGTGCCTGTCCTCCTCTCCACATGGCTCCCAGGACCCCACCCCTTCAGCCCCCATAACCTCACTCCTGCAGCCCCCATAGCCCCTCTGGTGCCTATCCTCCTCCCCACATGGCTCCCAGGACCCCACCCCTTCAGCCCCCATAACCTCACTCCTGCAGCCCCCATAGCCCCTCCGGTGCCTGTCCTCCTCCTCCTCCCCCCACATGGCTCCCAGGACCCCACCCCTTCAGCCCCCATAACCTCACCCCTGCAGCCCCCATAGCCCCTCTGGTGCCTGTCCTCCTCCCCCCCACATGGCTCCCAGGACCCCACCCCAGAGCTGCCTCATGCCTGCCCCCCCCAGGATTCCCACCCCTTCAGCCCCCATAACCTCACCCCTGCAGCCCCCATAGCCCCTCTGGTGTCTGTCATCCTCCTCCTCTTCCCCACACATGGCTCCCAGGACCCCACCCCAGAGCTGCCTTGTGCCTCCCCCCCCGCATAACCTCACCCCTTCAGCCCCCATAGCCCCTCTGGTGCCTGTTCTCTTCCTCCTCCCCCCCACATGGCTCCCAGGACCCCACCCCAGAGCTGCCTTGTGCCTGACCCCCCAGGATTCCCACTCCTTCAGCCCCCATAACCTCACCCCTTCTGGCCCCCTCCTCTGTACATGGCTTCCAGGACTCCACCCCTGCAGCCTCCATAGTCCTTTGGTGCACATGTGGCTCCCCTCAGAGCCCTCTTGTGCCTGCCCTGGGACCTCATCCCTTCAGCCTACATAGTCCCCTTGGTGCCTGCCCCGGGACCCCATCCCTGCAACCTCCATAGCCCCCTGGATCTTGTTGCCCTCCCTCGCATATTGCTCCCAGGACCCCACCCCTGCAGCCTCCAGAGTCCCTCTGTGACTGCTTCCATTTGGTCTCTCTAACCCCACCCTTATAGCCCTTCCTGGTGCCTGCCCCATGACCCTGCTCCTGCAGCCTCCCTAGTCCCCTGTTGCCTTGGCACTCTCCCATACATGGCTCCCCGGACTCCACCCTTGCGGCCTCCCAGAGTCACCTTGTGCCTCCCTCCTCCCTGACACATGGCCGTCATGACCCTCCCTCTGCATCCCCAATCCCTGCAATCCCTGTGAATCCTGGTGGCTATCCATATACAGCCCCTATGACTCCTGGTGTCTGCCCATCTCCCCAACATATGCCCCCTGATACCCCACCTATGCCACCCTCACATCCCACTGGTGTCTGCCCACTTCCCCAATGTGTATTCCCTCTAAACTCATCCCTGCAACCCCATAGCTTCCTGGCACTGGCCTCCTTGGTGTGCTCTTTTAACACAGAATGCACACATGGTGCCACATGATCTCTATATTATCCATAG
The DNA here is from genome assembly GCF_965140285.1 of Lepidochelys kempii. Lineage (NCBI taxonomy): Eukaryota > Metazoa > Chordata > Testudines > Cheloniidae > Lepidochelys > Lepidochelys kempii. Next base: position 268,023,852 of record NC_136381.1, on the reverse strand, counting down.
TGGCTGCCACCACCCCCACACATGTGGCCCCTATGACCTGTCCCGCACACAACTCCCAAGCCTTGCAGCTCCCCACCTACTGCTCCTGGTACCTGGGCTCCAAGATCCTTGTAATCCTTCTCCAAATGCCACTCCTGCCTCTCTAATCAACCCCTATCTTGTCCTGGCAACTGTGCCTGGTCCCTACAGCCTTCTCTTCCTCCTCACACAGCCCACATGATCACATCTTAGTAGACTCTCAGTTCTCCCTGGCTCCTATTTCCATTCTCCAGACACTCTGACCCCTGCAGCCTTCTCTCCCCACCCCCAACTCCCCAAACAGTACCAGCAGTCCTGTGCACTGGTAAATCTCTGCATTCCACTTTCAATCTTCGCTCAAACCCTGCAGTCTATTATACCACATCCTCTCACTTCCCAAAGCCTTCTGAACATGCCCTGTAGCCAGTCGTCGTCAAACTTTTTTACTGGTGACCCCCTTTCACAGAGCAAGCCTCTGAGTGGGACCTCCCTTATAAATTAAAAACACTTTTTAAATATATTTAACACCATTATAAATGCTGGAGGCAAAGCAAGGTTTGGGGTGGAGGCTGACAGCTCGCCCCCGACCCCCAGTTTGAGAACCCCCTGTTGTAGCCCTTCCTCCACCCCACACCATGTAGCCTCTTACCCATGCCATGCAAAGTCCTCCTCCATTACTGTCTCAATATTTCTGTTCTTTCTCTGCACTGAAATAACTGAGACTGTGAATTAATCATAAAGGGCCAAGTATATCCCTGGTGTAAGTTTGTTGCTGATAGTTTACCAGGGATGAATCTGCCCAATATGTTCGGCCCATTCTGCCCTATTCCCAGAGTTAGGTTTGTACAGGTGCTTACCATGTGTGTTTGAGGGTGGATAATAAGTTGTTGCTCATGGGTGTATGTTGCGTCGGGCAGGATCTTCAGATTTGAAGATTTTACAGCCACCACTCAAATGGGACTAGGTTAGAGTCCCTTTGGAGCTCATTAGTACCACTCTTTAACACAGTTTTGTAAAACGAGCATCAAGGTTGTATAGGCACAAAATCTGCTGATTTCCTCTTCTCTCTGGTGTTGGCAATAATATTGCAAAAATAATGATTTAATCACTAGTCAATAACTACACATTATGAGCAAAATTCATCCCTATGCATAGGGCAGCACAAGACCAACACAGCATTTAAAACCTGATTTGGGCTGGCGGCGGCGGGGGAAGGAGGAAATAAATGGTATAAAGTTGTTTTTAGATGGCCCTCTGCACAGGGATGAATTATTTTCTCCCACCATTCTCTTCCAGGCAACAAAGGAATTAAACGTGGGGTTTTTTGGGTTGGGCTGTTTGCCACTATTCTACCTCTTCATGGCTCTTTGATAGACCACATAATACCTATAAATTCATTCCATACAATAGTACTCTATCACACATGCAATGTTGCCAATGCTCACGTTATTCCAAGTTTTATGATATTTGGGGTTTATTTCAAAGCCCCAGCTCCTGGAGGCATGAGATTAGAAGAGGATTTCAACTTTAATTGTAAAAAAGGTAGTTTCTAGCTCTGATACATGTAGAGAAAAGCTTAATCTTGATGCAAGTGTTTCTGAATGACATGGAAACCAGAAGGCAAAGAACCCCAAATATATTTATCATGATTTTAGGCCCAATTTTTTAACTCTTGAGGTTAGCAATTCTGCATTTGTGCACCTACAATACACCAGTCACTAAAAGAAATGGGGTTTAATTGCTTTAAGGACATTGGTGTAAATCCAGTCCACATCATTCGGTTGAGTCATGTTGGCAGGAATGTGCTGAAACTTGTATTACTCCCCCGGGGAATTCTGCAGCAAAAAAATTAAATTCTGTGCACAATGTTACAAAATTCTGCATATTTTATGTGTCAAAATAACTTAATATAATCACTCTGGTTTCAATTATTTCAGTAATTTACTTAAACTACAGTACAATGGATGGAGAATGGGAGTGGGGAGTATTGGAGGAAATCCCCAAACCCCCTGGCCTAACAGTAATGTAACTAGGTTTGACCCTTTATTTCTAGTTATTAGTCAACAAATATATGCATCCATATTCTTAGTGTTACATCAAAGGCAACTGAAGAACAAGTGAGGGCTGGGGAATCAAACTCACAATTTATATTGGCTACTGTCCATCTCCAGAAAGGTTCGTAGCAAACAGTTCATGGACCACATTCTGTTAGAAAAAATTCAGTCCAAAAATTAGACCAGTTTTAATCACTAAAGCACCATAAGCTTTTATCAGGCCATACTGTCCCTTACACCACTCTGGCAATGTAAAGGAGCCTTAAATCATTTACACCTGTTTTATACTCCTGGGAGAATTCACAAAAAGAATGGGAACAATTCACTAAGCAAGCAGGTAGCTACATTCTGCCCTCCCTCAGGGGACAGTGCCTATCCCATGCCTAACTCCTCAGAAACGCTCTAAAGCCCTGCCCTTCCACACCAAGCAAGCTGCAATAGCGAGTGAGAGGGACAGAGTGTGTGTGTCTCACACACAATTGTGTAACCTCTTCCCCTCAGACAGTGATTTATGTCTCTACTGGCTGCTCCGGATGCCTGAACCAACCTGCCTGCAATGCCGGGGAGAGGTGTGTGTGACCGCTCTTTTGGCTTCCCTGTCAGAAGTCATTTTTCTGTGGGGAATCAAAGAAATCTGCGGGGGGCATGAATTCTGTGCATGCGCAGTGACGCAGAATTCCCTAGGAGTATTGTATTGCTCTTACCAGTACTGTCTCTGCTATGGTTACGCAAAACTTCAATCTGCAGGATTGTTAAACTGGCACCTTTTGCGTTGTCCACTACATAAGCTGATCAAGAGTAACCATTCCAATTTGAGCTCATTTACAGTTTATTTCTACATTTTAAACCTATTGTGGTGGTTCCTGTCTGAAACATTCAGTAAAATAACTCATTTTCTTAATCTTTACAGTCAGTATGAGAATTCTGTGCAAATGCTGGGAATGAGGAACAGTAACAATCTACAAAGAACAGACTCGTCAGAATCTACTGATTCAGGTTACTTTTTAATCCACACATAAGTACTAAGGAATGAAAAAGCTTGACATCCTCTTGCCTTGTATTATAAAGAGCAATTTTCAGGTTTAACAGGAAGCTAATACTGTGTACTTGCATAATTCACTGCAACAATAATTAATCTTAGCAACCCTCCTGAAGCAGGAGGGAGATGGCCCCATTTTATAAAAAAAACAAAATGTCGAAATGTAAGTACAGATGTTAAGTGGCCTGTCCAGCATCATACAGTAAGTCAGTGGCAAAGCCAGTGTGAAAAATCAGTTCTGGCTCCAATTCACTAGTCTGTTCTGCCTCTCTGTAAACCATTGGCTGGTAAACATAGCTCTCCCATGTTAGTTTGTGGTTGCTGACAATCAAGAGGTAATGGCTTAATGGTCTAAGCAGTGGGTTTGAAATACCTACACTCCTTGGAATCACAAATTGAGTTCTTAGCAGAATTGACTGTGCTTTTCATCCTTCTGAGGTAGATAAACTGCGTGAATACAATGTAATTTCATGTGATCTTCTTGATTAATACCTTAAACCATGGTGGCATATTGTGTGCTGTTGGTTGTCCAACTATTGTCCTAGCACCCCAGAGATATGTAGAGCCACTTAAATACAGCTATGTCTAAAACTGGAAGTATTTTTGGATGGGAGGCGCTACATCAATGTAAATATTGTTTAGAGTGATATGATTAACTAATACCACTAAAATCGTGGGAGTTTCATGGTACTCTATTGACACAACCCAGTATAGGGAAACAGCCTTCTCTCTATGTATGTCTCGTCTTGTGTAGTGCCACGAAGGCATTTTTCGATAGATGACTGCGTGAGATTTGCTAATATTACCTACTTTGTGCAGGGGAGGGGGGTAATAAAAGAGCATGGCTAAAAGCTTGCATATAGGAAACAATCCATTGGTAGGGCTAACCTGCAAAGGAATGGCAATTTATTAGTCTGTGTGGAAAAAGGCCAAAATATTAGTTAAGCTGTGGTTCTAAAGTGGTATGTTCCTTTCTTATGTGACAGTTTCTCATACAGGGCACTATGGTGGGATATTTTTATTCCTCCTTTTCTCACTCACCCCAAAAGCCCAGTATCAAACCATTACCTGTGGTCAGAAGTAGTAGCTGGGTGATACTCAAGGCTGTCTCTCCTGCCTCTTCCCCTCCCCCCTCCACTCCAGGGATTCCAGTAGGGGATGATTTATCTGGTCTATGACTCTCTCTGCATGGCAAAAAGTTGCCCTGCTGAGCAAGTCACTGTCTCCTTTTGGGGGGAGAGGATCTAAGACTCCTCGCTAACAGTGCCCTGTACTTTATATTTTCAATATTAATAAAAAATTTTTATCTTTCACAGGCTACTGTCTAGATTTTCCTGATCCCCTGAACTCAGACATTGAGGAAACGTATGTAAAAATGTGCTAAACTTTTGGCATTTTAGACTATACTATTAACTGCTAAATGTGGGCTAATGGGAGGCTTGATCTGAAAATTCCACAGCTAGTACATGTAAAATGGGCTCTTCTCACTTAACCTTCTTGAAGTGTATGTCTTGGCATATTGCAGCTTGAAATCCTAGGTTTTCTATTTCAACAGAATGTGGCCCAGACTGCTTAACAGTCTTATGTCTAAGTTAATGTGTTGCCCAGACCAAAGTATGTACTTCTGAGCACCCTAGACTCTGAGCATCACATTGGCACCTTGCTTAGGAGTCTGAAGGCTACACCTATCTTGCATGTAACTTATAGTTTTCATTAAATACTCAGCAATACTATTTGCTTGTACATGTACCTTAACTGATGGCTAACAGCAATTGCTTGTTTTGAGTTTTCCACCTATGGTCAATCAGTTATGTCCTTACCTTGCAGGTAAAGAAGATGATGGTGTTTTGGGCACACTTGGTCCTTGGGCCACCCTGTCCCATTTCTCACTGAGAAACTCTTGTTTCCATTTAGGCTAATCTGCTGTTAATACTATCCTGAATTAGGAAACACTAGCTCTAGTCTCCTTGGGGAAACTGGGGTAGGGAAACTGGGTTTAGTCCTCCAGCCCAGCTGAGACAATAAGTCTCTAGGAAACACAGAACAAGATGGTCTGCTGTTCTTAAGGCCATGTCTATACATACAGTGCTGTAGTGGGTGTGGTGAAGGTGCTCTATGCAAAAAACACCCTCACAAGCAGTAGAAACTTTGTTGGTGGAAGAAGCTCTCCCATCGACATAGCTCTGTCCACACCAGCGCTTATTCCAGCATAATTTGTCATTCAGGGAAGTGCTTTATTCACACATAATTTATGTCAGCATAAGCTGTAGTGTAGACATAGCCTAAGGTGCACAAGTTTAAAAGCTGGGGACAAGTAGCAGCAACAAACATTCCATGACTTTGAGTTTAAACAACACTAAGTAGTCCAAAGTATTGGATAATGAATTAGCAATAAAAGTAACTAATGTCCTTTGTCTGCCTTTTTTCAGCTTTGAGAAAACAGTTATAGAATCTGGCAGATTTACTAAGTGAGTACAATTTGAATTTTAACTTCCCTTCTTAATTAGTTATCTATTGATCTATTAAAGTATGCCACTAACTAATTCAGTTTTGCAGTGGAAAATCTGAGTTGTGTTGTCAGTTACTGTTAACAGCTTTTCAGTTTAAGTGTTAGAGTAAAATTTGATTCTATTTTTGTCTGTGTTCTCATTGCAGTATTCAATTACCCATCAGAAGAATACGTTCCCTCCCGGTAAGTGAGAGGGATTTTGGTCTTTCAGGAGTGGCAAAGAGGTTTTCAGTATTAAGCGTTACGCTACTTATGCACCCACTTTTTTATTTGCAGATATCCAGCAAAACTCATTAATCTTCCAATCCCAAGAATCTGGTGTTGCTTGTTGCTTAAAATTAAGATAACAAAGTCATAGGCTATAATCTTGAAATGGATCAAAGTGTAATCTGTTATGTTCTACAAGGCAGCCTGTCACTAGCTTTATGTGGAAGTATTGCATGCTGGGACCTGTTGTCTCCAGGGGCTGCATGTCCATGGCCAGCCCTTGTCTTTAACGTAGTTTGTGCCAGTTTGGGTACCATAGCCCTTACATTCTTGGCAAGCTGTCAGCATGGCCTCTCAGTTGCCCAAAATTTGGGGAACTGGTTGATACTGAGCAGGATATACCCTCTCACTTTTGCAGCAGAAGCTTCTGGGGTCTAGTCCTGCTCTGAAGAGGAGCAACTCAGATTCATTGGATTGTGATGTTTTTCACCTGACTGAAACAGATGACAACAAAGAGAATGTAAGTTTAATTCACTCTACGCATCTCCGAAGTAGTATAGTATGGGAAGCTATACCCAGGAAGATGTGACTTGTTGTATGGGGCTTGATACATAGGGATAACTCCTTATTTGGGGAGGAGGTTTGTAATGAGTGGTTGATGTGGTGGGTAAAGCCTTTCTTATTATTTTTGGTGAACTGTGGCAGTCTTCTCCATGGTTTGTCTTGCAGAATTCGCACTAATCTGGTGCAAAAGCTGACTTTCCACTTTCTGTATTACCATAATGCCTAGGAGCCCCATTGTGCTAGGTACTGTACAAATGCAGAACAAAGCACTTACAGTCTAAGACAAAAGACAACAGACTGATACAGACAGAAAGACATGGGAGTACAAGAGGCAGTAGACAGTGTCGGTCAGCCTGATAGGTACTGGTCTAGTCTAGCTGTTGTCAAGTTTTTAGGCATTGTGGTAAAGAGCTCTTAAATGGGATTTGAAGGAAAACACCGCAGTGGCTTTGTAGATGTTTAAGAGGGCCAGGGGGGGCACCCAAGCATGAGGCGTTGCAAGGGAGAAAGCACAAAGATGCTTGTTTGGAAATTTAAAAAATGGGCAGTGAAGGCTGCTTGGAGGCAGGAGTTGACCTGTTAATACTGAATGATGGATGATAGGGTGAGGGCTAGGTTGTGAAGGGTCTTGAACATGGTGACAAGTAGCTTATGTTTCATTTGATAGAGAAGAGGGAGCCAGTAGAGGGATTGAGAGAGGGGTGACACGATCAAAGCTGTAAGTTGGAAAATCATCTTTGCAGAAGCATTGTGAATGGATATGAGCCAGGAAACACTATTTGTCAAAGCCAGAAAAAAGGACATTTCAGTAATGAAGATGCAAGCCTGGATAAGAGTTTTATCTATTTGGATGGACAGGAAAGGCCATATCTTAGAGAAGTTATGCAGAAAGAACTGGCAAGACTTAGACATAGCCTTGATGTGAGGCCCTAGAGAAGTCCAAGTCAAAGATGATGCCCATGTTACAGGCATGAGTGACAGGCAGGATGGTGTAGTCATGCATGGTGATTGAGAAGGCAGTTGGGGGAAGAGCTCTGGTTTAGCCATGTTGAGCTTGAGTTGATGGTGAAATGTTCACCTGGAAAACATCAGGCTGAGATTTTAACTTTGGACAAAAGAAGACTGGTCCGGAGCAGAGAGGTAGATCTGAGCCATCAGAATAGAGATGGTATTTGAATTTGTGGATGATATTACCCAGTGATAAGATGTAGAGGGAGAAGAAAAGGGAACCAAAGAGAGAGCCCTCTAGAGCCACAGAAATTGGAAGGTGGATGAGGAGGATCCTCTAAAGGATGTGCTGAAGACATGATTAGAGAGGTGGTAGGGAAAACTAGGAGTGGATAGTCACGGAAGCCAAGAGGGGGCAAGATTTCAAGAGGGGGAGCATGGTTGACTGTGTCAAAGGCAGCTGTCTGGTCAAGGAGAACTGGGTGCAGGTTCTGAGTCTTGGCCAGGAAGATATTGATGAGAGCAGTTTCAGTTGAGTGCAAGCGGCGGAAGCCAGACTGGAGAGGATCTAGGATGGATTTGAAGGAGATGAACTCTGGATGTCGACTGTAAACAGCACATTCAATGAGCTTAGGAATGAAAGAGATGAGAACTGAGACAATAACTGAAGAGCTAAGTTAGGTCAAGGATGAGGTGTTTTTTAAATGGGAGGAGATTAAAGTATGTTTTTTTTGTGAGGGGAAAGAGCCAGAGGAGAGTGAGAGGTTGAGGAGGAATGTAGGTAAGGATTGAGAGTGGGTGTGAGGGAGATCAGAAAATGGATTGGGGTCACTAGGGTAAGTGGAGGGGCTAGAGGAGGAGAACAGAGAGAAACATTTGCCTCTCACTGGGGAGAAGGAGAATTATAGGCAGGGACAGGAAGGCAAGGTGAGGGGAGGAGGAAGGCCATGTCACATCTTGTCAGTTTTCTCTTGGAAGAAGTCAGTAAGAACCTGTGCAGAGAAGTGGAGGGAGGATGGGAGGGTTTGAGGCATGAGTCAAAGGTGGTAGAAAAAGCAGCTGGGATTGTGCGTGTGAGATTCAGTTAAGTTAAAGAATTAGATTGGTCTCGCTAGGAAGATGGCAGAACTGAAGGAGAGAACAAACTTGTAAGAGAGGAAGTCAGCCTGGTCCCAGAATTTCTGCTGAAGATTTTCACAACATGAGAGCAGGAGTGTAGGAAATGGATGTTGAAGGTGAGCCAGAGCTGGAGGTTGGCAGGATAGACCTTGTGATGGGGGAGAAGGACAACAATACTATAAAGAGAAGGGGACTGAGAGCAGATAGACTGGAAGTCACAGTAAGGCCGTGTGAGAGGGCACAGGCTGATGGGTGTGCTGAAAGAGATCAGGTGGTGATTGAAGAGAGGGAACTCCACAACAGAGATCATCGAGGGTAGTGCCTCTTGAAGACCAAGTCAAGTGAATGGCCCTTTTGGTGAGTGGGAGAGTTGAACCAGGACTCCAGGTTGAATAAAGAGCTCTAGGTGAAGGATTGTGCAGCTAGAGGGTCAGATGGGTCATCAGCATGGAAGCTGAAGTCACCAAGGATGAGTGGGGGAAATAAAGGAGAGAAAGCCAAAGTTGAAATTGGAGAGGAAGGCTGATGGGGAGGAGTTGGGTGGATGGAAAATAATAGCAACATAGAAGGGTAGAAGAACCAGATACAGTGATGCTGAAATCGGGGGGGGAGGGGATCTAAAGTGGCAGTAACTGGAGAGAAGCCCCACCCCCACCAGGGTCTGATCTGTTATGGTTGGGTAAGAGAAGAGCCCTCTGTAAGGCCTAGTCTACACTGGGTGAGGGGATCGATCTAAGGTATGTAACTTCAGCTACGTGAATAACGTAACTGAAGTCTATGTACTTAGATCTACTTACCGTGGTGTCTTCACTGCGGTAAGTCGATGGCTGACCCTCCCCCGTCAACTCCGCCTGCGCCTGTTACCCTGGTGGAGTACCGGAGTCGAGGGGAGAGTGCTCAGCTAGATGCGATAAATTGACCCCCACTGGATCGATCGCTGCCCCTCTATCCAGCCGGTAATGTAGACAAGCCCTAAGAGCGCAGCTACAGAGGCAGCATCAGATGAAGGGTTCTGGGAGAGCCAGAAGCTGGAGGGAGAGATATGAAGAGGTTGTGAATGACAGATCTTGTTAGGGAGACACAGTTGGCACAACAGTATGTTGTTGGGATTAACTTCTGTTGGTGGAAGGGACAAGCTTTGCTTCACAGATCTTTTTAGAGCTGGAAGGAGTATTCAACAGACAGCAAAAGGAAGGAGATGGGTGTCAGGGTAAGAATGGTAGCATGCGACGGGACAGGTGTGAGGGTGGGGATAGGAGGAGGGCCCCCGCTGGGGCAAATGTCACCAGAAGTGAGGGGGAGGAGGTGGATGTGAGACCTATATTCTGATGAAAGAAAGGGGGAGATTGGGTGGGTGGGAACTATAGAGAGGTGAGGGTAACTGGAAAGGGAAGATGGATGCTCCCTAATTCTTGTGCCCTATTAAAATGGAGGATTTTTCTAGGACCACTTCAGCTCTTTGCTAGGGATGTTCCTATCTCGAAACTAGTCTGTGCGGGATGGGCCCTAACCTAATTAGGGCATCCTACCTTCGCTGAGGATCTAGAGTCCAAACCTACTACCTTGTCATCCCTCTTACTTTCAAGGCTTTCCCTTACCTCACCAGACAATTGACCTGTCAGGTTGTAATTATCAAACTGTAAACATCTGTGATTTCATTAAACTGAGTGAGTAAATCTTTAAGGAACTTGATTAAGGAACTTGTCTGGGGCTATTGAGTCCAACTCCATTACAGACCAACTAGCTGTGAATTTGATCAATGAAGAAATCTTACAAGGACTCAGATTTCTGCAGAAATCTATCTGTCATTCTCAGGAGTAATGGGAGGAGGGCGCAGCTTGTCGCACAACAGCAAGTTCATTCTAGTGATTTAGGCACAGATCTGGCTGCCTTTGAAATGATTAGACAAGACTCTTGCTGGAAAGTTTGATAGGTGCAGGGCTGATAGTTGACTGTAAAGGATACTCTGAGAAAGTAGGTCTAATTCTCCTATATTAATCACTATTATAACAACTTTCCTTTGGAAATGCACATATGCTGAAAGATTTACTTACTCCCTTGGACTGCAGGGAGCTGAGTCCAAGAGGGGGCTGTAAAATTTCTGTGCAATGGGCCCTTCAACCTCTAGGCTTCGTTGGTTTGATAAAATGCTTGCCTTGCTCCCTTTCATTAAGGAGTCCTTTGAGTTTAAGAAGCCAACCAGGCCCGCTTCTCGTAGTTGTCTGCGTGTCCGTTCCCTTGAAGATGGAAAAGATGTTTTTGGGCAAAGACAGAACTCTGCCCCAGCTTGGATGGTATGTATCAGGCTGTCCTTGGCAACGAACCCTCTGCCTAGCCGTAGGCTTGCTTGGTTCTAGGAGAAAAAGCACACTGAAGCGGTGGTCCGGAGACATGATGCTCTGGGAGTGGGGGAGGGAAGAAGCACCGACTACTTTCTTCATCTTTATTGATAACACACTGAGCTGGGAAAAAAAAGTCCACCCAGCTTTCAGACTTTAACGCTGGGAAAAATCTCATTGTACCCTGAATATGGGAGATCAGCTAGGGGTGTTACCAAAACACCACAAGTAGTTACTGACTATAATCCTTCATGAAACTTGAGCTAAACGGCAATAAGTCAAGTGAGCGTGGATGTCTAACAAAGCATGGATTGGATTAATCTTTTTGTTGTGTTGCTGGTTCTGCAGTGAAGCAGACAGCTGTGTTGAAATTTAGATGCGTTTAAAAGAATAAAATTGCATTTATAATATAGGGATGAAGTACTATTCTATGGCAAGTTCTGTTGCTTGGCCAGGAAAGGGGCCAAGACCACTATATAGAAGCAGGGAATTGGGGACTTTGGTTTTCATCTACTACTTAACTATGGTGATCCCTCTTCTTTCTGAAAGTCTCCTGGCTGCATGCACAAAACCTGGAGACTTGGGTAACCTCCTGTTACTGAGACCTCCTCTCTCTGCACCATCCTGGAAGTGAGCTCCTCTTTGCAAACGTGCTGGATTGTATAATTTTCCAGAATGCAGGATTATCCCTTAATGAAAAACTAGCAATGAAGTTTTTCACCATTCTGCTGGCCAAATAACAGTACCAGAGCCAGGTTTGGAGCTGCCTAAGCCAGTTGATGAATAGGTGGGGTGACCATGTGAACAACTCCTGTAAATCCATTTCAAGGAATGGCACTGCCTTAGCTGCTAGAACCAGTATTCCTAGTCATCTAGAAGGGAGACCATAGTGTCATGCTGTCTGGAGTGGCTCACAATTGTGAGTGCCAATCTCAGGTCAGAAAATAGGGCAGACACCCCAAACTGGTGATATATTCTATAATTAGATTTCACAAAGACAGTAACAAAAGTGCACTCCTGGATCACTATACCAGTGTTACCATGGAGCCACAGACCGTCCCTTTAGACCTTTCAGCCTGTTTGCCACACAAACTGATCTTAGTGATAAAAGGTTATTAAAACCAAAAATCACACCACGTTTGCAACCCCAAAGGATCAGTCACTTACCCCAAGTCAATGGATACTCTCTATGTCACACCAAAGACAAGGCTGGCAGCCAGTTTCTCTAGTAAACTAACTAAAGATTCATTAGCTAAGAAAAATAAATGAAGTTATTGAGAGGTTAAAGCAGGTAAAATACATTAACAGGTGAGTCTAAGTTTGTAAGTCCAAAATGAAAGCAAAGATGTAATAATCTGCTAGTCTTCCATAAATCTCTCAAGGTTACCCAGAATAACTTTGGGGATCTCTGTCTTGCATCTGGAATGCTTCTCTGTGATTGTCCAAATAGTTCAAAGACAGTCTTATTCCCTGGATCCATTCTTATAGCTCCTTTCCACTGAAAGCCATCTGGCAAGTGTTTTCTTTCACAGCATGGACTTCTGCTTTGACTAAATGCATACTGAGTCTGAATTTCCATTGTGGAACATAATGACCCATGCTTTGAAGTTAGCAACCTTCTTCATTTGTATTTCCAAAGGTCCAATTGCATTTGATGGGTAAACTTAATTACCAGGATATATGCTATGTAAATTATAATGTAATGGCACATAACAATCCTTCATTAGTTTTCATGAAGTTTACACATCAAGTAAATTCTCATCTGAATACTAACACTCAGTTTTGATCTATGATTAAGTAAGTACAGGAATATACAAATGTAACGTGATAGCAATCAACAGGGTATGGATAGGTGAAAACAATACCTATTAACACATCAGTGAATTGGTCTGTGCATGCTAGTACACTTAACATTTCTTTGATATTCACACACAAGTGAATTGGCCTATGGCTCTGACCTGCTGGCCTGTCAGTATCACACACAATCCCCAGAATAAAGGGCTGGATGGAGGCTGCCATTCAACCAAAATGTCTTCTTTCCAGTTTCCCACTGGTGAAGCCCCTGAAGGTGACTTGGGAAACTATAGGCCTGCTTTCATACAGCAATCATCTCTAACTTCCCCTGACACTGAGGAAGAAGATGATGGATTCCTAGATATATTGGATGGGGAGGACTTGAAGGTACGTGAAAGGGGAGTGGTTGATTTATGCTTGCAGGGGACAGCATTCCTGTGTCTGTACTGAACACTTATTTAGAAGTAATGTGTATACATAATGTCCTGAGTGCAGAGTCTTGATGCAGGTTTTTAAGTGACCATAGTAATGTAAATTCTAGTTAAGCCTTGTAGGGCCATCAACAATCTGTTAATGGTATTTGTCCAGGGTGAACATCTATGTTGAGTAACTACAATAACTAAGATAGAACAATAGAATTTTTTCATCACAAGAGGCAAAAAGTTGGTAATTGCAGATGATCCTCCAAGAGGACTTAATGCTGTAGACCGTGTCTACACTACAGACCTTACAGCAGCACAGCTGTACGGTTTCCCATGTAGCCACTCTGTGCTGGTGGGGGAGAGTTCTCCCACCGGCATAATTAAACCACCCCAAAGTGGTGGTAGCTATGTCGGCGGGAGAGCGTCTCCTGCTGACAGCACTGTCCACGCGGGTGCTTTTGTCAGTGAAACTTGTGTCCGTCGTGGGGGTGGGTTTTTTCATACTCCTGACTGACAAGTGTTTTACTAACAAAAGTGCTAGCATAGACATAGCTGTAGTCTTTTCCACCTCTTATTGCCTTTCATAGAATTACAGAAATGTTATGCTTCTGCTTCTAACAGTAGACTGTAGACCTTGTCACTTCAGTTCCTCACCAGCAGACAGTAGCAGTTAAATGGAGACAATTTGCTGCTGTTCCTATGTTGATGATAAAATACTTACATTGCAATTTACTGGGGAATGCCCAGGAAATAGTGGGAAGGAAAAAAATCTGTCTACAGTGGGGTATTTAATGGAGAAGCCATATTTCTGGGGATGGAGTCATGATTGGTAAGCCCAGAATTGGATGTACCTTCTTTGCAATCCTTTGCTTAAACAGGATGCTGTTCCTATTTGAATGCGTGAGAGCAGGAGACTCTTAAAGTTGTAAAGTAACATTTTTAAAAACCATAAATGGAGTTTTTGCTAAATGAATCAATTGCTGTAACTTCCCTTACAACAGCTTTAAGACTCTGCCTTTCCAGTATCCTAGTCTTCATTAGATTGGAGTTCCTGCTAATCTAAGAATTACCAGATAAACGGTAGTTCCCCCAGTTGTGAATGAATAAGTAATCCCAAAGAACTGTTCTGTCACCTGCATTAAATTTAAATGGCTGCTTGAGCTGGGCAAAAGCCTTAGACATGTTGTGTAATCACTGTCCATGATAAAATGTGTTCTCCTGAAATGTGATAGAACTTTCTGCTTCCTCAGAACAATGAAGAGATGCCATCTGGTGTGGCAAGCCTTTGGACGGCTCCACTGGTCATGAGAAAAGCAGACAACTACGTAAGTGTCCCATCCCAACATAATGAAACTTGCTTCTCTTTCAAAAGGCCATCTAGACCATTGAAATTCCTTATTAAATACAGATTAAATCATTACTCTTAGTTGGCATCCCTTGTACACTCAAGCCATATGTTTGCTAATATGGCTTTCGAAAACTGCCCTTGAGACATGTGACCATAATTACGACATTGAGCCTGTACCTCTCAGGATCCAGGGCATGGTAGTCCCTACATGTTTGCTCTTAACCTTAGCCTGCCTAATGACTAGAGGGTTCTGTCTTTGTAGCATTTGGAAACAGTAGGACAGTGTCTATAGGATTTAAAGCTTCAGCAATTTGCGAGATGTCCAAAGTTTGCATCCTAAACAGAGTCTTACAAATGTCTCTCCAACCCATTCTGCGTACACCCATCTGTAATGCCTCCAGCCACCATCTTTTAAGGCTGAAGTCTGGATTCCCTTCACGGTCCATCAACTCAGTTCTGTAATCTGCCAGAGGATTTGCTGTCAAGCTCTACAAAACACTCCCTCACCCGAAGGGCAGAGCATGTGTCTCTTGTAGTGTTCCCCAAACTCGGTAAACCTGCATAGCAAGAGACCAACATTGGGACCTAGGATCCCTACAAACAGCGTGGCACAGCAGCATTTGTAATGCTGCGCAGGTACTCAGGGAACCCGCCCAGTTGGGACCTGCCGTGGCCGGGGGGGGCGCCCCTCTCCCAGCCCCAACTGCTGGGGGAGGGGCACTCATAGGCGCTAACTTCCCCTCTAGCCAGGAGTACTCAACACCCCCCCAAGTTCTTACCCCACTCTGCCCTGTCCCGCCTCTTCCTCACCTCCTCCCTCAAGTGCGCCCCATCGCTGCTCCTCTCCCTCCCTTCCTACATGCTGCGAAACAGCTATTCGAAGCAGGCGGGAGGTGCTGGGAGTGAGGGGGAGGAGTTTGTCAGTGGGGCTGCCAGCAGATGAGAGGTGCTGGGGGGAGGGGGAGCTAGGCTGCCAGTGGGTGCTTATGTGTAGCACCCGTTAACTTTTTTCTTTGTGGGTGCTCCAGCCCTGGACCTGCTAGGGGAGGGTTGGCCCGAACATAGCCCTGGCCCGGACCTGCCATGGCCTAGGTGCCCCTTTCCCTCCCCTCCCCCTCCCCCCCCAGCCCCAACTCAGCCGCGTCCAGGACCTGCTGCTGCCGGGGGAGGGGCACCTATCCCATGGCCCCGGGGGGAGGGGGTCCTTCCTTCCTGCCGTAGCCCCGGAGCACACTCCTGCACCCTAAATCCCTCATCCCCAGCCCCAGCTCAGAGCCTGCACCCCCACCTGGAGCCCTCACCCCCCATACATGCCAACCCTCTGCCCCAGCCCTGAGCCCCCTTCCACCTCCGAGCCCCCTTCCACCTCCGAACCCCTCAGCCCCATCCCCACCACATGAATTTTATGTGCACCAATATGAAGGTCATGTGTCACACATCACCTCCATACTGGTGCACATAAAATTCATTCTGCACATGAAAAATTAAAAAAAATTTGGGAGAACAGTGATTAGGACCCAGGTTTCTTGCATGGCAACTAAATATATGGCCCAGTATTGAAGTTAAGAGGTCAGCTGGCTGTGGCACCAAATTATGTCTCAGCTACTTTGCAGTGACCGTCCAACACCCACTCATGCTCTAATGAAATCTTCTATAAACATGTTTGCAGGAAACTTTAAGTTTGAGACTGATCTAGACTTTAACCTCATCCTTGGCTGGGGGGAGTGTCTAATTTTTCTCTGCTTCTTTTCCAGATTAAACGGTGCAGATTGTTTGGATCACCATCTCTGCCCAGTGGTGTGGCTAGGACTGCCCTGAAAAGAATGGAAAGGTCCCAAGAAGAGACCTCTCCAGGAAACAGCAAAAGGAGGAGAAATGTGCCTGGAACAACTTCTGAAGAAGCAATGGTTGGTGGCCTAATAATCTGACATTAACCCTTGTCTAATCAGTTTCATTTTGTGAGGCTAGGTATCCAATTCTTTTATAAATTATAATAAGGATGTTCAAGAGAACAATGATCTTCCAGGTAGATAACTGTTCGTCTGACAAGCTGTAGTCTCTTAATGCATGACGTTAGAGGATGGGTTAGGTGGGCTTAAGCTCAGGTCTTCCATTGTGATCCCAAGTGAAAATAAATTTGAGGGTGTGGCAGGCCAGGATTTAGGTGTTCTATGATATATACCAATTGATGTTAGTGTCCACTCTTAGTGAAGTGCATTGATTCTCTGTGGGAAAGGATAATAGGCCATTGTTACTCAGCAATCTTCTCTAACTGTTGTTCCTGTAGAGTCTGAAACTAATTAGAACTCAGTCATCCTCAGAGATTGAGAGCATTTTGGACAGTGACCAAAGAAATCTTATTGGCGATTTCTCAAAGGTAACATTGATTTTTTTTTTTTTTTAATAGCATCTTTGTGTGTCAAACTAACCCAAGTCAGGTTCTCTCTTGCTCCAACAGTGCATGTCTGAGTGCTCTATAAATGCTAAGCACTAAAGTACTTTAACAATCATTTACTAATTAACTCCTCACCCTTGTGAGGTATTCTCAATCCTTTCCCACAATATTCATAATTCTCTAACTCCCTACAAACTGTTAAAATTGCATCCATTTTCCCTCTGCCTCTTTAGATTGTAAGGTCTTGTGAGTGGGTGGAGTTTTAGACTGGCTACTATGTCAGTGTGGGCAGCCACAAACCATGACACACATGGAGGACTGCAAAATGACTCAACTTCCTGGAAGTCTTCATGCCTTGACTATTATTAAGAACGATGTGGCTTGGCTTTAGCCAGATTGCCTATGCCAAATTAATAATAAAATAAATAATGGGCAGGTGCCTCTGCTGATCTGAGTGTCTAGTTATACTAGTGGGTGCTATAAAATCAATAACTAGACATTCTGTAACTGAGATGTATGGTTTACACTGTCATAAATGGGATTTCCTCAGTCTGAGTTAGCCTTTGTTTTCTTTTTTAGGATTACCTTTTCCACACTGTAGATGGGAAGCATCAAGATTTAAAATATATTGACCCAGAAATGGTATGTATCCCAGCGGCAGTAAGAAATTGCTTTTTACAAGGAAGCAAACTCATGTAGCACATAAGATAAACTCCTGAAATCTTCTTTTTCTGTGCAGATTGTATCTGTGCTGACTGGGAAGTTTGCAAGCTTCATTAAAGAGTGTGTGATAATTGACTGCAGATATCCATATGAATATGAGGGAGGCCATATCAAGGTACAGTGACCCTGCAGGAGAAATGTATAGGTGTCTGATGTATGGCTACCCTTTGGGCAAATCAGGGAGCACTGGGAAGTATCTTTAAAGATGCTCATTCTTAACTATTCATGAGAAAATCCAAGGGAAGGCTGGCTGCTGAGGGTTTTTTTTTCTTTTCTTTTGTTGCCCCTTCAGGTTAAGGAGATGGTGTCTGATCTTGTATTTAAAATTATATTACAGCCCTGCCCAAAGTCCCCAAACACAATTGGGACCATGTTGTGCTGTGTGCTGTACAAATTGTTTAGGACGAAGCTCACTCTTCGTGATCTCTGGATTAGCTTTCCCTCTGAAGGGAGGAACACTCAGCTCTCCTTGGCTGGAAGCAGGGAGTGCCTTAATGGGAAGTGTAGGGCAATTGTAGAGGACTGGCCGTACACTTGTTTCTCTGTAGAAGAATCAGAGTGTTAGGGTACCTATTGTCTCTCGGGAAACGGATATTAAAAACTTCCGTAGCTTAATCGGACATTCAGTTTACTTGAACTAAATGTTAATATTCTAGCTGTAGAAGAAATGATGTTATTCTCTTACACAAGCTTTGACATGTGAGCAGTTATTCTGAAGGGTGCTGCTTGAGTAAGCTGGCTAGTTTGAAAAAGCAGTTCAACAGAGCCCTGTGCTTTGAGGTGGAAAGCTAAATCCTAAATCCTACCGACGTTGTGCAGTCACCCAAGTGACCACAAGAACGGGAGCTCTTCCAGCAGAGAGTACTGCTCTCCAAGGAGTGTAAACAGCAAAGCAACTGTGCTCAACAAGAAGATAGAAGTGGCTTTGTTACATCTCCCCTCCTACCTTGTGCTGTATGCTCAGTTGCGACTCTGCCTTCCCAGGGTGCTGTAAACCTCCACATGGAAGAGGATGTGGAGGATTTCCTGCTGAAGAAGCCTATCATGCCATCAGAGAACAAACGAGTAATAATAGTATTCCACTGTGAGTTCTCCTCAGAGCGGGGTCCCCGAATGTGAGTATCTGAGCATGGTCCTACCTATCCTGGGATTGGAACCCCACAGCTGTGCTAGTGACACAGTTGTTACTAGTAAGCTTTTGAAGGTGGCTTAAGACTTTAGATAGCAGCGTGTCAACCGCTTACGCAATTTCCTGTAGTAGGCGGTGGCTTTGTCGTTCCTGATAGACAACTATTTTCAGAATTTGTCAGACAGTACAGCAATTGTTTCTAACAGGTGATGACTGGCTGCTGTACTCTGTTCTTGGAGTATCGGGAGGCACAGGTTAGGAATGTGGTTTGCGCAAATATAACTTCCTTTCTAAACTCAGGTTTGTAGGTTTTAACTTCTGTCCCTATTCCAGGTGCCGGTTTGTGAGAGAGAGAGACAGACTGGGGAACGAGTACCCCAACCTGCATTATCCAGAGCTCTATGTGCTAAAGGGGGGCTATAAGGACTTCTTCTTAAGATGCCAAGTAAGGATCGCTCATTTATTAACTTCTCATTGCCCTTTTGTTTTCACTCTTCACAACAGGGATAACATTGAAGAAATGCCTCTCTCTCCAGCTAAATTCAGCTATAGGGCTTCAACTGTGCTTCTGAACAGATGAAGAGTATTTCACTGCACTATACTTGATTCTTGCTCTTTTGTACATAGTGGTCTTGCTGTGCTACAAGACTAGATTGATTGCTATGATTAATTTGCCATTTGAGGAGTTTTTGCAATAAAGGTTGTGACCGGGGTCCTAGTGGGGGCCAGCTGTGGTCACTCAATTAGGGTGAACTGCAAAGAATGAGGCAGCCAAACCCCCAAAAGCTGGTGGATATTCCAATACTTAGATTCACCAAGCCAGCATAAAACAGCTTCTTTATTACCTTACTGGTTACTCAGAAGTCCAAACAACACAGTTCCCTTAAAGTGATCCAGCCTCAGGCCTCCTTCCAGGTACCCAGGTCAAATATGATTTCTGAAAATCTTATTTCATCATATAAAAGAAAAGGTTCTACCAATCCCAAAGGATCGGACACATCACCTCCCAGGTTAATGAATGTTTCAGATCTTACCCAAATACATGCTACAGCCAGTTCTTATTAACTAAACTAAAATTTATTAAAAAAACGAGAGAGAGAGTATGGTTAAAAAATGAATGAACATACAGACATGAGTTCAATCCATTGAGGTTTAGATTCATAGCAGAGTTGGTGAGCTTTGTAGTTGCAAAGAGTTCCTATAGAATTCAGTTCATAGGTCATAGTCCAATGTCCAAATCTCTCATTCACGGCATACCAGCATAACTGGGACCTCAGTCTTGCAACTTAAACTTCCCCTGATGAAGCTTAAGCAGATCTGGGATGACAGAATAGGATCCAAAGATCTTTTGTACAATTCCATGTCTTTTGACAAGCTGGAGTTCTTCAGGGAACAAAAGGTAATTAGGATGACTTTGAAGGAGGTCCATCACCAGTACTTAGCTATACAAATTAACATAAGGCCATTTGCTTGTTCCTCCCCCATTCATAGTATATTTCAAAGAGAGATGAATACCGAGATATCCCATGTTTACAATTTGTTTAAATGATATCAGAATACAGCATAAACAGGGACTGTTGATTACATTGTGGACCCTAGTCATACATATATAAATATACAAAAACACAAACATTATCTCCCCACATGTCTTTTGAGGGTTATTTATTATGCAGGATGTTCAACCCTTTCTAGCCATGCGTCACAAAGGCTCTTGCCTAAACCCTCTCAACACCTCAAAGCTACCTATTATAGTCACTCTGGCACTCACCAATGTCTCTTGGATGAGGTATAAAATTGACCTTTTGTAGTTTTAAAATCCATGATATTCTTCATGAAAGCAAGAACAAAGGAGAAACATGGGTTTGTCATTGTCTGACGCTGTATGATGATCAAAAGCTTGAGTTTTTTCCCATAGATTCTCAGCTCGTTTTTACATTAGAAATATCAGAAATGTCAAATCTGGTCTTTGCTGGGGCTCTTCAGGGTATGCTCAGCCCTTATTTTGAAGGGTGATATTAAATCTCTTACCGCTTTTTCTGCCTTAGTGCATTTAAAAGTTTGAATAAAAATTGCTTTCCATCTCAATCAGGTTCCATTTCTTTGGTGCCATGCCCTTATTCTACCAGTTCTCCAGCTAGCTCTCCATACCATTCCAGCATAGGCAAGGAGAGTGTTCTTTTAAAAATAAAGTAAACCAACCGTGCTCCCTTCCCCCCTTCCTAGCCTTTCTATTGCAAATAAATCCATTTCTTTGTATTTTGTAAGTTCCACTTAAGACTGGTGTCCTAGCCAAATTTCTCCTACACTCACAGGGTGGACACTGTTTCTCTTTCCTAAATGGCTGTGTAGTGTTGCTGTGCTCTGTTGGTTTCATTGGTGGGAATAGTGTTTCTTGGGAAGAGGCTTTCGGATGGGAACAATGTGAATATAAGGTTGTCAGCTCTCTCAAAGCCGGGCCATCTTCAGGAGAAAGATGTCAAGTAGAGCTGAATGATGAGTTCAGTTTGTGCATGTTGACTTAAACCACCTTAACCAGTTGTTAAATTGCAATTTGGGGCCTGGTTCTAGATGCCACGGTGATAGGATGGTTGGGTAGTTGTATGGAAGGTTGTAAGCATGAGCTTGTTTGCTTGGGACCTGGGGTCTGACAGGGTTCAGATAGGAATGTCATTTGTACATGAAGCAATGACAAATTGATGTGAAACCAGCTTCTCTTTCCTAGAACTATTGTGAACCCCAAAGCTACCGCCCCATGCACCATGAGGACTTTAAGGAAGACTTGAAAAGGTTCCGCACGAAAAGTAGAACATGGGCAGGTGAGAAGAGCAAAAGGGAACTGTACAGTCGCCTGAAGAAACTCTAAGAGCTGTATTGATGGGCAGCGGAAGACTGCTCACCATGTAGGAAAACTGAAGTGAGAGGGGAGAAGAGTATCTGTTCCTTGGTCATGATTATCATGCACCAACTCACTCCATGGACAACTTTGCATTCTTGTCAGTCTTGCTGGAAGTGATAAGAGAAACAATATGGAACACTTGTATTCACCATGCTGCTCCTGTTGACCTAGTGATTTGCATGCTGACTGCAAAGATGACTTTTCTGTATGCCTTCCACAACATGGTTCATGGAAATGGATTCTCTTCTATGGCATACATAGAAACAGCTACCCAACAGCCTACTGTAGGTGCGGTGGCTTGAGCTGGCATGTGCTGTGTAAGTGTTAATGGTGAGATTATTTTAGTGCCTGTTTTAAAACTATGCCTTATTTTATTATTTAAGTACAGTCAAATGAAGCTAATACCACTGCAGGCGAGTCATCTGGATTGCACTGAGACCTAATTTCTGCTAACAGGCAACCCCTACCATGGCGTTCTCAAGTCTTTCCTTTCAACTGCAGCTCTGATTGGTTTTTGTTGGCAGTGTAACACACTGTAGTGAAGTGGGATGGGGAGTGGTGCTTCTCTGAGGCTTTTCACACAACTAAAATGCAACACCTACAGGAAGCCTACTGACAGTATAACGGGAAACTGCTCGTTGTACAGATATCATGTTCTTTTAATTTATTCTGTGATCTAGGTTGCTTTATTTTATATTTTAACTTCAGGAACTTCTCCTTAGCTGCTTCATTAAATCTGAAGGAACCATCATTTTAAAGTGGGCAGAATTACTGCCAGTTCCCATAAACCAGAGAACAGGTTGCTTCTGATGAACTCTGAAATGCCAGGCGGCAAACCTGATTATGTATTTAGCGTTGCCAAATTGAGCAGTGATGGAGCAGCATATTGCTGCTTCTTTCAGTTCTAGGTATTATCATGGTTTACATCTGGAAGAGAACCTGGCTATGTGGAATCATGCTTATCCTGTCATTTGCAAGTTGATTTGCTTCTCAGTGAAACTTCAGCCACCTCCCGCTGTGCAGCTGTTCTAAAACTGCTTCAGCAGCTGTGGATTTTTAACTTCAGGTGTTTACAACGGGTTTGTTGGAAGGACAAAGCAAGAGAGGAGCCTGCAACCAATGAGCTTTCTCCATCAGTAGATAGTTGATGCTGGTAAAAGGAAAAACTTTCAAAGGCCGGCTTTGTGTTCTCCAGTTAAATAAAGAGCTAAATCCTAGAAATTAGCTACCCAAAGCAGAGGATCCCATGGCAAGAGATTGTGCCATTGTTAAACCTGTTCTAGTTGCTTCTTTGGCAACATGTAAAGCATGTCTAGCAAATGCTAAAGCAGTCTAATGCAGGGGCAGGCAAAGTTTGGCGTGAGGGCCACATCGGGTTTCCATAATTTTATGGAGGGCCGGTTAGGGGAGGCTGTCTCCCCCCAGACAGCCAGGTGTGGCCCAGCTTCTATCCAACCCCCCACTTCTTGCCCCCTGATGGCCCCTCCTGGGTCTCCTGCCCCATCCAACCCCCTGTTCCCCACTCTTTGACTACCCTGACCCCTACCCAACCCTCCCTGCCCCCTTACCACACTCCCTGGAGCACCGGTGGCTGGTGGCGCTACAGAGCACCAGGTCAGGCCGCGGCTCTGCAACTGTGCTGCCTGGCCACCCAGAGCATTGTGCTGGTGGAGCGCTGAGGCTGCAGGGGAGGAGCCAGGAGCTCAGGGGCCGGGCAGAAGGGTCCTGCGGGCTGGATGTGGCCTGCCGGACGTAGTTTGCCCATCTGTGGTCTAATGACTTAGCATGTGATCTGCCTCTCACTTTGAGCACAGCGAGACTAGTATGTCTGATTTGGCAATGGCTCTGCTTCCCCATGTGCCAACATATCAGTGAAACCAGCTCTATGTGTAAGAAAGCAGCCTTACTTTCCAGAGATTCTCAAAGACCCTTATTTTTAGCTTAGCAGAAATCCTGAAGTGCTTCAGATGGCTTGACTTGTGCCCTTCAGGTCAACATTAAAAAAGGCATTTACATCAAAGTATAGGGTTGGAAAGGTTTTGTGGCGTTTTATTTTGTTTTTAAGTTTTCCATTTCCTAACGTCTACTGTTCAAGTTTTATTCCTTTAAGTTTCAAAAACATTACGTAACGCTTTTATTCTTTTTTAAAGTTAAGTCTCTTATGGGTGGATTAATAAGTGTTAAATCAGTGCTGGTGATTTACCAAACTTATAATCAAAAAACAGGAGGGAAGTTGTATTCCACATCCTTACAGAAATTCCTAATACAAAATACCATGCAAGAAGCCCAGTGAAATGACTTAAGTCTAAACTTTCTGAATTATGTGTCAGTATTAAATCTGGGAAGGGGAAAGTTGTTCTGAAATCCAATCAGTAATCCATTTGACTAAAGCTACCTTCTGATACATGATTACCGTCACTGTATGCAGGTGATCAGTATGTACTCAAAGCTGGCAATTTAGCAACATATCTGACATACACATTCCCCCAGTGCAACATGGCAAACAAATGTCATGTCGGTAACAATTGTGAAGATCCAAGTCACATCCAAAAAAAGCAGGTGGGAGACTGTTTGAGTAATGTTTTTTTCCCCCCCATTTGAAAAGGGTCATTCACCTTTGGTTTCTTGTGTAACAATAACCATTATAGCAATCTGTGGCTTTACCATTGTATTTCCTGAGAATACCCCCAACTTCCTGGTATTCAGGATATTAAATGTATGCTGAGTATCGCTGTTTAACACTGCTGTACCACATTGTTAATTAGTTGCAGTGTTCGGTTTGTGTTAGAGTTCCATGTAACCTTGTTGGGGGGGGGACAGGGTGTGGAAATACAAAACCTTGTTTTATACCTTACTTTGTTCTTTTGTATGTACCCTGGTTTGAGTATTTTGTTTGGGTGGGAGGGAAGTTGTAAGATGTACATGGTCCTAAATAGGATCTGTACTAATACAGCCTGCATCTGTAATAGACTCTTGCAGGCTGAGGGAATAAACTACCTAAAATCCAAGCTGTTTGTTTCCAATGTAGTTCCATCATTACGAGCCTTGAGCAGTGTGGTGTAGTGTGGACAATTCCCATGCTGCCTCTCTCACTTGGAAGAAGCTCCCTATAAACATCTGCAAAACCAACTCATTATCCTCCTCCAAATCTCTCCTTAAAACTCCTCTGCCATGAAGCCTACCAAAGACTTAATGGTTAGGCTGTCATTGTTTCTTGTACTCCTCTGCTGGACTGTGTGTATCCATCTGTCTCCTCAGATATATTGGTATTGTAAGCTCTTTCTGTTGGGGACCATCTCTTTGTTCTGGGTTTGTACCGCACCTATACAATGGGGTCCTGGTCCATGACTGGTGCAGAAATACTAATATATACTATGAAATAAGATGTGGAACAGCATTCTCATACTGCACTGAAAACAGACTACACTCATTGTATTGTGGAATTGCTTTCTACTAATTTTCCAAAATCCCTTTCACTTCAAAGACTGCTTCCAGTGTAACTTTGAACGGTTCAGTGGCAAAATGACTAAAAATGTCTCCATCTTACTCACTAGATCTGCTCCCTGGATGTATTCGATCCTGTCTACTAACTTGAAAGGCAATGAGCTTATTTGCCCCTAATTCCTGTTATGTCAGCAAAGTCATTCCAGCTGAAGGAGGCCTGGATCTTATTTGTGTTGGTGCCCCAGAAGAGCTGTCATCCCTACTTCCACTCAGTTTCAGTGCTAGCAGTGTAGGGTTGCACAAGTACCTATAAGGGCCTAACCTGGCCTCGAGAGCTATTGTTACTGGCAGTGATGCACAGGAAGAAAAGAAACCAGTTTAATTCCAGTCGCAAGTTGTTTGCGAGGCTGTCAGGCTAGAGGCTTCTCAGAGCAGAACTAATAAACTAATATGCTAACTAATATATAATATAATAAGGTTTCAGAGTAGCAGCATCCGATGAAGTGAGCTGTAGCTCACAAAAGCTTATGCTCAAATAAATTTTAGTCTCTGAGGTGCCACAAGTCCTCCTTTTCTTTTAATATACTATAGGTACTCTGTATAAGTAAGTGACAAGAGGAGCAGTGGTCTGAACTTCAGAGAGATTGATATTAATGTTCGTCTCCATACCCTATGAGAGGAGAATTGTACAACTCACTATGGGGCAAAGATGCGTATGTGTTTGCTCTGGATGCTTTCCCAGTGGAACACTTGCATGCGGTATTCAGGTATGTTAATAGTTTCAGCAGATAGCACTGAGATGGCGAACAAGTGCTGGTCAGAATCAAAAGCTTAACTTAAATACAGTAATGTGACTTCAAATCCACTGTAGACTAAAGCAAAGAATTGTTCGTTCTACTTCCATCTGTCATCCTCTCAAAACTGATGTGGAAAGCTGCTTTGAGTCTGATGAAGCTATAATGCAAGCCCTTGAATACAAAGTGAACATTTTCTTTCACATCACTTTCCATCCGTGACCCAAAGGAGGAAAAATGCCCCGTTTCTTACTGTATTGAAATCTGAAGTGTTGCAAGAGAATTTTGGTGAGTTTGAAGGCCAACAGAAAGGCATGTATGAAGGGAGGCACCCTAAAACAAGCCTTGATAGAATTAGGAGGCAGGAAGAAACTTCATGTAAAATTGCAAAATGTGTTTCACTCATTGACCTTTACCCTGATTCTAGGTGTCTTTATTGTAATTGACAACTGGCAAGGATCATACCCTGCAGTTTTTTAAACTTTCCTGGCTAGGAAAGTGAAGGGAGGGACTGAACCCTGGCTTAAGCTAGATGCTTTGTCTGAGGGCACTTGAAGCTTCCTGGCTTTGTGGTGTTGGAGCATATTCCTAAATAAATAGCTCCATCAGCTGGAGGAGAAGAGAATTCCGTGGAAGATAAAAGGCTAACTAAAATTAACCCTTTCCCTGTAAGAGCAGAATGTGATACCTTGAGATGATCTACTTAGTACTAAACTGGACAGCCAGGGGCCCAGAAATGAGCACATCTAGGGAAAACGAAACATCTGCCAGTGAACTCATTGTTTGGTAGTGAAGGTGATCAATAGCAGCTGTCAATATGCTAGCCTCATCCATACCCTGAAGAGCAAATATTCTTGCCCTGTTCTAATCAGCTAGTCCAGACATAATTTTGTCTGTTCAACACCATTTTTCAGAAGCCAAATTTGCTTCCGCTATATCTTCCTTTTTAGGCGACAGATCGCTGCCATCTTCACATGATGCTCTAATGGGGCACAATTATGAAGTTAAGTAGTGTGTGGTGTTGAGAGGAGCAATGATAGCTAATGATCAACCCTTCTCCCCCACCCTTCCGCCTCATGGATTAATTCTAAGCTCCCAAAGGCACAGAATGATGGCACCAAATTACACACTTCATTGCACCTCATTCATCACAATGATTTTCTTATCAATATTATGCAATTCAATTAAAGGTAGGTCTCCCCTAAACAAGGCTTTGTATTGTGTATCCAGTAAGCAGGAGGTTGTTACACTAGATCTAAGTGCAGCCACACAGTGGAGTTGTTGCTTATTTAAAATGGTGTGTCTGGTTAGCTGAAGGTGAAAATGGATAAATAATCCTGCATTGGGTATGTCAGTTATGAAGTTTATTACAGCTTTTAACAGTAAGCTATACTTGGATTTTATACTCTTTAGGGCCGAGACCTTTGTTCTGTGTTTCTACATAGCCTAGTGCTATGGGTTTCTGGCCTGTGACTAAGGCGATACAAACAAGTGCATAAGTGTATACATGGTATAGTAGGCAGGTACAGTTTATACTATATATGGGAATGTTTGATGCAACATACCCATAAAGCAGGTTTTTGCAACCAGGTAGGTGGTTATATTTTACCAGAGTCTTGGAATCTCACCTGGCATAAACTCCATTAGTGGACAATTGAAATGTCACACTATGTTAAGAAAATTCCTTTATTGTTACTGGTGGGAATGTGACGGTTTCACCCAGAGACTCCTGACAGAGAAGGTGTGTTGGGAGGTTTTGCATGGCAAATCTTTAGAGCAGGAGACTGGGGATGTAAAAAGGATTTCTAGCTGTCATTCCTTTTCCAGCTTCCTTGGGACTCATTTACTACCAGCTGCTCCTAGCTGTTAGACCCCACCCCAACTACCTACCTCAGTGCCCTCAACAGAATCTATCTGTTTAAACAGGTCCTGAGGGCTACCTGCCTCCTTCCATATTGTACATGCTCTCATCTTGGGAGGGCTATTTTCAGTCATAACTGATCGGGATTTCCCCTAGAGCTGGAGAACGGTGTGTTGCATTTTCTTGCATGCTAGTGTCAGCATTTTTCTTTTCTTCAACCGCAACCCAAAAAACCCACCAAAAGCAGATATTCCCCTGCATGTGCTTCCCCCGGGGAGATGAGAGGAAAAATGTGACAGATGTTAGTCATGTTGCTTAATGCACTACTAGGAGGTGCTCAGATGCCATGGTGATGAGCACAGTGTAACAACCTATATAAAACAGGATTGAAGAATAGCTTATCTGTCATTATATCTTTATCAAAGAACAGTAAACTAGACTTTTTTACCAGGCCTGGATGCTGTACATGGGGGGGCCCTTCAAGGCCCCATCCCTATCCCTGTCCCCATCATGATGATGATAGTCCAGTTCCAGCAGACAGGAGTCCACATCAGTCATACTCCCACCCCTCCCACAACAAGGAGCACTATTTGGCAGCCTCAGCAGAGAGGGCTGGGATTGGCTAGTCCCTAGAGATTGAAATCCTCTTAGCTCTACAGGAGGTCCCTCCAGAACAGGCTAGAAGTAATTGGCAAGGGCCAGTTTAGAGAAATTGCACTTACCATGGCCTGTGCTCTGCCTGTTCTGTGTGTGGGTCAAGGGCTTTGGCCTCCAGAGGCGTCAATGTCACTAGTATGACACGTGCGAAAACTTTTTTTTTCTTCCTCTTTACAAATCTACATCCAAATGCGAGCAACATCTTAACAAGTCAGGCTTCAGCACCTGCTGGGAAGCAACCAGCCTTAAACTGTACTTAAATGCTATGCCATGTTCAGTCATATTTAGTACATATTTAAATACTATAATCAATGCATTCTTCCTCCAACCCTTGAACAGTGAGGGAATTGAACAAATAGAATTGGCTCCCATTTCTGTGTATTAATTCCTCCCTTTTTACTAACAATAATGAAAATACTTCACTGTTTCCATAGCACTTCTTGGCCATAAATCTTCAAGTGTTTGGAGGGTGGGTGTGAGTATCATTATCCTCGTTTTAATAGAAGAGGGAAACTGAGGGGGCTTGGCCAATGTCAATGTGACTCCAGCAGTGCTGGGAACAGAAAACAACCCCTGCCTTCAAGGCAATGGCCTCATCCACTGGAGAAGATTCCCACATCCTCCAATGAAATAAGTAACCCAGTCCTTCAGCCCAGCCCAGGTCTGGAGGGTGTCTTTCAACCACCCCTAAGAACCGTAGGTTCCCCAGGCCCATTGCAGCCATGCTTTAATTTTAATCTGGCTGAGTACCATTAACAAGCTTAATGTGGTCAAATGCTGAGAGTCCAGGTCTTAAATTCTATCCCAACACTTTTTGCCCTTTAGGGAAAGGGGCCCATCCTGTCTTCATCCTAGCTACAGGAAAATGTCAGGGTTATCAAAATCTCTGCATTTTTAGAGCTGGTTGGAAGGGTGAGCAGGCAAAGTGGAGGGGATGAGCTGGTTAAAGTGCTAGTCAAGGAGTCAGGAGATCAGAGTTGCCTTGCAGCCTCACTTTAAACCTTCCTGTCTTTTTCCTGCACTGTACCATGGGGCGAATACTGCCCTGCCCCACATGGGGGTTGTGTGAGGCCTAATTCATTACTGCCTTTGAAGTGCATTGAAATCCTTGGATCGAAGGTGCTGGGGAAAAGGGCAGTGTCTTTTACATGTAAAAATTGGGCAGCAAGCAGGGAATTGCTGAAGTTTGTCATCAGGCTTGACTGCTCCCTGAGAGCTTTCCTGCCGGTACACAACTCGAAAGTCCGCTAGATGGTACTGTAACTTCAGTCTGTAGCAGAAGCTCCAGATATAAAATGGGGGGGGGGAAATACCACATTAACCACTGATAGCCCATGCCTCTCTGTCAGCCTGCACCGCTGCTCCAGTTAAAAGGCTTGCTGGCTTTTGGGAGAGATGGAGGAGAAAAAGATGGTCGGGTGGTTTAAACACAGTAGTAGGTGCTGGTAAAACAGGGTTCAGTTTCTGGTTCTGTCTGTGATTTTAGGCAAGTCAGACATTTTCCTCTGCCTCAGTTGCCCAGCTGTAGAACAGAATATTGCATGTCTATCTCCTAGATGTCCCAGTCTTAATAGATGAGGGGGTGTAAAGGGCTTTGAGATCCTCAGATGGAAGGTGCTGTAGAAGGGCCAAGCATCCCAGTGATTTATGCAGCCTGACTCAAACACAGGGCCAAATGGGCGCTGTCATTTTGTATTTTATTTCTAAAAATAAAGTTTCTGGCTCCTCTGGGGCTGTGTGATGTGCTGAGGTTACATAGCTAGGTTTTACAATTATCTCCCTTTTTCTGCTGCCTGCTTGCGGGGGCTGAATACAGCTCTGATCCTGTTAGGTCTGGCACTACCCTGATGAATCACTGCAGGATCTCAACATGCAAAGCAGCTGTTTGGCATGAGTGTGCATAGTTAATCTTAATAGCCATTGGATTTTTCAGTCCCAAGATTCCCTGTGTACAAATGGGAGAGGCCCTCTACTCCTAAAAGCTGCTGGAAATTGCTGGAGTGTTCTGGAAACAGAGGGCATTAGCTGTTTCTGAGCGGAGCCCCCCTTCAGTTCTGTAGCCAACCCCGTGCTGAGGCTGCAGTCGCACACTGAAAGTGCCAGCTACCGCGTCACTCACCGTCACTGCAGCTCCCTGGGGCCTTCTCAGAACTTGTTTCCCCAAAATTGGAACTCGCTCCAGATCACAGGATTTTGACTTAGCCTTGGGCTCCAAACGCTGGCGGTTTAGTTTCATTTGGCTCATATAAAACATGAATTCTTGACTTTGGGCTGTGTTTTTAAAATTTCCATCTCTGCCCTAGATTTTATTTAGATTTATAGACATAATAAAAAGTCCCTTCCAAGGGGTCTACCCACCTTGCTAAGTCTCAAGCACAACCAGCAAATGCCCGACCCCCTCTGCTGTCCTCTTCTACCCTCGCCTGTGTGGAAATCCCCAAAGCATGAAGCCTGACCGATCAGACCAGAGGGGTATCTCTTTTGAGTGCCTCCGCTGAGCTCACCATGACGCAGGCCATGCTTGTGAGAGATGGAGTCTCAAGTAGGCCAATCCCAAACCCATGGTGGACCTTAATTACTCTGGAGGTAGAACCTTTGTTTGGAAAGGATTCTATGTAGCTTAAAAAAAAAAATCTTAAACTGAATTTCCCCTGAGGACCAGGGAAGGTGGGAGGGAGAGAATATCACGTACGAGCTTAAAATTTCAGAGAAGCCCATTTTGGAGAGAGAAAAAAAAAATCCCTTGTGCTTAGTGTAGCCCTGCCCAGGCTCCCATGCACCCTGTCCTGCTTAGCTGTGCCTCCCGGGAATGCTGAGCTGATCACCGTGCATGCGTGGCAATGTCCAAACACAGCCCAGCTGTGTGGGTAAACAGGCCTGGGGGTGACCATATCCCCTCTGCCACTGGCTTGCGGGGGAAACTTGCCCAGCTCACTTAAGCCACATCTGTACGGGGAGCACTTTACTGGTATAGGATTACCAGTATGCTATGCTGGCAAAGTGTTCTGGGTGTGCATAACTATACTGGCAGCTGGCATAGCTGCTTCTACCCTAGGCACTTCTCCCAGCACAGCTCTATTGGTCAAGGGTCAGACCTCTTCGCACACCTGCCTGATAGCGATGCTGGCAGAAGTCTGTAGTGTAGACCTGGCCTTACCCTCTGTGGGCCTCTCTCGATTGGGTCAATGGCAGACAGAGAAAAAGCGGTGTTTCAAAATATAGCCCTCTCTAGCGTTAACCGTGGCAAGTTAAGTCTCTAAACCATGCTGACTATGTTCGGTGCTAAGAAATGTTAGTTAAGGTCTTTGAAAACACTGCTTGCTGCTTTGTTTAGACAAGCCCTATCTGTCCTCATCTGAAATATGGTTACCGACTTCCTGGTTGTGCTGGGGGGAGGGGGGAGATTAATGTTCGCTGCAGAAAGCAAAGCGCCAGATCTCTAGTGCACAGTAGAGGAAGGGGCAACGCTGTCTCCCGAGCGGCCCACCCATTACTGCCTCTTCTAAGTCGTCAGAGCGGTCTGGGGCACTTCATGATTTCTTGCATCTTCCAGGGAGGAGGGGCGGCCCCGGTGTCCCTGGCTAGGCCTGCTTCTGCGCACATTGGTTGCTAACAGAGCAGGTGCAGAGAGAGCACGAGCTGTTAGCAGGCCTGAGGAGCAAACAAAACCTGCCCGGGGGGAGAGCTGCCCCTGGGAAGCGAATAGCTGCATGAATGGCATCGTGCCATAGGCCTACCCCCCGGCCATGAAGGTGGGCGAGGTGCATTGATTACGCCTCTATTTCCTCTTTGTTGCCTAGATGCATGAGAGCCACGTGCCCGCCCCCTTCTCTCTAGGTGACGAGAGAAGCAGCCCCCTGCCTCATTAGGCATCACTCGCGCACTGGGAATGACGCTGTTCCTGGCGCTCTACATATTTATAGGCTATTTCGTGTAGCTGGAGCAGAGCTGGCTGGTGGGCAGAGGGAAGTGTGCTCTTAAGAGGATGAGAGTCAATGTGGGGGGACAAGCATGACTGCCAACGGCTGAGGGAACGATGCGATGAAAGGAGGGAAGAAGAGGCCAAGGGGGTAATGGATGGAGTAAATGATGGGGGGGGGGGCTCTGAGGGCAGGTAGGGACTTTGGCTCTTCTTGTTTGGAAACATTCGCCCATAGAGAGTTTCTCTCCTGCCCTGCTCCCAGCTTTTTCTGCACACGGTCCCCTTCATGCCTGGTGAGACTGTGGGAGGGGGCAGGGGGAACCAGGATTTTCAAACAAAGGCTGAATATGAGCTGTTTGCCCTGGTTGTTTCCCAAGTCCCCCCCATATCCATGGCTTTCCCCCTCAGCATGCAGGGCCAGTTTCTGTCCACAGCGCAATATGGGCCAGGCTGGGGATGCTCCAGCCTAAATGTTCCAGAAGTTGGATGTGGGTAGATGTGAATGTGTGACTGGCCTAACCTAGGGCCTGATGGCGAGGGGCTGCTCTGTGCTGGGGCGTGACAGGAGTCAGGGGGGTCTGTTCTGTGCTCTGTGCGGGGGCGTGACGAGTCGCAGGGGGCTGTTCTGTGCTCGGTCTGGGGGAATGGGGGGGGTTTGTTCTGTGCTCAGTGTGGGGTCGTGACTGGAGTTGGGGGGGCTGTTCTGTGCTCGGTCTGGGGGAATGGGGGGGGTTTGTTCTGTGCTCGGTGTGGGGACGTGACTGGAGTCGGGGGGGCTGTTCTGTGCTCGGTGTGGGGGCGTGACTGGAGTCGGGGGGGCTGTTCTGTGCTCAGTGTAGGGGTCCCACTGTGTTTTCTTAGCTATAATATCTGGTTATTACCAACAAAAATCCAGCTAAGCCCAGCCCCTACTGCAGTGGTGCCCAAGGCCCTGTGAGAGCCCGAGAGTGCCCCACACACACCTGCCAGCCCCAGAGCCCCCAAGCCTGCCACCTACTCCTCTCTCTAGCCCCTTGCTCCCTCCTTCCATGGCAGCACAGCCCCAGTGCTGCTCCCTGCTTGAAAGACAGCACCGCTGGCTCCCTAGGCCAGGCACTGACGCCCCCCCACCAAGTCACCCCATTCTCCCCTGGGCTGCCTGGGCGGCTGCTCCGCTCAGAGGTGCTGTGTGGGCAGCAACTGCAGCCACTGTGCCCCATGGTCTCCCTGTGGAGCCATGAACTGCTGCTGGCGAGAGAGAAGAGCTGAGCCAGGAGAGGACTTTTTTTCCCTCCCCCTTGCAGCACTCACACGAGTGGGGTGGAGGACCTGTGTGGCTCACCCCAGGCTAGCACATATGGGCCAGGCAGAGACCACTTGCCACTAAGGGGAAGGGTCTTCCTGCTGGGGCCCACACAGAGGGGACCATGATGGGAGCCCCACGGGAAGGTAGAAGGATTTGGTGTGGGAATAGGCCACAGAGCGGGAATTTGGGGGACGCTGAGGAGGAGCTGGAATTTGCAGCTGGCAAGGAGGGACAGTGTAGACGGGGGGCCAGAGTTGAATTGACAGAGGGGAGGAGAGGTGCAGAATGGATGAATTTGTGGCAAGGGGGGAGAACTGGATTGGCGGGTGAGCTCCGGCTGTGGCTACAGTTGTAGGGGCACTATTTGTGGGGAGCAAGAGGCGAGCTCAGGCACCCATGGGAGGAGCGGTCTGGGGAGCTGCGAAGGAGAGTACATGCGATGCTCAGGATCACCGTGGCCCTACCAGCAGCTGCTCCAGGGGATGGGGCAGGGCTAGAACCCGCCTTCCCCGACCACCGTCAAGCCCCTTTTGTGCCATCTAACAGTGCCCGAGGCGAGAGACTGTCGCTAAGCGAAGCTGGAAGCATCCCCCATTATGCATATAACACAAGCTTGGCTGGGAAAATCAAGATTGTTATGAAGGCCTGTGGGATAGCTTGGGAGAGACAGATAGGAACGTAGGAGAGGAAATGGCACGGCCCCAGTGCATCTGGGAGTGCTCGGTAATGCTGGAAGGCGGGTGTGCAGGACAGGCCGATGGTGCCGGAGAGCCTGAGAGAATGCAGTGCCATTAGCTGGGAGTAGTTAAAGGGTCATGTCCTGAGGAAGCCTGGATTGTGAAATGACTGTACAATTTAAAATGAAGGGCTCGCCGAGAAGGAGTGCTTCGAGCGCCTCAGGACGAAAGAGAGAGACCCTTCCTGGAGGCTGAAGCCGTAACCTTCGATCTAGAATCTTAAACAGGCACCCAGAGCATCTGTTGCATTTCGGGGTCGTAGGAACCTTCAAGTGGGAATCCTGCATTTGGAACCAAAGCTGTATAGTTAACATAAGAACGGCCATACTGGGTCAGACCCAGTGGCATATTAATGCCTGACAAGGCCTAGGCCTAAGGCAGCAAATTTGCAGGGACGGCAAATTTATAATAGCAGCCAGAGGCTGCTTCCCCCGGCGCCAGTTCGCCAGTTCGCGCCCTCTGCCCCAGGCAGACATTGACAGTGGCCAATGCCAGGTGCTCCAGAGGGAATGAACAGAACAGGTCATCATCAAGCAATCCATCCCTTGTTGCTCATTCCCAGCTTCTGGCAAATAGAGGCTAGGTACAACATCCCCACCCAGCCTGGCTAATAGCCATTGATGGACCTGTCCTCCATGAACTTATCTAGTTCTTTTTTTCAACCCTGTTATAGTCTTGACCGTCACAACATCCTCTGGCAAAGAGTTCCACAGACTGGCTGTGCCTTGTGTGAAGAAGAACTTCCTTTTGTTTGTTTTAAACTTGTTGCCTATTAATGTCATTTGGTGACCCCTAGTTCTTGTGTTATGAAGAGTAAATAACACTTCCTTCTTTACTTTCTCCACCCCAGTCATGATTTTATAGACCTCTGTCATATCCCCCCTTCGTTGTCTCTTTTCCAAGCTGGAAAGTCCCAGTCTTATTAATCTCTCCTCACACGGCAGCCATTCCAGACCCCTCATCATTTCTGTTGCCCTTTTCTGAACCTTTTCCAAGTCCAATTTTTTTTTTTTGAGATGGAGCGACCACATCTGCACGCCATATTCCAGATGTGGTGGCAATATGATATTTAGATATATGATATATAGAGGCAATATGATATTTTCTGTCTTATTATCTATCCCTTTCTTAATGATTCCCAACATTCTGTTTGCTTTTTTGACTGTTGCTGCACACTGAGTGGATGTTTGCAGAGAACTATCCACAATGACTCCAAGATCTCTTTCTTGAGTGGTAACAGCTAATTTAGACCCCATCGTTTTATGTGTAGAGTTGGGATTATACTTTCCAATGTGCATTACTTTACTTTACATTTATCAACATTGTATCTTTGTATCCTCTGCAAATTTTGCCACTTCAGCATTTACCCCTTTTGCCAGGTCAATTATGGATATGTTGAATAGTACTTGTCCCAGTACAGACCTTTGGGGGACACCACTATTTACCTCTCTCCATTCTGAAAACTGAACATTCATTCCTACCCTTTGATTCCTATCTTTTAACCAGTTACCAATCCATGAGAGCACCTTCCCTCTTATCCCGTGGCCGCTTACTTTGCGTAAAAGCCTTTGGTGAGGGACCTTGTCAAAGGCTTTCTGAAAATCTAAGTACACTATATCCACTGGATCCCCCTTATCCACATGCTTGTTGAAAAATTATAGTAGATTGGTGAGGCATGATTTCCCTTTACAAAAACCATGTTGACTCTTCCCCAACAAATTATGATAACCTATGTGTCTGACAATTTTGTTCTTTACTATAGTTTCAGCCAGTTGCCCAGTACTGAAGTGAGGCTTACTGGTCTGTCATTGCCAGGATCACCTCTGGAGCCTTTTTAAAAATTGGCATCACATTAGCTATCCTCCAGTCATTTGGTACATAAACTGATTTAAATGATAGGTTACAGACAACAGTTAGTAGTCCTGCAATTTCACATTTGAGTTCCTTCAGAACTCTTGGGTGAATACCATCTGGTTGTGGTGACTTATTACTGTTTAGCTTATCAATTTGTTCCAAAACCTCCTCTAATGACACCTCAATCTGGGACAGTTACTCAGATTTGTCAACTAGATCTGGACCTTCGCTCACATTCAGGCCTCTCCTATGCCTGATTCCCTCTTAGCAGGGAAAAATATAACCCCTTTCAGTTTTTTAATATATATTTTTTCTAGTAATTTGAGACACGAAGAAAACCTTGTGAACATATCCTGGTGCAGGCCTGTCAGTCTATAGATAGCCTAGAATGATTTCTCCAGGAGAAAGGGGACCTGCTCCATTTCTCTCACAAGGGTGTTTGCTCTGGAGTGTAGTGATGACCATTAAAATATCAGCATTGTTAACTGCTCATTATTTTAATGGCCAGGTCAACTAATGTGCCTGTCCAGTGCAGCTGGGGCATCCAGGATATTAGAGATGGAAAAGACCTAGTGGGTCTGTGAGTTACAATCCACCATCATGATCCCACCCCATCTCCCCAGAATGCCCCCTGCTTCATTCAGCATCTCCCTGGCTTTCTGGAGGAACAGAACACTGTCAGGGCGCAGGCTGGGAAGGGAATCTCACTGGGGGCTGAAGAGGAGACAGTGCGGGGTGTTTCTCCTTAAGCAGGATGAACAGATTTGGTGGGTTCGTGGAAGGCTGTGGGGATTCTATGTAAGTCTCAGGGTGTTACCCAAAGCACTTCAATGTTTTCCCTCCCAGCCTTCGGGGGCTCTGTGCTGGGCTGTTAGTTTATCTCTTCTGACCATCTCAATTAAATGAGGGGCTACATCAAGCCAGCTTGAATCCTGGCCAAAGGGAAAGGTGCCAGGCAGCCTGTCAGGGTAGAGGCATTCAGGTGTAAACTTGCCTCCTGTGGCCTGGTGCAAGATAAGGCAGAGGCAATCGAGAATCAGGCATGATGGAGCTCTGCCAGGTTGTGTCCACTCTCCCTTCCCCATGTCCCTCCCCTGGAACAGCCCCCATCTCCCCCTCATGCTGGGGTAAGGAGCAGCCAGCATAGGAAGAGACAGAGCCACACCAGCCGGCTTTACACCTGCTTAGAGTTCCCCAGCACAAGAACAATTTTCCACTGGCTGCTGCCCGCTGCTTTCAGGCCACTTTTAATAATAATGCCTAACTTTGCTCTAGCGCTTTTCATCAGCAGCTCTCACCGTGCTTTACGTGGGAGGCCAGTATCATCACCCCCATTTTACAGCTGGTGAAACTGAGGCACAGAGAGATGAAGTGATTTGCCCAAGATCACCCAGCAGGCCAGTGGCCAAGCTGGGACTAAACTTCAGGTCTCCTGAGTCCCATCCAGTGCTCTATCCACACAGCACAAGGCATCATTAGCAGATAAGAGCCTAACTAAATAAAGGCCTGATCCTGCTCTCCTTGTGCCGGCAAAGCTTCTAAGCCCCCAAATACCCCGGAAAAGTAGGAAAATATTGCAGTCACCAAAGAAATACCTTCACATCCTGGTTATTTCTCCCCACATTGAGCTGGATAAGCAGAGGCAATGAGCGGCTGTGATCTGACAAAGGCCAAGGGGAGTCAGTAGCAGAGCTTGGAATGGAGCGTCAGAGTCCTGATTCTTAGGCCCCTTCACTAGCCAGGGGTCAAGCAGCCCAAGCACCCATTTGGGTCCCGGTTTTGGGGAGATCCCATGGTGCGAAATAACTCAGTAACTCACAGACTGGCCTGAAGTCTGGCTGTCGGAGCAGAAGGAGAAGGCGTCTCCCCCCTGGCATGAACGGTAAAGTGGGGCTTGGTGCTGGCCACTGCCTGCTTGGGAGCGAGAGGTAGAAGTCCAGCCTTTGATTGCTTTGTGGCGCTCGGTTGGCCATGCCGCCATGTGTAACCAGTGGGAGGTTGGAACCCTGCTGGACACCAGGGCTTGGGGTATGTGGCTTTATTCCAGGGAAAATTACGTGGGTTCCACTAAGAGGAAAAGGAACTTTCAAACCGCTCGTGTGTCTTCCCTGGGAGTTTGAATCCGTCAGACACAGCAGCCACGTTGTATTTCAGTGGAGGTGGCACCTTTCCATCCTGAAGGGCATAAGCCCTGTTATAGTCCTAGCCTTCACAACCTCCTCAGGCAAGGAGTTCCACAGATTGACTGTGCACTGTGTGAAGAACTTCCTTTTATTTGTTTTAAACCCGCTGCCCATTAATTTCATTTGGTGGCTCCTAGTTCTTATATTATGGGAACAAGTCAATAACTTTTCCTTATTCCCTTTCTCCACACCACTCATGATTGTATAGACCTCTATCATATCCCCCCTTAGTCTCCTCTTTTCCCAGCTGAAAAGTCCTAGCCTCTTTAATCTCTCCTCATTCCAAACCCCTAATCAGTTTAGTTGCCCTTTTCTGAACCTTTTCCAATGCCAGTATATCTTTTTTGACATGAGGGGACCACATCTGTACGCAGTATTCAAGATGTGGGCATACAATGGATTTATATAAGGGCAATAAGGTATTCTCTGTCTTATATATAAATAAAATGTCTCTATTCACTTTTTCCCCACACCATTCATGATTTTATAGACCTCAGTAATATCCCCTCTTAAACGACCCTAATCTTTTTAGCCTTTCCTCATATGGGAGTTAATTATAACACTGGCTGTAAACATAATCCTTAGTATCTTATGTAGTGTTGTGCAAACATTAACTGAGTCCCCATAGCCCCATGGCAGGGAGGGTTTATCACCACTTTACAGATGGGAAAACTTGAGGTAGGGCGCGCTGGGCCTGCGTTCTCCAGACTTGCTCAGCTGGAGACCCCTTGGGCCTGATTTTCAGAGGTGCGGAGTGCCTGCAGCTTCCATCGATTCCAGCTGTAAAATAAGACCTGAGTTATCTTAAACTGGGCCACACAAAATCAGTAGCTTCTTTGGAAAATGGAGGCATTCGTGTTTTGCCGGAGGTGCCGAGTGTTGAGAGTGACGCTGGGATGAGAATGCAGAAGCTCCTTCTTCTCAGCCATATGCTCAGGCCACCAAGGGTAGAGTTTCTGTTTGGGCCGGCGCCATGCTCCGTGAGCTATATTGCCTGTAGGAGCCCTGCCTTTCATTCTTGCTCCCAGCCTCTCCCTCTCTCGTCCTCCGAAGATGGCCAGGCCTGCATGTAGTGCAGAAGCAGATTAGACTGGTTGAAACAAGATTACTTATTACGGCTGAACTAGAAACATGCATTTAGATTAAATCGGAAGCATTCACGTGGATCATAAATACACCAGGAGAACGGATTTATGAACCGAATGGGACCGGTATGAAGGGCCGTCACCGCTGCACATCCCAGAGAAACACAAGTGAGATGTGAAGGAAAGGCCTGAAAGCCAGAACGAAGTGTAACATGGAAAGAGCATCTCAAACTTTCCCAGAGGTCAAACAAATGACAACCAAAGGGGGCTTCTGCCACAGCTCTGCCCGGCTTGGTAACTGGACACCGGTGCCCTTCTCGCGGCTGGAGCCTGCATTGTGACAGGCCTGCCACCAAAGCCAGGAAATGGTTCTGTCCTCAGAACAGCCACGCTGGGGACCGGGAAAGCCCCAGGAATTGACTCAGTGCTACTGCAGAGACAGCATCCACATTGGGAGCAGCAAGCGCTGACCCGGCTCTGCAATGAAACCAGCACAGAGATTCCAGCCCTTCGGAAAATGTAAGGAAAGTGGTGGTCTCTCTTCTCAGACCCCTGCACCGGAGGAGTCAATAGGCAAACTGTGGGCCAAATCCGGACCACTCAACACTTTTGAATGGACCCTGAAATCTTTTTATTTACTTATTATTTGTTTATTATTTTCTCTGGAATCTGGACGTTGGCCAAGAAATTTGGACCTTGACAAAAAATAATTGACTACCCCTGCCCTAAAACCTAAACTCTCCAGTCAGGGGCTCCGGAATAGGGGGAACAAGGGGGCCATGGCCCTCCCACTTTTTGAAAGTGGGTGGGCCTGGACCATCCACTTTTTGCCATGGGCTCTGCCCCTTCTCTCCCCCACAAGGTCCTGGCCAGGCCAGCAGCTGGAGCCTGGCCAGGGAGCCCACCCAGGCAGCTGTGGGGAGCTGTGGACCCTCCACCTTCCCTGGGGTGGAGGGAGCTCGAGAGCAGCCCCCGGACCACATCCGTGCCCCCCAGGCTTCCCGCCCAGAGGAAATGGAGGGTCCGTGGCTCCCCTTAGCTGCCTGGGCAGCTCTTACCATGGCTAGGCTGTGGCTCCGATGCCCTCCACCCCCCGGCTGGAGCTGGGTCAGGGTAAGAGCCATGCGGGCAGCTGTGGGGAGCCATGGACCCTCCATCTGCCCTGGGCGGGAGGACGGGGGGCAGGGACATGGGTTGGGGGCTGCTCTCGACACCCTTCACCCCAGGCAAGTGGAGGGGCATAGCTCCCTGGCTGGGTCCCCTCTTCTGGGAAAGTTATACCTTCAGAAGCATGTACCTGTTGTTACGTGTTACCTGGAGTGTGTCTCTTTCCTTCCGGAGACAGCACTAAGCAGCTATGGTAATGTTAAGTAGTTATTTTCACATAGAAAAGACAATCCAAAACTGTGAAGCAATCGATCATAGTCGAGTGTCAGTGTTAAGAGACGTAGAGCAAGTGTCTGTTAGCACGAGAAGCGTCTGGGGGCACCACGGCAGGATAGCAACACTGCAGACACACAGGTCTCTGACAATGGAATGCAAACAGAGACGTTACTCCAGGCCCAACAGGGGGCATTGGTGCTCGTTCAGACAAAGCGGGGAGTACAGAGACATTGTAGGAGAACACGCCTTGCTTTCTGATGTGGATATTTTCAGTGCATGCCCTGTCCCACTCAAGAAGCTGGAGAATGAGGGCCCAACCTAGCAGACTCACTCTGACTTAGGTGGTGAATTGGCTGGGAAATTCCCCAGCTGCTGACAAAGAGGGGTTTGGTCACAGGACTTGGTAGGAAATCTGGCTCTGGCTCGTATTTAGAAGCTGACTCCTCAGTGTCACATAGCAGAGTAACAGGATTTCAAGTTCTAAACATTGGGTGACCTTCTGAATTCTGACATACAGAGGCAGCTGTTAGACTTCCCTCACCCTGCTTGGCAGCAAAGGGGCAATGACCAGAAGTAGGAGAGAAATAGGCACTGAGAGAAGAGGGCACTGGTCAGAGAAGAGGGAGTTGTTTGGAGCATTGATTATACCAATGTTCAAGTGACATAGCCTGGACAGCCAACTTCTGCAATTAGATGGATAGCTA
The DNA here is from genome assembly GCF_965140285.1 of Lepidochelys kempii. Classification (NCBI taxonomy): domain Eukaryota; kingdom Metazoa; phylum Chordata; order Testudines; family Cheloniidae; genus Lepidochelys; species Lepidochelys kempii. Next base: position 267,982,439 of record NC_136381.1, on the reverse strand, counting down.
TGCAAATACAACATTTGCTCCAAGTCTCTTTCTCGTGGTAGGTGATGGCGGGTATGTTGTTTGATCTTCTGGGCCACTCAGAGTAGGAATGACAAAGGCAGCATGGCCTGCTGGATACGGCCTGGAACTGAGAGGCAAGAGTGCTTGGTTCTACACCTGGCTGTGCCACAGACTTTGCTGTGCGATCTGTCACTAAACTTCTCGGTGTCTCCATTTCCCCAGCTGTGAAAGGGGGTTAATGAAACTTACCTACCTTAGCAAAGCACTCTGAGATCTATTAACACTATGTATTAGCAGCATCTCATCTGTACTTAGAGGAGTAGTCATAACAAAGTATAAGTCAAAAGGCTCTGAACTAAGTGTGGGCCTGACTCTGTTATGCTAAGACCTAGTTAGAAAACTCTGGTAGAATAAAGGGGCCTTCAAGTGGGAGGAAATGACCCGCTGAGATATCCTGATGCAGAGGTTCCCATGGCTGCTGTACAGCTAATGTAAGCATTCTACACTGATCCTGCTCCAGCCCTTTATACAGGGGACTTGTCAGGGATATGACTGGAGTAGCCCTTGGGAAGCAGAGCATAAGTTAAAACAGCCCTGAAGCTGCTCTAACTTACCCTAGGGGTTGGGCAGGGGCCTACATGGCCCCAGAATACAGGCAGTGCAGAGGTGGATCAATCTTTTCCATTCCCACCCCAAACGCAGGAATGGCATAGCTCCGAGTCTCTTCGTTTCTAAGTTGCCTTGGTTTCATGTATGTATTTATATTTCTATGGGCACTAATCTCAAGTCTTTTTAGTGAGCATACACACACACACAGCTTACCACAGGAGTGAAACGCAAACATTTCCAACCTAGCTCGGTGCCAACACAGGAGCTGCACCTTTACTATGCATGTGGCAGGTCAAGGAACTTGCATTTAACAGAAAGCAGCCATCCTCTTTTTGAATCCACCTTTGATTTAAAGCCACAGAGGCATGTGTACTCACAAATAACAGAAGCCGCAGCTTTCAAGCAGCAATTAATGGTTCATCAGAACTGAGATCATTAGGCATATGGCAAAAGAAAGCTCTCTCTGGTTTTAGGGCTTCATCTTGCTTCCATTGCAGTTGATGATAAAACTCCCATTGATTTGAAAGTTCAGGATCAGGCTCTGAGTGCAGGGAATGATGAAGATGCTCCTCTGTCATCTTTGCTTCAGTTGTGTCAGTCAGAGCAGCTGGGTTCTTCAAATCAGACCACTTCTTCGGGCACCTCAATATGGATTTAGGAGCCTAACTGTATTCCCTCATTTCATGAAAATCTTTTCCTAGGAGTCTCTTGTACTGCATCCTCCATACCAGAATATTTCAGAGTCACCGGGTATTTAAAACAGGTATTTCCCATGTTCATAGATTATTCCTAGCCTATCTCCTCTGAATAGTATCTAGGACTGCCTTGCCCAAACCTTGCCTTGTCCTCCTCCTCAAAATAAACCTGCACAACGCTTTAAAAAAACGACCCTGGGAGCTTAAATGCATTACTCTGCTAGACACTAAAAATGATGGGCTGAACAGAGACACTGGCTTTATGGTTTATTACAACAACCTGTAACCCGCTAACCCCTGCTTTTTGTCCTATGACTCCAGAGGTGTTAACGGGCCACTCTACGTTGAATGGTCCCTTACAGTATGTGCTAATTACTTGTGCTAAACAATATGTTCCACGTTGCATGTTCCACGTGACACTGGGAGCACAGTTCCCAGTCCAGAAGAAGAGCTCTGTGTGGCTCGAAAGGTTGTCTCTCTCACCAACAGAAGTTGGTCCAATAAGATGTTACCTTGCTCAAAGGACACAGTCTTTGCTGAACAAGAAGACATATGTTGTATGGAACAAATCAGCAATACACATCACCTGAGATGTGCAGTCATAGAATCGTGGCTCCTGTCCCTTTAAATGACAGCCTGCCTTTATGCTGTTCACTGTCTTTTAATCTCTTTGGTGCTTAGTTGGATGGCAGTAATTATTTCCTGTGACTCGCTGAGCTCCCACAGCGCTAATATCTTCATGACAGAACTGCCTGAAGAAAGAGAGGCTGGTTTGGCTAAAGAAGGCTCGGTTAGATTTCTTTCTTTAGTGGTAATTCCCTCCCCCCCCCCCATGATACACTGAACACTGTATTTGCAAGGCACTGGAAGAGCATATCTGCAAGACACAACACAGCATTAAAATGTACAGCAAGGCATGATTTCACGGCTGCTATATGCATCAACAGGTTCTCCACCATTTATGCCACAAATTGCATCCTTGTAACTTCCGCCCTGGGTTCTAATCAGAGCTCTGACTCCTCCTGTGTTCTGGCCAGTTCAGTCACTTGAGCTCTCAGCCTCACTTTGCTCATTTGTACAATAGGGATAATAGCATCTAGCTACCCTGACAGGCTGCCGTGAGGATGAATTCGTTAATGTTTACAAATGCTAGTTGTTGTTGTCATGCTTTTGATGAAAGGTTTGTTATGGGGCTGTTTTATGGCATGAAAAGGAACTGCTTGATGGGATGTCAGTGAATATGTATGCTAATGAATTGTTCAGCCCCAAAACACCCACCCAGTCTTAGACAGCGAGGTTTCTTCCCCTAGACTTTCTTCTCAAAGTAGGTCATTTGAACAAGAAGGCAAAATAGCTACACAAAACCAGAGAAGAAAACCCAATGGGGCTCAACCAAGGTAAGTTTAACCATGAGGCCTGGGACCCACCCCCCAGTTCTGGCTGTGATTTTATCCTCAAGAATCCAAGAGTTTCATATGTCAGACATGGGAGGTGATTGTCCCACTCTACTCAGTGCTGACAAGGCTTCAGCTGGAGTACGGTGTCCAGTTCTTGGGGGTTGGACTAGATGACCTTCTGGGGTCCCTTCCAACCCTGATATTCTATGATTCTGGGCACCACACTTTAAGAAAGATGTGGACAAATCGGAAAAAGAGTTCTGAGGAGAGCAGCAAAAATGAAAAAGGGTTTAGAAAATCTGACCTGTAAGGAAAGGTTAAAAAAAAACAACTGGACATGCTTAGTCTTGAGAAAAGAAGACTGTCTTAAGTAGTCTTCAAATAGGTTAAGGGCTGTGTTATAAAGATAAAGGGAAGGGTAAACCCCCTTTAAAATCCCTCCTGGCCAGAGGAAAACTCCTCTCACCTGTAAAGGGTTAAGAAGCTAAAGGTAACCTCGCTGGCACCTGACCAAAATGACCAATGAGGAGACAAGATACTTTCAAAAGCTGGGAGGAGGGAGAGAAACAAAGGGTCTGTGTGTCTGTCTATATGCTGCTTTTGTCGGGGATAGACCAGGAATGGAGTCTTAGAACTTTTAGTAAGTAATCTAGCTAGGTATGTGTTAGGTTATGATTTCTTTAAATGGCTGAGAAAAGAATTGTGCAGAATAGAATTTTTTGTAACTTTAGGTTTTGCCTAGAGGGATTCTCTATGTTTTGAATCTAATTACCCTGTAAGGTATCTACCATCCTGATTTTACAGAGGGGATTTCTTTACTTCTATTTACTCCTATTTCTATTAAAAGTCTTCTTGTAAGAAAACTGAATGCTTATTCATTGTTCTCAGATCCAAGGGTTTGGGTCTGTGGTCACCTATGCAAATTGGTGAGGCTTTTTATCCAACATTTCCCAGGAAAGGGGGTTGCAAGTGTTGGGAGGATTGTTCATTGTTCTTAAGATCCAAGAGTCTGGGTCTGTAGTCACCTAGGCAAATTGGTGAGGCTTTTTACCAAACCTTGTCCAGGAAGTGGGGTGCAAGGTTTTGGGAAGTATTTGGGGGGAAAGACGTTTCCAAACAGCTCTTCCCCAGTAACCAATATTTGTTTGGTGGTGGTAGCGGCCAATCCAAGGACAAAGGGTGGAATATTTTGTACCTTGGGGAAGTTTTGACCTAAGCTGGTAAAGATAAGCTTAGGAGGTTTTCATGCAGGTCCCCACATCTGTACCCTAGCATTCAGAGTGGGGGAGGAACCTTGACAGGCTGTTATAAAGAGGACAGTGAGCGATTGCTCCCCCTGTCTGCTGAAGGTAGAACAAGAAGTAATGGGCTTTATCTGCATCAAGGGAGATTTAGGTTAGATATTGGGAAAATCTTTCTAACTATGAGGCTAGTGAAACTCTGGAATAAGCATCCAAGGGAGGTTGTGGAATCCCTATCATTAGAGGTTTTTAAGAACAGGTTGGACAAACACCTGACAGGGATGGTCTAAATTTACTTGGTGTTGCCCCAGCACAGTGGGCTGGACTTGATGAATTATTAAGGTCCCTTCCAGCCCTACATTTCTGTGAATCTATAAGATTGCAGGGGTTTGTTTTGTTTTCAAAGTCTTGAGCCCTTCTGGTTGCCAAAAAAAAAAAAAAAAAATCCTTGAAAACATTAAACAATGATAATCAATGTGGTGTTGTCTGCTTGAGTTTGGAAACAGTTTGAGGCAAACTCCCAGAGAAGGAGGGTGGCCATAGTGGGGAGGGCATGACCACACAGTGGAGGTGTGTCTCTAGGGCCCTTGGATTGTCTCAGTCCAGCCCTGGGTTCAACCCAGTCCTATAACTCTGGATGTAGAGCCTGACCTTCCCAAAGGTAATTCTCCCCCCCCCACACACCTTTGTTTCCCAAACAGTGCTCTCATAATCCCTGTGCCAGGGGCCTGGGGAGCTGGAGGACCCTGCCCCCAACCTGTTCTCCAGGAATTATGCTGTGCCACTTCACCCTGCTAGAGCATCTGTGCCAGAAATGCACCATCTTACACTACTCAAGACCTTCTCTTCAACAGTGCAAGCTCATTAGTTAGTTTGCCACTTCATCAAAAGAAAGTGGACATGCACTAGCCTTTGAAATCTGACCAGATTCCCCTAGCACCATAGACAAATTCACTAGTAAGGATAAAACATTCATATGAGTTTATTAACTACAGCAAGGTAGATTTGTAAGTGATTATAATGTTAGGCGCAGAGGTCAAGATTGGTGACATAAGACATAAAAAATAGAGTCGCAGTCTGAATTCTAAACTTGAACAGACTAAGCAAGATTTGAATCAAACAGCTTTTCTCACCCCCACTGGATGTTCCAGGCGGTTTACGGTTCTTCATACACAGGCTGAATTCCCTTCTCAGCCTGGGACCAATCTCCCCAGTTCAAAGTCTTTGTCTCCCAAATGATCTTCCAGGTGGCAAGACGGGGGAGGAGAGAGGCCGTGTGGTGATGTCGTCAACCCTCATTTATACTTTCTCTCCAGGGGCTAGAAAGATCCTTGCTGTGATATGGGGGTTAGGCCGCCCCCCCATTGCATATGTGCTCTCTGAGGAGTCTCTGGGACAGTGGATTCTTCTTGGTGGGCCATCAACACATGTCTGGCCAGTCCTGATGTCAATCTGCCTTGTCAATGTTAGTGACTCCTTTGTTGCCACTAAGAGACTCGCTGTGGGTGTTTCCCACTTACCACATATTTCAGAAACAAACCTCTTGCCATGCTTCATAGTTCCCCATACAACGACAGCACAGACAACCCAACAGGATATTAATGTTCAACAAATCCAACGTCTTAGGTGATACCTCACAAGGCATGCATTGTACAAAACATATGATGTCACTGTGGTGAACATGGGGGCTCCAGGGTGTTATTTTGAGGTACAGAGTGTCTCAGCATTGTTCTGGGGTTTGCCACTTTTCAGCCCCAGTGTGGTTTGCCACCTGAGCTTGGGTAACATCAGCTTCCTGGGAACTCCTTGAATCAAAACTCTGAGATTCAGTAGCAAGGTGAGTGATTCTCAGCTTCCCTGCACCTGCCCACTGTGCATGGCAATACCCAGACACACTGTGCTCAGTGCACCGATGGCACATATTTCTGTCCCTCTGATCCCGCTCCACCTTCGCCCTGCCCCCAAAACTCTGCTGGAGTGCAGCCGCTTACACAGGCTCCTCTCATCTTGTGCCCCATCCCCTCTAAAGCCACATTCGTTTCTGCTGCTCTCAAAGCCCCTCTGTGACTCTGAGGCGGCAGGATTTGCCAATTAGTATGTTTCCCAGCGTAACTATACTTGTGGCATATGCCACAGACCATGTCCCTTAACATGTATTCGCCCCTGGCTGTCCTTCACCGCGCACAAGCACATCCGTGTCCCTCAGCATTTGCCAGGCGTTCCTCTGTCTCCAAAACAAAACTACCTTGTTCACAGAGTGACAGCCCCCCGCAGTAGGAAATCCATTGTCAAAATCATTCGAATTTTTCATACACTTCAGACGGGGGAAGCTGAGAATCAAATTCCTCCCATCACTAAGGTAGTAATGACTGCTCATTGTAAGTCTTAGAGGCTTAACCATAAAATGCAAATGACAGTATTACTGGCTTAAATTAAAACGTGATGCTTGATGGTACCAGATGAAATTTAACTTCTGAAATGTTGATATTATGCTTCCCTCCAGCCTATTTTCATTTCCTTTGAGCAACTGTCTTGTGTATATGGGAAATTTATTTTTGCTACATTGCAACAGATGCCTGTAAAATTCCTGTAAACCATGTATGCTTTCTGATCTGTCAGTCCCAGTAATCCTCCTTTAATAGTGTGTATCCCCAAGCATGACTTGCCATCAGGTTGCTGCTTGATCACTGTGACAGAAGCAGAAGGGAATGGGGAGAAATATGCAGGGTCTGGTTCTTTTCTGATTGACACACTTTTCATGCAAACCATATGAAGAAGGGGAGAAAGTGAAAAAGAGTGACCTGAAGAAGAGCTCTGTGGAGCTCGAAAGCTTCTCTCTTTCACCAGCAGAAGTTGGTCCAGTGAAAGACATTACCTCACTCACCTTGTCTCCCTTAAAAAGAGTGAAGGCAGCAATTGCTGTGTCTCATTGTAGCAGAGAGCAGTTTCCTTGTATCAGGGGAATAAGTGCATTAGCAGGAGCGTTGCCTGCAGATCGAGGGAAGTGATTATTCCCCTCCATTCGGCATTGGTGAGGCCACAACTGGAGTACTGCATCCAGTTTTGATCCCCCCGCTACAGAAAGGCTGTGGACAAATTGGAGAGACTCCAGCGGAGGGCAACAAAAATTATAAGGGGGCTGGGGCCCAGGACTTATGAGGAGAGGCTGAGGGAACTGGGGTTATTTAGTCTGCAGAAGAGAAGAGTGAGGCAGGATTTGATAGCAGCTTTCAACTACCTGAAAGGGGGTTCCAAAGAGGATGGAGCTCGGCTGTTCTCAGTGGTGGCAGAAGACAGAACAAGGACCAATGGTCTCAAGTTGCAGTGGGGGAGGTCTAGGTTGGATATTAGGAAACACTATTTCAGTAGGAGGGTGGTGAAGCACTGGAATGGGTTACCGAGGGAGGTGGTGGAATCTCCATCCTTAGAGGTTTTTAAGGCCTGGCTTGACAAAGCCCTGGCTGGGACGATTTAGTTGGTGTTGGTCCTGCTTTGAGCAGGAGGTTGGACTAGATGACCTCCTGAGGTCCCTTCCAACCCTGATATTCTATGATGTGTGTGCTAAAGATACAGCCACATGGAGAGAATGTGGGGGGACTGGGAATGTGAATGAGCAGGTCTTGTAGCAGCATTCATGGCACGACAATGAGGCATATCCCATCCCCTCATTCCCGCCACACCCCCAGCAGAAATTATTGCTGCCCCTTTAGACCAAGCGAGCCCATATTTGGGGCTTTGATGGGTTGTTTCCATTAAGAGGAGAAATTGATGCTATGTGTTGTGTATTTGATAAATGCAAAGTAATGCACATTGGAAAACATATTCTCAACTCTACATATAAAATGCTGGGGTCTAAATTAGCAATTACCTTTCAAGAAAGAGACCTTGGAGTCGTTGTGGATAGTTCTCTAAAAACATCCACTCAGTGTGCAGCGGCAGTCCCAAAAAGTGAACAGAAAGTTGGGAATCATTAAGAAAGAGATAGATAAGACTGAAAATATCATATTGCCTCTGTATAAATCCATGGTACGCCCACACCTTGAATACTGTGTGCAGATGTGGTCGCCCCATCTCAAAAAAGATATATTGGACTTGGAAAAGGTTCAGAAAAGGACAACAAAAATGAATAGGGGTCTGGAACAGTTTCCGTATGAGGAGAGATTAATAAGACTGGGACTTTTCAGCTTGGAAAAGAGACGACTAAGGGGGGATATGATAGAGGTCTATGAAATCATGATTGGTGTGGAGAAAGTAAATAAGGAAGATCCTGGGAACTACAGGCCAGTCAGCCTCACCTCAGTCCCTGGAAAAATCATGGAGCAGGTCCTCAAAGAATCAATCCTGAAGCACTTGCATGAGAGGAAAGTGATCAGGAACAGCCAGCATGGATTCACCAAGGGAAGGTCATGCCTGACTAATCTAATTGCCTTTTATGATGAGATTACTGGTTCTGTGGATGAAGGGAAAGCAGTGGATGTATTGTTTCTTGACTTTAGCAAAGCTTTTGACACGGTCTCCCATAGTATTCTTGTCAGCAAGTTAAGGAAGTATGGGCTGGATGAATGCACTATAAGGTGGGTAGAAAGCTGGCTAAATTGTCGGGCTCAACGGGTAGTGATCAATGGCTCCATGTCTAGTTGGCAGCCGGTATCAAGTGGAGTGCCCCAAGGGTCGGTCCTGGGGCCGGTTTTATTCAATATCTTCATAAATGATTTGGAAGATGGTGTGGATTGCACTCTCAGCAAATTTGCGGATGATACTAAACTGGGAGGAGTGGTAGATACGCTGGAGGGGAGGGATAGGATACAGAAGGACCTAGACCAATTGGAAGATTGGGCCAAAAGGAATCTGATGAGGTTCAATAAGGATAAGTGCAGGGTCCTGCACTTAGGACGGAAGAACCCAATGCACAGCTACAGACTAGGGACCGAATGGCTAGGCAGCAGTTCTGCAGAAAAGGACCTAGGGGTGACAGTGGACGAGAAGCTGGATATGAGTCAGCAGTGTGCCCTTGTTGCCAAGAAGGCCAATGGCATTTTGGGATGTATAAGTAGGGGCATAGCGAGCAGATCGAGGGACGTGATCGTTCCCCTCTATTCGACATTGGTGAGGCCTCATCTGGAGTACTGTGTCCAGTTTTGGGCCCCACACTTCAAGAAGGATGTGGATAAATTGGAGAGAGTCCAGCGAAGGGCAACAAAAATGATTAGGGGACTGGAACACATGAGTTATGAGGAGAGGCTGAGGGAGCTGGGATTGTTTAGCCTGCAGAAGAGAAGAATGAGGGGGGATTTGATAGCTGCTTTCAACTACCTGAAAGGGGGTTCCAAAGAGGATGGCTCTAGACTGTTCTCAATGGTAGCAGATGACAGAACGAGGAGTAATGGTCTCAAGTTGCAGTGGGGGAGGTTTAGATTGGATATTAGGAAAAACTTTTTCACTAAGAGGGTGGTGAAACACTGGAATGCGTTACCTAGGGAGGTGGTAGAATCTCCTTCCTTAGAGGTTTTTAAGGTCAGGCTTGACAAAGCCCTGGCTGGGATGATTTAACTGGGAATTGGTCCTGCTTTGAGCAGGGGGTTGGACTAGATGACCTTCTGGGGTCCCTTCCAACCCTGATATTCTATGATTCTATGATTCTAAGGAAGTGTTATTTACTCCTTCTCATAATAGAAGAACTAGGGGCCACCAAATGAAATTAATAGGCAGCAGGTTTAAAACAAACAATAGGAAGTATTTTTTCACACAACGCACAGTCAACCTGTGGAACTCCTTGCCAGAAGATGATGTAAAGGTCAAGACTATAACAGGGTTCAAAAAAGAACTAGATAAATTCATGGAGGATAGGTCCATCAATGGCTATTAGCCAGGATGGACGGGGATGGTGTCCCTAGCCTCTGTTTGCCAGAAGCTGGGAATGGGCGACAGGGGATGGATCACTCGATGATTCCCTGTTCTGTTCATTCCCTCTGGGGCACCTGGCACTGGCCACTGTTGGAAGACAGGATACTGGGCTAGATGGACCCTTGGTCTGACCCAGTCTGGCTGTTCTTTGGTGCAATCTGGTTTATATACAAATAATGCACAGGTTTCAGAGTAACAGCCGTGTTAGTCTGTATTCGCAAAAAGAAAAGGAGTACTTGTGGCACCTTAGAGACTAACCGATTTATTTGAGCATGAGCTTTCGTGAGCTACAGCTCACTTCATCGGATGCATACCGTGGAAACTGCAGCAGACTTTATATACACACAGAGATCATAAAACAATACCTCCTCCCACCCCACTGTCCTGCTGGTAATAGCTTATCTAAAGTGATCATCAAGTTGGGCCATTTCCAGCACAAATCCAGGTTCTCTCACCCTCCACCCCCCCACACACAAACTCACTCTCGTGCTGGTAATAGCCCATCCAAAGTGACAACTCTCTACACAATGTGCATGATAATCAAGGTGGGCCATTTCCTGCACAAATCCAGGTTCTCTCACCCCCTCACCCCCCTCCAAAAAAACACACACAAACTCACTCTCCTGCTGGTAACAGCTCATCCAAAGTGACCACTCTCCCTACAATGTGCATGATGATCAAGGTGGGCCATGTCCAGCACAAATCCAGGCTTTCTCACCCCACCCCCCACCCCCTTTTTTTCTTTTTTTTTTTCCGGGACACACACACACACACACACAAACTCACTCTCCTGCTGGTAATAGCTCATCCAAACTGACCACTCTCCAAGTTTAAATCCAAGTTTAACCAGAACGTCGGGGGGGGGGGAGGAAAAAACAAGGGGAAATAGGCTACCTTGCATAATGACTTAGCCACTCCCAGTCTCTATTTAAGCCTAAATTAATAGTATCCAATTTACAAATGAATTCCAATTCAGCAGTTTCTCGCTGGAGTCTGGATTTGAAGTTTTTTTGTTTTAAGATAGCGACCTTCATGTCTGTGATTGCGTGACCAGAGAGATTGAAGTGTTCTCCGACTGGTTTATGAATGTTATAATTCTTGACATCTGATTTGTGTCCATTTATTCTTTTACGTAGAGACTGTCCAGTTTGACCAATGTAAATGGCAGAGGGGCATTGCTGGCACATGATGGCATATATCACATTGGTGGATGTGCAGGTGAACGAGCCTCTGATAGTGTGGCTGATGTGATTAGGCCCTGTGATGGTGTCCCCTGAATAGATATGTGGGCACAGTTGGCAACGGGCTTTGTTGCAAGGATAAGTTCCTGGGTTAGTGGTTCTGTTGTGTGGTATGTGGTTGTTGGTGAGTATTTGCTTCAGGTTGCGGGGCTGTCTGTAGGCAAGGACTGGCCTGTCTCCTAAGATTTGTGAGAGTGTTGGGTCATCCTTTAGGATTGGTTGTAGATCCTTAATAATAACCCCTCCAACGCATTATTAAGGATCTACAACCAATCCTAAGGTATTGTTTTATGATCTCTGCGTGTATATAAAGTCTGCTGCAGTTTCCACGGTATGCATCCGATGAAGTGAGCTGTAGCTCACGAAAGCTCATGCTCAAATAAATTGGTTAGTCTCTAAGGTGCCACAAGTACTCCTTTTCTTTTTGCAAATAATGCACACAGAGTCATGTTTCCCTGAACGCAGTACTAACAAACAGCAAAAGGCTGTTTCCATGATCACAGTTCCCATGCCTGACTCTCCAGTGAGTCCTGTCTCCCAAAGAGCTCTTTCTCACGCTGTCTGCTGGCTTTCTGCTGCCTTTCCTGCTTCTCACACATCAGTCAATTCTCTAGACCCTGCATTTCCAAGCAGCCCCAGGAAAAACCCTCAGCCCACATGGTGTAACTCTCTGCAAGCTTTGTCATACAGCCTAGTGCCTTGGGCAGTAGCCTCCTATTTTTCTCCAGCTCTCTGCCTTTACAATGGGACTTAATTGCTCCTTCCATTTAGCTTGAAAGAAGGCACATCCATTAGCTGCAATGAGATCTGTGACTGTCTGTAGATAAAAGACCTGCTTGATGCCAGACATTAACATCTTCCAGTGACTCTCATAGAATCATAGAATATCAGGGTTGGAAGGGACCTCAGGAGGTCATCTAGTCCAACCCCCTGCTCAAAGCAGGACCAATCCCCGACTAAATCATCCCAGCCAGGGCTTTGTCAAGCCTGACCTTAAAAACTTCTAGGGAAGGAGATTCTACCACCTCCCTAGGTAACGCATTCCAGTGTTTCACCACCCTCCTAGTGAAAAAGTTTTTCCTAATATCCAACCTAAAACTTCCCCACTGCAACTTGAGACCATTACTCCTTGTTCTGTCATCTGCTACCACTGAGAACAGTCTAGAGCCATCCTCTTTGGAACCCCCTTTCAGGTAGTTGAAAGCAGCTATCAAATCCCTCCTCATTCTTCTCTTCCGTAGACTAAGCATCCCCAGTTCCCTCAGTCTCTCCTCATAAGTCATGTGTTCCAGTTTCCTAATCATTTTTGTTGCCCCCCGCTGGACTCTTTCCAATTTTTCCACATCCTTCTTGTAGTGTGGGGCCCAAAACTGGACACAGTACTCCAGATGAGGCCTCACCAATGTCGAATAGAGGGGAACGATCACGTCCCTCTATCTGCTGGCAATGCCCCTACTTATACATCCCAAAATGCCATTTGCCTTCTTGGCAACAAGGGCACACTGTTGACTCATATCCAACTTCTCGTCCACTGTAACCCCTAGGTCCTTTTCTGCAGAACTGCTGCCAAGCCATTCGGTCCCTAGTCTGTAGCGGTGCATGGGATTCTTCCATCCTAAGTGCAGGACTCTGCACTTGTCCTTGTTGAACCTCATCAGATTTCTTTTGGCCCAATCCTCCAATTTGTCTAGGTCCCTCTGTATCCTATCCCTACCCTCCAGCATATCTACCACTCCTCCCAGTTTAGTGTCATCTGCAAACTTGCTGAGGGTGCAATCCACACCATCCTCCAGATCATTTATGAAGATATTGAACAAAACCGGCCCCAGGACCGACCCCTGGGACACTCCACTTGATACCGGCTGCCAATTAAACATGAAGCCATTGATCACTACCCGTTGAGCCCAACAATCTAGCCAGCTTTCTATCCACCTTATAGTCCATTCATCCAGCCCATACTTCTTTAACTTGCTGGCAAGAATACTGAGGGAGACCGTGTCAAAAGCTTTGCTAAAGTCAAGGAACAATACATCCACTGCTTTCCCTTCATCCACAGAACCAGTAATCTCATCATAAAAGGCAATTAGATTAGTCAGGCATGACTTGCCCTTGGTGAATCCATGCTGACTGTTCCTGATCACTTTCCTCTCCTCTAAGTGCTTCAGGATTGATTCCTTGAGGACCTGCTCCATGATTTTTCCAGGGACTGAGGTGAGGCTGACTGGCCTGTAGTTCCCAGGATCCTCTTCCTTCCCTTTTTTAAAGATTGGCACTACGTTAGCCTTTTTCCAGTCATCTGGGACCTCCCCCGATTGCCATGAGTTTTCAAAGATAATGGCCAATGGCTCTGCAATCACATCCGCCAACTCCTTTAGCACTCTCGGATGCAGTGCATCCGGCCCCATGGGCTTGTGCTCATCCAGCTTTTCTAAATAGTCCCGAACCACTTCTTTCTCCACAGAGGGTTGGCCACCTACTCCCCATGCTGTGTTGCCCAGTGCAGTAGTCTAGGAGCTGACCTTGTTCGTGAAGACAGAGGCAAAAAAAGCATTGAGTACATTAGCTTTTTCCACATCCTCTGTCACTAGGTTGCCTCCCTCATTCAGTAAGGGGCCCACACTTTCCTTGACTTTCTTCTTGTTGCTAACATACCTGAAGAAACCCTTCTTGTTACTCTTAACATCTCTTGCTAGCTGCAACTCCAGGTGTGATTTGGCCTTCCTGATTTCACTCCTGCAAGCCCGAGCAATATTTTTATACTCATCCCTGGTCATTTGTCCAATCTTCGACTTCTTGTAAGCTTCTTTTTTGTGTTTAAGAGCAGCAAGGATTTCACTGTTAAGCTAAGCTGGTCGCCTGCCATATTTACTATTCTTTCAACACATCGGGATGGTTTGTCCCTGTAACCTCAATAAGGATTCTTTAAAATACAGCCAGCTCTCCTGGACTCCTTTCCCCCTCATGTTATTCCCCCAGGGGATCTTGCCCATCAGTTCCCTGAGGGAGTCGAAGTCTTCTTTTCTGAAGTCCAGGGTCTGTATTCTGCTGCTCTCCTTTCTTCCTTGTGTCAGGATCCTGAACTCGACCATTTCATGGCCGTTGCCTCCCAGGTTCCCATCCACTTTTGCTTCCCCTACTAATTCTTCCCGGTTTGTGAGCAGCAGGTCAAGAAGAGCTCTGCCCCTAGTTGGCTCCTCCAGCACTTGCACCAGGAAATTGTCCCCTACATTTTCCAAAAACTTCCTGGATTGTCTGTGCACCGCTGTATTGCTCTCCCAGCAGATATCAGGGTGATTGAAGTCTCCCATGAGAACCAGGGCTTGCGATCTAGTAACTTCTGTGAGTTGCTGGAAGAAAGCCTCGTCCACCTCATCCCCCTGGTCTCAGGGATATCACTGGGGCCTTATTTGCCACGGCCTTTCACCTCATATGGTAACATATGCCTGTGCACAGTGACTGTAAATCACTCCAGCCTTGATGATTCGTTCCACTGTGGCTCCTTTACAGCAGCTCTGCCAGTGTAAAGGGACCAAGTGACTGGCAGATATCCCCACCGAGGAAAACACTCATCATTAAGGAGATTCTTGGTGGTGAAGGTTCAGCAGAATGGCTCTATTCTATTTTCCCCCTACACATAGGGCATATATTGGGGGAGAAAACAGGTATGGTGAGAACGGTTTGCACTCTGGCTATTCTGAGTGGGTGCAACAGCCCACAGGGGGCTCTTGCCGTGATATATACATTGCTGAAACTCAGCCGTGGTGCTGGAACTGAGAACCTGCTGTTCTGATGCGGTAGCTTTCTGTCCCCATTCTGCACAGGTATAAAATGACAACACAAGGTACATGCAAGTGGCGATTCAAGCCCATGATGTGTAAACTACTGCAGCTCAATGGCCCAAAGTGCTAAAGAATACAGCTGGGAAGTCAGGAGACCTGTCCAGCACACTGCCAGGTATGCAGACTCTTCTTGGGAGAGCTTAGCAAAAAGAGGGCAGGATACAGTGGTTTGAAGCAAATACTCAGAGCTGATATCAGGTATGATCTTAGGCCTCCTGCTATTTTCACACCAATCCTGGGTGGTTCTACTAAGCACTTTAAGGATATGTCTACACTGCAAAAACCAAAACCACAACAGCGAGTCTCAGCCTGGGTCAACTGACTCTGGCTTGTGGGATTCATGCAACAGGGCTAAAAATAGCAGTGTAGACATTCCTGTTTGGGGTGGAGCTCGGGCTCGGAAACTGGCCTCCTCACTGGGTTTGAGTACTGAGCTACAGCCTGAGCCAAAACATCTACCCTGCTATTTTTAGCCCTGTAGCATGAGCCTGAATCAGCTGGCCCAGGCTCCGAGACCTGCTGCGTGTTTTTTGTTTGTTTTCTCTTGCAGTGTAAGTGTACCCCCAGGTCCCCAGAGAGGCTTGGCAAGCTCTTTGGATAGCATAGATGGGATGTTTGCAAAAACAGCAACAGTCCGGCTACTTGATTTAAAAGCTGATCTTTTTTGGTGAAAATATTTGGGCCAAATCCTCTGCTGATGTAAACCGGTGCATTACCTTTGATGGAGCAGTGCCGGTTTACACCTGCAGAAAACATGGCTTTTGTTTTTAGTGGACAAACTAGTCAGCTGTGTTTATGCTATAGTTAAGAAGGGGGGAGCTTTAAAATGGGAAAATAATATAAATGGAAGGAAGTGGAAAAGCACTGAGGAGGAACAAAGCAGAATTCTCTTTTCTTCTTTTCCGTGTTCCCTTCTGTGTGCGCTAAGGGGTTTTTAATGTATTTTATTTATGTATTACTATTCTGTAGGTAATACCTTAGGCTATGAAAGTAGAGGCTCGTGAGCACTGGAGAAATAATAGCCCCAGTACCACAACCTGAGCTACGTGGGCTGTGCCCAGGTACAGTCCCTTGACCTCAGCAGAACTCTGTCCAGGTGTAAGGGTCTGCCCATACAGATCAGATTGCTGGATCAGTGCTGCTGTGATAGGGAAAGCGAGACAGAGGGGAAATCCGAGAAGGGCTCGGTTAGGGGAAAAGGTTAATTCAGGAGACGTTTGGGGAATGAGTTCCACCCAGAAGTCAGAATGAAATAATATTGTTTCTTTAACTTCTCTTTGAAACCTCTCTTGCCATATAAGATTACTTTTGTATTTAGATTTTGGGTTGACACAGAAGATAGATTATAATTGGTATGTAAACTGTCAGCGGTAGTGCAATGAAGTGGCCTAATTCCAAACTTGCCCACAGAATGAATTAGGAAGGGAGCAGAGATGTACATAGGGCTATTTTGTAGTTACAAGATGAGTGCATATAAACAACACACAAACGGTTGCATAATCCTGTATAAACAATAGCCAGAGACAGAGGAAGGTGCATCTCAGACTTCCACTTTTCACTGCTAAGCTCAATTCATTTTGTCACCAGGCACCCCATTTGTCTGTGTTGTCCTATCTGACATCTAAACTGGGAGCTCTCTGGGCCGGGGACTGTCTTCCTTGTATTTGTTTGTACAGCACTAGCAAGTAGGGCCCTGATCTTTAATTGGGGTCATTAGGCGCTGCTCTAACACCAGTGGATAATAAAATGACTTACGCTATTCACAGGACAGGTCCAAGGGCTCTGTGCCACGTGAGTGCCACGTGAGTAGCACTTGGGCCGTGTCTGCACATACAGTGGTGTGGCAGCTCAGCTGTACCCACACAGGGGCACCGCTGCAGCACATCTGGGGAAGACACTCTATGCTGACGGGACAGAGCAATCCCCTTGGCATCAAAATCCCACCCCCACGAGTGGCAGAAGCTATGTCGGCGGGAGCGCTTCGGTCGGTGTAACTCAGGGGGATGGAGTATTCACACCCCTCAGCGACATACATTTTGCCCACATAGGCTGCAGGGTAGCTATAGCCTTAGGCCCTGATCAAGAAATGAGCTCTGAGCACGGTGCCACCTGTGCCTATATGGAGCCTTAGCCCTGGTCTCCAGTACTGAATTATTTCAGTAGAATGTCATCACTCAAGGGCGTGAGTCATCCACGCGCCTGAATGACATAATTATACTGACCTAACTGCAGGTGTAGACAGCACTATGGTGGTGGGAGAGCTCCTCCCGCTGACATAGCGGCTACCTCTCATGGAGGTGGAGTAACTAAGCCGACAGGAGAGCTCTCGCCCGCCGGCTTATAGCGTCTTCATTAAAGCACTACAGCAACACAGCTGCATTTGTGCGGCTCCGCCGATGCAACATTTTACGTGTTGACCTGCCCTTACTAATTTCACTGGGGCTCTGCGCAAGTGCAGGGGTCTGCCCCTGGTAACCTTGATTTAGGTGTTCCTAATTAATAGTTTAAAGCTAAGAAATCAAATCAAATTGAACTCTTTAAGGTTCAAGCTGCTGGGGCAGTTACAGATAATTTAATTTAGTGGAGGACTGAATGACGCAATGAGTGATAGAATTAAAAGACTTTATTTAACATAAAATCATTAGTTAAAGCAAACAGGCATTACAGCATAATCATACACAGCATTTATACTCGCACCCAAAGATGAAATGGTGCATTCAGGGTTTATCAGTTCCTGGATGAGAAGAATGGGTATATAATCCTTTCTGTAACAGTACCCTGATGGTGAATGAGCGCACAGACCTAAAATGAGTGTACTACGCTTTTATAATCAACTATAATAGCACCCTTAATTAATTAGCATTAAGTCTATCTTTTACCATAGCTATGCTTCTGCTACCATATTTAATCTTCCATACCCCCAAACACAAATATCTTCTAATCAAACATCATTCTAATGATCACTTGCATTAATGTAAATTCTGTGGTTAACAGTTTTCCAAAACATCCAAAATTGCCCCTACGCAACACCGGCTAAAACAAAAACATGTTTACTACATGACCCAAGGTTAAGCCTGAAGTCACTTCTATTAACACCTCTTATTCATTCGTGCTAACAACTGAACTCTAGCTAATTTGAAACCCAAACTTCAGGCCTAAAGATCTGCTCCTGGCTTGCATTTCAACACATTTTTCATTAGCATAAGCAAACATGACCCCCAGGGTCTACACCATTCAGAACTCATTGGTGGAGTGGGGCTTTGGTCAATCTTTTGAGGGCTTATGTGGTGCATAGGCCTTGTACTGTGCTTTGCACATGGGTGAACTGGGTTTTCTCCAAGAAATTAGTGAAGGATCCTTCAATTCACTAGCAAGAGTTGTATTTACTAGAAGCTATGCTAATGCTGTATGCAATAAATACAGCATCACACCCTAGGCAACTACACATTGTGTCTATATGTGACAGTGTATCTAATGCAATGATCAGTCATGTTTACTATGTTGTACTTGACACAGTGTATGCAATAAATAGTACATTGCAAATAAATTACTAGCATATGTCCATAATATAAACATAGTTACAAAAATGAAGGCAAGCTAGAGCGGAAGGTGTTATAATTACATAACCTACATTATATTGTCCGAAATATTAATGTATTATAATATAATTCATGACTGATGCATATTCTGCTAAGTGACAGGTTTCAGAGTGGTAGTAATGTTAGTCTGTATCAACAAAAATAATGAGGAGTCCTTCTGGCACCTTAGAGACTAACAAATTTATTTAGGCATAAGCTTTTGTGGGCTAGAACCCACTTCATCAGATGCATGGAGTGAAAATACAGGAGTAGGTATAAATACGTGAAAGGATGGGGGGTTGCTTTACCAAGTGTGTGGTCAGTCGATAAATCAATTAACAGCAGGATACCAAGGGAGGAAAAATAACTTTTGAAGTGGTAAGAGAGTGGCCCATTACAGACAGTTGACAAGAAAGTGTGAGTAACAGTAGGGAGAAATTAGTATTGGGGAAATTAAGTTTAGGTTTTGTAATGACCCAACCACTCCCAGTCTCTATTCAGGCCTAATCTGATGGTATCCAGTTTGCAAATTAATTCCAGTTCTGCAGCTTCATGTTGGAGTCTGTTTTTGAAGTTTTTGTTGTTGAAGAATTGCTACTTTTAGGTCTGTTATTGAGTGACCAGAGAGATTGAAGTGTTCTCCTACTGGTTTTTGAATGTTATGATTCCTGATGTCAAATTTGTGTCCATTTATTCTTTTGCGTAGAGACTGTCTGGTTTGGCCAGTGTACATGGCAGAGGGACATTGCTGGCACATGATGGCATATATCACATTGGTAGATGTGCAGGTGAATGAGCCCTTAATGGTGTGGCTGATGTGGTTAGGTCCTATGATGGTGTCCCTTGAATAGATATGTGGACAGAGTTGGCACCGGGGTTTGTAGCGGGGTTTGGTTCCTGGGTTGGTGTTTTTGTTGTGTGGTGTGTGGTTGCTGGTGAGTATTTGCTTCAGGTTGGGGGGCTGTCTGTAAGTGAGGATTGGCCTGTCTCCCAAGGTCTGTGAGAGTGAGGGATCGTCCTCCATCACCTACAGCCTCCAATTAAAACCTCTCTAGCACATCATCAAGGATCTACAACCTATCCTGAAGGACGATCCCTTTTATGTACTTAAAAACTGTTATCATGTCCCTTCTCAGTCTTCTCTTCTCCAGATTTAACAAACCCAATTTTTTTCAATCTTCCCTCATAGGTCATGTTTTCTAGACCTTTAATCATTTTTGTTGCTCTTCTCTGGACTTTCTCCAATTTGTCCAGATCTTTCCAGAAATGTGGCACCCAGAACTGGACAAAATACTCCAGTTTAGGCCTAATCAGCGTGGAGTAGAGAGGAAGAATTACTTCTTGGGTCTTGCTTACAATACTCCTGCTAATACATCCCAGAATGATGTTTGCTTTTTTTGCAGCAGTGTTACACTTTTGACTCATAGTTAGCTTGTGATCCACTATGACACCCCCCTCCACCCGATCTCTTTCTGCAGTACTCCTTCCTAGGCAGTCATTTCCCATTTTGTATGCATGCACCTGATTGTTCCTCCCTAAGTGGAGTACTTTGCATTTGTCCTTATTGAATTTCATCCTGTTTACTTCAGACTATTTCTCCAGTTTATCCAGATCATTTTGAATTTTAATCCTATCCTCCGAAGCACTTGCAACCCCTCCCAGCTTGATATCGTCTGCAAACTTTATAAGAGTACTCTCTATGCCATTATCTAAATCATTGATGAAGATATTGAATAGAACCGGACCCAGAACCGATCCCTGGGGGACCCCACTCGTTATGCCCTTCCAGCATGACTATGAACCACTGATAATTACTTTCTGGGAATGATTTTCCAACCCGTTATGCACACCTTATAATAGCTCCATCTAGGTTGCATTTCCCTAGTTTGTTTATGAGACAGTCATGGGAGACAGTATCAAAAGCTGGTTTCAGAGTAGCAGCTGTGTTAGTCTGTATCCATAAAAAGAAAAGGAGGACTTGTGGCACCTTAGAGACTAACCAATTTATTTGAGCATAAGCTTTCATGAGCTACAGCTCACTTCATTGGATGCATACAAAAGCCTTACCAAAGTCAAGATATACCACATCTACCACTTCTCCCCTATCTATAAAGCTTGTTACCCTGTCAAAAAAAGCTATCAGGTTGGTTTGACATGTTTTGTTCTTGACAAATCCATGCTGACTGTTGTTTATCACCTTACAATCTTCTAGGTGTTTGCAAATTGATTCCTTAATTATTTGCTCCATTATCTTTCTGGGTACAGAAGTTAAGCTGACTGGTCTGTAATTCCCTGGGTTGTCTTTTTTTCCCTTTTTATAGATAGGCACTATACTTGCCCTTTTCCAGTCTTCTGGAATATCTCCCATCTTCCATGACTTTTCAAAGATAATTGCTAATGGCTCAGATATCTCCTCAGTCAGCTCCTTGAGTAGTCTAGGATGCATTTCATCAGGCCTTGGTGATTTGAAGACATCTAACTTGTCTAAGTCATTTTTGACTTGTTCTTTCCCTATTTTAGACTCTGATCCTACCTCATTTTCACTGGCATTCACTATGTTAAACGTCCAATCACCACCAACCTTCTTGGTGAAATCTCTTAAAGAGATATATCCCTATTAGGCACATAGGTTACACTTATAGTCTAAATCAGGAGTTCTCAAACTGGGGGTTGGGACCCCTCAGGAGGTCGTGAGGTTATTACATGGGGGGTCACAAGCCGTCAGCCTCCACCCCAAACCCCCCTTCACCTCCAGCATTTATAATAGTGTTAAATATAAAAAAGTGGTTTTAATTTATAAGGGGGGGGGGTCACACTCAGAGGCTTGCTGTGTGAAAGGGGTCACCAGTACAAAAGTTTGAGAAACACTGGTCTAAATAAACAAGACAAACAAAATAGGGAGAGCAAGGCAAGGTTATTATCCTCATTTTACAGATGGGCAACTGGGACACAGACAGATGGAGTGATTTGGCCACGGTGACGCTAGGAGTCAGGGATTTGAACCCAGATTTCCTGAATCTGGTGCTCTTTAGTAGTATTGTTCTGTGCTGTGAATTAGCAGTTGCTTTGCACCCTAAAGGCAACTAGAATTAATTGAAAACAATTCCCATAGGCCCTGTCTGCACAAGGACATTCACTGTGTCATGAAATCTGATCTTGAAAATGGAATGAGATTGGATGGTGAGGCTAGCCTGGGTGGATTGGACCCAATTATATATATCTTGTAACTATTGCTTGCCTTCAGTAGGAATTTTGGCTGAGCATAGATGGCAGAATTCAAACCATCAAGTCTTCAGTAGAAGTACAAATCACTGTCAGAGCCTCCTTAAAGACACCACAGAAAAAATCAACTTTGGGTTTTGGTTTTGGCTCAGGCTCCAGCCCAAGCCCAAACATCTACACAGCAATTTTTAGCCCCACAGTCCAAGCTCCGCAAGCCTGAGTCAGCTGATCTGGGCCAGCCCCGGCCATGCCATGGGGCTTTTATCCCTGTGTAGACATGATAAGTCTTCGCTCTTGCGGCCCTGTTACTAAGGCCTCAGTTCAGCCAGGTACTGAAGAATGTGTTTAAACCCAGCCCAGTTCAGCAAAGTATGTAACACATGCCTAAGGCTGAGTACAAGCCTATGTGTTTTGCTGAATAGGGTTTTTCTTTTGTTTTGTTTCTAAATCCAGGCCTAGATGTCTTTTTTCCCTAGAGTTACTCATCCTTGAGATCCAGAAGATACCAGTGCAGTTAGAAAGACTATTCTCCTTCACTGTGGGAGGCTCTCTCTTTCTTTCTTTCTTATGTTGTTGACAAAAGTATGTGGCTTTCTAGACACCCACCCACTCATAAATAACTCAGTTGTTATTTCCAAATGGGGCTGGTTGTTGGCATCATGTGCTGCGGTCCCCTGTGTAATCACGCCATCTCTGTACAGTAGCTAGCCCTGTTCTGCTCCCAGTGCAGGCTGGGCCTAACTGGAATTGCATCTCTGAACCAGCTCTCTGAATACACAGCTCATCAAGCAGGGAATTAGGCTGAGTCATAGTATCAGGTTGCTGAAAGCATCTGTAGCAAAACATCACAATGAGTCTGGAAGGAGAAGCTGTTAAATTAGAAAGAACAAAATACGGAACCTCTTCAGGGCTCAGCAGCATGAACGGGACTCTGGTGTAGAGCTTGCAAAGCCCTAGAGCATATGCACACAAAAGCCAGATCAGTGCACAGAAGTATATTCCTCTTGCAAACCAGCTGGATTTCCTGCATTCTTAGAGATGAGAATTTAAATGCTACACACTACAGAGGCCAGGACTTTCAGAAGTGATTGTTACTGTTAATTTATTATTAGTGATTTTGG
This sequence comes from Lepidochelys kempii, assembly GCF_965140285.1. Taxonomy (NCBI): domain Eukaryota; kingdom Metazoa; phylum Chordata; order Testudines; family Cheloniidae; genus Lepidochelys; species Lepidochelys kempii. Next base: position 267,959,592 of record NC_136381.1, on the reverse strand, counting down.
GTGCTCCACTGAAAGAACCTTATAAGACCCTCATTTTCACAAAACGCAGAGCTCCTGCCCTCTGAAAATCAGGCCCCTTCAAGGCATCTCATGAATGGCACCCCAAAATGGAGGCACCCACAACAACTAGTCCCTTTTTGAAAATCTTGGTCAGGAAATACTCCATGTGAGATTCAGCCCTAGCCTTAAGCCTGCCCCATTTACCATATCCCCACCCACCTAGAAACAGAATGGAGACTACGCCCTTTTCTGTTGGAGTGCCACACCAACTTTAACCTTCCCACTGTACTCCTACATACGGGTTTGCAATAATACTTTATACAATTAAAACAATAGTAAAAATACTATACTGTACCCTCTTGTAAAATATCTATGGTATTGCTGTAAAAAGCATTAGCTGAAGATATGTTATATCTATCTGTAAGGGGACTGTTGCCCCCTTACTAACATTCAGTGGGGGTGTTTTGGTTGGCTAGCTCCCAGTACTAAAAGGAGAGGGGGCTATGGGAAACCAGGACACTGAGACTGACAGCCCCCAGGAACAATGGGGAGAGGCCAATGCTTCAGGTCAGCCTGAATGACAGGGCGAGCAGGCTAATCAGGGAGTCAGGAGGCCAGGGAGGTCCTGTCCTCCGTGTGAGCTGGATTTGCCTGGGTCAGACAGAGTAGGGCTGAGCTAAGGAGAAAGCAGGGGCCCAAGCTGAGCTGGGGAGCAGAGCTGTGCCAGGTCCAGAGGGGCCAGAGGCACAGTCCAGAGAGAGCAGACCCTGTCCTGGGAACAGAGCTGCAGCCCCAAAGCCAGAGACAGACCAGAGGGAGCAGACTTGCCCTGGGAGCAGAGCTGCAGCAGCCAGAGCCAGAGGGGCCAGAGAAGCAGCCCAGGAAGCAGGTCAGTGCTGGGAGCAGAGTCACAGAAGCAGCCTGCAGAGCAGACCTGTCCTGGGAGCAGAGCTGCAGCAGCCAGAGCCAGAGGGGCCAAAGAAGCAGCACAGGGAGCTGGAGGCAGAGGAGCAGCCATGCAGAGACAGAGTGGTGGAGCTGGAGAGAGCGAGGGGGACCCTGGGCAGCGGGCCCAGCACAGGGACATGCCTCAGCCAAGAGGCTCTGCAGGCCAGGCTTGGATCGTAACCCCAACAGGGTGTGTGGGGGCGGGGAACACTGGGAAGAAGGGTCCTACCACTTAGAGCCTGAGCGTGTGGCCACAACCAGAGCTAGTGTCCAACCCACAGCATCCCTGCAGCAAAGCCAGGGCCGGAGAAGAAGGCCTGGGACTTGCAAGGAACAGACTGTGAACTGCCCTGACGTTCCAGAGACCCTGTTTGTGATGTTCCCTGCCACAGAGCGGGGTGATGTGTTTCTTTTAACCTTTCCCATTTTTCCTTATTTTTTTTAAATTAATTGTTGATTAAATAACTTGCATTTGCTTTAACTTGTATGTAATGGTCAGTGGGTCAGAGAAGTGCCCAGTGCAGCGAGAGTACCCTGGAGTGGGGACACCCTAGCCCCTGTCCTAGGTGACCGCAGCAGGGTTGGGGGTCGAGCCCTCCAGGAATCCTGGGCCCAGCTTTGTTTGGGTTACAAGGACTCTGCCAGACAGGAGAGTGGAAGGGGAGTCCTCAAGGGCAGAGAGGCCACTGGGTAAAGGAAGTGGGAGCGAGGACTCAGATTCTTTCGCAAGCCCACTTCACCGGGGTAGTGCAGAAGCCAGGAAAGTTCCCCACAATAGCAGGACTGTTCCCCCCACTTACATATCTATTGATTTATTTAGGAAGTTTTAACAAGTTTACAAATCTTTGCCAGGTAAGCAGAGGGAAGATGTGTCATTACAAGACTGAGCTCATTTCTTTGTTGAGAGAATCTGCAGGAATACAATAATCAGATCTCTCTGTTTAACCAGGGGGCTCCCAGAGTATATAGAATGAGCCTCTTTACATCACCCAGGCCATGTTGTTGCTGATGATTTTATTAAACTGAGAGAAACTACTGACTCCACTCAGATTTATCAAGCCAGGCATGTCTATCAACCTGAATATTAATTAAAAAATGGGACAGGTGTGCTGGGTTTTTTGAAGATTAATGTACTTTGTCTGAGTATTGCATAAGTGGTAACCAGATACCTAAGTATCTATTTGTCCTCTGTCTGGTTTGCTGGGTAGGTAATTGATCCATCAGTTGTTCCATAACAACAACACCCCAATAGTTTTGGAGCCATGTGTGAGGTGGTGCACTCACCCTGCTCTGGATGGGAAAGGGTTAATGTCCTCAGACCTACTGGGCATGCTCCAAGTGTAGCTGCGGTATAAAAGGGAGCAGAGCAGCTCAGTTTGTGGGGACAGCTGAGGTGGAAGGATGTTTGCTGCAGGGGCTGCCTGGAAAGTGCTGGAGGGAACCAGAGATGTTGAAGCCCAGGTGGAGACCCAGACACCACTGGAAGGTCTGTGAGAACCCAGGGTTGTTGGGAGCCATCTGTGCTGAAGACTCTGGGAACCCTGGAGGTGCCCAGTGCTTGACTACAAGGGATGAGATAGGAAGTAGCACAGGGAGAGGTGGCAGCTGTATGCCTGGGAACAGTCAGTGTGTTTTTGGTCTGGATCTCTGCTGACGCAGTGACAGAGACCCTTGCCACTGATAGGGCCCTGGGCTGGGACATGGTGGAGTAGGGAGGGCCTGGGTCCCCATACCCTGGCTGTCACCCATCCCTAGGTGGTGGCTCACTTGCCTGACTGGCTGCTGGGCCACTCAGCCCTGAGAGAGGGGGTAGCCATATTGACTCTGGCCATTAGGCTTTATAGCTCTGAGAGTGAGGGCTGCTTTGACTCTGACCAGTAGGCATACAGCCTTGAGGCCGAGGCCAGTTTGGTGGACTTATTAATGAGGTGCACTCACCCTGCACTAGATGGGCTACCCACACCCTGTCACATTGCCTCTAGTTTGGGACAAATTTTATTTTTCAAGTGAGAGGCTATCTGTAATAGCCTAGCCACTACCAGTAGATGAGAGATCAGCTCTTCATTGAGTGTGACTCTTCCTGCTAGGAGGTGCCAGGAGGATCACCAAAGGATCAATATCCAACAATTTGTATTCTCTTCAAATCTCCTATTTTGCCAGTGTTTATCCCCATTCTATCTCTCTATGTTTTTACCTTGACTGGTGTGGGATACCACTGAAACAGTATCTTAAAGAAATTTTCTTGTATTGTGCTACAGACTGAGGTTGCTGATTCTCTTTTGCAGATCAAAGCCCATTTCTCTGGAGTAATTTGTCTATCCAAATCCTTTTCCCATTGTGTCACATATAGACAGGGGTGAAAGTAACTCAAAGGACTTACCGGTATGCAGGGCGGCTGGGGTCTTAGGCAAGGTGGTGGGGGGAGATGGCTCTGGGCCCCCTGAAGGGGAGGGGCTGTGGCCAGACTCCCCCAGCCAGCCCTTCAGCGTTGCCCAGCCGGGGCTCCAGCAGGAATTTAAAGGGCCTGGCTGGTACCCTGTACTGGCCTATTTTCACCTCTGCATATGGACATATATTTTTTAGGAAAATTGTTTGCAAAAATGGATATAAACTGCTTATAATTGTTTTGCTTCATGATTGACTAGAAGCCATGTTTTCTATAAAAGCTAGTCTTCTGTAAGAAAACTACTTTTCTAGAAAGTTGAGAAACATAATGCCTAACTTGAAGATACTGGTACCTTGGGAGACAGGACCAGTTCAAGTTAGCTTTGATCTCTAAAAACATTAGAAAAATGTCTTTGGTGAACAGGTGGCCAACCATATGTATTCCACGACTCCCCCAATCTTTAAAACTCTCTGGTTCATGATGTGGGTTGAAATTCGGATTATTTGTAAGAGGTACCATTAGCGAGGGAAAATAACTCTTTGTTTCTAGTTCCATGCTGGACCCGGAGAGTAGCCTTTATTAAAGGACATATGTAAGTTGCTGGAGATCAATAAGTTTTATTGATCCATGGGAACCTAGCCAAGCTGACGCTGCCACAATTGTCTTGGTCAATATAGACAGTGTATGGTTGGGTTAGAGTGCCCCCAGTCCACCACTGTCTGGCTTGATAGTGCCATATGATATTTGGAACAGCTAGTCCACCCTCTTACTTTGTATCAATCCAAGGATCTGATTTCACTCTTGGTCTCCTTGTATTCTGTAAAAATTCTAACATTCTTTGTATTCCTGCTACAGTGTTATCTGGGAGGATTTTAGGAAGATTTTTGAAACAAGAAAGATTCTTGGCAAAACTTTAATTTTGACTATGGCCTTTCTTCACAACTAAGAAATTCCATACTTCCTCCAGCACTCCACATCTTTTTAACTTTGAAGTAGTAAGTGGTTTCACATTTAAATCATATAGCTCTTCTAGGTTTTTTCAGATTTGAATTTCCAGGTATCTTACAGACTTTGTGGTCCTTTTGTACCCAGATATTTTCTGGAAGGATTACTTCTCCTAGTCTAGCAAATTTATAGCTCGCCTTACAGATTTGTCATAATTTACTTAAGTCAGATGTTTTCACAAAGTCATGGTTTTCTTTAGATAGTACTTGTATCTAACCTGAACATTTCCCTAAAACTAACATTATACTATCAGCATATGTGACTGTTTATTTGTATTACTGTAGCACCTAGCAGCCCTAGTCATAGGTGCTGACTCGGTGGGTGCTCCAGGGCTGGAGCACCCATGGGAAAAAAATTAGTGGGTGCTTAGCACCCACTGGCAGCCAGCTTCCCCCGCTCCCTCCCAGCGCCCCCTGCCCATTGCAGTCAGACATTTCATGGCATGCAGGAGATGCTAGGAGGGGGAGGAGCAGGAATGGGGAACGCTCAGGGGAGAGGGTGGAACTGGGCAGGAAGAGGCAGGGTGGGGACTTGGGAGAAGGGGTGGGGTGTTGGCGGGACTTGGGGCAGAGCAGGGGGTTGAGCACTTCACGGGCCTGGAGGAAGCTGGTGCCTATGGCCCCAGTTATAGAGCAAGACCCCATTGTGCTAGATGCTGTACAAACCTAAAGAAATACCCTGCCCCAAAGAGTTGCAGTCCAAGTATAGGAAAAGAGACAAGAGATGGATACAGACAGACATGGGAGTACAAGGGAACAATATTGGTCAGCAGCATAGGCAGTGATCACAGCACACCAGCTGCCAAGCTGTTTACAAGCTATTTTCTGATGTGTTCCTGCACATTTAATTCCTGCAATAAATTCATGGTTCCTTATCCTCTGTGCCAAAGGCTCCATGCCCAATGCAAAAAGTAAAGGAGACAGTGGGCACCCCTGCCTAGTCCCTCTGTGTAATTCAAATGGGGGAGGTTTAACCCCTTTAACTTGACCAGCTGCTTTTGGGCTGGTGGAAAGAGCATTGTTCATTTAAGGAACTGGGGGCCCATGTCCATATCAGACAAAATGCCTTTTTCCAAAGCTTTCTTTGTGTCAAGTGATAGCAAAGACATGGATCTCTTTTTTTGAGCTGGTACTATGAATGATTCCAATTGCAGCACTCTAAGACTAAACAAGTGTCAGCTAATATTTGTAATGAATCCAGTTTATTCTGGGTTTATATGGACTGAAAGCATGGACTGCGATGAATTAGCTAGTATTTTTACTAAAATTTTTATATCATTTCACTTGTAAGCATAGCTGGCTGGTGAAAATCTTCTTGGAGCAGGGTGTGCTGAGCCAACCCTGCACTCACTCTGCAGCAGCCTGCAGGCTCTTGCTGCTTACAGATTCAAGTTGACTTGATGCCTGTGTCTGTGTGCTGAAAGGGCCCTGCCCCCATGATGCCCTCCTCCATTCCAGGCTCTGGTACCACTGGCCATGGGGCTTTGCCTGCCGAGTTTGGCATGCAGTAGGATTGCTGATAAAATGACAAGGCCAAGATAGACGGGAGAGGGGGCTAAGCCCCATCTAGCGCTACCTACCAGCTGCCTATGCCTACAAGAGCTGCATGAGAGAAGGTCATTTCCAACTTTGGGGGAAACAATAGTAGCTTATTTCATAGACTGTGGAAGTTCCTTTCCTAACCGAATGACATTAAATGTACCCCTTAAGGGATCGACTAACTGCACTTTTAAATACTTTAAATACCTTGAAAAATTCTACTGGAAAGCCATTAGGTCCTGGCACTTTACCACTTTTCATACTCGCTATTGGCTATAAGATTTTTGTCTATTATTTCTTTAGCTAATGTTTCTTTATCAATTTCATGTATCTTTGGGAAGCCTGCTACCTCCAGAGAGTTTGAATCACTTCAAAGCTCAGAGTACGTGTAGTACAGAGGGGCTTACGATAAGCGGCAAAAGTAGCACATTTCTCTCAGGTGTTTTTTAATTGGTGGAATGTGTTGCACTTGTGTCCCTTTAAGCTATTGGCTCAATAGCTTATCACTTTTATTTCCATTTTCATAAAACATCTGTTTTATCTACCAAAGGGCTATTTCAGTGGGGTCTGTCATCAACATAGTCAATTTTCCACTTAGACTAGTTATACTTTTTTACCTGTGGTTTTTATGAATCTCTTGTACTTCTCTCCTATTCTACTTTTATTTTTTCTGAGCTTTCTTTTTTCAAATGAGAGGCTCTGCTTATCAACTGACCCCTAAATACTGTCTTTCCTGCCTCCCATAGACGAGCTCTCTTTATATTGTTTTTAGCATTAATTTGAAAATATTTCTGTGATGGGATATACAAACCCCAAACTAGGCTGGAGGGGTTCAAGGACAGTACTACTGGGGCCATGCAGAGAATGCTTCAACTGGAGACAGGGTTGAAAAGGGAGCAACCCTGCTCAGAAGAGGAGGTGAGGTGGGAGGGAAGACTCCTGACCAAAGTGCTGGAGAAGTCTCCTTGTGGGACAGGACTATACACTGAGCCCAGCTGGGGCTGACGGTTTGGGTGGCTGTTTTTGTCTTTTATATACTTTTCTCCCTCAGCTTCTGGTCCCACATAAGGTAACAGTAGGAAGTGACTCAGGGAGGGTAACTTAGAGGACCCCAAGGGAGGCCAAATGCTGTTGACCCTGCTAGGGCCCTGGGTTACGGCCTGGTAGAATGGATGGGCCCAGGCTCCCCTACCACAGCTCCAACTACTAAAAGGGGGGGGGGGGCGGGCGGTTCCTAACCATTAGGCCAACGGTTCTCAACCAGGGGTATATGTACCCTTGCGGGTACACAGAGGTCTTTTAGGGAGTACTTCACTCATCTAGATATTTCCTTAGTTTTACAACCAGCTATATAAAAAGCACTAGCAAAGTCAGTACAAACTAAAACTTCATATAGACTAAATGAGACAGCCAGTAATTTTTCAGTAATAGTGGGGCTGTGACACTTTTGTATTTTTATCTCTGATTTTGTAAGCAAGTAGTTTTTAAGTGAGGTGAACTTTGGGGGAATATGCAAGACTAATCTGACTCCTGAAACAGGTACAGCAGTCTGGAAAGGTTGAGAACCACTGCACGAGGCCACTCAGACCACCAAGGTCTCTATTACAATTGAACAGTATCTTCCTGCATTGCTGCAACCTAATCTTTATCTGGGAGAAGCAAAGAATTAATTTTCCAAAAAGGTGATATTTGGGATCCAGCTATCAAACAGTGTGCTTCCAATACATGATTTGATCATATAAAAATGCCAATTTCTGCAGATCTTACCTGCTTCAATAAGGATTTAGAGATTAGCATGAAATCTCTCCTAGTATGTAAATGTACAGTCTCTTTCCTCTGGGTGCAGTTCTTTCCATCAATCTGAGGGTTGAATTGTTGGTGTATAGAAAGGTGAATGTGTCACCTGTTTCCGTAACTATTCTTTTTGTCTTTTTTTCATCAGATCAGTCCCAGTAAGGAACCAGTGTACAATAAGGTGCCACTGGACTCCTTGTTGTTAAAGACTAAGATTTATTTGGGCATAAGCTTTTGTGGGTAAAAAACCCACTTCTTCAGATGCATGGAGTTGCATCTGAAGAAGTGGGTTTTTTCCCCCCGCAAAAGCTTATGCCCAAATAAATCTTAGTCTTTAAGGTGCCACCAGATTCCTTGTTTTTATGGCTACAGACTAACACGGCTACCTTCTGATACAGTGTACAATAGAAATTTCCTCCTAGAATAATTCCCCCTCTCCAAAGTGTTTGCCATATTTTATTTTCCTTGATTTTTTTTCCTCCCCCACCCCTACTTGGCTGGGAGCATACACTGAGATCACTGCTGTTATTAACCAAGCAGTTGTGCCCTTTAACAAGAGAAACTGTCCTTCCTTATCCTTAAATTGATTGTTAGTCTTAAAAGGTACAATGATATGCCCTCTCCTCTTTTTTTTTTTTATTTGGCTGAAGCAAAAGATGTCTGCCGAAACCAATTGCCTTTGTCCCTCCTGAAAGCGTTTCAGGAAGGAAAATAGTCCAGAGGGGGGGAGGGGAAGGAGTTGAGTTTTTTGGCCAGGGCTTTTTTCCTTTGACCATTCAAAGACATTACTTTAAAGGGAAGAGCCATTGAGAATAAACTACTTGGCTTACTGAAAAGCTTGAAAGTTGTGTGGTTCTTTGGCTGTTTGGCATGGACCCTTGTGTGGCCAGTGTCTTTCACAATTGCATGCTTGAATATGGCTTGATTTTCTTTTTATAAACATCTGCAGCTATTTCCTGTATTAGTTCCCTCCCTTCTCCTGTATCCCCTTAATTTAAATCCAAAACCAAAATAGTGCATAAATCAGTCCCCAAATGACTGGGCATTACTTAGCCCTAAACCCCTGTACTCTCCCCATAAACACTTTGACTACTTACTTCAGTTGCATTGCAAGAGATGTTCTTCACCGATGGGACCTCAGCCCTGGCCCTTAGGGATATATTGCCATCTGATTACTTGAGTTACATGGAGAGGATTTACATAGAACTACAGGCCCCTCCCCCTTCTTCCCTTATCTATTTTCTCCAACCTCCATCATTGGAACTCTCCCATTCTTTCCCTCATTATTCTTTATCTTAAAAAAAAAAAAAATACAGAACACAGCTATCAGAATTATGCCCACTCCAATTAAACCAAACTTCAGACTATTTTCTTTATAACCTAACATAGTTATGTTAGACTTTAAGGCCCGAAGGGACCATCATGATCATCTAGTCTGCTGATGATGACATTCATAGTCCGATTTCTTGGCCTGTTACAAGGATTAGGTGGAGGGAATAGCACCCTATGGACTCTGTCCACTTTCACCTCTTCCAGAGAGCTCTGCAGTTGAAGTTTGTACATCCCAGATTGGATTTGCTCCTTCAGCATTTTTTTTAAGCAACCCATTTATTGTAATGTTTCTGCTCACTCCCTTTTCTATATTATCTAATTTAACTTGCATCTCTCTGCTCCAGCAGTGCCATGCACCTTGGCCTCTTTCTCTTATGTGTTTCTCTATGGCCGGTTTCTAGAGTATTGACTCAGACTTCCAGATTATTGACTTCCTCCTCTTCTGCTGGAGTTTTGGACATGAGATAGTTTCTCTGTGTCTTAAACTCAGAGGCCAGCTCCCTTAGATCCACCCTGGTGGCCAGCTGCAGTATTGCCAACTCCATGTGATCAAAAACGAGTCTGTCCGCCCTCCATCATGATTTCCATAAAAATCACAAGATCTTCTAAAATAAACTTGTGGCGTTTAATTGCTTCTGGTTTTGATGCTTTGGGGGGAAATCTGTCTGCCCCAAAATGAGAGATTTCAGGGTGGAAAATCCAGCTTTAAATATACATGAGAAAATATGTCCTTTTGCCGGCTGCTCAGAGGGGATTTCCCTGACCCTTGACCACCCCAGCATGGGACAGCTGCCATTCTACCCCACGCCATTTCCCACTCCTGTCTCTTTCCCCTTCACCCCCCTCAGGCTTCCTCTTGTGCTGCTTCAGTCGCCCTCCTGCCCTTCACATTACCCCATTCCCATGGTCTCCTCCTGCCCCCATGTTCTCCTGCTGGAGTTGCCACTGGTTGGTTTTTGTACTGTCTTGCTGGTGGCCAGTGAAAAGACTTAATATGCCAGGTTTTTTCACTTGGGGCTAACATTCCTTGTAGCCTGCACATATATGCAGCTGCACAGCTGTCTTGTAACTACCACATGTCCTGGGAGCACAGCGAGCACTTGGGTCCTGCTCAGAAGGCTGGGCCCTCAACTGGCCAAAACCCCTGTGGCTTCTCTCTGCACCAGGGACCTTGTTAGACCTTTGTCTGCTAGACTAATGAGTCCATTATCCAATATTTGTTCCCTGTGTAGGTACTTAGACTGCAATCATGCCACCCCTCAATCTTTTTGGTTAGCTAGATTCAAGGAGCTCAATAGCTATAAGGCAGGCCTTTGAATCCTTTAACTATTCTCGTGGCTCTTCTTTGAACCCCCTCCAATTTATCAACATCCTTCAATTGTGGATACCAGTCTGGGACATGGTGTTCCAGAAGTAGTCACCCCAATGACAAATTGTCACATTTTGGGGTTTCAGACCAGTGAGAAGTGGTGTCACCACGCTTCCTGTAACCTCAGGTGCCTTTTAAACACGCTGCTTTGGTGGTTCCCTGTCTGGATGCTCCCATCCAGCCTACAAGTATGCACTGAATCTGTCTGTTAAGCATCCCTGTGTTAAGCATAAGTAAAAGGGACTTGGCCACTGTTGTAGACAGCTCAGTAGAGACTTTTGTTCAATGTGTACCTGCAGTCAAGAAAGCTAACCTTAGACTATTGAGTAGCCTGGTGCTTAGCGCAACCTCCTTGGAGTAGAAGACCTGGGTTCAACCCTAGCCCATATCAGGGATTCAAAACTAGGTAGTAGACCAGGACACAGACAGATGCCAGCCAAGTTCCTGTCCTGGCTCCTCCAGTTGTCTTTTGTGGTAAGGGTGCTCTGAGAATGCTTACTGGATCAGGTTCTGCAAGTTAGATAGGCAGAGGAATACCTCAGCTGAGGTTCCTGCCAGGGTTTAGTTGGGAGCTAGGATTTAGTGGCTTTCTGCAGGTCCACTGTCAAGCTGTCTGGAGTGTCTCAAGCATGTGAGTACCAACCTCAAGGCAGACTGCTACAAATCAGGGCACAAACCTCAAACTGGTTATGAGTTATACTTACATTTCACCAATCAAGCATCAAGTGTGAACTCCTCAAACACTACAACAGCCTTAACATGGAGTCACCGACAGTCCTCTTGGGTACTCCAGTCTATCTTGCCACCTAGACAAGCTTACCTTTGTGATAGATGGTCCCTTACACCAAAAATCACAACAATATTCAGGTTCTTCCCAATCCCAAAGGACCAGTCACTTACCCCAGGTCAGTTGCACCTCAGATTGCACACTAAAGACAATGCTCTCAGCCAGTCCTATAATAAATTAATTAAAGATGTATTTGTGATGGGCTGGACCCTCAGGGGTGTCACCTGGTGTGCTGGGATGCCACTGAGTCAGACTATTCTGCTAGCCTGGGCCCCCTTTTACCTGGTATTGCTGGGATAGGCTTCCCAGCCAAGCACACAGGCAGGGCCACACCCAGCTGCACAAAGAGACAGAGATCTGCTTGCCACAGCACCCAGATGTCCAACCCTTTCCACTTGGAGTACAAACCCAAAACTATATGAAATTTGCCTCTTCCCTCAGCGTGGAGGAGGGTGTACACAACTTCTCACCCCCTCAGTTAGAAATCACATAAACTGGGTTATACTATAAACCACAAATAAATGTATTAACTATAACAGGTGTATTTTAAGTAGTTAAGGAGGTAGTAGACAGAACAAGGCAGATTACTAAGAAGACAAAACAGAGCATGCAAACTAAGCTTAATACACTAAAGAAACTGGTTACATGTAAGTTCTCACCCTAAATGTGGTTCTAATCATCATCACAGGCCTGACACCCAGTTTTTTCCACCAGTTCAGTCTTAATTGTTTCCAGCAGCCCTCTTGGGTAGGGTAACAGGGGAGAACTGACGACCTGGATTACCTCACTCCCCACCCTTAAATAGGATTTGCATAAAGTGGGAGTCCTTTGTTTCCTAGTTTGACACCCCCCCTGCCCCGCCCTGCCACTTCTTGTGGAAAAGTACAGAATTCAAGATGGGTTCCAGTATCAGGTGACATGGTCACCTGCCTCTGTAGGGCCCCTGTAGGAATTCTTCACAGGCTGACCCACAGGTTCACAGGAAGACTAAGCTCTTTTACAGTCCATTGTCTCTTGCTCAGGGGCCATCAGCACTATCAGGCTTTTTCATAGTTGTACCTTAAGTGTTAGCAGTGGGCGTCACCCAAAGTAGCATAGTTGAAATACAGATATATAGTCAATATTCCTAATTTCAGATACAGAAGTGATACATGGATACAAATAGGATAATCATATTCAGTAAATTATAACTCTTGTAAAGTATCATTGGAAAGGTTATCATGCATAAAGCATATCTTAGTTATGTCATATTCCTATCACAAGCATATTTTCATAAAGAATATAAGTTCCAAAAGGTGGTAGAAGCTTCTATAATAAACAATCTCTGCCGGTCCTTTAGGGCTAACCCAGGCTAAGCAGCTGGGGATCTCTTGCTTAGGCTTAGAAATCTTGCCCTCCCACAGTCCAAGCAGCAGAGAGATCCAGTTTCTTCTCAGAGATTTTTACTCCCTTTTTCCCAGAGCTGAAGCTGATGGGATGAGTTCACGAGCAGGTCTCCCCTTTGGAGACAGAGGGAGGAAAGCAGTTAACAAAGTCTTTGTTCTTTGATATTTCACAATGGCTCATTTGGTTTCAATGGGCCTTCCTGGTGGGCAGGACCTACCACCTTCTGTAGGAAGTCAGCATTTTACATTAGTCAATGTTCTTTCCTGTTTGGTGAGTTACACAGTTACCAAAGTTTACAATGCAAACATGCCATATAACCTTATTACATGGGGTACAGATGTTATAAGTGAGATTAATACATGCAGCATCCTACAAGCATTTCATAAAGTCTAAACACATTTTCATAAACTTAACATCTTTTTTAACAATACTAACACACAGGCAAGCCGGGCTGGTTTCCAGGTACGTATTGGTCAGCATTCATTAGTTGAGGCCTAGGGACCTTGGCATGAGCTGGCACCTGGTCTGCCAGTATCACACCCACCAGGAGGAATTTAAGTCCCTATGGGTTAACCCCAACTCAGCTGCCACCTTTCAGGATCTCAGTCGTTCCTAAATGTTGGACTTAGGTGCCTAAAGTAGCAGTTATATGCCTAAGACCCTTTGGGGGTCTACCCCTATATCTCACAAAGGATACTGCAGGATTAAAGGGGGTTCAGAGAATTATGGTGAAAATGACCAACAGCCTGGACAATCTCTTACGTGAAGAGAGATTGGAAAGACTGGGATCATTTACTTTAGAAAGGGGGTGAATAAGAAGTGACATGATAAAAGTATGTAAAATAACCAATAGTTTAGAGAAGGTAGATCGGGAGCTTCTGTTCACCCCATCTCATAGCACATAAGGAAGGGGACATTCAGTGAAATTAAAAGGAAATACATTATCACATGTATATTTTTAGTCTGTGGAACTCATTGCCATGGGAAGTAACTGAGGTCAAAAATATTCAATTGGACATTTATATGGCTCAGGAATATCCAGAATTAACATTTTGGAAGGAACATGCCAACTACCTGAGAGGGAGCTTCTACAAGGGTACCATCACAGAATTTTTCAAACTTTGTGTGTGTGTGTTTGCCCTTATCCATCTGCCTCTTATCCATGTCTGTCAGCACATCCCTCTTCTGCATCACAGTATCTGTCCTCCTCCTCTTTTCCCCAGCCCACCGGCTTCATTTGCTCCATTTCCAAATCCTTATTAACCTCACTTATCTATGGTTCCCACCAGCTCTACCTCACCCTCTGCATCCCAATCTCCCGCCTCCTACCATCAGCATAAATCCAGATCCCACAATCACATCTTCCTCTGACTGATGACATTTGCCCCGACACTGGCCCTCCAAGCATCCCCACTCTATCCCCTTTCCACACGTAACCCCGCCACCACCTCCACCCCTCTCATGCTGTCATCCCTAACCTGACACCTGTTACCATCTTTTCTCCCTCCATCACTCCTCCCCTTCTCTTCCTGTCTCTGGAATACCCACTGCATCTCTACAAAGATCTCAGCCATCTATGACGTCTTCATATCTCACTCCCTACAGCTCCTGGCTCTCTGACACCTGGGTTCCTTTGTCTGATGCTGCCTCTGCAGCTTCCCTCTCTTATGGAGGCCTCTCCTGCTCTCACATCCACTGCCCTGTATCACGCTGTAATGGGGATGCTGCGTTTCTCTTCTCCCATTTCCTTCTACATTTTTGTTCCATATTTGTACATCGCCAAACACAATGGGGTCTTGGTCTATGACTAGGGTTCCTATGTGCCACGGTAATATAAATAATTAATAATGTTAAAAAATAAACCTCACATTTCAGGGCTTAAGCCAATCAAAATATCAGAGATCATGAGGCGGTCTAATGTGGGGTAGATGATTATCCTGTATCTGCTGATGGCAGGGTTCTTGCCCCTTCCACTGAAGCATCTGGTACTGGCCACTATCAGAGACAGGATGCTGGACTAAATTGACCTGGGGTCTGACTACTTATGGAAATTCCTATGTTCCAGTGTAAAACCTGTTTTAAGTGAGATCAGAATCAGTTACACGGGAGGGACAAGCACTGTGCGTTGCTATCTTCACATGCACTTCTTCCAGATTCCTGTCCATCACCAGTCTCTGCTCTGATGGTCCTTGTCCTGTCCTTGGTCATACTGGGGAAGGAAGAGAAATACAAAGTTGAAACAAACTCAATCCCCGATTCTGCTGGTGCAGGGCTCAGCTTGCACAAAGCTCCTTGCAGAAGGAGGGCCTAAGGGAGCTCCCCCAAGAGTACTTTTCTTCCTCCTCTCTCAGCACACAGCCAGTTGTCATTTCCAGTTATGTTCTCTGTCTAATTTAGACTGGAAGCTCCTTGGGGCACAGAGACATCACTCTGTCATTTATCTTCCAGCGTGACCTCAGCTGCGCACCAATCATGCTACAGAAATAGCAAATCATAACAAAAGTGATTAGCAATCATTTCTGAGATGTACATTTAACACTGTCAAGGAGAAGCAGATAATGGTGTTTTCAAGGGACGGTTATGTAGAGCTGAAAACGTGATGGGAAATCCCCTTTCTGCCCCATTTAGTAGTTTGAGGAGAATAATTTTATTGAAAGTCAAATCCCTTAATCTCCAGATATAAATCAATAGAATGGCAGAATTGCTAAGGACAGAGAATATCATATAGGCATGTACTGTATGTCTCTTTCCTTATTTAATCAAACATGGGCCCTCCAGCTGTTACCGTATTTATGAAAAGGTAACTCAAGGCTACACAAACTCCCCAGCACAGACCGCATCATAACAAACAGACCTAGTTTAAAGGCAGGGCTCATGGGACTGACTGTAGAGGGACCCTGTGGGCCTGATCCTTGATTCGCAAATTAAAGTTGAGGGTGTTGAAAACTGGGCAGGATTGGACTCTTAGGTTTTAACTACTTCAGAGCTCACAAGTGCCTTGTATGTTAATAGTTGGATCCACACTTTGAAGTAGAAGACAGTTGACCTGTTGGAGGCAGTTACATACCCACACACTGAATCGATGGCTTCCTGCTGTAGAATGGTTCTGCTAGGGGTGGCCTGTTAGAGAGATGTGCTATGCGAACAGCTGCTCTTGTGGTGCTTTCCAGGAATCTTTGGCTCATCAGATGACCCAGGTGATGGTGAGTGACCCAAGACCGCATACTTCCTGGCTCAAAGAGGGATTGTTGAATCTGCTGGGCCCTGGAAAGACAGCACCATGCGACTATCAAAGTGGGAAGAAAAGTAAGGGAACCATCTACAGAGAATAAACAAAGGAAAATGAAGAAATAGTTCTGGGTTCTTGCACAGGGGAGTCGCATAAGAAACAAAAGAGAGGGTCTGTTTTTAGCATTTTCCCCTATAAAGCAAGGAGCAGAGCCCTCTCCTTAAGCTAAAGCATCAGGGAGCTTTGATTTAAAGTAGGGCCCTCCAGAAGTGACACTAAACATAGACAGAGAGAAAAGGAAAAAGGGCCACTAATGTTTCTGGGGAGGATGGATGTGCCAGACTAGGGTTGTCGCTGCAATGTCCTGAGTATAACTCCTCCCAATGTATAACCTTGAACTGCCACCAAAGACAATCCATGCAAGGTTTTACCAGCTCATGCTGGGTCAGGCATTTGTGAGTTTCGAGAGTGCTGCATGCACAGTGGGATTCGTGCTGTGCAGATGAGAACAATACAGCGCATAGTTATATATTTTCCTGCTGAATCTCCGTGCCCTCTAACCAGGGATAACCCTATTATGTTCTCTAGATGTATGCTGAGGTATGGAACCCTCTGCTCAATCCTGCTCCTTTTACAGTCAATAATAAAACTCCAGTAGGCTTCAATGGGAGCAAGATGGGACCCAATGGAATTAGGAAACCCAGCTCTGAGTTTACAGAGGAGCATTGTGCACAATGGGGTTAGGAAGCCCAGGTCAGAGTGTACATGTAGACATGGCACACAGCTAGAATAGGAAGTCCTAAAGAGGGAATAAAGAGAGGACCAGTCTGCAGGTAGCTGTCATTACCTCACACTCAATTTTCATGAAAAGGAAGTGATTGGAACTCTATATCCTGGGTTTGGACAGTGGGGCTATGTATCAAAGAAACAGGTGTAATTCATATTAGGGGGAGCCAAAGTACAGCCCTGGAGCTAAAGGCAGCCTACCACATTCTATAAAGAGGGCCTTCAGCTGTCTTCACCTTTAATGTAGAAAGGTGGATCTTGGAAATTAGAAGTTCCAGCATGCAGTTCAGTATGGATGTTTACATTATGGTGGACTATTAGATGCTGGGACACGTTGTCTCTATTGGTCACGCTGAAAATATTAAAGATGCGTAGTAACTGCCAGCCTTTTCTCTCCAGGATTATGGTGAGTTGCCAATGCCACCACTTGGGCAAAGTTTGGGCTCAGTGCAGCACAAATGGCCTTATTCTTGTTTGGCAAGCAATGGGTTAAAAGGTTGGCCTTGAAGGACTCTTACTTTCCCCTTTTTTAAACTCCAGTTTGGAACTTGGCAAAACAAAATGAACTGCCCCTGGAGCCAAATCCAGGGCTGGCCTGATGGTCAGAGACACTCATTCCCCAAACCAGTGCCACTTTAACCCACTGTTCAGTCTCTGTTACATGTCACCCTTTAGTGGCTAGTCCACAGTGGGTCAGAGTCTACACAGGAACATAGGAATTGCCACAATGGATTAGATGAAGGTCCTTCTGATCCAGCAGATCATCAGACAATGGCCAATGCCAGATGCTTTAGAGGGGAAGGTGTAAGGTCCCCACAATAGTGAGCTGTGAGATACCTTCCCCCACACATTAGAGCTCATCCGGTCGTTTAATAGTTAGTGATTGGCTTAAACCAGGAGTGGGGAACCTTTTTTCTATCAGGGGCCACTGACCCACAGAAAAAATAAGTTGCAGGCCACACACAGGCCCATGGGGGAGCATGGAGGCTGGGGGCTTTCCTCCTCACAGGGCGAGCCGGCGCTTGCAGCTCCAGCCCTGCAGGGGGGTGGGGGTGCAGAGGCTCGGGGCTTCCCCTAGGCTCTGAGGTGGGACCAGAAATGTGGGGTTCAGGGTGCAGGAGGGGCTCCAAGCTGGGGCAGGGGGCTGGTGTGTGGGAGGGGGTGAGGGCTCTGGTTGGGGGAGCAGGCTCTGGGGTGGGGCTGGAGATGAGGGGTTTGGGGTGCAGGAGGGGCTCTGGGCTGGGGCCAGGGGGGTTGGAGTGCAGGAATGGACTCAGGGCTGGGGTAGGGGGTTGGGGTGCAGGAGGAGGTGTGGGGTGCAGAGTCTGGGAGAGAGTTTGAGTATGAAAGGGAGCTCAGGTCTGGGGCAGTGGGTTGGGGTGGGGGTGCAGGCTCCAGGAGGAAGTTTGGGTGTGGGAGGAGGCTCAGGGCTGGGGCAGCAGGTTGGGGGGCAGGTGGGGGTGTGGAGTCCGGGAGGGAATTAGGGTACGGAAGGGGGTTCCAACCTGGGGCAGGGGGTTCGGGGTGTGGGCTCTGGCTTGGCAGTGCTTACCTCAGGCAGCTCCTGGTCAGTGGCGCACCAGGGCTAAGGCAGGCTCCCTGCCTGTCCTGGCTCTGCGCTGCTCCCAGAAGTGCCCACCATATCCGGCCACTAGGTGAAGGGGCCGGGGGACTGTGTGTGATGCCTTGGTTCCCAGCCAATGGGAGGTGCGGAGTAGGTGGCTGGGGTAGCACACAGAGCTTCCCTAATCACCCCTGCACCTAGGGGCCACAGGGACATGCCAACCAGATTTTTAATGTTTTGGCAACTCTCCCCCTGCAGTGGGGCAAGCTGGCGCTCACTGCTTCAGCCCCGTAGGGGGGGCGTCAAGGCTCGAGACTTCCGGCCTGAGGCGGGGAGACTTGCCACGGGCCAGATGAAATGAAACAGGGCACCGGATCTGGCCTGCGGGCTGGAGGTTCCCCACCCCTGGCTTAAACCTTGAAACATGAAGTTTAATATCCCTTCCAAAATTTTGTTATAATTAATTCTGGTTGTGATGGGTTCAGTCACAGAGACCCCCTTGGGACTGTCACCTGATGGGCTGAGACTACTTCTGAGCCCGTTTTCTTTGCCAGTTTGGACCTTCAGAACCCTGTCTTGTTGAGCCAGATATGCTAATCTGCTGCAACACAGTCTGACCCTCACCCCCAAAGCTGCAGACTTAACTGAAAATGGCTTAGCAAGTGCTCCTGTCTCTTGCACCCAGACACCCAGCTCCCAATGGGATCCAAACCCCCAATGAATCCATTTTACTCTGTATAAAGCTTATACAGAGTAAACTCATAAATTGTCTGCCCTCTATAACACTGATTGATAGAGAGAGATGCACAGCTGCTTTCTCCCCCAGGTATTAATTACTTACTCTGGGTTAATTAATAAGCAGAAGTGATTTTATTAAATATAAAAAGTAGGATTTAAGTGGTTCCAAGTAATAACAGACGGAACAAAGTAAGTTACCAAGCAAAAACACACAAGTCTAAGAAACTGAATACAGGTAAATCTCATCCTGAGAGATGTTCCAATAAGCTTCTTTCACAGACTAGACTCCTTCTTAGTCTGGGCCCAATCCTTTCCCCAGTACAGTTTTTGTTAGTTCCAGTTTAGGTGATAATTAGGCGATTTCTCATGATTGGAACCTCCTTTGTTCTGTTCCACCCCCTTCTATAGCTTTGGCACAAGACAGGACTGTTTTGGCTCTCTGGGTCCCCACCCCTCCTTCTAAATGGAAAAGCATTAAGTTTAAGATGGATTCCAGTACCAGTTGACATGATCACATGTCCTGTGAGACCCGAAGTCTTCATTCTTCCTGACCTGACTCACAGGAAGGCTTGCAGGTAAACAGAGCCATTTACAACCAGTTGTCCTAGTTGATGGGAGCCATCAAGATTCCAAACCACCATTAATGGCCCACACTTTGCATAATTACAATAGGACCTCAGAGTTATATTTCATATTTCTAGTTTCACATACAATAATGATACATTTATACAAATAGGATGACCACACTCAGTAGATTATAAAATTTGTAATGATACCTTACAAGAGATTTTTACATGAAGCATATTCGTTAAATTATATTCACACTCATTAGCATATTTTCATAAAATCATATGGAGTGCAATGTCACAATGGTAACTCTGGCTATTCTCTCTATCCATATATATGTCCAATCCCTTTTTGAATCTTGCTATGTTTTTGGCCTCAACAACTTTCTGTGGCAATGAGTTCCACAGTCTAACTATATGTAGGGTGAAAAAAGTATTTCCTTTTCTCAGTTTTGGATTTGCCATCTTTTAATTTAATTGACTGCCCTCTTGTTCTTGTTTTACTTAGCTCAAGTGGATGGAGGCTCATGGTTCTAGCACTGAAAGGCCAGGCAATGACTCATGATGACAGGCTTTCATTAAGCCATCCTGATGGTAACAGATGACCTCCTCCCCTCCTCAAAATTGGGGCCAGCCATTTTAGCGAGACGTGTCCTCTTCCCTGTCCTTTAATACCAGCCTGATGATGAGGCCCGCCCACCACAATCCTCTTCCCTTACAGACCTTTTGTCAGTCATCTATACTTCCTGAGAGATTACCCATTCCCACTTTCTACTGATGAAACCCCTGCCCACAATGTCACCAAGCACCCTAGCCCACTTCTTCTCTCCCCTTCCACCCCCATATATCTAAGCCCCCCAGATCTCTCCCTGCCCTCATATTGCCACCTCTGATGTACAAAAAACCCCAGGAGATTAAGGATGAGCCTGAGCCTATAAAACTGGACAACTGGAGTGTGTACTGAGCACCCTTACAGATTTCCTGGCACAGCTACCTCAAGAAGAGACAATGCTGGGAAAACCTAGGCAAGGGGTAGCCCTACCCTGCCCGTATATCCCCATGGCTCCTGGTTTTGCTCCTCATGCCATGGGACCCTAAGAGCTTGTCTATACCAGAAGGTTTTATCATTTTAACTAGCCTAGCATGATGATGCACCTTGTGTGGATGCTGTTGTACCGGCATAAAAGTGCCTATACTGGTATAGTTTGTTTGGAAAGGGGAATAAGCTATACCGCTATAAGGCACCTTTACACCAGTACAACTGCATCCATGCTCGGGCTTATACCCGTGTAACTCTTATCAGTAAAAAAAACCACCCCCTCCCTGCCCTAGCTATACCAGCCTCACTTCTGTATTGCAGCTAGGGTGACCAGACAGCAAATGTGAAAAATCAGGCCGGGGGTGGGGGGTAATAGGAGCCTATGTAAGAAAAAGACCCTAAAATCGGGACATCTGGTCACCCTAATTGCAGCCCAGCCTCTCCAGCCAGATCACCCCATTCTCCCCAGACCTCTCCCCTTAGCCAACGCCCTCTAGACTCCTGAGACCCCTCCCCCTTGAAATCTCTCTCCAGGGCCTAGCTCTATGGCCTTCCTGACAAGGTCCGCTCCCCACCGCCCACATGCTACTCTTCACCCCAGCTTGCTGCCCTGTTGTCCCAGCGCCGCCTCAGCTCCTCCCGCGGCCGGCCCCACCCTCCGCCTCCCGCGCTCGCCAGGATTGGCTGAGCGCGAGCTCGCTGCGCAGGGATTGGCTGAGCGCAGAGGCCCGCCCTTTGTGTCAGCGGGCTAGGTTACTCAGCGTGAAGTCGGCGGCAGCCTACTTGCGGGTGCTTTAGTGCTACGCGCTCCCTCCCCCTCCCGGCCGGGCCCGCAGGGAGAGTGACACTCATCAGGCGGCTCCAGCAGCTCGCAACCGCCATCCCTGTCGGTAAGAGCCTCCGTGGGGCTCCGACGGCGCGAGCGGGGAGGGTCCCCGGGGCGGGGGGGGGGGGGACCCTAGGAGCGGAGGCGTGGGCCCGGCGGCCCGCCGGGGAGGGGAAGGGCTCGGCTCTTGGGGGGGTCCGGTGGGGGTGTGAGGGGGACGGGAGAGCAGGGCCCTAGAGGAGCTGCTGGGGCGCCGGGAGGAGGGAAGCTCTTGGGGCAGGGCCCTGGGGGTGGGGTCTTGGGAGCGAGGGGGGCAGCGGTGAGGGCGGGGCGGGTTCCTGGGGGAGGGCAGCGGTGCGGGTGGGGCCCTGGGAGTGAGGGGGCAGCGGTGAGGGTGGGGGGGGTTTCTGGGGGAGGGCAGCGGTGCGGGTGGGGCCCTGGGAGTGAGGGGGGCAGCGGTGAGGGCGGGGGGGGGGGTTCCGGGCGGGGCGGGGCGGGGCAGGGCTCTGCGTGGGGGGGGGGGGCAGCTGTGAGTCTGGCAGAGGGACCCTGAGGTGGGGTGCCCAGCGGGAGTTGGTTGCAGAATTGGCGTGGCTGTGAGGGTTGATTATTTCTTCCATGAGCCTCTGGGGTGTAGGAAGGGAGACGTTCCCAGCTGAGTCTATGGAAGGGGTGAAGTGGTTACCCCCCACCGTCTCGGGATGGGGTATGACACCCCTCTTTCTTTCCCTGCTCAGGAGCCTGAGTCATTTCCTAGCTCTATCCCTTAGGCAGCTTTCTCTTTGCTGGCAGTGGCTGTCGTATCAATGTCTGTTAGGGGTTTCTTGGGGGGCTACACTGACCTAATCAGACCCTTTGCCCCACTTCCCAGCATGAGCTGACCCCTAGTGATATGGGGCTCTGGCCTCCGGTCAGCCCTGGGATGGTCTGGTAGAGAGAGGGACAGAGTTGGGACCACAAACCTTTGCTTGCTATAGGATTAGTGGGTTTTCTACTGGGGGAAGGGCACACTTGAATAAGTACACTCAAAATTTCCCCAGCCAGAACTTCCCAAAATCTCACTTCAGAGCTCTGAATCTCATCCCTTCCCTCCCTCAACCAGAACACCCAAACTTCCCCTTAATCTCCCTCCCTCCCAACCCCCAATAATTCATTTTTCTTCAAATTAAGGGATATGGGGCATTTTATGCCTTTTATGGGAATGGGAGTTGAATTATAAATCACAAGCTGGTGAGGTGGCAGAATCCTGTTCAGTGCAACAAACTGGAACATTATGGGGGTTAATTTAATTTGTGGTAATTAACAATATTTTGTAGTAAGGGTGTGATGGGCTGCAATAATTGGCACGTATAAAAGTGACAGGAAATTCAAAGCGGGGGTGGGAGGAGGAGCATCCTGCAGCATCTGTCTTGAGCAAGAGAGGTGGGGGATTTGTGTCTGGGTCATCCCAGAGGAAGTGGGAGCTTCTGGCAAAGGTTTTGTTGCATTGGAGGGAAGAGGCTATGTTCCTAGTGATAGCTTTGCTGTTCCTGCAGTTTTATTTGAAACAGCATTTTCGTGAACTCCTCTCCCCTCTCTCCCCCGCCCCTGCTCAAACTCACAGAAACACATATGTGTTTGGTCAAATACAGTATTGCATGTTTCAGAGTAGCAGCCATGTTGTTCTGTATTCGCAAAAAGAAAAGGAGTACTTGTGGCACCTTAGAGACTAACAAATTTGTTAGCCAGTATTGCATGTCAGGGCTTCTTATCTGGTCCTCTTGAAGCTATTTGTAATGTGGTTCCCCTCTGCTTCCTTGCTACAATTCTGGCTGGCTGGTCTCCTTCCCTACTTTACAAGGATGGTTGTGGCATTGCATCAGGGGATATTTGTGCTGTAATTCAGTAACACAGCAAGGATAAGCATTTGCAGAGCTGCTGCTTGCTTGCAGCTTGATGAGATGGGTGTGGTAAGCTGAGTGGATACAGCAGACGCTAGGCCTATACGGTAACACTGCCCAGTCATCAGCATAGAGATTCAAACGCCAAGCTATTTATATAAATTAGGCCTAGTTTCAAGCTGAGCACATTGATTTAGAAGGAACAGTTGTCATATTTTCAGTATTAAATGAGTGTTTGCTATGACACTATATAGTACTGTCACTGGTAAGTTTAGAAACAAGTGCCATGGAGATGTTGGATATGAAAAGTCCACTCTGAATAAACGTATTCCTCGTTAAGTGTATCTTGATCCTGACCGTATGCTTTGTTGTTGTAATGTTCAGTCTCTTTCTGTCAAATCCATGCCCTGATTAAGCCTATTAAAGCTGAATTAATATTTTAGCCCAACTTTCCTGATAAACCTTCTTTAGCTTTTAAACCCCATCACCATTGTAATAGTCTTCATTTCACTTTATCTTTGGTGGGGTGCCCAGCGGAAGTTGGTTGGAGAATTGGAGTGCCTGAGAGGGTTGATTATTTCTTCCATGATCCTCTGGGTGCAGGAAGGGAGACGTTCCCAGCTGAGTCTATGGAAGGGGTGAAGTGGTTCCCCCCCATTTCTGTTTATGGGTGTCTAAGCTCCTATTACAGGGTGGGCAAACTTTTTGGCCCAAGGGCCACATTTGGGTGCGGAAACTGCATGCAGGGCCATGAATGTAGGGCTGGGGCAGGGAGTGCGGGGTGTGGAAGGGAGTGCGGGGTGTGGAAGGGAGTGCGGGGTGCAGGAAGGGGCTCTGGGCAGGGGGTTGGGGTGCAAGAGGCAGTGTGGCATGTGGGAGAGAGCTCAGGGCAGGGGGTTGCGGTGAAGGAGGGGTGCGACGGGGCCCAAGGTGGGGTTGCAGTGCAGGAGGGGAGTGGGGTGCGATGGGACTCAGGGCAGGGGGTTGGGTGTGGGAGGGCACTCAGTAATAAATAATAATAAACGCCAATTATTGCAGCCCATCAGGGTTGGGGTGCAGGAGAGGTGTGGCAGTGGGTTAGACTCATAGAATATCAGGGTTGGAAGGGACCTCAGGAGGTCATCTAGTCCAACCCCCTGCTCAAAGCAGGACCAATCCCCAATTAAATCATCCCAGCCAGGGCTTTGTCAAGCCTGACCTTAAAAACTTCTAAGGAAGGAGATTCTACCACCTCCCTAGGTAACGCATTCCAGTGTTTCACCACCCTCCTAGTGAAAAATTTTTCCTAATATCCAACCCTAAACCTCCCCCACTGCAACTTGAGACCATTACTCCTTGTCCTGTCCTCTTCTACCACTGAGAATAGTCTAGACCATCCTCTTTGGAACCACCTCTCAGGTAGTTGAAAGCAGCTATCAAATCCCCCCTCATTCTTCTCTTCTGCAGACTAAACAATCCCAGTTCCCTCAGCCTCTCCTCATAAGTCATGTGTTCCAGACCCCTAATAATTTTTGTTGCCCTTCGCTGGACTCTCTCCAATTTATCCACATCCTTCTTGTAGTGTGGGGCCCAAAACTGGACACAGTACTCCAGATGAGGCCTCACCAATGTCGAATAGAGGGGAACGATCACGTCCCTCGATCTGCTCGCTATGCCCCTACTTATACATCCCAAAATGCCATTGGCCTTCTTGGCAATAAGGGCACACTACTGACTCATATCCAGCTTCTCGTCCACTGTCACCCCTAGGTCCTTTTCCGCAGAACTGCTGCCTAGCCATTCGGTCCCTAATCTGTAGCGGTGCATTGGGTTCTTCCGTCCTAAGTGCAGGACCCTGCACTTATCCTTATTGAACCTCATCAGATTTCTTTTGGCCCAATCCTCCAATTTGTCTAGGTCCCTCTGTATCCTATCCCTCCCCTCCAGCGTATCTACCACTCCTCCTAGTTTAGTATCATCTGCAAATTTGCTGAGAGTGCAATCCACACCATCCTCCAGATCATTTGTGAAGATATTGAACAAAACCGGCCCCAGGACCGACCCCTGGTGCACTCCACTTGACACCGGCTGCCGACTAGACATGGAGCCATTGATCACTACCCGTTGAGCCTGACAATCTAGCCAACTTTCTGCCCACCTTATAGTGCATTCATCCAGCCCATACTTCTTTAACTTGCTGACAAGAATACTGTGGGAGACCGTGTCAAAAGCTTTGCTAAAGTCAAGAAACAATACATCCACTGCTTTCCCTTCATCCACAGAACCAGTAATCTCATCATAGAAGGCGATTAGATTAGTCAGGCATGACCTTCTCTTGGTGAATCCATGCTGACTGTTCCTGATCACTTTCCTCTCATGTAAGTGCTTCAGGATTGATTCTTTGAGGACCTGCTCCATGATTTTTCCGGGGACTGAGGTGAGGCTGACTGGCCTGTAGTTCCCAGGATCCTCCTTCTTCCCTTTTTTAAAGATGGGCACTACATTAGCCTTTTTCCAGTCATCCGGGACTTCCCCCGTTCGCCATGAGTTTTCAAAGATAATGGCCAATGGCTCTGCAATCACAGCCACCAATTCCTTTAGCACTCTCGGATGCAACGCATGCGGCCCCATGGACTTGTGCACGCCCAGCTTTTCTAAATAGTCCCTAACCACCTCTTTCTCCACAGAGGGCTGGCCACTTACTCCCCATGCTGTGTTGCCCAGCGTAGCAGTCTGGGAGCTGACCTTCTTCGTGAAGACAGAGGCAAAAAAAGCATTGAGTACATTAGCTTTTTCCACATCCTCTGTCACTAGGTTGCCTCCCTCATTCAGTAAGGGGCCCACACTTTCCTTGGCTTTCTTCTTGTTGCCAATATACCTGAAGAAACCTTTCTTGTTACTCTTAACATCTCTTGCTAGCTGCAACTCCAGGTGTGATTTGGCCCTCCTGATTTCATTCCTACATGCCCGAGCAATATTTTTATACTCTTCCCTGGTCATTTGTCCAATCTTCCACTTCTTGTAAGCTTCTTTTTTATGTTTAAGATCCGCAAGGATTTCACCGTTAAGTCAAGCTGGTCGCCTGCCATATTTACTATTCTTTCGACATATCGGGATGGTTTGTCCCTGTAACTTCAATAGGGATTCCTTGAAATACAGCCAGCTCTCCTGGACTCCTTTCCCATTCATGTTATTCCCCCAGGGGATCCTACCCATCCGTTCCCTGAGGGAGTCGAAGTCTGCTTTCCTGAAGTCCAGGGTCCGTATTCTGCTGCTTACCTTTCTTCCCTGTGTCAGGATCCTGAACTCGACCAGCTTATGGTCACTGCCTCCCAGATTCCCATCCACTTTTGCTTCCCTTACTAATTCTTCACAGTTTGTGAGCAGCAGGTCAAGAAAAGCTCCACTCCTAGTTGGCTCCTCCAGCACTTGCACCAGGAAATTGTCCCCTACATTTTCCAAAAACTTCCTGGGTTATCTGTGCACCGCTGTAGTGCTCTCCCAGTGATTGAAGTCGCCCATGAGAACCAGGGCGTGCGATCTAGTAGCTTCTGCGAGTTGTCGGAAGAAAGCCTCATCTACCTCATTCCCCTGGTCCGGTGATCTATAGCAGACTCCCACCACTACATCACTCTTGTTGCTCACACTTCTAAACTTAATCCAGAGACACTCAGGTTTTTCTGCGGTTTCATACCGGAGCTCTGAGCAGTCATGCTGCTCCCTTATATTCAGTGCTACTCCCCCACCTTTTCTGCCCTGCCTGTCCTTCCTGAACAGTTTATAACCATCCATGACAGTACTCCAGTTATGCGAGTTATCCCACCAAGTCTCTGTTATTCCAATCACGTCATAATTCCTTGACATCACCAGGACCTCCAGTTCTCCCTGCTTGTTTCCAAGACTTTGTGCGTTTGTATATAGGCACTTGAGAGAACCTGCTGATCGCCCTCATTCTCAGTATGAGGTAGGAGCCCTCCCCTCACAGACATTCGTGCCTGTGCTTCCTCCCGGTATCCCGCTTGCCCACTTACCTCAGGGCTTTGGTCTCCTTCCCCCGGTGGAAGCCCTTCTCACTAGGTTAGCCAGCTGGGTTGGGGTGCAGGAGGGGGTATGGAGTGTGGCAGGGGGTTGGGGTGCAGGAGAGGTTCACGGTGCTGGCTCCGGCCTGGCGCCACTTACCTGGAGCGGCTCTGGGGTGGCAGCAGCGCCACTCTTGGAAATGGCCAGCACCATGTCCCGGGGTTAGGGGAGGAAGCAGAGGGCTCTGTGTGCTGCCCTTGCCTGCAGGCACTGCCCCCTGCAGTTCCCATTGGCAGGGAATGGGGAGCCGCGGCCAATGGGAGCTTTGGGTGTGGAACCCACAGGTGGGGACAACATGCGGAGTCCTCTGCCTCACCCCCTGGGCCACAGGGACATGGTGCTGGCCACTTCCGGGAGCGGTGCGGGGCCTGTGGTGCCATGGGGGTGGCAATCCTGCAGGCCAGATTCAAAGCCCTGAGGGGTTGGATCTGACCCGAGGGGCCGAAGTTTGCACACCCCTGTCCTATTAGGAGAACACCTTGGTCATCTTTTCCAGGAAGAGCAAGTTCACTTTGTTGTACTTTTCTTCGTGAGAAATTTTTAAACATGGAATCCTCCTGGATACCTGTATTGCACATTCTGGACAATTATATTCTTCCTGTGAAAAGGAGGCTAATACTGAACACAGTGTCTAAAGATCTAAGCAGTGTGTTTTCAGTGAGATACTGTTTAAATATTCAGTGTTGAAAACCACTTGTTTTTCCTTTAAGACTTAACTTTGGGGGGGATTAGTGACCTCTCTCTCCCTCCCTCCCTCACACCTTGTTCTTGCAGTGACCAGCAGGTAACCTTGTCTGATGCAGCCTTAGGGTATGTCTACACTGCAGTTAAACACCTATGGCTGGTCTGTGCCAGCTGATTCAGGCTGGAGGGCTGTAAAATCGAGGTGTAGGTGTTCGGGTTTAGGCTGGAGCCCTGGCTCTAGGACCCCCCCCTCCCCCCTCCGCTGCCGCCCCCGCCCATGGAGTACCAGAGCTTGGGCTCCAGCCTGAATGTCTCCACCGCCATTTTACAGCTTGAGCTCAACATGGACCAGCTGTGGGTTTTTAATTGCTGTGTAGACACATTCTTAGTGTCCCTTTTTGTTTTCAAACTGCAGCTGAGTACTGTGCTGATGGCTTGAAGGATTTTACAACTGTTAAATTCCTTTCCTGTTGATTATGGCTTGAATGTTCTACTTACTGTATGCTGGGGTAACATTTTGGTATATTACCATCTTATTCTGATTTACTTTGCAGAGTAGTTTTCTCTTGCTTGCAAAATCCAGATCCCTTTCAATTATAATTTATTATTGCTCATTGCAAAGTCTCAAATTTTAGTAATGCTGCCAGTCATAATACCAGTGGCTACTTGGTCAATCAGAATGTAGGGTTCCAATCACTTTTTTGTGGTAAAATTACTTGAATCGTTTTAGAAAATATAAATGAGAACTTTCTGACCATTCTGGAGGGTCTCAATTACCCACATGTCTAGAGACACAATGAAGGATCCCTGGCTCTGTGGTCCACTCAGATCAGGGCAGATGGGTTTTTCAGTTTAAATCAGCTTCATTAAACTTGATATTATTGCTATTATAATACATTGCGCCTTTGTTTTCCTTGGAAATAATCCTTGTGATAAATGATGAGCCCAAAGGCAGGATAGTTTTGAATCTGATTTATTACCTCAAAAGCAGAAGGAAATTTGATATTATCACTTAAATCTCTTGTTTAATATGTATCTACTAAAGTGACTTCAGTGGAAATACCAAATTCAAAGAAGTTTCAGTGACTGGAAGCTATAATGGCCCAGACAGATGAAGGTCAGGATAGTCAATGCTCACCCTGACAACAGTCTTCCCATTGGTGTGGCTTTCCTCCCCTCTAACTGCATTAGAGAAGGATTCAGTCACTTTGGTCTTCAAGGAAAAATAGAAAGAATTTTTAAGTTTACATATTTATATGATGCTGATTAAGCTACTCTTTGAAGCTTTAAAATCTGACTTTACCTGATTAATTCCTTAACACTAATACAACAAGGAGTACTTCTGGGACCTTAGAGACTAACAAATTTATTGGGCATTAGCTTTCATGGGCTAGAACCCACTTCATCAGTTGCATGGGTTCTAGCCCACAAAAGCTGATGCCCAAATAAATTTGTTAGTCTCTAAGGTGCCACAAGGACTCCTCGTTGTTTTTGCTGACACAGACTAACACGGCTACCACTCTGAAACCTGTCTTAATGCTAATAGTAATTGGTTCAGATCATTGACTTGCCACATGCAGACTGGTGCAGAGTTTGATTCCAAGGAGTGCCGAACACCACAACTCCTCCTTGGGATTTGCAGATGCTCACCATCTCAGGATGTGCCCCTTATTGCATGGAAGTCCAGTGTGCTACCTGAAGACCTATTTTAATGGACTATATCATTTGGTTGTTGGAAACAGGGAACTGTATGACTTCATAGAGACTAACCAATTTATTTGAGCATAAGCTTTCATGAGCTACAGCTTACTGCATCCGATGAAGTGAGCTGTAGCTCACGAAAGCTTATGCTCATTTAAATTGGTTAGTCTCTAAGGTGCCACAAGTACTCCTTTTCTTTTTGCGAATACAGACTAACATGGCTGTTACTCTGAAACCTGTATGACTTCAGTGTGTGTTTTGTTGTCGATAAATGCATCTTTGTGGCTATTTCATCTCTGCCGGTGCAAATGTTCATTGTGGACATACGATTGGTAAAGGAGAGAGGCCAGTAGGTGGGACTATCATGGCTTACTTTCCTATAGTTCTAAACTGTCAAATGAAATTTTGCAATTAGTTTTGGTTTATATGCATGTTAAATGCATTCCATATATGTAACCATTTTATAAGAGAGCCAAATAGTTCAGTTTTAACATTGTTTTGAAGAAAACAACCATTTGCCCTCTGGTTTTAGGGACACCATTAGGTCAATTTAAGCGTTGGTTTTGTTAATGAAGGTTTTATTTAAAAAAAAAAAAAAAAAAAAAAAGCCAGACTGATCAGCTGAAAAATTTTATGAAATTAAAACCAAGCACACTTCAGTGGAAATACTTTATTTTTAAAGGAACAATGTTATTTTAATTGAGCAAGCTGAATGCAGCCGCAAAAAGTTAACAGCGTACATTTTAAAAATGTCAGTTGATAATCTGAGAGACTGCCAGTAACTCAAATATGGACGCATTCTTTAAAAATATGAATCTTAATCTGTATCCTTTCTTAAAATGGTTTCAGGCTGGCAAATTCTCAGTTTAAACAGATGAGTTATATATTCTTTCTGGGGTTTGTAAGAAAAGTGCTGACACAGCCTTAATTTTATTGAACAAAGTTATAATTATATTTGAGGTTCCAACCCCTGTGATATCCTAGTGGTTACCTCCATCTCCAGAAGTAGATGGACCTGAGCCACAAAATCAGATCTGGGTTTCTGTGAGATTTAAGTCCAGAGTTTTAATTTAGGCTCATTAGTACTAGTAAGAAAAAGTGACTGTTGACTGTCACTCTGTTGTGCTATTCTTGAGCTCGTTTCATATGCAATAAATCCTTTACCAGTAACCTTGGCTGGTAAATGCAGTTCTAGCACTGAACCCTCCGTATTTACATACATGTTGTTGTACAGGTTTCCATATTCTGATGGAATATGCCAGACTTATGACTAAGGGAAACCACTGGTCAGACAGTGAATAGAATCATAGAATATCCGGGTTGGAAGGGACCTCAGGAGGTCATCTAGTCCAACCCCCTGCTCAAAGCAGGACCAATCCCCAATTAAATCATCCCAGCCAGGGCTTTGTAAATCTGTCAGGATACATTTAATCATGTATAATTAAAATGAAAGTAGTGGTTACTTATGGTATGTTTGTGCATTAGTTTGGCTTTTATGGTCTTATTGGAAAGACCATTAAAATTTATTGTGCTACTTCAAGCTTAGAGTGGAACAAAGTCTAATTTTTTTCCTTTGACAACTGGGATTGTCACACATCCTACTCTTGAGAATCGCATGTGTAGATGGGAATATTTTAATTTGTTTTACTTATCAAAAGATCATGTGTATTAATGTTCTGGGGTTTACTCCCTCCTGGGTGCCTGTGCTAGTGGTCTTGAGCTGACATTCTTGTTTGAAGTATAACTTAATTAACCTTCAGCAATAGATGATGAAAGTGCAGGGTACTTGGACTGTGTGGGTGAGATGGCAGCACAGCATCATGGTGGTGATGTTAGCTCAAGACCCAGCAAAAATTGCATTTGAAATAGGAAGGCCTCAGAGGAAGAGAAGAGTAATGTCTTGCCACCTGGTGGCTGTGGGCATTGACAACAGGATTTTAAAGGGTGCATGTGCTCACCAATAGCTATGTTGAATGGAGGACAGTCAGTTTGAGTAGTTTTTATAGGTAGTTTATTGTAATAGACAAAGCCTGAAGGCTGTGTTCCCATTGTTCAAAATATCTTCAGTCTTCCACAGTTTAGAAGCCTGTGCCATGCCCTGATACATAGTGGTGTCCATGTACAAAAGAATTCCTCAGTGGGAAGAAAAGGTCAGTGAAATCAATTCCTGGATGTTCTGCAAATATTAATTCTGCAGCAGTGTGAATAATGTATTTTGGCCAACAATAGCACAGTAAACTGCTTATGGAGAAACAACGAGGAGTACCCTCCCCCCCGACGTTCTGGTTAAACTTGGATTTATGCTGGAAATGGCCCACCTTGATTATCATACACATTGTAGGGAGAGTGGTCACTTTGGATAAGCTATTACCAGCAGGAGAGTGAGTTTATGTGTGTGTGTTTTGGGGGGTGGGGGTGGGGGGTGAGAAAACCTGGATTTGTGCTGGAAATGGCTCACCTTGATTATCATACTCATTGTAAGGAGAGTGATCACTTTGGATAAGCTATTAGCAGCAGGAGAGCGGGGTGGGAGGCGGTATTGTTTCATGGTCTCTGTGTATATAATGTCTTCTGCAGTTTCCATAGTATGCATCCGATGAAGTGAGCTGTAGCTCACGAAAGCTTATGCTCAAATAAATTGATTAGTCTCTAAGGTGCCTTTTCTTTTTACATGATATCCAGTGGGTTAATCCACTAGCTAGACTAAAGACGAATGAGGGTTCCACAAGTAAAGCTCAGTAACTCCTTCTTTTGTTCTACAACCTCCTCTCCCCATGCTATATTCTGATCAATAGGTCAGGTCCATCTTTTGTATCATGCTCCCTCTAGTTGGGTTACTGAAAAGTTCAATTCCCTATTGTGCTACATGACTGGAAAGGAGAAGGCTTTCCTTTTCCCTCTCCCTGAGTCCTAAGCCTATTCTAAACCCCTAAGTTTCTTCTTTGAGTCTCATTCCCATTGAATAGTCCTAGTATCTGGCACTGATGTTAGCGGAGCTTTCCTAAGGAACAGCAGAGTAAAACTGACATTCTTTATCAATTTTATTGCTGTCCATAGGGTTCTTACTAGTAGTAGTAAAACTTGACTAGCCTTGTTAGTACCACTTAGCTGCTGATTGGAAGAATGACTAGTCTGAGCATCAGCAGAGGCACTGAAGCTATCTGCATAGTTTGAAAGATGGCACATGCTTCATTAGCTCACGTTTTACTGGTGGGGAAATTCTGCACCTCTGCACAATGCAGAATTAATGTTCCATGCAGAATTTTATTTTTTCATGCAGAATTTGTGATTTCCACCAAAAGGAAGCATTTTGGTGGAAATCACAAATTTCAGCCCTGCACGCAGTGGGGCTGACAGCCAGAGCAGAATTTTGCTGAATTTTAAAATACTGTGTGCAGAAATTTTAATTTTTTGACTCTGTTTCCCTAGGAGTAACATTTGGAAGGTTGTTTGCAACCATGTGGACTAAATATTTTGGTGTTTTTTTTTTTTAAAATGGAAATATAAATTCTGCGGAAATGGCTGGTGTCATTGAATAGTCCTAGTATCTGCCACCTTCTCTCACCTGGGCAAATAAATGATTTTTTTTTTCAAGCCCACTGTGTTTGTACTGCTGTGCATGCAGGGTTCTGTGTGGGTACAAATAAGGTTAAGTACTAGGCGTAGTTCTCTGCACTGGGTGGCATGTGTCAAGCCTCATGTATGCTTATTCTTATACTTGCAAGTACACGGGGTACAAAAGGAGTAGAGCTTGCTTAGAAAACGGGAATGTCCTAGTATGGTCTTAAGTATAATTCTGATCATGCTAATGAGGAGATTAAGTCCATATCCCCCCCTCCCCCACCTCCTTTAAGCTTTCTGCTGCTGTGCAAGAGTGCTTGCTGGCCAGGCAGCAGTGTGGAATCTGGCTTACCTGCCATTCTTGAACTGTTCATCCCTTTTCACCTTGTGACTATATCATGTGTGGAACATGCAGTGCCTGTACTGTGCAGGATCAAGACCGGGATCAAGTGTCTGTATCCCCTATATCTTGTCATGATTATCTCCACATACAACTGGTAGTCCTAGTTCATTAGGTTGGTGTCCCATATAGACAGGCACTTATTTCAGTCATTATTTAAAAAAAAAAAATAGAATGATCACAGTAGACAACTTCTATGGCAGGTTGCTTGCAGCCAGTCTTAACGTCAGTTTTTAAAACTAGCTTTGTGTGGATAAAAGAAAAGGAGTACTTGTGGCACCTTAGAGACTAACAAATTTATTTGAGCATAAGCTCATGGAAGCTTATGCTCAAATAGATTGGTTAGTCTCTAAGGTGCCACAAGTACTCCTTTTCTTTGTGTGGCTAGAGCATCCTTAGCAACGCTGTCAGGAATCCACTTGAGCATGCAGTAGGCTGATCTTGCTAGTCAGCCAAGTGCCAATACTTTGAATATTTCATCACTAGCAAATACTGACATTTTAATTTGAATGCCCCCATGCATCCTTCAGACTGCACGTGGTGAAATGGCATCTGTTTCCCTCTGTCAGATCACTGCTGGCACTGACTCAACGGGCAGGGCTAAAATGGCCTGAGGGGGCTGGATCACATGTAGCTGTAGTCCTACAGGAAGATGCCTAGCTTTCAACTGAAACTGAGGCTGACTGAACTACATGCAGCCAGACAGGCTAATTATGTTTTGGCAAGGACTAATTGGAACTGAAATTTAAGCTCATAGCTGTTATTTTGCAGCTTTCTTAGTCCAAAAGCTACCCCTTTTCATAAATTGATTAAGATACATGATGTATGTTGTTGTCTAAGTTGCCTTTTTTTTTTTTTTTTTTGAAAAGCAGATTTATTTCTGAATATGATTAGGTCATATATTTCCAACATTTTTGTCTGGGAGTGAGTCACTGTTTCTTTTGTGAAATTGCATTCGCGCTACCTTATCCTGGAAAGTAGCTTTCAGCTGAAGTTAGGGTGTTGACACTTACTTTAAACTGGAATCTTTTATCAGATGAATTTCAAAGCATGTTTACAAACACTTGAATTATGACTCCTGAAGTGCTAAAATACCAGATATCAGTCCATTCCTATTGGTGGAAATCCTCCAGTGCTGGGGATGTACTTTCTGAGCATGTTTAGCTTTTGCTTTTTTCTCTGCTGAATTTTGAACTTTAAATTGAGGGGGTTAGAGCATCTGTATGTAGCTTAATTGATGTTTATGAAATACTTTAAATCCTCTGGAAGAAGACATCATGTGCATGTATCCTCCGTTTCCCCATCTATTTGTACTTTTCACTTGTTGTGCCATGTCTGCTATGAGATTGTAAGCCCTTCAGTATAGGTAACATGGCTCTGTGCATCTTCAAGGAGAATAACGCATTTAAATGCTATAAATAAATAAATAATAGAAGTGCAAAGCATTAACACTTGAAAAAATTACCAGAAGTCCTAGCTGAAGGACTAATGTTACTAACCAAGGATGAAGTGGCAGAATTCCAGTGAGATTGAAAGGCAGTGCCTCAGTGAAAAGACCAATCCCCTAGGAGATGGTGTCCCTGAAGTCCCTAGATCAGGGGTGGGCAAACTTTTTGGCCCAGGGGCCACATCTGGGTGGGGAAATTGCATGCAGGGCCATGAATGTAGGACTGGGGCAGGGGGTTGGGGTGTGGGCAGGGGTGCGGTGTGCAGGAAGGAGCTCAGGGCAAAGGGTTAGGTCGTGGGGTGTACGAGGGGGCTCAGGGCAGGGGGTTGGGGTGCAGGAGGGAGTGCGGAGTGTGGGGGGGCTCAGGGCAGGGGTACAGGGAGGAGTGTGGGAGGAGTCTGGGGGCTTAGGGCAGGGGGTTGGAGTGCAGCAGGAGGTTGGGGTGTGGCAGGGGGCTTAGGGCAGGGGGTTGGGGTGCAGGAGGGGTAAGGGGAGCATGAGGGGGCTCAGGGCAGGGGGTTGGGGTGCAGAGTGCGGCAGAGGGATCAGGCCAGGGGGTTGGGATGCAGGAGGGGTTCAGGGTGCCAGCTCCGGCCTGGCACTACTTACCTTGAGTGGCTCTGGGGTGGCAGCAGTGTGCAGCTCCCTGCCTGCCTTGGCCCTGCACTACTTCCAGAAGCGGCTGGTACCACGTCCCTGTGGCCCCTGGAGTGGGGGTAGGGAGAGGGCTCAGCACGCTGCCCTCCCCTGTGGGTACCTCCCCCGAAGCTCCCATTGGCCGTGGTTTCCCATTCCCGGAAATAGGAGCTGCGGGGGGCTGTACCTGTAGGCAAGGGTAGCATGCGAGCCCTCTGCTGTGTGCCGCCCCCCTGCCCCCCAGGCCACAGGGATGTGGTGCTGGCTGCTTCCAGGAATGTGGGGCCTGAGGCGCCAGTGGGTGGCTATCTGCCTGTGGGCCATAGTTTGCCCACCTGTGCCCTACATAGTGCTATCTTTCTTCAACCTCTTGCTATTAGGAGTCTACTTTGAATCCCTGCTCCACACACACACTCCTGGCTTCTGGAAGGAAGAATTTTTTTAGCCATGTTTGTAGCAGAAAAATCTTGTGAAATGTTACCATTGTTAACACCATCTCTGCTCCACTGGTGTTAGCACTGTTGGGAGCACTACAGTAGCTGGGCAGCTGTCAGTTTATGGCATTTAAAATGCTGGTAACGAACCCTGCTCTTAGCAGGTATGTTTATTATGGTATTTAAAACTCCTGTAGCTAGTAGTCTGTCTATACTAGGTCTCCTAATGTGATGAACACTGGTGGAACTGAAATTGTTCTATGAACTGATAAAATTTAGCAAAAGTTCCCTAGTGCAGTCAGGGCTTTTATGTCTGCCTCTCTGATCCCTTCCCAGAACATCTTGTGTGTATGTAGGAATCGCGAATACACTACCCACCCCATAACCTTCTGTCTGCTTTGTAGACTGTGAACTCCAATATTCTCTTGTCCCCTTCCCACCTCCCCCCAGTCTTTTTTGGGTGATCCTTCTCAGATAATTGCTTCAGTATTCGTTGGTATTAGGGAAATTAAAGTAAAACCGTTATAAATTATAATCAAAGTGGATGAGGCACACCTTTTGGACCAACTTCTGTTGGTGAAAGAGACCATCTTTCGAGCTATACAGAGCTCTTCTTCAGGTTCTCTTTGTAGCTCGAAAGCTTGTTTCTCTCACCAACAGAAGTTGGTCCAGTAAAATATATTACCTCTCCTATCTTGTGTCTCTAATATCCTGGGACCAACATGGCTATAACAACACTGCAAACAGTTGTTTCTTGTCTGTTTCACTTCTGCCTAGAGCTTTCTGATTAGCAACGGTGAAAGCAACCATAGTCTTGTCTTCACTTTGCTGTAGTTTAGGAAAGCTGCCAGTAGCAGCAGAGGCCCTGAAGCTCTGTCTCTGCAGACTTGGGAAGACGGACAAGAAGACGATCACATTTTGAAAGTTATCTCTTCAGTCAAACCATCTAGAAATTTCAATTTTTAAAAGGAAAGTTTAATTTGGTTAGAAATGGACTTAGGCTCTCTTACTCACCAGGGGCACAAGTGGATTTTTTCAAGTTGAAATTATATATCCAGCAGCAGATCAAATAGGTTGTTTGATCTTCATGGGAACACCTCTTGTAAAAGTGGGTACAATTTTAAGGATGGTATCTGGTAACTATTGATGCATGGCTCTAAAATTATTACTTTGATTGTAACTTACTCTTCATAATGTTTTCCTTGATATTGCTTTAAAAAAACCTTCTCTGATAAATCTCTGAAATGGGAATTTGGGATGTTAAAAGGAGCAGTAAGCAAAAAGGATGGGTTTTATGCTTCTTAGGAAACATTTGATAACAGCAGCAATTGGTGCTTTTGAGCTGAGCATTCATGTTCCTGCTGAGGTGGGCAGAAAGCAGCTTGAGAAACTTAAATCAGTTTCATAGTACTCACAGCATTACTCTAAGATGTTTCCAGCCATTCAACATGATCAGGAAATAGAGATTTCTGTATCATTGGTTAAAAACACATGCAGAATTTTTAATTTAAAGGCATTATAATAAAATTCCATGCATCATTACAGCACAATGTTTGTTGCTGATATATTCATTCACCAGATGAAACAATGTATGACATTGCAGTATGATGCAGGTAACCTAAGCTGCTTTCTAAACTTGAAAAATGAATAATTAATGAAAGTGTAAGGAGAGTGATCACTTTAGATAAGCTATTACCAGCAGGAGAGTGGGGTGGGGGGAGAGAAAACCTTTTGTAGTGGTAAACACCCATTTTTTCATGCTTTGTGTGTATAAAAAGATCTTCTGTACTTTCCACAGTATGCATCCGATGAAGTGAGCTGTAGCTCACGAAAGCTTATACTCAAATAAATTGGTTAGTCTCTGAGGTGCCACAAGTACTCCTTTTCTTTTTGTGAAAGTATACTCTGACTTTTGGATACCTTCAGATATTTCATCTGATACGATTATTTGTTCAGAATATGATCTTCTCTGTGCTGAGAATTAAAACAAAACCTATAATTTTTGCATTAAACCTATATCTTTTTATTCCTGTATTCATTTTGTCCAATAGTCTTTCTTAGGATACCAGCATTTTGGAAATGTCCTGCCTGATAGATTGTAATACTTTGATTCTGCTTGTGCTTTGAGGGATGAATTGCTGGAGTTTTACTCATCCTTTGGGTAAAGTGCATTTTTTTTAGCCATGAGGATTCATCACAGTACACAGGACAGTAGGATCAAGTTTCACACTGGAGATTACATGTTTGTCCTGTGGTAACCCTCTTAGTAGCTTGCATTGGTGAATGGCTGGATTTGTAAACTTGTATATCTGCGTTAACAGTGTTTGGTTTAACTCTGGCTTATTTGCTTTCCCTCCAACCTAATTTCAGATTTGTGAATTCACTGTTCAGGTTTGAATCTACAGCTCATCTGAAGATCAGAATGCTTGTGTGCTTAGCACGTATTCTTAGGTTTGGTGATTTGTTCTGAACAAATTTTCTGATGTGAAAAATGTGTGTGGAACCTGCAGGATGCTGAGAAACCAAATACATGTGTCCAGTAACCTGCAGATCAGCTTCTGGGTTTAGGTGTTTCAGCAGACATTAGCTGTGTTGGTGTGGCAATTAAAATATACTGTAGTCTTGCATTATGTCATCACTTATCAGACACAAAATTGAATTTGGCAATAGGAAAAATGTGTATAGATTTTGCAAATACTGTAGAATGTTATGAGTTAACTATTCATGTGTGATCTCTTTTATGGTGAGTACTTCTGTATGGTTCCTGCTGCTACTATGTCCAAATAGTAAAGCAAAATGATTATGGTCTCCCTTGAGGTGGGAGAGGGGTACCATAACTTAACTTTTTTTGCATTTTCAAGTTTGGTAATTTTGTCATACTCTGAATTCATTTGGTTATTTATTACTAATTGAAGAGATTACATAGGAATTTCCCCAATAGGCACATTATTCTGTGGCTGTCTGTTACAGGGATTCTTGAGTCTGCCATTGCATCTTATCTTGTATACTGCTGGAGACTGGATAATGTAAAAGATAAACTGCTGCTCTGGGCCGGTCTGGCAATTCTTATATTCCCTGTCTACTAATTTGCTCTCTCTTCTGAATTATGAAGTTTACTAGGATCACTTGCTGTGAAGGTACATTTAACAATTGATTATAAATTGCATTGAACATGAAAACAATTATTGCTTATTACAGGTATAACCATACTTGTTAACTGTGATATTACCCCGGGCCCAATCTGATGGACAGACAGCTGTGTCCCCTCAATTCCCCAGTCTGGGGTGCCTCTTACACTGCTTCGCTGTGAGAGCAACCACTCCTAGTCTGCTCACACATGGCTGTCAGCATGTAAATCACTCCCAATTATAGTGTATGAGTGCTATAGTCAGCCACTTATGCGCTACATTGCAGGGTGACACCCCCAAACTCCCAGTCCCAGACTTTCCCTCAGGAATGTGCATCTTATACTGCCTAGCACCCTCATGGACAATACAAGCTCATACGACGGCCGTCATTTCATTGATAGAAAATCATATGTACAAATCTTATTGTCTCAAATGGAGTTTCCCAAACACGTCAGTCCAAACACACTGATTTAGATAAAACAATAAAACAAGTTTATTAACAACAGAAAGATAGATTTTGAGTAATGAGGCATAAAAGTCAGAATTGGTTACAAAGAAATGAAAAGTAAAACACAAACGAACATCTAACTTAACAAGCTAAATGAATTCAAAGCAAAGGTTTCTCTCACCATGTGCTTACAGCAGTCTGGCTGGATTCCTTTCAGTCAGGACCCCACCCCAGTTCAGTATTACTTACCTGAAAGACAAGGATTGTTGATGCTGTGAGCAGAGAGAAAGGGAGGAGTATTTTGGGGCATCTGTTGCTCTTTTCTTATAGTTCTCCTTTTCCTTTGAAGATCATCTCCAGCTAGGGTTCAGGAGACAGGAAATCTGTGGGGATGAGAATCTTAAGGTGTTTCTTCACCAAAATGTAAATTTCTCACTTGCACCCTTTTTCCTGCCAAAGAATGGCCGTTTACCCAGGTGATAGTTTTGTTGACCAGGTGATTTGGTTTTGGTGACACCTGGTTGAGGCATCGGTTTGCCTTTTGTCTCAGAGGAACTGGTTTGTGTCTGCTTTTGCAGACTTGGAATATGTCTCAGTCATATCATACAGTAAAACCTTATAACTTTATATACAATGTTGCCTCACATTTTACCAGGACAATAACGATCAGCAAATTATGAGTTTTCAAATGATATTTTGTACAAAATCCATCATAGCCTTATAAAAAGGGTGACTGCAGGGTTACAGACTCACATGAACATTGTATTGGAGTCCATGCAGGGCACTTCACAAGTTAAACAAAGACTGGTTTAAATAATCTGTTTGAACTTGAACTTGACATGAAAGGTGTGAGGACTACACAGCAGGGATTCAAATAAGGGAGTGGCTTTGAGCAATGGACGAGAAGTAGTTAAGTCATTAAGGATGATGTTCTGTTCACATTTGGTACTCTGTTTTAAACATTAACTTTTTATTTCTCTAAAACTGTTTCTTTAAATAAGAGAAAATGACTGCATTACTCCTTCAGGATAATGTATCTGTCAAGTTTGAAGCTCTAAAGGTTCTGGTAACTAATAAATCTGTGGGTCTTACCTCTATGGTTGGCTGTCACTTTTTTTGTTTGGGGAGGTGGAATATTTGACCAGCTAGTTTATTTTAATTTTAAAGCATTTTTCAATAGATAATGCCAGCACAAAGTCTCCACTCCTCTCGTACTTTATTTTTAAAAGGTCTACTTGTGCTCGTAGTAGTCTGAAAAGTCCTGGACTCTGGACAAAAGTAGAGGCTTCCCCTATCATGTCACAGTAGAGATTTTGAAGAACCTGGCATTCCAAAAGCAAAACTGTAAGCGTCTCTCATAGTTCTATTCCAGTAGCCACTGTCAACTAGCACTGGAAAGCCATTTGGTAGCAACTACAGCACAAGTGTCAAACTCCTTTTGTGGAGAGACCCGTATTTCATTCTTAATTACGGTCCATTGCACTGGAGTATAAATTTAGGACTGTATACTGCCCTTAGGCTATGTCTACACTGAGCACTTTACAATGGCGTGGTTGTGCCTCTGCGGCCGTGCTGTTATAAGGTAAACAGTGTAGCTGCTCTTTGTCACCAGGAGAGAGCTCTCCTGGCGACAAAATAAAAGCACCCCCGACGAGGGGCGGTAACTTTGTTGACGGGAGTGAAATCTTTTGTTGTTCAGGGGTGTGGTTTTTTCCCCACACCCTTGAGCGACAAAAGTTTTGATGAAGAAAGTGCAGTATAATGAAACCCTTAATCTACAGCTGATCTACTCATGTCGATGTGGTGTTTGCACAAAATTTTAGGGTGAAATATGGCTTTTATTTTGTCTTGCAATTAATTTTAAGGTACTGAACAAATGACGTTGCCTAACTTTCACATTCCGTGTCAGTCAGAGAAAATATTATCCTGCTGGTGCGCCTGCTATTTTTGCCCTTAGTTTCTCTTTCTTCCCCCTTTTCTCCCCTTTTTATAGTGTTCATATCTCTCCTCCTTTCTTCCCTGTGCTTCCAACCTTCATTTTTCTGCTAAAATGGTGAGCTGTGAAATAATGCTGATGTCTTAGTATCATATTTAGGCTTTAGCTTTAACAACCTAGTGAGGTGAATGGGGGAATTCACATCTCAGTCGTCATCATTTCAGGCTATGTGCAGACTCAGGAAGATAATGTCGCACTGGTAACTTTGAAAATGTGAACCAAGTATAATCTTTGCAACAGTGAGGGCAAAATATAATCTCATTTTAAATTAAGGGTTAGATCCTGTAGAATCTGAATGTGCTATGCAAGTCCAAGTCTCACAAATACATCAGTCTGGATGTTTGACAACCCTGAACTAAAGCATAAATTCGGCTCTAGTTTATCCCTAATTGTAATCAGCTGTAGTATAAAAATTGACTTTATTGTCTTAGTTATTTGTAGGTGAAATAAGGGTGCTGCTCCAAGATCTAGATTTTAAAGTCTGGAGTTGCGTAACTGAATTTATAGCCGCCTTCCCTCCGCCCCCCAAAATGTTCCTGCTGTGAGACCGTTAAGTCCATCTCTTTGTCTTCCAGGGTTCTTTAATCCTTTTCTTTGTCAGTTTTCTATGATTAAAGAAGCTGCATTTGGGGAGTGGGAGGAATAAGTTTGTAGCTTTTGAGGGAAATGTTCTTGCTGTAGCTGATTTGCTCTCCCATCTATCTTAATGAAAGCACTGCTCACCATCTTGCGCTCCTCTGTGCTGAGAGGATGCGCACTGATTAGCTTTCTGTAACACCATTTCACAGATGGCATGGTTTACTTAGATCAGATTAGTTCTGTTTATACTGTAGCCCACAGACAAGATGCTGTCATGTGGAACTGGGAGACACTTACTATGTAAATAGTACTTGGCTTTAATACGACTTGAGTTTTATGAGAACTTTTAACTACTTTCCCTCCCCTGTGTCCCAAAGGCTCTTTCATTTGAGAAACTAGCTGTTTAATTTTGATGGATCTTACACTCTGCCTTTTTTTGTCTCTGAAGTCTGAGACCTATTTGCTATTGCTAATATATAATTTGTGTATAATTTGCCTTATTTTTGTAGACAAATATACTGACTGCACCAGTTTTTTAATATCTTGAATCAGACTTTAATGGCAACTTCATTCTATCTAATCTCATTCTGAGGTACTGATGTAATCGAATTAAATGGTTGAGAATGGACTGAATAGAAAATTAACATTTAAAAGTTTCAAAATATATAATTTTTAAGAAAAAAATGAGAACTGTCAAAAGCCAAGCAGAGTTTGACCTTGCAAAGGAATTTAAAACCAATAGTAAAAGGTTCTTTAGCCATATATAAAAAAAGAAAAGGAGAAAAGAAGCAGGACTGCTAAGCACTGAGAAAGGGGCGTGGAGATTAAAGATAATCTAGGTATGGCCCAATGCCTAAACAAATACTTTGCCTCAGATTTTAATAAGAGTAATGAGGAGGTTGGGAACAGTGGCAGAGTGACTAATGGGAACAAGGATGTGGCAGTCTGAGGTGGAAGTCAAACACAAACAGTTTAGTGGGACCAAATCGCGGGACCCAGATAATCTCCATCCAAAATATTAAAGGAATTATCAAATGAAATCACAAGCCAAATAGCAAGAATTTTTAATGACTCTCTAAACTCACGGGTTACACCTCATGACTGGAGAATTGCAAATATAGTATCTATATTTAAGAAAGCGGTGGGTAGTAAGAGAGAGTTATCCAGAAAACTACAGACCCTTTAGTTGGACCTCAGTTGTATGCAAGGTTTTAAAACAAAATTTTGAAAGAGAGAATAGTTAGGGACATAGAGGTAAATGGTAATCGGGATAAAATACAACATGGTTTTACAAAAGGTAGATTGGTCTTGCACAATCTGATCTTTCTTTGAGAAGATAACCAATTTTCTAGACAAAGGAAATGTAGTAGATTTGAACTGCCTGAATTTCAGTAAAGCATTTGATACAGTTCCACATGGGATATTGTTAGTTAAATTGGAGAAGATCGGGGTTAATACAAGAATCAAAAGAAGGGTAAGGAACTGGTTAAAGAGGAGCCTACAATGGGTCATGCTGAAAGGTGAACTGTCAGACCGGAGGAGGTTACTCAAGGATCGGTTTTGGGACCAGTTTTACTTGTTTTCATTCATGACTTTAGCACAAAAAGTGGGAGTTTGCTAATAAAATTTGCAGATGACACAAAGTTGGGAGGTATTGACCAATATGGAGGAGGACAGGAATATCACACACACGGATTTGGACAACCTTAAAAACTAGAGTAATAGAAATGGGATGAAATTTAATTATTCAAAGTGCAAGTTCATGCATTTAAGGATTAACAAGAATTTTTGCTGTAAATTGGGGACGTATCAGTTGGAAGCGACAGAAGAGGAGAAAGACCTGGGTGTATTGGTTGATCACAGGGTGGCTATGAACTGCCAATGTGATGCGGCTGTGAAAAAGGCTAATGTGGTCCTAGAATGCATCAGGTGAGGTATTTCTGGTAGAGATAGGGAAGTATTGTTACCGTTCTATAAGGCACTGGTGAGACTTCATCTGAATATTGTGTGCAGTCCTGGTCTCCCATGTTTAAGAAAGATGAATTCAAATGGGAAGAGATGGAGAGAAGGGTTATTAGAATGGTACTAGAGAGAGGGGTTACAGTGGATGAGAAGCTGCATATGGGTCATAGAATATCAGGGTTGGAAGGGACCCCAGAAGGTCATCTAGTCCAACCCCCTGCTCGAAGCAGGACCAATTCCCAGTTAAATCATCCTAGCCAGGGCTTTGTCAAGCCTGACCTTAAAAACCTCTAAGGAAGGAGATTCCACCACCTCCCTAGGTAACGCATTCCAGTGTTTCACCACCCTCTTAGTGAAAAAGTTTTTCCTAATATCCAGTCTAAACCTCCCCCACTGTAACTTGAGACCATTACTCCTCGTTCTGTCATCTGCTACCACTGAGAACAGTCTAGAGCCATCCTCTTTGGAACCCCCTTTCAGGTAGTTGAAAGCAGCTATCAAATCCCCCCTCATTCTTCTCTTCTGCAGACTAAACAATCCCAGCTCCCTCAGCCTCTCCTCATAAGTCATGTGTTCTAGACCCCTAATCATTTTTGTTGCCCTTCGC
The DNA here is from genome assembly GCF_965140285.1 of Lepidochelys kempii. NCBI lineage: Eukaryota > Metazoa > Chordata > Testudines > Cheloniidae > Lepidochelys > Lepidochelys kempii. The sequence continues at coordinate 267,914,777 of NC_136381.1, read as the reverse complement.
TGGACTCTCTCCAGTTTATCCACATCCTTCTTGTAGTGTGGGGTCCAAAACTGGACACAGTACTCCAGATGAGGCCTCACCAATGTCGAATAGAGGGGAATGATCACGTCCCTCGATCTGCTGGCTATGCCCCTACTTATACATCCCAAAATGCCATTGGCCTTCTTGGCAACAAGGGCACACTGCTGACTCATATCCAGCTTCTGGTCCACTGTCACCCCTAGGTCCTTTTCCGCAGAACTGCTGCCTAGCCATTTGGTCCCTAGTCTGTAGCGGTGCATTGGATTCTTCCATCCTAAGTGCAGGACCCTGCACTTATCCTTATTGAACCTCATCAGATTTCTTTTGGCCCAATCCTCCAATTTGTCTAGGTCCTTCTGTATCCTATCCCTGCCCTCTAGCGTATCTACCACTCCTCCCAGTTTAGTATCATCCGCAAATTTGCTGAGAGTGCAATCCACACCATCCTCCAGATCATTTATGAAGATATTGAACAAAACCGGCCCCAGGACCGACCCTTGGGGCACTCCACTTGATATCGGCTGCCAACTAGACATGGAGCCATTGATCACTACCCGTTGAGCCCGACATTCTAGCCAGCTTTCTACCCACCTTATAGTGCATTCATCCAGCCCATACTTCTTTAACTTGCTGACAAGAATACTGTGGGAGACCGTGTCAAAAGCTTTGCTAAAGTCAAGAAACAATACATCCACTGCTTTCCCTTCATCCACAGAACCAGTAATCTCATCATAGAAGGCGATTAGATTAGTCAGGCATGACCTTCCCTTGGTGAATCCATGCTGACTGTTCCTGATCACTTTCCTCTCATGCAAGTGCTTCAGGATTGATTCTTTGAGGACCTGCTCCATGATTTTCCCAGGGACTGAGGTGAGGCTGACTGGCCTGTAGTTCCCTGGATCCTCCTTCTTCCCTTTTTTAAAGGAAGGGTCAATAGTGTGCCATTGTTGCCAAGAAGGCCGATGGCATTTTGGGATATATAAGTAGGGGCATAGCCAGCAGATCGAGGGACGTGATCGTTCCCCTCTATTCGACATTGGTGAGGCCTCATCTGGAGTACTGTGTCCAGTTTTGGGCCCCACACTACAAGAAGGATGTGGATAAATTGGAGAGAGTCCAGCGAAGGGCAACAAAAATGGTTAGGGGTCTGGAACACATGACTTATGAGGAGAGGCTGAGGGAGCTGGGATTGTTTAGCCTGCAGAAGAGAAGAATGAGGGGGGATTTGATAGCTGCTTTCAACTACCTGAAAGGGGGTTCCAAAGAGGATGGCTCTAGACTGTTCTCAGTGGTAGCAGATGACAGAACGAGGAGTAATGGTCTCAAGTTGCAGTGGGGGAGGTTTAGGCTGGATATTAGGAAAAACTTTTTCTCTCGGAGGGTGGTGAAACACTGGAATGCGTTACCTAGGGCGGTGGTAGAATCTCCTTCCTTAGAAGTTTTTAAGGTCAGGCTTGACAAAGCCCTGGCTGGGATGATTTAACTGGGGATTGGTCCTGCTTTGAGCAGGGGGTTGGACTAGATGACCTCCTGAGGTCCCTTCCAACCCTGATAGTCTATGATTCTAATGACCAGAGTAATGGGGAACCTACCTTACCAGACAAGATTTAAGGAGCTTGGCTTGTTTAGCCTAACAAAAACAAGGGTTGAAGGGATATATGATTATCCCTTTGATGTGTTTATGGATAGTAAACACAGGGGAGGGAGGGACAGACGGAGGGAAGTTATTTCAATTAAATTAATTTGAAATCTTTCAATTAAGATTTGAGGACTTTCATGAACTCATCCAGAAGTTATGGTCCTCTTACAGGAGTGCTGGGAGAGGTTCTGTGGCTTGTGATATGCAGATGGTGAGACTAGATGATCATAATGGTCTCATAATGGCTTAGTCTGTGGGTCTATGAGTAAGATTAAACAATTGTAAAAATGATCATCTTTTCATTATCCAAGTTGAATTGAAATGCAGTAGAACAAACTATTTGGAAAATGGAAACAAATTGCAAAAATATTTTTTTCTATTTTGTGTAGAAATTTCCCTTGGGCAGATTTTTGGACTAGGTCTGCCATTTCAGACGAAATTTGTCAATTTATCTTGACTTCATGAACTGAACAAATCAACTGTGCTTCCCCAAAACGAAAGTCTTATTCCTGATTAGCTGATACCTTTCCTTAATCTTTTAAAAATTGATGACTCAACCAAAAATACAAAACCATATAATGTTAAGTTCTGCTGGCCTACAAACTATAAAATAAGAATTCTTCTGATCATAAAATCTCTTCAGATCCATAAGCATGCTACATAATATCATGGTTATGCATCCTTTTCTTCTCTATCTTTCCCGAAACCAGTATATTTAATGTGTACATACAGACTAAAATTCAGTATAGTTTTATAAACTAGAAATAACCTAAGGACAAGGTAAAAGAAGATTCTAATTGTTCAAACAATAAGCTTTAGGGTAGAGTGTAAGTCTGTGGAAGGATATTAGATAACTATAATATGTGAAATCTTCCCAGATGCAAATGAATTACTTGACTCCTTTGCATAATTTACAAAGGGAAGCCATATATCCAGCTATCCTCCCAGTCCTGTTTGGGATTTTATGTCAATTTTTCCTTAAGTTCCAAAACCTTAAGAGTAACCAAGAAAGAGTTGCCCTTGCTTTTTTAAATTAAGGACAAGAAGTTAAATATACTATCTAGCATCTAGAATTTAGGTCTGGAAAAGAAGAGTACAAACTGAATTTGGGATTAACAGTAATGATAGCAAAATAAAGGAGCTGAGGGGAGGAGTAAAAGTCAGAGTCAGGTATCAGCTGGTGCTCTGTATAACTGGCCTAACTGAATATGAAACAAGGAGACTGGATTGTCTTACCAGCTTTTAAACAGAAGCAGAGTCTTGTGCAGGGTGGTATACTTGTAGAAAGCCTCTGTGCACTGATTTTTCAAGTATATAGGGGTCAATGGTAAACTGTTAGCAGTTGCTTTTGTGCTACAGTCTGGTTATGTCTTAGACTATCTTGTGGGTTATTCCATGTGTCACTTAGATGCCCAATATGGCTTGTTTTCAATAGTCTTTTCAGCCATGATGCAAGTGGCATGACTTACTGTAACAAAAAATCCCTTTCATTCACAGAAGGCAAACAGCCAGTATACAAGGGAGCACTAATTTTTAGTGTCTGATCTCGTTTTCTGATATTGTCAAGGAAATGAGTCAAAGGACTACCTTTATGTGGCTAACGAAATGATGAGATGGGTTTCGTTGACACAAACTGTATACCTTCACTGCAGAGTTAACCTGGGTTCTTATTTGTTGCTTTTAGCACCCCTCCCATCCACACAAAAAAACCTCTGACCACAGTTTAGTAGCAGTTTCAGTCTGAGCTAGTGGGCCCATTTGGGGCTGTAGGCTAAAGCGTGAGTGAGGCTTTTATTCAGGCTGGTAATTTTCCAACTTGTAGCGAGGGTGCTGGCTAAAGCACTCAAGTGCTTTAGTTGTACAGTGCCTTCCCACAGTTCTTCCAGTGTGCCTAAGAGAGAGACATTCTCCTGCAATTCACTGGGAGAGAATTAGAGTAGGTCAATTTACTGCAGCACAGAGAACCATGAGATGTGTCCCCGGAAGTCTAGAAAAACATAGTTATCAGCATCAGTCAGGACACAGTAACTCAGGTATGGTTTTGCAGTGGCTTCCTAGGACTAGTCCAAGCCAGGTGCTCAGACTCGGGTGCTGATCACCTAAGTTAACTGTACAGTGAAGACATACCCAAAGTTTAAAAACCAAGTGTTTCAAACGTACATTTAAGCTGGGATCTAATTACATGCAGAGACTATAAACTTTGCTCCATTACTAATATTTTTTACTTTTAAAAAATAGTCAAAATGTTAGAGTTTCTCAAACATTTGAAAGCTGAGCCCCCCCCCCCCATTTCAAGAAAATGAAACCAATCATGCCCTCTTCAGCCCTGCTATGTGTTGCTAGTTGCTTACCCATCTTAACAGGTTTCAGAGTAGCAGTCGTGTTAGTCAGTATCCGGAAAAAGAAAAGGAGGACTTGTGGCACCTTAGAGACTAACAAATTTATTTGAGCATAAGCTTTCGTGAGCTACAGCTCACTTCATCAGATGCATGTAGTGGAAAATACAGTGGGGAGATTTTATATACACAGAGAACATGAAACAATGGGTGTTACCATACACACTGTAACAAGAGTGATCAGGTAAGGTGAGTTATTACCAGCAGGAGAGCTGTTCCTCAGATGTTCTTGTCAACTGCTGGAAACGGCCCATCTTGATTATCACTACAAAAGGTTTTTCCCCCTCACCCCACTCTCTCATGAAAGCTTATGCTCAAATAAATTTTAGTCTCTAAGGTGCCACAAGAACGTCTTTTCTTTTTACCAGTCTTCAATTACACATCTTCTGGACCCCGTCCCCAGGAAGTGTGCCCCACGCTTTAGGAAATGCTAACTTAATTCATGACTTGTCAGACTGAAGACCTTGGCTATGAAGTGTTCTCTCCTTGTTCCTTCTAATGCAAATTCTTTAAACAAGTTTATGCTGAGTTTTAATGAGCGGTAGTTCCTCAAGGGTAAAAGTCTTGTTAAAGTAGAACTTGCTAGCTCATTGTGCCATAGAGATGGTCATCAGTTGGACCAAGCAGAAGGCTGCCAAATCAAAGTAGAAGTGTAAAAGCAAAAGCTAACCTAGTGTTAAGCTCTAGATTGATAAAATGCATCAATCTATTTAAAACAGAATGCGGGGGCGGGGAGGGGAAATTACAGGCAGTATTCATGTGAGTGTGAGGAAATGTGCCTTAATCCCATTTTTAAAAGTGACGTAGGCACTTAAAACCTAAATCTCATTGACAGTCAGTGGGATTTGAGTGCTTTTGAAAATTTTACCCTGGATAATTAAAGTTCTTTTCATTGTTACATTTCTGTGATTCTTTGGTTGGCTAAATCTAGTTCTTAACTCAGATAGTCAGCAGTAAAACACCACTTTAACTGTGATTTGTGTTTTGAATGCATGCAGAATCTGAGTCCACCACCTTTCTGCTTAGTGGAACTTGAATTAAGATCTACTCTTGTCTGTCTTTTTTGTAAAATCATATCTTTATGCAACCCACATGCTTCACTAGATGGAGCTAAGAATTATGGTGTTCATCAGAGTAGCCAAGTATCCATCCTAACCATCCTTTGTTTACTGTTTCCTTCATTTCTACTCACTTCCCCTTTGCTGTCTCACCTTCTCCGTCCCTTCTCCCTGCTTCATCTTACCCAATTTCTCCCCTCTTATACCGCTATCCTCTGACATAGATCTTTCACCCACACTATGGGAAGCTCTTCTTGCAATATAGGTATCCTCTTATTCATTGCCTCTTGCACTCTTGTCCCTCTGCATGAGGTTAGGATCAGGAGGTTTAGGAGCTGCTGCTCTTACTACTGCAAACTGAAGCAATATTGTGGAGTCTGGGAGTTTTTGTGTGGTCAAAAAACATGGTGCTGGAATAAGAAATCTGTCCACTTGACATGATTTTCAGTAGGTGTTTGTAGTGTTTAGTGGAGTTATAAAAGAGGCAGAAATGTGGAGATTGAGTACTTTTTGGGTGGTAAAGCTAATTCTTCTGAGAATTCTTTTTAGTGCTTAGCGTGTAAAATGGAGCTTGCTTTCTGAGGTATAGCAGCTCATAACAAAAAGCTTTTTTGATAAGGTTGACTGTTCGGAATGATCTCATCCCAGTGACCAATTGGAGTAATGTGCAATGCTCCAACTATTTGCTGAAACAAAAGTATGTTGAGCTGGCTGACCACAGAGTAGTCTATTTGATCAATGTAATGTTTCAGAGTTGAGATATATATGTAGATTGAAATGCCCCCATTGTAAGGCAGCAGGTAAATGGTACAGAAAGTACCTGCTCACTCCAGTTGGAGCTTTCTGAAACAAGTAGGGTAATAGTTTTTCTATGAATTTAGGGCTTGTGTGATACCTTTCTAATGGTTTTGTTAGAATGTCACTGACTGATGTATATGGATTGTAGAAAAGAGGTAGAATAAACAGAATAGGGCTCCCTAACATCATAAGTTAACTTACCTCCATTAGTGGAGACAATTTCCCATGTTTTTCAAACTGGGCTATTACATTTAGCTAAAAAGCATGGAATGGCAAGTCACTTAGCCACTCAGCCTCAGTTTCCCTATATGTAACATAGAGAGAGCATTTATCTCATAAGGATGTTGTATTGTGAGGCGTCTTTTATACAGGGAGGTCAGACTAGCTGATTCCTTCTGGCCTTAACATTTATGAAAATTAATGTTTATAAAGTACTCTAATATCCTAGTCCTAAACATGATTACAGTAACTACCACATCATGATCATCTTCAATGTACAGTGAGTTCAACATGCAGGAAAAGAGCTAACAAAATGTTAAATAGCAATATTTGCACTTCTGTGAGTTTTCAGTCAGGACCTCCATCCTGTTGAAATGAAACCTTTGATAAATGACTTTCCCACTGCTTGTTGGACAGTAACAGCTGCAACTACTCCTGATTGAAATTCTATTGCCTAGTCTCCTAGTAGTTCTGAATAGATTGTACCACTGAACAAAATTCTATTTACTACTTAACTAGAGTTTCCTGGGTGGCAATAAAATGTTGTGTGCTTTCCACCCAGGTTTCCTTAAAACATTAAGGTGAATTGAAATGCTTTTTAAAAATAAGTACACAACTTTCAAAGTGTCTGTGGTTAGAAAAATTACCCAATTAAATGTAACTCCTTCTTACTCAGCTCTTGTCCTTGTGTGTGGTGATAGATGCATTTGTCTGCTTTACAGGCCCCCCCAAAAATAATTTTTTTTTTTACTCAGTTCTAGCTATGGAATGTTATTGGTAATGATGCACAACTCAGAAAGAAACCAGCTTTACTTCCTGACCCCAAGATCAATTTGTGATTATTGAAATGGTCAACTTGTAAATTTGGCAAATATGACATGAAATAATTCAGACAATAAATATGGGACACTGATGCTATTTTAATTTCTTCAGAGCCTGACATATGGTCTGGCTGTGCATCATGAACAAGATATACAAGTAGCTTTAAAGTTAGATGCTTTAAAGGGAAGCTAAAAAGGTTGAATCTGGGGAGGAAGGGATGACCAAAACAGTATTTTTAAGGCATAAAATGGTTACATTTAGTGCTATTTTTAACTTGCAACTGCTAATGCCCCTATCTTCACAGGTTTCAGAGGAGCAGCTGTGTTGGTCTGTATCCACAAAAAGAAAAGGAGGACTTGTGGCACCTTAGAGATTAACAAATTTATTTGAGCATAAGCTTGAAGTGAGCTGTAGCTCACGAAAGGTGAGGCTCAAATAAATTTGTTAGTCTCTAAGGTGCTATAAGTCCTCCTTTTCTTTTTCCTATCTTCACAGTGAGAGAGCAGATTCTATTACTCGGAGAATCTCCTTGATAAGCACAGAGCAAGTGTTTGGGAGAACAATTGTATTTAAATTGCAGAGAGTACTGACTGCAGCTCACACTCAAGGACATGAAGGGCAGGCATCCTGTCTTCTCTGACTGGAGCGTGCCTACCTGTGGACCAAATGGAAGGCACTGATAAACTGAAGTTGCCATCTTTTTATCCAGCAAAATTAAGTAGGTTATTCTTGAAAGGATTATCTTTCAGGACACTGATTCATCAGAGAAATTAGGGAAAATCACAATCTGTGTCTTCTCCAGTGACAAGATTGGGCTCTGTTAGATGGCTATTTGCAAAGATGCAACAAAAGAACTACAGCTAAAATCAGTTATTTTCAAAGCTATTCTGACAAAATTGACATCCATGCTGCCAAATGGAAAATAAAGGTTGTTTTTATTTTGCTGTTTGCCATAGGGTGAGCGTATGGGGGACAGAGGCCTTCTAACATGGTATCTCATTCTCAACTCATAGGCAGTGTTACTGCTCAATCTATCTGTTACAAATACAATATAGTTAACTGTATCATGGTGTAAAGAGTCTGCTTGCATCCAGCTATCTTGGTCCAATTTACTATGTTGTGCCTGTTAGTAATGTGGTCCAGTCATCATTTGGTGGGTTATAACATCCTGTGCTGAAATGAACCAATCGTGCAATGAGAAATTCTTGCTCTTTTCCCTCTATACTTCAATCTTTTAACATCCTACCGTAACTAGCTTTTTTTTAATGGCAGCTCTTGCTGCAAGCCTCTCCTCTTATTTTTTTCTGGACTAGTTTCTATCAGACCGTTTCTTAAGTCAGGGGTGGGGAAACTTTTTTCTATCAGGGGGCCATTGACCCACAACAAAAATCAGTTGCAGGTCACACACAGCCCCGTGCGGGGGAAGAGGGGGTGCAGAGGCTCAGGGCTTCCCCCTGCAATGGGGTGAGCTAGTGCTTGTGGCTCCAGCCCCACATGGGGACACCGAAGCTCGGGTGGGGCTGGGGATGAGGAGTTTAGGGTGTGGGGGAGCTCCAGGCTGGGGTCAAGGGATTTGGAATGTGGGAGGGGGGCAGGGGATGTCAGTGCAGGGTCTGAGAGGGAGTTAGGGTGTGGGAGGGGGTTCTGACCTGAGGCAGGGGGTTCAGGGCGCAGGCTCCAGCCAGGTGGCGCTTACCTGAGGCGGCTCCTGGTTGGTGGCGCAGTGCGGCTAAGTCAGGCTTCCTGCCTGTCCTAGCTCCGCACTGTTCCCTGAAGCGGCCACCATGTCTGGCCCCTAGGCGAAGGGGCCATCTGTGCACTGTGTGCTGCCCATGCCCGCAGGTGCCGCCCCCGCAGCTCCCATTGGTCATGGTTTCTGGCTAGTAGAAGTTGCGAAGCTGGTGTTTTGGGGCGGGGGGAGCACGCAGAGGTTTCCTGATCGCCCCTCTGCCTAGGGGCTACAGGGACATGGCAGCCACTTCCGAGAGCTGCTGGAGGTGGGGGTTTGGGGCTTCTGGCCTGCAGCGTGGAGACTTGCTGCAGGCTGGATTAAATTAAGCAGCGGCCTGGATCTGGTCCACAGGCTGGAGGTTCCCCACCCCACCTTAAATCAGTAATGCTGTCTCTAGAAATGGCCAAATTTTGATTCTTCAGAGATGGTAAAGGCTTCCATAATGACCTTGGTCAACTGTGGTGCTAATCAAATGAGATGTGGTTTGAGCAGGAACACCTGAGTTCTGATTGCTCAGTACCCTGGCAATGAAACACTTAATCTCTGCCTCAGTTTCTCAATCTCTTGAAGTAGGGGAAAATACTTATTTGCCTCTTTCAGGGATTGTCTTGATTGTTGTTAAAGCATATGTAAGGCTAGGAATGTGTAGGGAGAGGCAGGAATTGCTTTATCAGCAGCAACCTGCAAGGGTCAATCTTTACAGCACCTCAAAGTGCTAAGCATTTTATTTTTAGAATAGATATGGTCCCTGCCCCAGACAGTTAACAGTCTGTTTTTTAGATGAGACTCTACTGGTGATAGTAATGAACAATAGGGAGGAAATGGAGTGGGGAAGGAGTAAAACAGCAGCAAGAGCATGCAACTAGGCATGTACTGATCATGACTCAAATTCTATCTTTTTAAATACCCACAAGTGAGTCAATAGGTATCACAGAATTACATTTTTTTAAGGAGAGATTTGAATGAGCAGAGGGTAGTAGCTTTGTGGACCAGGATAAGGGAGAGTGTTCAGGGTTAGGGCACAGCATAGAAAAATGCATCCGATGAAGTGAGCTGTAGCTCATGAAAGCTTATGCTCAAATAAATTGGTTAGTCTCTAAGGTGCCACAAGTACTCCTTTTCTTTTAGCATAGAAAAAGGCACTGAGACAGTTGTGGGAAAAGCAGACAAGAAGGGCTTATTTATGCCTTGAAAACATACTTGCCTTCAGCTTCTATAACTACAAATGTTATTGATCATAAGGCTATCTAGCTACAGTATTCTGACCTTTTTTAATCTCCCCTTCCTCCCACTTCCCCAATATGGAATTTTTCTCATGCTGTAGTCCTTCACAGCAGACTAATTTTTTTTATTCCAGTCTTCACTAATGTTCTCAAATATTGTGTATAATTGAACATTCAGGTGTTTGTCTTCCCAAGCCTTTGAATTTTATTTGCCTGATACTTTTAAGTTCTCTAAATCTTTCTGTAGTCTTCCCTTATACCTTGCTATGTGTATTGCAACTGAGTTGGATGATCTTCAGAAGATGTAGACTTCTAACATTACTGTGTGTAGCAATTACAAATGTACATTGCATTGAGGTAAAGTATTTGAACAGCAGCCCCTCAGTATACTTGCAAAAAGGCAGCCATGTTCTAGTAATCTCCAAGAATTGTTCATTACAATTTCAGTAATGCGTTTTTTTGTTGTTGTTGTGATTGCTGTGAACTTTAATAAACTCTGCTTTGATACATGGTTTCCAGACTAGGTACTGATATTGTTCTGCATTATGTGAGCTGACTTCTAAGTCTACACTGCTGACTTAAGTTGTGGCTGTTGAAATAGTTTTTTCAGAAATGAAATAGATGACAAAGACAAAACATTCTGCATCTTGCAATTTTGATTTTAGCTAAACAGAGGAGCATGATTTCACTTATGCCTTAAAAATGCAGTAGGTATCTGTGATTCATTTTGCTAGGTAAGTCTCTAAAATGGCATTTACTTCTCTAGTTTAGTGCTGACTCTGAGCTTTTTATCCATTGGTTAAGTGTAAGTCCTCATGCCAGCCTTTTTGTTGTCCTTCCTTATGGAGGTGGGGATGTTGGTAACAGTCATGCTAGGAAATGGAGATGTTGAACGTGTTAAAATTTTATCTTCATGCACAGGAAATTATAAACTTCCTGATTTCTTTTCTTTTCCTGTGGTAATGGCATTGGTGGTTGGCAGCATGTAATCTGCAGTTGGGAATAGGAAGATTAGAATTTGCAGCCTGTCTCCTATGTTATAAGAACATGAGAACGGCCATACTGGGTCAGACCAAAGGTCCATCTAGCCCAGTATCCTGTCTTCCGACAGTGGCTAATGCCAGGTGCCCCAGAGGGAATGAACAGAACACGTAATCATCAAGTGATCCATCCCCTGTTGCCCATTCCCAGCTTCTGGCAAGCACAGGTTAGGGACACCATCCCTGCCCAGCCTGGCTAATAGCCATTGATGGATTTACCCTGCATGAATTTATCTAGTTCTTTTTTTGAACCCTGTTATAGTCTTGGCTTCACAGCATCGTCTGGCAAGGAGTTCCACAGGTTGATGGTGCGTTGTGTAAAAAAAACAACTTCCTTTTGTTTGTTTTAAACCTGCTACCTATTAATTTCATTTGATGACCTCTAGTTCTTGTGTTATGAGAAGGAGTAAATAACATTTCCTTATTTATTCTCCACACCAGTCATGATTTTATAGACCTCTGTCATATCCCCTTAGTTGTCTCTTCCAAGGTGAAAAGTCCCAGTCTTATTACTCTCTCCCCATACAGAAGCCATTCCATACCCCTAATAATTTTTGTTACCCTTTTCTGAACCTTTTCCAATTCTAATATATCTTTTTTGATATGGGACAACCACATTTGCACACAGTATTCAAGATATGGGTGTACGCATGGATTTATATAGAGGCAATAGGATATTTTCTGTCATCTTACCCCTATCCCTTTCTTAATGATTCCCAGCATTCTGTTTGCTTTTTTGACTGCCACTGCACATTGCGTGGATGTTTTCAGAGAACTATCCACAATGACTCCAAGATCTCTTTCTTGAGTGGTAACAGCTAATTTAGAGCCCATCATTTTATATGTATAGTTGGGATTATGTTTTCCAATGTGCATTACTTTGTGTTTATCAACATTGAATTTCATCTGCCATTTTGTTGACCAGTCACCTGGTTTTGAGAGATCCTTTTGTAGATCTTCACAGTCTGCCTGGGATTTAACTATTTTGAGTAGTTTTGTGTCATCTGCAAATTTGGCCACCTCACTGTTTAACCCTTTTTCCAGATAATTTATGAATATGTTGAATAGGACTAGTCCTAGTACAGACCACTGGGGGACACCACTATTTACCTCTCTATTCTGAAAACTGACAGTTTATTCCTACCCTTTGTTTCCTATTTTTTAACCAGTTACCAATTCATGAGAGAACCTTCCCTCTTATCCCATGACTCCATACTTTGCTTAAGAGAGGAAAAGGCTACATACAAGGAATAAGTTCATAAGGATCATAAGCTAAGTAGCTGAATTCATGTTCCATGGTCATTTATCACTAGTGACACTCACATGAGAGATTTCAGAGTAACAGCCGTGTTAGTCTGTATTCGCAAAAAGAAAAGGAGTACTTGTGGCACCGTAGAGACTAACCAATTTATTTGAGCATAAGCTTTCGTGAGCTACATCCGATGAAGTGAGCTGTAGCTCACGAAAGCTTATGCTCAAATAAATTGGTTAGTCTCTAAGGTGCCACAAGTACTCCTTTTCTTTTCACATGAGAGAGCACCTCTGTGATTTCTGTCACCATTGCTTTTGACATTGAGCACTGTTTTTATTTGGACTAAGACAGGGAATTTGCTCCTGTTAAACTACTGTTCTTGATAGAAGATGAGCTACTGCTTTCCCTCTTTCATTTATCTTGGGAAGTAACTTGCATGAGGCTCCTGGCCCCCTTTGTGGACTTCCATTGACCTGTGACAAGTGAGAAGCATTAGGTGTTTCTAGAAGATTTTTATCTGGCTTTTTGGATAGTGATATTATCTTACACTAGCACTTTTAAGAGCTGAACAGTAACTCTGTCTAATTACTGTAATAGAGAAACAAAAGCACTGGAAACTGCTGCCCATGAAACTTAAGTGTGCAAGGGTAATGCAGAGCCATCCTCCACTAGTTCAGGCTCCTCTTTGAGGGAGGGTAGAATTTCATGAAAAGCTGCAGCTATGGTTTTATCTGCAGATTCCAAAGGAAGGAAGCAGGTGCCCATGGTAATCCCTAGTATCTATGTAGCTTTGATTCATTTTCGCTGCACTTTGTAGTCACTACATTAACACACACATCCAGTTACAAATGCTGAATTACACTTTCGGCATATCTCAGGCTAAACATAAAAGCAGGTAGTGGTTTTCCAGAAAGCTGCAGACTTACTTCATGGATAGTGTTGTAATTTTAAAGAGATCATTGAATCCAATCTGATAAGCAAGCACACAATTTCTGAATAATAGAAAGTATTGGTGATTTCCAAGGAAACTTCATGTGGTTAGTTAAGGGCTCATTGTGGGCCTTTGGATCAATGTGGTCAGTACTTTTTTCTTCTTCTGATTTCTGTTACCAATCTTCGTTCTTAAGGGGAAACAGAAATCCTTGTTGCTGATCTTGTTGCTTCTGACGGATGGGGACCTCTGCTGGCCCTCTTGGAGGGGGAAAAGAGGTCCCATGCTGTTGCTCCATTCTCTCTGGAAGCATGTCCACAGCCATTCCAAGTGGAGATAGGGCAACAGCATGAGTATAGAGCCACAGTGGAGGCTCTGTATTGTGGTGAATGCAGGGCTTTCCACTTCCATAGTCCAGCCCTGCTGCTCTTTTTCTACAGATGGTTCTGGTTTGTAATGCCCCTTATTTAGGACTTGTGTACCCTTCAAAAATAACTAAGGGAAATGGTTACAATAGACTGTCCCTAAAATGGTAGTCTTTAGTGTAAACTAAACTTACCTGTGTTCCCTTCTAGAGTGATAGCCTTGGCTGAGATGACTGCATGTTGGAGGGACATGGCTAAAATCCAATCAATCCCACTTATATGGCAAGATGAAACAGGGTTCACTTAGACAAGTCATGGGGCATCCATGTTGTAGCTGGAGTCCTTAACAGTTTAGTGCAGGTCTGCCTTCAGTGTCTGGTTGACTAAAGAATGTACTGCTTTGTGGGATAATTTTAAGGGCTGCCTAATGTTCAGGTTATTCAGTCTGTCAAAATGACATCAGAATTCAGTCTGAATTAGTGATTTTGTGGGTAGAAGTAAAAATGCAAGTAAAACCGATCAATTGGAGCCTTTAACCTCTAGGTTGCTGGCTTGAATCTAAACCAGGTTTGTGATGCTTGGGTGCTGCTATCTGCTGGATAGCAACTGGTGACTGTCCTTACTCTGAGGGATGGTTCCTTCAGGCCAGGGTTGATGCAGTTTTCCATGTCGGTGTGAGGAAGCGTGCTTTAATGCCACTGGTGCTTTGCCAGTTTGGTGTTTAACTAGGATCTTTCACACGAACTAAATATACTCAAACTTAGAGAGACCCTGATGTTCAGTTGCCTTTTTATTCTGAAACTCTTGGCATATAGTCTGGTAGCCTGATTTCAGAAGTGCTGGCACCTGCAACTCCTGCTGACATCAGCAGCAAATTTGAAAATTGGGCTGTAGATATACAACCCTTCCCACTGTCATCCCCCTCATTTATACTAACAGGACCTAATCCTCCTTGTTTTTAGGCAGCCTGGGAATGATGATATTAGAAGAGGATTATGACCCCTGCAAGAGACTTGCACATAAATGAATAGATATTAACTAGCAATTCAGGCACTAGAAATTATGAAAGTTGGCAAGCATCAACTTCGAAAACATAAGTAGATTTTGTTTAAATCTCATGAATTTTCATGCTGACTTAGAAATATAGTGAAATGAATCTCTAGCAGTTCAGAGTTCTCTTTACTCAGTAGTTTTGCTTTAAAACTCTCACCATGGTAACATGTCACCGCAAAGGCAGTCTTCTCCAAGTTCCAGCTGAACTGGAAATCCTGACCGCTTTCTTTAACATACCAGTGTAAGTAGATCAGAATATTGCATCCTTTGTTAAAACTAATCTGGTTTAATTTTGTAATGGAGCTGCTGAATGAAAGTTTTATGTATGTTGTAACTTGGTGTTTGTAGCAAAAGTGAATACCATACTTCTTGACACCAGGGAAGGGCAAAAGTACTTCAGAATGAGCTCATAGTCCTTTCTGTATAAATCTTAAATTATTATTATTATTTTTTAAAACAGGTCTATCTCTAGGGGAGTAGGGTCCATATCCACCTTCCTCAGATTATTTCTTGTTGAGGGTAATTTGCAAAGTTCCATGGACCATTAGGATTCTGTATAGCCACAGTTTGTAACTTGGAAACAGAAAGTAGCATTAAACCCTATGTTATGATAGCATCTGGAAGAGGCTCACCATGTCAGGGACCCATTGTGCTAGGTGCTGTACAAACATATAGAAAACTATATTCCCTGTCTCAAAGCACTGACAGTCTAAAAGAGAAGACGTAACAGTTACCTGAGACAAACAAGCAAGTTCAGGTGTGGGAGACAGGTTAACAAATAGGATGTGTGCATTTCTTAGCCAATCAAGAGCAGCATGTGCAATTTGCCAACGGCCTAGCCATTATCAGTTTACTGTGTATTAGAGAGGTGAGCTTTGGGGTGTGGGTGTGGGACTTAAAGCCACTTCCATATCCTCCTACATGGATTTTTACTAGAAGCTTTTCTCACTTGCAAGGGGCAACATTAGGAGACAATGAATATGCTTGTAGGAGAAGAGGAGAATCTGGCAATTGAGGCTGGCCTTACTAGTGGAGTGAAGAAGGAGCTGACCTTGCAATAAGACTAAGTGTCAGTCAGCGTGGAGCTAAACTAAGTTTCCTTTGAAAGTAAGGATGAGAAGTTTGTGTTTGTGGTGGGAGAAGAGGAGTCGGTAGATGGAGTGATATAGGAACGACACAGTTCTAAGTCAGGAAGATTAACTTAGCATAATGTTGAATGCATTTCAGGGGGGTGAGGTTGGACTCATAGAAGTTGGAGAGGTGATTATATTAGTTAAGGCGTGGGATGATCCAGGCTTGCACCATAGATTAGTCCATTTGGGCAGAGGAAAGTTTGGATTTGGAGATTCTGTGCTGGAAGAAGAATGGATGTATGAGTCAAGAGAGGACCAAGTCAAAGAGAGGAAGCAAAGATTAAGGGCTTGAGTAACAGTGATGATAGCGGTGTTCTTCATTGTGAAGTGGGGAGGAAGGTTTCAGGAGCTCCAATTTGGCTATTAAGTTTTAGTTGATCAGTGGCTCTCAGGACATGCTAGAAAGGCATGCAGAGATTTTAATTTGGCTGAAAGGAAGAGATACAAAATAGACGTAGATTAAGGACATAAGAACAGCCATACTGGGTCATAGAATCATAGAATATCAGGGTTGGAAGGGACCTCAGGAGGTCATATAGTCCAACCCCCTGCTCAAAGCAGGACCAATCCCCAATTAAATCATCCCAGCCAGGGCTTTGTCAAGCCTGACCTTAAAAACTTCTAAGGAAGGAGATTCTACCACCTCCCTAGGTAACGCATTCCAGTGTTTCACCACCCTCCTAGTGAAAAAGTTTTTCCTAATATCCAACCCTAAACATCCCCCACTGCAACTTGAGACCATTACTCCTTGTCCTGTCCTCTTCTACCACTGAGAATAGTCTAGACCATCCTCTTTGGAACCACCTCTCAGGTAGTTGAAAGCAGCTATCAAATCCCCCCTCATTCTTCTCTTCTGCAGACTAAACAATCCCAGTTCCCTCAGCCTCTCCTCATAAGTCATGTGTTCCAGACCCCTAATCATTTTTGTTGCCCTTCGCTGGACTCTCTCCAATTTATCCACATCCTTCTTGTAGTGTGGGGCCCAAAACTGGACACAGTACTCCAGATGAGGCCTCACCAATGTCGAATAGAGGGGGACGATCACGTCCCTCGATCTGCTGGCTATGCCCCTACTTATACATCCCAAAATGCCATTGGCCTTCTTGGCAGCAAGGGCACGCTGCTGACTCATATCCAGCTTCTGGTCCACTGTCACCCAAACGTCCTTTTCTGCAGAACTGCTGCCTAGCCATTCGGTCCCTAGTCTGTAGCGGTGCATTGGGTTCTTCTGTCCGAAGTGCAGGACCCTGCACTTATCCTTATTGAACCTCATCAGATTTCTTTTGGCCCAATCCTCCAATTTGTCTAGGTCCCTCTGTATCCTATCCCTCCCCTCCAGCGTATCTACCACTCCTCCTAGTTTAGTATCATCCGCAAATTTGCTGAGAGTGCAATCCACACCATCGTCCAGATCATTTATGAAGATATTGAACAAAACCAGCCCCAGGACCGACCCCTGGTGCACTCCACTTGACACCGGCTGCCGACTAGACATGGAGCCATTGATCACTACCCATTGAGCCTGACAGTCTAGCCAACTTTCTACCCACCTTATAGTGCATTCATCTACAGAACCAGTAATCTCATCATAGAAGGCGATTAGATTAGTCAGGCATGACCTTCCCTTGGTGAATCCATGCTGACTGTTCCTGATCACTTTCCTCTCATGTAAGTGCTTCAGGATTGATTCTTTGAGGACCTGCTCCATGATTTTTCCGGGGACTGAGGTGAGGCTGACTGGCCTGTAGTCAGACCAATGGTCCATCTATCCCAGTATCCTGTCTCTGACAGTGGTCAATGGCAGGTGCTTCAGAGGGAATGAACAGAATGGGTAGTTGTCCACTCTCAGCTTCTGGCAAATAGGCTAGGGACACTCAGAGCATGGGTTTGCATCCCTGACCATCTTGGCTAATGGTCATTGATGGACATATCCTCCAGAAATTTATCCAATTCTTTTTTGAACCCTGTAATAGTTTTGACCTTCATAACATCCCCTAGCAGTGAGTTCCACAGGTTTACTGCGATGTGTGAAGAAGTATTTCCTTTTGTTCATTTTAAACTTCCTGCCAGTTAATTTCAGATGGTGACCCCTAGTTCTTGTGTTACGTGAAGGAGTAAATAACATCTCCTTATTCACTTTCTCCACACCAGTCAAGATTTTATTAGACCTCTATCATATCCCCTCTTAGTCGTCTCTTTTCCAAGTTGAAAATTTCCAGTCTTTTTAATCTCTCATCATAGGGAAGCTGTTCCATACTCCTTCTCATTTTTGTTGCCCTTCTCTGTACCTTTTCCAATTCTAATATATCTAGGCCCCTACATGAATCGTGGGATGATTGTCAAATAATTGCTGCTGAGTTGCGGACAAGATGTGGAAAAGTAATAGTGGACATTTTATTAATTGTGGTAATTTGGAAAAATCAGAGAAGACCTGTTTAAGAAAAATTTGTTGGAAGAATATAAACACTCAGTTATTATGTTATGCCTGCTAATTTTTTTGATAACCAGACATTCTGCTGCAACTATATTACAATCATTAATGCATGGGGTAGACAGCGGGATCCCTGGCTGCCTGCTGGGCTGACAGTGGGAGCTCGCCACTGTCAGCTCAGATAAATGGGGTTCTACTGTACTAATAGGGAAAAAAGTGTGTTGCAAACCTCAAAATGTATGCAAAATTGTGGACTCTGCAAAGTAAGCTAATTAAAATCAAAATTGAGGTGGAAGCCTGATATTGTGGGATCAGCAATATTGCAAATTAAGTGGGGCCTTAAAAATATATATTTTTTGAGATGGGGCAACCAGATCTGTACACAGTATTCAAGATGTGGGCATATTGTGGGTTTATATAGAGGCATTATGATATTTTCTGTCTTGAAAAGTGAAGTTTGGAATGGCCTTCCAAGGGAAGCAGTGGGGGCAAAAGATCTATCTGGCTTTAAGATTAAACTTGATAAGTTTATGGAGGAGATGGTGTGATGGGATAACATGGTTTTGGTAATTAAATATTCATGGTAAATAGGCCCAATGGCCTTTGATGGGATATTAGATGGGGTGGGATCTGAGTTACCCAGGAAAGAATTTTCTGTAGTATCTTGCTGGTGAATTTGCCCATATGCTCAGGGTTTAGCTGATCGCCATATTTGGGGTCGGGAAGGAATTTTCCTCCAGGGCAGATTGGAAGAGGCCCTGCTTAGTTTAAGAGCCTTTGGTGAGTTACCTTGTCAAAGGCTTTCTGGATGTCCAAGTATACTATATCCCCTGTATCACCTTTGTCCACATGTTTGTTGACCCTCTCAAAGAATTCTAATAGATTGGTGAGGCAAGATTTCCCTTTACAAAAGCCATGTTGATTCTTCTCCAACACATCATGTTCATCTATGTGTCTGATAATTCTGTTGTTGACTATAGTTTTAACTGGTTTGCCTGGTATTGAAGTTAGGCTTACTGGCCTGTAATTGCTGGGATTGCCTCTGGAGCCTTAAAAAAAAAAAAAAAAAAAAATTTGGCTTCACATTAGTAATCCTCCAGGCGTTTGCTAGTTACTCTTCAAATTCTTTTTTGGCCTGCCTAATTATGCTTTTACACTTGATTTGCCAGAGTTTATGCTCCTTTCTATTTTCCTCAGTAGGATTTAACTTCCAATTTTTAAAAGATGCCTTTTTGCCTCTAACTACTTCTTTTTACTTTGTCTTTTAGCCATGGTGGCACTCCTTTGGTCCTCTTACAGTGTTTTTAAATTTTGGGTATACATTTAATTTGAGCCTCTTCTGGTGTTTTTTTTAAACGTTTCCATGCAGCTTGCAGGCATTTTCCTTTGGGACTGTACCTTCTAATTTTCGTTTAATGAGGTTTTTTTAGCCTCATTTTTGAGTAGTTCTCCTTTCTGAAGTTAAATATTACTTGTGGTGGGGTTCTTTGGTTCCCCACCACAGGGATGTTAAATTTAATTATATTATGGTTGCTGTTACCAACCGGTTCAGCTGTATTCACCTCTTGGACCAGATCCTGTGCTCCATTTAGGACTAAATCAAGAATTACCTCTCCTCTTGTGGGTTCCAGGACTAGCTACTCCAAGAAGCTGTCATTTATGGTGTCAAGAGGCTTCATCTCTGCATCCCATCCTGAGGTGACATGAACCCAGTCATAAGGTAGAGAACATAAGGAACATAAGAACAGCCATACTGGGTCAGATCAAAGGTCCATCTAGCCCAGTATCCTGTCTCTGACAGTGGCTAATGCCAGGTGTGCTCCGGAGGGAATGAACAGAACAGGTAATCATCAAGTGATCCATGCCCTGTCGCCCATTCCCAGCTTCGGGCAAACAGGCTAGGGACACCATCCTGCCCATCCTGGCTAACAGTCATTGATGGACCTATCCTCCATGAACTTATCTAGTTCTTTTTTGCACCCTGTTATAGTATTGGCCTTCACAACATCCTCTGGCAAAGAGTTCCATAGACTGAGGGAGAGAGACGTGAGTCTCTGCTCAAGAGAGATGAGAGCTGGAAGCCAGAAACCTTTAATTGGGGAGGGATAGTTGAAATCCCCCATTTTTATTGAGTTTTCTATTTTTATAGCCTCTCTAATCTTTCTGAGCATTTCATAATCACCATCACCTCCTTGTCAGGTGGCTGGTAGTATATCTCTATTGCTATATACTTACTATTCAAGCATGGACTTTCTAGCCATAGATTTTTCTGTGGTACAGTTTGGTTCATTTAAGATTTGTACTATATTTGACCCTATGCTTTCTTTCTCATATAGTGCTACTCCCCCACAAGCATGACCTATTCTGTCATTCCGATATTTTGTAGGTGGTATTGTGTCCCATTGAAAAAACGAGGAGTCCTTGTGGCACCTTAGAAACTAACACATTTATTTGGGCATAAGCTTTCGTGGGCTAGAACCCACTTCATCAGATGCATTGATTATTATCAGTCCACCAAGATACTGATTTTGTTCATTGGTGACCTAAATATGGTAGTTAATGTCTTGTTTGTGGATAGGATCATTCAGAGAGAGGGTATAGAGGAAGAATAGTGTGTCAAAAATGGATCCCCGAGAAAGTAGTACCGTTCCCAGGAAATTGGTATATATATTTTGACACTATTTATATCGTAAGATTTAATTTCCTCTTTGGTGTGAAATCTTTTAATATTTCTAAATGTTCCTTGATACCTGTCTGGTGACTATAGTGAAGAAAAGCTTCTTGATGTTCATAACATGACTGAATGATGAGAGCTTTCTCGTTTGGGTCCAGTTACTAATGATTACTTAATGGTAACCAAAATGGTCATTTGTTCAGTTTAGCTATAAATGAATAAACTGAAGCAGCTAGCTATTAAAAATTACAATCCTGGATTTGGCTCAGACTGTGCAGTGTGTGCTGTATTGCGAAACAATCGGATCAGATACAACTGAGATTACAGTAACCTGGGCTGTGTGATTGGGCATTAATTTCTTAATCAGCGCTGTATCCACTGAATTATCTTCCTCTGGTATTTTTGCTGTTGGCTAGCCACAGAGAAGGCAGTCTGGTCAGTAGAATAATTTGTGTTTATCTCTGAGTTCTTGGTGTCCAGTAAGTAGTATGGTATCTGGGACACCAACAGGCTGGCTGACCTGCCTCTATACTAATATTTGATTACAGGGGTAAGAAGGCTTTCTGTTAGCAAAAAGAAAAGGAGTACTTGTGGCACCTTAGAGACTAACAAATTTATCTGAGCATAAGCTTTTGTGAGCTACAGCTCACTTCATCGGATGCATCTGATCTGTTAGCACTACTTTTGAAATCTCAGTATTACTTCTGTATTCTATGTTGGTGTCCGTTCAGTGTTGGTTAGTTATGTTGGACCTACTGTCTTACTATTATATGCAGTGTAGTTGTAGCCGTGTCTCTCATATATCCTAGGACCAACAAGGTGGGTGAGGTAGTATCTTTTATTGGACCAACTTCTATCCTGAAGAAGAGCTCTGTGTGGCTCGAAAGCTTGTCTCTCTCACCAATGGAAGTTGGTCCAGTAAAAGATATTACCTCACCTACCTTGTGACTCTACTTTCTCACTGTTAGTTGAAGATGGCATCTGTTCTCCTTCTTCCAAAAAAAGTTACTTTTATTACTCAGGATAACTAACCTTATCTCCTTCCAAAGGCCTCCTTGATCCTCTTTCAGGTAACCACTGAATCAAGTGTTGCTTAACAGGTTGCTATTACTTGGCACATGCAGCTAATATTAGTGGTAAGCTCCTCAGATACTGGTACCAAACGCCTACATCCAGAACTAACTTCCATTTTGAGCAGGAATCTTCTTCAGGATGCAGGAAGCTTTTCTTGGGAGAACTTTTCTTCCTCCATTATATAAAAACTTGATTTATGTAGTCATGAGTCTCCTTGCAATTTTTTGGACTTCATTTTCCCTAGATGGAATCAAATTCTCTGCAATCCATGGCTGCAAAAGGGCATTGGTATTGGATGCTGCTGCTTTACCAGCACGTTTGAGGGACAGCTTTTCTATTCAGATCGTTCCTTACTGAAACTTGGTTGCTTCAAACATCTCTCTGGTACACCTGATTATCTTGAGAAGGTGGCACTCTTGAGCCCTGCTGGTTAAAAGGCCCTTGGCTATTGGTGCCTTTCCCTACATTTCACCTAAGGTGGGAAATAGTGAAAAGGGAGAGTTAAGTGTAGATGAGGCTTATTTAAAGGTCATAAGTTATGTGAGGCAAATAAGGAAAGGAAATCCTGTCCTGGAGACCTTCCACTGCTGCACAAATCTCCGTGTAATGAAAATGCTTGAAGGTAGCACTCCAGTTTCTCAATAGATGTGGAACCCAGAATTTCTGGCTTGACCCCTAAACCTGTTACAAGCAGTCCTCCCATCCCTGCATAGTGCTAATGCAAAAGCTACAGATAGAACTGGTGTTCTCTTCAGAGTCTAATCCATATTTCCCCCATCCCTCCTTGGCTTGAATACATGGTTTAAAAACAAGCTGGTTTAGGAGACTTTGCAGAAAATTTCATTTAGTTCTTCCAGAAGAGTGGATTTTTGGGTGGCTGTCCTGAACCATCTTTACCAAAATATTTCTGCAGCTTCTGGAAAATCTGCGCAAATAAAAAAGGAGGAAGCTTTAAAGTAAGGAGCATCTGTCAAAATAGAGCTGACCGCCTGCAACAGATCAGGAAAGCAGAGGCTGGGTAAAGAAAAGAAGAATACCTGTTTCAAAAGGTCACTACCAAAGTGTTTCTTTCTTCCACTAATCCCTTCTATGGACGGGGTGGGCTTCATGTCGGAAAACATTTGGCACTATGAAAATATTGTGCTTGGGCAGCTGCTTGGCTATTTGATGCTGCCTGGTTTTGTGAACCAAGTTCACCTCTCTCTGTCCATTGGTGTGTGTCAAACAGCTTGGTTAGAGCACCTCAGCAAAAAGGCCATTATCGTGCATAAGCAGGAAGCATGGACATTTCCAAAGAATATTGTCTAGCTTTTCCACACGTTGAAAATCGGTCCGCTTAAGAGGTTCTTAATTCCATGGTCTGACTTCTGGACTGAGTTGGAATAGTGTGACTTCAGTTGATGACTGCTGCTAGTACAGATTCCCACTGTACCCCAGAAGATTTTGACTTCTGAGCAAAAAAATGTTCTGCGTGGCGAAAGAGAAGGACTAGGCTTTCTTTACGATAATTGCCAGGTAAGGCTGACTTTTGTCCCTGAACACTTCTCTAGAAGGTTGCTCAGGTTTGGAATTTAATGCAAGACTTCTTTTAGCTTTTGAAAACTTTTTATATTTCTGTAACGTTTTTGTGAGGGATTGTGAATCTCAAACCCAGGTCTACAGATCCCCAGGTAGTCCTCAGACCTCTGCCACCTCCTATCAACTCACTGGTACCATCAGGGAGTATGGGCTGGTGGCCATAGACACCTCCCACAAAGCTTCTGATTGGCAGAGTTGTCTGGCCCCTCTGGCTCAAACTCACTACTTAAGCCAGAAGGGGTGGTGGTGGTTGGGACATAGGACATTGTCTAAGCAACTAGGCTGGCTGCTATCTTGGACCCTGCCTTCTCGCCTGACTCCTGAGTCCTGCATTGTTCCTGATTCCTGCCTTCCTGTCCTGTTCTTGGTTCTTGCCCTCCTGTCTTGTTCCTGATCCCTGCTTTACACTCCTGGCTACTGACTCTGGCTCTGACCCTTGGTTTGACTCCTGACTCAGTCATCCGCTCTGACCTCTGGTTCCAGTACCTGATTCTTGCTCTGACCATTTTCTCTGACCAATAGGTCTGACTGCCTTCATCCCACTCTACAACACATTTAAACTTAAAGTCTAAACTTGACTGAGTTACTTCTTCCAATGGAGAGGAAAGAAAAGCTATAGCCAAACACTCTAGAAGTGACATCTTCTAGATTTGAGATCTTCTAATGTACTGTCAGCTTCATCCAGGTCTTCTCATGCAGGAGTGGAAACAGTAAATTTAATTTGCACAAGAATGCAACATACATTTGGAGGTAGTCCCTGTGCAGAAAACATAATCACTGTATTTCTAGCATAAACACTTGATTTAAGCGCTTGTTGAGTTCAAGAATGAGGAAGGGGCCCTGGTAAGGAATAGTGGCTTTTGAAGTGGAAGCAGTTTCTCTTGTCTGCCAAGTTGCTGTTGCAGACGACATGTAGCTACTACTACTTTCGGTGAAGGCCTTTCACCTATGGTGAAGAAATATGGTGGGTAGCATTAAGGTGAAGGCAGTGGGTTTCATGACCATTCTGTATGGCTTGATGGGTCAGGGTTTACAAAAGTCTGGACTAACACCATAATTAGAACCCTACCAAATTCTAAGCCATGAAAAATGCGTCATGGACTGTGAAATCTGGTCTCCTCCCATGAAATCTGGTCTGCTTTTACAGATTTCATGGGGGGAGACCAGTGTTTCTCAAACTGGGGGTCCTGACCCAAAAGGGAGTTGCAGGGAGGTCATAAGGCTATTTTGGGGTGTGTGTGTCACAGTATTGCCACCCATACTTCTGTGCTGCCTTCAGAGCTGAGCGGCTGGAGAGCAGCAGCTGTTGGCTGGGTGCCCAGCTCTGAAGGCAGCGCCCTGCCAGCAGCAGTGCAGAAGGATGGTGTTGCCACCCTTACAATATCACTCTTACTTCTGCGCTGCTGCCTGCATAGCTGGGCGGCTGGAGAGTGGCGACTGCTGACTGAGGGTCCAGCTCTGCAGACAGCAGCGCAGAAGTAAGGGTGGCAATACCATACCCTGCCATCCTTACTTCTGCGCTGCTGCTGGCGACGGCGCTGCCTTCCTTCAGAGCTGGGCTCCTGGCCAGCAGCCCAGCTCTGAAGGAAGGCAGCGCCGTCGCCAGCAGCTGCGCAGAAGTAAGGGTAGCAGTACCACAACTCTCCCTACAATAACCTTGTGACCCCCCCCCCAACTGTTTGTGTCAAGACCCCTGCTATTATAGCACCATGAAATTTCAGATTTAAATAGCTGAAATAATGAAATTTATGATTTTTAAAATCGTATGACTGTGAAATTAATGAAAATGAACTGTAGATTTGGTAAGGCCCTACCCATTGGACTAGATGGTTTACAAACATTAAAAGACACTAAACTCATGGGGATAGGTGTCATCTAATTTAAATGACTAGTTATGATCTTTCGTGGGGTGGGGTGTAGGGAATCCTTATTTTCACCCTGCCTCACCTGGTTTTCTGCGGTGGTGGGATGTTTCTTTAGTAGGTGGCATGAACAACGGTAGCACTACTACCTGAGCATACCATAGTTTTTTCCTAACCAGACTACAAAGGCAGCTGCTGTCAAGGAAAAACGAACCCTGGTGTGAGAAGTGAGGGAAGCAATTGTCATCCTGAGCACTAAGGATCTGAAAAATATCTTGCAACACCCTTTAATATAGAGATGAATTGTTAACACACAATTGTTTGAAATATGGATATAGTTTTGTGACTGTAATACATTAAGAATAAATATATCTTGGTTTACCAAATCTACCCTATGTGTGTCACCAGGTACAGTATTATTATAGCTTTGCATTAGTGGAGATGGTGTTCATTCTCATTTGGTCTGTTTTACATTAATGCAGTTTTTAGTGTTTTTATTTTAACATTATGTTTGAATTACACCACTAATTACTGTTACCACAGATATAGTACATTTCCATTAACGTAAACCCCCATCTAGCAAGACTAAGACTGTAAATTCCCTCCGGTAGGGATCCACTAAATTCTAGCTAAGTTCCTTTCCTACCTTCATCGGCACAGTATCTGAGAGCCTTCTGGTAGTGCTTTAAATGACATGACTAGTGTGTCGTTTGGTTCGTTTTTCTCACTCTCCCCAAAGGGAGAATTGTGTGTGCAGTGTAGTATCTTATTTGTTATACAGTAGATATTGTTTGCAGCAACACCTTGTAAGACCAACCACTGCTTACGAGCAACATTTCCCCTGGGAACACTTTCTCTACTGTGAATTGTGTAAGAGAAGGGGGGAGAGCTATAGCTCAGTGGTTTGAGCATTGGCCTGCTAAACCCAGGGTTGAGAGTTCAATCCTTGAGGGGGTCATTTAGGGATCTGGGGCAAAAATTGGGGGTTGGTCCTGCTTTAAGCAGGGGGTTGGACTAGATGACCTCCTGAAGTCCCTTCCAGCCCTGAAATTCTATGATTCTATTCTGTTCTAATTATTGACACTCCCCATAACAGCAACAGCTGCTTTGGAGCAACATAGCAAAAGGGCACTGCTTTGTTGCTACTAATGAGCGTCTACTGTAGTGTTTTAAAATTCTTCTTATATGTACATGTTGCTATGTGTTTATACTAGGGAAGTCAAGGTCAAAAGTGTGTCATAAGATCATACTGTTTGACTGGAAAGCACCTAGCAAGTTTCGGATGCTGTAAATGGTGTGCCTGCCCTGGAGAAACCTCTTCTGGGCTAGTGTGGCTCTGTCTTGGTCATCCTCAGTTTCCCTTCACAGAGGCTTTCTTCCTCAATATTATGCTGTTTTATTATCCTATACTGTCTGAATAAAAATAAAGGCTTCAGAGTCCAAATTGCACCTCTACCTGACTGGAGTTGTTGTCTTTTTATTCCCTGGGAGTCTTCTGTCTGCTCTAGCTCATGGTTCTCCTCCAAGCTGGAGTGTTGATTCAGTCTTCCTTTCCCCTCATGAGAATGGCCATACTGTGTCAGACCAAAGATCCATCTAGCCCAGTATCCTGTCTCTGATAGTGGCCAATGCCAGATGTTTCAGAGGGAATTAATAGAACAGGGAAATTTTGAGCGGTCCATTCCCTGTCATCCAGCTTCAGGCAGTTGGAGGTTTAGGGACACCCAGAGTGTAGGATTTCATCCCTGGCCATCTTGGCCTATAGTCATTGAGGGATGTATTATACATGAATTTATCTAGTTCTTTTTTGAACCTGTTACAATTTTGGCCTTCACAACATCTCCTGGCAGAGAGTTCCACAGGTTGACTGTGTGTTGTGTGAAGACTTACTTCCTAATGTATGTTTTAAACCTGCTGCCTATTAATTTAATTGGGTAACCCCTAGTCCTTGTGTTATGTGAAGAGGTAAATAACTCTTCCCTATTCACTTTCTCCACCCCATTCATGATTTTATAGACCTTTGTCATATCCCCCCTCACTTAGTCATCTCTTGTCTAAGCTGAAAAATTCTCATATGAAACTGTTCCATACCCCAATCATTTTTGTTGCTCTTCTTTGCACCTTTTCCAATTCTAATTTATATTTTTTGAGATGAGGATACCAAAACTGCATGCTGTATTCAACATGTGGGGTTACCAGGGACTTATATACTTCAGGCTAAGAAGGGTTGTGTTTCCCAAATTTAAAAAAAAAATAAGTTTTTGTGCCTAGTCAGGCTAACCTGCTGGAGAGAGATCACCCCCATTTGTCAGCTAGATGTCTCTAATCTCTCTCCCCTGTTCAACTTCCTCTTTCTGTTTAAATAAGGAAGTCCAAGGTGGAGCAGGCAATCTCCTTGATTATCCCAGGCTGTGAGCTCCTGGCTGACTTTTAAAGGGCTAGTACAGTCCTTCACAGACCCTATATATAAAGTGATACTAGGACATGTCTTCAATTGTTGTAAAATGGTGCAGCTTTATTAAAATCCGTGAAGTTGTGCTGAAGATCTGGCCCACTATGTGCAGGGGTGCTGTGAGAACCACAAGTTGGAATTTATTGGTTCAGTTAATGTCTTAACTTTGATGTGAAATAATTGTAGCTTTTGAAAGAACATTCCATATATTTTCCTAAACGGATTCAGATTGGTTTCCCTTAGACATGGGCAAGTCTGATAAAAGCGAAACAGCTATCTAAAGCACCACAACAAATTCTACTGTCCATGAAGTTGGAATTATGGAAAATGTCCTTCAGCTTTGGGGTGGAATGACATAAGTTGTGATGCCTTTTTATTCCTACCTCTTGTCTGAACAGAAATAAACAATTGTTCATGTTTAGTTGTCTCAATTGAGGGATTACTAACATAAAAATAAGAGAACTGCCATGTGAAAGATCTTAGAATCCTTTGGGTAATAGCTTTACTAATTAGTGACTGAGATAAACCATGCCACCAATATTTCAGTGCCCTTTAGCGCTCGCTGGCGTTTCATCAATTGATCATCTGATCCCATTCCTGCCCTTTGTGATGGGAGATGGAGTGCGGGTATTCCTTAGTTATGCCAAAAATGCAATTCTGAAAGAGATCCAAAGCGTCTCATATACCTGGTTGCACAACCCTTTGGGACAATGCGGATGTACAGGACTTTGAGCCCTGCATGTGAGCATGTGGAAAAGATGCTATACAGAGGTATGAAATAATGCAGAGTGGTGCTCAAACTGCTTAAAACTTCCCCAAAATGTTCATAGTGTAGATTGTCACGTGGACACCTCCCTCCTCATTAACGATCCTACATATCTGTGGCAACTTGAAAAATTGTTTACATAGAAAAATAATGCTGGGAAAAGACTTAGTAAGACAGAAAATATCACATAATGTGTCTCTATAAATCCATGGTACGCCCACATCTTGAATACTGCATGCAGATGTGGTTGCCCCATCTCAAAAAGATCTATTGGACTTGGAAAAGGCCAGAAAAGGGCAACAAAAATAATTAGGGGTGTGGAGCTGTCATGGAGTGTGGGGGTGTCAGGGCCCTGCACCCTCCTCTTCCTGTGATTCCCCATGACTCTCAGCCAGCCAGTAGAACGAAAGGTTTATTAGATGACAGGAACACAGTTCCAAACAGAGCTTGTAGGTACAAACAGGACCCCTCAGTCAGGTCCCTCTGGGGGGCAGGGAGCTTAGACCCCAGACTTGGGGCTCCCTCTGTTTCCCCAGACCGCTCCAAACTGAGACCCCCTCTAGCAGTCTCACCTAGCCTCCCCCTGGCTCCTCCTCTAGCCTTAGTCCAGTTTTCTGGGCAAAGGTGTCACCTGGCCCCAACCTCCTTCCTGGCTCAGGTATCATCCCTCAAGTGAAGTCACCCCCTGCTATCCCATCCCCAATGCAGACAGTCCCAGTAAAACTCCCCTGCGACATCCCTAGGTCAGTCCTCCCCACTCCCCGCTCTGTCACAGGAGCAGATGCCGTATGAGAAGAGATTAATAAGACTGGGACTTTTCAGCTTGGAAAAGAGGAGTGAGGGGGAGGGATATGATAGAGATCTATAAAATCATGACTAGTGTGGAGAAAGTAAATAAGGAAGTGTTATTTACTCCTTCCCATAACACAAGAAGTAGGGGCCACCAAATTAATAGGCAGCAAGTTTAAAACAAACAAAAGGAAGTATTTTTTCACACAATGTGCAGTCAAACTGTGGAACTCCTTGCCAGAGGATGTTGTGAAGGCCAAAACTATAACAGGATTCAAAAAAGAACTAGATAAATTCATGGAGGATAGGTCCATCAATGGCTATTAGCCAAGATGGGCAGGGATGGTCGTCTTAGCGACTGTTTGCCAGAAGCTGGGAATGTGCGACAGGGGATGGATCACTTGATGATAACCTATTGTGTTCATTCCCTCTGGGGCCCTTGGCATTGGCCACTGTTGGAAGACCGGATACTGGGCTAGAGGGACCCTTGGTCTGACCCAGGCTGGCCGTTCTTATGTTCTTATCTAGTGTGTTTTTAGCTCTCTTTAATGTGTTAAGGGAGGCATGCTTTTCTAAGTGTTGATCACACTCTGTTTACTTTTGTTCTATATCTTCTTTCTTTACATTTGTTTGTTTGCTTCAGCACCATTTGGCCAGACAGCTCTCTCTGGACCCCTAGTTATCAGCCACAGTTTGAGAGCCTCTGGCCTAGAACAAAATAGCTTTAATGTTTTATATTTTTTTTCCCGTGGAGGGATTTGGGCTTTTGGGGCAGTTGAGATCAAAGGAACATAATATGATGGATGATTTGAGTTATATTGAGGACTATCATTCTGTGCAGTTTTCATAGCAAGAAGTTACGGCAAATGTATCTTTGTCAAAGAAAATGGATGAAATTCTGGTTTCATTGAAGTCAGTGGGAAAGCTCCCATTGACTTTAATGGGGCCAAGATATAATCCAGTGATTTTAGTCAATCTAATTTATCAAATCATAACTGTAATATTGCCAGTCCCAAGTGCTCAAAAATAATCAGGCTCCCCAAAATCACGGAACTTCAAAACATCATTTTGTGCTTTTTATTTACATGCCTACTTTTGAATTTTAGAGTACACTTGGATCACATATTCAAGCTCTTCTCTGCAATCATGAGGGCTAGAAACATACTGTTTTTTCAAATGAAAGTGGAGAGACTAACTTACTTGCACAATTCCAGGACCTACGATTCTAAGAAATTTTTTTCTGAGAATCGTGATAAAATTGTGAGTTGCAACACTATTTTGTGTGTGATTTATGTGTCAGGGTTCCTGTCAGCTGCTACATTGCTGTGAATCCTCTGTTCTTTCCTCAAGTTCCAGGTGCCTGTCTTGCAGGACTCCTTCCCTCTGAAGAATGAATGTTAATACTCTGCATGTACTGGCTAGTAGAGTGTACAAGCCATGAGGGTGATATTTTTCTTGATGCTTCTCCTCCCAGAGTACGTCACCACTCAGTTCTCTTATGGTTGCACCAGTGCTGCTGCTTGTGTGCCTTTGTACTAACTTGATTTCTGATAGCTTACGTTCTGATCTTTCATTGCTCTGGTTCAGTTTTATTCTGCACTTAGTCACGAGGTAGCCGTTGTTGGTGAATGGCTGGTATAGGTCATAAGCACCAGGAGTGCCATGTTAGCAACATTTGTTGTTTGACTCTGATGCTGTGTTCTCATGCCATGAAGCATAACCCAGAAGACACAAAATTCCAGTATCAGTTTACCTTTAGTGATGTCTCTTGCAGCTATATTGTATTTCATTTGTTCAGTTTCAATTTAATTTACATTTTGTGTATATGTATTAATTGACAAAATAACGAAACAGCTGATACAGGACTTGGTCAAGAATTAAAGGAGGGTAATATAATTAATGCCAATCAACATGGGTTTATGGAAAATAGATTTTGTCAAACTAACGTAATCTCTTCAGAGATCTAGCTTGGTTGATAAAGGTAATAGTGTTGAGATAATAGACTTCTGTGAGGCATTTGACTTGGTTCTGTATGGCGTTTTGATTAAGAAACTAGAATGATACAAAATCAACATGGCACATGTTAAATGATTAAAAACGGGTTAACTGACAAGTCTCCAAATGTAACTGTAAACAGGGAATTTTCACTGAGCGGCTGTGTTTCTAGAGGGGTCCTGCAAAGATTGGTTCTTGGCACTCTGCTGTTAATCATTTTAATCAGTGACCTGCTAGAAAACATAATCATTAGTGACCAAGTTTGTAGATGACACAAAGATAGAGGAAAGTGGTTAATGAAGAAGACAGGTCACTGGCACAGAGTTATCTGGATCATTTAGGCAAAAGCAAACAATATGTTTCAGTGCAGCCAAATGTGAAGTCATACATGTAGGAACTAAGAATACAGGACATGCATATTGGCTGAGAGGGACTCTACCTTGCGAAGCAGTGACTCTCTGAAAGTACTTGGGGTTATGGGGATAATCAGCTGAACATAAGATGATGGTGCAAAGTTGCACGGAAAAGGGTAATGTGATCGTTGGATGTATAAACATGGGAATATTGATTAGGTGTAAGAAGGTTATATGGCCTCTGTATTTGGCACTGGTTCAGATGCTACTGAAATATCCTTCCCAGAAGGATGTTGATAAATTGGCAAGGGTTCAGAGGGAAGCCACGAGAATGATTAAAGAACTGGAAAACCTGCTTTATAGTGATACTTGGGGAGTTCGATCTATTTAGGTTAACAAAGAAGTTTTAAGGGCTGATTTGATCAGTCTGTAAGTATTTACATGGGGAACAGGGATTTGATGATAGAGGACTCTTCAGTTTACCAGACAAAGGCATACCAAGATTCCAGTAGGTGAAGCCAGACAAATTCAGACTAGAAATGAGGTGCAGATTTTTAACAGTGAGGATAATTAACCACTGGAATAATTTACCAAGGATTGTGGTGGATTCTCCATCACTGCATAATTTTAAATCAACGTTGCATGTTTTTCTAACAAAGATGCTCTAGTTCAAACAGGAGGTCAGACTGGATGACTAGATGCAGGAGGTCAGACTAGATGACCTCAATGGTTCCTTCTGGCTTTTTTCAAGAATGACTTGAACAGTGCTATCTAGCCTTTTATTAGAGGCTGCTGTACAACTTGCTTCCTAGACTGTTACAGTTAGGGTTCAGGGCTGGGTTAGTAACCTAACGTCTGCTTTAGTTTGTGTTGTCATTGAGGCATAAGCCAAGCGAGAGGGTCCCAGGCCACAGAAATGGGAAAACAGCAAAGTAAAATTTCCAGTGGACTAGTTTGTACAAAGCCATGGACTAAAATTTGGGCTGGCCAGCCCTGATAAAGATCAGTCTCTGTGACACCCAAGTAGTTGATTATAACCTTGGCTTCCTTTTTAATTGTGTATTCATTTATTTTACAGATCAGCAGTTTGTGGAGATTAAGGACACACAAAGGGAACATCTGCTTTTAAGGTATGGAATCATCTCTCATTAAAGATATATTCCATATTTGAAATCCACAAAATTTTGAAGCAGAATCATTGGTGCATACATACTGAAACATCAGTTGGAAAATCGTAGCCATAATATGGTGTGTGGAGACTGCTTAGGCTCCCGCTGGAGTTTAGCCGCAAAGCTGGGCAGGCAGGTCCAGCTGCTTCAGCTGACTGGGGATGAAATGGGGAGTGTAGTCTGGTAGAATCTGTAAGTCCTAATGCTAGGCATTGTGTGTGGGACCCTCCCATGGAAGTCTCTGCAGAATGAATATGCGCTGAAAGCATTTTAACAACATGAAATCCTTCCCTCTTCCTTGGAAGATCTTCAGTTTTCCTTGTTTTGCTCAGGTTCTCAGACTTGAGGCTTCTTTATTGTTTCTGGCACTTGCATCTGCTCAGTTTTAGGTAGCAGAGTCTAAATGTGGTCCAAAGGATGTAATTTCTGGCAGGCTGGACCTCTTTCCTTTTCTTGTTTCTTCTATCAGTTTTTTCCTCCTTTACCGCAGCCTGTCTGGTCTCGTGTTGTGTCATCTGTTTGTTCTGCTGATGCAGAGTTTGAGTGACCCAATTGTACACGATTCTTTTGTGGGGAAGAGGTGAGTCTGACTTAGCTTGACAGCATGTTTGGATGAAGTAATTAACAAACCTTGAGTTTGTCACTACCCTAGGCTCAAATGCCACACTTGTTCTTGAATAACAGAAGGTGCTGTGTAGCCAAACTGCTTCATTGTGGTGCACTGGCTCATGTAGCCAAGGGATGATTAAGGAGGTAAGCATATCTGTTCCATAAGACCCTGTGTGCTTGCATATACTAGCAAATAATTAAGAATAAATAGAATTCTGTAACCATTGACTATTTGCGTTGAGAAGAGCCTAGGCTATAATGTAGGAGTATACATGTGACAATGGCTAATTAAATTGCTAAGTACCTTCATATTGTAAAATGTTACCCTTTTTTTTTTTTCAAGCCTCTGCTGTTCCTCAGACTTAGAGGTGTTTGACTAACGCAGTATGTTTCTTCCTGTCTCCACCCAAATTGTGATACAGATACACCAAACAAATCCAGGAAACGTACAAAATTAGTATGAGACGTTGCCATCAAAGTCCATACTTACCTACTGTTAACACCCAATGATACCTGAGATACTTCAGTATATAGAATTAGAACAGGAAATAATTCTGTTAGGTACTAAATGGTAGATGTTGGATTTTTAATGGCAAACCACTGTACTTGGAATGACTAGTTAAAACTGCCCACCCCCTGGAAATTCAGTTATCTCAACTGCATCTTTAAATTGTCCCCACTTCTGTCAGTGTGGAATAAGCTTTATCTTGAATACCTCTTTCTTGGAGGATCTTAACCAGCTACTAGTGTAGAGGTTGAAAAGGTTTGTCTGATTTAATTCACAGTCAAACTTAGGCCTGGTCTGCCCCAGGGGGGCGTAGGAGGGGTTGACCTAAGATACCCAACTTCAGCTACGAGACTAGCGTAGCTGAAGTCGACATATCTTAGGTCAACTTACCTCGCATCCTCATGGCATGGGGTCAACTGCTGTTGTTCTCCCTTCGACTCCCCTTCCGCCTCTCGCCTCGGTGGAGTACAGGAGTCAACGGCAGAGCAATTGGGTATCGATTTATTGCGTCTACACTAGATACGATAAATTGATCCCCGATAGATTGATCACTACCTGCGGATCTGGCGGGTAGTGTAGACATACCCTAAGTAAAGCTTTCCAGCATCCACTCATAACCTGATTTATAAAAGCCAGCTTTAGTGATAGGTTTCAGAGTAGCAGCCGTGTTAGCCCCCAACTAAAACCATCACCTTCCGCCCCCAACTAAAACCTTCCCAACGCATCATCAAGGATCTACAACCTATCCTGAAGGATGACCCATCATTCTCTCAAATCTTGGGAGACTGGCCAGTCCTTGCTTACAGACAGCCCCGCAACCTGAAGCAAATACTCACCAGCAACCATACACCACACCACAGAACCACTAACCCAGGAACCTATCCTTGCAACAAAGCCCATTGCCAACTGTGTCCACATATCTATTCAGGGGACACCATCATAGGGCCTAATCACATCAGCCACACTATCAGAGGCTCGTTCACCTGCACATCTACCAATGTGGTATATGCCATCATGTGCCGGCAATGCCCCTCTGCCATGTACATTGGTCAGACTGGACAGTCTCTACGTAAAAGAATAAATGGACACAAATCAGATGTCAAAAATTATAACATTCATAAACCAGTCGGAGAACACTTCAATCTCTCTGGTCACTCGATCTCTGAGCTAAAAGTCGTAATATTACAACAAAAAGACTTCAACAACAGACTCCAACGAGAGACTGCTGAATTGGAATTAATTTGCAAACTGGATACAATTAACTTAGGCTTGAATAGAGACTGGGAGTGGCTAAGTCATTATGCAAGGTAGCCTATTTCCCCTTGTTTTTTCCTACCCTCCCCCCCACCCAAGACGTTCTTGTTAAACCCTGGATTTGTGCTGGAAATGGCCCACCTTGATTATCATACACATTGTAAGGAGAGTGGTCACTTTAGATAAGCTATTACCAGCAGGAGAGCGGGGTGGGAGGAGGTATTTTTTCATGCTTTGTGTGTATATAAAAAGATCTTCTACATTTTCCACAGTATGCATCCGATGAAGTGAGCTGTAGCTCATGAAAGCTTATGCTCAAATAAATTGGTTAGTCTCTAAGGTGCCACAAGTACTCCTTTTCTTTTTCCTTCAGAAGAGCAGCTGAGCTTGGGGCAGCAGGTAGGGTTGAGGGGTTTGGGGAGGAAGTGCCTTATTATGCAATTTTAATATTGGAGGCTGGTCAGTTTTGTCTTAGTACATCATTTCACATTGTCATTCCCAGTAAAAACAGGCTTTAAAGTAAGAGTCCAAGACATTATTTAGAGAGCTAATAAAATTTGAGAGGATGACAAGTTCAAACACATTCTTCCTACTTGCTCCTTTTATGGCTTTGCAAACATATAAAGCACACTGATCTTTTGGCCATCTTCTGTGCTTCCTCTAGGGGTGTGAAATATTGATGTTTCTCAGTGATATGGTGGTATGGCAGACATCTTAAGTAATAAAGAACACTTTTGATTAGAAATGGACTAGTTTATTTTCATTGCCCAACCTGGGAGGAAATGCAAGAAGTAAACAATTGGCACTAATGGTGAAAAGTAACCTGGATTTCTAAAACCTTCGTCTAATAGTCTAACTTGGTGGAAGTAACGTGGAAATTTATGCTTTTTTGGAAATGATTAAAAAGTTAACAGTGGACTAAGATTGCTTGCTTGTCTGGTACATGATACAGTACATATTTATTCAAAATACTGTGCCAAATAATCTGATAGAAGAGGGGTCGGCAACCTGCGGCACGCATGCCAAAGGCAGCACGCAAGCCGATTTTTAATGGCACACTGCTGCCAGCCAGGGTCCTGGCCGCCTGCCCTGCTCAGCCTGCTGCCTGCCTGAGAGAATGGAACCCACGGCCGGCAGCGGGCTGAGCGGGCCCGGCGGCTGGGACCCCAGCTGGCAGGAGCCGGCGGAACCCCAGACTGGCAGTGGGTGAGCTGGTCTAGGGTTCTGTCCAGCACCTGGCTCAGCCCGCTGATGGTCTGGGGTTCTGGCCACCGGCCCCTTGCCAGCTGGAGTCCCGGCTATCTGCCCTTCTCAGCCTGCTGCCAGCCTGGGATACCAGCCGCTGGCGCTGCTCACCTCACTGCTGGTCTGGGGTTCCAGCCGCCCGGCCCCCTGCCAGCCGGGGTCCGGGCCTCTAGCCCTGCTCAGCCCTCCTGGGGTACCGGCAGCCAGCCCAGGGCTCTGCTCCTTGCCTGGGCCCAGCGCTCTGCAGCCCTTTTCAAAAATTACACTACAATTAGCTTAAAAACTTGAAAACTTAAAAGCTTTGTATATTACAGTAATCGTTAAAAAATGCATAATGTTAATAAATACATAGGTTTGATGAAACAAAGTAGTTGTATTTATGTGACTGTGCTTAATTTGTGTTTTTGATGATTTACCTTCTAAAAAAAACTCGCATGTCTCGCACCCCCAGGGGGTGTGTGCACCCCAGGTTAAGAACCACTGCACTAAACTGATAAGATCTGCATTTTAATTTAATTGGAGCTTCTTAAACGTTTTAAAAACCTTGTTTACTTTACATACAATAGTTTAGTTATATAATATAGACTTAGAGAGAGAGACCTTCTAAAAACGTTAAAATGTATTACCGGTACGCAAAACCTTAAATTAGAGTGAATAAATGAAGACTGGGCACACAACTTCTGAAAGGTTGCCGACCCCAGTGATAGAGTATGGGAAGGAATGGTTCATCTCCCTTCCTAAAGTAGGGTGGAAGTCCTTTATTTTAAGAAAAATGACTTAACCAATTAGCATTGTACTGGATAAAATAGTATGTCCAGTCCCTTATCCTTTTCCTTTCAGCTGGAAACTGCTTGTGTCTATGAGCACACAATACCTTGGCTGCCCATTGAGATTCAGTAATTCCCTAGCTATTGCAGTTTTAAGTTCCACAAGGAAGTGAATCATTCTCTCAAAATGCCCACCTGATAACACCGCAAAGGGATCCAAACCTACTTTTGCACCCCTTTCTCTTCAGAAACCTCAACCTTTGTTTTCCAAGTGGTGCCTCATGTTTGGTCCTAATTAAATTTATTTGTTGTTGAGAGAACGGAAATGTAAATACAATGGTGGTTGAAGTGCAGCAGTTACTCCCTTCCTCCTCTCCACTGACTTCCTGCCTGCATTTAGGAAGGTGGAAACTGATCATAGAATCATAAAATATCAGGGTTGGAAGGGACCTCAGGAGGTCATCTAGTCCAACCCCCTGCTCAAAGCAGGGCCAATCCCCAATTTTTGCCCCAGATCCCGAAATGGCCCCCTCAGGGATTGAACTCTTAACCCTGGGTTTAGCAGGCCAATGCTCAAACCACGGAGCTATCCCTCCCCCCTTTAGCATTAGCTGGCTTTGGGAGAAAAAAATCAGACTAGCTAAATTAAGAAGCCATACAGGTTACAAGCACAAGGGAACTACTAGTCTGAAGAACTATTTTTCTGAACTAAAACTGTGTCATCTCTTGACCTTCAGGCTAGTCCCATGCTCCAACCTGACCACAACCAGTGACTGGCAACACCTGGGAATGATTCCCAGGCCTTTGACAAAATGCTGCAGACAAATATCTGTACTACTTCGAGTGCTTGCTCATATCCATTCCATGTTAGGTGTGTGTGCTCACCACATGCCGGAAGTTTTTCTCTCACCAGTATTCTTAGGGGACTGGCTCTGGTGCCCCCTACATGGTAGAGTATAAGGGGCGCCGCCAGCTCCCCCCACCCTCAGTTCCTTTTTGCCACCAGTGATGGTGCTGGAACATCTGCTGCTTCAGCTAGCGTTGTTTCATTTTCTATTCTTATGAATTCTGAAAACCTGCAATATAGTGGTATATAGTTAGTAGTTTCTTAGTTATGCTGAGTAGTAGTTCTCAACTTTTCGTTAGTCCCAAATGGGACTCAGCCAGGGGATGGGGCATGCCCCGGTCCCCAGGCTTTAAGCCCTGCGATCACTGCAAATGGCCTATGCCCATCAGTGAGCCACATACCAGCTGCCTAAGGTGCTTAGGCAAAGAGCACATAAGTGACAAGTGCCGTATCTGTAAGTCCTTCAAACCTAGGATGAAGAAGGAGCGCGATATCCGTCTGAAAGCACTCCTAATGGAGTCAGCACTCACTCTGGCACCAGGGCAGTGGTCCGAGTACTGCAGTCTCCATGCACAGTGCTCCGCCAGCACTATCCATGAGTCGGCACTGGTCCTCCTCCACGGCTCCAGGGAAGAAGCCAAAAAGGGCTGGGAGGGGAAGCTCTCCTACCTTCTGTAAGAGAAAGGAGAGGGCTAGGGGTCAGCCGCTACCCGTGCCGGGCAGCTCAACACCCTCTTCGGGAAGTCGGGCCCCAGTTCACGTCTAGCAGTGCAGCCCATCCCATGCTTCACCTGCGTCCCCAGATAGCGGTGCAGTCTATAGCCAGCTTCAGATGCTGTTGACGCCCGAAGCCCTTCAAGAGGCTCAAGAGATCCTGATGCCTCCCACACTGGCTGTACTGGTACCCCGGTCTTGGGGAAAACTTGCTTTGGGACCTATGCATGTGTCCCCGCCTCAGCGGTACCGATCCCCATCGAGAGGGACGTCCTGCCAGCGTTTGCCTGCCCGAAGCAGTCACACCTCAGGACTGGAGAGGCAGGCTCAGCGGAGCCCTCTTTGGTCCCCGCAGCGGGGGCACTGGTTGAGGTACTTGAGGTGTACCTCACCGGTAGATTGGCGCAGACCCTATGGCACCGGCCCCGATCATCTCCAAGGGCCTGGTACTGATCCCAGGACTGATCGGGCTCCAGAGATTGCCGATGGCTGGGACGTTGTTGCCTGTCTCCAAGAAGGAGGTCGCCCTACTCAGGATGATCATCCCAGCAACTGGCCTGTAGTAGCTCTTGGTCCCATTCGATGTCCCAGTACTGGTTGAGTAGCGTGAGGCGTGGATCGCTGGGTATCCAATGCAGATCCACCGAATACCATCAGTCCCCGAGATCCCGACCAAGACACTCATCTTGCTCGAACAGGTCGGCTTTGGGACGCAGCGACCGGCTCTGGTTGGACAAGAGCCACCGCTCAGCCTGATCCTGGTCGCCTGGTACCGGCCACTTGGCTGGTAGTTCCAGCTCGGAGCAAGGTTCCCTGACTGTGGGACAAGCACTGGCAGTGCTGACTACATTATCGGCACTGAAACCCATCCCATGGCCCCAGGCTCAGTGGCCGGCACCATGGTATCTGTGGAACCCTTCTGGGTTCACCCTTCCCAGGCTGCTCGATCAGTATTGGGAGCCTCAGAGAGGCCAGTGGCCTCAGTTATCCCATCCCCCTCCGGTGCCCAAGGCTTTGTGGGGTAAGACCCCGCAGGTCCAGGAGGACTCAACGAGAGCGAGCTGCTGGGACTGCCAATGGATGTGCAGGTTCCTGCGGCACCGGCAGCCTCGTCTGACAAGGACGATATCATGCCCAGTTTCTCAAGATGACGCCAAAGTGCACCAGAAACTTTTGAAGAGGGTCGCTTCTAACCTGGGGCTTCAGGCAGAGGAATTGGAAGAGCCCTTGGCCTCTGTTTGTCCTTTGCTCCTTGGCTCCTGCCACAGTGGCTCTACCCTTTCATGAATGGGTTTCTAAAATCACTAATCCCTTGTGACAGACCCCCTCTTCTCTGCCCCCTATCTGTAAAAGGGCCGAACACAAGTACTTCGTGCCAACCAAAGAACATGAGTACTTATACTCCCACCCAGCTCCTAATTCCCTTGTGGTAGAGGTGGTTACCACAAGGAGAGGCAGGGACAACCTGGTGCCACCCCCAAAAAATAAAGACTCAAGGAGGCTGGATCTCTTTGGACATAAGGTTTATTTGTCTTTCATCCTTCAGCTGAGAGTGGCCAACCACCAAGCCCTCCTTGGCTGATTTGTCTTTAATACGTCGCAAGCCATGGCCAAGTTCGAAGGGTTGCTCCCCGAAGCTTCCAAGAAGGAGTTCCGAGTCATCCTTTATCAGGGCACGACTGCGGCCAGGGTGGCCCTCCAGGCAGCATCAGATGCTGCTGATCGCACCATGGCTTCTGCTATCTCCATGGGACAAGCCTCTTGGCTGCTCCTATCTGGGTTGTCCACTGAGACCCAGCAGTAATTGCAGGACCTGCCCTTCGATGGCGGGGCTGTATTTGCGAAGCAAACAGACAGCAAGTTGCGTGGCCTCAAGGACTCCCGCACCACCCTGAAAACCCTGGGTCTTTACGTCCCAGCCCTGGCACGTAAGCGGTTCAAACCGCAGTAGCCTCAGGGCCAGGGAAGCCAGCCTTGGTAGGACCAGCCCCATAAACTAGCCAAGGGTAACAAGTGCTCCCGAGCCACCCGCCTCCACCCTCTGCTCAGTTGGGCTCGACCCGTAATAAGCAGGGTGCCAAACAATCTTTTTGAGGGTGCGCCCGAGGGCAAACTACCAGACTGTTCCCCGCATACATCTTTCCCAGTGTTCTCTGACCGCCTTTCCCTTTTCCTCCCAGCACGGACCGCTATAACTTCGGACCACTAGGTCCTCAGCACAGTGGAATGGGGTTATATCCCTCCAGTTCCTTTCTACTTCCCTTTCCTACCCACCTTTCCCATTCCTCTTCAGGGACCCCTCTCATGAGAGTCTACTCGTGCAGGAGGTAAAGGTGTTACTAGAGCCGGGTGCAGTGGAAGAAGTTCCTCTCGAGAACAGGAACAAAGGGTTCTATTCCTTGTACCTTTTAATCCCAAAGGCCAAGGGCGGTCTACGGACCTCCGAGACTTCAAGTACCTACAGAAACTAAAGGTCCGCATGGTCTCTCTGGCTTCTGTTATCCACTCCCTGGATCCGGGAGACTGGAAGGACTTGTAGGACTCATACTTCCACACAGAGATCTTTCAAGGACACAGACGCTTTCTCCAGTTTATGGTGCAGCCCCACCACTGCCAGTTTACAGTCCTCTCGTTCGGCCTGGCGACAGCACGGAAAATATTTACCAAGTGCATGTCAGTGATAGTGGCTTACCTCAGGTGCCGGGGTATCCAAATCTACTCATACCTTGATGACTGGCTTATCAAGGGTGGCTCTAGGTCACAAGTCTGAAGGGATGTCATGGTGCTTCAAGCTATGTGCCGCTCTCTGGACCTACTGGTGAATGACAAAAAGTCAGTGTTGGTGCCAGTGGAGAGAGTAGAGTTCATCGGAGTGGTCCTCGACTCTACCTGTGCCAGAGCATTTCTGCCACTGGAAAGGTTCCACACGATGGTGAACTTCATCACGGAAGTCTTGCGTTCGCTCTGACTACAGCCAGGGTCTGTCTGCCTTCTGGGCCACATGGCATCATGCACTTACGTGGTCTGCCATGCCAGGCTTCAGATGTGACCTCTGCAGTAATGGCTAGCAACAGTCTATTCCTAGTCCCGAGACCCCCTAGAGAATATTGTTACCATTCCCCAGGTGATACTTACCTTGCTGAGATAATGACAGGTTTCAGAATAACAGCCGTGTTAGTCTGTATCCGCAAAAAGAAAAGGAATACTTGTGGCACCTCAGACTAAAATTTATTTGAGCATAAGCTTTCGTGAGCTACAGCTCACTTCATTGGTGTAGCTCACGAAAGCTTATGCTCAAATAAATTTTAGTCTGAGGTGCCACAAGTATTCCTTTTCTTCTTGCTGAGATAGTGGACCAACCACAGGACAGTCCTAGAAAGGGTTCTGTTCGACAACCCTCTTCACTCCATTGAGTTGGTGTCGGACACCTCGGAGCTCAGCTGGGGAGCACATTTCTGCAACCTCCAGACACAGGGGATGTAGTCCCCAGGCGAGGCGCAATTGCACATAAACATCAAAGAGCTCCGAGTAATCTGGCTGGTGTGTGGAGTTGTCTTGTCCCACCTGTCGGGCAAGGTGGTACGAGTCCTGATGGACAACATAGCCTCGATGTTCTACATCAACAGGCAAGGGGGAGCGCGCTCGTTGGCTCTCTGTCAGAAGGCTTTCCGTCTGTGGGACTTCTGAATCAGCCACGAAATCTACCTGGAAGCTTGTCACCTTCGCGGTGTCCGGAATATGCTGGAAGATCAGCTCAGCAGGGTTTTCTCCTCTTACCATGAGTGGTCACTCCAGTCAGAGGTAGTCTGCATGACCTTCCTAAGGTGGGGAACTCCCCAAATGGACCTGTTTGCTACCAGACAGAACAGGAAATGCCACTGGCTTTGTTCTCGACAGGCTCTGAGCAAGAGCTCCCTCTCCGATGCCTGCCTTCCTGTCATGGTCAGGGAGCCTGATGTACACGTTCCCTCTGATTCCATTCATCAGCAGGGCCCTGGCAAAGATTGAGACACCAGGTGCAGGTTATCATGATCGCCCTGAAGTGGCCTCGCCAGCATTGGTTCGGCACACTCATGAACCTGTCAGCGGCCCCTCCCCAACTGATCAGACCTACTGTTGCAGGACCACGGTTAGCTCTTACACCCCAGCCTCGGGTCCCTCCACTTCTCGGCATGGATGCTGTGTG
Organism: Lepidochelys kempii; assembly: GCF_965140285.1. NCBI lineage: Eukaryota > Metazoa > Chordata > Testudines > Cheloniidae > Lepidochelys > Lepidochelys kempii. The sequence goes on along the minus strand of NC_136381.1, from coordinate 267,871,822 downwards.
GCTGAACCCGGAGGAGCGGACCTGTTCAGAAGGAGTCCAACAGGTCCTCCTGGAAAGTAGGAAGCCCTCAACTAGACTGACTTACCTGGCCAAGTGGACGAGGTTTTCCCACTAGGCGCCCAAACAGGAAGTCCCTCCATACAGGCTGTCCTGGACTACTTGCTCCATTTGAGGAACCAGGGCCTGGCACACGCTTCCATTAGAGTGCATCTTGTGGCCATCTCTGCTTTTCACCCGGTGATCCAAGGACTCCCATGACATGACAGTTGGATTCTTGAAAGGGCTGTCAAGGCTGATTCCTCACTCTGGCACTTTGAGTGCAGAAGCCGGGGGCCCGCAAGGATTCTAAAAATTAATACTGGCCACTGCAGGCTTGTATTAAACTCCCAAGGTTACAGCTTATTTCTGACCTTGGATGGGTAGATGCTGCCTCCACCCAAGTGCAAAAAACCCTTTGAGAACCCAGGAAGGCGCACTTGGGAATTTCTTCCCATGGGGTACCCTCAATCCCTTTCTCCCCCCCACTTGCCTCCTCCCGGGGAAGAGCTGAGGAAGAAAACAAAGGAAATCAGCTGTTGCCACCAGCTAATTAAGCAACATACGCACAAACCTCTCACGACACAAAAATCCAGTCTTGTTCTTAAAAAAAAGGTAAATTTTATTAAAAACAAAAAGAAAAGACATTTGGAATGTAGGGTTTTTGCTAGATTTTTAAAAAATTACAAGGATTAAGCATCAAGATAGTTCTCTTGAGGTTCAGTTTAAAGGTTACAAGCAAAGCAAAAGCACCTGGGGTTAGCGCAGAGGAGTCCACAAGCCATAAAGAAATAAGAGAGAGAAACCTAATTGCGTCTTCCTAGACATTTCCTGATCTAATTACATATCTGGGGTTTCAAATGAGTAGTTTCTAGGTATTATTTGGTGATTTTTTCATACCTGGCCCAAAGCTTTTTACAGCATAGTTCCAGCCCTGTCTCTGCTCTCCGGGAGAACAACACAGACAGACAAAGGGGGAAGTTCTTTCCCAATATTAAAAAGTTCTACCCTTCTCATTGGCTCTTTTGGTCAAGTGTCCACTCCCTTCCTTGTACCTATGGACGCTTTACAAGTAAAGCGAGTAGAGAGCAGCTACTAACAGGGGTTTTATAGCTAGCTGGCTGGCTGGGTGCCCATAAAAGGGAGCTCCCCTCCCGCCTTCATTTATCACAGGGCTGGAGAGACTCTTCCCACAGGCGTGGGCTCCCATCCTTCAATGGGATCTTAACTTGGTCCTCTCTAGGCTCACTGGCCCGCCCTTTGAACTGCTGGGTTCCTGCTCCCTTTCTCATCTGTCATGGAAGGTTGCGTTCCTGGTGGTGGTGACGTCAGCGAGACGGGTCTCTGAAATTAAAGCCTTGACCTCAGAACCGCTGTACAGTCTTCGACAAAGACAAGGTTCAGCTGCTGCCCGACCCAGCCTTCCTGCCGAAGGTGGTGTCCTCCTTCAATATGAACCAGGACTGTTTCCTCCCAGTGTTCTGTCCCAAACCACACAAGACTAGTGAAGAGAGGCGTCTTCATACCCTGGACATCCGGAGGGCCTTCGCTTTTACTTAGAATGTACCGAGCCTTTCCGTAAAGTGACTCAACTCTTCAACTCTACAGCAGATAGGATGAAGGGTCATCCAGTGTCCTCGCAGAGGATTTCCATTTGGATCACCTCATGCATAAGGACCTGTTATGACCAGGTGGGATTCCGCCGCTGGTGGTTGTCTGAGCCCACTCGACGAGAGCATCTTCGGCGGCCTTCCTGGTGCACATCCCTATCCAGGACATCTGTAGAGCCATAATGTGATCCTCTGTCCACATGTTTACCGCTCATTATGCCATCCCTCAGCAGGCCAAGGATGACGCTGGGTTCGGCAGAGCTGTGTTGCAATCTATACGTCCATGAACTTGTACCCACCTCCAGGGGTATTGCTTTGGAGTCACCTAATATGGAATGGACATGAGCAAGAAGAAAAGACAGTTACATTTTCCGTAACTGGTGTTCTTCAAGATGTGTTGCTCATGTCCATACCATGACCTGCTCACCTTCCCCACTGTTGGAGTTTCCGACAGGAAGGAACTGAGGGTTGGGGGAGCCGGCCGTGCCCCTTATACCGCACCATGTGGGCACCACTTCAGGGGGTGCCAAAGCCGGTCCCCAACGGATACTGCTGAGGGAAAAACTTCTGGCACCAGTGCATGTGGTAAGTGCCCACTCCTCATATGGAATGGACATGAGCAACACATCTCGAAGAACACCAGTTACGGAAAAGGTCACTGTCTTTTTCCACTTGCACTCCCTTGAAACCTGCATGCAGCCTCTTGATGTGGTGCTCTATGCAAATTCTTTTCATGTTAGTTATTCATTCTTCTCATGAGTGTGTCTGCTGATTTTTAGTATATTTCCCTGAGACAAGCTTACAACAAATTTTTATACAGAATTAGATGAGTAGTTGGGTGTATCTAATATTATTCCTATTGGATGGTAACAGTGTCTAATATTGGGCTTGTTCCAAGCAGGCAGGAATTTACCTGTAAAAGATTTTACCTCTAAAGCAACCAAAAATAGGTCGTTGGCAGGTGGGATTAAATTTGGGCCTCTGGAGCTAAATGCATGAGCTAAAATCCAAATGGCCCTTAGCTAAGGGTTTAGAGCAGACTCATTGCTTTCTTTCCAAGTGGTCTCCATGCCCTTAGATGGGACAGAGCACCATGCCCAGGAGGTGTGTGGGTTACGCCTATACTAGACTGGAATGAGTTAACCCCTCCTGACAGGGCAAGACAGTGCAAAATTTAATGCAGGCCTGTGCTGCCAGAGCTCTGTTCTGATTCCAGATTTCTAGGTGCAGCATGGGAACTGTTCTGGAAGATTCTGTTACTTCAAAGTATTCAGTGTTTTCTCTCCCCCACCTCTGATATGCCTTTCAACTAGCCCTACCTTTGACTGACCCAGTGGGTGGGGTAGCAGCAAGTGGCTGCCGAGGTAGTTCAAGAGGCTGCCGTGAGTTTAGTGTGGCACTAGTGCTTTGAGGGAGCAGTAGTGTTTTCTGGAGGCTATTTCTTTACTTCTTGCATGGCCCACCACTTTCTGTCATAACTGGCTAGTGGTTCTGCACCTAACGTTGCTGCTCCCTTTTCAGAACTGATGAGGTCTACCAAGGCTTTGTGGCATTTGGCCAGCCACATGGCAGGATTTAGCTCAAGCAAAAATCCTCAGGATCCTCTTTAAGAATAAATGTCATGTGACCACTTCAAGTGTATTCTCCTGCTAGAGACAGAATTAAATCAGCACACTGCTGGCGAGTAGATGCAGTAGTTTGTTATATTTAGATGTCTTTACTTACTGGTCTGAGAGATTAAACTAGAAGTCCCAGGCTAGAACAGAAGACCTCGACTATTTTACAGCTGGCATGTTTTCTTTCAGTTTACTTAGTGTTCAGTTTAGTGCTTTCTCAAGCTGAAAGTGCGTTCAGAATGCCCTTTTCTGATGCAAGGAACAGAAGAGCCGGGTTATGAAAGGAGGCATTACCTCAATCTCTAACAGAGTTGCCTGTGTCAGTGACAGGTTTCAGAGTAACAGCCGTGTTAGTCTGTATTCGCAAAAAGAAAAGGAGTACTTGTGGCACCTTAGAGACTAACCAATTTATTTGAGCATAAGCTTTCGTGAGCTACAGCTCACTTCCTCGGATGCACTGTGTCAGTGAGTACGGCACAGATGCTTGCTTGTGTGACCTCAGGTGTGGGTCTGGATATGACATAGACTCTGGAATACACAGCAGTGGAGGCTGAGGTAAATCTTAATGTGTGAGCGAGCCCCTTGCTGGGGGAGAAATTTGATCTGCTTTGTTTTGCAGTCCTAATTTTACATGTTGATATTGGAAAGGGAACACATGGGTAAGTTTTCTTTCCAACCTATAGGTGCTGATGTGAGAAGAGGATTTTCATACTGTGGGAGTTTTAGGTGATAGCTTTATAATCCTTGATAGTTTCAGGATGCCCCAATGGACTCTTATTTCTACTTCATCTGACTCTGAAGCTAAACCATTGCTCACACTTCCTGTCTGTGCTGAAGCAGTAATGTTGTGGAAGGGTGGTGCCCCCTTTTTTTGGTCACAAAGAGAATGTTTTATTCCTAGCTTTCTTGGGAAGACATTGTTCAGAGCAGTTGTGACTGGAGAGAGACTTGTTCTACTCACAGCCTCCAGAGGTGCCTAACAGCTCCTGAAATGTTTCAAGCTGCATGGTTTTAAGCACTTCTTACAAGAACAAATAGACGGGTCCAGCTGTCTCTTTGCATTTTTAAATTAGGATATTTGTGCCTAAATGTAAATAGTTTTCTCTGACAAGCAATGCAAGCAGCAGTGGCCATCAGCATGGGGTGTTTCTAGTAGTTAATTTTTATTTAATTATTCATCTGGCATCAAGTTGAAAGACATAAATTAAACATTAATTTACTTGCAATATATGGTGCAAACAGGCTGCCTTTTTGTGCCGTCCAACTCACCTGTGATTACACATTGATAGTCCAAAATCAGAGAAGCTTCTGTAGAAATGTTACTTGGGCCATGCTCTGAAGATCAGAAAACTGTCCTGACCCAAGCTCTAGAAGGAACAAGTTTTACAGATGCAAATCCTCTGGAAATATCCTGCCTCCAGTCCAAAAGTACCTGATAGGCACTTGGCAGCTATGTCTTCGCTGTCTCAAAACTGCATAGGAAGAGAAGTGGTCTTTATGCTAGCCAGGCCGGAAATCACATAGGGCTCCTTACATTGGAGCCAGCATATTGAATAAGCACTTGGAAGCAGATGAAGTTATTGCATTTTGCCAAGCAGTTGTGTAATATGCTTGCTCTAAATCACTTTGCTTAGCAGAAAGGTCACTACATTCTGCACTAGCTGATGCTTTAATATTGTCTTCACGTGATACATGTAGACTGGTGATTCTCAACCTTCCCCTTGGCCCCACATTTAGCCATATGAGAGGGACAGAGTGGTCATGAACCCCTGGCATCTAGTCGACACCAAGGTCAAGAACCTTGATGTAGGCCACAGTCAAGGCAGGACTTGTTGAATGTGATGGCTGCTGCTACTTGTGCCTCTAGCTGTGTGTCCGTCTCAAACTATCCTTCATGCCCTAATCTACAGGTTTTTTGTAATGTCTGTCTGTTTTGGCTAGTGGTGTGCTTTTTACTAAGTTATATTGATGCAATCCCCCAAAGTTATACTGATGCGGTTATATTGTATAAAGGTGTATAACAAGGCAATCTGCCCCTTTAAGGAACAGGAGGGCAGAAGAGCAGGCAGCCCTGTTCTGGAGAGGAGACCAAAAGGCAGGTTCTGGGCATCATCTGACTCATCTGGACAAGATCTAGGGATTGGATCCGATTCCCTACTAGGGGATATAAAGGAAGGCCCAGCTCCATAATGGAGACTGAGACCAGGGGAGGGCTGGAAGTATACTCTCCTATGGCTGTAACAGAAGGTTGCTAGTGTAAGGGCAAGCCCTGTGGACCGTCACGTCTCTCCCACCCACACCAGCTGAGAAAGGTCCAGACCATTAAGTTAGTGGAGGCCAGAGAGGCCCCCATAATCTGTATTAAGTAAACAGAACCCTGAGGTAAGGACTACAAACTGAACTTGGCGTGGCTAATTGTTTGTCACTGGCTGGTGATTGGGTCCCCCAACCTGCATGGTGCTTTATGCTGATACATTTAAAACAATACAACTTTTGTGTATAGACAAAAGCCTTGACTGCCTCTACCCAGTTGCCAAACATCCAGCCTTTCCCACTGACCATTTCTGTGGTTTATCATTACAAATACCTGCAGCACGATGAAATCTGACAATGTGGGTGCAACATAAAATGAAATTTTTCAAAACATGGGCAACCATGCTGATTTTATTTTTTTACTTAAGTCTATGAAAATCATCATTTAAAAATATTAAATGAAGATGCTGCAGAATTTCTTGTCTGGAATACTGTATTGCTGCAAAATTCAGGGGGCCTGTCTGAAGAGAGACAGTCCAGGTTCCAGTAGATCCCATAGATCCTTAACTACAGCCATCTCAGTCTACATACTGAACAGGAGAGGCTACAAAACAGACCATCTGGGGGTTGGCAGCAGAGTCTTTGGGGTAATATCCACCACTTCCTTATTATACCTCTTTAAAATGAAAGATCAGAGCCACAGAATAACAATCCTGCTAGATCACTGCAGACAGATTTGAATTTTTTCTGCACCCTGAAAAAGGTTTTAACTTTAAAAAAAACAAGATTAAATGTCATAAATTCCTTAATTTATAAGAAGCTGTATTACCAGCCCCTGTTCAAAAAGAGTTGTTGGGTCTCTCCCCCCTGCCCCCCAATCATGATTTGCTTAAAAATCCATGAGACGTGTTTCTTTCTATTTGTTTTTTAATTTGAGACTGTAGTGTTTATATATCCAAGTTTTCTCCACAACCAAGGAAGCTAGAAACTTACTATATTTATAAAAATGAAAGCTGAGCTTCTGAAGTAATCTATTGACTCAAGGAGCTGGGGCTTTAGGAGAAGCACCAAATATTGCAAGACTTGTGATAAAGTGGGAGGAGTTGAGAACATTAGCATAATATCAGCTGAGCAAAAATGTTGCCAGAAAAAGACTAAGGTAAGTTTTGTAACTAAACTTTCCCCTTTCCAAAGTACCCATGCACCCTGTAGTAGTCTTCTCTGGGTTGAGGCATAAAGATAAGCATGGGGGTTTAGGGTTGCTGATGAAAGCAGAAACTTTAACTGGAAGTGCAGTAATATATTAAGATGTGGCTCATTTACAGACATGGCTTTTGACTAATGCATTATTCTCTGGCTTTGTTTTTAGTTCAATGGAAGCTGCTTTCCTTTTTGATACATGTACTATTAAAGGAAAGCAGCTGACAGGAACAGCTGCTTGCCTTGCCTGTTTGGTCTGTGTGACTTAGCAGTTGATATGTAGCATAGAAAGAGTGCTTTATTTTCAGCTAGAGGCTTTAGAAACAAGCACCCCCTTTTCCTTGCCCTCCTCCCCTCTGTCTCCTGCCCTTGCCAGGTTAAAACCCGAGACTCCCCCACCCCCCATCATAAAAAGGTCATTAATGATATAAATTCCTTAAAAAAAAAGGAGTACTTGAGGCACCTTAGAGACTAACCAATTTATTTGAGCATAAGCTTTCGTGAGCTCGAAAGCTTATGCTCAAATAAATTGGTTAGTCTCTAAGGTGCCACAAGTACTCCTTTTCTTTTTGCGAATACAGACTAACACGGCTGTTACTCTGAAATAAATTCCATATTAATGCTGCCTTTTTGCAGTGTGTAATATCCAGACAACTTCCCGTGAAATGAGAATTTGAAAGCCAGTCTTCAGTTCTGACTTCTTTGCTGATCTTCTTTGAAGAGCTGGAATAGAAGAGTTTGTGAATCAGGTGTTCAACAGCTAAAACATAAAGGGCTTTGCAGAGATGGGCCTTTTACCTAAAGAAAAGAGAGACATTTATGACTTTGGCAATTACATACCAGTCATTTTTTCCCCCCAGGCACCACATTTCAAAGCTCTTAGGCATATGTGCAGCTAGATACTTACTCTGTAAGGGGCTTTCTTTATCTATGAACTCATTTTTCGTGTGACTTCTTTTTTCTTTTTTTTGAGGGCCAGCCAAGACCATTAATCCCCACCTTTACATTTCCTAATCCTGGCAAGGGTTTATTCTTGTACTTCTGATGAAGCTGCTTTGGCAGGGTCCATCGTGCTGCAACTCAAGGAAAGTTTACTAATGTAAACTTTTATCAGCTGACAGACTACATCTGCATAACATAGCAGTTTCCTACTTGGGCAGTTTTATTCACTTCTCACTAAATTGTTAGTAAGAGTGACACAGTTGCCCAAAGGAAGGAAATTCATTCTGAAGGCTGGTATTTTCAAATGTTGTCACAATGTATCTTGGGGCAATTAGCATCTGTAAAGAGCTTAGAAAGCACAAAAAATTCAAATATACATGCTGCTTGTTGAGCATTGGGGTGCACTGATATAATATTCCCATAGTATTTCCTAGGAGTGAAGGGCGGAGTGTCAGCAGGGAAAATCAGCTATGGCTCTCTTTCCCATCCCTGTCTTTTCTTTTCTTTAACTCTTTCACTCATAGCCTATATCAGGCTGACAATACAAAAATCTCACTGCTTCTCATTTGTCCACACAGGTCATGAGTGAAGTATGGCTCTTCTGTGGACTGATTTTTTCGCCCACACACTCCCAGTTCATGTTGGCTGTCCAGAGTGCCAGGGAAGTTTCCTTGCACTTGGTTGTATCAGTCAGGCCATAAGCCAATAGCACAGACTCAAAAGAGCACAGTAACCTCATCTCCTGTTGAAATCAATGGGAACTGCAGATGCTCAGACCTTTAAAATTTAGGATGTTAGTGTTTTGTGGTCTTCTCCCTCTTTTGCAGAGGCAGATGGGCAAGAGAATTTAGACCTTTAGGATGAATAGTTTCACTCAGGTACCTACTACCCACCAATCCCAGTTTCCCTTCTCGCTTTTTACCTTAGCTCTAAAGTAGTTTTCCAATACACCCACTGGCTGCAATGTCTTGAACACTATTCAGGGTCAGTCAGGGTTAATTTCTTTTTGTATGTGGGCCTTCCAAAGTTTAGTCCTAGAAGACATGCCAGCCCATCTCTCTGGGGCACAAGCAGAAAGGAAACATAAATTAATTGAAAACTAATAAAATATCAACTATAACATCTTTGACACTGCCAAAAATATGGGTGTTAACTTGTAAGCTCTTCTTTGTGCTAAGGTCAACAGATCTGCTATGTTGCATCCAATGAAGTGAGCTGTAGCTCACAAAAGCTTATGCTTTAATAAATTTGTTAGTCTCCAAGGTGCCACAAGTACTCCTTTTCTTTTTTAGATCTGTTATGATGAGTATTTCAGTGGCCTGTTTGCAGTGGGGGTGCACAATTAGACCTGTCAGTCACTGGGGAATTACCTCACTGCCATCTTCTGAAGTTTTCTAATTTTCTCTACCTCCCCAATGGCCAGCAGTCCCCCTGCCCCAAGCCCTCCCTGCTCCAGAGCTCTTCTGAGGAAAATTTCAAAATTTTCAGACTAAAAATTGGGCTCAATATTTTATCTAATTCCTAGTTTGTGTTCCAGGGCTGCACTGGATTTTGGAGGAGTTTGTTCCCTCAGCTCTGCTTCCTGTTTGGTGGTGGTTGCAGCAACTGCTGCCCCTACAGGCTTCAGGGACCAAGCTAGGCTGGTAACAGCCAGAGGCAAAATGAAAGGTCAGTCTCCTGCTGGAGTGTCTTGTTGGGTGCTTGCCAACAAGCATAGAATGCATTTTCCCTCACAGCCCAGTCTGGGCAGGTTTGCCTTGGTCCCCTTTCTGTGGGCAGGAGAGGTGGCAGGCAGGAATCTTAAAGAGCTGGCTCCGGGGCAGAAAGGCCTCCTATCTCCATGATGGCAATGAAGCTGAGAGTTGTGGATGGAAGGAATTGGACACAGCACAGTTACTGCCAACACCAGAGAATGTGGTAAAGGGCCTTTGAGCTCTGGTCTTTTTTGCTGGTTGCCACCTGTATAACAGTCCCTGCCCTCTAGGATCCTTACTTATATCCCAGGCTGAGACTTATTTGATCCATGTGGATCTTATGCAATAATAGAAAGGAGAAGAGCTTCTGGGAAAAGCATCCATGAGCCCCAGGCCAGTACCTTTCTTGAGAGACCTATATGGGGTACGGAAGACTAACAAGTGCAGTCTCTTTGAGGACAGAGAGATCCCTAATCATAGGAAATATTTTCAGAGCAGTCTGAGCTCAATTTTTCTCCTCCCTTTGAAGAGGATTATGGAAGTAGATTCCTAAAAGGGAAATATATGAATACATAAAATCAGCACTGTCTGCTCATCTTCAGAGTGCAGAAGGGCAGATCAATGCAGAAAACACCAAGCCAGGAGACATGTAGAGCCCTGCAAATCCATGGATATCCACTTTATAGCTGCGGATCATTTTTGCGGATCAGATGTGGATACAAATTTTGTATGTGTACAGGGCTATAGATATAGGCTGATTCCTCTAGGTGTGCATACATTAAACCCCCATGAAGGGTATTCTTCCTCTCTTAAGGGAGGAAGGCTAGTAGTCTAGGTTAGAGAATCAAATAGTAAAATAAAATTTTCTCTCTGAAGAGTGTACTGAATACTGTAAAACTGTGCTTAGATCTGTAGCTGCCCTAAACAAGCTTTAGCTATATAACCCTAGGGTGGAGTGTGTGTGTGTGTGTGTGTGTGTGAGAGAGAGAGGGGGTTTTCTTGCCACATATAAAAGATTGGGAAAGTATCAAGACTGGTGTCCCCAACTACTGCTGAGGGTCACCATGCCCTAATGTCCAGGTTGTTTCCAGGTTCAGTTGTTGGTTCCCAGGCCTCCCCTCCACCTCCTCCCCTCAGCAGATGGCAGTGGAGTGATGAGGGAGAGCAGCCCAGGTGTGGAAGAACTGGCAGGCAGCAATGGCGGTCCACCAGTTCTGTCTTTCTACCACACTGTCCCCCTAGCCTTCATTTTTTTCTAATAACACCAGAAGGTTCTTCAGCATCTACAAGTCAAAACTTACTCTTGTATCACTATCAAAGAATAATTTGTCTATTTTTGCTGGTCAGGGATTCAGCATTTCTAACTGGGGGAGATTTTTACCTAAAATAATGAGAAGGCCACTCCAGAGGCCCTTCACAGGCAAGTATTGTTTCACCCTATAGCTGACTTATAGCTTTGATCAAATGAGGTCACTAAATATTGTCCAGAGGGGGTATGCTATGGAGTTGTAAAAGAATTTCAGGAACAGCTTTGTCCTACTCCCAGTCTCGGAACGAAATCATCCATCATCTACTTCAGATCAGAACAGTACAATCTGCTTCCCTTCCTATTGTTAACCTGGAAGGATTGGGGACAAGCAAAGCAGGGCCCTGTCTGAAATATCTAAAAAGCTCCTAGAGGAGGCTTGCCTTAAAAGCGTTCCCATTTTACCCTCTTTAGACAGTTCTTATGTTTTGCAGATGGATGGCATTATTTTTCTTTTTCCAGCTTCACTCATTGCTGTTTGATCTTGTGTGCTTCCAGGAGAGAGTCTCTTAGAACCATGGGAGCAATAATATTAGCTTTAGGAAAGAAGGAAATTCATGTCTCTCTTCCCATTCAGGTTTCAGAGTAACAGCTGTGTTAGTCTGTATTTGCAAAAAAAAAAGGAGTACTTGTGGCACCTTAGAGACTAACCAATTTATTTGAACATAAGCTTTCATGAGCTATAGCTCACTCTCTCTAGGGTGCCACAAGTACTCCTTTTCTTCCTAGTCAGTTTTTCTGATCAAAGTTCTGTACAAAGAGAAAGATGAAGCAAACACACAATTCTACACTTAGTGGAGTGTCTTGGATTCAGGACAAACACAGACAAATGGTGCCAGAGAAGCCTGGTCTGAGGATGAATATTATGAGGTACAAGATCTCATCTCAGAAGAATGTTAACTGAAGATGGGTGTCATTGATTTACAGGGTCTGTGCAATCCCCTAGCTTTGGAACTGTCTCTTGGAAAAACCCCTTTGCTGTGCCGAGCCCCCAAAGGGTCCCACTCTTCCTTCAGGGTAGACCACGAGGCCTCACGGTCTCCTAAGACTGAACCTCTGTGGCTTCAGCACTCCAGCTTCATACCGTGAGTTCTCCTCAGTGAGTCCACAGGGGAGAGACTCCTGATTAGAGACATATATACTCTTCAGGGGCTAACGCACCTCACCCAGTATTTGCAGTGATACTCAAGCACCGTTTTCAAAACAGTGGGGTTTATTAGCCAACTGGAAGATAATGTTGGAAGTTCGGAGGTTAGCATAGAGAAATAAAGGTTAAAACATAGTCCATTCTGGTCTGTCCAGAGCAGTTCACCAGCCAAGCTGTAGTGAACTCCATTTTCAGGCTCTCTCCCCTGACTTCTTCCTTAGTCTTTTTTCAGGTGAGCGAGATCCCAACCTCTTCCATATGCCAGCTCTTATTCTCAACCCTCTGTCCTTTGTTGTTGAGCTGAGATCCCTGCTCAGCTTCCCTTCTGAGTGTACCAGTCCATGAATCATTGGTACTTGCATTGCGTCTCTAAACTCCTTGTTCATCTGTTTTTTTTTTCCCCAGGACAGTTCCTTATTGGCTCCATTCATTCCCACCAGACAGGGAGGTGACATGAGTACCTTTGTCTTAGTTTGCTCTGAGAGCAAACTTAATGCCCCTGTTGGATAGCAATGCAAAGTATCGGGGAAACTGCGGCACACATAGGATTCATAAAAATATTACAAAAAATTCCCTCTTTATCCATGATAGCCATAATGGAAACCAAATGGTGTAACAAACATACATCCAGTTCTCGATGGAGCCTGTTGAGATTTCTGCTCCCTCTCAGGCATGCTGCAGTGACCTAGAATTCATATGAATACATATCCAGCAGCAGTTTTGGTCATTCCCTCTCCATCTCGCCCATCTCATCCTTTGGCAGAGATCTAATTCCACTTGTATATTCTCAGGTCCTATGCCTGGTGAATGCAGGCAATTAGATTTTTTTTAAGGGGGTCTTCCAGATTAAGTTCAGGGAAAGGGTACCAGAAAGAGAGTACAGCATCTGCCAGCTAGAGTACAATGATACATTGAGGTCTCTGAAAACTGCTCCTTCAATTGATAACAGACCTGTTCTGGTCATGACTGTCAGTAGGGTTTTTGTAATAACTGGGAAGAACATGATCAGCCCTACCTGAGACACCGAGAGAGAGAGAGATTCTCATGTGCTGGGTGGAGCAAAATTTCCTATCTTATTATCGACCTCTTTGTAGCTGCAAACAGTAGAGAAAATGCCCTACAACCTCTGCAGCCGTTGTTGTCAGATGATTTAATAGATGACGACCCATCAGATTATCAGAATAAATCCTACAGAGAGAAGGTGGATTCATGTATTGAAGCCTTGGGCCCAACAAGCAGAAGCGAGCCCTGAACTCTCGAAGGATGCACCAAGTTGGCAGTGAGACTTTAAATGTGGCTGTGACAAAAGCAGCCTCCTTGTCAGGACCTGGGCTGTGAGGTGGTGACTGACATTTTTCAAGACTGGGCAAAGTCCCTGCTTTGTATTCCCACCTTTTTCATTGTTCCCCAGGACAATACTAAAGATAAGGATGTGAATGGCAGCAATACTGTTTAGGCTATTCTGGCTGAAGAGGCTATGGCTCTGAGGCCTGATTAACCAAGCATCAGATCTTCAGATGTCTCTCTTTTACAGAGAAGGTCTGTTGCAAGACCAGTCTTCCATCCAGGACCAGATAAGTATTCATTTTAAACCTGTATGAAGTAATCATTGCTCTCATGAACCCTGACAAAAAAACTCAACAAATAGAGCTTATTCTACTGGCTGGTGCAAAGACCATAGTTCAACTAGCATGTTAAATCAGTGAAACATAGCCTTTAGTTCCTCCATGAGGGCTTTATTTTGGAGATATAAGTGTGTCTTAGTAGAAAAGTGAGGTCCCTGTAGTATGTTTTTCAGCTTGTTCAAGAAAAGGAAGTTTTATATAAATTCCAACATTCTTTCTTTAGGGCATCAATCTTATTCCAGCTCCACAGGTCATAGAGTAAGACCCTGTAACGTCATTCTGCTCCTTAGAATACTATCCTGATTGGAGCTCTTCAGAAGGTATGGTTATACGTACTATCAATTACAGTAATCCTCCCACAGATGTGTGATGTCTCCGATTTAGTTATTTTATCTGAAGATGGAAGCTTTCTCTAATAAGAGTCAGTAGGTAGTATTCACAACTGTCATAGCATTCATTCCATGAATAAATTCAAGAAATTATCCTCTCCTGTTTAAGCATCAAAGTCCAATTCTTAGGAGCACTGACTGTGTCAGGGCAGTGTGTCAAGTCTCCAGTACTGAGATCTGCTAGATGGCCATCGCCAAATTCTGCATGTTGATTATCCAGTCTTAGCCAATGCTATTTCCTTTCTTTTGACAGAAGTCTTCTCCCACGTCCAGGGTTTGATGGAGGAGATATATAGTCTACTTTGTTTTAGGCGTCCACACTTAAAAGATGGATCCTGCCTCCCACCTTCTGCAAAGGATCTGTTAAATTGAAATGACTGGAATTCATTTCTATTGCTTCAAATTAAATTTGAAGGCAAATGGTGTATTTAATATAATTACAAAAGTATTGAGCTTTGTTCAGCCAGATCTCTCTCTTCTCAGATGGTTTTTCCTATCTAGACCAATTGGCCTTGGAGTGGTGGTTTCCATATTACACGGACAGTTTTTCTTGAATGCATAAGAATATCAGAATGGCCATACTGGGTCACAATATAAGAACGGCCATACTGGGTCAGACCAAAGGTCCATCTAGCCCAGTATCCTGTCTTTCAACAGTGGCCAATGCCAGGTGTCCCAGTGATAATGAACAGAACACGTAATCATCAAGTGATCCATTCCCTGTCACCCACTCCCAGCTTCTGGCAAACAGAAGCAAAAGACACTATCCCTGCCCATTCTGGCTAATAGCCCTTGGTGGACCTATCCTCCATGAATTTATTTAGTTCTTTTCTGAACCCTGTTACAGTCTTTACAGTCATGTCATCCTCTCGCAAGGAGTTCCACAGGTTGACTATGTGTTGTGTGAAAAAATACTTCCTTTTGTTTATTTTAAACCTGCTGCGTATTAATTTCATTTGATGACCCCTAGTTCTTGTGTCATGAGAAGGAGTAAATAACACTTATTTATTCTCCACACCAGTCATGATTTTATAGACCTCTATCATATCCCCCCTTAGTCATCTCTTTTCCAAGCTGAAAAGTCCCAGTCTTCTTAATCTCTCCTCATACAGAAGCCATTCCATACCTCTAATCATTTTTGTTGCCCTTTTCTGAACCTTTTCCAATTCTAATATATCTTTTTTTGATATGGGGCGACCACATCTGCATGCAGTATTCAAGATGTGGGCGTACTATGGATTTATATAGAGGCAATACGATATTTTCTGTGTCATTATCTATCCCTTTCCTGATGATTCCCAACGTTGTTAGCTTTTTTGTCTGCCACTGCACACTGAGTGGATGTTTTCAGAGAACTATCCACAATGACTCCAAGATCTTTTTATTGAGTGGTAACAGCTAATTTAAACCCTATCATTTTATATGTATAGTTGGGAATATGTTTTCAAATATGCATTACTTTGCATTTATCAACATTGAATTTCATCTACCATTTTGTTGCGAAATCCCCCAGTTTTGTGAGATCCTTTTGTAGCTCTTAGTTAAGTCCAAAGCAGACTACAATCTTGAGTAGTTTTGTATCATCTACAAATTTTGCCACTTCACTGTTTTACCCTTTTGCGAGATCATTTATGAATACATTGAATAGGACTGGTCCCAGTACAGACCCCTGGGGACACCACTATTGACCTCCCTGCATTGTGAAAACTCACCATTTATTCCTACCTTTTGTTTCTTATCTTTTAACTAATCCATGAGAAGACCTTCCTTCTTATCCCATGGCTACTTACTTTGCTTAAGAGTCTTTGGTGAGGGACCTTGTCGAAGGCTTTCTGAAAATCTAAGTATGCTATATCCACTAGATCCCCCTTGTCCACATGCTTGTAGGACCCCCCACCCCGAGAATTCTAGTAGATTGGTGAGGCATGATTTCCCTTTACAAAAAACATGTTGACTCTTTCCCAGCAAATTATGTTCATCTATGTGTCTGACAATTTTGTTCTTTACTATACTTTCAACCAATTTGTCCGGTACTGAAGTGAGGCTTACCGGCCAGTAATTGCTGGGATCACCCCTGGAACTCTTTTTAAAAACTGGTGTCACGTTAGCTATCATCCAGTCACTTGGTACATAAGATGATTTAAATGATAGGTTACAGACTACAGTTAGTAGTCCTGCAATTTCACATTTGAGTTCCTTCAGAACTCTTGGGTGACTACCATCTGGTTGTGGTGACTTATTGCTGTTTAGTTTATCAATTTGTTCCAAAGCCACTTCTAATGACACTTTAATCTGGATCAGTTCCTCAGATTTGTTACCTAAAAAGAATGGCTCAGATTTAGGAATCTCCCTCACATCTTCAACCGTGAAGACCAATGCAAAGAATTCATTCAATTTCTTCACAGTGGCTTTATCGTCCTTGATGCTCAGTTAGCATCTCAATCGTCCAGTGGCCACCAGTTGTTTAATAGGCTTCCTGCCTCTGATGTACTTAAAAATATGTTGCTATTAATTTTTGAATCTTTGGTTAGCTATTCTTCAAATTCTTTTTTGGCCTTTCTAATGATATTTTTACAGTTCATTTGCCAGAGTTTATGCTCCTTTCTATTTTCCTTACTAGGATTTAACTTCCACTAATTCTTTTGCTTTGTTGTTTAGCCAGAGTGGCACTTTTTTGGTTCGCTTACTATGTTTTTAAATTTGGGGTATACATTTAAGTTGAGCCTCTATTATGGTGTCTTTAAAAAGTTTCCATGCAGCTTGCAGGGATTTCACTTTTGGCACTGCACCTTTTAATTTCTGTTTAACTTCCTCATTTTTCTGTGGTCCCCCTTTCTGAAATTAAATGCTATAGCGTTGGGCCGAGGTACCGAGAGCATTCTGCTTCTCCTTCTATCCTGACAAAAACAGTGGCTCCTGCCACTTTTCTCCCTGTAGCCTTCTAAGACACGAGGAGCAGCACCTGGATTCCTCAGTTTCTCCTGCCTCCTTCTGAAAAAGCTGTAGCAACACTTGGACTGCTTGACTGGCTGACCCCCTTTTCTTTAAGATGCAGTGGGTTCCTGTGCTGCTCTGCTCTCTAGCCACTTTCTATCCAGTCTGCCTTCTCACCTGATCCATACTCACACTCATCTGTGGCTGAGTAAGACTTTCAAGCTTAGTTTGTGGCCTTTAGAGTGCGGTGGTTCTCCTGTTAGTATCTTCTTACTCATCAGATCTACTTCTTCTGTCAAGTCAGATTGGCTGACTTCAATGGCAAAAAAAATTTACACTTTTTTTTGCCCTGCTTAACCAACACAGATAATGGAGGACCTAGATTCTATTATGAATCAACAGTTTGAGTTTGTAAAAATTTAGTAAATTTAATCATTTACACTTGTGCAAATGCTTTGACAGCAATGGGATTACACCGGTGTCACTGAAAGCAGAGTCTGAATACAATAGGGTTTAATTTGGCCCACAGAATTTTTAGTTTACAAGCAAAAATTTTTTTTCAACTGCAAATGGAGCACATTTGATCTGAAAGCCATTGAGATACAAACATGGAACCCTGCAAAGTCACTTCTCAGAAGAGGTGGTAACATCAGTGCATCCTTAGTAACTTTCATTCAGATTCATTTAATCTGCTTCATTGCTTCGGCTCCTTGATAGAGGAAAGAAATTCAGATAAGGGTAAATGACCAAACTGAAAAGATGAAGGTCTTCAATAAAGCCCTAATAGGAAATGGAAGTGGTGACTTACCAGCAGAGCCCTGCAAATCTGTGGATGTCCATGGACAATGTTTGCAGATTGGATGCGGAACCAAATTTTGTATCTGTGCAGGGCTCTACCATTCAGACATCTGTAAGGAGGAAATGGTTCTGAGCAGTAATGCTATGAGGAAACAATAGAGTTTCCAGTTGTATTCTGTTTGCTTTGAAAGTCCCTTGACAAGATTAATTACAACTTCATTAAATTGAAAACGCGTTTATAAAATGAGAAGCTAGAGGACTAGATTTAAAATCTGATGTGTGGCAGTAATTAGAGGTAGAAGTGAACTGAGATTTGCACTAAGGCAGTCAGACTACTGCATGCTACTAGTGTTGAATGTAGTGTTCTATCATATGTAGTTCCTTTAAAAAAAAAAATCTAGGGGATTCCTGGCTTTCTCACTTTTTGAATTACTATTCTCTGCTTATGGATGCTCATTCATCAGATCAGATGGGCCACTGTACATACAGCTCTCTCTATGTGCCGTATGAAGTGCTGCCAAGTGGTATAATGCATACAGCACGTATAGTGTGGAGAGTGCATTTTACTTCCTGTGGTTTTGTAAAATGAGGATATTGAGGAGTTGGACTAAGCATATCTGCATTGCCACATGCTTCTGCAGGTTCTCCAGTTTCCTTCACTGAGGGAGCATTAGGATTCCTTTGCATGCTGCACCCTTGCTTCTTTCAAGAATGTAAAGTATCCTCCACATGACAACTCATAGCTGGAAATGGGTGGATCTTTCATCCAAATCATGCAAGTTTTAGCTTCTTTCTTATAGCAATGGTGGTTCTGTCAGTGCTGACTTGCTTAAAACTCGTAGGATTGCACTAGTAGCTGATGCGAAAGAAACATGCTGAGGTTGTTTCTCACTTCCTGGATAAACTGAACAGATTTAAACCACCTTGATTTATCATGATTAAAATTAAATATTTTTATTGGCAATTTGAATATTTGTTTAGTTTTTCTAAGGATCTCAGGGACACACAGCACAAACTGAAAAGGAGGACTTGTGGCACCTTAGAGACTAACCAATTTATTTGAGCATAAGCTTTCGTGAGCTACAGCTCATGAGGTGAGCTGTAGCTCACGAAAGCTTATGCTCAAATAAATTGGTTAGTCTCTAAGGTGCCACAAGTACTCCTTTTCTTTTTGCGAATACAGACTAGCACGGCTGCTACTCTGAAACAGCACAAACTCTCACTGCACAAGACCTTGTGGGCAGACCTTTGGTTTCGTTGTGGGAGTTTAGGTAAAGAGCCCAAACTTCTTCAGAAAGAGATTTCTTCCTGAAGGATGCTGGATGTGAGAAAGGAGGCTTTATGCAACTTCTCTATATTGATATTTATACAACCTAAGTGACAAGGATGTTCCTGTATTGGCTGAAGGTGATTCAAGTCCTTAGCTGTGATCATGGAAGGCTTGATCCTGTGTGACATGACTTCTGACTTAGATCTGGGTCCGGCTCAGTGCAGAATGCCCTAAACGCCCATTTGAAGTCAGCGGTGAGGTATTATGCCTCGTATGTCAGATTTTCTTGCTTTAAATCCATTCAGAGTGCTTTGTGCAGTATCTAATTATCTAGTAATTCAGTATTATCACTGATGTGAACAAAATCTTTTATGTTGTTAGATGCCAAAACGTGTTCAGGTGAAATGGCCTCATGTTTTTAAGGATGTTGTCAAAGTTAGTAGGACTAGAGTAATATACTTCAGTTGACCCCTTTTGAAGGGCTTGTCTGTAAACATGAGTGTTCATACAAAATTATACATGCACTCTAACAGCTGCTAACCTGAAACTGTCTTGTTAAGAGTCTTAACCACAGGGAGTCCTGCATTTTGGGAAACACATTCCTGTATTCTTTACATAAGTCTGTAGTATAGGACAAGGCAACCACTATAGGCTGTAAGTAGTATATTTAATATACCTTCTAGAAATAAATAAATAGGGATTACCTGTGCATGGAGTGTAAAAGGTACTCAATATCTTAACTCCCCCTCCACCTCCCCAAGGAAACTGGAGGCACTTTTCAGGAAAAATTGATATGGTTTTAGAGTGCTGCAGAGAAATAGGGATGACTTACTGTTTCCTTATACTTGAGCAGGCAACAATAACTTCTCCTGCTGTGGCCCATTCTAAGAAAAGCTGACTTACGACAGGAGAAATGGGAACTATGGCAGAACTGGTTCTGTTCTTACAACCACAAGTTTCACTCTCTGTGAGTAGTTAAGTGCTAATTTTAGAGGAGAGTGGGGCGCTGAAAGAAAACAAATGGTTGTACCACATCAGTGTCTCAAAACTGAGCCTAGAGTAAAGGACAGGAATTGCAGTAACTTAAAAGGCCTGGTCTGTGCTACAAAGTTAGGCTGACATAGACCATCTTGTGTCAATCTGATTGTGCACATGTCTATACTTAAATTTTGCCTCCCATTGTTGTAAGCTCTCCATTTTGCCAACATAGTAACACCACCTTCCTGAGTGCTGTTTAGCCCTTGTCAAAGTACTGAGGTTGATGAAGCGCAAATGCAGACGGTTACCTACGTTGACCCTACCAGTCCTCCAGCAGCTGTCCCAGAATGCCTGAGAGCGATTCCTCTGGTCACAGTTGTGAACTCTTCTGCCTAGGGGTCAGAGAGACCAGAAGCCGCACTCCTCCACCTCCATTCCTTTTCCAGATTGTCCATCTTTGTGGCATCCCTCCATTGTTCTGTGCAACTGGCTGGCTGAGCATGTTAGTTAAATGCTCGAAACACACTCTGGTCTTGCATACTCAGAGGTTATTGGAACTTCTGGGCCTATGGGGAGTAGAGGCTTCTGCAAGCACACCTATGGACCAGCTGTAGAAACGTGGACATCTATGAGCAGATTGCATGAGGATGCAGGAGAAGGAGTAAGACGGATAAGCAACAATGCTGCATGAAAGCATAGGCACTGAGGCAGGCATATCAGAAGGCCAGGGAGGTCAACAGTTGATCTGGTGCCAAGCTGCAGACCTGCCACCTTTGCGAAGAGCTGCATGCCATATATGGCAGAGACCACCACCCTGCACACCATCGTGGATATCTCCAAGGAGCTTGAGTCACAGGTGCCTGGTGTGAACAGCGAGGATGTGGAAGAGGAGGGGGAGACCTGTAACTGGGGGATCCAATGATGCCATCAGCCAGGACCTGTTTGAGACTCCATCACAGTCCAGTCAGTCCTTGCAGTCGACCAGAGGCGAGCCTGATGGAGGTGAAGGAATCTTGGGTAAGTGTCAATTTATTTGCTCTTACAGTGATGATGTCCTCAACTTAGCATGATACAGCTATTGACTTTTCATTAATTTACTTGTACTAGAAGAGGTAGTGATGTAACAAAGAGAGGTAGAGTATCTGCTTTTCATGCTCCTCTAGAGTTAGGAGGGGGAGTGGGGACACGTGGAGAAGTTCGTACATAGGGATGTCCCTTGAATCCTCCTGAGAGATCTTGATGAAAACGCCATGGAGGTACTCTGCAATCCTCTCCTGAAGGTTTCTAGGGATGGCAGCCTTATTTCTTCCTCCTGTGGTAGGACGCTATCTCATGTCAGTTGGCGATAACTTCGGCAGGCATTATGGCTAACAGCATATGGGCCCAGGTGGCTTAGGGATGCCAGCAGCAGCTGTGCTCTGTGCCTTGGTTACTCAGGAGTGAGAGATCTGCTGCAATCACCACTGTCTGTGGAAAATGGTGCCAGGATTTAGTGCCGTTACTCTGTACTCATAGCTTCATGCAGCCGAGTAATTCCCTCCTCATTTCCCTCACCCATGGTGGGCCACACTCCAAAGCAGAAGAGTTAGTAAACATGTCTTTTTTAACACTTTAGGGGAAGTAAGGGAAGGGGAGAGTTCTTAATCTTGGCTTTCTGTTGTGAGTATACTGACAATGGTACCTCTGTGTGTTTTATCTGTAGCAGCTGCCACTGGGGCCTTGAGAAGTTCCCCCTCCATGCCACAGAAACCTTGAGCCAGGTAAGGAAAGAAGAAAGAAGAGTCAAGGAAAGAAGAAAGAAGAGGTCTTGACATACGTTCAGTGAGCAATGCTGGTAGCAATCCAGCATTGCAAGTTTCCACGGTGTGATCGCCCCTCAGCTCTCCGCTATCAGTGCAGCTCTTATTCTGGTGTCCCTGTGCTGGAGGACTGGGGTGAGCTCAGCACACAGATCCAGGAATGTGGCCTTGCACATCTGAAAGTTCTGCAGCCACTGCTAGTCTTCCCAATCCTGCATTATGCTGTGAAACCAGCAGTCAGTGCTTGTTTCTCGGGCCCAGCAGTGGTGCTCCACCGTTTTGCAGCTGCTCTGTGAATGCCACCAACAACCTTGAATTGGTTCTCACTGTGTCCCACAGCAATCTGCCCTTCAGGAAACCATCACATTCCCTGTGGCTCTGCAATACTGGAGGATCATGTGTCCTGTGCTTGCAGCTCGTGACAATAGTGCAGAGGTGTGCAGGCTCTGTGCTTCTGTCAGAAATCGTGGACAGTGACAAGCCCCTCATGGGGGTGTGGGATTTTCAAAATAGGAGCAAAAATGATAGGGTAGGGATGGCATTATTGGGTTGAGAAAGTAGCATGATGGGAACTTAACTCTGCAGTCCCAGTCATCCCTGCGTAACTCGTTTCTGTCCCATTATGCAAACTTCCCAAAAGACAGTGTACTGAATGGTGGCAAGTTGCACACTGGAATTACCTACCCATAGTGCACCGCACTGGGCATCAAAACAAGCCCTCCTGGTGAGTATATGCAGTGGCTATGCAAGGAGCCAAGTGTGCATACAGACAAGCGATATACTAACTGCAGCGGCTTTATGCCTAAATAATACACATTGGGGAAAATCTGTAATATAGACATGCCCAAAGAAGATTAACAAAAGAAATGTTTGACCTTGGGAAGAACTAGTCAATTGAATCCCTTGATGGACAGGAGAGAGTAAAATAGAGTTCATGCTTGGGGAGGTCTGCAGGGTGTAAATACTAGCAAATCCAAGTACCATCACTAGCTTCCCAAGTCATACCTTCTCCCATTCTTCTCTAGTCTAGGGGTAAAGTTCATTTGCTACAAATCATGAGAACAGCGAATCCTTTCTAAAGCTGCTGTATTTCAAAGCAGTGATCTGAATGGTTGTGAAAAGCTCATTTCCAGTGTCTGTCATATCTGGAGACAGTGTGGATCCCTTCAAGGATCAGACTTCAGCAAGCAGTCTGCTGTCTGCATTACATGGCTGACAGAGGGTGGTGTTTGTAATATATAGTCTGTTTCCCTAAGAAGAGTATCTCCTTTGCCAAAATCTGTAGGAGGCAAGTTTCTGTGCAGAGAAAATGTATATATTCAACATAAGATGTAAATAGTCTGCCTACTATATAGTGCCCATAAAAATGCCTTCTGAAAACCCTTGCTTTGTCTCCACATGTCTTTTCATCTTCTTGTTTGTGAATGGGGAAGGGGATTGAGTCTTGATCTGACTGTGATGTTATAATTTAAATAAAGGTTTCAGAGTAGCAGCCGTGTTAGTCTGTATTCTCAAAAAAGAAAAGGAGTACTTGTGGCACCTTAGAGACTAACAAATTTATTTGAGCATAAGCTTTCGTACAGCTCACTTCATCGGATGCATACAGAGAGTTTGGAGAGGAATGGTACACAAGAATCCATTGTAGTGACAATCTTCCTTCAGCTGCTCTGCTCCCCTAGCTCGGTGACTTGCAGAATAAAACGAGCTGGGGTGTGATGAACTGAAAGATGTTTGTTTGTTTTTTTTAAATGAAACATGGTGCAGGCCTCTGTTTGATTATGAGGGGTTACTTGCTATGAAGTTATGTTAAAGGAAGCTGTAAATGGGGAAAACCCATGGGAAATGAAACTATGGCAAAGATGAGAGCCTCAGGTACACACCTTCAAAGCAGCTAAGATAATGGCTGTGTCATCAGTGGGGGATAAACTATCTCAGTCCATCTAGGCTAGAATGGTTTACTTTGCCCAAGGCTTAGTCTGGGATCAAAGGAGATGTAAAACCCCAAAGACCCTAAGGGGTTGAGCTGGGAGAGGCTACCAAGGGTGACTCAGTGAAAAGCTGACAGGTTGGCAAGGGGTTACACAGACAGAAGGAATGTGCAGCATACAGGACAGTATATTCTATTTTCTATTCTACATAGATTCTTATACCACACTCATCACTGTAGTATCTGGGCGCCTTCCAGTCATGTGATAAGCAGTGTGACTACACATCAGTCACATGTTTGCACTCTCATCCTCTCCCCAGGGGGAGAAGTGTGTGCAGTGGAGTGTCATGTTTTGGTAGGGTTTTATGGTTTTTTTTAAAAAATGTGTGTTGCTATGTCTTTGCCCTCTCACAAAGTCAAAGAAATGTGCCATGCACTTGGAGCAGGAGGTGTTGAGATTTGTGATGGTCTTTAGTTCCTGGGGGAGTTCATTCCACAGTCTGTCAGGCTTGAGAAAGCGCTGTCTCCTGTACTACAGATGAGACATACCCTTTTTATAAAGAGTTTGCTGTGCCAGAGTATAACTGTCGACTAGTATCTTCATCCTGGAGCTTTAGGCAATCTTTTAGATATCCTGGGCCCAGGCCATGAAGTGCCTTGAAGATAAAGACTGAGACCTTGATTAGAAATTCTATGGGAAACAACCGACAGAGTGGAAGACAGATTTGATGTGGTCATGGTAGCCTGGGTTGCTGAGGAGATGCGCTGCAATGTTCTGTACTAGTTGGAGTTTCCACAGTGTTTGAAGGCTTCATGCCCGGGTATATCACATTGCTGTAGTCCTTCCCAGAAGTGACAAAAGCGTGAATAACTGAGGCTAGGTCATCATCTGTCAGGATGGAATGAAGTCTCCTAGCAAACTGAAAATGATAGAAAGTATTACTCACAGATGCTGCAGTCCATTTCTCCCTGCCTGAGACAGTTAGCTGGTTTGAGGGGCGCTTACAAATGTATAAGGAACACCTATACATGTAAGTGTTCTGTTGTTTTTAGTTGTTGCTCTAACCTGCTTTGTACCTTTAAGGAATCCTGCCTTAAGTGGGAGAAAGGAGCACGTAATGGTAAGGGTTGGAGAAAAGCTGAGCATGAATGAGTGCTGTTTGTGCTACTGCTGTGCTCCTAGGGTGAGGGCGATGGTGTCACCTGTCACTCTGAAGCCATCTCCTGAGTTAACTGAGGAAGCAAATTTTAAGATTCTTTCTTGGCTGGAAAGTAGGCTTAGATCCTCAGAACCACTTGAAGTTTGCACATTGCCATGGTATAGTTTTGTGCTTGCACATCAGTCTGCCAGTTTGCTAGGCCTTCAGAGACTCCATTAGAGATAAATTTTATATTAAGTTCCAATAACATGACAAGTCTTCCAGTTAGTTGTTCTGATGTTGCATAACTACCACATACCTTATTAAATTAAACATCAGGATATTTATTTCCCATAAGTGTTCAAGAAAGTCAGTTTCTGTAATGTCTCACTTACTGTTTAGGTTTGAAGGTGCTAAATCCTCCATCCTATTTTATGGAGATGAGGTTGACCCAATCCATCCATTGTTTTGCAAATGAGGATCATGCAATCTTTTTGGATGTAATATCTCTAGAACTTGGGCTAGTTGGGACCATCCCAGATGGTGCCCTAAGCCTTATAAACAGTTTCTTCTCTAAGCACCACCTATGCTGCAGGTTCTGC
Organism: Lepidochelys kempii; assembly: GCF_965140285.1. Taxonomy (NCBI): domain Eukaryota; kingdom Metazoa; phylum Chordata; order Testudines; family Cheloniidae; genus Lepidochelys; species Lepidochelys kempii. The sequence goes on along the minus strand of NC_136381.1, from coordinate 267,846,557 downwards.
CTCTGATTAAATGCTGTTCTATTGTGGTGGCTCAGTAGTGTAAATAGTTTATTGTCCTAGTGAGTGTGTGATTAGGCTGGCTTTGAAGGAAAGCAAAAGAAAATACTTCTATGGAACAATGGTTGTTTAACTGTTTCTGAAATGTTTGGATTGGACATAAACTGAGGCTCTCCTTACAATCCAAGAGATAAGGAGGCACATTGGTTTGCAGGCCATCTGGCATTGGCTTTAGATGCTTACTCAGCCTTTATTATACAAGGGCAGATGAATGTTAGTAGGGCCTATATTTCAAGTCAGTAATAGTTTCCATCTGAGTAGGAGGATGGCCATGATTTACTATTCTGGGCAGTTCTAAACTCTGCTGCTGAGAGGAAGCTCTGCTAACAAATAATTCAAGACTTTGAGACTAATACAAATAAATAAAAAGGATGCCGATGTCTTAACTGGCTGCATGAAAACTGCAAGCTGATGGAAATATTTTAATACTGTGATAAACAGTTGATTGCAATGTGTGCTCAGAGGACTCTGTGGTCACGAACACATGGAAGTGTGTAAAAACAGGGGGCTGAGACCTTTTTGGGACTTGTCTAAAAATAATTGTTCAAATTGATTGTTCACAAAATGAAATTACAAGTCTTGGGACTTATGGTATTGGCATTGACCTGGAATGGAATATAGTATTACTGGAATGAAAAGTCTGTGACGCCTATGAGGTATACTTTGTGAACGGTCATGGTTACAAACAAATGCCAGGAATCAGGTTTCCATCTGTAAATAGTGTGCATTTCTAGCCCCAGTTCTGTCATTCACAGATTGTAAGGCCAGAAGGGGCCATTGTGATCATCTAGTCCAGTGAGTTTCACACATTTTTTTTTTTTCATTTGTGGACCCTAAAAAGTTTCAAACGGAAGTATGGACCCTTTTGGAAAACTTAGGCATAGTCTGTGGACCCCCCCATGGGTCCGCAGGCCATAGGTTGAAAACAACTGATCTAATCTGAGCACTTGCATAACATAAGTCATAGAGCTTCCATGAAATAATTGCTGTTTGAACTAGAGCCTATGTGTTAGAAAAACATCCAATCATGATTTAAAAATTGCCAGTGATGAAGAATCTTGCACAGCCCTTGGTATATTGTTCCACTGCTTAATTACTCTGTTTAGCTGCGCCTTATTTCTAGTCTGAATTTGTCTAGCTTCAGCTTCCAACCATTGTATTTTATATCTATTGTCTGCTAGATTAAAGAGCCCGTTGTCAAATTTTTGTTCCCCATATAGATACCTATAGACTCTGAACCCTTAATCTGCTCTTTAAATAGATTGAGCTCCTTTCTGTCTACCAAAAAAGAAATATTGGGGTGGTGAGGGTCCGCTGCTCAATTAAGGAGGTGAGCTGGTAATGGAAGATAGGAAGGCAGAGCTGCTCAATGCCTACTTTGTCTTATCACAAAAGGTATGTGACTGAATGACTGGTAAAGTTATCATAGACAATAAAGGGGAAGGGATGCAGATCCGGATAAGAACGTATCTGAGATACTCTGACTAATTTGAGTTCAAGTCAGCAGGGCCTGATGCTATTCACCCCAGGGTGCTGAAGGAATTAGCTGAAGAAATCTTGGAGCCATTCATGGAGGACAGGAGAGATGCTGGAAGACTGGAGAAGGGTTAACATAGTGCCCATCTTTAAAAAGGGGAAAAAGGAGAAGCTGCGGAGCTAGAGACCAGTCAGCCTGACTTCGATACCTGGGAAGCTACTAGAGCAATGTCTAAAACATTCAGTTTGCAAGTACCTGGAGGATGAGGGGTGATCACCAGTAGCCAGCATGGATTTACCAAGAACAAATCATGCCAAACCAGCTTGATTTCCTTCTTTGACAGGGTAACTGGTTTGGTGGAGAGGGGGAGTGCGGTGAACATAACATACGTGGACTTCAGCAAGGCTTTTGCCACAGCCCCACATGACATTCTGATAAGTATGCGAATACAGACTAACACAGCTGCAACTCTGAAACAAAGAATAGGCATTAATGGAATGATGTCAGACTGGAAGGAGGACCCAAGTGGGGTTCCACAGGGATCTGTTCTGTGTCTGGTGTGGTTTAACATCTTTATTAATGACCTGAATGTAGGAATATAGAGCATACTGATCACATTTGCAGATAAGACTCAGCCTTGGGGGGAGGGATGGGTGTTTGCCAACTTTTTGGAGGATAGAGCTACAATTCAAAGTGATCTTGATAAATTGGAGAATTGGACTACAGACACAATGAAATTCAACAAAAACAAATGTAAGGTGCTACATTTGGGGAAGAAAAATCAAATGCACAAATACAGAATGGGGGCTAACTTGCTTCGCAGCAGCACTGCTGCGAAGGATCTGGGAATTCTGGTGGATCAAAACCTCAACATGAGTCAACAATTTGATGCTGTTGCAAAAAAAGCAAATGCAATTTTAGATTGCAATAAGTGGCATAGCATGCAGGTCATGGGAGGTGATCGGACTGCTCTACTCGGTGCTGGTTAGGCCTCAGCTGGAGTACTGTGTCCAATTTTGGTCACCAATGTATAGAAAGGATGTAGAGAAACTAGAAAGGATCCAGAGGGGAGCGACAAAGATGATCAAAGAGATGAAACGAACAAAGGCTGAAGGGACTGGGTATGTTTAGTTTGGAAAAGAGGAGATTAAGGGAGGACATGATAGTAGTCTTCAAATATTTGAAAGGCTGCCATAAAAAAGGTGGAGAAAAGCTGTTCTGTCTTGCCGCAGAGGGCAGGACAAGAGGCAGTGGGTTCAAATTACAGCATAGCGATTTAGATGAAATTTTGGGAAGAACTTCCTAACTGTAAGTACAGTAGGACAATGGAACAGACTGGAAACTCCTTCACTGGAGGTTTTCAAAAAGAGGCTGGATAGCCATCTCTCTTGGACGGTTAGAGACAACAAATTCTGTATCGTGGCAGGGCATTAGATTAGATGAGCCTTGCGGTCCCTTCTAATCCTGTGTTTCTATGATTCTACCATCACAAAGCAGGTTTTCTAATCCTTTAATCATTCTTGTGGCTCTTCTCTGAACTCTCTCCAATTTATTAGCATCCTTCTTGAACTGTGGTTACTAGAAGTGGATGCAATATTCCAATAATGGTCACCCCAGTGCCAAATATAGAGATAATATAACCTCTCTACTGCTCCTTGAGATTACCGTGTATATGCACCCAAGGGTCTCATTAGCCTTTTTGGACGACACCATTGTACTGGGAGCCCATGTTCAACTTACTATCCATCATGACCCTTAAATTTTTTTTAGAGTCACTGCTACCCAGGATAGAGTCCCCCATCCTGTGAATCTGGCCTGTGTTCTTTGTTCCTAGATGTATACATTTACATTTGGCCATATTAAAACACAGATTGTTCCCTTGCGACTAGCTTATCAAATGATCCAGATCACTGATGGTAACCTGGCCTCTTTATTATTTACCACTCCAACAGTTTTTGTCATCTGCAAACTTTCAGTGATTTTGTTTTCTTCCAGATCATTGATAAAAATGTGAAATAGGGCCAAGAACCAATCTCTGCAGGGCCCAACTGGAAACATACCTGCTGGAAAATAATTCCCTGTTGACAGTTACATTTTGAGACCTGTCATTTAGTCAGTTTTTAATCCATTTAATGAGAGTTCCATGTTGATTTTGTATCATTCTAGTTTCTTAATCAAAATATTCTGTAGTCATTTGACTTGGTACCACACAAGTCTAAATATATTACTTCAATAGTATTACTTTTATCAACCAAACTTGTAATCTCATTGAAAAGAAGTTATCAAGTTAATTTGACAGGATTTCTATAAACCCACGTTAATTTGCATTAATTACAGTACTCCCCCTTTAATTCTTTATCGAGTCCCATGTCAGCCAGTCCATTATCTTGCCAGTGATCGATATCTGGCTGACAGGTCTTTAGTTACCTCAGTCATCCTCTTTATTCTTTTTAAATATTGCCACAATATTAGATTTCTTCCCATCTTCTGGAATTCTCCCAGTGTTCCAAGAGTTAAGAACCAACATTTAATGGTCCAGCAAGCTCTTTGGCCAGCTCTCTTAAAACTCTAGGATGCAGGTTATCTGGACCTGTTGATTTAACAATGTCCAACTTTAGCAGGTGCTCTTTGATATCCTCCTCTTAGAAAGGAAAGTGTTTCATCAGCATGATATGTCTGCATCAGATTTTTCCCCAACCACAGAACAGAAATATTTATTAAACACTTGGCTTTTCTGCATTATTGACCGTTTTTCCATTTCCATCTAGGAGTGGACCAATATCATTGTTTTGATTTTTGTTTTGTTTTGTTCGTAATATACTTTTAAACACTCCTTATGGTCCTTAACTCTGCTGCAAGGTATTGGACTTTATAACTGCTTTCTGACTACTCAGTTTTGTGACATGATTTTTGTAATGACTATCCCATAAATTGCTACTTAAAGATTATAGTGTCAGAACTCCAGTGTGTCACATCAGCTTTCAAATGAAAGGATTAAAGTGTTTGTTTATAGCTCTAACTTTTTCTGAGATAGTGGAACTAACCTCAAGAGTCTGCTGAAGTAGAAATAAGGCAAGGTGGTGGCTGAAATTACATCACTTTAAGGTCTGCTATCTTGTTACCTATCAGGGCTTGGACCTATACCAGGGTAAACTTTTAATAAGTGACATAATATGCTTAGGATCTTAAGTTCCATTAGGTGTTTCTGAAAACTTGACCACAAATACTTAAATGCCATAAGCCTTTAAACATGGGACCTGGACCAAATCTTGTTCCTCAATTTTTTTCACTGTCTATTGTGATAGTAGGCAAGGGACTGGGAGCTAAAAGAAAACACAAATCTGAAGTTGAAAGGCTTTAAGCTTTATAAAAAAAATAGCTGTTAAAGCTTTGTACGCTTCAAGGAGCAGTTGTGATCTTTTAACAGCCCAGTGCTGGAAAAGGGGTACTATTATATAAAGGTGTATATTTTGGCTAAACTCTTCAAACTTTCCAGTTCCTGCTTGAACGTAAGTGGGTAAATAGCAGTCTCTTGAAAACATGGGAATATACTGAAGTATCTGTAACACTGCACTCCACTGGCTGGAGTCAGGATTTCTGTGTGTCAGAAGCCATATACTGCTAACAGTTAACAGACTTTCCACAGCTGAAGTAGTAGGGGGGGCCCTCTGTTTTGGTGCAGAAGGATCTGGGTTATGCTGTTGCCATAAAACTATGGTGAGCAGCATAGTGACAATTCTTAAGTCCTATGTGGCCACAGAGTGTTTACAATACTGACTGATATAAGTACCATTTTAGTCAGCCATAATGGGTCTTGTCTGTCATAATGCATAATGACCTCATATTGTTTAGACATATGAACTTTATGATAAATTTTATATGTTGAGTGAATGTGGTGGTTGAACTCTACCTTTGTTGTTACACCTGTACTCATTTTTCCTTCCTTCCACATTTGTCTTATATATGCTTTTTTTAAAAAAAAACAATAGCTTACTGGATTTTTAAAAAGGGGATAACTAAATCTTTAAAGGACCATTAACTTTTTGCACAGATTATCCATGCTTCTAAATGTGGAGCAAATCTAACTGAAGCTAATCTGGATTCAATACTTAACAGTAAATTGTTTAAAAAGTTGAAGTAAACTGAATTGAGTGTATTAGGGGGTTTGAAATGTCCCCATTTAGATAACCCTGTGGTATATGTTTTTATTTCTGTCCAGGCTTGAAGACGTTCTTTGGATGGACAGGGCATATGAATGGAACTTTCAATACTTCTGTAGAACAGAACAGTCTAAAAATTAGTCTGAAAAAAACCAGCATTTGAAGATAGACTGTTGAACGATAAAGCTCAACTTTTTCCCCCTTGCCTCTCATTGGTGCATTGCTCTTTAAACTCTTTTAAAATCCAGGAATCCACCCCACAAAGAGGTGTTTGTTTGCTGTGTACCTAAAGAGCTTCTGCAGTAATCCGGGTGGGTTGATTAATATAAATTGTCTGCTGACTCTCACAGAGAACAACATTGAACACTGATCTACATAAGAGGAAAGGATTGGACAATCAATTATCTTATTGAGTCATTAAACTAGGAGCATTGAGATGTTTAGCACTTAATTTATTAGAGCTTTACCTTCCAACATAAATGCTGGGAAGGCGAAAGTTTACTGTCACTAGCCAGGTCTGCTGAGGACAGAAACATGCTGCAGAACCTCTGTGGAAGGGATGAAAAGCAACACTGAGATTTAAGGTACACACCAGAGATTATGTAAAACGTAATCTCCATAGGGGAGGCTGAGTGGCGTCTGCCCAAGAACTAGATTGCCTTGTGTCAGTTGGTTTTGTGCAGCTGAGGATACTGAATTAACTCTTGGCTCTGGAGGAGACACGAGAACAGAATGTAAGGTTAGGCTAATTCTTAGTTGCTAGCCATCTAGTAGCTTTTGTTTTATGCTCTGATTGCAAACACTATATGAAATTTAATGTGGATCATACAGTTAAAACACTTGACTCAGGAGAACTGTGTTGTCTTTAATTTTGTTTTCCAGGCATCTGGGAATTACAACACTGTGAAGGCAGGTAAACACAGTTGCCAGCATCAATCTCCTAGTAGCATTAGATCTCTTACTAAAAATATGATCTTTCTCATTCTTCAGGTTACAGAGGTGCTAAAGCATGGCTGACTTGGATCACAATCTCAGTCTTGCAGATGCTCTGACAGAACCACCAGCAGAAATTGAGGAGGAAGTGAAACGAGACTTCATTGCCACCCTGGAAGCAGAGAAATTTGATGACGTGGTTGGAGAAACAGTGGGTAAAACCGACTATATCCCCCTACTGGATGATGATGATGATGATGATGATGCAAAGGCTGAGAGCCAGGAACCAAAAAGCAAGCCCCACACAGACGGTGGTCAGGTAGAAAGTAAGTGTCTATAAGCACCAGACCAAATGGTTGCACCGTACATAAATATTACAGTAAGCAAACAGTGGGCTCCACGGTTTTAGGCCTTTTAAAACTTTTTGTACACCATTTTAAACTAGGCAATATCTAATGATTACACGTTGGGATTGGGAGTGAAAAGGTCTGGATTCTAATCCTTACTCTGCCTCTGTCTTGGTGTTTGATCTTGGAAAAAATCACTTACCCTCTGCCTTAATTTCTCAGCCTGTAAAATGGGGGTACTTAACAATCCTAACTCCCAGGAACTGGTATTGTGGGGTTTAATGCTTGTAAAGTGCTTTGGCCTCCTCAGATGGAAGGTGCTACACAAGTACTAAATGTTACTACATATGCTAAATATTTTTACCCCAAATCCCATAACTGTACAAAGGCGGGGGGGGGGGGGGCCCGCAATATTATTCTCATTTTCTGTATGGAGAAACTGAGTCACAGAAGGTAAGTCACTCGGCAGTCCTGCCCATAATGTCAGTGGTTAAATGAGGAATAGAATCCACGTTGTCTGACGGTCTTGTGCTCTAACCACTAGGCCATACTGCCTTTCTAGCACTTCAAATTGTGCTTTGCAGACCTTTGGGTGAGGGGAGGAGAAGTTTAGTCTGTTGCTGCAGGAGCACTCTTCACTGACTGTGTTGACAAACAGGCTTGGCATCATTCACTAATGACTTTGAAAATTTACCAGCCCAAATGAAAAGCAGACATAATCTGGTGATTATGGGGGGGAAAATATCTGCTTGTTCCAGATTAATGAGTGAATAGACTTTGTTTTTCTGGCTGAGTTAGAGGAAGGGACTGGGATTCAGGAGCCTTGAATTCTGCTCCTTTACTTGGCTACTGACTCAGCACATAATTTTGGGCTAGTTCCTTAACTTCCCTGTACCTGATTCTGCAATTCTAAAATGGTGCTAAAACCCACCTATGTGAAGCACTTTGTCATCCTCTCATGAAATATGATGTGTAAATAAAAGCAAAATACTCTCTGCCTCTAACGAGGTAACGTCATCATTGTGGAAGAAGATTTACACTAATCTTGGTACTTATATAGGTGGGCAAAGGGGGTGAATATAAAAGGACTAAAATGGTCATCAGTCAGAACAAGGGATGGTCCTAAAGTCCCCCTCTGGTGTGGCATTGGACTGCATGTAGGAATTTGATCCACATCATACATTTTATTTTACATTATCTGAAAGTTAGGTACTTCACAATAAAGAACCAAAAAAAGTGCCTGCTCTGAAAAGCTTAGTCTAATATTAGATATGATGTGATGAGTGGGGATAAACGGGGAGGGTGGGATGAGGAAGGATGAAGGCTGTGGCAAAACATCATGTGATTACTCCAATTAGTCATGTACTCCTCTTGGTTTAATTAACAGATTTTTGTAATAGTAGATATTGACTTGTGCATTGTGGGGAAAAAAGTGGGGGTGGGAAAGAACTTTTTCACATTTAGCTTCAAAGATTTAGTTTTAAAGAGGTTTTTCTGCTGGAATCTCTTGAAGTTGGTGTACAGCTACAGCATCCTCTGCCAGAAAGATTCTCCATTAATGTTAAAATAAAAAATTGAAAATTATAATATCACAACAGAAATGTGTGTTGCTTTAAAATGCAAGCTTCTCTTTGAGGATGTGATCTCTTAGGTGTCCATCCCTTGGAGGTTCAGCATGAGAGCTCTTAGTGCTCTATATACAACTTTAGCCACTGAGGCAATTGGCAGTCATCTTACTGGTTTAATTGGCAGTTAAAACCTACATAAGCCACCCAGTAAGAAGACTTGTGGACCTGTAAGTGGGAATTGAGCTCGAGTCTCTCTGAACCCCTGTATGCTAACGTGAGCTGCCGGTAGGTCTGTCCCTTTATATGAGGATTTTGTACTGTGCACTTTTGGCTTTCTAGAAGGAGATGACATTTTAAATTTTGGCCCAGGATGTGCAATCAATCCTTTTAGTGACTGAATTGAATCTGTTTTTATCTTATTCTAAAACTAACAAGCCAGTTAATATTAGGTATATTCCAGAGGGTTAATACTAATGTTAGCTTCTAAACATGAAGAATTGGATGTTCAAATTGCCTTGGAGTAACTGGCAATGGAAATCATAAGCATTGTAGAATCCCTATCTTTGATGTTGTTTTGATCTCTCCAAAGTAATTGGAGAGCCTGATTACCATGGGTGCATAAACTAAAGCTTTTTTAATCTTTTTGTCTCTTTGTACATGCTTGGCTGTTAAGGTTTGTCAACCTCTGCAATCTCAAATGGTGTCAGTTTACTAGAAGCCATTCTTGGCTCTTGATCTCATTATGTGCTACTTTCAGATGGTTGTCTATTTTTTTTTCTTGAAGAGGTGATGGGAGATCAATTTCCTTGTGAAAAAGACCATGGTTTCTCATCAAAGCCACATGTTATGGCTGTTAAACAAATCTTGATTTAAAAAATGCTTCTGACAATATATAAGGTAGGATTGAATATGTGCTACCTGCCACTGAGTAAATCCTGTAGAATAAATCAGATTTAAACTCTGTGTGCTCTATGAAATGGCCTAGCTGGGAGTGAAACATAAGGCTCTGTTTTAATGTTTGATTGTAATATGAAGCTTTTGAGCACAGAAATTGCTGCATAACATTTAGCAAGAGGTTCACATTCAAAACTCCAGATTGTGACTCCAAAACTGCTTTATCCTTTCCTAAAAGAGGAAATGAACTTTCATGGATCAGACTTTTCAGCTCTCACTTGTTAATTTATTCATGTTAAAATGCCAGGATGTGTTTCGACAGCAGGATCTTTGCTACTGAGATTGACTTTCTTCAGTCAGAAACGAGTTTAGTCATATGTCCTGTCAGGATTCAGCTATTCCATCTCTGCTAAAGTGTTTTTTTTTTTGTTTTGTTTTTAAATCCATGAGCCAGATTAGATGAGCTTAACAAACAGTCAGATGGGCCCCAGCATGGACTTGTGTGAACCATCTGAATACTGAGAGATGGGTAAGGGAAGAGAAGGGGTAATGAGAATAGCAGTATAGTCAGATGGGAATTTGTCTCAAAGTGAGACTAAATGTTAATTTTAGAAAACCCTCAAGTGGTGCTTTCCACATTGGGATATCAATTCCTAGGAAGTTTTAGAGTATACCTAGCAAGTTGCTGGATATAATTTGGCAAATTCCAGGTAATCCTCTTACTACATTGTGGTCTTTACATAATGCTGGAGGATTGCTTTGGGTGTGTACAAAGCCTTCTGTATGTTTTTGCAGCTGGCTGCTGTGTGTACCTGTTTAATCTCCATCTTCTGGCAGAACTCTCAAACCTTCAGGGCTTTCAGTTGTGATGTAACCCTGAAGGCTGTAGGAGTGAAAATGACATTGAATTGAAGTCTAGATAGCCTGTGAAGACAGTTTTTTAAGCCCTGCATTGTTCTGATTCACCTAAAGTGAGAGAGATATTATCCTGTTTGGAAAATATTTAAATCCTGTTTTTTCAAATGATAGCCTTTGGGTGGGAGTGGGTGTCAGCTGAGAAGTAAATGTCAGGCTTTAAAACCCCACTGCAGACTGGTATGCTGTCTGCTACTTGCTTCCAAGTACACCATGCTGCTTCAAAACTTGATACTATTGCTACTTTCAGGAGTGGGGCAAGAAAGCTATGCTCTGTTTTACTCTTTTGGGTGTGTATACATTGCAAAAATCATCCCTTTTTCCATCCCAGTCGCAAGCTTGTCTGTCATCCTCGATTCTATGTTCAAGCCCCCAAATGGCCACCAGAGGGCATTGATAGTACTAGACTATGGTAGAGTGGACACAAATTGCTGCATATCTGAACAGACGTCCCCTCCCTAATAAGAAAACAAAGCACATATCTGGGGCCTGCAAGCTTGAGATCAAACCACAAAATTTCCCTTTCCTTTCCTTCTCTCTTTCTCCACAGTAACTGTAGGTGCCTTCATTGCAGAAGGCTGCAGGCTTCCTGTAAGTTTTTACATTGCTTTTGCAAAGAAAAATCAAAACCCTGACATTTGAGTTTAAGGACAGCAAATGTTTCATAAGTGCATCCTAAAAGCTGTATATTTAATTGAACTGGGAATTTCCTGAGTCTCAAAATGGGAATCAGAAAAAATCAGTCAATGATGTAGACATCTGGATTGTATCTATACTGCTAATATTCTCCATATATACATAATTGATTTTTTTCTAGAGGGCTGGTAAAACCTCTAGCATTAGTAAGAATTGTTACTTCATTGTCTGTAATAATGAAATGTATCCCACAGGATTAAAAAGAAAAGCTTTTCATCTGTTTCAGTATTCCAGGCAGCAATTCTTATGTTGCTGTCAGGATCTTGGCAATGAAATTAAATACAGCTGAAAGTACTGCAGGTAATACCTTGATTCTTTAAATGTTCCTACACTGCCTTTTTCCTTTGTACTTTTCATAGTATATATTTTGGGTAATAAAGAAGCATCCAAAACTTTGACTGAAGGGCTGTATTGGCAACTTGACAGGAGGTTGAGGGCAGCACTTAATTTGCATGAAGGACAGCTGATTTTAGCTGCCCCTCTACATCGGCAAAGCTGCAGAAACTGTAGGTGTAGCACACAGTGCTCAGTCTTGATCCAGGCATACGGCCTGCTGCTGGTGATCTCTGTGATGCGTATTAAAGATGAAGATTGTTGCAAACTATGCTGTAGAACTCCACAGGTCCTGTATTAGATCGACAGCTAATAAATGTGCTTTTTCTTAGGAGAGAGAAGAAAAAGTGCCTTAAATATTGTCTTAGAAATCTAGACATGATACTCCAGTTTCTCTAGCATGTTATAAAATGAAGGCGGTAGAGGGCTTATTTCCGACTTGGAGACGTTAATATTAATGCTGCTACAGTGCACAAAGCAAAACGAGGAAGTTCTAGCACAGTTGTTATATTGGCTAGCATCACGCGGTTGTTTTAAACGTCATTTAGTAGAGCACAATGTGGGAGACCCCAAATAGTTTTCTGTATTTAATCCTGTTGTGATTGTTTTCTTAGTAGGTAGAGAGACAAAGTGGGTGAAATAATACTTTTACTGGACCAACTTCTGATATTACCCACCTGATGTGGTCAGAGCAGCTATCCAAGAGTCATAGAATCGTAGGACTGGAAGTGACCCTTGAGAGGTATCTAGTTCAGTCCCCTGCACTCATGGCAGGACTAAGTATTATCTAGAAACCGCCTTAGCAGCAACATTTTGAATGAACTTGAGGGGGCAAGGTTGTAGCAGTTAAGACCTGAGATGAGAGTTTTCATGGTGTTGAGAGTTGACAGTGTAGGTTAAAGCCAATTATAGGGGACACTAGTTCTCTGAGGTTTAGGATCCAATTAAATGTATTGCAGAAAATGCATTTTTAAAAATTATACTTTTTTGTGGTTCAGTTTTTGATAAACTATAGCAATTCAGTGGGATCTAAGTGGGAGTATTCTATTATTAAAACTTGACTACATCCATTTTGCTGTGAAAATTCACAGGTACAAGGCATATCATGTATAATCTAAATGTTTGGCACTTTCATTGCTATTGTCATATGACCAAGGGCAAAAATTCACATGCATATTTGCATGTACCTGATGCTAGCAACACTGCGCCTATACTTGTGTTTTTATTAAAGTCATGTGATAGTTAACGATTTTAAGCCCTTGATCCTGGAGGCATGTGATTAAATGAGTGTCTTGGTTTTCATTTAAAATAAAAAAAGTTAGTCCTCCTGGTTGCATATGAAAATGTGACCCAAGTGTATCCAAAAGAGTCACACCAGAAGGCAAATAAAAATCCTCAAATTAATAATTTTCTTAAATCTCATAATCTTTTAAACCAATATAATAATTTGGGGGGCCTATTTTTTTTTTTTTAAATTGAAGTGGTCAGTACTGGAGATGCACAAGTAAAGGTAGCCTCTATTTAGTTTTAAGTCCGCTGTTCTGATGTGGATTCTAGCTAAGTGACTATGCACAACTCTGTTTATGTACATGTTTGGGTTGTATTATTCTCAGTTGTGCTTTGTGTCACGGTTTCTATTCATTATCTGGCATAACCAACCAATCTGCACATCTAATTGTTCTAAGAGTAATAAAATATATTAATGGGCTTATCTGAAAGTCTTTCTTTCGACCCTCTTGGCTTCTCACCCAAGTAAACTGCTTGTGTGATGGTGAATTAAAATGTGTTCAAAACAGTGTTGCTGTGCTTACATATAGAATCATAGAATATCAGGGTTGGAAGGGACCTCAGGAGGTCATCTAGTCCAACCCCCTGCTCAAAAGCAGGACCCATCCCCAATTAAATCATCCCAGCCAAGGCTTTGTCAAGCCTGACCTTAAAAACTTCTAAGGAAGGAGATTCCACCACCTCCCTAGGCAACGCATTCCAGTGTTTCACCACCCTCCTAGTGAAAAAGTTTTTCTTAATATCCAACCTAAACGTCCCCCACTGCAACTTGAGACCATTACTCTTTGTCCTGTCCTCTTCCACCACTGAGAATAGTCTAGAACCATCCTCTCTGGAACTACCTCTCAGGTAGTTGAAAGCAGCTATCAAATCCCCCCTCATTCTTCTCTTCTGCAGACTAAACAATCCCAGTTCCCTCAGCCTCTCCTCATAAGTCATGTGATCCAGACCCCTAATCATTTTTTTGCCCTTCACTGGACTCTCTCCAATTTATCCATATCCTTCTTGTAGTGTGGGGCCCAAAACTGGACACAGTACTCCAGGTGAGGCCTCACCAATGTCGAATAGAGGGGGACGATCACGTCCCTCGATCTGCTCGCTATGCCCCTACTTATACATCCCAAAATGCCATTGGCCTTCTTGGCAACAAGGGCACACTGTTGACTCATATCCAGCTTCTCGTCCACTGTCACCCCTAGGTCCTTTTCTGCAGAACTGCTGCCGAGCCATTCGGTCCCTAGTCTGTAGCTGTACATTGGGTTCTTCCGTCCTAAGTGCAGGACTCTGCACTTATCCTTATTGAACCTCATCAGATTTCTTTTGGCCCAATCCTCCAATTTGTCTAGGTCCCTCTATATCCTATCCCTGCCCTCCAGCGTATCTACCACTCCTCCCAGTTTAGTATCATCCGCAAATTTGCTGAGAGTGCAATCCACACCATCCTACAGATCATTTATGAAGATATTGAACAAAACCGGCCCCAGGACCGACCCTTGGGGCACTCCACTTGACACCGGCTGCCAACTAGACATGGAGCCATTGATCACTACCCGTTGAGCCCGACAATCTAGCCAACTTTCTACCCACCTTATAGTGCATTCATCCAGCCCATACTTCTTTAACTTGCTGACGAGAATACTGTGGGAGACCGTGTGGTGTACCATGCCAAGCCATTAATGTGGAGATTGTTTAATATATTGGCCCTGTCCATTTTGCTTGAGATTATCTGGTTTAGTGGGCGCTTTCTTAAATTTGTTTACATAAAGGCAATCCTTTGCACTGGCCAGATGCAAGTAGTATCTTGTGATTCTGACAAGGATTATGGAGTTTGGATGTCTTGATGTGTTTGACTCTTAAATAGTTCAGATTATGATGATAGTGGGGTTGGTCTTAAAAAAGATTATTGGGAATTTGTATACCGCACTTCATATAGCTGAAATAGAAGTATATATTCAGCTCCAAGGCCTTTTTACCAAAACACACCTGGTAATAACAGTACATTTATACCAGTGATGAGCTGCCAAAATCTTAACAATGGGTTCCCTCCTCACCCCACGAGGGGGTCTTTGCCCACCCCTGCCCCCGGGACTCCTGCCCCATCCAACCCCCCCCCCCCCGTCCCCTGACTGCCCCCAGAACCGGGCAGGAGGGTCTCATGGGCCACCGTAGTGGGTGCCTACCCCGCCCCTAAGAGCCAGAGGCACCTGCTGGGGGGCGAGGTGGGGAGTCCCAGAGGTGCTTACCTGGGGCAGCTCCCAGGAAGCATCCAGCAGGTCCCTCTGGCTCCAGGGCTGGAGTACCCCCAGGGAAAATTTGGTGGATGTAGAGCACCCACCGGCAGCTCCCCACCCTGCGCCTGGCCCCAGATCACCTCACCTCACCTCCGCTCCGCCTCCTCTGGTGAATGCGCTGCCCTGCTCTGCTTCTCCGCCCCCTCCCCCGGCTTCCCGCGAATCAGCTGTTTGGCGGGAAGCCTGGGAAGGCTGAGAAGCAGGCAGTGGCTTCCTGCTCAGGCCGAGGGTGGCGGAGATAAGCTGGGGCAGGGAGCGGTTCCCCTGCTATCAGCCCAGCAAATAGTGCTTTACCACACTGTAAAAGCTTTTATGTGGTAATCTTTTGATACCCTCCCAGCTCTGGTCACATTTGGCTAGCTGTTTGATTCATAGATCTATCTCTTCACTTGCATCTGGGCTCCACATGCAGAGGTTTCTTCCCCATCTGAATTAACTGAATACAGAATCTTTGTGTAAAGCTGTTCTTTTTAAAGGGATATGCCTAACATGAAATCTAGTCATTTTAAAATGTTAGTTAAAAGCTTTTTTGTGTACTACAGTTGTTCTTTAGTCCCTCTGCGGCCACTTGTAGTTTTACAATTTCATTTTTCTATTTTTAGAATATTTTTGCTATTGCAGTGTAGAAAACTGACACAGTTTCAGCAGGTGATCTCAGTGATGGTCAGTGATGCTTACTTTCAGAACACTAGGGGAGTGAAATGATCATGGCTTTCTAGTCCCACTCACTTAACTGGCCTACTATTTTCTGAATTGCTGACACAAGGTTAGGGATTGAGGAGGAGGATTTTGCCTAAAGTTTGAGTGGGTGAAAAGGAGGGACTCTGCTTGGATAACTTGAAGCTGTTGCAAAGGAATGTAGGAATATGCCTGTATTGATCCTGTTGAGTGCTGCATGCTATGCAACCTGTTGTCACTTAACATGGACATCACTTAAAGATAGCTGTGTTAGCTATACTAATTTGTCAGCAAGCACAGCTGAGTCAGAATGAGCATTGAGGTACAATGCAGCTGTTCTAGTCCCTACCCTTTGCAGGATTAGATAGAAAGTCAGACTCTAGTTTTTAACCCTTAATTTACAAAGCACTCATTAATGAATGGTGTCTTAACTTTTTCTCCCTGGAAAGTCTTGTTTTTCATTTAAAATAAAAATGTTATTCCTCCTGGTTGCAGATAAAAATTGGTGCCCCAGTGCATAACATAAAGCTAACAACCAGAGATGCTGAGGTTCTGTTAAAAGAAGCATGTTCTTTACCATTAACTAGAATAAAATAAATCTTGCTGCTCTGTATGATTCCTGCAGTTGCTTGTCTTTACTATGCTTTTTACAACTGAAAACAGGGATCAGTTCCTAGAAGCTGAGCAGCAGCTTTTGGAAGAAAAGATAGGGTATTCCAATAGTTCCTTTATTGCACAGGGCTTGTTGCCAGCAGGATACAGTATTGCCATTTTACTAAATGGCCTTATGTCTGCTTGAAGTGGTGGTCTGAAGATGTCCAATAATGCTGGCAACCTGGCTCACAACATTAATTTCAACAGAATCCAGCTGTTAAAGATCACTGTGTATTTTGGAGAATGACAGGCTTTTATATTAAATTGTAGCCTTTCTTCTGCATACTGCTCCAGAAAGCATGAAGTGGATATAGTTACTGACCCTAAGCAGTTCTGTGTTCATGGGATTGTGGGATCAATATTGAATTGTATAAACCTATTTGGATGGTTAGAGAACTCCGTGGGTAATAGAGCAATATATGCATTTTCTAGTAATTAGAGTACAAAGGGTACTAATGCTTTCATAATGCTTCTCATCCATAGATCTCAAATTCTTTTTCAAAGATAACTAAGCCTCACTTTTCCCATGTTACAGTTGGGGAAACTGAGCCACATGGGAATTGTATAACTTTTCCAAAGTCACACAGAGTGAGTGGCCAATCTGGGGTTAACCCCAGATCTCCTGATTCCCAGTCCTCTGACCTAGCCACTGGATCTCGCAGTACTCAACTGCCTTCTGAGTTTAGGCAGGGTATAAATCCTAGTACTCCCAAGGAAATTCTTTTAAGCAATCTTGAAGGAGGAAGGACTCTGATCTTGAAACCGTGAATATCATTAAACAAGTTGAAGGCTGAACACCTTTCATTATACTGCCTTTAAGCTCCCCTATTTACAGGACTGATTTTATTTTTAATGAAAACAGCTTTTTGTTGTTCACTTTAGTTATTAGTTTTGTTAAATACTGATGATGCGTGACATATTTTAGGAGATGAGAGCTGGGTTTTAGCAATGTGTCTCTTGTTGACTTTTGTAGGAGTTATCCAGCTAAGTGCTCATGTAATAGACAAAAATAAATAAACTTGAATGCATATGCTTTATAATGTGTCTCAATTGAAATTTTCTTAGGTAAATATCCTGAACCATATTTATTGATTTCAGCTTTGACTAGCTGAAATAAGAATGTCAGTTTCCATCATTATTCTAGGATTAGTCCATAACTGTAAAATGTTAGTTTCATGTCAGCCAGGGAGACAAAAGAGTGTCTCTCCCTAGTCTTGTCTTTGTCATGCAGGGTAACAGTTCTGGACCCACACTAAACCTCCCAACTCTTTCTTTTAATGAAGCTGAGTTGGACATGGTTAAGGAATGGAGTCACTTAGATTGTATCCCAAAAGCATTTTGGAAGCTCCACAAATTATAAGGCTAAGATAACAGTGGTTTGTCCAAAAGGGTAAAGGCAACAATTTCAAGTACTAGGACTCCTATGTCTGTCTCCTCAGGGCTCAAATATTCTCTGGAAGGAAAATGGATGTCACCCTCAAAAGGGCACTCAGGATGAGCAAAAGCACTTCTTATCTCGGTTATATGTTACGTTTGTATTGAGACCTCTTGTATAATGGTCTCTCACTCCAGAGCTTGCTTCAGAAAGTCAGATGCAAGCTTCTCTTTCTGGAACAGATTATGCTCAGGGTTTTTGTGTGATACAGCCTTTGCTGTAATGACCGTATCCATATGCAATATAGCAATGAGTAGTACAGTAAGGAGGGCCTATCTTTGTTAGATGAATAAAATTTCAAAGGCACACTTTATTGAAAAAAGAAAAAGAGTACTTGTGGCACCTTAGAGACTAACCAATTTATTTGAGCATAAGCGGATACAGACTAACACGGCTGCTACTCTGACACTTTATTGAATATCCTTTAAGGGAATTCTGCTGTGGGGTTGCCTTTTGGAAGCCAGTTTAGTCCAAGGTTCATCCCCAAGATGATTTGGATAATCGCAATTGTGGTGTGAGTTGTTGCAGAAGACCCAGGTTATAATTCTGTGGGTCACTTTCATGGGACTAAGCAACAGACTGTGTGCCTGGAATACGGCACTCTCTTAGGAAGTATTGATGGTACTGGTGAGTGGTTAATTTGGCTTTTCTGACTCAATGAGGTGTGTGGCTTGTTCCCCCTACCCTGATACAAGGGAGGTGGGAGTGGCAGTCAGAGAGAAGATCTGGGGTGTGGATTGAGCAGTATTGAGGGGAAAAAAAACATCTTGGCGAAAAGTTTTGAGATGAACCTTATATAGGTTAGGAGTAACATCTCCCCACCGGTTGATATTCTCTGTGGTTATTGCAGGTACTTCAGCTGTTGGACCAGCAGTGCTAGAAAATGGTGACCATGGAATAGATGATGACAGTACAGGTAAGAGAGTAATGTCTGAGTTAAACACAAAGCTTTGGAAGACTTACCTATTTCCTCTGGTGCAGTCAGAACCTACTAGATGAACTTTGTTCTGGCAAAGTGTTCTTTTCTATGAGCTTTTCAGTATTTATTTGGTACTTGCTGAAGAGCTGCTCACTGCCCAGTGAACCTTGATTTTTCTAAAAAGTTTTAGCTTAGTTTAAACGCATCTTCTATTCCAGAATTGCTCATATGTAGGAAAGCCCCTTTTAGAAGGCTTCATGTACTGTAGCCACAGTTAACCTAAGGAAGATGTATTTGAGATACTGATATATTAAAATGACTTTCCAATGAAGCCCTAACATTACCTGGACTAAGTCTACCCTATTTTGAGTATGAACTTCCCATGTTGTTCTCCCCAGTTTCAAAGTGCAGTGTGATCATCAGCTGCCAGGAGAAGTTCACTGTGGTCTGGTTGTTCATCTTCTCTTCTCAGTTTTTCCCCCGACATTCTTAGACTCTCACTTTGGCAGCGTGCTATCAAAGTTGAAGTTTTGAAGTCCTCCTAAATCCATCTCTTAACAGCAGAACATAATAACTTGGTATTTCAAGACACATGCCATGACTAAATGGGTAAATCTCTACACAAATATCCTGTGACAGGATCTGAATGAGTGATTAAACTTCACGTCTGTCAGGGACATGCATTATTTGTCCTATTTTTGCTCATTGCATTTAGCTTGTTGTTGTACCTTGGATATCACTATCACCATAAATATTAAGGTAGGTCCTTTGGGGAAAATACCCGGCTGTAACAAGTATTCCAGTAATAGGTAACTTTTCTTTTGTAGTGAAGGGGGGAGAAATGGTTGATCAACCAAAGCTCTTACATTGTAGTAATTTTTGCTCTACCAAGTATACAGTTGTTCAGAGGTGATTGTCATTGTTGGCGTTGACCGGAGGTATTTGCTGGTCTCCTGAATCACTAGCTCCAAATAGAGGCTAAAAATGTTATTTTGACAGTGATCCCAGCCTATGGCTGGAGAGGCTGCACTAGAGACCCAAATTGGAACCTCCTGGGGTAGCATGTTACACTTATGTTGGTCTTCAGGTCCAGGCTCAAGAAAAACAAGCTTCCTGAGGCTATGAAGGGGCAGAAAACTCTTGTTGTGGTCAGTACTTGTGCTTTTAGAGAATTATTTAATTTTTAGTGCATATGTGGTTAAATTGGATGCATTTATTGGGAGGATGAGGATTTACAAATACAGCATTAGTCTCTGTGCTTAACCTGCTTTTGTAAATGCTTGTCAGAATAAAGCTGTAGATTTTTTACAGGAAAGAATAAAATTAAGGTGACCCCTGAGCCTCTCTCAATCCACTTCAGTTGCTCTTTTCAGTGTTATATATATGCTGGAAGAAGTGGAATCCAGACTTATCCCATTATGACATTGTAAGTATGTGTAACTGACTGTACTGGTGCACCATGGTCCTCTTTTGAATGAATGATTCTGGAGTTTAGTAATAGTCGTCTTTAAAGAGTAGTCTTCAGTAAACCATAACAAATTAATTTTAACCTCTCAGATGCTAAATGCTAACAACACAAGCAAAGACCTTTGTAGGGGACTGCAGCCTGTTTGTTATCAATAGGTTCTGTTTTGAGGTCTAAGTTTGTGAGGTTTGGAGTTCAGAATTTTTTCTTGTTAGAGGTTGTCTAAAGGCAACATCAGAGTGATAGGAATAGCAATATGGAAGCTTAAGTAGTCATTTAAACATCAACTAACATAGGGTTTTCAGAGTAATGGGAAATGTGTATAATACAACTGTAGTCTTTTCAAAATGTCTCACAACACTGATCTTCAATAGTTAGTTAAATAATAGAGGGAGAATGATATTAAGAGGCACAGACAAGGGAGAGACTTTTTCAAATGAGATTTGAAGGGAGATGAACAGTTGATGAGCTGGGAAAATCCAGAAAGACTGTTCCAGAGAGCAGGAGCTGCAGAGAAGGTTCCATAACTTCAGAATTGTGGTGACAAACAGGTGATACAGAAGTAGAGTGAGATCATGGAGAGCTTTGCAAAACAGAGCCACATAGTTATGCTTTTTTTCTCCTTCTGCAGTGGAATGTATTTGGAGCCTGATTCAATGGGACATTGACTTGATGACTTTCATTACATATAACATTCTCTGCAGTTATCTGGAGTATACAGTGGTTAGGATTAATCAGGTCTGAAAAAAGCCCCCCCCCCCCCCCCCCCCGGCTTTTCCCAGTTTAGCACTCCCTTTATTATATTAAGGGCATGTCTACATGGGGACTCTAGGAAAGTTGAGGTGAATCAACTAAAAGTGTGAAGTGAATGTTCGTAACTCAAAATGCTTTAACTCCTCTCTGTGGGTGCGCTCGCTCACTGGTAAAGTGGCCTTAGGGTACGTCTTAACTACGATCGGGAGGTGTGCTTGCAGCACATGTAGGCATACCTGAGCTAGCTCACTAGAAATAGCAGTGAAGCTGCTATGGCACAAGCTAGCTGCTCAAGTATGTACCCAGTGTCCTGGGTGGGCTTGTGCTTGGGCATCTAGCCCATGCTGCTATGGCTTCAGCTTCTCTGCTATTTTTAGTGAGCTAACTCAATCAAAACTAGCTCTGGTAGTCTTACACAAGCTGCATTCACGCCTCCTAATTGCAGTGTAGATATACCTCCACGAAGGATTAAATTACAGTGAACTAAAGCCAAATTACTCTGAACGAGAAAGCATCCATATGGGGATTACCACACTTTAATTTATGCACATTCAGTTCATGGCTTTCGTTGATTTGCCTGAACCTTCCTGAGTGTCCCCATGTAGAGAAGCCCCAAAAGTCTGGATACCCCAACACAAAAGGGAATTTTACAGTGTGATGCCAAACCCCACAAGGCTGGTTTCTGTTGTTGTTTTCCCTGGCTGGAATATCCAGACTATAGTAGAGTTGTGGGGTATCCTTGGAGGAAACATTGAGTGCAGGATGTCAGAATGTAAGTGAAAGATTTGTGTGGTTAATTTTCCTATATTTACTTTCTAATTAAGGGCCCAATTCTGCAAGTGCTGAGCATTTTCAACACTTGCTGATTTAAGTAGGAGCTAGGGGTACTCAGCACCTCGCATAATGTTTAGTACCTGGCAGTATTGGATCTTGCATGTCTAGTGGTTTTTCCTCTCCTTAAAACTAATTCACAGAAATATATCTTGCTGGGTACAGTTTTTAATGCAAATCCTCCTTTTTAGAGACATTGTGAACTGCCATTCTCTCAACAGCACTTTGCCACTAATCTAGATTTACCACAGCTAATTTCTGCATGTAGCACAGTTGTCTGCTCTTGCATGAAGTGAGACTTTTTCAGACTTTTTTGTAAAAATGAAGTTTCCTTTTTCTGAATTGGTCTCTGGAAAGGTCTGCTATCAGCACTAAATGAAATATTGCTTGATGTGCAGTTTGCTGCATTAATGTTCATGTTTACTAATGATTTACGCTTTTTTGCCCTTCCCCCTCCCTTTCCCTTCTCCTATTTCTTTCCCTCCTTTTCTATTTTCTCCTCCTAGAAGCCTAGACTGTCTTCTAACACTGGGGCTGCTACTGACACAAGACCAGTGTCCTTTTCTACCTGCCATTACAGTTCTAAAACCTTCGGCATTTTACAGAGCTCTTGCTTTACATCCCTGGACTTTACGTGTAGAAGAAACGTGTAGCTCTACCGTCCCACTTCTGCTGTCAGCTGATCAGCCCTCCTCTTCCTCCTCCTCCTCCCTCTCTCTGCAGTGCTTGTTGAAACCTTCCTTTCTTTGTGTAAGCACAAACATGCATGACAGATTTTTTTAACTGCACAATTTTAGCAATTTGTCAAGATTACTTTTTAACTTGCCTTTACAATTCCATTTTTATTTAATCCATCTTTTAAAAATATTAAAAATTCACTGGGGTTTTAATTCTTAACGAAGGGTTTGACAGTAAATCCAAGCTGTGCTTTCATAGGGGATGGGTCCACCACGACTGCAGCTCTCCTCCTCTTTTCACCATCACTGAACACATCCTTAGGGTAATCCTGAGTTTCACCTGCCTTTGTCCTTGCTGCTTAGAAACCTTTGTGAATAAGGATTTAAATTTAATTATGCCATTTTCTTTGCTAGAAAGAGGTGGCTCTTTATGGGATCTACTATAGAGACTTTAAATATAATTCCCAAATTTGCATCTACTTAGACCTAAGGAGCTTTCTTTTTTATTTATTTAAAGAAAATTCTTTTATCCAACTGGCATCCACTAATCATTGGTTAACCCCCCCCACCAAAAAAAAGCAATTGTTTTCGCACCCTGAGTCTCAGTAAAGCAAATCACATTGATACTGCACTGACTACTTCAAAATTGGAAGCAAAAGAAGAGTTCCGTTTTAATTACAACTTTTATGTGTGGTGAGTACTTTTGAGGGAAAGGCATGGGGCTCAGATGCAAATTATTTTTATCTGCCCTCAAGAAGTATAAAGAATGAATCTGAGCAATAAAACAGATGTCAAGAACTACATTTAACTTGTCAAATGTCTAACAAAATAATTATCTGACAAGGCTCCAACCATACTGAAAGAAACAGTGCCTCTTTGAACTCCCGCAGATCTGTCTCTATGTTCAGCATGTCATTTGCAATTCCTGCTGCTATTCCAGCATAGATATAATTCAAGTCTTTCATGTGAAAAGTTTTGCTACTACAGTAGAATTGGCATTGAGGTGTAGATTTTTCCTTAATAATAGAGACTTCATAATAAATACTGCCCTCTCGTGCAGTCCTTATATGCACATGCTTGATCTGCTGCTAACAAATATATGTATAGACAAAATATAAAAATAGTGTACCAAAGGCATACACTTCTAGAGCACATTAACTGCTATAACACATAGGTGGATTTTGATGCAGTACCGAGACTGAATTTTTCTAGACCAGGGAATGCTTTTTGAATGGGCTCTGCTATAAAGTAAATCTTAGTCTTGGCCCTAGTTTTATGCAGTGTTCATAAGGACATCTCACACATTTAATATTTTCAGTTTGAGACATCAGTCCACTAGAGAGACTGTCACTAAGTTCAGGAAAGCAGTTTCACACTCAATTTGCTCGTGTTAAAATTAATAGCCTAACATGTAGCACTGTACAAACTGTACAAACAGAATTCCTTTCAAAATGCAGCCAGTGCTGGGGTTGAACACAGTATTTTAGCCAAGCACAGTGCTGTGTGTAACAATTCTGGACACGTGAAGCAGTATCAGGAGTCTAAATATGATTATCCAGATCTTCACGAGGCCACGACAATGGCGCCAATATTCTGATGTCGGTGAAAAGCATCACAGAACCTTTAATGGTCAGGTGGCTTGCAGTGACACCGTAACCATATCGGAGCATTTGTACAATGAGTCACTGGAAGGGCATTACCTAGGATTGCCAGTTTTGGCTGGAGGTATTCCTGGAGTTTTGTTACATGACAGTCTTTAATTAAAGATTAATCTTTAATTCCTGGGGACTCCAGGACAATCCTGGAGGGATGGCAACCCTCGCATTACCTGTTGAGTTGCCAGTGCTGCTCATTGCAGTACTCTGGGTTTTTTCTTGAAGGTCTCTAATGAAAGTAGTGACCCATCTTGGTTTAGCTTTAGAACTCTCTCTGTCTCCACCGACGCTGGTATGTGTCCAGAATTGTTACTTTGCATTACACATGTGTCTCCTTTATACCTTCTTTTCCCCCTATACCTGCATCTTGGCAGGGGGTTAGACAAGATGACCCTTGTGGTCCCGTCTAACCCTATGGTTCTATGCTTCTATGTAATCAGTCTGTTTAATGACATATATCAGAATTTGAGAAGCTTTTCACTCTCCAATTAATGTGAACTTACTGCCTTTACTTATTCAAAGCCTCATTAATTTGAAGCTGACAATTCACAATGCCAATTTACTGAGAGCTCTGAACAGTAACAGTTACAGTGTTAGCATTACTATAGGAAATTTACATCTCTTTATTTCCTGATAAGAGACTGTGGCCTATGAAAAAAATTTAAAATGCGGAAGTGAAAAATTTTGGTATTCCTATCTGGTCTCTGTTTTTATGCATTGCTGAGCTACCACATGATTTGCAAAGACTGGTGATCCTTTTAGAGGCCAGGACTGGAATACCAGGTCATGACTGAAGTGCATTAATAAAACTCTTTTGGTCCTCTGTACTAGAATAAGAGTGGCACTTGGGATTCAAGGTACATTGGCAATCAGGCCATACCAAGATCCCATTCTAGCTTTATGCATTTTTATGTAGCAAACTATCTTTAGTGGTGGTCTGTCACATGGTGTTATAGGGCCATTGGGAAATGTTTTTGTAATAGCCACAATATTTCTGCTTGGTTGGCTGAAAAACCAATGATGCTTTGATGATCTTTCTCCATCCTCGATATATCATTCTCTTAAAAGGATGTTATGGGATTCACTACCAGAGATTTGGGGACTTCTGGACAAAGACCAGTGACTGAGTAAAGAGGGGGCATCCCAGGGAAATATTTTTAGTGGAACCTGTCATTATGAATCCTGGAGGAATTTTTGCTTAGTGACGCAAGTCATTCTTCCCCTCCAGAGGAGGTGGGCAATGCTGTCTGTGTCCCAAGCTCTAGGTACCTGCAACTGAAAATTAAACTCCCCAAGTGGTTTTATTATGCTGGATATACATCTCTTTTTAATAAATTGTTTGGGTGGAAATATTTAGCGTTGTGGCAGTTAGTCTGGTAAAGTTGCCTTACAGAAAAACTGTGCCAAAGAAGTTCAGAAAACTAGCAGTTCCATTTTTAGCAAAATCAGCCTTAACATTTGTCACCACTACCCAGCCATAACAGTGTGTCAGACAGAACAAAGCAAAAGTTGATAATGAAAACTGAGGCTCCCCTGTGAATCTAGTCACTATCAACTACTGAGTTGCATAATTCATCACACTTTATCACAGGACCAAAACTTATTTAATTATTTTTTTCGCCATTTTTTGTATTTTCTTTTAATCATGTTTTTTGTTTGAGATATGTATTGCAAATTTCCAAAAACTTATTTTGAGTTTATTTCACTGTTGAAGTGTCCTTTAGTAAATTTCCGTCTAACAGACAGATCAAGGTTGTCATGCATGTCTAATGCTGTGACTTTCTGGAGTGAAATGTAACACACGTTTCTCAGGGGGTGGGGAAGGGAGAATCGATTTTTCCTTGTGGTTTCCAGTTATGCCTTTTTGTATGTCATAAGAAAGAAAAATGTACACTGCATCTTGTTAAAGACTTAGTGCAGTAACTGTGTATGTCAAAGTACTCTTCTCAAATTTTCAGGAAGCTACCAGGCTTGTGAATTGCTTTATTTAAACTGCATATGCACTCCAGGCTTTATTGCCCAGTTGCACGAGATAATGTAAAACCTTTTTCAGGATATTTTATAACTTAATTTATGCCTCTAAATTTGTATATTTTGTTGGATTCCAAGAGTTTGTATATTGTGATGCTGTATATCACTTTGCTGAATAAACCACCTAATAAACACCTTGCACTAACAGCTCAATAACTGCACCTTGGTGGGAATCTTCTTGGTGTTCTATGAGAGACAAACTTTTGTTTAAAGTCAATATCTAAAGTCATCCAGACTGACCTTGATTCTTATTCCTAAGTATTGCTTAGGGTTTGTTATAAAATTACAATATTTTCTAATTGTGTGTCTGTAAATGCCAAAGGAGAAGTTCCTGTAGGAGGAAAATGGTCTGAAGGTTGGAATAACTTGCTGTCTAAATAGCTAGTGGAAGAGACTTCTCTCCTCATCAGAGAACCATTTTAAGTGTAGTTTGTTCAGTAAAAGGAGCCTTAATAACTTGGGTGAACTACATGATTCAGGTACTACTTAAAAATTAATACAAATAATAAAATCACGTGTCTTCCACAACACACACGGATCAAACTTTCAAATCCAGAGAACTGCACTAGGTGTCCAATTCCATGTTGGGGCACTCAAATTAGTATTAAGACACCCAAATACTGCTCATAAGCACCTGCATATGAAAGTTAGGCAGTGCATGGAAGTGACACGTAACAACTAAAGCACATGTCCTGAAAGAAAAACACTTAATTTTTGAGGGATCAGCAGGGAAGAAAAATATTATTTATGCAAAGTATATTCCATACCATTCCAGTGGAGGAGAAAATAAATCAAACCACATTTCTTCCAGCTACCATAATGAGTGTAATGGAGGCATTGGTTGCAAACTCATAGCCAAGATTGAATCTAGATATCCTATTTTCTGCCCTCCCTCAAACTTTGTATTGGGTAATCCAATTTGTTTACACATAAGAATGCTTAAAGTAGGACACGAGAAGATTTTTTTTTCCTGAGAAATTCAAAGATGCGAGATTAAAGACGTTTGTTTCCTACTTCAAAAAAAACAAACACCTCCCCTTCACCCCCTGCATCTTGTGCTTATTTGGCCCCTATGTTCTCAATAGTGGTGTGTTTTCAGAACTATCCAGACTTCACACTCAGAGTTGGCTCTTTCGGCCCTTAAAAGTAGGCTTACATCATGGCATATTTTCCAGAGAAGAATTATTTGAATCTTAATTCTCATGGAGTGAAGTCAGAGTGAGCAAGAAGGAATCTGGCTAAATAAGCCTGTTGTATTATTCTGGGAATTGTCATGCCAGTTTGAAACTGCTTTCCGTGATTTTGGAGGACTCTAAGAATCATCCAGAATGGGATGAAAGCTGAATGGAGGAAGAGGTAAGAAAACCAGGAAGCATGGAGACTGATAATTTGGACTAGAGACAGGAGAGAATTTAGGTACATCATGCAACTAAAGAGCACTAGAAACTCAGGAAGTTTCAGGGTAATTTTGTGTAAGATTAGGTTTTACATCTGTAAATTTACATCTGTAAATGCTGCTTAAACTCCTCTTCCTGTCTTCCACATTTACTGGTATGCTATGAATAGGATATTGTAATTCTTTGTTCTCATTGCCCAATGAGTGCTGCGAAGGGGCTAACTGGTTATGTTGGCACTTTCATACTGCACGGATGACTCTTAAGAAGCTAGATGTAAAGCTGCCCACCTCACTTAAACAAAAGAGAGTGCATTATACCAATACAGCCATTATGGTATGCTCTTTTAAAACAAACTGTGTGTACATAAACTGATTTTGTATTAATCAAGTGAATTACCATTTCAGTATAGTATCAGAGGGGTAGCCATGTTAGTTTGGATCTGTAAAAGCAGCAGAGAGTCCTGTGGCACCTTATAGACTAACAGACGTACTGGAGCATGAGCTTCCGTGGGTGTCGGATACATGCATTTTGTGGGCATTCACCCACGGAAGCTCATGCTCCAGTACGTCTGTTAGTCTATAAGGTGCCACAGGACTCTTTGCCATTTCAGTATAAACTCTCTAGTGACTTCAGACAACATTGCAATGAGAGAGATCCTTTCCCTGGTCATCTGCTGCAAAATATTAAGATTTTTAGAAGCTAGTGTTTTCAGGAACTTTTCATCTATTGAAGAGTCCCTCAAGAAGAAGCTTTCATCCCTTATGTACTGTTTGCTGAAATCCAGTGAAATTTACACATGAATAAATACAAATTTTAAAGAGAGACTCACATTTAGAGTAAAAGTACAGTATAAGTAAAGCACCCCTCCGAAAGCAATTGACTTTGGCATCTATTTTCTGAATTATCATTTTTATTAAGGTATTTGTATTTTGAATACAAATGTTCTCTTAAAATCCCAGTTTTAGCTTGATCCTGCAGTGACCATATAAGCCTTAGTTTGATATTGGTTTGTTATAATGGAAATAACTGCTATGAAGCCCTAATGTTGTCTCTGCAGGATTGAGTAGGGGAGGAATATGCTTGTTTACGTACAAAACTCGATGATATTTAGAAAATTGCAGGAGGGACTAGCATAATGGACACTAAAATTCATATTAGTTCCTTGTGTTCATAGATTCACAGATTTTTAAAGCTGAAAGGGATCAGATAGTCTGACCTGTGTAACACAGGCCAGAGAACCTCACCCAATAATTTTTGCATCAAGCCAATAACTTCTGTTTGATCTGTAGCATAGCTTTAAGAAAAATATTCAGTCTTGTTTTCAAGAGTTCAAGTGATGGAGAATCCATCATATCTTTAGGTAAGTTGTTCCAATGGTTAATTACCCTCATTGTTAGAAAATTGAGCCTTATTTCTGAATGTGTCCAGGTCCAGCTTCCAACCATTTCCTGCAGCACTAAAGAGCCCTCTACTATCAGAATTCCCCCCTCCCCCCACCTAGGTACTTGTAGACCATGATCAAATCACCTCTTAACCTTCTCTTGGATAAACTAAAATAGCATTTCAAGGCTGACATTTAAATTTTCACTAGTGACACTGAGCAGCTATAAATGAATCTGTTCTTTGTGCCATCACAGTAGAAATGATTATGCTGAAGAATCTTAATTCTGAAAGAATTTTGATGCCTTGGACTCGAGACCTGGGTTCTACTCCTAGCTGTGCTACCTGAAAAGTGTGACTTTGGGCAAGTCATTTAATCTCTGCCTCCATTTCTTCCTCTGCAAAATTCTTTCCTCTGCAAATCATACTTTACTTACCTTCTGTATTTTAGAAAATTAGCATACACAAGTGATTTTTGACATGCCGCAATATGCACTGCGTATTGGTCACAGGAATTTAGTCTCTCTTTTGAAAGCAGACAAGCAACCATTCCTGAAATTGCAGAATGTACAATTTGCTTAGATGTTAAATGTCCAGAACATTAATGTTTTAATAAAATCTCCTTCTAAGCAAAAATTCTTATAAATTAATATTTTTACATTTTAATGTAATTTGAATGTAATTTTTAAGAAAAGTACAGGATTGACAGCTGTGGAGACCAAAGTGCCCCATTATACCACAGAAAAGTACACCATGTCAAGCCTTGGCATGTGTGTCCCCGTCCCTCCCCCCCACCTTCCCCATTGGGACTAGTGCCTTTCCAATATGCCTCTTTACCTGGAAGTATCCTGTCTTGGAGTGAGAGGGTAGTGTAATCTCCATGCCTTGTACAGCTTTGAGCTTTTTAATGAGATGGTCTACAGGGAGCCAAGTAGTGCTATTTGAGAAATGCTACTATTCACCTGGTATCAGTGCTCTGGGGTATGTGATTAGAAAACCATCCCAGCAGCTGAAGCAAGGAATGGCAGTAAGGTTCTGTGAACAAATTCCTAGTTTTGGGTCTGGTGCCTAGGTAACATGATAAGCACAGTAGTAATACCTGATACGAGTCCAATTTAAAAATGCTTATTTGGATCAGTGAAATCAGAGCTATAACTTTCCCAAGTTATGACATATTGTGCCTAAACTAACTCCCCTTTCGCAACGCCAAGTGACCTATGGTAAGTGACAAATGAGTTATCTTTGAAAACTCGTGGTTATCTTTGAAAACTCGTGGCGAACCGGGGAAGTCCCGGATGACTGGAAAAAGGCTAATGTAGTGCCAATCTTTAAAAAAGGGAAGAAGGAAGATCCTGGGAACTACAGGCCAGTCAGCCTCACCTCAGTCCCTGGAAAAATCATGGAGCAGGTCCTCAAAGAATCAATCCTGAAGCACTTGCATGAGAGGAAAGTGGTCAGGAACAGCCAGCATGGATTCACCAAGGGAAGGTCATGCCTGACTAATCTAATCGCCTTTTATGATGAGATTACTGGTTCTGTGGATGAAGGGAAAGCAGTGGATGTATTGTTTCTTGACTTTAGCAAAGCTTTTGACACGGTCTCCCATAGTATTCTTGTCAGCAAGTTAAGGAAGTATGGGCTGGATGAATGCACTATAAGGTGGGTAGAAAGCTGGCTAAATTGTCGGGCTCAACGGGTAGTGATCAATGGCTCCATGTCTAGTTGGCAGCCGGTATCAAGTGGAGTGCCCCAAGGGTCGGTCTTGGGGCCGGTTTTATTCAATATCTTCATAAATGATCTGGAGGATGGTGTGGATTGCACTCTCAGCAAATTTGCGGATGATACTAAACTGGGAGGAGTGGTAGATACGCTGCAGGGGAGGGATAGGATACAGAAGGACCTAGACCAATTGGAAGATTGGGCCAAAAGGAATCTGATGAGGTTCAATAAGGATAAGTGCAGGGTCCTGCACTTAGGACGGAAGAACCCAATGCACAGCTACAGACTAGGGACCGAATGGCTAGGCAGCAGTTCTGCAGAAAAGGACCTAGGGGTGACAGTGGACGAGAAGCTGGATATGAGACAGCAGTGTGCCCTTGTTGCCAAGAAGGCCAATGGCATTTTGGGATGTATAAGTAGGGGCATAGCGAGCAGATCGAGGGACGTGATCGTTCCCCTCTATTCGACATTGGTGAGGCCTCATCTGGAGTACTGTGTGCAGTTTTGGGCCCCACACTTCAAGAAGGATGTGGATAAATTGGAGAGAGTCCAGCGAAGGGCAACAAAAATGATTAGGGGTCTGGAACACATGAGTTATGAGGAGAGGCTGAGGGAGCTGGGATTGTTTAGCCTGCAGAAGAGAAGAATGAGGGGGGATTTGATAGCTGCTTTCAACTACCTGAAAGGGGGTTCCAAAGAGGATGGCTCTAGACTGTTCTCAATGGTAGCAGATGACAGAACGAGGAGTAATGGTCTCAAGTTGCAGTGGGGGAGGTTTAGATTGGATATTAGGAAAAACTTTTTCACTAAGAGGGTGGTGAAACACTGGAATGCGTTACCTAGGGAGGTGGTAGAATCTCCTTCCTTAGAGGTTTTTAAGGTCAGGCTTGACAAAGCCCTGGCTGGGATGATTTAACTGGGAATTGGTCCTGCTTTGAGCAGGGGGTTGGACTAGATGACCTTCTGGGGTCCCTTCCAACCCTGATATTCTATGATTCTATGATTCTATGAAATGCTCTGAAGACTTCATTTTTAAAAATGACAGACTTCCCCTTCCTACTCTAGATACCTTTCATATACAACTGCAGCTGAACCTCCCACCAGTAACTTTCTCATGTCTGTATTCTTGTTTTTTAAATAAGGGAGGCTCATTTATAAAGGGTTGAATGCTTCTAGAGTAATTTATAGACAGTAAAGTTATGAAATTAAGCAGATATTTGAGATCTGGTTTTTAAATCAAAATAACACTTTTGTGAGAACTTAAAGAATCTGCTTTACATGGTATTAAGTGGTTTGGGTAAACTTGAGTATTATCTTTCTATCTTCATTATCTCTTTCTAGAAATGTGTGTGCAGCTTTGAGCATTCTGCTATATGGAAATGACATTAACAAATAGGCATGTTCCTTTACGGTCTCTGATTCAAATACCATTGAAGGCAAATCTTACAGATGCAAGAAAAATGTGTGCATAGATATATATCATAAATATTACATGTCCCCTCTTAAGAGTTCCTTGTGGTAACCTAGATAGTGCTTGTATCAAAACTGTCATGTCACGGTGATAAAGAATCAGAGCCTTTATTTTAACATTAAAGGAATAACTTCATCAGAAAATTGCAAACAATATCCTCTAAAGCTTCTCTGTCTGCTTCACTATAGAGCTCCATGCTACAGATGTAAAGAAGCAGCAATTAATATCCTTATAATATGTTTGCACCACTTCTGTCCTGAACAAGGACAGAGGGTATAATTGTTTTCTTGCCTATTTTTGCCTGCCTGTCTGGCTCTGGCATCTCCACATGAGTACCTTTTTTCAACAGTGCTTTAATTTTTGTTTCACAAGCCTAAACATTCTAAATCTCTCACAAATAAAGTAGCACTTGTGGAAATGGATACGTTTGTGTTGGATTCTTTTTCATTAGTCTGGAAAATCAGAACTCTCAAAAGCTGAGACTTATGTTACTGAGTAAAGGGAACAAGAGGTCACCTATTCTACTTTATTTTGCAAGTGAACGCAATGCAAGGATGATTTGAAATATCAGTTATCATATGTCTTAAATTGTAAGATCCGTGCCTTGGGGAAGCTCACCTTATGTTTGTAAAATAGCATACCTATATGTATCCTGTATAGCAGGATATTAAATACTTATGTGATGTGGGACTTTATTATTTGGTTTTCCAGTTTAATGGCACTACCCTTCTACAAGGTAAAGAGAACTGTCTGCCTTTCTAGCATGATGTTAAGTCGGTCAACTGATATCAAAACCAAATGGCTTGGATTCTGTTGCCTATGTTTTACCATGGCACTTGCCAGTGGGGGTATATTGCTTTCTTCAAATGTATATGAGACGTTGGGCGTAGATTAAACAAATTACCTAAACTCTTGCAAGAGCAATCTTTGTAATTACATGCTCCCTGCCACACTATTGTTCGGGAATGTTTAAGCACCGATGGTGTGGTCCGCGTGGAACAGAGGTTGTAATCCCTGTGGGGCTTACAATTCTGGACACTACAGTTCAGGCATGCTGCATGCATACATTGAAAGTCCATATTTTGGATTATTTTGTTTCTGTACTGCAGTCTCATTTGTCTAGATCAGATTGGCTTTGGCCGTTGTGTAGCAAGTGGTGTGTGTGAAAAACTAGAGCGTGTCAGTCTATAGTAGCTTTTTATGAAATGAACAAAAATTCCTCCCCTGCCCCCCCAATCCCCAACATATCTGAAGACATAAGTACATAATTGAAAATGCTAATGTTTCAGTGTTATTGCGGATTGGCAGAAACAAAGTTGTGAAACTGGGAAGGATGGGAGAAGTTGGAACTAAAAAGGATGTAGGGTTTTCAGAAAAACAGCACTCTTTTGTAGTGAATGCTACTCTTGTCTCCTAAAAGACTCATGAAGGACAGTAAGTATTGGAACTCATACAGCTACGGGGAATGTATTGAAAGCGACTGTGATGACTACAAGTGAAAGGAGGAACTCTTTTGTTTCAATAAAAAAAAACTGTTGTCATGGCCATGCCTTTTTAAATGGCACCTTCCTAGCAACCATGCTGCTTTGACTTTTTGCTGCTTTAAGGGATGATTCAAAGATGCAGTGCATCCTGATTTGGATTGTTCAACAGAAATATGTCAGGAAGATAACTAAAAGTTCTCTTTTCTGGCAAGGCTTAGCAAGACTTGGAAAGAAGGGATGGTGATCCAAGGGAAAGTGTACTGTGATGGGGGGGCTCTATTCACCACTATTGGAGCTGCTTCTTGGCTGCTTGGGGGATTAGCACCTTCCAGGTGCAGCACTTTCCAGGTGCTGCACTTTCCTCTGGCGGTCTCTCCATCTCTCTCTCCGTAGCCCCTCCCTTGTTCCAGGTACTGCAGCCTTCTGTTTGTCACTTGGCCCTCTGGCCAGATCACTACGTGGGGTTCCCTTTCCAGGGGGTTAAGTCAAAGTCTCTTATTGCCAGCAGCCTCAGGCAGTCTTCCCATTCATTGCCCCAGGTTCCATTCCCTCAGTGGCTGGTAGAGGAACCCGGGAAGCTCAGGGACCCTCTTGTCAGGAGCAAAGGTCTATTCCTTCCTGAACCTTGCTCCCTCTTCCTTACCTTTTGGCTGTGCCCAGTCCTCTGGGTTTGCCAGTCTGAACTCCCTCCTTCTCCCAGGGAGTAACCATAGGCTATCTGCCTTTGTAATCCCAACCACACCTCCCTTCTTCTTGGGAGTGACTGCAGACTAGTTCCCTGTAGCCCGGCTGTTGCCAGCTTCCTGGATTTATAAACCTGGCCCAGCTCCTCCCCCAGCTGGACTCCATCACCCAATTAGGCTGTAGTGCTCATTGACTTTCCTCCAGGTGCTGCCTATAGGTTAAGTGGCCTAATTTACCCCTTCAGGCCTTGTGGGGTGTGGACACCCCATCACATGTACATACCAGTATTTTTAAGTTTCTTAATCATCAACTGATAGCAGGATGAGTTGACATATCTGTTACAATACTTGGAATTTTCTGAGCAAGTGGATGTTGCTCAAAATATTCAAGATGCAAGGTTTCCAAAGCTCCCATGAATTTAGCTTAAAATTTCTGCATTTAAAATGGAACTGATGTGACGAAGCAGTGATTAGAAGTAAGTCCTTATATTCTTCTATATTTCCTAACGAGAAATATGAGCCCCTTTCCTGTTGGTCAGGCTTGCAAAATTGTGAGCTTGGACACTATATCTACTTGTTTCAGAGTAACAGCCGTGTTAGTCTGTATTCGCAAAAAGAAAAGGAGTACTTGTGGCACCTTAGAGACTAACCAATTTATTAGAGCATAAGCTTTCGTGAGCTACAGCTCACTTCCTCAGATGCATATAGTGGAAACTGCAGCAGGCTTTATATATACACAGAGAATATGAAACAATACCTCCTTCTACCCCACTGTCCTGCTGGTAATAGCTTATCTAAAGTGATCATCAGGTGGGCCATTTCCAGCACAAATCCAGGTTTTCTCACCCTCCACCCCCCCACACAAATTCACTCTCCTGCTGGTGATAGCCCATCCAAAGTGACAACTCTTTACACAATGTGCATGACAATCAAGTTGGGCTATTTCCTGCACAAATCCAGGTTTTCTCACATCCCCCCACCCCCATACACACACAAACTCACTCTCCTGCTGGTAATAGCTCATCCAAACTGACCACTCTTCAAGTTTAAATCCAAGTTAAACCAGAACATCGGGGGGGGGGGGGGGATGATGATGAAGTGAGCTGTAGCTCATGAAAGCTTATGCTCAAATAAATTTGTTGGTCTCTAAGGTGCCACAAGTACTCCTTTTCTTTTTACAAGTTATACATAAAATTTTAAGCTTATTTTATATTCTTTCTTAAAGTAACTTTTTTGTTAGACATACTTAAGCAGATAGATTAGATTAATCCTTTCCATACTTAATTACTTTTTTTTTTAACTAATTACTTGGTTTTGTTTTTACTAGTAACATGACCACGCTTCAGGGACAAGCTACTGAACAAAAACCAATCAGGAAGGAAATTTTCTCACGAATTAGGCTGTTAGGTAACCCATGTTGTGAATTTAAAGCTGAAGCTTGTTTTTTGGAGAAGCATTTCTGGAACAGTGTAGTGAGAGCACACCTGAGAGTGTAAATGAGGAAAGGGGCCAACAGCTGCCACATCAATATCCTCAGAGAGCCACCTGGGGGTGGATGGTAAGACAGCTCTTGTTTTTTATAACAGGATGTAGTGTTCTAAATTGGCATCCCTGTTTCATGTTGGCTAAGCCAGGTTCTGAAGAGAGAGCTTTCATAATATTTCATAGTCCTACCTTCATGAGTTCCTGCCCTCCCCCAACTGACTTTTTTTTTGTGTGTGTGAGAAGGGGTGGATGCAAAGGCTGTATGGTTCTGTAGACTGAGCATGAAACCAGGAGCCTGGAAATTGAGTTCTAATGCTGGCTCTGATTATTGGCACACTCCAAAGCCTTTGGAAAGTCACTGAACCTTTCCATCTCAGTTTCTCCATTTGTAAAATTGGGATAGAGGGCTGTTTATATAACTTTGTATTTTCCTAATACTATGGGTCTTGTTTTATCCCAGCACTCTGTAATTACGGAGTAGTGTTGATTAGTCCCAAGGATAATCTTGACCTTTCTGACTTTTGCTGAGCTAATCGCTGTTTTGTGGTGATGATACGTGCCTGGGTTATGGGGAGTTGAGCAAGTAGGGATGGACCATCAGGGCTTAATCAATAACTGAAGACTCACCCAAACTTTTTGACCTGAGGGCCACATCTGGGAATAGAAATTGTATGGCAGGCCATGAATGCTCAGAAAATTGGGGTTAGGGTGTGGAGGGGGTGAGGGCTCTGGTTGGGAGTGCGGGCTCCAGGGTGGGGCCAGAAATGAGGAGTTCAGGGTGCGGCAGGGGCCTCCAGGCTGGGGTGGGGGAGTGGGATGCAGGAGGGGGGGTGAGGGCTCCAGCTGGGGATGTGGGCTCTGGGGTGGGGCTAGGGATGAGGAGGAAGGGATGTAGGAGGGTGCTCTGGGCTGGGACCGAGGGGTTCGGAGGGCAGGAGGGGGATCAAGGCTGGGGCAGGGGGTTGGGGTATGGGGAGAGGCTCCCGGGTGCAGGCTCCGGGCAGCCCTTACCTCAAGAGGCTCCTGGAAGCAGCGGCATGTCCCTTCTCCAGCTCCTACACAGAGGTGCTGCCAGGCGGGTCTGCTGCAAGTTGCAGCTCCCATTGGATCACCGGAGGGGGCCATGCCTCAGCTTCCGGGAGCCATGTGGCATGGCCCCTGATCCAGCTCCCCAGCTGGAGCATCAGAGGGGGGCCATGCCTCAGTTTCCAGCAGCCGTGTGGCATGGCGCCCCACACTGCGCCGGGGCTGCAGCGCCAGGGTGGGGCTATGTGGCTACTTCCAGGAGCCACGTGGGACAGCCCTGGGCCGGAGCAGGGCCATGCAGCTGCTTCCAGGAGCCATGTGGGGCGGCCCCCGACTCTGCTCCCCGGCTGGAGCACCGGAGCAGGGCAAGCCCCAGACTCCACTCCCCAGCGGGAGCTTGAGGGCTGGCTTAAAATAGTTAGCTGGCTGGATCTGACCCATGCGCCATAGTTTGCCCACCCCTGGTTTAAATGATAAAACTCAGTCTCCTGGGTTGCTGACCATTATTTTTTAACTAGCTCCTTTATGAACATGAAATGTCTTTGAACAAATGATCTTTTGTCAGTAATTCAGGGAAGGTGCAGAAATTGTAGCGTTAAAAGTAATCCATGTGCTGCCATTTTGGAATCTCTGAAGTAACCTGTCCTCATACTTTTCAGAGCAGTTTGTGGCGCTAATGTCATAGAATCATAGAATATCAGGGTTGGAAGGGACCCCAGAAGGTCATCTAGTCCAACCCCCTGCTCGAAGCAGGACCAATTCCCAGTTAAATCATCCCAGCCAGGGCTTTGTCAAGCCTGACCTTAAAAACCTCTAAGGAAGGAGATTCTACCACCTCCCTAGGTAACGCATTCCAGTGTTTCACCACCCTCTTAGTGAAAAAGTTTTTCCTAATATCCAGTCTAAACCTCCCCCACTGCAACTTGAGACCATTACTCCTCGTTCTGTCATCTGCTACCATTGAGAACAGTCTAGAGCCATCCTCTTTGGAACCCCCTTTCAGGTAGTTGAAAGCAGCTATCAAATCCCCCCTCATTCTTCTCTTCTGCAGGCTAAACAATCCCAGCTCCCTCAGCCTCTCCTCATAAGTCATGTGTTCCAGACCCCTAATCATTTTTGTTGCCCTTCGCTGGACTCTCTCCAATTTATCCACATCCTTCTTGTAGTGTGGGGCCCAAAACTGGACACAGTACTCCAGATGAGGCCTCACCAATGTCGAATAGAGGGGAACGATCACGTCCCTCGATCTGCTCGCTATGCCCCTACTTATACATCCCAAAATGCCATTGGCCTTCTTGGCAACAAAGGCACACTGCTGACTCATATCCAGCTTCTCGTCCACTGTCACCCCTAGGTCTTTTTCCGCAGAACTGCTGCCTAGCCATTCGGTCCCTAGTCTGTAGCTGTGCATTGGGTTCTTCCGTCCTAAGTGCAGGACCCTGCACTTATCCTTATTGAACCTCATCAGATTTCTTTTGGCCCAATCCTCCAATTTGTCTAGGTCCTTCTGTATCCTATCCCTCCCCTGCAGCGTATCTACCACTCCTCCCAGTTTAGTATCATCCGCAAATTTGCTGAGAGTCCAATCCACACCATCGTCCAGATCATTTATGAAGATATTGAACAAAACCACCAATTCCACCAATGAAGTATCAGGTGACTATTCAGTTAATGGTCTAATGCTTTGAAAATGTCATGCTGAAACACTTGTACCATGCAGCTCAGGAATACATTTCACGAATACTATTGCTTGACCAGAATTTGAGAAAAAAATGCATAGAAGTTGCTTAATAGAATCCTTAAAAGTAGTGATGGAAAAGGTCTGTTGGGTAATTGAAACCATCCCTAGGAGGATTGCTGTCTGTCATCTGTTTAAGTGCTCTTGTCCCTTCTTAGGTACAGATATCTACTGGAATGGTGCTGCTATCCCTTTTCTTGGGAGCCTGTTGAGGAAACAATCTCTCATCTGTATTCTGCACGAATGTGCACTCTGTCTCCTTCCCATTCGATGGGATACTGCGGAGTAGTATCCCTCTCTTTTTCCATGCAGTGTAATAAAAGCTCATCTTCAGAGTGGGAGCTCTTTTCACTAGAAGCATTTGGACTTGCCTTTAATGAGCAACACAGGGCCATAGCTTCAGAAATGAGTTGATGCTCTGACTCTGGGGTCGGAGATTGCTTCAGTACTTCTGGCTGTTACAAACAGCAAAAAAAACCAAAACAGCGTTCCAGAGGTAGATGGGTAGAAACGAAAATTCCTCAACATGCATCTGACTGTTTGCATTCAATCTGTGATTGTTACACTATGTAAGGCTAACAGTTCCCTTGGGAGCTATCATACAGCTTTGGGCTGCAGACTCTTCTGTGGACAGTTGATGCTGTAGGCAGCTGGACAATTTGATACGAGTTAGTGAGCAGGCACAGAATCGACGTAAGAATCCAGGAAGCAGAATGCAACGTGGTTTATTCAAAAGGAGAAACTGTCTGGAAGGCTATGTAGATTTGACTGGTCATGTCATTGATTGTTGAAGTCTCTTTAAATATAGCAAAATTATATTATGCTTTAGTACTGGAAAATTCTTCAAGCTAGTCTTTATTTCTTCATTGCAATAACATTTTTCTACTTTCCTAAAAAGCCACAGTTAGAATCTTCTAGGTTATTTGTGCCCTCGCCCGCACCCTGAAGGCTAGTTTAACTTTCTAATAAAGGGCAGAGTCTATGGCTACATTTACCCTTTTTCTGTACTCTTTTCCTGTTCTTTCTGTGCAGCTTCCTTTCTCTTAGTGGAAGTGGTTAATTTATTCAGAAGCTGTCATTGCTGCACAATACTTAACACTAAAATCCATTGCTGCCTAACTGCTACATTTGGGCCTGCCGGGTGAGTGTGCCATTGCCCACTTAGATGTGCTCCTGTTGCAAAGAGCAAGAAATAATGTTCTGTTTAACACCCACAGGAAATGAGGGAGGAAATCTAATACTTTGCTCGTTCAGTGACTTGCATCTGACAATCTCAAAGCTCAGCACAAAATTGGGATTTCAACTATCTTTCAGATTTGGCCATACGGGGACAGATGTGTGGAAAAGTGGTTCATTGTCTGTCACAGGGTGGGTTAGTGGCAGAACTGGGAATAGAACACACGTCCCCTGAGCCAAACACTAAAAAATGTTTCCTCCAATCTGAAAACTGGCAGGCATGGCATTGTCGTGGCTTATGACATCACAATGTTTGCCAGCGGAAAGCAGCCTTGGGTGCCAGATCATCATCTGTGCTGGCTGTATAAACCGTTCCTGTTTTAAGAAGAGTTGGCCACAGGGAGATCAGAGGTGTCTGGGTTCTTGATACAATGCCATGGATTCTTCCTTAATTGGTACACAGCTTTTTTGTGTTTCAAATCTTTTCTTGGTGCTAATTTAAAACGTGGCTGTTGGATTAAATTTGTCAAAGAGGGAGAAAGTCCTGGTTTGTCTCTGATCAGCAATAAGTATTTAATCTGCTAAGGTATGGAGATGATAGTAACTCTGTGATAAGTCAGTCATAATTTATATGATCGGTACCAAATCACAATGTTCGCTT
Source organism: Lepidochelys kempii (assembly GCF_965140285.1). Taxonomy (NCBI): domain Eukaryota; kingdom Metazoa; phylum Chordata; order Testudines; family Cheloniidae; genus Lepidochelys; species Lepidochelys kempii. Next base: position 267,806,281 of record NC_136381.1, on the reverse strand, counting down.
CCAAGTCTGAGAATATGGATTTTTTTTTAAACTGTCAGTGGACTGGACTCTGTTACCTTGATGAAGTGAATGAAAAAGGTAAAGTATGATTCTAAGTGAATACTGCATTATAACATTGCTTATCAGCCCTTGACAATTCGGTAGATCCTTATTTGTCCCCATTGCTCTAAATGCATGCAGGGTTTGGGATGGATGTGGGATAGCAGTTTTTGGGGGGTGGGGAGCTACTACTTGTTTCTGTATTAGCTTCATAAAACTATTTTTTGGCACAAAATTCTCACTGGTGGGAGTGCTAGCATAGAAAGAGCTTCTAAATGATTTTAAAACAGTGGCTGCAGGTATCTTGACTACACTAGTGCTTCTACTGTTGCTACTACCAAGTGAGCTTCGCAGGTGGTGAGAACATTGGAAAACGTGTGCTAAAAATGTGTGGAGAAGGCTGCAGAGTTACTCAACTGATCTGAATAAAGGCAGCTCTTACCTCTTCTGGGGTTCACCCCTGGGGAACAGCATGTAGGTGAGCTGCCCCAAAGCATTCCAAGTGCAAATGACTACTATGAAAATGTTAAAACTGATGAGACATAGTGCACAAAGTAGAGAGGGCAAATATATTTTTTTAAAGCTCTAATCTTAGTTCTAGTAGTCTTAGATGATACTAGTAACAATAGTAGGTACGATGTTTTAGAAGTGTGATATTTTGATTATGTACATTTCAAACTAGCCTGACTGAAGTGCTAGATAAGGCTATAGTAAATAGTCTCGTAGCCCTTTGGGATGGAGTATGTGACCTAATAAGTCTCTTCTGTAGTCTCTGGGGTAGTTAACCACTGGAACATATTGCCTAGGGACGTTGTGGAATCTCCGTCATTGGAGGTTTTTAAGAACAGGTCAGACAAACACTTGTCAGGAATGGTCTAGTTATACTTAATCCTGCCTTGAGTGCAGTAGATTGACCTGCTGAGGTAGCTTCCAGTCCTACACTTCTATGATTCTATGTCTGACTTCTGTTATAAAGGATCTCCTGGACTTTGGTGGTGGTTGTTTTTTTAAACCTAAAGCTTCATGGTGGCAGATCCTTTAGGAACCAGTTTAAATGTTGAGATCAAAGGAATATTAAAGCCCTGTAAACTAAAGAATGAAAAGATGTAACTATTTGTGTTGCCCTTTTAAAAATTGTAAATACACATTTCAGCCATACATGAAAAAAGTGAAACACACTGGGACCTTTAGGCACTATACAAATGTTATATTTGTAGAGGTTTTGACTGTGGGTTCTTAAATTTGTGATAAGCTCCAATTATAGATAGTCCAAAAATTATGTATCCATCTTTTTCAAAGAATTTGTCCTCCCTTTTGTCTTTACTTCCTGATTTACTGACAATGTCTCAGTCAGCCTGGGTGCCAGAAGGACTGCAAAAGTGTGTGTGTGTATGAGAGAGAGAGAGAGAGAGAGAGAGTGTGTGTGTGTGTGTGTGGAGGGGGAGTTTGGGCAGGGTGGTGGGGGGGAGAAAGAGTGGCATGCAACCAAAACATCTTGAAACTCTATTGAAATATGCGGTGCTTTATTTTATTTATTTGGTTTTTTTGCTACCACCACCATGAACAGTCCCGTCAAATATAAATAATCAAATGTGGATGGCTAGACGTGGGGGAGAGTCATTTGGAGTTGTAGGTTTTTTCTGGATGAATTCAGTGCTCTTTACAACAAACCCTACTGGAAGGTATCACTTTCTTATTTTGTCCTGTGACACACGGGGTGGACAGTAGAAACAATTTCTCCTCCTTGCCATTTAATTTAAGGATAAGGTTGGGATTTGCCCAATGTGCTTGCAAAGGGGAGTGAGCGGGATAAAACTCCCTTTTAGTATCTTATTATCTTTATCTTTAGTATCTTTATTCTGCTTCTGGTGTACTTGAAATTCTTTTTTTTTTTTTTTTTGCAGTTTAGTTTTTCATCTTTCGCTAAGTGCTCTTCAAATTGTTTTTTGGCCTGCTTAATTATACTTTTACACTTAACTTGCTAGAGTTTGATTCTTCTATTTTACTCAGTAGGATCTGACTTCCAAGTTTTAAAGGAAGGTTTTTTGTCTTTAACCACCTCTTTTATTCTGTTTAGCCATGGAGGCATTTCTTTGGTCCTTTTACTGATTTTTTTTTAATTATTATTTGGGGTATACGTTTAGTTTGAGCCTCTATTATGATGTTTTTTAAAAGTTTCCATGAAGCTTGCAGGCATTTCACTCTTGTGACTGTTCCTTTTAATTTCTTTTTAACTAGCTTCCTCATTTTTGTGTAGTTCCCCTTTTGAAGTTAAATGCTACTGAAGTGGGTTTCTTTGGTGTTTTCCCCCCTACAGGGATTTTAAATTTAATTACATGATGGTTGCTATTGCTGAGCGGTTCAGCTATGTTCACCTCTTGGACCAGATGCTGTGCTCCACTTAGAGAAGCAATTCTTGATATAGTCCTAATTGTGAGTCCAGGACTAGCTACTCCAAGAAGCAGCCGTTAATGATGTCTAGAAACTGTATCTCTGCATCCCATCTAATATTAATCCCCTAAAATCAGGCAACAACTGAGGTGACATTTTCCCAGTCAAAATGGGGATAGTTGAAATCCCCCGTTATTATTGAATATTTCTGGATTCGTAGGCTCTCTAATCTCTCTGAGCATTTCTTCTTCATCATCACCATCCTGGTCAGGTGGTCAGTAGTATATTCCTACTGCTATACTCTTATTATTTAAGGATGGACTTTCTGTCGATAGACATTCTATGGTATAGTTTGATTCATTTAAGATTTTTACTGTATTTGAGACTGCTTTTTTTTAACATATGTCACTCCCCCACCTGCATGGCCTACTATCTCATTCTTATGTATTTTGTACCCTGGTGTTACTGTGTCCCATTGATTATCATGGTTCCACTAGGTTTCTGTGATGCCTATTATATCAATATCCTAATTTAATACCAGGCACTCCAGTTCATCCATTTTAGTATTTAGACATCTAGCATTTCTATACAAGCACTTATACTATAAAAAATTGTCAATATTTATTTGTCTTCATGTGATACAGTTGATACTTCTGTGGAATTCTGCACCACTGCGCAATGCAGAATTTTGCCAAAATTAACATTGTGTGAGCAAAATTTCTCCCCTTCCTACAACCCTCGGCCCCCCGAAATGGACAGCAGTGTTGCTAGCCACTGCTGGACCTGGCAGAGCACAGCTTGTCCATAGAAGACACTGCCATGGGCAGGGGGAGGAGGAGGGAGCTAGAGGGTTCCCTGCAGCTGCGGTTCCCAGCATGCCCTGAGGGAAGGAGAGGGCAATGCACAGGAAACTCCATGCAAACCTGGGGCCAAGCATCAGGCTGTTTCTCCCTCTGGATCCCTGGGCTCTGCGGGAGAAGGCATGCGGGTATCTGAGCAAGGGGGGGTATCTGCGGGTGGGCTCTGGGGGGAGGGGTTGAAGGTGTCTGACCCCTGGTTGGGCTCTGCGGGGGGAAGAGTGCACAAAGTTGTCATAAGGGTTTCTTTAACTCTCTACTCCTAGGGGAATTATTGTGTGTCTGTATTGTTACAGACATACTTGCTGACAGGTATTTTGAAATAAATTACCAAAATAATTGAAACTGGCGTGATTACGTAGTGTTATTTTGACAAATACAATTTGCAGAATTTTTAATTTTTTGGCACAGAATGTTCTCAGGAGTAAACTGAATGGGACTCTTTTTCATTTGACTGTTTCTCTTCAATTCTTACCTGCACTTCATCAACTTCTGTTGTCTCCTCTTTACCAGGATATAGAGTATCCCCTTTAATAAATCCTCCCCATATGATGTCTCTGTTCGAACCATGGGCTTCTCCGCACCTGTCATCTTTTCCCTACCCCTCAGTTTAAAAATTGCTCTACCATCTTTTAAATTTTATATCCCAGCAATCTGGTTCTGTTTTTGTTTAGGTGGAGCCCATTCTCCTCCTCTTCCAAAACTGTCTGTGTCCCCAGTTTCTAATGAACCGATGTCCCTCCTCTGAAACACCATAGTCTTATCCATGCATTGAGACCCTGCAGTTCTGCCTGTCCAACTGACCCAGCGCGTGGAACTGGAAGCATTTCAGAGACTGCTGCCATGGAAATCCTGGACTTTAATCTCTTACTTTTCAGCCTAAATGTGGCCTCCAGGCCTCTGTCCTAACTTTCCCTATGTCCTTTGTGCCCCTGCTTCCCCCATACCACCACACACACCAGCCGTACTGTCCTGGAGCTCCTTTTCCCTGCCCTCTGCCCGCCAGCAGCTCAACAGTCCCAGAGCCCTTATTCTCTCTTTCCTAGGAGCCTGACCCTCCTGCAGCCCTGCCTCCCCCCATGACCCCCAAGTCCCTAGCTCTCTCTCGCCCCGGCAGCCTGACCCCCTGCCTTCACTCTATATCGCCCTTGTGTTGCCTTATCTTACCCTCTGTGTTGGCGAGCCTGGGAAGAGCTGCCACCACAGGTTTTGGCAGCTGATGGTAGGTGATGGCCTGGCTGCTGCCACACAGAGTGGTGGGACCTTGCTAGAATGCTGCTGCAATGCAGAGCAGGACTTGGGATTCCAGCCAGACCCTGGGCCTTTGTTCAGGACCTTAACTTCAGGTTTTAAAAAGTGGGGGACAATGGCCCTTTGGCCCTCCCCACCAACTCTAGCACCTATGTCTGTCTCAATGGCATGAACTTGTGGTATCATAAATGATGTTGATTGCAATGGGATTTTGGATAGATATTCGTGGATATCTTCAAAGAACCAGGCAGTACCAAGAGGAGGTGTAGGTAGGATTCTTAAAGTTAACACTTATGTGCTGAAAAAGCCCTTCTGCTTCATTGGGACATAAACCTAGAAATCTATACTGTGTTAAATATTTTATTTTGTTTTGCATATCAATGTTAAGTGAAATTATTATGGAAAATCCTCCTCACATCTGTTTAGCTAACCTTGCACTATTTATGCATATAGGCAGATGAGCTATTGTACTACAAAGTTGAAAATGAAGGGAAGGACCATAAAGAATTATATGGGTGTCTTCAACCCAGAGTCCCAAAATAGGTTGTGGTTTATGATTCTGGGTTAAATGGGAAAATCTGCATTTACACTTTCACCCACTGAAGTGTTAGGAAGCATAACACAAACACATTCAGCAAAATGCAGAGTCTGTTTTAAGATGTGAGAACCCATGTCCTGAAAAAATCCAATTTTACCTCTGAGTGCAGATCTAGGAATTAAGACTCTGAGGGCAAGATTAGGTCCTTAGCTGGCCAACTGTTGCATGGCTTAGTCAGGAGGAGTTTAACATCTACGTTCAGAAATATGTATGCATGCTGATTAGTGACTTCAACTGCCAGTAACACTGACCATGCCTGCTAATAGGCCAGAATAGCCTTAGGGTCGTTTAGCATTGGCTAGGTTCCGTTTTTTATTTGTACCTTTTACGGGTACCTAGAGATTATTCTCTGGTTCCATTTTAAATTAAAGTGGTCCAGTTACCATGACTCACTTTTGAGCACTAGCCCTGCTTGTTGAATGATAAACCAAGGTGCTGCAATTTTGGAGATTATTAAAATTGCCAGATCAAGGTACTCTTTGTGTTGGGGTTGATGTTACATGAACATATTGTTGCTCCACTTTGCCTCATGATCATTTGCCTGGAATCCCTACAAGTGCTATTTAATATGGAAAAATAATGGTCAACGTGAAATTTTGTGGTTGTCCTAGTGACAGGACTGTAGGGCTCCAAAGGTAACCTTCAAGTGAAGCTCTCTTCAGTAAAGCTCAATAACTAGGAGTATTATAGAAATTATACTTCCGGTATTTCACTTTAAGTAGTGCTAAAGTTATGAAATCTGTGAAACTGCAGTGCAGCACATAAATAATTCACCAGAAAATGAGTGATCTATTTAGGTTATTCCCTTGATATACCTGCTTCTTATTTTTCTCCCATTTCTGTAGTCTGTAACTAATCTTCTGTTCTTCACTGCAAACATGGTGTAGAACAGCATTCAACATTGAGGTACTTGAGGCCCTTTCCCTAATGGCCAAGGACAATCAAGTTTTCAGAGGCTGCTTTTCATTCTGTTTCCTTTTATTTGTGAGGCTTTCCAACCTCTGATGTTCCTTTTTTTTTTTTTTTTTTTTTTAAATTGTGGTAGAAAGTGAAATTGGTTCCATTGATGTGATTGCTGCCATGAACTGTTGTTGATTTGATTTCTCTTTGTAGCAGTCTCTTAGGATTGCAGATACTTCATAAAAAGGCTTCCAGCACTAAATCCCAATCAAATGAGATGACATAATTGGGGCCTGTGTGGATGGGAAGTTTATAGCATGTAGCTTTCTCTTTAAGCTCGATAGTTACTTTGTTCAATTTTACCTGTTCAAAATATTATTCTCTTAAAATACCAGCATGCATCCAAATACGAGATTAGTTGCCTACAAAATTGTGTTGCTTGTAATTCAGCTGCTGTATGCAGTTGGGACAAATTATGGTATGAAATTTTTGTTGTGCTTGAATGGGTTCAAGCCTCTTTTAAAAATCCCAAACTTGTGTTCTCTTTGATAACTTTAGTGTGTGGTTCCACCTTGATGTGATTAACATATAACTCTATATGATGTTGAGTTGATGTGGTAAAAGCTAATTCTTTTGTTGCACCTCTGTTGTAATGTCAGAAAGTTTGGGATAAATGATTATAGAATGCAAGTGCACTTCAGTCACTTAGCTGTGTTTCAAGGTCAAAGTTGCTTTTCAGTGCTATATTTTTTCCTAAAACAAAAACAGAACAGACTCGTCTGCCCTGGCTACAAAAATGCCCTGCAGTGCAATCACTGCAGTTCTTAATGTAGATGGACCTTCATAGTCCATGAAAGTTCTTCTGACAACCCTGGAAATGTCCAATCTAGTTACTGTCAAATAGGGAAAGGCGGGGGGCATCATCAATTCTGTTTTGTCCTGAGTGCCTGGAACCTGTCTCTGTCAAAAACATGAAGGTGAGACTGTACAGGCTGCAGGAAGGAAAAGATCTGCATAACAGATAATCTTCCTACTCTTTGGTCTCCTCTGTGCTCTCCTTGTATTTGCTCATCTGAAGCTAAGATAGTTGGACGCATATGCCACCTCTAATAGTCCCCCACTGCAGGTGAAGAGCACCAATAGCTGACCCTTTAAAAGACTCCTGTGCATCACTTTGAGTGGCTTGTCTGCTAGAATAATAATCCTTCCTTGGTTAGACCTATATCTGTAGGAAGAAGGAAATGTTGCCAAATCTTTACTTAGCAAAAATGTTTTCCCCTTGTTGAGGGATTTCAATATTCCCTGAACATTGAGTGATAACCCTTTTTTTCATAAAATTGTAAGTGATAATGATTTCAATGAGCAGAAGCAGCCTGTCATTCTCCCATCATCTCCTGAACAGAAGCTTTCCGGATAAATAGCAATGGAATCATAGTTTCCTCTGGTATTATGTAAATGGCTTCTTGCTTTGATGTCCCTCAGTTCATTAGTTTAACACTATCTGGAATTAATGACATTCTGAATGTGGTAGATATTTCTCTTGACTGCTTCTGATCCCTCATGTGAATTTACTCCCTTTGCCACAGGATTTTAAGAACTGAAACTAGGTCAGCAGCAATGTGTGTGTGAATATAGGCTGAGAAACAGACTATAATCTCAGCATTAAACTTGACTGTAATGCTGAAGGGAAGTTTGCTATTTTAAGCATTATTTCCATGATCTCTAGCTCACTCTGCAGAACATACATATGGGAGATCCTGTATATTTACACCAACAATAGTTTTTAATAAATTGTTTCTTGAATGGGGGGAGGGATAGCTCAGTGGTTTGAGCATTGGCCTGCTAAACCCAGGGTTGTTGAGTCCAATCCTTGGGGCAAAAATTGGGGATTGGTCCTGCTTTGAGCAGGGGGTTGGACTAGATGACCTCCTGAGGTCCCTTCCAACCCTGATATTCTATGAATGCAGTCTTCATGTCAATTAATCCTGAATGGCACTGGTTTGTAGAGACAATTTCATGCTTCTAGTGCAAAGTTGTGCAGGTTCCAGGGAATGTGTGAAAATGCAAGAGGAGTTTATGGAACAAAAAGAAAAAGCAGTATTTTAAATCTGTGAACATAAGAACAGCCATACTGGGTCAGACCAAAGGTCCATCTAGCCCAATATCCTTTATTCCGACAGCGGCCAATACCAGGTGCCCCAGAGGGAATGAAAAGAACAGGTAATCAAGTGATCCATCTGCTGTGCGAGCATTAATAGCCCCACTGTGGCTAGGAATGGAAATATTCATACATTGTGACTGTTTTTTTGAGGTACAGTACGGGTATATCCTTTCCATCTCACCCCCCAAACCACATTTTACTTCAAATATGTATTTTCTAGATTGCAAGCATCTCTTGTTCCCAAATGTAGATAATAAAAACGTCTGACGAAGGTGCCATTGGGGAGTATGAGGAATCCAGCACATTTACTAGCGTACCTGGTGTTATCACCACTGACAGAACATTCTTTGCCCCCTTTTCTCACAAATCAGTGAAAGAGTTGAGATCAAATCAGGCACTCCTAACTCTTGGCTTCTGCTCATTCCTCTCCACTGTGTTGTCTCTTGCAACAGTGGATTGACAAGTACTGTTTGGTCAGAGACCAGTGAATGGTTACTTTGTCTTATACTAACAGCATTGTCTGTGCACCATATGCTAGTCACTCGTTGTCCTCTAGTATGCTGGATATTTGGGGTGAATTCTGGCCCCACTGAAGTTTAGTGCAAACTCTCATTGACTTCAGTGGGGCCAGGATTTCAATCTTGGTGTTCAATAGCAAGCCTATCACCAGTAAAGAAAATGCATATTTGGAATCTAGAATATGACAACCAGCGAATTCATGTTTCACTTGACATCCTTTCTTAGCTCACTGTCTGGAGAAAGAACTGAGGTTGCTTGCTAGAAGTCTGACCGTTCTTTGCATTTGAATTTTCTGCAGTAGTGCTCATGTTGATGTATGCATCTGGACCCTTCAAGACTGCTTGTGAAAGTTAAAAGGGGTAACTGGAGTGTTTCTACACTCAGCTTTGAAAAATCAGTTTCTTGGTGAATTCATGTATTTGGCCCACTTAGAAGTGGTTCAGTTTGCGCTCTCTAGTATGAATGCCAGATATGCCACATGAAACCATTTTTTCTTCTTTGAGTGATTGCTCGTGTGTATTCCACAATAGGTGTGCGTGCTCGCCACGTGCACTGGTGCCGGAAGGTTTTGCCCTAGCAGTACCCATAGAAGGGAGCGCCCTCAGCCTGGTGCAGTATAAGGGAAGCTGTGCGCTCCCCCCACCCTCAGTTCCTTCTTGCCACCAGTGAAGGTGTGTCGGAACTGCGCTGCTTCAGCTTTGCTGTAGCTCGTCCCCAGAACTGTTCGTTCGGTGTTAGTACTTTTAGTTAGTTTAGTCAGACAGTGAGCCCAGGCCAGGGCATGCCTCGTGCCCCGAAGTTTAAGTCATGCGACTCTTGTAGGCATTCTATGCCAAGGAGTGATCCGCATGCAGACTGTGCTTTTTGGGAGAAACCCGTATCAGCAAAAGGTGCAAGATTTGCAAGTTGTTAAAGCCTCAGACCAAAAGAGAAAGGGACATTAGCCTCTGGGCCATTCTGATGGAGTTGGCACTGACCCCAACTCCGGCACGCCGCTACGAACCGGTATCCGGCACTGCGGAGTCAGTATGTGGCAACCCTCCAGTGCCATCGACCAGTTGGCACTGCTCCCCGTCCACGGGGCACGCCAAGAGGGCCAGGAAGACTCCCTCTTTGCAGCAACACTGAGGGAAGTCTAAGACAGAGGCTAGGCCCACGTCGGGCAGTCTTCAATCCCCCCACCGGGCCCCAGGCCTCTGACTCACATTGAGCGGAGTAGCCCGGCTCCTTCGGAACAGGCCTGTCTGGATGCCATCTACACCTGAAGCCCTCCAGGCAGCCTGGGACGTTATGTCCATGCCAGTGCCCTGATCTCCGCAGTTGCCTCTGGATCAGTACCAGGCTTGGTTGAGGGAACGTTCCCAACGCCGTTCACCACCCTGCGACCACTCCAGGTAGAGTCCATATGAATCGCCCTTGACCTAGACCAGACTGTCTGGGTGGGTTCCGTCCAGCTGGGACTCTCGGCACCGCTCATCCTCAAGGAATGAATATTGACGGGACCGCGGCAGGTGTTGCCAACGGTCCTCGTCTCGGAGAGGGTACCGCAGTTGGTCACAGCACGGTCGTCGACACCGTTCAAGCTCAGACTCCCGCTCGAAGTATCTGCCAAGGCACCGCTAGCCAACACCCAGAGCACTGCACCGGCCTCCTCGCCCCGCCCGGAGGAGGCAATTGTGGCTCTGCCCCCCTCCACCCCACAGGAGGACTTCAGGGCCCACCAAGAAGTCTTAAAGAGGGTGGCAGCAGAGGAGGTGGAAGAGCCCTCAGACTCCCTGTTTAACATGTTGTCCTCATCGGCACCTGGTAGGGTAGCCTTGCCTCCCTAAGAAGGGGTGGCTAAGATTTCAAATGCCCTGTGGCAAACATCAGTCTCGGCCCCCATCTCTAAAAAGGCGGAACACAAGTACTTTGTACCCACTAAAAGGCATGAGTATGTGTATACCCACCTGGCGTCCAACTCCCTGGTGGTCGAGGTCGGTCAACCACAGGGAACGGCAAGGTCAGCCAGCCCCGACCCCAAAGAACAAAGACTCTCAGAGACTGGACTCTTTCTGAAGAAAAATTTATTCGTCTTCGAGTTTTCAGTTACAAGTGGCAAACGGTCAGGCTCTTCTGGGCCAGTACGAATTCAATCTGTGGGGCTCCCTGCCCAAGTTTGAGGACTCCCTCCAGGAGCGTGATAGGAATGAGTTCAGGGCACTAATGGAAGAAGGGACAGCGGCTACTAGGGCATCCCTGCATGCAGCCTCAGGTGCTGTGGACATGGCCACATGATCAGTATCCTCCGTGGTGTCCATGAGATGGGCGTCATGGCTCCTGCTCTCTGGGCTGTCCAGCGAGGCGCAGTCTTCCATGCAGGATCTCCCATTCAAGAAGACTCCGTTTGCAGAGGAAACAGATACAAGGCTGCATAGCGTGAAAGACACCCGCACAACCCTCCAGACTCTGGGCCTATGTCCCGGCTCCGGCAAAACCTAAGTTCAAGCCGCAGCAGACTGCTGCCCAGGCCGCCCTCCCGAAGTATGAGGCCTCCCATAAGAAGCAGTGGGACTATAAGAGATGCCCTCAGAGGCAGTCTTGGCCTGCCCCCCGGCCTGGGTCCTCCAAGGGCAAGCAGGTGGGGAAAAGGTGTTTTTGATGGGATGCTCAGGGGCACCCTGCCAGTCCTCACCAAGGATCCATCCCCAATAAAGCTACCCTTCTTCAACTGGTTGTGTGCTTTACTCCTGGAATGGTTGCGGCTAACCTTGGACTGATGGGTCCTCAACACCTTCTCCCTGGGTTACACCCTCCAGTTTACTTCCTCCCCGCCCAACCACCCCCATCCCTCTTGGGGGCCCCCTCACATGAAGCTCTGCTCGAGCAGGAGATGGGGCGGCTCCTAGAACTAGGAGTGATAGAGGCGGTGCCCAAGGAGTTCATGGACAAGGGGTATTACTCCTGTTGTTTTCTTATCCCGAAGGCCAAAGGGGGGGTTCAGGCCTATTCTGGACCTGCGAGGTCTGAACCAGTACATAGTGAAACTCAAGTTTTGCATGGTCTCCCTGGCCTCCATCATCCCCTCCCTGGATCCCGGGGACTGATACTGTGCCCTCAATCTACAGGATGCGTACTTCCACATTCACATATTCGAGGGACCCAGGCACTTCCTCTGTTTTGTAGTGGGACAGAATCATTACCAATTCACGGTCCTTCCATTAGGTCTGTCCACTGCCCCCAGGGTGTTTACAAAATGCATGTCGGTGGTAGCGGCCTACCTCAGATGGCGGAGGGTCCAGATATTTCCTTATCTGGACAATTGGCTTGTCAAGGGCATCTCCCTGTCACAGGTGAGGGATCACGTGGCGCTCCTCCTGTCCACGTGCACCGCCTGGTGATTAGAGTTTGAGACCCCTGGTCCAGATCCATCCTCTTGGGAACCCCTTTTAGATAGTTAAAAGCATCTGTCAAATCCCCCCTCATTCTTCTCTTCTGCAGGCTAAATAATCCCAGTTCCCTCAGCCTCTCCTCATAAATCATGTGCTCCAGCCCCCTAATCATTGTTGTTGCCCTCTGCTGGACTGTTTCCAATTTTTCCACATCCTTCTTGTAGTATGGGGCCCAAAACTGGGGACAGTACTCCAGATGAGGCCCCACCAATGCCCAATAGAGGGGAATAATTACTTCCCTCGATCTGCCTGCAGTGCTCCTACTAATGCAGCCCAATATGCCGTTAGCCTTCTTGGCAACAAGGGCACACTGTTGACTCATATCCAGCTTCTCCACCACTGTAACCCCTAAATCTTTTTCTGCAGAACTGCTGCCTAGCCACTCGGTCCCTAGTCTGTAGCGGTGCATGGGATTCTTCCGTGCTAAGTTCAGGACTCTGCACTTGTCCTTGTTGAACCTCATCAGATTTCTTTTGGCCCAATCCTCTAATTTGTCTAGGTCCCTCTGTATCCTATCCCTACCCTCCAGCGTATCTACCACTCCTCCCAGTTTAGTGTCATCTGCAAACTTGCTGAGGGTGCAATCTACACCAACCTCCAGATCATTAATGAAGATATTGAACAAAACTGGCCCCAGGACCGACCCTTGGGGCACTTCACTTGATACCGGCTGCTAACTAGACATGGAGCTGTTGATCACTACCCATTGAGCCTGATGATCTAGCCAGCTTTCTATCCACCTTCCTCTGGTAATCTCCTCTGGTCCCCTAAGTGGTGGTGATGCTCTCATACCCCTGTGTATTTTTACAGCCTTATACCCAAGATTTAATATAAACTTAAATACACACAACTCACAGTAGCCTTGCACGATGAACTGTTTGCAGTAGAAGCACTCTTTTGTAAATTCAATGTTTCATAAGGACTCTTCATGTAAAGCCTGATCCAATGCCCATTGAAGCCAGCTGGAGTATTTCTATTGACTTAAATAGGTATTGTGCATTTTTAGGGAGCCTGTCATAGTATCTAGGCACTCACTTGTCCTCTTATTTCTCCATACTCATAACTATATGTATTTAGGCAGGTCATGTTGATCTCATTTACTGTTAGATTGTTAGTTTTTATATATATATATATATATATATATATATATATATATATATATATATACACACACACACACAATACAATTTTTTAATTTTCTTCTTTGGGTCGAAGCACTTTTCAATGGCTGCAAAGAACTCAGCAGCATTGTGAAGGGACCCTAAAGTAAAACAATTATAGACTACTCTAGTTATATTGTTCAAACTCTGTGAAATGCACAACAAAACAAACCCCGCAAAAACCAGAGTGTAGTGTAAAACCAGATTTTTAAATTTCAGATTTAATACACTAAGTTGATGTATAGTAACACTGGTAAGGAACCTTTTTAATTACTAATTTGCCTGTGTCCCTCTAAAAGTCAGATAATGTTGCTCTGATACAGTGGGTTTGTTGGGGTTGCAGGATGGTTCTTAAGTAGAGCTATTTCACTCTCTGAGCTCTCACTTGTGCATATGACAACAATTGTGGAAATAAACCTCTCAAGAGTCTTTAGTGTAAAAATAGGACTTGAAGTGCCTTTGTTATTTAAAAAAAAAAAAAGTAGTAAAATCTATCCATAAGCACATGGGCTCTTACGGGTCAGGCACCTTGTTCACATATGAACAGTTATGGCTCAGGAATGGCTGTTTGGTTGTTCAGTGACTCAGCTCAGAAATGGCTGTTTGGTTGTTCAGTGACTCAGAAACTGATCTGGGCCTGCACCACCTTTTTGTTGCTAGTTTTTTGCCCTCTCGCAGCTGTCCTGCACAGTGACACTTTCTCTTTTTCTCCATTTTCCAGAGAGACAGATAGTTTTAGAATGGGGTGTGTGAGAAAACCAAGGCATAACAATCACAAAAGCATATTTAAAAATCTAGGTTGGGCTTATGGTAGAGTATGTGATCTTTGCAGAGCACTGCATGCATGTGTGGTTCAGTACGTAATTGCCAGTGATGTGTCTGATGGGCAATGTCTCAATCCGTTAGATGCATGGGGCTTTACATATAAGTGCCTGGAAAAGTTAGTACATGTGGAAGCTGAATTACAGCTTTATTTTGCAGCCCAGAGCCTACTGACAATACATCTTCTGTGTTCAAATTTGAAATGCAGATACCACATGACTTGCTTTCTGAGCGTCTAATTTTCTCCAGCAGGAAATGCGAGCTTGGGAGATAATTTTGCTCATTGAACAGCAAGGCAGTGTAATACATCTTTCCCAGGCTTTTGTTCAAGCTTGTTGATTGTAGGGAAAACATCGCTTAAGGAAGATGCTGCTTCTGAGGAATGAGGAAAAAGAAGGGTATGTATTTAGCACAAAAAGTGGCAACATTGGTCTCTTTATAGATTACATTAAAAACTTGTGCTGAAAGAACACTGAATGCAAAGTCAAGCACTCAGAAGTTAAGAAGTGCCAGATTGCTTCTTCAACCTTAATTCAGTCCGCTTGTGCGAATGCATTGTGAGACCGTTTTTAATTCCATGATCATACTATATTTTTTCACAGGCCCCCTGCTTCATTAAGTGGATGTATAGTTGTACAGTATTTCTTATTTAATATGTGGTCCCGCAGACCTCATTTAACACAGACCATACAAACCCCACACTGAATACAAAACTTTTTTTCCCCTATTTTCTGTGGTGCTCTCATCACAGTATCCAAGAGCTTCACGGACATTAATGAATTCATCTTCACAAAATCCCTCTGAGATTATGTGGAGATGAGGAATTGAGGCACAGAGAGATTAAAACCAAAATTGTCGATGTGTCCACTAGCACTGGGTGCCAATTTGAAACATCCAAGGGCCTAATTTGTTTGAGTACTTAGAATTTTTGTAGAACACATGTTCAAAGCACAACTCCAGTTGACTTTATTTGCATGTGTGAGCTTTCAGCACTTCTGCAAAGTGGCCTTGTGTCTCTCACTGGGTGAGGAAAATGAGGAACACACAATTAAAGAAAATAATGTGGAAAAAATAGTATGTGACCATGTAATTAAAGACAGGTTTCAGAGTAGCAGCCGTGTTAGTCTGTATCAGCAAAAAAACCAGGAGTACTTGTGGCACCTTAGAGACTAACAAATATATTTGGGCATAAGCTTTCGTGGGCTACAGCCCACTTCATGTAGCCCACGAAAGCTTATGCTCTAATAAATTTGTTAGTCTCTAAGGTGCCACAAGTACTCCTGTGGTTTTTTTTTTTTTTTGTTTTTTTGGTAATTAAAGGTTGTCTCATAATGCATATACATTATGGGGTACAAATTAAGGTTACATGGGCAACCTTAATTCTGGCATTTCCTAACTTTTGGGTGCTTGACTTTGCAACCTTAATATTTAATGTAGTTTTAATATCATTTCCTAATTTTTTTAAAAAAGCAAATGCAAAACCAAATTCTATCTGTGGGACCATATTGACCCCCAATTTGGGTCATCAGCAGGGTTTGGACATTACATCTGCAGCATAGACCTCTACTACATGAGCTGAGTAAATGGTAGCAGCTGGGGGCTGAATATGTGGGTCAGGCCCTTGAGGGAGATCTGGCACATACTTTGCCAGTGGATTTCAACACTATTTGCTGACAGTAGAGGAATGTAGGACATTGGGTTCAATTTCAGGTTATGGAGGGGAGTGTGCTCTAGTATTTATAGTCCCTTCTGCCTCTGATTTCCCTCTCTGCTCCAATCCTTCCCTCCATTTGCGCTTATATACCCCCTAGACCCTCCCTGCTCTTGTCTTTCCTCTTTGCTCCCTCCACCCCTCCCGGCTCCTGCAACACCATCTCCCAGTGTGTACCTTCCTCACCCCTCTGTTCTAAGTCAAACTGCTTCCTTTTTCTCCTTACTTCCCGGGCATCAGCAAGGGGAGCATTGAGAACACAGAAGAGACGATTTCCCTGTTGTCTGGTCTGTTGTCCACTACCATAGTGGCCCAGAGTAGCAATTGCAGAGAAAGTCCTGCTCCGCCTGCCCTTGCGGCCCCAGGATGGAGCATGCTCAGTCACTCTGTGCAATGGCACATGTGCAGTCCAGTCATATGTAGGAGCTATGTGGGGCTGGAGCATGGTCAGTGCACACAGAATCTTTAGAGAATTTAACAGCCAAACTCTAACAAGTTTCTACTTAGCATATACAAATTGAGATTTTTCAGAGGCTCAGAGGTTGGCCAAATTTGGGTGTTCTTTCACAGTAAAAAGCGTATCTCAGACACATAGGTTCTCCTTTGCCAAATTTCAAGAACCTGCTCCAAAGCATGGAGACTGTGGAGTTCCTTAAAGAAAAGTTCTTGGAATGAACTTAACATGAGGAAGGCAATGATGTTTTTTTTCCTACTCTCATTTTCAGAAATGACTAAAGCCAGATATATACTACAAACTTACATTGGTATAAGTACATCACTCGGGGTGTGAAAACTCCATCACTGACAATTTTTCAAATCAAGAGTGGATGTTTTTCTAAAAGATCTGTTCTAGGAATTATTTTGGGGAAGTTCTATGGCCTGTGTGATACAGGAGGTCAAACTAGATGATCTTAGTGGTCCCTTCTGGCCTTTGAATCTATGAATACTGCTCTCTAGGCAGAGGAAGCAACAGTCATTCAGCTTTATTTAAACATTTAGATGGTCTAAGAATCCTAAACCTAATTTAAGTTCACACAATTACTGGAGAATTAAATCATAGAATCATAGAATATCAGGGTTGGAAGGGACCCCAGAAGGTCATCTAGTCCAACCCCCTGCTCAAAGCAGGACCAATTCCCAGTTAAATCATCCCAGCCAGGGCTTTGTCAAGCCTGACCTTAAAAACCTCTAAGGAAGGAGATTCTACCACCTCCCTAGGTAACGCATTCCAGTGTTTCACCACCCTCTTAGTGAAAAAGTTTTTCCTAATATCCAATCTAAACCTCCCCCACTGCAACTTGAGACCATTACTCCTCGTTCTGTCATCTGCTACCATTGAGAACAGTCTAGAGCCATCCTCTTTGGAACCCCCTTTCAGGTAGTTGAAAGCAGCTATCAAATCCCCCCTCATTCTTCTCTTCTGCAGGCTAAACAATCCCAGCTCCCTCAGCCTCTCCTCATAACTCATGTGTTCCAGTCCCCTAATCATTTTTGTTGCCCTTCGCTGGACTCTCTCCAATTTATCCACATCCTTCTTGTAGTGTGGGGCCCAAAACTGGACACAGTACTCCAGATGAGGCCTCACCAATGTCGAATAGAGGGGAACGATCACGTCCCTCGATCTGCTCGCTATGCCCCTACTTATACATCCCAAAATGCCATTGGCCTTCTTGGCAACAAGGGCACACTGCTGACTCATATCCAGCTTCTCGTCCACTGTCACCCCTAGGTCCTTTTCTGCAGAACTGCTGCCTAGCCATTCGGTCCCTAGTCTGTAGCTGTGCATTGGGTTCTTCCGTCCTAAGTGCAGGACCCTGCACTTATCCTTATTGAACCTCATCAGATTCCTTTTGGCCCAATCTTCCAATTGGTCTAGGTCCTTCTGTATCCTATCCCTCCCCTCCAGCGTATCTACCACTCCTCCCAGTTTAGTATCATCCGCAAATTTGCTGAGAGTGCAATCCACACCATCCTCCAGATCATTTATGAAGATATTGAATAAAACCGGCCCCAGGACCGACCCTTGGGGCACTCCACTTGATACCGGCTGCCAACTAGACATGGAGCCATTGATCACTACCCGTTGAGCCCGACAATTTAGCCAGCTTTCTACCCACCTTATAGTGCATTCATCCAGCCCATACTTCCTTAACTTGCTGACAAGAATACTATGGGAGACTGTGTCAAAAGCTTTGCTAAAGTCAAGAAACAATACATCCACTGCTTTCCCTTCATCCACAGAACCAGTAATCTCATCATAAAAGGCGATTAGATTAGTCAGGCATGACCTTCCCTTGGTGAATCCATGCTGGCTGTTCCTGATCACTTTCCTCTCATGCAAGTGCTTCAGGATTGATTCTTTGAGGACCTGCTCCATGATTTTTCCAGGGACTGAGGTGAGGCTGACTGGCCTGTAGTTCCCAGGATCTTCCTTCTTCCCTTTTTTAAAGATTGGCACTACATTAGCCTTTTTCCAGTCATCCGGGACTTCCCCGGTTCGCCACGAGTTTTCAAAGATAATGGCCAGTGGCTCTGCAATCACAGCCGCCAATTCCTTCAGCACTCTCGGATGCAACTCGTCCGGCCCCATGGACTTGTGCACGTCCAGCTTTTCTAAATAGTCCCTAACCGCCTCTATCTCCACAGAGGGCTGGCCATCTCTTCCGCATTTTGTGATGCCCAGCGCAGCAGTCTGGGAGCTGACCTTGTTAGTGAAAACAGAGGCAAAAAAAGCATTGAGTACATTAGCTTTTTCCACATCCTCTGTCACTAGGTTGCCTCCCTCATTCAGTAAGGGGCCCACACATTCCTTGGCTTTCTTCTTGTTGCCAACATACCTGAAGAAACCCTTCTTGTTACTCTTGACATCTCTGGCTAGCTGCAGCTCCAGGTGCGATTTGGCCCTCCTGATAACATTCCTACATGCCCGAGCAATATTTTTATACTCTTCCCTGGTCATATGTCCAACCTTCCACTTCTTGTAAGCTTCTTTTTTATGTTTAAGATCCGCTAGGATTTCACCATTAAGCCAAGTTGGTCGCCTGCCATATTTACTATTCTTTCGACTCATCGGGATGGTTTGTCCCTGTAACCTCAACAGGGATTCCTTGAAATACAGCCAGCTCTCCTGGACTCCTTTCCCCTTCAAGTTAGTCCCCCAGGGGATCCTGGCCATCCGTTCCCTGAGGGAGTCGAAGTCTGCTTTCCTGAAGTCCAGGGTCCGTATCCTGCTGCTTACCTTTGTTCCCTGCGTCAGGATCCTGAACTCAACCAACTCATGGTCACTGCCTCCCAGATTCCCATCCACTTTTGCTTCCCCCACTAATTCTACCCGGTTTGTGAGCAGCAGGTCAAGAAAAGCACCCCCCCTAGTTGGCTCCTCTAGCACTTGCGCCAGGAAATTGTCCCCTACGCTTTCCAAAAACTTCCTGGATCCCCCATCCCCCATCCCCATTTTTAAATCCCCCATCCCCATTTAAAAAACCCAGTAAAAACAGGTCATAACCTGTTCTCCCCCCACCCCCCCGGTTGGAAGGGCTTCTGCCCCACAGCAGATAAGAATCTGCAGGCATGAAGGTATTTCTTCCTGCTAAACTGAATCACTCCTTTTTTCCTGTCCTTCCTCCCTCCTTCCCCACATTTTCCCTAAGTTTCTAAGGTGCTACTCAAGGCTCTGGCATGGGATTCTGACTTGATTACTCAAAGCATAAGTACCTATCCCGGGAGACCTATTATTTCTTTCAGTAAGGCCTGATCTAAGGCTCAGACATTCTGCATCCAGAACCTACTTCTCATTTGATGCTTGGAGAGAACAGTGCAGGGTAGATTTATTTAATAATGATTTAAATCAGCAAGCAGGAAGCCTTGATTTAAATAATTGATTTTAATAGTTTTGCATTTGTACTTTATTTTCCTTAAGAGAGCTTGATTCTCATTGGTTGGTAACCATTAAAATGTGTTGATTTGCAACTAAATATATATAACCTTTACGTTAAACTTGGTGCTGCTTTTTGCTAACCAGGAGGATATGTTATATCTATAAACATTTATTTAAGCAATTATGAAGCTTATCTTATATTTGAGCTTCTTAATCTTTCCATTTTTAGTATATTAGAAAATGGGAATAAAACCTTTTTCTTAGTAGATTTAGTTTTTGATTGCAATTTGTCAAGCTCTATTGAGAAGGAAATTCAAATTCAATTAAAAGTGCACAAAAACTGCATTTACATTTGTTTATTAAATAAAACTACTTTAAAAGTTCTGGATACATAAGAAAAAATTTATTAAAACACGTTTTGCATATAAAACTGATGTATTAAACAAAGGAAATAGCAGTAGTAGTTAGTGAATTGAAGTGATTGTTTCTGGTCAACATGTCTTTCAAGGTTTTAGAACTTTTAATATTCAGATATCCTGGCAATATCGGATAATTCATTCTGAAATCCCAGGTCTTTGACTCTTTAATGTTGCATTTCAGTGGAAGTGTTTCTTGATTTGGGTTCCCTTTAGTATTTTGCGTGGTCATGGGAGACTATCGTTTATCACTGGTTGGATCTTAATTTAGTGACATCTAGCAGCTTTTGCAGCAATGTAGGACATAGTGGAGAGCATGTTCTTTTTATTAAACCTTTGCTGAAAAGGCTGCTGAACTGTGAGCTTTATCAGAAATTCCTTGCAGCTTCTCAAGGAAGCTTTTTTTGGTCCTTAATGTTCTCACCCATTTTATTGCCCTCAGGGGATTGTATTAGCTTCTTACTGGTAAAGCTTATTTTTTGGTTGCAGAGTCTGCAGCCAGATTTGATTGAACACTGTCACTGATAGTGTGGTCTTTCATCATCATCTGCATCTTCTGAAACTCCCCTTCATAGAATTCATGTTGCTAAAATCTGTAGAGCACCCATGAGAGAGTCCAGTGTGTACTTCCAGCGATCCATACTATCTAGATGCACAGGTTAGGTCAGGTGCCTGCTTTATTGGGGCAGCATTGCAGTCCCTATATAAACCATCTTACTCAGCTGTTCACCTAGTCACTAGTGCAAGCGTGTGGTTCCTGAAGAGGGCACAACTCTGGAGGCAATTTAGTGTAGTAAGCCTGATTACTTAGCAGTAACTGCGCTTCCCAAAATACTGGTTTTCCATAGATCAGTGCTTCTGTGGTAGCATTCCTCTGGAGTCTGTTCTGGACAGGCAAAGGGGAACTGAAGAGTATGAGGAAGCAGCAGTGGTGCCTCTCTTTGGCTCCTGTAGGAGCAGAGCAGCTCACGTTAAGAGGTGGGTAACCTCACTGCAGCATAACTGCTTTTAATGTTTTGAGGGTTTTGTCTGAGCACAGAGTTCCAAGAGTCTGGATTTAAGGAAGAAATCTACTCCGAGACCTCAAGTTACTGGGAACTTCACCTAGGTTTTTTCTGATACTTTATCTATTGTACCTAACTATCTTTCATGCACCTTATGTCCCAACCCCAAGTATGCAGACTCTTTACATTGGTTTTCCTGTAAATTTCAGCACTTTATCTTAACTTAATTTACAGGTAGTAGACTAGTTTCAGAGTAGCAGCCGTGTTAGTCTGTATCCGCAAAAAGAAAAGGAGGACTTGTGGCACCTTAGAGACTAACCAATTTATTTGAGCATAAGCTTTCGTGAGCTACAGCTCACTTCATCGGATGCATTCAGTGGAAAATACAGTGGGAAGATTTATATACACAGAGAACATGAAACAATGGGTGTTACCATAACGAGACTAGTGACAGAAATAGAAGGTTCGAATACTGTTTTCAGTTCCTCATGCCTGGGGGAATCCCCGCTTTTTACCTAGTTATTGCTTTTCTTTCCCAAACATTGGAGAGGTCTTGCCCTCTTGGCCATTTCTCATCGGTACCTCCTCTTTTCCCCCCTCCTGTCAACTTATCAACTGTCATGGAATTTTCCAATTGTAAGGATCCATCCCTTCTTTCACTTTAGTTTAAATCTTATCTTCTCTTAGGCTTGAAATTTCAGCTGCTCTGTTTCCAGACAGCTCATTATAATGAGGAGCTGAAAGCCTGTGCTGTCTTGTGGGTATAATTCATAAAATAATTTGTATTTAAAAAAAGAAATCTGAAAATGGCTGAGAACTTAAAAATTGGATGGTAACAGCTTGTGAATCCCAGTGATAATTGCATCTGGTGATATTTTGAACAGAAAGAGCGCTCAGCCATACTGGTAGCTGCTTCCATAACTTCACACTTACTCAACAGACATTCTAGGCTTCAGGTGACACACAATGATGTTCCTGGAATCTTACTATATAGATCATAGTAGTGTATTGGGGCCCTGTTTTTGGTTGGTTCCTAAGTGCCAGCTAGCCACCATACAAACAGAGTAGTAGATAATGCCTGTCTCGAAGATCTTACAAGCTAAATAGATAAGACTGCCAAAGGGTAGGGGAAGGGGATATAACACAATGTGGTGATTGTGTAGGGAGTGCTGCCGCGTACTCATACACCCCCTCCTTTCTATAGGCACTGGATAGTAATAGTAAACTGTGAATTTGTGTCAGGTGAGTGAAAATGTAATTTCGAACTGCTATTTCAGTGTGATTGGCAGGCTTAGTCTTAGACATAAAAATCTTCAAGATTAAAAGTGACAGAAGCCAATTGTGCTTTCAAATTGCTCATGGAATAATTTCTTTCTATTATAATAAATACTCCTTCCTGTTTGACATCCCTTTCAGGAGCTGGCTGTATATCCTTAAGCCATGTAGGATTGCAGCCTGGCAGCCTCAGTGCAGATTTCCTTGTGCTGCCCCACTAATGACTTCAATCTAGACCTGAAGGGACCCACATTCTCTGTAGGTGGAAGGTGGCACAGCCTCCATGGCAGTTCAGTTGGTCCTGGGCTGCTTCTGGAGCAGAGACTGACAACTCTGATTTTGCTCTATAAACACTTATCCCTCAAGGCTATTAAGTATTGACAGAAGACTGTAAACTTGACTCACCTAGGACCATTTAGTTTTGAGCTTTATTACTGAAGACGTAGGAGTTTGTATAAGAGCATGAAGTCAGGTGGAATATGTTTAATCTTTCGCCATCCAGTCCTTAATCCCTTCTTTTCCCTCCCAGTTTTGGGAATTAAGCAAATCATAAACAGGTATCTGAGGCTTGTAACATGCTGTGCTTTCAGACAAGGATCTCAAAGCACTTGACATTTTTTAACTTCATGGCATCCCAGAGAGGTAGGTCAGTATTATCCCATTTTACAGATATGGAAACCAAAGCACTTGAAAGGTTGAGGACATAATCCGGCAAGAAGCTGAGTGCCCTCAGTTCACTTTGAAGTCAGAGAGAATTGAGGATGTTCAGCACCTAACATTTTACAGGATCAGGCCTTATATTACTTGCCAAAGGTCACATGAGTCATTGTCAGATCAAGGGATAACCCAGAGTTTGACTCTCTTTAGAGACTATTAGATGACACTGCTTGCCATATGTGACCCGTTACAGAAATATGCAGTAGACTGGAAAACGAGGAAAATTACTAAGAATAATAATTTTAAGAATAGTAAAAATAGTTGGCAGCCTGTATCAAGCAGAGTGCCCCAGGGGTCAGTCCTGGGGCCAGTTTTGTTCAACATCTTCATTAATGATCTGGATGATGGGATTGATTGCACCTTCATCAAGTTCGCGGATGACACTAAGCTGGGGGGAGAGGTAGATGCACTCTAGGATAGGGATAGGATCCAGAGTGACCTAGACAAATTGGAGGATTGGGCCAAAAGAAAGCTGATGAGGTTCAGGAAAGACACGTATAGAGTCCTTTACTTAGGATGGAAGAATCCCATGCACCGCTACAGACTGGGGACCAACTGACTAAGCGGCAGTTCTGCAAAAAAGGACCTGCAGATTACAGTGGTGGAGGAGCTGGATATGAGTCAACAGTGTGCCCTTGTTGCCAAGAAGGCTAACGGCATATTTGGCTGCATTAGTAGGAGCATTGCCAGCAGATCGAGGGAAGTGATTATTCCCCTCTATTTGGCACTGGTGAGGCCACAACTGGAGTTACTGCGTCCAGTTTTGATTCCCCCACTACAGAAAGGCTGTGGACAAATTGGAGAGAGTCCAGCGGAGGGCAACTAAAATGATTAGGGGGCTGGGGCACATGTCTTACGAGGAGATGCTGTGGGAATTGGGCTTATTTAGTCTGCAGAAAAGAAGAGTGAGGGGGGATTTGATAGCAGCCTTCAACTACCTGAATGGGGGTTCTAAAGAGGATGGAGCTAGGCTGTTCTCAGTAGTGGCAGATGACAGAACAAGAAGCAATGGTCTCAAGTTGCAGTGGGGAAGGTCTAGGTTGGATATTAGGAAAAACTATTTCACCAGGAGGATGGTGAAGCACTGGAATGGGTTACCTACGGAGGTGGTGGAATCTCCATCCTTTGAGTTTTTAAGGTCAGGCTTGACAAAGCCCTGGCTGGGATGATCTAGTTGGTGTTGGTTCTGCTTTGAGCAGGGGTTTGGACTAGATGACCTCCTGAGGTCTCTTCCAACCCTAATCTTCTACGATTCTATATACAAGCAACTATAGATATGAGCTTTTAAGGGCTTTCGTTCCTGTATTGATAAATTCAAAGTTCTTAAGGTCCCAGGGTTTAGCAAATCCACAAAGCAGCATTCTGAAGTATAGCTATGCAGTGGGGAACCACTCAGCCGCTCTTCTGGACATAAAACCAAAATGTTGACTGCTCTAAGACCTTTAAAAAAAAAAAAACTGGTATAGGATCTTTTAAACTGTGTGTTTTCAGATCACCTTCCATCTAACAGCACTTTTAAATTACATTTTCACCCAAAGTTAAAAACATGCTACACCCCAGAGAGATGGAGGGAATTCCTTTGTTTCCTTTAACACTGGCAAGAACTTAATCCAAGGAGTGGATTAGTCTGACAGGAGAGTAAAGGTATTGCTCTAGCAAATAACTTGAGCCAGACAAACTTTGTGTCTGTTGAAAGGACAGAACCACTGAAATGATTTTGATAAATTAGTTGGCAACTCTAGAAAACAAAGCTTTTAAGCCCCTCTTTTACCCTCAGGCTTGATTTGGTGCTGGCAGGTGCAGCTCATTCCTACACCCACTTACTTCCCTGGTCCTTCTCACATGAACAGAGAGCAACAATACCTGAAGTCCAAAGGTGCAAACAATTCAATGTTTATTGGGGTGAACTTCCAGCAAGCATGATTCCAGTTTCCTTCCTTAGTATCCTCCTTCCCAGCTCTGACACCACAGAGCCTTACACCTGTGTCCCTGTTCCCATTCCTACCCTTAGCCAAACATGATTCCAACTTCCTTACTCCCATTCCCATTTCCCCCTTTAGCAAAACATGATTCCAATTTTCTTACCCCCATTCCCTGTTCCCATCTCACACACCCACATGCCCACCCCCACCCCCACCCAGTCACTTCCTCATTGACTACAGATTATATAGTAGAACTTGAGTTCTGCTTAGCTATACCTTAACCAATCATTTTCCTGAAATTTAACTAACCAATCCTAATATATTGTAACATGATTATGTAACCAATTATATCCCACCACCTTAATTAGTTTACACCCAGCAAAATTAATTATACAGCAGACAGGAACAATCACAGAACCAGACAGAGATTATACAGACAAACAGCAGCAAAGTGGGAACTATAATGACAAGACAATACAGAAGTGAGGATTTCACATCCCAGCTATTGATAAGTGAGTTCTTGCCAGACAGGATGCTATCAAACTAAGTTTCCTTTTACATTTTCTAGGCAC
Source organism: Lepidochelys kempii (assembly GCF_965140285.1). Taxonomy (NCBI): domain Eukaryota; kingdom Metazoa; phylum Chordata; order Testudines; family Cheloniidae; genus Lepidochelys; species Lepidochelys kempii. The sequence continues at coordinate 267,780,658 of NC_136381.1, read as the reverse complement.
TTCCCTTTCTCTGGAGGTGATAGGAACTATCAGGACAGGATTGTATTCCCAACAGCCGAATAGCACCTTATTTCAGTGTGACTAGTTTGGAATGTGAGGATGTGACCGTTTGCTTCCCAGCTTATGGCTGCCTCTGCTGCTTAGCCAAAGGCCTTAGCCTAAGAACAGGGCCTCAGACTGTCACAGTAAGAGAAGGCCCTTACACCAGCAGACAGTGATTTTGATTCTTTCTTTTATACCTCTATCACTAGCCAAGTGATAAGAATACACCTAAATTCTTAGAGTATAGGCCTTTACAGACAGGCCTGAATATCTATATCCTAACACTCATTGATAGTGAAGATATTTAACCTAGAGTTAAATGCCTGATCAGTGACCTAGCAAGATTAGGCTCTCCTGCAGGGAGTGGACTTTATTATGGTAATCCTCTACTCAAAAAGCACTACTTACTGAAAGTTTGCTGTATGGTACCGTATAGCATAGTGGGTACAATTCTTTATGTGAACCTTTGAGCACAGCGGGCTCTGTACGTTGGACGCCTCCATGCTTTACGTTGCCAGAAGTGCTGTTTTATGTGGATTAATTTTTCACTTGGGTTACGTGGCCATGCTGATCTCTGCAGAACAGATAAAACAAACAAATCAGTGCTATCTGTAGCCTTAGTAAACATTCGCAATCATTGGGACATACTGCAGGCTCAGCTCAGGGAAAATGCTGCTTGTGTAGGATCCATGTTTCTGACTTCAGAAGCAGCTTGTTCGTGAATATGTTATAGGTGGCATTTTCCAACCAGTCTGGTACTTTCAGTTGTAATTTCAGACAGTGTAATGATATCAGTAATGAAGGTACATATGGGTTTTTAACTCTTGTTAGCACACTTCATAAGTTCATAGGCTTGCTATAAATTTGATATTGACCTGCACCTCTTTTGAAGTTAGGCATGTTGTCCCTTGCTGGTAGATTCTGGTGAAGAATAACTTTTGTCAAATTGAAAAGCAGACACTTTCCTTGAGTGTGGCCTCCTGTGATTTTATCAGACACTTTATCTGATGGGTTCCATTAGATGAAGGTTTCTAACTGTCAGAGGAGTGAAGTTTTGGAATAGCCTTCCAAGGGAAGCAGTGGGGGCAAAAGATCTATCTGGCTTTAAGATTAACTCGATAAGTTTATGGAGGAGATGGTATGATGGGATAACATGGTTTTGGTAATTAAATATTCATGGTAAATAGGCCCAATGGCCTGTGATGGGATATTAGATGGGGTGGGATCTGAGTTACTCCAGGAAAGAATTTTCTGTAGTATCTGGCTGATGAATCTTGCATATGCTCAGGGTTTAGCTGATCACTATATTTGGGGTCGGGAAGGAATTTTCCTCCAGGGCAGATTGGAAGAGGCCCTGGAGGTTTTTCGCCTTCCTCTGTAGCATGGGGCATGGGTCAGTTGCTGGAGGATTCTCTGCTCCTTGAAGTCTTTAAACCATGATTTGAGGACTTCAGTAGCTCAGACATAGGTGAGAGGAGTGGTGGGTGAAATTCTGTAGCCTGCTTTGTGCAGGTGGTCAGACTAGATGATCATAATGGTCCCTTCTGACCTAAAAATGGGTGGTTTTGTTGACTCTGAAATGCTGGCTGTATGTAGGATTTATTTTTTGGGGCAGTGGAAGTGGGACAAGAGAGGACTGTGACTCAAAATGAAGAGCTGCCTCACTTTTTTCCTCAGTCTCCAGAGTTCCTTTCTAAGGCCATTTTTATTCCATGCCCGATGGAACAATACCATCACCTGTTAAATTTGTCTGGATGACCAAGGATTGTGCATTGAAATGAATCAAATGAGCTTGAGGAATCTAAACTTTTTAGCCCTCAGTTATAACTCGGTCCATTTTAATAAACAAAATATTTGCCTAGAATAGCAATGTTTTTAAAAGGGTGAACTGGAAGTCTTTTTAAAAAGTTGTCAATATTGGTAAGTAACAGAATATATGTAATATAAAATTTTGTCTCTACTCTTGGTCCACTCACATTATAAGTTAAGTGCCAGTGGCAATCCTAGTTTAGCACAGCTTAAATAAAACAGCTCTGTGTAGGGGAGGCAACGTTCCCTAGTGGATAGAGCACTGGATGGAGACTTAGAAGACCTGGGTTCCATTCCTGGCTCTACCACTGACCTTGCTGGGTGACCTTGGACACAGCACTTCACCATTCTGCTTCAGCTTCTCCATTTGTAAAATGGGGGTAATGATACTTCTTTTCTAAACTGATTTGAGCTGTATTGATGCAAAGCACTATATAAGAGGTAGGTACCTACGTTATGTAAAGCAAACAAAGCTTTGTTTTCTGTTGGTTTGACTGTCCTAGCCCACAGCAGCAGTGTCTGGATCTCCACTGCCCAGTCTCCAATGTTTTTGCTGCAACAAATGCTTTATAAATGCAGATATAAATCAAAATCTATCCACAGCGTTATAGAAGTTTTGTTATATTTAGCAGCTCTAAGCATAATTCCTCTTGTCTTGCTTTCTAGCCACTGTCTTGTTTTCCTGCTTTCTCTCCATTCCCAGCATGCCTTACATTCCAGAGAAATTCCCCCTCCCTCTATTTAAAGGCACAGACGTAATCACTCTGCCACTTACAAATACATCTTAAAATAATAATTTAAAAGTTTTTCCTCGTGCTTACCTGCCAATGCCATAAAGTTCAGGTTTCTCTTCTGGTACAATAGGTACCAACAACTTATAAATGTGTGTTTTTATTCTAGCTCTAGCACTAGAAGTTTTTTCTAATGCATTTAGAGCCCACTCAAAGCCCATTGGGGTCAATGAGACTTTTGGATTCCTGTCAAATTTCCCTAATTTTTCTCAGTCTGTTTCCTTACATTGGTGTAAACATTTACATCTTCCTGTTATTTCATACGATGCTCTATAGGCAGACAAAAGACAGTCATGTTCCTGTCCGGAGGAGCTTACAGCTTAAATAGGAGCTTATAGTAGATGTTAATTAAATCCCTCACTACTCTACCCTGCAAATAATTGTGAATAATGGTGTCTCTTCACATTTATAATAGCACTTTGCAAACCTTAATTATCATTCTCTGTTTTGGTAAAATATTGCTGTTAAATTGTCATTTTGCCTGCGTGTCATCTAGTCTGACACCAGTTTATCGTCAGACATTGTCTGCACTGATCCCTGCACCCCCTCCACGCACAGAGCAGTTTTGTTCCCTCCACATTCTGCCCCAGTGCACACACCCACACCTTTATCCTTTGCAGTCAGGAAGCAGTGCTATCGTAAAGCCTGGCCTGGGAAGCTTGTACAACCTCCTTGCTGAAGTGAACCATATCAAATTCAGTCATTTAGAAGTATAATAGCTAAGAGGCACCGACAGAAAACCCAGCATACTCTTGCCAAACCAGGAACTGGTTTAGGATGCTAGTATCATCTGTAGGATCCCATTGTGATAGCTAGGAGTCCTCCATCAATGATAGCCAGAAATTGGACACATTTTCTAAACACATTTTTTTTGTCTTGTTGCATGTGTATTAACATACAGAGGTGGTGTATGCACTTGTATATGTATTGTGCATTGTTATCAAAACACTTTAATAGGCGTATACATTTTAAATTCCCATTTTCTGCCCCTCAAAGGTACATCTAGGATTTGGCAATATACTTGTATTATTAACTGCATGTAATTAACTGGCACAGATATGCCAATAGGCATCTTTAGGTAACTGTGAGCCTTTAATAAAGCCTTATGCTGTTCCCCTTGAATCTCTTCTGTCTTCCGCTGAGCTCTTCAAGACTGCCAATCTGGCTTGTTAAACCCTATCAGTCAGAACTCCCTTCCTGCTCAATGACGCTTCCTCCCATGCACTGCTTTGTCCCTCATCCTACACATTCTCTGTTGATTCCCATACATGCCTGGCAAACCCCAGACTGTTTATAAGGTTTCAGGTAAATTGTGGGTTGGAGCAGAATAGAGGGAGTCTTTATGGACAATTGTGAAACACTTGAGTTTTCTGAGATCTCATAGGAACATGGAATTGCCAGACTGGACCAGATCATTCAAATAACTGCAGGTGGTTGGACTTTCACAAAACAACCAAATATTGAAAGACTTGCAGTAAAATCACATGATGGCAACACTGGGATTCTGACTTTGGGCCTATGGAAATTGTAACTTTTGGTGTAAGTTAAACCTTGCAGGAGCCCAGTAGGCTCTATTTGACTCAGAATTTGAGTTCATTCAGGCCCCAGTGCTTTCCTCTGTCCCAGCTCTTACTGATGGGTCTCTGCTGCTTTTGTTTTTCTTTCTGAAGTGATTAAACATTTCAGTTCAGTTTATACAGCAGTAGTAACCGGAGATGCGCACACACCCTCAGGAGGGACAAGTGACCATGAAAACGACACTCAAACGCTTTCTTTTATGTTTTGCTAGATAAATATTTAGGAGTGTGCAGCTGTGCCTGGGAGGTCAGCAACATTGCCAGGCTCCTATGAACTACTCTTTCCCAGGAAAAAAAGAATCACAAATAAGGGATGTCTTTGTTAACCTGGCTCCTCTAAGTTATTTTCTGACTGGATGTAATTTTCTGGTGAAAGTACACCCTAAAGGGTAGGGTGTGCTGCTGGCAGTAATTTCTCAGCATTTAAAGGCATCTGAACACTTTGTGGTTTATACATATTCCATTCTTGATTTTATCAAGCTTCTTCAAATCCCATTCCTTCTTCCATTCCTCTTTAAAAACCTCATTAAAATTGTAGAACTGGGCACACTGATGGGTCTGATTTCACTGGAAAATCATGTGTGCTGTCAGTCTTAGCAAAAGTTCTGCCACTCAGCATAACATAAACCATATACACTGAAGTAATTCAGCCTAGTGACTTACTGGTAAGTGTCGCTGCTTTTTCTTCACATTTCAGTATCCCCAAGAGAGATCACGGGTGAAAAAATGTCCTACAAAGAGTTTCTGGATCACAGCGAGACCTGGGCGATGGATGATAGAGACCTTTGCTTTGAATCACAGTCGATATTCAGACCCATGGAGGAGACAGGTATGGCTGTATTAACCTACGCTGTTGTTAAAATAATCTTAGGGCTGCACCATAGCCAACAAAATCCTGGAATCTCACCGTCTCACTTAAGGTTGTTTTTTCTATCCTGCACTCCCATTTTTTCCTAAATGCATGGCCCATAATTCCAAAGACCTTAATACCCCAGTGAGTTATATAGACTGTCAAACTGGTGTTTTAATCTGGCACAGGACATAATCTCAAAAAATGAAACAGCAGAATAGGTCATCTGGTAATTGTATCCTTGTGCCCTAATAAGCTCTGTGGAAATGGGATGCTGCTGTGTGAGCCAATTTAAATGGAGTCATTTTTGGTCTTTTGTTAAGATTGTAGTGTCCCTGTCAGATGCTACCCATGATCTGTGAAAATGAGCTGTACTTCAACTCACCTCCATATATATATATTTTTGAAGTGCAGTGACAGAGATTGGGGCATATAGCTCACATCTGCCAGCGATCTCGGACTGACATAAACCTACTCCTTTCCTCAAACAAAGTGCTCTAAACTCATGTCTGTATTCATAATGATGACAGTCTTGGTATCTTTTTTTTAACTAATAGTCTCATGGTATCTTTTCCAAATAATTAGCTAGTGTCTGCATTATATTCACCCCATATTAACAGTGATGTTTGTCGTCAAAACATATCTGTCCTTATTGTAGACACTGTCTATATGTTTTTTAAAAAAGAAAAGCATCTAAATCTTTTGTTCAAAACTGTCAAATTTCTTCCAGCATTGGATCCCATTGCCAGAATTTAGTTCAGAGGGGATTTTTACTATTTAAACAACAGGTAAACAGATTAGAATTGGATGCACTGTGTTCTGCCTCTGCTCATGGAGACTAGAGAGCATTTCATGAACGAAGCTGAAGTGACATTTACTGTATGCTACTCATCAAGGGGTGCCAACAGATGCTATTGCTGTTCCATATTTTTGGTAAATGTTTAACTGGGAACTCTTGGAAGGGCAATATCTTATTTGTTACTTTCCTAGCAGTTGGGACAAAAATGGACCATAAAACCGAAGGCTTGTTCTTGGGATCCAATTTCTACCTTTTATAATTTTCTTCACTTGTTGAAGTTCATAAAGCTTGTCTGTCTTTCCTTCCTCATAGAATCATAGAATATCAGGGTTGGAAGGGACCTCAGGAGGTCATCTAGTCCAACCCCCTGCTTAAAGCAGGATCAATCCCCAATTAAATCATCCCAGCCAGGGCTTTGTCAAGCCTGACCTTAAAAACTTCTAAGGAAGGAGATTCCACCACCTCCCTAGGTAACGCATTCCAGTGTTTCACCACCCTCCTAGTGAAAAAGTTTTTCCTAATATCCAGTCTAAACCTCCCCCACTGCAACTTGAGACCATTACTCCTTGTCCTGTCCTCTTCTACCACTGACAATAGTCTAGAACCATCCTCTTTGGAACCACCTCTCAGGTAGTTGAAAGCAGCTATCAAATCCCCCCTCATTCTTCTCTTCTGCAGACTAAACAATCCCAGTTCCCTCAGCCTCTCCTCATAAGTCATGTGTTCCAGACCCATCATCATTTTTGTTGCCCTTCGCTGGACATTTTCCAATATTTCCACATCCTTCTTGTAGTGTGGGGCCCAAAACTGGACACAGTACTCCAGATATCGAATAGAGGGGAACTATCACGTCCCTCGATCTGCTGGCTGTGCCCCTACTTATACATCCCAAAATGCCATTGCCCTTCTTGGCAACAACAGCACACTGTTGACTCCTATTCAGCTTCTCGTCCACTGTCGCCCCTAGGTCCTTTTCCGCAGAACTGCTGCCTAGCCATTCGGTCCCTAGTCTGTAGCGGTGCATGGGATTCTTCCGTCCTAAGTGCAGGACCCTGCACTTATCCTTGTTGAACCTCATCAGATTTCTTTTGGCCCAATCCTCTAATTTGTCTAGGTCCCTCTGTATCCTATCCCTACCCTCCAGCGTATCTAGCTCTCCTCCCAGTTTAGTGTCTTCTGCAAACTTGCTGAGAGTCCAATCCACACCATCCTCCAGATCATTTATAAAGATATTGAACAAAACCAGCCCCAGGACCAACCCTTGAGGCACTCCACTTGATACCAGTTGCCATCTAGACATGGAGCCATTGATCACTACCCTTTGAGCCCGACAATTTAGCCAACTTTCTACCCACCTTATAGTGCATTCATCCAGCCCATACTTCTTTAACTTGCTGACAAGAATACTGTGGGAGACCATGTCAAAAGTTTTGCTAAAGTCAAGAAACAATACATCCATGGCTTTCCCTTCATCCACAGAACCAGTATTCTCATCATAGAAGGCGATTAGATTAGTCAGGCATGACCTTCCCTTGGTGAATCCATGCTGACTGTTCCTGATCACTTTCCTCCCGTGTAAGTGCTTCAGGATTGATTCCTTGAGGACCTGCTCCATGATTTTTCCAAGAACTGAGGTGAGGCTGACTGGCCTGTATTTCCCAGGATCATCCTTCTTCCCTTTTTTAAAGATGGGCACTACATTAGCCTTTTTCCAGTCGTCCGGGACTTCCCCCGATCGCCATGAGTTTTCAAAGATAATGGCCAATGGCTCTGCAATCACAGCCCCAACTCCTTTAGCACTCTCGGATGCAACGCATCCGGCCCCATGGACTTGTGCACATCCAGCTTTTCTAAATAGTCCCTAACCACTTCTTTCTCCACAGAGGGCTGGCCACCTACTCCCTATGCTGTGTTGCCCAGCGCAGCAGTCTGGGAGCTGACCTTGTTCGTGAAGACAGAGGCAAAAAAAGCATTGAGTACATCCTCTGTCACTAGGTTGCCTCCCTCATTCAGTAAGGGGCCCACACTTTCCTTGGCTTTCTTCTTGTTGCCAACATACCTGAAGAAACCCTTCTTGTTACTCTTGACATCTCTGGCTAGCTGCAGCTCCAGGTGTGATTTGGCCCTCCTGATTTCATTCCTACATGCCCGAGCAATATTTTTATACTCTTCCCTGTCATTTGTCCAATCTTCCACATCTTGTAAGCTTCTTTTTTATGTTTAAGATCCACAAGGATTTCACTGTTAAGCCAAGCTGGTCTCCTGCCATATTTACTATTCTTTCGACACATCGGGATGGTTTGTCCCTGTAACCTCAATAGGGATTCTTTAAAATACAGCCAGCTCTCCTGGACTCCTTTCCCCCTCATGTTATTCCCCCAGGGGATCCTACCCATCAGTTCCCTGAGGGAGTCGAAGTGTGCTTTCCTGAAGTCCAGGGTCCGTATTTTGCTGCTTACCTTTCTTCACTGTGTCAGGATCCTGAACTCGACCAACTCATGGTCACTGCCTCCCAGATTCCCATCCACTTTTGCTTCCCCTACTAATTCTTCCCAGTTTGTGAGCAGCAGGTCAAGAAAAGCTCTCCCCCTAGTTGGCTCCTCCAGCACTTGCACCAGGAAATTGTCCCCTACATTTTCCAAAAACTTCCTGGATTGTCTGTGCACCGCTGTAGTGCTCTCCCAGCAGGTATCAGGGTGATTGAAGTCGCCCATGAGAACCAGGGCGTGCGATCTAGTAGCTTCTGCAAGTTGCCGGAAGAAAGGCTTATCCACCTCATCCCCCTGGTCCGGTGGTCTATAGCAGACTCCCACCACTACATCACTCTTGTTGCTCACACTTCTAAACTTAATCCAGAGACACTCAGGTTTTTCTGCAGTTTCATACCGGAGCTCTGAGCAGTCATGCTGCTCCCTTACATTCAGTGCTACTCCCCTACCTTTTCTGCCCTGCCTGTCCTTCCTGAACAGTTTATAACCATCCATGACAGTACTCCAGTCATGTGAGTTATCCCACCAAGTCTCTGTTATTCCAATCACGTCATAATTCCTTGCCTTCACCAGGACCTCCAGTTCTCCCTGCTTGTTTCCCAGGCTTCTTGCATTTGTATGTAGGCACTTGAGAGAACCTGCTGATCGCCCCTCATTCTCAGTATGAGCCCTCCCCTCACAGACGCTCCTGCCTGTGCTTCCTCCCAGTATCCTGCTTGCCCACTTACCTCAGGGCTTTGGTCTCCTTCCCCCGGTGAACCTAGTTTAAAGCCCTCCTCACTAGGTTAGCCAGGCTGCTCGCAAAGATGCTCTTCCCTCTCTTCGTTAGGTGGAGCCCGTCTCTGCCCAGCACTCCTCCTTCATGGAACACCATCCCATGGTCAAAGAATCCAAAGCCTTCTCTCCGACACCACCTGCGTAGCCATTCGTTGACTTCCACGATTCGATGGTCCCTACCCCGGCCTTTTCCTTCCACGGGGAGGATGGACGAGAACACCACTTGCGCCTCAAACTCCTTTGTCCTTCTTCCCAGAGCCACGTAGTCCGCAGTGATCCGCTCAAGGTCATTCTTGGCAGTATCATTGGTGCCCACGTGGAGAAGCAGGAAGGGGTAGCGATCCGAGAGCTTGATGAGTCTCTGCAGTCTCGCCGTCACATTGCGAATCTTAGCTCCTGGCAAGTAGCAGACTTCTCTGTTTTCCTGGTCAGGGTGGCAGATAGATGACTCAGTCCCCCTGAGGAGAGAGTCCCTGACCACCACCACCTGCCTCCTTCTCTTGGGAGTGGTGGTCGTGGAACCCCCAACCTTAGGACAGCGCATCTCATGCCTTCCAACCAACCTCACTGCTTGCCTGCCTCCCTTTCTAAATTTACTATTATCTAAACCTCATCTATTGTTTATACAGCACCAATAACTACAATATTGAGTTATGCTCTCTCCCTCAGCACACCAAAATGTACTGGATTATATTTCTTTTGTATATATAGATGCATGATGAGATGCTCCATCAAGTCCAAACAAGGACTTGAAATTCTGATAAATGCAATGTCACCAAATAGTTAAACCCAGAACTGCACTTTAATACTTGTCTACAAGACTGACAATGAATAATTAATATGTAGAGGTGTACAAATTGCATCGAATAAACTTGTTTATCACTGGCTATGATCATAACTAGATCAAGTATCCCATTTTATATATAACAGGAAACCAGTGGAAAAAGATGCGTTTCTGGAATAAATATTCTTGCAGTTAAAATTCTTGTACAGGTGTTGTGTTTCTTTTCATCCCTGTGTGAAGGTACAATATGGATATCTTATAACTATGAGTAATCCAATTACTGAGCAAGTCACTAATTCTAGACTGTTGGGGCAAAAGTCCGGTTTTTCCTCTTTTCACCTAATTGACCTTTTTCCCAGGTCTCATGCTATTCTAATACTGGGCGCATATCCTTTTCCTGGTGTTTAGAGCTACAGAAGCTGTGTTTTCTGTAAGTCTTGTATGCATAGTCCTTTTGCCAAAAAGGAAACTTGTTCAGTCAAATTGAAGGATGTCTCTTTATGGGTGTCCATGCAAGTTACACAAGGATTGTTCAGTTTCCAAAGAGCTATTGAGTCTGACAGCTGAGCATGATTGAATTCAGGAAGCAGTAGAAGTGTTGGAAGTCCAAGTCATAAATGTCTTGGGCTGCATAGTGAACCCCCAGCCAAGGGGCACTTTGTGACTAGTATTCAGAGCTCTGCTATGGAAATTTTTGGCTGTCCCATGCTGAAGGAGGTGTTCCTCATTAATAGAGAAATTAAAGAAGATATTTTGATAGCTGTCCTGGCAGCCAGGGCAGAAGTTCTGTGCGAAATTCTAGTTGTGGTATTTGTGATGGTGAATCCCAGCTGTGTTGAAATTTAGCTAAGATTAGGTGGAAGATATTGTTTCTGCATCTCAGCCACCCTGATGAAGACAGCTGGACAATATATGAAGCTCAGCCAATCATGAAACTTCTGAGCACACTGAGCATAGAAATGTTTTTAAAAGCTTCCCCATCGTCCGTCTCAAAGAATAGGCTTGTCATGAATAGTAGACTGAGGCCATGTGTACACTGAAGCTTATGGCAAACTCAAGTTACGTCAGCTTACAGCTGCCACAGTTAGTATGTCACTTGTGTGTGTGCATGCTTGGCTCCTTGTGTTGATCGTACGCACCATGGCAGGGTATACCAGGCGTGCTTGTATAGATCCAGAGTGCCGTGCACTATGGGTAGGTATCCCACTGTGCAACTTGCCACTGTCAGGCGCATTGCCTTTTGGGAAGTTTTGGAAATGCATGATGGGGCCAAAACAGGTTGCTCAGGGGTTATTGGGAGCTTGGGGTCAACATCCCAATTTGCAACTGTCTCAATCCATAATGTATCCCACAATTTTCATGTCCTTTTTTCAAAATCCCACCAACCTGCACAGCCCTCTGTCTGCCATCTCTGATGGGAGCATGGAGTCTGCACAGCTCTGCACTATTTTCATGAGCGTTTCAAGCACAGGTCACTTGATCTTGGAATATTTGCAGAGCCACAAAAACCATATGAGTGGGGAACATGAAAATTTCTTGGAAGACAGATGGCTGTGGGACACAACGAGAACAAATTCAAGGTTGTTGGTGGCATTCATGGTGCAACTGCAGATGATGGAATGCCACTTCTGAGCCCAAGAAACAAGCACTGACTGGTGGGATCTCATCGTAATGAAGGTTTGGGATGATGACCAGTGGCTGCAGAACTTTTGGATGCCAGAGCTCACGTTCCTGCATCTGTGTGCTGAGCTTGCCACAGCCGTGCGGCGCAGAGATACCAAAATGAGAGCTGCACTGACAGTGGAGAATTGAGTGGTGATTGCACTGTGGAAACCTGGTACCCAAGTTTGCTACCAGTCAGTTGGGAATCAATTTGGAGTCAGGAAATCCACCGCAGGGGTCGTTGTCATGCAAGTGTGCAGGGCCGTTAACCATTTCCTGCTACCCAGGACTGTGACTCTGGGCAAAATGCGGGACATAATGGATGGATTTGCAACAGTAGGACTCCAAAACTGTGGTAGAGCGATAAATGGCACACACATCCCTGTTTTGGCACCTGACCACCTTCCACAGAGTATGTCAACAGAAAGGGCTACTTTTCTATGATTATGCAAGCATTGATGGATCACTGAGGATGATTTACCGATATCAGTGTGGGTTGGTCAGAGAAAGTGCATGACACTGACATCTCTAAGAAAACAGGACTGTTCAGAAAGCTACAAGTAGGGACTTTCTTTCCCAATTGGCGGATTACCGTTGGGAATATTGAAATGCCAATAGAGATCCTGGGGGACTCCAGCCTACCCCTTGCTCATGAAGCCATACACCACCTGTGACTGAGAGCACCCGTGTATGCACACCCTACACACTATTATAATACTCTTTGTGCAAAATATGCCTTGTGAGGTATGATTTGAAAACTAATAACTTGCTGGTCAATAATATCATGGTGAAGTGTGTGTAGCAACATTATATGTAAAGTTATGAATTCCCCCTAAATGATGGTGGCACATGTTCAAACCCACATAGCCCTGATTAGACATAATCAGTCAAGCAGTTCTGAAACAAAGAAGTGTGTGTTTACCTCAGTTTACATATAAGTTATAAACAGGGTCCTCAGACAGTCGGACCAGGAAGACAGGAGACCAGGAAAATCTGCATTTCAGCAAACCGAGATGAGAAGAAACAGCATGCTTCCTATTTCGCTGTCAGACACCATGTTGCCGCCTTTACTGTTTTGAATAAACTTTGCTTTGGGGGTTAACCTTTGGAAACATGCATCTCAAAGTGGGGACTGGACTAAAAAGTGAGGGGCAAAAACACCCAAAGTTATCACTCTCTGTCCATCTCCTTTTTCACCTAGAAGACAAAAGAAACAGCTGTTGGACTTGGGGAGCAGATCCTGGCCTGAGGGTTTGGTCTGCAGTGTTACTGGAAACATGTGATAAGGGCACCTTGAACCAGTTTAAGTTTAGTAAGCGTTTCATCTTTATTTCTCTTGTAACGATTTCTGACTGTAATGCATTATATTTGTACTCACTTAAAACCTGTCTCCTTGCAGGTAATAAACTTGTTTTATTTTTTAATTAAAGTTCAATCCAGTGTTAATTGTTTGGGTAACTTCATTTAACGTAGCAGACTGTTGTATGTTGATCCCCTTAGAGGGGCAACGGGCCTAATGTATCTGGACTGTCCAGGAGAGGGCTGGATGGTGCAGAACACGTTTTTTGGGGAAAATCCAGGCGTGGGAGTATGGTGGGGTCACCCTGAAAGTGTAACCAAGGCTAGTGGAAGCCACAGTATGACTGATATGTGGCTGGCAAGGTGCAGCTATACACAAACATGCATGCTGGCAGGCGGTTTGTGAATGGCTCAGGTGGGAGTTACAGCAGCAAAGCATAGTGAGGCACCCACAGTTGCAGGGTAGGTGGTGATACAGCCCCCCACTAGTCTGGAAAGTCATACTGGCTACCTGACAGCACCAAGGAATGATTCAACTAACGGCTGAAGCAGGTACAGAATGAGAGTTGAATGTGCTTTTGGTCATTTGAAGGGTTGGTGGCATTGTTTACTCACAAGATTGGATCTCAAATGAAAAAAGTATCCCAATGGTTAGAGCTGCCTGCTATGTCCTGCATAATATATGTGAAGCAAAGGGGGAAAGGTTTCCGCTGGGATGGAGAGCAGAGGTGCAGCACCTGTCTGCTGAATTTGAACAGCCAGATAACAGTGAGCCAGAATAGTGTGTGGTGTTGTAGTGTGCTCTACTTGGACCTGCTCTTTTGTGGTGTGGTAGGAATTGTGTGGTGGTTGCTGTACATGTAGGACTCTAACAATGTCAATGTACCTATTAATTTTGTGACTGATCCTATGAATTGTGTGCGACTGTGCAGTAACAGGTAATTGGTTTCTTTCAGAACAGCTCGGCACTCGGCAGCATGTGTTGTGATCTAATAAAGATAATTTATGTTCCAAATAATAGGATTTATTCTGTAATAAAATCAGTGCAACAAAGGGCAATTTTAAACAAATACATTAAAAATGTAATAAAGTTTAATAAATTAAGTGAACAGAACTTATGAAGGGGAAAGAATATTCACGTCTATTTCAGGTACATATATACCAACCGTAGCTTTCATAGGTCAGTGTATGTGAAGCTCTGATTGTCTTTAATGTTCTCTGGGGTGGAGTGGTGGGGGTAGTGCAGTGACCACTGATGCCATGTAGAATGTTGGGGGGATGGGGGTAGAGAGAGGTCCCGATATTGAGTTCTGTGTGCTGCAGAGGGAGGCTAACTACAGTTCCATCGGAGTCTGGAGCATCTGTGTTTGCTGCCTGAGAAGCCCCATTATATCCTAGTGCATCTCTCTCCCCTTTTCGTGATGGGACTCCTGAGCCTTTCTCCTTTCCACTCTTTCCTTCGAGGCTGTCCACAATGTCATCCTCCAGGCCCTGTGCTCACGATCCAGTGCATCACTGGCTTGCAGGATCTCATTGAACATGTCATACTGAGTCCTCGTCTTTCTCCTCTTTACCTGGCTCAGGCATTCTGCAGGTATGGAGGGGGAGACCCTGAAGGCCACAATGGCAGCAGTTGAAGATAAAATACACAGAGGTACCATTATCAGTATATTCACTACAGAAAGCAAAATTTAGGAAGCTGAATTCACTCCCCTTGCTCACCTAAAGTTTTAAGCACTACATTTTCACGTCTGCTTGGGATTGCTTGTGCATGGCACCAGCCATGATGAGTGTGGCCTGTCGGGGGGCCGGGAAAATGACGAGGGAATTGCTCAGCTGCATGATTCTAGTAGACTAGGGCAATGACATGGAATATTGTCATAGGTTTCCACAAACAGTGGTGATTTTAGCTGATATTTCACTCCTGAGGATAACAGAAGTGGAGAGACTACAGCTGCTGCTGACATACCAGAGTCATTGGGGCCCAAATGCTGCTAGACTGTGTCCTATAATGGTGCCTGCTGAAGTTATCGCTGAATGGTGAGGGACAGTGTTCTACCTCAGAGGAAAAAATAAGGCAGCCCTCCTCAGAAACCTTCAGCAGAGGATTGCAGAGTACCTCCATAAAAGTTTCATTGAGATCTCTCAGGAGGATTCAAGGGATATCCCTGTGGATTTAAACAAACAGCTCTGAATGGCCACCCTGCCTAAGTAGAGGAGAATGAAAAGCAGAAAGCAACTCTGCCTCTCTTGGTTGTACCACTACCTATTCTAGCATGAGTATTAATGAAAAGACAAAAGTTGTATCTTGCTGCTTTGGGTTGCTATCCCTGTAATTGAAAATTCATCTGCATACTTACCTGAGTTTCCTTCCCTTGCATCGGGCTTGATTGGCAGGACAGGCTGGACTCTGGTGGAGTTAAAACGAGGGCCTGACTTCCTGTGCGGCTGGATCCCCTGCTTGCCTGTCCTCCATACTACTCCTATTCCTCATCCACAGCCACCTCCTCGCTGTTCACGGCAGGAGCTTGTGACTTGGCAGGTTGGCAGCTTGGCACTGGATTGCTTGTTGGCCTCTCTGACTTTCTGGTATGCCTTCCGTGGCTTTCACGTGGCACTGCTGCTGATTCCTGTTGTACCCCTTCTCATGCGTCCCCCGAGGAATCTGCTCATGGATATCAAAATTTCTACAGATGGTTTGGAGCTGTTCCTGCACAGCTGCTTCTCTCCACAGGCCCATTCTCAGCAGGAGCGTCTATTCCAAACAGGAGTGTGACTGGAGCATGTAGCTGGCATGGTCAGTAGGCCAGTTACACGCAACAACTGAGAGCTGCTAAGTGTGCTCACCAAGCCGGGCAATCAGGAAAAACTATTTCAAAAATTTGCCGGGCTCTAAAGGTAAGGGAGGGAAGACTTCTGATCTTGGTGATGCCTGGGCAGGGGAGTTCACAATGATGACCAGAGTGATCATTGTGGAACAGGTTTCAGAGTAGCAGCCGTGTTAGTCTGTATTTGCAAAAAGAAAAGGAGTACTTGTGGCACCTTAGAGACTAACCAATTTATTTGAGCATAAGCTTTCGTGAGCTACAGTGAGTTGAAGTGAGCTGTAGCTCACGAAAGCTTATGCTCAAATAAATTGGTTAGTCTCTAAGGTGCCACAAGTACTCCTTTCTTTTGCATTGTGGAATAGCTGCTGAAGTACAGTTAGGATTGACATATATAGCGCATTGTCTACACACGCTCTGCATCAACCTAAGTATGTCAACTGAGACTCTACTCAGCATAGGGAGGTTGGGTTACTATGTTGGTGCAATGGGGCACTTATAGTGGTGGGAGACCAATTTAAATGTAGATACATGCACAACTAGGTCGACATAAGCTGCTGTGCGTCAACCTAACTGTGTAATCCACTGGGCCTGAGACGGCATCATTTTAATTGTGCTGCATAATATGAGATCTCTATACAGAACGCATGCAGATCAACTGTGGAAAGTGTGATTATTCCTTCTTTTCAGCAATGTATAGTGCACATACTAGCCTATTCCAAGGGTTGAGGGATATACTGTCAGAAATGTCACTTGTCTGCTGTGGGTCCTGAGCAAAGGACCTTTAGTTGCTCAGCTGCATCTATCTAGTCAGTGAAGTAAAGCATACCTGGCGCAAGCTAACAAGATAGTCCTTGATCCTGAAAACTATCTAGAGGCCTCAAAACCCAGGGTCACATGTGAGAGAGACACATCATGCAGTGTGCTTCTTTACTTTCACCCAGTTGCACATTCTTTCTTTTTGGTTATATTCGGGCATAGCAATCAGCCCATGTTTGGTTTTTATAGCTCTGTTCTTCCCTCTGTCTGCGAGATCAACCCTCTACTACTCTTGCTCATTTCATTTCTGTTAAATGGCTTGGCCATTTCAGTTAAATAATCAAGCCTAAAAATATAGTGCAACTCTTCTTGCAGTGTCCTGCTTAGGTGGTTGCACTCATTATTTGAGAGCACGTGTGTGAGTGTGTGTGTGTGTGTGTGTACACACACACAGAGCAGGCAGCATTGCTGAAATGGAAGTTCCTTTCCTTTTTTGTTGAGTGTCTGACTTGACCTCTGAGTATATACCACCAAGGAGTGGCATAAATACTTTTTCTGTCTTGGGCTATATATCTTTTGTCCAGAGGCCAGTCAAAAGGTGACTCCAGATAAATGAAATTTCAGCTTCTTGCCTGTCGGGCAAGCTGCTGACTTACATTAAAAATCCTTCGTGAGGCTGACTAACCAGTGTGTCTGATCTGGAACATATAACAAAGATTGTTCTCCTCACAGACTTTTAAGGTTAGAAGGGACCATCATAATCATGTAATCTTCCCTCCTGCACGTTGCAGGCCACGGAACCTCACCCACCCAGGCCTGTAATAGACCCATACCCTTCCTCAATCATCTTGTAATGTCTCTGAATAATAAAAAATGGGTGATTTCTCTGCCTGGCCCATTATTTTGCTAAATTCCTGCTCTGGCTCAACAGCCAATTACACCTCCATGCTGCTCTGAGGGAAGTGTATGTATGGCTCATTATATGCTTTTCCCCAAAGTGCAGTATGGGACATCACATAATGACATTTGAGTTATCTGAGCTGGATCAGTTTTCATTTCTTCTTCAGATCAGATATACCGGTCCATCAAATCACCCAAGACTTAAATACTGCTTGTCTTTGAGAGAGGGACATACAGGTGCACCATACAATATTTATTCTACTCTTAAACCCATCTTGGCTACAAAATAACACGGACAGCCACATTTTCATGTTGAGTATAAATCTTGCTTGAAAGAGGACAAGTCGTCCTTTTTTTGTCGGGGGGGGGGCGGGGGGAGAGAACACCCAAATTTCCTAGCTTTGTATAACCTCTTGCAGGACAATGTTGGTAGTGTTGCTCATCCTCAACATTCTTACATAATTTTACTCTCATGTTGTCATCCTTTTCTGGTAACATGTTTGATTTATTCTCATGTTCCTCAGAGCCCTTCAAGATGCACAGAGAGGATGTCCTGTCTGATATGCTGCTACGTCCTTCTGGGGAGACTCGCCTACCATTCACAGAGCATTTTGAAGCTTCAGAAGAAGTTCATGGTATAATCCTCTATTGAATATGTTCGCGGGCTGCTGTTAACCAGGGGTTCAGTTTTCAGTTTCTATATATGGAATTGTGGGCTGTCTACAGAAATCCGTTAAACTGGCAATAATGTAAAATTTTACCTCCTTTCTTCTCCTGAGTCGTCTTTTGTAAACAGTGTTTTGGGCTTGAGCTCTCTCAACAGACCTGGTCTTTTATCCCCTTTTCGTCCTATTTTATTTTAATTAAAAAAAAAAAAAGCTGAATTAAACTAAAGTCCGAACTTTAACTTCGTCTTCAAATGTTTTGTCCCCATTTGTGGGTTTTTTCACTTTCCAGTTTTCAACATTTGGACCATGGTCGCTTGAGAGCTTCTATAAGAAGAGCTTATTTGGGAGTAGTATCTGAAAGGCACACAACTTCCCTTCCCCTGCCTAATAACATTTGATTAACTTTTTCTTGGTCTGTATAGCAGATCTAGTGCCTCTGAGTGAATTAACAGGTAGGTTTATGTACAGTATGTAGACTCATGTATACATTATTTTGTGATGAAAATAAAGTACATTGCTCTGTAAGTTAATGGACCTAATGAAATAAGTTTGTGTTGGAAACAAATCGGAATTTAAAAGGATGATAGCAGTGACAAATGTACTTTATTTCTTACAGCACCCCATGCAGCTATGATGGTACCTGAACTGCCTTCTCTGGGATCCTCATATTCTCCTGCAGAAGTTATAGATCCATCTGCCTTCATGACCCTGGATTCAACAACAGAGTCTCTGCTGAATATATCAGGTGCAACACACTTCTGCTGCTGCCATGCTACTTTATAACTGGGACCAGAGGGATCTGCGGGTCAGAAACTGTTAGGTGTATTAATCTTAAAAAGATGATCATATTTGGCTTTTCCAGTTACATAAAATGAGTCAAGATTAAGAAAATATCCCACTGGAAAGAACATAAAATGCTTCAACTCAATTTTCAGTCTGAGAGATTTCTTAAGGTATTTGGGAGCAGAATGTCTCATTGAGAGTGTGTGTCTTGTGCTGGTGGATCTTAAAATTAGTACTAGTTAATATCCCTTTCTTATATAATCCCTTACATCCAAAATAATATCAGAGGAGACCACATGTTCAGGTCCTGTAAGGTTTCCCAAGATGAACTAATAAGTTCTTTCTAAGAATGAAGTTTCAAAAACAGCAAAGCCTGTACAACATGGGTAAATATGTGGTTGCAATGTGTAGCTGAGCATCTGTTTTGAAGTCCAGAACCAGTGCTGTTGACATTGACAGGGCTATATGTGCTAATTGTTTCCCTTAGCACCTGCAAGAGTGACAGTGCCTGAAGAACATTGGCTGGGAGTTCAGCATGCTGTGGAGGGACTAGATGAATCTTCCTTTGGAGAGCCACCAGGTAAAAATTAAAGTATTGGGTTGTCCCCAGAAAATTATTTCTGGAGTCTTTCAGCAGGATTTGAATGCCAGAAATAATGGTCTTTCCTTCCCTCTTAAAAATGGAGGCTAAGGGCTGTATTGTGGGTACTATAGCATGACTAAAACACTGCTGTGTTGGTTCTGTAACATCCTTGGAATAGAAAAAAATCTTCATTGGAGCTACATTTCTTATGGCAAAGTGCTCAGAATTGGGAAAAGAAATAAAATCAATTGTGAACTTTAGGTATCTCTCTGAAGATGGATATATCCTTGCTATCTGGGGGTCTATGTTCACTCCCAAGAGAGTTATTTGGGTGGACAGAATCAAGGAGCTTTTCTTGATGTTGATAATAAAGCCTTTCAGGATACTCAAAGTCAGAGACATAGCTTTGTATGCCACTGCTAGAGATAGAGCTCTGTTTAAGATGTTGTCCAGGAGGGAGTACAGGTGGATCTGCGTGACCTTAGTCTGTCTGTGATTACCACCAATATCTTTATAAAGACCTACAAGGCAGAGGACAAGCCAAATGGGAGCATCAGATACTGATAACGCTTCCTGTTGTAGGCAAACCTTGGGAACCTGTGGTTGCACGGTCTGATTGAGATGTTGGAGGTGTATTCATCCGCCAGATCTACTGAAGTCATAAAATCTCTCTGGGACAGGGATACACCATAGAGGTTAGGGTCTCCATCTGGAACTTGGTTTTCTTCATCTACCTGTTGAGCCTTTTGAGATACAGAATGGCTCTCATTCTGCCTGTAAATTTCTGAATGATAAAGATGATAGAGTTTTAAGGGTTCGACTCCATCTTCTGAGGGAATGCTCTCTATTACTCCCACATCCAGGAAATGAGAAATCTTGTTCTGGATTAAACCATGCTTTATGGGGTTGTTTGAGATGTGGGACTAGACGAAAAATGAATGGGGTGGAGCCTGTAACTCAGCCCTAGGTAGAGACCTATGCAGTCTGTCATCATGAGGCTTTGGGAATGGCAGGGTTTCCTTGGGGCTTTCCTCTGGAGAACAAGTTGTCTCTTCACTGGTGTTTCTGTGAGGATGAAGGCCAAAAGGAATGCCTTTGCCTGAAGGCCATTCTGTACTCTTGCAAAAGGTATGGTATGGCATTGGGAAGGACTGTTTAGATTTTGGGGCACCGTCCGCCACTACTTGATCTAGCTTCTCTCTGAAGATCAGGGATTCCATGAATTTGGTGGAGCACAGGACCTGCTTTAAGTGGCCATCCTCCTTCCAGGGATGGAGCTATAGTTGGCACCTGGTCGCTGCTGGAGGCCAAGGCTTTGGCTGAGAATCTCATTGCCTCTGCAGAAGGTTCAACAGTGAATGCTGTTGTCAGGGAAACTTCCTTTAATTAGAGCCAGAGTCAGGGTGATCTCTATCATATCAGCTCCCAGACTGCTGCGCTGGGCATCACAGCATGGGGAGGAGGTGGCCAGCCCTCTGTGGAGAAAGAGGCGGTTAGGGACTATTTAGAAAAGCTGGACGTGCACAAGTCCGTGGGGCCGGACGAGTTGCATCCGAGAGTGCTGAAGGAATTGGCGGATGTGATTGCAGAGCCACTGGCCATTATCTTTGAAAACTCATGGCGAATGGGGGAAGTCCCAGATGACTGGAAAAAGGCTAATGTAGTGCCAATCTTTAAAAAAGGGAAGGAGGAGGATCCTGGGAACTACAGGCCAGTCAGCCTCACCTCAGTCCCCGGAAAAATCATGGAGCAGGTCCTCAAGGAATCAATCCTGAAGCACTTACATGAGAGGAAAGTGATCAGGAACAGTCAGCATGGATTCACCAAGGGAAGGTCATGCCTGACTAATCTAATCGCCTTCTATGATGAGATTACTGGTTCTGTGGATGAAGGGAAAGCCATGGATGTATTGTTTCTTGACTTCAGCAAAGCTTTTGACATGGTCTCCCACAGTACTGTTGTCAGCAAGTTAAAGAAGTATGGGCTGGATGAATGCACTATAAGGTGGGTAGAAAGTTGGCTAGATTGTCGGGCTCAACGGGTAGTGATCAATGGCTCCATGTCTAGTTGGCAGCCGGTGTCAAGTGGAGTGCCCCAGGGGTCAGTCCTGGGGCCGGTTTTGTTCAATATCTTCATAAATGATCTGGAGGATGGTGTGGATTGCACACTCAGCAAATTTGCGGATGATACTAAACTAGGAGGAGTGGTAGATATGCTGGAGGGCAGGGATAGGATAGAGAGGGACCTAGACAAATTGGACGATTGGGCCAAAAGAAATCTGATGAGGTTCAATAAGGATAAGTGCAGGGTCCTGCACTTAGGACGGAAGAACCCAATGCACCGCTGCAGACTAGGGACCGAATGGCTAGGCAGCAGTTCTGCGGAAAAGGACCTAGGGGTGACAGTGGACGAGAAGCTGGATATGAGTCAGCAGTGTGCCCTTGTTGCCAAGAAGGCCAATGGCATTTTGGGATGTGTAAGTAGGGGCATAGCGAGCAGATCGAGGGACGTGATCGTTCCCCTCTATTCGACATTGGTGAGGCCTCACCTGGAGTACTGTCTCCAGTTTTGGGCCCCACGCTACAAGAAGGATGTGGATAAATTGGAGAGAGTCCAGCGAAGGGCAACAAAAATTATTAGGGGTCTGGAACACATGACTTATGAGGAGAGGCTGAGGGAACTGGGATTGTTTAGTCTGCAGAAGAGAAGAATGAGGGGGGATTTGATAGCTGCTTTCAACTACCTGAGAGGTGGTTCCAGAGAGGATGGTTCTAGACTATTGTCAGTGGTGGAAGAGGACAGGACAAGGAGTAATGGTCTCAAGTTGCAGTGGGGGAGGTTTAGGTTGGATATTAGGAAAAACTTTTTACTAGGAGGGTGGTGAAACGCTGGAATGCGTTACCTAGGGAGGTGGTAGAATCTCCTTCCTTAGAAGTTTTTAAGGTCGGGCTTGACAAAGCCCTGGCTGGGATGATTTAATTGGGGATGGGTCCTGCTTTGAGCAGGAGGTTGGACTAGATGACCTCCTGAGGTCCCTTCCAACCCTGATATTCTATGATTCTATGATTGAGAACTCTGCGATATTCTACCCAGGAGAGAGATCCCTTCACAAAGCAAGTAGCACTAGGGACAGCCTGAGGGAGACTGATAAAACCTCAAAATCTTTTTTGAGAGTGACCTCTGTTTTTCTATACATGGGCTCCTCAGGATAGAACTCACCTTCTGAGGGGAAAACCATACCTTTAGTCCAGGACTTTAGGATAGCGTCAGCCTTTAGTAGCTCAGTAATTGGGACTTTTGGTTCCTGGATCCTATACAAGCTAAGATCCATTTCCAAGCATAGGGATCACTCCACTACCACAATCACACATCAGTTTGCTTCATCTTAAAGGTATGGGACTTTTCCCTAGAATGCAGGGAAGATCAAGAGAGGGTTCTGGCACAAGTGATCAATTCCTTAAAATGGTTGTCAGCCCAGGGCAAAGTTCACAAGGGCAATGACTTCCAGGTCCCCTTATCCTCTCAATCGATGGCAGCCTGAATGGGTGGGAAGCGCACATGGAGTCCCAAACAGTTCAAGGCAACTGGCACCTGGAGGAAAGGACCCACAGCATAAACCTCCTAGAACTAAGGGTGGTCAAGCTGACTCTAGGAAAGGTTCCAGACCAGCCTAGAGGGGAACCACGTCCTGCTTCAGTCAAACAATACAACCACGGTCACATATGGGGGCAGCAGGGCAGTCCTTAGGATTTATGGGGCCCTATATAGTAGTATTAAACTGATGCCCCTATGCCTGACTTGTTCTTAGCAACACAAACATAAGTTTACAGTATTGGAAAACTTTCCACATGCACTTTATTAAAAACAATTTAATAAATTAAGCACACTATAATGCTGATGGACTATACTTGCACTAAAGACGTAGCGCTATATTAAAAACATTCTGATCTATTGACAGAATGATGCAAATAATATAATTTTTTAAATTTCTCAACATTTTATTGAAAATTACTATGAAGAGGTATTGAAACAAGGATTTGTTTTTAATTAAAAGCAATCTTTCTGGCTTTTTTGGCTGCAAAATCAGTAATAATGTCATTGTATGACAAAGATGAAGTGATGTCTTGTTCAGTTGCAAGAATAGCAAGACCAGTCAAGTGTTCCTGACTCATTGTAGAGCGGAGATAGTTTTTAATGATCTTTAGTTTTCAGAAACTCCGGTCTCCTGATGCTACTGTTACAGGAATTGTCAGTAGAATATGAGTGGCAATGTACACATTAGGATTTATGTCAACAAGTTTGCTGGTATAATAAAACTGTACAATGTCCATCACCGACTTTGCATGTGGCAACACTGATGACAATGTACTCAATTCTTCGTACAGTTCAAGTCCATTTAAATCAAAACTATCACCGTGCTTCAGGAGGCTCTCTAGGTTCTTGCACTTTGTCATTAGCTGCTCTTGTTTTCCTATTTCGTTGAGTTTAGTTATGTCATACAAAAATCCAAACTGTTCATGGTGTGCTCGTAAGGTATTAAACCTTTCATCAACAGCAGATATTGCTTTATCCATCACAACATTAAAAAATTCAACCTCAGATTTCTTTTCTGGATCTTCTGTGGGCTAATTTGCTCCTTCATATTCTGGTTGCCATTTTTTCCTCGAAACTCTTGTCATTTTTCGGACATGGAAATTTTGGTTCTACACCACGTGCCTCTGCAAACTCTCTTGCTGTAACCTGTGCTGCTTTGAATCCAGTTTCTCTGTATTTCACTAAAAAGTCTTGTGTGTAGTTTAGCAAGGTAAGTGTTGAATCAAGATGCACTATTTTGCTTACACTTGAGATTTTAACAAGAATGTCATACCAGATTATGACAGATGTTAGAAACTTGAAGCTGGATATTTCAGAGGCCAATGACTGTTTTTCACTTTTAGCTTTTGGGTCTCTGGTCTTCTTCCGAAATAGCAACCAGTGCTTTGTAAACTTCCTCAGATTGATGTCTCAACGTTTTTACACTTTCTACTGTGCTTTCCCAGCGTGTCTCAGATAGAGGCTTAACAGTAATACAACTGACATGTGCTTTGAATATTTGCCATTGTTGAGTGGAAGCTGAAAAGAGCATGGAAATGCGTTGCAGCAAACCTAAAAAAGAAATAGCTTCTACAGAAGACTTGGCCATATCACATAAAATCAACTTAAGGCTGTGGCATGCACACGGAACAAAAAAGGCTTGTGGATTTTCCTCCAGCAATCCAACTTGCACACCAGAAATGCGTCCTCTCATATCGGTGCCATTATCATAGCCTTGTCCTCTGAATATTCATTATGGCCAGGGAGACACTAACTTTCAGACCTGATAGAGTTGAAACTGGGACCGCTCCTACAGCTCCCAAACAGATAAGACATCCTCTCACAAGATCATCTGCTTCATCTGGACCTGAACTGGCTGCATCTAACATCCTGGCTATTGAGAGGAAAGCACTAGTATCGTTGGGTCTGTCCTCCAAAGAACGAACACTTCTTTCCTCTAGAAGAGTATCAGCATTTGAAAGCAAACTCCTCAGTCTGGACTGAGTTTTGTGGCTGGTGCCAGGAACATGAAGCAAACCCTAGCTATCCTGGATTTTCTCCAAGAAAGCTTTGACAAAGGTCTCCAACCCTGCACCATTTTGCTTCAGGTGTCCACACATAGTAGCGTGATGTTCACAGGATCTGTGGATTTTCTGGATGACCATTCCCAAGCAGTCTGGTTAGCCAAGCCGGTGATTAGACCTCATTTTCCCAGGGGGACTTGTCACTTGTACCGAGCTCCTTCACAAACCATCCCTTCGAGCCACTGATGTCAGTGTTGTATTTTTCCATCAAAACTTGTTTTCTGATAGCCATCAGGTCCGCCAGGTGAGTGTCAGAGCTGGCAGCACCCTATGCAGAAGCCTTATTGCTTGTTTCACGAGGACAGGGTGGTGCATGGAACTCAGGAATTGGTTATCTCGAAGGTGAACTTTTCTTTCCATGCTTCTAAAGAGGTGGTTCTACCATTGTTCTGTCCAAGACCAGAGCATCCCACCAAGGAGGACGTGGCACACCTTAGATTTCAGAAAACCTCTGAAAATTTACCTCAGATGTACAGTCAGATGAGCAGATCAGGTGCCCTGTATGTATCCTTTCATCTGAAATTCTAAGGACTCAAAGTTTGTAAATCCTGTGGATTAAACTGTGCGTTGTGGAAGTGTACAAGACATCAGAGATTCTGGTTCCAGAAGGGGTCTGGGCACATACCATGTGATCCCTGGCAACCTCATGGGCAGAAAGAGCTAATGCATTTGCAGCAGAAATGTGTAGGACAGCAACCTGGTCAAATGCTAGAACCTTTGTCATGCACTACAAGGTGGACTTCCTGTCCTCTGCACAGATATCCTTCAGCAGGAAGGTACTGCAGGCAGAGGCCCGGAAACGATTTTGCCCTTTGACCAAATATAGGTGGGGGAGGGGATAAGATTTTTCTTTTTCTGATCTTTTCTATAACCCTCCCTACAACTGTTCACTCCTTCCCAGATGTCAAGTATTGTGGGAAAAGCTGGGCTGTAAAACAAAACATTTCTTACCAATACTTGCCTTTCTGTTAGCAGCACCTCCCCCAGTTCTCACCCTGGTGGCTCAATAGTCAAGGGTCAGATATGAAGTGGAAAATGAACCCCTTAATGAACAGAAAATCTCTTTTGAAGGCTTTCTGATTAATTTATTTTATGCTAGTAACTTCTACCTTGATATTTTAAGTGGCTGTTGCAGATGTAATGTTTTCTTGTAGTTGTATTATGAAGCCTTAGTAATCACTGCCTCCAATTCTATATCCAGTCTTTCCTTTGACAGCATAATATAACATGGAAAGATAGGTACACATATCCCTATAGTTTGTCATGAACATTCCTCTCTTGACTTGAAGAATTAGAACAGCCTAGTTAATAGGTGTCTTGCGGTACTAGAGTGTCTGTATTTAACCATAATTGGGTCCATAGGGCGATCTAATTAACCAATAGATCTTGGGTGCTCCTAGTTCATTCACATAAGATATGCAAGGCAGATCTGGGCAGGGGTCTGTGTGAGACAAAATAGGTTCAGTGATCACCTTTCTTGTAGAGCAGTTTGTATCTACCTCCTACACTTACTTCTGTACCTGTGAAGGTGCAGTAAATGCATTACTAATATAAGGAATAGATGTTCAAGGTTACTGTGCCTTTTCCAGAATGCTAAAATAATTCATTGGGTGGACATAACTTACTCCTGAAAAGGATCCCTGTAAAAATTGCACCTTCTCACTCAATGTATCTACCTCTTGTGCCTGTTGACGGTCAGGTCTGCTGACTTCAGTGACATGTATTCGTTCATTAGATTTTATTCCTCTTAACCCTGCAGGGTCAGTGCAGTAGGGAGAACCAACAAATGTGATTCTGGTGCATGCATGTTCATCAATTTTTAACTAAGTTCCATTTTCACAGCCATGCGCTGTACCACATTGTTGTGACACTCAGGAGACAGTGGGACTGCACAGGTATAACTGAGAGGAGAATTGCACTAATTTGCACAGGTGTAATGGAATGTGACCTGCAGAATCGTCATTATTGGTTGTGGTGAGTAAGCCAGAAAGAATCTAGCTTTACTCCAGATTCCAAGTTGAGTGTTATGGTTGCAACTAGAAAAACAGTCTTATAAATGGAGTAAACTTGTTTGAGTCATTAAAGGTACATCTATGCAGCAAGCAGCTGCCTGTGGCAGCAAGTCTCAGAACCTGGGTCAACAGACTTGGGTTTGCAGGGCTTGGGCTACTGCACAAAAAATAGCTGTTATAGATGAAGTGGCTCCAGCTGGAGCTCAGATTCAGAAGCCTGTGGTCAGGGGCGGGTTTGAGAGCCCAAGCTCCAGCCCAAACTGCAAAATCTATAATAGCTATTTTTAGTGCAGTAGCCCAAGCCTCTCAAAGTCCAGATTGGTCAACTCTGGCTCTGGGACTTGTCGCCACATGCTGCTGCTCACTGTGTAGACATATCCTGAGATGTCATAAGTGTGGAACACCGTAATGGTATTTTTAGAGTCACTTTTCAGAGTAGAACCAAACTTCCTTATTTCAGTATTTGAGTAGTAGTAGTTTTCAGAGTAGCAGCCGTGTTAGTCTGTGTTCGCAAAAAGAAAAGGAGGACTTGTGGCACCTTAGAGACTAACCAATTTATTTGAGCATAAGCTTTCGTGAGCTACAGCATCGGATGCAGTGAGCTGTAGCTCACGAAAGCTTATGCTCAAATAAATTGGTTAGTCTCTAAAGTGCCATAAGTCCTCCTTTTCTTTTTGAGTAGTAGTAGTATATTTAATTTGTGTTACAGTAGTGTCCAGTGGCCCCTCTTGTTATGTTACTAGGCATGGTACAAATGCATGCAGTCGCAGACCCTTATCAAAAGAGCTCACAATATATACAGGTAGTGTTTCCAAATTCACTCACGTGTAATGAACAAAAATTTCTTTTGTGTACCTAGAACCCACCAGGTTAGCTGATGTATCAGAACAATATTTGCCAAGTCCAGTGGCTGCTGCACCTGCTGCTGTTCCTTCTGCACTAACAGAGCCTACAGGAGAGACCAAAGCTACTGACACACCGCAGGTTGAACCAACAGGTAAGATCTGTGGGTCTGTCTTGGTGATGGATTTAAGATTTTGAAGAAACCATGTAGGGAAGTATGCACAAGCAACAACTTCACAAAACCTATCATGATGGTGGAGATTGACAATACGAAAGATGATGAAACATAGGAAGGCAGTGGGACTGGATGGTGTACCAATTGAGTCATTTAAAGTATTTGGTCATGAGGGAGTGGTGGTGATGAATTTTTTCAGTGTAATTCTCTGTACTGGAAAAATGCCTGATGAGTGGAGGAAGAGCACACTGGATATGTACGAGGGTAGCACAGTAGTGATAACCAGCTGTGGCTATAATGAGTCCTTCACTGTGAGAGTAGGTCTATATAAAGGATCAGCTTTAGGCCCATTCCTATTTGTGATTGTAATGAACACTGTGTCATATTCTTTGAGTGGTGGTCCTTATGTGGATTCCACTCCTTGCACCTGAGACTGGAGATTTGTAGCAAGTAGTGTCTGTTGGTCTCTGCACGCTCAGTTGCTCTCCGTGTACTCTGAACTGAGGGCATAAAGGGCAGCGTGGACTGACACATCTCCAGTTCCTTCTTACCGCCACATAGATTGTCGGAATTCTGTGTCCGTTATGGTCTTCCTCTACTGTCAATACTTGTAAATATATATTGTAAATAGTTTTAGTAAATTTAGACTGTGTTCATGTTTTTATAGCTAGTATAGTTAGTATAGCTCCCCATCTCAGGAAGCTTCTCCCCGTGGAGAAGGAATATGTCAAGTATCCAGGGGCTTAATAACTGTATTTTCAGATCCCATTTCTTCTCCATCAATGATGAACACCAGCACTGCCTTGGAGAGGCTCACATCACTGCCAAGTGCAGCTTCTGCTGCTCCTTCCCTCCTCAAACCATGAGGCACAAGAATTCCATCTGCAGAAACACTTCATGGAGAAGGCCATGAGACAGACTCCAATTGGACCCAGGCCAGGGAGAACCCCCTGTACAGGAGCCTTAGATTGCAAGCAGTGCCCTTCCAAGCATGAGTTCTGGAGTGGAGGACAAAACAGTTAAGCCTAAGAACCCCTCTCAAAAGAGTAGGGGATATTACTATAGGCAAAAGAACAGATGCCTGTCCTAGATCTGTCTCTTTAAAAAGAAAGAAAAAGGAGAAAAAAAAAAAGTATCCCTCCCTATTTTGGTCCAAGTTGGTTGAGTCCTCATGCACAGGTCCTGAGGAATTAGGTCTACATAAACTTTCCATCCAAGAATGAAAGGCACAAAGGAAGGAGCATCTGATGGTACTGGGTCCAGCTCTGTTCCACAAGCCTCAAGATTGGCACCAGCCAGTCCTGTCTCAGAATTCCACATTGGACCCCCATTTGATGGTTTCCACACCTCTGACTGGGATCCTCTAAGTACAGACCATTGGATACTTGGATCCATCAATCCCCACCTTGGACTTCTTGAACTACAGGAAGGAATGAAACCCTTACCTTGTTGAAGGATATTTTTGCTCTTCCCTATTCACAATCCCCTCTTCTATTGGGCCTGGTCCTTCTTAGAGTGATTTCAATGTCAGAAACCACTTTGAGGAGAAGATCCTCCCGTACTGCACCCACAACTTAGAGCATTCTTCCGCAAGAACTAATGGCACTGCTCGTAGAACAGGCGTCTGCCTGTTGCTATTTGTGGGACCTGTGCTGTTGAACATATTCATTAATAATCTGGAAAATGGAGTGGACAGTGATGTGGCAATGTTTGCAGATGATTATACAATTATTCAGGATAGTTAAATACAAAGTAGACTGTGAAGAGTTACAGTGGGATCTCACAAAACTGGATGATTGGGCAACAAAATAGCAGATGAAATTCAATGTTGATAAGTGCAAAGTAATGCACATTGGAAAAAATAATCCTAACTACACATATATAATGATGGGTTCTAAATTAACTGTTACCATTCAAGAGAGAGATCTTGGAGTCACTGTGGCTAGTTCTCTCAATGCACAGCAGTGGTCAAAAAAGCTAACAGCATGTTAGGAACTATTAGGAAAGGGATAGAAAATATCATAATGCCACTATATAAATCCATGTTGTGCCCACACCTTGAATATTGTGTCCAGTTCTGGTTGCCCATCTCAGAAAGGATCTGGTGGAACTGGAAAATGTTTGGAGAAGGGCAACAAAGATGATCAAGGGTATGGACCAGCTTCCATATGATGAGATGACAACTATACCATCTTCCTGTATTGGATAACTGGCTACTAATGGGCAGATCAAGCCAGGAGGTCCAGTTGGTGACCATATTCTGACTGCACCTTCTGAAGTCATTGGGGATCCGTGTAAACAAAGAAAAGTCCACTTTGATTCTCATGAAGACTGTAGATTTCAAAGGAGCAATCCTCGACTTGTCCTCAGGAAATACCTGCTTCCTTGTAGACAGATTTCAGTCTATGGCCATCTCGATAAATCAAAAACAATGAGGAGTCCGGTGGCACCTTAAAGGCTAACAGTTTTATTTGGGCATAAGCTTTTGTGGGTAAAAAACCCACTACTTCAGATGCACAAAATTTTTTACCCACGAAAGCTTATGCCCATATAAATCTGTTAGTCTTTAAGGTGCCACCGGAGTCCTTGTTGTTTTTGTGGATACAGACTAACATGGCTACCCCTTTGATACTTGATAAATCAAGTCACCCTGAGACCTCACACCACAATCAGGGTCTGTCTTTCCTTACTAGGCCACATGGCTGCATGTACATATATAATGCCATTTGCCAGACTCCAATTGCCTGCAGGCCTGGCTTCCGTCTGTTTACTCATAGTGGTGTTCAGGTTATCCTTATCTGGTAACAATCCCACAAAAGGTCAGAGCCTCTCTCATATGATGGACAAAACCAGACCAGGTACAAACGGGAGTTCCCTGGCTTCCATCCACAACTGACACAACCATAATCACGGATACATCCCTCATAGGATGGGGAGCCCATATGGACAATCTCACTGCACAATGCACTAGGGAGGCTAGAATGAATATCAATCTGCTGGACATGAGGGCAGTTCGCCTAGCCTGCAAAGAATTCCTCCACCTCATAGGATTCTGTTGCATCCAGATAGTGTTGGACAACATGACAGTCTTTTATATAAACAAACAGGGTGGACGAGATCTTCTCCTCTATGTTTAGAGGCAGTGAAGTTATGGAACTGGTGTATCAAGAACCACATCGCATTCAGCAACATGCCAACCATGTGTGCAGAATACTTTGGCAGATGATCTTGGCAGCCACTTCTCCGCAGACCAGGAGTGGGAAAGTCACAATTCTGTCTTGACTGAAATCTTTACGCAGTGGGGAACACCATTTTAGGATCTGTTCACCTTCCAAGCAAACAAGAAATTCAATCTCTACTGATCCAGAGCAGCAGTAGGCCAAGACTCCAGGGATACCCTTCTGTTATCCTGGACGGATCATCTAAGGTACCTGTTTCCTCTCATCCCACTGCAACCATAGATTCTCTGGAAAATTCTCCATAACAAGGCCAGGTTTACCCTCCTCATACCCAATTGTCCCAGACAATCCCAGAGCTTCTACAAATGTCATCCCCTGCATACTCTCATCTGGATTTGTTGACTCAAGAGAAGGGCAGGATGAGACATCCCAACTCGGACCCTGTTCATCTCTCAGCCTGGTATTTGAATGGGTGTCAGACCAGGAATGATCATGTTCAAAGGCTGTCCAAACTCCTCAATCACAGCAGAAAAATCTCCACTATAAAATGTGGTCTAGCTAAATGGAGGCATTCTCTACCTTGTCACAATGGAAGTAGTTATCACTAGAATCAGCAGATATCCCTGTAGTTTTAGGGATTAGTTGTAGTTCTGTCCCTCAAAATGTCAGGACTTTAATGAAGTAATGGAAAGGTTCACCTGGCAGCAATCAATGCCTTCCATTCTCTTGTAGATGGCCAATCTCTTTACTCACCCTACCACAATTTGATTCCAGAAAGGCCTCATTAGGCCCTTCCTGCTTGGGACTAAACCCACACCACAATGGAATCTCAGCCTAGTACTCTCAGCTCCTACCAGACTACCCTTCAAACCGATGGCTACATGTTCCATGTCATACCTTTCCACTAAGGTTGCTTTCTCAGTTGCTATCACATCAAGCAGACTAGTGAGTGAACTGGTAGCATGTGTGGCTGACCCATCATATTTCATAGAGAGAGCTCCTCCTTTTGCCTCAACCCAAAATTTATCCACAAAGTAATTTCAGACTTTCACGTAAATCAACCTATTCACTTATTGGTATTCTTCCCAAAGCCTCATGCTTCCATCAAAGAAAAGACACTGTGCTTCTGGGACATCAGACCGGCCTTGGCCTTGTATCCGCAAAGAATGAAATCTGTTAGGAAAACACAAGACTGTTGCTATAGCAGAGTGATTACAAGGACAAGAATGATCAGCTCGGAGACTTTCTAAGTGGATCTCTGGATGCATCAGTCAGTGTTGTCAGCTGACAAGTATTATTCCTCCAGATGGGGTGCGGGCCCACTCTGAGAGCCCAAGCAACCTCAGTGGCATCTGAGATGTACCAGTAACGGACATTTGTAAGGTGGCTACTTAGAGCTCCATCCACTCCTTTACAAAACATTACGACCTAGTCCAGGGTTCTTCAGCAGATGCAGTTGTGAGGTCAGTAGTGTTAGGCATCCAGACCAAAAAATGAAGACGGTTACTTACCTGAAACCTGAGGTTCTTTAAGATGTGTGGTTCCTATCTGTATTCTAATACCCACCCTCCTTCCCCTCTGCTTTGGATCTTATCTGATTCATTGTAGGAGAGGAAACTAGAAATGTATCGCCCTTTATGCCCTCAGTTCAGAGCACAAGGAGAGCAACTGCACATGCATGGACCAACAGAGACTACTTGCTAAAAATCTCCTGTCTCAGGTGCATGGAGTGTAAGGGCACCCATATGTGGAATAAGATAGGGACCACACATCTTGAAGGTAAGTAATCTCCATTTACAGCAAAGGCTCCATGGAGCATACTTTTTGCTGCTGACATTATGTTGTGCTGTAAAAATAAATACAAACTGGAGAGGGACCTAGAACTGAATTTAAAAAAATGGCATATGAATCAGCTGGAATCCATGTGCTTTGTTGAGAGGGACTACAAGATGCTAGTGAAATTAGACGGTATAGTGTGAGTTGGTGTGACAATTTAAATATCTGGATTCAGTCCTGAGCCATGTTGGGAATGTGGATACAGATGTCATGGAGATGCATGGAGAGTACCTGGTGTAAATTGAGGGAGTTGACAGGAATTTCTGCCATAAGAATATGCCAGGTAAACTAAAGAGCAAAGTATATACGATCATGATTAGGCCAGCCATGATGTGCGGGTTGGAATGTTAGCCAATGTGGAAGAAAGAAATACTGCTACTACCTCACACTGCTGTAATAAGAATGCTCAGCTGGATGTTGGGTAAGATGAGAGCTGATAGGCTGTGCACTGAAACAGTACAAGCCATTCTGCAGGTAGTCCCCGTCATAGAAAATCTGAGGGAATATTGACTGAGATGGCTGGGTCATGTGAGACGATGATGTGTGAGATATTTTGGCCAGAAAGTATCAGATCTAGTAGTCAGACTCATGGGACAAAGACCATGAGGAAGACCTAGGAAAAGGTGGTTCAAGATGCCGCAGGAGGATGTGAAGAAAGTTGATGTCAGCTTGGAAGACAAAGAACAAGAGCTTCTGATCCTGATTGATGGGATAAGGCAAAGAAGATGATGATTAAAGATTACTTTAAGGGCTCAGATCCATAACTAAAGTTTGAAGGGGTTGGGATCTGGGGTTGAACTCGTTTTACTGAAGATAGCATATTATCACAGCTTCCAGCAAAAACCTACCATGAGTGAAAATTCAGAGGTGGGAGGGTTTGGCTGAATTGTATGGCTAGAGAATGATAAATCTAGTACACCAGTGGTTCTCAAACTTTTGTACTGGTGACCCCTTTCACAAGCCTATAAGTGTGACACCCCCCCATAAATTAAAAACACTTTTTATATATTTAACACCATTATAAATGCTGGAGGTAAAGTGGGGTTTGGGGTGGAGGCTGACAGCTTGTGACCCTCTCCCCCATGTAACGTCATGACCCCCTGAGTGGTCCCGACCCTCAGTGTGAGAACCCCTGTAGTACACCTACAGCTGTTGCATTAAATATGCCCAGAAGCTGATTAAATGATTCTTTACTACTTCATAACCCACAGCTCTCGCAGAACGTGAAGTTCCAAAAACTGAGTTATCCTTATTTGTGGTTAGTAGTCAAATATAAAAAAAAGACTGACTTGTGATCCAGCTTTGCTTTAGTCATACCAATGCGCTCACAAGTTCAATTTATTGATGATTCCTTCTCCTGTTGTTCATATTGTTCACGGCCTCCTGTGGGTCTGAGGCCATGTCTACACTACAAAATTAAGTTTACTTAATGTATGTCCACAGACAGTCACCACAGTAATTACATTGCTTGTGTATGTGTACGCTTTGCTTCTTGTGTCAGCAGTGCTCATCCTCACTGGGAGCACTTGCATCAATTGTACTGTCAACGTGGGGCATTGTGGGACGGCTTCTGAAAGCCAGTAACAGTAGATGTAAGCAACGCAGTGTCTACACCAGCATTGACTCTACGCCTCTCGTGGAGGTGGAGTTAAGTCAGTGTAGTAGGACAATTACACCTCCAGGAGCCAAATTTTAGTGTTGACGCTTCTGTAGTTAGGTCAACATAAGCTGCCCTGCGTCACGCTAACTCTGTAGCGTAGACCACGCCTCAGGATTTGTTGGATTGCAACAATACTACTTGCACCTGTATACCTTTCCTAGTAATATATATTCTGTACCAATCATTTAATTTATTATGGAGAGGGTCATACCCTAGCTGAAATGGTGAACAATAAATATCAGCCAATGTCTTGGCTTTGGATACTCAAGTGTACTGCATAATTGGTATAACCTAGGAATAGGGCTATCTAGATCACCGAGCACAGTTGTGAGAGTATCAGCTATGGCTGGAAAAAGTGAATCCTGTAGCGTTGATTAAAGGAGGTGGTCAGATTAAAAAATCAGTTTTATAAAATGAATTTCTTGACCTTTGTCAACACTTTAGATCAGCGATCCTCAGACTGAGGCTCTCGAGCTGCAAGCGGCTCTTTAATGTGTCTTCTGCGGCTCTTTGCAACACATGATATTAAAACATGGTATGATTTAATTATTACCCAATCTAAGTTATTAACCGATCAGAATACTTTTACTATGTTATTAACCAAGTGTAGCTGATAAAATAATACTTGGTCAGTCATTTTGCTATGAGAATAATATATATAAAATAGTAAATGAAACAATGAAGTCATGCTACTGTGGCTCTTTTGGGTAATGTTGATCGTTAATTTGGCTCTTGAACCACTGAGTTCTGAGTATCATTGCTTTAGATTATTAAGAATCTAGTTTTAAAACTTAATTTACCTCCCACCATTTATACTGGTGCTCGCTTTTTTTGTATTTCACTAAGTTTGGACAACGAAAATAGACTTTTTTGGTTTTGGTCACTATTGTGTTCTGACTTGAGTGCCTTCGGACTATGCTGTGTAGCATATGGAGCAAATACTTCAGGAGAATATTTAAATCCAAATAAACTGTACGAAAATACTACTTTTGGTTTTATTAAGGTTTTGTTTAAAAAAAAAGAAGAAGAAAAAAACAAACAAAAAAACAAAACAAAAAACCCCTTGTTTTTAAAAGCTGAAATTTTGGGCTGAAACTGACTGAACAGTGTCCTTGAAGAATTTCAGTGCTTCTGAAGTCATTGGGAACTGGGAGACAGTTGATGTCTGTTGAATAAAATAAGAGCCCATGAGCCACATGCTAAAGCCTGTATACATACCAAGTTGAGTTCTGTTGTCAAGTGCAGAGTCAGGCGTTGCCAGTGTTTGGATCAGAGAAGAAGGTCCTGTTAGTAATTTAGTTGATGGTAGTGCCTTCTAAGTCAGGAATAAATCATTGCTCCTGCTTGAGATAGCCATGGGAACTGTGCAACCAGAGATGCTGTTTTTTTTTAAATATGATGGAAAACAAGGTTCTGAGCACATGTGGTCACTGAAGATCCCATGGTACTTTTTTCAAGTGTAGAGGTGTAGTCAGCTGAACGTATTTGTGTCCACACAGGAATTCTTCCATATCGTGCTATTTAAATAAGTCATTCTCATTCCTGTTTAATGCATGCTGCATGTTGCCACACGCCAGAAGATCACCAACTGTGCCTCCTCATATGCTCCTAGTGGATTTTCAGGCTATAAGACTGCATACCTGACTAGGAATTAGCTCTATTAAAAATAGGGTGTATAGTGGAATACAAAAAGAATGAGGAGTACTTGTAGCACCTTAGAGACTAACAAATTTATTTGAACATAAGCTTTTGTGAGCTACAGCTTATTTCATCGGATGCATGCAGTGGAAAATACAGTAGGAAGATAGATAGATATATATATGTATGTATGTATATACACACACACACCATGAAAAATGGGTGTTGCCATACACACTATAACAAGAGTGATCAATTAGGGTGAGCTATTATCAGCAGGAGAAAAAAACCCTTTGTAGTGATAATCAGGATGGCCCATTTTCAACAGTTGACAAGAAGATGTGAGTAACAGTGTGGGGGGTAATAAGCATGGGGAAATAGTTTTACTTTACAGTAGTTTGAGACACTTTGGTAATACGTGAGTGTCAAACAAGGCGTGTAGACAAGGATGCAGACTTTGGAGTATTTTGTACCTTTTGCTGCCATTTGTACAAGAAGGTGTATCTGTCATTACCACTAATAGGACTTATACACAGTCACATAAGGAAAAAATATCTAGTTTCTAGGTGCTTTTCCTCTTCTTGTCATCCCTCATTTACAAACTTCAGAACTAACAGTATTTAGTATACTTGTTAATCTCTGCAGCATCTGCTCCAGCTGTGGGAGAAGTATCTGTTCAAGTGATGGGACAAGTGTCTATTCCTGTAGTGGAAGAGCTGATGGTGTTTGAACCTTCTGTTGAGCAACACAAGTCCGCTCTTAATGAACCTCCAACAGGTAAGCAGACACCAGAAAGTCTGCATGAACTGTTCACTGGGGACTTAAATATTTTGGCAAATCCTGTTTGAATGCCACTATGAGATCTGAGTCTACAAAGGAAAGTCTTACTAAAACCCTGCTGTACAGTAACTGGTGTAAATCCAGATATACAAGTTCCAGTAAGATTGTTGAACACGAAAGAGTGAATTCATCCAAAGTAAATATTGCTCTGGTCTGTCTTAAATTCAGTCTCCTGGGTGCAGCTCAACTCTGCTGCCAAGGTATACACAAAAGGAAATGGCTCTCAAGGGTTTTTCATGTATACAATATGGAACTGATATTTTATTGTCCATTTAGGACTTTGCATTGCTCTAAAACACTATGAAATCTTTGGGGAAATCAAGGTTTCAGAGAGAGATTTAGTGCAAGCTGTCAGAAGGCATATTTGCCCACCCCTAGTGGTAATTATTTTATGTACATATTATGGTATCTAAAATACGTACTATAGTGCACAAGACATGCCAAGTGATGTATAGGCAAAAAGAAGACATAGTGCCTTCTCCAAAGGGCTTCTAATCTGAATAGGGCCTGTTAGATTTTATTGCTGGGTAGATACATTTTTTAGCAGTTTTGCCAGGTTGTTTTAGCTAAAGAATTCAGGGATTGAGGACAGGGATATCAAATGAGAAATGTTTATTTTCTGGCAGTGGGAAGGGGATTTTATTGTGTATGGGCCATGATCATTGTACAAGAAGGTACAATCAGAGGAAACTATGGTCCCTGCTGAGTCGAAGTTATGATCTAAGTTTGACCTACAGGATAGTTCAGACTCTCAATACCGGAAAGGTAAGCTCTAAAGTACACTCTGGTAAAGATAGCAGTCACTTTTTAAATGTTATGCACTTAATTCTTTAGTGTCTTAACATTGATAAGCTTTTTGGTAGAAGTGAGTTTTTAAGGGGAGAGGTTTTAACTAAAAGCAGCAGGCTAGGGAATGAGTCATAAGGGGTGGTGTGGAAGAAGGTGTGAATAAAAGAGCCAGACAGTGTGGGCAGATGTATTTACACAGGCAGTTTTAAGAAGTGGATAGGCTTCCAGGAGAAGTGAGGAGGAGGAAATGAAGGCTGAGACACAGGGTACAGGGGCGTAGAGAAGGTGAAGAGAAGTTGAGATTTTCTGTGGGAGGCCAGAGTAACCAATGAAAGGATAAGATTAGGGGAATGGAATAGTCAGAATAGTAGGAGTGGGGACATCATTTTGTGTGGTCTGAAAGGGAATGGGTTGAGAATCAGGTTAGCTAGTGAGGAAGGGGTGACAGTAACTGACACCAGTGGTGACCAAAGCCTGAACAAGGATTTTGGTGATCAGGATGGAGAGGAAGAATGAGAGGGAATTCAAGACAATACAGTGACAATGGCTGATGGGAGGAGAAGTAAGGTCATGGTATAGGTGGGCAAAAAAAGTGGTATTTCACCATGCTTAGTCTGAGCTGCTGACGAGACAGCTAGAATGAAATTGGAGGGACAGTTGAAGAGGTGAGATTGAACAAGTAGGGAATTATGATAGTTGGAGCCATGAGAGTAAAGAGTTCATTTGTAGATAAAGTGTAAAGTAAAAAGAAGAGGACTGAGGAAAGAACCTGGAGAGATCTCAGGAGAAGTGAGGGAGGAGGATCTGCCACAAGAGCTGCTGGTGTGGCAGGACAGCAGAGATGTAAAAGCCCAAGTTAGAGAGAGTGCTGGAGTGAAAGAGTGACTGTGTGCAGGCAGCAGAAAAAGAGGATCAGGAAATCCCTTAGACTTGCGCAGGAGGAGGTCAGAGTAGGCTCATACTTACTGGAGAGTTTGGGAAGAGTAGTTTCAAAGGAACAGATGGTAACTGGATTGCCTGGGATTAGGACGGAGCCAGAGGACAAGAATTCAAGGCACTGTAAATAGACTGCTTTCTCAAGGAACTTGCAGGCAAATTGGGGGAGGGAGGAGAGTAGTTGGAGAGGTAAGTGGGGTCTCAACTGTTTACAAGTAGAAAAACCACTAACTTTTAAAATTTGTTGTAAACAGTATCGTCTGCTCCAGCTGAGGTAATGGAACAAAAAGTGACGGTCCCAGAAGCCTCTACTCCTGGTGCAGATAGTACTCTTGTGGAAGAGAATAAACCATCTCCCAGCAAACATACAGAGCATCTTCCGAAGCCAAATGAACTCCCAGAGCTGGCAGGTGAGATCTATAAACCTGGGTACAAAATCAAGAGGGCTTCTTTGTTGTGAAGTCAGCATTTTTGATTGAGCTTAATAACTTCTTCCTCCCAATTTCTCTCTCACACTATTCCTCTGCCTTTGGCAGAGACCGTGCAAAGAAGACTTCAGCCCCAAGGTGAATGTTTTGGAAAGTTATGAGCATGTGAAAATGTGGGGTTATATAAGAAACTGTTTCTCAGCCTCAACCTGGCAGGGTAACCATTGCAGATTGCTGTAATGTAGATACGGTTTCCATTAAGGACTTGGGAGTGAATTTGTATTTCTCTTCCTTTTTTTCCCCATGCATATTTGTTGTATCCATTGAATGTGGTGGTTGGTTTATTACAGTTTTTATTTTTTATATCTTTTATTTTTATTTTTTATCTTTTATAACTATAAAGTAATTAAATGTATATAACTTAAAAAATTCAAGTTAATGAAAAATCTAATAGGTCTCTAATGTGATGACTTTAAAAGAACTAAATTGTCTGAATTTTATGTCCCTGTTAATTTTGTATGTATATTATAATAATAATAATAATAAGCACTTAAATGTAGTACATCAATCCAGATTTTGGAAGCTCTGTCCAAACTTTAATTTTCAATCAGCATTGTGAACCGAGTATTTGTTTTAGCTAGCATGTTACAGGATGTTTCTGGCCTTTTTTTAGGTGAAGTTAAAGGTTAACTTTCTCCTGTATTTTGGTAGTTTTACAAGTAAGCTTCCTTGCTAGTTGATACAGTTAACAAATATTGGGAAAAGCAACTGTACAATGGTAAAGCGTTACAAGTTCAGTTTAAGAATTGTGTGAAAGCCAGTGTTGTCTGAACTCTTGCTCCTTCTTCGAGTGCTTGCTCATGTCGATTCCATTCTAGGTGTGTGCGTGCCCCTGTGTGCAGTTGTCAGAGATTTTTGCCTTAGCAGTATCAGTAAGGCCACCCTTTGAGTGCCGTGCTCATGCTTTGGTATATCAGGCTCCACTGGCCCTATGCCCTCTCAGTTTCTTCTTACCACCTGTAGTGGTTAGTCGGAGTACCTTTCCTTGCATAGCAAGGGCTAACGGTTTTGTCTCTTCTGACTTCGAGCTTTAGGGTCTTGTAAATAGTTTCTTTATAATAGTTAGTGTTAAGTGTAGTTCGAAGTTAGAGTCCCAGCGGGGACTTTGCCCCAGGCGGGGCATGGCCTGATCTCCGGGGTTTAAGCCCTGAGTGGACTGGAACAGGCCTATGCCTGTAAGTGACCCACACACCAGCTGCCTCAAATGCCTAATGAATCACATATGAAGGACAAGTGTCATATTTGTACAAATTTTTGACCCAGGACTCAGAAAGAGCAGGATATTTATTTCCGGGCTCTTCTCATTTCCGGCCCTTCGTCCAGCTTCTGAGCCGTCCCTCCAAGACTCACCTAATACCTTGGTCTCCGTGCGCAGTGCACCCCTGGCTCTGCCCGGCACTGCTCTCCATCACTGGTGCCCAAAAAGAAAACGAGCATGGCTCCCTGGCACCAGGCAAGAAGGGCCATGGGACATTGGGCAAAGGACCCAGTTCAGGCCGTCCAGCCACTCCGAAGCT
This sequence comes from Lepidochelys kempii, assembly GCF_965140285.1. NCBI lineage: Eukaryota > Metazoa > Chordata > Testudines > Cheloniidae > Lepidochelys > Lepidochelys kempii. Next base: position 267,739,691 of record NC_136381.1, on the reverse strand, counting down.
ATGTGTACGTGCCTCCCTGGTCAGGGCCCTTAGCCCCTTAAAGGATCTACCACTGGCTCCCGGGAGCAGTAGGGGACCCAAACTCCTGATGGCTTTGACACCTTCCCAAGCTCCCCCGATGACGAGAGAGCAGAGGTCTCCGCCCATGCTGCCGGCACTGCCAATGCTGCAGGAAACATCAAAGGCTCCCTACGAGATCAAGCCAGCAGCTAAGAGGTCTCGGGGCAGTGGAGTGCTGCCGATGCCCCAAGACAAGGCAGTGCTCTCCTTCGCGCCACAGATCTCCAGAGTTGCAGCCCAGATCCTCTGGGGCTTGCCCTTGGTCACAGGCACTTCAATCGCAGTCCCCGCCATCTCAAAGCGAATTGCCTAAGGGGGGAGGCTCTAGTTTCCATACTACTGGCACCGTTTGCCCTCCTGCCAGTCATCCTCTTGGCGCAGATCTCGGTCATCCTCTTGGCGCAGATCTACAGTCGTCGTCTTCATCTCTGGATGAGGCTTCATCTCTGGACGATACAGTCTCCCACAGTATTCTTGCCAGCAAGTTAAAGAAGTATGGGCTGGATGAATGGACTACAAGGTGGATAGAAAGTTGGCTAGATTGTCAGGCTCAACCGGTAGTGATCAGTGGCTCCATGTCTAGTTGGCAGCCGGTATCAAGTGGAGTGCCCCAAGGGTCGGTCCTGGGGCCGGTTTTGTTCAATATCTTCATAAATGATCTGGAGGATGGTGTGGATTGCACCCTCAGCAAGTTTGCAGATGACACTAAACTGGGAGGAGAGGTAGATACACTGGAGGGTAGGGATAGGATACAGAGGGCCCTAGACAAATTAGAGGATTGGGCCAAAAGAAATCTGGTGAGGTTCAACAAGGACAAGTGCAGAGTCCTGCACTTAGCACGGAAGAATCCCATGCATCGCTACAGACTAGGGACTGAATGGCTAGGCAGCAGTTCTGCAGAAAAGGACCTAGGGGTGACAGTGGACGAGAAGCTGGATATGAGTCAACAGTGTGCCCTTGTTGCCAAGAAGGCCAATGGCATTTTGGGCTGTATAAGTAGGGGCATTGCCAGCAGATAGAGGGACGTGATCGTTCCCCTCTATTCGACATTGGTGAGGCCTCACCTGGAGTACTGTATCCAGTTTTGGGCCCCACACTACAAGAAGGATGTGGAAAAATTGGAAAACATCCAGCAGAGGGCAACAAAAATGATTAGGGGTCTGGAACACATGACTTATAAGGAGAGGCTGAGGGAACTGGGATTGTTTAGTCTGCAGAAGAGAAGAATGAGGGGGGATTTGATAGCTGCTTTCAACTACCTGAAAGGGGGTTCCAAAGAGGTTGGCTCTAGACTGTTCTCAGTGGTCACTGATGACAGAACAAGGAGTAATGGTCTCAAGTTGCAGCGAGGGAGGTTTAGGTTGGATATTAAGAAAAACTTTTTCACTAGGAGGGTGGTGAAACACTGGAATGCGTTACCTAGGGAGGTGGTGGAATCTCCTTCCTTAGAGGTTTTTAAGGTCAGGCTTGACAAAGTCCTGGCTGGGATGATTTAACTGGGAATTGGTCCTGCTTTGAGCAGGGGGTTGGACTAGATGACCTTCTGGGGTCCCTTCCAACCCTGATATTCTATGATTCTATGATTCTATGTTTGTGTCTCCTTATGCACTTACCCAGCAAGCTTGAGACGATGCTGACTTTGGCAGAGTAGTGTTGCAAGACCGTGAACTCTGAGCCCATCTTCATTGATATTGCTTGTGAGTCACCTAGAATGGAATTGACATGAGCAAGTATTTGAAGAAAATAGCTGTAGCTCACAAAAGCTTATGCTCAAATAAATGTTAGTCTCTAAGGTGCCACAAGTACCACTGTTTTCGTAACTCTTGATCTTCAAGACGTGTTGCTCGTGTCCATTCCATTACCTGTCCTCCTGCCCCTCTGCTGGAGTTGTCAGCGGGAAGGAACTGAGAGGGCATAGGGCCGGCGGCGCCTGATATACCAACACGTGAGCGCTGCACTCATGGGGGCAGCACAGCTGGCTCTATGGATACCGCTAAGGCAAAAATCTCCGTCCGCGCACATGGGCGCGCGCACACCTAGAATGGAATGGACATGAGCAACACATCTCGAAGAACTGTTCCGAAAAAGGTGGGTAACCATTTTTTCTTTCAAGAAAAGAGGCTTGACCTGTCTTCAGATAGCAAAGACAATCTTGTATATTTCACCTTTGACACCGCAACCATTTGGTAGGGTATTTGTCAAAGGGAATTTGACGGAGGAATATAGGTAGACAGGTTACAGAATCTTGTAAATTGCATCTGTATTCTAAACCAGAATGTACCCTTTTCTATATGCCTGTGTGTAAAATATTGGTTACGCTCATTCATCAGATGTGAAACATCCCATCTTATTGTGTTTTTTGTGTTTCAATTCCAGTGGAAGCAAAAGAACCATTTACATTAATAGAAACTAAAGAAACCCTTCCGGAAAAAACAGCTCCGGCTGCTGACCTGGCCATAGTAGAGAAGCTGAAGGAAGAGGCTGAGCTTAGTCATGCCCACCATATAGAACCTCCACAAGAGAAATCTCCATTGGAACCGACAGGTAGAGATTTGACAGTAGTTGGAATTTAGAATTAAAGTATGTTTTCTCTCTGAATACCATTCTTCCTTCTCCTACTAGCTGCATTTGTCTTACCCTTCAGCCACATGGGCAAGCACACGATTTTCTACAGCCAGCACTGTGCTGTCTTGTGAATTCATCACAATGATTCTGCTTGCACTTTGCCTCCAGTCTCTGCCCTGTCCCCTCTATAAATGATTTAATCTCCTTGGTTTCAGGACTACAAGTCCAAATTTGGATGCTGCTGCTATTTTCATTGGGAGATGGCTTATGTCTTCACTGCTAAAGCATTTAAACACTCACCTTCCCTCTCTTCTAATGCCATTTCCAACATGGCTCTTATTTTGGTGTTAAGACAAACCCAGTGTTCCTTGATTCTAGTAAAATAATCAAGGCAAATTCCTTTTCCAAATTAAGGTGTGTAGCTGAAGGAGGAAAACATAGTTTTGTCCCTGCTCCACTAACTCACCTCTCCATTGAGCCTAGATTGTTTGTTTCTGACTGGAGGCTGATTTGTGGGACCAGGGCTATGTAAGAAATGACTGACACTCTCTAAAGTTAATGGCTTATAACTGAGGAAAGTAGTGCTATCTACATCTGAGTACAGAAAATTATTTTTCTTTTGATGAAGTTTTGCCTTCCACTGCTTTACGGGTGCTGTGGGAAACTTACTTCTAGCTTTTTCTTCCCATTACATCCACACGCTTTCTTCTTGAGCCTTACCTTTCTGCTATGCTTCTATTTCCTATTAAGGAAAGTTTCTAAACTAGAGGGTTGTAACTGGTGTAGCTGCTGTCTTGTCTTGCTAAGATAACAGGAAAAATGGATCCCTAATGCCTTTTCTAAATATTGGTAATTTCTCACTACAAGAGCAGTTGTTTTATGGGAGTAAAGATCACCCACTGTACAAAAAATGACTGTTAATCTCTGTCATTGATCTATTTTACTTACTTACCAGTAACACAGAAATTAAACATAAAACCTATTTTAAAGTTAGCTTTCTTAAACAGCACCACTAAAACTGGGTTTGGGGTTAGTATGGTATCAGTGTGTTTAAAAGTTCTGCATATGTGACTGAGGCGGTCAGTAAAATAAAAAATTGGCTAACATCAGACTTTTTAGCAAATAGTTGCTCTGATACTTGAGCAAACTTACTGTATTCCAGGTGTACCTACTGCACAAGTAAGGCAAGCTAACAAATCAAGTGACCGCAGGTTTGGCAGAGCAAAACCTGCAGCAGTGCCTGGTGCAGATGTCCCAGAGGAACTTCTAGTAGATCTCCCACAACAGAAGAGTAGTGACCCAAAAGCAGACCCCTTTTCTATGCCAGAACTTGGATGGGTCTCTGGAACATTCTCACGGACTAGGGCACCACATAAAAAGGCAGCCGGGCAGCTACTCAGCATACCGTCTGAGTTTGTGGAGAGCCAGAGAGATGTACCTAGAGAGACCTGGGATTCAGAAGGTTCTCCAGTGATTGTGAAGAAGAAGAAGAAGAAACCGAAACAAAAGAGAAACCACCATCCAAGAACAATGGAGTTGGGGGATGAAAATGTAGGAGTTTCTAAAGCTCCCAAAGTTTCCCTCTTTGCTGCTGAACTGCAAAAGCCAGACATTCCCTTTGTCTTGCCTGCTGAAGGTGTCAAAGAGCACTCTACTTCCTCAAGAGAGGGCAAGAGGAAGGGAACTTCAGATATACCAAGGGATGCTAAGGTAGGAACTGAAAGCCACCTCTTAGACGATCAAAATATTATCTCAAGTCCCGCAGCAGGCCAGCAGAGCCTGAAAACTGAAGGACCATTTAAATTTTTGTTGGATGCAAAAGCTGGAGAAGTCATGAAACCAGAAGAAATGAAAGATGACAGTTTGTTGCAGTCTAAAAGCAAAAACAAACAGGTACCCTTGGAGAAGCTAGAATGCAAGGCAGAACACACTAAGATGGGGGATCCTGCATCAGCACTGACACAAACCAAACCTATGGAAATAAGTTTTGTTGAAAAAAACAAAAAGATTGAGTGTAAACATTCAGAGCATTCAGACCTTAAAGCATCTCTTTCAAAAGGCATCAACCTAAACAAAGTGGACACTCCTTTGGAGGCCAAACCTGTAGAAATTAGCCTTATTGATGAAAATAAAGAGATTAAGTGCGTATCTCCCAAACGTGTAGCAGCAGATGAGACCGTTCCAAGTGAAGTTCAAACTCCCTTTGGGGCACTGGTGGGAGAGAAACCAAAGAAAAGAGGTAGTGATAAAAAAAGCAGAAAGACTGAAAATGGTATCTTCAAGCAGCCTGCTGTTTTAGAGATTAAGACAGATGCAACCAATCTTCCTGCTGTAGCAAAGAGAGTCGACAAAACTAAAGAAACAGATTCCTTTGATAAAAGCCAAGAGACTGGCTCTGTTACTTCAGAGCCTCCATTGGAAACTGCAACAGATATTACTAAAGTACCCCTTATACCATTGGTCTCAGACAAACCTAAAGAGGGCATTGCTGGGAAAAACAAAAAGGCTGACTTCAGTTTTTCAGAGCAGCCATTTCTTTTGGAAACTAAGACAGATACAGCCAAACTTCCTGCTCCTGCTGAGACAGTCGACATAGCTAACATAGATTTTACTGATAAAAGCAAACAGACTGGATTCACTGCATTGGATCATCCAACTGAGACAGATCCCAACATGGCACTGGTTACGGACAAACCTAAAAAGAGGGATAGTGATGGGAAGAACAAAAAGGTTAAAAATTTCTCTGAGCAGCCAGTTCTTCTGGAGGCTGAGAGAGACCTGAACAAACTTCCTGCTGTAGCTGAGACAGCTGACAAAACTAAAGAAATAATCTTTACTGATAAAGACAAAGAGACGGGCTTTGCTATTGCAGAGCATTCATTGGAGAATATGACAGGTCCCAGTCCTGCAAAGGTGGCAGACAAGCCTAAGAAAAGGACTAGTGATGGAAAAAACAAAAAGGCTGAAAAAAGTTATTTCCAGCAGCCATTTTTTCTGGAGGTTAAGGAAGACACAAGCAGTCTTCCTGCTGTAATGGAGAAGGATGACCAAACTAAAAAAATATTTTTCACTGATAAAGGTAAAGAGACTGATTTTACTATTGCAGAACATCTGTTGGAGGGTGCAACAGCTACAGTGAAGGTACAAGGTCCCACTACAACACTGGTAACAGAAGAACCTAAAAATGGTATGACTGGGAAAAGTGAAAAGGCTGAATTCAGTATTTCAGAACAGCCACTTCTTTTGGAGACTAAAACAGATGCGGCCAAACTTTCTGCTAGTGCTGAGACAATCAGCAAAACAAAAGAAGATAGTTTGATGGATAAAAGCACAGAGACTGAATTTACTACAGATTCCAGTAGAGCACTGATGACTGACAAACCTGAAAAGGAGGACAGTGACAGGAAAGGCAAAAAAGCTGAAAAAGGTTCTTTTGAGCAGCCTTTTCTTCTGGAAACTAAGACAGACACACGCAAGCTTCCTACTGTAGTGGAAAAGGCTGAAAAAATTAAAGAAATGGGTTTTGGTGATATAGGCAAGGAGCCTATTTTTACTACAGCAGGGCTTCAACTGGAGAATTTGACAGATACAACCACGGTACAAGTTCCCACTATGAAACTGATAACAGAAAAACCTAAAATAAAGGAAAGTAATGAAAAAAGTTTCTTTGAGCAACTTGTTCCGTCAGATTATGAAATGGACACAGCAAAGTCCAAAACACTCTTCAAAACTAAAGAAACTCATTCCTCTGATAAAGGCAAGGAGACTGATTTTACTACTTTAGATCACCTCTTGGAGGATATAACAGATACAGCTAAGGCACACATTCCCATTACAGAACTGGTGGCGGACAAACCTAAGAAGAGGTGTAGTGATGGGAAAAGCAAAAAGATTGAAAATAGTGCTGAGCACCTTGCTGTCTTGGAGGCAAAGACAGACTCCGTTAAACTTCCTGCAGTAGTCGAGGAGGCTGATAAAATTAAAGAAATTCACTCCACTGATAAAGGCAAGGAGACTCAATTTACTACTTCAGAGCATCTGTTAGAGGATATAACAGATACAGCTAAAATACAAACACCCATTACACCATTGGTGACAGGAAAACCAAAAGAGAATAATGAGAACAGCACAAAGGCTGATGTTGGTTTGGAGAAGCCATTTCTTTTGGAGACTAAAGTAGATACAGCCACACTTCCTGGTGGTGCTGATGAGATAGTCGACAAAACTGAAGCTGTAACTTCTTCTGATAAAAACAGAGAGGCTGGATTTACTATTTTAGAACATCGAACGACGATAGAGCCCGGTTCAGCACTGGTGCCTAATAAGTGTAAAAAGAGGGGTAATGATGGAAAAAACAAAAAGGCTAAAAATGCCTCTGAACAGCCAGTTCTTCTGGAGACTAAGACCGACAAAAGCAAAATACAGCCTCCCATAGTAACCGATCTGGAGTACCAAATGGAAGAAATGGGTCTTGTAGATGAAAATCAAAATATTAAAAATTTCTCCTCTGAGCATCAAATGCTTTGGGATAATAAGGTGGACTTGTTCACACCCTACACTCAGTCTAGAGCAGCTGGTGTTGACAGAGTTGGCAAAGCTTATTCTATAGACAAAAATCAAGGGCTTGCCAGTATCTTTCCAGAGTACCCCATAAAGGATGATGGAAGTAAGGTGCCACTGCCTCCTGGAGTGGTTTTGGAGGGCACCAACAAAGAGTCCAGCATGGGTGACAAAAGGGAGAAAAATAAGCACAGCCATTCTGAGCATCCAGTCAACCTGGAAGGTGAAGAGGCTGGTGTACCGGCTTTCACTTCAGTGAAGGAGGGTGATAAAATCAAAGTGACTAGCGCTGGGGAGAAGAAGAAGAAAGGTAAATGGCCTTCCTTGGATTCTCCAGTTAAACAGGATGCCAAGGCAGGAGGGGATGAAGTGCACACTTCCATTTTAGCAGAGATTGATGACAAAGAAATAAGTTTCACTGATGAAAAGCAAAGCACTGAGTGTGCTTCCTTGGAGCATCTGGTGAAGGAGACAGATGCCATAAAGGGAACAATTCCCACAGATGCCAAAGTAATGGACAAAATGGAAGGAAGTAGCTGTGCTGGTGAGAAGGATGTTGGATGCATCTCTCCGGAACTTACAGTGCAATGGGAGAATAAAGCAGAAGCAGTTGTTCTGCAGGTTCTGGCTGCAGCAGTGGTGGTGAACAAGACTAAAGAGACTGAGCTGGGTGAAAGAAAGAAGAGTGAACAAAGCTTCCCTGAGTGCCCAGTTAGTTTAGAAAAAAAGACAGATGCAGCTGAGGCTGCTGGTGTGATTCTGAGAGATGCCCAAACAGAGGAAATCAGTCCGATTGATAAAATTAAAGGCCATTCTGAACACTCAGAAGGTGGTGATGCTGACAAGATAGAGGCTGGCTTGAAGGACTTCCAAGCTTTGAAGTCTGAAGAGGATAAATGTGCAGACTTACCTCAGAAAAAGATACATGGTTCTGGACAAAAAGTGTTGAAAGAGACAAAGAAAGAGGAGAGAGTCAAAGCTACGGAACAGATAAAAGGCTACATGAGACCCACAAAGTCAAGAGGGCTTCCTACTCCACCACCAAGGCTTGCTGTCCAAGATCGAGAGAAACCAAGGCAGCTGAAAGCCAATGGTATGAGTCGGCAAAGGCAAGAAAAAGGTGTGTGCTTGTGATTTGAGCTAGCAGCAGTAACGCAGACAGCTTGCGTGTGAGACCTTGCTACTTGTCAGTGCGTTGGCATGAATACATAACTGTTAATTCTGTGTGTCACAAACAAATGTGGCATGACTGTTTTGGCTGATCTTAAAAGGCTCTTAATTCTGCTTGCCTGTCTCACGGTGCTAATTCCCAAGTTTTAGAAGGATTGAACGTTTGGTTTGAATTCTAAAGCTGTTTCTTTGGGTTGCATTTAAAGTCCATTTACAAATTAAACTAAACTGTACTTTGAGCATTATGGTGAAATTAATATCTCAGCACCAGAAACTGAGTGTGCTATTTGTCAGAGATGCAGGACTTCCTATAGTCAGTCTTGGACCAGTGACAGAGAAGTAGTGCTTGATCAAGGAAACTAACTGAAATTTATTAGGTTTCAGAGTAGCAGCTGTGTTAGTCTGTATTCGCAAAAAGAAAAGGAGGACTTGTGGCACCTTAGAGACTGTAGCTCACGAAAGCTTATGCTTATGCTCAAATAAATTTGTTAGTCTCTAAGGTGCCACAAGTCCTCCTTTTTCTTTTTGAAATTGATTAGAAATTAATGGCCTATACAACTGGAGAGCAGGGAATTGCAGATTTCTGTAGTATGAAATGTTCCTTCCTATCCCTGGCAGGTTGTGTGATCTGACTTTAAAATCACATTAGTCTAATTACATCTATTGCTTTTTTCTCCTGCACTTGAATTCTGACCATTTCAACTATCTCAAAACCATCAAAGGTATAAAAATCTGTGCTTCATCCCAACTGATTAGCTTTAGGAAACATTAATCTCTGACTCTAGCAGCTTGAGAAATAGCAAGTAATTGGATTGATGTAATTTTAAGATTTGATCCCCCTCTACCTGTTAGGGCTACCTGTTACCTGTTAGGGCTAGAAACATTTTGGTGGGACCAGTAAAACTTTTTCAAGTACCAGTCCTGGCCAGGATTCACAGAGAATTTGGATCTCTTTTGACCCAAGCTGTCTGCCTGTGAAATGGAGCCTGTGTCTTGGCTGTGTTTTGACGAGTGTGTATATATGATTTAAAAACAACCAACCTGGGACTTACGATGCTACAAACCTCCTTTAAAAGTGTGCTCTTTCATCTTATCAATGAATTTTGATGTAATGAAGTGGCCTGGCAAGGGTACCTCATCCCTATCTACAAGCTGTTGTTTTTGTACTGTCGTTAAGGCATGAAACTTCCCTGTTTCTCTTTTAGCAGATTTCCACATTGTCAGCATGAATGATACAGCCGCTAAATTTAATAAACATGGAGCCCAAGTCAGCCTTAACATTCTGGTCAGGTTTTTGAGAGGTTTTGTAATTTTAATGAGTGTTGCATAACCCAGAGTAGTTCTATTTTGGAAGTGGTTGCTCTGCATGAACTTGTGCCCATAGAAGTATGCTGCATGATGGTACAAAGTGGAGCGAACGCAAAAGGCAGTGTCTTTAAAAATAAAAAAACCTTTATAATCTGCTAGAAGCCTTTTTGTTTCTCTTTGTAAACTGTTACCTTTAAAGGGATAGTTGTAAAGCTGGGAGATTCCTGCAAAAAAAGAAAAGCACTTCCTGACTGTTGCACAGGTAAATTTTACTGAAAACTGCACAATACATCAAAGGACTCCCAACTGCAGTGCAGAATGGCTACATGTAAGTAGATTGATATGCGGCTTGCATTTGCAAGTTAGTACTATATAAGGCCACATAGAAGCTTTCTAATTAAGCATAATTGCCTCAATCCTTGACTACGCTAAGTAACACTTTGTAGATTGACAGTTGTTTTTTAGAGAAGCTGTGAATGATTGAGTTTATTTTGGAGATGTTGGTTGACACATTTCCGACCCCAATTTGAATGCACGTTCTGTCAGGTGCAGGATTGATGATGAGGGCTTGAAGGGATGGCTCTGGCCTCCGGCATGGTTCTTAGGCAAACTATTGTTGACTGCACAACATTTGGGCTGAGTGACAAAATGTTACTTTCAATAAAGCACAGAACACTGTGGGGACAAAAAGACACCTTTGACTGGCTCTTGTCCATATATTTGTGTCTTATTTTCTTTCCATCCCTACACCTTCTAACTAGTAATGAAGCAACCATTTAGTGAATTCCCAAGGACTATGAATATCCTAGCTTAATTCCTAAATGCAAAAAAAGTTTGTGTAAAATTTATTTAGGATGGCTCGTACTTTATCAAGTGAACAGTAAACTTGTGTCAGATAAATACAGGTTAAAAACATTGATCAGCATGACAAAGATTTTATGAGGTTTAAGTAGTGTATGAAGCGTAGTCTTGTTTACTGGTTAGAGCAGGAGTTAGTGGGAGCCAGGAGAAGACCTTTATTCTATTCCAAACTCTCTCACTGATTTGCTTTGCCAGGGGCAAATTACTTACCTTCTGTACTCCAGTTTACCCTAGTTTCTGTAGGAATAATACTTAACTGTGTAAAGTGCTTTGAAATCCTTGGATGAAAGATGTTATAAAATTGCTTAAATATTGCTATAATATCTATAAATAGAATAGCTTTATAAAACTGTAATTTTTATTTTAAAAAACAAACAAACAATTTTAAGGTGTTTCTGGGGTCTACATAAATCATGAGCGTGAAACTTACCGGTAAATGTCTCCATACTTGTCACCAGAACGCAGATTACAATATCACTGTGTATTGTGGCTGTGGATTTATAATCGTCCATGAGATCTGTTACATATTTACATCTCTTGCTCTTCAAACTTATGTAAATTTGTTCATCTGAATACCACATCTGAGTATTTTGGAGAATGTTCTGCTAAAGATTAGCTACTGAAATTTGTTTAGCAAAACTAGAGGGCTGCTTGTGAGATCTGTAACTACTGTGTGCGTGTGCTCCAGTACAACAGGATGGCTTCTCTAAATTTATATGGAGGCATTTATGTAATGTTAGTGTTGCTATACACCAGTGTTTTATATAATGTAGAACATGATTTGATTTCTGCCCCAAAGAGCTTTTGTCGCTTCTTGGAAGACATGGCAATTACAATGCTGTAGATATCTTTATTTGATAGGACGGTTCCCTACATTTTATATGTGGATTAGCTACAAAAAAAACCTGTTAAAATGCTGTTGTGTAGATTGCAAAGTGAAGCATTCAAAGTCAGAAAATGGCAGATTTGTGATTGCCCATGCAGCTTTCTGCCTCTTGTATGATTGTTTACTATATTCAACCTTGTCCCTTCTGTTCCCTGTTACAGCCATTACTAGAAACATACAGGTATTCTGGAAACCTATTTCACATTTTTAACACCACTGGGCAGTAAGGATTATAACCAAAATCTGCCTGTTGTAGGGTGACTGCCTCCCTCAGGACCTCATAGTGGCTGTGCATGTGGCCACCCCCTCAGTTTCCCTCTTCTAGGGCCCGCAGTAACGCCACACAAGCTTTCCAAATATAAATAGTTCTTTGCAAGGTTAATTTATTACAGAAGTCCCACAACCATAGTCCAGAATTTCCCAACGTAGTCAAACTGTACGTTCAGTCTTCAGGTCCCAACAGTCTATCAACACACCATGTACAGTACAGCTCTGACATCTCTCAACATGTTCAGGCTCTCTGGTACAGCTCTAGTGGCATGCACCCCATTTTAGACTCTTAGGTTTGGCTCCAGCATATTTTACTACACCTCATCTCTTGGGTACATGTTTGGTGTGTCTCACCATGCTTCGCTCCTGCCCTTCTAGCTTTTCTGTCGTGTTTCCTTCTCAGATATGGTTCCAGCTGGCTCACTTGTCCATAATTCCCGAGACTTCAGCCCTCTCTGGCCCTCTGGGTTCAGTTCTCCAACTCAAAGAGCCAGCAAGTATCTCCCCCTTCTGCTCTCAACCTTCAGCCTCCTCTGGTCTGGGGAAGTTTTGTAAATAACCACCCCTCCCCGACTGCCTTCCACTTTCAGCAGCCTCATCTGGCTCCGTTGCTCAACCAAGGAGCTCTCTCCATTCCCTCCATTAAGGTGATCCTCTCCCTAAAGCTCTCAACCTTGTTGTGTTCTTCTGGGCTCTCTCGAGACTCTGGATTATGGACTCTACCTCTCTGGGTTTTTGACTGTCCCTTGCCTTTGGGCTGTCTCTCATCTGTAACTCACAGGGCAGCTCTGCCCTCCCTATTACACCAAACTAGGGCATATCTGAACTGGAACAGGACAACTGGGCCTGATTTCATTTCAGGGACCAGCAAATCCTATTCCTCTGCCATGGTGGTAGGGTCAACATTTATCAGGCAAGTTTTTTTTAGCAGCCGTTATGCTTCATTTTGGCTTGAGTTATAAGTAGGATTAGATGTGTAAAGAATGCAGTAGTGTAGGAATCTCAGTATGGACATAGACATCCCTACCAGTAACAATGCAGCTGACCTCATGCTGAGGAATGGAGATGGGGTAAATGATACTAGGGTTTCATTCTCCCAGTGTTGAACTATCCCAGTCAGACTTCCAAATAGTATTCCCCATGCCCACCCCTTCTATTCCCGTCCCCCCACTCAGCTGGTATCTGTGTCAACACTAAAGGCTTCCTGGGAAAAAGTCCCTCTCTAGCCTATATCTTAAGGAACAGCATACTACGAATAGTCTTGCTTACCTAGCTCTCCATGTTTTTGTTTTTATCCACCTGTTGTCTTCCTCACATTTATATTTTGTAAGCTCTTAAGGACAAGAACTATCTTTGTATGTACAGTGCCTATTATAGTGGTCCTTGAACCTTGACTGTGTCTTCTAGACAAAATGTAAAGGAGCAGCGTATGGAATACCAGTGTTGGGAGTATTGGCTGTTAAAAGGTTCTGAAAATTACCCTGTCGGACAGGGATTTGAAGGGCCACTTTGAGCGGTGGTCTCCAACTTAGCTTTTTATCCTACTCTCCTTTGTTGCCCTCTGCTGGCATTCTTCCAGCACCCTTTCCTTTAGCTAACAACAGCCAGCTGTCTCCAGAGTAGTCACCAATACCCATCATTGGCATAATCCTTTTCAGTGTGTAACATATCGTAGTTCACATTTTTAATCTGACAGCTTTACATCCCTCATATGTAAATAAAATATGTTCAACATCCAGTAGAGCCATCTCTAATTAATTACAATGTTTTCTTCTGTTCTACAACCACAGTGATGCCCTTTCTCTGAATGTTGTCTTTTCCTGGCTGTTCTGAATTATACTGGTGTCATTCATGCTGTTAATCTGTTAGCATTTCCATTATAACCCTCCTCATTCACACAGTTTCAATGGTTTATAATTCTGCTGTGACTTAGTCTCTGCTATAACTGAGTACGTAGACAGTTACACATGGCTGTCTAATGGAAATTATTGCCAAATCATGACCTCAAGCACACAATTCTGTGCACAAATGCCTTTTAATCAAATGTTTGGTTTTATTAGTAACACAATATCTGCCATACTGTATCAGACTAATGTTCCATTCAGATCAGTATCTGGTCTCAAAGTTGGCAATATTAGATGTTTGAGGAAGACATTAGAGGCCCTGTAATGGACAGTATTTTCTTCATAGTCTTAAGCAGTTAGTGATGAGTTTACATCCTGAAGCATAAAGGTTTCTATTCCTTACGATTTTTTTATCCTATATAGCAGAACTGCAGATAATCTTGTTCATATGAATGTATATAATTGTCACAGGGTCTGCTCACCACTAGTGTGCCGCCTCCTGGTCGCTGATTTCATGTCCGATTCCACCTTTCCACATCTCGCCACACGCACTGCCTTCTCTTTCTGGCTCTCAGTGAGGCAAGGTATTCCGTGTTCATGGCTTTGCCCTCTGTCCAAGTCAGTGTGTCCTCCCCTTTCAGGGTATCAAAGTCTCTTTTTACAAACGGGCTGAGGCAGTCTTCTCATTCACTGCCCAGCCAGTGTCACTTCCCCAGTGGCTGGTGGGGGAACCAGGGCCCACCACAGGTTCCAGCTCAGGGACCCTCTAATCAGCAGCCAAGGTCTGTTTCATTTTAGACCTTACTGCCTTTTTCCTGAGCCTTTCCTAACCTTCTGGCTCCCCCCGCTTCTCTGGGTTTGGTAGCTTCAAAATTCCCTCTTCCCAGGAAGTAATTGTAGGGTACTTCCCTGCAGCTCCCTCCCTGCGGCCAACTTCCTGTCTATAAATGCAGCCCTCCTCAGCTCCCTTGTTGTTCAGTCAGGGGATTATTTAAACCACCTGATTCCCCTCGCTATGGCATGTCTAGTTAATTGGCCCCCTTAGCCTACATGAACCCTTTCAGGGCAAATATGGGGTCAACACCCCCATCACAATAATCCTTTGTTAAATACAACTAAACTTTGTGTCAATGACTGTAAAGTGTGGGAAGTAATGAGGCATGTGAGTTCAGTGTACAGTCTCAGGCTTCAGGCCTTGTGTCAAAGCTTTAATAGGTTTGTTTTATTTGCAGTGAATGTTTGGCTGATCAGCAGGAAGTGTGTGCATCTGTGTCAACCTACACTCAAGTGAATATCCAAATTATAATTTTATGATCTTGGCTTTTAATGCCAAAGTATATCCTCAATCAATCTGATCAGTAAGATTATTGACTGTTATTGGTAGTGACAAAGAGAGAGAGAACGTCTCTCGGAGAAGCTGGCAAGGAGTAGTTCATCATTCTGGAAGGTTGCGTTGCCTTGGAAACTAGTGCAAAGGACTGCACAGAAACAATTGTGTTAGATAAAAAAAGAGGCATTAAATGGGATAAGTAATAGCTTCAGGATTGAAGCAAAAATAGAAACACTAGGCTTATTCATCTGCTGGGGATGGAAGCTTGCAGATTGGATTTTAAATCATGACGTGTTGATATAGTGATCTGGTCTGCTTTGGTATTGGCATTGTAAGAGCCTACGTAGTCATGTGTTGTACTTGTATCTTCAAAACTACTAAAATGGGCAGCAGTTCCTTGCAATCTCTTGAATTGAAAGGTGTCTCTTCCCTTAGAAAGTGATGGTTAAATTCAGTGAGACAACATAAGCATCAAAATATTTTAAGCAGCTAGAGATACTGATGGCTATAGGTGTGTTTGGTGGGTTTTTAATATTGTACTTAAATATATTTTAGTATATAAGGGGCTTTTCAGCTTTATTGGCTAGGTCATTTTAGTCTTTTGCGTGCGCAATGTACCTTTAAGAGGATTCAGGATTTAATTATGGCAGGAGGAAAAGTGTAGATTGAATACAAGTAGGTCCCAAACTTCCTTCTGAATAAATATGCTGCAGTTTCACCATTGAAAGGTTGAGAGAGGCTTTAGATAATAGAGGCATCTATTCATCTGGAAGCAGCACTGGGATCTGATTGGCTATGGCTCGTTACTGTTTCACTGCCTTTATCTGACACTTTCCTAAAAGAAAAGCCAGTGGGGAGTGATAAGGATTGTGAAACTCAGAATTCTGACATCCAAGAAATCTGTCTTCCTCAAGACAACTGACGAACCAGTAGAGGGGCGTGGAGTCTTGAATTTATACCCTCTGAAGACGAAGTCTTTTGCTGTCCCTAGCCATCATCTTGCTCTTTAGGATGCAACTTTCCTCAAATTTACTCTTTTGCTTTTTGCACGGAATCACTCAATCACGAATAGTTCTCTGGAGAGCTCCCCATCCTTTCCTGCTTATCCTTCACTGACTGATATGTCTTTTCCTCCAAGTGCAGCACCTCTTTTTTTAGTATCTAGGAGGTAAAAGCCACATAAGAAGCCTGTAGCGGAGCTGGGAACAAAACTCAGATCTCGGGACTCCCAGTCCTGTGCTTTATCCACTAGACTCCTGAGGAGATCCAGAAATGAGGAGATCCAGAGGTGTAGTCTATGAGGAGACCAGTGTTAAGAAGTTTTCATGAAAAAAGCATTTGGAGAAGAATGAGGGTGGTTGGTGCATGGAAACTGGGGGGCTGTTCTAAGGGTAGGGGACAGTATAAATAAAAGTGTGTGAGCAAGAAGGTATGTAGGTTGAAGCAAGGATAGATGTAGATATGGTGAAGTTGCGAAGAGGCTAAGAATGACAAGCAGAGTGGGTCAGCTTGACAATGTCCTGGGACAGCTAGCTGTAGGTTAACTGCAGTCATAGCTTTTGGTAAGAGCTGCATTGTGTGGTGTTGGAGTTGGACTCTTCACTTTATTTTTCCTTTCAAAATAATAGTTATTCTGTACAGTTAGATCCTGATTGACAGCTAACATATTTTGGCATGCAGGAAAAAAATTAGGATGATAAAAATATAGACAGTGTTTTGCAAACATTAAACTAAAACTTAAAAGAAAAGATCAAAACAAAAATTGTGTCATTGGGCTACTAATTGTGTGTGGTAGTACACTATGCAACTCAATTTTTCTGTTTAGCTGCTTGAATCGAATTTCTCTAGCACTGTCAAATATCTTGCATGGCATCCACCTGGCTTGGAAAGGAACAAAAAACATTAATTCTTGAGCAGTCACCTGCCATTCTATGTGTGCTGCTACACTAGCTTCTGCTACCTTAAGTCCATATAGCTCACCCCTTGGATTGGACCAATACAACCATATTGCAAAGCTTGGTTCTTTTAAGCATCTCTCTTAGGATGTGGTATATCTTCAGCAGAGCGTGATGTGGATGTTCACAAGATGCTGAAGGGAGAGGTGTGAGGGAGGGAGGAAAACAGCACCTCAGAGCTTAACAATTACAGTGCTCCAATGTCCCAGACTTGTACTAGCCAGTTCAGGACCTGTACCAGAAAAGTAGTGCTAATTGAAGTAGCGACAATTCTCGCATCTCTTTCTTTGCAAACCACTAGGACTACACAAGCATCTTGTATCCCATTGGAATTCTGAGAACTGGTCTCTGCTTTCCGGTGACATAAAGCATTCCTCTCTTGCCCTGATCGGTTGTGAAATATTAAACCCTAAAATCATAGCATGCCACTTTGCTTCATTTTTCTTACTTTATTTTCTACATAATTATAGCTGCCACTCTTTCAAGAACTGCTAGAACTAGAAACCAGTGCTTTGAACATTAGAAAACATCGAAAACCTGCTTTCATCAGTGTAGAGCATTAATAGAACTCTAGTAAGTTGAGATCTGCTGCTAAAATCCTGTTTAGAACTGATTGAAGTGATGGGGAAGCAACATAAAGTAACTGAGATTAAATGACTTAAAGGTTTGGGATTTTGTGACCTGTCAGGTACGTTGGTGAGACCAGTATGTATACTTTTAGGACCAGCAAATGTTTCCAAGTGCTAGCCTTGCACCAATTAGTAGACAGGGAATAAAAATATTGATCTGTAGGTCACATTTCACACAGCAAGATGTCTAAGAATATTTAAATCACTTTAAAAAATGAGGTCTTTTGAGAATGGTAGGGCTGGTGGGTGGAAGTATTTTAGTTAAATGGAGGGTGTAGAAACTGTGGGTATAATTTACAGTACATTACTCATTGTTTTTAAATATAGCAACGTCTCAAACCCAGAATTCGAATACAAGTAGATGAATGTGTGGATCAGAGCGTGTTATCTCTGCAGCAGGTTAAATTCAGGGGGCGTACTGCAGCTCAAGCATTTCTACATTGAGTCTAAAAATAAATTTATCAAAATTAAACTGAAACAGGAATCATTGTTACTGTTTCCTCACACCAAGGGCAAAATTCCTCCTAGGCAGGAGTTTTTCTGGCTGTATGTGCAATGATCATTCTTCCTAAAGTTCTGTAATCTTGACTCAAAGAGGAGGGTTTATCTAGTGCAGGATTACTTCGCACTGGGCCTCTAAAGACAAGGGCAGCACCCCTTGGTGCTGGTAGGGGAATGCATCGCTCCAAGTGTCAATGGTAAATGATAGAGGCAATCTTTAGTGCTTTCAGGAAGTTCTCAGATTCTACTGGGAACGTCATTACATGTAATTAAATGTAATTGGTTTTAAACTGGGCCTTCCTTCATAGATGTCTTTAGAAGATGTGGTCTGTTTAATTGACCTGCCTTTAAAAGCTATTTATTCCAAAATTAACAACAACAAAAGTCTAGATGACTTTGCTTCCTAAAGTAGCACATGTTCTAAGGCCTGTTTATCTGCTGTTAGGGCATTCTGAAGTCACTGAAGTCTGAGCCTGTCCCACATCTCTCTACAGGCTGAGCCTGCTGCCTGTCCTGCTTCCCATGTGGTTCACTGGGAGAGATTCACTGGATGTGGGAATTTCTAAGGAACAAAACGCTGCAGGATCACAGGCTAGTAACAGGTCGAATATGCTTAACAGTTACACTTCAAAATTGAGCACTTGGAAACACTGTTCCTCACTTACTGGCCTGACCAAATTGGAGTCGGAGAGCCTGTGTTACTTCAAACAAGCTGGTGACCTTAGCAGTACCCTTCCCTAATTTGAGTATCTGTCTGGTCCTACACTGATGTAGAAGGAACTCAGGGCTCCATGGCCGTTAGGTAGAGGAATTTGGGACAGTGTGTTACCAGGCCAGCCTCTCTTAGCCAGCTCCCTTTCTCACCCAGCGGTTAAATGGCCTTTACATACGGCATCTCAGCTGCCCTTATATGTAATCATACACCAAAAAGTGAAGCCGTCCTTGCACTTTATCTCCCACTGCTGGAAATTCCTGTTACCAGGAGCCTATTTTCAGTTTGTAGTGAAGGGGATAGCTTAACCATTACAATTCAAGGACAATAATGGATAACATCTCCCCACCTCCATCAACCTTTTCCAAAGTGCATGACTTGAGTGATCTTGGTAGTCTGAAGAAAGACAGAGGAAATTATTTTGTCAGAGCAAGATGTTATCTATACTGAAATTAGAGTTAGAAAAGTCTTCTCACTGATGCTCGAATGAGAAATTTTGATAGGTCATGTTGTTCACTTATTTCACTTCAGGGCACTTGTCTTAAATCAGCACAGAGCATGTAATGCTGAAAGTAAAATATTTGTAATGGAAGAATTTAGTGCAATGAAAGTACTGTATAAGTTGATGATTTTTTAAAATGCCCAAATTCCAGGATGTAGTAATGAGAATCACAAAACCACTCTGAACCTGTCCCATACTCTCTCTTAAGCATTGTCCAGGGCTAAACTCTTGTGAGTTGCATTATTTCTAGTTAGAGTGAATGAAATCCCCATTTGTGGCAGTATTTGTGATCTCTGATACAGAAAGAATATATTAAATACATTGCTCTGGCAGCAAAGCTCCTCTGTCTCTGGGAGGCAAATCTCTGCACAGTATTGGTTTTTAGAGGGGAAACTATACTCTTGAGTATAATTTTTATCAATTTTTAGGAGTGGTTCTTCTCTGTTCATGATTGACTGTTCATGAACAAGGAATACTTATTTATATAATGTTGTTTGGAGCAGAAAAACTGATTGTAAGCTTCCTTATAAATGGATGCAGGGGTAACAAAGTATATGTGTTTAATTACCCTCAACATCTGTCGCTGGAGAATCTATTTCGCTGGAATTGTTAAAACCACATCAGTGTTTACTGAGACCAAAGAAAGAAATTTGCAAATTAAATTTCCATTTTGTTTTTAGGAAGGGACAAAACCTGACATTTTTTAGGGTTGAACTAAAGTGATTTATTTGGACTAGTGGTTGATTTCAGTAAATGAGTGTTTTGGGTAAGAGGGGGATGGGGAAGAATGAGTTTTGTCATGAATACAGGGGAATGGTATGTCGTCACAGACTCAGGCAGCCAGCAAGCTCGGCTTGCTTGTAGGTGGTATTACAGCTACGAGAGGGAGAGAAGCAGTCAGAGATGTCTCTCTCAAACAAGCAGCCTGCATCTCTCTCAGAATACAGCCAGCTGTGCAAAGCCAAGAACACAGATAGCTTTTCAGAAGCCTACCACTGCATGGAATCCCAGAAAGACTTCAGCAAAACTAAATTTGAATGGCAGAGGACTGAGGGAAAGCTTAATGAAATTGGGCTAAATGTAAACTCAGGGGGACAGATTAAAGATGGGCTTGTTAAAAATGCTGGCTTCACAGACGAGGATAAGCTCTGCTTCTTTGAAGGAAAGCTGGACAAAGAGCTGAAAATAGCTCAGAAAGACAAAAGAGAAATTGAGGTGCAGAGCAAAAAATACCAGGCAGCTCCAGGTCACCTTGAAAGCTGGTCTTTGATTTCTGAAGCATTTCCTTCTGCGGAAGGAAACTTGGCAAACCCCAAAACTACAGATTTCCATTTGGGGCAGGCAGGAGCCGAGAGACCTTGCACTGGGCTGGGAAAAAATGAAGCCATCACCGATCAGGAGAAAGCAGCAGGTAAGAGTGCGATGGAAACCAAGTGTCAGCAAGAACAAAATCTGCCCAACCTGTCTGTGTCAGAGAGTGATCCTGACAAATACATGAAGGAGCAGGAGATTAGTGTGTGGAATCCAAATTTCAACCCTATCCTGCCTGACAATTCAGGGTCTAAAGAGGCGACTGTGAAAAAAGATGGAGCCCCTAGCTATTGTGTAATAGGAGTAGTTAATGATAACTATCTACAGAGTGGATTTTCTTCCTCCCTGACTGCATCTAATCCAAAACCTCCAACTACAACTATAGAGTTTGCACAGGATGACTCCAAAAGTAGCTACTTCAATAATATCAGTGAAATGGAGGAAGAAAGATTTATGGTTGAGATGGAGGAAAAGCTGAGCTGTGCAGATGAAGACAATTTCCTGAACAGAGCTGCTCACCAAAGGAAGGCAATGAGGCGTGCAATGTCAGAATGCTCCCACTTGTCTGTGCCCCAGACCCTTAATTTGGCAGACAAATACCCTGAGCCACTGGTTAGAGAAGACCTTGCTACTGGCCTTCTCTCTCCTACTAGCAGTCTGACCCAGAGCTCAAGCCCCGTTATCAGAAAGCCAGGCGCTCCAATGAAAAGGTCAATGACTGTGTCAGAAGAGCAAACATCTGTCTACAGCCTGGGTGCTGAACAAAACAATGCGGAGTTGCCCAGCCTGACTGTGAAGGAGCATCAGTCCCTTCTTACGGAGGAGCCAGCTGCCAAGAAGAGAGAGGAGTGGAACGGCGGGAGCAGCACCTCTGTCAAGAAAGAGCTGGGCAGCCCCGGGTTGTATCACAGCAAACTGGAGCAAATCCCTGAAATCAGCAGCCACGACAAAGGGAGGGAGGAGGAGGCAGCAGCAGCAAACAGGGACAAGAGAAATGTCATTGATGAAGCTGCTAGCCTTGACTCTCCAAGAAGCAGAGGCAGTGAGATGGAATCCAGCAAAACTGTTCCACTGGAAAGAAAAGAAATTGAGGTCAGCAATGTGCAGAGCACTCCATCTTCCCAGCTAGGAGTTCTACCACGTGATGGTATGTTGCTAAATTTTACCTCCTTGGGGAGCGTGCAGACAGCAGCTAGGAAGGAACTGACTTGACAGATTGCAGGAGGGTGGGTGGCTCAGGAAGAATCCAGAGACTGACACAGCTTAGGTTCTAATAGGTATAACAAAGGATAAGCTTTGATTTAAGCGAGGAAGAGAATGAAATAACTTTAGTGTATAGATTGGATGGCTGGTGCTATAGCGGATGCTGTGGGTCAAGAAGTTGCTTGCCGGTGTTTTAAATCACAATAATAGAATCAAGAATTGATGGTTAGTTTTTTGCTCCAAAGAAAAGATTTTAGTCATTAAGTCTGTCCTTAGGGGTGTTAATACTAATGAATGTAAACAAAAATATTAAAGGGAATTTTCAAGTATCAAGAGTTGTTGGGAATTGTTTTCTCAATTTGCAAATCTGTCTTACTGTTTAGAAATGAGCATGTTATCAAAGTCAGAATCTTCCAGCTTTTGCCAAAAGGTCAGAAGATTGTGCTTTCAGTTTAGTTTTTGGCATCCTTTGACGTTTCTGCTTGGAGAGAGCAGTGAGACTAGCTGTGTTCTTCTTTGAATAAGAGGGTAAAATGTCTTACACTGTTGGTCTCTTCCTGGTAGCTTTATACTGTATCCAAAATAGAATTTCCCTCTCTGAAAGTGGTTATAAATGATAAAAACCCAGATCATGGTAGTGCCTTCTCCCATTGCTAACTGTCAATAGAAGCTTGTTTTGTTCTTTAGTCTCTTGTTTAGACAGTGGCATGATATATGAGGTCAGTCTGCTGGGATTTAAAAATTGTGACAAGTGCAGTTAATCTGTGTGTGTCTGTGTCCATGTCAGTCCCTGTCCCTCTTAAGCCAGTTAGTTGCTCTGTTATTATTTATGTAGCTGTTTTTATTCCCCTGGACTGTGGGTGTGTTACCTTTTTGTTTTATTTTGTCCCTTCTCTGTGAATGAGGAACTTCTCACAGAGGAGAAAAACACAGGCCCGAAATAAAGGCTAAAGAAGTGTACATGAATTTCCTAATCCAACGGCTGCTTTGTAGTTAGCTTGTTTACTCATCCTTCAATGGAATATCAAAGCAATTGAGAGGGATCAGATATTGAGATTTTGAATTTAAAGCTGAATTATAAACAAACTGTCCTGTGAGAGAGGAAATAGTACAGACAGGGAGCATGACCAATAAAAAGGATACCTGATTTTAAAACCCCAACCTAATACTGTATGTAGGTCAACACACTGAAAGCCCCCCCAGCAGTCATAACTGAATTATGGTCTCTGAACAAGATTTGGTGGTATTTCAACCACCAGGTTAAATATCTCTTATCTCTATTTTTGTGGAGTGTTAGTGACACCCAATGGCCAATTAGATGAATCCACAGTGTTCAACTGCTCTACGTTCCATCCCGGTTATCCATTTTAGTGAGCTACTGAACCTACCTAGACTAGAAAATTCTGAAAACCATTCTAATTACAGACAGTTCTGCTGATTAAACAGTCTGTGTTTTGCTTTTTCTTCTAGTAGTTTTCTTCAGGATTTTTCTTTATTTTAAATCTTTTCATGTAGATTTAGCACTGGTGAAAGGTGCTTGATTGACAGTTCTGCAGCTTACTTGCTCTGAAAAAGTGACTTTAAAGTGGGTGCAGTGGCAGTGAAAATTTCCCAAGTCTGTTATGCCAAAGTATCTTAACCCTGATGTAGCTGAAGCGGGGGAGAGGGTATAAATCATTCATTATCATTTGTTCAGTCCGTATCTTCTTAGCTGAGCTTGCCAGCAAAGGGACATCAAGTCATGTCAATTGTAGTGATGGAGGGTGGGTGGGATTTTTTTATTGCTGATATCAGTTCACTGGGTCTAAAAATGAGACCATCAGCTTATTTCACAGAGTTCACCAAACAGACATCAGATGGCAGCATAGGTAGATCCCAATTTCTTCTTTGCTGGATTTGAACTAGATACCTAGACATCGCCCATTTGCATGAAAATATGATCTGTGCTGCTGAGTTGATTTGCTCTGGATAGTGCTTTTGAAATGAAAGTTAGGGAAACCACATTTTTGTGACAACTTAAACGTTAACTGATCCAGAGTTGGGCAAACATCTGGCCTGCGGGACCATCCTGACCAGCCCTTGAGCTCCCAGCTGGGGAGGCTAGCCCCTGGCTCCTCCCCCGCAGCCTCAGTGCACCGTGCAGCCAGCGCTCTGGCCCACCATGCCTGCAGGGCAGTGTGGCTGCAAGCTTCTGCTGCTCTGAGCGGCATGGTAAGGGGGCAGGGAGCCAGGGGGGTTGGATAAGGGGCAGGATGTTCCGGGGAGCAGTCAGGGGACAGGGAGCGGGGGTGGTTGGATGAGGCGAAGGTTCTGGGGGTGGGGGTCAAGGGACGGGGAGCAGGAGGGGTTGGATAGGGGGTGGCGTCCCGGGGGGCGGTTGGCACAAGGGTCCCAGGAGGGGGTGGTCAGGGAACAAGGAGCGCGGGGGTTGGATGGGTCGGAGGTTCTGAGGGGGGCAGTCGGGGTTGAAAGTGGGAGGGGGCGGATAGGGGGCAGGGGCCAGGCTGTTCGGGGAGGCACAGACTTCCCTACCCAGCCCTCCATACAGTTTCGCAACCCCAATGTGGCCCTCGGGCCAGAGAGTTTGCCCACCCTGATCTAATCAGTTGTGATGTCACAAACATATTCTCAAGGGATGAATCTGAACATATCAGTGGCCAAGCAATCAGAATCTTGTCTGTGTGCACCTTTCTGGTTATGAAATGTCTGGTGTCAGTGAGCTTCTAAAGAGCCTGTTATGAAATTCAAGTCTGGTTCTTTGTGGTAATTCAGCAGCTACTGATGGTCGTATCCAGGACATAAAAAAAAAAATCCATTTGTCAATGGCAGTTAGGAAATCATGGTGTAGCTAAGGCAACAACCTCTGCAAAACTTAAGGGGCAACATTTTCCAAACACAGATGTGTAAATTTAGGCATCTAAACCCATATATAGATGCCTAATTTTAAGTGAGCTGATTTTCAGAAGGCTGAACATCCACAATTGAAGTCAAAGTTATTGGCTATGGGAGTGTGCAGCACCTCTGAAAATCAGCCCACTTTTATACGGGTGTGCAAATATTAATTTAGATGCCTAACTTCGTAGGCATCTGGGTTTGAAAACGTTAGGCTGCAATCTTTATTTTGAAAAATAATTTATAGTTCTTATCGTTGCAGAGGCAGCCTTTAAAACATGACTTGATACAGTCTGAGTTTGCAGACCGCTGCAGTGTCTTTGGTACTGCTCATATTTTCACAAAAAGTGCACAGTGAAATTAACCATTCTGTCCAGAAAAATGGTGGACAATGGTGAAAATGTCAGGTCATGTTTACTTCACTCTGTTGACAGTGGTTTCAGACACTGGATCTAGTCTAAGTAGACTAGATTGCAGTGGAAATGGTAAAATGCTCCTTTCATTGCTTCATATCTGCATGTCTTAGTAGGACTTTCTGCAATGCAAGAAAACAGGAAAGAATGACTTGGATGTTACTAGAGTGGTTTCACAGCATCTACAAAGAGTTTTCTTCATTACTGAATGGTGAAATTGTGACATAAGAAATAACTTGCCCAAGGAAGCAGCTTTTTGGCTAAGATATGATATCAGTCAGAAATCTCTCTTTTCCTCTCTGTTCTAATAGCTAAATTGCTCGCTCATATCCTAATAATTTCTGGTGTCAAGGATGCAAATTCCTTTTCTTTGGTCTTATTTATACTCATCTTGCAGCTCCCCTCCATACACACAATCTGTTCAAAACATCATTGCCAAAATCAACTTTTTGCTGTCTGCTGATACAGCCTTAAGCTTCCTCATCCTTAAATCTCTTGTTCTGTTGGTTTCCTGCCACTCTGTGAATTAAGTTAAAACTTCTGGTCCTTGTTTCAAGGTTCTGTAACTCTCATCAGCTGCCTACATTTCCCTTCCAAATACTCGTGAATGATTTGTCTAGTCTAATTTTGAATTATTCAAATAATGGTGCTTCTGCTGACTTCTGTTGGAAAGAAGATTCCACAGTCAGACTCTTGCACTGATCTTTTCTTTGCTAAATTTCTTTGCCTTACTCCTGTTTATGTATTCTTGGATCACATTAAAGAAATTTTCTACCTATAAATTTAGATTTTAATGGTGGTGCAAATTTATTTAGACTTCACTCTAAAACACTCTACCCCATCCAAAGCTCTTGGGTGCCTGTGATGTAGATTTAAAAAGTAATTACTTCAGAGTTACATAAAACTGTGCAGAACAGCAGCATTTCTTAGTTGTTCCATATCATTTAATCATCAGTTGTAGAGCTTAAAATCCCTACCATGCTTTCCCATCAAACAGAAATCTAACTTGACTGTTTGCATAGTAGGTTATGAAGGATGGAATTTATTTCTCACACCCTCTCCCTCCGCATTGTTGTTACCTAACCTATATATATTTATTTCCTCATTTATTGACACCTTTCCACTCTGAGTGTGGGTCCTCTGCTATGAATTTCCTCCAATTATTTGCTATCCTTTGGGTTTTGAGGTCCCCAAATTCTAGGTATCATTGTGCTAGAGCTGTAAAGAAAGAGACTATCACCTTTCTGATTCCTGATATCTTTGGGCGTGCAGCACAAAATCCAACTGGACTTTTGACCAACTTATTTTGTTACAAGTCTATAAACAATGTGTGGTGTTAATAACACTTCCAGGTCTCCTGCTGCCATCTTGTTTTCCAAGTATTTTCCTCCCCAGCGGGCACATTTTGTGTGCACGCCTGTGTGCATATATCCTACAGTTTACAGTGTTCCGTTTCCCACATGCCTTTACATACAGATAATTTATGCAGTCTTGATAAATGAGGCACCATTTGAATTATTTTGTGTAGGTGGGAATGTCAGACTTCAAAAGTTCTTCAAAGAAAGGCTTCAAACATTTGTAAAGAGTGTTAAACTGTGGTAGTATGTGAAGTGAGATTAAATGCATTAAATGTTAATGCATGACTAGAAGGTAATAGAAAATGTCACACTCCCACTACCCAGTAATGAGATGCTGCAATTTATTTATTTCTATAAAGTCATTAGTGTAGGTACTGCTTTACAGACATGTAACAAGGTTCCTGCCCAAAAGGCTTACATCCTATATTAGATGGATAACAAGAAAAGATGATAGACTATGGGAGGAAGGGGGAAATGGAAGTGACTAGCTACCAGTGATAGATGTATTAGAAATGCCTGGTTGTCATTGTGAACAGCTCAGTGAAAACCTCTGCTCAATGTGCATCTGGCAATCTTAAAAAGCAAACAAAACGGTAGTATGTGGTAAGGAATAGAATAGAAAATAATGAAAAAAATATTGTAATACAGTTGTATAAATCAATGTTAATACCCTCTTCTGCAATATTCATTTCAGTTTTGGTCATCCTTTCTCATAAATTAGCTGAGGAAAGATGGGAAAAGAGAGAAGATTTGGAAAGTTTAGTTTAGAAACAGACAAACCAGGGGATATAATCAAAATCACATAATGTAGGACTGGAAGGGACCTCAAGAGGTTATCTAGTAGTCCATCCCCCCTATGCTCAGGTAGGGCCAAGTATACCTATACCACCCATAGACCTAAACCATAATAGATGTCTTCAAAATAATGGGAGGTCTAGAGAAGGTAAATCAGAAATTCCTATTTACCCTCTCTAATTATACAGGAACAAGGAGAATTCAGTGATATTGGAAGGCAACACATCTAAAATTTGAGAAATGGAAATATTGCTTTCCACAATGCATAATTAACATGCAGAATGTGTATCACAATTCATTGAGGCCAAGAGTTTAGCAGGACTCAAAATGAAATAAAGATTAGATATTTATATGGATAATGACTGTGTCAGATATGGCAATGTCCTGCCACATCCTTGGGAGACCTTGCAGAATTAAATTTAAGTATGTTTGGTGGCCATTGTATTAAATGAATGGTTTATGTACTTTTGTGGGCTGGGATTGTATGTAACCTCTGTTGGGGAAATGTGAGATGGAGTTCAAAGGCCTATATTAAAAATGTGCCAGACAGGAAGGGACTTTGGGGACAATAAATGTTAGGTGGATTTCCTGATGCGAATACCTAGGGAGAGGTGAATGCAAATTCCCCACCTCTGGTTATGCAAAAACCCAGTCTCTTGAAGCTAGGTGCTGAGGAGAGGTGATTGACTGCTGATTATGTGTTCCCAGTTCCTGGAGGTCAAGGTCTGAGCATATAAAGAAACAGTCTGCTCTGGCCAGTTTCTGTTCTGGTTCTGAATCTGAGACAGTTATGAACTTGTAACCTTGGGGAAAATCCAATTGTGGGTTTTGAAGGACTGACACCTGCCAGAGCCTGAAGCTGGAATTGGGGTGACTGTTAGCATGCATGTAGGTTCTTTTAGTTTTAGTGTTTTCTCTGTACTGCTTGCACCTTAAGAATAAATGTGCTTGCTTATAAAGAGCTGTGTGGTAAATTATAACTGCATCCAATACACTTGTCATAGCCTCTGTGTATGGGCTGCGGATCCCTGAGTAAGTAGGGTGCCTTGCTAAAGGCCGTGCAGCTCTAGCCCCTGGAGCTTTCACCGGCCCAGCTGTTTGAAGTCCCTGAGTGGTTAGTTTGTCACGGGTAGTGGGGGCAGAACTGAGCTAAGCAGGGAAGACTTGGTATAATAGTCACTTGCTGGGTGAACAGAGGCAGCGAACAGGAGAACTTTGGAGGAAGCTTAGAGACGGAGTGTGGGAGGCTTTCCTTCCAGGTGTAGCACTACATATGATGTCAAGATGGCCGGCGATAGAACAATGGTGGTGGCTTGCAACGGACATGCCGTGTTCTTTCCTGCCTGAAGACGGATGGGATTTCATGCGCATGAAGTGCAAGTTGGTGGCTATGCTGGAGGAAAAAATTCTTGGATTGGAGGGGCAAGTTGAGAAGCTACTGAGAATCAGAGAAGCTGAGGAGTTCCTAAATAGCCAGGTTCTGGAAACACCAGTATCCTAGGTTCAAGAAAGAATGTAGCTGGCCACCAAGGAACTGGAGTGAGAAGTCAGAGAGGAGGCCTGGTGATTCATAACCACCAGAAACAAGAGGTCATAGCAGTATTCTATGTGGCTGGAGATAGATGAGGGATGACAGGCTGTGGCCACCAGAGAGAAGAGGACCAGGAGGAATTCCATAGAGCTCAAAGTTTCAAATTGATACTTTTCCTTTCAACATCGAAATTTTGGAAGATATCTCCAGCAGGTCCTAGGGAACAGAGAGGTGTATGGGACATGTGGATGGCAGCTCAGCCCAACCTGTAAGAAAATCAAGCTTCCCTGCAAAGAGTTCTCCAACTATCCAAAGAATACAAACTATCCTTGTTGGAGACTCAATACTCAGAAGAATAGAAAGAACATTCTGAAAGGGACAGACTGACAACAGGACAATGTGCCACCTTCCTGGAGCCAAGACATGAGATGTCACTCTAAGACAGGATAGGCTTCTGAAGTTGATAGGAAAGGAGGTGGTAGTTCATATCAGTGGGATATCTTGCAAATAGTAGATGACTTTAGGGAACTCGGAAGTGTGTTGAAGAAGAATGTCCAAGCAGTCTTCTCTGAGATCCTTCCTGCTCCCCGAGCAAAGGAAGACACAAGGCACAAGATTCTGGATGTGAACCACTGGCTAAGTAAGGGGTGTAGGGTGTAGGGTTTTGGTTTTGTGGAACATTGGTCCCCTT
Source organism: Lepidochelys kempii (assembly GCF_965140285.1). Classification (NCBI taxonomy): domain Eukaryota; kingdom Metazoa; phylum Chordata; order Testudines; family Cheloniidae; genus Lepidochelys; species Lepidochelys kempii. The sequence continues at coordinate 267,710,344 of NC_136381.1, read as the reverse complement.
CTGTGGACAGAGGAGCTATATAGATTGGATGGCCTCCACCTCAATAGAAGGGGGACCAATCTCCTTAGGGACAGGCTGGCTCGAGTAATCCGGAGAAGGTTAAACTAATAAAAGGGGAGTGAAAAAGAGGAATGGTTGAGCACAAAATTGAGATGCTGAAAACAAAATTAATCAAGGAAACAAAGGACATGATTAGAAGAAATTCTTGAATTGACTATACACTAATGCTAAGAGCCTGGGTAACAAACAAGAGGAATTTGAATTGCTCATTTATGAGCATACATTCAGTCTAGTTGGTATTACTGAAACCTGGTGGGATGATTTGCACCATTGGAATGTTAAAATCAATGGTTATAGTCTACTTCGGAAGGATAGAGTGGGCAAAAGGTGAGGGGAAATGGCACTCTGTCAAAAATGGTATTGCCTGTTTCTGAGTCACTGATAACTTGGAAGAAAATGATTTTGTATGCTTATGGATCAGTGTTCTAATAGATAAAGCACAAGGCGGGATATTATTTGGTGTATGCTACAAACCACCAAATCACACTAGGAGCAGGATAACCACCTTCGTATGTACCTTTCTATAATGTGCAGAAAAAAATTACATGGTAATGGGGGACTTCAATTTGAGTAACATATGCTGGCGGAGGGGAGGGGGGAAGGTCTCAAGCTGCCAGTACTAAAACATCCTTTGGAATTTCTAAATATTATAGATCATTTCCAAACTCAAAAAGTCTTAAAGTAAACATGGGGGAATTCTATATTAGACCTTGTCCTAACAGATAAAGAGAAGCTTATTGCAGAACTAGAAATTAATAGCTTACAAGTGGTCATGACTTGATCACATTCATAATGTGCAAGCAGAATAAAGACCAGACCAATATTTTATATACTTGTTGCTTTAATAGGGCAGTTTCACAGAGTTGAAAAAAAAATGAGCCAGATCAGGTGAGAAGAGGATGGGGATCAGTTGTTTTCCATGGCCACTTAAGGTAGGACAAAAAGCAATCGGCATAATCTGCAGCAAGGGAGATTTAAATTAGATAATAGGAAAAACTTTCTAACTGTGAGGCTGGGTATGCTGATTTAAATAAAGGTGATTTTAAATCAGCTATTTAAATCAAGTGGAAAGCCTTGATTTAAATAATTGATTTTAATCAATTTTTCCATTTGTATTTCAGTTATTTTCTGAGGAAAGGGGCATTGTCATTTTCAGATTTCATTTATTTCATTCACTAAACAGGTTGATTTTTAAGAAGAAAAAATGATCATTTAAATAAAAACATAAAAAAATAATTTTTATCCATCTTGCTGTAAGGGTAGTTAAGCTCTGGAATAGGCTTTTGTGGAAAGTTGTGAATGCCCCATCATTGGAAGCATTTAAGAATAGGATGGACAAACACTCATAAGGGATGGTCTAGGTTTACTTTGTCCACCACGGTGTAAGGGGCCGGACTGGATGATCTTTTGAGGTCCCTTCAAGCCCTACATTTCTGTGATTCTGTGAAACTGTAATTAAACAAGGAATCATTGAGTGGTCTGTTTCTGGTGGGACCTGAAGGGATCAGTTCTTGGTCCTATCCTGTTTAACATTTTTATCAATAACTTTGAAGAAAACATAAAATCATCACTGATAAAATTTGCAAATTATACACAAATTGGGAGAGTGGTAAATAATGAAAAGGGCAGTCATTGATTCAGAGCAATTTGGATCACTCAGTAAACTGGTCTCAAGCAAATAATATGCATTTTAATATGACTAAACATAAATGTATACATCTAGGAACAAAGAATGTAGCTAGTCCATACTTAAGCGGTGTGGAGCTCTAGCCTGAGGAGCTGTGATGCTAAAAAAGACTTTGGGGTCATGGTGGATAATGAGCTGAACATGAGTTCCCAATGTGATGCTGTGGCTGAAAGAGCTAATGGGATCCTGGGGTGCATAATCAGGATAATCCTGAGTGGGAGTAGAGAGGTTATTTTACCACTGTATTTGACACGGGTATGATTGCTGCTGGAATACTATGTCCGGTTTTGGTGTCCACAATTCAAGAAGGGTATGGGTAGATTGGAGAGGATTCAGAGCCATGAAAATGATTAAAGGCTTAGAAAATAGTAATAGACTGAGAGTTCAATGTGTTTAGCTTAACAAAGAGAAGATTAAGGGAGACTGATTACAGCCTGTAAATACCTTCATGGGGAGCAGATAGTTAATAATAGGCTCTTCAGTCTAGCTGAGAAAGGTATAACACAATCCAGTGACTGGAAGTTGAAGCTAGACAAATGCAGACCAGAAAGAAGGGTAAATTTCTGACAGTGAGAGTAATTAGCCATTGGAACAGTTTACCAAAGGTCGTGGCGGATTCTCCATGACTGCTAATTTTGAAATCTAGGTTGGATATTTTTCTAATTGGTATGTTCTAGGAATTATTTTGGGGAGGTTCTCTGGCCTGTGTTATATAGGAGGTCAGACTGAATGATCACAGTGGTCCTTTCTGGCTTTGGAATCTGTGGAGAGAAAGCAAAGCGCAGATGCTGGCTTCTTAAGCAGTCTGGATTGCAGGGGATGTCACAGTGTAGGCGGGAAACTGTGCAGCTTTAAAGATTCCCCAGTGAGGAGGGAATGAGACACTGATCTCTGCCCCAGAAATCTGATGGCTGGGAGCCAGAAGGCTAAAAGTGGGTGCCCATGGGAGATCACTGAGGAGGAATACAGGTGCAATTGCCCTGAACTATGACAATGACAACCACCTACAATTGCATTAAATAGAATAAAGGTAATGCATATAAACATTCATACTTCAGGATATAAACCAGCCATTAACTGTTAAGATTTGGGATTTAGGAAGAAACTTCCGCTATGGGCAGGTTATTCCATCTCTGTTCATTGTCCTCTGGTGTTAGTTCAGAGGAAGTGCAAGAATCTGGTACTGGCTGCTGGACTAGATGGACCTGATCTGGCATGGTAATTCCTAATGTTTGAATGATCATTTGTATGGTGCCAACAGTGATTGATTGATTGGTGATCCCTTGAGTTCGAGGATGATCTCTACCATGGATTTACATATGGGTCCTGAGATGACTCAGGAGTCCAATCCTGGAACCACAAATCAGCCTGCAGTAGGTACAGACATTTTGTGGAAGGCCAGTGGCTGCTGGGAGAAAGTTATTTCTTTTTCCTTCCTCCTCTCCCTCTTTTCAGCTTAGAGGGCAAGGCGCTTCTCCTAGAAGCGGGCCACTGGCTGATGGAGGATATGACGCCATTGGGGTCAGTTGGTGGCTTGCTCTTCCCAGCTTGTGATGTCCACATCGGTTTTCTTAAGATATGCTTTCAGTGTGTCTTTATAGTGTTTCCTCTGACCACCATGGGATCTCTGATCATGGGTGATCTGAGAGTAGAGGACTTGTTTTGGGAGGCGAGAGTTTGGCATCCGCACGCAATGTCCAGCCCAGCGAAGCTGTTGCATGAGGATCATTGGTTCAATAATGGTGACACTGGCTTCAGCGAGGATGCTGGCATAGTGCGGCGATCTTGCCACTTGACACGAAGGATCTTCTGGAGGTATCGGTGGTGGTGTCTCCAGGTGGTCTTATACTTCTCACTTTGTCTAAAGAGGGTGTTTGTGATGGCCAGGCCATGTTGTATGCATTTGCTTAGGAGGAGGATGCTGTTGGAGTTAGGCTTTCCTGCTCCTTCTTTTCCAATAGTGCCATTCCAGAGATCTGACTCCCACCTGACTCTAGTGTTAAAATTTCCAAGGAGAATGATCTTGTCCTCCTTGGGAATGTTGGTCAAGACTCTATCACAATCTGTATAGAATTGTTCCTTGATACCCTCAATAGAATCAAGCGTTGGGGCATACGCACTGATGACAGCACAGCTCAAGACGAAGAGTCATAAGACATTTATTGATTCCTACAGGAAATTCTGTAAGCTGACTGACAAATTTATTCCTAATTGCAAAACCAATACCATGAATGCGCCTGTCCTCTGCAGATTTTCCTTTCCAGAAAAAGGTGTAGCCTTCACCTTCTTCTCTCAGTTGACCTTCATCTGGGCACTTTGTCTCACTGTGGGCAGCGATGTCGATGTTCTGTCTCACAAGTTTCCTGGTGACGTACATTATCTTTCTGTCTGTACATTATCTTTGTTATCCATAAGGGAGTGAACATTCCATGTAGCAAAAGTCACTGTCTTTTTGTAGCTTCAACCACAGGCAGAGTGATCCCACTGGATGCAGTAATCCAGTAAGGAGTGTATGAGACAGCCTAGGTTTAGGGCACCTTTTTTGCCGTCTCCTCATGCGGGGTGAGTAGAGGGGATCCTAAAGAGGACTGCTTAGTCGCGATAGTAGCTGCTGAATTGCACCCCTATCTAAGTCTAGGTACCAGATGACCATCTAACTACCACCGCCTACATGCAGATTTCTGGCTATGGACTGCCAAATTCACCAGTCCTGTCCCTGTCACCACTAGTTGGTCGCCGCAGGGCTTAGAAGGTTGGAAAGATGTTATTTCCCATGGTAGAAGCCTGCATGTGATTTCTTTTAATGTGAGGAAGCTGGTGCGTCTACAGCTACAACACGATCATGACAAGTTGGAGGTCTGGGGCCCAGTGGCAGGGAAAGTCTCTGGGATAACTGGAGATCTCCACTTGGTGCAGCCTTCATCCGCTTTCACAGCCATTGAGATCCAAGGACCCTCTTCCACCTGATTCACCATTGAGGACTTGGGGGACTATGCTTTGTCTGGGACCTCACCTCAGACCTGTTTGCTTTGGGAGACCCCTACCAGGAACTTGACGCTCCCGACAACTTAGCTCTGAGGTTCATTGGAACACGCAAGCCCCTTCACCACAACAAGAGAGCCAACGGTATACTAGGCACTATGTAAACAGATATAGAGATAAGATTGATTACTCTTTCAACCTCAGAGGAACTGTGATTATACTCTCTTCCCTCACATACTGAAAATAACATAGTGGACTATAATTCCTGAAGTAGTAAGTATATGACTCACTTTAGCCAATGGCATAACTGACACTAGTATCACCGCCATTTTGAATAATTGAGACTTTTCTTCAACTTTTAGTCTGTCTCTCATATTGGTCCATACATTTATATTCACTTAGATCACTTATCCTATCTCCTAGTGCCCTATGAGTTGAGACCCTCTGCCAAGTTTTCTCGTGGTGGTGGTTTGTTTTTTATGTAATTGGGAGGTGCTTAGATGTTGTCTTGGGAAGGGGGAGTCACTAGATATAGTCAGTCATATGACCCTCTCATCTAATTGCTGGCCATTTAACAGTTCATAAAGTTGTGTAACTTTGAGTTTCATTATCATTAGAAGGAAGGAAGAATTGATAAGCGAGATACATCAGTGGTTTAGCCAGTCCTGTTCATACCCCAGTGTCAAATTTCAAGTGCAAAATGGTGCGATTCAGTAGAGTACATTTGTTATTTATCTCTAAATATAAAAGTTTATCTTATTGGGCATGCGAGCATAAGGCTGAGTTTGGAGAATAATATGTATTTTTCTCCAGTGCTCATGATAGTTGGATTTCATAGTTGCTAATGGACACTAAGCAAAGTTCCCCCCGCCCCTCCAGTTCTTCTTGTTGTTTTTTCTTGCTTGAGTGAAGTGTAGAGCTTCAATAAATGAGCCTAAATGCACAGAATTCAGGCAGAGAGGTATAAATCGGATATTCTCAATACTTGATGTTAAGTGAACGCATACAGGCTGATTGAGTTACATTCTCTGCCAGATAAAATGCTTAGTGATTCTGTATTTGGGTCAGAGAGACTTAAACTTTCTTTAGCCTTTTTTTGGAAAGGGGAGGGTTGAGGATTGTACCTCTGCTTAAATTGAGCTGTTATATTTGTAGATAAACTTTGTCTTAAGAGTCTTAGACAAAGAAAAGGTTTAAGTAGTGTTGTTTTTTGCTGTGCTGGTGCAGCAGCTTTGTGTGGGGGAGAGAGGGACAAATTTAATCTAGTGTGTCTTGACGCAACATTTCTGGTTAAAAACATTGTTTAAAGCATCTGCATTTTGTTTCAAAGGCTGTTTGGTTGTATTTTAGTTTAAGAAGAAGAGTAAGGATGATCATTCCCTTATTGCTTAATCTACTGCTTTTAAGGATTAGAGCAATCAACAGAAAATCCATTTTGAGAATTATGGAGCTATTTCAGTGAAAGATGTTTTAGTTCAGTTTAGCCTGCTGAATATCCCTTGCTGGGAAGCATACGGAGTTGAGTGCATAACCTCATTCACAAGCGCATTTGAATATGGCTATGCCTCCATTTTGAGGCACGTTAATGACCCAAACATAATCAGGCAATAGGTGCCAGACAGGTGAAATAAATCCTTTGTGTAAAACTGAAGTGAGTGTCTCCTAGGAGATGAGTAGGAGGACAGGGATTTAAGTATTAATGAACTGCTACTCCCAAATATTTTTTAAGACACTAAGAATTCATGAAGTTTTAAAGAAAACTATATGGGAAATAAGACCTCATCTTACCAGAGACCTTTTTTTCAAACATGCTGCGTATGTATAATCATTCCTACCTTCCATCTCCACCCCACTTTCCTAGCTTGTGCTCACTATTTTAATTCAGCCAGACATCCCCAGATGCTTAAGAATTGTAGCTGTAAATACAATTTCCTGCTTTGAGACTTTTAAGATGCAGATGTATTTTTCAATGTGTCGTCCCTCTTGGCCTTGGAATGAACTTTGATAGTGTTTTTTCCTAGGTGTACCAGCTGGTGTACAATATTTAAACTACTTTATCTTCTAAAATACTTTTTAGATCTATAAAATGTACAACAGCAAAGCAGTGACACCATCTAGATACATCTGAGAGTGTACTTCTATAACATGCCTATCTTTAAAACTATGATTAGGAAAGAGAAGAGAACATAAACTGTAAAGCTGTTCAAGCACAGTGCGTGTCCATCGTAGCTTTTTCACTCAAGACTGTATCTTCTGTGAGAGGATGGTTCTTGTCAAATAGATTGTAGCAGGGACTTGGAAGTTTGGAGATCTGTATTCTACGCTTCTGACTCACGGGTGTCCTAGGCCAAGTCACCACCTCTCTGTGCCTCCATTTCCGCATCTATAAAACAAAATGGGGGGATAATGCTTACCCAGTTGTAGTAACTGTATTGAGATCTATAGATGTGATTTAAGAATATTTCCATGTCATTCTTCCTTCAGGTCATGCTGGAAATGGAAATTTCCCTTTTCTCTCTCTTGTTTCCCTGATGCAAGATGCTCCATTCCCTTTTGATTTTAGAAATACATTTGTGTGTGAGAAAGTTTCCTTAGTGTCACTTTGAGTCAGGATAAACTTGATTTAATCATTCAGTTCATGTCCTCTGTCACATTACCAGACTTCAAGAAGATATGTAATTAATCATTTACAGTGCAGACATCTTTCTCCATTCAGTTCCCAATGTAGCTTTGAGATACTAATAAATATTTGAGACTTTAAACAGAGTAACACTTACATGAACAGTAAATGGCCCATTCAATCTTAGTTATGTGCCAGGTTATTCATTGTTTTAAACCAGTTCCTTTTTGGATAAAACTAGTTTTGAAAGCATTTGTAGCTATTTAACTACCCCATCCTGTGGAGTGACCATCATAGTTAGCACTTACTCACTGCCTTGTGTTTCCAATATGCTATACAAACACTGACTACTTAATGCCCACAGTAGTTCTGTGAAGTATGTATTATCCCATTTAGACTGAACAATTTTAAGTTTTAAAACAATGGCGCTTTGTCTTTGTGTTCAGCACATGTGTCTGCAATGGCACCTTTGGTAGTGGAAAGCAGTATTGCTACTGGGTTATTCAGGGAAATGATGGTGGTGCCAACTCAAAAGGTCGGCATGACTGATAAGTCTCACGTCTTCCCTGATTGAGCATAAGAATGGCCACACTGGATCAGACCAATGGTCCACCTAGCCCACTATCCTGTTTTCCGACAGCAGCCGGTGCCAGATGCTTCAGAGGGAATGAACAGAACAGGGCAGTTTATCAAGCAGTCCACCCCATCATCCATGTTGACATCCTCATGTTGCCCTGCTGAGCAATTCAGTTACCCTCCTGTATACTGAAAGCTCTTATTTAGGCATCAGCCATAGCTGAGACTGTCAACCTTGTATGGAATCAGCAGCTAGGTTCTTGCTACTATTGTGGAATGGGGAAGTTATGTGCCTTGGATTGCTAGGCTCAGAATGAAGAGAGACATGTAGAGAGCAGCGAGATTAATTGCTGTATGCTTCTGGTTCTACCTTAAATGTTCATTCTTACCTGATATGGAGGTCAGACGTGATTTGGTACTGGAAGTGTAGATGGATTAGAGAAATCTGATCTTGAGAGGAGGCCAGTTTTATATCAATGGAAAGAAAGTGCCCCTTTTCACCAGGAGACTTCTTTCTAGTCATTAACTGAAATCTCAATATCTCTTTAACTGGTCATAGCCTATGGTTCCATGGTCATATTGGCTGGTGCTCTAATTGCCCTTTATCCTAAAACTCGGCCCTAAAAATTTGCAGGGTGGTGAGCTTAGGGAATTTCTTAACTTCTGAGTGCGTGATTTTTGCAACTTTAATGTTCTTTTAACATAGTTTGTGAATGTGTGTGCACGTGTACGCATAAACCAATTCATAGGTTTTCAAAGTAGCAAACTGAAAAAACAAATTCCATCATGTGGCATTGTATTGACACCCTGTCACGGGGTGCATGGCTGGCACCTCTTCTTCTGGGCCCAGTTGCCCTCCCGAATAAGTCCAGGGAGACTTCAGCTCTGTGCAACACCCATGTCTTTTATTCTTTAAGCATTTTCCCACCACTAGTGTCCAACTATATACAATCCTTACAGGTTTCTTGCCTACTTGCAGGCTGGGTCAGTAACCAGCTAGAGGCCTTCCACCTCCCTCTGTGACTGACCCCTCTCTCTGGCTGCCCCAGCTCCTTGTGGCTCTTTCCCAGCCTTTGTAGCTCCTGGCCTCTCAGGCTGGCAGGTGTTGCCAATTGCCAGGCTTTTCAGCCAGCTCCAATCTGGCCTTATCTGGAGCACTGTGTCCAGTTTTGGGCCCCACACTATGAGAAGGATGTGAAAAAATTGGAAAGCGTCTAGCGGAGGGCAACAAAAATGATTAGGGGGCTGGAGCACATGACTTATGAGGAGAGGCTGAGGGAACTGGGATTGTTTAGTCTGTGGAAGAGAAGAATGAGGGGGGATTTGATAGCTGCTTTCAACTACCTGAAAGGGGGTTCCAAAGAGGATGGATTTAGATGGTTCTCAGTGGTAGCAGATGATAGAACAAGGAGTAATGGTCTCAAGTTGCAGTGGGGGAGGTTTAGGTTGGATATTGTGAAAAAGTTTTTCACTAGGAGGGTGCTGGAATGTGTTACCTAGGGCGGTGGTGGAATCTCCTTCCTTGGAAGTTTTTAAGGTCAGGCTTGACAAAGCCCTGGCTGGGATGATTTAGTTGGGATTGGTCCTGCTTTGAGCAGGGGGTTGGACTAGATGACCTCCTGAGGTCCCTTCCAACCCTGATATTATATAATTCTATGAATCTATCCCCCTTGACTGGGGCTGGCGTGACAGTGGCTGATTAGGTGTGTCTGCACCAGCATCCTGCCACACACCTCCCCACTTAAGCCGCTTCCAGGCTTGGCTTTGCTCGGCCCCGCCTCCCTCTGCCTGGGAGGTTATTCCGGGGGAGCCCCTCATGCCCACCTGGGGGGTCCCCGGGCCCATCCTTGAGGGGTTCACCAATCCCTCACCCACAAAAGGCACACTGGGAAGAGGATGGGCTGCCCCACAAGTCTGCGGTGACCCAGAGGTCCTAACACCAGTCACAGCCTCAGGTGCGTCGTCCTGGCTGTTCCCTTTTCCTTTCTGACGGGGGACCAGGGCTGGGACAGACCTAGCCAGGGCTGGGGCAGACCTCGCCCAGGCTGCCGAGTGCCTCAAGTTCTGGTTCCCGACCCAGCGAAGTTCGGACCTCCCCGGGTGGGGGTCCCACCTTCAGGCCTTCCTTAGGCTCCTCCCCCTCTGCCCCTGGGGTCTCCTCCCCTGAGGATTCTAATTCAGGGTGCTCCTTTTGGTCCCCCTTCTACTCTTGTGCGGTCTCTTTTCTGACTATGTTGTCTAGGGTCTAGATCCCCTTCTCCCTGGGGCCATGGGCGGTCCCCCCCCTTGCTTTGGGTTACTTCCCCTCTTTCTCCCAGTGGGTCTCCTCCCCATGTCTTCCTTCCCTTTAGGGACGGGTTCCCAGTCCGTCGCCAGGACTATGAGGTAAGATAACCCCTCTAATACCCTCACCCGTTTCCAGGAGAACTTGCCCCAAACCTCTAGGGGCACCTGGGCCATGGGACAATACTCATTATCCATGTGGATGAATTTGAGTGTCATCCTCTCTCTGGGAATAAGCTAATGTGGCTTTATCTCCTTGGCTGAACGAGCAAGTGGGCGGAGGTCGTGTCTTCTAGTCCCCTCTGGGCTTTCTCCCCACCTGCATGGGAATGGTGGGCAAACCATGCCTCTTCTTCCACCCCCCAATCTCAGTCCAGCCACAGAACTCGGCTATGCCACATTCCATCACCGGGCAATCACGTTTTTTATGTCCCAGCTGCCCACAACACCAGCATACAAGCTGTCCTGGGCGACTAGGGGCACCCTTTGTCTCTTCTCTCCGTCTCTCCACGCTCTTCCCAAGGGGAGGGTTCTGTGGGTTTCTTCCCTCCCCCTGCATCCCAAGGTATCTGATTCGCCCTTGGAGAGAAGTCCGCTTCTGCATACTCCTCTGTCAGCTTGACTGCGGCCTCTACAGTGTCCGGCTGGTGTTGCCGGACCCAGGCTTGCATGCTCTCTGGGAGGCTCTGCACAAACTGTTCCAGTATCACCTGGTCCGTGATCTGCTCCACCGTTTGGGTGTTGGGCCGCAACCACGGTGTGGTCCAGTCTGTCAATTTCTGGGTGAAGGCCTGGGGCCCCATGCCTCCAGTCCACCTGGCTGACCGAAATTTCTGTTGATGCTTCTCGGACAAAAGCCCCACCTGGTCTAGGACGGCCGCCTTCATGGTGTCCTACTGCCTGGTTTGTGAATCAGTCAGGGCCATATATGCAGCCTGTGCCTCCCCAGCGAGATATGGGGCTAGCCGTAGGGCCCAGGTTGCCCTGTTCCATCCAGTGCCCACGGCCACTTGCTCAAAGTTACAGAAGAAGGCCTCGGGGTTGTCGGCAGGGTCCATTTTACAAAGGCCCAACCCCGTAGTGGGAGTGCCATCTCCCCACGAGGAACTCATCAGTTTCTGCAGGAGTTGTTGCCGCACCCCCGCCTGCTCCTTAATAAAGTCCTGCACAGTCTTCTGCTGCTCAGCCTGCCAGGCGCGTAGAGCCTGTCTCTCCATCTGGTGGGATTGCTGGAAGGCCTGCAGCGTCTTCTGCATCTCCTCCTGCTGCTGAGTCTGCCACTGCAGGGTTCCCTCCATCTCTGGGTCACCAAACTGTAGCTCTGGCACAAAAGGATCCTGGACAAGCCTCCACATGTCACGGGGTGCACGGCCAGCCCCTTTTTTTCTGGGCCTCATTGCCCTCCCGAATAAGTCCAGGGAGACTTCAGCTCTGTGCAACACCCATGTCTTTTATTCTTTAAGCATTTTCCCACCACTAGTGTCCAACTATATACAATCCTTACAGGTTTCTTGCCTACTGCAGGCTGGGTCAGTAACCAGCTAGAGGCCTTCCACCTCCCTCTGTGACGGACCCCTCTCTCTGCCTGCCCCAGCTCCTTCTGGCTCCTTCCCAGCCTTTGTAGCTCCTGGTCTCTCAGGCTGGCAGGTATTGCCAATCGCCAGGCAGACATAAGGCTTTTCAGCCAGCCCCAATCTATCCCCCTTGATTGGGGCTTGCGTGGCAGGGGCTGATTAGGTGTGTTTGCAGCAGAACCCTGCCACGCACCCACCTTGTTTGCCAGCAGGGTTGGAACCTGTAGATCTACCCACAGACTTCTGCCACTTTCCTTTGGGTTTGATTTATGTTTGAGGCTTGTGTAAAGACAGCATTTGAGTTAGAGATGTGGTGTTAGAGATGCAGAGGGGCATTGTTCTGCAATGTACATTGGCCAAACTGGACAATCTCTACACAAAAGAATATAAATGGACACAAATCAGACGTCAAAAATTATAACATTCAAAAACCAGTCAGAGAACACTTCAACCTCCTTGGTCACTCAATTTCAGACCTAAAAGTGGTGATTCTCCAAGAAAAAAACTTAAAAAACAGACTCCAACGAGAAACTGCAGAATTTGAATTAATTTGCAAACTGGACACCGTTAAATTAGGCTTGAATAAAGACTGGGAGTGGATGGGTCATTACACAAAGTAAAACTATTTCCCCATGCTAATTCACCCCCCCCCACCCTGTTACTGACACCTTCTTGTCAACTGTTTGAAGTGGGCTATCCTGATTCACTACAAAAGGTTTTTTTCTCCTGCTGATAATAGCCCACCTTAATGAATTGGTCTTGTTACAATTGGTATGGCAACACCCATTTTTTTCATGTTCTCTGTGTCTGTATATATCTTCCTACTGTATTTTCCACTCCATGCATCTGATGAATTGGGTTCTAGCCCATGAAAGCATATGCCCAAATAAATTTGTTAGTCTCTAAGGTGCCACAAATACTCCTCATTCTTTTTGCTGATACAGACTAACACGGCTACCACTCTGAAACCAGTATCCTACTAGCTATTCCCATTGCTGTGATTACATGGAGTAACAATATGGCCAGTACAATTGATCCCAGCATTATACAAGTCATTTTCTCAGTGCCAGGTCATTATGTGGAATGTCCTTTTTCTTTCTCCTTCAAATCCCCTTCTCACTTTTCCCCAAAGGGATTAATTGGCTTCTTTTTGCTGGATCAGCTGAGCTGAGTAGTTTCACCATCAGCAAACTCAGTGAGAAGCAAGAGCTGGAGTAGACAAAGAAAGAATTCTACTCAGAAGAGTGTAGCAATAGACTTCATTGTAGCTTTGAACAAAAATGTCCTTGAAATACCTTTTGGTAGGTTAACTGCTATGACTGGAGGAGCTAATAAACTGAAAGGTCTCCTCAATGATTCTTACAGACTAATGAACAAATTTGATTAAGATTTGGCAGCTTTTCCTAATGTTCCCTGTAACTAGCAGTTCTTTCCAGGCAGTGCTGTCCTCCATGTTTGAAAAGAGAGCAGCCTAGTAATTAAATGATGAACGAAGGCAAATGTACTGATGAGCGTGTTTGGTGGTTAATTAAATGAAAGAAAGAGAATGTACAACAAAAATGCCTGTCTAATGTCCCTTGAGGCCCTGCCAAACTCCCCCTTCCCCATCAAGTTTATAATGGGAAAGGAGACACCTGCACAAATGGTGTTTTCTTGGTTGGCCCTTTGTGGTCGAAATTGCTGCTGTACCTCACCAGCCTGGCATATATAAGAAGGTAACTAATGATGATCTACACAAATCACCTTCTAATTCATAAAGTAATAGTGACATCTCCCAATGTAGCTCCATCATCTTAAAATATCCAGGCTTTCATAGGTGGCATGATTTTTTTAAACTTCAGTGTTCTGTTAAGATTTTCTTTCCCTTAAGTTATTGTTAAGCTTTTAGAACCTTAACACCATTGTCTCAGAATTTTCATTCTGATTATGCCTTGGTTGGAGTGAGATTCATTTACAGTGTCCAATGCTTACTTCCATAGGTATGGATTATGCTGCTGTCTGCAAAAGAAAGGGGATTTCATTGCATTACTTTTGTACTCCAAAGGCAGTAAGAAGCTAATCAGGAATACATCTGAATAAGATTCAACTGGGTGACTCAGCCTGTGCCTCAGTAAACAGCTTCACGTTATATACATGGAATGTTCAAACATTATCATCAAACAAAAGGTTTGGTGTTGCTGCTGAATTAGCTGAAATAAGCAGCTGATATTACCTGAAGGCAATTGCTAATGGGTGGAGGGTCATCTTGGCATCTGCGGTACCACAGAGGCCAATAGGCAAGATAAAGATGCGTGTTTTTATGTAAGACCATTATAATTTTGTACAAATTTGAACTCATAAATAAAACTCTCTCCAGATCCAAGTTTCAAGGCAGAATAAATACCTGTAGAGACTTAGCCTCAAACAACTAATGGACAGAAATTTGCTGTTCAAATCCCAGAATTGCTGACAATAATTATTTCCTATTTTGCTGCTACAGTTAAGGTTGACAAACTAAGGGGAAAAATATAATGGTTTATTGAACTTCAGTAGAAGTTACTTGTGTGTATGGGCCAATTTAGATTAGTTACCAAAAATAATTGGGCGCTCAGACTATTAGAACGTGAGCTGGTCAGTGATTCTGGCCTCAGATGTACAATAAGAAATACCCCCATCAGTTTCAGTGCTAGTTTTTCTATGGAAAAATTTTTGTGTTTAGAAAAGAAACTGCAGCTCTGTAACTTTTAATGTAGTTTGGGGCTTGGGAAAAGGAGAAAAGCTGAATATAATGCAAGAAAAAAGCCCCCTGTAATTAGTATAGGGGGAAGAAAACATTAAGTATTATAGAGCAACACCAACTAGACAAAAGCAGGTAAGAAACTAAACATGCTTTTGGATGAGCAAAACCAGCTCTGCGAGTGTGTGTTTAAGGCTTTGCCTCTGTGAAATGGACAAGCCAGAAAATATGAAATGTACACCGCAATTCTTGGAAGACCTTGGGAAGGGATCTTTTAGTTGTTCAACTCATCACACATCTGTTCCAGTAGACTCTTACCATGGTAGTAAAACATGACAATCTGTTGCATAATTGATATTCTTTTTTAGAAATACCTTATGTTCTTATGTTTAGAAATACAAATGTGTCTCTGCATCTTACTCTCCAGATGACAAGGGAAACTGAGTAAACTTGTGAAGGGTTTTGTGGGCCACATGGTTCAGAGTTCAGATACCACAGAAAGTGCAACAGTAAATCGCTTCATAGTGTAGCAGACTCTGCTTACAGTTCTGATATTGTAAAACTGGTGACAGTGAAGCAGACGTTACTTTTTTTAATGTATCGCAGGGTGCAAATTGCAATTTTCTGTTCTAGTTGCTCCACTTTAGATCTTCAAGTGCTTTTCTATTTTGTGCCAAATTAAAAGATTTGGGAAGAAAAATATCATTAGGTTGCTATTTAAAGGGTTTTGCTGGGTGGGGGGGAGGGGATTTGTCTTTCACTGGTGTTTGGACAGTGTTTTCAGATACATTTTTTGGAAGTGGACAGGGACACATTTAATATAGCTATAGCCCTACTTCTTTGTGAGAGTCAGTAAATATAATTTTGATGCCTGGGAATTTAATGACATCTTTTCTTGGAAGAAGAACCGTGAAGAAAATTAGAAATTGTGGTCAAAATCCTGGCATCCCATGACTATGTAACCCATAAATTAAAGCTTTTTGTGCTTTGAAACATTCAATGCCGAAGCATGATACATCTAACAACTTCTGTACTAATACATTTCTGTACTATTTATTTTATGTCTAAACATAATTGCCACATCTCTACCTTTTTAACTTCTACTGCTATAACAGTCAAATAACTTTGGCTGCTGGGAATCTCCCTTATTCAGAGTGTAAAATTTGGATGTGAGGAACTGCCATATAGTGTGACATAAGAGGAACTAAAGTCAGAGAAAAGTACCACCAGTATCACCAGTGTGGATATAAAACAGGGACAGCATAAAAGTAGTTTTATATTTTGGGGCTTTATACTCTGGGCTGAAATTGGTCCAAGTAAATAAGCAACCTATATACCTAACAATTTTTAGGTACAACTTATTAAACAATGAGTTTTCCTATAGACCTTAAAGAGTTTTTCTACAGATGTTAATAATGGCTCATTGGGTCAGCTGTTAGTTTCTCTAGTTAAACCATTTGGGAAGTTCATGATCTCTGGAAAGGCTCATGAAAGGCATTCCATCTCCCAAGAGCCTTTCTAGAAGCAGCCGTCATATAACCTTAGCTGCTCTTTGTGCAGTATTTGTCTTTCAATGCAGTTATAGTGCCATTTTTAAAATAAATGAATTTAAAGGAAGTTTAAATATATATATAGGTGTCTTCTTTTTTTGGTCAGCAAAACCAGAAGAGATAAAACCGGTGGAGCTTGTGACGGGAAATGACATCACAGCACCTCCAAACAAAGAGCTTCCTCCAAGCCCTGAGAAGAAGACCAAGGTAGGTGTGCCGTTATGTCATGGCTTCTTTATACCCAGCTCTGTGGGTTTGGTTTCCCCTGCCTGCTTTACTCCCTGCTTCTTAAGCTGTGATGATACACTTCTGTTTTCTGAGCTAGTGGCTTCTGGGAAGTATTTCATTTGAACACCAAACAATGTAATTCAATTGTAAAGTTACAAACAAATTGGCTTTCAGTAAATCTAATTAACTGGATTTAACCCAACAAATTTATGCTCAACTTAAATGTAAAATAATTCATTGGGCAATGTCCATGGTGGGGAGAACAATAAATTTTCATAATGACATTTCAAGAATATTAATATTTTGATTCACTTGATAGTTTCATTATTATTAATGTATTTGTATTTCAGTAGCATACAGGGGTCCCCATCAGGACCTGGGGCCCTAGTCTGCTTGGCATTGTACAAACAGTTGGTCTCTACCTCAAAGAGATGGTAGCACTCAGCAGAGTCTGAACCAGAACTCTTACTGAAGTTTTGAACTCAAACAGTAATTTCTATATCCGTGAATGCCATGGTTTTACTCTCATTCACATTGTCACCTGACAAATCCAAAGGAATAGGCTTCAAACAACTAAGCTCCAGTTTTTATTAAGAGTTGATACCTAAGGCTGAATCCAGGTCACATTGAAGGGACTGGGAATTTGGTCATTGGTTTAGATTAGATTAGGATTTAGATCTTGCACTGCATTATATATGTATAATTAGACAGAAATGTCCCATTCATTGAGCATAGGACTAAATGTCAGGAACTCCAAATATTAATTGTAGCTCCACCACTGACTCCCTTTGGGGCCTTGATTGTCTCTGGGCCAAATTCTGGTCCCATCAAATTTAATAGCAAAACTCTTATTGACTTCAGAGGGCAAAATCCTGGTCCCAGTGTTGCTGTTCCCCATCTGTAAAACCGGTAATACATTACTTCCGGTCAATGTTATATGCCAGCTCTCAGCCTTTCTTTTGTTACGCTCAGAAGACAGGATGTTTAATGTTTTTGTTTCCTCTAAATAGCATTTTATGTTCCTTGCTGCTTAACATTTTTGTTTACAATGCGCTATTTTTTTCTTTTTGTCTATGTTTGTGTTTACATTGGATGTTGCTTTTTGAAAAATGTAAAGCCTTCAGCATCCACACCATCAGCAAAACCTGCAGCAACGAAAACCAAGCCACTGTCCACTACAAGCCCCAAGCGGCCAGCTTCTGCCACACCTGGCCAAAACAAAAAACCCACCAGCCCTACTGCAGGTCCTACTTCGGCCACTACTCCCAAACGCCCAGCCACCAGCACTACACGTCCCTCCACTTTAACTCCTAAAGACACTAAACCAAAGGTAAGAGAGAGTATTTCACTTGCACATTGAAGCTCCAAGGCTTGTAGACCAAAATCCAGGTAACTGTTTTATCTAACTAGCAACAGTCGATAGAAATCAATGGTAGTATAGTTCTAGAGACAACAATGGAATAATAAGATTAAAGCCTGAGCTTGCTATCAGATCTGCATGGTTACAAGATTCTGCCTCCATGGATCTGAGGAGGATATGTATTTTGGCACTGAGGGGTAGGAAGAGCAGAAGAGCATTGAAACTTGCCTCTGTGTTTTTATGAACTACTAAAAGGTGCTCAAGAAAATTCTTTATTTTTTTACATTTAAAACAAAAGCCTGTAACCTTCTTTGTTCTGCATTATACACTTCAGAGAACTGCTGAATTAATGTGATTGAATTGGGAACTTAATGTTCAACTCCACATTCTATAAAAAGAGCTACACCAAATAAGTCAACAAGAAAACTGGGAAACCAGTAGGTGAATAAGACCACTGGGATGTGGGAGGGGGAAAGGTTAAGAGTACTGGATAGCTACAGTCTAACAAGGCAAAGCAGAGACTATTACAATAACAACTGGGGTTAAGCTATGGTCGGGAAAAGTCATCTTAAATATGAATAAGGGACTGGAAGAAGCTGCCGAAACAGGTTGTAGAAATCTACCATCACTGGATGTCTTCAAGATACAGATTAATCACCCATTTTAGGTAATTGTGACACAAAGCAGGGGTATAGACTAGGTGACCGAATAGAGATGCTTCTACTCCTAAATAGCTCTGTGAAATCTTCTCCAATGTCTTCCCAAATAAACACCCTGAAGAATGGCCTACCAACACTCCCCTTGAGATAAGCAGCAGGAATAACCTCCCCACCCCACGCATACATACGCTAATGGTGTTTGCAGATTGAGTGCAATCCTTCCAATTCAATGTCACTTTATGTAACTTCAGTAGTGCCCAGATACCATGGTGATGGATGCCATTAGATATGACTTATTCATTGATCTGCTCAGTAAATGCTCACAGTAAATGGTCGTTCAAGCACCTGTAAACTCTAAAGCATCATATCCTAGAGCAAAAGAAGGATATAAGCACTCAATTTAGAGAACTGAAAGCCTGTCTTCAATGTGCCCCATGCTGATTGTGACCTGTAAGTGGGTTGTGCAGTGTGTATTTGGTATTTGTAGAACACCAGACTTTTAAGGAGACACTGACAAAATACAAATATTTTTTTTAAAGTTCTTGTTTGTAATTGCATCAGAGATTATTAAACTGGAGGAATTTGAAAATCTAATGGATTTCCTGCTCCTCACTCAGCTTGGAAAATAAAACCGTTTACTTTACCTCTCACTGCATCATCTCTAGATGTTTAAATTTACTCACCTATTACATCTAGGTGCTTACATTTACATCCAGTTTGAAGCAAGGCATTTTTGTTTATAACAACTTCATGTGTATATTCTCATGCAGTAGTACAGAAACTGCAGAGGAATGTTGAAATAAACTTCAGCTGTAAATCTTCACATTCATCAGTGTGTTTGTTAAGGGCTTAACTGTCAAATGCAGATCTAAAGGATTGTGTTTAGTGTCCCCTATACAGGTGGTTACAAAAGGGCAAATATATGTGTCTGTGTCTCTGTCTGAACAAAGCCAATGTATATTTTGATGGAAATACTGATTTTTTTGGGTAGGTAATCCCACTTTCACTTCCTCCTTCCATCGTTACTTTTCTAAATTTATCACTAATCACAAATGTTTAATGCTTTTTAAAATTGATTTTAGGTAAACCATAATATCGCAGAAATTCTGAGTTGTGACCAAATATTGTGTAACTCCTCTGCTTCCCCCTCCCCCCCCCCAAATAACCACTTATAAATTATTTCCAATTTCTGTTGATGTTGCAGTCAAATCATCCCATCTGCTGAGTTTTCCAGGAAGGAATGAACCACTCTCCATTTTCCTGATGGGTCAATTGTTCATAAATTGATCCTTCTATTGTGTTCCAGATGATCTGCCAAATGCCTTTTTAGCCTGGAAAGCATTTTGGCCTGTAATTAAATAGCTTCCTTTTCCAGGGGTTAGTGAGTGCCATGATGCTAGGGAACTAATGACTAAAAAAGAACAGTGGAGCTCAAAATAAATACTTTGTGTAAGTCTACAAATGGACTACTCCTGTCAGCTGAGGAATCTAATGGAGCTTCCCAGATAGTGAACAATGAATTTTAGGGTGCACCAACCTCCCTGTCTCATGTGTCCTTCACTAAGTATAGCCAGCCACAGGTTTTCATGTACTATAGGACATTTGTTTTAGAATTTTCTGTTACAGAACTTTTCTTAGCAGTGTCTAGCTTATGTATTTAAGAATCCAAACAGTTGTGCTTCAGCCATTTTTAAAAGGAATTTCAGTGCATTCCAAGTTCTCTTGCAGCTACATCTTGAGAGTACTGTTTGTAATTGGGCCATTGGTTTCAGTGTAGCCTTTTGTTACCAGGTAACAGATGCAAAGAGCCCAGACAAACGGACCTCACTTTCAAAGCCACTGTCTGCTACGACACCTCGAGCTGCTGTAAAGGGCAGCCCTGCCACGCCCAGGACAACTGCAGCATCTCCAGTTACAACAGCCTCCGGTCTGAGAAACACTGCTACTTCCCCACCCAAAAGGCCAACATGTAAGCATTGCCCTTTTGAGCTCAGGACGAGCACCCCTGCTTTCTAAACTGTTGCTAGCTTCTGTTGAAAAATGTTAGTATTTGGATTAACTGACAGAAATTTAGCCCTCTCTTGCAGCTCATAGTGCCCCTGACAGTTTGAACTGAGGCAATAATCAGCACATTCCATGCTTGCACTTCTCTGGCCCCATCAGTTTGTCACATTTAGGTTTCCATTAAATAAAATGGCTAGTTCTTCAGTTGCAAATAAAACTATCACATTTTTGGCCACAAATGGTGAGGACTGCTTGAGCTGTGATAAGTGTGAACTTGAAGTGTGATAGGTGTGTAGAGATGATGATAGGCAGATGTAGAGACATAGGGGACAGAAAATTTAAGTTTTATAAATTCAGAGTCTGAGACCGGAAGAGACCATTAGATGATCCATTCTGACCTCCTGTATATGTAGGCTTGGCAGAATTAGATTTTTATTTTTTTGTAACTTCAACAGATACTAACTTTTTCTTTTAAAGCATTTTTTATTTTTGTCTAGTTAAAATTTTCACAGTTGCAGGAAATTATGGGGTGGTCAGACAATAAGAGGGGGTCATGAAATTATTTAATGACAGTAGATCATAGAATATCAGGGTTGGAAGGGACCTCAGGAGGTCATCTAGTCCAACCCCCTGCTCAAAGCAGGACCAATCCCCAACTAAATCATCCCAGCCAGGGCTTTGTCTAGATGTTGAAGTTCAAAAAGTTAAAGCTTTTGTCAACATCACGTGTCAAAATGATCAAGTAAATACCCTTAAATCAAACTCTAAGTTCGCCAGCAGCATTTCTTTTATTTTACCTATCTGTAAATTTCTGTTATCAATGGAAATATTTTTTGTTGGTTTGTATGTGTATGATGAAATTGACATGTATCAATATTTACTGATAAGAATCTAATACTTCCAAGCCTGTGTATATCACAGGCCATCTAAATTTCACCCTGTTTACACTTTGCTCAATGAAGGGGTAACTTGTACTTGGCTAAAACCATATCTTCCAGAAGGACACCCACCCAGTGTTGATCTGAAGACATCAAAGAATGGGAAACCCCTCACTCCTCTTTGTAATTTGTTCCAATGGTTAATCACCCTCACTGTTAAAAAAATGTGCTTTATTTCTAATTGAATTTGTCTGGCTTCAGCTTCCATCCATTGCTGCTTCTGCCTTTCTTTGCTAGATTAAAGAGCCGTTTAGTATCTGGTATTTTCTCCCTGAGAAGGGACTGTAATCAAGTCAAATCTCAGTCTTCTTAATATGCTAAACAGGTTGAGCTCTTTAAGTCTCTCACTATAAGGCATTTTCTCCAGCCCTCAAATGATTTTTGTGGCTGTTTTCTGCACCCACTCCTCCAACTTTTTACCATTCAGAACTGAATGCAGCATTCCAGCGTCAGTCTCACCAGTGCCATATACAGTGGTAAAATCACCTTCCTACCCCTACTCACCACTCCCCTGCTTATACATCCAAGGATCACATTGGCCTTTTTTGCCACAGCATCACACTGGGAATATATTGGGTTACTTGTCCACTGTGACCTCTAAATCCTTCTCAGAACCCACAGTCCATCAGTCTGTAGGTATGGTCTTGTAGAAATAGCACTAGGCCTTGTGCCAGACCCCCATGGAACCCTAACAGAAACTCTCCCATTCAGTGATGATGATTCCTCGTTGACAGCTAATTTCTGAGACCTCAGTTAGCCACTTCTTAATTCATTGAATTTGTGTTTTATTGATTTTGTATTGTGCTCATTTTTTATCAGAATATCATGGGATACTAAGTCAAAAGCCTTATTTTAAGTCTGTTGCATCGATGCAGTTACTTTTATCAACCAAATTTGTAATCTCATCAAAGAATGAAATCAGGTTTGTTTGACAAGATCCATTTTCCATTAAAACATATTGACTGGAATTTAATCATATTCCAGTTTTTTAATTCTTTACCTATAGAGTCCTGTATGACCTTTTCCACTATTTTGCTTGAGATTGATGACAGGACTAACCCACCCTACAGTTACCCTGCCATCCTGCTGGCCCTCTTCAAAAGTTTCCATGGTACTCCAAGATTATTTAAAAATGGCCAGTGATCTTCTTAGGCAACTCTTTGGGACTCTTGGTTGTAAGTTATCCAGGCCAGTTGATTTAAAAATATTTATCCTTGGGAGATGTTATTTAACATCCTCCTTAGTTACTAATAGGCTGGAAAGTACTTCATTTTCCTGTGATGTGAGTACATTATCTTGCTTCTTTCCAAATATAGAACAGAAATATTTATTGAACACTTCTGCCTGTTCTGCATCGTTATTAACAATGTTACCATCTACATCTAGTAATGGGCCTACACCATTGCTAGTATTTATTTTGTTGCTGATCTATTAACAAAAACAAACAAACCAACCCACTTCCTTCTTATTGTGCTTAGTCCTGCCAGTCATGGAATTTTCCTGATGTCTTTAGTGTCCCTTATCAATTTTCTGCACTTCATAACTTCTAATTTATATTGATTGCTATATATTTCTTTTGGTTTTTTGGGCTTCTAATTGCTCACTTCAATTTGCCACAATCAGGATGGGCTGTCAGCCAAAGTTGTCCTCTATCTTGGTTGGGGAATTGTGGCTTTTTGGCCATCTAATTACCTTTTCTTAAAGAACTCCCAATTTTCATTTACCTTTTTTCTGTCTAAATTTTTCTTCCTAATCAGTTTGGCTCATAAATTTCCTCAGCTTTTGGAAATTAGCCTTTTTGAAGCACCAAGTGTATATATTACTGCTTGGGACTGTCTTTTGTTTGCCTACATTGAATGTAATCGGGTCATGATCACTGGTCCCTTGGTAACCACCAACTTCCAATCTCTTGAATAATTAATTTTTGTCCATCATAGTAAGGTTCAAAATAGTACCTTGTATTGGGTACAGTACCTTCATATGTCAGAAAATAATCTAGCAAAACTATCGTCAGGTTAGAGATGATGGCAAAGTTTAGAGATAAACAGGTTTGCCAAGGGATGCATTTTTGCTTTTGATATTGAATGAAGACAGTTGAGAGAAGGCCCCAAATTGATTTAAGAGAAGCAGAGAGGGGGAGTCATTAAAGGTGTCAATTGAATGTCACTAGCAAGCAATTGGTGAGAGATGTGGGAAAACCATTATATAAAAATGAATAAAAGTAAAAACAAAGCGACCCTTACCCACCATCCTGAGGCCTAACCATGTTATGACATTCTTTAGCCTCCCTGAGACTTTATGAGTTTGAGTCTCTCTCTGAAGGACATGAGTTGTACCATATCTTGTGAAATAAGATGCTGCTTTTGTAATGAGAGGGAGTTCACCCAGGCATAGGGAGCAGCTGATTTTATGAGAAACTTTGATGTTTCCCTCTAAATAGTAGGAAAGAGGCTAGCCCTAAAATGAGTGGCAGTCATCCTTTTTTGCATCTCACAAGTATGCATTGGGGATGCAGAAGAAGCTGATTTCTAAGAAGCAACGGAGAATGTCTGGCCACTCATGGAAGCTATGCCAGCATCCACAAAGGGTCGGTCTGTGTGTTGGCTTTCACTCCCAGTAACACCAATGAATCTGTTCACAATGAAAGCATGAAGAAAAGGTTGACTGTTTTTGTACTCTTTAGCTATCAAGACTGAAACAAAGCTTGCAGATGCCAGGAAGACCACTGTGAAGTCACCATCAGGTAATCTCCCTCAGTTCCTGCATCTAAATCCTTCTCTACTTCACTACAAAAATGTGTTCAATCAACATGTTACTGTGTATCTTTACAGTTGGGTATTTGTCTGCTTGATTTGATTGATATTTACTCAAACTTCCCTTTCTGTTATGATTATTGCAGCAGACCTGAGCCGCCCAAAGAGTGCTCCTGCAAACTCTGTGAAGAACAGCGCCACTACCCCCACTACAACAACCCCAGGTACTCCTGTCTCACCTGGAGTTGCCACCAGCCGCCCCAAACCCAAGCCAGCTGCAGCCAGACCCACCACAGCATCGAGTACAACTCCAGAAGCTAAAAAACCATCAACAGTTAAAGCTCCACTTAAAACCAGCACTGTTCCCAAGCCACCTCGCCCAACCAGCAGTGTTTCTGCCTCTGACCTGAAGAACATACGATCCAAAATCGGATCAACAGATAACATTAAACACCAACCTGGTGGAGGAAGGGTAAGTCTCCTCAGTCAGCTTTTAGGACTACTCACATGCATTTAAGAGCTATTGGTAGTTCTCACTGCTTTCAGTCACTCTATGCTCACTGGCTTTCCTATATTCAGACTCTGCAGAGCTCCTTTTAGGTTCCCCATGTGCACAAGGCAGCACCATTAGCATATAGAGGAAATACACTTTGAAAGGTTTCATGGAAGTATTTGGAATATGAACAAAATTTCACAACTCTTTGATACGGAGAAACAGAGCCACACTCCTGATCTGAAGACTAGCTTGTGTGAAAGCTCAGAACTCATTTATTTTCAGAGTATCTGTTTGAGAAGAGGATTTGGGACTGCTAAAATTGTACACCAGGTAGAGTAATGTGCCACTACGTGGGAGATCTGGATTCAGGAGCAAGTCTTAGGACACACTGTCTCTGTTGACATGAGCAATGTGCTGTACGGGTTAGGCTTGAAGCAGAGGTGGATAGGGCAGCATGTGCTGTTCTCAGGACACCCTCTGGTGGCCACAGACAGATAACTAAGGAAGAGGGAGATGGATTGAGAGAACTGCTATGGGAAAAAGTAGATGCCGAGGTTGAAGGAGGGGGTAGGACATACCTTGAGGCCCTCATTTAATACAGAGGTGCTAATTAATTTTCTCCCTGTGATTCTCTGAATGAGAAAAGCCTTGGAATATTTCTATGGAGTTCCTTATAAGGGTCAGACATTAGACTGATTAATGTGTATTGATTTTTAATCAGAGGGCAATCATTAACATTTCCAACCTATACATCTTGTAAATGCAGAAACATGAAACTATTATCAGACATCATATAACAGATACTCCCAAACTTTGTGTGACCAAGTATTGAATTAGCAACTTGCCTTTAGTCCGAGGGCTTTACTTTGTGTAAAATGGAGCAAATTGCAGCACCCTTGCTTTTAATACAGAGGAGTGGTCTCCTGAAACTGATTTTCCATTCTGATCTCTGTAACCAAGGTGAAGCACTTTTTGATGGGAACCCTAGTCTCTGAAAGGCACACTAATCATAAGGGCAGTCATGAGCTGCATTGTAGTATACCATAAACCACATCACCGAAGGTACCACCGAACTGTTAAAAGTCCGGCATGTTATAACTGTAGATGGTCATGACCCCTCAGAGCCAAGGAGCCCAAAGAGTGCTTCCATGAGTATGTGTTGGGGTGCATAAAAAGCAGATATCTAAGTAATGACCGAGAATGTCTGCCCATTTAGGGAAAGCTGTGCCAGCGTTCACAAAGGGAGAAGCTTCCAAACAGGGTAAACCAAACCTGGCTGGAGGACCTGGAAGTGAGAACCAAGGGAGGAGTGCTCACAAATTGAATGCAAGTTGAGACTAGATTGGAGGTTGACTAACACCATTAAGGTCCTTCAGAAATCTGGTCAAAAGCATTCCAGAAGCGTGGAAAGCTTTCTGGCTAGACTTCAGGGCTGTCTGTTAAAGGGACATTGTACAATGTATTCCCTTGTTTGTACTCCCTTATTTTGTTGGATCATTTCCATTTCATAATAGCAGTAGGTTAGAGTGTATGTTAACATAGACTGTCTGTCAAAGAGAATCATTGTATTTCTTGCAGGGCTTTTAAAGTCTTCAAAGTTATTCTTCTTTTGGGAGTGTCCTAATAAACAGAGAAGTGTTGCCTGTGTTACTGCTGTATTATTAATTGGTTCAGCAGGGTACAGAGCTGCTGCAGAAGCCCTGGTCTTAAAAAATTCAGCTTTGAGTACACTTGCCTGTTGCGGTGAGCATTGGTTAACAAGTAAGAAATCAGCGGGAAAATGGGCCTCTCAGGCTGACACTGAATTTTTCCAAACCTGCACATTCTCATGTTGAACTAACTGCAACTTTTTGCCTTTGCACCAATCTTGATTGATTAAATCTTAATACACAGGATCAGGTAACGTTTCTTCATCGCTGTACGCAGCATAATGTATAGCATGAGCCACGGTAGGGTGGTGAGGGAGATGAGTAATGGGAATACAGGGCAGACCCATCCAGCGGAACGCTTAGTAGGGTTTCAGAGGTGGGAGGAAGTCTCCAGGTAGACCTGTGGAGCAAAAATACTGTAGGACAGAACCTGGCACAACTGTTCAGTTATTATGAGGCCGGGCATAATTCTTCCACAGAGCCGTGGCCACCTACCCCACTAGGAAGCGCTAAAATTCTGATGCATGAAGGGATCTTTCAAGAGATTCGCTTGTCTGAGTGAGACCGTGCCTTCTGCTTTACCAGTTCTAGATTTGAGATTCCACCTTGTCTCACCATTTTAACATGTTGATTTATAAAAAGTTCTCCCTGGCTTGTCCAGTCCACTGAATCTATCTTGGTTGTTGATTGGAATTCCATCATTTCCTCCCATCATTTACTTTGATTCTCATGGTTAAAATCATCCTCCATTTGTCTCCATCTAGGCTAAAGTAGAGAAAAAACCAGAATCAGCCGGTGCTGCGCGAAAGTCTGAACCCAATGCAGTCTCTAAAATGGCTACTACTAAAACAACTGTAACAAAAGAGGGTGCACAAAAGCAGCCCAATGGGAAAGTGAGTTTTGTTTCAGTCTTTTATCCCTGAAAGATGAAAGGGAAACTTTTTTCCATTTGAGTCACTTTCCCTTCTATTTAGCTTTTATGCTTTCTCTTGTCAGTGTCACTGTTCCCCTCCCTTCCCCACGTGCACCTTTTCCACATCTTTCCTGTATGTCCTGTGACACTGCCAGTAAAATACAGTCAGAAGTATTCCTGCTGACTTCACATATAGTTTTTTTCAAGGCCTGACTTACACATTGCTTCAGTGGTGTGCTCTGCCTTCACTTTTAGATGGGCTGGTCTTCTGTGAGGAAAACCTCCCTTCTCTATGGATGCATCTATGGATGCTGGGATTAGGAAGCGGGATCAATGGTCCTGGCACTTTCAAACAAAAAAGTATGGAGAACTGGTGACTTAATGTTCTCCCTGTAACTTTCTGGACCTAGTTTCAAGAATACTGTTCTCTAACCCCTCACAGCTGGTGGTTACCAGTTGTTGGCTTCCTACCCTGAAGTTCTGTCATGAAGTCTTATCCCAGATCTGAGCTATGTGGGGGAAAGGAGTAGAGAAGAGGAGGGCTGGCAGTGAAAGTTTAACTTGTGAGCTGGTGCTATCTCCTGAGATACCATCAGGTAGACCTTATATATGTATAGGATGGTATTGGTCTTGCTCTTAAATGTTTTGCTCCTCTGAATTAGAGCCAGCAAGCTGGTAAATTTCCATGGCAGGGTAAATGTGAGGGTCCTTGTTGCACTTAATCCAATCTACCTAAATTGGCAAGTATCATTTGAAAAATCCATGTTGGTGGTTCTAGCTACAGGTGATAACTTCAGTGTACAAAACCAAACTACTGTAGGAGGTAAAGCTTCCACCCCGTATTTAATTTATCTTCTTGTACCATGCGTGTTTCTGAACATGCTATACCGTAAGTAACCTCTAGGACTGAACTCAGGGGCTTGTCATAACTGATTTTATTTATTTATTTATTTTTTAAAGAGTAGAGTTGTAGCTTTCACTTAACTTTTGAGGGTTCATAGCCTTAGGCTTTTTTGTGTGTTTAATGGGTCTGGAACTGTTTGTTAGATACATTGTTTCTCCCGTATCTGGCTGGCATCAGACCTGCTGCCAATTAAGTTAAATTGGTGGTTTGACGACCTTCCATGTAGTTACTGCTTTCAGGATTAGGCTATACTGCTGAGAGGTTTTCAGATGCATTGCCTAGGATTTGAGTCGTTCCCAGGCAAACTGGAACAGTTTAAAACTGCAGAGACTAACCAGTGAGTGGGTCGTCGGAGGCAGTGACTTGGATCAACGAGATGAAAGTGTGAGAATGAAGGGATGGAGATAGCCATGTTTGTTCTCACTGCTGGAATGCATGGCTGAACATGCGCTAAGGAAGCTAGCATACAGAGTCTTCTTGGCAGCCAGGCGCTCTTGTACTGCTTGTCTGTACAATATGCTAAGAAAGTGTTGTCCTCCACAATAGCACTTGAGCTGTCACCACTGCCACTGTCTGCTTAGCTGTACTCTGCCTCTCCTTGTTTGTTCACTCTTTTTCTCTCTGTCTTTCAAGTTCTTTCACATGTAATGCTGAAGTTGGGTTGAAGTTTAACACAGCTCTTTGTTTATCTACCATGTTACAGCATCACTCCAGCCTGCCGTATGACCGTTCTAACCAGTCCTCTTCCCTTGTGTTGTTTTTCCATTCTGTAACACTCTAGGTCCAGATAGTCTCCAAAAAAGCGAACTACAGCCATGTTCAGTCCAAGTGTGGTTCCAAGGACAATATTAAGCATGTCCCTGGAGGTGGGAATGTAAGTATGGACTCTGGACAAGCTGTCTTTCTACTAACTTCTTGTTCTGCTTTTTTATGTAGACTTTTGAGAATATTCTGTTTCAGGCGGATGAGCACGGCAGAATTAAGATTTCTGGGAGATGTGTAGGTAGACTTTTTCCTGAGCTGTAGTAGGTTAAATGTGTGAGCGTATGTTACATTTCACAGCCGTGCATTCGATCCATTTCCCAGTGACCTAAAGCAAGGAGGATTTTGCATCAGGAGAAGGACTTTGAAACACTTCTGGGGATGTAAGATTCCAATCTTTGTTTAGTTACTAACTTAAGAGCGACTTCTAACATTCAAGGCTACTGGTTTCACTGGAAATAGGGAGGTGAGCTTGCTGAGGTGTTGCGAGCTAATACTGTGATGGTTGTATACGCACTTTGAGTACACACTGTGGATTTCAGATGGAGATAGTATTGCTAGGTACCTAGAGCTGAGTGATCGGAGCAATGCCAAATACCCATCTGGATGCTGAAAAAAACATGCGCTTTAAAGACGTCCTGTGTTGACCTGACAGGTCACCTGTTTCCCAGTGGACACAGCCTGCATTACCTTTAAAAATATCTATCTATCTATCTATCTGTGCCAGAGTTTGTTTACTTTCTAAGTAGTGATAGTTTCTGGGAATGCAGAGTGTGGATGCTCGTAGCAATAGCAACTTTGCCACTGTTTTAAATAAGGAGGGTGACTAG
This sequence comes from Lepidochelys kempii, assembly GCF_965140285.1. NCBI lineage: Eukaryota > Metazoa > Chordata > Testudines > Cheloniidae > Lepidochelys > Lepidochelys kempii. Next base: position 267,680,800 of record NC_136381.1, on the reverse strand, counting down.
GTGGAAGAGTCTGTTTCTTGCTGCTGCTAATTTTCCATTGTCCCTGTGCCCAACACACTGACAGCTATCGCTGTTGAAGTTCAGAATCCCTGTACTGAGTGGGGTGTCACCTATAGTGATGTCCTGGCTTTCCCTTCTCCATTCCACTGACTCTATGCCAGGGGTGGCCAACCTGAGTCAGAGAAGGAGCCAGACTTTACCAATGTACATTGCCAAAGAGCCACAGTAATACGTCAGCAGCCCCCCATCATCTCCCCACCCCACTAGCAGTGCCTCCCACCCACGGGCAGCCCTGCCGATCAGCGCCTCCCCCTCCTTCCCGATCAGCTGTTTTGTGGCTTGCAGGAAGCTCTGAGGGGAAGGGGGGGAGGAGCGAGGGCACAGCAGGCTCAGGGGAGGGGGCAGGAAAGGGTGGAGTGGGGGCAGGGCCCGTGGCAGAGCCAGGAGTTGAGCAGTGAGCGCCCCCCGGCACACTGGCAAGTTGGCGCCTGTAGCTCCAGCCCCGGAGTCGGTGCCTAGACAAGGAGCCACATATTAACTTCGGAAGAGCCGCATGTGGCTCCGGAGCCCCAGGTTGGCCACCCCTGCTCTATGCAGTTGTGGGATTAAAAACTTATTAATGCAATGCTGTTTAAAAAAGCTAAAGTTAAATCCCTTCAGGGTCTCTTCCAGGATGGAGTGGGGAGGAAACCTGCATTCTTGGCCTGCAAATAGTCAACCGTTAGAGGCAAACGTAGTGCTTGGCCATGGACTCAGTGCATTGTCACCTGTTTGAGCATTTGCCACTCGCTGGACTTGGAGGCTGTAAATGCTGCCTCGAATATTGCTTGTGGGGCAGGTCATGCGCTGTTAGCACCTTCTTGAGAAATATGCCTGTGCATGGTTATGCATCAACTCTTGCATTCAAATTCTTTCATAAGTTACTGCAAGAGGATCCTGAAGACCTTCGTTGTGGGTTTTATTAAAAAAAGCTTGTTAAATCAAGGGCTAGTCATCCTTTTCACAGGTGGAGAACAACCTTTTCTCCGGGTGTAGGAAGAGCACAGCTACAGGTGTAATTTTCATTTAATCAGGCTTTTGTTCTCTTCAAGATTTATAACTGCCGAGACATTTTATATTTGTGCTGGGGTTGTCTCACATTTCACTTTGCCAGTGCTTGGCATCCATAGGGTTCTTTCATCTGTACTGCTAAAGAGCAGCTGTTATGCACCCAAAGGGGCTTTATTTTATAAACCACTCCTTTTCTGTTGAGTGGTGTTTTGTATAGTATATTTCTGGCTGGGCCTCATGTACTTTTTCCTCCTCTGTTATCAACAGACATGTTACAGAATAAAACCTTGGGTTGCGGGGAATGTTTTTCACTTTATATTAAAAATCCCATGTAATAAACCACCAAAACTGTCCTCTTCTCTCCATTTTACTATTCTTCTATCCCCTCTAGGGGATGTTTCCAGCTCTAGGGAAAAGAGGTATCCTCTTTCAGCTCTTTGTTCTCCCAGTGTCTCTCTTCCTGTCACCACTACATCTCTTCTCCTCAGTCCACTAGTTAAGCTGTTCACTTTAAGAACAGAGAATAAAGTGCTTATCATTTTCAGGTTCCAAATGCCCAAAAGCCAGCTTCAGGCAGCCGCTCCCAGCCGTCCATCGCCCCCAAACCCAGCCCAGGCAGTACCAATGTGAGTAGAAGAGCCAGACTGGCACACCTGGCTTCTTATGATTGGATTTCCTTTTGTCCGTTTTGCATTCCCTCCGCTATTCCTGGGCACTGTACCAGGTGTCCGCTTCTAAGGCATTTTCTGTCCAGTCAGACAGCATGAGATAGTCCTCTCATTGCATCTGCTCATAGAAGCTCCCTGTTTCTATAGTTTTTAACCATGCAGCTGATGGGAATGATTGAAAAGTCCATGGTTCCAGTGCTACTCTTTCCTCAGTAATGGCTGTTGGGCATTCTTGGGGCAAGCAGAGTGGTTAGCAAAAGCTAGCGATTCAGGGTTAGTGTTGTCATTTTACAAAAAGGTCTGCTGTGGTAGAAGTGACTGGAACTTGCTAGCCAATTCATTCAATTACCTTCTGGGGAAAAAATTGGGGGTGGGTAGGGGGAACCTGCTTGCCCTGCCTCCTATGTGCAAGGGTGGTGACTGACTGTCAGGATACTGAGAAGTTGAGGTTGAAGGCTGTAGACTATTTTACTGCTTTCATTAGGTCTAGCAGAAAGACCCCAAAGCTCACAGCATTAGATTTTACCTGGAAATAGTGTTTGTTATACTTTTATAAATAAGGAGAAAAAATACAAAAGCAAAGCAATAGAAATGAAATGTCTACGGTAAGTTTAAATCTAGCGAGGAGTAAGACATTTGGATAATCCATCGTACAGGCAGTCCTCGACTTTACAGCGTTATAGTTGCAACGAATGGCACGTACGCTGTTTATAAATTGACATCCTGTTTCGACTTAATGACATTGGTTTAGACTTTGACGCTTGGTCCAACAGTGTTCCTATGGGAAATTCGATGTTTTCAACTTAAGACACGATTTTCAGGAATCAATTGTGTCATAAGTCCGAGGACTACCTGTATATTCATTTTATCCCTGTTGTCAAAGGGTCTGGGTGCGATCATTCGGAATTCTTCTAAGAGCATGTGGGTTCTTTGGTGTCTCGAGGCTACCACCCTGTTTGAAAGCTAATGGAGAGTGGAAGGAGAGAGGGTTAGAGAGGTGAAAAACTAAAGGAAAGTATTAGTCATACTTCCTACCCAGAGTGCCTAAAGTCAGGCAACTAAATCAGCACTTAACTTTGGCCCCTGAGTCTGAGAACATGGCCTTTAGAGGGACAGGTTCAATAATTCAAGTTAGGCTTTGTCTACACTGACAACTGAATGACAAAATTTTTGTCGTTCAGAGGTGTTAAAAATAACGCACACCCCTGCCCTCGAAAGACACAAGTTTTGTAGAGGAAAAGTGCCAGTGTGAACAGCATGTTGTTGGCAGGAGCACTCTCCTGCCAACAACGCTACCGCCGCTTGTTGGGGATGGAAGTTTTTTGTTGGCAGGAGAGCTCTCTCCTGATGGTGCAGCTACACTGCACGCCTTTAGCGACACGGCTGTAGTGGCTAAAAGCTGCGTAGTGTAGACATAGCCTTAGTAGGAAGTGGGAAATTGAGACTCTTAAAAGAAACAGCTGTCCACAACCCTAAAGATTGTGAGAAATCACAATGACTTCTTCAAGGTCCTCGTTCATGTGTCCAGATGTTACCATTCAAATAGCCAAGTGACAGAATCTTAGTCCAGTTCTCACCAAACATCATATCATAAAAGCCATCATCACTAATCGGCAACTTTATTGGCAGACTCTGTGAAGACCAAAGACTGAATGGACCATGGCCACTGAACTCTCTTCTAACCCCTAGAGGGCTAACTGGCTCCTCCAGGTCAGGTTTGAGAGACATTGGCATGGGACAATATAAAGGGAGCTTATATTACTTCTGTGTGGACTGTACCTATTCTGTGAACAAAAAGAGTATCGAATCCAGCACCTTATGCAAGCACTAAACGAATCTGCACAATTACACACACGCCAAGTTACAAATACATGTGCACACAATGAAGCTTCTCAGTAGGCTCTTAATGGGCTTCAGCATGGCAGTTGCAATGGTTTATAAACTCCCAGCCCTGAAGAAGAGCTCTGTGAAAGCTTGTCTGTCTTACTAACAGAAGTTGGTCCCATAGAAGATATTACCTCATTCACTTTCTCTCTCTAGTTTATAAAGAGGTGAACTCAATACTAAGGAAATACTTTTATTTTGTTTATATGGATAATCTGATACTAAATATTCCAAGCCAGCGAGGTACTAGAGAAGAGGATCTCCCCAAGTCGTCCCCCCCCCCCCCAACAAGTTAGTCCTATTAAAGTAACTAGAAGTTATGAATTCCTTGCCGGGGAAATCTTGGTGATATAACATCTTCCGTGCAGCATTTTACAAATTAACCAGGCAAGAATAACTTCATTTGCCACTGAAATGCAGCTTCCTCTGGGATGGAATAGGTCAACTGTTTAGTGGCACACAGCAATGCTACACAGCAGGTTATGGGTAGGAAGAGAAGACAGTCACATGGTATTGAAACTCCACGAGGCACAGTGTAGTTACTGAAGCTAGAATTCAGCCCAGGTATCGGGGTTAAAATCCTATTCTGGGGGAAAAGGCTGTGAAATCTTTAATAACTTAAAGTAGCAACAGCCTTGGCTTTACACCTATTCCAAAAGAGGGCATCTCCACCAGCAACCCTATGCTAACTTCATGCTGGGACGTTGACTCATTACTGACCCAGAAGAGGGCTATCTATTGAATCACTTACACTACTGCTGTTGCTGGTTTTCCAGAGGTTTCCCAGTCAGGTATTGTTCAGGCCCATATGTGTGTAGTTTGAGATTTGTCAAGAAAACAACCTTGTGATGATGTTGCTGCAGCAAATAAAACCCAGTAAATAAAAGATATATATTTCCATAGCTTATCTCAGAGAACCCCCACATCCAGCCTGTTTTTTTCTTAGCAGTAAGACACAGTCCTGGGTGTGGTGATGCAGTCTATCCCCATACGTAGCAGCACATGCCTGTCAACATGCCCAAAAGAAACAGACTTAGCATCAGGTGGATCCACATCTTGGTGTGTTGGCTGAAGATGGTAGAGAGAAAGTTGAAGCCTCTAGTATATGCTTGGCACCACAGTAGGATAGCCTTGCTCCAAATAGACCAATCCAGATAACTTCTCTCCTGGCACGTGGCTGAAGGCAACATGGGACAGGTTTAAAAGTCAAGGCTGGTGTTGGGTAGAAACAGTCTGGGGAACTTGGGGGTGGAATCGGCCTCTTTGGTCAAACTTTAATATTCCTATGCATATGGCATATGAGACACTCATTTCTGGTCACTATCCATCTCTACTGGTTTTGTTTTTTTCAGTACACATTTCTACTTGCACATATTCACCCTTTGTTGGCTGGGACAGGGCTTTTGATAATCCTAATGAACGTTTGCCTTTTTCTTAAGAATTCTTGAAACCTACATCAGCAATGTTATTTGACACCTACCAGCCAGGTGATTAATGGGAAAAGTGTGGCAAGGGGAGATTAAGACCTCATTAAATATAAACTGCCCTTTGCGGTGGGACAGTGGTTTCCAGTTTCATAAGAAATGTTTCTTTGTTCTGAGTTGTTCCTTCCTGTCTCTGTAGGTGCAGATCCAGAGCAAGAAAGTTGACATTTCCAAAGTGTCCTCAAAGTGTGGCTCTAAAACAAATATTAAACACAAGCCAGGTAAAACTCTTAGTGTGCACCCTCACACTTTGTCAGTTAGTGAATATTGCATGTCATTCAGGCAGAACCTGTGATCCCAATTGGAGCAAGTGAGGTGGATGGATGGCATTCTGAAGGGAAGTATCTAGTTTCTTATGGATGCAGCATGATCTCCTGATTAGAGAAGGGGACTGGGAATCAGGAGACCTGATTCTAATCCTGGCTGTGACAATGACTTGCCTTGTTCTAAGTTTGGCTGTGGCAGTGACTTGCCCCAAATAGCAAGTCATTGTTACAGCCAAGCTTAGAACAAGGTAAGTCACTTAACCCATCTGCCTCAGTTTCCCCAACTCTAAAATGGTGAGATACCTGCCTTTCAAGGGTTTTGAGGCTTAATGAGATCCTCAGAGGGAGGGCATTAGAGAAGGGTGAAGTAGTCTCTCTCCAGTTCTCCGGAACAGATGCAGGAGACCTTTTAGTGTTTTGCACAGTAACAATCCATACTTTATAGAACACCTATCCTGAAATGATCCTAAATCACTTTACAGAATGCATGTGCAAGAATCCTTTGTTCCCCACTGACAACACAGCAGAGGCACCAATTCTTCCAGTGTCTGAGATTTCCATTGGACTCCTCATTGAGCAGACCCGCTCTTTAGCTGAAATGCTGACAGGATCACAGTTCAAGGTGTTATGGCTGCAGGCCAGTTGTCTAAACTTTGCTTCATGTCAGATCAAGCCGACCCTTGAGTAAGCCCAAAGAGTATGGTCCAGGCCTTTGTCTTGCTGGTTTTTTCAGTAGCAAGGGACAATCATCCGCACAGAAGAGTCCCCTGGTAATGAAACATGCCTGTGTGAAGAAAACAGAGTTCACAGACCAAACCTGAAAATGAACACTACAAGCTAGTCTTTGTTTCCAAAGACATCCCCAGACCCAGCCTGAAAGTCTCTTGGGTTGAAAGCAGTTCAACCTTGTGCACAAAACATCATGGTTCAGTGCATCAAAAACTCTCTCCCACTTGGAGAACATAGTGTCACAAACTTGGCCTCTGTCTATTCAGTGCTTTGCAGTAACAAGCTGTACGCTACACTACAATAACTGCTCTTGTCCAGGGCTGATTAAAACACAATAGTCCTGCAAGAATTATCTGTTATGTCACATTTTAAAGCAATTCTGTGTGGCCAAAATGATGGGATAAAATCCATTGGCCAGAAAGGATTCCGTTCACCCATGCAAAGCTCAGAAATTCTTTTAAAATGCTGAGGAGCTTATGTATTTAATGATGTCCCTGGAGGGCTGAAATTGTCGCCAGTGTTTCACTATATGAACAGTTTTCTAATAAAATTGTTAGAGGAAGCAGAACAATACACTGCACGTCCCCTGTTACTTGATGGGGGTTGCAGCCCTCCCACGTTCATTGAGAACTTGCCACAAATCTCAAGTAGGTCTTTGGGCCTCTTTCCATCCCTCCAGCAGAGTGCAGCACTATCAAACATAAGAGGGTAAAGCGAGGATTTCCTTCTTCTATGGGTCATGCTGTTGGCTGCACTGCTGACAGACGGAGGCCTCCTGAGCTGTTCATGCAGCGTCATGGGAGCCTGTCTGGATTTGTTTAAATTGCAAGTGAAGAATAATTGAAGGTTTTTTAATATAAAGTCACTTTTCTCTGACTGGGAATCAAACCCAAGCTGTGGCAGTGAGAGTGCCAAATGCTAACCACTAGACCGCAGGTCTTCCTGCCCTAGAAAACAGTGATTAGTGGATGCAGTTTTACAGTTGCAACTGATGGAGATGAAGAGGGAATGGAAAATAAGTGAACATAACAACAGCCAGACTGGGTCAGACCAAGGGTCCATCTAGCTCTGTATCCTGTCTTCCGACAGTGGCCAGTGCCAGATACCCCAGGGGGAATGAACAGAACAGGTAATCAAGTGATCCATTCCCTGTCGCCCATTTCCAGCTTCTGGCAGACAGAGGCTAGGGACATGACCATCCCTGCCCATCCTGGCTAATAGCCATTGATGGACCTATCATCCATGAACTTATCTAGGTCTTTTTTGAACTAGATAAACTAGTGGAGGAATGCAGCGAATGAAAGGGAGTCAAAAAATCCTACACCAAGATCGGGTCGTGGATCTCTTGCAAACATCCACTTAAATAATGAGATGAGGTTGTCAAAGGACATGGAAGGAGAGGTGTCTGCACATGTATGTGAGTGGGAAGTTAGAGGATGCGATCAGAAATGACCTTGACATTTTAAACGTGGATTGACTGTCCTCCTTTGGAGGAGAGGAGTTGGAAGCACCTCTGGTATAATGAAGGTGGTAATGTGCAGTTCCTCCTACATACCCGTCCTAACATGCAGCATTCTCTGCACAGGGGCATCTCCAGGGTTGGACTCTGGAACTCATGCTTGCTTGTATTGTGGTTTTGTATGCAGAGGTGGAGTTCACCAGCTTTCATCTTGACAATGATCAGATTTGAGCCCAGGCCTCAGTTGGTGAAAAGCTGAGACACTTAATGCACTGTTCCACCCTACACGCTACAAAGTAATTGGCTTAACGCAGAACTCTGGGGGTGGGTTTGGAGCAGGAGGAGGAGGGAGGTCCTGGGTCAGACTCTGCTCCAAGTGCTCCCCTGTTCTGAAACCAATAATGAATTCCATCCACCTCTCTTGTTCCAGGGGGAGGAGATGTCAAAATCGAGAACCAGAAGCTGAACTTCAAGGAGAAGGCGCAGGCAAAAGTGGGCTCTCTGGACAATGTGGGACACGTGCCAGCAGGAGGCACAATGAAGGTATGTGTCATTCTGCTCTTTTTCTTGAGCTCAGTTCAGCTCCCTGTCTTGTTGCTAATGCATCCCAGTTGCCCCCTTCAGTCAGCCTGTGGCCATTTACTCATTCCCAGCATCACTTCCATAACCACTCTGTCATTAAATCCAGAAAACAAGGAAGGGCTAAATGGGAGAGAGCTCTGAACCATGTCAGTATCCATTCTAGATGGGTCCCACCACATGTCTCTAGAGCAGCAGTTCCAAACTTCATTGTACCGGAACCCCTTTCTGACAGCAAAAATTATGACACGATCCCATGTAGGGCTGGAGCCGTACCCTTGCCTCAAGCCCTCGGGCTTCGGTTTCCGCCCCAGGCAATGGGGCTCGGGCTTCAGCCCCGGGTCCTAGTGAGTCTAACGCAAGCCCTAGCGACCCCAATAAAACGGGTCACGATCCAGAGCGTGAAAACTACTGCTCTGAGAGAGCAGCCTGGTTAATTTTGTCTCCCTCCCTCTAGAGGGTCTGAGAAGAGGCTTAACCTTTTAGGCTAGATCTATAATCAGATCCATTGTTGCATGGGTGAGAGGAAAGACTTGTGTCCGACTTTTGCTCCCTCCATTGTGATATTAGAATACCAGCTCACTCGTCCTGGCTAAGTGTTTGTGTAACTTTTCGTTATTGCACCAATCAGAGCAACTGGAATGGCTAGTTGGAAGCTCTCTCCCAAACAGAGCTGCTGAGATCAGTGTGCTCTGGGCTGTAAATACGCATTTTACTACATCAAGGAATCTGTCTGTCTGGTAGAATCCTCCATGGGTGGGGTTAACCTCATACTAAACCTAGCTCTGAACCCTTTCTCTGGATAACTGTAAGAATGAATTCTTGCTTTAGAGTTGGGATGCTATCTTGGTACAGCACTTCTCCACCACAAGGACATCAAACTACCCTCAGCCACAGCTCTATAAATTGCACTGGTGCATCTCTCAGCTTTACTACAGCCATGAGGCGTCTGCTTTTAGGGGTGGGAAATCACCCCCATTTAGATGACCTCTTCATTATGACTGTGCAGGCTAATGTACCAAGCCATATACACACGAGAATGGAGCTGGAGTTCACACATTCGGGTAGATTCGTTGGCACCAGAGGTTTAGTTCTAAGCACTATGGCATGGGAAGGAATCCGGTGTTCCAGCACAAAGGGCAGCAGCACCTCAGCCCCTGGGGAGAGCACTGGAGAAAAGCATCCCCTTCCAAATGCTTTCGCTTTCCATTGTTTCAATCCTATTTGTTCGTGATTGACATTTATGTTGTGGGAGCACCGAGAGGCCATGTAGGTTGGGGCCCACTGTGGTAGGTGCTGTATCCAACAAGATCATAAACAGTCCCCGTTCCAAAGGGCATGCAGTCAGGGAGGTTGTGGAGGGGCTGGGATAACAGCAGATATGGCAGGATTCACACACACACAAGGATACAAATAGACCCCATTAAAATTGAGACACTGCCGACCATATTAATTGAGGGACAAGTAGGATGTTTCCTCCATTTTTGAATCCTTTAAACTTAATTTTAGCTCCCAGACGATCCGACTTTAGCAGGCAGATGGTTTTAAGCAGGTATAAACGTAGCTGCTATGTGAGGGTAGGGGTTAGAATCTGATCCCTGTCCTACTTTATGCCAGGCTGCTCCAGCTGTTTATACTCGACACTAATTCTACTCGGGTTGTTTGCTGATGGCCAGTGTTGTCCAGTGGTGCTGGGTTCCATAGATCGTGTCTCTGTCACCTCCACATCCAGCTTGCATTGTGATTTCCCTGTCAGAGCTGGACATTCGCCTGGGTGTGCGAGAGCCTAGCGTGCCTAGTACCTCTTCCCTCAACACTGATCCTGCTGTCAGATCTGATCTAACTCTGTTGCCAGTGTGTGAGGCAGACTAGACTGTCCAGCTTGTTCATCTATAGCTCTGTGGGCTGTACAGGGCTCTCGGGAGTCAGACCTTGTTTAAACCAGTAAATCACAGATGCACAGAACTGAGTGAGAAAGGTACTTTTCTGACTGTAACCGCCCTCTAGTGGTCTGTCAAGGTGTTAGGTGCAAGACAGCTGGTCTTGCTCTGCTTGCAGAAGAGTGGTGTAGAGGTGGGAACCTTGCAAGTTTCTGTGTGTTTTCCTTCAGAATTATCTAGGTACCAAAATTATGGTTGTGTTCATGTGGGTTTAAACCCCAGAAAGGGGGGTCAGACGGGTGCACTGTCTGTCGAGGCTGCACGAGAGTGGTGGGGAATTGCCAGCTATTGCTAGATTTGCAGCCCCACTAGGCAGTGTAGGAAATGGCCATACCTATAGTCAATAAGATTTCTCAGCCCCCACTCAGATCCTCTGAAAGGAAACGGCAAAATCATTGTTCCAAATGCATTCCCTTGGCCGCTTGAGGAACCCATTTTGTAAGGGCTTTCTCCAAAGGAACATGGTGAGCAGGAGCAGGATGGTGGCCGAAGTATCATGGAGTGCATTCATTGTTAGTCAGGACCATCCACAGCACCCCTCGATACAGAGAATACACAGTACAGATGAGTTCTGTCTGCAGTGCTCACTCTGCTCCTGTGAGCACAGCCTGCTTCCAGATGGTGTCTCGTCTTTTCTCAGCCCCCTCCCTTGCTGCTAGTCACATCTGCTGAGGGGCTTTCCAGATAATTCTGCATTCCCCTGAAGAAGCCACAGCTCTATTTTAGCAGTGTAAACTCATTTTCCCAAGAGCAGTGTACTGGAAATCAGCAATTCCAAATAGGATCACCCTTGTTAAGGAGAACATGCCACAAAACAGAATCCTATCCCTTGAAGAGCTGCACCAAATGACCACAGACCAGCTTCAGCCAGTATGGCAAGGATGTGGTCTTTTGTGCTAACTTGCCTTTGTGGGTGTGGGATCCACTGTGGATTATTAATCTGGCAAGTAAGCAAATAAGCAACAGAAACAATCAAATCAAGGAGACTGTCTCATTGCAATATACTCAGATTACTTATTTTCACAAGTCCCTTCGCTTTTAATCCTACAGGGTAATGCTTGGTAGTCTTCTCATGGGTGATGGTGTCACTTTGTTCCAGTCTTCTTGCTGCTAGCCTGGTACTCCATGTGAATGTACTGCGTGTTCCATGGAAATGACTAGATGTTTAATAATATGAGCGCTCATTCAGTGTCGGCTATGACTAGCTAGCTGAGATGTGGCAGGAGGCCAGTGAGGTTTTGTGAGGCTGGCTGGGGTTGTGGGTTATTGAAGCACGTTGCTGCCAGATGTTGCTCTGATTGAAGAGCTGCTCAATACAGGTGGGTTTTCAGGAAACCAGGGAGTTGATTGTAGCGCTTCTCTGCTGCATTTCTAACCACCCCCCATCTTGGTGCGTGTGGAGGGCTCTTGGTGGCACCCTGACTGTAGTTTCTTCATTTCACTCCATTTCATTCCCATCCTTCTACTGACACGGCATTGTCCTCCCCAACCCCCTTGTTTCATTATAGCCTGAGGGGAGTGAAGAGGCAGCGCTGCTGGCTCAGGCCCCTCAGAATGGAGACGTGACAGCGTCCCAGGCAGGCAGTGAAATGCGGGAGAATGGAGTAGGGCCGACTGCGCCCGCTGTGGGTGGTGGTGACCAAAGGGAAATTCAGAGCTTCGGCACTCAGATACAAGAAACAAGTAAGTGCTCGTGCCTTCCTCTCTTCTCAGCTCAGCAGGGCGGGGAGGGGCGAGCACTCGCAGCAGGGGCGGAGCAGCCTGTGGACGTTGATCTAACGGATTTAAGCTTAAAGTTACATTTTTCTGTCAATTTTGCCTTATTTTTAATGAAGAAAATTGCCTTTTATTTTCCAGGCATCTAATGATGACATTATGGTATCATCCTCCGCTCCCCTGCCCCCTCTCTCCTCCCCTTCTCCCCATCTCACCTACCCCCTTGTGTCGCTGCAGATTGAATCCCACAAACTGATGTTCCGTGAGAAGGCTAAGGCTCGCACGGACCACGGAGCGGACATCATCGTCTCCAAATCCCCCAACCTTTCCAGCAGCACTTCCCCCTGGTGTAGCACGTCCGTCAGCGAGAGCCTGGGCTCCATCGCCTCCTCGTCACCGCTGCAACAGCCGGCTCCCCATGCAGAAGACCTTTCTGCGGTGCTTTCTCAGCAAGGCTTGTGACTTGTCCCCACCCACCCCGCCTCCCATGTGCTTCCCAGAGTAACTCAGCTTGGATCCCTTAACCCGGCACTTGGCTTTAGGTGGGAAGGGGACAGCATTTTAGCAGGGCTAGCTTCCCTTTCAGTGGTGCTGTCTGTCAGCAGGGCAATGTAGTTGTTCGCCCATACGGCCCAGGAATCTGAGGTTCATTTCATTGTGACAGTGGCTCTACCTTCCCCAGTGTGTCTCAGGCTCTGGTGATCCTCTCCTCACCTCCAATCCTCTTGCTCTTAGGAGGACATCAGTGTGAGTCTGAATGACGTGTTTCTTAGGGACAGGCAGCTGGAGAGCTCTAGACTAAACATGTGCTTAAAGCCACTTCTCGTTCTGGGGAGGGCGCCAAGCCTCATTCTGTTGCTGCGTTTGGGCGGAAGTGGTGGGGCTGTGCTGCGAGTGGCCCAAGCCAGGCCGGAGTTAATGGGGATAAGCTGTGATCTTTCTCTTTGTTAACTTTTCCTCCTGCTGCTTCAGTTTCTGCTGTTCCTATTTAATGATTATCTATATTATACACACACATTAGGCTGTTTTAACTGTTGACTTTAACCGTTTCATTTTTTTTTTTGTGACGAAGTGTTGATGATTTATTGTGCTATGACCATGCTAAGTTTCCTTTTCTCTTTCCTTCTTTCCCTAACCATAGGAATAAAGACATTAACCGCTGCTGCAGTGCTGGCTTCTTATCGACATATCCAGCAATTGTAACTGTTGTTTTTCTTTGTGTTGTTTTTTAAAATATTTTTAAATGATGGAGCAAATTCATGTAATTAAGCCATGTCTGAAAGGAAAGGCATAAGAATGTGCTAAAAAAAAAATCTCTTACTGTAACAGTTCAACCAAGCCTTGTATTGACTGCAACAAGTGATGCTAAAGGGATGCTTAGAGAACCTCCTATCGGGGTAAATAACCAAGCCCTAGAGGATGCCCTGGCACCTTTGTAGTTGCTTCTGTTGGATTAACAAAAGGCGCAAAGTATATTTATTAACTTGAATAGCCACAGACAGTTTGTTGATCGTTTTTTTTCTTTGCCATGGTATCAGGCCAGGGTCAGGGTATCAGGTCAGGAAGCTGCTTCAAACAATATGTTGCAGGTTAATGCAGGGTGTGTGTTCTGATGCAAGGGATCCAGTGTGATATGTATTATTTTTAACAAATGTTAAATGTAGGGGTCAACAGATTACCTGGCTAGATGCAATCTGGTGGGAGGCTAGGATGGGGAAGAAGTGAACAGCCGCCTCCCATTCAGGGAGCCAGAGAGGGAGAGCTGAATGTCCGTGAAGGGTTGGGAGGGGCAGAGTAGGCAGGCTTACAATATGAAGGCGGTACAGCCCTGGCTTGTCAAGAGATCACACACCATTGTGGTTTGAGCTCCTTGTTTTATGTTGCGAATGACACTAAAGAAACAAAATGTATATAAAAAAAATCTGGTGTTCTTGAGTCATCAAACTAACTTAAAGCAAAAAGCAGAATAACAAAACACAGGGATCAAAGTTAACTGACGACAGACGTCTGCTAAGGGGGCTGGCCAATTTGAAGTATGGGGGGCGGAGAGGAGCCCACAGCTTCCTCTGCTTGTGGGAATATTTCTCTTTGGGAAGCTGACAGTGACACGATAACCCGGAATCTGTATTTACACACAAAGATTCTTATTGCACTTGTATTTTTTATATTAAAGTTTGCATGATTTCTAATAAAATGGCATTAAAATGTAATAGTTTGCATCCAAGTGGTCTGCTAGTCTTGTAAGTGCTTTTTCCACTAAATACGAAATTGAATAAACAATGCAGATTTGCACCTGAAAGGGGCTGTTATATATACCCTGTTCTCTCCATAAAACTCCCTCTGTTCCCCTCTTCCCCATCACTACCACCTTTCCTCTCCAATTCATGCCACACGCATGCTACCCTAGGACCAGGGAGAAGCTGCTGGGCTCATCAAATTCTCCTGCTCTCTTTGCTTGGAAGTTCCAAATAGTTGTTTACATCTTTCAATGCTTGTTTTGAGGGTCCATCCCGAGGGGGTTCAGATTCTCGTAACCTTTTTTCTTTCCTGCAATGTTTACCTTGCTCTGGAGAGATGGACGCTGGAGACATAAGGCTGAGGCTGCACAACCAGAGGCAGCCAGGGCAGCACCATATCCAGTAAGCCAGTAATAGCCAAACCATCCATTGAAAGATTGCTCCCTGTGGGGTGGATTAGGAGGTGGCCCCATAGACAGTTGCACTTGCTGTCCTGCTACCTCAGTAAGGGAGGAGAAACCTATTCAATATCAAGCACCCTCCCAGGGTAAAATGGTTGAATTGTGTTGTGATGCCCTGAAGCACTGTGACAGCCGCTCTGGCTCTGCAGGTGCTGGCTCAGATCTCTATAAACATCAAGAAAGACCCATCCACCTGCATGTACCCCTCCCGGTATATATCACTGCCCCTTCTCTGATGCTTCCTACGTTTTGTTACTAAATTCTAACAAGATCTCTTTAAATCTGTGAATTGGGATTGAGCGGGAAGGGGGTATTTGAACCAGAGAAATGGTTTTAAGAGTCAATCCCCTTAACAGGAAAAGGCACAGACTTTGCTTCCCAAAGCAATAATGGAAGTTTGCTCTGAAATAGGAGACCTGACAGGGCTGCACTGGCTGGCGCATTTCTGCAGTAGGGTAGGTGCACATCACCCAAAGAGAATTTTTCAGTCCTGTGTCTGCAGGTGTGTGGTGCCCTAGCTAAATTCCTGTTTAACACCAGATGCTGGGATTGGTGGTAATCTGAAGTCAGGCTTGGGGCTCCCCTCCAGACCCAGGAGTTGAGAAATGCGCACTAATGAGCGAGGTACCTGTGCGGGAGTAGCTGATAACAGACTCCAGCCACTGCTGTAAAATCCAGCCATGTGCTCCAGATACATATGGCCAACGTTCATTTGTTTTCTTCTGAATTACTCAGAGAGGTGGAAGCTGAAATACCACGTTCTTTTCACTTCATGCTGCTAGAGACCACAGGGAAGAGTAAAGCCATTGAGGCAGGATGTGTCTGATGGTCCTTTTTACCGATTTCACAGGGTGGCGAGTGTTTAGTTCGGGGGCCATGATAGGAAGACAGGTAGCAACATTGCACTTTATGTTCTGAGATTGCAAAAAAAGAAAAAAACTTGTTTTGCTAAGAGTTAAGTTTTACCTCCTCCTCATCCCTCTTGATTGCTTTTCTCCAATGAATTGGTCTGCAGCAGAGCGAAGGCCTATCTCTAAATGTGCACAAACCGTCCCAAACTCTCACAGGTTTCAGCTGAACGCTAAGAGCTCTCTGTGCTTCTGTGCCACTCTCTCTAACATTTATTGTGCCTGTCTTTAGGTGACTTAGACTAGATCCAGATACACCAGTTTGGTTTTGTTAGGACAGCGTCAGTTTTACGAAGAATTTTTGATTTTATTTTAAAGAAATAGCTGTAAGTATTGTTAGCTTGGGAATAGTTGTGTGTGTGTGTGTGTGTGTGGTTGGTATGGTTCTGGTTTCCTATGTAGAGGGATGGGAGCAAGCGCTGAGTTATGCTGAGACCTGAAAATGAAAGCTGCGGGAAGCGTTACTGTCTATTCTGCAGCAGGTTGGAAAATCTCGCCGAGAAGCTGAAAATCCCATTAGTCCTGGTCTGCCTTTAAATATTTGGGACATTGACCCACTAATTGAAAACTCATGAGCTGTTGCCCCTCACGGCTCAATGCTGCTTCCATTGCAGTCAACCACTGACTCCAGTGGGAGCAGGATTGGCCCCCGTGTGGGGAAAGGCTTCTGAGCCGTGTTGACTTGCACTGCTTGAAGGAGCCAGAGGCTCTCTTTTCAGCTGCATCTTCTCCAGATGACCCATGTAAAACGGAAGGCTTCTCGTGAGCCAGGCTCCTCTTCCCAGACATTAGGGATGCCAGTTGGGCAGGGTTCAACTGGCAGGATGTAGAATAATGCCAGCGATCTGTGTGTATTCTTGTTAGGGTTGATCCTAGGACTATGTAGTAAATTCCCTTTTGAAAAGTGGTGAGTTGAGTCTGAATTAAATGTGGCTTGAATGTAAATGTTCCTGGCCTGAGATGCCCTTGTAGAAACCAAAGGAATTCCCTGGGTTTCAGGTATCTGCAAGAAGCTGGCATGGCTTGGTACAGCCAGGGGACAGGTGGGCTGGGGTTGGCGTTCTTTTCCCTGGTGGCTGTCAGGTTGGGTTTCGTAAGCACATCTGACAGGAAGCTTTAGGCTACAGTGGACTTGACTCACGATGGATGGGGCATAAAAGCAACCTGCTGTTGTGGTCTCAGAGCAGAGCAGCCCCGTGGCAGTGTGTGATGGGCTGGAAATGGGGATCCACCCTGCTAGCAAGAGCAGCTCCATTGCAGCCATGGCAAGGCTAGAGGGGAATGTGTGTCCTAGGGCCATGACAACTCTTACCTTTGGGGGAAAAGGAATCTTTTTCTGGGCTTGTGATTAAAGCTGGGATTGGCTTTGAGATGTCTGTAATGGCTGATGCGGTGAAAGGCTAAGAGGTGAGGTTAATAGGCTCTTTGGAAAGTGACTCCTGCAGGAGCTTGGAGGTTCCTTTTCTGTGATGACTCTTGGTTCCACCTTCCATACTTGATCTCTCTCACACACCAGCATGTGGCATGGGGGTGCAGGCAGGGCCTCGGTGGGAATGGCTGGCTGCTCAGTGCCTGGGGACTGTTTAGTTGACAGTGAGATACACAGTTCAGTGGGGCTTTAATACTGTAAAACAAAGGATATTCAAACAAACAGGTGGATCAACTCAGGGCCACAACAGCAGGAGGCTGCATGGTCTGGCTGCATTGGCCGTTGCTGTTCCAGGGCTGTGCAGCACCTGGCCCCACAGGCTGGGCTACAGCCTGAGTGTGCCTCCTGTTGTCATTCTTGGTCCCTTACTGCTAGGTGAGTGTAGTTCTCTGTGCTGATCCTTGCTGTCGTCCCCTGTACACAGAGTAGTGCGTCAGCGTGAATGAGGCTCTAGACTAGAACCATTGTGTGTTTGGTGCCCTCTGAGCAGAATTTTGTTCTCCGACACGAGAACTTGGTGTCTTCCAGATTCTCGAACTGCCAGGATGCCCCATGTTCCACCACAGGTGACGGAAAGAAAATGCCAAAACCTCTTTAGCTTTTGTTGGACCACTGTGGAAAGGCTCAGTAGGAAGAGTAACTGGTTAGTTGGCTGGAGAAGTGTCATCTTTTTGGGGTGGAAGAAATGTCATTCTGCCCAAGTATATGCAGTGTTGTAGCCGTGTTGGTCCCAGGATATTAGAGAGACAAGGTGGGTGAAGTCGCATCTTTTATTGGACCGACTTCTGTTGGTGAGAGAGACAAGCTTTTGAGCTACACAGAGCACAAAAGCTTTGCTCTCACCCACAGAAGTTGGTTCAATAAAAGATGTGACCTCTCCCATCTTGTCACTCCGCCCAAGGGCAGTTTCTGTGTATGGGGCGGGGGGGGGGGGGGGAATTCACAAGAAGATTCTTCGCTTCCCAGAGGAGTTTGACAAGCAGTAGAAGCCAAGATAAATGTAGAACTATGGAAGAAAGCTGTGGAAAGCATCCTCCACCTTTTGTTGCCCTTTGCCACTGACAATCTAGCTACAATATATATATATTTTCCTTCTCACAAAAGTCTCACTTAATACAGGATGGCATCTAGTGTAAGATCAGTCAAGACTCCTTTATTCCAGCCCTCTGCTGACTTCCCTTTCCGGCATTTGGTATTGCCTGAAGGCTCAGTAATCCCTTAACATAGGTACATGGTGGAAAAGGCATAGAAGGAAAGTAGGAGAGCGGGGTGGACTGAGAGCCAGGTATGCTCTGAGCACAGGGCTAGGAGCAAGGAACACTGGCGTTCTAATCCTGGCTTCGATATTGTCTCCCTCTGTAGTCTTGGGAAATCACTTAACCTCTTGGGCTCAGTTTCCTCATCTGCAAAATGGGGATAATAATAGTAACTTCCCAGTGGAGGTGTGAGGTAGGATTAGTGTGTATAAGATGCTCTCTAAGGGTTAAGTATTAACATTTTTGTGTTGTAGGAATATTATGCAGAGGCTCCTTCCGCGTCACATGAGATGCACCATAATGACTGAGGAGAGCACAGAACTGTCCAGTTTTGGCAGCGACTGTGCAGCCAACTGTTGCTGTAATGTTGAGTGATACAACATTATCCTATAATCGGGAGGGGGGAGATTATTGCATGGATGTAAAGGCTGAGACTCCAGCTACTTGGGAGAGGTGGTAGAATACTAGAGGGGGAGTGCAAACCCTTTGTACTGACGCCAGGGAGTGAATTCGTACTGGTTTACTTCTGCCTTTGTTTCACCCTCCTTGTTGACTGTACAAGACTGGTGTCTCCATTAGCAACATTTCCTGATTTGACGTTGTGATTCTTACTATTGTAAAGGATTGAAATAAAGCTTCTAGATGTTCAACCTTGGCACCAGTGTGAATTTGCATTTCTTTGGGGGCTGATATTTTTCTGGGAAACAAACCGGTTCTTTGGATGGTGGGTTAAATCCTAGGCTGCTGCTGAGTAAATAAGGCACGGGCAGAGGCAGGAGCAGGGTACATGCATTCTCCTGCCGTATTTGCATCTCCAGCTCTACGTGTAGTCAGTCACTCAGCCTCCATATTCCCCTCTTCTCTGGACCGACCTCTACAGTGAATACAATGCAGTTGTGACATGGGGATCTCGCTTAGATCCTAACGCACCCTGTGCACTGATGGTGCTGTATAAATGGCTTAATCTGGGGAGCTCGTTTGACAGTGTAACAATCCTCTGCCCTGTGGTGTGCTTGGCTGGGTGGTAGCAGAATGGACTGTCATGTTTCCTTCAGCGTCACTGGTGCTGCTTCTCACCAGGAGTTGCTTCCCCTGTGCTACAGGGAGCAGAGAGGAACTATGTGAGCAGAACAGCAAACAGGAACCTAAGTTGAGTCCTGACTCCCAGCTGTGAACCTGATTGTGTGACTTTTGGCAAGTCACTTACTGTATCTTGGCCTCAGTTTCCTGATATGGAAGATGGGGGTAAATCTTACTTCCTGTGGATACTGTAATGTTGGCAAAGTTGCTTTGGAGATCTAAAGCTCAGTGACCGGATTTCCAGCCATCATGAGCATCTGCAACTCTTCCAACTGGGAGCTGTGGGTGTTGAGCACTGCTGCAAATCAGGCTGAGAGGCAGAATTAGAAGAAAGGGGAGGGGCAGAAATTGGGCTGGGCTGTTTTTAGAAACTCAATTATGCACCTTCTGCATCTGGATCCTAAAGCCCTGGAGTGGTGCCCAAATGAAACCTCGCCAGGTCCCCGCATGGAGTTCCTCTTATTTTTGTTCCTTTATCAAGTCAAGGCCTAGTGTTCTGTGTGGTGGGGAAACAGCTGCTCTCTTCATCCTGCCCTTAACAGCTTCTCTCCTCTTCCTTTTGTGAGTCCTATGCAAGCTGCTGCCTGCCTCTTGGTTTCAAAACCACCTTCTGTCAACTAGCAGGAGGTAGTGCCCCACCACTGTAAGCACAGCTGGCTGGGGCTTGGTCCTTCCTACCTTTGCCTGACCTCATTTGGTCTCTTTTTTTGTTTTGTTTTGTTTTTTGTGGGGAATATGGAGCCACCAGGGAGTGTTAGTCAGCTTCACTTGCTGAGTAACACTCCCTCAGTGTCACCAACTCCCACAGCAAGCCCTAGATAGTCAAGGCTGGGGTAACACAGGTATGGTGAAAGAACCTGACTGCAGTAAGCTCACCCTCTTCTCTTCCACAAGACAAGCAGCCTCGGAGGTCTAGGATTTTCTGGACAGGGGACAAACTCCAGCTGCTCTTCAAGGTGGGTGCAGCTGTAGCCTGGGGAGGCTCGAGAGATAGATAAAATGGGTTGCCCACTGAAGAAGACTGACTCAGGTGATAGTGCCTAGGATGGAGAGGGAAGTTGGAGACACCACACTTCACTATAGTGTGTAGGTTTTCAGAAGGCCAAGTAGGGCTGCTAGGTGTCTGTCCTCAGCCTAGCCCTTCTAGCCATCCCTGTCAGTCAGCTTTCTGTACTGTGCAAACATTCTGACGAGGGTCCCTCCTGCAGCTCTTGCATTGTGCATGGTCAAGGATTGCAGGAGACAATCAGGTTAACAGGCTGATATTGCTCAAAGGGATCAGTAAACAGCATAGGTGCAAACTCCTCAGGTCCCTTCCTGGCTGCAGCAAGGCTGATAGAAATTGCTTCCTTAAGTCCCTCCTCTGTCCAGCTTGTTTACAGAGCAGGAACACTGTTGTCAACATTTGTGTGCCCCCAAGGAGCAGCCAGTTGGGCCATTAAGTCAGGGCTCAGGTTGCTTGCTCAGTCAGGTACCTACCACTTTGAAAAATGAAGGCCTACAGCAGTTTTCCTCCACCTTGTTCTTAAGCCTCCTATTTTGCAGGTGCAGCTTCTAAATGTTTGAATTAATTACAGAGTTGCTTTTATTCCTCCTCTGCACCTGGACCCCATGAGGTGTGGTGCAACTGAAAATGGTAAAACAAGGGGCTGAGGCTGCATGGTCTGTGTGAAAACTAGAAATGAATGAGGAAGACAGGCAAGTGCTGTCACTCATAGAACTTAAGCCCAGAAGGGACTCACCAGATCATCTAGTCTGATGCCCTATGTATCACGGGCCCCTGCACTGGCAGGAAATCAGCTAGGATATACACTGATGAGCCTAGCAAGTGACTCACCCTATGGGGCTGCAGGAACTTTCCACACTGCAAGTGTTTGTTAGTACCTCTACCTGCTGTGCTTGAAATCAGGCTGAGACTACAAGCCACCCCTGAGCTCTGTAACCTTTTGGCAGTATGGTACAGGCTCCATTCACACACATGGGCTCAGCAATATGATTTAATGGTAGCTTTGCCTCTTTCCTCCCATTGTCACTGATATAGCACAATAAAAACATTATGGAGCTGGGCACCATATCCTAGCCTGTTTGGCTGCAGTCTGTAGCAAGAGAACAATCTGCTTTGAATACAGGGGTTAATAAAGGACAGAACCGGTTACTACTCTATCCCTTTTTATTGTCTTTAATCTAATGTTGTAAAAAGATCCAGTATCACATAACAGCCACTGAAGTATCCCAATATCACACTAGTTCTGAACCATTTAGACAATAGCTTGGTTTTTTTTTTACCTGCTGGAAGGGGAAAAACCATACTGTTTATTGTACAGGCTGAAAAAGTAAAACACTGGTCAAATTATTGTGACAACCTCTCAAGCAAGTGAAATGTAGATGAAAAGTTTTGCATGTCTCCAGGACCACCAGGCTGCCTTGGACAGCCCCTCCCTCAGGTGCAGTTCTGAACAAAATTACTTGAAGAGAGGCTGAAGCTATAGTAACTTCTCTCTGGAACTCACTGCCAACAATGACATCTGATCCAGGTCTCCAGTGAGCTTTTCCACCCCTGGGCTTCAGCCCACAGCTAGAGCAGAGTGATTCCATCTCCACTGCACCCAAGGGAGTGCTTCAATTACACTGGCAAGGGGCTGCTTCATGTCTTTGCTTCAGTTATAGCCCAGTGCAAGCACTGAAGGCAATGACAGGCTAGTTTTTGCTGCTGTAGTTATTTCCCACCAGGAAAGTTGCTGGCTCCTGGGTGGGAGGATGGAGCTCCTAGTGGCTTACTAGCAGCCCAATTAGAAGTGTAACAGGATCGAGTTACAGTACTGTGCCCTGTATGTAAACTAGACTCTGGGCCATTACACACATGCCTCTGCCAGCTGCAATTAGGGTAATGTTAATCTCTTTTTAGTTACAAAGAGCAGTAGAAATAAAAATAAATTGCAAGTCCAGTGACCACCTTTCATTTCCCTGGTGGGTAAATCAGCAGCAGTACTAGAAAGCAGGCTCCTGCAATGTTAGGATACAGGACTTTCACTAGCATAACAGACATCACCTGCAAAGCCACTGTCAGATACCAGCTCCGCTGCAGCACTCTCCAGCTACCCGTCTCACACACTTTACAGACATGACAGAATTTATCCTCACAACAGCCCTGTGAGGTAGGTTGCTATCTTCATCGACAGACAGGGGACTGAGACAGAGCTGGGATGAGAGCTCGTGCCTCAGAACGTTGTGCGTTAGTCACAGAACCCTGCTTCTGTGCTACCCTGGTCCCAGATCATAGAAAAACAGGGATTAGCATTACTCAAGGAGACGGGCTACCAAAATGAGTGGCATCTGCAATTGCTTTATGGGTTGTACAGGTTACAGGGAGCTGGCCTCCTTGACAGATGGAGAACAAGAAATTTAAAAAAATAAAAAGCAAAAAAGGACAAAAATACAGGCAGATAGAAACTACACGACATCTCACACTCCTAATGCCAACACAGCTTGATTTGTGCAGCAGGAAACCGCTTCTAGCCGCTACAGGCTCAGAGATGCCCTCTGCATGGAATGTTGGGTCCAGCCCCTTCCAGGGCTCGCTCTCCCTCCTGCCTCTTCAGACTGGGCTCAGCAAGTGGAAAGTTAAGACGACAAACCACCACCCTACAGCAAAGCTGCCAGCTCTGCTCTGGCTGGCCCCGACCCTCAGTGCAAGCACAGCCATGAGCTGAAAGTCCATCTTCTGCCTATGCTGAGAGCTGCTCTGGGCATGACCCGCAGGGTGAAGGCAACGGAAGGGTTGCAGGAGTCAGCCATGTCTATTCCTTTCCAGTTCAGGGGCTACGACGACCTTTGGAACAGAGGAAGTGGCTTTCCATTGAACTCTGGGGCGTCAGCACTTCCAGTCCATTCTCTGTGCCTCAGCAGCGGCCGACGCCAGGGCGGTGCTGGTTCCTCCTACACGATGACCATGCCCGGAGCCAACAGCAGGAGATTCTGACAACACTGATCTTCTAGGATGGAGAGAGATGACTTCACAAGGGATAAATAGAACTTTATTTAAATAAACATTTGTGAACATCTTTATACAAATTACAAGTCCCCACGCTCAATCCTCCACCTCTATCTAGGCACCAAAGCTGCCAGGAGGTCCCTTGAGCAGATCCACCAAGATGTCAAGCAGCTGGCTGTGTTGATGGTGCAGGTCCCCCGGGATAGCAGACATTTCATAACACAGGCAGGTTTCCACCATCTTGGAGAGTGACACACGGAAATCACGCAAGAGGCGGATTGTGTACGAGTCTCCTTCCAGCACCAGAAGGTCACTGTCAGTCAGAGAGACTGTTGCCCGCCAGCCATCATCTTGGGGGAAAAGAAAGGAGCAGTTGAGTGGAGTTAAGCAGCAGGATGGAGCTGACTGGGCCCAGCATGTCAAAATGCACTTCAGCCTTTCCCCTGCCGCTGCAGCAGGAGGGATTGGTGCAGACCCACCCCCTGCCCTCAGTTTGCCAAAGTCTGAGATCCCCTCTGCAAGCCGTGCTCACCTGCCAGAGCGCTCAGGCTCCTCCACACATTTCCCACAGGAGCAGCTCGAGGTCTGTGCACACACGAAAGGAAGACAGGGAGAAGCAACTCACTAGGGCCTGGCACCTCACTGATGGCTTTACCCTCACTCACTCCAGACTGCTGCCTTGGAAGAGGGACTGGGAAAGGCAGCAGTAGCCATGAACAGGAGGTTACGTTCCCAAGGATGTACAGACCCTGGGGCCTGCTGAGGTACTGCTTCCATCTGAACTGATAAAGTCGTATCTCCCTGGGGAGGAGAAATTGTTCCTCAGCTCCAGCCCCCACCTCCAGTAGCAAGTGACCGAGTTTAGGCCAGAAGCCATTGTCCACCTCCTGCAGGTGTATTCCACACACATCAGGCCCTCGAGCTGTCGGGAACTGGCCCCAGCTTGTGAAATGTTAGCTGCCGAGCACGACATTTCACAAACACCTGCTTATTCAGACACCGTCTGGGTCCGGCAGCCCTTCCTGCCTCAGGCTCTAAGCCAGCTAGAGGTGAATGGTCCGAAAGCCACGGTGTATCTATCTTACCAGCTTCCAGCCCAAAGCAAGAGTCCAACATGCAGGCAGCAGAGGACACAGAACTGGGAGCATGCAGGGGAAGGCTGGGAGCATGGGCCAGGTGGGTGGGCTCCAGCAGCTGGATGGTGTGGGTAGACCAGTTTATAGGTAAGTAACCACTGCCTCCATGGTGCTCAAAGGGTTAACTCTGCCAGGAGCTAATGGGGAGAGCTCACACAGGCGCAAGGGCTCCTGCACTGACAAATGCCTCAGTTTACCCCCCAGTACCGACAGGGGGCAGGGACTGAGCAGAGGCAGGGAGGCAGAACGGCAGCGTAGCATGACGGGCGGAGCAGGGGGAACCAGCCGTAGCACCCACCTCGGACGTGGATGTCCGTGTCAGTCATGAGCAGAACAGCCAGCGGATGGACCTGGGAGGAATCCCGCACAAACACCCCACCATTGGACTTCACCGCCATGAAGTACGTCAGCCAGCGGCTGTAGAGCTTAGAGGCCTCCCTGGTCAGGAAAAACAGGGCGTTACTGCCAACCACATGCAGGTCCCTGCTCCCCACCCACCCAACCCCTCCCGCTTACACCACGCCAGGCTCAGCCCAGAGCGAAGGGCCTGGAGGGGACGGCCCTGTCCAAAGGGTGAGACCAGGCAGCCCTGGAACAGCAGAGCTCCTTTTCGGAACGACAGCAAGAGAGCGGCCCCAGCAAACCCACCTACGAGGAGGTTCCCGCCCCAGTGTCCAGGGGAGCTCACTCCCTTCCCCGCGGTACTGGCCTCAGCATGTGCCAGAACCATCTGCCCCCGCGTTCACACCCGCCACTTGCCTGTTGATGGTCGACTTGTGAAGCAGGACGGTGCCAGCCTTTGTCCGATAAGAGTAACTGTTGGGCTTGAATTTTCCCTGCCGGGTCACTTTGCCTTGTCTCACCTGAGAACAGGAAAGGCATCTCAGCAAGCAGGAGAGTCAGTCTATACACAGGCCTGCCAGGTGCTGCTGGAATCCAGGGCAACCAGCAAGACCTGGGCAGGGGTTTCCCTCCTGGACACCCTGAGCTGCTGTGGCAGCCTTGCTCTCTCCCTGCTGGTGGCAGAGGATGGCTAGGGGCAGGAAGAAGTTGCGATAGCCAGCCCTGGCTGCTGCAAAGCATATCACAGGAGTCAGAGGATTGGGGAGCCCAACTGGGGAGGAATTGTCCATCACCTCAGTGAGCCATGGCTGGACGAGCACAGGCCTGTGTTGGAGCCTGGCTGGTTTGGCAGTGGGAGAGATTTGCGGGGCGGGGGAGAGGGGTTGATTGTGTCACACAGGATGGGGAGCAGGCAATTTGCCCTCGGCCGTGCCCTGCCAACAGAGACATGAGCACAGAGTCCCAGTGGAAGGAGAGTGATCCCAGACCACAGCCCCACCCTCTCACACACACTATGCAAATGGACAATGTCCAGGGAGCCAGAAGATTGTGGGGTGGGGCCACAATGCCCAGGAGTGCAGGCAGCCTGCTGAGTCCTGGGACTGGGGCAGCCACAAAGGAAAGGAGGGAGCTCCCAGTCACCAGAGGGCTCCTACCTGGATGAGGTTGGGGTACAGGCCGGCCATGAGGACGCCTTTCACCAGCTCCTCCTCCTCGCTGTACTGGTTGCAGGCCGCAGAGGGCATGGTGCAGTCTGCGGGCGCTGACACCAGGAAGGTTTCGTAGATGTTCTCAGAGAACTGCTTGACAAGGCCTGTGGGGAGGAGTCAGGCCAGGCATAAGCACCCAGCTCTCAGCACAGGAGCTGCTCCCACCCCTTTGTAAGCCCCAGCTTTGCTCCCTTCCCTCAGCGGGATGGGCTCCCTTGGTCAGAGACAGACAGACTCCTGAGGGTCTGTGCGGAAGCACCCACACCTGTCTGGGTCACGTGAGGCCGATTCACTTGCTGTCACAGGCAAATACCTGGCCCGAGGCTCTCTGGCAGTTCCTGTGCAGAAGAGCAGGAGGCCCAGCTGTGCAGTCACTCAAAGGCCCAAAGTCAGGGCTCGCCCACAAGCAGGAGTCTAGTTTAAGGAGGGATTTGCCCAGAGCCCCACCCCCATGCATTCACCCCCCCCTTAGCACCCCCATGACAGCCAAGCTCTCGCCCCTTGGGCCTAGGATGCAGGGCCTCTACTGCATGGTATTTGTTCCTGCCAATTGAGAACCCTTGGGCTCTGACGGTGGGAGGGGCCTGTGGACTCACCATTGATGAAGCGCAGGCTGGGGGCGTAGAGGAAGTACTCCTGCAGGTAGTTATCTCTGGCACGGCTATCTCTGCGTCTCAGCACCTCCTCCCAGCCTGCCACAGCCCTGACAAAGGCCAGGTGATCGCTCCCACTCTCTCTGCTCAAAACGGCCTTCGCCTAGAGCCAGGAAGCTGAGTTAGATGAGCAATAAACCCTCCTCGCCCCCTCCCTGCCACAGTCCCAGCAGGCAGCCCTCACCTTGTCCACCTCCGCTCGGTTCTGCAGGCTGCTGCTGAAGGGGTCCCGAGTGAGGCAGGAGACTATGACGAGCAGCGGATGAAGGCAGCGATAGATGGATGCCAAGACAATGGCTTTGGCCAGTCGAGGGTCTGTGGAGATTTGGGCCAGGCGTTTGCCCAGCGTGGTGAGGGCTTCCCTCTGATCCAGCACTCCTGCAACAGAATCATGCACAGGGGCACATCCATCAGCCTCCCCGCAGCACCGACAGGACAGGGAAGGGGAGGCCACTGGTTTCAGACACAGTGCCGCTCAGCAGGTAGGGCAAGGACCCTGCAGAGACATCCTGCTGAGTGCAGCAACCTAACGCAGGAGACTGGGGTGCCAGCCAATGAGTCACCTCCAGGATGGGCATGGCCCCCTGGGTTCCAGACACAAACCTTCAGGACCACATTGCCCTGGGGGAGTCACTGAGCCCCCAGAAGCTTCCAACCTCTTAGGAAAGAGTGAAAGGGCTGCAAGATGACCATGTGGTCAGCTGTGCACCCAGCTGTAACTCCTGGAACCATCACTCTCCTCCCTCTCTTTTGATCTCACCTGGAGTCTCCTCTACCATTATAAGCAAAGCAGTGCGCAAAATCAAGAGTTAGATCAGCACAAGCTAAGTGAATATGGCTAGAATGGTCCCAGCTACTCCCAGCTCTGATCGAGGGCTCAGATGCATTGTTGAGATCCCACCCCAACCCAGAGCAAGAGGATCCCGTCCCAAGCCCAGCATCTTACATCTGGACTGGAGCTGTGGCTCCTGTCCCTTTCCACATTCAGTGTTAACTCACCAATTTCCTGCAGGAGGATCACTGCTTCATCCACAGCTTTGATGTCAGGGCTATCCAGAGCCTTGGAGAGGAATTCGACTGCCTGCAACGCACATGCAGAGACAACGTGAGACTCCCCCAGCGCAGGATCAACTCTGACCCACGCAGAGTTAGAGGCAGAAGAATTCTCCACACTGCCCAGAAATGGCTGCTCTACATCGAAACACTGGAATGTCATTTCCTCTTTACCCGCAGGGACACCGAGTTCAGTGCTCTGCATTTCCGCATGGCGCTACGTATGCTGGGCGCTAACCCTGGCTAATCTGCACATTTCCTTCCTGGGGGCTCCCTTCATTAGCACTACTGTTTAGGGCAGGAAGAGACAGCAAAAACTATAGCTCACTGAAATTATAAGGGAGTATAGGGAGGCAAAGTAAAATTATCAGTGCTCAGACAAACAGGATCTTTAATGAGTATCCATGGACAAGACCATAGGGCCCCCTAAGCACGGCGTCAGCACACGGGTTCAGTACCAACTCTCGGAGAACACCCGACCTACTTATCAGCTGCAGCACCCTGGATTTCCCCTGTTTACTGCCTGCAGACCTGAGCTCAAAACCACTGACTGGAAGGGGCACAGAGCAGGCAGAGTCACGCTGGCAGAGGGAGTTCTGCCAGCACTGTGGTCTCCTAGCCATGTGCTACACCTACCGTCTTCTCTGGCATGTGGATCTTGGCCTGCACCACCAGGTTCTCCAGGGGAGTGCGCAGGATTTCAGGGACCTGGAAAGTGGGCATTTTGTCCAGGCGGCTGCGAGGGAAGAGGTGATAGGCAAAGCCTGACTGGCAGCGGCCAGCACGCCCTCGCCTCTGCACAACGTTTGACTTTGACACCCACACAGTTTCCAGGCAGGAGACCTGGGGGAAGAGGAACGTTAGAGGCAAGTGCTCCTGCTGCGATTTAGTCTGTTTCACCAAGCTCCCCCTCTAGCCCAGAGACCTGAGGAACCCCTGCCCCAAGAGCTTTCCACATCACCTAGCTCAGACCTAGCTGCTTCTCTAGTGTGCAGAAG
Organism: Lepidochelys kempii; assembly: GCF_965140285.1. Classification (NCBI taxonomy): domain Eukaryota; kingdom Metazoa; phylum Chordata; order Testudines; family Cheloniidae; genus Lepidochelys; species Lepidochelys kempii. The sequence continues at coordinate 267,652,270 of NC_136381.1, read as the reverse complement.
CTCTCCCCATTCTCCTCAGTCCTGGGCCAGTTAGTGACACACACCCACCGCTTTTGGGGCAAAGTGCTTTGCAAGCAACCTGCTATAGGGACTAGACACAGTAACTGTACCCACCGCCGAGATGCAACTGCCTCTAGGGTTGAACACCTAATCAGGAGCAGCAATGAAGAATGTTGCAGCAAGCAACAGGGGAAGCTAGGTATGTAAAGTGTAGAGACTTACACGGGGATTTGGAGGAGGGGAGAGCTAGATAAAACAACCCTTAATTGATCACAGCGTGGGCAAGGACCTTGCTTGTACATTTCATACAAACCCTGGCATCTCAGACACACACCACCCCCCAGCATTATGACGGGGCATTGGAAAGAACCCTGGGACCTTTACCTTCCACTAAGGCAAACTCCAGAGTTGGGCTGAAGGGACCTTGATTTCACATCTCTGCCAAACGGCAGCCATAAACACACAAGCTCTCCCACCAGTTTAAAACGGGTCTCAGTGGAACCCATGTCCCCGTTGTACTGCCCTGCTCCAATGACAGCAGCCAACAAGCCGGATCTGCACGTGAGCCAGCTGTGCAAAGCTTAGCACCTGCCTTCCTTCTTCACAGCCTTCTCTCTCATATCCCTGGCAGAGCCGAAGGGAAACGCCAAGCTTGGCGCCATCTGCTGGACAAAGTCTGCACACTCCCCGCTACCCCCCAGTATTCAACAGCATCCTTTAGCTCAGTGATTCTCAAGTGCGGCCACCACGACTTGTGGACCAGGCTGTCAATCGTACATTTTAACTGTTATAACTGAGGCCACCGTGAATTTGTTGTGGCCACAGCAAAAATTCATTTGAGAACCAGCACACTGATTCAGCCTTGCTGAATGCTGCTGACTCCAGGGAGAGGGGCTCCCGTGGACCTGGGCATAGTGCTATGCTGATTAAGAACCTGCTTTAAATCCTATTCAGTCTCTCTTGATGTCTGGGCAATTGGGAGCCAAGTGTGCGGCAGAAGCATGCCTGCCTCATGCCACTACTCAACAGCGCTCGCTCCAACTGGTGGAGCAGCAGCCAGCTTGGTTTGGCTACTAGGAAGTGACTGATGAGAGTCTGTTAGGGAGGGCTGTAAGGCAGGGAGATCCACTGAGGGTGGCACACAGACAACAGGATTTGTTCAGGGGTAAGTTTCCTGGTGCACACTGGGGTGGGCTGTGCACTGGGAGGGAGGTGGCTCAGACAGCCAACGCTCCCTGCACAATCAATCACCATCACCTGTGCCTGAGAAGAATTCTTTTGTTTTTGACCTGCCTCTGAGATGAGGGGGAAGGAGAGGAGGGGGCATTATCCCTGCTCTGCGGAGATCACATGCAAAGTGAATCAGCAATTCAAGCCATGAGCACCAGCAATTCAAGCCATGAGTTAATAGCAGGCGGGGGACATCTCAAATGCTGCTTTAAGAATCATGCATCAGCTGCAGCTTGTTCCATGAATGCACACGGGACACACAAGAGCCAGCACCTTTGTCTTGAGGTCATAGCGCTCCTCCTTGTGAGTGCCGCTGTCTACCACATGCACAATGTCATTGATGGTGATGGAGGTCTCAGCAATGTTGGTAGCCAGGACGATCTTTCTCACTCCAGGTGGGGGCCGCTGGAAGATGTTCTGCTGGTCCATCATGGGGATGTTGGAGTGCACTGGCATGAGAAAGTGCAGAGTTAGCCTGGCCCTGCTCTGCCCACCAGCACCAGTTAGGGAGGAGGTCAGGTCTACTCAGCCCTCCAGAGCTCTCTCTGTACTGCTCATGCTCTTCCTTCACGTAGGCACCTTCTCTCAGCCCCCTGTGAGAGGCTGGGGCTAGTCACTGCCATCACATGCAAAGATAGCTGTTTCTAATGTTGGCATTACAGCAAACAGCCAACCAATGGTTTCAGAGTAACAGCCGTGTTAGTCTGTATTCGCAAAAAGAAAAGGAGTACTTGTGGCACCTTAGAGACTAACCAATTTATTTGAGCACAAGCTTTCGTGAGCTACAGCTCACTTCATCGGATGCATACCGTGGAAACTGCAGCAGACATTATATACACACAGAGATCATGAAACAATACCTCCTCCCACCCCACTGTCCTGCTGGTAATAGCTTATCTAAAGTGATCATCAAGTTGGGCCTTCTCACCCTCCACCCCCCTACACACAAACTCACTCTCCTGCTGGTAATAGCCCATCCAAAGTGACTCTGAAGAGAGTTGTCACTTTGGATGGGCTATTACCAGCAGGAGAGTGAGTTTGTGTGTGTGTGTGTGGGGGGGGGGGGGGTGGTGGAGGATTTGTGCTGGAAATGGCCCAACTTGATGATCACTTTAGATAAGCTATTACCAGCAGGACAGTGGGGTGGGAGGAGGTATTGTTTCATGATCTCTGTGTATATATAAAGTCTGCTGCAGTTTCCACGGTATGCATCCGATGAAGTGAGCTGTAGCTCAGGAAAGCTTATGCTCAAATAAATTGGTTAGTCTCTAAGGTGCCACAAGTCCTCCTTTTCTTTTAGCCAACCAATGGTTCTCCCAGGCTTACTCGTCAGACCCACCACTGCATCCGCCAATAATCCCAAAACCAAACTTTGGAAGAGTCAAGCACAGTAAAATGAAACAGCAGATGGCAAAATACTCCAGGTGCTGCAGATAGGAAGGGTTCATTTCAAACTCTGTGACCTAAAAAATAACAGTGGTTTTCAACCTGTGGTCCACGGACCACTGGGGCTCTGCAGACTATGTCCAAGGGATCCGTTGTCGTTACCATAGAACAATGGCTTTTGACCTATGGTCTGTGGACCCCAGGGGGTCTGCAGACTATGTCTAAGATTTCCAAAAGGGTCGGTACCTCCAATTGAAATTTTTAGAGGTCGGCAAAAAAAAAAAAAAAGAAGTTAAAAACCACTGCCCTCGATTGAACAGAGCACACATGGACTTTCCCGAGGACTCCACTTTTCCCGCCCTGCTCTTCCTCCTGGGCCCGATTAGGGGATGGGGTCTGTCTCAGCTATGACATAATGCCACCTGACCAGCAGGGGCTGCAGCCAAAGGCCTGTAACTCCAACCCACACATTTCCTCTTATGGCTCAGGGACCTGGGGAAATTCCTGACAGCAGATGGGCTTGCATGCTGAGGGCCCCAAAGAACAACAGGTAAGTGGAGCAATTGGCCCAGATATAAGCAAGTATGTTTCAGAAGAGAGCATCCCCTGCTCACACATCTCAGCATGCCGCAGCCTGGTTATGGAGCTCGGCCATTCGGCATGTGGTAGGAAGGCACCAGATATGAAGCACTATTTTGCAAAAATGTTTTAAAATATCCTGTTGGGATAAGAACTAAGTTACATGCGCAGTGTGAAGCTGCACCTAGAATTAGGAATCACACACGCCCAGCCCTCACTCTGCCCAATTCCCTGGCCCCAGCAGAGCTCTGTGCTGGCTCCAACTTACAGCAGATGATTCAAGAGCCCTGGAATTCATAGGTGGAGATTCCCCTTGCTACACTATTTAGGAGCTCAGCACATAGCTACAGCGAACATGGTATTCGGTGGGCTCCATGATGGCAGACAGGGAGTGAGTTTGTCCCCCTCAAATCCCCACAGGCCTCAGCAGCAGCCAGGTCAGCATGGCCCGGGCAATCTGCCCCAAATGCAGAGTTACATGACAGGCTTACCATTGTGTCTGATGCATCCAAATTGATTCTGCATCAGACAGCAACAGCTGGAAGTGTTACTTAAATACCATGTTTCAGCCCCAACCATCTCTCCCTCTCCCCCAAGCACTAGAGAGCAGAGGCCTGGCAATGCCATCTCACCTGGTAAGACAAGGTACCGGCTGTTCTGAGAGCCGAGTGTTTCCAGCAGACGCTGCTGCACTCCTTTGATCTCCTGCCAGCCAGGAAGGAAGCAGAGGACCCCACCTAGGAAGGATCAAGAGCAGAACGGGCAACACAGAGATGCATGGGGCTCTTTTCCAAGCTGCAGACAGACACCATGACTCTTACTGAGATTCCCCAGGACTCCTTGAAGTATGGGAGACCTGGCACAGAGGTATTTCCCTGTCTAGACCCAGAAACATGAACAGGAGACTAACAGGTTACCACGTCTGTATCAGGACTGATCATCACTGAAACCCGTCAGACACATGCTCATACAGATCACAGACAAACAGCAACATGTAAGCCACCCCTCCAGCTTGGGGACCCTGGGGAGTTACAAAATCAAATCAAGAGGGAGAATGTAGTGGGTGATTTAATACATGCCACAGCCTGTCCATGCACTCAGACACAGTATAATCAACTCCCTCACACTGGCTGACTCGTGGGGTATTCTGCCATTGAGACAGACATCAGCACCAGGTGTCCTGGGATCCCAGCTCAGTGTCATGAGAGGAAATGGAGCTTATTGGCTTTGAAACAGCCAGACTTCCTAAAAGCATGGTTTTGAAACCAGCCTTCATCTTTCCAGGGGAGATGCAGCATTCTATGCCGTTTACTGGGGGGGAGCTCAACCTTAAAAAAATAACCAGAGACCCTGTTTGCTCTGTGGGAACATGAGATCCCTGGGCATTGGTACAGATGCAGCTGCTGCACTCCGTCCTGGGGTGGCTTCATTTCTGTGGTACAGTGCGTCTCCATCTCTGAAGCCCTATACTCCACGTTGAAAAATGCCATGCAAGTCAAATATTACTTGCCAACACAGTGACCACCACTCTACCCAGTGTCCAGACACCACGCTGCACGCTCCAGGAGACTCAAGAAAGTACGGTCACCACTCTCCCGTACAGGATGCAAAGTTGCACAGTGCATTTGTATAGCGGGTTACTTTATCCCCAAGAGACAGACATGCCAACTGATTTATAGCTATTGGTGCGACCTCAAGAGACTTGGGGATGTCACCCCATTTTTATTATATGGCAACGCTTTACACACAAATCCACTTGCTTGGCTCACTCTTGTTACGGTATGCAGACTCGGAGGTTACCAGTGCCTGCATCCTTTGCTGACAAACTCTTCAGATCTTCTTGCAGCCTCAGTGAATCCCAGACATGGGGTCTCTCTGTAGCTCACAGCAGCCCCAGGCACATGGCAGCCGCACACTAATGGCAATAGGGTTTACCCTGGGCTGCCTGAGGGTAAAAGGGCTCAGAGAGCAGATCCAGTACAAAGGGGTTGATGACACATTCACACGGGTGCTTTCAGGCACCGCTGACCTCAATTTTGTGGCTGTTCCACTGCCAGGGCCCAGAAGACAGTGCTCTCAGCCAGCAAGACCCTGGCAATACAAGGACCAAAGGCTGGTCTTGCCAAGTACCTTCAGTGCCCACAGAGAAAGAGAGGATGCCCAGCCCCTTGCAGGAGCCAGCCCTATTTTATGAGTCTGATCTGCTTTGGCAAAGGGACCAGGCTCTACCCGCTCTTTGCCCATCTTCCAAAACCCCAGGCAAGGGAGAAAGTAATGCAGCACCTACCTGGCTCTCCGTGGGCGTCGATCTGGAGCACAAGGTCAGTGATCAGCTCAAGGTCGAGGACACATTCATCGTCTGATTGCTAAGAAACACAGGAGGATATGTAAATACTGAGGTAGCAGCAGTGACCCAATGGGCGGGGAGAGGGGTACTACACACCCCGCAGCATCCCCCTAAGATGGCAAACACCTTTAATAAGAGCCGTGGGCTAGTGGTCTGATCACAGCACTACGAGCCATGAACTCCAGGAGCCTTAAGTTAGGCTCAGACTCATTCTGGTCACCACCTCTGCTGTACAGTGAGGATACCACCTCCCTTCCCCCATCTGTGAGGTTTGCAAGGATTTGTAAATATCAGCATTATGGATTATATTGTCACCACCAGCTCATTTAAATCATGGCTTTTGGTTGGGGCAGGCGGGTGCTACAGGAGAATGGGACATCAGTGAAACAACTGGGCAGCAGGAGGCCGAGGCTTTTCTTTGCATCTCTTTGCAAGTGAGAAAGAGCGCCCCCAAGGAGTGGGGCAGGCAACTGGATGATAAAGGTCTTTTAAGAGGATAACAGAACCAGAAAGAGTAATGCACTGAGAGAGAGAGAGAGAGAGAGAGAGTGTGTGTGAGTGGTGAAGATGGCCGGGCACTGGACCCTGCTGTGATTGGATACACCCCAGAAGCCATCAAATATTACGAAGAATCTATACATAGGGAAGCGTTCCAGGTGGACAGAGTTCATAAAAATAGGCCCCAGCTGCAGCATGTGCAAGGACAGAACTAGGAAAAGGAGAATTCACGCACGTAGGTAATCTACAGTTGTTTAACTGGAGCTGTTAGCTAACTAGTTTGCAGTCTGGACACTCCACAGACATGTGTGTTTATTACTAGAGGCCAGAGTAAACCATAACCCGGTGTGCCCTGCTTCAAACTTCTCTGGAGTGTCCAGACTTACAGGTATACTTACAAAAAAAAAAAAAAAGGAGTACTTGTGGCACCTTAGAGACTAACCAATTTATTTGAGCACAAGCTTTCGTGAGCTACAGCTCACTTCATTGGATGCATTCAGTGGAAGATACAGTGGGGAGATTTATATACACAGAGAACATGAAACAATGGGTGTTACCATACACACTGTAAGGAGAGTGATCAGGTAAGGTGAGCTATTACCAGCAGGAGAGGAAAAAAAAACAACCTTTTGTAGTGATAATCAAGGTGGGCCATTTCCAGCAGTTGACAACAACATGTGAGGAACAGTAGGGGGGGGAAAAATAAACGTGGGGAAATAGTTTTACTTTGTGTAATGACCCATCCACTCCCAGTCTTTATTCAAGCCTAATGTAACGGTGTCCAGTTTGCAAATTAATTCCAATTCAGCAGTCTCTCATTGGAGTCTGGTTCTGAAGTTTTTTTTGTTATAATATTGCAACTTTTAGGTCTGTAATTGAGTGACCAGAGAGATTGAAGTGTTCTCCAACTGGTTTTTGAATGTTATAATTCTTGATGTCTGATTTGTGTCCATTTATTCTTTTACATAGAGACTGTCCAGTTTGGCCAATGTACATGGCAGAGGGGCATTGCTGGCACATGATGGCATATATCACATTGGTAGATGTGCAGGTGAACGAGCCTCTGATAGTGTGGCTGATGTGATTAGGTCCTATGATGGTGTCCCCTGAATAGATATGTGGGCACAGTTGGCAACGGGCTTTGTTGCAAGGATAGGTTCCTGGGTTAGTGTTTTGGCTGTGTGGTTGCTGGTGAGTATTTGCTTCAGGTTAGGGGGCTGTCTGTAAGCACAGACTGGCCTGTCTCCCAAGATCTGTGAGAGTGAGGGATCATCCTTCAGGATAGGTTGTATACTTATGTTAGCTAACTCGAATTGGCTGGCGGTCAGTTTCCTCAATCTCAAAGCACTCAAGTGCAGGCAAACCCATAGGGAGCTAACATTTCATTACAAAGGAGCCACTGCCAAGTTGTTTAGAGCGAAGTCTGAGATCTGATTCAGATTTTAGATGAAGATTATAAATGGGATCTAACCAAACCTAATGGGAACCTCAGGAGGTCTGGGCTGGAATTAAAACTCTGCCAATAGCTTGCAACCCAAACCCAGCAGCACTGGACTAGTGCAGAAGAATTGCAGCAGGAAGGAACTAGCCCCAGCCCAAATCTCTTTTCATTGCTAACCATCCCGGGGGTTGGTACCATAGACAGGGAAACAAATCAGAGTGTGCTATATACTCACCTTCACCTCGTAGTGCCGGTGTCTGTGACGGCCCAGCTTGGCCAGGATCTCTTCCAGGTAATATTCCTTCACCGGGTACATGAAACCTGGCACCTTGACTACGGGGCAGTCCCCAAAGTACTGCGAGAAGCGCTGGTTGTCCCCTGTGGCACTCATCAGGACCAGGCGCAGGTCGGGGTTGAGCTTCTGAATGCCCTTCAGCAGGATAAGCAGGAAGTCGGTGTTGACGTCCCGCTCATGGACCTCGTCCACAATCACATGGCTGACGCCCTCCAGGCTGGGGTTCCCCTGCAGCTTTCGTAGGAGGATGCCCACCGTGCAGAAGAGCAGGGCTCCTCCCCGGGCTGGTGGTTTGCTCTCCAGCCGCACCTGGTAGCCCACGTTCTTCCTCATGTTGGGACCCAGCTCCTGCGCAACCCGCTGGGCGACCGAGATGGCGCTGATCCTTCTTGGCTGGGTGATCACCACATTGCAGCGAGCACCACGCCCCTCCAGGATGTAACGCTCCAGCAGCAGCTGAGGGATCCGGGTGGTTTTCCCACAGCCAGTGTCTCCTGCTATTACCACCACAGGATTCTGCTCAACAGCCGACAAAATAGTGTCCTTGTGAGGATCCACAGGCAGCTGATGGCTTTCTGGCCACGATGAACCCCTCCTCTTCCAAAGGGCCAGGAGGTTCTGGCTAAGGCGCACTTCCTCCCCTTCTGACATGGGAGTGTACGTCTTCCCTGTGATGGCATCACTGATAGCACCTGACTCCTTACTCAGGTTCATCATGTCGTCAGCAATCCGAGGCCTGGATTCCCTCGAGTCCACCGGGTACTGAGGGAGGAGGAGAAAATTGGCACAGACAGACACTTAACTCTGAAGCTGCACCTTAAAACACAGAATGCCAGGAGGGTATGTTGCAGGGTCAGAGGTGGGGACCATCAGGCAGGATGCTGGTTTTGGCACTGACTGCATGGCCTAGAGCAAGGCACAAGCCATGTCACTTTGGGCAATTCAGCCCCTGAATTCTCATTTTGTAAAGACTCAGCTCAGAACATAACCGCAAACCACCCCCTCTGCTTGGCACACCACCCTAAGCTAGCCCTCTACGCTTGCCTCATTTCAAACCTCTTTTGGGACACCCAATCCTTTCAACAAAGATTTTAGAGCGCTGATAACTGACCCTCCATGTGGTGCCCAAGACAGAACGGGAAAAACCGCAGCATCATGTAGTGGTGACCCAGCCTGCCTTCCACCCCCACGCAAGCCAATGTTAGAAATAGGATAAGTGCTCCAGGGCAGGCGCCAGGCCTTACGTGAGCAGTGTTTTAGGTGCTGTGAAATAACCCTATCCCCTAAGGAAGTCAGGCCAGCTGACTTTAGACCCCTAGAGGCCATGGGAACACAGTTGCTGTTCAGTTATACACAGCAACACGACAGCTTGTGGCAAGAAATGAATCTCAGATCCCAGGGAAAGCACAGGGGGGATTTTAGGGAGCAGAACGCAGTTCCTCAGGTCAGGATTTGGCCAGAACATGCCTATTCAGGTTTAAAGGACTAGGGACATTTTTGAGCTCACAAGTCAGGACCTCAGGACTCCGTCTTACCCAAACAATGGCACTTCCAGCAGCACAGCGCTTCCCAGAAATAGGCTGGGATACCGACGCTGTCCCGACTGCAGAGTACCATGATCTATTGGATACTGCACAACCACCCGCCCACCTCTTCACACACCAGAGACCAGCCTCTGTCCTAGTGGAAGTGGGCACAACTCCCACTGACTGCAGCCTCCCAGCCTGATTCTGGGTTGAGAATTGAGACTTCTTGGTGAAGTGCCTTGTGTAACCAGCACCTACTGCTCTAGGACCATTGCACCCAACATTTAATGCATTCAGTGCCATGAGAGAAAAATCCCCAAGGGCCATCGACAAATACTTGCAGCTGCTCATCGTAAACCAAGTAAATGAAGCAGAGATCACTGTATAGTTTGTTAAGCCAGCCTGCACTAAGACAGCGGTTGCTACCCTGAGTGATTTGCGTACAAGCCAGTCCCACGCCCGAGATCCCTGGCTTGGGGATTACCAAAGCAGCTCTCCCAGTACAGAGCTGACAAAATCTAGCTCGCTGAGTTCATACGCTATCGTATGATACCTGTGGCTTGGCTGGTTCAGGGACAGGGAACCTGGCTGCCACCTTTGCCCCGAGGTGGCCCTACGGTATGTGAATAAGTCTTACGTGGTTCAGGTAGTCCTCGATCTTACGCAGGGTGGCCTCAGGGACCTTGATGTGGCAGGGTCTCCTCTGATTCTCACCCAGCTCCCTGAGGGACGTCATGTTGTACATGGCATGGCTCAGGGGGTTGTTGTTCTTGTCCACTAACCCAAGGCTCTGGAAAGGAGGGAGACAAATAGGGACAGTAAAAAAGGCAAGGAATCTCCCCACATGAAACAGTGTCTAGGGGGTGGGAAGGGAACACAGCACAGATGAGAATTAAGTCAGCATTTTCAGAGCCAGACTAGCTTTGACTGCAAGGACCATGCTTTTCATCTAGCTTAGCTCCTCCATGCACAGCCACTGAGAGCCCCTTCCCCAAAGGAAGGTGGAGTGCAAGGAAGGGCAAGTCTCCCTACCCAGGAAGGTCCCAATCCCAACAATTCCTGCCTTCACCAGGGCAGGAGGCTGAGACCCAGGGGAATCCTCCAGAATCTTCCCTGTTGTGAAATACACACATTGGAGCCCAGGGCTGTCCCTGACACCAACACTGCCAATGGCGAAATTCGCCAAGGAAGATTCAGATCAGAGGAACAGCATAGGCAGTAATTTCCAGTACGACCCACTTACAAGAGCTGTTAATCCTCTTACTGGCATTTCCACAAACTTCAGTAGGTAGCCGACCCAGAATAGTCTTTTCTGCCTGCCCTTTCCCAATTGATTTTGGAGCCAGGTAATTATCCATGACAGAGAGCTAAGAGAACAGAGTGGTCAGACTGACCCGCCTGAAGGAGCAGGGAGCCAGCCTACCCTGTTTGGAGGCAGCTAGGTGGCTGAAAAGACAGAACCACCACTCGCAGGTTGATCCTTATACATCACTTTGCTGACGGGCGAAAACCCCCATCAGCGCCATGGAGGTTCACAATCTGTTTCCCAACTCCATTGCTGTACCCCTGCACAGAGTCCTAAGGTATCAGCCTAGAGACAAGGACAATTATCTGACCCAAGGCTTATCATGGAGTCCACTCTAGGTGGCAGCAGGGAACCCAGACTGAGTCACAGAAACATCAGCAGCCTTCAGTCTCGGAGGCTCAGCCTCGCCCCAGAATAGGACAGTTCTAGTATGAACAGTGTTCCTTCACAGCAGGCTGGATAGTGCCTGCATGGAAGGGATGCTGTGGTAGGAGCCACATCAAGATTTGCTATAGACACATGCTACTCACCTTCAATTTCTGGCAGGCCAGTGCTGCTGCTTTGTTCTCGGCCTCAACCTTGCGGCGGCCCTTGGCAGCGAAGGTCATCGGGCAGGGCCAGCGCAGAGTGAGCTTGCAGATCTTAGTCTTGGTGCCCACGGTACGGAACTGCATGAATTCCTGAAATAGAGACAGGCAGCTTTTGAGGGAAGAGGAAGGCAACTGAAAGGCTGGTTTATTCAGAGGGAGCCTCTGAAAGGTTTACTAGGCTATATTACCTAAACAGCAAGGCATTTTTACACGTAAGATTTTAACTCAGTACCTTCTGGAATAGGATCATAGAAAAGTAGGGCTCGAAGGAAGCTCAAAAGATTGTCTAGCCCAGGTCCTGCATCAGCACAGGGAGCAAGTAAACCTAAACCATCCTTGACACGCGTTTGTCCAACCTGTTCTTAAAAACCTCCAGTGACGGGGATTCCACAACCTGCCTTGAAAGCCTATTGCAGAGCGTAACTATCCTTATAGTGAGAAATTTTTCCTAATATCCAACCTAAACCTTCCTTACTACAGATTAAGCCCATTACTTCTTGTCCTACCATCAGTGGACATGGAGAACAGTTGATCACCATCCTCTTTATGTCAGCCTTTATCATGTTTGAAAACTTATCAGGTCCTCCCTCAGCCATCTTTTTTCAAGACTACACATGCCCCGTTTAACCTTTCCTCCTGGGTCAGGTTTTCTATGCCGCATCATTTTTGTTGCTCTTAACTGGACTCTCTCCAATTTGTCCACATCTTTCCCGAAGTGTGGCACCCAGAACTGGACACATTTCTCCAGCTGAGGCCTCACCAGTACCAAGTAGAGTGGGCAAATTACTTCCCATGTCTTACGTACAACACACCTTTAATACACCCCAGAATTATATTAGCCTTTTTCACAACTACATCACATTGATGGCTCATATTCAGTTTGTGATCCACAATAATCCACAGATCCTTTTCAGCAGTACTATCACCAAGCCAGTTATTCCCCAGTTTGTGGTTGTGCATTTGATTTTTCCTTCCTAAATGAAGTACTTTGCACTCAGAGAGACAAGGTGGGTGAGGTGATATCTTTCACTGGACCGACTTCTGTTGGTGAGAGAGACAAGCTTTCTAATATCCTGGGACCAACTCAGCTACAAGTATACTGCATACGTACTTTGCGCTTGTCTTTATTGAACTTCATCTTATTGATTTCAGACCAATTCTCCAATTTGTCAAAGTCATTTTGAATACTAATCCTGTCCTCCAAAGTGCTTGCAACCCATCCCAGCTTCATGTCATCTGCAAATCTTATAAGCACATTCTCTACTCTATTATCCAAGTTATTAAATTAAAATATTGAGTGGTACTGGACCCAGGACAGAACCATGTGGGTCCCCACCACATATGTCCTCTGAGTCTGAGAGCAAACCAGTGAGTACAGTCATTCAATCAGTTATCCACCCACCTTACAGTAATTTCATATAGACCACGTTTCCCTAGATTGCTTATGAGAACGTCATGTGACACTGTGTGAAAAACCTTACCAAAATCAAGGTATTTCACATGCACTGCTTTCCCCCTTACATTAAGCCAGCAGCTTATATAGCAGCATCCATGTAGTCAGAGGTGACCTGTGCTAAACCCCTCCCCTGAGGGCTCACCTGCTAAAGGCTCAGTGGGTACAAAGATAAGACATAACAAACAGGCTGCTCTGTGGAGCACTTCATAGAAGGAGGGAGTTAGAAGGTGAAAGATACAAGGGGGAGAGCTTGTCAAACTTTTTTACAGCATGTGCAGGGCATAACAAAGTCTGGAAAGGAGATAGGTGAAGTGAGCAGAGGAAGGAGAAGGAGAGCAGAGATGTAGGCAGGAGTGGAGTTCTGGACAAATTTGACCATCAACGAACATTACAAAATTCTCAGAATAAGGGATATGGCTCTGGCTGGCTGCACAAATCAAGGGGGCTTGCAGCACAATTCACCCCAGCAAAAACACAAACCCCACATATAACAACAGCTTCTCGTTTGAGTAACAATGCTCCCACTGCTTCTCCTGAGGGACTCTTCCCCAAGTCTCACTGTCAATAAGGTTTTCCTCTTCTTCAGCCTAATTTCAGCCCACCACTCTCTAGCCAGCCTTTGGAGAACCCCAAAGAATTCTTCTCCTTCCTTGAAATCTACACCCTTTCAATCACTGCAGCGCATCCTTCCCAGCCGCTGAAAGGCAGATTCCCAACAAGAGGAGATGGGAGACGCCATTCTAACAGCAACTCACCTTGACTGTGGAGGAAGAGGTTGCAATCTGAATCACCTGGGCCAGAAGGTTTTTGGGTAGAGGGAACTGGGTCAGAGCCCTGATGGCATTGTTATCATCTGTCATTTCAACAGAGGCCCCTCCCCTGCAAGACGAAAAGTAAAACAGTTCAGGTAGGTAAAAAACAAACTATTCTCTCTTCTCCCTAATTCTATTTTTGCTTAGACCCTTCCCCCTCCAGCTCCTTTGTCATGGTCTAAAATTGAGTAATTAAAGAATACAATGTGAGTAAAGAGATTATGAAGTTAATTAGCAATGGAGGGTTTGCAGCCAACTGGGTAGAGAGTACCATTACATTGCGTTACAGAACTCAGAACGAAGACAATCCTTCTAGCCAATGGAAGCTCCAAGTCAGAATTCTAGCTTCTACTGAAAGTAACTGTCATCCCAAATATTTACAGTTGCAATGCAAACTGGAATACAGGAATGGCTTTTACTACTCCTTTAGGAGACACAGTCCATTTCAAAATATTTCCCCCTTTGTCCCAAATTGTTTCCCTTTAAAAAAAATTGAAATAGAGGTCCTGACTTGTCTTTCTCCTGGAGGGCACTGGCAATCTGAAGAGCTTACAATGAAAAAGCACAAAGCAAGGTACTGTGGGGTAAGGGTGGGAATAATCTCATTACCATGTACAAGGGCCACCTAAAGTAGGTTTAAAAAGACTGGCAAATTTAAGTGTGACTTTTGGAGATGACAAACTGCAGGCCAGGAGAACTGCTCCCCACCATGTCTATGAGGCTGACAGTGAGCAAGCTGGGGAAATCGCCCGTCAGAAGAGCAGGAGTCCAGAAAAGAACCCCACGCCCACTGGTGCTGACCTAGGTATGAAAGCAGGCAGACCTACCATGGAATGGCGCAGCATCCTTATGGAGCCTGGCACAGGAGCTTTATGTTCAGACTCTGCTGAAGTGCTCTATGTGCTCACTATGGTGTGGGCAGCGAGAGGTCAACTTTGAGGTCTTTGGGGATACATCAGCTCGTGCACAGACCATTTTCTCACTACTCCCCTGCTTTAGTGAGCTTGTCAGAACATGATTTTACCTCATGTCTCTAGCTGGGGTCCGAGCTTCATTCTGTGCCATAGATAGGTAATCGGTAACATCAATCGTGTCTTCTTCCAGCTCCCCTTCCTCCAACTCCCCTTCCTCTAGCTCCCCTTCCTCCAACTCCTCTCTTCGCATCGCTTTAGGCATCCTGCCTTGCTCCATGGACTGTATGGAGTCATCTGGTTCCACCCGTCTCCAACAAGTCGACAAGTCAGCCAGAGATGGTCCAGACTTGGAACGCCATCTGCCTTCGGGGCACCACCTGTCCTCCGGGCAGCCAAGCTGGTCAGCAAGGATTCGGTACTTTGCAGCATCAAACAGCTCGTTCCTGGGCCCTAACAACCCCCAGCCCTGAATAAAAGAGTCACACACTGTTAGACAGCTGTAGGGAGCTAGCAGGACCTGGCAACTTCTAAAGCAGACTGAGACCACGCTTGGTCCAAAGGGAGACGTGCAGAGATGAATCCCTTGTTTCCAGGAGAGTGAAAGGAAGCTGAAAAGGCACTTGCATACCTTAAAAAAAAAAATTCCGCCTGTCCCTATTTATAGTCACTCCTTAAAAGGGAAATCTGTTTCTTGCCGACTTCTCTTCCGATCACACACAGTGGTTTGGTATCATGCTGTTGCTTACAAAGGCTGGGCCAGTGCATGCTGGTTTGTTATACAGCAGACAGTATCTGTTTGGTGTTTTAAAGCACTGAACGCCCCCCCGCCCCCAAACACAACACAACACAGACTATACTAACTTTTCTAGACTCCTCTTTTCTCTCCCAGAACAGAGGATGTTGATTCACACAGTAAAAACTTCACATTTGACTTCAAAGAACAAAAATATTTGGGACATCCCACCAAACACACCACTGGGGTTCTTGTTAGGGAAGATGGTAATTTTTCACTTCCTCCTCTTTCATGAAAGTAAGACGTTTACATTCGAGTGACAGATGCTTGTGTTTCTGAGTTTTGTAACGTACAAGACTTCAAAACTTGTCTGAGCCTGGAACTACAAAGAGCTCCCAACTGCTGTTTGGGTAATTATTATTTGCAAGAATCCCTCACCTGCATTCTAGGCCTATGTGCCCACACACAGGTGCAGGGACACCCATGACAACACACCTTGCTTTTCTATACTGTGACATTTCAAAGAGCTTTGGCAACATTCATTCATTTAGCCTCACAACACCCCTATTAGACAGGACAGTGTTATTTTGTACTATGGTGGAGCCTTGAGATCCAAATCCCTGATTTGGGGCCCCTCACACTACATACACATATAACAGACAGTCCCTGGCCCTAAGCAGATAGTACCATCTGTTTATTTGGACGGCAAGCTATTTATTATGGATAGCACCGGAATGACCACCTTTAGATAAAGTTGCCCAAAGCTTCCTATTATAAAACCCTTGTTTTCAGTTGCATAAAGCTCTGCTAAACTAACCATTCAGGCTGAAATTTTCTGTGCCAAATGCATGCATTGGGCTGAGCTGAACTGTTTTGAAAAATTTCAGCAAAAATGGTTCCGCTGCTTCTGAGAACGCAGCTGAGGTAAAATATCTCTCCCCTCTCCCCCCCATGATAAAAAAAATTCTTACAACAATTTCATTGAGAAGATTTAGCTTTTCATAGTTTCTGTGCTTTCAGAATGCACAGTAAGTAAGGTCTAGGGCCACACACTGAACAATAATGATAAAACAAAATATTCCATAGCTACTCATCCAATGAGCACCATCCACCCTGTGCACTGAATGAGGCAGGGATCCTGTGGAAAAAGAGTCTGTGATGATGTAATTAAAGACCGCATCATAATGCATATGCATAAAGGGGCCAAATTAAGGGTTGCACAGGCAACCTTAATTCTGTCATTTCCTAACCTTTGAGTGCCTGGCTTTGCAACCATATTGTTCTTTTAATTTTTGGATGCAATTAGATTTAAATTCTAGGGGGGAGCTGCAGCGACCCCTGTATTTAGGTTGCTTAATAGCACATAGGTCAGTATTGTCTCCGTTTTACAGACAAGGAAACAAAAGAACAGAGAGGTGATGCAACTCGCTCATGGTCACAGCAAAATCAATTGCAGGGCTGGGACTAGCATTTAAAACCCTGCCTTCCAGGGTGGTTCTCTAGCCACTAGACCGTGCTCCCTCCCAAACAGCTCCCAGTATAACTTTATATTGTCCGACAGTGAGGCAGGCACACAGGAACAGCATTAGGTGCACCCATCTCTCCCAAGAGTGATGAGCTTTGTTTGGAGATTGAGGACAACAAAGGACATAATGGAGAACAAAGACCAGAAGTAACTCAAGGCTGTTAATGTGTTCAGACAGCCTACTTGCTTGGCCATGGGAGTAAGTGGGTGTGCAAGCTCAGTCGCATCCAGCCACTTGCCCTAAGCCCAGTGGGGCTGCCCCCATTCCTGACTAGAAGACAAAACAACTGAGAAAACGGAGGAGGAAAGAGCTTTAAATAAGTCAGAGGTCATTAACAGCCATTAAGGTAGGCCAGCAAGTTCAGAGGCCTCTTCCTGACTCTTGGCAGAGATGTCGTGGGGGCGGGGAGAGGAGAGGAACAACAGCTCACCTTGAAGAGCTGGCATGCAGCAGCTGCAGCCTGCCTCTCAGCATCGATCTTTTTGGTCCCATAGCCTTCCACTTCCACATTCTTAGGCCATTTTATGTGCAGAGTGACTTTCTGAAAAGGAAAGAAAAGCAGTGAAATATGAGAGTGTGCAGAATCCAAGCCCTCTCTCCTCCTAGTACTTGGGTGCTCTCTCTGAATGCCAGGCAAGAGAAAGGTTTAATAAATATCACTAAGAGGCTCTTATTTTCAGCTAGTACTTTTCAGTAGAGGATCTCAAAGGGCTTTTCATTTAGCTGCTTTTTACAGATGTGACAGTGAAGTGAAGTGACTTGCCCACAATCACATAATAGGACAGTGACAAAACTACAGCTAACTAGTTATGTCAAATAACCATCCTTCCACAAAGAGGGAGGGTTAGAGATGGAGACTGGGTTTTTATATGCATATTAAATGTGCCAAGATGAAGAACAGTTGGAAGGGGGAGTACATTTGAAACACATACTACTATGCAATAAGCCATTAAGAACTGCAATAGCGCTTCAGACGTGTGTATTAAAAATCACTTACAACTCTGAGTATTCCTGGCCCTTTGCCACCTACACATACAAGCGCATCTCCCACAGTCAGAGGTTAATAATGGAATTACCTTTTTTCTTGGCCCGTTAGTGTGGATATACACCAGTTTGTCTCTTGCATGGGAGATCCCCAGGGCTCTTCCAATCACACTGTTGAGCAAGTTTTTTGGCTGTGGAAATTCCTTCAACAAGTCTCTGGAATCTGAAAGAACAATGGAAAAAGAATGCCATTTTAATACTCGTATAGTCCTGTTCAAAGGAGCTGGAGCATGTTATAAACTCTTATCTCACTGAAGTGCTTTAAGGTCTAAAATTATGCCTGTTTTACAGATGTGGAACTGGAAGCAGAAAGTGCTTTGCCCATGGTGTTGCAAGGTGTCAGTGGAACAGAATTCAGAAACCCTGAAGTACCCTGGGCTCTCACTGGAGGACACTCCATTACCAACACACCAACAGCTATTCTGGTCTGGATTTCAGGAGAAGTCAGGCAGCTATGTTTACTCATTCCACTTTCAAAAAGCCTGAAAATATTCTATTCAGATTGCCTCATGGTTAGAACTTTTGGTTTAGTGACTCAAGGACACACCATGAAAGCCAATCTAGAAACACTTTATGTTGTACAAACAAGGTTTATAAGCTTTGAGATGAATGAAAACATTTCCACGATTAAAAAAAAAAAATCTATTTGAAATCCATTTCTTTGGATACAAACATTCCCTTGAAGTGTTCAGAACCTAAATACTGTGGCACTGGACTAGCCCCTGAAGCTAGAAAATGAAACAAAGTAAGTGAAACTAATTGTTTTAAAAAGAAAAGGAGTACTTGTGGCACCTTAGAGACTAACCAATTTATTTGAGCATGAGCTTTCGTGAGCTACAGCTCATGCTCAAATAAACTGGTTAGTCTCTAAGGTGCCACAAGTACTCCTTTTCTTTTTGCGAATACAGACTAACACGGCTGTTACTCTGAAACCTGTAATTGTTTTAATTGACTTGAGAGAAATACAAACCACCCCCGCCAAAAAAAATCAAAACTCCAACCAAACACCAACTGTAAAATGGCAGAAAAGTTACTGAGCAATAACTGCATTTTGCACAAATTGTCAGTACAAATCCAAATACTTGGGATGCACATACCCCCTCACTGCCAAGTCAATGGCTCTAGAAAGTAGTGCCTTCAAGATCCCTGTGGGATCTAGATACATGATGGGAGGTTATTTAAGGAGCTGTGGCTCCCTAACTCCACCACAGCTGCTGTCCACTTAATTTAAGTTTAGCAGCAGGACTCAAGGAAGAGGGAAAGGGAAGTGGGGATCTGTACTGAATCTGCTCAGAGAACCAGTTACTGGAATGGGACCTCTCCTTGGAGTTTGTCAGCACAGACCTCTACTTTTGCAAGATTAACTTGCACTAACAGCAACCAAGGAGGTGGGTCTGAGGAGAACTGGTTAAAGGTTGCAGAGCTGCTTACCCAAGCTGAGCATATAGCCCAGCTGCTAAGATGAGTAATGTCATATTTTCATGCAGCACACACGTAGCAGTTTAGCAGATTTCAGTAACAGAAACATCCCCAGTCATTCTAGAGGCCCCTTAATGAACCTTTACAGGTCACCTTTAAGGCACAGGCCTCTTTCATGGAAGGTTTACAACTCTCCAGAAAGATTTGCTGAATTTCCCCTGGTCAGTTACATTTCGTCAATACGTTCCAATCCTGGTTGCTAAAAGTCAGGGATTTCAGATAACGAGAGAAAGAACCAGCTTTTCAGCTACCAACACAAAGCCTAGGAGATCTGTGAACAAGAAGTGATCTGTTCTAATCAGAGCTATTCATCTCACTCACACTCTGTGCTGTTTAGTTTTGCTGAGAGCTCTTGGTAGCAGAAATATTGAGGGAAGACACATGGGAACTCCTGACTCCAAGCCAAGAGGACAGCATCTGTCAAGAAACTGATTCGCTGCTACCTCTGGCATATAGATAAAGGCATTTTCTCTACAGGCAGAAATATTTATTGAATGAGTTGCCTCTGAAGTGACCAGACAGTATCATTTGCAGGCATATCTGAACATTGTTCACCACAGAAGAGACTCTCTCCTGAATCTTCTGGGAGATCACTGACAGACTGTATGTTGTACTGTGGCAGATATACTATCCTTAACCAACTCTGCAGGGCTTTCGCGTAGAGCCTGGCAAATAGTATCATACAGGTATAAGAAGCTACAAAAACTATATTATATGGAAAGGCTTTTGGAGACCACTGACCTCCCATATCCTGGATTCTGTCCTCTGGCATATAGAAAGATGCTGATCTAGAGTCCAGAACAATCCCTATGACTCCATCTAATTTTCTAGGTTTAACCTGCAGCCCAGAGAGAGGAAATGTGCCCTCGCTGTCCGTAGGGTCAACTGAGTTCTTGTAGAGCTGTGCTTTCAGAATCCAGACAAGGAGAGACCTGGATTCCTCTATGTTTTACATGGGTTACCACTTCTGTACTTACCTGGTCAAGACCCCTGGAACCATAGAGAACTACATACAGAGTACTCTGTACTGTTAAGCTCTTATTTTGGGGGGACTGAGTGGGGGGGGGAGCAGGAAGGGGAAGAGAAGGAGAGAAAATGGTCTTTCAAGCTAAAAGGATGCCTCAAACCAATCATGTATAATTAGGAAAGGGATAATGAAAGCTAACATCACTGTCTGATGTACTTGCTCAATTTTGTTAGCTACAATTTTCAATGGTGCCTTTTCTTAGGAAAAAATAATATGAATAAACCCCTATCCCTGTTATTTCTAAAAGAACCTCCTCTCTCACTTTGAACAGGAATAAGGCTACTTCACCTCAATAGAGTCCCATGACAGGGGTCCATGAAGAGAGGGGAGGGTTGATAGGTGGCATGGGGTAACCTTTTCTAAGGATCCTCAAACTAATAGTCTGTCTACAGTAATCCCATTCTTAGGGGAAAAAGGAGAAAAACAATTCACAATCACCCCCACTAAACCCACTTTGTAGATGAGGAGGAGTTACATGGACTGCCATCAGCAAGAACATGTATTTTAGGTCTATGATTGCCTCTGCTTTGAGAAACAGGACTCCTTTGAGGAAATCTGTGATAAGGAGCAAAGGATGAGGAGGACCTTGTCACAGGTATCTACGAAGAATAGACGTGTTTATATAACGACACCAAGGATTTTGAGATGGATTTGTAGTCAACTTCAGTGTTTAATCCACCTGGGAGCAAAGGAGAATGGTTCCTCCAAATGGCAAAATCCTCCATTTTGGCTTGTAGATCAAGATCTGAACTGCCAGCTGAGCAACAACGTATGCCTCATAGCTACTGACATTGCCACAGAATGTGCCGTGCCCAAGGAGTCACCCAAATAATCATCCTACATCTTCAACCCCAGAACTGAAATGGTCTAATCTCATGTGGAGAAGACATGCATCACCAGAAGTATTTGAAGATGCAAACCTGAATTCCCAAGTTGCAGCGAGTGTGGTTTCTTCCCTGGCAGACTGAATTTCTTGGCACCTTCATCCAAAAGCAGAATGACGTATCTCTCTGTGACTTCTTATCTTGTCTTTCCACCACTATCATAGACTTTTCCAGTGTTGGGCCCAGTCTGTAGCCTTGGTGAGATCTTCCATGGTGCATGGTTCCTCCAGGAGCCAGCAGACCAACAAATGTCCCACAATTTGTGTTTTGCTGCAGTCATGTGTCTCGGTTGTTGGAACAGCCCCACTTCTGCATATTGACTTTTGACCTGCCAACTCTTGTTCAGGGGTGATTTAAACATTTCCAGGCCAACCAATCTTTCTCTTTGCCTCCAGGAAGGCGTTCAGCATCATCACTGAGCATTATGACATCCTCATCAAATATTTCAAGCCATGTGCACCACATTTCCAGCCATGTACCCATCAGTGATTTTAAAGCAGTTATGTAGCAGTTAGGAAGCTTTTCTGTGATTGCAGCTGGCTAACTGCTCTAGTGGGACCATGTAGCGGATGTCACATATCACTCCAGTCTCTGTGACTGTCAAGACTAGAGGCCCTGATTGCAGATGGGCTAAAAGGCAGTCAAAACCCAGTTGAGAGAGTTGGTACTTGACATCCCCAAGATGGATGAAATGGAGGCTGGTTTTAGTCTTTAGTCCCTATCAGGCCACATCTGTAGAAAGAGAGAAAAACTCTTCCCTTCTTGGACAGCAGACAAGTCAAGGTGGGTTATAAAAAGCACTCAGCACTGGCCTAATTCTAGAAGACAGTGGGAGTTTTACCACTGACTTCAATGGGTGCAGAGTAAGGCCAACATCAAGTGCTTTTGAAAATCCCATTCATAGCACCTAAGGTGCTATCAGCCCCAGCAAATCCAGGAAACGCCAAAAATTGTTAAGTGGAGAGACTGAATGGCCTACATTCTCATGTGGGGAATAACAAAAGACTGTTAGGTTGATCTTGACTGTTCATACCTTCCTCCATATCCTCTTCCTCAGAAAGAAGCTGCAAATGAGCAACAGATATGCAGGAAGACCAAGATGCATAGGGTCCATAAAAATTAAGGAAACCTGATGGAGAATGCCCCCAAAACATCAGACATGTGCAAGGATGAAAAGCTTGTGGCCCTCCAACACCCGCTCATGTAGATAATTACAGTAGGACTTTTCTTGCTAGAGGACTACACACCAGAGTTCTCAGGTTGGACTCCATTACAAATATTTATAATACAGCATCACCCAGTAGGGTAGGCACAATACAAATAAAAGACCATGCAGACCCTGCCCCAAAAGTGCTTACAATCTAAGAATGACAGCAATAACCCTCAGAACTAGGGTAGATAATCTCAAACTGGAGAACCACAAACGACAACTAGTGAGGCAAATCTGTGTAGCTACAGAGAGGAAGAAAAAGATTCCTTATTGGTGCAAAACAAAATTCATGTGGATTTCAGTAACAGACCCAGAAAACATCTCAGATCAGAGATGCATTTTCAATATACCGGACCCTCGCTAGAACACATGTCTATATAGCACGAATTCACATATAATGTGGCCATGGATCCCAAATTTAATTATTTTAATTGCACTTCATTTTAACGTGGTCCCCGCTATAATGCGGTACCATGCAAGGATCCCAAATCCCGCGTTCTAGCGAGGGTCTGGTGTATCTGTAGTGGTTTCACCAGGTGTCAGTGCCAAGATACCAGAATAAATTGAGCCTGAAGATATCAATCTGACAATGGAAGGCTTGGGACCTGCCTCCATAAGAAATACCTCAAAGTGACTTTCATGCTCCCTATGGGCTCAAGTAATAGTCACTGAGATGGAGCTCAGGCTTTCAGGGAGCCCTTAAAGACACCTTACGTGTTGAATGAGGCATACCTTTTATGCTTTCAGTGAGCATCCTGAAACAACCTCACGTGCTCTGAGTCTATCACTGGAGAACTCAATACAAGGCAATGAGGATGAAAAGACTCCAGCAATCTGCTCCAGCTTTATCTGAGTCACTGTTATCACTGTCAAAGTCTGCCTGTAACACCCAAGCAGCTTTCTGGTTGGCTAGTTGGGCTTTTTGATGTCACAGAGTATGCCAGCTCCTAACTGTGTACAGCCAAGATCTCACTAAAACACAAAAAGACAGCTATACCTATTATGTTTAATGGACACTTGGGAAAAATTAAGGGAAGCAGAAAGACAGGGCATCTGGGGATGGATGAAATAGGCAGTAGTTGTCTATAGGGAAATGAGGTGCTAAAGGAGAAAAAATGAGTTTAAAATGTCTCCTTTCCCAGTGTGTCAAACTACCCTTTCAGAAGCAGTTTGGAGTGGGGGAAGGGAGGGGATCATTTGAGTTCTAACATTTTCACTGGAAAACAGGTCAAATTGGTAGCTGTTCAACAGGCCAATTTATATGCAAGAGTTGAAAGCTGTTAGGTCATAAAATGCTACCAAAAGGATAGCGGAGCTTTTGAGGGGAAAGGGAAGTAAGTGACCAATTAGAGACAAAGAAGAGTTAAAAAAATTAAAATATTTGAGATAGAGGTATTTATATAATTTTTTCCTACTATTTTTTCTTAACCTTTTAGTAGGAACTAATTTCCATAGCGGAAGCTCACAGAAAGAAGTCCACCCAAAACCAGGGCCGGCTCTAGCAGTTTCGCTGTCCCAAGCAGTGAAAAAAACTGTCACTGCCGAATTGCTGCCACGGACCGGCAGGAGAGAGAGAAAAGCTGCTGCCGAATTGCCTCCGCCGTGGAAACTCTGCCGCCCCTTTCTGACGGCGGCCCCAAGCACCTGCTTGAAACGCCGGTGCCTGGAGCCGGCCCTGCCCAAAACACACAGGAAATTTAAAAAAAAATTGAATGTACAGGTAAACCATCATATGACAGCAATAAGCCTTCCAGGGCACTTCTTGGGTAGATGAAGGCTCTCAGCCTTTGGCAGTATACCTCACAAAGCATCTATGCACTAGTAGCTTAATATCATGCCTGTAGTAAGCCGGTCATGGCTTATTAGTATGTTTGCAAACATCCTTGAAAAAGACACAACCTTTTTAAAAAGCGTATGCAAGATTTGAACTAGATAATTGAAAGGTGTAAAAGCTTTTTTAAAAATGTGTGAGGTTCTAAGTGCACAATTAAGTCAGCCCTGAATAGGATAAGGACATTAAGAGGGAAACAAACTGTAACTCAAGTGAATGTCTGCTACACACTGAAGGATGATATGCAGAGAGGAATGCCCAGCAGGCTCTAACAAACAGCTTCCCATATGTAATTTATGGAAGTTGTTACACAAAGGAATTTCTGGTAAACGGGAACTTTTAACATCCAGCTTACTTTTTACATTTCATTTGGTTAGGACAGAGACATTAGCTGGTCAAAGGTGCCAGCCTGCCAGCTCTACAGACTGAAGTCATCTGCCCACAAAACAAGTGACCTTGAGGTAAAAGGATATGGAACCCTTCACCACTCTCCTGAGCATCCAATCCACCCTATTTGTAAATCAGAGGCTGAGAACAGAATGAAAGTTCATAATACTGAGAGATTCACATTCAGGAAGCCCAGACCCATCCTATTCGTTATTAAAGGTAGGCTTCAGAAACCACCCCCCCCTCCCCAACATGCAGCTGCTCCACAGTTATCCAAGTAGCCAGGCCCAGGACTCGTTGCTGATCAGCACCAGCAGTTTCACACCCGTGTAGGGGCCACACTGGGAGAAGAGAAGGGGCCCTAGGAAAAAGCACCGCCGTCAGCCACTTCACCTGGGCAAGCAGCAGTAGGAGAGGGACGGGACGGCCCACGCACCCGCTCGTCTCCCGTGCTCCAGACTCCAGCCAGGAATCCCTGCCCGGCAGGGTCACCCGAGGCCCCACGAGTCTCTCCGCACTGAGCACACGGAGCACCAGCTCCCCCCTGCGCTTGTTCGCCAGCCGCCGGGCCCCCGAGCCCCTCAGATGGCGGCGGGCGCCCTGTCCCGTCCACCCCATCCCTTCCCGGGAGAGGTCTGGGCTCCCGCGCCGGGGCCGCGCGGGCCGTCGCCGGGGCCTACCCGCCCTCAAGGCGGGCAGAAGCCGGCCGGGCGGCCGGCGAGCGCAGGGAGCCGGGGCGTGGGCGGCGCTGGGGAAAGGGGGCCTCGCTCTCCCCCCACCCCAATTCCCTGGGGGACGGAATCTGCCCCCCCCGGCCCCTCTATGGCGGAAGCGGGGCCTTTGCCTTTGTCGCCCTGCCACCCCCGCCTGGAGGAAGATCCGCCGGCCCAGGCGGGGGGAAGAGGCTTCAGCTCACCCTTCACCATTGCGCCGGCTTCTCCCGCTCCGTCCGCTCCCGGCTCCGGCTCCGCTCCGGGCGCCGCCTCTCTCAGGGGGCCGCCCGCGCACAGGCTCCGCGTGGCGCCGCCCGCTTCCACCAGCCCCGCCCGGCGGTAGCGGCGGCAGCGCCGCGGCCCGGAAACGCCACTCACCAGCGCCAGCAGGAGCCGCCTGGGCGCCGCCATCTTGCAAGACCACCTACTACCGGCTTCAGGCCGGGCAGGGACAACGACGGGGGCGCCGCCTGCACGAGGAGGAACCACCTGAACGCAGCGGCCCCTAGCGAGAAGATCGGAGCATTGCAGACAAGGAGGAGCTTGAGCACAGGCGCTGCGGTGAGCTGTCCTCCCTCCACACCCTTGCCCTATAGCTATCAGCCTCCCCCAATGCTCCGACCAGGCCTCCCCCTTACCGGACACCCCCTTTCGCTCCTGCAGGCCCCTGTTTTATAGTAACTTACCCATTCTCATTCAAGGGTAGGTCTGTGGCCTTCTTGCAATGGATAGTGTCCACTCCTCCCCTACCCACCCCCGCACTAGCGAGCTGCATTGAAAAGGCCAAGAAAGTAAACAGGGCTAGAAAGCAAGGGATCCCTCTCCCTGGTACAGGGGTTCTCGCCACGTCAAAGTTGAGGGAAAGGGCAGAATGGGGGAAGCCTGCACTAGGCCTGCCCATAGCTGTTCTGAAGTTAAACAAAGAACTTCAAGCTCCAGGCCAAGTATGCCAGTCATTTAAATAGTAGGACCCTTCCCCCCACCCCTTTTTATTTTTAAAGTATAGTCATATTTACATCTGACATTGTATAAATATCATTTAGCCTGCTGCTCCCCCTTGAGTGGCCCTAGGTAGCAAATCTACTCTTTGTATTATCTCTAGATCACATGTATATCAACCAGAAGCCACATAAGAGAAATTAAGCCTATAAATACATGTAAGATATAGCTTTGAGGTGAGGCACTTTCTGAATACTATCTGAGCCTCGCAACAGCCTCTTACGGTAGGTTAGCATTATACAATTTTTACAAATGAGGAAACTGACCCACAGAGATGTTTATGATTCACTTGCTCATAAACCAGAAGAAGTTAGTGCAGTGCTGCGAATGGTCCCCAGATATTCTGACTTCTACTGCCCTGCTCTTTTAAATACAATGTTAAAGGGCACTTAAAAAATATAACTTCTGGGTTTTTTTTTAACTATTACAATTTGGAGAGTAGAAGACAAAAATGCATTTGCCAG
Organism: Lepidochelys kempii; assembly: GCF_965140285.1. Taxonomy (NCBI): domain Eukaryota; kingdom Metazoa; phylum Chordata; order Testudines; family Cheloniidae; genus Lepidochelys; species Lepidochelys kempii. Next base: position 267,625,593 of record NC_136381.1, on the reverse strand, counting down.
CACCTTGTGTATATTTTCACCATTTCGCCAACATAGCTGAGTTATATTCTCCCCATTTTTTTCACATAGTAATGAGACCACATTTAAAAAACAACCAAACAACCAAACAAAAAACAAGCAAGCAAACAGGAAGATCTGACTTCAAGAACTATACCAATCAGCAGGGAAAGTTCAGGAGCAGGTTTAGTACCTGAAAGTAATTTTAAAAAAAAGATACATACTGACTATACTTCAAGTTTCCAGTGTCTCAGTTGCAATCAAACTTCATTATTTTACTAACACTTTAGATACTAACATTTGAGAATTAAAAAAATACTTATTTATATTGTTCACTGTTTGCATTTTTCTCACCTTGAAAAAATTAGATTTGGTCAGTTTTAACAATTAAATGTTTTGAGCATAAAGTTATTAATACTGTAACATGTGGATGTCAACTACCCTACCACCGCAGGGATGCTTTAATTCCCCCACCCCCCCATCAGAATTCTTTTTTTAAGTGGTCAAAATATTCACATACACCTTAAATTTTATGAAATCTATTTATAACGTATGCACTTTGGGCTACAATTAAATTGAGAGTGCCTCTTTACAGTAGTGAGTTCTATTTATATGTTAGTTTAAATGTCATTTATTAATCAGTAAATACTTTGCTTGTAAAACAAGATTTTACATTGTTTAGAATGTGTAAAAAATCATTAAGAGGAATAAGGCTGTCGACAAAACAACTAATGTCAGGAGAGAGATAAAATAAGAAATTTAAACTTTTACATTTTTCATGCAGAGGGCAGATTTTTAAAAGATGTCTGAACAGTTAAGTTAGGAAAACCCCGTATAAAAGATTTTTAACAAAGAACAGATAAAGGTGTACTTGAAAGATCTGAACACACACTAAATCACTTGTCTCAGAGGATGTGCATCTTAGGGTATTAAGCAAATTAACTAACTTACTGTACCAATGACAAATATTTCTGAAAAAATCAGGCAACCAGAGAGGCACTGGAAAAAATGCAGTACAGATTTTCAAAAAAGAAAATTAAAATGATCCTAGCAGTTTATTGCCCCATAAGTCTAACTTCTATCCCCAATATAATAATTAAACAAATATTGAGAAAAGTATGACTGGAGGATGACAACCATAAGCAATACATGGCATTGGTTCCTATAGAACAAATCTTGCCGGACAAGTTGCCCAAATTAAGGAAATTCAGTAGATGCAAATGATTTGATACTAAACCCCATGAACCCTATTTTGAAAAATTATTTCAAATTGGTTTGGATAGAAATAGTTAAGCAGAAGTAAAACTTCTGGGGGAAATAAAAAGTGTGTGTGTAGAAGGGATTAATGTTAAATGCCAATGTATCCAGTTTATTTAACATGTTCATTGTGATCTTGAAGGAGTAAGATGTCCATTAAAGCAGAGGTTCTCAACCTTTTTCTTTCTGAAGCCCCCTCAACATGCTATAAAAACCCACCGCCCACCTGGGCCACAATAATGGATTTTCTGCATATAAAAGCCAGGGCTGGCATTAGGGGGTAGCAAGCAGGGCAGTTGCCTGAGGCCTCATGTCACAGGGGCCCCCATGCAGCTACAATGTTTAGGCTTCAACCCTGGATGGCAGGGTTCAGGGCCCGGGCTTCAACCCCATACGGCAGGGCTTCTGCCTTCTGCCCTGGGCCCCAGCGAGTCTAATGCTGGCCCTGCGTGGCGGCCTCCCTGAAATCTGCTTGCAGCCCCGCAGGGGGCCTCGGACCTCTGGTTGAGAACCATTGCATTAAGGAAAATCACAGATTATATTAAGTTGTTTTGAGTTATGCGTACCAGTGAATGCAGAAATAATAGAGAGAGCCCTAAAGAGATGAGAACCATTGGTGGAGAATACAACAATGGAAAAATATAGCTGTACATCTCGGGAAGACTATGGAAAACACACATTCAATGGGAGGAAGAAACAGTGATGCAAAAAAAGAAAAGGGTGAGAGTATTCAGCAAATTAGATATAAGTAGTAGGGCTAGTGGTTTGTCACGGTAAATTAGACAATAAGTTGAAGTCTGGTCACAGAAAAAAGGCAAGAATCAATTTATGGAAAAAATGCCAGAAGTCACAGGTTACATTATTTCAACCAAAATATCCTTTATTTTGCAATGAAAAGTATTTAACAGCATTTAACTAATAGTTTAATACCACTCGCCCGCTGCATGCCAGTTCAGACTCACAGCAGTGAGCCGCGGCTGACCCTTCTTCTCCCCCTACATGAGCCTTTGCAAAGGGGATGGCAGCAGCAGCATTGTACAGAAGCTTCTTATCCAGATATGCTAGCTTCAAGACTTTCCTCAAAAAACTAGTCATGTCACAGAATCCATGAAGTCCCTACCCCCAGTCCAGCCATGACAAACCACTAGCCCTCATGAGTTGCTGCTCTCCTTCAGCCTCCCATCCTGCCCAGATTTTTACTTGGGCATCTTAAGTTTTTCCACTGAAATACAAATGTCAAATATCATTAATTTTTTAAATGATAGGATCCATGACTATTGATGACCTAAATTTTTAGCTTGACATTGAGAATGGCTAATGAAACGTTATGTCACCCAAGCAGTGAATCAGAGGCATTACTTCCCAGAGCAGGGAGATAATAAACCCTCGCTGTACATTTCTGGTGCAACCATACCAGGCATACTGGATTCAGTTCTGAGCAGCTCATTTTAAGATAGAGTTACTGAAGGACATTCAGAAAAAGCAACAACAATGACCAGTGGCTGAAGGGACTTGACTTATGATGGAAGACTAAAAAGAGCTAAATCAAGAGCTTGGCTGAGCGATGACAAAAAGGGACATGATAACAGTTGACATATTTGAATTATGTAAACACGAAGGAGAGAGACTTATTGAACTAGTACAAAGGGATACAACTAAGTAGGAGGATGAAATTAAAAAGGAAAATTCAAACTAATTAGAACTAAACTGGATGAAGAGCTAAGTAATGCACTATAGGGAACAAACCTGTATTGTCAGGGAGATGGACTGGATGACACAGTAGTTCTTTTCCATCTCCAGCTTCTGCATGGAATGACTCTCTTACTGTACTACTTAATGTAAGTACAGATACTTGTGACATTAACACTTGTTCAGACAGCTTCCCTAGCTGAAAAGTGATTTACACTGCTGCATAAGTACTAGATATCAAACAATTATGGTTGGGAAACATTTACACTTTTACGAGTGGGGACAAATTCTACCCTTGAATGTGAGGCTATCCTTGCAGTTAAAAAGGAAGGAATTTTCCTCCAGGGCAGATTGGAAGAGGCCCTGGAGGTTTTTCGCCTTCCTCTGTAGCATGGGGCACAGGTCACTTGCTGGAGGATTCTCTGCACCTTGAAGTCTTTAAACCATGCTTTGAGGACTTCAATGGCTCAGATGTAGGTGGGAGGTTTATCGCAGGACTGGGTGGGTGAGATTCTGTGGCCTGCATTGTGCAGGAGGTCAGACTAGATGATGATAATGGTCCCTTCTGACCTTAATATCTATGAATCTATAAAAAGAGTGACACATAACAACTGTCAATGTGGCCACTAATTTTCTCACACATCCTTCCTTTTCAGCACATTTAAACATGTATTGGTGGCACAAACACTTAAATGAATGAGATATCAAGTCACATTGCCAGGCAGTATGGCACACCTGTCATATCATCCAGTATAGAAAAGGATGGAAAAATTATTTATGAACGGGATGTCTTTGTCCAGAGATCTAGTGCTATAGCTGATCAGTCAAGAAAAAATAATGGTGAGAGATGAGAGAGTTCCCCAAACCAACCAAGTCCTTACCTTTTCTACATGAATTCAGCGAGAACATCTCTGTCAAAGTGAAAAGATCTGATTCCTAGGAAAGCAAGAGGGTGAAGAGGCAGGAAGTTAGAATTTATATTCCTCTCTGAAATGTCTAAGCCTCCACTAGCTTTTCTGATATTAACTATCTTTTAGGTGAGGAATACAGCTGAATTCTGATCAGATTCCAGTTTGAATGACTGCATTCTGCTTGGCTATAGTATCTATTATTTGAGGTCTTAAATTGCTGAATAAAGTTGTTGCACTCTGTTAAATAGCTGCTATGTTATATCTAGAGGTGGGGGAAGTGATCCCTCTAAATATCAGTTCAAGTTTGTAAAGACTTTGGAAATTTGCAGGATGAAAGGTGCTACTGATTTCTAGGCATTCACAATCTAGCCATAGCAAGTCCCACTGAGATGAAATACAACATACTGATAGGCTGCTCTTGAGATTTCTCCCATGCCCTCAACACACATTTTTTTTCTTAAGACTGACATATATCGGTTAATGTATTTTCCCAGTTATAAAGCACACTGAAAAGTCCTGCATTTGTTTGATGTTTCAGTTGTTTTTTGCCCAACTCAAGTTAAGAAGTTAAGCTAGCAATTTATTTTAAAATGCACTGTCCTCAATGTGGGACTAATGACATCTGATAGGGGAAAGAGAAACGCAAGGGCAACAAAACATAATTTTGGAAATAATCTATTACTCATACCCACTAGTTCGGTTTTAGAGCATTCTTGGAATTAGAGTAACAAAGATTTCATAACAGATTTGAAGCAGATTTGTGGGTGTTCCCATTCAGATGATACTATTATTACTAGGCTTTCAAAGGGCTCCCACTGAAATCAATAGCAAAAATCCTATTGATTCCAGTGGTGCAAGAACAGCCTAAGTGCAAGAACACTTTTCTATTCTGAAACGTGACTGTGTGAAAATGGCACCTTTCTTATACTCAACAGATCTGCTCCCTTTGTGCATGCAGAGCCAAACCTACTGATTTTGGTGATAAGAAGTTGACACTTTGCTATAGTAATTAACCATTTTTTGTAGTGAAGAAGCCAAATAACTTTGTATTTTTAATTGTCTATTTCAAAAATAGTGAAATAGACAAACATGATCCCTCAAGAGGATTGCCTGCATGGATCCATACTGTAGGTGACTGATGAGTATACAGTGGGCATGAACGTGGTATTTTCAATAGCTGTACTTGTTGAGGTTGGACTCCCTCCTAGCCCAATGATACATAACGGCAGATTGCTTGGATGGATCCACACTGTCATCCTCAAAGAACAACAGTAACAATTGCTATAGAAAAATATTTACATATTTCTTTCAGCATTGCCTGCATGAAAACCCACTGTAGGTGATTAACAAGCAGTCCCCAGACCCAAAGAGATAAAGCTGGAGAATCTTGCTCAACTAAGGATTCCAGGATGCTCCAAATTGGATGATCCAACCTACAAGCGAAGTCCTGGTAGTAATTCAGCATGAATATCATAACATCATTCATGGATGGAACTCTAGGTAGCAGTTTAGTATACCTCTCTGGGGATGAACATTCCTGAGACTTGGAGTAATGGTCATCGTAGACTTGGTACAAAATGCCTTCATGTCTGCTGATATTGGTATCTCTATTAATTCATGGCAAGTGTGGATGTTGAGTCTAATCTACTTTGACAATCTATGAGTGGGAATGGACTGACCTCTCATTTTATCCCAATATGATACAAAATAGCCAGCCCTTGAAAACTTTAAAGTTATTGGGGAGTGACCGCTAATGGTGTCACAGAAGCATATGGCTTTGATGAGGACATCTTGGAACAGGCATATCCGTGGCATCTTCCTTCCTTCCATTCCTTTAAATATGACAAAGATTGAGACATCAGTTACTTGCATGTAGACTAAATCTTCAGTGAAAGATCTTGCACGATGACGTCTCATGTAAGTAATGTAAGAAATTGAACCTACGTAGCCCAATAGGGCTAATGTGCCTTTGGTGTATAGAATAGGTGAGATTCATTCCAGGAGGACCATGAATTCAGAGAGAACCAGAGAGGCCTCATCTTAACTAGGACGGTCAGAAGAATTCTGAAATCAGGAGATCCAAGAGTGGATCTATGACCTCATCAATGATGACAGTAAGGTTGACTCTGATAGTTCCTGGCTCTGAAGACCAAGTCCACCAGGACAGTGCACAGAGGAAACATGGAAAGGAGAAAGAGGGGATGCGTCACTATTCAGCACCAAGGAAGGAGATATCAGAGCCAGCGAACACAGAGATCTAAAGAGATTCAGCAACAGATTAGCTCAGTTCACGAACACCACCAATGTCAAGTTATTATTATTTGTATTACAGTAGCACTTAGAGATCCCCAAATGAGATGCCTGCACCCCCCCATTATCCCAGACACTGGTCAAACGCATAGTAATAGATTGTAAGCCCTTTGGGGCAGGGACTGTCTAAACAGATAAGAAAGATTAAGGGTGGGAGGCGAACAAGGACACAGACGGAGAGGTTAAGTGATTTTCTCAAGTTTACATAGTGTGTCAGAGCCAGAGCTCATAGTCCAGTGTTCCCTCCATTGGGCTAAGTTTCCTCTGAATGACATAGAAAGCTTTGGGAGCAGTCACAGCCTGGATCTAACCACCCAGCAGCTGGGTATCCAAGAGCAGCACAGAGGCAACAGCCTGGATAGACGTACTCAGCATTGAGGCACCTGGAACCAATATTCATCAGCTAGATTCAGCACCAGAACTGGAGGGTCCAATGCCAAGATCCCTAACACAGAGGATCTCGAACCAGAAACCATCAATGATACCACAGCACCCAAAACCAAGATGGAAGATCCCAAGACACTCAATGTTGCCACCAGACATTGCTGAAGACACTGACACCAAGGAAGACCCGCAATTATGGTGGCCTCATGGCTTCTTTTCATCTTTGCTGCTGAAGGAAAAGAATGATAATGAGAGATGGAGTGTTTCAAAGACTCAAGAAGTTTGCTGTTAAGACTTGATGCTGAGCTAGAGGTGGGAGTTTATCTCTCTTTTTGACATGACACTGGGTTTAGGGAGAATGGAACCATGAAGCTATGGGACTTCTAACAGGCAGTTCAATGGGACATTTAGAATCAACAACATAAGATGACCAAGCCAAGTTTCTGGGTGCTGAAGCATTTCCAGGCCCAGCATTAGAACCTGACTAAGCAGAATGAGACATGCTCACACTGAAGAAGAACAGGAACCAAATATGTTAGCTGATGACAGACTTAATACAATTACAGCAGGGACACAGATAGAATCCAGGAAACTTGACTTTAGTAATTTTTAGATAGGCCCTCAACAACATGAGAGCAGCCCAGAAACATAATGCTCAACAGAGCATTAGGATTTTTGGCCATCTCCAGTAACTATTCCTAGCTATAAATAAATCTATATTTATATATATAGAAAAAGCTGTTTCCCCAAAACAGGCCACACAAGGAAGCAACCTACACCACAGAGCTCTTGCTCACTGCCTATAGCAGTCAGAAAAAACTAAGCCACATTCACATCCCTTTGTATATCGTTGAGTGTAGGGGAGGTCAAAAGGACACTGGCAGGAGGTTCATGCAGCCCCCCCCCCCCCGCCTCTCCAACATTGCTATTCCAAAATTCCCAAGGCTTGCTCCTCACCTAAAACAGGGATCCATGCAGGCAATGCTCGAAGAACTGTTTTTAATTTCTACCACAGAGGCTGATGGATCACTGGTTCTTTGGAGAAGATTTCTGTTCTCCATCACTGCCTTCTTGGGATTTCTGCTGCTAAGTTTAGTGAGGCTGTGGAGGGTCACTGATGCTGGTAGGCAGCTTGGGATAGCATTGGCAGAAGGAGTTCCAAAGGTCCCTGGCACCTGCTGCACACCCAGCCCAGTCCCACTGCAAAATCCAGGTCTGTGGGCCCAATGGGGAGCCCAGAGACATAGCACCAGGCAGATGGGCTGCATGTGGAGTCAAGGAACTGGGCTCTACAGCAGGGCTGAGGACCAGTGGGGTTGCAGGAAAAAGGAATCAGCTGGCAGCTTTGTTTGCCAGTTTTGCTTCCAATTCCAGATACCCATCTTGGAACCTTCTCACCTCATCCATTCCCCACAACATTATTCCCCCTGCAGCTGTTAGCACTAAGAAGGAGACACCAGGCTTGAGAAACTTCCCCAGCTCTATCAAACCAGGGCTCTCCTCTGGAGATTCCCAGAAGTGAACAGCTGCCTCTGGAACTCAGCTGTTAAAATCCACATCTCTGAAAGCTTCCCAATCTCACACAGGCTCCCCTTCCCCCCCCCCCCCAATCCCACTCCAGCTCCCCTTGCCCCCCGGAAACAGACGCTCAGGCACCCTCACATCACCCCGGCTCCCCTTATCCCCCCCATATGGAGGCTCAGACACACACCCCCTTGCTCCCCTTCCCCCACTATACGGAGGCTCAGACGCACTCCCCCCCATATCACCGCGGCTCCCCTTGCCCCCCCATACAGAGGCTCAGACACCCCCCACGTCACCCCAGCTCCCCTTGCCCCCCCCATACGGAGGCTCAGACACCCCCACACCTCACACTGGCTCCCCTTACCCCATCTCCCCTTGCCCCCCCATCCCGAGGCTCAGACACCTTCCCCCCCCCGGCTCCCCTTGCCCCCCATCCCCATGCGCAGACACCCCAACGCCTCCCACCGACTCCCCTTGCCCCCCCATCCCCACGCGCAGACACCCCAACGCCTCCCACCGACTCCCCTTGCCCCCCCCCATCCCCACAACACACACACCTCGCCCCCGCCTGCAGGCTCAGCGCCTCCCCGCCGCACACGGGGCCGCCCCATCCCCGCCGCGCCCAGAGGCGCCGAGCCTCCCCTTCGGCACAACGCACCGCCCCCCCCCCCCGCACCGGCTCCCCGGCGCGGAGCCCCTCCTGCCCGCGCCGCGCACACGCGCAGATGCCGCCAGCCGCCCGCGACGCACACGGCGGCTCGGAGCCTCCCACGGATGGAGAGATGCAGGTCCCAGGTCCCCGACACCGACCTCCTCACAACTCTCTAGCGCCGGTCCGCGACAGCCGAAACTACAACTCCCAAGAGCCTCTGCAATCCGCTTCCGGTGTGCGCACCGGAAATGAAACCTGCCACCTTGGCCGCTACGACCCAGGAGCGGCGGGTGGGAGCTATCCCCATGGCAACAGTTCGGGCCAATGGGAGAGAAGTAGGGCAGGGCTAGAGGCCGGGTTGGCAGTGGACGGTGGCCGTACCAGGAGGTTCGTCGGCGCTCAGGTAAGCGAGGCGGAGAGGTGCGAGGTTCTGGCCCTGCTGTCGGGCGCGCTAAGTCCCGTACCCTGCCTCAGACTGTTCCTTCGCCTCACGCCCAGTCCTGCGTCACTCCCAACCGGCCGCCCCGCCGCCGGCTTCGCCTCAGGGCCCCCGCCGCCGTCCCCCCGTCTCCCGCCCCCGGCCTCGCCTCAGGTCCCCCACCGCCGCCCCCCCGTCTCCCGCCCCCGGCCTCGCCTCAGGTCCCCCCGCCGCCGCCCCCCCGCCCCCCGGCCTCGCCTCAGGTCCCCCCGCCCCCCGGCCTCGCCTCAGGTCCCCCCGCCGCCGCCCCCCCGCCCCCCGGCCTCGCCTCAGGTCCCCCCGCCGCCGCCCCCCCGCCCCCCGGCCTCGCCTCAGGTCCCCCCGCCGCCGCCCCCCCGTCCCCCGGCCTCGCCTCAGGTCCCCCCGCCGCCGCCCCCCCGTCCCCCGTCCCCCGGCCTCGCCTCAGGTCCCCCCGCCGCCGCCGCCCCGTCCCCCCGCCGCCGCGCCCCCGGCCTCGCCTCAGGTCCCCCCGCCGCCGCGCCCCCGGCCTCGCCTCAGGTCCCCCCGCCGCCGCGCCCCCGGCCTCGCCTCAGGTCCCCCCGCCGCCGCCCCCCCGTCCCCCGGCCTCGCCTCAGGTCCCCCGGCCTCGCCTCAGGTCCCCCGGCCTCGCCTCAGGTCCCCCCGCCGCCGCCGCCCCTGGCCTCGCCTCAGGTCCCCCCGCCGCCGCCGCCCCTGGCCTCGCCTCAGGTCCCCCCGCCGCCGCCGCCCCCGGCCTCGCCTCAGGTCCCCCCGCCGCCGCCCCCCCGTCCCCCGTCCCCCGGCCTCGCCTCAGGTCCCCCCGCCGCCGCCGCCCCGTCCCCCCGCCGCCGCGCCCCCGGCCTCGCCTCAGGTCCCCCCGCCGCCGCGCCCCCGGCCTCGCCTCAGGTCCCCCCGCCGCCGCGCCCCCGGCCTCGCCTCAGGTCCCCCCGCCGCCGCGCCCCCGTCTTCTCCGCGGACGCCCCGCTTCCCGCCACCGCGCTGGCCTTGGCCTTTCTCCTCTTCACTTTCCCATCCTTAGTTCAGCTCTTCCCTGTGTGAGCTGCTGGGGCCTGGGGGGAGGTGGGAGTGAAGGGGGTATGGCAGCGTCTCACACGCATAGGCCACCACCACATATCCGTGGGGCAGCTTTTGGTCTCGCTCTTCAGCAGCCTTTTACAGGGAGGGGATTGAATTTGTCTCCTGCCCTTGGGAAGTTTGTGCACGAATCTGTCTCTCCTTTCCTTTTCATTGCACGAGAGGTAGCTGCTATTTGATTTTTTTATTTTTTTGAGTGAGTTCAGTGCCAGTGAAATACACTGTCTTGACAGTGCTGGAGACTGGGCTCCTGGGGCCGTAAGAGGCACAAAAGGAGCTTCCTCCTGTTTGCCTTCCAGCAAAGAGCCTCAGCTAAGATGAATGGGAATTGCCTAAACAGGGGGTCTGACTGGGAGTTGTTTAGATCCTAAGGAGCTCCATCAGTGAAGTCCTGACACTAAGCTGTAGGCATTGAAGATAATTCAGAATGAAATGCATAGGTGTAAGTGACTTATGGCTTTTATTTTATTTTCTTAGAGCAGAGATTAGTTCTAGAAAACAAGACTTGGATTTTGTGGGAGGAAGTGAAACACAGCAAGACTTCGTGTGTGTGTGTGTAGTTCTCACTTTAAACACTGGAGATCAATAGTTCTATTTTTTTTCAATAATGAAATGGCTGGCCACGTTAAGCAGTATATTTAGGTTAGTTATATAGTGCTGTACATGGGCCTGGTGTCTTAGAAAATAAAGTCCATACAGCAGGAGGCAATGATATAACAGGAAAGTGTTGGCAGTAGAGAGAGGCAAGGGTGAAATCGATATGCTCATGTGACACCTATGGTCACATATGTGATAAGCTCTTTTAATCTGAAGTTCACATCTGTCTTGGGTTATGGTCATTATGAAAGGCATAGTACAATTTCATATTCTGTGAAAGCACCAAATGTCCCCATACCAGTCTCAGAAATTTTATGTTTTATACTACTGTATTGTTCAATTTATGTAGAACAGATATATTAAGATTTAAGCTTAGTATTGCCCCTGGCAAGTAGGTCATTATTTAACCTTCTGTCTTTGTATGTAACAAACTGCAAAGCTGATCTCAGACAATCTCTTGTCAATGTTTAACACTGGATGCATTCTTATGAAGTACCTATCAAATAAGTGCTCTGCACACCTCAGAAGCTAGGCCCATTATGACTACCAACCTGCTACTCCTGTGAGCAGAGGCAGTCCTTAGGCAACTAAGTTTCTGCTTTTGGGCATACCCACTGCTGTCTCTCTCTTGGTGTCCTGATGCCTATCTCACACCTAAGTCCTGGTGGGATCCTCAAACCAGGGGAAGATAGGTGTTTCCCCCCATCTATCTTGCCTGTGGGGCATGTTCAAATGGGCATACTCAGAGGCTGCTTAACTCCACACAAAACAGCTGGTATAGGAGGAGCAGGGCTGCTCCCTCATAATTTTCAGCTGAGGCATTAGGGTGCTCACATGGGAAGTGGCAGATCCTGGTTAAATTCCCTTCTCTGCATGATGAGAAGGGATCAGAACAGGGGTTCTCCATCTCAGGTGATCTTTAACTATTGGACTATAGGATATTCTGATGTGGGTCTCTAATAATTTAATTAAAGTGGAATAGATTTAACAAATATTGGGTGAGAGTGAGGATCACACAATAATCTGGTGGTTAGGACACTCATGGGAAACTTCTGTTCAAATTCCTTCTCATCAGGCAGAGGGGCTAATTGAACTGGGGTCTTCTACATCCTGGATGAGTAGCCTAACTACTAGACTAAAGGTTATTAGGGAGAGCTCCTTCTTTCTATCCATACGTATGTATACTTTTTTAAAAAAGTAATTGGTTTCTCCATTACATTTGTAAAATTCCTTTTTTGTCCACATAATTAAAACTGCATCAGAAAACAAATGCTTGTTTTCTTATTTTTTTAATTTTTCCCTTCCAGGTTAAATGCTAAACTTGAAAAACGTATTCCAGTTCCAAACTTTTTGCTGTGGCTTACAGTGCAGAGCTTTGCTTCTCCCAGTCAGACAGAAAATGAGTGGAACAAAATGCAATGGGACATGCAAGGGAGTCACCTGAAGGTAAGAAATGTCTGACTACTGGCATCTGGCTGACTACTGGCTAAGCAGCAATTCTGCTGAAAAGAACCTGGGGATTACAGTGGATGAGAAGCTGGATATGAGTCAGCACTGTGTCCTTGTTGCCAAGAAGGCCAACGGCATATTGGGCTGTATTAGTAGGAACATTGCCAGCAGATCGAGGGAAGTGATTATTCCCCTTTAGTTGGCACTGGTGAGGCCACACCTGGAGTATTGTGTCCAGTTTTAGTCCCCCCTCTTCAGAAGGGATGTGGACAAATTGGAGAGAGTCCAGTGGAGGGCAACGTAAAGGATTAGGGGGCTGGGGCACATGCCTTACGAGGAGAGGCTGAGGGAACTGGGGTTATTTAGTCTGCGGAAGAGAAGAGTGAGGGGGGATTTGATAGCAGCCTTCAACTACCTGAAGGGGGGTTTCAAAGAGGATGGAGCTAGGCTGTTCTCAGTGGTGGCAGATGACAGAACAAGAAACAATGGTCTCAAGTTGCAGTGGGGGAGGTCTAGGTTGGATATTAGGAAACACCATTTCACTAGGAGGGTGGTGAAGCACTGGAATGGGTTACTCTAGAGAGGTGGTAGAATCTCCATCCTTAGAGGTTTTTAAGGCCCGGCGTGACAAAGCCCTGGCTGGGATGATTTAGTGGGTGTTGGTCCTGCTTTGAGCAGGGGATTGGACTAGATGACCTCCTGAGGTTTCTTCAAACCCTAATATTCTATGATTCTTATCTCCCATAACTTTCATCCAACTTCACTCACAACCGTGGTAAAATCAGGCAATTCTGACTTTAGAATGCATCCAGAATGAACAGAGATGGCAGGAGTACAATGTATGGGGTGGGAAGAAAGACTTTGTGGCTTTTTGGTATTGCACTTTCATTTGTTCCTCTATCTGATTAGTAGGGAGCTTCAAATATAGCCCACTTTACACTTATTCCAGCTCTTGAATAATTATGAGAAAAATGATTGAACCAGGTTTGGTTAGGTCTGGAGACTGGGGGACGGCAGCCAAAAATATTGAATTAGGCAACATTTATCCCTCTGAGACCTCTACAGATGGGCTGTATATGAAGGAATAATGTTAATGAAGAGTGAGCACCTATCCTTTGGGTTTGATGTCTGAATGCTCAGGATTTTGAGGGTAAAATAGACTGTTTGAAGTAAACTTAAGAAAAGTTACTGGTTTGGAGTGGTGTAGGAAGGGGAGTTTTACTGCTTATTAACAAAGAGGGTATAATAGGGAAGGTGCCATTATTTTAAACATTAGGCATGTTCAGTGACCAGTGCTTCTCTGTTTCCTTGAAACATGCTGGCTACAGAGTACAATATTTGCCCAAGCTTCCTTTAAAATATCTTGCAGGCTTTCAATATTCCGTTTCCAAGCATTGTTAATTTCTAAGGAGTAATTCAGAGGTACCAAAGTATGACCTGAAGTCTAAATGCAGCTCACTGCTTCTTTTTCCTTGTAACTGCAAAATGAGCACAAAGCGGATCATCTTTTTGATTATTTTTTTTTTAACTGGTGCTAACGATCACCAACAATCAACTTCTATTCCCAAAATTTCAGTACTGGGCTCGAGTAAGAAACACTTATGTCTATGTATCTTCAACACACTTACCTAAGGAAAAAAACAACAACCCCCAAAGTCATAAACATGAAACTGAATCTATCCATAATGAATCAAGTTCCAAACACAACATAAGTAGTGAAAATAAATTAGATTTGTCTAAAAAAATCTTCAATTTTAGGTCTTCAGTGGCTATAGGCAGTGAAGTGTGTTTTGGGTGTGGGGGTGTGTGTGCGGGGGGAAGAATGGTAGAACACTGCTTATATCTCACTTTCCTTGCCCTTTTTGGTGGCTTCTCCTCTTTCACCTCCAATCATTAAGGCTAAGATTTTGTCATTTTTAGTAAAAAATCATGGACAGGTCACGGACAACAAACAAAAATTCACGGAGCCCATGACCTGTGACTTTTACTGAAATTAACTGTACAAGTCTCCTGGCAGAAATGCACAGCCACAGGGTAGGAGTACATGGCCATGGGGTGGGGGCACACGGCCCTAGAGGCGGCCCCCACCACAAGCCACAGGGCTATGTGCAGAGCATATCCCTGGCTCCAGCCCTTGCTTCAGCTGAAGCTGAAGAAGTCACAGAGGTCCAGTAAAGTCACAGAATCCGTGACTGCCGTGACCTCCGTGACTAAATCGTAGCCTTACCGATCATCATTAGGCTTCAGATTTTTCAACCATTGAGACAAATGAGAGCAATTGATGCTATTAGGCCCTGACCCTGCAAACTGCTTTAGGTGCAGCATCGGAGTCTTCACATGTAGAACAATTTATATAATTAGGGTTTCAACACTATTATGTCAGGCTGTCTTTCAGCAGACTGCCATGTGGTCCTATATCTGGTCATTCAGGTGACTTTCTTTATAATTCTAGACTAGATATTTAAACTTAACAATGAAATAATTTCAATAGAAACTCTTACAGCCACTAGAGATGTCCTGGATGGAGTGGCAACTGAGGTCACACAGTTAAAATAAAATTTGTTATGCTGGCACAGTTTCTCCACCATAATCCAGGTTCCTCCAGAGTTTCCATTCTAACAGGAAGAAAAGGAGTACTTGTGGCACCTTAGAGACTAACCACAAGTACTCCTTTTCTTTTTGCGAATACAGACTAACACGGCTGTTACTCTGAAACCTGTCATTCTAACAGGGTTAATAAAGTTCTCTCTAAACTGTATATTTTGAGTTTGAGGATTAATTTGAAAATCTTATTGTAGTTTTTGAGGTGCTTGAATTAACAATAGCTGAGCCCCTAAATAATAGTGACCATAAAGTAGTGAAATTTACATGTCACTGACTAGGGAGAAGAAAGATAAGTTTAAAAAGGGAGACTTCAATAAAATAAGGAATCTAGCCAAAAAGGCCATGGAGTCAAAAGTAAAGAAAACAAATGCCTTAGATTTGGCACGGATGTTTGCTATATAAGGAAACAATACTCTGAGAAAACATGCATGCCTCTGAACAAAAAGGAAGCAAAAAAGCAAGAAGTAAACCAGTATGGGTAAATTACAATGTTCAAGAGGTTATTCAAACTCAGCCAAAATCTTTCAGAATTTGGAAATCTAATTGTAGTGAAACTAATAAAAAGGAGCATAAATTAGCAGGCAATGCTGAAGACAGAAATTAGGAAGTCTAAGGTGAAATTTGAAGAGCAAATAGCTAAGGTATAAAAACAAGAAATTTTTTAAAATTGATCACCAGAAAGCCTGGAAAAAAATTGAGTGTGCGGGATCACCAGGAATTAAAGGGAGCAAATAATGAAGATAAACAAATTTCACAGAAATCATTTATTTAGCTTCTCAGCATCATTCTTGATGGCAGAGAAGATGAAGGAGATACCGAAAGAGAGTAGATAATATAGATGAGGTATTATCAAAGATTGCTGCCAGAAGAGTTGATGCTGGAACAAATTGTTAAATTAAAAGCTGTAAAAATCACCAGGCACAGTTCGCACATCCAAGTGTTCTGAAGGAACTTAGTTACTGAGTTGCTAACAAAAAACACTAAAAACGGCTACTGTACTGGATAATTATGGCAGGTAATGTTTAACTTATCTTTAAAGCATCGAAGTTACTAAGTATAAACTTGGAACTCCACTATTTCTAGTCTCATGTTTTAGAGAGAACTTCACTTTAAGCAACAAAACATGACAAGATGTGTATTGTGCTAGGGTGTTACTGTACGTTTCCTGATTTAAGCAGAATGCTGCAGCCTTCCAAGAAATAGCAATATATCAGTTGTATTTTCATTATAAAATAGCCTTATGCCAACACTATTAGTGATTAAAAAAAAAAAAAAAGAATCACTCTAAGTGTTTTTTTCTGATTATTGTATCAAGAAGACTAGTTCCCAATTAAAAATGATTTAAGATTTTACATTAATTTTGTACTTAACTTTGCCTAGAAGCAAATATGCTTCTCTTAAGGTTTCTCTGGAAAACAAAGCTTTTGACCTTCTTAAATCTCTCTCCTTCTGCCCCTTTTTCTTTTTATAAACAAGCACGACAAATATCATCCCAGAGAGGAAACTTTTCAGAATTATAAATGCCTGAAAATAGAAGCTAGTAATGGAAGTCTTTCCTCAGCTTTGCTAGAAAATACAGTAAAAACGAATATTGAAATAGTTTTTATCCATTTAAGTTAATAGATAATTATAAACACTAAATATTTTCCCAGAATGAAAGGCTAAGAACAACAGTTAGGAATTTAATCAGATATGACTCATGTTATTATAATCTTTATAACCCATTATGCTAGTAGAGGAAGTTTGTCATGAGCCTCTTTTAAACCAATAAAATGTAATATAGTTTACTTTTGTACCAGTAGAATTTCAGTCAAATAAAATTGTTGTGGTCCCTTCCCAAAATAAATTTAAAAGCTTCTGATGACCGCATGTGGAAAACTTGCTTCTTCTTTGTCACAGAGTCCACTTCAAAAAGCAGGTGTTCTTTGGCTGTCTCATGACTTTTTTTTTTTTTTTTTTTAAAGACTTTTTGACTGTCAGTTTCTAAATGATGGCTGTTCCGATTTTCTTAGTAGACTAATTTTTTCTTCTTAATTTACTTGTATTGCACCTAATTAATACTCTTATTGAACTAACTTAGTCACCTAACTGTTCAGAGTAACACTGTTTATCTGTTTAACTAAGTGTGTGGTCCCATGCAAAGGATACATGTCTGTGAGACAAACTTGAATTTTACTTGCAGTTCTGCTGCTATGTTGACTTACTGAGTCGCCTTGGACAAGCTGCTTCCCCATGGTAAAATGAGGATATTTGACTAGCTTGGTAATATGCCTTTGAGATCTATGAATGGAAAGCTTTTGTTATGCTCAGTGTTTATGGCTTTAATTTTCATGTTTGCTCTAGGGTTTGTCAAATCTCCAAGTCCTCACTGTTCCTGATCAAATGTATACAATGAAAAGACCTTTTAAAGGCACTGTTTCTGTGAGTAAACCAATCTCCTACAACCCTTTCACACATACACCTGCCTTCCAGGATGTTGATCTTTCTACTGTGATCCCAGTCTGTTGCCTTTATATAAACTGAATATTGGCAACCCCAGTTTAAAAAAAATAATCATGAGATTGGCAGCAAAATTAATACATTAAAAACATTGATTTTGGTTTGTCTTGATTTTTGAACTCACACTGCCCACCCCAAGTGTATTTGTGACAATTAGTGTTGCCATTGCTCCCAAACGTATTAAGGTAACCTTTGATCTCCATTGGAGGAGCTCTCACCCCCACGTTTGCCTGCCTTCCTCAGTTGTCTATTAGTTCTGACCCCTCTCCCAACCTCCAGCATCAGTTCTGCCTTCCCTCCCAGCCTCACCCTCTGCTCCTCTTGCAGTTCCTGGGGCTCTTCATCCCTGTCCCAGGGTTGTTGGGGTGTTGTTTTTTTGAAGGGGAGATGGCAGTACAGAGGCCTGCAGCAGGATCCCCTTCTTCTTCCCCTTCCAAGCTGGAGGTGGGAGCAGCTCCAGGGACTCCTCGCCTCTCTCACTCACCATTCCCAGCTCCAGTGTTGCAGGAAGGGAGAGGGGAGGAACAGAAGAGCTGCCCTGTTATCTATTGGAGGGAAGGAGGGTGCAGCCTGAGCTGTTGGGCTCTAACTGTTCTCAGTTTCCCTCCTGTGAGACTTGTCAGCTCCTGGAGGGTGGGGAGCTCTACTAGCTTCTTGCAGCGGCTCCCTATGGCTTCTCTTCCTCCAGAGGCGGGGCAGTGGGGAAAGCAGCCATATAAGGGGGTTTCCTCAAGATAGAAGTGAAATATGTGAGAGGGCTGGAGCTTTTTAGAATGATTGAGACTCTAGCCAAAGTCACCAGTGTTGCAAAGAAATTGGGAGAGTTGGCAACAATGAAACTGAAAATAGTGCACGACTCTGAGTTGCCCAGGTGGCAAGTCCCAGAGAGTATTCCTAGGTAGTTGCTGAACCTGGATGTTTGGTTTGTTGGCTGGATAAAAAGTCAGTTGATGATTGAGGTTGGGCTTGTGTTTGAAGCACAGAGAGAAATGTGTGGTACTCTAACACCAATATCCTGCTCTTATGTCTGCTTGTAAATAGAGAAGGAAGAAAAACTGTCAGGGTCTCTGTAGCACAAAGCTAGCTGCTTTGCTTGTATACAATCATGAAGTGCTTAAAGTGTGTATGGGGGGGCTATAAAGATGTGGGAGCAACAACAGCTTGGGTAAGACAGTGCTTTAAGTACATTCCCTTAGAGAGACAGTTCTGTTTCTAGAGTAGCAGCGGTGTTAGTCTGTATCCGCAAAAAGAACAGGAGTACTTGGGGCACCTTAGCGACTAACAAATTTCTTTGAGCATAAGGACAGGTTTCAGAGTAGCAGCCGTGTTAGTCTGTATTCGCAAAAAGGAGTACTTGTGGCAGCTTAGAGACTAACCAATTTCTTTGAGCATAGCTGTAGCTCACGAAAGCTTATGCTCAGATAAATTGGTTAGTCTCTAAGGTGCCACAAGTACTCCTTTTCTTTTTGAGCATAAGCTTTCTTTGGACCCCTTGCCATCTCTACCTTAAAGTACTGGAATCATGCTAATCCCTTTTTGCTGCTCTGCTTGCATTCAGGGCATGGAACAAAGGTGAAGCCCCAGGGCCTGGTTGACTTCCTTGCAGAGGTGAGGAATTAGGTTGGCTGTGTAGCCCCTCCACTGGGGAAACCAGCAAGTGTTAGTGATACCACGGGAGGGCAGTCAGCGCCCCGTTCCCCGTCCAGCCTTATATCTCCTCGGCTGTACCTACTTGGCGGGATGGGGGGAAATAATACTTGCGATTGGTACAGCGAGCTGTCCATTTCTCCTTCATTATGTGGTTGAAGGAGATAGAATTCCCCCAGTGAAGGAGAGTATATGGGGTGGCGGAGATAGTAGCAGAAGAACCAATCAGAACAGAGTGGAGGTGCCTCCCCCCTCAGTGAGACTGGAGTTGTTGACGGCGACAGCCCGGTGCAGGCGTAGATACAATGAAAAGAGGAAGACGGGGTCTCCGAGTGCGCTTGCGTAGAGTGGAAAGCGTGGGGACGGCGCCATGAGTGGAGACGATGGGGTTGGTGTGCGCATGTGCTGGGCCGGCGGGGGAGGGGAGCGGTCTGCCTGCGTGGGGCGGAGGGCCGTGGATATGCGCGTGCGCGCGGTGGTGGGCCTGACTGGGCGCCCTGACAGAGGCGGCGCCCTGGGCGCTGTATTGTCCGGGCTCGGCCGTGGGGAGGCGGCTGTGGAGGGGAAGAGGAGCCCGCCAGAACCTGCTGCGCCTATGGAGAGCCCGGGCCCCCCGTGAGGCGTCGCTCTCGGTCCCGTTCGGCCCCCGCATGGCGGCGGCCATGGCCCCAGCGCTCCCCGAGCCGCCCTCCGAGGTGCCCCCGGGCAAGGAGGCAGCGGCGCGGGGCCGCCAGGCAGCGCTGTGGGGACGGGCGCGCAGCCTGTGCCGGAGGCTGCGGGCGCTGCAGGCTCGGCAGGTGGAGCGGCACGTTCGGCAGCAGCTGGCCGGGCTGGTGCGGTACATGGGGCGGGCGGCTCCCGCCGGCCTCCCTCGCGTCCTGGGGCCTGACCTGCGGCAGCTGGCGGCCAGCGCCACCGCCAGGCTCCGGGCCGCCCAGGGGGCTTGTGACTCGGACGCCACCGACAGTAGCAGCAGTGGCGGCTCTAGCTGCGGTTCCGGGGGGGAGACTGATAGCGAAAGCCCGGAGGAGGAGCGTCCCGTACCGGCCCCTGCAACGTGAGTAACGGGGGCTGCTTTGTGGCGGGTGGGGGCAGTTACCGGACCGGGGCTGAGAGCCACGAAGTTACCCGCCCTTCTCGCAACTTGGGGCCTGAGGGAAGTGGCGGGGTCATCCCGGCGCGTGGGCTTTTCTCCCGTAGCTGTGGCGAGAGTTTTCCTGAGGTGGATTTAAAGTGCTGTGAGTCACTTGGCGCTTCTCTGCCGTGCGCGCTGCAAAAGCCTTCCTGGTGGGAAGGAGATGCTGTGACAACCACAGGACGTGAAAGCCGCCGCCGCCTGAACTGCTCACAGCAAAGCCTAACTCCGCATCTCCTGCTGCGAGACGGGAATCTGCGTCGCCAACTTCTCCACGGCTTCCCGCCCCACCCGCTATCAGTCAGACTTATAACCTTGAGGTTACCGGCTCCGCCTTTAAACTCTATCACCAGATGTGCGCATTCATACAACTCACCGCTTCCTTACTGATCCTGCTCTCAGAACGCTGATTCTGGCCACGTTCTCTCACATGAGTGAATAAATAAATGCTTTGTCATAACCAGCGTTTCCCTTAAGTACCTTATCCATAGTTTCAGATTTAAGTTTTCAAACAAACCAACCCACTTCATGCTTATTTTTGTAGAATTGCTTCAGTATTATAATGGTTTTGGCTGGGTTTTCTGAGTAACTAGCATATATAATTTAGTCATCCAATTTATTTAATTTTCCATTTCCAGGTAAAATAAAACATTGGGCAAAAAGAACACAAAGTATGAATTTTCAGTAATAGAAGAGTGTGGCTTTGTAATAAATGCACTGAGCTAGAGGGAGATCTTGGTTCAATTACTGGTTCTGCCATAGATTTCTTGTGAGAGCTTTGGTGTCACTATTTGCCTCATTTTACCTAATTTAAATGCAGATACTTTCCTATCTCATAAGGTTGTTGTGACATTCTTGAATACTATCCTGATAAGTGTTCTATCAAAACCTAGATAGAATCATAAGGATGCTTTCTTGAAGCAAGGGACAGTACAGTAACCAACATCTTAAGACCATCACATAGGGCTTTTGAATAATTTTTTTAGGCCAAAACAATCTCTTCAGATTGTAAATTTATGTGTTATCAGTAATCTGAGAATTAGAATTTCTGGTTTGTGGTGTTTATATTGTAATGTATAGATGACTTTACAGAGGAGAACTGATTTGTTTAAAATATCATTGAATTATTTTCCATAGTGCTAGTAGAATGTGTCTCTTCACAGGTTTCAGAGTAGCAGCAGTGTTTGTCTGTATCTGGAAAAAGAAAAGGAGGACTTGTGGCACCTTAGAGACTAACAAATTTATTAGAGCATAAGCTATCATGAGCTACAGCTCACTTCATGATGATCACACGGTATGCATCCAATGAAGTGAGCTGTAGCTCACGAAAGCTTATGCTCTAATAAATTTGTTAGTCTCTAAAGTGCCACAAGTACTCCTTTTTCTTTTTGTCTCTTCACAGACATTCAGGGCGAGGAGTTCTCTGCCTAAAGAAGCGTACTAGTTGGAAAAGATCAAAAACAGGCCATGATTTGTGGGGTGAAAAGTACAAAAGGGAGAGAAACAAAGAGAACCTTCCTGTTTAAAATAAATAAAATTGCCCCTTTCTGAAACTCACTGTTCCTTTTGAGCATAGAGATCTTGAAAGACCACTATCCTTGTCAACAAACAACTTTCAGCATAGTGAAATTGGGATTTTTTGGATTTATGTTACAAATTAAAACCACCAAGTTTTTCATACTGTTAATTTAGTAATTAATTGGCTTTAATAGAGGTCATATGTGTGCTTTGAAAGTATTGCATATTTATTACAAGCTATTATTTTTGCTTTCTAGGGAGGAAGTGACTAACAGGCTGGACAGTTGCTTAGTTTGGCATGTAGAACCAAAGATGCAAACAGTTGTAGGATGTATTTAGAGCACTCAGCAAAGTTTCAATATTATGTAATCTATCCTGTGAAGAAGTGACTCTGAAAAAAGTGTCATGGTGGATAATCAACTAAACATGAGTTCCCAGCTCACTGCTGTAGCCAGAAGGGCTAATACAGTCCTTGAGTGCATAAACAGGAATTTCGAGTAGGAATAGAAGGGTTATCTTTCTTCGGTGTCCACAATTCAAGAAGGGTTATCTTTCTTCGGTGTCCACAATTCAAGAAGGGTGGTGATAAATGGGAGAGGGTTCAGAGCAGAGCGGTGAGAATGATTAAAGGATTAGAAAATCTGCCTTACAGTGACAGACTCAAGGAGCTCAGTTTTTTTTAGCTTAACAAAAAGAAGGTGAAGGGGTGACTTGATTACATTCTGTAAGTACCTCCATGGGGAACGAATATTTAATAACGGTCTCTTCAATCTACCAGAGAAAGATATAATCCCCAATCTGTGGCTGGAACTTGAAGCCAGACAAATTCAGATTGGAAATAAGGCAGAAATTTTTGAGAGAGTAAGTAACCATTGTTTGTTTACCAAGGTGTGTGGTAGATTCTATAACTGGATATTTTCCTGGAAGTTATTTTAGGAATATTCTAGGAATTATTTTGGGAGCATTGTGTGGCCTATGTTATATAGGAGGTCAGAGTAGATCAGGGTAGGCAAATTATGGCCTGGGAGCCCCATTCAGCCCTCCAGATGTTTTAATCTGGCTGTTGAGCTCCCGCTGGGTAGCACAATTGGGGGCTTGCCCCATTCCGCACAGCTCCCAGAAGCAGTGGCATGTCCCCCCTCCGGCTCCTACCCAGAGGGGCAGCCACAGGGTTCCGCACACTGCCCCTGCAGCTCCCATTGGCTGGGAACCGTGACCAATGGGAGCTGCAAGGGTGGCACCTGCAGACAGGGCAGCACGCAGAGCCGCCTGGCCGTGCCTCCATGTAGGAGCCAGAGCGGGGGGACATGCTGCTGCTTCTGGGAGTCACTTGAGGTAGGCGCTGCCCAGAGCCTGCACCCCGACCCCCTGCCACAACCCTGATCCCCCTCCAAATCCCTCAATCCTAGCCCACAGCACCCTCCTGCACCCTCAAGCCTTTATCCCCATCCCCACCCCAGAGCCCACACCCAACCACCCCTTCCCGTACCCTGAATTCCTCATTTCTGGCCGCACCCCCATCCAGATCCTGCACCCCAACCACGAATTTCGTGAGCATTTATGGCCTCCCATACAATTTCAGTACCCAGATGTGGCCGTTGGGGCGAAAAAGTTTGCCCACCCCTGAACTAGATGATCACAGCGGTGCCTTCTGATTTTGGAATCTGTGAATCTATGATAATGATATTGATCATTTACTGATCAGAGCACAAAACTTGGAGACAGGTAATCTTGGTTCTGTTCCTATCACTGACACAGTTGGACTATAGCAGAGTAACTTAAATATATGTGTCAGTTTCCCCTGTCAATTAGGGCTTACTGATGTTCAAGTGTGTCTTAGGGCTGTAATTAACCTTTAAGTACTTTGAGATGGTTGGAAAAGAGGGCTCTTTTTAACTGCAGATTTTTATGATGCACATAATCCTACAGATTAGGCTGCATCATCAGTTTCTTGAATGATCCTCTTCCTTATGTTTATTTTCCAGTTATCTAGTGAGGTGAGTATTCTATTTCCCCCTGTGGTAATTTATTAGCTAGAAGTGGATGGAAGGGAATCATTCTAGAAGGATGCTGCCTCTCGACAAAGCGGTCTCCACCCTCCATCCACCACATAGAGGATGCTAAAATTCTTACTAGGGTGCTGCACCTCCGTCCTGCTCAGCAGTTTAATCTTCTTTATAAGCCTCTGATTAGTAGGTGTCTGATAACATCACTGTCCTGGTTCTGCCTAGCACAGGGGTGGGCAAACTACGGCCCGCTGGCTGGATCCAGCCCTCAAGCTCCCGCTGGGGAGCGAGAGCTGGGGCTTGCCCTGCTCCAGTGCTCCAGCCGGGGAGCAGGGTCAGGGGACTCACCACACAGCTCCTGGAATCCATGGTGTGGCCCCGCTCCAGCTGGGGCACAGGGTTGGGGGAAGCACTATGTGGCCTCCAGAAGCCTCGGCATGGCCCCATTCTGGCACTCCAGCCAGAGCACAGGGTCGGGGGCTGCTCCATGCAGCTCCTGGAATCTGTCCCGCATCTCCACTCCTGTACACCCCCGCTCCAGCCTGTACATGCTCCAACGGATGGTGCACTTCCACATAGGAGCCGGAGAAGGGACATGCTGCTGCTTCCAGGAGCCGCTTGAGGTAAGCGCCATTGGGAGCCTGCACCCCTGAGCCTCTCCCCACCCCCTGCCCCAGCCCTGATCCCCCTCCCACCCTCTGAACCACTCGATCCCAGCCCGCAGCACCCTCCTGCTCCCCAAACCTTTCATCCCCAGCCCCACCCCAGAGCCCGCACTCCCAGCCAGAGCCTGCCCTGATTTCCCCCCCCCCCCCCCCGCCCTCCAAACCCCTCGGTCCCAGCCCAGAGCACCCTCCTACACCCAAAACTCCTCATCCCCAGCCCCACCACAGAGCCCACCCCACCGCAACCCGGACCCCTCACACTTCCCCATCCCAGCCCGGAGCCCCCTCCCGCACACCGAACTCCTCATTTCTGGTCGCACCCCAGAGCCAGCACCCCCAACCAGAGCCCAACCCCAATTTTGTGAGCATTCATGGCCCGCCATACAATTTCTATTCCCAGATGTGGCCCTCGGTCCAAAAAGTTTGCCCATCCCTGACCTAACAGAACTCCTTGGCTGTTGTGAGGAGGGGGGAATCTTTGATATTCCGTCCTTTCTATCCTATGTCCATGACTCTTTCAGTGAACATCTCCAATTGTCTCAGTTGATCCTCTGAGGTTTCACGAGTATCAGCAAAGTGAAATTGACGTGATTGTTTGTCAGTTTCCCTGCACTCCTCAGAACTGCCTAGCAGCAGTGATAAATAAGTTATAATGGCAAGCATTAGAAAGCTATTCATGTGAGTTAAGAGGACCCAAATAAAGAAGGCTGGAAGAGGC
The DNA here is from genome assembly GCF_965140285.1 of Lepidochelys kempii. Classification (NCBI taxonomy): domain Eukaryota; kingdom Metazoa; phylum Chordata; order Testudines; family Cheloniidae; genus Lepidochelys; species Lepidochelys kempii. Next base: position 267,600,500 of record NC_136381.1, on the reverse strand, counting down.
AGAGCAATAGATGGAGAGATTCATCTGCTAGGAGGTTAAGGAAGGGGCTGAATAGAGCACTCTTGCAGAAGAAGTCAGGCCTTCTGGGGGCCGGGAGGCTTTTCCCTCCTAGTGGGCAGGGGATCTTCAAAACTGATGACTTAATAACCAGAAGTAGATATAAAAGAACTCCTGAGCAAAGGCCCAGGATCAGAACCTTGTTGGAAATTCCAGGGTTCTTCCCACCAGCTTTTTGGTTGGCAGAGGTGGTGCTGCGCTGCTTACCTTCCCTGGAGAGGTGGGGCTTATGTTTCATATCAGCCTCTGCGTAGTCGGTGTCTGCAAAGCTTCTAATCTCTGGGGATTTGCTGTATTTGAAGTGGTATTCCATGTTAGTTTTGTTTCCCTCTTGATGCATGTAGTGCATCTCCTTTTGAACCTAATTTTGTATTGCATTTTTTTGTGTGCTGAAAAACTTTAGGAGACTATGGTGTGGAGGTAGTACATGCTCTAACGTTGCCTTTGTAGTAAAATTATTTTAAAATATTTTCTTTTTGTTGAAAGAAACAAACACTTAACTAATCCTTGAAGCTGTCAACAAATATGGACAAGGGTGATCCAGTGGATATAGTGTACTAGAACATTCAGAAAGGTCACTTATCAAAGGCTCTTTAGCAAAGTAAGAAGTCATGAGATAAAAGGGAAGGTCCTCTCATGGATTAGTAACTGGTTAAAAGACAGGAAACAAAGGGTTGGAATAAATGGTCATTTGTCACAGTGGAAAGAGGTGCTGGGACCAGTGCTGTTCAACAAACTCATAAATGATCTGGAAAAGGGGGTAAACAGTGCAGTGGTAAAGTTTGCAGATGATACAAAATTACTCAAGGTAGTTAAGTCCAAACTAACTGAAGAGTTACAAAGGGCTCTCACAAAACTGGGGGACCAGGTAACAAAATGGCAGATGAAATTCATTGTTGATAAATGCAAAGTAATGCACACTGGGAAAATAATCCAACCTATACATACAAAATGATCAGGACTAAATTAGCTGTTATCACTCAAGGGAAAGATCATCAAGGATCGTTCTCTGAAAACATCTGCTCAGTGTGCAGTGACCATCAAAAAAGCGAACAATGTTAGGAACCACTAGGAAAGGAATAGATAGCACAGAAAATAAAATGCCACTATAGAAATCCATGGTCCTCCCATACCTTGAATACTGCATGCAGTTGGTTTGCCCCATCTCAAAAAAGATATATTAGAACTGGAAAACGTACAGAGAAAGGTAACAAAAATGAAATAGCTTCCATTTGAAAGAGATGAAAGACTGGGATTGTTCAGGTTGGAGAAAAGATGAGGCTGAGCGGGGGATACAGTAGAGGTCTATAAAATCATGAGTTGTATGAAGAAAGTGAATACAGGAGTGTTGTTTACTCCGCCACGTAACACAAGAACCAGGGGTCACCCAATGAAACTAATAGGCAGCAGGTTTAAAACAAACATAAGGAAGTACTTCACACAATGTAAATTGTAGAACTCATTGCCTTCGGGATATTGTGAAAGCTAAAAGTATACCTGGGTTCAACAAAGAATTAGGCCTTGTCTGCGCTACAAAGTTTTGTTGACAAATAAATAAAACCACCCTGATGATAGACATAAGGCTTTTTGTGCAAAATTTTTGTTGACAAAGTGCCAGAGTAGACACCACGCTGGTTTTATTGCTTTAATTGGCCTCCAGGAGGTGTCCCACAATGCCCATTGTGTCTGCTCTGGTCAACAGTTTGAACTCCACTGCCCTACAGCCAGGTAAACAACCATCTGGCCCTCCACCTTAGAAGCCCTGGGAATTTTTGAAATTCCATTTTCTGTTTGCTTGGGGTGGAGAGGTCTGATCACATCTTCCCAGGTGATCATGGCAGGTTATTGCAGCAAACGCTCTCCAGCTTGCACCACTGTGGAGCTGTTGGATCTGATCAGTATATGGGGACAGGAGGCTGTGCAATCCCAGCTGTGCTTGAGCTATAGGAATTGGAATGCCTACAGGCACATTTCTCAAGACTTTTTGTGAAAAGAGCTATTATCGGGACACTCTGTAGTGCAGAGTGAAGATAATAGAGCTGAGGCAAGCAAACCATTAGGTGAGGGAGGTGAACCCTCACTCTGGTGCTGTACCTAAGACCCGCTAGCTCTGTAAGGAGGTGGACACTATCCTCAGTGGCGACCCCACCGCCAAGAGCCCCATGGATACTTCAGCGGGTCTCTGAATATTATCCTCATTGAGGTCTAACCTGCCATAAAAGCATTGCCAGCACACCTTTAATCTGCCAGAGACACATTCCACAGTCATCCAGCACCTACTCGGCCTGTTGTTGAACTGCTCCTTACTGCTATCCAGGTTTCCCGTGTAAGATTTCATGATCCATGGCTGTAAGGGGTACGCCAGGTGTCTAGGATCACTATGGGCATATCAGTATCCCCCGCTGTAATCTTCTGGTCTGGAAAGAAAGTCCCCGCTTGTAGCTTTCTATACAGGCTGGTGTTCCTGAAGATGCATGCGTCATCCACCTTTCAGGACTACTCTGCATTGTTATCAGTGAAACGCCCAGGGTGATCCACAAGCGCCTGCAACACCATGGAGAAGTACCCCTTCCTATTGATGTACTCAGTCACAAGATGTTCTGGTGCCAAAATTGTAGTGTGTGTGCCATCTATAGCCCCTCCACATTTAAGGAAACCCATCTTTGCAAAGCCTTCCACTATTTCATGCGCATTTCCCAGAGTCACGGTTCTTCGTAGCAGGATGCGATTTATTGCCCTGCACACTTATGTTAATGCATCCTCAGTGGCTGACTTCTCAACTCCAAACTGATTTGCGACCGACCTGTTGCAGTCTGGAGTCGCCAGCTTCCACACAGTGCCACACGCTTCTCTAACAATAGGGCAGCTCTCGTTCTGGTGTCTTTGCACTGCAGTGTTGGGGCGAGCTCCGCCCATAGTTCCAGGAGGGTGGCTTTCCACATCGGAAAGGTCTATAGCTGCTGCTCGTCATCCCACACCTGTCTGATGATGTGATCCCATCGTTTAGTGCTTGTTTCCCGAGCCCAAAAGCGACCCTCTGCAGCTGTTCTGAGAATGCCAAAAACAATCTGAAGTTGCTCTTATCCATATTACACAGCATGTCAGGCATCTGGGAGTCGTCTTCGGTTAGGAACTTCGTGATTAACTGCACTGCCATCCGCAGTGTCTTCATGACAGTTATCAGAGCATAGGAGAGCAGTGCGGAATCCATTCCTTCTCACAAAAATGCTGGGGTGCACAGCAAAGTAGGGCCATTTGAAAAATGCCATGAAAGAAAGCTGGAAGCCTGTGGAATGCTGGGACAGAAAGCAATGCATCACGGGACACTGAGCCCGGTCCCAAGATGTGCTGCAATCCACTCCATTATCCCACAAGATATAACAGCAGAAGGTGTCGAGCTGGACTGTGGGATAGGTAGTCAGTGTACTGCTCATACTGTCGATGCTAGTACCCCAAGAGTGGACACGCTTTGCTAACAGAGTGTGAACTGCAGTACTAATATTTATTATAGTTCTTTTTGAGTGTCAGCATGACTTCTGTCAACAAAACTCTGTAATGTAGACGACCTTAGATATGTTGAAGGAGGATAGGTCCATCAATGGCTATTAGCCATGATGTGGTTGTGTCTCTGTGTGTTCCTAAACTTCTGATTGCTAGAAGCTGGGACTGGATGATTGTATGGCTCACTCGATAAATTGCCCTGTTCTTTTCACTCCCTCTGAAACATCTGGCACCAGTCACTATGAGAAGACCAGATACTGGGCTACATGGATCATTGCTCTGACCCAGTATGGCCATTCTTACATTTTTAATTCTGCTTTTGCCAAAAACAGTATTTTCGATATTACTTAAGGTTGTGAGATCAAGTTAGGCCATGCCAAAGTTAAGGCTGCCTAGGAAAATTTATTTTGCCCTTCTTGTGTGTATGTGTTATGATACTCTGAACTATATGATCACATATTTTTTTCCCCCCACAGGACCTCTCTCATTCAGTACATAGGAAGGATAGTGTTTATTTGAGGAGCAACTATTCAACATTTTGTTTTATCATAGTCTTCCAGAGTTTGGCCCCATGCCTTATTTAGTGCACACTATACGACTATTTCCATGTTGGTTTTTTGATGTTTGTTAGTAGCTGTGTGTTTCATAAATACTAACTTACTTTCAAAACATGCCTGTAACATGAGATGAAGTAGCTGCATTCTGCAGCTGGAGGACTGATGCACTGAGAAATTAGTTTCAGAGTAACAGCCGTGTTAGTCTGTATTCGCAAAAAGAATTGGTTAGTCTCTAAGGTGCCACAAGTACTCCTTTTCTTTTTGAGAAATTAGTGGACACCTTTGATCTTAAGTTTGGGTGCCCAATTTGAGAGGCTGAGGGCTTCATATTTTTCAGAGTATGTAGCATTATATAACACTTTCTATGTTCGGAGCACATCTCCATCTGACTTCAGATGCAGCTATACAGTGCTTAACATTTCTGCAGATTCAACCCCATGGTCTAGAGTTGGGCACCCAGAAAATGAGATTGCTTTAACCATGAAAACAACCTTTCTCTTCATGCAGTCCTTTGCCTCCTGCACTAAACACATTTCAGCTTCAGCCACAAATGAGACAGGGGTTGTACCAACAGCCTCTTTCAGTACATAATCCTGATTCATTCCTAGAGCATGGTACTTTCTGTGCACTGAATGAGGCAAAGATCTTATGGTAAAAACAGTCACATAATTAGGACTGCATAATAATGCATACGCACAGGGGAGTCGAATTAGGTTTGCACATGCAGTGTTAATTCTGGCATTTCATAACTTGAGTACTTGAATTTACCATCTTAACATTCTATTAATGTATGCTTTTGTATGTAATTCTCTGGTGTGGTGTGTGTGGGGGGGGGCTTTTGTTGTTTTTTTTAAACTAAACTTAATGGAATGTTTTGTGTGGAATCATTGACACCCATTTTTTTTTCCATCGGATGTGATGAAACTTTTAAATCCATAGCACAACCACTTGGGTAACAGAGTAACTGATGGCTGTAGTAGTTTCACATAAAGGCAGATGACCAGCCACTAGATGAGGATGAGACCCACATATAGCAGTTAGTTTCACAGATATTTGCTGACAGAGGAATGTTGAGACTGGAATCTTGAATTCTGTTCTGGAGAGGGGTGTCTCTAGTGGTCATAGTTTCTTGTGCATTATCTCCCTCCCTAATCCTGATACCCTTCTGCCCTTGTTCCATACTAGATGATCACAATGGTCCCTTCTGGCCATGGAATGTATGAATCTGTCTGTCAACACCGCTCTGTTCTCAAGTCTTCATGGCTATCCTGTCCTGGGCTTCTCATCTAACGTCTCTCCCCCGGCCCCTTTCCACTGGTTTCCAGTACCATCTTTTTGCCAAGTCAGTCCCAATCCTTCCCCTCTCCACCCTTGCAGCACCTTGTCTCCTCCCAGTCTCTCTCTATGCACAGCCCCTGCCAGGCATAGTCTTCTCTCTTCTCCACTCTGATTGCTTGTCTTTGCATGTGCCACCCCTCCTCCAGTACAGCTCTTGTTCCCTCCGTATTAGTCATGTTGTGTCCTCCTCCACCCTGTCCGGGTGTCAGCAGAAAGATAATTAAGAAAGTTTTGTACCTGGTGCAATGACCCCCAGCAGTCCGAAACAGTGATTGTAAAGTAATTCCTTCTCAGCCGCAGGATGGAGCATTCCCAGTACAGATAATCTCTGGATAATTTAGCTGCCAAACTCTTAAGTCTGCTGAACACGTGCAAACTGAGACTTTTTCAAAGGCTGATAACTGCCAAATTTGGACTTTTTTCACAGGAACAGGAAAAGGCACATCCCTGATAAAAAGCATCTTATAATGGGAAGTATCAAGCAACCTGAACTCTAGGAGGAGCTGGTAATGCCACCTATAATGTGACTGAAAATGGCACATTCTCAGTCAGTCGTATGATTACTAGTGATGTAAAGTGCCTTAAGCGCAATGTGTCTGTCTGCAGATACCAGTGAAGCAATCTCAAAGGTAATTTTAAGAAATTCCTCTGAGGGTACTGATGGGGGAAAAAGCTGGGGGTGCGATATTCAGCAGTCCTTAGCTGGTGCCTTTAAATGGACACAACTTAAAAAATATTGCAAATCTTTTATCCAATTTCACATGAGAATTTGTTACTAAAACAGATGCTAACAATCTCTCTTCTTGGCGTGTGCTTTGTATTTACGAGAGAGGGTGCATGTAGTCAGTTTTGATTTCTGTATCGCCAGATTTACAGTGTTACTTTCTTACACTCTTGAGAGGCTGTAAACATGTAGATGAGCTCTGAAAACAATGAAAGTCGACTTAGTTGCTGCTATGTAATAAACTTATGAATTTTGAAATATTAATATAGCATTGTAGAGATTTATTTTAATGGAGGACCTTTTAAATTGATAATTAAATTGAAATTTTAAAATACAATTCACTCTTTTCTTGACTGGGAATTTACATAGGGATATGACAAATCTGAATGAGTCTATGTACTAAGTAATGGTTGCTATTGTCTGCATATATTTGATATTAATTCGTTGTTTTTAGGGACAAAATCTCTTCCATATCAGGACTGTGTCACTCTGAGTTACTACTCTAAGTACAGTGAGCAAAACTAATTAGCTGATAGGAATTTGTATGCTTCTCTGTTGTTCATACTTTGAAGCCTTATTGCCAGTTAGCTATGCCTGCAGGGAAACTGATTTTCTAGCTCTGCCTAGCAATCATTTTCATATTGCTCTACTTAAAATAAGAACACTCTCTAGAAGCTAATTATACTATAGATGTTGGTTTTGTCACTGCAGTGTAATCTTCTGAGCTGCAGGTGGAAATGATGCCGGCTTAATGGATGAAATATGGAAGTGGGAACCAGCAAGCTGAGTTCGAATCCTGCTTTAGAGACACATCATCTTGCAGCAGGACAATGATAATCAAATGCAATTGGGTGTGCCTCTTATGAAGAGAATTTAAAGAATTTGAGGTTCCTAGCTTTAACGTGATTGATGCATGATATGTAGTAGTGTAACTAGGACTTGATCAGAGGCTCCAGGAAGTCTTCTCAGCAGTTGAAATGTGATTGTCATATATAGTATTTGATATCTAGGAGGAGGTGGTATCACTTCAGAGTTGACTTTACTTCCCTTAATAATGAGCATCAGATTTGGTGAGCTAGCAAAAATTTACCATATATTAGACTTGTAGGATTGCCAATTAAAATCTCTTATCCAAAATTGTATGAAATTACTAATGAGCATATCACTGGCAGTGTTCCTTCTAATTTTCCCACCCATGTGCGGAATGAATTTTATGATATGCACCAATATGGGGGCTGTGACACACATCACCTTCATATCGGTGCACTTAACAAAATTCATGTGCTGGGGGTGGGGCTGAGGGGTTCGGAGGGTGGGAGGGAGCTCAGGGTTGGGGAGCAGGGGGTGAGGTGTTTGGGGTGCAGGAGGGTGCTTGGGGCTATGGCAGGGGAGAGGCTCTCTCCTCGCAGCAGCACCTGGGCTGGAGAGGCACCTCCCCTCGCTGTGGCAGCTCTGGGGTTGGGCCTTCAGGATAGGCGGCCATCCTCCAGCTGTGCCTGGGTCCGGGCCGCTTCCCCTTGCTGCGGCAGCTCTGGGGTTGGGCCTTCAGGATAGGCAGCCATCCCCTGGCTATACCTGGGTCCGCCTCCGGCTGCTGTGGCCATGCCACAGCAGAGTTGGGGCTGGGGGAAGGGTGTCCTGGCTGCGGCAAGTTGGGGGCTAGACTGGGGGAGAGGTGCTTCTCCCCCAGCCGCAGCAAGTCCCTGGACGGTTCCTTGAGCGTCTGAGTGGTGCTAAATAGGCTGCTGTGCAGCCGCGCAGCTTACAGGGAACTTAGAGACAACCCTCCTTAGTAAAGTCCCTTAAGTGTTGGAAGAATTTAATTCAGTGAGGCTGAAATATGACACAGGATATCTCTTTAAAAGCCACATACTTGTTCTTGAAGAGGCCACCTAACTATATTTAAAATTTGAGTGTGTCTTTGTTGTACCAATAAAATAAAAACCAGCAGGATCTTATTAAAGGGAAAAAGGCAAAATACCACATTTATTGTGAATACAGAAAGAAATATAGTAAGCAGTTAGTTATAGCTATAACATTCCATTCAATCTCATATTTATTCTCACATTCATTCATACAAACACACACACACACAGGTTCTGCAAGGTTGTTATCATAGTTACCAGCCTTAGAGTTGCTCATGCCAAGTCACTGGCCAGGTGGCCTGGACATGAGGAGGGAGCAGGGCCTTGTCAGATGCTCATCTGATGCTCCTGGAAGTTGGTTTGCAGAATCAGACCCCAAAGTTCTCACTTTTTAGAGTCTATTTTTATAGGAATTTCTTCCTATGCCAGTCTATGGGAATTGCTTCATCATGCTGTTGCTGAATCAATCAGCAGATAGCACATTCCTGACGGCTCCAAGATGTTATCTTGTTCTTTGGTTCTCCCATCCTTGAGGCTGTTGGGTGGATTCCAGTCTGCCCTCCGGGGGCGGGGGGGGGGTCCTCTGGTTATTTCCACTTGACGCCTTCTTCAGCCGATGGACACTGGATTCTTAGGCTGGCACCTCCCTGATCATTCAGTTATTATCCACACCAAGCATCCATCCACATCCATCCTCTATCTCTATTTTAATCACAATTGTTAATACAACAAAAGGGTGGGGAGTCTCTGGGTGCTGTTTCTGTTGTTAGAGTATTGCTTTGAGTCTCTCTCTCTGTGAATTGCTTTGAGAACAGACTCTGTCTTCGAATGTACTAACACAATTAGCAGCTTGCAAGTTTCACACATAGAGGGAGAGAAACAGTACCAAAAACCAAGAGACCTCTTAATTAGTAATACCCTGGAATTTAAACTCTGGGGAATCAAACTCATTTGTGATTTTAATACAGAACTTCTTTAATATGATCCAACATAATCCCCCTTTTGACACTAAGATTTATAATCGTCAGTGTCACTTTCTATGTAGCCTATTCAAGAGAAAGTACTGTGAGGCAATTTGAGTTTGTGATTCCAATTCATGCCACATACATGATCCTAGTGATGTATCTTTACTACAAGGTTCTGGGGAAACAGGCAAGGTGAGGCACACCCACTTTTGAGGAGTCCATTCGGTACAACCTCTAGTGTCCAATAGCTTCCCTCCCTCCCCAGCCCACTGGCTCAAGGTCCAGGGTAGCCAAAAGGATCCCATGTGTAATATGGGGAGTGGGTTAACCTTCAATACCTTTGCCTCCAGGGACTGTTGGTGTGCAATTTTGACAACAATTTCTCCCATTAACAAGTCTGGTTTACAATACTGGAAACATATTGCATCCATTCATATTGATAAGTGTCAAACAATGATCTCTTTCTTTTTTAACAAATGCATCAAACCCTTAATATTTCCCAATATGACCCAGAACATTTTGTGTTCCAAAGTAGCTAGTGCAAGTATCTGCATTTCAGTGCATCCCATAGCTATGGCTGTGTAGTTTCCTATTTCTAATATATATATATTTTTTATGGATAAGCCATGTGGTAGTATTAAGCCATTACTAAAGATTCCATCGGCCTTTTAGGTTACCCAGACCAATTTGGACCAAGTCTACATTGGCATGTACTTGTTTTTGTATAAGGCTGTCCTGTAGCTGGGACAGAAAGCTTAATTTATTTTTAAGTTCCTGCAGGTCTTCAGTATTTTTTTTTTAAACACACAACAGTGCTATCAACAACACAAAACACAAGACAAAACATAGAACACAGAACACAATTTCTATTGTGACAGTAGATTCATGGTATTGGGTTGCTTTTCAGCTGGCAGCTTTTCCTGATTTTCTGAAAGACAAAAAGAACATGTTTCTACCCCTTTTGGGGTGGCAGATTATTGCTTAAAATATTTCTTTTACAAATACCCTTGCTGATTGCAGGCAAAACAGAGAAATTGCCCCCATATTTTCCTGTTTTTGTTCTATAGGCAGGCCAGGTTTCAAAGGCTTTTATCTTTTAAGGGTTATGGGGAAATTATCCCACTGTTTAGTCATTAAATCCCTGAGTTTTCCTTCTTATACAGCAGACCAAGTTTATAATGTTTTTCCTGCTGTGTTAAGCTTTAAGTTTTATTTACAGGTAATAACTGAGAAGCATCAATTACCATACGACCTTAAAGGATTTTTCCAAAAATCATACACACTATACGTTGTTACAGGGATACTTATTATCATTAAATTTATTAAAATTATCTTGTTATCCCATGCCTTTTATTTAGACAATTTGTTTGCTGACCAGGTATGTCCTTTATCTGCAGCTCCTTTGTGCTGCTAGTTCTTTCCTTCCTTTATCATTTAGGTAATTTGCATTTTCACAGAAACTTCCTGCTTTTGGATTTAAAGCCATCAGCAGCTCAGAGACTCTATCTTAAAAGGGACACAATCAACTTTCACCAGAGTTTTGATTACTTTTAACTTCTGCTTCCAAAACACACAGCAATCTGAAAAAGAAAACCCAACCTATTGTGGCTCCCTTTGGAGCCCTACTAGCATTTTAATTAAGTAGCATGGTATGTTTGCATTTCTTTTGCCCCTTCTACAATATACCCTGCACATGTTCTGGGGCAAATGCACATTCCTTCCATAGTTTAACTTCTATAACATTATCCAGATCCATTTTTACATAAGGTGTCACTATTTCTTTTTTTGCTTACAGAGTTTTCATGTACCTTTATCAAAGTGACAGTCTGATTACTCAGAGCCATTTTAAGACTCAATGTTTCTAACATTGCTTCTTTTTGTTTTGTGCACCTCACCCCTGCTGTTGCTTCAGAGAGGCACTGTCTTTTTTTTAATTTTTTTTTACTACAACTCTCATCTGCTATTTTGTTACAAAAACAAACAAACAAAAAACAAACAAAAAGAATCCAAAAAAAATTTTTTTATATTCTCCTGATTTTGACTGCCCTGCTGCAGCCACAACTTAAAAACATTTTAAATTTTGTAAAGCATTGAGTTACCTTTTAAGGGTTAAATGCCAAATCCCAAAGCCAAACAACACTAATTACCTGTGTCTAGCAAAAAGGTTTGTCAGTTTTGCAACTTTGAATTAAAGAGTCAAATGGATTTTGAGTGGCATTATTTAAAACAAAAACAAAACTAACTGGTCCTTAGAACTTTACATATTTACACACACACAGACAGATACATACACATTTTCTTTTCCTTAACATCCCTTCCACACTGCTCTGTTTTTTTTACATCTTACATTCCCTTTATACATTTGAGGCAGTTAAGTTCCAATAGAACCCTCTTATGTTCTTTTAGCAAATTTGACTAAATTGTCCAGTCAAATGATTTTAATCAGATAGTTTATTTTTGCCTGGCTAATTTACAGACATTCCTTTGGAAAAGGGCCTATTTTTCTTTCAGAATGGCTGCAAAGAAACCAAGAATGCTCTAACACTTTTCCTTTTTAACATTTTTGGTTAAAAGTTGTTTGGGTGAAATACAAAGTTTAACTGCTTAATTCCCTCCAGCCTCTGCAGAGTTAACTTTTTCACTCTTTTTGTATTCCTGGAGTGCCTCTTTCACTATTTTCAGCTGGCTTTGGATATTTGTAGCCAGCATCTTCCAATTGTCTGCTCCCTTCTCCATTTGTGCCTTTTCCTCTTTACATGAAGACAAGCGGAGGGAAGAATCCTTACATGCCTCCCACAACAACCAAATTGCTGCTGCATCTCTTTTGGCAGCACTAGAAGGTTTGTATATGAGGATATACTGAGCCAATCTATCCTCTAGGTCCGAAATAGTGCAGACATCAGCTAGGGCTTGTTTAGTCCAAGGACTGTGCCCAAATTTTTGAAGGATTTGTTTAAAAGGTGTAATTTCTTTAACAAAAGGTGAGGTTGGAGTTCCTTCTGACTCCATTCCTCCCTCTAGTACTGGCTTACCCTGTTTTCTTTTAAACATCTTAACATGGATATTTCAATCTCTTTGTCACTGCTGGTATTACTTAGCAAGTGACACAGCCTAGATTCTGAAATCATAGCTTAATCTATGTGTTTTTCCCCAGCTACCTTCCCGGAGGCCAGCAGGTCCCCAGCTACCTTCCCGGAGGCCAGCAGGTCCCCAGCTACCTTCCCGGAGGCCAGCAGGTCCCCAGCTACCTTCCCGGAGGCCAGCAGGTCCCCAGCTACCTTCCCGGAGGCCAGCAGGTCCCCAGCTACCTTCCCGGAGGCCAGCAGGTCCCCAGCTACCTTCCCGGAGGCCAGCAGGTCCCCAGCTACCTTCCCGGAGGCCAGCAGGTCCCCAGCTACCTTCCCGGAGGCCAGCAGGTCCCCAGCTACCTTCCCGGAGGCCAGCAGGTCCCCAGCTACCTTCCCGGAGGCCAGCAGGTCCCCAGCTACCTTCCCGGAGGCCAGCAGGTCCCCTGCTACCTTCCCGGAGGCCAGCAGGTCCCCTGCTACCTTCCCGGAGGCCAGCAGGTCCCCTGCTACCTTCCCGGAGGCCAGCAGGTCTGGTTAACCTAATAGAAATGCCTAGCTCACTAGAGCTGCCGGTGTGCACACCAATATTTACAATAACTGAGGTTTTTTACCAATATTCCCCCTTTCGCAATTCTCCACCAAAATGTTGTACCAATAAAATAAAAACCAGCAGGATCTTATTAAAGGGAAAAAGGCAAAATACCACATTTATTGTGAATACAGAAAGAATCATAGTAAGCAGTTAGTTATAGCTATAACATTCCATTCAATCTCATATTTATTCACACACACACACACACACACACACACACACACACACGGTTCTGCAAGGTTGTTATCATAGTTACCAGCCTTAGAGTTGCTCATGCCAAGTCGGTGGCCAGGTGGCCTGGACATGAGGAGGGAGCAGGGCCTTGTCTGATGCTCCTGGAAGTTGGTTTGCAGAATCAGACCCCAAAGTTCTCACTTTTTAGAGTCTATTTTTATAGGAATTTTTTCCTATGCCAGTCGATGGGAATTGCTTCATCATGCTGTTGCTGAATCAATCAGCAGATAGCACATTCCTGACGGCTCCAAGATGTTATCTTGTTCTTTGGTTCTCCCATCCTTGAGGCTGTTGGGTGGATTCCAGTCTGCCCTCCGGGGGCGGGGGGGGGTCCTCTGGTTATTTCCACTTGACGCCTTCTTCAGCCGATGGACACTGGATTCTTAGGCTGGCACCTCCCTGATCATTCAGTTATTATCCACACCAAGCATCCATCCTCTATCTCTATTTTAATCACAATTGTTAATACAACAAAAGGGTGGGGAGTCTCTGGGTGCTGTTTCTGTTGTTAGAGTATTGCTTTGAGTCTCTCTCTCTGTGAATTGCTTTGAGAACAGACTCTGTCTTCGAATGTACTAACACAATTAGCAGCTTGCAAGTTTCACACATAGAGGGAGAGAAACAGTACCAAAAACCAAGAGACCTCTTAATTAGTAATACCCTGGAATTTAAACTCTGGGGAATCAAACTCATTTGTGATTTTAATACAGAACTTCTTTAATATGATCCAACATCTTGGGGGTTGGATGTTGTCACTGAGATCCTGATAAACACTGAACAAGGAATTCCCAGGCACCATGGTATCTACACCTCTTCTCCCCCCCATGCAGAAGTAGTCTCAGAAGGGAATTAATCCATGTGTTGTAAGACTTCGATAGGATCAGAGCCTCTAAATTGGCATTGGAAGAATGGAGTTGTCACCCTGAAGAGTTAGACTTGCGTGTGCAGCAGAGAACTTTCTTAACCGGTCCTGAGTCGGGAACTCACTCCCCAAAGAGATCAGGATGCCCATGAAACTCTGTCTCAGGAAAAAATATATAAATCCTACTTTTGATTAAAGAAAAGGAGTACTTGTGGCACCTGAGAGACTAACCAATTTATTTGAGCATAAGCTGTGAGCTGTAGCTCACGAAAGCTTATGCTCAAATAAATTGGTTAGTCTCTCAGGTGCCACAAGTACTCCTTTTTGCGAATACAGACTAACATGGCTGTTGCTCTGAAACCTACTTTTGATTAGGCTTTTCACAGTATCACTGCAGCTTTTTTTAAAAAGCCCAGTCTGCACACTGCAAGGAAGAGAGAACTATATCTTTAACACTTCAGAATGTTGTGAGTTGCTCATGCTATGGTGATGGGAACTGTATTCGAATCTAACTGGAATCGCATTTAGATGTAACCCAAGCTTGCGTTCTGGATGTTCAGAGTTTTTAGGGTAGCAGGAGAGGCTAGATCTGCAAAAACAGTACAGCATTTACTTAAGCATCACATATTGGTTAGACACTTCGCAATAAATATAAGCTGACATCTGTTTTGGCTATCATGTAAATTTTAAACTAAAAGTCAAAACCTAATTTGTTTAATTTTTTTCAGCATTAGACAGGAGGACAAACATTACTAGAGAACTACAGTTGGAGTTGAGAACTTGATTATAATTTTGAGAACCCCGCACAATACCACAGGTGAGGCTGACAGGGGAAGCAACAAGATTTTATTGAATGTTAGTGAAAAAGTTTGAATATTCTCCCTATGTACAAATGCTTAACTATAAATGCCTTTCAGTCACAGCAGGACCTTGCTGATGCACATATTTACTTGCATATGTTTCCAAGTGGTCTTCTTTCACTGAGAGGTAGCTCAGTGTTTTGAGTATTGACCTACTAAACCCAGGGTTGTGAGTTCAATCCTTGAGGGGGCCATTTAGGGATCTGGGGCAAAAATTGGGGATTGGGCCTGCTTTGAGCAGGGGGTTGGGCTAGATGACCTCCTGAGGTCCCTTCCAACCCTTATATTCTATGATTATGATTCTATGAAAGATCTAATACAGTAGCTCCTCGATTTCTGAAAAATACGACTTTAATCAAAGCGATGTTAAGCGAATCCAATTTCCACGTAAGAATGAATGCAAATGGGGGCGCGGGGGGGGTTAGGTTCCAGGGAAATTTTTTTCACCAGACAAAAGACTATATAATATATATAAAAAGAAAAGGAGTACTTGTGGCACCTTAGAGACTAACCAATTTATTTGAGCATAAGCTTTCGTGAGCTACAGCTCACTTCATCAGATGCATAAAGTGGAAAGTACAGTGAGGAGATTTTATATACACACAGACCATGAAAAAATATACATTGTATGGAGAGTGATCACTTAAGATGAGCTGTTACCAGCAGCAGAGTGGGGTTGGGGGAGAGAAAACCTTTTGAAGTGATAATCAAGGTGGGCCATTTCCAGCACATTTCCAGGAGTTAACAAGAACATCTGGGGAGGGGGGTGGGAAATAAACAAGGGGAAATAGTTTCACTTAGTATAATGACTCAACCACTCCCAGTCTCTATTCAAGCCTAAGTTAATTGTATCCAATTTGCAAATTAATTCCAATTCAGCAGTCTCTCCTTGGAGTCTGTTTTCGAAGTTTTTTTTGTTGGATAGTCACTTTGAGGTCAGAAATCGAGTGACCAGAGAGATTGAAGTGTTCTCCGACTGGTTTATGAATGTTATAGTTCTTGACATCTGATTTGTGTCCATTTATTCTTTTACGTAGAGACTGTCCAGTTTGACCAATGTACATGGCAGAGGGGCATTGCTGGCAGATGATGGCATATATCACGTTGGTAGATGTGCAGGTGAACGAGCCTCTGATGGTGTGGCTGATGTGATTAGGCCCTATGATGGTGTCCCCTGCATAGATATGTGGGCACAGTTGGCAACGGGCTTTGTTGCAAGGATAGGTTCGTGGGTTAGTGGTTCTGTTGTGTGGTGTGTGGTTGCTGGTGAGTATTTGCTTCAGGTTGGGGGGCTGTCTGTAAGCAAGGACTGGCCTGTCTCCCAAGATTTGTGAGAGTGATGGGTCGTCCTTCAGGATAAGTTGTAGATCCTTGATAATGCATTGGAGAGGTTTTAGTTGGGGGCTGAAGGTGACGGCTAGTGGAGTTCTGTTGTTTTCTTTGTTGGGCCTGTCCTGTAGTAGGTGACTTCTGGGTACTCTTCTGGCTCTATCAATCTGTTTCTTCACTTCTGCAGGTGGGTATTGTAGTTGTAAGAAAGCTTGACAGAGATCTTGTAGGTGTTTGTCTCTGTCTGAGGAGTTGGAGCAAATGCGGTTGTATCGTAGAGCTTGGCTGTAGACAATGGATCATGTGGTGTGGTCTGGGTGAAAGCTGGAGGCATGTAGGTAGGAATAGCAGTCAGTAGGTTTCCGGTATAGGGTGGTGGTTATGTGACCATCGCTTATTAGCACTGTAGCGTCCAGGAAGTGGATCTCTTGTGTGGACTGGTCCAGGCTGAGGTTGATGGTGGGATGGAAATTGTTGAAATCATGGTGGAATTCCTCCAGGGCTTCTTTTCCATGAGTCCAGATGATGGTGTCATCAATGTAGTGCAAGTAGAGTAGGGGCATTAGGGGACAAGAGCTGAGGAAGCGTTGTTCTAAGTCAGCCATAAAAATGTTGGCATACTGTGGGGGCCGTGCAGTTACCCATAGCACTGCCGCTGATTTGAATGTATACATTGTCCCCCAATGTGAAATAGTTATGGGTGAGAACAAAGTCACAAAGTTCAGCCACCAGGTTTGCCGTGACATTATCGGGGATAGTGTTCGTGATGGCTTGTAGTCCATCTTTGTGCGGAATGTTGGTGTAGAGGGCTTCTACATCCATAGTGGCCAGGATGGTGTTTTCAGGAAGATCACCGATAGATTGTAGTTTCCTCAGGAAGTCAGTGGTGTCTCGAAGATAGCTGGAAGTGCTGGTAGCGTAAGGCCTGAGGAGGGAGTCTACATAGCCAGACAATCCTGCTGTCGGAGTACCAATGCCTGAGATGATGGGGTGCCCAGGATTTCCAGGTTTATGGATCTTGGGTAGCAGATAGAATACCCCAGGTCGGGGTTCCAGGGGTGTGTCTGTGCGGATTTGTTCTTGTGCTTTTTCAGGGAGTTTCTTGAGCAAATGGTGTAGTTTCTTTTGGTAACCCTCAGTGGGATCAGAGGGTAATGGCTTGTAGAAAGTGGTGTTGGAGAGCTGCCTAGCAGCCTCTTGTTCATATTCCGACCTATTCATGATGACGACAACAGCACCTCCTTTGTCAGCCTTTTTGATTATGATGTCAGAGTTGTTTCTGAGGCTGTGGATGGCATATAATAATATATATGTTATATATGTACGCACAACATACATTTTAAGCAAACCATTTAATACTGTACACAGCGATGATTGTGAAGCTTGGTTGAGGTGATGGAGTCAGCGGGTGGAAGAGGGTGGTATGTGTCCAAGGGAATACCTTACTGCTAAATGACAGGTTTCAGAGTAACAGCCGTGTTAGTCTGTATTCGCAAAAAGAAAAGGAGTACTTGTGGCACCTTAGAGACTAACCAATTTATTTGAGCATGAGCTTTCGTGAGCTACAGCTCACTTCATCGGATGCATCCAATGAAGTGAGCTGTAGCTCACAAAAGCTCATGCTCAAATAAATTGGTTAGTCTCTAAGGTGCCACAAGTACTCCTTTTCTTCTTACTGCTAAATGATGAACTAGAACTCCGCTGAACCCTCAAGGGTTAACACGTTGTTAATGTAGCCTCATACTCTACAAGGCAGCACAGTAGCTGCTGCCTGCAAGCTCCCTCCGTCCTGAGCCCTGTCATGTCCTGTCTTCCCCCCCCCCCCCTGCTCTGTGGAGCTAGGGTAAGCAGGTGGCAGGAGCAAGGGGTAGGGGGACACCCTGATATTAGTACACCTTCCCCCCCACACACACAGCTAGCAGGAGGCTCCCGGGAGCAGCTCCAAGGCAGAGGGCGGGAGCAGCACATAGCAGTGGGGGAAGGACAGCTGAACTACAGGCAATTAATAGCCTTCTGGGCGGCTGCCGCACAGGGAACTTAGGAGTGGGGAGCTGATGGGGGGGCTGACAGTCCACCCTGGTTCCAAGCCCCCACCAGCTAGCTGCAAAGGGCTGCTCTTTCTGCAAGTAGTGGACAAAGCGGGCCACTGCCAAAGGGCCTTGGAAAGGAGCATTGCGCAACTTTAAACAAGCATGTTACATAGCTGATCAATTAGGGAACAGCGAAACGTTAACCGGGAGGACTTTAAGTGAGGAGTTACAGTATCAGGGTGCAGTAGTAAGATTTTGTGTTACTGATTTGACTTTCTACAAAACACGGTACAGAACATTTTTTGAGAGGGATGCAAAGTATTATCACAGTTATAACTAAATTTCATTAAAAAAGAAAAGGAGTACTTGTGAAACTAAATTTCATTGATTTTTTTTTTTAATTGTTCAATCTCCAACTTGCAAAAGCCATAACTGCTAGTGCAAATTAATGACGTTAGGCTGTTTTACCCTCTGGGAGTGAACTATAATGGAAAGTGAAAAGGCTTATTTCTATCTAAATCTGAAATATTATATATTTAACTTAGATTCGTTAGGGTTTGAGGATCAGAGTATGTCAACATTTCTGGTTCCCTTAGTCATTTAGCTAAGGAAACAACTTGATTAGAAAGGGGGAATATAATTAGCAAAATATCAAATCCTGTGCTAATGCCAGTACTGTAATGGTATCCTTCAGAGTTCTGGAACAGGAAAATTAGTGTCTCCTTTTGTACATCCTTAGGACTGCCTACGTGTAAACAATAGAGCAAGATCTACAGTTAGGCTTTAAATTGTTATCTTGCTGCAAGGCATCTGCTCAGAAGAATGTGAGCAAAGAAATATGCTGACTCTTCCTGTTATAAATTTGCTTCCTATTAAACATCCTACGTAATATTGAAGCACTGAGATGACTGCCATGATGACTGATACTTTGTTTGACTTTTAGATTTTCATGCATCTGAAATTGCTTAATAGATATCTAGGTATCCATCATAAATGGGATCATACAGGTGAGAGGATTTGGTCTTGCTGGATGAAGGGACCTCCTTTACTGATGTTATATGGGGAATTCTCATTGTCTTCAACTGGTAGCTCAATGTCTGAGGTTTAAACCATATAGTATAAAATGTCAATATTCACCTAATGTAGACAACTTTTATTGCTAAAGATGGTGATTGGAGTGTGTGTAAGAAAATTCCTCTGAACTTTCTCATGCTCATACGTATTGCAGTGCTAATAGCTAGTGGAGTGCACCAGGAGTTTTCAGAGGAGAGAAGCTATTTTTCCTCTCAGGTATTTGTAGATCACCCATCACTAGCATGTGATTACAGTGATTACTCAGCCTTTCCAGACTACTGTACCCCTTTCAGGAGTATGATTTGTCTTGCTTACCCCCAAGTTTACTCACTTAAAAACTACTTGCTTACAAAATTAGACATAAAAAGACAAGAATGTCACAGCATGCTATTAGTGAAAAATTGCTTATTTTTACCTTTTATAATTATAAAATAAATCAGTTGGAATATAAATATTGTACTTACTTTTCAGTGTATAGTATATAGAGCAGAAAAACAAGTCGCCTGTAGGAAATTTTAGTTTGTACTGATTTCACTAGTGCTTTTTATGGAGCTTGGTGTAAACCTAGGCAGATATCTAGATGAGTTGATGTACCCCCTGGAAGACCTCTGTGTACCCCCAGACGAGTGTGTGCTCCTGGTTGAGAACCACTGCTCTGTTACACTACAAGGCTGTTTGCTCTGTTATATAGTGTGGAGAATGCAGGAATTATCTATTTTTTTTTTAAATTAATTTTATATGCACATCAGTTTGCATGCTCACTATGGGGAATGAGGGTGAGGGGGCTTGGGATAAAGGGATGAGTGAGAGGGGGAGGTGAGCGGGGTTGGGGAGCTCAGGGAAGGGATGCTGGGGACCCGTGGGAGAATAGGGATAGGGTGCCTGTCAACCCCACAATCTGCCCTTCTGTGTGTGGGGCAGGATCTGGTGCATCTGACCCTGTCTTCTCTGCCTACTTCTGAAATGTAATCTGGGATCCAGCCCTACTTTCTGGGCCTCTGTGTGTGTGCATGCACCAGGGTCTGGGGCCCCCTCCCCTTCTGAAGGGGGAGAGTCTAAGACCCTCTCCTTGCCTCCCTCATGTAAGCTGGGGTCTGGGTTGCCTTGTTGCTCAAAGGGTATCTGAGCCCATCTCAGTTTTCTCTCCCCCCCCTCCCCCCCCCCCCCCCGTGAACCAGGTTTGGGGAAGCCTTGCCCCTCTGGATGGAGAGTTTAGAACAGACATACTTGGAGCATGCATGAAGAACACACTGCGGATATTGGGTGAGGATCTGAGAATGGGCATGTTTGCATCAGAAACACTTCAGCACTGGGATGGAGAGATGGGACACTCAGTGATGTAAATGAAGTAGTTCATACATCTCAGAACTATTGTTTCAGGCTGTATTCATCTCCACTGGGTCTTCTTTCATCAGAAAATATTTCATTGAGATGAATGAGCCACTTCAGCATTTCGCTGAGCCTGCTATGCTATGATGGGTATGTAGTGCCCTGCCCCTCCATTTTCACTCTAATTATAGCAGAGTGCCACCAGCTCTGTTGTATTTGATCAAGACAGGCTTCCTGTTTAAAGCTCAACTTCAAGTGTTCTAAAGTCCATATGGTTACTCGGATTGCCTTGAAATTTTATGCACTTCATGGGGAAGTGGGGTTTGGTCAGTGAACCAAATTTGGGACAATTTGAATAAGGGGTTCCCAAGATATAGCCCCTTGGAAAAAAAGCTCTTAAAGTTGACATGCTGGCAACATTTTCATATACAATTAGAGATCAAACTATGGCTGAGATCCTTGCACTAGGATCTCTGGTGCTCAAGGGTTACCCCTACAAAATGCATGGCACCCACCAGCCCTTTGGGAGAAATCAAATTACAGCATTCTTAGTAAAAGATTTTTTTTTCTCCAGTTGGGTGTTCTGGTAAGCATAAGGATTACCTGATGGATCACCCTCTGCATGTACAGAGAGAGAGCGCCCAATGGTGTTGAAAGCCACCGAAGATTGGCAGGACCTGCATGGCTTCAAGGGAAATGTTCTGGCCATTGAATCTGAGCCCCACAGAGGCACTGTGAATTCAAATCCCCAACGCAGGGTGGAAATTAAAAAGGGAGGCATATTGCTTGAATCTGCCTGTGTCAAAGAAGAATTTTTATTTTGGGGAAATATAATATGCGTATAGTAAATATTCAAAAGGCTCTGAAACGATTTTTGAAAAAATGAATTGTACGTGCAAATGTATGCTGGAAGAAGAAGGTGATTGGGATAGAAGAATGGGTGGAAATAGGTGAGGACAGGGCTTGGGGGTGTGAGGAGAGGGATAAATGGGGATGGGTGGGTAGAGGGATTAGGTGATGGGGAATGGCGGGGGTAGGGACATCAGGAAAAGGGAACATGGCGGGGGCGGAGATGAGTGACAGACTGTGGGGAAATAGGAGCATATGTATCACCCTGATATTCCCCTCCCATGTGTGCACCATGATCTGGGGGGGCCCCAGACCATGCATGGGGGTTTAATACCCCTGCCTGCCCCTTCTGTGAGCTAGGGTATGGGGGACCTTGTCCTTCTAGGGGGTCTGAGTCTGTCTCCCTATTCCCCACTATGTGTGGGGGAACTGGGAAAACCCTGTCCCTCGGGTATGCAGCTGAGAACAGGCATACTGGGAGCATGCAGGTGTTAAGAATATGAATTCTTATTGTGGTTCTCCTGAAGTTGGCTGGATAAGGGGAATGAGACTGACTATGAATGGAGTCATTCATACATCTCAGAACTATTGTTTCATGCTGCATTCATCTTAAGGTGTTCTTATTCAGGTATGCCATCGTATTGAGATAAATGGGCCACTTCACCCCTTTCTGAGCCTTCTATGCTGCAGAAGGATGTGTAGTGTTGTGTGCTGCACATACCAAGAATGAAGGGGTTGGGCATGTGAGGAAAAATGCAGAGTGGCCAAGGAATGCACAGGATACAGCTCTTTTTCAGAAAATTGTGTTAACACTTTAAAACAGCCTTAGGGTTCTCTCATCATCCATAGGGAAAATTCTGATTCAAAGGTCAGGTACAGTTGGAAAATGGGATACAATGCCACATACACACATTAGGGAATGCCTAGGATGAGGGGAAGCCTGGACAAAATAGCATGGTGGGGGCCAGCAGGGAGGGTGGATGGACTGGAAGGCACAGGACTGGCTGGATGGCGAGGGGCAGGGAGAAGAGTGCAGGACCAGGAGTGCATAGTCCACTATTCTACGTGTTGTCTACAGTTGCCATAATGACCACAAACTCCTACCAACACCTGCAACTTTTACTGTAAAGGAAAGGACCTACCTGCACCTGCCCTACACTCTTAGCCTATTCAGAATACCACTTTGCACTTACAGGATACCATCTAAACCTATATGTTCCCTTACCCATCATTAAACCCACAGACTGCTTTCATATCCCACCTCATTACTGACCATTCCTGTTGCATGGCAAGACACTCCCCTTCCCTCCCCTGTGCTTTGCTAATTTTGCAATAAAATGATTCAGGCAACTCCCCTAGGTTCACATGCTCCCTTTTTCTTTACACGCACCCACAGGGTGGGCTCAAACCCTCTCACATCACAGCCACAATTCTGTGATGCTTCTTAAACTAATCTCTATCTCTTCAACCCACAAACACACCTCCACCAATCTGCCCCACCTACTCCCTCCACCACTTAAGCCATTTAGTACAGGTACAGCTCTCTTACTGGATGCAGCTTCAGACCATTGCAGATAACTCCCCAATGGCTGCCAGCTCCAGGGGGCAATATTAAGGCTATACAGGGTATGTAACGTAACTGTGTCCTGTTTTTCTGAAGTTTGAGTTTTGCAGAACTTGATATTATGGAAGGGCACAAGCAGTCACTGGGAAACCTTAACTCTAGATGAAAGTGAGCATCAGTGATACTGTTTTTTCTGTCTGCAGAGATTATACTTCTCAGGCCTGACTTTAACCTAACACTGGACTCTGCCTCTGCCTCTGCCTCACAGAGGTGATCATCCAGTGTCAGACAGATCTGAAAGGGATACTTGAGTGGAATGATTATCTATCTATTGTCTTCCCTCTACTACAGGGGTTCTTTGTCTCAGGAGAGGCACTTGGATTCAAGGACTGACTCTTCAGAAAAGCTGTTCCTTTCTAATGTATTGGACCAGTATGAGCCAGATGGGTGTGTGTTCCCCTGAAGGCCCTAGCCTGGGATATCAGCGGAAATCCCTTGAGAGGCCTGCTATAGGGTGGCAGCAGCGGGGAGGGAAACTGGGCCTAAAGGCTCCTTGCCCCACACTCCAGCATTGGCATTGTTCATGCTATGTTCAGATCCCTCAGTCTGCACACGAAGAGGAGGGAGGCAGCTGAGCTCCACAGTCAGGAACATGACCCTAGAAGGAAGTAAACAAAACTTGTTCAACTGGCTGAAGCAAAGTCTATTGTTTTTAATCATTAAACATGTGAAACATAACTATAAATTCCTCCCAGGGGGTCTTTAAAGTGAGTGTATGAATGTCTTAGCAAAAGTTTTCATGAGATCCAGCAGATTATAAAGCACAGCCTTGAACCTTCATTCTGATTCTTATAACACTACGGTATTATGGCACAATCTTTAATCTAAAAAATGGATGTGTAACATCAATATTCTATTGCTGGTGACTTTTATTTACTACTGGTGTCAGACTCCAGATTAAATTCAAACTTGCTCCTCAATGAGGGGTGCATATGTGGCAGCCTATGCTTGTTACAGTTGTATACAAAGATTAATGTTAAAAAATGTAGCTGAAACTAGATTATATCCCGTGCATAATGTGAGAATTTCAGATTAAAAGCTACAGGTGGTTGTGACAAAGTTGAAGAGATCGAGACTTCAACTGAAACTGTACACTCATGCTTTTTTGGAGAACACTAAGCCCTGTAGAACCTTGAATAATTGAATTGGTGACCTTGAGTATAGTTAGAAATGTGAGATTAGCAGGAAGTCCCTGATGGTGTGAAACCAGAAGCGGAGGATTGGTTGTTCAGTAGCTGGAGATCGTTTTTGTTGTGCAATATGTTATGGAATGTCACTCTGAGTAAAGCCATTCAGTCTTAGCATCAAGGATAATTTTTGAGTGCAGGGGACTGGACTAGAAGACCTCTTGAGGTCCCTTCCAGTCCTATGATTTTTACTTTGGCATCCAAGCTCTGCAGTTTTAAGAAAAAACTAAAACTTGATATCTAATGAAGACTTGGGAGAAGCTATGTCTCTCTGAAAATATAGAGGTGTTAATTAACAATTAATGGGAGCTGCTCATAAATATTTAAGATCTTATTTCAAGAAGTCTTTATTTAAAAAAAAAACAAAAAAAAACCACCAGACTTGACACTTCTGATATTTCTAAAGTAAACAAAGGGATAGGAGGACGTCTCATGCTTTCTTCACAAACCATAAAGAAACTAATCTAATTTTTTTAAAAGTCCTTTACATATCACCTTTAGGACAACCACCTTTTTAGTAACAAGCCGTGTTTCTGTCTGTCCATACTGCAGGCCTTACTCTGCTCATCATTCACAGATTCCAAGGCCAGAAGGGACCATTGGGATCACCTAGTCTGACTTGTATAATACAGGCCGTAGAGCTTCCCAAAAATAATTCCTCCTAGAGCATATCTTTCAGGAAAACGTCCGTTATCTGTTTCACAAAGGTCCTCTTCTTTACAAGTTTCCATCTCTTGGCTGCAGTGCAGTTTTTAAGAGGGAGAGGTGCTTTATCGTTCAGATCATATTAAAGAGGCTCAGAAGGCACAACCAATTTGAGACCTTGACTCTAGTTCTCTGAATGATCTATCTAGAACTTTAAAATGAATAAAAGCCCCTCCTTAATAAAATTCATTGTTGTCAAATAAAATTAACATTCCTGTGGCTACATCACTGACTCCCATACAAAAAAGGAAAACCATTTCCCAGAAACTTGCATAGTCGGTCTGTCTCCTCCCCACCCCACTTTCCCATCTAAGAAGGGAAATTCCGTGATGTGAGAAAGGGACATCTGGCCTTATTTCTACCTTCTTGTAAAGCATCTACATTTCTCAGAAGTTCCTCTCTGTAGTAACCACTCGATATAGTTGTCTGCTCTCTTATGTGGGCCACTTATTAAATAACAGAAGTACTGTATTTAAGACACTGAGCAAATGAAAGATCAAGCTATCACAATGACAGTTCAGGAACAGGACTTGGAGAAAGAAAGGAAAGTGTTTAATGTGTTCGACTACCCTTGCTGATGTTTTGAATATGCTCTTTCATTAAAATTGAATGTCTAGTTATGCTTTGTTTCTTTCCACCTCAGGCAATCTGACACAGAATCAGAAAGTATGTTTAACATTTGCAGTTTAAACTAGGCATATTTAGTAAGCATGTATGCACCCTTTCTTGTTTTGATGATGGCAGTTAACTTTGCCCACTATTATAGAGAAGCTAGACATGGATTTCTGCACTTAGAAAATTCTTTGGAGATAATCTGTCTGAACTAATGGAAAAATGTGTGGTGGTGCAAGACTTTTTAATTTCTTTAGTCATTCGTAGATGAATAGATTTTAAGGCCAGAAGACAGACACTTACGATCAGCTAGTCTGATATCCTGCATAACACAGGACAGTACTTAAATAGGTATTTAATCTCCATGAACTTTTGGGAGGCAGAACCACACCTGTCCACTAGAAGGGGCTTACCCCTTAACCAGTGATGATGAAGCTCCCGGTTAGCTCTGGGTTGATCTAAATTTTAAGTGTAGAGCAGGTCTGAGTTTACTTGCTCTTGTGTTTATCTGACTGACTTAGACTAAATAAAGGAAAGAAACATACTAGCTCCCTTAAAACTGTAAGGAATATGGTGATGAGGGCCACAGAAGTACTTAAGTTGAAAGTTCTGTAACTGACCATTCATTAACTGAATTTTACTGCAAGATTTAAACAGAGTTTAATGTAGAAAGTGAGTTGGACCTCTAACGCTATGGAAGAAGATCCTATAAAAGACTTAGTGTTGCTGCAGCTGATTCAAGAATTCAAATATGTCAGCATCTTGGTACAGTGGTGTGTGATTTTAGAAGTTCTTACAAAATAGAATCTGCATTAATTAAGGAAAATACCAACTTTGTTTAAAGTAAAAATCCACTATGCAACCTGTATATAACTTAAATGAACTTTGGTAGTTGCACATAACTGGCATATGTATTCTGCAGGCATAGAATAATATTTTTGAAGATAAACATACTAGCAAATTATTTAAAAATAAATGTTGAGTAGCATTATTAACTATTTAACTATCAGTAATTGACACTTTGGGGGGTTACCTGAGGTGCCTGGGATTAATCACTACCGTTACAGCATGACTGTGCCTTGTCTGTGCCCACCAGGAGAAACCTACTGGTTGTTGGCAACATAAACACTCCACTTGGGGCTCTGTAGGGAGAGAATGTGGGGCTCAAAGGCTAGCAATTTACACACCCCACTATGTTACACTTGGATGCCCAGTCCCTTATTTTCTGGACACCTTCAATGTACACCGATCTGCTGCATCCATAGAAACAATGCATCCTAGTTCATGAGTCTCCCCTCAGTTCAACACTCGCCTTAGCATAAGGCACTTAAACAGATTTATAGTAAAACCAAACTGAAGTTTACTTTTTCAGAGCTTGAGGTAAATATTCAAATAAACGCAAGTATAAGGATTTGTAAACATAAGGTTACAGGTAAAAGCAAAACATAAGACACAAACTATAGCCTGTACTTATTAACTTTCCTCTCTAGTAAAGTATGTCTCACCCAAAGGTCAATACAGTACTTGCAGTGCTGTCCAGTTCAAACAGCTGGGATCTGCCTTTCATGAGACACCTTGCTTGCAGGGTTTCTCTTCTGTAATGGATAAAATCTTGTGCTCTTTTCTATTTTCTTTTATAGTTGCAGACTACTGTATCTTACCACAGTGGTCCCTTAGAAGCTTTTGGGGGGTGGGGCGGGAGTTCTTTTGTTTTTTGTAAATCCTTAAGCCTGCATCTGATCTAGAAAGTGAACATAGTCTATCTCCACAGATGTCCATTGTTCTCAGTGTTGATTGAGATATCCCTGAGAGTCCACTCATCTCAGATGATAATCTACATTTTACATATTTATTTAAATGTTTCCTGTGCAAACATCTCACAGTAACCATGACAATCAGCAGTTCTTAGCTTTTGGCAGAGACCACATGCAGTTCCCTTAGGTGAAATATTGAGAAGATGGTCTGACTGGTTAATATACATGTCTGGGCAAGTCTGTGTGACATTAGCAGTTCATTTAAAAAAAATATTTTTAAGGCTGAAAAATAGGATTAAATGTTTTTAAAAAGTTTTTCAGCTATATTATTATAGAAAGGTCTCCAATCACAGTAGATCAATTTTAATTATTCGCTCACTAACAGCTCCTTTGTAGCAACTGTAATAAAAATGGAGCTACACGCTTTGTATCTAATCACAGTAGGAGCTGTATTGATTCACTTGCTTTATGCTACAAAAAGAAAGAAGGGTGAGAGGAATTTCTTTTGGTATATTTAATATGTCAGTTCCTCTGTCAGTCCACTCTTTTCTGGGTGATCTAACTCACTCAAATAGCTTCAGTTATACTCTCTATGCTGATGACTCTTACCCTTCTCCAATCCACCTCCTTACTTATTTGCTATCTAATCGCATATCTAAACCTATCTGATGCCTTGCTATTCCTTCAAGCTTTAAATAGCCAAAACTGGATCCCTTTCTTTCCACCAAAACACTTTCCACTCTCCCATTCTTATTGTTGAACACACAACAGATAATGCCTGTCACGCAAGCCTGTAAACTGGAGGCCATCTATGATTTTTCTTCTCCAACAATCGAATCTATGTCCAGCTCTTGCTGCTGCTTTCTTCACAGTGTCTATAAGATCCAACATTTTTTTTCTGCCTACACTGCTAAAACTTTCATATAGGTCTACCTCATCCCCTCTTTTCATCACTACAACCTCTTCTTTGGCCTTTGACACCAATGTAGCCGCTAAGATCCTATTACTTGCCCGTTGATCTGTCATCCCCCACTCTTTGCATCCATCCTTTGGCTCACCCTTCTGCCAACATCAATTCAAGCTACCTGTATTTGCTTTCAAGGCCTTGCACAACTCTGCCTCTGCTATGAAATATTCTTTTTTTTTTTTTATTGCCTACCATTGCCTCTGCTCTGACAGCAGCCATTCTCCACTCCTCCTCCCACCACCATCTCCAGAGTGCCTGGATGCTCAGAATACCTTTTCTGACCTTGTCCCAGCCTTCTTCCCACCTAAAAATTTCTTCTTTCTCTAAGCCTACGAGAAAGTAGCCAATGTTTGCTTTACTCTATTGACAGCCCACACATCCTGCTGTGTACTACTACCCCCTGTACCCTCCTTACTACCTTGTTCACTGTCTTATGTCATCATGTTAGATGTTAGTTTGTGGCAGGACTCATGTTGCTGAACTTGTCTTGTGAGGTACCTAGCAAACTTTTGGGTGCCATAAAAAGGGTTGCATGAAACATCCATTAGGCTTTGTTCCCAAGAAAAACATGAGTCCCTAATAGATCTCTCAAACTGACGCTTTGTGCTTAGCAAATTCACTGCTCCACTGTAATTGATGTAATCACAGCTCCAAATAGATTTGCTTTGTAATTCTCCATCCATTGGCAATGGAAGTCTTAGGACCTTTTTGTGGGAGCTGGGAAATCTTAACACTCCTGTGTATCCTCACTCTCTCTATTTTTTTAAAAGGTCTGGAAATATTTCAGTTTGAGAAGTTACCTACAAACACTGAATGAAGTGGTCTCTGTCTTTACAGTGCTTTCAGTTTTAAATTTTAGAAAAGGAAATTCAGATATACAAGCTGTTCAAAATAGTTAAATTGCTGAGGGGCAAACAATGTATAATTTGAAGCCACAGAAAATAGGGTGAAACTATGCAGCTTCATACGTGCAAACACACCCATTCTCAGAAATAAATTGTTCCTGTATGAAGCACATCAGCAGTAATCAACCACACTCACCAAGAGGACTCCCAGGCACCTTAAACTCTGCCTCTATAATGTCATTCAAGACCTACACCTGTTCCTCTCCCTTGTCTAGCAAACAAACAACTCTACAGATCATACAGTCATCAACACTCCTTATAAATATTGCTGTAATATAGTTCACAAATTCAGTATTCCAGAAATACCTTTAATCCATAAATACTTAAAGTTCTAAAGGACAAACTATGCCTCATTCCCTGCCCCACCCCAGAGGCCTGGCCTCTCCCACATCCTGAACCCCTCATTCCCGGCCCCACCCTGCAGCCCTCACCCCCATATCCCAACCCTCTGCTCCAGCTCTGAGCCCCTCCCACACCGCAAACCCCTCTGCCCCAGCTCCGTTGGGTCGTGGGCATCAACAATTTTCTTCAACTGGTTTGCCAGGAAAAAAGTTTGAAAACCACTGTTCTAGGGGCAAGCCAACCCTGATACCATCACTGCAACTATCTCTGGTCTGCCACCAGTCCCCAGACTCTCTGGCACCAAATGGAAGTAGAGAGGGTACCGGTCTCCCCTTCTATGACAGGAGTTCTAAAAGGAAAGGGAGAGGTTACAAGTAGCATCAGCCTCTTCCCAACAAGGTCACATAGGTACTTTAGTGGGCCCAAGCAGACCTTTTGAAGGTGTGCCTGGGAATACTATACCAGTTCCTGTCTCCACTTTTATTTTCGGACTGTCCCACTTCAGTTCTGGGGTTCTGCATAACATTGGACCACTGCGTGCTAAGTACTGTGATAATCGACTGTGCCCTACAGTTTTCATCTACCCCTTCTTCCCATCCTGGTCCCTGTTCAGGGACCCTTCTCATGAGCAACTTCCCACCTAGGAGATGCACTCCCTCCTACAGATAGGGACTGTGGACGAGGTTCCTCAAGACTTGAGAGGGAAGGGGTTTTACTCCTGATATTTCCTAATCCTGAAGACCAAGGAGGGCCTTCAGCCCATTCTGGACTTGCGTTAACTCAACAGATATCTCAAGAAACTGAAGTTCCGCACGGTCTCCCTGGCCTCCATCATTCCCTCCCTGGATCCAGGGAATTGGTATGCCACCCTTGACTTAAAGGACTCCTACTTTCACATTTGTATCTTCTGTGGCCACAGAAGATGTCTCAGATTTATTGTGAACCGATGCCGCTACCAATTCTTCTTCGAGTGCTGTCCCTGTGGGTGCTCCATTTCAGGTGTTGGTGCGTCCTGGCACCGTTGATCAGAGATTTTCAGTAGCAGTGTCCATCAGAGATACACATGTACAGTAGTCATCTCATGGTGCCGTTGGCACTTTGACCATCGTGTGTGTGACCCGACCCCTCAGTTGCTTTTCAGCTGTCCTCTGCCTGAGACGGAGCTCCATAGTGGTGTTGAATGACAACCTAGGAAAAATAATTAGAAATAGTTAGAATTAATTAGTGATAGTTAGGTCTTGGTTACTAGTTTAGACATTTGCACATTTTTTTTGTTCTCGCTTCAAAAAAAAAACCCCCTCCTTTCATTTATTCTGTTTTTAAAACGACATCAGCGAGGGACATTAAAAACATGCCTGGTTCACCAGGCTTCAAAAGATGTCCTCGTGCAAGGACTCTGTGCTGATTTCTGATGGCCACTCACCCTGCATCCACAGCTTAGGTCAGTTGCGCACACGACAAAGGTGTACTCACTTCAGCAACCTCAAAGCTTGAGTCACATGGAATAGAGATCTCTGCCTGAAACTTATTCTTATGGAGAAATCCCTTCAGCTAGCTTCTGACCCTGGACAGCAGAACCCCTCAACCAGGGACTCTCCCAGCATGTCATTTCTGGAAACCAGTATCATTCCTTCAAGAAAGTGAGGAAAAGAGCCACATTGTCCCCACAGAGAGAACCTTTTGAAAAAAAAGCCGTGTTCTGCAACATTGCTATTGTCGTTGCAGCGTATGCCAAGAGTGAGCACTTTTGATGCACCGGGAACTTCCGGCACCGCCTGCAATGGGGCTGCTGCTGGCAAGGTTAAGGAGTCGAGGCAAACACAAGCCAAACTCCTCCTACACAGCACCGACAACACCCACTACTTCTTGACCCAAAAGAAAAATGGTGGATGGAAACCTATATTAGATCTCAGAAAACTCTTGAATATATGGATTTGTACAAACTTGTTGATAGTCACACTGACTTAAATAATCCAAGCAATGGAAAAGGGAGACTGGTTTTCACCCCTGAACCTACAGGATGCATGCTTTCACATTACCGTAAATCCTGCATACAGAAGGTTCCTATGGTTCACAGTAGGAAAAGATCACTTCCAATACAGTGTGTTGCCATTTGGATTTTTGACTGCTCAGAGAGTCTTCTCCAAACCCTAGCGGTAGTAGCAGAAAGTTGCACAGACCAGGAATAATGATATTCCCATATCTAGACAAATGCCTACTGAAAGGTCCTACCCAATCAGAAACGAGACACATTACCCAGAGGACTGTCACCCTCTTTCAGACCCTAGGGCTACAAATAAATGAACAAAAATCAACTCTAATTCCAGTACAACAGTTGGATTTCATTGGGGCACATCTGGACTACAGGGATGGCTAAGCTCAGTATACATATCAGACAAGCGCAGTCTAAACAAAAGCCTAACATTGACACCAAAAGTCCAGAATTCATTATATTGGTGGACAAGACCAGTGAATGTGTGCAATATAACTACACATCAGCCTTCTCAAATTGCACGTGGTTTGCAACATGTATGTTAACTTCCTCCCAGTGATAAAGAATAAAACAGTAAGAGTCCTTACAGACAACATTGCATGTATGTTTTACATAAATCAACAGGGAGGAGCCCGTTCTCATACCCTGTGCACAGAAGTCATAAAATTATGGAACTGGTGCATAACTCACAACATCACCATTACTGTTTCCTACTCCTGGGCCGCCAGAACACGATGTCAGACACTCTAAGCAGACACTTTTCCCAAGATCTCTAGTGGGCACTGAACACCAGTGTCTTACAACACATATTCCAACCGTGGTGGTTCCCCTGCATTGACCTATTTGCCACACAATGAAACAACAAATATCCGCAATTTTGCTTACGAGCAGGACTGGGAACACAATCCCTAGGAGACACCTTTCTAATCAGGTGGGATGCACCTCTCCTGTACTTATTCCCACCTGTACCACTAATCTCCAGAGTAATACACAAGATACGGACCGTCAAAACAAGGTCATACTTATAGTTCCGACATAGCCCAGGCAGACTTGATACCCATATCTGTGCACCATGTACTCTCCCTCTCCAACAGGGCCATCTCTCACAAGGAGGAGGTCAAGTCCTCCACCTGAACTTGGAGAAACTTCACCTAAAGGCGTGGCTCCACCATTACTAGTTAACAGGTGTTAGTAAACAGCAGAAAACCAACCACACATACCACTTATCTCCAAAAATGGATAAGGTTCTCCTTATGGTGCCTGAACAAACATGTATCTGTACTTACAGCACCACTTTTGTTGGTCTTGGAATACATATTAGAACTAAAGAATTCAGGGTTTTCTACAAGCTTTGGCTGATAAGTGTACTACAGCATTCTCACCTTTCACCATAAGCTTGATGGCGTATCGATATTCATGCTCCTGATGATGAAACACTTCCTCAAGGGCATACAGAATATGTACTGGAAAATAAGTGACCCTAGACCAGCATGGGACTTAACGCTGGTGCCTCGGAAGCCTTACCAGAACCACATCCGAAACACTAGCTACCAGCTCTCTACTTCATTTATCAATGAAGGTAGCGTTCTTGGTTGCAATTACGTTTGCACGGCAAGTAAGCAAAATAGGGGCTTTCATGGCTCATCATCCGTACACCATATTTCTCAAGGACAAAGTCACACTGAGACGACATCCAAAATTTATACACAGAATATCTTCTTTTTTCCACCTCAATCAATGGATTCATCTGCTTACATTTTATCTCAAGCGCCATGCAAATGCACAAGAGACTGTTCTACGTATGCATTAGCATTCTACCTGGACGAAACAAAGCCTTTCCAAAAATTCCCAAGGCTTTTTGTTACAATGACAAAGCGTTTCAAGCATTCTGCAGTATCCACACAGAAATTATATAAATGGATCTCCAGTTGCATCCATATGTGTAACCAACCGCACAAAACAGAACCCCCATCAAGGATAAAGGCCCATTTTGACAAGATCAGTATTCTACCTCAATAGCTTTTAAAAATAATGTACCAACAGTCGACATGCAGAGTGGCCACCTGGGCCTCTGAACACACATTTACGAACCATTATGCAATCTCAAAGCTCAAGCTCAGATACAGTGGTAGGTCTAACAGTGCTAGCCTCCACTGTGAATGCAACTCCAAAGTCCCTTCCATCTGCACAAGGGCACTGCTCTACAGTCACCTGAATTGGAGCACTCACAGGGACAACACTCGAAGAGGAGAAGGTTACTCAGCTTGTGCAGTAACTGAGGTTCTTTGAGATGTGTCCCTTGGTGGGTGCTTCTCTACCCATCCTCCTCCTCCTCTACTTCGGAGTTTGCAGTAAGGACTCTATAGTAGAGAAGGAACTGAGGCGATTGGGTTGCGCCATGCCCTGCGCACACTGGTCAAGGTGCCAACAGCGCTACAAGATGACTACTGTGCACACACGACCCTGACAGACTCTACTACCAAAAATCTTGGATCAGTGGTGCCAGAACGCACCAACATTTGAAGTAGCGCACCCATAGGGACGTGCATCTTGAAAAACCTCAGTTACTGCACAAGGTGAGTAATCTTCTCTTCACCACTCTCCACTTCAGTCAGTCTACAGCTCCCCAGGTTTTCACGAAGTGCATGGGGGTAGTAATGGCCTGCCTCAGACACTGAGGTGTTCAGATCTACCCGTACCTGGACAACTGGCTGATCAAGGATTGCTCAGAGGCTCACGTACAGGACAGCGTCCACATGGTCCAAGCCACTTTCTGAGTGGTGGGGCTGTTATAAACGAACAAAAGTCAACTCTTGTTCCAGTTCAGAGAATAGAATTTATTGGGGCAGTGCTCAACTCTACCCAAGCCAGAGCTTTCCTGATTCACCCACTAGCTTGCTGTACACTAAGTGAGTGCACTGTAACAGTGCTGTACAGTGGCCATGAACTTCTATCCATTGGATCACATTATGCCTGTCTCTGCTAGATTGAAGAGCCCGTTATTAAATATTTGCTCTCTATATAGGTATTTATAGATTGTAATCAAGTCATTCCTTAACCTTCTTTTTGTTAAGTTTATTAGATTGAACTCCCTGAGTCTGCCACTGTAAGGCAGGTTTTCTAATCCTTTAATCATTCTTGAGGCTCTTCCCTGAATTCTCTCCAATTTATCAGTATCCTTGAATTGTGGATACCAGAACTGGACACACTCTTCCAACAGCTGTTGCACCAGTGCCAGCTTCATAGATAATATTACCTCTCTACTCTTACTCGAGATTTCCAAGGATTGCATTAGCCCATTTGGCCATAGCGTTTCCTCTGTGGTGGTTTGTCTTTCTTGCTCTTGAGCTGAAAAGTCCTGTGAGTGCCCTTCCTTTTCATCCTTGAGTTCTGTCTCCCTTGTATTTCTTTTGAGGACCATAAATAGCCATATCCTTTTTGAATTTGAATTCTTGTTGTCCATAATCTCACAACTGTGAATAAAGTTTATATTGTATAAAATGCTTCTCTGCCACAGTTAATGGCAGCAAACAGAAAGCAACAAACTGTTTTATCGCGAACACTCTCTTATGGGAAAAGGTAGATAGTAGTAGCCCTTATGTGTTTTTGCAAATACAAAATAAAACAAAAAACTCACCCTGGAGTGGTGGCTCCTGTCCTGTGTGGCTGGGCCCTGCTTTCAGCTCTGGTTTTTGCTACTTGGCTCATGAGGGTGGCTAAGCCAAACCTGAGCAGCTGGCACAGCAAACCCATATGCCAGATCACAACACCCAGAGCAGGGAGCCGGACCCAGTCCTGTGGGACTGGAGCTGCCACCTCAACATGAGTGCAGGGTGGCTCATTTTGCAACTCCCAGCCCCCTCCCACATGGATAAAATGAAATAACAAAAATTCTTAAAAAATAAAACACACAATTGTAAAGAATAAAAATTTCACAGGACTCTAGATATTAGAAAAGGAGGCCTTGTGGCACCTTAGAGACTAATCAATTTATTTGAGCATGAGCTTCGTGAGCTACAGCTCACGGTATGCATCCGATGAAGTGAGCTGTAGCTCACGAAAGCTCATGCTCAAATAAATTGGTTAGTCTCTAAGGTGCCACAAGGCCTCCTTTTCTTTTTGCGAATACAGACTAACACGGCTGCTCCTCTGAAATCTAGATATATTAGGTTTCTCCTATTTCTGTGATGTCTGTGCCAAGTGCTCTAGTTAGTTTTGCCAGGATCCCACTCAAATTCTAGCTGCAGCTTAGGGCTTGTCTTCACTGCATTGTTAGCTTGAGGTATATCTCGAGTGTTGCCTCTAACCCGTCTCTTGTCGGCACGCACAAATCTCTAGTTTGAGTTTAAGAAGTGCTTTACTCATGGAGTGTTTTGAAACTTCAGGGCTGCTGATGCTTCAGCTAGTAGTGCAGTGGGCATGCAGCAGCCCAGGTTACAACTCAGATTGCTCATCTCGTTATTCTGTCTGCTAATGAGGTCACTGAAAGGTTGCTTTCTCTTTCTTCTCAGGACCTGTCTACACTGAATTTAGTGTACAGCAATCCAGGGTGTGAATCCAGAAGACTTACACTAAGGCTTTGTCTACACTGGAAACTGAATGACAAAACTTTTCTCATTCAGAGATGTGAAAAAAAATGCACACACCCCGAACGACGAAAGTTTTGCCGACGAAAAGCATCTGTGTGAACAGTGCTTTGTTGACAGGAGAGCTCTCCCGCCGACAAACCTACTACCGCTCATTGGGGGTGGAAGTTTATTTGTCTGCGGGAGAGCTCTCTCCTGCTGACAAACAGTGGTTACGCTGCGCGCCTTTTAGTGGCACAGCTGTGTCGCTAAAAGGCGCGTAGCATAGACATAGTCTAAGCCAGTGCACAGAACCAGTGTCCAAAGGGGACATTACTGTACAGCAAGCTAGTGTTCTTTAGATTCAGACCCTAGCTTGCTGCATGCTAATGTCCAGTGTAGAAGAGCCCTCACTCTCTAGCTAGACTAGCTCAATTGGAGGAACTCAAGTAAACTAACTCTGGCAGTGAAGATAAGTTGTCATACCTTTTTAGAGTACAACGGAGCAAAAGATGCCTTTTTATCATTTTACAATAATTCAATCCCACTGAACCGTAAAAGATTTCTTACGTTCTCTGTGTGCAGGTGGCTAGGCAGAACTCTTTCCTTGACGGACCACTTTTTGTGATTAACAAGTCACCAAAGAGCATAACAGTTTGTGTTGTTGCAGTTGAGGAAGAATTAAGCCATTCGTTCTCACTGCCTTATAATTGCCGGGATGATTGCTGGTATGTGGCTGGAAATGGATTGTTGGTATTGCTTGAGAAGTGCAAAACTTATTTGATCCTGCCTTTTAGGAAATGTTTTGATATAGACTTCAGAAGCTATTTATAGGTCTCTTTTAAAGTGAATTTGTGATTACTTTTACTTGTGAATATTTGCCTATCCTAGTTGATTTTGTATGTAGAGTAAATTAGTTTAAATAAATGGAAGTGATTAAAGTATGCAAACTTTTGCTTTCCAGGCATCATCACGCAGAGTGCCAATGGGCAATGGAGAGAGCAACCATTATCTGTCAGTGGACGTGGCTGCAGGCTCAGATCTCTGACTTGGAGTATCGCATAAGGCAGCAGACAGATCTCTACAAGCAACTACGTGCCAACAAGGTAAGGCCATTCTGTACCTTGGAGATTTTAACCCTTTATACTGCGACTAGAATTTTGTAGGCAGCACATTAATGAAGGACTTCCAACAGCAACCTCTCCAGGGAAGCGATGAGTATTAATTGGTATTCTTTTTAATCACATAAATTAAAGGTGGAAAAAATCTGCTAGGTTATTTAAGTAATAACCTTTGCCAATGCGGGGCTATTTCCTGCAATATATGTTCTAATGTTTTGCCTAGTCTAATAAACTTAGGAGCTCAGACTTTTCTGTCTTGTCTCCATGTTTTATTTCAAAATCCAGGAGAAGATAAAAATTAAGACCTCGCATTTCCTTCTCATAGGCCCTTCAGGGGAGAATATGTTGCTAAACATTCCTTCAGGGAGGGTCTGGCAGGATTGCTTCTATCCCTTTATTGGACCAATTGTGTATATTTAGGTAAGTTGGAGGCTTTGAAACTTGCAATGTAATTTTAAAAACATAATAGGTGGAGTGAATGGATTCTGATCACCCCATCTATTACCTGTATAAATTACATTTCATAGTTTAAAGCCCCCAACTTGCCTTTAAGACAGGGCCAACAAAGGGAGGTGAATTACCCAGTGGCAATGCTCCTGCAGGAACAATACAAGTTCAGCTTAAAAAAGCCCTCTGAGGTGCTGGAAGAAAATATCAGTGTTTTATCTTAGGTGACATTAATCTGGTATACTTGCAGGACCACATGAGACTGCAAACATCTGTTATCTGCCTGCTATAAGTTTCCACATAAAAGGGTGTTAATCTTCCACCTCACCATTTTTGCATTTAGTAGTGTTCCACTATTGATTATTGCAACATAAAGATTGGCCTTAGGTGAATAATTTGAAGGAGCTATTTAAATGATGATTGTTTTGAGTGCTGTCTTTTAAACATTCCTTTTTGGGGATAGTTAAAAGTTTACGGCCTCAGTTCAGCAAGGTACTTGCTTTCAGCATGTCATTCTATTGAAGAAGCTGGGGAATTTAAAATAATCTAAACTAATCTTGTGTGTGTGGTTGAGTGCCATGGCCACTTCAGTGGATTTGGTTTGGTTAGTAGTTTGGGTGATGGGGAAAAGTCAGAGGCAAAGTTTTTTGTAATGGACAAGGAATGTCCTGATGGAAAAGCAAGATGTGCTCGTCAGTTACTTTGAGGGCCCCCTGCCACCATTGTACAGCTACTTATACATACCCACATAACAATATGCAGTTGATTAAGCATACTGTCACTTGCTTATTCTTTTTTATATGTGTATGCGTGTGTGTACAGGGGCAAACACACACCAACTAGTTTCTCTCTAGGAAGAAGATGGTGCCTGTGTTGGCTTGACTCCAGAAATAAGTTTTCCCAAACACCAGTAATTCTTTATCACTTCCTTCTGAGAGTCTACTGGAAAAGCCTTGAAGTGGGAGTCAGTT
Source organism: Lepidochelys kempii (assembly GCF_965140285.1). Lineage (NCBI taxonomy): Eukaryota > Metazoa > Chordata > Testudines > Cheloniidae > Lepidochelys > Lepidochelys kempii. The sequence continues at coordinate 267,562,073 of NC_136381.1, read as the reverse complement.
GTTTCAAGTGTCTAACGAATTTCAAAATAGAGTTAAAGCTTAAAAAAAGCAAACGTTTGCTTATGTAGAGACTCTTTCGTCCCATAGGAATTCAAAGTACTTTGCAAACTACAGTGGCGTCTCCTTAGCATGTGATCTGCATATGGTCAGATTAGTTGAAATTGTGCACCAGGAAGCCTCAAACTGAGTTTTTGGAACAGTGATATAAATTTTTGTTACATTGATGTATTTGTCTTTGACACCTGATGGTGATGTAGTTTGATGCAGTTAATTGATTCATGTGCCAGCTGGCATCTGAATTAGTATTTGTTAGTCTCTAAGGTACCACAAGTCCTCCTTTTGTTTTTGCAAATACAGACAAACACGGCTGCTACTCTGAAACCTGCTAAGTGTGTGTATTTTCTGAACATTTCCCCTTGTAATTAATTGACAGACATTGTCAGTATTTGCCTTATGCTTTTGGGTGCTTTAATCTTTCATGCTTTGCTGTTTTGAGACCCTTCATTCCTAACACAAAATTAAGGCTCATTTGGCTATACCTACTGTGACAGGGTCAGGCCAGATGGCTACAGGAGTGATAGAAGGCAGATATATTAGCCCCAGGTTAAGTAGGTCCCTTTTCCCTGGGTAAGGTAACAGGGAAGGTTCCAGAACAATCAAGACAATTAAGACTGACAGGCTGATTAGAACACCTGCAGCCAATCAAGAAGCTGCTAGAATCAATTAAGGCAGGCTAATCAGGGCACCTGGGTTTAAAAAGGAGCTCACTTCAGTTTGTGGTGTGCGTGTGAGGAACTGGGAGCAAGAGGCAGGCACTATGAGCTGAGAGTGAGAACGTGGACTGTTGGAGGACTGAGGTGTACAAGCATTATCAGACACCAGGAGAAAGGTCCTATGGTGAGGATAAAGAAGGTGTTGGGAGGAGGCCATGGGGAAGTAGCCCAGGGAGTTGTAGCTGTTGCACAGCTGTTCCAGGAGGCACTCTAGACAGCTGCATTCCACAGGGCCCTGGGCTGGACCTCGGAGTAGAGGGCGGGCCCGGGTTCCCCCCAAACTCCTCCCAACTTCTGATCAGACACAGGAGAAGTCGACCTGGACTGTGGGTTCAGAAAAACGGCCAAGCTGAGGGCTGCCGTGAAGCTCCAAGGCGAGCAAATCCACCAATTAGCACAAGACCCACCAAGGTAGAGCAGGAACTTTGTCACACTACATTTGCTACCGCTTGCTTGGGCACCATGTTACAGGATGGTAGGGGTGATTTTGCTATGTAAATCAAAATATTATCAGTAGCCCTCTGGCACAATATTTTATGCTACAATGACATCCGATGAAGTGAGCTGTAGCTCACGAAAGCTTATGCTCAAATAAATTTGTTAGTCTCTAAGGTACCACAAGTACTCCTTTTCTTTTTACACATAGGAATGTTTCTCATTTAGAACAATCATCCTGCTTGGGGCCTCTTGTTACTACTATAATATAGTTCATAATTCTGTAAATTGTTTCTATACACACTACTTCATACCTTCTGGTCTGGTTCACATACATTTTTGCTGATCCTTGATTTTAAATAATGTCCACATTCTGATGTGTGAATTTGCTATACTATTCAGTTACAACGTGAAACGGATACTTTTAGCTCCTCTCTGTTCATTTGTGTTGGCTTTGTTCTTAAATAGGTGTTTAAATATGATAGCAGATAAACTCGGTTTGAAACCTAGTGACTTGACTGAAAATGCAAATAAAGACCGTATTCAATAAGGAGACTAATCAATGTGTTTTGCACTGTAACCCTTGTTACTTTCACTTTGCTGCTTGGCTCTCACATGAAGCAGAGAGGTCTACTCTTAAAGGATCAGGGAGGGGTCAAAGGCTTGATGCAGACTATTTACACTCACAATGGCGGGGAAAACCCCAAGGAGGATAAGGTAAAATAAGAGGAAAATGGTTTGAGAAAATGGAGTACTAAAGCTGTTAAGCATGGATACTGTTGAGTCGTGCGCTAAATCCAGCGAGCTAAAGTCACACTGGCATTGATATGCAAACATTTTTTTTAAATCACTTACATTTCCCTTTGTTTTATGTAGTCATTGTCAAACCTTTTGGTGCAAATTAGGTTTTGTGTTGGAAAAATGCTAATGAGGAAATCAGGATTATTCTTGAATGACAATTCTGCCTATATAGAAACAAGGTGGATAAGGTAATATCTTTTATTGGACCAACTTCTGCTGGTGAGAGAGACAAGACAGCTTGTCTCTTTCACCAACAAAAATTGGTCCAATAAAAGATATTACCTCACCTACCTTGTCTCTCTACTATCCTGGGACTGACAAGTCTACAACAATGTTGCTTACAATTCTTCCTTTGAGTTTACTGACATTTTAACCTTTTGGGGCCAATGGGTGAGGAACTGCCATTGAAAACATTAAGACCGGGTTTAAATGTGGGTTTTGTACCGCTGTAACTGTCAGTTTAGAATCTGGAAGAGTTAAAGAAGTATCCCCTACTGTGTGTGCAATTATACCACCAGAAAGGTGCTCATATCAACGTAGCTTATTCCTATAAGTAGAGGGGAATAATAATAGCTTGTTCTTATATAGTGGTTTTCATTAGTAGACCTCTTTATCCACACTAGAGGGGGTTCCTCTGTAACAATATTGTTTTCTCAATGGATACAAATACAGCAAAAAAAAACAACAGTGTACAGACAAGCTTAAAGGCATCCCTTGATTAGAACAGTGGTCACCAACCGGTTGATCCTGGAACCTCTGACCGTTGATCCCGGTCTCAGTCTCCCATCTCATCCCGCCATCCCCTTCAGGATCTCAGCCAGCTGGGAGAGTACATCCCACCCGCCCTGCCATGCTATTAGCCAAAGATGTGGTGGTTTTCCAGCAGCAGATGATGCTTTAACGAAGTGCACGTTGCAGGGACAGGACAGTCCAGATGCCAGATGCGCCTGATGAACTCACAGTACAGCTGAGATGCAACTCTCTGCCCAAACCACAGGCTGCAATGCTGCCCGGGGTAGCTGCAGCGCTGATTTGATGGATTCCTTCTCAGTGGGTGGTGTTGCCGCCTTCTTACCCTTGAAATGTGCTTAAAGGGACAGGGAGATGTTGAGAGGGGCTGGGCTGGGCTGGGCTCACTGCCTTGAATTGCTGTTAGGCTCCCTCCTCTGATCCTGAAAAGGAGTCAGCAGAAAACTGCCCATCACCCACTTCTTAATCTGGGCAGGAACGCAGCACTGCTGCTTCTGCACAGAACAAGTTCCATCAATGGCCGATGGGTGCTCCCTTGCCACACCCAACCAGAAGACAGGGTGTGGGTGGGCGGGAATCCCCCTCAGCTGCCTCCAGCAGGGAGGGAGTCCCCAGCGGCTCAACAGTTGCTAGGGAATGGGGATGGGAAATCAACGTTGCCAGTCAAGGAAGCCCCAGCTTGAGAGCAGCCCTGATTAAACAAGCAGCCCCAGACGGGTTAATCAACACGCATGCAAGGCGCATACCAACCCCATCCCAAACAAAAGAGCAGCCTTAGTTTAACAGGCTGCAGGGGATTAACAGCAACAACTACCTTGGTAATTGCTAGGGCATGAAATGAAATACTCCAGTCTCCTGACTGGGGCTTTGAAATACCATTAATGGAGCAGGTTTCAGAGAAGCAGCCATGTTAGTCTGTATTCGCAGAAAGAAAAGGAATACTTGTGGCACCTTAGAGACTAACAAATTTATTTGAGCATAAGCTTTTGCGAGCTACAGCTCACTTCATCGGATGCATTCAGTCCGGTGAAGTGAGCTGTAGCTCACGAAAGCTTATGCTCAAATAAATTTGTTAGTCTCTAAGGTGCCACAAGTACTCCTTTTCTTAATGGAGCGCGGACTGTTTCCAGGGCAAAACCTGGTGCTCCCAGCCAGGCAGGGGAATGAAATAATTGATTGCCTTCTCGCTGCGAATTCAAAATATTTTTTGATGTCAGGTCATTCATTGTCATAACTGGAATAACAAGACAATTCATTTGGCTAATTTTGGATGATGGATGAGCAATTTGGGGTGACATTAATGCTAAGTAAGGAAAAGGGAGAGGGGGAAGAAACTGGCAGGGAAGAGGCTGCTCTAACCTCAGACAGCAGAGGGACAGTGCCTCTGTCTTCCTGAAGAGAATTCAGTCATTTTCTGGGGTGTTCAGCAAGGAGAACGTGTGACCGGGATGATTATTATGTGGACAGCTGTGTGAGTGTGTTTGTACTGTGGTGAGCTGTCTGTGGGACCGTCACAACCAGCGTGTCTGTGCTAGTGTATCTGGGATACCTGTCGGTGCTAATAGACAGGGGTTTGCACGCTGTGCATACATGCAGGGTGCATGACTGGCCAGGAGAGGTGGGTGTGCTATGGATGTGTAAGGAACAGATGCCAGGCCTACAATGGGAGCACTGCTGTACTGTATGACAGAGTGTCCTTAGCAAACTAGCTTATCCCAGCCAAACTGCGCTTTTATCAGCATCTTATCCAGGGCCTCCAAGCAAAATAAGCTGTACTGGCAAACCCCACATTTGCCTCCCTTCCTCTCCTAGCCCCACTTCTATCCCTCTTCTCCACATGATCACCGTTTTCCTTCCATTCCCAGCAGAGAAGTCACCTCACCTGCTCTTCATCATCTCCTTTCTCTTCCCTAGGACCCTGGCTCCCCATCCCCCTGCCCCCCTACAACCCACCTTCCCTTCTCTGACCCTACTCCCCTGTTCAAAGCTTCAGCAGAGCTGGTTTCCCTGTGGTGTTCATTTGGGCTTCTTTAAAATGCATCTCGTGTTGGAGTTTCTTCTTCCTGCAGTGGGGTGGATAGGCGGCAGACACATTGTCCCCTGAACCTCCCCCTGCACGACAAACCTCAGGACACCCTCCCTTCTCCTTTCACGGAGCCCCAGGCGAGAATGGCACTGGGACTGTAGTGATCATGACGTGGTGTCATAGCTGTTCACGTTTTTTTGGTTTTACATGTCATCAGCAGGGAGAAGGGCTGTTGCAATGACCAGGCAGAGTGAGCGAGGGGCTGGACAGCCAGGTCTCAGCTGAGCTCCTTTGGGCCCTAGAAGACACGTTGAGATCATAGGCAACTTTGTCATTTGCTAGGAAGTGCCTTCTCCTGCCCCATTACCTTCGAGTTACGGCTGCCCCTTCCCTGTGCTATTGGCTCCTCTGTCTCTTGCTGCCTCTCACCCAGTTATCCCCCAGTTTTTGCTACTGCTTCTCGCCTCCCTCCTTCTCCTGGGACCTCTACTTTTTATCCTTCCTTCTGCTGCCTCAACCCCAGTTTGGTGTTCCCGCCTCTTGTATCCACCCTACTTCTACCCTTTCATCCTTTTGCTGTTGCTTCCTCCCACTCTTTGCTACCCCCGCCATCAATTCGCCGCCTCCTGCTGCTTCTACCCTTGGCCATTGCCTCCTCCCCTCCTGACTACCTGGTGATCTTTTTCGGGAAGACTGCTGGTGCTCAGGGGGATAAGCTGGGATCCCATGAGAAAGAGCTGGTCCAGCTGCTGTTGAAAGTGGTGACTCTCAAGAAGGTATTTCTCTGAGTACAGCCCCCCCAGCCTCAGGAGGGGAGGGGAGGCTGCTGGCACAGATTGCCAGTGCGCATTCAGCAGGGAACTCCCTGGTGGGGGATTAAAACAAACGGCTAACAGCAGCCAACAGCCAAGGGGAGTTGGGGCTGGAGTCTGCTAGTATTGAGGAGAAGGCTCTGCCTTGGCTAGGAGCACAGACAGAGTTAGGCGACAGCCCAGACCACCCCCTGTTACAGGGCTTGTGGTCAAGCAAACAATCTCCACCAAGCCCCAGGGCGCGCCTACCCACACAGGCTTTTCCCCTGGGCCTCCCGCGGGGCAGCTGTCCTACATGCTAGGGGGCGCTGAGGGGGGAAATGCGAAGTTCTGCTTCCCACAAGCCTTGCAGGGGTTTTCTCCTTGGCCTGGGTGCTTGCTCAGGAAGGAAGGCAGTCGCGGGGGAAGTAGAGAATGCTGACTCATTTCTCCCGCCGAAGTTGGGGAGCCTGCATGAAGCGCTGGTCAGATCTGAGCACTTGGACCTGACAGATGAATGCAAAGAAACAGCCAAGCTCGAGAGCCCTTTCATTGAAGGGTTTTTGTTCTCTGTTAAATGTCCTGAAACTTTATTTCTTCTTTGCACATGAGCCGGGGTAGAGACAGGCTCTAGTTTTAAATAAACACACACACACACACCCACCCCTCTATTTAAAAAATATGTATATTGGTCACTTCAGTACTGGTGAAACTTGCCAGATGGCCACAGGGTGGTAGGTATGTAATAAACATTGGCATTATAATCTTCCTCACTGAAGCTCTCCGGGACTACCTGTAGAAATGAAAGCGGGAGTGAAGTCTCCATGATCTATTCAGTTATTGGCATCTCTGCTGGGACTGCCAATGGGAAGGCCAGGTGTGCCAAATATAGTGCGTGTGTGTGAGGGAGAGAGAGGTGGTGTCTATTCCATTTCCTGTAATCCATAACCACTGCATAGGTTGCTAAACAGCCATCAGATGCTGATTGTTTTTGCTTACTTCCAGCGTGGGCTGGATTCTGACTGGTAGCCTATTTCTGAAAAGCTCTGTATCCAATTACCAGTTCCCTTAGCCATCCATACCCTTTGAAGCAGGAGTGTTCTGTTTTTTTGTTTTTCTCCCCGGAAGGATTGCATGGTACTGATACTAACCACTAAGGTTACTGATCGATGTACTGATCTCCCGCTTTCATTCAGCATTGTTTTTCTCTGTGATTGCTTCTGTTTCTAGTGCTTGAACTACATGAGTAATAAAACATTTGAGAGACAAGGTGGGTGAGATAATCTTTTATTGGACCAACTTCTGTTAGTTAGAGAGACAAGCTTTCAAGCTTACACAGAGATCTTCTTCACATTAGGGACTGTGTCTGTACTGTGCCTAACACAAGGCGACCCTGAGTTTGATCAGGGCCTTTGGGTGCTGCCATAATACAAAGGCGAAGCTAAACTTTGTCCCAGTAGGGTGTTAGGAAGCGTAGAGTGTTGATGACAGTGAAGAATTGCCTTGCAGAATGTTTTCTTGCTGTAAATTTTCTCCTAGGAATCTTGTCTCTCCCCCTTCCCGGGCGTAAGGGGGTGTAAGAATTAGTAGCTGGCATTTGTTGCTAAGTTTACTACTTTGAGTAGCATTCCCATGGGTGCTCCACTTGAAGTGATTATGCACCTCTTGGAGATTTTTATTTTGTATGCATCCTTAAGGCATGCACGAATGCTGTATCGAGCTGCATGGGTAAACCGCTCTCAGTTTCTTCTCAATTGCCTTGGCCTGAGACGGAGCCTTGGTTTCTGTTGACGTCTGGAACATATGGGAAAGAACAAAAATACACTGTATATCCTTGTGTGACAGAAGAACTTATCAGGATAAATTATAGTAAATAAGGTGAGGGTCTGCATTTCTTGCTTGTTTTAAAACTTAATATTGTATCCCTTTCTTGGCACCCCTATTTTCATAAGTAGAACCTTTATATTTTTTGATACACAACTTTGGAATTTGCAACAGAATCAAATCCTTGCCAGAGTTTTGAGACACAATCTAAGCATTCATTTCAGAGAGAATGTCTAAAGTTTGCAAAAAAAATCTTTAAAAGATTACTGCATTGTTTTACATTCAGTTATGTTTCCTGAATCTTCATACAGCCTGAAACAATAGCTCTGAGAGGTGTGAATGATTAATTAGGACAGTTAATTATTTTACTGATCACTTTAGGGTTCTGAATATTTCAGGCTTTCCCTGTGGATAATGCAGCACTCGTGATCTAATTTATTTAATATAATAGCCACTAATTTAAATGGAAAGGTGTTATGAGGACCTCCAAGCTCTGAAGTTCACTCTTTCCCACCTGATTTAGCAGAGCCCACATTCAGGGTCTAATCCAAAACCCACTGAGGTTGATGGAATGACTCAAATTAACTTCAGTGGGCCTTGGGATTGTAGGGCATTAGTGATGATCAGGATATGCTGATGGGTTCTCCTGTGAAGGTTTTTCAGGGAGATGGGTCTCTGTGTATGAAAGGGGACCAATGGGATGAAAATGGCTTTTGGTTTGGAGCAGTTTTAGTTCAAGTGGTAACCCTCAGTGGAATACAATAGGGACAATGTGAATATGCCATGTGCCTGGAGCCTGAGCTTTTGAAAGTAGTAGTGTCCACTGGTCTGTATATGCACCCTTGTACTGCCTCATGGTTTCAACCGAGACAATAAAGGATGGGGCAGACTGACCACGCCCTCAGTTCTTTCTCACCACCTAGTAGTCCAAATCAGAGTTTCTGCTGTTCTCGTTCCTTGTGACGCACTTTTCATACATAGTGAAAAACTTTTATTTTTGTGTATAGTTAGCATTTTATTGTTTTTGTAGTAGTTTTTATTGTTAGTAGTACTTTTCTTAGGATTTAAGGACTTTGAGATGCTGCTTCAGCAGTTTTCCTGCTGACCTACCAACCCCCCAGCACCCACACATGGGTACTGGATTATGCTGAAGATGCCAGGGTTCAAGATCTGCGCTTCCTGCCCTTGTTTTTGGTCAGTGACAAGCACCAGTGCTGCCTGTATTGCTTGGGGGAAGTCTACATTGCGTCCAGGTGCAGTATGTGCCACCTCTTCCCTGCCCGTACCTGAGAAGTCGGGCTCTCCGCCTTAAGAAGCAGTTTACTATGAGGCTGCAGTCTGATCTAGGCTGGGGTATGCCCCGGTACATCAGCCTGAGCAATGCAGAAGTGCTCCTTCTACCACAGAACTCCAAACACTGGTTCCACCAGTACCAGTGCTATGGACCCTGTGCCGGGCCCTAGTCGTGAGGCAAGGAAGCATGTGCATAAGCATAGCACTAAGTCTTCCTCAGGGCCCAAGAAAGATGCTGCATCATCTGCAACTTCCAGCCATGGAGAAGTAGCGCATTCCAAGGCCCACAAGTGTGACAAAAAGTCATGCCACACACTGGATCCATGGGTCCTGGTTCATGAGTACCCCTTCTGCACCGGTTCTGCCGAAGTCCCATGAATAGTCAGTTCTGGGACTGACTGAGGCAGCTTCTGGTTCCGTCAGTGGACTGTGCCGTTGACTCCGGGGAGGCAGGATTCTGCCCCGGTCCTCATGAACTGTTTGCCCTGGATGAGCTGAGGTCTCTGTGTATTTCAGGACATTGCGCCCCCCGGCCCCAGAAGGGTCTGTTCTCCTACTTTAGACTTGCTGCCTTCCAGCCATGTTCCTGAGCGCTCCCCCATGGCTCACTCCATTCTGACGGTGCCACCATTTGTACAAAAATCCAATTCCTCCATGTGAGAGGACTCTGCTGGTATGTGTGGTCTACTGCTCCTGTTCCAATGGCATGACTACTCAAGGGTTCCGCCAGTCCAGCAACACTACCCCCCCTTGCCCCAGCACACGAGCCACTAGGGGCACCAATGCAACAGCCTCAGGATCCCCTGGGTTGGCCTTACTGGGGTTCTTGGCTCCACTATCTGTCTTCAGAACTGTCCCAACCCACCCGAGAGGAGTCTTCTATTTCACCATTCCATCCTTTTTTGAGTAGACATTTGGGATTGGAGGACACACTGGTTAGCCCAGCTCCAACAGTGCCGCCAGATCCAGAGCAGTTCCCCTCATTTCCCAATGTGGCCAAGTCGTCAATTCCTTTCTCAGTCCTGGATGACTACCACTAATTCCAGGAGCTGTTGTGGAGGTCAAGACCATCCGCATCAGTTGCAGGACATTCTCCACGCATCAGTACTGGCCAGAGTGGTACTACCGATCAACAGTGCCATTCTTCACTTGCACCGTGTGGCATACACTGGCCACGTGTACCCCCACCATGTAGGGGACGGGAAAGAGGTACTATGCTCCCCCGAAGGGGGTCTGAATTTCTGTTTTCTCTCCCCCCACCTATTTATTTGGTTATGCAGGCCGCTAAGGAGCGTGCCAGGCAATACCCTCTCTGTTGGTTGGAGTGGAACATGGATGTTAAGAGGTTAGACCTTCTAGGTAGCAAGGTCTTTTCTTTAGCCAGTCTTCAGTTCCACATCTCTAACTACCTGGCACTGCTGGCTAAATATGACTTTTTGAACTATGGCCAGTTTGCGGACAAGTTACCCCAACAGGATCATGCTCGCTTCCAAGCTATTCTGGAGGAGGGCACATGAGTCACCAGAACCAAGCTTCAGGCTGTAGTAGGCTCTGTGAACAGGTCTTTGTGCTCTATGGCCACTGGAATCATTGAGGAGGGAATCCTGGTTACACTCCTCTGGTTTCCCTAGGGAGGTGCAGAATACAATTGAAGACATTCTCTTTGATGAATCCCACATCTTAAGCCAGAAAACAGATGATTCCCTACACTTGCATAAAGGCTCTAGAGCCACCTTGCAATTGCTGGGTATTTATACGTCAACACCCCAGTGAAAGATTTATCGGCCAGCCCCCGCACAGCAGTACAAAGCTCCCCAGTTTTACCACCAGCGACCCTACGAGCCTCCGTAAAAGCATCTGAAGACCTAGAGGTCCCGTCCACCTGGCCCATCAAGTTCAGTCCTCTGTACAGCAAACCCACTCTTCATGTAAGCGCTATTTCTGAGTACGTCTAGGGAGCAGTCAAGCACTATGCACACCACCGCTCTTGCCAGTCACCCCCTTCAGAGGCTGCCGAAGACTCTACCAGCATGGAGTGTGATAATAGACAAGTGGGTCCTAGATGTCATTAGCGCTATATGATCAAGTTCACAACACTACCTCCTCCACATCCTCCATTCCGCTTCTGGGACCGCTCTCACAACAGTATCCTTGCCCTAGAAGTGGACTCCCTCTTGGGGAGGGGCCTGCTCCCACCATTTGGGGACCACTGTTCTACACAAATAAGGCACAAATAAGGTCTTGTAAAAGCTCAGATGCCACTGGGCACTTGAAGAATACAGGAAGTAATTCATCAGTCACATTTTTCCATCCATGTTGCAATAGTGATCCAATATCTAGTTTTCCTACGTGCAAAGATATCCAAGTCTTTGTTTGCCAGGGTGCTCTTTTGACATGCTCTTCAAAACTGTCGTCGTGTGGTAGGAGTTTGGCCAGTGACTTGTCCTTTTTGATGGCTAGATTGAGGCACAAGCTATGTCTCTATGGGGGTGGTCTTTTCTTTCTCACTCTGGTCATACAGCACTGCTACCAACTTCGTTGCTGCAAAAATTGCAACTTTTTCTGTCACTGTCTCCTGATTTGTCAAGATCTCTGAAGTGGTAAGCTCTCTCTTTGTTTTGACAACATTAAACACAGATTCCCCCACTGCTCCCTCCCCCCATACCAAATATGGATGACACAGAGACACATACTGTTAATTCGTGTACAGCAGAAGTCGGGAGAGCATCACAAATGGCATGCACAGGTATGAAGCGTTGCTTGTTAGTTGTGCTGGTAAAGGTGCCTGTTTCAATCCACATGTTTCGTGTATTCTTTTTTTGGAATGCATTGAACAGCAGGGACCAAAACATCTGTATCAAGTGACCTAATTCCTAAGTTTCCTTTGATGCCAAGAGACCATGCTGGCATATACAGCTTGCAGAAGCATCATTTTGTCTACTTCTTTTTGGGTACTGCACTCCTGGGCATCTTCAGCACCTCTTTGGAAAAGCCTCCAGCGAGAAGGAGTGTCTGTGTTGGGTGTGCTCCTACACTCTGAGGTACATTTTGAACCATATATTTATAGAGGAATTTTACAAGTGACTGCTTGTTGGACCACATTTAGAAATGTTTTCTGTGGAGGCACAGGGCATCCACCAGTTACCTGATATTTCTTGCACGCAGCCTTCGATTCTGTCCGGTGCTGACTTTCTTCGGTTTTCAGAGCATTATTATTGTCATATCTATCAAAGATTTCAATTACAGAATTAGCTTTGTCAAATCCTTTTAGGACCTACCTCAAGTACTCAGCAGCCGGTTCACTGAATGTCGAATTTGTTTCCAGCAATCATTTGTGTCATAGCCATGGCATCTCTGATATACATTGTGGTTTCTTTGTTACATCTCTTAGCTCAAGGATTCTTTCATCTTGAGCCTCCAGCTGATGCTCTAATTCAGTTTTTTTCTGTTCTTCTCATTGTTCCATCAGCATGAAAGAGGGACATATGCACAGGTCCTATTGGGTGACTGAGAAATAGTTGCCATTGAAACATCATCTCTGCATCTTGCTAAAGATATGGCTCTGGGGAAGTTGCCAGACTTAAATTTGGCTGTCTTGGCCAAGTCAGTAAATGCTTTGATGCCAGATTTCTTGACTGGGCTGAAGAAGCTACATGTCCCATCAGAATCAACTGCACCTCTTACAAATCTCTTCATTTGTTCTTCATCAGCATCTGCTTTTTTCAGTAGAATCTCTTGCACATCTCATGTTACATGCAAGAGGTATGTTGGTAAGCCCCTCTGGAAATGGATTTGTCATATTGTTGATGACATGGTTAAGAGCTGCAACATGCTCTTCATCCCTGTTCAGTGCAGAGGCAAGGACTTTTTTGTGGACTTTGTCTTCACTACTTCTTGTTAGGCTATTTCTTTCTCCCATAGGTTTTGCATATTCATAATACGAAGCTGTGTATTGTCATCTCTAACGCTAATACTGACCTGAATTAAAAGGCTAGTTTTTAGAATATTTCAAAGGCTTATACTGCATGTATAGTAATTACAAATTAAAATCCTCTACCAGGCAGACTAGCTGTTTAACTTGTATATACAAAAGCTTACAAATGGAGAAGCATTACATTAGGAATTCATGTACTTTCATATCTACCCACTGTGCAATGCAAACTATGGGCATGTAGTCTACTGCTACTGGGGCACAACCTTCAGTATGAGACTGATCTGATCAGCAAGTTTCAATTGAAAGTATAGAAACTATTATCACTTTTGAGACACTTTAACAATTAAGACTATCTTATGTGAAAACATTTCATATTAGTACAGCAAAAGCTGTTTCATCTGGCATGTTGGGGGAAGGAGGGGTGCTGGTAAGTGAAAAATGCCGATTAACTAAGGGGGGGGGTTGGATGCAGGAGGGGGTGTGGGGCTGGGGCGCGGGAGAGGGTGCAGGGTTCAGGGGCTGGGAGGGAGTTTGGGTGTGGGAGAGGGCTCAGGGCAGCAGGTTGGGGTGCGGGGTGCCGGATCCAGGTGGTGCTCACCGCATTCCCTGGCAATGAGTTCTGCAGGTTGACTGTGTGTTGTATGAAGATGTACTGCGTTTTATTTGTTTTAAACCTGCTGCCTATTAATTTGAGTGACCGACCCCTGGTTCTTGTGGTATGTGAAGGAGTAAATAACAGTGAATAAGAGAGTTTCTCCACACTAGTCAGTATTTTATAGATCTCCATTGTATCCCCTTAGTTGCCTCTTTTCCATGTTGAAAAATGCCAGTCTTTTTGGTCTCTCCTCATACAGAAGCTGTTCCATGCTCTTAATCATTTTTGTTGCCCTTCTCTGTACCTTTTCCAATTCTAATATATCTTTTTTTGAAATTGGGCAACCAGAATTGCACGCAATATTCAAAGTGTGGGCGTACTATGGATTTATATAGTGGCATTATGATATTTTCTGTCCTATTATCTATTCCTTTCCTAATGGTTCCTAATGTTTTTTTGACTGCTGCTGCACACTGAGTGGATGTTTTCAGAGAACTATCCACAATGATTCCAAGATCTCTTTTTTTGTGTGGTAACAGCTCATTTAGATTCCATCATTCTGTAGTATATTTGGGATTGTATTTTCCAGTGTGTATTACTATGCATTTATCAACATTGATAAATAGTCATAGTCATGTTGCAGTATTTCTGGAACTGAGCAAAAAATGACACTTGCTCATTTTGAGTACCATTGTTTCCCCTTACCTACAGGCTTATAATGCCATTTAACAGCTCTACATCACACCTCATCCATGCTGATGGAACAATGAGAAGAACAGACAAAAACTGACTTAGGGCATCAGCTAGAGACTCAAGATGAAAGAATCCTTGAGCTAAGAGCATGTAACAAAGAAACCACAGTGTATATCAGAGATGCCATGGCTATGACACAAATGATTGTCTGGCAATCAGTGGTTTTCCAATTCCAGGATTTATCTTCAGCTTTTACTCCAGATCTCCAGTTCGTTCAGGTGCTGTTAGCAACAATATTACTTTAGCTGAAGAGTTGTCTAATTGGTTGCCGTTCACATATTGATGACACCGAAGTACCATAGCATTTCACGATCTCTCTCAGTGGCTTACATTACTTATTATAATAGCTCCTAGATTAGAAGCCCTAGTCATCATTGTGACCCCATTGTGCCTAGACACTGTACACTTTCATAGCAGGTGATAACCCCTGCCCCCAAAAGCTTATAGTCTAAACATTTCAGAGGTGTTAAGACCCAGGTCCTGTAGGATTCTGCAGGTAAGAGCTGTCCAAAAAAACAGCTGCCCATCATAATTTTCTGGGATCTATTGGAAAGGGACATGTACAGCCAATTTACTGCTACAATATGTGTGTTATATACTACGGTGGTGGGCATGGTATAAACATCTCGGTAGAGTGAGTCAGCAGCACCTCATGATCAACCGTCAAAGAGGCCTCAGAGATCTAGTAGTTTCAGTATAAGTGGAGCTTTTGTCTGTTGACCTCAACTATCTATCAGTGCTAAATGATCAGTGTATCAAATAAATATTGAAACCTGTTTTGAAGCAATCTAAACTTTTAGCAGAGGTCATGCACTACTTAATTGTAATAGCAGACCAATTCTTCTCAAGGGTCTCTTCTAAGAAAGAGAGAGAAAAGTATAATGGTTGGTAATGAAATTGTTAGCAGTGAAAGATATCTAAACGGGCTGGACTACGTTCAGCAGCAAAAAACTGTTAATGCAGAGTTAAGGTTGCTTTGTGGTATGTTATCCTCTTGCAGAATGTCTAGTTGAGCAAAACTTCAAACTTCTGAAAATCATGAAATCCACCGTTGAGGTTGCCCATGAAACCTTAACTGTGTCCACTCTGAGCAGTGCCCCATTAACACACACACTCTGCCAATCCCACAGTTGTTGAGATATACAAGTTCTTCATCTCTTACAGTCCATTCACTCTCGCTCACAGGATTCCATCTAACCCTATTAAAGGACAAAAGCAGGGTTGGGGGAAATTGTTGCCCATGCCACATTCTCTTTTCTCTTGGAGCTGGCAGTAGCCAACGGAAATTACTTGCGTACATTTCAGGAGCAGGTTGTGTGTTAGATGTACCTATGCTAAATGGAGAGGCAATAGTTGGGCCTTATTGGTAAGTGCGTGGATTACTTTGAGATGTGTGACAGAGCTGTGATTGTGATAGGAAATCTATGTTTTCCACCCTCTTACGTGTGAGAAAAGGGAAGAGGTGCATATATTCCTTCAGGGTGCACTATATGCATCATTTCTGTGCATAATTGTGTCGGTTATGTTGGTATCCGGGCATAGGGCTTGTATTACAATGCGCATTTTCAACAAGGAGATAGAATATGAGTGGATTCTACTGCTTTAATGATCCAATTCTATGTGGAGAAAACATTATGTGATTGGTACTGCAACTAAGCTCTGTCTTTTGGAGTTTCCGGCAGATTTGTTGGCTTCCAAACGTCTTTGGTCTCCAAGCCTTTGTATTGCTGAGAAGGGGACTTTGGTCCAAAGGTAAACCTCTGACACCTTATTTGCATTGACATGACCACTTCCTCTGAAACCAGACTAGCTGATGCAGGATCTCTATGGGAGATGCATTACATCTTTTTCTGGCATGGAAAAAGCAAACAAGACCACCGTGGATACGGGGTGGGTTTTGCAGTCCAAAACTCATGAGCACCCAAAGTTGAACATCCTGTTGTAATATCAGAACATATTATATTATATCATCATCATATGTATCACTAAATATACTTACTATATATAGCTTTGCCAATATCCATATATGTCCCAACACTTTCCTCCATTTCTGAAGAGAAGGACTTATTCTATCAGCAGCTTCATAGTGTCATCAGTAAGCTACCATCAGGTGAGCGATTGTCTGTTGTCTGCTATTCCACAGTTCCTGCAGTCTCCACTGCTCATTGGAATTCTGGGTTAAGCTCCCAATGTATGATGGGGCAAAAACATTGTTGCGGGTGGCTTTGGGTACGTCGTCAGCCCCCCCACTCCCTCCCGGGAAACCAATGGCAGACTGTCATTTTGCGCCTTTTTTCCTGGGTTACCCATGCAGATGCCATACTACGGCAAGCATGGAGCCCGCTCAGCTCACCGTCACTGTACGTCTCCTAGGTGCTGCTGACAGACGTGGTACTGCACTGCTACACAGCAAGAGCTCCTTGCCTTTGCGGCAGATGGTGCAGTAGGACTGATAGCTGCCATACGTCTCCTGGAGCTCCTGGCACACCTTGGTGGTGTTGATCAGGGGCGCCTGGACAGACATGGCTTTTCTCCTCTTAGAGCACCACATGGGAGCCAGAGACTCCAAGTCATTCTCTTCTTGAAGTTTCGTCTCATGGAGATTCAGTCCTGACTGGAATATCATGTGAGCTGGAGGCTTCTGCGTCAGGCTGCTCTCCCAGCCGGCAGCACCGCGCGGTCGCACCTACCCCTTGCTCCCATGGCTCATGAAGCCTGGACGGTAGTAAGGAGCAGTTCAACTATAGGCTGAGCAAGTGCAGAATGGTGGTAGAATGTGCCTTTGGACATTTAAAAGCTCGCTGGCACTGTTTGCTGACTAGGTCAGACCTCAGTGCAACCAACATTCCCATTGTTATTGCTGCTTGCTGTGTGCTCCATAATATCTGTGAGAGTAAGGGGAAGACATTTATGGTGGGGTGGGAGGTTGAGGCAAATCGCCTGGTGTCTGATTTTGAGCAGCCAGACACCAGAGCGATTAGAAGAGCACAGCAAGGCACGCTGTGCATCAGAGAGGCTTTGAAAACCAGTTTCATGACTGGCCAGGCTTCAGTGTGACAGTTGTATGTGTTTATCCTTGATGCAAACCCACCCACTTTGTTGATTTTTAATTCTCTGTAAGACAACCACCCTCCCCCCTTCGAAATAAAGTAACTATTGTTTTGAAACCATGCATTCTTTCTTTATTAATTTAAAAAAAAAAAAAGATACTGGACAAGGTAGCCCAGGTGGCATGGGGGAGGAGGGAAGGACAAGGCCACATTGCTTATTGTAGCCACACTAAAAATCAAACTGTTTGAATGACAGCCTTCTGTTGCTTGGGCCATCCTCTGGAGTGGAGTGGCTGGGTGCCTGGAGCCTCCCCCTCTGCTTTCTTGGGCGTCTGGATGAGGAGGCTATGGAACATGGGGAGGAGTGTAGGCAGTTATACAATGGATGCAGCTGGGATCTGTGCTCTTGTTGGCTTTCCTGCAGCTCCAGCAGACGCTTCATCATATCATTTGCTCCCCCAACAGACGCTTCATCATGTCCGTTTGCTCTCCCATTAGCCTCAGCATCGCGTCCTGCCTCCGCTCTTCTCACTCACTCAATTCTTCCCTGGCCTCTGCCACTGAATGCCTCCATGCATTAAGCTGTGCCCTATCAGTGCGGGAGGACGGCATGAGCTCGGAAAACATGTCATCGCGAGTGGGTTTTTTTTCGCCTTCTAATCTGCGATAACCTCAGGGATGGAGATGATAGGGGGAGCGTAGAAACATTCTATGCTCTACGATTCTGGGGGGACTGCATGGTCACCTGTGCTGCTGAGTTTGCCATGCTGATCAAACAGGAAATGAAATTCAAAAGTTCCCGGGGCTTTTTCTGTGTACCTGTCTAGTGCATCGGAGTTCAAAGTGCTGTCCAGAGAGGTCACAATGGAGCACTCTGGGATAGCTCCTGGAGGCCAATACTGTCAATTTGTGTCTGCACTACCCCAAATTCGACCCAGCAAGGTAGATTTTAGTGCTACTCCCCTCGTCGGGGAAGAGTACAGAAGTCGATTTTAAGAGCCCTTTAGGTTGACGGAATGGGGTTGGTTGTGTGGACACAGTCATTTTTAAATCGACAAACGCAGCTAAAGTCGACCTAACCCCGTAGTGTAGACCAGGCCTTACATAGACTATGCATTTGTATGCTGCAAAACAAGATTTTCACTATGGAAATTCCATCATACTAAAGAAAGCTGTTGCCTACACATTCCTTGGTCTTTTGTGTTGCTGATGTGAAAGTGTTGCCAATGTATTACATATCTCAGGGAAGATATGTCCTCTGTTTATACCTCCCTGAATGCTGATGCAGCATGGAATACACTTGGAAGACATATCTATACAGCTTCAACTTTAGCCTTTGATAAAAAGATGGTACAAGATAAAGATTGGTTTGTGGCATATTCTGAAGAAATGCTCCTAGTCATGGAGGCAAAATGCACAGCATTCCTCCAGCACAACATGGACCCCTCTCCTGATGCATGTATTAACCTCAGATTGGCCAAGGGCGCATTGCAACCAGTACAAAGCAATGTGCTTAATCACACATGGCTCTATTTGTGCAAGAAGATACAAATCTGCTTTGCACAGGAGGGTGGACTGGATGACCTCCTGAAATTTCTTCCAACCCTAATCTTCTATGATTCTGTGAAATGTCCTTGAGAATGGAGGTCTAAGAGATACGTATGATGGCATCAAGAAAGCAATAGGTCCTTAAGCCAGGAAGACTGCTCCACAAGCATCTTCATTGCCTTGGTCATCTGTACCAGGTGCATTCCAAAGGACCTATCATATTGCCTCTATATAAATCTCTGGAACCACCCACATCTTGAATATTGCGTGTAGATGTAGTCACCCCATCTCAAAAGGAGATATATTGGAATTGGAAAAGGTACAGAAAACGGCAACAAAAAAGATTAGGGGTATGGAACAGCTTCCATGTGAAGAAAGATTAATAAGTCTGGGACTTTTCAGCTTGGAAAAGAGACAACTAAGTGGGGATATGATAGAGGTCTATAAAATCATGATAGGTGTGGAGAAACGAAATAAAGTAGTATTATTTACTCCTTCTCATTATACAAGAATTAGGGGTCATCAAATGAAATTAGTAGGCAGCTGGTTTAAAACAAACAAAAGGAAGTATTTCTTCACACAACGCACAGTCAACCTATGGAACTCTTTGCCAGAGGATGTTGTGAAGGCCAAGACTATAATAGGGTTCAAAAAAGAGCTAGATAAATTAATGGAAGATAGGTCCATCTATGGCTATTAGCCAGGATGGGCAGGGATAGTGTCCATAGCCTCTGTTTGCCAGAAGCTGGGAATGGGTGACAGGGGATGTATCAGTTGATGATTACCTGCTCTGTTTATTCTCTCTGAAGCACCTGTCATTGGCCACTGTTGGAAGACAAGATACTGGGCTAGATGGACCTTTGGTCTGACCCAGTATGGCCGTTCTTATGTTCTCCTGTATGGAGAGCCTGAGGATGCTCCAAGGCCACTGAGCCAACCTGGGCTAAGGTTCAAGGAAGTTTGCAAGAGGGATTTTGAAAACTCCCCCAAGCCTTTGCACTGCTTCTGAGGGGTGTGGGAAATACATTTTGGTATTGTTGTTTTAAATTAATTATTACTCAGTATTAATATGTCTAATAAGGAATCTGTTTGACAAAAAACATTTCCTGAATCTTTTTTGGTGTCTGTATTGTTAGACATACTTGCTGACGGGTATTTTGAAATAAATTACCAAAATAATTGAAACTGGTGTAATTATATAGTTTTTACAAATAAAATATGCATAATTTTAAAATATTGTGCACAGAATTTTTAATATTTTGGTGCACAGTTTCCCCAGGAGTAAAGGGTGTGTCAGAATAGTGGAAGTGGAAGGCAGAGTAAAGACTGGGGCCTGCAGTTTTTGATGTATGTTCTGGTAATGGTAAGATGTTTGCTTGTGGGTGGAGGTGTAGAGGCTTTGTACTGTTGAGTGGCTTACTTTTCATTTCCTTGTTTTTGTGGGTTTGTTGAAGGAGAGACAATCGTAACTGCTTCAGAGTTTGTGTATTATTTACATTCTATAGTTAGTTTTCTCACTGCTTCTTTAGTGTTCTAGAAAAAGGCAAAGCACAATAGCATTAGAATTGGACTAGAAACATTTCTGTTTCCTACAGGAGTTAAGCTGCTTCTAGTTCAGAAATAAACAATGACTCATACTGATCAGGGTTTTTTATGAAAACCTAATTATCTATTTTTATTTATTTTACTTACTCACTCCCCTGGTGGTTATTTCTTGAGGATGCTTTAATTCTTTATACTGCAGTTTCCAAAACTCTGTGCAGATGATGAATCCAGTGTCATTTTCTCTCCCTAGGGTCCAGTTGTCCTTGGTGGTGATCAGAAGCCTGAAGATTTGATGAAACAGCAGGGCCGATTAAGTTCCACATCAGTGGTGAATTCCAGAAGGAATAAGGGACTACCACATTCCTCCTCTTCCATCCAGAAGGTCCCTTCTGGAGAGAGACCGTGTGATTTGTCCTCCTGCACCCCTTCCTACTTCATGAACATTGTGGAGAAACAGGTTAGACTTTAGGAAAAACATGAATGCAGTGTTTATGCAGGAATACAGAGTAATGCAGAAGGAGCCTGTCTTTTTAGCACATCTTATATCAATAATAAGACTTACTGAAATAAGTTCACAAATCACATAAGATAGTGCATAACTTAGTCTTATCATACTCTCTGTTCATTAATGGTTTAACTTTTCTTTATAATTCATTTCAGCTTTCATTTTCCTGATCTTAAATAATGATACGTCCTGTGGTGTAGGTAGTCATCAGTTTTTTGTTTTTTTTTAAACTTGTGAATAACTTGTTTTGCTTTTTTTCTTTGGCTCTCCTAAAGACCTGTTATGTTTCTTTCATACTCTGTACAAGTCATTACCATTGCTAAAGAGGTTGGATGACCATTTCTAAACTGTATGGAATTTTGAAGCCTTCCTATTTCGCGGTTGGTAGCTAACAGAGAGGTAATTAGAATCTCATAATTATAGTTGTTCTGAAGATATCTATCTCAATCAGTTCCTGCTCCTGGGTTTACAGTTCTAAGCCATTGGATCTAGCAGGCATCTCACCTCAGCCTTTGGAGGTTTCCAAGGGTTGTTCCATTGCTCACATGGGGACTTTCTTTGAAACATGAAAATACTCCTATAATAGCCAGCTGAGGCAAGATGAAAAAATATGCAGTTAGAAAACCCTTAAATCTGCATTTGATAGTTTTGGTTACTTTGTGAATCTTCTGTATAGATATATACATAGGAGGCAGCATACTTGCCTCTCAGAGAATGGCCCTTAACATGATCCTCCATACCTAGGCTTGCCAAGCTGTATCAATGAAAGCTGTATTCAGCCAGCCAGTTAGATGTCTTGCTCTTGGAGACTATAGAACCTACTCGGTGTCAAATAAAATTAAAAAGCTGGATGGACTTTCTAAAGGCCTTAGTCTGGTTTAAGATGGATGTCCAGCACCACTTGATCTTTAAAGAAACTAATGATAAATGAATCAGTCACTATGACCTGAAACTTGCCTTGTTGCTTGTTATTGCCATCAGGAAAATAACCTGTGTAAGAAACTTGAGCTCATAGTCCTAGAGTAGCTCAAAAGCAGCTTAGTTAGTTTGAGTGGAATCAAATTGTTTTTAACTGAGATTTACAAGTAAAAAAGGTAGCTAAAGCAACTTTATATTACATTTATATTATAAATTATATTATATTTATATGGGTGTATTACAAGATTACATATTGACTTGTTGCACAGGCTTTTTCTAGATTAGGATTCAAAAGTATGTTGTGTTAGATGTTGGCTGACATGTTCTAAAAGGGCAGTGTAGACAAGGCAGTTTACATTTTAATATATGCCAGGCTGGTCAAATTGAAGGTATGCTTCATCTTGACCAGGTTAGTATGTATTAAAATGTACACTGCCTTGTGTAAATTGGACTGTTGACGTGTTAGCCAACTCTTTTTCTGAAGCACCTCTTAATTCCTAGTCTAGACAAAGTTACAGAGGCCAGAAGCAATAAAGCTTGACATGCAATGCTCCAGTAAGAATGGGTTATGAGTGCTTATTGCTCCCAAGTGCTCCACTGACACACTCACAGTTGAGTGCTTGGCAGGGGAGATTTGATTTAAATCAAATTGAAATTAAGTCATGATTTAAATCACTAGTCAGGAAGACTTGGTTTAATCATGGATTTCTACATAAAAGTGCATTCTTGTTGGTTGTTATAACCTTAATACATATTCTTCACAACTCAGATATACGTAGGTTTCAGTTTTATAAGGTGTACACTATACATTTTTAAAGTGATTTATTTTGAAAATTTTTCAGATTAGTTTTACAGCTATATCGGAAAATGAATGATTGTTTAGTTATTTCATTTACCAAAGGTAATTGAAACAGATAGTTTAGCTCCCAATGACTTCATAAATATCTCGAATTCAACAGGTTAATCATTAATATTTGGAGGATTTTCCTGCCATGCTGTATTAGGAGAGCATCATCAGACAGATATTTAAATGGTTTTATTTAACTAAAACAACAACGTTATGTATTCTGGATTTTTTTTTCAACAGCAAACATACATTTAACAAAACAAGCATATGAATTTTTTAATTTAAAGATTCACATTTTTTAAAATCAGGTTTGTTTTTGTTAAAATTAACTAAAATAGTTAAATGAAATATTTAAAAAAGCAAAAAAATTTTGTTCAGAAACTGTCATCCGATTAGGCCAGTTCTTGATACAGTGCTCAAAACAGTCCACTATGGAGTTCCATTGCACTTCTTGTGGGAGAGTTAGCTTGGTTCCTCCCACTTCTTCAGAGCTGCTGCTGCAAAGTGGTTGTTACAGAAGTATTTTGCAATTTCAACATTATTAGCCTTTATTTCTGGAATACTGAAATCTTTGGCTAGGAGGTGCATCAAATGAGCACTGCACCTGCATGTTATTAGCTTGGGACGCTCTTCATTCTCTCCTAAATTTCTTCTCATCTTGGATACATTTGCAGCATTCTGTGTGACCAGGCTGCATAATAGACATTTGAATTTTTTTCACAGTTTGTTATAGCTTTTACTGCTGCTACTTATAAGTATTCTGCAGTGTGTGTGCATTTCCTGATGTATCAATTGTTTCTGTAAGGAAGACATTCCCTTCTTCTGTTGTCACACAAGCACATACAACAGGAATATTGTGGACACTGCTCCACACATCAAGACTCAGGTTAACAATTTTACCCTCTACACCTTTTGCACACTGCTCTCTTTCTCTTTCATACACTTTATCCAGCAATTCGCCTGCGACATCTGCTCTGTTGGGTGGACTGTATCCTGGTCTTAATGACTGAACCATGTTAATAAAGTGTGAGTTCTCAATCATACAGAAAGGAGAGTTTGTTGCATAAACAAACAGGGCAATTTTTTTCATCAATTACCTCTTTTTGTAATCGGCTGGTTCTTATCACAAACTTACCTATGGTTGTTTCTGGATGATGGAGATTTATTTTTATTTTTTTGCTACAGGTGGTATACTGTGGCTATGTGACATACATGATGTGACTGAAACACTATCATTGGCAGATAACTCTGAAACTATAGAAAATGATGGTGATCTTGAATGTGGATAGTCTTCAGAATCTTGTATGTTGAGGATGGATTCTTCTAAACAAAATAAGTCAGTGCCGTGATTTAATTATTATTACCATACAGCTCATTTAGTATTACTCATTGCATTCGCTGACGCTCAGTACTACTTTAAAGGTGAAATTGTAAAATTGCTTATTTCGGCTATTTATTTTTTATCACAACCACATCTATAATGATAGTACCATAGAGTAACTAACAACCATATTTTTTCCTCAAACATGAGAATTCAAGAATAGTCCTGAAGGAAGACAGGCAGTCCTTAAGAAGGAAGTATGAAATAAAAAAGTTTACCAACCTGAAGATATGGATGTGCATGTTCAGATATGTTCCTTTCATCATTTTTAATGCAGTTTCCTCCTGAGAAGGAACACTTCTCATGATGTTGTTTCATTCAGGCAACCAGGCCTTTCATTTCTTTGCTGCACTGTTTGCGTTTTGCATGCATGCCTGACTTACCCACAGGTAGAGGAACTTCATTAAAATATTCCCAAACTAGGTCTCTTTTACGGCCTGCTGCCATTATAGGTTTTCCCTTTTAGTGAGAGAATGGTATGGTAGATCTCAAATCAATGAAGTCTAAACTCAGAAAGACCTCAAGACTTCTGGAATATGCTGCTCAAACAGTTTCACTTTTGTTTCTACTGCCTGTCCCTCCCTTCTCACATTTATCTCCAGACTTCTCCTTGTCCAGATCTATTCCGCCCCCAACAATCTTCTATTCATTGAATGTTTTGAAACTATGCACATTTAGAGAGAGGTAAGGGATTGACTCTGTGTACACAAATTTGCAGAGGGACAATAGGGTTGAGGTCTGTTATTTCTCACCTTTATTTATTTATTTATTTATTTATTTATTTTTATTTTATTTTAAAACATTTTTGCTGTTAACAAGCATGTTATCTCTAGAGAGACAAATCCGCAGTTTGAGAACTAAGCATCTCTGATGATATCTTCTAGACCAGAGGTCTCAAACTCAAATGACCACGAGGGCCACATGAGGACTAGTGCATTGGCCCAAGGGCTGCTTCACTGACACCCTCCTGCCCCCACTTGCTGCCCCCGGCCCCGCCTCCACTCCATCCCTTCCATGAGGCCCCACCTCTTCCTTGTCCCCACCCCAACCGTGCCTCCAGGGGAGGGGTGCGGTGTGTGGCGGGGGCTCAGGGCAGGGAGTTAGGTGTGGGGTGCAGGAGGGGCGCAGGGGGCTCAGGGCAGGGAGTCCGGGCAGGGGTTGGGGTGCAGGAGGGGCTCGCGGTCCAGGCTCCAACCCGGCGCCACTTACCTAGAGTGGCTCCGGGGTGGCAGCGGTGCACACAGGGGCCAGGGCAGGCTTGCTGCCTGCCTGCCCTGGTGCTGCGCCGGGCTGCTCCGCTCCAGGAAGCAGCCAGAACCACGTCTCTGCAGGGGGCACACGGCTCCCTCCAGGTACCTCCCCCGAAGCTCCCATTGGCTGTGGTTCCCCTTTCCCAGTCAATGGGAGCTGCGGGGGGTGGTGCCTGGAAGCGAGACTAACGCACGGAGCCCTCGGCCCCCATCCCCCCACTCCCGGGGACGCTGGGGCATGGTTCCTGCAGCTTCAGGGAGCAGCACGGGGCTCGCAGCGCCATGGGGTAGGCAGAGGAGCACATGGGGGGGGGCCACGGGGAGCTTGGTGGGCCGCATGAAAGAACCCTATGGGCCGTGTGTTTCAGATCCCTGTTCTAGACTGAGCACTGAGTCCCATTGGGTAGATAGAAAGATTAACCTAAATAATCTATACAGAAGCCCCTGGAACTCCATAAGATTGGGTCCCTAATCCATGAACTATTGGAACTCATTTACAAAACTTTCCTTAAACATTACATGAATATATTGTCTCATACTATAGAATTAGAATTTATAATCCTTATTCCATGATGAGATATCTTTGAGCTATAATGTATCTTAATTAAAACTATCTTTAAATAGGTTTTTTCCTCAAAGTGTTTTATCAAAAAACTGATTTAAATAAAAAAAGCAGATTTAAAAAAAAAATTTTTTTTTAAATCATTGATTTTTATCCACGGCGGTGCCTAGTCAAATGCATTACAGAAGTTAAGTCTGTTGCATCAAAATTTACCTTTAATCAGCCAAACTTGTAATCTTATTTCTTTTTTAAAAAAAAAAGAGGTTAGTTTGACAGGATCTGTTTTTCATAAATCCATTGATTTCTTAAATATTGGCACAACACTGACTTCTTCCTATCTTCCAGAACTTCCCCTGTGTTCCAAGACTTATTGAAAATCAACATTAATGGTCCAGCGACTCCACAGCCAGCTATTTTAGAACTCTTGGATGTAAATTTACTGGACCTGTAGATTAAAAATGTCTAAATTTAGTAGCTACTATTTAACATCCTCCTGAAATATTTAATGGAATGGAGAGTGTGTTATCATATTATATGACTATATCATCTGGTTTTCCCCCAAATACAGAACAGAAATTTACTGAAAATTTCCGCCTTTTCTGCATTATCGATAATTCTGTCATTTCCACTTAGCAGTGGACTAATACCATTGCTGTCTAGTAATGGACCAATATGTGTTCCTAGTATATTTAAACACCTTATTGTACTTAAGTCTCCTGGCCATAGATTTCTCCTTGACCCCTTTGCTTCCCTTACCCATTTTCTACAATTCCTAGCTTCTCATTTGTATTTATTACATTCAGCTTCCTCTTTTTTCAGTTTATTTATTTATTTTTTTTAATTTATACCTACCTTCACTTCCCCTCTAAACCAGGTCAGTTTTTTAACCAGTATGGCCTGCTTGCTCAGTTGTGGGATTGTGGCTTTTTGAGCAACTAGTGAAGTGTTTTTCTGATTAAATTCTTCCTGCGAGCAGACTTCGCTCATACTTGTTTATGAAATTGGCTGTTTTAAAGCACCAGGTATATATGTCACTGGTCTGATCTTTATTCTGTTTTCACATTATAAATATCAAGTCATGATCACTTGTATCAAAGGTACCATTAATTTTAGTTTTGTGATCAGTTTCTCTTTATCTGTCAAGATAAAATCTCCAATAGAATTCTCCTACTTTTTGAGTTAAGAAATTGTCATCTGTAATTAGAAATACCAAGGTTGTTTTAATACTGGCAGCGTGAGACCTCCAGCATATGTCGCTCGATGTGAAGTCTCCAGTGATTGCACAGCTGTTTTTCATACATATTAAAGAGGTGCGTAAGGAGCCAGTCACCCTCTTCCTTAGTGTGATTTGGTGGTCTGTAGCAGACACCAGCTAATACCCCATCTTGTTCTTTATCTGTTAGAACATCAGTTCATAAGAATTCAAAATCATTCATAGAAAGGAGTTTCCGCCTGAATATAACTGGCAAGGATGGGGTCAACAGAGGCTGTCTGAATGCAGGCTCTGGCTGCTGTTTCCAAGAGCAGCATTTTTAAGTTGAACCACAAGGACTCGCTGGGTGAAATTCTATAGGGTGTGTAATTCAGAAGGCCAGATTAAACTATTATAATGGTCCCTTGTGTCTTTAATCTGTGAAATAGTGTTATTCTCATTTTACAGATAGATAAATGAGGCAGAGAAGTGAAGCAGCCTACCTAATGTCAAACAGCAAATCTCTGGTAGATTAAGGAATAGAACAAATATTTTGTCTTAGTCACAAAACCATCCTTTCTCCCTCATGGATAATCAGGGAACATCAAGTATCGGGGGGTAGCCATGTTAGTTTGTATCCACAAAAACGAGGAGTCTGGTGGCACATTAAAGAATTCTGTTAGTCTTTAAGATGCCACCGGACTCCTCATTGTTTTTTTCAGGAACATCTTGACCAGGGAGCCAATTATCTGAAAACAACTTTGTGTGTGTGTGTGTGTGAGAGAGAGAGACAGACATGCCATCTTATATCCCTGCATACTCTCATAATAAACTTATTTGATATTTTTATTCACATTTGATTTTTCTGCCATGAGAAGTTGACAGTAATTGAGCCAGCAAATCTGCTAATTTGCAAATAAATTTGATTTTTCACTTAATTGACTGGAGAGTAAAACACAATGTCAATGGATCTGTCTTCAGTTGTTGTTTTACATTGTTACAGTTTTCTCTGGTATACTGATAGCCTGTTTTTAATCTCTGGGTTTATCCAGTGGAACAAAGTGTATTATGGATTTATCACCGGACTGGTAGTCAGGAACTGCTGCACTTTAACCCCAGCGTTGTAGCAGTGGAAAAAATTACTAAACCTCTTTCTCCATTTTCCCATCTGTAAAATGGGAATAGTTGTACTTGCCTGTCTCAGAAATGTAGTGGGAATTTAATTGTGCTTTGCTCCGCACATTCATGTGCCAGTCCTTTTCAACATATACATAGAGCCATTAGGTGAACTGGTCAGAAAGCATGGACTCAAGTGCTAACAGTGAGGGAGACACAGCTCTACCTATCCTTCACCGCATATGACCACACCATTACTGCCAACAACTCACTTAATGAGTGTTTGTTCAGGACAATGGTTGATTTTAATAGAGAATGTCTTTAATATTGGTTTCTCTGCTTTGAAAAAGATCAAAACCCATCACCTTTTTTTGTTTTAAGTCTCTCTTTATCAGCAGCACTGATAGGAATTGTTATAGTTCCTCAAAAACTATGTAGATTAATTGCATACTAAAGTGCAGCCATCTCATTGTAATATCTGACCACAATATTTGTATTGTATATTTCTTGGCAATTGAGTGAATGTAAATTTAAAAAAAAGTCTAGAAAACTCCCCACCAGATTGTTTGTTTCATAGCCAGTATGAAAACATCTTTCAAATCAAGAGAGAGAGTTCCATCAGATGACTGTTCAATGGCCTTTGTAAAATGAGTTTGTGGTCTTGGGCCAAAACACCACCCCACTTGATACTACTGAGTCCCTTCTTCGGCAGTCTCCAAAGAGAGGCCAGAGGGCTGTGGAGGATGAATTTCCCTTTTGCCTTTAAAGGCGCTCCCTTCAAGTTACGGGTGGCAGAGTAGTAAGGGGAAGTTTGCGCGGCTGCTGCTTGCAGTGTACTACTGCTTCTTCTTCAAGAGGGGCCCCGATAGATGCTCTACTTCAGGTGTGCCTGTGCATCTCGAGCCCTTGATTAGAGATTTTCTGTTAAGTGTCTGTCTGGCCCATGTGTGCTCTGTGCAACCTCATGCTGTGCTCCAAGGGCATATAGGGTTGCTCAGGCGAACCCGTCAGTTCCTTTTCTGTCACCTCGACCTGAGGTGGAGCTCTAGCGTGTTTGCCTTGTGCATGCGTCAGCATGTTTTGTAGTTGTTGTTTAGTTAGTATATAGTTGTGAGAGGTTTCCGTTTTTCCTAACCTCCTCTCTCCCCCTTTCTCACCCATTTTTTCTGGGGAGCTTATTTGACATGGAAAGGCATTCCTGGCTTGCCAGGTTTCAAATCCTGACTCTCTTGTCAGGAGGCTGTCCCAATAAGCGATGGCCATTCTAAGCGTATCCATTGCTTGGGAGAGTTCCATATCTCCCAACAGTGTAACTTTTGCCGGGACCTAAAATCTAGAGCTTGGAAGAACTGGAAGACAAAACTGAAGCTGCTACTCATAGAGCACTTCCTTCGACCAACTTCTGATTCAGCTCAGAAGACAGACACTCACCCCCTCCCCATACATTGATCTCCACATAGATTCAGTGCCCCTTTGGCTAAGGTCTCACTTAAGAAGTTAAAGATCTCTGAGGACTCAGGGAAAGCTCCAAAAAAGTGGAGCTACAGTATCCCACCACAAGGAGCGAACTCCCA
The DNA here is from genome assembly GCF_965140285.1 of Lepidochelys kempii. Classification (NCBI taxonomy): domain Eukaryota; kingdom Metazoa; phylum Chordata; order Testudines; family Cheloniidae; genus Lepidochelys; species Lepidochelys kempii. The sequence goes on along the minus strand of NC_136381.1, from coordinate 267,532,610 downwards.
AGAAGTCCAGTCTGCTGCAAGGTCTGCGATTTCTGAGACCTTGATGTCTGGACTCGGTACCATGGAGGGGAAAGAAACTTTCTCTGGTATCGGCAGAGCAGGGATATCCTAGAGCACTTCAGAGATATGTGGTATCAGCAGGGCCCTGGTACCATCTGCCTCCAGATCAGCACAGTTTACTTCAGACTTACCAATGCCGCCTTCCCACTTGGCTCCATCAGTACGGACAGATTTGAAGCACACACCTTCATCCGCAGTGCCTTCAAGCTCCAAACCGTTGGTACCACCCAAGTCAACTGCTGAGTTGGTACCAACCCACTTGGTACCACAGGAATTCCGTTACACCAGGGACTTGTCAGTGTTAGACAAGCTGGAGTGCTCCCTGTTTGTGGGTACCAGATGACTCTTGGTACTTAGACCCCAGTCTCCAGATTACCAGTGCTTCCCAGTACTGCAGGAGTCTACACCCTTAATTAGTCTCCTTCTTACCATTATAGGAATCCATACTTTGATGAAGATCCCTGCCCACGTCACAGATGGAGGGATCTGTCCTAGGTACCACCTCCTCTCCTGTATGGGCTTCTCCAGTGGCCATACTGGGATCCTTGGGTGGCATATTGGCAGCAGTTTTTCAGACCACTGATTCCACTGCACCAGGAAACTAGGGTCGCTGTCGCCTCCACCAAACCTCCCACATGAGGAGACCTTTGAGGAAGTAGAAGGCTAGGGTGGACAAAGAGGCTACCCCTTAAATTCCTATTTTGTCTTCATCTGCAGACAAGGCAGTCATTCCTCCACCACCATAGAAGACCAGCAATTTTTGTCAATTCCAGGACCTTGTGAAGAGGGTGGTGGGCACTCCCTAGATACCTCTTGCTACGGTTAAAGACTCACATCACAAACTCCTGGACATTTTGCAGTCAGTGACACCCACTCAGTTTGTGCTACCCATTAATGAAGCACTTCTGGATCCAGCAAAGACTGTGTGGCAAACTTCCGCCACCATACCACCAACTGGTAAATGGGCAAATAAGAAATATTATGTAGCCCCTCCTCCCAGGGACTCAGAATTTTTGTTTTCCCACCCCTCACCAAATTCTCTGATGGTAGATGCTGTAAACATGTGGGGTAGATAGTATTACTCTTTGCCTGCTCCTTATGAAAAGGTTAGACCTTTTTGGATGGAAGGGCTATTCATCTGCAACCCTCCAATTTTGGATCACCGACTATCAGGCAATCATGGCCAAGTATGACTACACAAATTGCAACAAGTTCAAATCCTTTATTGAACATCTTCCCAAGGAGCATAGAGAACACATGCAGGCCATCATTAAGGAGGGTCCGTTATTGGCCAAAACCTCTGTCCAAGCATCCCTAGATGCTGCAGATGCTGCTGCTAGATTCATCTCCGGGGCAATTGTCATGCAAAGGGTGTCACGGCTGCAGTTTTTGGGATTCCCAAGGGAGATTCAGGTTGAGGACCTCCAGTTTGATGGTCAGATGCTCTTCTCAGGAACTATGGACAAGTTCTTGCACATGCTGAAGGATTCCAGGGCCACATTGAGGTGTCTGGGTATATACACTCCTACAAACAAGAGGAGATTTAGCAAGTCTTAGACTGTCCACAGATTACACCTGGCTCAGTTCTCTGGTTTTCACAGAACCACTGAATCTTCTAGGAGGGGGGAAAAAAGGGATTCCAGAGGAAAAGAGCTTCCCACCATCCTTCAGCTAGTACCCAGTCATCATTAAAACAGCAATTTTGATGGGTTGATTGAAGGCTCAAATCCTCCCTTGCCTGTAGTTTGCAAGCTGTAACCTTATGCCCACTTCTTCATTTTGGAGACCACCTTTCCCATTTCCAACTGGCCTGGTGACCTATTTCAACAGACAAGTGGGTCATGGAGATTATAATATTGGCCTACATCATCCTCTTCATGTCCCTTGCCACCACCTTCCCCATCCCTCTTCAGGGACCCCTCTGACAAGGCTATACTTAGTCAAGAAGGACACTCCCTCTTTTATTTAGGAGCAGTAGAACCAGTCCCATCCCCTCAGAGAGGGAAAGGGTTTTACTCAGAGTATTTTCTCGTGCTAAAGAAGGATGGAGGGTGGAGACCAATTGTAAATCTAAGACAACTGAACAAATTTGTAAAGTCTCAAGAGTTCCTGATAAGTGAAGCAAGGAGCAGGTCATCATAGGCTCAAACAGAGGTCCCAGCAGGTATCTAAGTACCACGTTGAGATCCCAAGACAGAGAAGGATGCTTAACCAGGGGGTAAAGATTCTCCAGACCTGTAATAAATATCGAGGACATATGGTATGCAAAAATAGAAAACGCCTCTAGTGGGGAATGAAAAGCTAATATCATGGCGAGGTGAACCTAATAGATATAACTGATCCAATTTTTGTAAGTCCAGCAGATAATCTATGATGACTGACAATAGGGCAGTTTCAGGCACAAAGTGGTGATGTTCTTGGAACCTCTTCCATTTCTGAAGGTAAGTAATTCGAGTTGACTCCCTTCTACTGTTTGCAGCTCCTGTGTCATATGGCAGCTTGCACCTTTGTGACGAGGCATGCAAGATAGTGCCTCCATTGCTTTGAGGCCTGGTTCAGGAGGGCCTGTTCCTCAACCAGAGGCAGCTTGGACAAACAAGCAGGTTACGGTTTCTCTCCAGGTGAAGAACTCTCTGTATTGGTGGAAAGATGAATGCAATGTCTGCACAGGTGTCCATTTCTCCTCCCAGCTCCAACAATAACTATAACAATGAATGCATCACTGTTAGGGTGGGGAGCATACTTCAATACACTCACAACTCAGGGCAGATGGTCGCTGTAGAAAACCAATCTCTATATCAATGTGTTGGAACTGAGGGCAGTCAGGAATGCCTGTCTTCAGTTCCTACCCCTCATCAAGAGCAAATTAATCAGAATCATGATGGATAATGTGGCTTGCATGTTCTATATCAACAAACAGGGATGCGCAAGATCGCCTTCCCTGTGCATAAAAGCTATAAAGTTATGGAACTGGTGTATAGCCCATCAGATTTAGATCTCAGCCGTTTACCTTCCTGGATGCCACTATGCTCAGCAGATGCTTCTCCCAGGACTATGAATGGGAGTTGAACTCGCAGATCCTTCATGGGATATTCCAGAGGTTGGGACTTCCACAAGTGGACCTGTTCACCACATCCAGCTGAGAAAGTGCCCTTTATCCTACTCAAGAGGAGATCTTGGTCACCTTTCTTTGGGAGACACCTTTCTCCTTCCTTGGAGAAAGGGTCTGTTCTATGCATTCCCTCCAACACAAACAATTCCAAGTGTGATGAACAAGATAAGGCAGGACAAGACCAGGGTTATCCTCATAATGCTGACCTGGCCAAGGTAAGCTTGGTAACCTTACCTGCTTCACTTGTGTCCCCAACTGGCACTCCAACTTCTGACCCTCCCTCATCTCCTCTCCCAGGATACAGGTTGTGTGCTTCACCACAACCTGGGGGTCATCCATTCTCCAAGCATAGCTCCTAGATGGTTCACAGGATTAGACTCCACCTGCTTGACAGGAGTACAGTAAGTAATACTAACTACACAATAGAAAGAAGTCAATTCCAATTACTTACCTCCAGAAATGGAAGAGGTTTCAACCACTGGTGTCATGATCATTGCCTTGTGCCTGTGTCTCCATTTGAACCTATGATGACCTGCTCCTTGCTTCACTTTTCTATGAAGATACCCTTTCTAGTAGCTATCATGTCAGCCTGCAGGGCTAGAGAAATTGGAGCCTTGATGTCAAGACCACCTCTCCCCCCAATTTACAATATTTTTCAAGGACAAGGTCTTTTCTATAACTGCACCCAAAGTTCTTACCTAATGTTCTGTCAGATTTCCAACTTAACCAGTCTATTTATCTGCCAGTATTATTTCCTAAACCACATAAATCTCAGCAGTAGACCTCCCTTCGTACATTAAATGTATGACGGACTTTTATCTAAATAGGACAAAGTAATTTCAGAAATCACCTAGACGTTCTGTCTCCACTGCAGAAAGATCAAAGGAGCCCACAGTCTCTTCGAGATGCATCTCTGGATGTATTACTGCTTGTTATGATACAGCTGGTGCTTTGCTTCCCCAAGGATTATAGCTCATAATACAAGATCACAAGCAACTTCCACGGTGTTGCTCAAAAACATACCAGCGTCTGAGATATGCAGAGCTGCTACATGGACTTCAGTGCATATCTTTTCTAAACATTTTGCTTGCTCCACACACTCAGATCTGATGCAGTACTTGGATCTGCTGTATTGTCTTCTTGGATCTGCTGTACTGTCTTTAGTCTTGGACTTGATTCCTAAGCTCCCTCCTCCCTGTGAGGATACAGCTCCGGTGTCACCTGAAATGGAGCACCCATAGGGACACTAATCGAAGAAGAAGAAGAAAAGGTTACCCACCTTGTGCAGTAACAGTGGTTTTTCGAGATGTTTCCCTCTATGGGTGGACCTGCCCTTCTTCCCCCCTGCTTTGGACTGTTCTTGTTGGACATTCAGATAGAGAAGCCGAACAGACAGTGCTAGTGGAGAGAGGCACATGCACACCTGAAGTGGGGCATCCATAGGGACACACATTTTGAAGAACTACAGTTGCTGTGCAAGGTGAGTGACTACCTTATTTTTCGCTAGCACTAAATGCACATAAAATGTAGATGCATGCACACATCAAGCTTTGGGACTGAAAGCTTACTGTCAGAGTCCAAGGTCCTTTTACAGTGTTTCAAAATCATGTCCAGTAAGTATATAATATACCCCTAGACTACCGGATATCCTGGATTGATGCTAGCATTTGGTTAAAGTTTTGGAACAGTTTGTATGAAACAAAATTTTTGCTACACCAAAGCTGCTCGTATTCCAAGTGAAGCTGGCAGGCAATGAAAGTGGTCTCCAGTTTATAGATCAGAGGACTAGAAATTGTATTTGACAACTTTTTGTAACATCTAAGAATGCAATTTAAAATCACTGATGTGGAGTGATTTGAAGAATCTGTCTTTGATCCTTGAATCTAAGCGGATGGAAAGAAACTGTAAATAATTGATTGCATTGGGACCGCCTGACTATGTTCAGCATTATTTTTAATTGCAAAATGCTGCTTAGATTGATTACTTTTTTTCTCCCCATCCCTCTTCAAAATTCATTCTTTCGTCAAGCTATCCTGAGTTTGAGATTTTATTTTTCTCTTGCAGAGTTCTCGTCTTACGCAGTCTTTAGGAAACCCTATGTGTCAAAGTCCCTCCTGTACCCCCATCAGTGGGTCTCCAGGACCCCCAAAAGCCTGCACATCATCCCGCCAAGTCAACGGAAAAATTAACTGGTTAGTTCTTCTTTTCTTATAGGTTGACCAATCTCATATTTGGGATTATTCTGAGTAATTTTTATAATTAAGACATTTGTGATAGTGGCTGAGAATGTGATCATAGGTGAACCGTCTCTCTTTGAATACAATTCATGATGTAAAGAAGCAAAATAAATGCACATGCCTGATGGGGGAGAAATATTTTTGAAGATAGATATTAGGTTATATATTGCGATCTACATTTTGTAACTAAAAATAGCATTTAATGTTGCATATTTTGCAGAGGATTTGTTGCAAAGTGTTACATATAGCTTTATCTTATTTTAATGGCCAGTGTTGCCCACAAATCCAAATGCATGTAATCTTTAAAGGTAACCTACAAAGGTTTATTTTTCCACCTTAAAATTGGATTTGTGACCTTTTCTCATTTTTATCATGTATAAAGAGAGCATGAAAGACACTTTTTCTGCTTATATTTCAACCGCTGAAATATCAGAAATCAATCATGTCTTCCCTAGTGGTACTGAATGACATCTTGGACCTCAGGCTGTTGAGAGCTCTCATACTGTAATTAAAGTAGTGGGGAAAGGGTATTGAATGTTTAACACACTCTTCCAAACAAGTGCTTGTTAGATATGGGAGTTAAAAAAATAAAACTTAAGTAGCCTATAGGACTCTTCTCTCCGCTGCCCAAGTGTGTCTTTTTGTGATGTCATTAATGTTGCTAGTTCTCCAGTCACCTTTATTGTTTGGTGAGGGCCAAGTTACTCTGTCCCCCAAAGTCCATGGGCTGGGAGCGAAAAGTTCACAGGTAAGAGGCAAATGTTATGGTCTGTACAACTCAGAATGAGCCTCTTTATTAGTAAAATTTTAAATATGCCATTTTAAAGACAAAGATTTTAAAAAAAAATGTAAATGCATTTATGAAACCGTCTGTCTGTTGTCCACTAACTTATCACTCAGTGTATTCCTCCGTGACCAGTCTCTTCTCCCTTGTCTTCCCTGCTTGTGCACCTGCCATCTGCACACACACTTTTTTATGAATGTTTCCTACCTGCTGCTCCACTTTGAGAATCATTCCCATCCACCTTCCCCCTTACATATACCACTTGATAATTTCCCTCCCCTTCCCCCACCTCTGGGGATTTCTTCACCTATTTTCCGCCTCCAGTTCTCTGGAGAATGGGCAGTTTAGAAGCAGATGCTTTCATTCATTTGATCCTGTGGGGACAAGTCAGTGGTGGCAGCTGCAAAGAGCGGGAAGCCTGGAAAGAAGTCCCCTTTGGCTCAGGGTGGAGGGACTGGAAAAGACTAGGCCAGGTAGGCAGCAGAGGGAGAGAAGGGGTCTTCTCCTGTGGGTTCAGAGGCAGAGACAGGGTAGGGAAGATGGGAAAGGAGACTCCTTTCGGCATGGCCTGTAAGGTGCTCTGACCAAATGCTGGTGGAGAGAGGAAGGTCTCAGCTGCCTGGTCCCAATCAGGTGCAAGCTACCTCCCCAGCTCTCTGCCAGCCCACTTTGATCACAGCAGGCAGGCAGCTATGGGTAATAGGAAAGGGTTTAGGGGCTGGATCTGGGGTGTAGGCCATGTGTTTGACACCTGTTCAGTAGTCTTCCAGTATGGACAAGACCTGAATTTCTAATGCGAAAATTTTTGTTTTTGTTTTTAAATAAACCGAACCATTTTTCAGGCCTTTCATCCTTTATAAAGAAGCCCAAAATGGTAAAAGACTAATATTTTTCCTTTGCTGGTTGCCTGACTATGGAGTTGCATCCTGTGAAATCTATTTGTGTCAGCATGCAGTGCTCCACCTTGATTCAAGTAGCCTCTGCTAAAATAAAAAATAGTTCTTACTGTAACCTCTTTTGGGGTTGCAGTTAGCACCATTTTATGCTAATCAGCTACACCATTCAGTTTCTGGCAGGTTGCTAATTAAATCCTCATTTGGGGAAAGTTTGAATGCCTGTTACTGTTACTATGAGGATTGCACATTTCTTGGATTTATATTTTAGTTGTTGCTCTGAGTGAGGTGGGATGTATTCCATTTTCAGGTTTAGCTGCTTACAAAACAGGTTGCCAGTTTTCCGTTGATGCTTAGTTTTAATAAATAGAAGTATTCTGTTGATTGCTAATTTTATTCAAAAGTGCCTTAAGCTTGCAGGTGTTGCTGATGCGGTTGGATATATCCGATCATGTTTTCTCCTTTTCTTTTCTTTTCTCTTTTCTTTTTTCCCCTTCCATCTCTTCTATGTTTACATTGTATGTATCTGGATATATAAAAGCTATTTTTCCTTATACATTTTTCAAGTGTCCCGTTTCAGCTTTGTTTCTATAGAATTTGCATTACTAGCATTTCATATGCACTGGAATTAAGCATCAGAGGTACAGATCCTTAGAGCTGGATAAATTTATTTTTCAATTCAGCCAGCAAACCAAAAAAATCAGAAAAAAAATTTGGTTAGGGTAAAAAAAATCTTGATAATTTGGCAGCAAATTGGAAAAGTCTGATACAGATCATAAGGAACATTACATTCTGGTCAGCTTCAGAAAACTCTGTATGTGCATTCATCCCCCTTGTGTAACCTTTAGCTCTGTGGTTAGGGCACTTCCTTGGGATGTGGAAGAACCAGGTTGAATCCCCATTCTGGAGCAGAGACTTGAACTCAAATCTCTCCCCTCCCAGGTAACCGCCATCACCTACAGGCTATTCTGGGGTGGGTTGCTCTCAGTCTCTCCTGTTGAAGCTGTTCCACTTTGTGTATATACTAAAAATATATATTGAAGCAGAGACTTGAAATCAGGTGTCACCCCTGCCATATGAGACCCTTAGCCACCAGGTTATAGACTATTCTGCTCTCAGTCTCTCCTGTTGAAGCTGTTCCATTTTGTATCAGAAAGACAGAAGATTTGAATCCACATCTCATACCCCCCAGCTGTGTGTTTTAATCACCAGGCTGTAGTCATTTTCTCTTTCTTGCCCAGTGAGTATTTAAGTATTTCTACAAAGTGAAACAACTTCAGGAGGAGAGATTGAGAGCAACCCACACCAAAATAGCCTATTGGTTAGGAGGCTCACTTGAGAGGGGAGAGTTTGAGTTCTGATCACTGCTCCAGAGTGGAGATTCAAACATACCAGGTAAATACCCTAACTGCTGGGCTAATGGTTATAAGGGACAGTCAATCTCTCTCACTCCCACTCACACAGCTGGCCCTGAAAAACATTTTCACAGCCAAAACTAATCACGTCAAATTGACAAATAGTTTTGGGTCAATAAGCACATTCTAACCGCTTTGTGAACTTTCCCCAGTGACCTGCTAATAACCTTCCCTATGTCTTGCAAGAAAGCACATGCATAGTACTGAAAGGAAATTGAGTTTCCACATTTACACAGTCAGAGACTTTCCGAGACAGTTGACCTTGCATTGTCTAGGGCAACAAAATATGAACTAGAATCTGGGCTAACAGTATCTAAATCCTTCTCTTTGAAATGTAAGCTCTAACGAACTAGTGAGTTGAAGGTGAAAAGGCTATGCTTTATGCACTACATATAGAGATGGGTGATTTTTTTTTTTAATAAATATTTTATTCACTGAAAAATGCAGTTGTGTGTGTATGGAAAAGTGAGGGGCGTTGCCTGGGTTTTTTCATGTAATCACTCATCTGAGTGCTAGCTAACCTTTTACCACCCCCAAACAACTACATATAAAAGACCTGTTAATATTGTAATGACTTTGTTAGACGTCTATGCCTGTGCTTTTTTTCAGGGAATGTTTGTTTTTTGTTTCTAATGTTTTATATATGTAAAGATTTAGAAGTGTGGATTTTCCAAGCTGTCCTATGTATTCAAATGCAGTTAGTGTTCTGAGGAAGAAAGTGTGATACAGTGGTCAGAAGGGTAATAGAGAGCCTCAGGATTCCTCACATATGAACATAAAAATGGCCACACTGGGTCAGACCAGTGGGCCATCTAGCCCAGTATCCTGTCTTCCAACAGTGGCCTATGCCGATGCTTCAGAGGGAGTGAACAGAACAGGGCAATTTATTGGGTGATCTATCCCCTGTCATCCAGTCCCAGCTTCTTGCAGTCAGAGGTTTTAAGAACACCCAGAGCATGGGGATGGATCCATGACCATCTTGGCTAATAACCACTGATGGACCTGTCCTCCATGAACTTATCTAAGGGCTTGTCGACACTGGCACTTTACAGCACTGCAACTTTCTCGCTCAGGGAGGTGAAAAAATACCCCCGAGTGCAGCAAGTTTCAGCGCTGTAAAGTGCCAGTGTAGACATACACCAGCGCTGGGAGCTGCGCCCCTCGTGGAGGTGGGTTTTTTTAGAGCACTGGGAGAGCTCTTTGCTGCGACCACACAAGCCACATTAAAGTGCTGCCGTGGCAGCGCTTTAACGTTGCCAGTGTAGACTAGCCCTAATTCTTTTTTTAACCCAGTTTATACTTTTGGCCTTCACAATATTCTCAGGCAACGAGTTCCACAGGTTGACTCTGCCTCGTGTGAAGTACTACTTCCTTAGGTTAGTTTTAAACCAGCCTCCTGTAAATTTCATCAGATGACACCTGATTTTTGTGTTTTGTGAAGCAATTAATACTTTTTCCACACCATTCATGATATTATAGACCTCTATCATATCCCCCCTCAGTCTTCTTTTCCAAGCTGAATGATCCAAGTTTTTTTAATATCTTCCATTTTTCTAATAATTTTTGTTTATCGTTCTCTGTACTTTTTCCAATTCTAATATATCTTTTTTGAGATGTGGTGAGCAAAACTTCATGCAGTATTCAAGGTGTGGGCATTCCTTGGATTTATATAGTGGCATTATGGTATTTTCTGTCGTCTTATCTGTCCCTTTCCTAATGGTTCTTAACACTGTTAGCTTTTTTGACTGCCGCTGCACATTGAGCAGATGTTTTCAGAGAACTGTTCACAAGATCTCTTTCTTAAGTGGTAATAGCTAATTTAGACCCCATCACTTTGTATGTATATTTGGGATTATGTTTTCCGATGTGAATTACTTTGCTTTTATCAGCATTGAATTTCATCTGCCATTTTCCTGCCACTGGTCTGCCTTGGTCTTAACTATCCTGAGTAATTCTCCATCATCTGTAAACTTCGTCACCTCCAGTGTTTGCCCCTTTTTCCAGATAATTTATGAACATGTTGAAAAGAACTGGTCCCAACAGATCCTTGGGGACCCTGATAGTTACCTCTCTTCATTGTGAAAACTGACCATTTATTCCTACCCTTCGTTATCTGTCTGTTACTGATCCATGTTACTAGTTACTGATCCATGAGAGAACATTCGCTCTTATCCCATGACTCCTTATTATGCATAAGAACCTTTGGTGAGGGACATTGTCAAAGGGTTTCTGAAAGTTTGAATACATTGTATCCACTGGATCACCTTTGGCCACATGTTTGTAGATACCCTCAAATAATTCTAATAGATTAGTGAGGAATGATTTCCTTTTATAAAAACCATGTTGACTCTTCCCCAACATATCATGTTCATCTATGTCTCTGATAATTCTATTCTTTACTGTTGTTGCCACCAATTTGCTTGGTACTGACGTTAGGCTTATCCACCTGTAACTGCCAGGATCACCTCTAGAGCCTTTTATTAAAAATCAGTGTCACATTAGCTATCCTCCAGTCACCTGGTACAGAGGCTGATTTAAGCAGTAGGTTACACACCACAGTTAACTCTTCAATGACTACCATCTGGTCCTGGTGATTCATTCCTGTTTAATGTATCAGTTTGTTCCAAAACCTGCTCTATTGACACCTCAATCTGGGACAGTTCGTTAGATTTGTCATTGAAAAAGAATGGCTCAGGTGTGGGAATCTCCCTCACATCCTCTGCAGTAAAGACCAATGCAAAGAATTCATTTATCTTTTCCAAAACAGCCTTGTCTCCCTTGCTTTGACTCTAATCCAGTTATTTAACCTCTTTTTGCTTCCTCTGTAAAATATGAGTAATATGAATCCTCTAAGGTGTTTTTTAGCTGAAGAGTGTTTTGAGATCCCATGATAAAATGTCATATAAAATGGATATTCAGGGCCAAAATCTCAGCTATTGCTGAGTCGGAGACATTAATAAAAGTACAAGAGTTGGAACAGTTGAACATAAGTTTAAGGAGTTATGTGGATTGAGGTTCACAAGTTCCACGGATAGCTGGCAGTATTACCTGATCAGCTAAATATATATCAATCATAATTTCTCTTATATGTTTATCCCTGGCTCATTTCCTAAGAAAATCGGTTTGGATTCCCAACTTCAACATTCCCAGCAAGAATGTAAGATTGCTTTTATGGCAATAGACAGTTCATTGTGAAGTTGCAAGATAAAATGGTATTGTCTTAACACAGTCTGTTCAGGGTGATGTGGAATACTATGCTGCTAATAAGTTAACTTATAAAGGTCATTCTTGTTGTGTATATTTAAAGCAGGGCAGAGAAGTAAAACGATAATTATGAGTAAGCAATTTCTTTGACAAGGAAGATTAGCTTAGTAGTGCTATGCATTGCTACAGTGCAGACTTAGGTTCACTTTGTGGTGTTCTAGTCTTTTCCCCTCTCCCTGGGTTGGTGGGGACATGGAAGAATTGTGAGGCAGCATGCTTACCTTCAGAAAGTAAGGTGAACCTCCCATTCAACAATTTTTCTTGCTGGCTGAGCAACAGTTGTCATGCTCTGGAGGGGGTCCAGTCCAACAAACAGAAAGGTCTGTTGAAGCACAGCAGAGCTGTGAGGGGGGACAAAGTTGCAAAGTGGTATAAAGTGAAAGAATCATCAGGTCACAGAAAGACTTGGATGGATCCTGTTGTCACAATGGAGTTTGAGTTTGTGACCAGCTTCTATAAGAGTTAATTTAAATACAGTCCCTTCACATAAGATTGTTAACATGTAGTTCCTAAATTAGTGGGTGTATTGTGTTCTGGCTTTGATAGTGAGTCAGTCTGTAACATCCTGAGGTGAATGGTGTTCTTCAGTGTAGATAGGACTGTTTACATAACCTAGCCAGTCAATTCTCCTCCCTCCCGGATATGGGAAGACATTCCAAAGTGCATTGCATGAAGGGGAAAAACCCATAATCCACTCCCTCAGTCAGCGTGGGATGGCTGCTCAGATGTTTCCAGAATGTATGGGTACACACACAGCTATGTAGCATGGTAGGTGTGCATAAGCCAGCAACAGCCGACACAAGGTTATGTCAGAAAAAAGACTGCTGTATAGTCATGATTAATAGTAGATGAGTGTATGATAGTCTGTTTGTAGTTAACACAGTTCTGTCTTACTATTGAGGGAGCATTAGTATTAGATTTCTAATACTCCATGGAATCTTTTCTCACAGTCAAATTACTATTTAACCGTTGGAGTAAAAGGGAGGATGCCCGGTTTTAAGTGCATCCTGCTGACTGGCAAATATAATTAGTATGTGTCTGATAACTGTGAAACCTAAAATTATTGAAAAAATTGGGTTTGTTTAATCTGGAGAAGAGAAGACTGAGAGGGGACATAAAAGGTTGTTACAAGAAGGAGGGAGAAAAATTGTTGTTCTTAACCTCTGAGGCTAGGACAAGAAGCAATGGGCTTAAATTGCAGCAAGGGCATGTGGCGGGTTGGATCACAGAAACGTCCTTGGGGTTGCCAACTGATGTGCCAAAACTACTACTTCCCCTGCTTTCCCTGCAGCTTGGGACTCCAACACCCTGTCTTGCTGAGCCAGACATGCCAGTCTGCTCCAACACAGACCCAGGGTCTGAACCACGTGCCCCAAAGCTGCAGACTTAACTGAAAGCAACTTAAGAAGTGTTCCTGTCCTTAACACTCAGTTGCCCAACTCCCAATGGGGTCCAAACCCCAAATAGATCCGTTTTACCCTGTATAAAGCTTATACAGGATAAACTCCTAAATTGTTCACCATCTATAACACTGATAGAGAGAGATGCACAGCTGTTTGCCCCCCCACACCCCCCCCCAGGTATTAATACGTACTGTGGGTTAATTAATAAGTAAAATGTGATTTTATTAAATACAGAAAGTAGGATTTAAGTGGTTCCAGGTAGTAACAGACAGAACAAAATGAATTACCAAGCAGAATAAAATAGAACATGCAAGTCTATGTCTAAGAAAACTGAATACAGATAAAACCTCACCCTTAGAGGAATTCCAGTAAGCTTCCTTTTACAGACTAGTTTCCTTCTAGTCTGGGTACAGCAATCACTCACACCCCCTGTAGTTACTGTCCTTTGTTCCAGTTTCTTTCAGGTATCCTTGGGGGTAGAGAGGCTCTCTTTAGCCAGCTGGAGACAAAATGGAGGGCTCTCGCACAGGCTTAAATAGACTCTCTTGTGGGTGGAGACCCCCTCCTCTCTCCTTTGCGAAGTCCAGCTACAAGATGGAGTTTTGGAGTCACATGAGCAAATCACATGTCCATGCATGACTCAGGTTTTTACAGGCAGCAGCCATTGCCCACATGCTATCTTGAATATCTCCAGGAAGACTTCTTATGTGGATTGTGACCTTCCAACATCCATTGTTCGTTAAATGCTTTTTGATTGGGCATTTAACTTGCACATTCTGTTCTCAAGAAGCTGATCAAATGCTTTACAAAGGCTATTTAAAAATCAAGCAAGTACACAGCCAATATTCATAACTTTTTGAATACAAAAATGATACATGAATACAAATAGGATTAATAGATTCAGTAGATCATAACCTCTACAGAGATCTGTTACATGGCATATGTAGCATAAAACATATTCTAGATATGTCATATATACATTCATAAGCATATTTCCAATAAAGCCCTATGGGGGGCACCGTCACAGGGCGGTTTAGGTTGGACATTAGGAAAAACTTCCTAACTGTCAGAGTGGTTAAGCACTGGAATAAATTGCTTAGGGAAGTTGTGGAATCTCCATCATTGGGGATTTTTAAGAGCAGGTTGGACAAACACCTGTCAGCGATGGTCTAGATAATACTTAGCCCTGCCTTGAGTGCAGAGGACTGAACTAGATGACCTCTTGAGGTCACTTCCAGTCTATGATTCTAATTGTTCTGCTACACTTGGCACTGGTGAGGCCCCAGCTGGAGTACTATGTCCAATTTTGAGCACCACAGTTATAAAGGGTGTGGCAAATAGGAATGAGTGCAGAGCAACAAAAATGATAGGTTTAGAAGACCCGACCTGTGAGGAAGGGTTGGAAAAACTGGGCATGTTTAGTCTTGAGAAAAGACAACTGGGGGGCAACCTGATAAGTCTTCCAATATATTAAGGACTTTTACAAAGAGGATGGTGATCAGTTGTTCTCCATGTCCACTGCAGGTAGGACAAGAAATAATGGGCTTAATTTGCAGCGAGGTAGATTTAGGTTTGATATCAGGAAAATCTTTCTAGCTAGAAGGATAGTTAAGCTCTGGAATAGGCTTCCATGGGAGGTCATGGAGTCCTCATCACTGGAACCATTTAAAAACAAGTTGGACATATGCTTGTCAGGGATGATCTGGGTTTACTTGGTCCTGTCACAGCACAGGGAGCTGGATTTGATGATTTCTCAAGGTCCCTTCCAGCCCTGCATTTCTGCGATTTTATGACCTTCAGTATTCATTTCCAACTAGATGCATAAGTAGCTGAGCATGTTTCCCCCTAAAGAATTATTAGAAGCTAAGTTAACAGGAGCACAGCTGTAGTAAGAACCCAAACTGATAAAAATCATTAACTGCCTAAGAAAATACCTGAAGGTGATCTGACAGCACAGCCATCACAATGCAGTATTAACTTTTACCCCTCTCATGCTGAGTGAGGCTCACTGTCTTATTTATTTATTTATTTATTTATTTGGTTGCAGTTTGCACACAAGCCACTCCAACAACATCTCTCTGGCCAGTTTGGAAGCTGAGGAGATTCTCAAACAGAAACGACTGGATAGCCTGGCTACTGTACCCTCCATACCAGACAACAGCTGTGTTGCAGCTAGAATCCGCCCCATTTGCAGATACAAGAAACGCAAGCTGGTCCGAGCTAACACTGTCTCTCTCCTTAGCAAGAAGGTAGGTACAAACTCTCAGTGAGTTTAGCCACATGGCTGCTAAAATACAATCTAGCCTGCGTTTTTTTTTATTAAGTCTAAACACAAAGGAGTACCCCCTTCACTCCCACGGTCTCCAAGTGCATTATAAACATCCCTCTGAGAGTAGATGATACTCTATTTTGTTGATTTAGTTCAGGGGTCTCAAACATGCGGCCCGCTAAGCTCACTGCTTCCCTGCGGCCGCAGGGGGAGGGGGAAGAGAGAACGGGGATGCGCGGCCAATGGGAGCTTCGGAGGAGGTACCCGCAGGCAAGAACAGCTCACGGAGTTCTCTGTTCCCCCTCCCCCCGTGGCCGCAGGTGCCTGCCTTCCCGGAGCAGAGTGGCACGGGGCCAGGGCAGGCAGGGAGCCTACCCTAGCCCCAGTGCATGCCCCTGCCACCCCGGAGCCGCTCAAGGTAAGCGGCGCCGGGCTGGAACTCGAACCCCTCCTGCATCCCACCCCCCTGTCCTGAGCCCCCTGCCACACCCTGCACCCGTCCTGCACCCCAACCCTCTGCCCTGAGCCCCCTGCAGCACCCCACGGGCAGGGGGAGGGTGGGGGCAGTTGGGGGGGTGATGCGGCCCTCAGGCCAACATACAAGTCCTCATGTGGACCTCCTGATGATTCGAATTTGAGACCCCTGATTTAGTTGGATGATTTAGTTGGTGTTGGTCCTGCTTTGAGCAGGGGGTTTGGACTAGATGACCTCCTGAGGTCTCTTCCAACCCCAATCTTCTATGATTCTATGATTTTACAATTGGGGAAACCAAGGCATAGAAATTGAATTGCCCAAGGTCACAGGGAAACTGTCAAGAGCTGGGATTAGAGCCAGAGTACCTGAATCCTAGTCATGTGCTCAGACCATGCCTTTGCGAGCGGTGACAGCCTAACTATGGTTTTGGTTTCTGCACTGACATAATTTCTATTTCCCACCACTTACCTTTAGCTTAGAGTGTTTACATTACAAACATCTTCTTCTTTATTTTGATGTTTCCTGCTCAGTAGAAGATGATACAAGAAACAAGCTATACTCACTTGGGAATGTCAAAAAAGTTTAACTGTGAATTGTCCCTTTAAAATAGCACCATATGTTAATATTATAGGCCTAAGTATAATTACCAGAAACCATTGTAATTCAATTTTATGTTTAGCCACAAGGAGAATTCCAGTCTTGTATTAGTGAAAATGATTTTTTCAAAGGATAAGAGCTGGAATCCAGGAGCAAGGAGAGTACTTGAAAGAAATAGGTGATTGTATTCCTTGCTGTGCCCTGCATACATACTGTTATTGCTGCTGAGTGAGCACTGGGACCTGTGTGTCTGTGTTTGGTTTACTCTTTTGTTGGTTCACTGGAGATGGTCCATTCAACAAGACCATTGTTATGTCTATCTTTCAAAATTTATCTAAATATTTCCTTTTTGAAAGGTTTGGGTTTTTTTTGGTTAGGGCATGAAATGTAGTTTGTCTGTAGAAATCAGACCCTGGAAACATTGGATCTGAATATCAGCATCCCTTCTTAAATTAAGGAAAACACTGGTGATTTTTCCCTTTTTAGATGGCTGATCTTTTTATTTTCCTTTATACTAGCCGCAGAAACCTCTCACCATGAAGTGTAGCTGTGAATGGCCCAGCACTTGTATCTTGTGTGGTTGTAAAACCTCTATTCAAGCCATAGACCCAGACACTATGTCCTTAGAAGAGCGTATAGCACTGCTGGATTCTGGCTTCCATCCCATACTGTCATTCTCTCATGGTGAGTAGATTACACGTTCTTAGTATAAAATAAAGGACTTTATTCTACAGGTGTCCTGCTCCTCCTTCCATTTACAGGCAAGAATGTTTAAAATACACTAAACTGAATTTTAGGGTAGTATATATGCAAGGAATTGCCAGAGGCTTCCCACAAAGTTATGCAGTGTGACTCTAATTTCCCTTATTTTTAATACAGAGATACAGCCCATGGAGACTACATGTCCCAGCATACCATGCTCTGAATAGAAGGGTACTGCTATTTTTACTCTGTTTAATGTTTAAATAGATGAGCTCTTGACAGTGCCACTGCAGCCCTCTCTTGAGTGTCCCTTCTGGAAAGAAAAATCTTTTTATTGTTTAATTTTCCATGGAAAAATTCCCAGATTCTTTCCAAGGAAAGAATAGGATCTTTAAAAGGGGATCTTGGAAAGCCAGACCAAATCTTAACCTAATTTTTTTTTCTTGTCTCTTAGAAAAGTATGCTGCTATTTTTGTATTTAAAAAAATAAGTAAGTTCTAAAAGTCTAGCCCTCATAAAGAGCTCCTGTCTCCATGGGCTGCAACAACAAACCAGAAGAGACCATCTCACCCCCTTTTGAGTAACACTAAACTAATTAGCATACATGCACAAAAAGAACAATGTGGAAGGAAACAAATGGTAGGAGGGATTATCAACAACAGGAAATCTACTCAAAAATGACTAAGGGCTTGTCTACACTGGCAATTTACAGTGCTTCAACTTTCTTGCTCGGGGTGTGAAAAAATACCCCCTTGAGTGCAGCAAGTTTCAGCACTGTAAAGCGCCAGTGTAAACAGTGCACCGGCTCTGGGAGCTGCTCTTCCACCGCTGGTAGCTACACCTCTCGTGGAGGTGGGTTTTTTAGAGCTCTGGGAGAGCTCTCTCCTAGCACTCTGCTGTGACTACACAAGCGTTGCCAGTGTAGACTAGCCCTAAAACTCATTTTAATGCTGGTTTTTAGGCAGCGCTCTCCCCAAAGTGTATTTGAAGAGAGAATTTATTTTTCCAGGGTTGTGATTGATTTGGTTCCAGCCAGTGAGAGTCAGCTAAATTCTGTTGGGGGATCAGGAATTGTTTGATTTCATGTACCCTATTAGACTTTCTCTAGTATATTTACTTTTTTTTTTTTTTTAATTTAACTTCTGGGACAGTGGACATCTGGAAACTGGGTGTATTCAAAGTTAGGTCAGGACTGGGCTCTTGGAAGGGTGACTTGAGTAGGTTTCACTACATAAGTGGGTATATGAGGACTGATGTCTGTGAAGGAAAGAACTGGGAAGAGGGGACTCTTGTACCTGGGAAGGGAAAAAACGACTCTCTGTTTTGGAGGAAATTCAGGTAGAATTATTCTTCAAGTGATTGTCCACATATATTCTGTTCTGGTGCCCTTGTGCTGGAGACTGGATTCTGTGTGTTTGCGTGCTGCCCCTGTGTCCTGAATGCCCTGTTGCTCCTGGTACCTGAGGGCATAAAGGGTAGGGCAGCCACAACCATCCTTCAGTTCCATCTGAGGCAGAGACAGAATCCCAGCAGTGTCTGCATCTCTGGGCACTGTGTGATTCTTTTGCTCTAGTTCAGGGGTTCTCAAACTTCCTTGCACCGCGACCCCCTTCTGACAACAAAAATGACTACACGACCCCAGGAGGGAGGACAGAAGCCTGAGCCTTCCTGAGCCCCACTCCCCTGCGGTGGGGAGCGGAAGCTGAAGCCCCACCGCTCATGCTGAAGGGTTTCAGCCCTGGGTCCCAGCCCTGGGTCCCAGCAAGTCTAAGCCGGTGCTGGCAACCTCATTAAAATGGGGTCATGACCCACTTTGGGGTTCCAACCCACAGTTTTAGAACCGCTGCTCTAGTTTTTAGTTTAGTGTTCCTTAATATAGTTAAGTTAACATAGTTTAAGCCCACTGGCCAAAAAGTAAAAGAAAGAAGGTCTTTAACTTTGGGGTGCTCCCAACACAGGGTGCCCTGAACATGGCAGAATCAAAATTCCAGGATTTAATTCCTGTCCATCTGCAAGCTATCCATATGGTGACAGACACTCAAAAAGACTTCTACCTCAGTGAAGTGCATATTCCAGAAAAATGCACCACATGTCGCTCTTTTTCAAGGAGGACACCAAAAGCAAGGGAGTCCCACCTACAAGTGTTCCTCCTGAAGATGTCCATGAAGGCGTACTCCAAACCTGAGATGAAGAAAATGACCAGACCAGTAATCCATGGGTCCACCCAGAGCTTCGAGAAAGTCTTACTTGTTGACTACAGAGTCTGTGAGAGCCTCCATACCCTCCTCAACGCAATTTTCTGAGGAAAGAGGGAGCAAGGAGCACTGCTCTGAGTGATTGGAGAGACAGATTTCCCTTGCTGATCCAGAGTAGTCCAAACCAGGAGGCAGTTCAAGGTCTGGATCGGGTCCTACTGACAGCTTGGCCCAGACAGGTCACTGAACAAACTTGGCACAGCTTGAGGAGCCCGGTCATGCCACTTACTATACCGATGTTTTGGCACCGAAAGCACCAAGAACAGATGTCTAAGCTCCCCACACCAGCTGAGATCAACAGAGCCCCTGAGGAAAAGACAGAAGTTCCAGAGATGGAGATGCTCTGCTCCTTACTCCCCTGCCATACGCTCTGCATCAACCTCCTGTCAGCAAATCTGACAGGACTGTTGGGAGCCTGTCAAATGTCCCAGGCCTTTCTGCCTCCCCATCTCTCACTGTTCTCCTTCCTTTATACCTAGGCTTGTTTTCCTTATTGGTCTCAGCTGTGGGTACATGCCTCCATGATTGGCAGGTCCAACAGCTGTGCTGGGGTGTGGTCAGCCTGGTTGCCTGTGAGCAGGGAAGACTCTCCTCCCCCATCTGTCTATGCTTAGTATGGGCTTTGTAAACCCAATTACAGAGCTACATAGAACCACAGGATTTGTATTCCCTTTGTCCCACCCCTCCCCCACCCTTTTGGGAACCATTTGTTTTGCTTTTGGGAGGCCTGGAACCTAGAAACCAGTAAGTCCTAGAAATTGTAGACACGCTGTGTGCTATACAGTTTCAGTCTCTCCCTGCCCCACTTCCTTGTCCCTCTTCAGGGACCCCTCTCATGAGATACTGTTAAACGAAATAAACTTTTCTATAGCAATGGAAGGAGAGTCTGTAGAATTCTAGGGCAGAGAGATTTATTCACTTTGTTTCATAATCCCAGTGAAGAATGGAGGTTGGTAACCCTAGTTTCCTTAGTTCCTACCCTACATCCTCAAGACTGGCTTTTGGCTCTCGGCTTACAGGATGTCTCTTTCCATACAGCTATTCAACCGGACCCTCAGGAAATACCTCACTTTGCTTCTGGGAAAGTTGCATTATCAATGCAGGGTGCTTTCCTTTGGCCTCTCTGCAGCTCCCAGAGTATTGACCGAGTGCCTCACAGTTATGGCAGCCTATCTAAGGATACAAGGGGAGTGCAAATCTATGTAGAGCTTGACACCTGGTTACCAGAAGTTGATCTCCTCAACAAGTGAGCAATTCCATTCAAGTAACACTACAACTCTTTGCCCCCTTAGGTCTCAGAGTCAAAAGGGAGAAATCCATTCTTACCTCACTCAAAACAGAGTTCATAGGGGCATTATTTGACTCCACAGTGGTAAAAAACTACTTGCCACAGGACAGATTCCTCACCATGCTGAACTTCAATCAATGCCAGGCTTACCTGGCAACATCAGTCAGCATATCTCATGCTCTTAGGGCATGTGACCTCATGGACCTACATGACAGCCACATTTACACTGATCTCAACTATCTTTTCATGGAGCATGGTTAATGGGGGTCCCCTCTTTGAACATCTAGCAACCTTTTCTGTATACCGCTTGTCTATGAAAACCACCTTGATGGTTAGAAATGCAGCCTAGAGAATAAGGGAAATCCAGGCTGCAATGGCATATACATTATGTGATAAGGACAGGGTGACATCAAGGCTTCATCCAAAGTTTCTGCCCAAGGCCATCTTGAAGCTTCACCTGAATCAAGTGATCCACCTGCCAATTTTTTTCAAGCCTTGGAGTAGTCAAGGGAAGCCAAACTTCACACCTTATGTATAAGGCTAAGGTTTTGTAATGAATATTTTTAGTAAGAGTTACAGACAGGTCACAGGCAATAAAGAAAAACTGACTGAAGCCTGTGACCTGTCCTGGATTGCTACTAAAAATATCCATGATAAAATGGGAAGGGACTGGGCAGCTGCGGGGTGGCTGGGAGCTCTGGGGCCTGCACCACCAGTGAGGGCTCAGAGCTCCAGGGCCCCCTTGACTCCCTCGATGGAGGGGAGCTGCAGGGGGTCCCCCTGCCTCCCTGTGGTGTCCAGGGGTCCCCCTGCTGCCGCAGGAGGAGGCGGGACCCTGCAGCTCCCAGCCACCAGGGCTGAAGTCACGGAGGTCTTTGGAAGTCATGGATTCTGTGACTTCCACGACCTCCGTGACAAAATCGTAGCCTTACTTACATGTGCTCCAAATTCTTTCCTACTGTGACTAGGACAAGACCATTCAGGAGTTCTCAGAGATTGTCCCTGGCCTTTTCTGACCGGATGAAGCATCAGCCGATACCCACTGAACGATTATTTTTGTGGCTTTCTGACTATATCAGGGCATGCTGCGCAATCATAGAATATCAGGGTTGGAAGGTCATCTAGTCCAACCCCCTGCTCAAAGCAAGACCAATCCCCAACTAAATCATCCCAGCCAGGACTTTAAAAACTTCTAAGGAAGGAGATTCCACCACCTCCCTAGGTAACGCATTCCAGTGTTTCACCACCCTCCTAGTGAAAAAGTTTTTCCTAATATCCAACCTAAACCTCCCCCGCTGCAACTTGAGACCATTATTCATTGTTCTGTCATCTGCTACCACTGAGAACAGTCTAGAGCCACCCTCTTTCAGGTAGCTGAAAGCAGCTATCAAATCCCCCCTCATTCGACTCTTCCACAGACTAAACAATCCCAGTTCCCTCAGCCTCTCCTCATAAGTCATGTGTTCCAGTCCCCTAATCATTTTTGTTGCCCTCCGCTGGACGCTTTCCGATTTTTCCACATCCTTCTTGTAGTGTGGGGCCCAAAACTGGACACAGTACTCCAGATGAGGCCTCACCAAAGTCGAATAGAGGGGAACGATCACGTCCCTCGATCAGCTGGCAATGCCCCTACTTATACATCCCAAAATGCCATTGGCCTTCTTGGCAACAAGGGCACACTGTTGACTCATATCCAGCTTCTCGTCCACTGTCACCCCTAGGTCCTATTCTGCAGAACTGCTGCCTAGCCATTCGGTCCCTAGTCTGTAGCGGTGCATGGGATTCTTCCATCCTAGGTGCAGGACTCTGCACTTGTCCTTGTTGAACCTCATCAGATTTCTTTTGGCCCAATCCTCTCATTTGTCTAGGGCCCTGTGTATCCTATCCCTACCCTCCAGCGTATCTACCTCTCCTCCCAGTTTAGTGTCATCTGCAAAAGCTCACTTGAACCTACTTTCACAGATCATGGCTCATTCTACCAGAGCTCAAGCATCCTCTGCAGTCTCTCTTCTCAGGGGCGTTCCAATCTCAGATTTGTAGACCACCCAGCTGGGTGAAGGTGTGAACTGAACTCCAGCACTGCTTGTTGGAGAGCTCCAGATCAGACACCCACTTTGGCAGAGCTGTCTTATTCATTGTTTCAGCAGACTCTGAGCACCCACCTCCTGGACAGAAGATCACGACTTGTGCGTTACCAGATGAATACACATGGACAATCACAAAAAGAATAGTTAACTTAGTAACTGTGGTTCTTCAAGATGTATTGTCCACACATATTCCACAACCCTTCCCTGCCCTTCTTCCCCACTACTGTGGAGTCCTGAACCACCTAGATTCTGATTTAGGAAGCAATTGAAGGGTAATTGTGACCGCCCTCATTCCTTTATGCTCTTGGCTGTGGAGAGTGAGAGGGTATCTAGGGCACAGGTGTGGCCCCAGCAAACTCCGAAGGAATCTATCTCATATGAGGCACATGTGCACCAGAATTGGAATACATGTGGGGAACGCATATCGAAGAACCACAGTTACTATAGAGTTTCAGATTAGCAGCCGTGTTAGTCTGTATTCGCAAAAAGAAAAGGAGTACTTGTGGCACCTGAGAGACTAACCAATTTATTTGGGCATAAGCTTTTGTGAGCTACAGCTCACTTCATCGGATGCATTCAGTGGAAAATACAGTGAGGAGATTTATATACACACAGAACATGAAAAAATTGGTGTTATCATACACACTGTAAAGAGAGTGATCACTTAAGATGAGCTATTACCAGCAGGAGAGCAGGGGGGTGTGGGAAGAAAACCTTTTGTAGTGATAATCAAGGTGGGCCACTTCCAGGAGTTAACAAGAACGTCTGAGGAACAGTGGGTGCGGGGGAATAAACATGGGGAAATAGTTTTACTTTGTGTAATGACTCATCCGCTCCCAGTCTCTATTCAAGCCTAAGTTAATTGTATCCAGTTTGCAAATTAATTCCATTCAGCAGTCTCTCATTGGAGTCTGTTTTTTAAGGCTCTTTGTTGTAATATTGCGACTTTTAGGTCAGAGATCAAGTGACCAGAGAGATTGAAGTGTTCTCCGACTGGTTTATGAATGTTATAATTCTTGACATCTGATTTGTGTCCATTTATTCTTTTACGTAGAGACTGTCCAGTTTGACCAAGGTACATGGCAGAGGGGCATTGCTGGCACATGATGGCATATATCACATTGGTAGATGTGCAGATGAATGAGCCTCTGATAGTGTGGCTGATGTGATTAGGCCCTATGATGGCATCCCCTGCTTTGATATGTGGACACAGTTGGCAAAGGGCTTTGTTGCAAGGATAGGTTCCTACGTTAGTGGTTCTGTGGTGTGTGGTTGCTGGTGAGTATTTGCTTCAGGTTGGGGGGCTGTCTGTAGGCAAGGACTGGCCTGATTTGTGAGAGTGATGGGTCGTCCTTCAGGATAGGTTGTAGATCCTTAATGATGCGTTGGAGAGGTTTTAGTTGGGGGCTGAAGGTGATGGCTAGTGGCGTTGTGTTATTTTCTTTGTTGGGCTTGTCCGATAGTAGGTGACTTCTGGGTACTCTTCTCACTCTGTCAATCTGTTTCTTCACTTCAGCAGGTGGGTACTGTGGTTGTAAGAATGCTTGATAGAGATCTTGTAGGTGTTTGTCTCTGTCTGAGGGGTTGGAGCAAATTTTGTATCGCAGAGCTTGGCTGTAGACGATGGATCGTGTGGTGTGGTCAGGGTGAAAGCTGGAGGCATGTAGGTAGGAATAACGGTCAGTAGGTTTCCGGTATAGGGTGGTGTTTATATGACCATCACTTATTAGCACTGTAGTGTCCAAGAAGTGGATCTCTTGTGTGGACTGGTCCAGGCTGAGGTTGATGGTGGGATGGAAATGGTTGGAATCATGGTGGAATTCCTCAAGGGCTTCTTTTCCATGGGTCCAGATGATGAAGATGTCATCAATATAGCGCAAATAGAGTAGGGGTGTCAAGGTTCCTTCCCCACTCTGAACGCTAGGGTACAGATGTGGGGACCTGCATGAAAACCTCCTAAGCTTATCTTTACCAGCTTAGGTCAAAACTTCCCCAAGGTACAAAATATTCCACCTTTTGTCCTTGGATTGGCCGCTACCACCACCAAACAAATACTGGTTACTGGGGAAGAGCTGTTTGGAAACATCTTTCCCCCCAAATACTTCCCAAAACCTTGCACCCCACTTCCTGGACAAGGTTTGGTAAAAAGCCTCACCAGTTTGCGTAGGTGACTACAGACCCAGACCCTTGGATCTTAAGAACAATGAATAATCCTCCCAACACTTGCACCCCCCCCTTTCCTGGGAAATGTTGGATAAAAAGCCTCACCAATTTGCATAGGTGGCCACAGACCCAAACCCTTGGATCTGAGAACAATGAAAAAGCATTCAGTTTTCTTACAAGAAGACTTTTAATAGAAATAGGAGTAAATAGAAGTAAAGAAATCCCCTCTGTAAAATCAGGATGGTAGATACCTTACAGGGTAATTAGATTCAAAACATAGAGAATCCCTCTTAGCAAAACCTTAAGTTACAAAAAAGATACACAGACAGAAATAGTTATTCTATTCAGCACAATTCTTTTCTCAGCCATTTAAAGAAATCATAATCTAACACATACCTAGCTAGATTACTTACTAAAAGTTCTAAGACTCCATTCCTGGTCTATCCCCGACAAAAGCAGCATATAGACAGACACGCAGACCCTTTGTTTCTGTCCCTCCTCTCAGCTTTTGAAAGTATCTTGTCTCCTCATTGGTCATTTTGGTCAGGTGCCAGCGAGGTTACCTTTAGCTTCTTAACCCTTTACAGGTGAGAGGAGTGTTCCTCTGGCCAGGAGGGATTTTAAAAGGGTTTACCCTTCCCTTTGTATTTGTGACAAGGGGCATTAGGGGACGAGAACTGAGGAAGCGTTGTTCTAAGTCAGCCATAAAAATGTTGGCATACTGTGGGGTCATGCAGGTACCCATAGCAGTGCCGCTGATTTGAAAGTATACATTCTCCATCTCCTCACTGTATTTTCCACTGATTGCATCCGATGAAATGAGCTGTAGCTCATGAAAGCTTATGCTCAAATAAATTGGTTAGTCTCTTAGTTACTGTAGAGTAAGTAACTGTTCTTTTTTTGCAAGAGGTTTTGGCAACTGCAAGGACAAGACATTTGTCACAGGGCTTAAAGGCAGGGTAAACAACTGGAAGGGTATACTTTTCCCCAATGTGCAAGGGTGAAAGCATCTATTTCAGACGTGTTTGATGTTAATTTCTGTTTTACCTTGTCATACTTGCTTTTTACAGTAAGAACAGAGAGACAATAGGAAATGAAATATGAGAAGCCTTTGCTAAAGCTTTTCAGGCAATGACACAGGCCACTGTCAAGAAATGATAGTGTAGTTGAAAATGGGTTAGGCCAGCACAGTGTGAGAGGTAATCCATTGAGGCAAGATGCCAAATTCCATGAGCTAGATTGTCCTGACCAGCTGCTTTGTTGCAGGAAAGCTTTTATTCTGGGGCCACTCATGCTGAACTTTCTGTATCACATCATCTGTGACAACGAGCTGTAAGATTAAAAAGGGACAGGATTTGTAACTGCTTAGCTGCATGTGTGACTTTCCTATGTATAGAATTTAACAGTACTGGCAGATGCTAATTACAAATTATGTCTGTACAACACTGGTATTTGTGTGTGGGGAGAGAGGATTTGTGTATATTAGAATAACCTGTTGTTTTTATTTTCAGGCAAGCCTCTTCACTTGTACTTGGAAACCTTACTAAGAGATGACAGGCAGCATAGATTGAGCCATAAGCTCAAGGCTCTGAAGATGTCCCATTTTGGAAAGAAGCCACAAGATCTAACCAACGTTTTCCCAAAGCTAGGCCTATCACCTCTCTCTGCATCCAGTAAGTTCAGCTGAGATGGGGTGTCAACTTACATGTAAGTTTTAACAGGTGACCAAAGTGCAACCCTACAGTGTAGCCTACAGTTCCTGTCATTTCTGTAGAAAGTAGCAATAAACTCAGTACATAAACGTCAGGTGGTGATTGGCTTTGGCATCTTGCAAATTGCAGAAGTTCTCATCACCACAATGGAAAGCCTGCTTTTGGTTAGATGACCAAATAAATGGCTACTACAGAAACCCAGACAGCGTGATTGGGAATGAACTAACAAGAAAGTCAACGAAGAGAAACTTTTTGATCCTTGTGTGTGTTAAATCAAAGCATGTGTGTATCCACCTGCCAAGAGTGCCTGGCAAATCCCTGCCAAATGTTTCTGTTTCAGTTGTGTTCAGAGCTGCCATTGTTGCTCTTCACGGTCTTCTCCTGTACTCTTTTCTGTTTTTCTAGGTTCCTGTTTCTTTTAGCCCATTAAAGTGCATGATATTAAAACTATCCATAGAAGTTAAGCTCTTAGGAAAGCTGACAGAAGCACCCAGGGCTAAAAAACAATTCCATGTTAGAAAGAATTAATCCCCAGTTATAGCATCCGGTCTTGTTTAGTGTACCATGGTGGGTGTTTTCATTTGTTTTTTTAAAAGAATATATTTTCTTATACCCTGTACTTGAATAGCAAGCATAGTATGCAGCCTGCAAGCCAGACATGCCCATGGAGTTCTTATAATGGGGCCCACAGCTGCTGACTCTGACGTACTTATTTGTTTTGCCGTTGTTGTGAACAAACCAGAGAACGTATAAAGAAAAGAACTTTATGCTGAAAATACAGATTGGCACCAGGCAGTGTGGTGGTTGGCATTTGATGCACATCCCATGTGCATTCAGCTTTGTGCCTTCAGCTGTATGAAAAAGGAAGCGCTATACATATTGGCTTAACAATAGTTAATTACCCTACCCATTGTTTTCAGTCTGTTTGTTTCTCTTTGAGAGAGAAGGTTACTTGCAAAGACTGTAGATGTCATCCATCCAATATTTGGTACAAGAGGCATTGAGTAGAGAATGGTCATGCTTGTTAGCACTGAAGTCACTCTCCTTTCCAGGTGTAAGGAACCTACTAAAGAAGGCAAACTATTACACTTAAATATAAACTCCATCAGTCTTGCATCCTGTGTCCGTTTCGATGGCTTTACTATGTGCTTTAGAATAGCTGTTATAGTATTCTGTCTTAGGTCCCTTCTGCTCAGGGATTAATCTTGGCTTCTCTCCAGTGGTGTCAGAGAGCCTTTCTCTTCTGTGGCAAATGCTACTGCTGCCAGCAGTGCACATTCAGTGTTTTCTCGGATAATAATTCACTTCCTTTGATTCATGTTTGAGAGGACACATCAGCCTTTCTGTGCAGTTTCAGTTGACTTATGGTGGTATTCTTCACTTCCTGTCCTAAAACTGTGTACTGTGTTTGAGATAATTTGATCAGCTGCTGCATTTTAGTGGTGAGTGAAAAGATCTTTATATATCACTTCTCCTCCTCAGAGTAGTGTCATGGGGCTTAATTGTAGTGGTTGACCGTGTTTTTTAAATTAATGTGATACACAGAAAGGAGTGATTCAAAGATGGGGCTAATGTGATCAGCTCAACATATGAGGAAGATTTTTGGTGGCCACTTTTTGAACATACTGGAGGGGAGTCTACTGTTTTTGATACTTATATTCATTGCAAACACCCAGCAAAGATGAATTTCACAGGTGATATGTTCAATTCTGTGCAGTGCTAATGGTTTCACTTGGGTTTTCTGACTTGTAGATTTTTCCCCATTTCTTTTATTTTAACATTTCTTCCACAATACAGACTGCATTCCCCAGCTGGGTTCTGGTGGACTGACAGATAAGAGCAGCAATGACTTATGAACAAATTACTCTGGATTTACTTGGGTTCTCTGTTCATGTGCTTTATTAACAGGTTCATTGTTTAAAGGGGAGAGGCAGCTTAAAGGAACAGACAATCACAGCTTGCTTGTTTCCGGTTCTCAGGCACATAAACATAGTCCTTTGATGCACCACCTACCATCTTTGTATCTAGAAACTCCTCCAGCGCCATCTTCCAGCCAGTTCCCTTCCGCTGGTAATTCAACAATGGTGAGTCAGAACATAATCTGTGTCAAACAAACCTAAAAAAGGGAGCTGTTTTTTTAATGCAGCTGGTGAACATCTGCATTGCTGGACATGGCCAACGGATGCTAGACTCATCGTGGACACCCTATGCCAAAGCTATGGGAGGGGAGTCCTTGCCTGCCAGTAGGCTGCAGGGACAATCTGGAAATGCCTTTATTAAAATGATCTTGGTATTAGACAGTAGTAACTACTTGCTTCAGTGGTCTTAGCCAGCACCCAAAGTGGCCAGGGTGCCTGCTGTGCACCACCAGGGCCAGCATATGTGGTCTATAAATTTCTTACTAAGCGTACACCATCAGTAAAAACAAGTGCAAAGTACTTTACTTAGGAAGGAAAAATTGAATTCACAACTACAACATGGGGAATAACTGGCTATGTGGTAGTACTGCTGAAAAGTATCGGGGCATTATAGTGGATCACAAATTGAATGTGAGTCAACAATCTGATGCAGCTGTGAAAAAAAGCAAATATGATTCTGGGGTGTATTAACAGGAGTCTTGTATGTAAGATACAGGAGGCAATTGTCCTGCTTTATTCAGCACTAGTGAGGCCTCAGCTGGAGTACTGTGTCCAATTCTGGGCACCACACTTTAGGAAAGATATGGACAAATTGGAGAGAGTCCAGAGGAGAGCAACAAAAAACGATAAAAGGTTTAGAAAACATGACCTATGAGGAAAGGTTAAAAAATCTTCGCATGTTTAGTCTTGAGAAAAGAAAACTAAGGCGGGACCTGGTAACAGTCTTGAAATATGTTAAAGGCTGCTATAAAGAGGACTTTGATCAATTGTTCTCCATACCCGCTGAAGTACGACAAGAAATCATGGGTGTAATCTGCAACAAGGGATATTTAGGTTAGATAGGATCTGGAATAACTATAAGGATCTGGAATAGGCTTCTAAGGGACATTGCAGAATTCCCGCAATTTGAGGCTTTTAATAAAAGGTTGAATGAACACCAGTCAGAGATGGTCTAGGTTTAGTTGGTCCAGCCACAGCACAACGGGCTGGACTTAATTACTTTTTGAGGTCCCTTCCAGCCCTACTTTTCTATGATTCTGTCAGTCCTGTGCATAAACAATCCTTGTGTGAGCTCTGTGACTCAACTTTGTTTTGATCACAAATTAAGTGGGAGAGAACAGAATTAGAGAGGCAGGGAGGGGAAATGCTACATCTCACGATAGTCATTTGTATAAGCCCATATAGGATAAGTATTGACTGGCTCCTGTCCAGGCCTCTGTGGATATGGGGAGACTGCTGGGTTGGAGGGAGGAGACTTAGAAGTAGCAATTATTACATTTATTGCTCTTCCTCCCCCCGCCCCCCTCCCCCCACATGCTATTTTTGACTAATGGGCAGCTGTTTCAGGCTTGACTGACAGAAGCAAGGTGGAGCAATCCCAAAGCTGAACTGCTTTCCTGTTGCCCAGATAGCTTCAGCAGGGCAGGCCCATCTCCATTCTGCGTTGTCTGCTCCAGATCCATCTCATGCTTCACTGCTATATCCAAAATATTTGTAAACTATTCTTCTTTGAGGACTCCTTCACAGAGTCTACTGACATTGTCAGCTCACTTGCTTGGAGCCTCATTACCAGAAGCTGTCCATCTTTCTGGCCCCACCTTCTATAGGTGACTCCATTGGGAATGCCCAGCTGCAGTTGTCTAGGAGTAGAGTTGGAAGTTGGACCTGTTAGCCTTGCCTGCTCTGGAGTGGAACAATCTTTTCAGAAGCTTCCTAAACCAAATTCTAAAGGATTTTATGGACAAGTCTTCCCATCTGTGTTTCAAATTTTTTACACTGTGCTCATCACTGTTGACATCCGAGCACCTAACTTTTTGCTGCTACTGACTTAAAGTGTGTCTACATAACAAAAACAAAAAAACACCCCTGCAGTAGTAAATATTAGAGTTCAGATCAACTGACTTGGGGTTGCCCTTCAGGGCTAAAAATAGCAGTGTAGATGTTCCCACTCAGGCTGGAGCTCAGATTTCAAGACCTAGTGAGAAGGGAGAGCCTCAGAGTCTGAGCACCAGCCCAGTTTGGAACATCTACACTACTACATTTAGCCCTGTAGCATGAGCCCCACAAGTCTGACTCAGTTGACCTGGGCTCTTAGACTTGAGGCTGCTGGGGGTTTTTTACACCATAGATATACCCGCCGTCTGGGTTTGAGCTCTTCACCTAGAACTGAGAGGCCTTTTGTTCTACGCTGAGACTTCCAAAAACCTGATTTACAAGTAGAGGGAAAACTTAGTTTCTCAGGGCTCAAGCTCAAATTCCAGTGTGGGGAGGAGACTTGCTTAGCTGTGAATAATTGAGTAATAAATAGTACTTTGTTCTGCTATATGATCTTAAAACACTTTACAAATATTAGGATTGGCAACATCAACATAAGATAGGTAAATATCCCCACTTTAGAGAAGAATAAATTGAGCCATAGGGTTTGGTTGATGTGGCCAGAATATCACAGCAAGTTGGTGGAAGAACTGGGGAAAAAACTCAGGAATCCTGCTTACACCATTACTCGAAACACTAGGTAACATGTACCTCTTGTTCTGGGGAAGTTTAGTTTTCCATGGTATGATTTAAATGTTCTTTTGTGTTGACACTAATGCTCTTTCTGGGTTTTTTCCCTTTCCGCTCTGCGTGTGGTTTCAGCTATCCTCAAAGAAAAGAAAAGTGGAATGTTCCTACGACATCAATAACATTGTGATCCCAGTGTCGATGGCAGCAGCCACTCGAGTGGAGAAGCTGCAGTACAAAGAGATTCTAACACCAAGGTATCTGCAGATGGGAAAGTATTAATAATTCCCTTTGTGTTCTGTGTAGGGTGGTGGTGTTTTGGCTGTGAAAAGAGAAAGCTATTTCTCTTTTGCTAAAGCTCTGTCTTTCGTCAAGAAACAATAATAACTTAAATTAAGACAGTATATCTTTTAAAAAAAAAACCAACCTTAATCAAAAAGGATGCAGTTTGTCACCTCAAAGGGAATTTCATGGCAGCATCGCCCACTGGCCAACTAGCATATGACAGCAGTGTTTGGTCTGGGTAAATGCTTCCCAGCTGATGGCTGAAAAATTCCCAGACATGAAAAAGGTTAGCAAGGGAAATTAGTCTCTTCAGTTGTTGGCACATGTCGTTGTAGGGATATTAGCAGACCGGGCAAAGAGGTTTGAACTGTGTGAGTGCTTCAAGGGTATAATTACTAGTTTCAGAAAGATTGAAATAGCGGAGATACTGCTGTAGGAGTGAGGACCGCTGGAAGCGCTGTGCAGTACTACATGCAGTTTCTGCACATCCTATTTCCTGGTTCTGATTACTGTTATTATTTATTCAGCATCCAGTCTTCTGTGTACTTCCAACTTGTAGTGAGAGATCTCTGCCCCTTGCAATCTAAGTAGACAAAATACAGATGAGGCTTTTATGTAAAAGAGAGAGAGAGAAAGTGATTGATCATGGTCGATGAGATGGTCATGAGTTCCACAGTTGTTCATTGTTCACTTTCATAAACCCTGCCATTTTTGCCTTCCCTCAAAGCCTGTCAAAACAGAGTCCAATGAGATTGAATTTATCAGGCTTCTGTTGTCACATTGCTGGCTGGTGCATACATGAGACATCTAAATCTATGGCTTCTAGGTGTGTATGTCTGTACTAGGAAGCTTTGTCAGTAAAGCTAATCACCTTTGATCTAGTGTCCAGCACCTATGGGGAAACAACTGTGAGGCCAGGTCTTGGCTCTGGGTCTTAGCCAAGAGGGTGACATGGCAGCAAATGCAGACTTGTTCTGACAATGAGTGTTCTTTCCTGCAGCTGGAGAGTGGTAGAGCCCAATGATGTGGAGCCATTGGATCACATGGACTCTGAGGTGAGACAAAATCTACTGTCACACTGTTTCTGGCCTCAAGCACTATTGACAAATGATAAACGTCGTTAGAAGTAACAGCCATCCTGAAAATGTCTGATTGGCATTTTGTATTATTAGAAGAAATAAAGATTGAGTGTAAAACTGCTAAGCCTGGAGGCTTTATTAAGTGAAGTCTGTAACAAATGTTGTCCAGCCACAGCGCACAGCTTAATCAGTGAGCTGCCAGTATATGCGTGAGGGTCAAAGCGTTCCTCTGTCAAGAACACAACCGGGACGTGGGCGGTCATGCCTACTGGCACAAGCCATGGGGGTGGTCAGGCCTGGAGGTTAGAGCTGAGCCACGAATCAGGACCCCAGGACACCCAGGCACATAGTTGAGGCCAGAACAAATGGGTGAGCTAGAGATGCAGTTGGGAACTGAAGCCGGGGGTGAGAGCCAGGGATGTCAGGGACAGAGTAGGGTAAGAACCTGGAGCAGGTACGGGCTGGATGGGAGCAGAAGCAAGAACTGGAGCAGGCACAAGAGCAGATTGGGAGTAGCAGCAGGTACATTATACAGGAAGCAGGATCAAGCGCAGCTGTTGAGTGGGATGCATTGAGCAACCCAAGAGTTCTGGCTTCTTCTGGGTCGGGTAGTAGCTTAGCCCTACCCCTTCACCAATCAGGAAGTACAGTAAATTAGGTAGCCCCTGCCAGGATCAGCTATGCCCAGTGTGTTACTAGGAGACTGACCCTATTGCAGCTGGCTCCCTTGACAGCACATGCCCCCAACCCTCAAGGGTGCTTTCTAGGGGCCTTATGGCCCAGTTTTTCTAGGTTCTTCTGGTGAAAAGTGTGTGTGAGCTCCAGAGCATAGATATTCCCTTCTGATTCCCAAGACCATTCTTCTGGACCATAACCCTCTTAGTCCACCAGGTTGTAAAATAGACCTCGGATTCATTTAGAATCCAGGATTTCTTGCCTTTCATATTCTTCTTGACCCTGGACCTCCATGGGAGTGGGCCATGAAGCAGAGCGAGATTATTTTTGTGTAGGCCTTCAGGAAGGATATGTGAAAAACTGGATAGACTTTCATGGTTTTAGGCAGCTGGAGTTGGGTTGACTTGTTCAGTGATCTTGAACGGACGCAAGTATTGATGATTTTATTTGGCAGGTGGGTGGGAGGATTTGAGCTGTTTAGCAGACAGCCAGACCTTATTACCCACTCTTAGTATATGTGCAACTTGATGATCTTGGTCAGCATGGTGTTTATAAGTTTTCTTGGTGGCTTCCAGATGCTCCATAAGTTTTTGGTGAACTTGGTGAAGGTGGGTAACAAGGTCTGTCTCAACAAGAATTTGAGAGTCTGCAGAGGCGGGAGGGAGGAAATGAGTGAAAGCCGTAATTGGCCAAAAAATGGACTGTTGTAGGTGGAGGCATAGACAGAGGTATTTTAAGCAAATTCAGTGTATGGCAGGCAAGTGACCAGTTACCTTGGCAATAGTTAAGGAAGCATCAAAAATATTGCTTGAGGATTTGATGTACCTACTCCATCTGCCCGTTGATCTATGGGTGGTAGGCTGGGAAGATGAAGAGTTCAATTCCTAGGATTTTATAGAGTTCATGCCAGAACCAGGAAGTGAACTGTGGGCCCCAATCAGACACTATTCCAACTGGCCGTCCATTGAGCCAAAAAACATGGTTTAGGAAAATGCAGTGTGTTTTGTGAGTGTTGGGGGGAGAGCGAAAAGAAATAAAAACACACCATCTTCATGAACAGATCAATGGTTTCCAGGATGACAGTGCAACCGTGGGAGAGAGGGAGCTCTACAAGAAGTCCTTTGCCACCATGGACCAGCACTGAGGTGGGGTGGCAGAAGCTGGAATAATCCAAGCATTTTAACATGTGGGCACTTGCTTTGGAAGGTTAGATCAGAGAAGTTTCAGAGTAACAGCTGTGCTAGTCTGTATTTGCAAAAAGAAAAGGAGTACTTGTGGCACCTTAGAGACTAACCAATTTATTTGAGCATGAGCTTTCGTGAGCTACAGCTTACACAGTTTAGAACTTATACAGCTCTGTGTGTATATAAAGTCTGCTGCAGTTTCCACGGTATGCATCCGATGAAGTGAGCTGTAGCTCATGAAAGCTTATGCTCAAATAAATTGGTTAGTCTCTAAGGTGCCACAAGTACTCCTTTTCTTAGATCAGAGAAGTCAATGTATTTCTTCACGTCAGTACTCACCCTTGGCCAGAAACTTCGTACCTCCAAGTCCTGAGTCTTATGGTGTCCAAAATGGCCAGCACCTACTGTGTCAGGGCATATTCTTAACACTTTGAGTCTGGGTTGATCATTCAGAATGTAAAAGTGCTTGCTAAAATATAGTGAACCATTGTGCAAATGGAAGCCTGAGCTGAATGGTGCACTGAAGGTATCAAGGGTCTCTCAGAGTTTGGCTGCTTGCAGGTCTTTTGGGAGTAGAGTCCGAATCACAGATGGTAAATCCTGGGCTGTGGTTCCACCAACAGAATTAGATGGTCATAGCACAGTGCTTTGGGGAGTAGTGTTCAGCACAGCATATTTGTCCTTGTGGGAAAGGCCGTCTGCTTTCGCTTTCTGTGATGCAGGGCAGTAGGTAATACTGAAATCAAATCTGGCAAAGAAAAGTGACCACGGATCCGATGATTAAGCCATTCAAGGATATTCTAGGTTCTTGTGATCGGTGATGACCTGGATCAGGAACCGAGCCCCCTCCAAAAAGTGTTGCCATTCTAGTCCCAGATATCATAGTTCTTCTCAGCAGGGGTTAGTTTATGTAAATAATACACACATGGGTGGACTTGGTGATGCGGGCCTGCATTTTGTGAAAGTACGGCCCTGATTGCAATGTTTGAGGCTTCTGCTTCCATGGTAAAAGGTTTGGATACACAAGAATGGGAGCTGAAGGGAAGGCTTTCTTTAGCTTACTGAAAGCAGACTGTACTTGGGGTAGATGATATAGCCAAGTTTGCAAATTAATTCCAATTCGGCAGTCTCTTGTTGGAGTCTGTTTTTGAAGTCCTTTTGTTGTAATATAGTGACTTTTAGGTCAGAGATCGAGTGACCAGAGAGACTGAAGTGTTCTCCGACTGGTTTATGAATGTTATAATTCTTGATATCTGACTTGTGTCCATTTATTCTTTTACGTAGAGACTGTCCAGTTTGGCCAATGTACATGGCAGAGGGGCATTGCTGGCACATGATGGAATATATCACATCGGTAGATGTGCAGGTGAATGAGCCTCTGATAGTGTGGCTGATGTGATTAGGCCCTATGATGGTGTCCCCTGAATAGATATGGGGACACAGTTGGCAATGGGCTTTGTTGCAAGGATAGGTTTCTTGGTTAGTGGTTCTGTTGTGTGGTGTGTGGTTGCTGGTGAGTATTTGCTTCGGGTTGGGGGGCTGTCTGTAGGCAAGGACTGTCCTGTCTCCCAAGATCTGTGAGAGTGATGGGTCATCCTTCAGGATAGGTTGTAGATCCTTGATGATGCGTTGGAGAGGTTTTAGCTGGGGGCTGAAGGTGATGGCGAGTGGTGTTCTGTTATTTGTCGGGCATGTCCTGTAGTAGGTGATTTCTGGGTACTCTTCTAGCTCTGTCAACCTGTTTCTTCACTTCAGCAGGTGGGTATTGTAGTTGTCAGAATGCTTGATAGAGATCTTGTAGGTGTCCCTCTGTCTGAGGGGTTGGAGGAAATGCAGTTGTATCGTAGAGCTCGGTTGTAGACAATGGATCGTGTAGTGTGGTCTGGGTGAAAGCTGGAGGCATGTAGGTAGGAATAGCTGTCAGTAGGTTTCCGGT
The DNA here is from genome assembly GCF_965140285.1 of Lepidochelys kempii. NCBI lineage: Eukaryota > Metazoa > Chordata > Testudines > Cheloniidae > Lepidochelys > Lepidochelys kempii. The sequence continues at coordinate 267,496,095 of NC_136381.1, read as the reverse complement.
ATAGGGTGGTGTTTATGTGACCATCGCTTATTAGCACCATAGTGTCCAGGAAGTGGATCTCTTGTGTGGACTGCTCCAGGCTGAGGTTGATGGTGGCATGGAAATGTTGAAATCAAGGTGGAATTCCTCAAGGGCTTCTTTTCCATGGGTCCAGATGATGAAGATGTCATCAGTGTAGCACAAGTAGAGTAGGGGCGTTAGGGGACGAGAGCTGAAGAAGCATTGTTCTAAGTCAGCCATAAAAATGTTGGCATACTGTGGGGCCATGCGGGTACCCATAGCAGTGCCACTGATTTGAAGGTATACATTGTCCCCAAACGTGACATAGTTCTGGGTGAGGATAAAGTCACAAAGTTCAGCCAACAGGTTTGCCGTCACATTATCGGGGATAGTGTTCCTGATGGCTTGTAGTCCATCTTTGTGTGGAATGTTGGTGTAGAGGGCTTCTACATCCATAGTGGCCAGGATGGTGTTTTCAGGAATATCACCGATGGATTGTAGTTTCCTCAGGAAGTCAGTGGTGGCTTGAAGATAGCTGGGAGTGCTGCTAGCATAGGGCCTGAGGAGGGAATCTACATAGCCAGACAATTCTGCTGTCAGGGTGCCAATGCCTGAGATGATGGGGTGCCCAGGATTTCCAGGTTTATGGATCTTGGGTAGCAGATAGAATACCCCAGGTCGGGATTCCAGGGGTCTGTCTGGGCGGATTTGTTCTTGTGCTTTTTCAGGGAGTTCCTTGAGCAAATGGTGTAGTTTCTTTTGGTAACCCTCAGTGGAATCAGAGGGTAATGGCTTGTAGAAAATGGTGTTGGAGAGCTGCCTAGCAGCCTCTTGATCATTTTCCGACCTATTCATGATTATGATGTCAGAGTTGTTTCTGAGGCTGTGGATGGCATTGTGTTCTGCACGACTGAGCTTATGGGGCAAGTGATGCTGCTTTTCCACAATTTCAGCCCATGCACATCGGCTGATGTAGTTTCTGGTTTTTGGAGAAGACAAGAATATCATCTAAATAAACAACAGATTGTTCCAGCATGTCCTGAAAATAGTCATTTATGAAATGCTGCAATGTAGAGGCGTTACTTAGCCCAAATGGCATAGCTAGAACATGAGAACAGCCATACTGGGTCAGAACAAAGGTCCATCTAGCCCAGTATCCTGTCTTCTGACAGTGGCCAATGCCAGTTGCCCCAGAGGGAATGAACAGAACAGGTAATCCTCAAGTAATCCATTCCCTGTCAGTTATTCCCAGCTTCTGGCAAACGAAATACTCAAAATGCCTGAATGGAACCTGGAATACCATCTTCCATTCTTTGTCTTCCTTGGTATGAACCAGATTGCAGAATCTGTGAAGTTTAGGGAAAAAACAGACAAGCAAAGTGTTTCAAAAAGTTTATTAAGTGTCAAAGGGTAGCAATTTTGAACAGTCTCTCTATTCAAAGACCAGTGAACAACGCAGGGGCCAGGGAGATGTCTTTTTTCATAACAAAAAAGATTGGAACCTCTGCTGGAAAGGCAGAAGGACAAATAAACCTCTTCTGGAAATTCTTATGGAAGTATTCCTGGAACATTTGAAGGTTCAGTCCTTAGAGGGAGTATGAAGTAATCATAATTGTGATGTGTCGGTAAGACATCCGCTCTCTTTTTATCAAAGACGTCAGCGAAGTCTGAATATTTCCCCGCAATACCTGAAGTGGGTGAGAGGGTGAAGGAGAGGGCGGCAGCTATCTTTGAACATCGCCCTTCAGCAGCTCCATTGTGAGAGGGTTTGGATCTGACACCAACCTTGGGAGACATAACTGGCAGCAGAATCTTGACATAAAGCACACCATGCCTGACCCCTACTGGATGCACAGGTCATGGTCATCCAGCCAAGGAATGATGGGGGAATGAGCGGCACAAATCGGTCCAAATTGCAGAATCTCCTGGAGTGTGGTCCGAGTCAGCAGTGTCGTCTGGTGAATAACAGGGCCAGAGGAGTGGGGGACCCATCCAATGGATTCCATCAAATCAGGGATGCTGTTACACTGAGTGGGAATGTTATGGGTCCAAGTAAAATCTAGGTCCATGAAGTTGTTAGAGGCCCGAGTCCACCAGTGCCCTTAGCTAAACTTCAAACATGGCAGGGTGTTGTAGCCAAAGAGGAAGTTGGAGGGTGGTGGCTCACTAGCCAACTACAGCCAGGTTACTGTTTGACATAAAGGGCTCTCCCAACTGGGACAGGACACGAGTCTTACTGAGACACCACTGTACATAGTGCCCGGGTTCCCGCAATATAAGCATAAATCTGGAGCTCACTGCAGGTTCCTTTCTGTGTTGGCAAGGCAAGGTCGAATTTCTTCAGCCTGTGGGTGTAGAAAACTGAACTTCCTTTCTAGTTGATGTTTGGCCAGGTGATCATCAATGCTGATGAACAGCCTGACCAGAGCATTTAGGTCAGACAGTGGCTCTACCTGCACCAGCTTGTCTTTGATTTCTTCATTCAAGCTATGCCGGAAATGGTAGTGCTGTGCTGCACTGATTCATTCCATCTAGTGTCAGCCACTAAGTGCCAGAATTCCATGGCGAATTTGGCTAATGGTCTATTCCCTAGAGTAGGAGCCAAAGCACCGTTGGCAGAGCAGGTACAATTCAGGTCATTGAAACAACTGCCATTTCTTCATGGAATTCCTCAAGCTGCCCTAACAAGGGGCTGGAAGTCTCCTAGAGAGGGGACTGTTAATAGGCTGATGAGTCCACATCAGGCCTGGTCAGTGGGAAATGACAGAGGTCATCACATGAACAGGAGGCAGCACTGATTCAGGAAGTTGCATAATTTCCCACAGTCACTGTCAAACTGGGCTAGCAGCAGAATTTTCAGTTCCTGAACCGGGGCCCTGGATAGTGAGACCTGTGCCTGCAGGGCCATGATTTGGATCTGTAGCTTCTGCAAGGTGCCCATTACCTCTGTGAGGAAGACGGAGACCTTAATGGGGGTCAACCTCACAGCAGAACCTCATCTTCAGTCTTTGTCTTGCAGGCTGCTCAATTTGTCAGGAACAGGACCGGGAGGTTAGCAGTTGGTCTTAGTGGTTGGAGCCATGGGGGAGGCCAACTCTGGAGGTTAGAGCTGAGTGGAGAATCCGAGCTATGGGATGTCCAGGGGCACAGTCAAGAGCAAAACTGAGGTCAGAGCCAGGGATCAGAAGCCAAATACCAGAGCCAGTAGGTGAACTGGAGTCATGGTCAGGAAGCAGAGCCAGGGATGGAGAAGGGCAGGCTGGGCAGGAACAGGCACACAAAGCAGGAACTGGAGCTGTCACAAGACCAGGCACAGGCTGGAAGGGTGCAGGAGCAGGCACTGGGGAAACATGATCAAACACAGCTGCAGTGTGGGCTGGATTGAGCAGCCACTGAGCTCTGGCTGCTGCTGGGTCAAGTAGTAACATAGCCCTGCCCCTCCACCAGTCAGGAAGTGCAATCAGACAGCCCCTGGCCAGGATCAGCTATGCTCATTCTATTGGTAGGAGATTGACTGTGCTGCAATTGGCTCCCTGACATCTGCATCAGCTGTTATGAAAAAAGCATTTCTTGGGTCATCCCACTCTACAAACAGCAGCCGTAGCAAACCCTTGAGTGGTGCTTTAATGTTCTTGGCATCCGTTCACGTGATCTATATAATAGAGGCTTTGTCTGTCTCAGAGAATCCAGACAACAGTCTGATACATAAATTTCAAATTCAGCGGCTCATGAAAAGTATGACTGGGTTAGTGATTCAAAACAGTGGTTCCAATTCCCCAGTGAAGGGAAGATCTCGCCAACCTGAGCAACCATAGATGACGTGATTGAATGGTGTTGCTCGATGTTGGAAAGTCTCAACTCCTATGACAGAGGGCTTATTCAGTAAGAGAATTCATGCTGAGTTGTTCTAGTGGATTGCCGTGTTCTACAGAGAACAAACTGTGAAGAAAAATGTTCTATAGTTACATGAAAGAAACTTCTTTATATATTTATACATACACACTGTGATACAGGAGGGCCAGGGAGCAGTGGGAGAGTGCTAGAAGGGAAATATATAAGCTCAAGGCTAATTAAGGCGTGGTTCCCTGTAGACTAGGGAAGGTGGCTGCAGGTTAATTGGAGCACCTGCAGTCAATTAAGGCCCTGTTAGGAACCTAATAAAACCCTGTGCGTCAGGCAGACGGGAGGAGGAGAAAGGACTGGAGCTTGGAGGTGTGTTGAGAGATTTGGAAGACCTGAGAACTGAAGTAAGGGAGACCCTGCCCAGCAGGACAGGGAGACTCCCTTCCCCCCCAACATCTAAGGACCAAGGGTAACCCCACCTAAGGGGGACGACGGTAAGAAACCCACAGGGGGGTTGAGAGCGAGGAGCAAACCCAGACCCCTCCCCCGCTTCCCTCCTCTACCACCTTCCCAGGCTAGTAGCGGCGCCCTCGGCACCCAAGAGCAGGGGCAAAGGGTGGCATCTTAGCTCCCCGCCAAGAAAAGTGCAGGACCCACCAGATTAAAATTGGCCATCTTGCCACAACACACGCGCACACACACAATTAACAGCATGAACAGATGTCTGATCTTCCAACATTCAGAATCCAATTATATAAATTAATAGGTAAGTCAGATACAGCGGATTTTGTTATTTTTGACCAGCCAAACCTGAAGCAAAGATTAAATCCTTGTTAACTTGATCCTATGTGAATTGACTTCCATTTGGAAACCCCCTTTTTTTAAAGGAACTCAGTGGGGCGAAACAGACTCTGGTTTCTCCAGTATCATCCAGTAGACATTGCTGTTTGCTGAGTTCCATGGTACAGAATCTCAGGGTTTCTACTACTTTGTACTTGACCAAACAGTAATGTCACCCTGAAGACAGAATGTCATCTTTTGAATATTAGAGGGAAAACTAGCTTTGTTCTTTTTCCTAGCTGGAAGACACTTCTGATGAGACCTATTTGAACCATCACACCAAGTATGAGGAGCTTGAACGAGCCCGATGGGATTCGTGGGCAGCAGCTGTTTCCCACAAGCGAGGAAACAGGTATCAGTTTCTCATTAGCACTATGTAGCAAGGCATGGAAGCAAGAATCTTTATTTCTTCTTCATGTTAAACTATACAGAGATCCTGCTTTGGGGTTGTCACATTCTGGGTTGCACTCCAGACCAGTGAGGGGTTGTGTTGTCATAACTCCCAACGTGGGCCACTCACAACATGTATTCTACACTGATCAGCCCTCTCCTGGACAGTTCAGCTGTTAAAGGTCCATTGTCCCCGTAAAGGGTTAACATTCAACAATCTGCTTCTTGAACTGTTAGCAAACAGTTCAGTTTAAACACAGCACTGGATTGGTTTAGATTAAAAAATAAAACAAGATTATTAACAAAAGAAGATAGGATTTTAAGTGGATTCAGGTACCAGGTATTAATGTCAGAAATGGTTACAAGAGAAATAAAGACAAAATGCTTTCTAGTAGCTAAAATTTAAGAAGCTAGATTTGGTTCAAGGTAAAATCCTTACAACATGTTCCCAGCAATAAGGCTGACCAAATTCTCAAGTCATACCTCCCCAAAAAATCAAAAGGCTGGTTCCTTTGTCATCTTAGGTGAAAGAGAAAGAGCTAGAGCTTGGGGTTCCTCTTCAAGTGCTTGCTCATGTCCATTCCATATTAGGTGTGTGTGCTCGCCACATGTACTGGTGCCAGAAGTTTTTCCCTCAGCAGTATCCATAGGGGACCGGCTCTTATGCCCTCTGGAGTGGCGCCTGCATGGCATGATATAAGGGGCACCGCTGGCTCCCCCCACCCTCAGTTCGTTCTTGCCGCCAGTGATGGTGCTGGAACATCATCTGCTTCAGCTAGCATTGTTTCATTCTCTGTTCTTGCAAACTTTGAAAACCTGTAATATAGTTGTATGTAGTTAATATAATATATAATATTATATATAATATAGTTGTATATAGTTAATAGTTGAATTAGTTACCCTTAGTAATAGTTCTTGAATGGGACTCAGCCGGGGGACAGGACGGGACGTGTCCCGGTCCCCAGGCTTTAAGCCCTGCGATGGTTGCAAATAGCCTTTGCCCATCAATAATCCACATAGTAGCTGCTTACGGTGCTTGGGTGAGGGGCACGTAAGCGACAAGTGTCATCTTTGTAAGTCATTCAAACCTAGGATGAAAAAGGAGTGGGACAATCGCTTAAAGGTGCTCCTGATGGAGTCAGCACTCACTCCGGCACCGAAGCACCAGTCCGACTCGGCACCGAGCACCATGGCGTCAGTGCTGTCCATGAGCCGGCACCGGTCCCCCTCCACAGCTCTGGCCAAGAAGCTGAAGAAGACTGGGAGGAGGAAGATGGCCTACTTCCCACAAGGGAAAAGACAGGGCTGGGGGTGAACCAAGACCCACGCCAGGCAGCTCAACGCCTCCTTTGGGAAGTCAGGCCCCAGCTCAAGCCGAGCAGTGCAGCCCATCCCATGCTTTGCCTGCAACTCCAGATAGCAGTACAAACCTCTGCCAGCTACAAGTGCCATCGAGGCCCTGCAGGCAGTTCAAGAGATCCTGATGCTTCCAGTGCCGCCCACACTGGCTCCAGCGGTATCCAGGTCTCGGGGTAAACCCGCCTTGGGATCTCCATGTGTCCCCACCTCAGCGGCACAGTTCCCCTTCACGTGGAACGTCCCGCTACTGCTCACCCGCATGAAGCCATCACACCTCAGATAGGCAGGGTCAACGGAGCCCTCTTCGGTCCCCGCACCTTGGGCACAGACTGCGGGATTCGAAGCACACCTGTCTGGTAGTCTGGCACAGACACACCGAGGCATGCGCCCCCAGGCAGGAGCACCAAGACCAACCCCTCGCATCGCCAAGAGCTCGGTATAGATCCAGGGGTCAAGGTCACGAGACTGCAGTCGTCCATCTCCGAGATGGGGATCACCATGTTTGGGGATTTCCTCCTGGCAGCTGGCACGTGTACCGGTCGGGTAGAGTAAGGCGTAGATCACTGGTTTCCGATGCCAATACGCCGAAGGCCATCGGTCCCCAAAGCCCCAGCCAAGACATTCATCCTGCTCAGACAGGTCTGCCTCCAGGGGCAGCGACCGGCATTGGTCAGATAAGAGCCACCGCTCCACCCAATCCTGGTCGTTGGGTAGCAACCGCTCCGGCACTGAGCAGGGCTTTCTAACTGCGGGACAGCCTCCAGTTTCTGCGGTGCTGCCTACATCAGCAGCACCAAAATCTGTCCCATGGCCCCAGGCACAATGGCCAGCGCCATGGAACCCCTGGGGGTTCACCCAGGCTTCCCAGTCTGGTCGCTTGGTGTCGGGAGCCTCAGCCTGGCCTGCGGCCTCAGCATCCCAAACCCCTCCAGTACCCAAGACTTTGAGGGGGAAGGATCCCACAGGTCCAGGAGGACTTGGGGGAGCAGCCTACTAGACCACCAATGAACGTGGAGGTTCCTGTGGTACTGGCATCGTCCTCGTCATCACCAGACAAGGCTATCACAGAGGCGCCTCACCCAGTTCCTCAGGATGACGCTAAAGCACACCAGGAATTATTAAAGCGGGTTGCATCTAACCTGGGGCTCCAGGCCGAGGAGTTGGAAGAACCTTCAGACTCCTTGTTTGATGTCCTCTGCTTCTTGGCCCCTGCCAGGGTGGCCCTTACCCCTTCATGAGGGGGTATCAAAGATTACCACCACCCTGTGGCAGACTCCCTCCTCTTTGCCCCCTATCTCTAAAGGGTTGAATGCAAGTACTTTGTGCCAACAAAAGGGCATGAGTACCTATACTCCCACCCAGCCCCCAATTCCCTTGTGATTTGAGGCAGTTAGCCCCTGGTTGGCCTTGCCTCTCTGTGGTTATCCCCAAAAATAAAGACTCAAGGAGGCTGGATCTTTTTGGGCATAAGACTTGTTCGTCTTCTAGCCTGCAATTGAGAGTGGCCAATCACCAAGCCCTCCTTGGCTACTATGATTACAACATGTGGCAGGCCACAGGCAAGTTCCAGGATTCGCTCCCTGAAGGGTCCAGGAAGGAATTCCGGACAATCCTCGAGGGCACGACAGCAGCCAGACAGCCCTCCAGGCGGCTTCTGATGCGGCAGACTCTGCAGCCCACACCATGGCCTCTGCCATCTCCATGCTGCAAGCTTCCTGGCTGCTCCTCTCAGGCTTGTCCACCAAGGCTCAGCAGTCGATGCAGGAACTTCCCTTCGACGGCCAGGCCCTATTTGCAGAGCAGACTGATACCAAGCTGCATGGTTTAAAGGATTCCTGTACCACCCTGAAAATGCTGGGACGGTACGTCCCAGGCCCAGCACGTAAGCAGTTCAAACCGCAACAGCCTCAGGGACAAGGGAGCCAGCCTCAGCAGGACTCGCCTCACAAGAAGGCCAATGGCTACGAACGCCACCCTCTGCTCAGTTGGGCTCCACCTGGAATAAGCAAGGGGCCAAGCGACCACTTTGAGGGTGCGCCAGAGGGCGACCTACCAGATTATTCCCTGGATCCATCTTCCCAGGTCTTTTCTAAACGCCTTTCACTTTTCCTCCCTGCATGGATCACAATAACCTCAGACCGCTGAGTCCTGAACACAGTGGCGCAGGGCTATACCCTTCAGTTTCTTTCTACACCCCTTCCCTGTCCCTCTTCAGGGATCCTGCGCAGGAGGTCCAAGGTTTTCTGCAGATGGGGGCGGTGGAGGAAGTTTGTCTAGAGTATAGGAACAGGGGCGTTTATTCCTGATACTTTTTTATCCCAAAGGCCAAGGGCGGTCTGCGTCCCATTTTGGACCTGCGAGACCTCAACAAGTACCTAAAGAAGCTGAAGTTCCGCATGGTCTCCCTGGCCTCTATCATCCCCTCCCTGGATCCGAGAGACTGGTATGCCGCCCTTGACTTAAATGACGCATACTTTCACATAGTGATCTTCCAAGGACACAGACGTTTTCTCCATTTCACAGTGGGATCGGGCCACTACCAATTTATGGTCCTCCCGTTTGGCCTGGCGACTGCACCAACAGTGTTTACCAAGTACATGTCGGTGGTGACAGCTTACCTCAGGCGCCGGGGTATCCAGATCTACCTGTACCTCGATGACTGGCTCGTCAAGGGCAGCTCCAGGTCTCAGGTGCAAAGGTATGTTGCGGTGCTTGCAAACCACTTGCCACTCCCTGGGCCTACTGGTGAATGACAAAAAGTAGACGTTCATTCCAGAGCAAGGGATAGAATTCATCGGGGTGGCGCTTGACTCAACCTGCACGAGAGTGTTCCTGCCACTAGAAAGCTTTTGGGCCTTGACAGACCTTATCGCAGAAATGTCTGCGTTTCCCGACTACAGCCAGGGTCTGCCTTCGTCTGCTGGGCCACATGGCAGCTTGCACGAACGCTGTCCGCCATGCCAGGCTCCGGATGCGGCCCCTGCAGCAATGGCTGACGACTGCCTCTTCCCAGTCCATCAAGTTGGTGTTAGATGCCTCGGACCTCAGCTGAGGTGTGCACCTCAGAGATCTCCAGACCCATGGTATGTGGTCCTCGGAGGAGATGGTGCTCCACATAAACATCAAAGAACTCAGAGCGGTCTGATTGGCATGCAGTGTCTTCCTACCTCACCTGTCGGGCAAGGTGGTGAGAGTCCTGACGGATAACACAGCCTCGATGGTCTACATCAACAGGAAAGGGGGAGCGTGCTCATCAGCTCTCTGCCAAGAGGCCCTCTGGCTCTGGAACTTCTGTGTCAACGAGATCCACCTGGAGGCTTGTCACCTCCCTGGCATCAAGAACACGCTAGCGGATCACCTCAGCAGGGCATTCTCTTCTCACCATGAGTGGTTTCTCCACCAGGAGGTAGCCTACATGGTCTTTCAGAGGTGGGGAACTCCCTGGTGGACCTGTTCACCACCAGGCAAAACAGAAAATGTCATCGGTTTTGGTCTGGGCAAGGACTCCCTCTCCAATGCCTTCCTCCTGTCATGGTCAGGGGGCGATGTACGCATTCCCTCCGATCCTGCTCATCACCAAGGTCCTGGCAAAGATCAAGAGAGACAGCGTGCGGGTTATCATGAGTGCCCCAGTGTGGCCTCGCCAGCACTGGTTCGGCACACTCATGAACCTGTCAGTAGCCCCTCCCTGGCCCCGCCCAACCCACTGGATCTTCTGTCACAGGATCACGGTCGGCTCTTACACCCCCAGCTTCTGGTCCCTCCACCTCTCGGCGTGGATTCTGCATGACTGAAGCCAGAGGAGCAGACCTGTTCAGAGGAGGTCCAACAGGTCTTCCTGGGAAGTAGGAAGCCCTCAACTAGACTGACTTACCTGGCCAAGTGGATGAAGTTTTTCCACTGGGCCTCCAAGAGTGGCATCTCTCCTTTGCAATCTTCCATACAGGCTGTCCTAGACTACCTGCTTCATTTGAGAAACCAGGGCCTGGCACACTCTTCTGTTAGAGTGCATCTCATGGCCATCTCTGCTTTTCACCCGCTGATCCAAGGAGAGATGGAGTTTTCCCATGACATGACTCTCAGATTCTTGAGAGGGCTTGAGAGACTCTTCCCACAGGTACGGACTTCTGTCCCACAACAGGATCTTAACTTGGTCCTCTCTAGGCTCACAGACCTGCCCTTTGAGCCGCTGGGTTCCTGTTCCTTGTCCCATCTGTCATGGAAGGTTGCGTTCCTGGTGGTGGTGACGTTGGCAAGACGGGTCTCTGAAATTAAAGCCTTGACCTCAGAACCGCAGTACAGTCTTCTACGAAGACAAGGTTCAGCTGCAGCCCGACCCAGCCTTCCTGCCGAAGGTGGTGTCGTCCTTCAATATGAACCAGGACTATTTCCTCCCAGTGTTCTGTCCCAAACCACAGAAGACTAGTGAAGAGAGGCGTCTTCATGGGCTGGATGTCCAAAGGTCCTTGGCTTTTTACTTAGAATGTACCAAGCCTTTCTGTTAATCAATTCAGCTTTTCATCACTACAACGGATAGGATGAGAAGGGCCTTCTGGTGTCATCGCAGAGGATTTCCAATTGGATTATCTCATGCATAAGGACCTGTTGTGACCTGGTGGGGTTCTGCTGCCGCCCATTGTCAGAATCCACTCGACTAGAGTGCAGGCATCTTCAGCAGCCTTCCTGGCGCACATCCCTATCCAGGACATCTCTAGAGCCGCAACGTGGTCCTCTGTCCACACGTTCACGGCCCATTATGCCATCACTCAGCAGGGCATGGACGACGCTGGGTTCGGCAGAGCTGTGTTGCAATCTACACATCCGTGAACTCCTGCCCACCTCCAGGGGTATTGCTTTGGAGTCACCTAATATGGAATGGACATGAGCAAGCATTCAAAGAAGAAAAGACAGTTACCTTTTCCATAACTGATGTTCTTCGAGATGTGTTGATTATGTCCATTCCATGACCCGCCCTCCTCCCCCCACTGTCGGAGTTTCCAGCAAGAAGGAACTGAGGGTGAGGGGAGCTGGCGGTGCCCCTTATACTGTGCCATGCGGGCGCCACTCCAGAGGGCGCCAGAGCAGGTCCCCTACGGATACTACTGAGCGAAAAACTTCTGGCACCAATGCATGTGGCGAGCACACACCTAATATGGAATGGACATGAGCAACACATCTCGAAGAACACAGTTACGAAAAAGGTAACTGTCTTTTTTTCTGCCCCTTTCTTTTGTAGTCCAGTTAACCTTGGAAGAGGATTCTTCTCAGGGTTACACCTCAAAGCAATATTTATTCAAAGAGTGAAGAAGGTGACATGGAGTCTGGTGAAGAGGGAGGTTCCATGTTCTTTGTTCTCACTTATGTTTGCTGAAATGCAGTTTTCTTTGTCTCCTGCCATCTCCTCTCCCTACTGTCTCAAGGACCCTGTTTACTACTTTTATGTAAATTGAGGTAAACGGAACATTTCTTGGTTCAGGATACTTCCGTCTAGGTTGGGCTGTGTAGTTTGAACATAACCTAAGAACATCATGCAGTGGGATTTAATAATTTTACGTATAATATTGCCACATACATTTCACCATGATATTATTGACCAGTGAGTTATTAGTTTTCAAATGGTATGTCACAAGTCATATTTTGTACAAAGATTATATAACAGCATGTAGGGTGTGAATACAGAGGTGCTTTTGGTCACGGTTCCAAGGTATTTGACGTAATACCACAACATGTTGATTTTTAAAAAAAACTTGCATTATGTGGAATTAACAGGGCACACTTTACACATTAGATGGATTAAAAACTGGCTCAACTGATGGATCTCAAAATGTAGTTGTTAACTGGAGATATCAATGGTCAAGACTGTTTCTAGAAGGGGTCCCCAGGCATTGGTTCTTGGTCCAATGCTATTTAATATTTTTATCAACTATCTAGACAAACTTAAATTTTTGATAAAGTTATCAGATGACTAAGAGTGTTAATGAGGAGGACAGGTGACTGTTACCGGGTGATAAGGATCACCAGGAACATTCATACAAAATGCATTTTAATAAGTCAAATACAAGGTAATGCATCTGAGAACAAAGAATGCCGGTTATATCTACAGGATGGGAAACTCTGTCATGACTCAGAGAAGGACTATGGGGTCATCACAGATCAGTGGTTCTCAACCAAGGGTACTTGTACTCCTGGGGGTACGCAGCAGTCTTCCAGGGGAACATCAGCTCATATAGTTATTTGCCTAGTTTTACAACAGACTACATAAAAAGCATTAGTGAAGTCAGTATAAACTAAAATTTCATACGACTTGTTTATAGTGCTCTATATACTATACGTTGAAATGTAACTACAATATTTATATTCCAATTGATTTTATAATTAAATGGTAAAAATGATAGCAATTTTTCAGAAATAGTGTGCTGTGACACTTTTTTGTATTTTTGTGTCTGATTTTGTAAGCAAGTAGTTTTTAAGTGAGGTGAAACGTGGGAGTATGCAAGACAAATCAGACTCCTGAAAGGCATACAGCAGTCTGGAAAGGTTGGGAGCCACTGTCGTAGATTATCACCTTACCATGACCTTTCAGTCCAATGCTGTGGCAAAAAGACCGACTGCAGTCCTTGGATGTATAAAAAGGGGACAGTAGAAAAGCGACCTTGCCGCTCTACACTGCATTGGTAAGACTGCTACTACCATATAGAATCCAGTTCTGGTGTCCACACTTCAAGAAGGAAGTGGAAATGCAGCAGAGAGTTCAAAGAAGGGCCACAAAAATAATCAGGAAGCTGGAAAGTAAGGAGTCTCAGCTTATTGAAAAGAAGATGGAGAGATGACTTGATCACTGTCTCTAGGGCTTTAGGCACTTACATGTGGACAAGAGGTCTTATAGTGGGGCATTTTTCAACCTTGCTGACAAAGGTATAACAAGAGCCCGTGGCTGGAAGTTGAAGTTGGACAAATTCAACCTTGTAATAAGATATAATTTCCTAGCAATGAGGGTGATTAAACATTGGAACAGCTTACCAGGTGATATGGTGGAATTCCCAACGCTTGGAGTCTGTAAGGTGGAAATCAAATACCTTTCTAAAATATGTGCTTTAATGCAGGTCTGGGAGAAATTCTATGGCCCGGGAGGATGGGGATGCAGAGGGAGAGGAAGTTGTTGTGTCAGATTGGTGGTCTCTTCTGGCCTTGGAATCTAAGACTCTTATCAGTCCCCCATTCATCCCCTTCCTTCATGCATCATGGGGAAAACAGGATTGTCTGCATTGCTCCGAACATACTCATTGCAGCTCTGCATTAAGACAATGACTATAATCAAATTTTGTGCTTCTGTGCATCAGCTGATCACCTGCAGGGATCAGGAAGGAATTTTTTCCCCAGTGCATAATTAGATATATTCTGTTTGGTTTTTACCTTCTTCAGAAGCATCGGACATAGGCCACAATTGGAGCTGGGACACCAGGCAGGGTGAACCAGTTCTTAGGTGATACAGAGAATTCATTTTAAATGCCTGCTGGTGTCTTGCTCACACGTTCAGGGTCTAACTAATTGCCAGATTTGGAGTCAGGAAGGAATTTCCCCTCAGGGTCAGATTGACAGGGGCATTGGGATTTTTCACATTCCTCTGCAGCATGGGGCATGCATCGATTGCTGGGAAGATCTGGGCAGATCTCATTTAATCAATTTCCTGCCATTGTTGGGGCCTCAGGCATTGGTGGTACCTAAAACTCTCCTGGTCTCTGCCAGTGGCACAACAGTTCAGTCTTCTAAGGAGTGAATGAACTCTATAGAAGTATTTGAATGAAATGTAATGGCCAGAGATATCATCTAATCTGATTTCTTTATATCACTGTCCGTTCTGGCCTTATACTTTGTGAAACTATGGTCGTTGTGAGCAAAGAAATCCTTGGCTGCTGATGATGTGGTTCATGTAACCAGTCTGCTGTGCTGACAAGCAAAGTGTTGATGAAATGTATATAGGATAGGGCCAGCTCATCAGAGTAGTGACACAGCATGTTATCATGTCACATGAGAAATTAGTTTCATACTAAGCTTGGGCCCTCATGTCTCATGCTAGGAACTAATAAGTTAGTGCAAACTCCATGTCCTTTTTTCAAATTACATCCCTTTAGCTTACCTAGGAGTGGAGTTGACAGATTGTAAACATGGGAATTTCTTCCAGCTCTCCTTGGTTAGACAGCAGGTCATAACATGCTGGAAAGGAGAAGAGAAATTTGGAAACCTGGAGTGGTGGGGGAGGGGGGTACAATGAACATATGTCAGGCCCTGAGGAGGAGGTGAAAGGATTTCAAATAAAAAAATGTGTGTGTGCAGTCAGAAACAGGAGGCAGGACTCTTCAGTATAACTTCCAATTACAGCAATCTGTTTGCCTCTGTACTTAGTAGTAGATGGTTTATACTGTTTTATCTCAGATTCCCCAAAGTCTCACATGAGAAAAAGCAGCTAGCAAATACTTTCTTAATCTTAAAATTCACCACCACCAAAATTGGCAGAAATTGCCCAAGAAAATTGTGAGCTATTGTAGCAGACAATGGGGGAGAAGCTGCAATTCGGGGCAAAGCACTAATTGCTGGAGACCATGACCAGCTGCTTGAATAAAGGAGGTATACAATGATTAATTCCAAACTTCTCTCAGTTTTGTGGCTCACATGTGCAGTATGCGGTGGCTTATTTTTATTTGAGTTCCATGTTAGTATGTAGTTATGTTCCTGTCTCTCATAGACTTTAAGACCAGAAGTGACCATCATGATCATCTAGTCTGACCTGCTGCACATCGCAGGCCACAGAACCTCACCCACCCACTCTTGTAATAGGCTTATAACCTCTGGCTGAGTTACTGAAGTTCTTAAATCTTGATTTAAAGATTTCAAGTTATAGAGAATCCGCCACTTACTCTAGTTTGAATCAGGAGTAAGTAACCTGGTGGAGGAGTTGCACTGTATGTAAGAGAGCAGTATGATTGCTCAGAGCTCCAGTATGAAACTGGAGAAAAGCCTGTTGAGTCTTTGGGTTAAGTTTAGAGGTGAGAGCAACAAGGGTGATGTCGTGGTGGTCATCTGCTACAGACCACCAGACCAGGAGGATGAGGTAGACAAGGCTTTCTTCGGACAATGAACAGAAGTTTCCAGATCACAAGCCCTGGTTCTTATGGGGGACTTCAATCACCCTGACATCTGCTGGGAGAGCAATACAGCAGTGCACAGACAATCCAGGAAGGTTTTGGAGAATGTTGAGGACAACCAGAACCAACTAGGGGCCGTGTTCCTCTTGACCTGCTGCTCTCAAACAGGGAGGAAGTAAGGGAAGTAGATGTGGTGGCAACCTGGGCAGCAGTGATCATGAGATGGTCAAGTTCAGGATCCTGACAAAAGGAAGAAAGGAGAACAGCAGACTATAGACCCTGGACTTCAGAAAAGCAGACTCAGGGAACTGATGGGCAGGATCCCCTGGGAGGCTAATATGAGTGGGAAAGGAGTCCAGGAGAGCTGGCTTTATTTTAAAGAAGTCTTGTTGAGGCCAAAGCACAATTGGAGTTGCAGCTAGCAAGGGATGTGAAGAGTAACAAGAAGGGTTCTTATAGATATGTTAGCAACAAAAAGGAGGTCAGGGTAAGTGTGGGACCCTTACTGAATGAAGGAGGCAACCTAGTGACAGGTGATGTGGAAAAAGCTGAAGTACTCGATGCTGCTTTCGCCTCAGTATTCACAGACCGGGTCAGCTCCCAGACTGCTCTACTGGGCAGCACGGTATGGGGAGGAGGTGAGCATCCCTCAGTGATGAAAGAACAGGTCAAGGACTATTTAGAAAAGCTGGACGTGCACAAGTCCATGGGGCTGGATGCAATGTATCCGAGGGAGTTGGCTGATGTGATTGCAGAGCCATTGGCCATTATCTTTGAAAACTTGTGGTGATTGGGGGAGATTCCGGAGATTGGAAAAAGGCTAATGTAGTGCCCATCTTTAAAAAAGGGAAGAAGGAGAATCAAGGGAACTACAGACCGATCAGCCTCACCTCGGTCCCTGGAAAAATCATGGAGCAGGTCCTCAAGAAATCTATTTTGAAGAACTTGGAGGAGAGGAAGGTGATCAGGAACAGTCAACGTAGATTCAACAAGGGCAAGTCATGCCAGACCAACATGATTGCCTCCTATGGTGAGATAACTGGCTCTGTGGATATGGGGAAAGCAGTGGACATGATATACCTTGACTTTAGCAAAGATTTTGATACAGTCTCCCACAGAATTCTTGCCAGCAAGTTAAAGTATGGATTGGATGAATGGACTATAAGGTGAATAGAAAGTTGGCTAGATTGACGGGCTCAACAGGTAGTGATCAACAGCTCCATGTCTAGTTGGCAGCCAGTATCAAGCAGAGTGCCCCAGCGGTCGGTCCTGGGGCCGGTTTTGTTCAGCATCTTCATTAATGATCTCGATGATGGGATGAATTGCACCCTCAGCAAGTTCGCGGATGACGCTAAACTGAGGGGAGAGGTAGATACGCTGAAGGGTAGGGATAGGGTCCAGAGTGACCTAGACAAATTGGAGGATTGGGCCAAAAGATAACTGATGAGGTTCAGAACAAGGACAAGTGCAGAGTCCTGCACTTAGGACAGAAGAATCCCATGCACTGCTACAGGCTGGGGCCCGACTGGCTAAGCGGCAATTCTGCAGAAAAGGACCTGGGGATTACAGTGGACAAGAAGCTGGATATGAGGTAACAGTGTGCCCTTGTTACCAAGAAGGCTAACAGCATATTGGACTGCCTTAGTAGGAACATTGCCAGCAGATTGCGGGAAGTGATTATTCCCCTCTATTTGGCACTGGTGAAGCCACATCTGGAGTATTGCATCCAGTTCCACCTCCCCTCCCCCACTGCAGAAAGGATGTGGACAAATTGGAAAGAGTCCAGCAGAGGGCAATGAAAATGTTCAGGGGTCTGGGGCACTTGACTTATGCGGAGAGGCTGAGGGAATTGGGCTTGTTTAATCTGCAGAAAAGAGGAGTGAGGGGGGATTTGATAGCAGCCTTCAACTACCTGAAGAGGGGTTCCAAAGAGGATGGCGCTAGGCTGTTCTCAGTGATGGCAGATGATAGAACAAGGAGCCATGGTCTCAAGTTGCAGTGGGGAAGGTCTAGGTTAGATATTAGGAAACACTATTTATTTCACAAGGAGGGTAAGAACATAAGAATGGCCATACTGGGTCAGACCGAAGGTCCATCCAGCCCAGTATCCTGCCTACCGACAGTGGCCAATGCCAGGTGCCCCAGAGGGAGTCAACCTAACAGATAATGATTGGGTGATCTCTCTCCTGCCATTCATCTCCACCCTCTGATAAACAGAGGCTAGGGACACCATTCCTTACCCATCCTGACTAATAGCCATTAATGGACTTATCCATGAATTTATCCAGTTCTCTTTTAAACCCTGATATAGTTCTAGCCTTCACAACCTCTCAGGCAAGGAGTTCCACAGGTTGACTGTGTGCTGAGTGAAGAACTACTTCCTTTTATTTGTTTTAAACCTGCTACCCATTAATTTCATTTGGTGGCCCCTAGTTCTTATATTTTGGGAACAAGTAAATAACTTTTCCTTACTTACTTTCTCCAAACCACTCATTATTTTATATACCTCTATCATGTCTCCTCTTTTCCAAGCTGAAAAGTCCTAGCCTCTTTACGCTCTCCTCATATGGGACCCGTTCCAAACCCGTAATCATTTTAGTTGCCCTTTTCTGAACCTTTTCTAATGCCAGTATGGTTTTCTAATGCCAGGTTGGTGAAGCACTGGAATGGGTTACCTAGAAAGGTGGTGGAATCTCCATCCATAGAGGTTTTTAAGGCCCAGCTTGACAAAGCCCTGGATGGGATGATTTAGTTGGTGTTGGTCCTGCTTTGAGCAGGGGATTGACTAGATGACCTCCTGAGCTCTCTTCCAACCCTAATCTTCTATGATTCTATGCTGCAGAGGAAGGTGAAAAAACCTCAATCTGACCTGGGGGGAAAATTCCTTCCTGACCCTTAAAAAAAGGGAAGGAGGAGGATCCGGGGAACTACAGGCCAGTCAGCCTCATTTCAGTCCCTGGAAAAATCATGGAGCAGGTCCTGAAGGAATCAATTCTGAAGTACTTAGAGGAGAGGGAAATGATCAGGAACAGTCAGCGTGGATTCACCAAGGGCAAGTCATGCCTGACTAATCTAATTCCCTTCTGTGATGAGATAACTGGTTCTGTGGATGAGGGGAAAGCAGTGGACGTGTTATTCCTTGATTTTAGCAAAGCTTTTGACACGGTCTCTCACAGTATTCTTGCCAGCAAGTTAAAGAAATATGGGCTGGATGAATGGACTATAAGGTGGTGTGATGGGGCAAGGCCAGATGGCTATAGAAAAGTAGTGGGAGATAGATATATTAGCTCCAGTCTAATCAAATCCCTGGTACCAGGTTAAGTGAAATGTAAGCTGCTCCAGGTCAATTAAGACACCTGGGGCCAATTAAGAACTTTCCAGAGGGCAGGGAGAATGCTAGGTTGATTGGGACACCTGAAGCCAATCAGGGGCTGGCTGAAACTAGATAAAAGCCTCCCAGTCAGTCAGGTGGGTGGGCATGTCAGGAGCTGTGGGAGGAAGTTGTGCTGTTGGAGAGGCTGAGTAGTACACACCATATCAGGCACAAGGAAGGAGGGCCCTGAGGTAAGGGTGAAGTGGAGCGTGAGGAAGTGAGGGCTGCTGTGGGGGGAAGTAGCCCAGGGAATTGTACATGTCATGTTTCTAAAAGGTCAGCTACCATAGCTGATACTATTAGGGCCCCTGGGCTGGAGCCCAGAGTAGAGGGTGGGCCTGGGCTCCCCCCCACCATCACCTTTGCCCCCTGATTAATCACTGAGACTGGGAGACATCAGAGACTGTGCAAAGAAGGATAACTTCTCCTCACCTCCCTTGCTGGCTTATGATGAAAATGGCTCAGTAGACTGTGACCCTTGTCTCTAGAGAAAGAGGGGTTACATGGAGGGTCACAGTGAGCCCCTGAGGCTAGCGAAATCCACCAGGAAACGTGGGACCCACGGAGGCAAGGACAGAGCTTTGTCACAGAAAGCTGGCTAGATTGTCGGGTTCAACGTGTAGTGATCAATGGCTCCATGTCTAGTTGGCAGCCGGTATCAAGTGGAGTGCCCCAAGGGTTGGTCCTCGGGCCGGTTTTGTTCAATATCTTCATTAATGATCTGGAGGACGGCATGGATTGCACCCTCAGCAAGTTTGCAGAGGACACTAAACTGGGAGGAGAGGTAGATACGCTGGAGGGTAGGGATAGGATACAGAGGGACCTGGACAAATTAGAGGATTGAGCCAAAAGAAATCTGATGAGGTTCAACAAGGACAAGTGCAGAGTCCTGCACTTAGGATGGAAGAATCCCATGCACCGCTACAGACTAGGGACCGAATGGCTAGGCAGCAGTTCGGCAGAAAAGGACCTAGGGGTTACAGTGGACGAGAAGCTGGATATGAGTCAACAGTGTGCCCTTGACACTGAAGAAGGCCAATGGCATTTTGGGCTGTATAAGTAGGGGCATTGCCAGCAGATCGAGGGACATGATCGTTCCCCTTTATTCGACATTGGTGAGGCCTCATCTGGAGTACTGTGTCCAGTTTTGGGCCCCACACAAGAAGGATGTGAAAAAATTGTTAAACGTCCAGCGGAGGGCAACAAAAATGATTAGGGGATTGGAACACATGACTTATGAGGAGAGGCTGAGGGAACTGGGATTTTTTTAGTCTGCGGAAGAAGAATGAGAGAGGATTTGATAGCTGATTTCAACTACCTGAAAGGGGGTTCCAAAGAGGATGGATCTAGACTGTTTTCAGTGGTAGCAGATGACAGAACGAGGAGTAATGGTCTCAAGTTGCAGTGGGGAAGGTTTAGGTTGGATAGTAGGAAAAACTTTTTCACTAGGAGGGTGGTCAAGCACTGGAATGCGTTACCTAGGGAGGTGGTGGAATCTCCTTCCTTGGAAGTTTTTAAGGTCAGGCTTGACAAAGTCCTGGCTGGGATGATTTAGTTGGGGATTGGTCCTGCTTTGAGCAGCAGGTTGGACTAGATGACCTCCTGAGGTCCCTTCCAACCCTGATATTCTATGATTCTATGGCCCCAGATATGGTGATCAGTTAGACCCAGAGCATGTGGGCAAGACTGGGATACTAAACTGGGAGGAGTGGTAGATACGCTGGAGGGGAGGGATAGGATACAGAAGGACCTAGACCAATTGGAAGATTGGGCCAAAAGGAATCTGATGAGGTTCAATAAGGATAAGTGCAGGGTCCTGCACTTAGGACGGAAGAACCCAATGCACAGCTACAGACTAGGGACCGAATGGCTAGGCAGCAGTTCTGCAGAAAAGGACCTAGGGGTGACAGTGGACGAGAAGCTGGATATGAGTCAGCAGTGTGCCCTTGTTGCCAAGAAGGCCAATGGCATTTTGGGATGTATAAGTAGGGGCATAGCGAGCAGATCGAGGGACGTGATCGTTCCCCTCTATTCGACATTGGTGAGGCCTCATCTGGAGTACTGTGTGCAGTTTTGGGCCCCACACTTCAAGAAGGATGTGGATAAATTGGAGAGAGTCCAGCGAAGGGCAACAAAAATGATTAGGGGTCTGGAACACATGAGTTATGAGGAGAGGCTGAGGGAGCTGGGATTGTTTAGCCTGCAGAAGAGAAGAATGAGGGGGGATTTGATAGCTGCTTTCAACTACCTGAAAGGGGGTTCCAAAGAGGATGGCTCTAGACTGTTCTCAATGGTAGCAGATGACAGAACGAGGAGTAATGGTCTCAAGTTGCAGTGGAGGAGGTTTAGATTGGATATTAGGAAAAACTTTTTCACTAAGAGGGTGGTGAAACACTGGAATGCGTTACCTAGGGAGGTGGTAGAATCTCCTTCCTTAGAGGTTTTTAAGGTCAGGCTTGACAAAGCCCTGGCTGGGATGATTTAACTGGGAATTGGTCCTGCTTCGAGCAGGGGGTTGGACTAGATGACCTTCTGGGGTCCCTTCCAACCCTGATATTCTATGATTCTATGAAGACTCATCTAGGAAAGAATTCTCTTTAGTAACTCAGAGCCCTCCCACTCTACTGACCCATCTCTAGCCATTGGAGATATTTGCTAATAGCAGTCATTGATGGGCCATATGCCGTTTAGCCAATCATTCCATCCCCTCCATAAAATAAGCAAACTTACTCTTAAAACAAAAGTCAGGTTTTTTGCCCTCACTACTTCTTTAGGTAGGCTGTTTCAGAACTTCGTTCCTATGCTGGTTAGAAACTTTTGTCTGATTTCAAGCCAAAACTTATTGATGGCCAGTTTATATCCATTTGTTGTTGTGTCAACATTGGTCCTTAAATAACTTTGTTGTTTTTGTTTAGGTCCTCCAACAAAACAGATGGTCGATGGACACCTCAGCCAGCATCTCCAGATCCTGGATTTAATTGCCTTAATGACCTTCTCTATATGCACCCTTCTATGCGATCTCACAGCCCTGAGCCTTATAACATTCTGCAACCTCTCTCTATAAAGAACAGGACTAGAGTGCCGCTGTCCTGCACTGAGGACACCAGATTCTCCCCAGAAATATTAAATGCAGTAATACAGGTGAGGGACATTTATTACTCCAGAGGCATCTTTATTGTTAAACTGGCAAAATACTGAAACACTAAGTGAGAGGAGCAGCTCAAAACACACAAGTTTCCAGATGACACATTCCTGTAAAGCCCTCTTCCCTGCCTTTCCACTGTGCTTACGTATATTCAGGGCTGAGAGCACGAAACTTTTGTGGCATCTTGAACTCACTGAGAATGAGAATTCTTCACAACTGCTTTAAAAGTTCTTGAGAGAGACAAGTGGGTGAGGTGTAATATCTTTTATTGGATCAACTTGAAAGAGGAACTTTTGAGCTTCAGTGAGCTCTTTTTCAGGCCTGTGGAGTTTGAAAGCTTGTCTCCTTCAAGCAACAGACAGTTGTCCAGTAAAAGATATTACCTCATCTACCTTCTCTCTCTCATATGGTGAGACCAACATGGCTACAACAATATTGGAAAACTTTAAAGTTATTTTCAGTTTAAAAGACATATTTGAACGTAGACCAAAAAACAAACAGGAGGACCTCTATGAAGAAACTACTCCAAAGTGGTAGCAATCAGAGTGACATGATTTTGGGAGTCACAGGGATGAGCATGGTTAGCCACAGATCTGCCCCACTTCTTTACACTGCTGGTACTAGAATTTGGTTTTGTGTGAACTTCACAGAATTTCTTTGGAGATTGTAAAGCTTTGTATTTGAAACAGAGCATCACTTCCTGATCCTACAGTGAAGTCCCACTAAATTTGTGACATCACACTACCATTATATATATATACTCATATAAATGTGAGTGTTGAAGCATACTCCAGTACATATGTCCCTTTGTAACACAGCAGTCTGCATGTTCTGCTACCTAAAATAAACCTAAACTTAGTGCTAAATTAAGATGTTTTTTAACACACAAGATCAGAGTTAGTTTGTGATCCACTGTCACTGAATTGGCTCAGTTTAAGTGTCTCCAGAGTTATGTTGGTCAAGGGATTGGGAATGGAATAAAGAGCTATCCCACCTCTAAGCCACCAGTTTAAATCCATTCTACATCATAGTGACTGAAAGCTAAGTGACTTGTCCTGTTTGACAAAATTAAGTGGCTTTTGTGAAATGATTGGCCCTGCAGCCCATTCTCATTGGGCAAATATCCTCCCCACAAGCCACTTCATCGATTCTCCACCCTTGTTAGCAGTTTCTGTAGAAAGATCAAGGACTGAGTGCACAGGTGCCGACTTTTCCTTTTCCCTGGGGGTGCTTAGCCCCCACTTTGCCCCACTCCGCCCCTTCCCCCAAGTCCCTGCATTTGCTCTGTCTCTTCTTGCCCTTGCTCCACTTGCTCCAAAGCCCTATCCTTGCTCTGCCCACTCCCCCAGGGCTTACCCTCACTCCACCTCTTCCCGCCCCCACTCCACCCCTTCCCTGAGGCCCTCACCCACCCTCCTGCTCTCTACCCTCCCCCAAATCCCTTTCCCGCCTCCAAACAGCTGTTTGGTGGCTGCGCTGCCCTCATCAGCTGTTTGGCAGTGGTGGGAAACAGCTGTAGCCGGTAGGAGCTGAGCACCCACTATTTTTTTTTTCCCTGGGGTGCTCCAGGGCTGGAGCACCCATGGAGTTGGTGTCTCTGACTGAGTGTATCATAGGGACTGAACTCCCCTCTCACCCGTAGAGATGATCCTTCCAGATCAGGCATTTGAGAATCTCATTGCTGCTTTCTGCGCCAGACCTGTTCTGAGTACAGGCACTAACTTCACTTTTTAAATGTCTTTTGAAGTCACTGGGGTTGTGGAAGAACTTCCTCAAAGATCAGGGAGGTAAGGAGCCAGGAGGGTAGTAGTCTTGATCCCAACAGAAGAATGATTAGCTGGGACTAAGAATATAAATTCAAGTTCACGTACCACAGTTCTATGCTGCATAACTTCTATTGCTCATCAAAACTGTCTCCATTACTTCAGCACCCTATTCCAGAGAGGAGAGCTTGAGGTTTAAATTGAAGCGTGAGGTCTCTTTGGGGATTTAGGGTGGAATGAATATTGTCATGTCCTACTACTGGCTAACTCTGGGTTTTCTGTACCAATCCTTCCCCCCACCCTTGTCCCCGTCCCCCACAGAGTGTACAACCTTGGGAACCGCGTACATTTCCCCTTTCAGACCCAGCATACCAAGCTCTTCTGGAACAGCCAAGTGAAGATGGATGCAAGCAGTCAGGAGACTTTCAACAGTGGGACTCTAGCAACAAGCAGGGTATCAGGACTAACAGTATAGACTCTGGCATATCTAACTCCAGGAAGCCACGTGTTTCAGATATGGACCTGCAAACAGAGGGCAACAGAAGCTTGGAGGTGTTCGCAGACCAGCAATGCTTCCCAGGAAGGCTGTTCAACAACAGATGAACACCTGATTTATGTAATGTGTTATGTTAGGCACATACTTTATTTCAGAATCAAAAGCTTGGCTGATGAGCTGGTTCAGAGGAGCACTGGCAGTGAATGGTGCTGCCATGCGTGAGACCTAGATTCAGCAGCAGATTTTGTGCTCCCACATCCCCAGATTGGGAAGGGTTGGGCACACTGCAGAAATAAGGTGCTGGATCTCTGAGAGGACCGTGCTGTCCAGAAAAAAAAACTTCTGGTTTACTCTGGAGAAAAGGGATCAATTGCCCTGCTAGCAAGAAGGTTAGGTGCTGCAACAGTTGCAGCAGTCCAGGATAATGCAGAGAGAGATGGTGGGTTTAAAAAAAAAAAAAGAAAGAAAGAAAATCAAACAATAGGAAACCAAATTGGCTGTTTTAACTTTAATTGTTTGATATTCAAACATCTGTATCTTGAAAGGGTGCCCCCTGGCTGCACATCCAGTCTTCAGTGGCTTTTTGTCTAGTGTATCATGGTGGAGCAGGAATAGGAACAGCTTTCCAAGAGATCAACTGATAAACATCTGAAAAGGTATGGGGAAGTCTAACAGTGCTGCATGGCTTTTATTTTTAAATGCAGCTATGAAAGCAAATCCTTTCTTGAGAGTATGTGAAAAGCAGGTTCCCTTGGCCTTGCACAACTGACGTTTGTATCAATTGCCTTCAAATAAATTACAAATCATTTTCATGCTGTGGATGTTTTCATTTATTTAGTGTATATTCTCACTGTAATGAAACTGACAGGATGGATGGAGATCAATCTCTAACTTGTTCACAGCTTTTTCCCAATTGTTCTCTATCATGGATCTTAGCTGGCAAGCCCCTGTAAAGCCAAACTACTGGGGAAAGAAAATACCATAGATTCACTGTACAATGGGGGCACAGCTCCCAACTATCAGAGGGTAGGAAGGGTGTTGAGCCATTTTTGGGGAGCCCTTCTGGAAAATGATGGGTCAGAAAGCTGCCCTTCCAGAACATGTTGTACTTTTTAATACCAACATTTAGAAAGGGGGGCTTGGAAATGTGTTACGGTAACACAGTGGTAATATGTTCAACTTTGTTTGACATGCATCCTCCTTTTTACTTTCCCACTTCGAATCTCTGCCCTTTGCAGATGGTATGTTTACATCCCAGGACTAATGGAACTAAACATTTAGCCCACTTTTTTTATGAACCAGTTTGAAAAATAGCTTACTCATTGTGCTGCCATTATAAATAGTCTATAAGGACAGTATTTCTAAGTTATTCCTGGATAGCTGGACATCATTGCTCTTCTGAGTTTCCAGTGGTGTCCTTGCAGGTATTCTCTCCTCTCCTGAGCTGGGACATTCAGGAGGAAATAGGAATATAGGAAAGCAATGATCAAAATAGGGACTGTATGTATGTACAATGGGACCCAAATCCTGATTAGGGCCTCTGAATGGTTCTGTAATAAAAGTATTAAATAAAATAGCAGTCAAATAGAAGGGCTACCATACTGAAATTTTGGAGGGTAAACTTGGATGAGTAAACAGTAACCTGTTTAAAAGGCAGTGCCACCACCTATCAGCTGCACCAAGCATAACTGGCTTTGCATTTAACAATGCAGTTGTATCCTATCCCAAATCTAGTGTGCAGTTCATTGAGATCTGATGGAGTCTCCATAGCTGCTGTAATGGGCTATAAGTGGCAGTAACTCACTTTGTTCCAGAAAAGCAGCAAAGTGAAATATAAAGGCAATGAGAAGAGGGATGGCTAAGGAAGCCTCTGGGGAAACATTGTCACATTTAAACCCAATTCCCCTTTCACACCTTTTGTCCCCTTCTTTTGGGTAATTTGAAAATGAGAAATGTGAAATTCTAAGAAACCTACAATCCATCCTGTCAGATTCATATTTTTTCATAAGTTGATTATAAGCAACAAGCACAGAAACATTTAAGAGTTCTCCCACAGACTGTCATCTTTTGTGTAATTGCTCTATATGTACTTTTCTCCCTGTCTTTGGCATTTTTATTTTTGTGTTATTTTGAGTGGATGGATGTTCTGTGGATGAAGAAACATATTAGCAAACTAACTCTGGGACCGTTTAAAGGGGCAAAATCTGTTTGGAAAGATGTTTCACAATAATGACTTCAAAGCACATCTGACTAAATGCTATGGTTATGAAAGCAAAATAAAACTTGAGGTTTCTAGCAATCTATTGGCCAAGTCTTGCTTTTTTTCCTGCAAATGTATGCATTCCCACTTTTGTTCTCTTAACATTATGGTATCTGATTACCTGATCCTACACAGCCATTATGAGCACACAATCTGAGTTAAGAATGACTTCCTTTGTCAAATAGAGGAAGGTCCCTAGTTGCTCTGCCCTGTCTGAGATTAACTAGATGGTAGCAATGAAGACAACTACTTTGTGTCACGTTCCTGCCCTATTGATCAAAATAAGGGACGCTCTTTTAGTATGAGAATAGCATACTTGGATGGCTGGTGCAATCAAGAGAGAGAGGTTTTTTTAAGGACTCCTACTCAAAAAGTGGACAGGAGGGAGAAGACTTTTCCTTTTTATGGTGACCTTGGTAGAGGAGAAATGCTCTTGTTCGTTGTTAGTGATTGCTAAAATCAAACTCTACACACACCTATGTATACTGTCATTTGGCCACTTTATATGTGTAGCTGGTTAGACTCAAGCTTCCTCTAGACCAGCGGTTCTCAAACTTTAGCAACCCGAGGACCCCCGTTTTGATTTAAAATTTTTCACAGATCCCCAAGCTGGCTTCTAATTTTCCCTGGGGGTGCTCAAGCCCCACCCCTACTACACCCCTTCTCTCAAGATCCTACCCCTGCTCCACCCCTTTCCGTCCCCTCCCCAGAGCGTGCCCCGTTCCCGCTCCTCCTCCTCCCTCCCAGTGCCTCCTGCACTCTGCTGATAAGCTGTTCCACGGCATACAGGAGGCACTGGGAGGGAGGGTGGAGGAGTTGTTCAGTGGGGCCAATGGCCCCGTTGACTCATGGACCCTCTGAAGGACCCCAGTTTAATAACCACTGGTCTAGACCATTAGAAACGGTTGGACCATATGTCATAGGAAAGGTCATTTCTGCTAAATTGCAAAAGATTCAGATTTAGCCTGTGACCTAATGTCATGAAGTGATAATCTCCATACAGGTTATACACACGATTCCAAGTTACTAGATTTCAGTTAAGGTCTGTATCACTGAGCAGGAAGGAATTCCCACCACTTAGAGATGGATCCACAGTGAGATTTTGTGAGGAATGAGTTCTGACCATTTCCCCTTCCTTAGCCTATAGTACCTATGTGACCTTTATTAATAATTATAACGCCATAAGGGACCATTGCAATTATCAAGTCTGATCACCTGTAT
Source organism: Lepidochelys kempii (assembly GCF_965140285.1). Taxonomy (NCBI): domain Eukaryota; kingdom Metazoa; phylum Chordata; order Testudines; family Cheloniidae; genus Lepidochelys; species Lepidochelys kempii. Next base: position 267,468,262 of record NC_136381.1, on the reverse strand, counting down.
AACACAAACCATAGGACTTCTCTGAATTAATTCCTGTTTGAACTAGAGCAGATCTTTGTTAGAAAAGCATCCAACCTTGATTTTATCGATTTCCAGAGATGGAGAATCCGCCATTACCCTTGATAAACTTTTCCAAAGGTTGATTTAACTCTCACAGTTAAAACATTTCCACCTTATTTCTAATCTGAACTTGTCTGGATTCAATTTCCATCCACTGGATCTTGTTATATCTTTACTAAATGGAAGACCCTTTATTATCAAATTTTTCTTTCCCCTGTAGGTACTCATAGATTGAGATCAAGTCACCCCTTAAACATTTTTATAAGATAAATAGACTCAAGCTCCTTGAGCCTAACACTATAAGGTATGTGTTCTAATCCTTTACTCATACTCATGGCTCTTCTCTGAACTGTCTCCAATTTATCAACATCCTTCTTGAACGGTGCACACCAGAACGAGACATAGTATTCCAGAAGCAGTCACACTTTTGCCAAAAACAGGTAATAGAAACTCCCTACTCCTACTCAATGTTTCTCTGAAATTCCAAGGATCACATTAGGCCTTTTGGCCACAAGGTTGCACTAGGACTTCATGTTTAGCTGATTACCCCAAGTCCTTTTCAGAGTCATTGCTTCCCAGGGTAGACTTCCCGGGCTATAAGTTTGTCCTACATTCTTTGTTCCCAGATGTATATGTTTATATTTGACCATACTAAAATGTATGTTGTTTGCTCCCCCATCTTACCAAGTGATCCAAATCAGTCTGTATGAATAACCAGTCCTCTTCATTATCACTTTCTCAATCTTTGTGTCATCTGCAAATTTTATCAGTAATGATTGTTTTCTTCCAGGTCATTGATAAAGATATTAAATAGCATAGAGCCAAAACCTGATTCCTGCAGGATCCTATTAGAAAAACACCTGCTTCATGACTCCCTATTTACAATTACATTTTGAGATCTATTAGTCAATTGCATCCGTTTAATGTGTGCCGTGTTGATTCTGTATAGTTCTAGTTTCTCAGTCAAAATGTTTTGTAGTACTGAGTCAAATGACTTACAACAGTCTAAATATACTACATTAACACTGTTACCTTTTCACCCAAACTTGTAATCTCATCAAAAAGATAGTTAGTTTGACAGGATCTACTTTCTATAAACCCATGTTGTCTGGTATTAATTATATTACCCTTTTATTTTTTTAGTTTTTAGATGGATTATTGGCCCCAAGCTATTTAACATTTTTATGAATGGCCTAGAAGAAAACAAAATCATTACTGATAAAACTAATTAGGTTTACCCCATTCCTCAATTTCTGTATCATCTCCAAATTTTTAAGATAGAACTTTATGAATGGGGTTCTTTGACATTGTTGCTTGTGGTAGCATGGGACTGGACTCCATGACCCGGGAGGTTCAGTCTAGTCCTTTGTTCCTATATATCAGCCATTCATTTTTTTACTTTCTTCCAGTCTCTGGAACTTCCCCCATGTTCAAAGACTTTTTTCAAAATCAGTAGTATGGTCCAGCTCTTTAAAAACTCTCAGATGCAAGTTGAGTGGACCTTGCTGATTTTAAAAATGTCTAACTTTAGCACCTGCTGTTTAACATCCTCATATGAGTTATGGAATAGAAAGTGTTTCATCATGTGATATGATTACATAATCTGGATTTTCCCAAATATGGAACATATATTTAACACCTCTGCCTTTTCTGCGTTATTAACAATTCCTCCATTCCCATCTAGTAATGGTCCAATACCGTTAAGATTCTTTTTGTTCCTAAAATACCCATCCTCCTTATTGATCTTAACTCACTGGCTGCAGATTTCTGCTTTTGCTTCCCTTATCAGTCTTCTACATTTCTTAAATTCTGATTTATATATTTGTGTGTGTGTGTATTAATAGCTGCTTTCACTTCACCATGGCTGATTCCTAATAATTGTTATTGGTCAAGAACCAGTGGCAGGTCTAATCACATCAAGCTCCTACTGGCGAAAAATCAGCATGGAATTCAGTCCCTCCATGCCAGAAGGAGGGGTGATAAGCAGGGAGACTGCTGATTGGGTTGCAGGAGACTGAATCCTATTCTCCCCTTAGTAATTCATATGATGGAGAATAATGTTCACGTGGTAAAGAACCTTCTTCGAGTGCTTGCTTATGTTGATTCCAGTTAGGCATGCGCGCATAGTTCACAGTCGGAAAGTTTTTCCCCTAGCAGCACCCATCGGGTTGGCTGTGGAGCCCCCTGGAGTTCCATGGTGCTCAATATATGACCCTGCCGACCCGGTGCCTCCTCAGTTCCTTCTTACCACCTGTGACAGTTGTTGGAACTGCGGTAGCTTACTTTCGCAAATGCTCCGCTAGTTCTTCTATAGCTCAGTGTATATAGTTTTCATAGTTTCATAGTTTTAATAATTTATAGCTTATAGTTACTTAAGTCTTAGTGTATAGCAGTCGGGGTGGGGGGTTCCCCACCCCAACTTTCCTGTTCCCCCTTGGGACTCGAGCATGCCTCGATCCCAAGGATTTAAACCCTGCAAGTCTTGCCACAAGCCCCTGCCAACGGGCGACCTCCATGACTCTTGCTTCAAGTGTCTAGGGGAAGTACAGGGGGGAGGGATAGCTCAGTGGTTTGAGCATTGGCCTGCTAAACCCAGGGTTGTGAGTTCAATCCTTGAGGGGGCCATTTAGGGATCTGGGGCAAAAATTGAGGATTGGTCCTGCTTTGAGCAGGGGGTTGGACAAGATGATCTCCTGAGGTCCCTTCCAACTCTGATATTCTATGATTCTACACCAGACAGACCAGTGCCAGACCGGTGCCAGATTTGCAATGGGTTCCGTCCCAGAACTAAAAAGGAGTAGGACTTTCGTTTAAAACAGCTCCTCATGGAGGCGGCTCTGAGACCTCAGCCCACCTTGGCATAGCAGGATCTGGTGCCAAGTTCTTCTGTGCGGAGCGCTCTGTCCTCCGTAAGAAAAGCGATGCTGAGGAAGGACTATGGGCACAGAGATCCTCAGCACCATTGCTCCCAGGCACCGAAGCCGGTGGAGACTGCACGGCACCAGTCTCACTCCCTGGTGCTACAGCAGCGGCACCAGAAGGAAACAGGACAGGGACCAACCCCCTACACTGAAGTCTGTTGCCCTGGAAGTCACCACTGGGGTGCATCCTACAGAGGAGCACTCAGCGCCAAAGGTTCAGGAGCTGGCACCGTCTACATTGGCCCCGCAATTTCTTTAAAATACAGCCAGCTCTCCTGGACTCCTTTCCCCCTCATGTTATTCTCCCAGGGGATCTTACCCAACAGTTCCCTGAGGAAGTCAAAGTCTGCTTTTCTGAAGTCCAGGGTCCGTATTCTGCTGCTTTCCTTTCTTCCTTGTGTCAGGATCCTGAACTCTACCATCTCATGGTCACTGCCTCCCAGTTTCCCATCCACTTTTGCTTCCCCTACTAATTCTTCCCGGTTTGTGAGCAGCAGGTCAAGACGAGCTCTGCCCCTAGTTGGTTCCTCCAGCACTTGCACCAGGAAATTGTCCCCTACATTTTCCAAAAAATTCCTGGATTGTCTGTGCACTGCTGTATTGCTCTCCCAGCAGATATCAGGGTGATTGAAGTCTCCCATGAGAACCAGGGCATGCGATCTAGTAACTTCTGCGAGTTGCTGGAAGAAAGCCTTGTCCACCTCATCCCCCTGGTCTGGTTGTCTATAGTAGACTCCCACCACAACATCACCCTTGTTGCTCACACTTCTAAACTTAATCCAGAGACTTGTTGTGATCCTGATTCTCATTCACAACCGCCTTCCTGATGGAATCAGGATTGAGTATCGTATGGATGGCCAACTCCTCAATCTTTGACATCTCCAAACAAAATCTAAGATCACAAGAATTGGCATCACTGACCTTCAGTATGCAGATAACTGTCATTCTTGCACACACAGAGGCCGATCTGCAAAGCACCCTAAATCTTTTTGCAGATGCCTATCACAGCCTGGGTGTCTCCCTCAACACTGGGAAAACCAAGGTACTCTACCAGCCCTCACTTGCACAAACTATTCTTTGTACTCCACAAATCACCATCAGTGGAGAACCCCTGAAAAATGTGGACCATTTCTGTACCTTGGCAGCCACCTCTCCCTAACAGCCAACATTGACACAGAAATTGAACACAGGATCTGCTGTGCCAGCACATCTTTTGGAAGACTACTCAAACAAGTACTCAATGATAGGGATCTACAAACAGATACTAAGATCTCGGTTTACAAGTCAGTTGTCATCCCCACCCCTTCTCTATGGGTGTGAGACATCTCAAGGGACTGGAGTGGTTCCAGCAGCGCTACCTCAGGAGGATTCTCAGGATCAGCTGGGAAGACTGACGCACTAACATCAGTATTCTCTCTGCAGCCAACATCAGCAGTATAGAAGCGCAGGTCATGAAATACAAACTCCGCTGGGCTGACCACTATGTACGTATGCCTGACACTCGCCTCCAGAAGCAAGTACTCTTCTCCCAGTTAAGTCAGGGAAGAATGGCTCACAGAAGGCAGCGGAAGCGTTTTAAAGACATACTGAAAGTACATCTTAAAAAGGGAGGCATCAACCCAACAAAGTGGGAGGACTTAGCACAGAACAGAACGCAGTGGCACCACATCATACACCAAGCCACACCTCACTTTGAGGAGAACAGATGTGCTCATGAGACAGAGAAACGACAATGGAGGAAAGAAAGGGCACAACACTCCAGCCAAAAACTATGTGTCCTCCAAGATTACATCTTGGTCCGATTGAAGTGAGCTGTAGCTCACGAAAGCTCATGCTCAAATAAATTGGTTAGTCTCTAAGGTGCCACAAGTACTCCTTTTCTTTTTGCAAATACAGACTAACACGGCTGTTACTCTGAAACCAAAGATTACATCTGTCACTTCTGTGGGAAAATTTGCAGGGCAAGAATTGGGCTCCTCAGCCACTTAAAAACTCACCAATGAACCCCCTTGGAAGACATCATCCTCACATCGAGGGATAGCTGAAGAAGATGACCACTCTGTAAAACCATCCAGGCCAACACAAGGACCCTATGGCAGACCCCGGCCTCCATCCCTCCCACAGGAAAGGGTGTGGAGAAGAAATACTTCGTCCCATCTAAGGGGTATTCATGCCTCTACACCCACCCACAGCCCTGCTCGTTGGTGGTGGCTATGGTGAACAAATGAGAGAGGCAGGGGCAGCAGGGTCCTACCCCCAAATCAAAGGAGTCCACGCGGCTGGACCTTTTGGGATGCAAGGTCTACTCTACCAGGGGTTTGAAACTCAGGATTGCCAACCACCAGGTAATCCCGAGCAGGTACAGCTTCAACTCCTGGAACTCCATGCTAAAATTCAGGGTTCTGGTACCCGCAGAGTCCAGGGAGGAGTTTGGGCTATTGTTGAGGCGGACAAGGCAGTGGTACGGATCTCGTTACAGGCCTCACTGGATGCTGCAGACGTGGTGGTGTACACCCTGTCCTCTGACATCACTGTGAGGCGTAGCTCATGGCTCCAGGCCTCGGGGCTGCCAACCGAGGTGCAACAGACCCTCCAGGACCTGCCATTTGATGGGGTGGGCCTGTTTGCAGAGCAAACAGACTCCAGGCTGCATAGCCTTAAAGACTCTAGGGCTACACTGAAGTCATTAGGGGCGCATACCCCGGCCACTCAGCGGAAACACTTTAAACCTCAGCCCTCACAGTGCCCCCACCAGCCAAGCCCTAGACAGGACTACTCTATGAAGCATGGTAGGAACGGCAGGCGCAAGACGTCCCAGCCCTCATCTAACTGGGGCCAGGCATGCACTTCCTCAGGCTCTAAGCAGGCTTTTTGAAGGTGTGCCCAGGGACGACATACCAGCCACTGGACCGGATCCTCGCCCCTGCTTCCTGAATCATTTATCCCACTTCTACCATGCTTGGTCCCAAATAACAACGGACCGCTGGGTTCTTTGCACAGTAGAAGTGGGATATTCTCTCCAATTCTGCTCCTCCCCCCTTCCCTGTCCCTCTTCAGGGACACTTCTCACAAGCATCTCCTTGCACAAGCAGTGCAGACTCTCCTCGCCGCAGGGGCAGTGGAGGAGGTTCCTCAGGAGCTAAGGGGCAAGGGATTCTACTCCCATTATTTCCTAATTCCCAAAGCCAAGGGGGGAGGGTGGGTCTCAGATCCATTCTAGATCTGTGAGGACTCAATGGATTAATGAGAAATTTGAAGTTCTGCATGGTCTCCTGGTACGCTGCCCTCGACCTCAAGGATGCATACTTCCACATAGCCATACGCCCTGTTCACGGACGGTTCCTCAGGTTTGTGGTCAACCACAACCATTATCAATTCACAGTCCTTCCCTTCAGCCTGTCAACAGCCCCCTCCCAAGTATTCACCAAGTGCATGTTGATTGTAGCAGTCTTCCTCTGTCGAAGGCAGGTGCAGGTATACCCGTACCTCTACGACTGGCTGCTTCAGGGGCGCTCCAGGGATCAGGTAGATGAGCAGATCCACTTTGTGAGATCCACCTTTGACTGGCTGGGCCTTCTCCTTAACAAGAGCAAGCTTTAAACTCAAAGGATAGTTTATCGGGGCAGTGCTGGACTGGGGTCAGGCCAGGGCGTTCCTGCCGGAGGCCTTCTTCCAAGCAATGCTGGAGATCATAAAAGGCTTCAGACGGTACCCCACCACCACAGCACGGGGCTGACTGAGGCTTCTCGGTCATAGGGCGTCTTGCACATATATGGTTCAGCACGCCAGGATGCGTCTCAGACCTCTCCAAGCTTGGCTCACGTAAGCTTATCGCCCAGTGCTTATCATGACAGTCTGGACTTAGTGGTCAGCCTTCCGGTGCAGGTCCTCCAGTCCCTCGGCTGGTGGCTCAACCTGCAAGACGTGTGCAAGGGAGTCCCTTTCCACAGGCCCCAGCCCTCCCTGTCCCTGGTAACAGACGTGTCAGCACTGGGGTGGGGCGTGCACCTGGGGGACCTTCAGATGTAGGGTCTCTGGTCCCAGGACGAGCTCTTGCTCTACATCAACATCAAGGAGTTGAGGGCTGTACGGCTAGCGTGCCAAACCTTCCAGGCTCACCTGTAGGGTCAGTCCGTGGGAGTCATGATGGACAACACAACTGCAATGCTTTATATAAACAAGCAGGGCGGGGCCCCTTCCTCTCCCCTATGTCGGGAAGCCCTCCAGCTGTGGGAGCTCTGCATAGCCCACTCCATTCACCTGGAGGCGATGTACCTCTCAGGTTCACAGAACAAGCTGGCGGACTACCTCAGCAGATCCTTCCACAACTACAAGTGGTCCATCCGGACAGACGTCATTCATACCATTTCCCATTTCACAACCAGGACATTTTCCTGCCTGTTTTTTACCCTAAACCTCATGCAAGCAGCTGGGAACAAAGACTCCACTCACTGGACGTTCAACAGGCGCTTGCATTTTACATCAAGCGCACGGAGCTGTTCCGAAAGTCAAACCAGCTGTTCGTGGCGGTGGCAGACCGTATGGAAGGTCTTCCGGTCTCGTTGCAGAGGATCTCATTGTGGATCAACTCCTGCATCCGCACCTCTTACGAACTGGCCAATGTTCCAGCCCTGGCACTCTCAGCGCATTCCACAAGGGCGCAGGCCTCCTCGATGGTGTTCCTGCCCAGGTGCCAATTCAAGAGATCTGCAGGGCGGCAACGTCATCCTCGGTGCACACTTTTGACGCTCACTGTGCCATTACCCAGCACACTAGAGATGATGCAGTTTTCGGCAGAGCAGCGATCCAGTCTGAGATTCCATAAGTCCGACCCCACTTCTGAGGTAAGGCTTGGGAGTCACCTAACTGGAATTGACATGAGCAAGCACTCGAAGAAGAAAAAACTGTTACTCACCTTCTCGTAACTGTTGCTCTTTGAGATGTGTTGCTCATGTCCATTCCAAACCCACCTGCCTTCCCCTCTGTTGGAGTAGCTGGCAAGAAGAAACTGAGGAGGTGTCGGGTCAGCAGGGTCATATATTGAGTGCCACAGTGGCACCACTCCAGGGGGGCTCCACAGCCGACCCGATGGGTGCTGCTGGGGAAAAACTTTCCGATGAGACTGCATGCAGCGCACACACACCTAACTGGAATCGACATGAGCAACACATCTCAAAGAACAACAGTTATAAGAAGGTGAGTAACTTTTTTTCTCCAGACTGCCCTTAATGGGAATAGCTGGGTAATGATGGTGGTTTGAAGATGAAACATGGTCATCCAAAAACAATCACTACTCAGACTATCTCAGTACTTACCCTGTGAAAACAGACCTTGTACTACAGCTAAACTCATTAACTTGAAGGGATGATGAGTTGAGACTCAACTTCGCTTTTTAAACCTTATAGCTGTGACAGTTAACATGTCCTCCAATGCAGTGCACTAAAGAAGTGGAGAGTAAACCATTTCACAGCTTTTCCTCACCACTCAGCATGCAAACTCCCTCTTTTCTTCTAATCTCCCCTAAACTAAGGCCCTTTCCACAAAAATCACCCAACCTCCCCACAACATTTTATTCCCTATGCTAGTTCCAGGACAGTTTTCTCCTAGGTAACCCGCAGAATTCACTTACATCGCCTCCATAAATCCCTGCTGTTACTAGTAATGAGAGGTCGCCTCAGGAGGTACAGGGCAGAATCAGTGAGGGTTTCTGGAAGCAGGGTGGATTTGGGGGTTGTTCCTGGCAAGGATCCCTACTTGGTCCCTCTTTCCACCACTTCAGGAAACCCTCATCTCCCACACAAGTATCTCACTCTGTAAATCTGCCATTTGCTAAGCAGTACAGACCAGTGGTCTAACTTTCAGAAGGGCAGAGCACCCACAAATCTAATTTGTCAATGGAAGATGCAGGTGTTCAATACTTCTGAAAATGACCTAATTGACCTAGTAATGACCTAATTCTATGGGTTAAATTATGAGATCACCTTGGCCTAAACAAACCATATTTCTATAGCTACTATAACTGTAAAGAGAGAATCTGAAAGTAGTTGCAAGAATAAAATGGGACAAAACTAGCCTGTGGGACTCTAGCTCTAGAATTAAATGTATTTAGGATAGCAGTGTAATTGCTGACAATGTTTTGTTTTGTTTTTTTTTATTGTTTTTCCTTACTCCTATTTGAACACTTGCTGTGAATGTAGTTTGGCCTGTGTGTTGTGCACTACATGCTCTAAGAATTTGCTAATCATAGAATATGATTAATACCACATTTTGCTTCCTGACTGGATGACAGAAACTTTGTTGTTGTTGTTTTTTAAAAAGGCAGGTATATCTGGTTGGACAGGGAGCCTAGACTGATTCAAAAAATTTGACAGTTCACATTAGGATGTGGGTAGCGGCATGAACAGCCATTACTCAGACATTGGTGCGAATCCCAATCTATGGAAAAGGACACTAATATGGTAGCGTCAACCTGCTATCTTGAACACAAGAGAATGATTATGAATACTCTTGCACTATTCACTTAACTCAGTTTAGGAGCATGGTTCCAACAAAGTTATCTGAAAAAATCTCTGCTTTAGTGACATCTAGTGGTCAGAAGTATCCATGCCTATCAGGCTTACGCTTTGTCTACATGCAAATTTGCATCTATTTCATTAAACAGTTTAGTTTAGGTGGTACAACTCCCTGTGTGGACACTCTCTATTTCTGAGTGGCTTATTTGGTTTAGTTTAAACCTGTTCCTAATTGATTTCCGCTAAACTAAAATAATCCTGATGTAAATTGAAATAAGAGGGATTGCCCCTGTTTAAGTTCACATCTTTAGGCCTGGGCTACTCTGAGGGGGGGTTCAAACTAAGATTCGCGTAGCTGAAGTTGAAGTATCTTAGTTTGAGTTACCTGGCTGTCCTCACATGGGCTCCCCCATTGACTCCGCTTACTCCTCCTGCCGAGGTGGAGTACAGGCGTCGATTCAGGGATCGATTTATCGCATTTAGACAAGACGCAATAAATCGATCCCCAATAGATTGATCACTACCCACGAGCCAGCGGGTAGTGAAGACGTACCCTTAGTTAGGCTTGGTTGATGCTACACAGTTAGGTTGACCTAAGCTGCCTTAGGTTGACCTAACTATGTCAGTGTCTACACTACAACCTTGCTCCCACCAATGTGATCTACTGTACCTCCATGAGAGGTGCAGGGCTTATGTCAGGTAGTTAGAAGCCAGACATTGGCTTTGGGCTATCTTGTCAATTTCATGGCTCTGCTGGCACTACAGAGCTGGCTGTATTTCAAGGAATCCCTGTTGAGGTTACAGGGACAAACCATCCCGATGAGTCGAAAGAATAGTAAATATGGCAGGCGACCAGCTTGGCTTAATGGTGAAATCCTAGCGGATCTTAAACATAAAAAAGAAGCTTACAAGAAGTGGAAGGTTGGACATATGACCAGGGAAGAGTATAAAAATATTGCTCGGGCATGTAGGAATGTTATCAGGAGGGCCAAATCGCACCTGGAGCTGCAGCTAGCCAGAGATGTCAAGAGTAACAAGAAGAGTTTCTTCAGGTATGTTGGCAACAAGAAGAAAGCCAAGGAATGTGTGGGCCCCTTACTGAATGAGGGAGGCAACCTAGTGACAGAGGATGTGGAAAAAGCTAATGTACTCAATGCTTTTTTTGCCTCTGTTTTCACTAACAAGGTCAGCTCCCAGACTGCTGCGCTGGGCATCACAAAATGCGGAAGAGATGGCCAGCCCTCTGTGGAGATAGAGGCGGTTAGGGACTATTTAGAAAAGCTGGACGTGCATAAGTCCATGGGGCCGGACGAGTTGCATCCGAGAGTGCTGAAGGAATTGGCGGCTGTGATTGCAGAGCCACTGGCCATTATCTTTGAAAACTCGTGGCGAACCGGGGAAGTGCCGGATGACTGGAAAAAGGCTAATGTAGTGCCAATCTTTAAAAAAGGGAAGAAGGAAGATCCTGGGAACTACAGGCCAGTCAGCCTCACCTCAGTCCCTGGAAAAATCATGGAGCAGGTCCTCAAGGAATCAATCCTGAAGCACTTAGAGGAGAGGAAAGTGATCAGGAACAGCCAGCATGGATTCACCAAGGGAAGGTCATGCCTGACTAATCTAATCGCCTTTTATGATGAGATTACTGGTTCTGTGGATGAAGGGAAAGCAGTGGATGTATTGTTTCTTGACTTTAGCAAAGCTTTTGACACGGTCTCCCATAGTATTCTTGTCAGCAAGTTAAGGAAGTATGGGCTGGATGAATGCACTATAAGGTGGGTAGAAAGCTGGCTAAATTGTCGGGCTCAACGGGTAGTGATCAATGGCTCCATGTCTAGTTGGCAGCCGGTATCAAGTGGAGTGCCCCAAGGGTCGGTCCTGGGGCCGGTTTTATTCAATATCTTCATAAATGATCTGGAGGATGGTGTGGATTGCACTCTCAGCAAATTTGCGGATGATACTAAACTGGGAGGAGTGGTAGATACGCTGGAGGGGAGGGATAGGATACAGAAGGACCTAGACCAATTGGAAGATTGGGCCAAAAGGAATCTGATGAGGTTCAATAAGGATAAGTGCAGGGTCCTGCACTTAGGACGGAAGAACCCAATGCACAGCTACAGACTAGGGACCGAATGGCTAGGCAGCAGTTCTGCGGAAAAGGACCTAGGGGTGACAGTGGATGAGAAGCTGGATATGAGTCAGCAGTGTGCCCTTGTTGCCAAGAAGGCCAATGGCATTTTGGGATGTATAAGTAGGGGCATAGCGAGCAGATCGAGGGACGTGATCGTTCCCCTCTATTCGACATTGGTGAGGCCTCATCTGGAGTACTGTGTCCAGTTTTGGGCCCCACACTTCAAGAAGGATGTGGATAAATTGGAGAGAGTCCAGCGAAGGGCAACAAAAATGATTAGGGGACTGGAACACATGAGTTATGAGGAGAGGCTGAGGGAGCTGGGATTGTTTAGCCTGCAGAAGAGAAGAATGAGGGGGGATTTGATAGCTGCTTTCAACTACCTGAAAGGGGGTTCCAAAGAGGATGGCTCTAGACTGTTCTCAATGGTAGCAGATGACAGAACGAGGAGTAATGGTCTCAAGTTGCAGTGGGGGAGGTTTAGATTGGATATTAGGAAAAACTTTTTCACTAAGAGGGTGGTGAAACACTGGAATGCGTTACCTAGGGAGGTGGTAGAATCTCCTTCCTTAGAGGTTTTTAAGGTCAGGCTTGACAAAGCCCTGGCTGGGATGATTTAACTGGGAATTGGTCCTGCTTTGAGCAGGGGGTTGGACTAGATGACCTTCTGGGGTCCCTTCCAACCCTGATATTCTATGATTCTATGATTCTATGACAAGAAAGTCAGTTCCCCAGCTGGGTTGCTTCTGGGTCTCCGCTCTAAGCTGGGCTTCTGGCTTGGGTGGCCACCCATGATCCCTGCTTCCCCCCCAGAGCATGACAGCCAACTGGACTCCAGGTGTGGATCTCCCTGCCGGAGGCAAGAAACCCCAGGCAGCTGCCCCTTCCCTGGCTGGGAGCTGTGCAGAGCTGAGAGCCCTGGCACCCAGTCCCCCACATAGCCCCCTCTTCAGTTGGTGGAAGTACTCCTGGTGAAGATGCACACCACCGCCAGGAGGAGGATAGTGTGAACATCAGCCACCGCAGTCATAACAGTGCAGACATGCCTTTAGACTGATATATTGGTGTAGACAAGCCCTTAGTAGACAGCACCCAGCTGACTATGGTGAGGTGGTCTGTCTGAAAGGCAGTGGCAATAAGCTTTAGGTTCAATTTCCATTGTGTTTGTGAATGTAACTTCGCGCACACACACAGTTTACGGTCTATAAGCTATGTTATTCAGCAACCATTAAAACTGAATATCTACTTACCATCCAAAGCAATGCAGCCAGTTTATTCTCATGTGTACAAAGAGGAGGTTTCCAAATGAGCTTCAGACTGTCTTCACACTGAATAAAAGGTCTTGAAGCATTTTATAAAGGTGGTGGCTGTCATTCTAACTTCTCACACTGGGGATAATGAGAGAGAGGAAACAGAAGTTAAGAACCAAATTTTCAAGTGTCCCCTATTTTTGGATGCCCAACTGGACAGTGAGGCCTGAATTTCAGAGGTGCTGAACCCTACAGCTTATATTGAGTTGGAACAGCAGTTACACAACTTTTCTGAAAATTGGGCCTTGGTGGGGTCTAATGCTGGGCACCCAAAAGTAGTGAACTTTTTTTTTAAATAAAAGACATGCTTTTGTCAAGGAGTCTTGCTGGTGTGAACAGAATATACGTCTCCTAGCTCCGAGTCCCCTTTTCTAACCACTAAGTTCTCTCCAGTGCTCAGCCAAAGTAACTGAGCTTGATGGTAAGGATTGCTATGGGTGGCGGGGGGCGGAAGGATTCTTCCCTCATCCATATCCATACTGTGAAGGCGGTGTAGAAGCTGAGATATTCCACAGCAGTATGCTATCCTAGTGGCCTGAGGAGCCTCTGACCTTATGTGAGTTTATGGTTCCCACCACCCATGGGAGTGAGAAGAACCACCAAATGCAGTATAATGTAGTAGATGATTTTCTGCCTCCTCAACTACCCTTGCAAATAGTAATGTAAGGGTGACCTCTTAAGACGTGGCGTAACCTACCCCTGCACAGCAAAACCACATAATTCCAGAATCCCCTTCATATCTGCAAATGAAAGGGCAGAATGGGCTCTTTTGACGTATGTATTAGGACTGGGGAAAATAAAGCAACACCCTTTAATTAGTTCAGCACTGATACTCTAATCCCATGTTGCCAGTGCTTGTGATTTTATTGTAAGCTTGGCAATATTTGATTTCCTTAAAACCCCAGCTTCTGAAGTCAAGTAATTACATGAGAATCTCAGATTTCATTTTAAAAAGAAAATAAAAGTTTGTGGAGAAGACATGAGCTGAGTGCATCCTAATGGCTCAGAAACCAGAAGAAAGATTTTTTTTTTAATCTTATGATTTCTTGGGACCTGATTTATAATTCTCAAATGCTTAAGGTTAGCACTAATACAAATATCATGAAGGAAGCTGTAGTGGGGCAGTTGCCCCACTCCTGGAGAACAGGGATTGAAAGCAGCCAAGCTAGGCTGATTGGGGAAGCAGCCACAGCTGTGGCCAGCTCACTTAGGGCCCAGCTGGCCCTGATCAGAGGGCTGGGGGCCAGGAGCTGAAAGAGTCTCACTCTAGCCCTGGAGTGGGAAGGGCTATAGCTGCCTGAGAGGAAGGTACCTGAACTGGAGCAGTGCTGGGGAATAGGGCAAGGGAGCTTGGGAGTTCCAGCCTGGTAAAACCCCAGGCTACAGGCCTTGCTGAAGGCCTATCAAAGGTACTAGGGCTGCAGAGATACAGCTAGACAAAGGCATCAGGTCCCACCCCCTTACCAATGATGAGTGGCCATTACAAACTGCAGTCTGCCCCAGTGAGCGGGGGCTAGATGATGACTGGCAGCACCTACTGAGGTAAGGTGGGTTTAGAGGGTTGGGGGTTCCCCTGGGAGGGGAAACCCAGAATAAGAGGGTACTGCTGGGGGCTGAACCCCGAGGTAAAGAGGCACCTGGGTCCGGGAGGGACACGGGGCCAGCAGCAGGTGAGACACCAGCCTGCAGAGGGCACTCCATATGCTGGAAAAGAGCTAATTCCCAGACAACCAGCAGGAGACACCACACCAGTGAGTCTTCACCTCGCTACAGAAGCCCAAAGGGGTACTCCCCACCTGCCAACTGGGATTTCAATGTCATAGTTAACCATCTCTTGTGACCAATCCAAATAGACCAGAAGAGATCAATTTGCCTATACCCTCTAAAGCAAAATTTAGTTCAGGCTGGGACTAGCTTTGTTGTCATGAGAAAAACTGCAGACGATCTTGGAAAATGCCCTGTAGCAAAATCAGAACAGCATTTTCAGTTCATCAAGATTGCAAAGCTCTAAGATGTCACATCAAACATCTTCTCTCATTACCCACCAACAGAAACATGAAATACTTAGCACTTTTACAGCATTTTCCTTTTTCAAAGCACCATGCAACCCTACTTCAACCTCTCTTAGAAAACTAACCTTAGCAGCAAAGAACTCTCTCATGATCTGAAAAGGCCAAGAGTCTCATACTTTTAAGTGAATAGAAATATATCAGACCCTCTGCTCAATGCTTGTTGTGAAGAAAATCACCCTCTGATGAAAGTTCCTCGGTTAATTCTATTTCTCCTGGGAGCTTCCACAAGGTATCATCGTTGTCCATAAATGTCACCATGGATGGGGAGGATTGCTCCCTGCCCCTACTTTTTGGCCCTTGCCCTGCCCCAGCTCCCTGTGTCCCTCCTCTCCCCTCCAGCCACCAAGAGATTCCACTGCTCGCCTCACCACCCCGCTTGCTCACTCCCTCAACCGCCAGCCACTCGCTTCCTCATCCTTCCACTCGCCTCGCTTCCCTACCAGATACCCCCCCACCCACCTCCTCACCAGATCCCCCTGCCTGCCCATTGCTCGTCTCCTCACTCTCCTGCCAACCCCCCCACCCACCTCCTCACCCCCTGCCAGATCACCTACCTGCCCATCGCCAGCCTCCTCGGCCCTCCACCCAACTCCTCAGACCCTCGCCAAACCACCCCTACCTGCCCGCCTCCTCCAGACCCCCTGCAACCCTCCCCTGCCATCCCGCCTCCTCACCCCCACCAGACCTTCTCACTCACCTCCTCACTTCTCCACCAGGCCTCCCTCCTTCTTCAGCCCACCACTCACCTCCTCACTCCTCTGCCAGACCCCCCCGCCCGCTTCCTCACTTCCCTGCCAGACCCTACCATGAGACCCCCTCCCTGCCCACCTCCTCACACCCCTCCAGATTCTCCCACTCACTGTGAGATCCTCCTGCTAGCCCCCTCCAGGACTTCCACAGAGGGGAGGGATGGAGAGGAGGAACACTCACCAGGCAGCGGCAGCAGCAGCAGGTAGTGGGGGCCTTGGGGAAGGGGCGAAGCAGGGTGGGGAAGAGGCATGGCCACCTTGGCCCAGTGGTGAGTCGGCAGCAGCTGCACTGGGGAGGCTTAGCTTCCCCTGGCCTATTATACCTGCCACCTATGAATGTCACCTACTGAACTCCCACAGCTGTGCTTAGGCAGCCACAGCAGAGGAAATAGCATGTGCTGGAGACAATAGTCTCTTCCCCTCTGTTAGTATTCGAACAGCAGGATACAGCAGAACCTCAGATTTACAAACACCTCTGGAATGGAGGTTGTTCGTAACTCTGAAATGTCCGTAACTGAGCAAAACTTTATGGTTGTTCTTCCTAAAGTTTACAACTGAACATTGACTTAATACAGCTTTGAAACTTCTATGCAGAAGAAAAATGCTGCTTTTAACCATCTTAATTTAAATGAAACAAGAATGGTTTCCTTACATTGTCAAATCTTTCCTTTTAAACTTTCCCTTTATTTTTTTCAGTGGTTCACATTTAACACAGTACCATACGGTAACTCCTCACTTAAAGTCATCCCAGTTAACATTGTTTCGTTATTAGGTTGCTGTTCTATTAGAGAACACACTTGTTTAAGGCTGGGCAATGTTCTAAGGTTGTTTGGCTTGCCCTGCTCCACCCGCCCAGCATTCCAGCCAGGGTTTGGGACACAGGGGCTTACCCCACTCTGCCCAACTGGCATTCCAGCTGGGAAGCGAGCAAGCCCCCGCCCCCTGGCAGGAGCACCAAGTGGGTAGAGTGGGGCAAGTCCCCTTGCCCCAACCCCGCTACACCCCTGCCTCAATCAAGCTTCACAATCATCACTGGTGAGTACAGCATTAAATTGTTTAAAACTTATACTGTATATGTATATAATGTCTTTTGTCTAGTGAAAAAAATTTCCCTGGACCCTAACCCCCTCATTTACATTAATTCTTATGGGGAAATTGGATTCGCTTAACATTGTTTCGCTTAAAGTAGCATTTTTCAGGAACATAATTACAATGTTAAGTGAGGAGTTACTGTACTGTATTTGCTTTTTTTGGTATGTACTGCTACCTGATTGGGTAATTCTAGTTCCAAATGAGGTGTGCGGTCGACCGGTCAGTTCGTAACTCTTGTGTTCATAACTCTGAAGTTCTACTGTACTTCATGCAAGGATTAAGAGACAGGCTGTTCGAACCAGAAGCTTCACTGGCAACTGGGAGCCTGTCATAGACTTTAGCGCTAGAGCACCCCCCTTTTGGGTAGGTACAGGTGCTGCTTCTCCCCTCACCAGCTTCCTCTGGAGCAGGGCATGAAAAGAATTGCCTATTTCTAGCTACCAGTATCAGGGAGACAATTCTCTCCTCCCCCAGGTTAACAATAGTCCAAGTGAATAAGGTAAGGTGGAGTAGTGAGTCTTACAGCCTGGTTTAGGTTCATCCTACTCTCCTTGCAAAGCAACTGGTCAACAGCCCCTAAGCTAGGGCTGGGTTCTCTAGGCTTTTATGAGGCTAATGGACCCATGCTGAGCTTCCTGGGCTCTGAATTAAAGAAAGTAAGGGGAATCCTTCTACTTGTCCAGAAGGCCATCAGCAGCCATATGGTGCATTCAGAAAGCTCTGTGTCCCAGTTATACTTCCCTCTGAGGTGCACCTCCCACTGAGCTTGAATCCCTGTGTGTTTTGGGTTTTTTTAAAGTCCTTCTCCAGGTTCAGCAAGCCTCCTAGGTGCTTTGGGTTGCAGCTGATTGTGCCCAGAGGATCTCATTAACCCCTTCCTGAGGGGGTGGGAACTTCTCCCATCACAGAACTGTTCTAGTTGTTTTATTATTATACTAATTTCTATAGCATTGATACCTAGGACATTGATTCTAGAGACACTAATTACAAAGATAAGTACACAAAACAAAGTTACTCAGTGCTAAATAAATCATATGGGTTTCATATTGTGTCCTGAAGTTCAGCAGCTATGAGCTCTGACTACTCCTGGGGGAATTCTGCACCACTGCACAATGCAGAATTTTGCAAAAATTAATGTTGTTTGCGTAGAATTTCCTTCCCCTGACCCCCAGAAATGGGCTGCAGAGATGCTGGCTGCCACTAGGGGCCGCTGGACCCAGCAGAGTCCAGTTCACAAATAGAAGACAAGGCCTAGGAGAGGGGAGGGAACTGGAGGGTTCCCAACAGCTGCGGTTCCCAGCACACTCTGAAGGAAGGAGGCAGCAGCATCAGGCTGTTCCTCCCTCTGAATCCCAGAGCTCTGGAGGGCAGAGGGTGTGAGTGTCGGGGCCATGGCTGGCATCTCGGGGGAGGGGAAGATGTAAGTGTCTGGGATGGGGGGGCTGCAGCTAGGTTCTGGAGAGGAGGTGGTGAGAGTGTCTGAACTGGGGGAGGCCTGTGGCTGGGCTCTGGGGCAGAGGGGGTATGAGTGTCTGGCCCCCCGACTTGGTTCTGACAGGGAGGGGCAGAGAAACAGGAACTAGGTTGTCGTAGGGATTTCTTTACCTCTCTGCTCCTGGGGGAATGTTTGTGTGTCTATACTGTGACAGACATAGTTGCTGACAGGTATTTTGAAATAAAATTACCAAAATAATTGAAACTAGTATGACTGTATGGTGTTATTTTGACAAATAAAATTTGCAGAATTTTAAAATATTGTGTGCAGAATTTTTAATTTTTGGCATAGAATTCCCCCAGACTGTTATGGAGAACTAGTTCCACATACAAGGAGCCTGTCACTAAGTAAGACCTGCCCTCAATGGGGAGGCAAACTCTGCCACAAGAATAGTGGGAGAGGTTAATGGAGTTTTTGCTGTTCTTATGTTCCCATATACTGGGCCAGATCTGCCCTCTGTGCAAATTAGAGCAGCATCTGTTGTTGCAGCTGTGAAGAGCAGGAGTGAAGATGAACTCTGGCCTTTTTTCCCCACTGATGGTGGTTGGGGGTAGGGAGGTGCATAGAACTGCTGTGCTGGCTCGATATCACCAGTGGATTCCTCTCTATGGTAGGAAAATTAGCAGGTAGCTGGTTAAGGTGAAATTACAGCCCCATTGAGCAGTGCAAAGGCCCATATCACAAGAGAATTGGGCCCAGAGTGTTCAAATGGGGAGGATCCAGAAACGAGAGCTTCAGCAGCCTATAGATGAGAAACATCTTTCAGGGAACTGGATCCCAGATCATTCATGGCTTTATAGCATAATGGACACCTTGACTGACATCAGAAACAAATGGAGAATCAAGTATAGAATTGACCACCCACATTATGTTCATACTTGTTTGCACCACTCAAGAGGTGAATGGACATCTTCTGCACTAGCTGGAACTTGTCGTTGGACAGCAAGTTTTACTTAAGGTGATGTAAGTGTAACAGGATAGCTGGCCCCTTAAATTAAATCAGGCTCACCACTCCTGTTCCCATCCAGATGTGTTCTAGTGTGGTGTAATGAGGGGGGGGGGTGCTATCCCACAGAGTTACAAATGAGAAACACCCTAAAGGCAAGAGAGTCCACAAGCCACTGTCTA
The DNA here is from genome assembly GCF_965140285.1 of Lepidochelys kempii. Taxonomy (NCBI): domain Eukaryota; kingdom Metazoa; phylum Chordata; order Testudines; family Cheloniidae; genus Lepidochelys; species Lepidochelys kempii. The sequence continues at coordinate 267,448,795 of NC_136381.1, read as the reverse complement.
GTTTCCTCATGGAGAAGATGCCCTGAAAGAGAGTTTAGAACTGAGCCCAGAGAGGGAGTTCCCAAGAACAGAAAACAATTATGCTCAGAGCTTCAGGGACGGGGTGGCTGTGAAGGGAGTGATGAGAGTTTCCTAGTGAAGCCAGATCAGGCAGCCAGAGAGTCACCTACAAATTTCTCTTGACCACAGACCAGTGGCTGGAGAGAGCCGAAGGCTCTCTGAGGTAGAGAGCTGAAGCTAGAGGGCCAGAGAAGGATGAAGGCTGATGGAGAAGGGAGCCCACTGATGTCACCAAACCTGAAAATTAAGCATGACAGAGAAACAGCCCAGCTAGAGGGGTTGGGGTGAGGTGCAGAGAGATGCCAGACCTATCTCAGAGAACTGGATTGTGATGAGAAATGCCAGAGCTGTCTTGGTGTGCTGATAGACTGTTGGGACTTGAACAATTGAAAGTATGGTTTGGACTGTACTGGGGAATTCTCGAGTACGCGGGTGGGACTTTTAAAATAAATTAACCCTTTTTGAACAAATGTAACACTCACTGGTTTGGAGCAGGTACTTGAAATTTGGTAGGGGAGTTGCCTTTGGGGCATGGATGTTCCTTTTGCCATTGGGGTGAAAATCCACCTATACTTGGACAAATTAAGCCTTTGATAACTCACAGTTCACACATTCTCAGTAGAAATATCTTTGATATTTAACAGCTAAAATCTCCAAAGATTCCATCCTCACTGAGCATGCCTGAGTCTCTCGGTGCTCCTAATGTGACTGGCTTCACATAAGCAATCCCTTCAGACTGATCAAGCATGTTCCCTCCAGCCCAGGGCTACAGAGGTGAAGCCAGTCTTTTCCTCAGTGGCTGCTCGATGGAGCTGGGCATGAGAACTGAGAGCAGGGAGCCTGTCTATTCTGTGCTCTATGACTACATTATCCTTTCATGGCACCCAAGCAGCCATCTGAATTGGATGCAGAGGGAACAAAAGCCAGGTAAGAGAAAAGACTAGACTGGGACAAGGAGTCTGGTCAGAATGGGACTGGAAGTGGGGAAGAGAGAGACTGGATAGGCAATGAGACTGTGCCCAGCACTGGGGGAGGGAGCCAGTTGGCCGTGGGGGAACACTAAAACAGATTGGACAAGGAACTAGAGGGAGACTGGGACTGGCTGGACAAGGAGCCAGGGAAGCAGTGGGTAAGCAGACTGAGACTGGATGACTATTATTAGTATTACTAAAAAGAAAAGGAGTACTTGTGGCACCTTAGAGACTGACACATTTATTTGAGCATAAGCTTTCCTGGGCTAGAACCCACTTCATCAGATGCATGGAGTGGAAAACACAGTAGCAGCTATATATACACATAGTACATGAAAAGATGGGAGTTGCCTTAGCAAGTGGCGGGGGGGTCAGTCTAATGAGAATTCAATTAACAGTAGAATAACAAGGGAGGAAAAATCATTTTTGCAGTGGTAATGAGGGTGGTCCATTTCAAACAGTTGACAAGAAGGTGTGAGTAACAGTAGGGGGAAATTAGTATGGTAAAATTAGTTTTTATAATGACCCAAAATGCCTTTTCCGTTGCTGAACTTGGCAGGACAGACATACTGACATTTTGCATCATCAAAACCACAGAAGTGGAGATTTTTATAAGAGAAAGAAGAGGAACAGCAGCTGAAATGAATTTAGAAATAGACAGGTTGTAATGACATATATTAATGATATTACCTACTTTTGTTTATTTCAGAGACTCTCATACACTCTGGAGATATTGCTATCCTTATGGAATGCATTCTGGGTTCTGATAAAAGCAGTTCATCATGAAGTTTGTCCCTATAACAGCACAGTTATACCAACACAAATGTTATTTTACAGTATTCTGATTACATCTGCAGTTAGGCATGGCATCCTAATATCCTGTACTCTTTGTTCAGTGTGCTGGATAGCTTTATAACCCGTTAGAGATACTGCATTGTGCTGATAAACTTTGTGTAGCTTATTCAGAGATTAAAATGTCTCTGCAGGTAACGTTAGGGGAAGAATTCTAGACATTCAGGCTACGTCATCAGTGCAAAAAAGGTGTGTTTATACCCTTACAAAACCTGTGCGTCTGTTATGTGCTTCCACTATCAAGTTCCCTGAAGAGGTAAACTTGATAAGGTTAGGAGTACTTGTGGCACCTTAGAGACTAACCAATTTATTTGAGCATAAGCTTTTGTGAGCTACAGCTCACTTCATCAGATGCAGTGAGCTGTAGCTCACGAAAGCTTATGCTCAAATAAATTGGTTAGTTTCTAAGGTGCCCCAAGTCCTCCTTTTCTTTTTGCGAATACAGACTAACACAGCTGTTATTCTGAAACTTGATAAGGTTAGAGCTCTGGGAAAGGGTGTGATTAAGCTACTGGGGAGTCTGGGTGTCAGCACTGGCCCTGGGGTCCCATTTCCACAAAAGAGTAACAGACAGGGAGCCTATGCCTAGAAATTGTGCCAGACAGGCCAAGGGGAGAGAGAGACAGGGCTATAGCCTACTTAGAGTACATGGGTCTTGTGTATTGGGACTCAAACACAGAACCCCGATGAGTATCCAGCTAGGGGGAGTGCTACCTAGGTTGTGTGGCATAAGGCACTGATAGTTTTTACCTAGATGTAGCTAGTTGAGGTCAACCCTATACCTCCCACTAGGGGTTGACTTCGACTAGTTACATTGAGATGAAAACTACAGTGCCTTGTATCCACGGGGATTTTACAGGGAGATAGCTAGGAGTTAACTACCTAGGTAAAAACGCACCTTTTTTGCACTGATGACATAGGCTGAATGTCAGACCTGGCGCACGGATGCTTAGGCCTGGCTGGGCAAAGGGGCTGGGATTAGGGGATGAAGGCAGCCAGGGGGTGGAAGGGACAGAACAGGGATAGTGAGGGGCAGATGAGTCTGTAACCACTGGCCCCCTCCTCTCTAGGGCCAGAACTGCGGCTCCTGAGTGTCAGCACCCAGCTACGACTCGACCCCCAGGCAGGGCATGTCTCCCCTCCCACCCCGGGATAACAACTTTATACTGCTACCAGTCTCCTCAGCACAGGAGACAGCGGCCTGCGGACGGAGCCGACGCCGTGGCTGGCCCGCGCGGGCGACCTGAGGAGAGCGGGACACAGCGCTCACCCAAAGCGCCAAGCGGGCGTCGCGCGCACTCCCGAGGCGGGAAACTGGCGGTTTCAGGCTGCCTCATACAATCCCCCAGTTCCCGCCCACAGCGCGTGCACCGTGACACCGCAGCAGCTGCGAAGGCCGCAGGCACCACCGAGCCGGAAAGCGAGAACGAGGCTGGGAATTCCAGAAACTAGAAGCTCAAGCCCCCTCCATCAGCGTCGAAATGGCACATGCGCAAAGCGCCCCATAAGATGCGTGGACTAGTGGGCGCATGCGTACAGGCATAGTGCGGCCCGTGCGGGGCGGTTGAGGTTTGACGCATGCGTGCACAGCAGGGTTGGGGGAGGGGCAAGCGTTGAAGGTCAGACTGGATCTCACAAGCGAGAGTACACGGAAAGGGGGGGAGAGTGGGAAACTAGCGCATGCGCAGAGATAGCAGGCGTCTGGAGTGTGCGTGGAGCGCGGCCCAGGGTGCCGACGCAGAGGCGGTGGCGGCGCGGGGGGGTGGGGAACCGGCGCGTGCACGGCGGTGGCGGGGGCAGGGAGCGGTATTCCCGAGCATGCTCCAAGGGGCGGGGCGTGCGGGGCTCGGCGCATGCGCGGAGGGAGGCGCGTGGGAGGCGCAGGGCCGCGGTGGCGGCGCTCGGCGAGAGTAACAATGGCAGCGGCAGTGACTGCAGGTGGCGGCCCCGGCCCCGGGGCGGCGGCGGGGCTGGCGGCCCTGTCCGTGTCGCGGCGGAAGGACGGCGGCCCCACGGGCAAGTTCTGGGAGAGCCCGGAGACGGTGTCCCAGCTGGACGCGGTGCGGGTCTGGCTGGGGAAGCACTACAAGAAGGTGCGGCCCGGCCCGCGGGGACTGGGGCGCTGAGGGGCGGTGGGGCGGGGGAGTCTAGGGAAGCGCTCCAGGAGGGGGCGGCCTGGCCCGCGGAGGGCCTAGGGAAGCACTATAGGAAGGCCCGGCCCGCGGCGGGGGGTCGAGGGAAGCGCTATAGCAAGGGCCGGCCTGGCCCGCGGGAGCGCTACAGGAAGGGGCGGCCCGGCCCCGAGGAGCTGAGGGAGCCGGGGTCGGGGGGGGGGGCGGCCTGGCCCGCGCGGAGGCGGGGGGGGCCCGGGGAAGCGCTACAGGAAGGGGCGGCCCGGCCCCGAGGAGCTGAGGGAGCCGGGGTCGGGGGGGGCGGCCTGGCCCGCGCGGAGGCGGGGGGGGGCCCGGGGAAGCGCTACAGGAAGGGGCGGCCCGGCCCTCGGGGCTGGCGGCGAAGCGCCCCAGGTAGTCTGGGAGCGGTAACAAAGGGCTAGCCGCTCCTTTGGGTGGTGGGAGCGGGATCCCGGCCTTCGGCGGGCCCGGCTTACCGGCCAGCGGGCTGGTTATGTTACTCTGCAGCGGTCGCTCGCCCCGGAGCATCCCGCTCCTCTCCCCAGGCTGTGGTGGCTTCGCCAGTCCTTCCCCTCTGCCTTTCTCTCAGCTTCAGCCTGACTAAATCCACGCTGAAGAGAAGTCTTAAACATCAGGTTGAACCTAGTTTTCACCGGTTACACAACTTATAGGGAGCTCTCTTGATCTTGGTCTTAACTGTAGTTTCTTTGTGTGCAGCTGTGGGAATATGTAATGTGTACTGGACTGTAAACTCTGTGACATGTATAGCACCAGCAGAATGAGGCGCCAGTCATGCTGAGCATGATTATAATATAATGGAGAGAAACTGTGGAGTTTTAAGTTAACTTTTATTTAAAACTGGGTTGCTGATGCTCTTTAGCTTAAGTACTTGTACAGCTTGTGGCTTACTGCAGTGTCTGAGTGCAATCTGTTTATCTTCAAACACTCTTATGAGCTAGAAGGTGGTGAAGTGCTCTTATCCCATTTTACAGATGACGATTGACTTTCAGAGAATGACTTGCCCAAGACCTTGTAGAAAGTCTATGGTAGAGTAGGGAATTAAACCTAGGTCTCCTGAGACCCAGGCTAATAACCTATCTGGACCAGCCGTCATTCCTATAACCTTATTAAGTTCAGGGCTCCATTGTCTAAATATAAAAGAACAAGAATTGAAAAATTTACCCAATGACCATTTTTCTGAGGACTGTGGCTTCATCTGCATGCAAACGTGCACTGGTTTAGCTAATGATTTTTTTTAAGTCAGTATATTTAAGCCAGCAAAACCCTTTATGTACAGTTTTATTTCAGTTTGAATGGCTGATATTGATTTGGGTGAAATAGTTTCCTTATAGATTTAAGCTAAACCAAAATAACCCACTTTTAAATCAAAATAAGATTGTCTGCACAGGGATTTGCTCTGGTTTAACAAAATTGTTTTTAAACTGATTTGTAACTCCAGTGCAGCTTTCTGATTGTATACTTGTGTGGCCAATGCTCTCTCAAAGCCACGACTCCTGCCGTTTAAATAAAAGTACTTGCTAAACTGAATTTAAAACATGCTAATCAAATTCTTATTTATTAAAGCTTTAAAAACTTAATTATATATCTCTTGCTTTTGTTATACCTTTCCCTTTCCTTGTTCACTCCATGTCTTTTTCTATAATAGCATGTAAAGTTATCGCATGTCCTGCATTATCTTATTCAGTGTCTTTTTTTCTTTCAGCCCATGTATTTCCATTCATTGTTTTCTCTACCTTATTTTCTTTTTAAGTCTCTCCATATTGTATTTCTCTAGTTTATCCCATCAACTTCTCCATCTTCCCATTCCACAATTCATGTGGGCTTTTGAAGTCTTACCAAATACTTAGTTCCAGAAGGCTAAGCCTTCTAGCCAAAGTCCTAGATGAAAGTTGAGGAGCATTATCTGGAGCAAAACCCAGATGGGAAGCTAGATATTTCCCCATCCTTCACCTAAGCTTCTGGGAGAGGTGGGGTTAGAAAACCTGCTGTTTCATAGATTCATAGATATTAAGGTCAGAAGGGACCATTTTGATCATCTGGTCTGAACACCTGCACAACGCAGGCCATAGAATCTCGCCCACCCACTCCTGCAAAAAAACCTCTCACCTATGTCTGAGCTATTGAAGTCCTCAAATTGTGGTTTAAAGACTTCAAGGAGCAGAGAATCCTTCAGCAACTGACCCGTGCCCCATGCTACAGAGGAAGGCGAAAAACCTCCAGGGCCTCTTCCAATCTGCCCTGGAGGAAAATTCCTTCCCGACCTCAAATATAGTTCCTGGACTATGGTGGGGCTCCATCGTTTATATCAACCTGAAGCCTAATTGGTTTCTATAAGCGTGAGGTTCCTCCAGTATTTGTGGGTCCTAGAAGAAAGCAGTGTTCTTTTACTCAGTTTCCCAAGATTTCCATCCCAGAGTCCCTGGCTAATGTGAGAGAAGATTGTTTATCCACTGCTTTACCACTCTTCTAGCCTCAGTTTGAGTCCTCCTTCCTGGGGAATAGGATCAGTACCTGCCCTCTTGCTGTTCAGACCCTTCCTTGAGGAAAGGTCTGAACAGCATCAGAGTGATGTTAACTCAGCTCTTGTTAATTTCCACTGCTGCATATAGGATTCTGGATTGTAGCTGTGAAAACTGGCAAGAACTTTTTCACTCTGTTGTAGCTTGTTAAAGCTCTTAGTGTCAGGAGAGGCATTGGATCCATCATAGTGTAGGCTTAAGACAGCAATTCATTGGTTAAATGCGAAGGTAATTTTAACCATAATGGCCAGACACTGAATATTTTTCTTACATGAAAATTTAGATTCTGCAAAGTTGATAGGACTTGCCTGGAAAAGATATCTAATCATTCTTGGCAAATGAATTTTTTAAGATCTCTGTAAAAGAGAAGTGAATAGTCTTTTTAAAAACTGGGGGGTGGGGGAATTAAGAACTGCTTCTCCATTTTGGCAAACAAAGGAATTTTATATAGTCAAATGTCTTTAAATATTAGTAAAACTAGAGCATCAGATGTAAATGTTTATCATCTTTCTATTAATAAGACTAATAGCAGTTTTCACAGGTTACAGTTTTTATAGTGAACTATTTTAGTTGTACTGTATTAATGTGAAAACTTCCATTGACTTCAACTGGTGCAGGATAGTGTCCTTAATAAATTGAACAGTTTGTGTCTGGTTGAAAAATTTGTGGCCTGCATGACACATGGAAACTGAAGAATCCAGGCTTTTTAAAGAAGAATTAGGTTTCTAGCTTTGGATTACGCAGGTAATTTTCCAACTGTGAATCAAATGTAAATCAGTGCAGTGTTGTCTTCCTGAGTCTGCAGACAACCTGAAACTAACTCTAAGGGTGAATTCCCTCACCCTTTATTAATCTCATTAGGATATCAGTGCTAAAGACCAGTGATGACGCTAACATAAAAAATAACTCTTTCATTGTTGATCATTTCAGTGGGATACATGGAGGAAGGGCATGGGAATGAAGTCCACGGAAGGAGGGTGGGAATTGGGAGTTGCTGTAGTGAAAGAAATCCAAAGGGAAGAATAGAAGATGCACATAAACACAGGAAAGAGGAAGAGAAATCAAGAAAGAAGGATGGGGAAGGAAGAGAAACAAAAAGCAGATATAGTGGTCACCTTATTTTTCCATTGACCAAGTTTGGTAGATGAATTAATGTGAACAATTGAGCCATAAGTCAAGTAAAATTGCTAGTTAAAACAGTGATACTGTTAGTGATATTGAATTGATAGCAAGGTACTCTAAAAGTTCAGTGACTACAAAAACAATTTTATTCACGATCTGTGTGCAAATCTATTGACATAACTGGGAGTTATGCTGTCGATTGAAAGTAGTAGGAAGTCTTACATTTCTACTCCCACCCTTTGACCATAATAAAAAATGGAATTCAGACCTCTCCTCTGAATGAGTTTGGTCCCCATGCTTTGTGTTGTGGGGTTCTTTGAAGGCCTAGTCAATTGTGTTTGGAGTGTTAAATCCTTTTCTGGTCAGGACTGAGATATTCTTCGACCTAATGCACATAATGTGGGACAGATACAGGATAAAATACTATTTTACACAGAAATCTAATTCAAACTATGAAAAGTTGAGTAAATTATTTAATATAGTTTATTATTTATAATTCACAAATGATCAGAGGCTCCACTTATCAGGCCCTGATGTGCATGTACAGCAACTAGCATCATGTTATTATTAATGTTTACACAACTAATTGTTTTCTATTAAAATATCTCTCTCTACTTTATGCTGTGCCATTTATAGTTCTGCTGGAAATATTTTAACATTTTGGGTGGTCTTTAATTTCCAGCACACATTTTCTTCATTTAACATCCAACACTTTTTATGCTAAAGAGCTCAACAAATAGCTTTGGCATTAAAGATTATAGACTCAAATAACTGTGGGGCTGGAAGAGAGCTAGAGAAGTCATCTAGTCCATCCCCCTGTGCTGAGGCAGAGCCAAATACACCTAGAGTATCCTTGACTGGTATTTGTCTAGCCTGTTCTTAAAAACCTCCAATGATGAGGTATTCCACAACTTCTCTTGGAAGCCTATTTTGGAGCTTAAGTACCCGTATAGTTAGAAAGATTTTCCTAATATGTAACCTAGGGCCTTGTCTACACTGCTGCTTTACAGCACTGAAACTTTCTCGCTTAGAGGTGTGAAAAAAACACACCCCTGCGTGATGCAAGTTTCAGCACTGTAAAGTGGCAGTGTAGACAGTGCTACAGCGCTGGAAGCCACTCCCCTCATGGGGGTGGTTTTTTGCACCTCTGGGAGAGCTCTCTCCCAGCACTGGAGCTGCGACTACACAGCCACATTAAAACGCTAGCGCTTTAATGTTGGTAGTGAAGACCTACCCTAAATCTCCCATGCTGCTGATAAAGCCTGTTACTTATTGTCCTACCTTCAGTGGATATGAAGAACAATTGATCACTGTCGTCCTTTGCGATAGCTGTTAATAATTTGAAGACTATCAGGTCCCTCTCTCAGTTGTCTTTTCTCAAGACTGAACATGCCCGGTTTCCTAACCTTTCCTTATAGAAAAGGTTTATAAAACCTGACCTAATCTTTGTAGTTCTCCTGTGAACTCTCCAATTTGTCCACATCTTTCGTAAAGTTTAGCAACTAGAACTGGACACAGTACTCCAGCTGAGGCCTCACCAGTGGCAGTAAGAGCAAGACAGTTACCTCTTGTGTCTTACATATAAGACTCCTGCTAATACACCCCACAATATTAGCCTTTTTTCATAGCTGCATCACATGGTTGGCTCATATTAAATTTGTGATCCACTATAATCCCCAGATCCTTGTCAGCAGTACTACTACCTAGCCAATTATTCTCCATTTTGTAGTTGTGGATTTGATTTTTTCTTCCCTGAGTAAAGTACTTTGTACTTGTCGTAATCGAATTTCATGTTGATTTCAGACCAAAGACGTAGTCCCTGGGCATGATTTTCAGGAATGTTAAGCACCTCCAAGTCTAGCTGCAGTCTGCAGGTGCTCAGTGCTTCTGAAAATCAGGTTGGTGGCTACAAAAAGCACTGACAGATGGTATGGTGGAGATCTGCAATAAAAACAAATGGGTAAACAGCTGGTGTGCTGCCTCAGAATGCAAGCAACATGAGGATTGGCTGTCTTTTGAGTGTGTTTAGTGGGTATGATTTGGGATTCTTACTGAATACTGAAGTGATCTGAGCCACAAAATTTTGTTTTTCAAACTGGTCTAATTTTTACTACTGCAATAGACTAATTTGGTTTACTAAAACAAGGTTTCTGTTTTTCCTTTAAATTTTAAATAAGGGGCCTCTGTGCTGGTTGAAACAGTGGCTTGATGGCAGTGGTGCTGAAAGTCTGCTATGTAGCCACAAAAGTTACAGCACAGACATCAGCAGTGCCAGCTTCCCACACACAGTTCTGTTAACATGCCTCAACCCTGACCTGGAGGGATGTCCCATGTTGTTTCAGTCCTTGGCAGCTGTTAAAGTGTTAATTTTAGTGGTTTGTGACGTGGACTGAGACCGCCAACTTGTTTCTCATTAGCTACTAGCATCTGGGTTGGAAAAACTTGTCATCTCCATATTTGTTTCATAGTCTCTTATCAGTACCATTGGAACATTAAATTAGCAAGTGTTTCTCTGCTAATTTCCTTTGAGCTAATCTGAAAATCAATTTTTTTTTTTTAAAAGGAGCTAAAGACACAAATCTAGTGTTGTTGTTGCTGTTCTGCTTTTAGCTCAAATCATTGAATCTAGCTATGGTTAATTGTCAGGAAAGTGGTGGTCTTTTGTGTGAAAGTGCTACAACATACAGTTGAGTTATTTAAGGATAGTGGTGGCCTTAAAGTTGGGTTTCCTTGCTTTTGTATCCAAGTCTGACATTTTAGTGTTGTTTCTGTATGTGTCTTATATTGTTTCCTGTAGTGCCAACAGTCTGCTGGGTGAGTTTACAAACACACAAGAAGGCATAGACCTTGCCCTAGGGCAGCTTACTCTAAAACTTTCTATTGTGTTTCCTTCTCTGCAGGCTCATACGCTGCCTCTGCTCATTATGGGTGAAAGTAATATGAAAATGAATGATTCTTGTAAGCTTCACTGCTGTCTCCTTCCCCAAAAAATCAACTATGAATCAGCTGGCAAATAAGAATCTGGTTGGATTAATATTGCTGGCAAAAGCCCATAGCAAGGCCCTCTTGTACAGCTTTTTCAGTCGGTGAATGAGAGGACCCTTCAAAGCTTTTCCTTTGATGTAGCTAAGTGTTCTATCCTCTTATTGTAGAGGGGGAAATGGAGGCACAGAGATTAAATGACATGTCCATGTTCAAGGTAACACAGCAAATCTGAGACAGCATTAGGACTCCTATATTCTATTTCTAATTATTTCCTTTTCCAACAACTTGACAGCCCTCAGGTTTAACTTAACTCTGTGTGAGGTGGGAGTGGGATTCACAAATCTCCATTAAGAAATAAGAGTGAAAAAAATGTACACTTCAAAATATATCCAAACCCCCAGGTGCATTTTCCTGAGGGGGACCGGGGGGACTGGAATTCTAACTAAGGTAGCAGCTAAAAATATATAATAATCTAGGTTAAGAATATTTTATTTTTTCTAAATATTGGTATTCTGGAGTGAGGTTACATTTTGTGCTCTTTAAGTTTCTAAATTTTGTTACAGTAGGCTGAAGAATGCTTCAGAAACAAACAAACAAAAAATGCAACTTGTTTTGAGTCCTGGTAAGCAATATGATCTGAAGGAATGAGCGTGGATTGTGGAGTCAAAATGTTTAGAGTTCTAATCCTACTTTGGTTACTGACTCTTAATGTGGCCTTAGACACAGAAAAACTGAAGCACAGAAGAGAATGTCTATCTGTACAAGGAACACTTCATACTTACCTATTTTTAGAAATTTTAAGGGTTGTCTCACTTTTTATGGTGCTTTAAACTTAATGCACTATATAAAGTTTTAAAAAGTGTTCAAACCATTTTAAATTACTTATTTCAGGGAAATTAAACAGTAATAAAACTGAGATGCGGTCAAACTGCAACGACGCAAGAGCCAGAGATGACAGAATGGATCTGCCTTGTGAAATGGGTTTTCATGGTTACTAAGGTTGTCCTGTTATTGAATAACACTTTATATAAAGGAAGTTCCTTTAGACAGGATGAGGATCATCCACAAAATAGCCTTTTTGGAAATGGTAGTATTTTTCTTCTTGGCATGCGCAGATTACATACTGCTTTTGAGGGTGAGAGGATATGTTCTAACAGATGTAATGATAAGCACAGGTAAGCTACTCCACTTAGGTGCTATTGAGGCTGGTAAGCCTAAAATTAGACCTGGCAGCTTTGTTTCTTGAACATGTGTGCACATGCTGTTCTTGTTGAATAAATATTTTGGTCTTCATAAACTTCTATTAAAATAGAATGGAAACAAGATTATAACGTCTGACACTTGACTTCCATGCTGTCAGTTCCATACACTAACTACTGTACAAGTTAACTTTGTAGCTTAGTAATGCGCATTTTAACTACACTTTTTCCTATGCAATCTGGTTGATACTTGTTGAAGAATACTACTTAAACTGAAAGTTCAAAATGTTATGTGAAATCGGACAAGGTAGAGTGATGACTTTTGTTGTACATGGTTGGCTCAGTTTTCTGGGAATTGCAGGGCTTTTGTTGATGATTCAGCACAACCCTGTTTGTTCATCTAAACAGTTGTAAAATGAAGAGATTCAGCAACACTAATTGAGTTTTTGTTTTTAAGCCCTAAACTGTAGGAGCAGCAATTTGTCACCTTTGTCACCTCTTTTACAGCCATATACACTTACAGCACTGTATGAATGTTATGAAGTGCTTTCCTTCTTGGTTAAATAAGTCTTAAAACTTCCAGAAGATAGAGTAGTTATCAGGAGGCATAATGGTTCTTAGTAGGTAACAGACAAAGCTGCCAAATAGAATCCAGCCCAAATTAGGAGAGAGTGCTCTATGGTGGCCTGTATGAAATGGTTTGGTGACCTTTCTAGTTTATAGTGGGAAGCTATCCACATTACAAAATTACCACAAATGTCTCCCCTTTGGCAGAGAATTGAATAATTGAACAGGTTGGAAACCATCTGCCCTTTTTATGTCGTGGTTGAGACACACACACAAGTGAGGTAACTTGGGGAATCTTGTGCTGCCATGTGTCGTTCATATTCTTTGAATCATTAAAACTTCATTCTCCAGATATTGTCAGCCTTGCTTCTACAGCTAGTACAGTAACTCCTCACTTAAAGTCGTCCCGGTTAACGTTGTGTCGTTGTTAACATTGCTGATCAGTTATGGAACGTGCTCGTTTAAAGTTGTGCAATGCTCCCTTATAACGTTTGGCAGCCACCTGCTTTGTCCACTGCTTGCAGGAAGAGCAGCCCGTTACAGCTAGCTGGTGGGGGCTTGGAACCAGGGTGGGCCAGCAGCCCCTCCATCAGCTCCCTTACCAGCTCCCTGCTCCCCTAAGTTCCCTGTGCAGCAGCTGCCCAGCAGGCTATCAATTACTGGCAGTTCAGCTGTCCTTCCCCCCCCGCCCACTGTCATGTGCTAGTCCTGCCTTGGAGCTGCTCCCAGGAGCCTCCTGCTCCCTGTTCAGGGGAGGGGAGAAGAGATGGGGTAATGTCAGGGTGTCCCTCTCCCCCCTACTCCTGTCCCCTACTTACCCCTTCTCCATATAGAGCAGGGTGGGGACAGGACAGGGCTCAGGATGGTGTGAGCTTTTTAAAGGCAATGTACTTAGAATGGTGTCAGCATACTTAAAGGGACAATGCACATCTCTCTCTCCCACACACAGGGTGTGTGTCTCTGTCTGCCATGCTGTCTCCCCTCCCTCCATTCGTGCTGCTTGTAGAGTGTGAGCCACATTAACAACAATGTGTTAACCGAGTGCTAGTTCATCATTTAGCAGTAAGGCATTCCCTGGGATTCCACCCTCTAACTTCACCACCTCAACCAAGCTTCACAATCATCATTGCTGTGTACAGTATTAAACTGTTTGTTTAAAACTTATACTCTGTGTGTTTCACACTTTTTTCACCAGAAATATAGTCTTTTGTCTTGTGAAAAACTTTTCCCTGGAACCTAACCACCCCATTTACATTAATTCTTATGGGGGAATTGGATTCGCTTAACATCATTTCACTTAAAGTTGCATTTTTCAGGAACATAACTACAACGTTAAGCGAGGAGTTACTGTACTAAGTCACTTACAAGTTTAAGTATTTAGTTATTGAAGTCTAATGGTGAGAAACCCATACCCTTTACAGGTTTCAGAGTAGCAGCCATGTTAGTCTGTATTTGCAAAAAGAAAAGTAGTACTTGTGGCACCTTAGAGACTAACACATTTATTTGAGCATAAGCTTTCGTTAGCTACAGCTCACTTCATCGTGAGCTGTAGCTCACGAAAGCTTATGCTAAAATAAATTTGTTAGTCTCTAAGGTGCCACAAGTACTACTTTTCTTTTTGCATACCCTTTACAGTATCCATCACTTCTTACATGCTGCTTTAGTAACTGGCTTAAAGGGTTTTATTTGGTTATTTAACAGGCTAAATTGAAATGACCAGTGCCTGATGTGTGTAACAGAATTGTTTAACAAAAAATAGAAATATTTGTAGGAGTTCTGATGGTTATGTAACTATTCTGGCTTCATGACCTTCTCAAGGTACTGTATATATACACTCCTGGGGGAATTCTGTGCTACTGTGCATGTGGATAATTAATGAGCCCCACATATTTTTAATTTTTTTGTGCAGAAAAAAGCTTCTGCCAAAATGTTGCTGCAGATCCACGTTTTGCCCACCAGGGGGCGCTGTGGCAATAGAACAAAGCAGCAGCTCCCCGCCAGCTAGGGAAGAGAGAGAGCCTGGCTTCTTAACAGTGGGCCAGGTTAGGAGACAGGGGCCATGGGGAGACAGACAGCGTGGGGTGCTGGGGGTGGAGGGTCAGACAGGGCTCATAAGGGCTAGTGAGGGAGGACAGACTGGGGCAGGGGCTGAATGGGAGTAGAGGCACAGAGACACAGAGGGAGGGAGATGCAGGGCCACATGGTGGTGTGGGAGGGGGTGCAGAGCTACATAGGGACAAGGGATGGCTGGGTGGGGGTACAGACACATGGGGACAGGGGGAGGGGGTACAGAGCCTCATAGGGACATGAGAACGGGGTGCAGAGCCACATGGGGATGTGGGGAGTAGGTGTCTGAATGGGGGTGGAGGGGCACATGGACGAGGTGCAAAGACACATGGGGGTGCAGGAACATGGGGACAGGCAGATGTGCCTGACTAAATGGGAGAGGCTAAGAGTCAGCCAGGGTCTGCATGGGGGAAGCTCTCTAACAATCTGTCCTCTCTCTCCCACCCAAAATAACCCTCTTCCATACTTTTCCCACCCATACCCAACAACCCTCCCAAGTTCGTTACCAGTGACCACCCCAAGCCTTTGCACTGCTTCTGAGGGGTGTGGGAAATATGGTTCTATATTGTAGTTTAAATGAATTAGTACTCAGAGTTCTGGATTAATATGCCTAGTAAGGAATCTATTTGTCAAAAAACATTTCCTGAATCTTTTTTGTTGTCTGTATCGTTAAAGACATTCTTGATAACAGGTCTTTTGAAATAAATGACCAAAAATAATTGAAATTTATGTGATTATATTGTGTTATTTTTGACAAATATAATAAATATGCAGAATTTTAAAATACTGTGTGCAGAATTTTTAATTTTTTGGCACAGAATTCCACGAGAAGTGTATATATAGAAGTCTGGCTAGACAGAAACAGTGGAAGATATAAGACATTCTGGTTGGCTATTATATTAGTTATTCACCAGGTAAATGGCTCAATGATTAGTCTGTTTACTGACCAACTAATAGCCTCTCAGATTATGTATGAACTGGTCATACACTGAGGTACTGTGCCTGGGGAAATAAATATATCCTGGAGAAAAAGTACCTGATTGTAGATTGTTGCAAAATTGCAGAAATTTGGTCTTCTGGGTATATTTTTCCTGATTGTGCATGAATACACTAAAGGTTAGTGAATTAATGTGGAATACACAGGGTAATTCTTTTGCGAGAGGAGAAGACAGTGTTTTCCTAGTGAGTTGTATATATCTGAGGGCCGGAATTAGCATTAGAACTCAATCTGATTTCTATCTCTAATTAAGTATTTAATCCTTTTCTGAAGAATATTGAATCCAGTGAATTAATAACGATCCACAGATATTTGCCAAATCTTAGACTAGATATTAAAGTACAGGTTATCATGAATCAGTCTAAAGCAATACATTAAATAAGCAGAAAAAAAAAGATTTTGTAAATGTGGCTGACTATAATGACCATTCTAACATAGCTGCATTTCATACAATTAAATAACTGTTAAAGAAGGTAAAATCCATGACTCTAAAAACTAACCGATAACAAAAAGCCAAAAATAGACAAATGTCCACTGTTTGCTGATGATGAGCTGTATTACAGAAATACATACCTTATCCCCTCTCGTGGATTATGGCAGTGTGGTTTATTTGGGATTGAAAGCATAGTTCCTGACAAATAAAACTGAGTTTTGTTTATGTATTTTAAAGATTAAATGAGTGTAAAAGCTAGCGCAAAAAAAAAAAGGTGCCCTGAAGCTTGCTGGAATTGGTCTTTGAATTGCCAGAGGAATTGTACTGTCTTTCTGCCCTATCTCCAGTAAGTATGTGTTTGTGTCTTTCAGTACGTTCAGGCAGATGCTCCGACCAATAAAACATTGGCTGGGCTGGTGGTGCAGCTGCTGCAGTTCCAGGAAGATGCCTTTGGGAAACATGTCACCAATCCTGCCTTCACCAAACTTCCTGTGAGTATTTGAATGCCAGGAGCGACTGCCATTATAGCAGTATACTTCATTCTTGTTCATCCAATATTTTTGTTGCCAAATCACACAGTGGCACAGTTTCAGCTGAGAAGGTAGATCTGTGGCTGTTCTACAGTCACTGTCAATGCTTAATGCAGATGAGCGAACAGCTTGGTCCTCCTGTCTTGTGAAACAAGCTTTACGTTTAAAACATCCTGCCATTTCAATATTCAGTAGCTCATTTGAAAGTGAGGAGTGGTTTTAATTTTCAGATGGCATAGTAATTTTTGTAGGGTCAAATCTGGAAATATTTTACCATAACTTGGATTTGATCTTTATCAGCAATACTGATAGCTTTATAACTTTCAACTTCGGTCAAAATTTTTTTACCAGATTTCACAGTTTATTCCTCATAATTGTGGCTATGTTTTAATTAGACACTATTAAATGGATACAATCAATTTAAAAATCATTCATCTGCCCAGACATTGTTTTCCCTGATAGTATTGCAAATAGCACTTTAATATTACTGTCACTTTTTCTTAGCGTATGCGCAGTGTGTCTCAGTTGGCATGTGTCAAGGTTCCTCCCCAACTCTGAACTCTAGGGTACAGATGTGGGGACCTGCATGAAAAACCTCCTAAGCTTATCTTTACCAGCTTAGGTCAAAACTTCCCCAAGGTACAAAATATTACACCCGTTGTCTTGGACTGGCCGCTACCACCACCAAACTAATACTGGTTACTGGGGAAGAGCTGTTTGGACACGTCCTTCCCCCCAAAATACTTCCCAAAACCTTGCACCCCACTTCCTGGACAAGGTTTGGTAAAAAGCCTCACCAATTTGCCTAGGTGACTACAGACCCAGACCCTTGGATCTTAAGAACAATGAACAATCCTCCCAACACTTGCACCCCCCCTTTCCTGGGAAATGTTGGATAAAAAGCCTCACCAATTTGCATAGGTGACCACAGACCCAAACCCTTGGATCTGAGAACAATGAAAAAGCATTCAGTTTTTTACAAGAAGACTTTTAATAAAAAAATAGAAGTAAATAGAAATAAAGAAATCCCCCCTGTAAAATCAGGATGGTAGATATCTTACAGGGTAATTAGATTCAAAAAACATAGAGAACCCCTCTAGGCAAAACCTTAAGTTACAAAAAAGATACACAGACAGAAATAGTTATTCTATTCAGCACAATTCTTTTCTCAGCCATTTAAAGAAATCATAATCTAACACATACCTAGCTAGATTACTTACTAAAAGTTCTAAGACTCCATTCCTGGTCTATCCCTGGCAAAGACCAGCATACAGACAGACACAGACCCTTTGTTTCTCTCCCTCCTCCCAGCTTTTGAAAGTATCTTGTCTCCTCATTGGTCATTTTGGTCAGGTGCCAGCGAGGTTACCTTTAGCTTCTTAACCCTTTACAGGTGAGAGGAGCTTTCCCCTGGCCAGGAGGGATTTCAAAGGGGTTTACCCTTCCCTTTATATTTATGACAGCATGTGACCAGGATTCATCACCGAATTTGGTCTGCTGGTCGGATCATTAGCTTCCCCGGCTTGGGCCAGATACTGACGGGGAGTGCGATAGGAACACTCATCCATGCCCCCCCATTACTGTCACTGAAAGATTATAAGGAAAATCTTTATTTTTTCCAGTTGGTTTACAAAGTGTACTTGTTCGGACAATTTCACTGTTGCTTTTATATAGTTAGTTTCTCCTCTATGCTGGCCTCACACACTGAAATGGGAGAGGAAAAATAATTTTTAAAAATAGGAAAACTAAATTGCAAAATCATAATCATCTGGGAAAATATAAAGGGCCCACTTGTAATGGCTGAAGCTAAATCTACTTTGGACTTAGGTAGTGTGTTTCATCCAAGAAACTCTGTAGCAATGTATGTAGATTTACCATTTCATACCTTGGAAAAGAACCCACTTTGCAAGCAGACACTCTTAGGGTCTGAATAACTCAAGTCTAGATTTCTTTCTCTCTCTGTCTCACACACCCACCCACCATGGAGTAGAGCTGCTGCGTAACTCGAAGGTTATGAATAATGTAGGTTGTAGTGTTCAAGCTAGATGGTGTCACAAACTGTTGCTCTAGAGTTCTATAGGGTTTTTTTTAAAAAAAGGATTCGAATGAAGTGTATTTTTAAAAGAAAGTAGAATATAACTTTGATACATGTATTTCTTTGCTTTAGTGCAGGTTTCTAAGACTCAAACACCTTTCTGATTTAAACAATATGTGATTGAACTGTACATTTAAGCTTTTTATTTACCTCACCATTCCTATGTATGGAGTTTCCAGTGACTTGGAATGTAGAATCATGTGATGTCTCTTAAACTTGTTCCTACTATAACATCTTAAATTGATAATCAAAAGATTTCTACTTTCTAGGAGCAAAAAATGGATTAGTACATTGCATGGTTAAAATTAGTTCTTGCCACATATGGAGTTGTGGTTATTGCTTCATATAATCAACAGATTTCCCTTGGCTTATGGGAACATCCTGGATCTGGGGCACGCGCTCTCTCTCTCTTTTCCTCCCCCGATTTCCCCCGATTTCCCCAGTAACTGCATCCTTTACCTGAGAACTCTTCCTGCCAAATCTTGTTGAAAATGCATTTTCAATGGAAATATTGAATATGGCGAACCGGGGAAGTCCCGGATGACTGGAAAAAGGCTAATGTAGTGCCAATCTTTAAAAAAGGGAAGAAGGAAGATCCTGGGAACTACAGGCCAGTCAGCCTCACCTCAGTCCCTGGAAAAATCATGGAGCAGGTCCTCAAAGAATCAATCCTGAAGCACTTGCATGAGAGGAAAGTGATCAGGAACAGCCAGCATGGATTCACCAAGGGAAGGTCATGCCTGACTAATCTAATCGCCTTTTATGATGAGATTACTGGTTCTGTGGATGAAGGGAAAGCAGTGGATGTATTGTTTCTTGACTTTAGCAAAGCTTTTGACACGGTCTCCCATAGTATTCTTGTCAGCAAGTTAAGGAAGTATGGGCTGGATGAATGCACTATAAGGTGGGTAGAAAGCTGGCTAAATTGTCGGGCTCAACGGGTAGTGATCAATGGCTCCATGTCTAGTTGGCAGCCGGTATCAAGTGGAGTGCCCCAAGGGTCGGTCCTGGGGCCGGTTTTATTCAATATCTTCATAAATGATCTGGAGGATGGTGTGGATTGCACACTCAGCAAATTTGCGGATGATACTAAACTGGGAGGAGTGGTAGATACGCTGGAGGGGAGGAATAGGATACAGAAGGACCTAGACCAATTGGAAGATTGGGCCAAAAGGAATCTGATGAGGTTCAATAAGGATAAGTGCAGGGTCCTGCACTTAGGACGGAAGAACCCAATGCACAGCTACAGACTAGGGACCGAATGGCTAGGCAGCAGTTCTGCGGAAAAGGACCTAGGGGTGACAGTGGACGAGAAGCTGGATATGAGTCAGCAGTGTGCCCTTGTTGCCAAGAAGGCCAATGGCATTTTGGGATGTATAAGTAGGGGCATAGCGAGCAGATCGAGGGACGTGATCGTTCCCCTCTATTCGACATTGGTGAGGCCTCATCTGGAGTACTGTGTGCAGTTTTGGGCCCCACACTTCAAGAAGGATGTGGATAAATTGGAGAGAGTCCAGCGAAGGGCAACAAAAATGATTAGGGGACTGGAACACATGAGTTATGAGGAGAGGCTGAGGGAGCTGGGATTGTTTAGCCTGCAGAAGAGAAGAATGAGGGGGGATTTGATAGCTGCTTTCAACTACCTGAAAGGGGGTTCCAAAGAGGATGGCTCTAGACTGTTCTCAATGGTAGCAGATGACAGAACGAGGAGTAATGGTCTCAAGTTGCAGTGGGGGAGGTTTAGATTGGATATTAGGAGAAACTTTTTCACTAAGAGGGTGGTGAAACACTGGAATGCATTACCTAGGGAGGTGGTAGAATCTCCTTCATTAGAGGTTTTTAAGGTCAGGCTTGACAAAGCCCTGGCTGGGATGATTTAACTGGGAATTGGTCCTGCTTTGAGCAGGGGGTTGGACTAGATGACCTTCTGGGGTCCCTTCCAACCCTGATATTCTATGATTCTATGATTGTGCAATTTTACAGCCAGCTGTAAACTTACAAATATCCTGACTAGTGATCCTGGAAAAGAATGTAAAAATCTGAAGCATGCTCTCCAATTTAAAATTAGAGTCCTCTCCACTATTTTATCCATACTCTAGAAAGCAATCCTATATTGACCCCTTAGAGAGAGACTAAATGAGACCTAATGGACCCTTTAAATCTCCAGCTGATGTTCTGCTCTCAATTCTGGAATGTGTGGTATGGTATACCCCTTGATTGGTTGAAGTGAAATGGTGCCTTTCACGCTTCAGGTACTGTAATAAATAAATCAATATGAGATGCATTTAGCAGTAAGTCTGTAAAAAAATTTTTTGCTGGTCCTCACAAAATAAAATTTTTTTTGGTTTTTGTTACAAAAACTTTTACACGGAAAGGGATCTTCAGGACCAGCCCCATGCAATCTTCCTGCTGCAGAAGTGGAGCCCAGCTGATTGGTTTATATTTCTGTTTTTCAAAGATATCTTCATTAGGAAAACAGCTGGAAACTTTTTTTTTAAAACAAATACTGAGATTCTCCTTTATCTCTTTAATCCATTCCACTCCTTTGTTTCTATTTTTTATAGATCGGGGCTCAGTGGCCACCTCTGATACATTATGTTCTACAGTATGTATGAATCCTGTTGCAGGTGGCTTGGGGAAGAGTGCTGCATTATACATCAAGAATATATGCACTTGTTCTGAGATCCAGAAGGAAGTGGGAGGCAGACCAGTTGAGAATCTCTGGGTAAAGATAAAAGGGTTAAAAAATAGGGGTGATGTCGTGGTAGAGGTCTACTATGCACCATCAAATCAGGAAGAGGCAGTGGATGAGGCATTTCTAGAACAAATAACGGAGGTATCCAAACCCCAAGACCTGGTAGTAATGGAAGAGTTTAACTACCCAGGCAGCTGTTGAAAAAGTAATACTGCAAAACATAACATTTCCAGTAAGTTCTTGGAATGTATTGAGGACAATGTTTTGTTACAAAAAGTGGAGGAAGTAATCAGAGGGATAGCTATTTTAGACTTGATTCTGACAAACATGGAGGAATTGGTAGCGAATCTGAAGGTGGAAGGCAATTTGGGAGAAAGTGGTCATGAAATTATAGATTTCATGATCCTAAGGAAAAGAAGAAGTGAGAGCACAGAATAAGGACAATTGACTTAAAAAAAAAAACCAAAAAAAAAAAACCAGATTTTAACAAACTCGGAGAACTGGTAAGTAAGGTCCGGTGGGAAGAAAATCTAAAGGAAAAAGTCGTTCAGGACATCTGGTAGTTTTTCAAGCAGACAGTATTATACACGCAACTGCAAACTATCCTGAGATGAAGAATGGAAAGGGGTCACTATGGCTCCATAAGGAGCTCTTTAATGACCTGAACATCAAAAAGGAATCTGTGATGGGGTGTACCAGACCTCTGAGGCTATGTCATAGCCCACCCCAGAAAAAGGTACAATAGGATTAGATTTTTACTTACCCATTGGGGAAAAAAAAAAAAGACTTCTGAGGGTAAATAAAACATTTACCAAGCAGTCAATAAAACATTAGGACAATGTTAGAACCAAGCACTTCCCAAAGTACCCATCTAGGTCCAGGACAATGATTAGCAAAACTGTATGACTTGCATGTGTGAAAGTCTGAGCAATTTAAAATGATATTCTACTTGTTTTTTTTGTTTTTTTTTCCTGTTTGGTGTTCTGTAATGTAATTTAAATGAAAATCCAGGATTATAATTGGAATGCAGGGTATTAGTTACCAAGTATTTGCAACTTAACTTTCATGTGTTTAGGAAATGCTGAATAGTTATTGTGACTTTTTTCTGTATTGTAGTTTAAATAACTTACCAAAACAATTGAAACGGGTATGATTGTATTGCATTATTTTGACAAATAAAATCTGTAGAATTTTTAATTTTTTTGGTACAGAATCCCCCCAGGAGTAATGTAGGAACAAAATCAGGAAGGTTAAGGCACAAAATGAGTTACACCTTGTAAGGGACATAAAAGACAGTAAGTGGTTCTTTAAATATATTAGGTGCAAGAGAGAGATAAAGGGAAGTATAGAACCTCTGCTTTGCAGGGAAGAAGATCTAATAACTGATATCAAGAAAATTGAGGTGTTTAATGACTGTTTTGTTTCAAGGTGTCCCTAAAAAGGTTAATGGTGACCAGATACTCAAAACCACAGTGTTAACAACGAGGGGGAAGAAATAGAAGCCAAAATAGGGAAAGAAAGGCTAAAGAATATTTAGATGTATTCAAGTCAGCAGGCCCTGATGAAATTCATCCTGGGGTACTTGAGGAACTGGCTTAAGCAATCTTGGAACTTTTAGCAGTTATCTCTGAGAAGGTCCCAGAAAACAGGAGAATGGCAGACATAGTACCTATCTTTAAAAAGGGGAACAAAGAGGACCTGTGGTATTATAGACCAGTCAGCCTAACTTACATACTGGGAAAGATACTAGAACAAATTATTAAACTATCAATTTGTAAGCACCTGGAGGATAATAGGGTTCTAAGGATTTACCAGCATGAATTTGTCAAAAACAAATCATGTCAGACTGACCTAATTTCCTTTTTCGATATGGTTTTCTTCTTAACATATGTGCAACGTGCCTCAGGTGGCATGTGACCAGGATTCATTACTAAATTTGTTCCATTGGTTGGATCATTAGCTTCCCCAGCCCATGCCAAGTACTGATGGGGAGTGAAACGTGAGGGTTATGGGCCTTAATAGCCATACTGGATCGGGGGAAGCAGTAAATGTTATACCTTTTAGTAAGACTTTCGACAGTCCTACATGACACTCTCTTAAGCAAACTTGGGAAATTTGGTTGAGATGAAATTACTGTAAGGTGGGTGCACAACTGGCTGAAAGACCATTCTCAGAGTATTTATAGTTTGCTGTCAAACTGGGAGAGCGTATCTAGTGGGGTTCCACAGGGGTCATTGACGCCCTGGGTCCAGTACAAGTCTATATTTTTCATTAATAGCTTGGGTAATGAAGTGGAGCATATGCTTATAAAATTTGCAGATGACACTAGGCTGGGAGGTGGTTGCAAGTACTATGGAGCACAAGATTAGATTTAAAAACAACCTTGTCAAATTGGACAATTGGTGTGAATTCAACAAGATGAAATTCAATAAAAACAAGTGCAAAGTACTTCATTTAGGAAAGAAAAATAAAGTGCACAACTACAAAATGGGGAATAACTGGCTAGGTGGTAGTACTGATGCAAAGGATCTGGTGGTTAGAGTGGATCACACATTGAATGAGTCAACAGTGTAATGCTGTTTTGAAAAAGGCTAATATGATTGAGGGGGTTTTAACAGGAGTGTCATATGTCAGACGCAGAAAATAATTGTCCCACTCTGCTTGGCGCTCGTGAGGCCTCAGCTGGAGTACTGTTTCCAATTCTGTGTGCCACGCTTTAGAAAAGATGTGAACAAATTGGAAGGAGTCCAGAGGAGAGCACCAAAAATGATAAAAGATTTAGAAAGCCAGACCTGTGAGGACAGACTAAAAAAACTGGGGATGTTTAGTCTTGAAAAAAGAAGACTGAGTGGGACCTGATAAGTCTTCAAATAGGTTAAGGTCTGTTATAAAGAAGATGTCGATCAGTTGTTCTCCATGTCTGCTGAAGATAGGACAAGAAGTAATGGTCTTAATCTGCAGCAAGGGAGGTTTAGATTAGATATTAGGAAAAGCTTTCTAACTATAAGGGTAGTTGAGCTCTGGAACAGGCTTCCAAGGGAGCCTGTGGAATTCCTATCACTGGAGGGTTGGTTGGTTTTTTTGTTTTTGTGTTCTTTTTTAAAAAGAAGTTTGGCAAACACCTGTCAGGGATGGTCTAGGTTTACTTGGTTCTGCCATAGCACAGCGGGCTGGAGTTGATGACTTGCTTAAGGTCCCTTCTAGCCCTACATTTCTGTGATTCTGTAGAACATAGATTCTCACGTACCTATGAAAATACATATCGGAGTTGGCCTTTGAGCCCCCGATCTGTGGGAAGTAGAAACATAAAGGAGTGGAATGGATTAAGATGAAATTTAGGATGCATCTGATCTCACCGTGTGTTTACAATCAGACTGCTTAATTTTGAATATGTATTTTTTTTTTTTACAACTTGGAATGTTTTTAAGTGAGTGAAGAGTAAAGCTTTATAAAGTAAGCCCCAGATGAAAATGGAATGGTACATTTATGAGCTCACTGGTTTTGTGTTCTGTACAGTGTTGTGTACATTTAATGATACAAAGCGTATCTTCGCTGTCATAGCATTGAAGATGTCACTTTTGGTCAGTGTTCACACTTCTGTCTCCTGATTCTAGGCCAAGTGTTTCATGGATTTCAAAGCTGGAGGTACATTATGTCATATTCTTGGTGCTGCTTACAAGTATAAGAATGAACAGGGCTGGTAAGTTTTTACTTGAATTTATACACCTTCTGCATGAAACTAAACAAATGAAATGCCTATTCAAACTACTTGCAATTTAATACACTTTCTTGAAGAGTTGAGTGGGAAAGGGAGTTGAGAAGAGGAATAAATTTTTGTTTTCTAGTTGATGCTCTATTTAAAGTTATCTAAAGATGAGAAATATTGTGAGCTGATGGATGGAGCTTCAGGCTGGGAGTCAGAATCTCCTGATCTTATAATCCCATTTTTGCCATTTATTTGCTGTGTAATATTGGCCAAATTGCTGACTCTTGCTGTGCCTCAGTTTCCCCATCTGTAAAATGTGGATTATTCTTACTTGTCTCCTAGGATATTGTTAGGAATAATTAATGTCTACAAATACAAAGCACCACATAGATACTAATAAATAGAAAATGCTTTGTAACTGTTCATCTGTGCTCATAAGTAGAGAATGCAAGTTTCATAAAACCACTGCCTATATAAATATTGATGTGTACAAAACTGTCCATTTGGAGTCTAGCGGTGGTTATCGTGTGTACATTATAATTCAGAAGACTTTTCCCAAAAGGGAAGTTACATAATAAGTAAATTATCATTGAGAAAATTGCAAAATCTCCAATTGGGAACTAAAAATAGTCAATATAAAAGATCAATAACTCAGTTAAAAATAAGGCAGAAATTTTCCCTTCATTTATGTAGTTCTTTTTCAAATGCTGTGAAGACCTGTGAGTGTACCTGGGTTAAGATTACCCCGTCAAGCAAATCAAAAGGCAAGAATAAGCCATGTTTTAGTATTATTTTTGTAGGGTTGATGGTGCTCTGCCCCCTAACTGCATTTGCAGGACATGAAAGAGTAAGAAGCTGCCATAAGTTAACTATCTGAAGTCCCTTCTTCCATTCCTACAATGCTAATACCCAGCCACAGATAACTGCTATCTGAGATATCTGAGTAATGTGCCTTTTAGGTGCTTTGTGCTTCCTCTGAGCCTCAATAGAAGAGCACCTCAACTAGCTCCCACAACGTAAATATTCTTTTCTTTTTGGACAAACTTATTTCCCATTTACAGAAATCTGAATGAGAGCAAAACTCTGACATTTGGCCGCATCCTCTCTCCTCCCTCTCTTGCTGATCCCTCAAAACTAGCTGGTAGTGTCTTGAGTGTGTGTGCGTGCATGTGGAGTGGGGAAGGAAATGATACTTGAGAATTTAACATTGAGGATCAGATTTAGAGCCTGGAATGTTTCCTTCACTGACTTGACCAAATAATATGATGTGCCTGATGCATGATTCTTTGTTTTTCAATGGTATGCATTGTCGCTCTTGGTTAACCTGTTTGTGAATGATCTGTCTTATAGGAGAAGTACCTTTCCTGGTCATAATAGGTATGTCTGAAAAATGCACTTATCCAGTGCAGCTGGACGTACCTTGTCATTGTAATTCAAACAGATGTTCTCTAAAACCTGTTGCTCCAGACTTAGTTTCTAGAATTAATTAGTTAAACAAGAAGACAGGAGGACCTCCTAATGATCTTTTTAAAGTGATTTTTTTAAAAAAAAAAAATTCCCAATACAGTATATGCTGCTGTTTATATGTTAAGAAATAACATGAGTGCTTTTATGTGGAAGGTTAAATAAAATTATGGTAGAAATTTGAATGTATGAACAAAGTGAAATGAATCCTTAGTGTTGACTTCAACCATGTTTGAAAATTTTGGTCTGTTAAAGCTAAGCACTAAATAAGTGACCTGATTTATAGAGATGTTTAAGCCTTAACACATTGTGTTTTGAAAATGGTTGAAATAATAGTCGGAGTTTGAAAACTTGCTTGTGAACATAATCAGTATTTTAATTTTCTTTGTGTCCACTTTCCTAATGCTTAACTTTGTCCCATTAATCTCAGTCAGAGCAGCTATTGAAGATCACATTCTGACCAAAAGATTGTGAAATTATGTCAATATGTGTATATTGGGGCAAGATTTTTTTAATCAAGGCAGTTAGAATAATAAGTTATAGATCATCAAGCCCACCCTCTACCAGTCCAGAAATGTTCCGTACACAACTTTTTAAGATTTCTTGTTCTGACAGTCACTGTAAGACTTTGAGATGACATTTATATTGACATGTAATATTGACATTTAAATATAGAGAACTTCACGGTTGAAAGATAAGCATACAAAAATAAGTGATTGCCCGTAACTCCTCTCTGTTATGTTGTACATTACAACAAGGTCAGTCCTCTGTGGAAAAAATCCCATCACACTGGCTGAAAATCGAAACCACTAGGGAAAGAAAAAACCTTTCACAAATGTGAACGTCTAGTGATGTGCACCTCTCTGGTATATTATAAAGATGCCCCCTCTCCCCCCCTCCACGTGGAGGACCGTGTATGCCGCAATACAGTACTTAAGGGCCTCAGATAGTTAAAGTGACAGGTTTCAGGGTAGCAGCCGTGTTAGTCTGTATCCGCAAAAAGAAAAGGAGTACTTGTGGCACCTTAGAGACTAAAATGTATTTGAGCATAAGCTTTCATGAGCTACAGCTCACTTCATTGGATGCATTCAGTGGTAAAGTGGTAGCTGCTTAGATTAGTAAATTGCTTAGATTAGTAAATTAATATAAAAATTACATGAGATTGTGAGGTTATAAATATGTAGGTTAATGTGAGCTTTTGAAGTTGTAAAATTCAAACTTGCACATCAAGATGTGTAAAACTGAATTTAACATCATTACATATTTACAAGCTGTAACAATCTCTCAGGTGTTTTACTGAAAATATGTGGTGCTCTGTGTATTTGAAGTATACTGCCACTTACTACACTTTGCACACTAACAAGCACTTACTCGCTTTTATTGTGTGTAGTGCTATGCTTGGACAGAAAGTCATGCACCCCACCTAAGAATCTGATACTGAATTCTTTATCAGCAGCTTTGTTTCTAATCCTTCTAGTTGCCAAAGTGAAGCTCACAACCAGTTACTGCAGATAACCACTGCTAGCGTTTAACAAATTAATAGTGCAGGCTGAATTGCTGGAGATCAGAAACTCCTGGAGCCTGTCAAATTGCAGACTTGTATCTAAATATATATCCTAACCTTTAAAATTCTTTACAGCTGTTGTCCAAATTCTTAGTATTGAGGTGGGAAAGTAAGTCATTTTAATTGAATGAATCCATCCCATGACTTTAGAAAGAAGTCACATTACTATGTCTCTGCATCATTAGATTAATAACTTGGGTTATTGTAAAAGATTTCCCACTTAACAATAGGCCAAGAATCAGTTTCCAGTGTGAGGATGGATGTAATGTATTGTTTCAGTTACATCTACAATATGTATTCCATGCGTGGAATAGTGGTTTTTTCAGATGCGCCTAGTTAAAAAAAAAAAAAGCACAGTAGTGGATTTATTAAGATGTGTGCTTTATTAAGCTGCGTGCTTCTGAGGTTAGAATGTAGGCCTACAACTGATTGCTCAACATAACCAATAGACTAGTGAATGCGATGGAAATATAAATAGAAAGCAGTGTTTAAAGACATGAACATTGATTTGCCTATGCTCCCAGTGCTGCTGTCTCTTGTCGACCATTGTGAGCTTTGTCTCAATAAAAGTAAATGACATTTTCAGCTGCTTTTAATTAATTGCTCTTGTCTGATCACTCTAGAGAGCATAGAAATGTAATTAATTGGCTACCTGTCTTACTCCAAGGTTTTGTTGCTAGTCATGTTGGATAATAGAACTTCAGCCTTGGATTTCATTGTGCATCTAAGAGTTTAAAAATCAACTGCATTTTGTTGATTGAGATTGACTGTTTCTTTTCTACTAAGTGGAGCAAGAGTAACATGGTAGAACCATTTCTATTGTGCTCTAAAACTCCATTAATAACTTATGTTCATACATGCAGATACTGTAAGAATCCGTTCTCTGTTAATATTAAGTATACCAATGTAATTTACTAGAATGTGCAGAGTTTTAAATATCACTTCTTGGTCAAAACCAAATATAAAAAAGTCTAAAGATTCTTTGCTGTTGAAAATAGGCAAGTTGAAGTCTTTAATATCTTTCAATCATTTTCCTCGTTTACAGGCGGAGGTTTGATCTGCAGAATCCATCACGAATGGATCGAAATGTGGAGATGTTCATGAACATTGAAAAAACACTAGTGCAGGCAAGACATTTTATAACCATAAACATTTTCTGTTTTGTGTCTCAGTGTATTTGCCACTTTCTTTGGGGAAATGACCTTCTAGCTTTGAGGTCCCTTAGCGCTGTGACCTGCATCAGAATTCCAAACTTTGTATCTTTCTTGAATTTCTATCTGAATATAACTTTTCTCTTGAGAATCTCTGAAACTAGTTAGAGTGGATGACTGGGGGAATACTTAGTACAGAGAAACCTGGTAGTTAGGGTGGGAGAATAATTTTGAGCTTTAAAATTGTTAGACAACTATTTTTTAACTTAAAATAAAATTGAGCATCTGTACAAATCAGTATGTTTAACAAGTTAAAACATTGTGCTTTAGAATTTAGGAAATGAAGTTATAAAAAATTGTGAAACAGAACTATTCTTGCAAAAGCCTGGCCACGTACGTTAAGGCAAAAAGTGAATTTACTGCTCTTGAAAGTGAATTTACTGCTCTTGAAAGGTGCTGGATTATCAGGGCAGGTGTAGAAGCACATTACAAGCTGCAGCAATAGAAACTTGAACATTCCATCAATGTGCCTCAATCCTGACTTGGAGGGACCACATCTAGGAGTGAGCAGATAATTAATTTTGTTCATCAAAGTCCACCCTTGGCTTGTCTGAGACTGCCAGCAAGGGTGAAAGTTCCGTTTTGTTTCTGATGAGAATACCCCTCCACTAGTAAACTCTGACTAATTTGTCTGAGCCACTGAACAGCTACCATACGGTAGCAGCTCATTCCTGTCCAGAGTCAAATTTGAATAATTGACCTAGAGGTTGAAAAGCTCTGTATCCTGTTACTCATCCCTTGTCCTTGTGCCATTACAGTGATCTACTCACTTCCCCATCCGAGCAGGTCAATTTAAAATTAAGTTTATTACTGTGTCAGTGATTGTTTCCTATGATAATCTGTAGGGCCTAGGCCAGTACTTTTGCTTGTACTGCTTTCAAGCTGTACTTTTCAAGTATTTAGCAAAATCAGAAACGGGAGGGAAAGAACCCAAAAAGTGACACTCTTCATTGACATTTTGGAATAAATGGTTTTGCTGTGATTTGATTAAAGATAGCTGGATAGTCACTTTATTTTAAAATAAACATTTAGTGTGGCTAAAACCACTGTTCTAGATAATGTAGAAATCTGTAGACACTGGTGCTGTAGGGTAAGATCCTAGTCAGGATGTATCGAACATGGTGTTTAGTTTTCCATTTACAGTAGCATGCTCAGGACATGATCCAAAGCATCGTGAAGTTGAGAATCTTTCCATTTTCTTCAATGGACCAAGAACATGCTGGTGCACAGAACTCAGGCAGGGTGAGCAGGGCAGCCACCCAGGGTGCGAAGCCACAGGGGCGGAAAAATGGGGCGGCGGTGTTGGTGTCACAGGGTCACATCTTCTCCTTCTGCCTTCCATTTAGCACAGGGGTTTTCAAACTGTGGTTGATGGGGGTCACTGGCCTACTCAGGCCCCTTGCTGTCCATGCTGTCCTCTGCACAGGTGGATGCTCCCCAGGCAGCGCTCCGTCCACCGCACTATTGCCTGTCCCTCGATGGAGCCCAGCACTGGCCAGTGACATTGTCTGAAGCCATCCCCTACCCACAGAGCCCAGCAGCCATGAGATGTTTCTCAAGGCACTCGCATGCTTCTGCCCTGGCACTACTGGAGCATCTCATGGCAGCCGGGCTCCATTGGCAGGGACCAGCTCCGGGATGGAGCTGGTCAGTGCCAGGCCCTTTTGAGGGAGAGCATGTTGGGGAACATCTCTGAGCTGTGCTGCCCACCCTGCCCAGGGAGTGCTCATCTGTGCAGAGGTGGCCCAGCTCGGGGAACAGGGCAAAGAGGGCTGCTGAGCAGCTGGCCAGTGCCCCAGCTCCCGCAAGCTTCTGATCATTCAGCTCCTGGCAGGAGGCAACAGTTCTCAAACTGTAAGGCATGCCCCCACAGTTTGAAAACCTCTGTGCTAAATGGAAGGCAGAAATGGGGGGGGGGGGGCGCACGTGACCCCATGTCCCTACCCACCCACACATTGCCTCTAGGGGGTGAAAATATGCTTTCTCGTCATGGGCACTAAAATGCCTAGTTAGGTTCTTCACAGGACCTTTGCATTAGTGTTTGTCAAGCAGTAATGTTTAATGCAGTAATTAATCCTTGATGGGTTCAGGCCTTTCATCCACTAGTTTCTGATTTAAAGTTTTGCCTTTTCTCCTCTAGAATAATTGTCTGAGCAGACCAACGATCTACCTCATTCCAGATATCGAACTGAAGTTGGCTAATAAATTAAAGGACATTGTCAAACGTCACCAGGTAACAGATATGAAGTTTGTAGCAGCCTTGCATTTTTGCAGGTTAAGTTTTTGAAGCTGTTTATAAAGGACAATGGTAGAGATATTACTTTAGAATTGAGGCTTCTAAAAATTAAATAGTATAGAGGAGCAAGGGGCAACTGGTGGCCTGGGACTGCATCCATCTTTCCAGATCATTTTATTTGGCCTGCCAACAGTTAACAGTTTATTCTGCTGTGACATTTATTTTTATTTCTCAGCTTTTTTGCTGTGATAAACATACTCAGAGTATAAAGCGCATGTTTCGATGTGGAAGACTGATCACTAGGGGGACTGGCTGTGTGCTTCCTTGGGTTGCATGTATGCTGAATACAAGGAAATTCAATATCCTGAAAAATCAGGTCTGTATCCACTGCACCACAAGTGTGGTGAGAAGTGGTGCATTGACAAACCCATGACTGATACTTCGGTCTCAATTTTTTTTAACTTGTGATAAAATTACAAAGAAAAGTCTTTCATGAACAGTGGGAGCGTAACTATCTTTTTACTGAAAATGGACATAAGCCTCTGTTGCTCATATGTTTGCAAGTCATGGCAGTGACAAAAGAATATAACTTGAACCATTTCTACAGCACCAATTGCAATGCCGAGTATGACAGATATACTGCTAATCGTCGATGTGCAATGCAAATGGAAAAGGCATTTCCACTTGATGAGAAAACGGTTAAAAAAAAATCGAAACCATATATCTTAATGTGTAATTTTGCAAAGAGTTAGGTAAGCATGAACATGTGGAAGAAAAGTTAACCATAATTATGCTCAATTGTTCTTCATTTCTTTTGACACTAGAGTACAGATGTGTCAGAATCAAGTCAGCTACAGATATATATCCAGACGATTGACACCAGTTTTAACATGCATGAAGAGTTTATGAAGTTAGCCTCATTACACAGAACAAAAAAGGCCCCAGATATTTTTGGTGCAGTTCAGGAGGCTGTTGCAGATTTTTGAAAAGTTGCCTACTTCTATTACAGACGGGCCACCGACTATGTGTAGATCAAAGGTCAGGTTTGCACATTTGTTGAAGCACAGTGAAGTGAATTGCCCAACACTGCACTGCATTATCCATCAGAAGGCGCTGTATGGAACATCACTGAACTTTGATCATGTCATGAATGTGGTCATGAAAGTTACAAACGTAATTTGAGGTGGCAACAATAGCAAATTTGTGGCTTTTCTCAGTGAAGTGTATGTAAAGTATGGCGACTTGGAGCCATACGCTGAAGTATGATGGATGAATCATGATAAATGTCTTGAGAGATTATTGTATGCAGTGTTGTTGTAGCTATGTTGGTCCCAGGATATTAGAGACACAAGGTGGGCGAGGTAATATCTTTTGTCGGTGAGAGAGACAAGCTTTCGAGCTTACACAGAGGTTGGTCCAATAAAAAAAAAATTACCTCACCATTTTGTCTCTCTTGACAGATAATTTGCACTTTGAGGGGAGATTGTCACCTTTTTGAAAAACACTGCAAGTTCTGATACTAGGGAGTTTCGGGAAACAATGGAAGATTCTGTTTTTCTGTAGTATGGCATTTTTGGCTGCTAAAACCTGACATTTGAATCTTCAATTGCAAGGCATGGACCAGATATTTTGGATGTCATTGCTCATTTGGGTGGTTTGAGTGAATTTTTTAAGACTCTCCTGTTGGGTTTGGATTTTGCCTGCTTTATAATATGTGCTGCATTTGCATTGAAACGGCAAGCGTGCAAGTCAGTGTTCAGCGGGTACACTACTGATGTTGAAATGCTGCTGCTTAATTTCCATCAATGTTTTAAGGATTTTGAAAGTTTTTGACCTCACCTCATCCTTTTTAATGATTCATTTGCATCTGTTGTCAATGAACACCAACTAGAACTAAGCAGACTGCAGGCTAATCCTTTTTGAAAGAAGGATGAAAGAGGCATTCAGTTTTGGAAACTGCTTCCTAAATCCCATTTCCCGAGTCTGAGAAAGTGGTCACTGAACTTGTTCTATGTTTGGGGCTACTTAGGCTTGTGAAAGTAACTTTTCTAAATTGAATCATTTGAAGTCTAAGGAAGGAACCAACTGACTGATGAAACTCTTCCAGTTTATGATATAGATGTGCCCTTCTTAGTGCGCAGGCAGGCTCAAGCCCAGTTTCACTCTGACAGGCAAGGTACTATAACAATGAAAAACAGCAGAGAAAAACATTAAGATATTTTTATTTTTTGTTTTCATTTATTAATCCCCGTCCTCTTCTGGACACTGAAAAAAAAGTTAGTGAAAGAGTTAAGTTGAATCTTTTAAAAAAAAAAAAAAAAATTCAAGGTTGTGCTAACAGTGACTTTTATTTTGAATAACACTTTGGTTTTACAGTGTTAATACAGGGTTAAATGTATGTTAACATGTTATATTGTGGCAAACGTTTCTGAGTTACGCAGTATATAACCTCTTTAAAAGAATGTTGGGCCCACCAAAAGGTTTTAATGGATTTTGTGTCCGTATTCTTCTTAAAGTTGCTCATCCCTGGTGTAAAGAAGGGAGTGTTTTTGTGGCCATGCACACCTGGGTCTAGGGTGGGGTCTAGGTTCTATTCCTGGCTATATTACAGACTTGTGTGTTTTTAGGCAAGTCACTTAAACATCTCTCTGTTTCCCCGTCTTTAAAATGGCAATTATACTTACCTTCTTTACTGGGAGGATGATGATTAACTCCTTTGTGTATAAAAAGGAGTTTGAGATGTGAAATGGGCTATGTAAGTGTAAAGCAGTAAATTTTAGGAGTATGGGATTTACTTTGCCATCTGAACAGCCATCTGGTGGTATCTCTCTCATACTCTGCTCTCATCTTAAATGCATCTCTCTTCTCCCATGCATAGGTCTCCTAACTTTTTTCCCTTTGCAGATGGTAGCCTTGTCTACTGAATGCTTTGATTTATTCACCGTTCTGTTTCCTGTAACTTAACCATATGCTCTCTACTGCCCTAGTATCTAATTCTGTAAAATATGTTTTGGAATATAGTTTGTGTGAAAAATACTGTACATTTCCATTTCTGTAAATACATCTCCCTCCACCTAAGAAAAATTCAATAGATTTTGAAGAAATATATCTGTAGAGTCCGATTGTCCCTTGGGTGTGATTCTTTCTGCTGTGTAGTGACTATAAGGCTCTGTGTATTATGTTGGATAATCTTGATGTTTTTAGTGCAGAGGAAAGGCAATTTTGTATTTATAGATACACCATGCAAGCAATATGGCATCCTCGGTTAACAAATATCTAATTTTAAAAAAATAATAAACAGTTGACTATTATAATATTTAAATGGACACTATCGACTTGAAAATACAGACAATTTCAGACAGACGTTTATCTTTTACAGTTACAAGTAACACCTAAAATTACTCTGACAAAGTCGTCAGTGAAAATAGCGTATCTTTTATAATTTACTATGAGCATTTGACAGAGCTTTGAGTATTGTCAGTGTCATTGTTTTCTCTTTCATATTTGTCTTTTCCCTTGTTAAACAGATCCTTTTAAACATTGAAGGGGGAGCAGAACAGCCCTAATTTTTTTTAAAGGAACTCTCTTTTTAGGTTTGTTTAAAGTTCAGGACCTACTATTTAAAGGAGGCTCCCTCAGAAACCGGAATTTTTTTAGTCTATTTTTAAAAAAAAAAAATCAAGTTGACAGTGTCCCTTTAAAATTACAGTTTGAAGCAAAGTGTGTTTATATTTAAACACAGTTATGGGTATCTTCTCATAGGAATGTACACAATAGACTTGCATAGACTGAGATTTGGGAAAGAGAAGGATGAGGAAAGAAAGAGAATAGCAGTGAGAGGAAAGGAAAGACGGAGGTGAGAAGGGCCAAGGCGATACCAGGTGGAGGCAGGATGGTGTGCCTGAAGCAACCCTTCTGAAAATATAGCAAAGCACAGCTAGGGGAAAGAGGTAGCCTCCAAAAGATGAAGAGTAACCTCCTATTCTGATACCTTTAGACTATTGGAAGTAATAGGGTTGAGCCACCTAGGTTCTGGATCTTACTATATTATAACTAAAATCACCCACTAATGTTTCTGAAATAGAAAGTTTTTTCTGTTTGTAGGAGGAAGTTATTTCTGTGTAGCTATGGATTCTCAAGCAGTGTTTCACTTTTTTCCATAGGGAACCGTCACTGATGAGAAGGCAAAGGCCACCCACCATATTTATCCTAATCCTACCTCACTGGATGATGGTAAATCATACAGAGTTTGTCTATGAATCTTGTAACTAAAACACTTAACTGCTAAAGTGATGGTTGCTATACAAAACCACTAGGTACGAAGATGCACTCAGCTTAATACTGAGAGTTGTTCAGAAAGCAATAACTTTCAAGATTTGACTTTAAATGGTTTGTAGTCCTAAATGTCCTGCGTCACAATATGGGGGTGGGGGGTTGGGGTACAATGAGTGGTTTTTTTTATAGATCTGGAACTATATTTTCTGGAAAGCATATGATGATGATGTAGGCCTTGATTGAGTGAAAGTCTGTGCTGTTAGCATTAAGCGCTGGCAGCGTAAAACTTGGTGCTATGTACAACAGATTATCACATTCCATGCTTCAGAATTTATAATCTAGAGGAGATGCAAAGGAAAATCAAGACTATGAAAAAGCCAAAGGAAGGAGTGGTCATAGATTACAAAATTTTTACGAATTGGTGGTGTAAGCAGGCCTTGAGACTGAACCTACCATGGACCACCTCTCCCAGTGACTTCACCTTGGTGATTTGTTTTTGCCCCTGATCTCTGGGTGGCAGAGCTAATCCATACAAAATTATGTATTTCAACTCGTATTCAGTGGGATTGTGATAAAATAGCTCCACATCAACACTACCAGGACTAAGTACAAAAATGACACTGAAAACTAACTTGAGACAGGATTGATAGTATATAAGAATAGGTAAAAAGGTTAAATGTTTTGCTTTCCTAATCGTACCTCTTAAGAAACAGAGCTAGATCTGTGGTAGAGAACACTGGAGCCAAAATAAAACACGTAAGAATTAAAAACTACTTTGTATAGTTTCATAGGGATAGAAGTGTAGTTAGCATCCTTGCTTCCCGGTGCATGTCTGAATTGGTTAAGCCACAAGTGGCAGTGAAAGCAATATCAATGAAAATTAATCATAGAATCATAGAATATCAGGGTTGGAAGGGACCTCAGGAGGTCATCTAGTCCAACCCTTTGCTCAAAGCAGGACCAATCCCCAGCTAAATCATCCCAGCCACGGCTTTGTCAAGCCTGACCTTAAAAATATCTAAGGAAGGAGATTCCACCGCCTCCCTAAGTAACGCATTCCAGTATTTCACCACCCTCGTAGTGAAAAAGTTTTTCCTAATATCCAACTTAAACCTCCCCCACTCCAACTTGAGACCATTACTCCTTGTTCTGTCATCAGCTACCACTGAGAACAGTCTAGATCCATGCTCTTTGGAACCTCCTTTCAAGTAGTTGAAAGCAGCTATCAAATCCCCACTCATTCTTCTCTTCCGCAGACTAAACAATCCCAGTTCCCTCAGCCTCTCCTCATAAGTCATGTGTTCCAGTCCCCTAATCGTTTTTGTTGCCCTCCGCTGGACGTTTTCCAATTTTTCCACATCCTTGTAGTGTGGGGCCCAAAATTGGACACAGTACTCCAGATGAGGCCTCACCAATGTCGCATAGAGGGGAACGATCACGTCCCTCGATCTGCTGGCAATGCCCCTACTTATACATCCCAAAATGCCATTGGCCTTCTTGGCAACAAGGGAACACTGTTGACTCATATCCAGCTTCTCGTCCACTGTAACCCCTAGGTCCTTTTCTGCAGAACTGCTGCCGAGCCATTCGGTCCCTAGTCTGTAGCGGTGAATGGGGTTCTTCCGTCCTAAGTGCAGGACTCTGTGCTTGTCCTTGTTGAACCTCATCAGATTTCTTTTGGCCAAATCCTCTAATTTGTCTAGGTCCCTCTCTATCCTATCCCTACCCTCCAGCATATCTACCTCTCCTCCCAGTGTCATCTGCAAACTTGCTGATGGTGCAATCCATACCATCCTCCAGATCATTTATGAAGATACTGAACAAAACCGGCCCCAGGACCAACCCTTGGGGCACTCCACTTGATACCAGCTGCTAACTAGACATGGAACTATTGATCACTACCCGTTGAGCCCGACAATCTAGACAACTTTCTATCCACCTTATAGTCCATTCATGCAGCCCATACTTCTTTAACTTGCTGGCAAGAATACTGTGGGAGACCGTGTCAAAAGCTTTGCTAAAATCAAGGAACAACACGTCCACCGCTTTCCCCTCATCCACAGAGCCAGTTATTTTGTCATAGAAGGCAATTAGATTAGTCAGGCATGACTTGCCCTTGGTGAATCCATGCTGACTGTTCCTGATCACTTTCCTCTCCTCTAAGTGCTTCAGAATTGATTCCTGAAGGACCTGCTCCATGATTTTTCCAGGGACTGAGGTGAGGCTGACTGGCCTGTAGTTCCCAGGATCCTCCTCCTTCCCTTTTTTAATGAAATGAGTGGATTAGATAAATAAAGATCATATTGCAGTTCTAATTGAGATTATCATCTGATGTTACATAGTTGATCTAGAAGCATTTTATCATGCTTATATCATACAACATCTAGCTAGCTATTAAAGAGCCTTACTTATTAAGATGAGACAACAGAAAGTGCCTTTTTCAAATTTCATTTTCCAATTTAACTTTTTCTGTGGGACTGGATTTCCCTGATGCACTATATCACAAAGAAAGCTGAAATAGTGTTATGTCCTGACACCGGATTTCCACTAGATGGGAGTGTTTAGCCCTGTGTAGACTGCAGCATGTTGTGTTTTATCCTTTCGCATCCCTTATTGAATGTGTTTTGCACTCCAAGGGACATAATGCTGGTACATAACTACCTCATTTGTGTTCAGAAGCTCTCTTTAATCCATTTGCTTCCTGAATAGGGATGAGTGCAGTTTGACATCTTTGGCGAATTTGCAACTATATTCTTAGATAGAGATACATGGCTCTGTTTAAGTCCTGACTTTATTGAGCTTCAGGGACAGCATGACTGCAATGGAGCCATGAACTCAAGAAATACTGTTGCATAGTTCAGACTCGCAAGCTAACCTACATTTAAAAAATCAGTTTGGGTAGTGTTCTCCAAATTTCTAAATGCCTCTCCCCCTTCTCCAATGCCATTGGGGGGTGGGGGGAATGAATATTTTAAGACACCTTTTAGAAACAGCTAGCATCATTCAGAAAAACCACTATTGACTCTGTAGTGCCAGATACCTATCTAACTGTATTGGAACCATGCTCACGCTCTTACTGCAAGATAAGCAAAAACTCATTTTCATTGTCCCTGGTTTGGCCAGTATCCACGCACCAATTGTCATTACAGGTGTCTTAGTAATAGCGTTCTGCATGAAGGAAACAAGAACTGGATTACTAGTCTCACTAGGTCAGCATTGCCTTAGAAGTTCTGCTAAGTTAGCACACACTTTTCCTAAAAGTTGTGTTAGGAATTATTTTGGGGATGTTCTATAGCCTGCATTATATAGGAGGTCAAATAGATGATCACAATGGTCCCCTCTTGCTTTAGAATCTATGACTTTTCCCTCGTGTAAGGCTAGTATTTCCCCCTTCAAAACCATCTTCCTGAAAAAGGAGCATTTTTAAGGATTGTATCTGGAACACCTTATCTGGAAGTTTAATTCCTGTGAAACAGGCTGATGGGTGTAAATCAAACTAGGGGAATGAGTGACAGGCTATTCAGAGCTCTGACAACGACACAGTGGGGAGGGGTGGGGGGATAGATATTTTCCAATTGACAAGAAAAACCTCTGGAGGGAAAGGGTTGGGCTTCAAACTTTACAGTAGTTAGAACAGATATATTTGTCCTGGGGAACTAGACTTCCTGGCTTTCTCCACCTTACTTCTGCCTCTTAAGCAGCCCCTTACTGAACCTTGTACTGCAGGAGATGTTCTATGCTCCATACCAGGTTCTCAGCCTGGTAAGTTAGAGTTAGAAACTAGCAGCAGGCAGGGAGAGATGACCAGCTAGAATCGGGGAGGTGGGGGGCAGGCTGGGTGAGGGAGAGTTTTCAAGGGCAGGCAAGTCTTAACCCACCTCTACTTCCCATCAGCTGGAAATCCTCCCCCTCTTCTAGTACAGTGCCTTCAAGTGACCACTTTCAAGCCTTTACACACTGATCAGTCACCAGGGTGCTAAAACTCTGGGGATTAGCCAGTGACCTCAGGGTTAAAGTCTGCAGTGTCAGCAATGGAGACTTAAACTCTTCAAGTGGGTTTATTCTTGTGGACAAATTGGCAGTGGGTCCATTTATGAATCTATAGGGGCCTAAAAGGAATACAATAGGCCTTTGTTTAAAAAAAAAAAGACTAAGTTGTAGTGTGGCAACAAGGCTGCTCAGGTGCCCTATGTTTGCAGCAGCTCTATTCTTTACCTATCTCATTCTGCTACTCAGGACTGTGGATCTTGCATTTCTAATGGCCCACTGCAGATCTTGTCCAAAGGCCAGGAGTAGGGTTTTTAGGACAGATGAGAGTCCAGACGAAAGCTAATCTTGCTGCTTACCCTGAGCACACTGTAGCTCAATTAAAAAAAGTATCTTAAAAAACAACCTGCAGCTTCCCTGCCTCCTTTGACATTTGGTAGAGGTGCCTGAAATAAATCCTGCTCTTATTATGGCAAAGCCACTCTGCTTGAGTTAGCTTACTATCTCAATCTGACTTTTCTTTCTTTTTTTTTTTTTTTTTTTTCATTTTGCAGATGAATGGTTGAGACCTGTGATGAAGAAAGATAAGCAGGTGTTGGTGCACTGGGGCTTTTACCCAGACAGGTAAAGAAAGGAGGAGGGGAGAGAACCTTCATCTCTAAATCCTGAAAAAGCTTGTTAAAAAAGAGAAGTGTTAAATCTTAGAAGTTTGAAATTGCAGATGATTTAATCCATCTCATACAGATGAACTGTTCCTCTTACTTTAGTGGGTCTTATTTCTCCTGATGTCAAACCACCTTCTGCTCTGCAGCTGTGATTAAGTTTAGTGAACTTGCACATTGTTTTTCAGAACAAAATGGTGACATCCCAGCTTTGTATGGTCTGTACTTGTGCTCTTCTTTTCTAGTCCTACAGAATAATGCCACAGGGTCAGGCCCGTTAGTTTCATGTAAAAGAAAAGTTTAAACATCCCTCCTCCCCCACACACGCACTTATTTTCACCATTTTGCACACCATCTGATTGGATTGTTTCAGGTGTTTTTTAATGACTGTACAACACAGGCTAGAACACCCAACACACAGAGTATTAGTCTCATGCTGTATGGGCTCCTAGTGACTTAGTAATTCTTGCAGTACCCAGAACTAGAGAAAAGAGAGTTTGTTCATTCTAATAATACTTGAAAGTTATATTGGCATAGCTGTGTGTGTCGGTGTGACTAAAACACACCCCTGATCAACAGAGCTATGCTGACAAAATCTCCAGTGTAGGCACAGTTATGTTAATGTAGCTAATGCAGTTCAGAGAGGTGGTGGTCCTACACCAGCAGAAAAACTTCTGTCAGTATAGGCTGTGTCTACTGTAGAGGGCTATGCCAGCATAAGCTCCATAATGTAGACGTAGCGTAAGAATAAAATCTACACTGTAATACAGCTGCTCAGTGTGATACTGCCAGTGGTTATGGACTGGTGATATGGCACCTTTTCCTTCAATGTCTGTGATAGACCTCGTAATTTACCCTGAATCTCCTGAGTCCCAGTCCAGTGCCTTTTCATAGAATCGTAGGATAGTCCAGTCCCCTGCAGTCAAGGCAGGGCTAAGTATTATCTAGAGCAGTGGTTCTTAACCTGAGGTGCACGCCCCTTGGGGGTGCGAAATGCCCTTTCTGGGGATGCGAGACATGCCAGGCTTTTTTTTAGAAGGTAAATCATCGAAAACACAAATTAAGCACAGGCACATAAGTACAACTACTTTGTTTCATCAAACCTATGTATTTATTAACATTATACATTTTTAAACTATTACTGTAATATACAAGCAAAAAATATATCTAAGTTTAAAGAACTAACCTACTTCAAAGATTTTTGATAAGGGCTGCGAGAACATATTTGGATTTTTGATAAGGGACGCGAGAACATATTTTGAGAACCAAAGGGGTGCAGGCTGCAGTAAAGGTTAAGAACCACTGATCTAGAGTCTAGACGGTCCCTGACAGGTGTTTGTCTAACCTCCTCTCAAAAATCTCCAATGATGGAGATTCCACAACCTCCCTAGGCAATTTATTCCAGTGCTTAGCCACCCTAGCAGATAGGAAGTCTTTCCTAATGTCCAACCTAAACCTCCCGTGCTGCAATTTAAGCCCATTGCTGCTTGTCCTATCCTCAGAGGTTAAAAAGAACAATTTTTCTCCCTCCTCCTTGTAAGAACCCTTTATGAACTTGAAAACTGGTATGTCCCCGCTCAATCTTTTCTTCTCCAGATTAAAGGCCTATTTTTATTTTTATTTTTTTTCAATCTTCCCTCATAGGTCATGTTTGCTAGACCTTTCGTCATTTTTGTTGTTGTTCTCTGGACTTCTGCAGTTTGTCCACATCTTTCCTGAAATATGGTGCCCAGAACTGGACACAATAATCCAGTTGAGTCCCAATCAGCACAGAGTAGAGCAGAAGCATTACTTCTTGTGTCTTGCTTACAATATTCCTGCTAATGCATCCCGGGATGATGTTTGCTTTTTTTGGCACAGTGTGACACTGTGACTCATATTTATTTTGTGATCCACTGTGATATCCAGATCTCTTTCTGCAGTACTCATAGAATCATAGAATGTCAGGGTTGGAAGGGACCTCAGGAGGTCATCTAGTCCAACCCCCTGCTCAAAAGCAGGACCAATCCCCAATTAAATCATCCCAGCTAGGACTCCTTCCTAGGCAGTCATTTCCCATTTTGTGTGTCACTGTCTAATCCCATTTTATATTTTCATAGATCATAAAACCAGAAGAGCCCCTTAGATCATCTAGTCTGACCTCCTGTATATCACAGGCCATTAAACTTCACCCAGCTACCCCATATCAAGCCCAATAACTTGTGTTTGACTAAAGCATATCTTCCTGAAATTGATTTGAAGATACCAAGAAATGGCAAATCCACCACTTCTCTGTTAATTTGTTCCAATGATTAATTGCCCTCTTTGTTAAAACCACAATTAACTACAGCTGTTAGCTGAGGATCTTTATTACTGATGGTGTGATGTAAGAGGCAGAACACAACTACATTTTCAGATCCCAGGTAGCTTTCTGTGTTGGTTGTGTGTATGCTTAATATTTAAAAAAAAAAAAAAAAAACCCACACTTTTATATATTGACCTAATTGGATTGAAAGTTATTAAATATACAACCCCACCAACTTATTTCTCAAAGGCACTGTTTAGAGTGTAATTGCACCATACTATGTAGTGTGAATATGAGATGAAAATTTACAGTAGATAAGAATTTGTTTATAATCATGCCCATTACAGCCATCCAATAACCAGCATGAAAGTAAATCTAA
Organism: Lepidochelys kempii; assembly: GCF_965140285.1. Classification (NCBI taxonomy): domain Eukaryota; kingdom Metazoa; phylum Chordata; order Testudines; family Cheloniidae; genus Lepidochelys; species Lepidochelys kempii. Next base: position 267,405,782 of record NC_136381.1, on the reverse strand, counting down.
ATTTTCCCATGGAACTGTGTAGATTTCAATGACAGCTTGGTGTAAATGGCCTTTGCACTAGGAATCTGCAAACCTAAATGTAAAAATTTCTATTGAAAAAAATCCCTTCCTAGGGCCAAAATGTCCGTTGTGGTATGCTTGCAGGACTCGTTGATTTCAACAGGGGTTGTGTGTATGTGTCCAGTAGAAGTGAACACCAAATTCGCAGGTGGGAGGGATGGGACCACACTTCCTAATTACTTCTTCATTTTGCAATAAAGCATTTTTAGTACACTTTTATTTTTACATCAGTTATATTCAGTTCTGCGTACCAACTGTGTCCATATAAAAATCAGATAATCCAGCCAATTAAAGTGAGAGCAAAGAAATGCTGTGGCCTGCTTGGGTCTTTATCACATGCCTAGTGTTGATTACAAAGTTATCTGACTTTTTTTCGGTTGAACTGTTGCAAGTGACCATTTTTTGGGATGGCACGTAATTTGGTGAAACAGGAAAATAATGGTCAGATGGATTCTATAGAACTAGAGGCTTGTGGGAAAGATTATATTGCTGCCTTTTATTTTCGGAGTCTAATGAATCTTAATTAAAATCGATAAGGTTAAGAAACATGGGAGCAACTTAGTAAATTAATGGTGCAGAGAAATAAGAATTCACTTAGGAATTCCTTAAACACCACCGAAACCTGAAATTATCAGAAAATATATAATTTACTGTTCGTGAGCTTTTATAAATTTCTAACTCAGAAATTTAAATTTCTGTATTGCATCAGTTGCATTGAATCACTCCTTTTTCCACTGCATTTTTTTTAATATTCCTCTGAGAGAAGCCAGCAAATTTTCTTATGATAGAAAATAACTTGACACCATTCTGTCCTAGTGGTATGATTTGAACATGCTTTGATGGCTCAACAAACGCTCTTGCCAGTGGTTTTTGGGATGAACAACCTAGAGGACCAATTCATTTTTTCTCTTCTGATTTCCCTTTTAGCTATGATACTTGGGTTCATGCTAGTGACATTGAAGCTGAAATTGAAGATGCTCCAATTCCAGAAAAACCATGGAAGGTGAGAGCCTTTAAGAAAATTGTTCTGAAGTGCTATTTAAGTATGTTGTATCCTGAGGTGCTGTTCTGGAGGGTGTTTTGAAAGGATGAAGATGTAATAGAAAGACGGCCTGAGATATAAGGCCTTGTGTTAAAGGCCTGGTATGAACCTGAGGCTAAAAACTGAGTCTGTGGATTTATCGAGCAGTTCGATCAGAGCCTGTTGTATGGGCTATTTGGCCAGAGTCAGTACAGCACACAAAAAGAACAGACACATGCAGCCAAACATCTAACGACAGATGCATGTGCATGCAGTCTTTCCCACTTACATGGAAAAAGTCAAAATCAATATTTTTAGTATCACAATTAACATATAAAACACCCACATTTCTTTGGTTTGGAGATGACCCAAATGTTGCTTCTGGTGATTATAAAGAACGGGAAAGAGGAAATAACACATCCCTGTTATGCCAAGGATAATCTCTTACATTTAATTAGGCCTCATTCAAAGTGCTCTGTACTATGAGAATCTCTTTACTCACCACTAAATTTCAGCCACTGCTGAGGTAGAACCTAGCAACTGTTTAGTTGGGCATAGCATCATCATACAACCGTTTAGGACTGAGAGTGGAAAAATACCATTTGTGATCAAATTTCAGGGGAAACTTGGATAGACTGTAATATACAAACTGAGATCTGCCTAGAACATGAGGGTAGCATCCTTATGATTGGACCCTGATTTGGTTGGTCCCTGGGCATTACTGTAATGTAAATGTTAAATAGAATCCCCCAGGAGTATGATTATCATCCTGGGAAGCAGTGACTTTGAGAAAGATTTGGGGGTTGTGGTAGATAATTACCTGAATGTGTGCTCCCAGTGCTGTGATCAAAAGGGCTAATGCAATCCTTGGTTGCATAAACAGGAATCTCAAGTAGGAGTAGAGCGCTTACTTTACCTTTGTATTTGACGTTGGTGCAACCACTGTTGGAATGCTGTGTACCATTTTGTGTCCGCAATTAAAGAAGGAAGCTGATAAATTAGAGAGGGTTCAGAGAAGAGCCACAAGAATGATTAAAGAATTAGAAAACGTACCTTATAGTGATAGACTCAAGGAGCTTATCTAATTAGCTTAACAAAGAGAAAATTTAAGGGGTGACTTGATTAGTCTGTAAGTCCCTACATGGGGGACAAATATTTAATAATGGGCTCCTCAATCTCAAAAAGAAAGGTTATAACACAATCCAGTGGCTGGAAAGTTGAAGCTAAACAAATTCAGACTGGAAGTGAGGTATACATTTATAACAGTGAGAGTAAACTAACCATTGGAACAATTTACCAGGGGTTGTGGTGGATTTTCTGTCACTGACAATTTTTAAATCAAGATTGGACTTTTTTCTGAAAGATCTGCTTTAGGAATTATTTCGGGGAAGTTCTGTGGCCTGCGTTATACAGGAGGTCAGACTAGATTAACACAGTGGGTCCCTTTTGGTTTAGACTCTCTGAAAAAGTGCCATGGTATTTTTAATCCCCAAAGGTAATCAGTATCTCTCCAGCCCAGGAAACATCAGTGCCGTGCTCGCGGAGTCTGTTTCAGGCCCTTGCCTAAGGGCATAACTTTGTGGGTTTTTTTTTTTAAAAAAACACAAAATATGAAGTAACACAAAACAAATAAATTCCCCTGATCAAAGCATGCTGCAGACCCAGAGGTCTTTCCCCTAGCCTCTTAGTCCTGAAAGAATGACACACCCCTTTCTTTAATCCCAGCTGAGTTATGTGACAGGCAAGCAACTCATAACCCTTTCCTGTCTGTTTCATCCCTTCATAGTGTCTCCTCTGAAAGTTGGCAATTCCAGTATTACAGCTCCTTTAACAGCATATTGGGCATTCATAGAACCATCAAGTCATCTAGTCTAACCCCTTGCCAAGATGCAGGGTTTGTTGTGTCTAAACAATCCAAGACAGATGGCTATCTAGACTCTTTCTGAAAAAACACTTATTTGGTTCTTTTTGAATCCCCAATACCACTTTCTGTAGTACTTGAATCAATGCCCCTGGGGCATTGTAATAGAGGCAAATTCCAGGTCTGCTGATTTTTATTTCTCGTCTAAAATTGCCTTGCACTTTCACTTCCCACAATTGTTATGTAGCATTGCAAGGTTCTCTGAGAACTAATTTGTCTCATCCAAGAGGTAGCTGTATTTCAGTAAAAAGAAAAGGAGTACTTTTGGCACCTTAGAGACTAACCAATTTATTTGAGCATAAGCTTTCGTGAGCTTCAGCTCACTTCATCGGATGCATACTGTGGAAAGTATAGAAGATCTTTTTATACACACAAAGCATGAAAAATACCTCCCCCCACCCCACTCTCCTGCTGGTAATAGCTTATCTAAAGTGATCACTCTCCTTACAATGTGTATGATAATCAAGTTGGGCCATTTCCAGCACAAATCCAGGTTTTTTCTCCAACCCCTCAGACAGAGACAAACACCTACAAGATCTCTATCAAGCATTCTTACAACTACAGTACCCACCTGCGGAAGTGAAGAAACTGATAGAGCCAGAAGAGTTCCCAGAAGTCACCTACTACAGGACAGGCCTAACAAAGAAAATAACAGAACGCCACTAGCCGTCACCTTCAGCCCCCAACTAAAACCCCTCCAACGCATTATTAAGGATCTACAACCTATCCTGAAGGATGACCCAACACACTCACAAATCTTGGGAGACAGGCCAGTCCTTGCCTACAGACAGCCCCACAACCTGAAGCAAATACTCACCAGCAACCACATACCACACAACAGAACCACTAACCCAGGAACCTATCCTTGCAACAAAGTCCGCTGCCAACTGTGCCCACATATCTATTCAGGGGACACCATCACAGGGCCTAATAACATCAGCCACACTATCAGAGGCTCATTCACCTGCACATCCACCAGTGTGATATATGCCATCATGTGCAAGCAATGCCCCTCTGCCATGTACATTGGTCAAACTGGACAGTCTCTACGTAAAAGAATAAATGGACACAAATCAGATGTCAAGAATTATAACATTCATAAAACAGTGGGAGAACACTTCAATCTCTCTGGTCACGCGATTACAGACATGAAAGTTGCGATATTACAACAAAAAAACTTCAAATCCAGACTCCAGTGAGAGACTGCTGAATTGGAATTCATTTGCAAATTGGATACAATTAACTTAGGCTTGAATAGAGACTGGGAGTGGCTAAGTCATTATGCAAGGTAACCTATTTCCCCTTGTTTTTTCCTACCCCCCTCTGCCCCCCCCGGACGTTCTTGTTAAACCCTGGATTTGTGCTGGAAATGGCCCACCTTGATTATCATACACATTGTAAGGAAAGCGATCACTTTAGATAAGCTATTACCAGCAGGAGAGGGGTGGGGGGAGGTATTTTTTCATGCTTTGTGTGTATAAAAAGTTCTTCTACACTTTCCACAATATGCATCCGATGAAGTGAGCTGTAGCTCACGAAAGCTTATGCTCAAATAAATTGATTAGTCTCTAAGGTGCCACAAGTACTCCTTTTCTTTTTGCGAATGCAGACTAACACGGCTGTTACTCTGAAACCTGTATTTCAGTGATGGTGATGTGATCCTTATTTCACTTACCTCACAGCTTTGTTGAGACTGTTTTTTCTTTGAGTGCTTGCTCATGTCCATTCCATGTTAGGTGTGTGCACACTGCATGCACCATTGCCATAGATTTTTCCCGTAGTGGTATCCGTTGGGCTGGCTCTAGCACCCTCTGGAGCCGTGTGCTCATGCACCAGTATAAGGAGTGCTGCCAGCCATGAACGCTTTCAGTTCCTTCTTACCGCCCATGACAGTTGCTGGACCAACCCTTTTTGCTTTGGCAAGGCTTTCTTCCCAGGGGTTTTGGACTCTCGCTCTTTGTTCTTAGTTATCATAGTTTAGTATGTATAGTTTTTGTAATTAATATTATTGTACATAGTGTAAATAGATCCTGTCGTCAAGGGACTCAGTCGCCCCAGGGGCCAGGCATGCCATGATCCACGGGCTTCAAACCTTATGCCTTCTATGGCAAACCTATGCCCATGAGTGATCCGTACTCCAACTACTTGAAGTGCTTGGTGGAAGACTCACATGAAGGACAAGTGCCAGATCTGTCGGGACTTCAGACCATGCATTAAAGAGGGCAGAGACATTAGGCTGAAGGCTGTCTTCATGGAAGCTGTCCTCAGACCAGACTCAGAGCAGAGGTGCTCTGATCTGACACCAAGCATTTCGGCATTAGGGTGAAGTGCTGCTCTGGCACCGAGCTCTTCCTGGCACTATTTATTATCTAGGTGCCAAGGAAAAAGCACAAAAAGCAGCGCACCAACAGACGGCACTCACGGGTGAAGAAGAAAGACAAGTGCGGGGAGGGAAGGCAACACAGTGAGACCCGTGCCAGGCCACTCTTCCATTCCCAGGCCCATGATGGCACTGTCAACTCTGCCTAGAGTGATGAGTCTGATGTGGGACCGTCCGCCAATAACCGGAAGCCACCTTGGCTGTTCCGTCGATCTCAGAGGCTGTTCAAGCAGCGAGGGTCCTACTTTCTCTCTCGGTCCCCTCCAGCTCTGTTGGGACACCCTCCAGCTCCAGTGTCCAGAATCAAGAAGCAACAGAGGGCATCAGGCTCATTCCCAACACAGGGCCCCCTGGCACCCTGTAGAGGCAATCCAACCCTGATCCCAGTGTCCCAACCATCTCTGGTCCGCCACCGGTCCCAGAACCTGGGCATCACATGGTGGCAGAATCAGCTACCACTCCTCCATGGTCTCTGAGAGAGACCTCTCTTCTGAGTCCAAAGGGGAACCATATGTGCAACCTCAGGCTCACCACAGGTATCCAACCTATACACCACCAGACTTCAGTACCAGTCCTCCCAATGGGTCACTGGCCAATGCAGTGGCTGTACTGGAACCGCTGGGGATTTCCCCTGGCACTGGGTCCTCCCTCCCATTGCTCCTACTTGGTTGTTTCCGGGAGGCACGCTACCACTCCTCCTTGCTCAGCATCAGACCCCAACTCTAGTACCAACCCTGGTTGGACATCGCTGAGGCTGGGGAAGAAGAGGGAACCCCTCCTCTTGTGCAAACTTCCTCCTCATCCTCTCCACACAAGGCTTTCACAGGACCCAATAGCCTGATTCTGCAGGGCGATTTCAGGGCCCATCAGGACCTTTTGAAATGGGTAGCTGCGAACCTGAGTCTGGAAATTGAGGACCTTAAAGAGACATCCCACAGCCTTACTGAGATCCTGGCTGCAGTAGCTTCCTCTAAGGTGGCCTTACACATCAATGAGGTGGCGATTGGACCAGTCAAGACCCTATGGCAAACTCCTTCTCTTCCCCCGCCTCACGGAGGGCAGAGAAAAATTATTATGTGCCAGTGAGTGGGTTCAAATACTTGTACTCGCACTATCCTCCAAGATCTCTGGTGGCAGCTGCAGCAAATGAGGGACAGGCAAGGCCACTTGAGCACAACGTTTTCGGAAGAAAGGTTAATTAAACAGGTAGCCTTCAACTACCTAGCTCTAACCAGCAAGCTTTGCTGGGGAGATAGTTATAATCTGTGGGACTCACTGGCTAAATTTAAAGACTCCCTGCCCCAAGATGCAAGGCAAGAATTTGCTGCCCTCTTGGAAGAGGGTAAAAATGTGGCTACAACTTCTCTACAGGTGGCTCTGAATGCAGTCAATGTGACAGCCAGGACAGTGGCCTCCACTGTCACCGTGAGGTGGCGTTCTTGGCTCCAGTCCTTGGAGCTTTCTCACAAGGTCCAACAGTCCATCTAGGGCCTCCCCTCCGAAGGCTCCTCTAGGACCACCCTACCATTTTTCGGCCTTTATGCTCTGCTGGCTTTCAGGAAGCACTTCAGACCCCAACATCCTCCTTGTTTCTCGGTGCCTCCAAGATAAGAGCTCTACAAAGGAAAAGGTTATAAATGGTGCTAACCACACTCATCCACCTCAGCCTCCCAGCCAGGGTCTCAGAGGTACTCCAGGGGGCCCAAGCAGGTGTTTTGAAGGTGCACACAAGGCTGCTGTACCAATCACCATTTCGGATCCATTCCCCTTTTTACTTTTGGACCATCTGTCACACTTTAGCCCAGCATGATCATACATAACATCGGACTGTTGTGTTCCAAGTACAGTGACAATTGGCTATACCCTTCAATTTTCATCTGCCTCTCCCTCCAGTTCTCCTTCCCCATCCTTCTTCAGGGATCCTTCTCACGAGCATCTCCTCGCCTAGGAGGTGCAGCCCCTCCTACGAATGGGGGTGGGGGAGGTGTTCAACAAGATTTGAGAGGAAAGAGGTTTTTATTCCTGATATTTCCTAATCCCAAAGGCCAAAGGGGAAATCTGAACCATCCTGGACCTGCGTCACCTCAACAGATACCTTAAGGAACAGGTTCCGCATTATCTCTCTGGATCCAGGAGACTGTTACACCATCCTTGACTTAAAGGATGTATATTTTCACATTTCTATTTTCTGTGGTCACAGAAGATTTCTCAGGTTTGTCTCAGGGTCAGCACCACTACCAGTTCACCACTCTTCCCTTCAGCCTATCAGTGCCCGCCCCTGTGTCTCCCCTCCCCCCCCCCTGGATTTTCACTAAATCTATGTTTGGAGGTAGCAGCCTTCCTTAGATGGCGAGGCATCCAGGTCTACCTGTACCTTGATGACTGGCTGATCAAAGGCTGGCAGGCTCAAGTTCAGAACAGCATCAGCACAGTCCAAACCACTTTCCGAGCACTGGGTCTGCTGATAAAAGTCAATTCTTGTCTCGGTTCAGAGAATAGAATGTATTGGGGAGTGCTTGACTTGATCCAAGGTAGGGCCTTCCTGCCGGAAGCCCAATTCAGGACCATGTCGGACCTGATATCCGATGTCATGGTCCACCCAATTACGACAGCTTGGGTTTGCCTCAAGCAACTGGGGCACATGGTGGCATGCACTTGTGTTTCAACATGCAAGACTTCCCCCCTCCAGATGTGGCTAGTGTCGGTATAGTCCCTCAACAGACACCATTTGGACTCTATATACTCACAGTTCCTCCCCATGTCCTTGCCTCCCTGCAATGGTGGAAAGACCCAAGATCAGTAATGATGGGGGTGACCTTTGCTACTCTTTGACCGTCTGTAGCTTTAATCTCGGACATACTGGACTTAGGGTGGGGAGCCAACCACAACAACCTCAGGACTCAGGGCCTCTGGCCCCAAGAACTCTCCCTGCACATAAATGTCATGGATCTCAGAGCAGTACGTGTAGCTTGCCAAGTGTTCCTTCCCCAGATCTCAGGCAAAGTGGTGCAAGTCCTGACAGATAATACCATGGCCATGTTCTATATCAACAAACAGGGAGGGGCCTGATCTTCAGCCCCTATGTCTATAGGACATCTCCAGGAAGCACTCCATTCTTCTTGAGGTGTCACATGTCCCAGGAGCCCGGAATGTACTGGTGGATCACCTCAACAGATCCTTTTCCTAATACCATAAGTGGTCCCTTCACTTTTAGAGGTCACCAGGTTAATCTTCTAAAGGTGTCGCGCCCTCTCCCCCCCCCCCCCCCCCGGCAGACCTGTTCACTACCAGACAGAACAGGAAATGCCATCAGTTTTGCTTGCTGCATGTGCACAGCCCGCACTCCCTCTCCGATGCTTTTCTGCTCCCATGGTCAGATCTCCGATTCTGTGCCTTTCCCTGGATCCCTCTGGTTCACAAGGTTCTCCTAAAAGTCAAATGAGACAAGGAAAGAGTTATTCTGATAACCCTGGCATGTCCACGCCAACACTGGTTTGGCACATTCCTTGATCTGTCAGTAGCATCTTCACTCTCAATCCCACTCTGTCTGGACCTAATCTCACAAGACCACAGCCGGTTGCTTCACCTGAACCTTGCCTCCCTGAACCTAATTGTGTGGTTGCTGCATGGCTGAACCTAGAGGAACAAGCTTGCTCAGAACAGGTCCACAGGTCTTGTTAGGGAGTAGAAAGCCGTTTACCAGGTTCACCTACCTGCTGCCAAGTGTAAATGCTCCTCGACATGGGCATCTTAACAAGCTCTCTCTCAGTCTCGATATTCCTTCAATGTATCTTGGACTACTTGCTCCACTTAAAGCAGCAGGGACCGGCCTTCGCATTTATGAAGATGCACTCAGCAGCAGTCTCAGCCTTCCACCCTCCAGTGAACGGCAGGTCAGTGTTCTCCCACGAGATGATGGTACAGTTTCTCAAGGAGTTGGAGAAGCTCTATCCTCATGAGCTGATTTTCTCCCCCCCGCACTCCCCTCCCATGGGACTTAAACCTTATTCTGTTGAGACTCACGGGTCCCCCCGCATTTGAGCCGCTAGCATTGTTCCCTCTGCTGCTTCTCTCTTGGAAAGTCGCCTTCTTGATAGCAAACACATCGGTCAGAAGGGTCTCTGAAACCAAGGCCCTTATATCAAAACTGCCTTACACACTGCTCTTCAAGGACAAGGTCCAACTGCGGCCCCACCCAGCCTTCCTGCCAAAGGTGGCATCACAATTCTATAACCATTTTCCTGCCAGTTTTCTTCCTGGAGCCTCTCAAGAACTCTGAGTAATGGCTGCTTCACTCATTGGACTCATTAGGAATACCCTTGCCTTTTCTATGGAGAGGACTGAACCCTTCCACACATCCATGCAACTCTTCGTAGCAGTATTGAAAAGGGTGAGAGGGCTACCTGCGTCAGCCCGGATAACCATCTGTGTTTGGGTGTGCTACAAGCAGGCGAATGTCCCGCCTTTGGCCATCTTAACCGCTCACTCCACAAGAGCCCAGGCTTCGTTAGCAGTGTTCCTCACATGGGTCCCGATCCAGGACGTCTGCAGGGCTGCAGTCTGGTTATCAGTACACACCTTCGCATCTCGCTATGCCATCACCCAACAAGTCCTGTTTGATGCCAGTTTCAGGAGAGTGGTATTGCTGTAAGCAAGTCCGTGAACTCCGAGCCCGCCGCTGGGGGTACTGTTTGTGAGTAACCTAACATAGAACATATTCAGAAGGGAAGAAACGGTTACTAAGCTTTCCATAACTGTTCTTTGAGATGTGGTATATCTTGATTTTAGTAAAGCTTTTGATACTGTCCCGCATGACCTTCTCATAAATAAACTAAGGGAATGCAACCTAGATGGAGCTATTATAAGGTGAGTATAAAACTGGTTGGAAAACTGTTCCCAGAGAGTAGTCATCCGTTGTTCATACTGGAAGGTTATAACGAGTAGGGTCCCGCAGGGATCAGTTCTGGGTCCTGTTCTGTTCAATAACTTCATCAGTGATTGAGATAATGGCATAGAGAGTACACTTATAAAGTTTGCGGACAATACCAAGTTGGGAGGGGTTGCAAGTGCTTTGGAGGATAAGATTAAAATTCAAAATGACCTGGACAAGCTGGAGAAATGGTCTGAAGTAAATAGGATGAAATTCAATAAGGACAAATGCAAGTACTCCATTTAGGAAGGAACAGTCAGTTACACACATATAAAATAGGAAATGACTGCCTAGGAAGGAGTACTGCGGAAAGGGATCTGGGGGTCATAGTGAACCACAAGCTAAATATGAGTCAACAGCGTAATGCTGTTGCAAAAAAAAAAAAAAATCATCATCATTCTGGGATGTATAAGCAGGAGTGTTGTAAACAAGACACGAGAAGTAATTCTTCCACTTTACTCTATGCTGATTAGGCCTCAAATGGAGTATTGTGTCCAGTTTTGGGTGCCACGTTTCAGGAAAGATGTGGATAAATTGGAGAAAGTCCAGAGAAGAGCAACAAAAATGACTCAAAGTCTAGAAAACATGATCTGTGAGGGAAGATTGAAAAAATTGGTTTTGTTTAGCTTGGAAAAGAGAAGACTGAGAGAGGACATAACAATTTTCAAGTACGTAAAAGGGTGTTACAAAGAGGAGGGAGAAGAATTGTTCTTAACCTCTGAGGATAGGACAAGAAGCAATGGGCTTAAATTGCAGCAAGGGTGGTTTAGGTTGGACATTAGGAAAAACTTCCTAACTGTCAGGATGGTTAAGCACTGGAATAAATTGCATAGGGAGGTTGTGGAATCTCCATCATTGGGGATTTTTAAGAGCAGATTAGACAAACACCTGTCAGGAATGGTCGAGATAATCAGTCCTGCTACGAGTGCAGGGGACTGGACTAGATGACCTCTCGAGGTCCCTTCCAGTCCTATGATCCTATAATGATTCTTTGTGTTGCTCATGTCCATTCCATGACCCACCCTTGTTACCCCTCTGTCGGAGTTACCAGCAAGAAGCAACTGAGAGGGTATGTGACCAGTAGTGACCCTTATGCCAGCGCATATGCACACAGCTCCAGAGGGCACTAGGACCAGTCTGACGGATACCACACAGGGAAAAATCTCTGCCAGCAGATCACATGGCACACACACATCTAACGTGGAATGAACATGAGTGACAGATTTCAAACAGCAGTTACGGAAATAATTGGCAATGGTTTTTTTGTAAAGTGGTTCGACATCCTTCGATGAAGGGTGTAATAAAAGCAGAAAGCACTGTAATAACTGAATTTTTGTACAGAATTATGAAGGATTGCTGTTGTAGGAACTGCTTTAAACCCCCAACATACTATAGCAGCGGCCAAAGCACTGAAAATTAAAATTCTGATTTCTTCTTGCATAGAGAAGTTAACCATTTTCGGTTAGGTCCTTCCATTTTAAAGGCGATGAAGAAAATAAACTCTTGCTGTGGTCTTTCACTTTATTGAAATCAATTCTTAGCTGTTTTGGGGGTGATATCACTAGAATCAGTTAAGGGCTTGCCTAGATTGCAAATTTGCTGCGTTCGTGCTAGTGATTTAAGCTCTTGAGTCTGGTTGTGGTTTGGCTCAGTCCTGAAATAGATGCCAATTTCTGCAAGCTCTGCTGAGCACATTGCACAGTCCATGTCCCTTGGATTGATTCCAGCTTGCCAAAAGCATTTGGACGATGGCAAAATTGTGCCAATTGTACGAAAATAACCTTCCAACATATGTATGAAAAGCAGTGATGGATTGTTATAGTGACATTTGCACAGTCATTAACATCTTGCTTTCGTTAAAAGGGTTATGATTTAACTGGAACTCTGACCATTGCTGCTGTTAGGTATGAAAACTAAATCAACACTTTCTGGTCTATTGAACTTGTAAGGGCTCAAAACAACAATAGCAGCCTTATTTAGGTTCTTTACATGATTAGAGGTCTGTTTGTGGCACAATGGTTTCTCTCTTGATTTAGTTCATTGAAAGAAAACAAGATAAGGAAACAATTGTAATAAAGATTGCACATACTGCTTATTCATTTATAAATAGAGAAGAACATTTCATGCTGTTGTGTTTTGTTACTAATTTGTTTAGCATCAATGCAGGAGGAGGTCTTTGTGGTTAGATCAGGAGAAGAAAATTAATTTTTGGTTGGATGATTGGAGAGGGGTGGGGTTGATTTTATAAATAGCTCTTTAAATCTTGTTTTAAATATTAAAGTCAAGCTCAAGCCTATTTTTATTACTTACATATTTAAACTAGAAGCCCATTCAAAGAGGTTATCCAAGTAAATCAGTGTCTGGTTTTCTAGACAGTCTTCTATAGCTAGCTGAAAACTCTTTCACTTGTGATTCTGCTTCCTCCCCTCCCTTTTGCTCCTTTGGCTGTGGCAGAGTATCTCTTGGTTATCTTCCAGGCTTCTGGAATCCTGGACCAGTGTTGCTTTCAAGCAGGATGAAGGCAGGGATGATGTGTTCTGACTATCGCTTGACACGTGAAGCCATTTGAATTTCATGAAAAGCCTTAGTTGACAAAAATGGTTGCTCACTGGAGCACTTCAAGTGTGAAGTGAAGAGTTTAATTGTTTGTTTCCCCATCCCCATGCTTTTGTCTGTAGAGGTCAAAGTGTCACTGGTATTTGTTGTTAAGGTGTAGTTCGGAAAAGGTGAATAGATGAGCCTGTATTACTGAAACTGCCTGTCAAAAGATGGCATTGTCCAGGAATGTTGACATTACATATATTTAGTCAATTTTTCTCTTTTCAGCTAGCTTTTTAAGAAATATGAATCACTGTCCAAGACAAAAACTGATTGCAGTCTCCTGTAGCTACAAATCAGTCTTTAGAACTGCATGGGAAAAGCCTAATAAGGCTTGATAGTGGGAAGCAGTGGCATTGATGTGTCCCTTTCAGAATCTTACAAGGCTTTTAGTGCTGCTCAATTGGTAGATGTTTCATTCCCAAATCTCTACTCCATAAGTGTCAATTTCATTGATTGGTGTCCATGTTGGAATGTACTATATATTTGTACATATGTGTGACTTCAGTACAGGTTAAGAGAATGATTGCCGAAGGGACTACAGTTCTCTCTTCATTCCCAGAACAGGCATGGCATCAATGCAAGCTTCCCCTACTTCTAGGAATGAGAGGGAAGTTCAGTCCTTGAGCTTTCTGTTGAGACTGCCAACAAAGACACCAGCTGTGAGCATTACTTTTTTTGTGTGTGATGGGGACAGCTATCCACTGGGAATTGGATTGTGACCATCAAGATGTTCCCTGTTATACCTTAAAGGTTTTTGTACAGAGTGCAGTTTTTGTATCTTTAGTCTCAAAGTGACATGTTCATACAGAATTGTCCCAACAAGAGCTCTCACCTGCCAGCACAAAAGACTTAGAATAACTAAGCAGCGGAAACAAGGAGGAAGTCAATAGACTTGGCATAATTACTTTGTTGCATTGCTTTATGCAGTTATTGTGTCTTAAATTTGGTACATAGGAAACTAATAAATGCTTTCCAAAACCTCCAACTTTGATAACCAAATTATAGTACTCCCTTTTCTTAGAGTCTTACTGGATTGGTGATGGAGGCTTGTGTTCAAGTGTAAAGCTAGTGCAGAAACCTTGGCATTAGTGGGAGTCTATTTACTGACATCGAGATTTGTTGGATTTGCTGTTAGGTTCATGCCAAATGGATTCTGGACACAGATATATTCAATGAATGGATGAATGAAGAGGATTATGAGGTGGATGAGAACAAGAAGCCAGTGAGTTTTCGCCAGCGAATCTCTATGAAGAATGAAGAGGTATGGTATTTCTCTGTTGGTGGATGACTTGTTGATTTTTAGCAGTGTTAATTATATTCTTTACTACCATGTAAGTCAGACGTCTTGGGAATCAAAGCTGCTAAATTAGGTGCCAGTCTCTCAGGAGCTAATGGTACCAAGGTCACATGTAAATGCATATATGTTGCACCCTTCTGGAAAATGGACATACTTGGTGTTTCCTTTTGACACAGCAAAGTGTCTTTTTTCCCCAAAAAATATAAATGTTGGGGCCTACTTTGCTTTTTCTTTTCCCTCCACAAACTTAAATTGGGGTAAATTGATACAGAATCAATTTAAGATCTTAATTTCCAAATTGCTTTAGCCTGAAGTACATGTTGAGACCACTAACCCACACTTGTCACTATAATTGGGGAAAACACTGAAAACAGTAGCTATTCCTAGAAGTTACTCAGAGTTCAAGGTTAAATGCCAAATGTTCCCCATTCTGAGTGGGCCCAGTGCTTCAAACAAGTCAAAAGTTTGTATTTGGACCCTGCGGTGTTTTAAAAGCCCATTTCTGTGGCAGACAGCCATGCCAGCAGTTAAAGGTTAATTGTAGAAATGGTACAGGCCGCTTTTCATATTGCAGTGTGGGTATTCTGGGGCTGAACTTGGTTGCTGCTGCAGTGCTCTTGTTTTAGCACCCTGGATGCAGGGCATATTAGGAGAGATCTGCAGTCTTAGTTTCAATGAGCTGTGGTAATTGGTACTGACTGACAACTTCGCTTCTCTAACAGCCTGTCCGTAGCCCTGAGAGAAGAGACCGGAAAGCAGCAGCAAGTACCAGGAAAAGAAAGCATTCACCTTCCCCTCCCCCCACTCCCATGGAATCAAGGAAGAAGACTGGAAAGAAAGGGTGAGTGTCAGGATCAGACAACCAAAGATGAGCTTTGCTCAGGCTGAAACTGGAGCAGAGAGAGCTCTTGAAACAAGTAATTTTCCTCCATTCTTCCCCCAACATAACCATGTGTTTGCAATTGGAATGTATGAATTTTGCCTGCAGATGGAGCAAAGTCTGGTGCAGTCATTTATTCTAAACCTAATGAGAACTCCACCATTGAGAGGCAGATATCATTAACAGTGAGACTTAGGATTTGTCCATATTAGAAAAGTATTCCCGATTGATCGAATTACACTAGTGCAAATCCCTTATGTAGATAGATGCATTTATAAAGGTTTAAATTTTGTTTACATCATTTTAGTTTACACTTGTAAATTACTGAATTAAATTGAACCAATTTAAGTTCTTTAGTGTTCATAAAATTTTAAATGTCTACAAAGAGGAGTTTGCAGCTGGATAACTAGAGAAAATTTTTAATCCAGTTAGCTACACTGGTACAACTTTCCTAATGCAGACCAGCCCTCGCTGATTATTAGTGACTGCAAATGATTTTTATTGTGTTTTTGCCCTTCTATGTTGCTTTGATCTATGAAGGCCTAAAAGGGTTTTTACAAGATAAAGAATGTAAGAACGGTCATCCTGTGTCAGACCAAAGGTCCATCTATCTCAGCATCCTGTCTTCCAACAGTGGCCAATGCCAGGTGCCCCAGAGGGAATGAACAGAACAGGCAATCATCAAGTGATCCATGCCCTGTCACACATTCCCAGCTTCTGGCAAACAGAAGCTAGGGACACCATCTCTGTCCGTCTTGGCTAATAGCCATTGATGGACCTATCCTCCATGAACTTACCGAGTTCTCTTTTGAATCCTGTTATAGTCTTAGCCTTCACAACATCCTTTGGCAAAGAGGCTGACTATGTGTTGTGTGAAAAAATACTTCCTTTTGTTTATTTTAAACCTGCTGACAAGTAATTTCATTTGGTGACCCCTAGTTCTTGTATTATGAGGAGGAGTAAATAACACTTCTTTATTTACTTTCTCCACACCAGTCATGATTTTATAGACCTATCATATCCGCCCCCTTAGTCGCCTCTTTTCCAAGCTGGAAAGTCCCAGTCTTATTAATCTCTCCTCATACGGCAGCCGTTCCATACCCCAATCATTTTTGTTGCCCTTTCCTGAACCTTTTCCAGTTCCAATATAGCTTTTCTGAGATGGAGTGACCACATCTGCACGCAGTATTCAAGATATGGGCGTACCATGGATTTATATAGAAGCAATATGATATTTTCTGTCTTATTATCTATCCCTTTCTTAATGATTCCCAACATTCTGTTTGCTGTTTTGACTGCCACTGCACATTGAGTGGATGATTTCAGAGAACTATCCACAATGACTCCAAGATCTTTCTTGAGTGGTAACAGCTAATTTAGATCCCATCACCTTATATGTATAGTTGGGATTATGTTTTCCAATATGCATTACTTTGCATTTACCAGCATTGAATTTCATCTGCCATTTTGTTGCCCAGGCCCCCAGTTTTGAGAGATCCTTTTGTAGCTCTTTGCAGTCTGCCTGGGACTTAACTATCTTGAGTAGTTTGCATCATCTGCAAATTTTGCCACCTCACTGTTTACTTGGTTTTCCAGATCATTTATGAATATATTGAATAGGACTGGTCATAGTACAGATCACTGGAGTACATCTCTACTTACCTCTCTCCGTTCTGAAAACTGACCATTTATTCCTACCCTTTGTTTCCTATCTTTTAACCAGTTACCAATCCATGAGAGGCCCTTACTTCGCTTAAGAGCCTTTCGTGAGGGACCTTGTCAAATGCTTTCTGAAAATCTAAGTACACTATATCCACTGGATCCCCATTGTCCACGTGCTTGTTGGACCCCCCCTCAAAGAATTCTAGTAGATTTGTGAGGCATGATTTCCCTTTACAAAAACCATGGTGACTCTTCCCCAACAAATTATGTTCATCTATGTGTCTGACAATTTTATTCTTACTATAGTTTCAACCAGTTTGCCCGATGCTGAAGTCAGGCTTACCAGCCTGTAATTACCGGGATCACTTCTGGAGCCCTATTTAAAAATTGGCGTCACATTAGCTATCCCCCAATCATTTGGTACAGAAGCTGATTTAAATGATAGGTTACAGACTACAGTTAGTAGTTCTGCAGTTTCACATTTGAGTTCCTTCAGAACTCTCGGGTGAATCCCATCTGGTCCTGGTGACTTACTACTGTTTAGTTTCAGTTTGTTCCAAAATCTCCTCTAATGACACCTGTCTAGGACAGTTCCTCAGATTTGTCATGTAAAACAAATGGCTCAGGTTTGGGAATCTCCCTCACATCCTCAACCATGAAGACTGATGCAAAGAATTGATTTAATTTCTCTGTAATGACCTTATCGTCCTTGAGTGCTCCTTTAGCATCTCGATCGTCTACTGGCCCCACTGGTTGTTTAGCAGGCTTCCTGCTTCTGATGTACTTTTTAAAAAAAAATTTTTTTTTAAGATTACTTTTTGAGTCTTTGGCTAGCTGTTCTTCAGATTTTTTTTTTGGCCTTCCTACTTATATCTTCATTTGCCAGAGTTTATGCTCCTTTCTATTTCCCTCACTAGGATTTAACTTCTGCTTTTTAAAGGATGCCTTTTGGCTCTCACTGCCTCTTTTACTTTGTTGCTTAGCCACAGTGGCACTTTTTTTGGTTCTCTTACTATGTTTTTTTAATTTGGGGTATACATTTAAGATGAGCCTCTATTATGACGTCTTTAAAAAGTTTCCATGCAGCTTTCAGGGATTTCACTTTTGGCACTTTACCTTTTAATTTCTCTATAACTAACTCCCTCATTTTTGTGTAGTCCACCTTGCTGAAATTAAATGCTACAGTGTTGGGCTGTTATGGTGTTTTCCCCACCACAGGGATGTTGCATTTAATTTAGAGCTGTCAAGCGGTTAAAAAAATTGTGATTAATCACACTGTTAAACCATAATAGAATACCATTTATTTAAATCTTTTGGGATGTTTTCTACATTTTCAAATATAATTTCACTTGCGCCACAGTATACAAAGTGTACAGTTCTCACTTTATATTTATTTTTATTACAAATATTTGCACTGTAAAAAACACAAGGAATAGTATTTTTCAGTTCACCTAATACAAATACTGTAGTGCAGTCTCTCTATCATGGAAGTTCAACTTACAAATGTAGATTTATGTACAAAAAAATAATTGCATTCAAAAATAAAACAATGTAAAACTTGAGTTTAGAGCCTACACGTCCACTCAGTCCTACTTCTTGTTCAGCCAGTTGCTCAGACATTCAAGTTTGTTTACAAGTGCAGGAGATAATGCTTCCTGCTTCTTGTTCACAGTGTCACCTGAAAGTGAGCACAGGCATTCACATGGCACTGTTGCAGCCAGTGTTGCAAGATATTTATTTGCCAGATGTGCTAAAGATTCATATGTCCCTTCATGCTTCATTCACCATTCCAGAGGACACGCGTCCATGCTGATGATACGTTCTGCTCGAGAACAATCCAAAGCAGTGCGGAACAATGCATGTTCATTTTCATAATCTGAGTCAGATGCCACCAGCAGAAGGTTGGTTTTCTTTTTTGGTGGTTCAAGTTCTGTAGTTTCCGCATTGGAGTGTTGCTCTTTTAAGACTTCTGAAAGCCTGCTCCACACCTCATCCCTCTCAGTTTGGAAGGCACTTCAGATTCTTAAATCTTGGGTCAAGTGCTGTAGCTATCTTTAGATATCTCACATTTGTACCTTCTTTGCGTTTTGTGAAATCTGCAGGGAAAGTTGTCTTAAAATGAACAAGTTGCTGGGTCGTCATCTGAGACAGCTATAACATGAAATTTATGGCAGAATGTGGGTAAAACAGAGCAGGGGACATACAATTCTCCCCAAGGAGTTCAGTCACAAATTTAATTAACGCATTATTTTTTTAATGAGTGTCATCAGCATGGAAGCATGTCCTCTGGAATGATGGCTGAAGCATGATGGGGCATACGAATGTTTAGCATATCTGGCCATAAATACCTTGCAATGCTGGCTTCAAAAGTGGCCTGCAAATGCCTGTTCTCACTTTCTGGTGACATAGTAAATGAGAAGAGGGCAGCATTATCTCCTGTAAATGTAAACAAACTCATTTGTCTTAACGATTGACTGAACAAGGAATAGGACTGAGTGAACTTGTAGGCTCTGAAGTTTTATGTTTTGTTTTTGAGTGCAGTTATGTAACAAAAATCTACATTCGTAAGTTGCACTTTCATGAGAGGTTGCACTACAGTACTTGTATGAGGTACTTATGACGAGATAACTGGCTCTGTGGATGAGGGGAAAGCGGTGGACGAGTTGTTCCTTGACTTTAGCAAAGCTTTTGACACTGTCTCCCACAGTATTCTTGCCAGCAAGTTAAAGAAATATGGGCTGGATGAATGGACTATAAGGTGGATAGAAAGTTGGCTAGATTGTCAGGCTCAACGGGTAGTGATCAATGGCTCCATGTCTAGTTGGCAGCCGGTATCAAGTGGAATGCCCCAAGGGTCGGTCCTGGGGCTGGTTTTGTTCAATATCTTCATAAATGATCTGGAGGATGGTGTGGATTGCACCCTCAGCAAGTTTGCAGATGACACTAAACTGGGAGGAGAGGTAGATACGCTGGAGGGTAGGGATAGGATAGAGAGGGACCTAGACAAATTAGCATATTGGGCCAAAAGAAATCTGATGAGATTCAACAAGGACAAGTGCAGAGTCCTGCACTTAGGACGTTAGAATCCAATGCACCGCTACAGACTAGGGACCGAATGGCTCTGCAGCAGTTCTGCAGAAAAGGACCTAGGGGTTACAGTGGACGAGAAGCTGGATATGAGTCAACAGTGTGCCCTTGTTGCCAAGAAGGCCAATGGCATTTTGGGATGTATAGGTAGGGCCATTGCCAGCAGATCGAGGGACGTGATCGTTCCCCTCTATTCGACATTGGTGAGGCCTCATCTGGAGTACTGTGTCCAGTTTTGGGACCCACACTACAAGAAGGATGTGGAAAAATTGGAAAGAGTCCAGCGGAGGGCAACAAAAATGATTAGGGGACTGGAACACATGAGTTATGAGGAGAGGCTGAGGGAATTGGGATTGTTTAGTCTGCGGAAGAGAAGAATGAGGGGGGATTTGATAGCTGCTTTCTTCAACTACCAGAAAGGGGGTTCCAAAGAGGATGGCTCTAGACTGTTCTCAGTGGTAGCTGATGACAGAACAAGGAGTAATGGTCTCAAGTTGCAGTGGGGGAGGTTTAGGTTGGATATTAGGAAAAACTTTTTCACTAGGAGGGTGGTGAAATGCTGGAATGCGTTACCTAGGGAGGTGGTGGAATCTCCTTCCTTAGATATTTTTAAGGTCAGGCTTGACAAAACCCTGGCTGGGATGATTTAGTTGGGGATTGGTCCTGCTTTGAGCAGGGGTTTGGACTAGATGACCTCCTGAGGTCCCTTCCAACCCTGATATTTTATGAGGTGAATTGAAAAATACTATTTCTTTTGTTTGTGATTTTTACAGTGCAAATATTTGTAATAAAAAAATATACACTTTGATTTCAATTACAGCACAGTATACAATATATATTAAATGTAGAAAAACATCCAAAATATTTAATAAATTTCAATTTGTATTGTTTAACAGTGCAATTAAAACTGATCGATTGCAATTACTTTTTTAATCACGTTTAATTTTTTTGAGTTAATTGCATGAGTTAACTGCAATTAATTGACAGCCCTAATTTAATTATATTCTGGTTACTATTACCAAACGATCCAGCTATATTCACCTAACCTCACCACATCCGGTGCTCCACTTAGGAGTAAATCAAGAATTGCCTCTCTTCTTGTGGGTTCCAGGACTAGCTGCTCCAAGAAGCAGTCATTTAAGGTGTCAAGAAACTTTCTCTCTTCAGTTGTCTAAAAGTCTTCAGTTGTGTGGTTTGGATTTTGTTTTGTTTTTTTCTGTTAATTGCATTAGATGGTCAGGTCTCATTTAACCTAAAACTCTGAATAGTAAACTAGTGAAATGGCAGGAACCAAGAGATTTAAAGTTTGGCAACTGAGAGGGGAAGGTATTTGTAGTTGACTTGTTAAACTTTTTTGGGGTGTGTGTGTGTGTGTGTTTTTGGCTGCTCCTATTAAACTTTGACGAATGAAAATTTTGGACAAAGACATTTTTGTTATACATTTAAACTCCCCGAGCTGAGGTATAAGAGCTCACACTGCTCTGAAAACCCCAAAATGTCCTCTGACATAACCAGAAGAAATGAGACTTATATTCCAAGTCCAATTTTAAAAAAAATATTTTCAGATCATTTTTAAGCATTTTCATATTTAATGCCTTTGGTTTGGGACAGCAAATTGTTAATTACATGACTGTAGAGTAACACCTTCTGCAAACTTCAGAGCCTGTTACAGAATTTAAAAAGATGTGTATAAATGGGTCACTAACCTCTCTAATCTTACTAACACGAGGGCCACAAACCTGCTATTTTTAGCATGTCAAATTATCTGAAATGCAGCTGTTATATCAACATGGCAAGGCAACACTGCATAAGAAAAGGAATTAAGAAGACTATCCATTTGAAACTGTGGGAGGAATTTAAATGGACAGAGTCCAATTTTCTGAGCTGGAATTTGGTCAGGACACAGGAGTTACACCATAGCCCCCTACTAGAATGTTACTTTAATATTGACTTGAGAAATCTACCATCTCCTAAGTCACCAAGACCACTTCCTGCAGCACCTAGGTGTTTCCATAGAAGTATCATCCTGACCCAACCCTCTTAACTTCAGAGATTTAGTGGGATCATCACAAAGATACTACAGCTTCAAGTTATAACTTGCAGAGAATTTGTCTTATCTGTTTTAGACAAGCAGGACTGTATGGGAAAAGGCGAGGTCAGAAAGAAGAGGATGAGCAAGAAGATCTTACCAAGGACATGGAGGACCCAACACCTGTACCGAACATAGAAGAAGTGGTACTTCCCAAAAATGGTAAAGTATTCACACACAAGGTGTTAGCCGCACTGGTTTTTATGAATGATAGACCACTAAATGAACAGCAGACACTATATTTTCACTGTATATGTTAGCCAAATCTTGGAGATACCGTCTCTACAAGTAGCCTTCCTTTTGGACTCTTTAGCCATGTGGTTTTATTTAGACAAGGCTTTGGAATGTGGCATTCTTCTGAAACTGAGTTTACCTCTTTTATCGCAATTGTTTTTTCTTGAAATAAGTTTATGAAAATTCAGTTAAGATAAGTGAATAACAAGCTAAATATTAAAGAATGTTCTTGCCCTGCGTATTCAAGTTGGGTTGTTTGCATCTAAAAATCTACATCAGGAGCAAAGAAATTATAGCTGATGTGGCTAAGGTAACACATCAAGGTAGAAGACCCAGGAATAAAACCAAGCAGTGCTGATTCCCAACCTTCTGCTCCAAACCTTTGAAAACAATGTTTCTCATTACAGTATATATTGGGTGAAAAGTAAAGCAGAAATACACTGCATCCTCCTAACACTATCCTTAACAGAAAAGCATTCTGGGTGTTCTTCGTTGTTTGAGTTTAACTTAGTTTGGAGCCAAGGTACAACAGATTTGATCAATAATTAATATTCATAATTGTTTTGTGGGCAGTAGAAGTATAGTATTCATGGCACAAAACAAAGCACATTTTCCAGAATGTGTAAGAATAAAAGGCTGTGGCAGTACTTCAGCCCTGAAAAGAAGGCAAATCAGCTTTTATTAGACACAAACAGGAGCTCTGTTGTCCTCTGAGCCTGTACTGGATCAGCTGACCTCTTTTGGACTGCATGCATGTGACCAACAAAGCAAATGGTCAGTCTGACATGACAGATGTACAAAATCCAGACACATGAATCTCACTTCTACATTAATGGCTGTAAACTCCTTTTCGCTATCCATCATAGAGGAGCTCCAGGGACAGCTATATTTGAGAAATGTATGAAAGAGAAAGCTCATGCTTTTGTTGCTTAATCTTCATATTCTGCATCTTGAATGTTCAATATTTCAGGATGGGATACCAAAAAGTGTGAATAAAGCTAGTTAAGTCAGCCACAAATGTAAGATTTTTCATCATTCTGGGCCTGCCCTTTAATTTTCTGCCATCCTTCCTCTTAACTTGACTATCACAAGTTGTCATTGTGGTACCCTACCTGATGGACTTCAGATTTGATTACTTTTTTTCTCTCTGCATTGGTCAGTCATAAATGTTGTTGATTCTAAAACGGGGTTGGATATAAACATTAAAGTAGTATAGGGTGACTCAGAGTAGGAAGATAGTTTAAAATTGAACGTTGGGGTGAAGAACCCTCCAGCATAAACTGCTTATTATTCAATTTGTATTGCAGTAACACTTGGAAGCGCCAGCTGAAATTAGGGCTCCATTTTGCTAGGTATTGTACATATGTATATATGTACGTACATACACAGTAAGACTGTCCTTGACCCAAAGAACTTACAAAGTAAATAGACAAGACAAAGGTTTGGAGGGGAAGTAGAGGCATAGAAATCAGCCTCTGTATCAGATGACTGGAAGGTATCTAATGTAATGCTGATTCTTAAAAAGGTCTCTGAGGAGATCCTGGCACTTGTAGGCTGGTGAGCCTAAATGCAGCACTGGGCAAATTGGTAGAAACTATAGTAAAGAACAGAATTGTCAGGCACATAATTAAACACGATTTATTGGGGAAGAGTCAACATGGCTTTTGTAAAAGGAAGTCATGCCTCACCACTCTATCAGAATTCTTTGATGGAATCAACCCATGCCCGCCCTCTACTCTGGGTTCCAGCCCAGGGCTCTGTGGACCACAGCTGTCTACAGTGTTTCCTGTAACAGCTGCATGAGAGCTACAACTCCCTGGGCTACTTCCCCATAGCCTCATCCCAACACCTTCTTTGACCTTACCACGGGACCTTCCTCCTGTTGCCTGATGACACTTGTACTCCTCAGTCCTCCAACAGTATGCCTTCTCACTCTCAGCTCCTCGGACGCGCCTCACTAACTGAAGTGAGGTCCTTTATAAACCAGGTGCCCTGATTAGCCTGCCTGTCCTAATTGATTCAAGTTGCTTCGTAATTGGCTCCAGGTGTCCTAATTAGCCTGCCTGCCATAATTGGTTCCAGCAACTTCCGGATCTGGAACAGCCCATTATCTTGGGGAAAAGGGACCTGCTTAATCTGGGGCTAATATATCTACCTTCTATCACTCTTCTGTAGCCCTCTGGCCTCACCCTGTCACAATATTCATAAATGATCTGGAAAAGGGGGTAAACAATGGGGTGGCAAAAATCGCAGACAGTACAAAATTACTCAAGATAGTTAAGTCCAAAACTGACAGCAAAGAGTTACAAAGGGGTTCCACCAAACTGGTTGACTAAACAACGAAATAGCAGATGAAATTCAATGTTAAGTGCAAAGTAATGCACATAGGATAAAAGAATCCCAACTATACGTACAGAATGATACGGTCTAAGTTAGTTGTTACCACCCAAAGAAGAGATCTTGGAGGCATTGTGGATAGTTTCCTGAAAATGTCCGGTCAGTGTGAAGCAGCAATCAAAAAAAGCTAACAGTGTTGGGAACCATTAAAATAGATGAAACAAAAAATATAATGCCATTATATATATCCATGGTATACCTGCACCTTGAATACTGCATGCAGTTCTCATTGCCCCATCTAAAAAAAGATGTTTTAGAATTTGTGAAGGTACAGAGAAGTTTAACACAGATGATCAAGGGTATGGAACAACTTCCATATGAGGAGAGGCTAAAAAGATCAGGGCTGTTCAACATAGAAAAGAGATGACTAAAGGTCTATAAATTATTAATGTTATGGGAAAAGTGAATAGAGAAGTTTTATTGACCCTGCTTCGAGTGATTGCACATGTCCTTGCCATTTCAGTTGTATGCACAGCTGGTGCACTGGTGTCAGATTTTTTTTTTCCCCCCTCGGCGGTCCTCGTCAGGGTGGCGCATATGCCCTCTGCCTCGTGCTGCTGCATGATGATACAAAAGTCAGAGCTTCCCCTGAACCTCCACAGTTCCTTCTGACTGCCACTGCCTTTAACATTTTTCCTTGCTATTGCAAGTTTTCCCTTGTTCTTAGTGTTGTATATAGTTGATGTACAGCCACATGGAATCAAGCTCTTTAAGTTGAGGTTAGCATACAAATTGCCAGAAACCATGAGGGGGATAATGGAAGCCAGGGTGATGATACAAAACTTTATTTTCTTTAGGTATTTGTTGAGCTCTTGGTGTGGTATATGCCTGAGATCTCCTTTTGCTTTTGGGATTCGGAATAAGAGAGAAAAAAACCTCTTCCCGCTATGTAATGGAGGAACTTCCTCTCTCTCTCTGAGTCTTACCATTGTCCTGTTTACTAGACCACAGTATCTCCTATGGACATCATAAAATCCCTAAGTACAGTAATGAGAAGAGGGGTACGTCCCTAATTTCAGGAGTTAGGCTCCCAAGTGCCGTTTGGCTTTGAAAATCTACCTCTGAGTTGTTGGTTTGTTTGGGGTTTTTTTTTTTTTTTTTCCTTCCTGAAACAAGTATGGTCACTGCCAGAGGCAGGATACTGGACTGCATAGACCATTGTTCTTTTATGCGTTGGTAGTTCGTATGGCCGTCAGTAAATTAACTTACTTTAATTTCTTTAATTTTTTGAATCTGAAATACAATAGCTCAGTTCCTGTGATGTGGAACATGGTAGTTTGAGGTAGTTTTGGTGGCTTAGATCTAAGGATACTGCACAGTGTGCACCAGCAGTAAACTTCAGCTACCACTACTCCTGAGGGAATTCTGCACCAAAATATTAAAAATTCTGTGCACAATATTTTATTTGTCCAGATACACAATATAAGTTTCAATTATTTTGGTAATTTATTTCAAAATATCTGTCAGCAAGTATGTCTGTAGCAATACAGACAAAAAAGGACACAGATAATTTTTTTTGACAAATAGATTCCTTGTTAGGCATATTAATACAGAACTTTAAGTAATTCATTTAAACTACATTACAGAAACGTATTTCCCATATCCCTCAGAAGCAGTGCAAAGGCTTGGGGCAGTCAGGGGTAACGGAGGAGCTGAGAGAGAGGGAAGGAGCCTGGGAAGGAACCTGCAGGGTTGTTGGATGTGGGTAGGAGAAATATGGAACAGTTGTTTGGCGGGGAGGGGATTGTTAAGGAGTTGGGGAGCCTCCCTCGTGCAGACCCTGGCTGACCCCAAGCCTCTCACATTCAGTCAGGCACATCTGCCCCTGTTTCTGTGTGGCCCTGCATCTCCACTCCCATTCAACCCCTGGCTCAATGCTATCACTCCACTAACTCCTGAGCCTGCGCCCCAGTCTGTCCCGCCACTAGCCCTTCTGCACCCCAGTCTGTGACTCCCCCAGCAGCCCTATGGGCCCCGCTATGTCTGTCCAAACCTGGCTCTGCAAGCAGGGTGCTGTGATGAATGCAGCCAGCTGCTGGCTGGTCTCATGCCACAGTGGCCTCGGGTGGATGAAAGGTGGAACTGCAGCACTCCTCTGGCAGAATGTATTTTCTGCAGAGGAAAAAAAATTCTGCACCAGACATGAATTCTGCCTGTTCGCAGTGCTGCAGAATTCCCCCAGGAGTACACAATGTGGAGAGCCCAGCATATCTGTAGTAATGTATGGGGTTGGCCTTTTCTCCCCAATAAAATACAGGTATGCTGGTGTGGTCGGTGAGACAGGTGTGCTTGCTAGGGAACAGTGTGCTTGTAAGGATTGAATCTTGATAGAGGGGGCACAAATGTCACATTTGCAATCTTGCTTGCTTCCACAGTGAACCCAAAGAAAGACAGTGAAAACACGCCAGTGAAAGGAGGAACAGTAGCAGACCTAGGTAAAAAAGAATTATATATTTTTAATTCTTCTTAGTCATCGTCTTGTATAACGGACCCCAGTTTGTGCAATAAATGTTTGTAATTTTTTTATATTTAAAAAAGAAAAATGTGGTGAAACCAGATACTTGAAATTTTTTTACATGTTCTTCCATCTGCGGAATTGCCATTTGGTACTTACATTCTACCTTCTAATGCAGATGTATGTGATCGACGTTATCAGTTTTGTCCCTTGAAGCTGCTCCCTTGTAGACATACTTTACACTATTACTGAACTTGGTGTATAGGGACAGATACTTGCCTTTTCCAGATCCCTTCTTTCCATGTACTGGGAACCTACATTCTGGTGTGCAGGGTAGCATATAAGGTCCTGGGCCAGGGGTAGTCAATTTATTTTATTTTATTTATTTTTTTGTCAAAGTCCAGATTTCTTGGTCAAAGTCCAGACTCCCAAGAAACATTTTTTACTTCCCAATAACAATGATGATGATAAAAAATAAAAAGATTTTGCGGTCCATTCAAACGCATCTGCTGGTCTGGATTTGGCCCACAGTCCACCTTTTGGTATCAAGAGGGCTTAATTATCCTTGCTGTGTATTTCTGCTCTTATCCTCTTTCTCTATGGCAGCTCAGTGTGTACATGAAGAAGAGATTATGCTTTAATGATGCACTGTCCATGTTCCTTTTTCTTGTCTCTCCTCTGCCCACCCCAGGCAAACAAAATCCTGTCCAGTTAAATGACTGTGGTGTACAAAGGTTTGCAGGTAATCCAGCTGCATTTTATTAGAGTTTAATTCTCTTTGCTCTTTACCTTGCAGATGAGCAGGATGAGGAGACAGTTGCTACAGGAGGAAAGGTAACAACTGTTCAGTTAGAAAAGTTTAGTAGGGAATAACCTTCATCTGACCTTCAAGAACTCAAACTGTATCTTGCTCCTAAATTGTGTTTAAGAATAAATACATCCTTTGTAGGAGAGAGTCTTCTGCTTAGATGAAGTTCTCCTTTATGTAGTAAAAGAAAATTTACTTAGTATTGTGAGGTTACTACACCCTTTTATACGTTATAAGTTAAATGGAATCTGAAGAGACTTAAATAACTTCAACATGCTTTGCTAGGCTTTTAAAAACCTGAGATGTGTCCTTTGTTCTTTAGACTTGGTCCTGCAGACTTAAATGCAACTGGAGCATTGACTGTGAACAGACTGCAGGATTGGATCCTCTGTTTTGGGGAAAAAATTATTAACTGAATTGTTGAACATGTGTCTTATGTATAAACAATTTGCCAAGTAAACCTCACTGCTGTGGCAGAGCAATGACCTCTAGAGGCCACTTGTGCAGATGAGACACACAGATTTCCAAAATTTGATGCATCTATTTGCGTGTGTGGAATTTGTATGCCTAACACGTACACCTGTGCACGCCAGTTAGGTTTTTTTTTGCACTTGCACATGTCCAACTTTGAAAACCTATCCCATACTCACTCTACTTAGTCTGTGCTATTCTTGTTTTGCTAAACTTTGGTGTATATCTGATTTGTATGTGGGTTGTCCTGTTTGAAAAGGGGAGAGAAGAAAGAATCTTAGGCTGCAGTGCTCATGGGTGTGAAAAATCCACACCCTTCAGCGCCGTAGCTGTGCTGACCTAACTCGCCATGCAGATGCAGTTACATCGACGGAATAATATTCCATTAACCTAGCTACCGTTGCTCGGGGAGGTGGAGTTCATAAAGCAGCAGAAAACCTCTTTCCATCATTAGTCTGTGTCCACGTTGCGCCATAGCTTCAGCAGCGTAGTTGTGCTGCTATACCACCCCAATGTAGACATGGCTATAGTTGTGTATGCCATCCATCCAGATTGTAATCCGTTACGACTTTTGAAATGTTATATAACCCCCAACCTCACCCTGTCCCCTTTTCCCTCCACCCCCACTCACAGAGTACACAAAAACCCATACACAGTATTCATTGTCATCATGCCTTTTCAACAAGAGCTGCTTCCTCCAACAGTTACATTTTTCAACGCATTCAGCTCAGATTTCCTTCTTAAACGTTGCTGCTACAGCCCAGTAATCTCCCCTAAAGAGCCTCAACAGCCTCTTTCAACACAGCACAGCTTCCAGAATCCTGGATCAGGCCGGGTTTGGCAGGGGTTGTTGTTTTTTGTTTGTCTGTCTCAGCAGTCCTCCTCAGAACAGGATCCCATAGTCAAGGAAGCCGAAGCCCTCCTGGTGATGCCATTTGCACAGCCATGCGCTTATCTCCAGGATGTAGCCGTATCTCCCTCGGCCCCTACCCTTGACTGAAAGGATCATTGGGAACACTACCTGCGCCCCCCACCCCTTCACCCTCACTCTGAACCCTGTAGTCACTTCTGATCTGCTCAGGGTCATACCTTGCAGTATCATTAGGGCCCACATGCACGAGCAGCATGGGATAGTAGATCCTTTGCAATCTGCGTGGCCGACTGAGAGTGGTGGTTCATGGGTTAGGATAGGATGAAGTACATTTCTTTTTTTATTCCCTTTTCTTGAACAGTCCTCCACATTGGACTGTCAGCCTCTGAGTCATGCTAACCACCTGCAAGTATTCCCCGGGATCAGTAGTACTAGACATAGCCTATCAAGGGACTTGCATGTTTCTGATTAGGACGCTGTATTTACAGTTCTTATTGCCAGCGCACATTAACTTGGCATGTGAACCTTGCTACGGTACACTGAAAGTTTCATAGTGTGCTTTGAAATGCAGCAGAGTGCACACAGCCAGCTAGTACACTGTAGATTCACACTGCAGCTTGCTGTGCACTAGACCACTGTGTAAACAAGTCCTTATTCATGCTACACCCCCATTTTTAAGGCTTTTTTTGTCTTTCTCCTGCTGTAGGAAGATGAAGATCCCAACAAAGGTGATCAGAGTCGATCCATTGACCCAGGTGAAGACAATGTCACGGAACAGACCAATCACATAATTATTCCAAGCTATGCATCATGGTTTGACTACAACTGGTAAGAACAAAATCTGGGGAGAGGATTCAGAGAGTTACTGAACTTTGTTTCACCAGTTAAATATCTGGGCTGGAATTTTGTTGAGTTGCAAGCAGAAATTAATTTAGTTTAGGTCTAGTGCCTTCTTGACAGCTATCCCCATTGCAAAATGCACCTTAATGTGATTAGAAGTTCTTTGCTCTTAGTCTTGTAGGGCTTGTGGTAGGTTAGAATTAAGGTGGAGAAGCTTGCGTGGTTCCTGTCTTCAGTATGCCTTGCCTTGCCTATTGTTGCTTAGACCTATTTTCGTGAGTTCCAGATTTGCTGATAACCTTTCTGCTCACCCATAACCTACCGTGGCTGCTAATTTTTTCTAGAAATGGAAAATGTTTAACCATCATGGGTTTCAAATATTGGTTCTAAAAAGATTACTTATTAATTGAACTTTATCTGTGGGGGGAAAATGTCTGCTTGTCTTTGAATTCCCCTTCATCATTTTATATAAGGAATGTCCACCTTATGACTGTGTAGCTCAGAGATCTAGGTGAACTAACCAACGCTGGTAGACTTCCACATCTAGGAAATGGGTGTGTGTTGGGAGTGGAAGAGGAGAAGTATTAGTGACTATATCTAGAATTGCTAATCACTGTTGTCTGGAAACCCAGCCCTTACTGTAGTGATCTTTTTAAAAATACATGTTTTCAAAACTCAGGCGAGAGAGATTGTCACTCACCTGAAGAGGCCATCATTTGAGGGGAAGACCTCTTTTCCTGTGTGCCATTTTAGGGTTATAACATTGATGTTTCCTTTGTTGAAGTTCTAGGCAGCTGTGACTGTAAATTCTAATCTATACAAATGCATCCTTAACGCGTGTTTCCAAATATTCAAAAAATGACCGTATTTGTCAGATGTCGTCTTTCATTATTATTATTTGAAAGAGATGCAATGGTTAGGTCATTAGCCTGAGATTTGGGTTCAGTTTTCTGCTTTGCCAAACTATGACCCTTGGGCAAAGTCCTGTGCCTACAAATGAGGATAAAAGATGGCTATTAGCCAGGATGGGTAGGGATAGTGTCCCTACCCTCTGTTTACCAGAAGCTGGGAATGGGCAATAGGGGATGGGTCACTTGATGATTACCTGTTCTGTGCGTTCCCTCTGGGGCACCTGGCATTGGCCACTGTCAGAAGACAGGATACTGGGCTAGATGGACCTTTGGTTTGACCCAGTATGGCTGTTCTTATGTTAAGAATACTGTCCTACCTCACAATGTTGTTGTGAGGATAAATATATTAAAAGATTGTTAGGTGCATAGGTACTCTGGTACTGGAGAGAGAGTACATTTTGTATTACGGTACCACCCAGAGGCCTCATTCAGAATCAAGGTACAATTATGCTGGGGCTTTCAGGCAAAATCCTGACATTTCAGTTGCAGGTTGTTTACTAAGAGGATTCCAAATTAATCTGTTTATAGCAGCAGTAATAATCCTAAGGGGGTCTCTCAGGCAGCTAAATCAGTTTGTGCAACATGACTGGCAGAAACTTGGTGCTGAATTTCTATAGACCCATACAAAACTGCTCATTGGATCATTAACATCCACTATGACACTTAATAGACAACATATAGCAGATCTGTGGTGAAGGAGGTCTGACATCCAGACAGCAACAAATTGATGTGAAAGAAAGCCCACTGTGTTTTGGACTCTAATACTTTCTATGGCTGTTACTTCACCAGGCTGATGGATTTAGGGCTAAAATAACCATCACAGCAGAATAGTTTCACAGGCTGTTCTAGTAAAGCAATGGCACTGAGTTTTTGCAGTTTCTGGAAACTCTGTGATTCTTCTCTGGGATAGATGTTACTTTCTGGAGAATTGGATAGCACATACTTGAATCTGTCCCACCCACCGACTTCTGACAGTAGCACTACTGATGCAGTTACCACTGAGATACTTGTTTGAGTTATTTTAGGATGTGAACAAACTATTCACTGCTACACTTTCAAATTCAAAGTGTGCTTCTTTGACATGCCCAGTCATAAGTAATCTAGTATCTTTCTGGCAAAGAATTTTATAATCTGAAGCATGCTTAAGCACCTTAGACTATACACTATTTTCTAAAATATTTTATAAATTGTTATGGAAAAACAGTCATTCTAAGGCTAGTATCATTTGGCTCCAGCAAAAAAAGAGAATTTTTGTGTATTTTGTATAGCACTAGCATGACCGGATCCTGACTGGTGTCATTGCAGCCACTCTCCCACCGAGCAGAAGTGGCACCTTTTGAATTACTTGGCGCCTTTAAAATTTCTACTCAACTGGCGGCGCGCCGGGTCTTCAGCAGCACTTCGGCATCAGGTCCTTCACTCGCTCCGGTCTTCGGCAGCATTGCGGTGGGGGGTCCTTCGGTGCCGAAGACCGGAGCGAGTGAAGGACCCGATGCCGAAGTGCTGCTGAAGACCCAGAGCGCCGCTGGGTGAGTACCAG
Organism: Lepidochelys kempii; assembly: GCF_965140285.1. Taxonomy (NCBI): domain Eukaryota; kingdom Metazoa; phylum Chordata; order Testudines; family Cheloniidae; genus Lepidochelys; species Lepidochelys kempii. Next base: position 267,373,327 of record NC_136381.1, on the reverse strand, counting down.
GGGGTGGCGCCTTTTTTATCTCCACTCCCCCTGTTTTTTCCACCTGGCTACGCCACTGCCCCCACACCCTTATCCCACCCTCCAAAGAAGTTCTATCTAAAGGCCATCATAACTGTCCCCAGTTCTTAACTTCATACAAAATAGTTGTCATTGTATGAGCTTATTAAAGTAATTTTATGGAGGGAATTTCATGCCATTTAAGCTTCTTTTACAAAGCAGGGTTGACTTTTTTTGTCATAGTTCAATAGATGGCAAGAGAATTGTATCCAGAATACTGTGTATTCCTTGCTGCTTTAATACACATAACCCAGGAAAGGGCTCATCCATTAAAGCATGGAGAAATGGGTTGAATAATCAAGGATCATATACATTTTGGCTGACAAGTTTGTTTTTTAAGCAAAATGAATTTCTATTTGCACTTTATATTTCAAAGCCTGGTATAAGATTTTCATATTCTGTTTACCTTGTGTGGAGTGTACAAAATGAACTGACTAGCTTTATGGTGATAGAATTCTGGAGGTGGAATTACCCTAAAGCTGAAATGTCTTGGGATCAATTTGCTTTGTATTTTTTTAAAGTAACGGATCAGCAAACCATATTTCCTCCTTATGCTTTCTTTGAAGGATGAGAGAAACTAACAGAAATCTCTTCACCTTCTACAGCATATGTTACTTGTAGCTGGTCTAGTAAAAGCTGTAGAATGATAAAGTCTTCTTTCATCCCCTTTTAAATGGACCCAGTCAACTAAAAAACTCCACTTTTATTTGAAATTTCCCCCATAGTATTTATATGTAATTCATTAAATATCTGACTAAAATAAATTGAATTTTTACTTTATCCTTTGAGCTAGTTTACTTTGTGTGTTTGATAGCACTTCATGTATTCTCAGTTTTGCTGTACAATAGTCAGTTTCCTCTTTTATTCGTGTGGATCGTTCACATGGCAACAGAGGAAAGAGAATTTTTTGTAAGAAAATGAGATGGTAAAATCCCCCCAAAACAGCTGGAGTTTTAATTCACTTTTAAAAAATTGACTAGTGCTAAGGTTTTGAAATATAGGATCATAAACTTAATACTCCTAAATACCTATTTAGGCATTTGCCTGACTTTCAAAGTAATGAGCACCCAATTCTAATGCTGCATGATTTTGAAGCAAATATTTGTAAGCTTATCATTACATATGAATTGCAAATGTTTGGGGTTTTTTGAGGCAATCAGACCTGTGCTGCATACTCTCTATGGATTAGACTGGGGTGCAGGCAAGGGCATTTATCAACCTATAAACTTTCAAAACATTAGAGTAAAAATCTCTTTTTATGGGTTGAAAATCTTGTTTCCTCTCACTCCCCCCAAGTCTGATTAAAGGAACATTGGGCATGTATCTTTTCATCACTTGAATTAAGCACAATCTTTGCAGTTCATGTCTGAATTGCTCTGCTTATGTGGTTAAAACTAAGTAATTAGAGAATATATTTCTATATGCTGTGTTGGGATATTTAGGTGTCTGAACAACAGTGTTCGTTTTAAATGTTAGCACTTCAGGTGCTCATGTTAAGGCTGGGTGAAAGTTCTTGAAAGTGAATTCAAGCTTTTGGCATCTGGATTTTGTATATTCTCTTTAGTAAGCATGTTGCTTATCACACTTTCTTGCAGTATTCATGTAATTGAACGCCGTGCTCTTCCAGAGTTCTTCAATGGGAAAAACAAGTCCAAGACTCCAGAAATGTAAGTAAAATGCATAGATATAGGCCTGTGGCTGTATTCCCTAGTAGAAGCCTAAGCAATGCTTTCAGTTCCAGAAATACTGTAGTCTTTTTTTTTTTCCCCCTTCACATACACAAGGGTGAACTGATGCATCAGAAAATAGTGTAAAAGAGCACTGAGGTATTTCTGGTCTGTCCATTGTCAAGAAGTATCTGTTTACACAATTAACTTCATTGTGATTTAGGTAAGAATTGTACATATATCTAAGCAATATTAAGCAGGTTGGATATCTAGGAAAAATACCCCTGATTAATGGTTGCAAAGCTAGTACAGTGTGTTATGTACACAGTAAAATGGTTTCTGAAAGAAGTTTAAGGTTTTTTAAAGCATACATAATAAAACAAAACATGAAAATAGCTAGCTGCCACTGATCTTTGTTTACAGATATACAACACGTGACCACATTGGTTTAAACATAAAAGTTCATAGTTCCAAGTATATAGCACAGAGATTATGCAGTTCCATTGTAAGCATAAAAAAATCAGAATATCCCAAGCCATCTAGTGACCATTTTTCATTTATAACGTACCTGCTTTCATGCACCTGCAATTGTGCTGTTCTGATTTGAACTAGAGGTTTACATCCATCATTGTGGTATCTAGTGCCTATCATCCACTGCAGAACTTTACACAATTGTTTAAAAATAACAAAACCACTTCCACAGGATCCTAACTACGAATGCTGCTTTTCAGAGCTGGGAATGGCAATTTTGGGGTCTTTTATTTCAGTGTAAAAGTCTCTTTGGCTGTAATACCGTCTCGAAATATGCCAGGTTGCTCTGTACACCAGATTAATTTCTGTGTTCAGTTCAAGACGTAACATGATAAATATTTTGATGCAAGATCACTGGCTTATCTCAATAACTTGCTGTTTTCCTTGCAATCCTACTGTATGCTTTAATTGGTGTATCTCCTCTTTACCATCTGTTTAAGAAGATCTTCCTATTAAAATAATAATGTAATTATGTTTATTCATACACACTAGTGACTAGTCTTGGAAATATTGCCTTTAACATGAAAGGTTAAAAGGAAATTGTCAAGATAAATCTTATTTTTTGTTAATAACTCTTTAGATTATTGAAACTGAGAGATTACATTTACTCTTCACTATTTGCTTTTGTAAAGTATTGCATGTCTGTCAGCACACACAGTAAAACTATGCTATTGAACAATTGTTTAAAGTGTGTTTCACTGTCAGATTTTTGTGGAATAGCAGAAGGCTGTTGGGTTTTTGGCAATACAGGAAGATATTTAAATTGACAAAACTCTGTTTTAAGTTAAAAGGATTCATGAAAATATGTCTGCTCACATTAAATCTTTAAAAACTATGGTAACACCGTAAAACATTATGGCACCAATTTGGGTAGATGGATCTTGAGTGGGAATTTTAGCACATTTTTGTGTACTTGCTGCAATTTCAGTGAATGCTGCATATTTTTGGCATTGGGATTTAAAAGCGCAAGCTGAATGCCAAACAGAAGAAATAAACCTTTTTTTTTAAAAAAAAATAGTTTTGGTTGTTCAGTTATGACACACCCCATTCCAAACACACAGACAGCATTTGTGTTGTCGGTTGAAATATTGGCCGAGTACCGCTGGTGCGAAGATATGTCTTAAAGGGAATTTTTGCTGAGGGTGAAGTCTTCACCTAAATACTACTTTAATATAGCTTTCGTCATCCATCACTAGTACTTCATTTAATTAGCATGCTAGAAAATCACACAACTGATTATATCTGCTAACAGAATACACCTCCTTTTAAAAATTGCAAACATAGAGTTCTCACCTTCCCAGGGCAAGACAAGACACAACTCTCATAGCTTTTAAGACTTTTGATCCTTTTGAGGCTTTGTCTAGAGTGTCGCTGACTCTTCAACTGAATGCCACATCCTGGGTCCTAGTGCCAGTCGTGTTCCCCTTCTGTGTGCTGGGAGGCTTCCTGTTTTCTGTGCAACAGAGAGTGCCTGTGGTGGGGCTGGGTAAGGAGAGGGTTGGGGAAAATGAGGGAAGAAGAGGTGTGGGGAAGGAAGCAGGGGTGGAATAGGGCAGTGGGAGGTGAATGTGGGAGTGAGGGGGATGAGATGGGGAAGAAAAGGGGATAGAGGAGTCTCGGGGGCAATTGGGAGCCCAGCTGGGGCTCCCCCGTTAAGGTGGGCCATTGAACCCTCACCCTGACAAGCTCTATCCCCTACCCCAGACCCCTCTGACGAACCCCCCACACCCTGATCCCCAACCAGCTACACCTGGACCCCCAACCTAGAAGCCCCACTCCCCCAGCACCCAGACCCTCCACTGAGCCCCCTGCTGATCCCCAACCACCTTCACCTGGACCCCCTGCAGAGTCCCATTGCCCCTGCGCCCAGAAACCCCCAATGAGCCCCTGTGCATCCAGATATCCCACTGAGCTGCCCACACCCAGGCTGCCCCACAGAGGCACACTCACCCTACACCCGGCAGGGCCCAGGGTGTTTCTGGGGCAGGCCCAGCCCTTGCATTGTATCAGGGTCAGGTGCAGCCTCACTGCCGAGTCAGTGTACTGGGGGAGGTGGGGACTTCAGGGTGATCTCCCACCCCTATGCAGCCAGTGGCCTGTACTCCCCACTGCCATGCTGGAGCCACATTTATTTATTGACCAATAAAATTTGCACAATTATAAAATATTGTGTGCAGAACTTTTAATTTTTGGTGCAGAATTCCATCAGGAGTAAATTTTTCCTTTTCAGCATGTCATCTTCTTCCCTTAAGCGACAGCAGCTTTAAGTAATGTACTTGTAGCAAAAAGATGTCAGTTAAGAATAAGCACAACTGCTACATTCCTGTGCTTTGGTGTTGAATGTTACATGCATGGGTGTCAGAGCTGCCTGGATATGTCTGAGAACCATTAAGTTTTATGAACCCCTTCGATCACTCTTAGAGGCTCTCAGAGTGCCTCTTGTAAGTAGGCCTTCAGTTGAAGCATGAGTTGGCCAATGCTCACATAAGAGCTTGCAGGCAGAGATATTCATAGCTAGAGAGAAGATTGATACTGATCTTAGAACCTTCACCTTTGACACTGAGGGTATGTCTACGCTACGAAATTAGGTCAAATTTATAGAAGTCAGTTTTTTAGAAATCGTTTTTATATAGTCAATTGCGTGTGTCCCCACACAAAATGCTCTAAGTGCATTAACTCGGCGGAGTGCTTCCGCAGTACCGAGGCTAGCGTCTACTTCCGGAGTGTTGCACTGTGGGTAGCTATCCCACAGTTCCCGCAGTCTCCTCCGCCCATTGGAATTCTGGGTTGAGATCCCAATGCCTGATGGGGCAAAAAACATTGTCGCGGGTGGTTTTGGGTACATGTCGTCAGGCCCGCCCTCCCTCCGTGAAAGCAACGGCAGACAATCGTTTCGCGCCTTTTTTCCTGAGTTACCTGTGCAGACACCATACCACGGCAAGCATGGAGCCTGCTCAGCTCACTGTCACCGTACATCTTGAATCTCCTTCCTTAGAGGTTTTTAAGGTCAGGCTTGACAAAGCCCTGGCTGGGATGATTTAACTGGGAATTGGTCCTGCTTTGAGCAGGGGGTTGGACTAGATGACCTTCTGGGGTCCCTTCCAACCCTGATATTCTATGATTCTATGATTCTATCTCCTGGGTGCTGGCAGACGCGGTACTGCATTGCTACACAGCAGCAGCAACCCATTGCCTTGTGGCAGCAGACGGTGCAATACGCCTGATAACCATCGTCATCGTGTCCAAGGTGCTCCTGGCCGCCTCGGTAAGGTCGGTCAGGAGCACCTGGGCAGACACGGGTGCAGGGACTAAATTAGGAGTGACTCGACCAGGTTATTCTCTTTAGTCCAGCCAGCAGTCCTATTGTACCATCTTCTGCCGAGCAGCCAGGAGATGTGGATGGCTAGCAGTGCTACTGCACTGTCTGCTGCCAGCCAAAGATGTAAAAGATAGATGGAGTGGATCAAAACAAGAAATAGAACAGATTTGGTTTGTATTCATTTGCTCCCCCCTCCCTCTCTCTGTGAAATCAACGGCCAACAGTCATTTCAGTGAGGTCTGTTAGGGGCACCTTGAAAAGTTTAATGGAGATTCAGTCCTGCCTGAAATACCGGGGGGGAGGGATAGCTCAGTGGGTTGAGCATTGGCCTGCTAAACCCAGGGTTTTGAGTTCAATCGTTGAGGGGGCCATTCTGTGTGACAGTTGTTTTTGTTTCTCCTTGATGTAAAGCCACCCCCTTTGTTGATTTTAATTCCCTATAAGCCAACCCTGTAAGCCATGTCGTCAGTCACTACTCCCTCCGTCAGAGCAACGGCAGACAATTGTTCCATGCCTTTTTTCTGTGCAGAAGCCATACCATGGCAAGCATGGAGCCCACTCAGATCACTTTGGCAATTAGGAGCACATTAAATACCACGCGCATTATCCAGCAGTATATGCAGCCCCAGAACCTGGCAAAGCGAAACCGGGCGAGTAGGCAATGTCCGTGCGGTGACGAGAGTGATGAGGACATGGACACAGACTTCTCTCAAAGCACAGGCCCTGGCAATGTGGGCATCATGGTGCTAATGGGGCAGGTTCAAGCGGTGGAACACAGACTCTGGGCCTGGGAAACAAGCACAGACTGGTGGGCTCGCATAGTGTTTCAGATCTGGGACGATTCCCAGTGGCTGCAAAACTTTCGCACGCGTAAGGGCACTTCTATGGAACTTTGTGACTTGCTTTCCCCTGCCCTGAAGCGCAAGAATACCATGATGAGAGCAGCCTTCACAGTTGAGAAGCGAGTGGCAATAGCCCTGTGGAAGCTTGCAACGCCAGACAGCTACCGGTCAGTCGGGAATCCATTTGGAGTGGGCAAATCTACTGTGGGGGCGCCTGTGATGCAAGTAGCCCACACAAAGATCTGCTGATATCAAGGGTAGTGACCCTGGGAAATGTGCAGGTCATAGTGGATGGCTTTGCTGCAATGGGATCCCCTAACTGTGGTGGGGCCATAGATGGAACCCATATCCCTATCTTGGCACCGGAGCACCAAGCCGGCGAGTACATAAACCGCAAGGGGTACTTTTCAATAGTGCTGCAAGCACTGGTGGATCACAAGGGACGTTTCACCAACATCAACGTGGGATGGCCGGGAAAGATACATGACGCTCACATCTTCAGGAATTCTGGTCTGTTTCAAAAGCTGCAGGAAGGGACTTTATTCCCAGACCAGAAAATAACCGTTGGGGATGTTGAAATGCCTATATGTATCCTTGGGGACCCAGCCTACCCGTTAATGCCATGGCTCATGAAGCCATACACAGGCAGCCTGGACAGTAGTCAGGAGCTGAGCAAGTGCAGAATGGTGGTAGAATGTGCATTTGGACGTTTAAAAGCGCACTGGTGGAGCTCACTGACTTGGTTAGACCTCAGCGAAACCAATATTCCCACTGTTGTTACTGCTTACTGTGCGCTCCACAATATCTGTGAGAGTAAGGGGGAGACGTTTATGGCAGGGTGGGAGGTTGAGGCAAATTGCCTGGCTGCTGGTTACGTGCAGCCAGACACCAGGGCGGTTAGAAGAGCACAGGAGGGCGCGGTGCGCATCAGAGAAGCTTTGAAAACCAGTTTCATGACTGGCCAGGCTACGGTGTGAAAGTTCTGTTTGTTTCTCCTTGATAAAACCCCCCGACCCTTGGTTCACTCTACTTCCCTGTTAGCTAACCACCCTCCCCTCCTCCCTTCGATCACTGCTTGCAGAGGCAGTAAAGTCATTGTTGCTTCACATTCATGCATTCTTTATTCATTCATCACACAAATAGGGGGATAACTGCCAAGGTAGCCCGGGAGAGGTGGTGGAGGAGGGAAGGACAAGGCCACACAGCACTTTAAAAGTTTAAAACTTATTGAATGCCAGCCTTCTGTTGCTTGGGCAATCCTCTGGGATGGAGTGGCTGGATGGCTGGAGGCCCCCCTACCGCGTTCTTGGGCGGGGTGAGGAGGCTATGGAACTTGGGGAGGAGGGTGGTTGGTTACACAGGGGCTGTAGCAGCGGTCTGTGCTCCTGCTGCCTTTCCTGCAGCTCAACCATACGCTGGAGCATATTAGTTTGATCCTGCAGCAGCCTCAGCATTGAATCCTGCCTCCTCTCCTCACGCTGCCTTCAGCTTCAGCCCTCTTTTCAGCCCACCACTTACTCTCTCCAGCCCACCACTTCTCCTCCCAGTCATTTTGTGCTTTCCTGCACTCTGACATTGTCTGCCTCCATGCATTCATCTGTGCTCTGTCAGTGTGGGAGGACATCATGAGGTCAGAGAACATTTCATCGCGAGTACTTTTTTTTCGCCTTCTACTCTTCACTAGCCTCTGGGAAGGAGAAGATCCTGTGATCCGTGAAACACATGCAGCTGATGCAGAAAAAAAAAAAGGGACAGTGGTATTTTAAAAGACACAGTTTATAGACCAATGGATACACTCTTTCACAGTAAAGCTTGATGTTAACATTACATACATAGCATATGTGCTTTCATTCCAAGGTCGCATTTTGCCTCCCCACACCGCGTGGCTAGCCCCTCCCCCCTCCCCGTGGCTAACAGCAGGGTACATTTCTGTTCAGCCACAGGCAAACAGCCCAGCAGGAACGGGCACCTCTGAATGTCCCCTTAAGAAAAGCACCCTATTTCAACCAGCTGACCATGAATGATATCACTCTCCTGAGGATAACAGAGAGAGATAAAGAACAGATGTTGTTTGAACGCCAGCGAACATACACTACAATGCTTTGTTCTACAACGATTCCCGAGTACGTGCTACTGGCCTGGAGTGGTAAAGTGTCCTACCATGGTGGATGGAATAAGGCTGCCCTCCCCAGAAACCTTTTGCAAAGGCTTTGGGAGAACATCCAGGAGAGCTGTGAATGCCAGGGCAAATTAATCGTTAAACATGCTTGCTTTTAAACCATGTATACTATTTAAAAAGGTACACTCACCAGAGGTCCCTTCTCTGCCTGGCGGGTCCAGGAGGCAGCCTTGGGTGGGTTCGGGGGGTACTGGCTCCAGGTCCAGGGTGAGAAACAGTTCGTGGCTGTTGGGAAAACCGATTTCTCCGCTTGCTTGCTGTGAGCTATCTACAACTTCATCATCTTCTTCCTCGTCCCCAAAACCTGCTTTCGTGTTGCCTCCATCTCCATTGAAGGAGTCAAACAACACGGTTGGAGTAGTGGTGGCTGAACCCCCTAAAATGGCATGCAGCTCATCACAGAAGCTCATCTGACCTGGAACGGCCGTTTGCCTCTCTGGTTTTCTGGTAGGCTTGCCTCAGCTCCTTAAGTTTCATGCAGCACTGCTTCGGGTCCCTGTTATGGCCTCTGTCCTTCGTGCCCTGGGAGATTTTGACAAATGTTTTGGCATTTCGAAAACTGGAACGGAGTTCTGATAGCACGGATTCCTCTCCCCATACAGTGATCAAATCCCGAACCTCCCGTTCAGTCCATGCTGGATCTCTTTTGCAATTCTGGGACTCCATCATGGTCACCTCTGCTGATGAGCTCTGCATGGTCACCTGCAGCTTGCCACGCTGGCCAAACAGGAAATGAAATTCAAAAGTTTGCGGGCCTTTTCCTGTCTACCTGGCCAGTGCATCTGAGTTGAGAGCGCTGTCCAGAGCAGTCACAATGGAGCACTCTGGGATAGCTCCCGGAGGCCAATACCGTCTAATTGCATCCTCAGTACCCCAAATTGGACCTGGCAAGGCCGATTTCAGCGCTAATCCCCTTGTCGGGGGTAGAGTAAGGAAATCGATTGTAAGAGCCCTTTAAGTTGAAAAAAAGGGCTTCGTCATGTGGATGGGTGCAGTGTTAAATCTATTTAATGCGCTAAGTTCGACCTCAACTCCTAGTGTAGACCAGGGCTGAGAACCATTTGGAAGTGGGCTTTACCATTCAGCAACCGCTATCTTTCGCTGTTTGGCATGTTTGGTTTACAAGGCTAAAAGCAGGTTGAGCTGAGGAGAAAGGCTCCACAGTATGGCAGTCCTCTCCATGAGCGGTGGAAGATTGAGTCTGAAGGCATAGACCTAGTCTGGCATCAGGTGTGGAGGCCTTGTAAAACTAGTGAAATGGAAGAAAGGTGATGTTTCAGGCGTGGATGGCTTTGTGTATTGTTGGCTGTAGGGAGCTGGATTCCAACAGGAGGAATGAAAAGCTTAGAGACCAGCTGTGTGTAGAAAGAGTGTTTTGGGTACTAGGTTGAGGCCATGTTGTCAGGTAGTGAAAAAGACAATAGCCACCCAGTGCTCTTGTGTTAGTATTTTATTCCCTTGCACTCCACTGGTGAGAGCTTAGGAAGGACATCTGCTCAGAAACTAACTTTCAGTATGACAGTTGGATTCAAAGGTGCCCATTACCCTTTTCCTTGGGTGAACAACCTCAGCAGCAGCAGCAAAAGCCAAAGGATCCCAAGCTCTCTTTCAGTTAGCACCAAAACCCAATGTTTGTGAAAGGCACTGGGACAATAGCTAGTCTTCACCTATTGGTAGCATTGATCAGTGGTGCTACAAGGCGGGGTGGGGTGAGCCTTCGGATTGTATCAGGCTTAAAGTCTGGCCGCTGCTGATCATGCTGACCAAACAAAAGACTGTAGAAAGTTCAACCAACTTTTTTCTTTGGATGCCAATTCCTTGGGCAATTCTGTCACAGAGGACTATATCTAAATAGCTATCTGATTACGCCTCTTACTGTATGGACTGACAGGACTCCAGCTAGGAGGTGGTGTCTCCATTTACACTATCCAGACTAGCTTGGCTTCAGTATGAACCTCAGGGGATGTTACCGTCTTAGGCTTAAACAAAGCAGCCACATGATCCTCTCTGCATACATTTTAAATAGTATTCTTGTATCTGGCCTCTGGGGAGTAAATCCCTCTTCGGTCAGTTGCCTACAAAACCAGTTTCCAAAATGGATGGGCCCAAACTCTCCCAGTCCTTTTAAAGTTTTTTTCCATTATGTCCTTAGTTAAGTTGGCCAAATTTGGAAAGTGACTTTTTTGAGGGCTGCATCACTGAGGCATCTGTCAGTTTATATTTCTTGTCATTCAAAGGCATCTTATTCCTCCTTCTATTTAAACAGCTTGTATTCTTGTTGCTTATTAGACACTGACCTCTTTTCTTTGTACACTAAGTTTGGGAGGTCCCATACTTATTTACAGTACGCACACGCTCAGAGTGTGCACATGCCCTTATGAATATTTTTAATTAAGAGATAGTTACCTATAATCTTTATTCCCACACTGGAGATTCACTCGCCCACTAGTTTGGCAGTCTGTTTTTGAGGTTATATCCTAGGTTTTTGTTGCATCCTTTGGATATGCGCTGGTATTCGTTTTATGATTTACTTCTATAATTTCTAACTGTCTTTTATTGGGAGGTCTTGCTTCTCATGCAGTTCAGGAACTGACTGAAAGGGGCTGTGAATAGAGAGACGTGGTGACGCTCGCTGACTCGTAGGTGGACAGGTATGGCAGCTGGCAGTGCCACAGCATCAGAATTCTAGGGAATACTCTAGGGAATTCTTCCCTACCCTGTGTTAGAAGGCCTGAAAATTCTGCACAGAGGTGGCTTCAAGGAAGGAGAATTATAGGTGAAGACTCATATCCAAACTTAGCTGTTCAACAGTTAGTTAGTTCTTAGTGGGGAAGATGATCTGGGGCACCAATGTGAGGTCCCATCGTCAGTATTTGCCTTCTTTTCCACATCTTCATTCTTGTTCTCTCATTCTTCTCTGTTCTCATGCACCTTTTCTTTTTCTCATTTTTAGTGCATATTCCCCAGTCTTTGTCATGCTCTTTTCACTTCCATTACTGTTGCACATGGAAACTGTGCTGCAGAGGGAAACAGGGTAGCATCCTAGTAACTGTTGCTCTGCTGCCCTTCCAAGTGTAACATGCTTTCAGATTTGATGCAGAGGGGAAAATGATTAGGATTAATCAGTTGGTTTTTGCATCCAAGAGTTACTCTACTCAGTTTCCCTCTGCAGCCAACTGCCTATAAAGTGCCACCAAACTGGAATGCCGTTTCAGCTGTTGGTGCCTAGTTATGTAGTACCCAAGCTACAGCCAGTCTGGTAGACTGATAGGGAAGGTCATTGAGAGGACAATGTATGGGGTACCTGTGTGAATTCTTTAGGCATCTTAGGTGTTTGGGTCAATGGCCCAAAAGCACATCTGGAACCAAAACGAAAATTTCAATGAATTGTTAATGATTCTGGCCACCTTTAAATGCCAGGGTTGAGCCCCTCGTTTGGAATGAGATTTTTCACTTTTTCACCTTTTTTTTTTGGCCTGCTTATATTTCACAATGAGAGGACTATTTTGGCAATCTGAGAGATACTTTAAATTTGCAGATTATTTATTAAACACATAAAGAATAGTTGATACTTTGACAACACACACAGAAAGATATGGTCCATGATTAAAATCTAAATAGACACAAATATAAAATGCTGAGGGGTGGGTCAGATGATGGCGCATAAACCAATTCGATAAAGAAATACACATTAACTTTTTGTACTTTATATTGATTGCTTAGTTGCAAAGTTCACCAGGAGTAACAAAAAAAAAAAAAAAAAAAACCCTGCAGGTCTTCAGCTTCACTGTCACCCTACAGTTATAAGTGTGCGTTTTCGGACTTCATGGTCACTGAACTGAATATCAGGTGCCCCTGGCATGCTGTATATATTGAAGGATGGGGGCCAACATGAAGATATTTTAGTAATGGTCAGAATTTGAAATGACACATACTACGAACCTGTATAGATTTTCAGATGTGTGTTGAACTGCCTTCTCTTTCCAGATACTTGGCTTACCGGAACTTCATGATTGATACGTATCGCTTAAACCCTCAGGAGTACTTGACCAGCACTGCCTGCAGAAGGAACCTGACTGGAGATGTATGTGCTGTAATGAGGTAAAATCTTAAATCTTGCAGCCACTACCCTTAGCTGTAACAATACATTTTATCCCAGCAAAGCTGCTTTATTACAAATTATAAGTTATACCTCCTGCATAGTGAGGTAGAAGACTTGAGGCCTAGGCGCATCAATCGTTTCTATTGGCAGATCATCTTTTTTCCTTTTGTGGTGAACACCACATTTTATAATACCCTTATTTACAGTGAATATAACAGTGAAAGGTAAATAGGACAGTACTCAACCTGCCTTTGTTTGATTAGCAGCAAACTCATCACAGTTGCACACTTGAACTTCCTCCCTGGTATCTTCTTTCTGCAGTAGCAGATGTGCTTGAGGGTTTGTTTCCTCAGACTTCAGTCATGTAATGTTGTTCCATAGAGTGCATGCCTTTCTGGAGCAGTGGGGTCTAGTTAACTACCAAGTGGATCCAGAAAGCCGTCCCATGGCAATGGGCCCTCCTCCTACTCCTCACTTCAATGTGCTTGCTGATACCCCCTCTGGACTTATGCCTCTTCATCTCCGAGCTCCTCAGGTAAATCCTACAGGCGCCAGCACCGTGTACATGCGCGCACACTTATTCAGATAGAAATAGTGGTACGTGTATTTTGGGAGTGGCTTAACATACTCCTAGCCAGTCTGTATTTGTAGCTAGGGTCAATGCTGTGTGTACCTGAACAGAGTATGTAGCTCATGCATTTTCTGGGAGGGTGGAATGCATCCTTCTCTCCACATGCCCTTCAGTCTCAGTAACGTTCTGTTAGTAGTCGATTTTCCATCGTTCTGTAGAATAATGTTGCACCTACAGTTCCAGCACTCCAAACCCAAATTTGCTAGTTTTGTGTGTAAACAAGGGTGATTTGGGGAGAATGCTAGTTCAGTGCACACCTGTCTAGGTTCATCTTGATGATCATGTGTTTGGTTTTTTTGTTCTTAGGTCCCTGCTGCCCAGCAGATGTTGAGCTTTCCTGAGAAAAACAAAGAAAAGCCTACTGACCTGCAGAACTTTGGACTTCGCACAGATATTTACTCAAAGAAGACCTTGGCAAAGGTAAAGTTGTTGAGTTTTTCTTTCCCTTTGGCTTCTATTGAGCTTCCTTCCACAAACCTTAGTCATTACATAATCACTAGGTGGGATGTTGCTGCTCCTCCATCCTTGTCCCATGTGTCTTCCACCTGGACACCCAACTGGGGTGCTCCCAGCAGCATTGGAGAAATCGGTTATCACAGGGAAGGGTTTATTTCATTGACCATGATACATTTTTCACAACCGTGAAAGTGGTAGGGCCCTTCTAATCATACGTATCGCACGCGGCTTGCTGAATGTTTCAAAATAGATTTCATAGGCGCTTGGGAGGTAAATCCCACTAGTCAGGTTTTTTTTAATAGATTGTTCTGTTTTCCCAGTTCAAATGGGACAGTGTTCCTCAGCCTTACAGAACTGGAAGGTCACTTCATCAGCAAAGGGTGGCTCTCTGAGCCAAGTCATGAAGTGATGTTCTGACACACCATCATTGTAGCATGTCCCAAACGGATTTAATGCTGTGACACACCATTGCAATGCAGTGTCAAGACAAAATGCCGTGCTTCTGTGGCCGCCTGCTCCCCCGCCCTTCTGGCTGCTTAGAGAGAAGGTAGTACTCAGGTATCCTAGAAACCCTGGTCCATTTATTCAGTGCTGCCTCATGTCGGGAACTATACAGGGTTTTCCTCAGATCATTGTTTCACTCGCTCTACTTGAGACCAGACTAACTGCTTGGACGTGGATTCCATAAGATCAATATGTGTTATCCCAAAGAGCACACAGATTGAGGATTACTACTGACAGTGTCACACTGTTCTAAAGACTGACATTTGGAGGGTACCTACTAGAAATTGGTATTCAACCCATACATATTCAGCCCGTACCAGATTTCATTGTGTGATTTATTCGCTTATTTTTGATTGATACATTCATTCAGTGAGAGTGCCAGTACTTTTCCCAGGTGCTCCTCGACACTTCTTAAACACAATTATAAAAATGGACTTAGGCTTTTTTTCCCCCAAAAAGTGATTTCCTTTTGTGTACATGCAGTTTACTCCTGGGGGAATTCTGTGCCACTGCGCATGTGCAGAATTTATGTCCCCTGCAGATTTCTTTGCTTCCCCGCAGAAAAATGACTTTCTGATGGGGAAGCAAATGGAAGGCACAAGAGTGGTCATGTGACCCTCCCCAGCAGTATGTTTCAGGGGCCCAGGGCAGCCATAGAGAGGTAAATCCCTGTGGGGCAGGGCGCGGGAGTGGGGAAGACCCGGCTGGTGGCTCCTATCCTGCACCGGGCTCAGCTGCTAGTCCTGGCTGTACAGGACGGGACTTCCTCTTCCCTTGCATGGCATCTGGGACTGTGTCAGACCCACCCCAGATTTCTCCCACAGCTGAAGGAAGCTCTCCCCCCTGACCCCCCCTTCCTACACCCATCGCTCCTCAGCCCAAACCTGGATCCCCCCATACTAAGCCCCTCCACACTTGGATCCTGCCCAGGCTAAGCCTGCCTGCCCACACCTGGTGCACCGGCCACAGAGGGGCAGGGCCTGGGGTGTTTTTTGGGCAGGGCCCAGTCCTTGCACTGTCAAGGTTGGGTGCAGCCTCACCTCAGAGTCTGTGTCCTGTGGGGAGCTGCACAGTGATCTCCCACCTCTGCAGCCAGTGGCCTGTACTTCCCAGTGCCATGCTGGAGCCTCCACATTTATTTGACAAATAAAATTTGCAGAATTTTAAAATATTGTGCACAGAATTTTTATTTTTTGGGGCGCAGAATGCCCTCAGGAGTAACAGTTGTTTTTCAAGCATTCACACCAGCCTATGTAAGAATTTTGAGTGTCTGATGGCTGACACTTTTAATTTGTGCTGCATGGGTTAGTAATCTGTACTCTGTGCAGATATTTGGGGAAAGGATAAGTTATTGGCACGAATTCAGTGTCTTACGCAGAACAACATAACCCCATTAACCTTCCCTCCTTATGAGGGAAGCTTTGACATCTGTGATGGTGTGTTTCTATCAGCTGAAACTGGTAGTAGGATCCTCTCCAAGAGTTCTGTAGTTCGAAGAAAACTTTTAAGTAATTCCCAAATCATTTTGGTGTAGCTACAGTAAACTCAGGAGTGATGCTGTGCTAAATACTCATACTGAGGGCAGCAGTTACAGGGAGGGAATGTATATTTTTCAAAGAGCTTGCATTTCCTTATCTCTTATCCTTGGAGATTCTTTTTTCACTCCAGGTATTTTTATCTCTTTTTGAGGATCGTTTTCCTAGTAAGAATCTACGACTTCAGTCTCTCAAACTGCACATTACTGTATCCACCATATACCTCATACAATCCAACCTATCTACCATGCAAGTGTTGCCTTAATTAAACATACTTTCCTATCCTCCTGTGTCTCTTGAAATTCTGTGTGTAATTCTTGCAGACTGGACAACTGCCTAAGGTAGGCAGCCATATGATCAACTACAGCAGAATTGCTGGGAAGAGTGACTAATAGGCTGTGGTAGTAGATTAAACCACTACAGCTGCTGCTTTTACAAGAAGTTCTTTTGCTCAAAATAGTGCTCCTGCAAAGATAAGTAATCTATCTTGCCTTTTCTTCCTTTATAGAGTAAGGGAGCCAGTGCTGGAAGAGAATGGACAGAGCAAGAGACACTGCTGCTACTAGAGGTAAGAGCTGATGAAGGAGAATGTTGGATACCGTAGGTAATCCAGAGAAAGGAGGCTTTTGTATGTAATATCTAAGGTTAAGAGAGGATTTTGTCATGGGTATTTTTAGTAAAAGTCATGGACAGGTCGCAGGCAATAAACAAAAATTCACGGAAGCCTGCAACCTATCCCTGATTTTTATGGAAAATACCTGGTAGGGACTAACAGTCTGAGCCCTGCCATCGAGAGCTGACCACCGGCCGCCAGGGCTGAAGTCAACAAAGTCACGGAGGTCCGTTAAAGTCACGGAATGCATGAACTCTGTACAAAATTATATCCTTAGTAATACGAGATGTAATTTGGTGGTTCTTCCAGTGATTGTCCATGTGTGTGCACCACTTGAGGTGCACATCTGGTCTCGATCTCCGATTTTTACTAGCAATGTCTGTTTAGACCACACCTGCACTGTTGTTGGATCTATTGATCGTGTATTAATTACATTGATTACTTAAAAATTCCCGGTTGACACTCTGAGATTTGGTAGGTTCTTGTCCCAAGATCAGGTCCAGTGGTATTAAAATTACTGGTCAGCTGGGAACCCTGATGTGCACGGTTGCAATACTCTCTGTATTCCCTCTCTGGGGAAAACGCTCTGTATCTAAGACAGTTAGAAAAGTTACAAACACCTCAACCCCGTAAGGTAGATAAAGGTAATACAGAATGTGCATCTGAGCATCCACATACTCTCACCAGCCCTTGCAAAAGAACCTGAAGTATTAGTCATTATCTTCCTCATCACTATCACCAGTGGTCGGAATCCTGGCACCTCCCAAGAGTTACATCTCCCAGTGCACACAGGCTGGGATACAACTTTTATAATGTGTTATGCTGACACATTGTGCCTACTCCTTTTTTCCTTATTTGCATTTCCTCACCCTACTAATGTCGGGTTACCTTCTCCCATAGGTTACTAGGCCTTTTACCTCAAGCTTATTGGCATACATGTTAATTAGTTACCATGGCACTCTTGTGATCAGACATCTGTGATAATCCTAACTTAAAATATCCAAGCTGGTATAAACAAGCATGTTGTGATTACCTGTCAGCATTTTAGTCATTACAGCATTCTGTTTTATGATACCTTATGATCTAGGGTTCTTCCTGGTTAGCTGCTTATGCTAAGGTTTTTGGGCCTTATGGATTGTTTAACAATGTTATTGTCTTATGCGCCTTGTAGGCTCATTACATTATTGGTTTAGTTTATACTCATGCCTTATCTAGCAAATACCTGTATACAAAACCGCCCTGACTCCCTCGTGTCCCATTCTAAGGGTATAAACAGCAGAGCCAGACCAACTGCCACTCCAGTTCCTCTTTGCTTCCCTAGGCTTGAGATGGAGTGCTAGAGTATCTGCATCCCTCAAATCTTTTCTAAGAATTTTGTGAGTAGTTTTTAATAGTTATTAGTGCTAGTGTTTTTTGCCATCTGGCAATTTGTTGTATTAGTCATAATTATCTGGGTTTTTTTGAGAGTTTGGTTCTTTGCACCTCCCCTGTTTTCTCCCCTTTAATTTATCAAAAACTTTCTTATTTAGGGATGATGTCTCATACAAAATTCCCTGGTTTGAAGTACCCCACCTCTTGTGAGAGAGCCTTTCCTTAGAATGACTGACACTCTGGGTCTGTTTGGTCTGGAGGAATCACATACACCAGCAAAGTGTGGAATGTACAAGTCATTTTCTAGGATAGTTGGACAAAAAGGTCCAGGGAAGGCATGTTTAGAAGTGGATCTCTTTGGACTTATTCCATGAGGTTCCATCATATTAGGCCCATTCCACCAGAACTCTGGAGGCTTGAACTCTACCTTTTTAAAAAAAAAAAAAGAAAAAAAAAAAGTCAGTCCCCATTATTGACACTTGACAAGCTGCCACCTGGGGTTCCATACATAGCTTGCTAAACACTGTGCTGTGGCAGAGGCATCCAGAGTGGATGCTGCTTTCAGTAGAACAATCCGTCACACTCTATTTGGGAAAAACTCTAAGCTCACATCTCCTTATTCAGGTCACTGTTTAGGACTCATTTCAAATAGAGTCAGCATAGGAACAGTCATTTGAAGTATCTTATCTGTATAGTTACTAGTGTTCTTTGAAATGTCTAGTCCATATGTGTATTCGACAACCTGCCCTCCTTTCTCTCCGTTTAGGAGTCCTATTACATGCCAGGGCTCTGCGATAGAGGGAGAATTGGAGTGGTATTTAGTTCAGCTTCACTCTTTGTACTCTTGGCATGAAGGTGTTTGGGGTGCATGCATGGACCAGACATTGCTAGCAAAAATGTCTGATCCTGGCACATGAGCACATGTGCACCTTGAATTGAATACACAACTGGATAATACGTCTTGAATAATTCCAGTTACTGTACAGGTAAGTAATTTCTCTTTGTTGTTAAGAACATAAGAATGGCCATATTGAGTCAGACCTAAAGGTCCATCTAGCCCAGTATCCTGTTTTCCGACAGTAGCCAATGCTAGGTACCCTAGAGGGAATGAACAGAATAAGTAATCATCAAGTGATCCATCCCTGTTGCCCATTCCCAGCTTCTGGCAAACAGAGGCTAGGGACACCATCCCTGCCCATTCTGGAACTATCCTCCATGAATTTATCTGTTTTTTTCTTTTTTTTAATCCTGTTATAGTCTTCGCCATCACAACATCCTCTGGCAAAGTGTTCCACAGTTGGACTGTACATTCTGTGAAGAAATACTTCCTTTTATTTGTTTTAAACCTGCTGACTATTAATTTTATTGGGTGACCCCTAGTTCTTGTGTTATATGAGAGTAAATAACACTCATTTACTTTCTCCACGTGGTCATGATTTTACAGACCTCCATCATATCCCCATTTAGTTGACTCTTTTCCAAGGTGAAGAGTCCCTGTCTTATTAATCTCTCCTCATATGGAAGCTGTTCTATACCCCTAATAATTTTTTTGCCCTTCTCTGTCCTTTGTCCAGCTGTAATATGGTCTTTTTTGAGATGGGGCAACCAGAACTGCACACAGTATTCAAAGCATGGGCGTACCATAGATTTATATAGAGGCAATATATTTTCTGTCTTCTTATCTGTCCCTTTCTTAATGATTCCCAACATGCTGTTTGCTTTTTTGACTGCCGCTGCACATTGAGTGGATGTTTTCAGAGAACTATCCACAATGACTCCAAGATCTTTCTTGAGTGGTAACAGCTAATTTAGACCCCCTCATTGTATATGTATAGTTGGGATTATGTTTTCCAGGATGCATTACTTTGTATTTATCAACATTGAATTTCATCTGCCATTTTGTTGCCCACTCACCCAGTTTTATGAGATCCCTTTGTAGCTCTTAGCGATCTGCTTTGGACTTAATTATCTTGAGTAGTCTTGTATCATCTGCAAATTTTGCCACCTCACTAATTACCCCTTTTTCCAGATCATTTATGAATATGTTAAATAGGACTGGTCCCACTATAGATCTGATGGGGGGCACCACTATTTACCTCTCTCCATTCTGAAAACTGACCATTTATTCCTACCGTTTGTTTCCTATCTTTTAAACAGTTAATAGTTACCGATCAATGAGAGGACCTTCCCTCTTATCCCATGACAGGTTACTTTGCATAAGAGCCTTTGGTGAGGGATCTTAGAATCATAGAAGATTAGGGTTGGAAGAGACCTCAGGAGGTCATCTAGTCCAACCACCTGCTCAAAGCAGGACCAACCCCAACTAAAACATCCCAGCCAATGCTATGTTAAGCCGGGCCTTAAAAACCTCCCTAGGTAACCCAGTCCAGTGCTTCACCACCCTCCTTGTGAAATAGTTTTTTCTAATACCCAACCTATGCCTCCCCCGCTGGCACTTGAGACCATTGCTCCTTGTTCTGTCATCTGCCACCACCGAGAACAGCCTAGCTCCATCTTGTCAAAGGCATTCTGAAAATCACTTTCTGAAAGTACACTATATTCACTGGATCCCACTTGTCCACATGCTTGTTAACTGCCTCAAATAATTGCGTTTAAAATTGGGTGTAGCTTTTTAAAAAGAGTCACTTATGTGAAATGGCATAAGACAGTTGAGAGATCCCATGCAATTTAGAGCTATGGATGGTGGTGCTGCCGTTTCTGAATTCATAAGAATATCTTTATATAAAATTTGCTTTAACTTCCAGTAATATGTGATTCCTGTATCTGCAGCCCCAGAATCCTATTATGTGCTTGAGTGAATCTTACAATGCAGTGAGGTCTTGAGGCAAACAGATAGTTGAAAACGTGGTTTTACACTATGAAAGAAATGCCCTTGGAGTGTTGTGTATATATTTGCAAGTAAGGTGAATGCTGTGAAATTCTGATAATGTTCACAGCTCCCCAGCTATGCCACAAGGTGTTAGAGGAAACTGCTAACATTCCTTTTTGAAGCGTATCTGTTCCTGGAATACGGATGATTCTGTTGCACATTGACTGGGATTTAACTGGGAATTGGTCCTGCTTTGAGCAGGGGGTTGGACTAGATGACCTTCTGGGGTCCCTTCCAACCCTGAGATTCTATGATTCTATGATTCTATGACTAACTTTTCACCTTCGTCACTATTAATAGGGGAAGCAAGTTAAGAGGAAGCCACCTAGTCATGTAATTATATAAGAAAACCATAGTGCAGTTAACGTGTATTGAGACTCTAGACCAGCATTCCTCAAATGCGGTCACTGTGGCTACATGCGGCCACCAGGGGCTTTTCTTGTGGCCACAGCCTCCTGGATGTTGACTTGGGGGGGAGGTGATAAAGTAGTGGCCCCTCCCCCTCCCTGTTGCTCTTGGATGCACCGTCTTGGTGTTGGTTTCTGGGGCCACCAGCCCAGGGGTTGGGCTCTGGAGACACCTGGAGGATCAGGCAGTTGGTGAGTTCCCCACCTTCCCAGGGGCAGTGGGGCTCAAGCTTTGGGTTTCAATCCTGGGGTGGCAGGGCAGCAGGCTCTGGCTGTGGGGCTTTGGGTTCCAGCCCCAGGCTTTGCCTGCGCATGGCTCCAGGCTCCAACCCCAGGCCCTGGCCATGGGGCTTCAGGGTCCAGCCCCCTGCCCTACCCCCATCATCCCTGGCCCCACCCCCCTCTTCTTCCACCCACCCCCACCCCCCAATCCAAGGCTTAATTTGTCCCCAGGCTTGCCAGGGCTGAGTAAGTCTGCTGTGAAAAGTGATACTTGTATGTTTGTTAATATCACTTTTCACAGCAGACTTACTAGCTAGCAATAAATACATGACAGTGATTTGGATGTGTACATGTCCATCTTTATTTGTTTTTCCTAAAGTTAATTAAGTATTTTAGGAAAAAGTGTGAGAGCAGCTGCCAGCGAGAGTTGGTGGCTGCACTCTGAGGCCACCAAAAAATTTGTCCTGAGAAGCCCTGCTCTAGACCACAGAACTGTACTTTAATGTGTTCTGTTAGACTTCTGGAAAAAGCTTAAGGAAATGACTGCAGGAAGGCAGGGTTAAGTTGATTCTTTATGAATAAAGTCAAAAATATGTTCTGTTTTGCAAACTCTATCAGGTCTGTGTCCCAAAGCTGACTGGAACTGGAGCTGTTGACTCACATATTAACACTTGGATCATCTGTTATGCTTTCCATTGTGATAGCGCTAATGAGCCCCAGTCACGTAGCCACAGTCTCACTGTGCTAGGTGCTATGTAAAAATATAATAAACAAGAGGGTCCCAGGCTTTCTTCTGTGCCTCAGGGCAGGATTTTTCTTCTTTACTAGTGGTTTGTCCAATCTAGGTTTAAGTCTTCAGTACTAGAGCTCTCCCTCAAGTCATTCTCCCGTTCCCAGTGCCTCCCACCCACCAGCAGCCCTGCTGATCAGCACCTCCCCCTCCGTCCCCACGCCTCCCGATCAGCTGTTTTGTGGCGTGCAGGAGGCTCTGAGAGGAAGGGGGAGGAGCGAGGGCACAGCAGGCTCAGGGAAGGGGTGGAGTGGAGGTAGGGCCTGTGGCAGAGCCAGGGGTTGAGCAGTGAGCAACCCCGGCACATTGTAAAGTTGGTGCCTGTAGCTCCAGCCCCGGAGTCGGTGCCTAGACAAGGAGCCGCATATTGACGTCTGAAGAGCCACATGTGGCTCCGGAGCCACTGGTTGACCACCCCTGGTCTAGTGTAATGGTGCTCAACCTATTTATTTATTCCCATCTTACGATAGTTAATCAGTACAATAATCCAAGACTACCATTTTCTGAACTTGCCTTACTAGTACTACTAGCCAAATATAGAAGTTTTGTATTTTCCAAAATTTTACTACTCTGCCATGCAAACAGAGTATTATTGGGTGATTTGTCTGGGTTTTTTAGCCATGTCACCACTTGTCAGAAACCCAACTACCAAGTTCTGAGATCATAAGGAAAACCATGGACTCTTAATTTCAACAGCACTTCATATTCTGACTCTTAATTTAATATCCACCACACCTATATGAATAAGCAAAATTTACTAAGACAGTCTTCATAGAACTGGAAGTGTATTCAGCATCTCATGTTACGTGTAGCTCATGTTACAGATAAACATGGACTGTGCCTCAGGTAATTATTTATATAGTACAATATAATAAACTGAGTTTACAGAGCAAGAATAGCTAAGTAGCAGTTGATACTGGGCATATACTGTATAAACATAAGACTCTAATACCTCATCATAAATAATAGAAATATTTCCTTATCAACATTGACATATAAAATTTATGCTATAGTTAATTTGTTTAATTATAATTCAGCACAGTTATTACTTTGGATTAAACATGCTGGTGGAGTAACTTTCAACCAACATTCTATTGACAATTTGCTTAGTGTTAGTTAATAACTTCACAAGTACGGAATGTTATAGCTCCACTGGAATGGAAGAGAAAATAGAATGACTTGTGAGCAAAAACAAAATCTGGATTACAAATCCAACATTGCAACACCTCACTGCAGTAAATAAAGTTGTTTGCTTGGTTAAAACTGATTGGAAAGGATAGTGACCCAGCCGTGATCCACTGATTTTATAGTAAAAAAGGTGCAATACTCTTATGGTGTCCAAAAATGGCAAGAAAATATCCCAGTGGAATCATCCAAATAAACATCACTTCCAAATTCAGCAAATGCTTATGAAACAAGGAATGAGTCCTGAGCCCATGCTATTTGTTCAGTCTTTTTGGTTTTTAGCCTATAAATAAAACATTAAAGAGAGGATATCATTTCAAGCTTAAGTGATCCTGCTATAACAAGCCAACTCCATCCAATTAAATCCTCAGGGTAGCTTTGGGCAAATATGTGCAGTAAAGTTCCAAAGAAGTAGTCTTATCCAAGATAATTATTGCCCTACTATCTATAGACTGAATGACTGGAGGGAGAAAAATCTGCTTCTCTCCTAGCATCCTCATTTGCCATTTTTTCACTTGTACCTCAGTGTAGCACTGTATGCCTTACATTGCTGCAGGAGCATTTTCAGCAGTTCATAATAAGGGCAAGTGTTGTGGGAAGTTAAACATTAGTTTAGCAGAAAAATAATAAGAAAAGGAATACTTGTGGCACCTTAGAGACTAACAAATGTATTTGAGCATAAGCTTTCATGAGCTACAGCTCACTTCATCGGATGCATTCAATCCGGTGAAGTGAGCTGTCGCTCACGAAAGCTTATGCTCAAATAAATCTGTTAGTCTCTAAGGTGCCACTAGTACTCCTTTTCTTTTTGCGGATACAGACTAACACGGCTGCTCCTCTGAAACCTTTTAGAAAGATAATAAGCAATGAAGTAGAAATTACTGAATCGTATTATGCAAAAATACAGCCAGTCTAGCTTTCTAATGTGATAAAGGGGGGGTATGGCCAGCAGTAATTAGATGAAATTAGGGAAAGAAATCTATAGCCTGAATATAAGGCAATTCTGCTTGATGCTGAGATCTTCTAAACTGTGGAAATGTTTTCCAAGGAAAGTAATAGAAGTCCCATTGCTTGAGACATTTAAAATTGGACAGGACAAAGCACAGGAGAACAATACCATAAAGAACAACCCTGCATTGGTGTCTGTAGTATGGACCAGATGACCAAACAGAATCTCTGATTTCCTGGATGTATTTTTCCTTTCCATGGTTTCTTTAAAAAGAACCTTAGCTTTCGGTACTGATTGCCTAGTTTATGGTCTTGGACATTTCCATAATTCATCTTGCCCTTCCCCTTCTGGCTTCTTAAGTTATACTGACAGAGAACATTTGCTCTCCTCTGAAGTATTAAATAGGAGTTTTGTTTGTGTGGCATTTGCCCACCTAATCCTGCTTCCTACACTTTGGGTGGAGGGTTCAGCAGTGGACTGAGGTCATTCTGGCGGTCTCTTTACTACACTGAACTACACTAGTTTTAAACTGCAAGAGAAACTGTTTCAAAAGTTTCAACAAGGCAAAACTAAACCGCTTATAAATAATCATACAAAGCAAGACCTAAGGCCACCTGGTGTGGGTGTATTTCTTCAAGTTGGTCAATGCACAACGAATCTATAACATTTCAATTTTCAGCTCAGCTATCCATCTGGCTAGTCTCTTTTCACATCTTCCAAAGTGCTCCTCATCTTGTTTTTTCCCTTGCTGACTCTCAGCATTCTTGACATCCCAAAGTGTCTTGTGACAGAAGATGACCATGGCTTTGATGAAAATAATTACAGCTGAGGCTGTTGCAGCTGCAAAAACACTTCCTTCCAGGCTTATGAGGGCAGGACTCCAGTGTGGAAAGCAATTCATTCTAGACTTCTTGAATTTAAAAACATATATGTATAGTGCTAGTAAAATGTGCTATATTTATAGTCCTGGAGACTGATGTCCTCTTTACTCACAGGACAAGTTACAGCATATTCACCACTTGTACAAGCTTCCGTCCCCTTAGTCCTAAATTGGAGTAACTGTCTCAGAGGGTGAAAGTGATAGGTCAGTCTCTGGTCCATTTAGTCCTTGACACCTCTGTTAACACTTCCAGTATCTCTTTACTTTTTGCACTTGGGTGTCTTGAAGCTCTCACAAGAGAATATTCTATTTAAATATTTGACGCACCCATCCCCATGCTATCGAAGTACCTTGTGGAAATCGGTAAGTCAAGTAGTCTATTTAAAGCTGATCTACCTTTTGGGTCTCTCCTTTTCCATACATGTGCGGAAATGTTGTGTAAATCTTGTATCCGGGGGGGATGTAAACCAGAAAATCTGTCATGAAGGTGAGGAAATTTCTGGTAGTTTGAATGTCTTGTGGAAGGCAGTTTAAAAGCCGCTAGGCTGCTGATTTCTCCTGCTCTAGACTTTCAACTTTGTAATGGGTACATCCAGTCTTTTGAGTAATGCAGCTGTTATGGGAAGTCATGGATGTAGAGAGAGTGGTCACTGCTGAGGTAGTCTGAGCCCAGTTTGAGGGCTCTAACAAGAACCTTAAATAAGAACTTGTGATAAGTTCTTGAGGAGTGCAATATCCACAGGATCAGGTGAAGGGCTCACATCTACCTGTTTGGAAAACAGGTTACTGCATTTAGAACTAGTTGAAGCTTTTTCAAGGCACTAGTTGTTTCCAGGTACAGTATATTTCAGTAGTCCATCGTGAAGGTTACAAAAGGATTGGAATACTGTGCCTAAATTAATGACAGGTTTCAGAGTAGCAGCCGTGTTAGTCTGTATTCGCAAAAAGGAAAGGAGTACTTGTGGCACCTTAGAGACTAACCAGTTTGTTTATTTAGTTGGTTAGTCTCTAAGGTGCCACAAGTACTTCTTTTCTTTGTGCCTAAATTGATACCCATTTGGGTAAATTGTTGACTTGTGGCCTGTTATAGATGGAAGAAGATGATCTGGTCCTGGAACTGGTTTTGTTCAACATCTTTATCAGTGATCTGTATGATGGGATGAATTGCACCCTCAGCAAATTCACAGATGACACTAAGCTGTGGGGAGAGGTAGATACGTTGGAGGGTAGGGATAGGGTCCAGAGTGACCTAGACAAATTGGAGGATTGGGCCAAAAGAAATCTGATGAGGTTCAACAAGGACAAGTGCAGAGTCCTGCACTTGGGAAAGAAGAATCCCATGCACCGTTACAGGCTGGGAACTGACTGGCTAAGCAGCAGAAAAGGACCTGGGGATTACAGTGGACGAGAAGCTGGATATAAGTCAGCAGTTTGCTCTCGTTGCCAAGAAAGCCAATGGCATATTGGGCTGTATTAATAGGAGCATTGCTAGCAGATTGAGGGAAGTGATTATTCACCTCTGTTTGACACTGGTGAGACCACACCTGGAGTATTGTGCCAGTTTTGGTCCCCCCACTACAGAAGATGTGGACAAATTGGAGAGTCCAGTGGAGGGCAATGATCAGGGGGCTGGGGCACATGACTTACAAGGAGAGGCTGAGGGAACTGGGGTTATTTAGTCTGCAGAAGAGAAGAGTGAGGCGGGATTTGATAGCAGCCTTTAACTACCTGAAGGGGGGTTCCAAAGAGGATGGAGCTTCGCTGTTCTCAGTGGTGGAAGATGACAGAACAAGAAGCAATGGTCTCAGGTTGCAGTGGGGGAGGTCTAGGTTGGATATTAGGAAACACTATTTCACTAGGAGGGTGGTGAAGCACTGGAATGGGTTACCTAGCGAGGTAGTGGAATCTCCATCCTTAGAGGTTTTTAAGGCCAAGCTTGACAAAGCCTTGGCTGGGATGATTTATTTGGTGTTGGTCCTGCTTTGAGCAGGGGATTGGACTAGATGACCTCCTGAGGTCTCTTCCAACCCTAATATCCTATGATTCTATGGTAGATACCACTATTTGTGAATCTAGTAGCAGTGAAAGAGAGAATTAGGAGGATCCATAGGCTGCAAACTATTTTGATGAATGAAAGACAGATCCCTCATTTCAGATTGGTGACAAATTTGATTGGATCTTCAGAATACTTCTGTCTTCCACTAGCATTGTTTCCATCATGTCTAGGTTTATCTTCTCCCGGTGATTTTCATTCAGATGCTGACCCACTATTTAGGGACTGGGACACTCTGGGAGGAGAATAGATAGAGCTGGGTGACATCTGTACGCGGTTGATAAGTGAGGCTGTACTTTCTCACGGCCTTCCTTAGTGATTTTAAATATGCATTCAATGTAATGGAATAGAGGACAGTCTTGTAGTATTCCACAGTTAAGGGTTCTAGATATGAAAGTGAGGGATCAGTGAGATCACTCAGAGGAAGGATCTGTACAAACTCATAACATTAGCGCTCACCACTGCAAAGTTAAGGTGGTCCAGCAGCATCTCATAATCAGCTGTGTTGAAAGCTGATGAGAGATGACCCAGGAATCTTAGTATGGATTTTGTTTTTGTGCATGTGGTGGCCAGGAGGAAATTTTCCATCCGAGCAGCAAGTACTGTTTTTATACCATATCCTGGGGTTGGACCTTTGGTCTGACCCAGTGTGGCCATTCTTATGGGTTAAACACCAAATTGGGAAGAGTGTTGGATATTGGCAAAGGCAGGTGTAGTTGGGAGAGGGCTGTTCCCCGGCTTCTCTAAATTTGGTGACAGTGATCAACATCTTAGGTACTGATCAGATCACAGAATGTTTTAAGGTAGATAGCTGACTTTTCTGTAAAGGAAGGCAATTTCATTTTGCCCGAGGAACTTTTTGCCTTTTTGGCTATCCCCAACTGGCGGGAATCCGAATCGCATGTCATCATTTGAATTTCCTCCACTTCTTCAAGGACTTGCTGTTGTATAACTGGACCAAGATCTGGGAAAGTTGGTTTGTCAGTGGTCCAGTGTCTAGTCCCCATCACTTGGGATTCCGATAAATCACTTCAGATGCAGGAGATCTTGTCCACAAAGTAGTCTTATTTAATGTGGTTCAAATACCTCTGCTTTTATGAAAGGTTAGTTAAGGGATCTAATAATCTCTCTGCACTACAGTCTAATACTTCCCTCCTGACCACGGGATTTTCCTTACCATTTATAGTCTAATAGATGGTGCTCTGTAAATATAGCAAAAAGAAAAGGAGTACTTGTGGCACCTTAGAGACTAAGGTGCCACAAGTACTCCTTTTCTTTTTGCGAATATAGACTAACACGGCTGTTACTCTGAAACCTGTAAATATAGCCACATTGACAGTCTGTTGCTTCTGCTACACCAAGATCCTCACCTTACAACTCATGGATTCTGTCTAGTTGCCAGTGATCAAGAATGCTTCTGTAGTCTTATTTCTAGGCTGTTGAGAAAAATTAGACTTCTCTGTATTGCTCATTTCATGGTTGTATCACTGGTATCCTTCTCTATGCTGCCAAAATTATTTGCATTTAGAGTGGTTTGTTACTCTGAAAACTTACAAGGATGCTATCAATTTAAAAATCAAACTCCTGTTTGAAAACTTTTACCTACCTTTTTTAGTAGATTGTAACTAAGATTATGGGGCAAAAAAACATTTCCTCATATTTTCATGTTTTGCTTTGTGCAGCTGACAGCACTTTGTGTACAGTCAATTGTTTACATTGTAGTAGCACCAATTAGTAGTAGCCAGGCCCCATTGTGCTGGCACTGCACACACATGAAATAAGATAGACCCTACCCCAAACGGCTTATAATTTTAGTATATGACGAGAGAGAACATGAGGAGAAACCTCATGGAGGGAAAAGGGAGCCATGAAACGAATATGTTTGGTGTAAGCAACACTCTCTATTCCCCGATATAGTCGATCAGTTTCCCCTGTTTGTGTTAGTCTTTCACACAGCAACAAGGAAAGGGAAACACTTTTAAAGTTAAGAAAATAAGACTTGTCAAAACAAAAATTGGTAGGAGTACATGAAACTATTTAATTTTGTTTTAATTAACAAGGTTTCAAGTTTATGATGTCCCTTTAATGTGAGATAGGATTCTTCAGAAATATTAACAATAACTTCCATTTCTTTCACTCCCCTTCGCTGTAGTCTGTTGTAAATGTTGGTGTGTAAATAGTCTCATAATAGGTTATGTTGACTCACAAATTAAACAATTGTTTTTTAAAGTCTTCCAAGTTTTTGGGATGGTAATTAGCAAACAGAGAATCATACTTGTGTGTTTGGAGCACAGAATAAATGACGAGTATTATACTGTTTACCGGTTCTCATAGCCCACAAATTCAACTTAGTGTTTAAGTGAGAGGCCTTCCACTGTCTAAACAAGTTTTTATGAAAAATCAATGTTTATATACTCCCTTTCACATAGTTCCCCTTTCTTTATTCACTGTTCTGTTTGTCACCAGACTGAATGGCGGTGAGAACAAAAAAACTTGTGTATACGTAGCATTATTTGCAAAACAATTCTTACTCTTCCTCTGTTGCAGGCTCTGGAGATGTACAAAGATGACTGGAATAAAG
The DNA here is from genome assembly GCF_965140285.1 of Lepidochelys kempii. Taxonomy (NCBI): domain Eukaryota; kingdom Metazoa; phylum Chordata; order Testudines; family Cheloniidae; genus Lepidochelys; species Lepidochelys kempii. The sequence goes on along the minus strand of NC_136381.1, from coordinate 267,343,563 downwards.
TCTCTGAGCATGTTGGGAGTCGCACCCAGGATGAATGCATTCTCCACTTTCTGAGACTTCCCATAGAGGACCCTTATCTGGAGAACTCTGATGCATCCTTAGGCCCATTGGCTTACCAACCTGTACCTTTCAGCCAGTCTGGAAACCCAGTGATGAGCACTGTTGCTTTTTTGGCATCTGTGGTGGATCCTCGGGTGGCATCAGCTGCAGCTAAAGCTGCTTTAGGTATGGGGTTACCATGGCTCTCTTTCCTTATGATTTTGTCTAACATGGTGTAACTTTGTGCTTGGTTGCTGGCTTCCTCTTGAGCTTTAGAAAGATCAGCTGCTATCTTTGGTGTTCCTTCAGAATGCAGCTAACATAAGTTGAAAACAGAAGCAAATATCTATAAAATTACTCAGGGAGGAGTTACCAGTATGGTTATTGTCTGTTTTGCATTTTACTAATGCTAGACTAGATGACGTATTGAGGTCCTCTCCAGTCCTACACTTCTATGACTCTGAACTATTAATTGGTTTGTAAAGCACTGTATAAGTGCCCATTATTACTTTTTATCATCATTTTGTTTAAGTGTACATTACATTAACAAATACTGCTACAGTGTTTAAATCTCTTATTTGGAATCTTGAACAAAAAATATGTCAATATTGGTTCTATTAATTTCAACTTGTTGCTTTCCTGGTTGTTACGCAATCGTGATTGGATAGAATAGTTCCTGCATGCTCAGTAACCGGTTATCTTATTTTCTGTAGATAGAATAAATGTGCTAGTTTGTATTTGTATAGTTTGGAAGAAATGTTCATAGAATCACAGAATCATAGAATATCAGGGTTGGAAGGGACCTCAGGAGGTCATCTAGTCCAACCCCCTGCTCAAAGCAGGACCAATCCCCAATTAACTGTACCTTAACTGTTAACTCTTAAGTACTGCTAACTACCACATTTAAGGGAGTAAATGAGCTTCCTTATGTTATAAGTGAGGCAGAACTTCAGAACATATTGAAAATTCACTTTGTCATTGTATTTATTTATATGTGGGTCTGTGAAAACTGATTATTTTTGACATGTGACGTGCAGACACCATAATATTTTCTCTTTAATTCTTTAACAGAGGAATTTTCTCGGGTCCGAGAAGAGGTACCACTGGAACTAGTTGAAGCCCATGTCAAGAAAGTGCAGGAGGCAGCAAGAACCTCTGGGAAGGTGGATCCAACATATGGACTAGAGAGCAGCTGCATTGCTGGAACAGGTCCAGATGAGCCAGAGAAGCTTGGTAGGTCATAAGTCTTGAATGCAGAAATTTTTGCAAATCAGGTTTATCTTTAGTACTTTTTATCAGAGAGAAACAGGCATATATATTTTCTATATAGAATATAGTAAAAACCTGAATCTTTTGGTCTTTAGTATACTATCTCTCTCTTCTTTGGCCCCACCCTCACTTCTTCTGTCCCTTTTAGGTCAGAAAGAGACCTAGACAAATATAGAACAAATTGTCAGCAATAAGTCTTGCATATAGCTTATCATAAATCAGTTTTGTGTTAACAATTCCAGAAATGTTGAAGCTAAAGGTAGGACACATTTGTCTTTAGCAAAATTTAGAAGTTAGTGTTTAATAGCATTTAGGGTCTTTTGAATATAAACCTTTTTATAATATACAGCTTTCCTGCAGGGAACTTGGACTACATTGTAAATGTTGCCCATTTATTTCTATTGCTAACATTTCAATATAGAAAGTTTTCAGTTTTTCCTGATGGAAAAATCTTAAACATTTATATAAAAGTGTAAGTAACAGGTAGTTGACATGACTCTTTGGTAGTTGTTGTTAGGTGTGTGTTAGACCGAACAATACTCTTATTGACACAGTAACTGATATACACAATTGTAAAAAATAAAAGGAGACCGGATAAGTGTATAAAGTAATGGATGGTTTACAAAAGATAGATTGGGAGCTTCTGTTCTCCCATTCTCATAACACAAGAACAAGAGGACTCTGAGTGAAATTAAAAGATGGGAAATTGAGAACCAATAAAGAAATTCCTTTTCACACAACACATAGTGAGACTGTAACTCATTGCCACAGGAAGTTGTTGAGTCCAAGAGCTTAGCAAGGTTCAGAAGGGATTATATAGGTAATTAGACTATCCAGAGTTGTCATAATAAATTATAACCATTTAGGAAGGAATATTAAATTGCACGTTTCAGGGCTTAAGCCAATGTCTATCAGTAGTTGGGATGAAACCTAGTCTGGGGGGCAGATTATCCCACATCTGCCTACTGCAGAGTTCTCGCACCTACCTCTGAAGCTTTTGATACTGGACAAGATGGGCTTTGGTTCAGATCCAGAATGGCACTTCTTATGTTCCTATTTAGAAAACTCAAAGTGAAAACCCCATCACTTGGGAGAGATAAAAGCCGACTAAGCAAAACAATTAAATATTCCAGAGGGAACAATTCTGCATTAACCCCACTGGTAGTAAGGTTGGTTCAGACCAGATGAGACATAATGCCTTCCATCTCTATGGAAGTTAGGATAAAACCAACTGGATTGTATGGTTTTATCAAAATGTAAGTACAGAATACTCCTGCTGGAAAAAAAAAAAAAGAATAATTACATAATGTTTTTTCTTCATCTCCACTCTGTTTTCATGACTTCCTGCCTGATTGTGTTCTGGGTACGGTGTTGGACAACAGTAATGATGAGAAAACATTGTTTCATTAGACCTGAACTGCACATGGACAATGTGTATTGGCTAGTGGTGCTTTCGTGTTGCATAGTTTGGGCCATTCTTAGTTTTTTGAAAACTCTAATGTAGTTGTAACTGTCACAGTTGAGCTGAGTTTCTAATGTGCGGCGAATGCTCTTGCTTATTGAGTTACTTCAGTAGATACTCTGGCATATAAGGCTAATATTTTAGGCTATGATTATTCATGCTACACAAATTGTCGTCTATAGCCCAAATGTGTAGAAGCTATGGGGCTGTTTCAACGTCCTAGAATACATGGAAAATCCCTGTTTGAATCCCCTTTCCACTAAAAACTAACTTCTATTTAAATCCCATTCTTAAATAGAGAATGTAAATTGTATAACTTAGTTTTTGATTTAGTTCCTTAAGCCCTGCAGCATAGCTGCTCTTATTTCTTCCATTTGCTTTACTGCAGTGTGCCCACAGGGACTCTGCTATATACCTACTAAAATGCAAAAAGATTTTCATCTTTAAACACTCAGTAAAGATCTGGCAGCACTGTTAATGTTTGTCAGTAAATTTTTAATATCTCAAAATCTCTGTTCAGCATTGGTTGGCTAGTGTCTTGTTCATCCTACCACAAATAATTTGTGAGTGAATTTAGGGTTTGTGCTAATGAAGCATGTCTTGTACCAGATAAAGCATAGTGTAATCTGGGTAGTGTGCAAGCTTTGTCTCGAGCTCTGCCAGAACACCTCAGGCCTTACCTGCCTTATCCCCCGTTACTCCAGACCTGAGAAGAGAGTACAGAATTGTGTGGTGGTTTTTTGAGGTGGGTTCATAGGAACTGGGAGCACAATAACACACTCAACACCTACCTCTCTAAGTCTCATTCCGTAGCTGAAGTAGGTATATGTGTACCATGTACGTTGCTTATTTTTAAAAAGTATGTAGATTTAAATTGGACAGTGTTTAGTTTAAGCTAAAAATACTGCAGAATACCCCCTAAATTTCACATTAGACTTGTTAGACTTTTTTTTTTTTTTAAATAATAATCAAACTGAAATTAGCAAGCTATTCCATAGTGCTCTGTCACCTCTTGTCAGTTCCACATGGTGGAGCAGGGCAGAGCTGACTTGGAGGAGCATAGAACTCTGAAATGACGTGACAAATACATGCTGAAAAATAAACATCATGGCATCTGGAATATCTCCTTCTCCCTCTCTGTGTCGCATTGTTTTGTCATGTGGAATTGACAGGAGGAGTTATAGCCCTCTAAATCCATTAAAGGGGGAATAGTTTTATTTTTCTTATCTGAGTCTCAGGTAAAACAAATCTAGGTATTTTCTAGCTTGGATCGAGGTTAAATTGGTGGTTATATTAAAATAATCACTGGACTTAAACCTATTTTATCTGGAGTGTTACAATTTGCTAGTAAGTCTTGCCCAGCAGGATTTGAGACTACAGGAATGGACTTCTCTGGGGCCTGAGCCATGCAATTCCTTGGTCGTACATCATTAGTATGTGACGCTGGCCTGTCAGTTGCCCTTTTCTCAAAAGGATACCCACTAGTTGCAAATACAGGTTTTGTGGCCTTTGCCATTTAATAAGGGGATGTGGAAAACAGACAACCATAATATGATTCTTGTAGACTGGGTTCTATAACTAATACTGGCCTGTTATAGTTAATGCGATTTGTATTGGGCTGTGATTAATGGAATAAATTAGGACAACAGCAGACGGTTCTCCCTGGGGGAGCTTCACAACAAGAGTTAACTGGGTCACTCGACAATCTGCATGGCCTTCCACCTCAAAACAGCTTTGCAATGGAGGACACAGAGGAAGAATCTACCAAGGTTGCACTTGCAGTGGTGTTTTTAATAAGCTAAAGTACATCTGCATGGCATACGCCTACTGAAAAAGCTAGCTGTCCTTGCATGACTAGAACTGAAGTATTACACCTAAATATGGCACACTTGAAAACTAAATTATCTATTTAGGAATACACTGTAATTTAGGTTCATTAATTGATGTAGTCTAATTATAGCTCCACTAGTCTTTTGAAAATTGTGTTTTTCATATTGATATATTTCAGTGTCATGTGGGAAATGTGATTGGAATAGACTGAGAGAGCTGCTGTTAGTCTAGAATTCTGACCTGTAATAATCTTTGTGGTTTGCTGTATTCAAAGCTGACAACCAGATTCCTTTACATCGATATGTAGAGCCATTGTAGACAATTATAGAGTTTACATGGATCAGATTAAATGGTTAACATGATAGATGCCGTGAGTCAAGGACATCCAGAATTCCTCTTCCGAATGCACTGGGAGCCCTCATCTTAGGGATTTTTGTTCACTGTTACCTTTACGAGCAGAATCAAGCCCTTAATAATCAGCCTTGTCTTCCTGAATTTCATGGTTTTTAAACCAGTTTTGTTTGCACACATACTTTGCAAGATGCACATTGATGTTGCCCAGATGCACCGTGGGCAGGATTAAGTTCTAATTGCTTGTACAAAGAGCCACTTGAATGCTAGAATCTTAAAGGTACAGCCAGCTCCACTCTGGACAGATGCAAGATGTCCAGACAAAAGCAGTTTCCCAAACCAACACTCATATGTTTGTGCTATCTTGTAAGCAGTACAAAAGTTAACCTTTGCATATATTCCTCAGGGCCTCTCTTGCTCTGCTCCAAACATTCCTGTCCCCATATCCAGTAACAGCCCTATACTTTCTCCACCCTGTCAGTCCCTGCCCACACACCTCTGAGTTTCAGGTTTTTGGAGCAGTGAGACATCATATCTGAGTGTTAGTTGAGTGTGGGGAGGAGGGAGAAAAGAGCAGCACCAGCAACCCCCAGCATTCTTGTGTCAAGCCCTCCTGCTCAACATGTGCCCCACTTCTAGCAGAGAGCACCTCATCTAGCCCTCAAAACCTCCTACTGTATCTTCAGATGACCCAAACACCACAATCAATTTTTGTCTGCAAAAGATTCTTTTTATAAAGACTTACTTTGGTGGAATCCAAGAAAGTTGAGGTCATGAATCCAAGAAGGTAAAGAACTACTAGATTTGATCACTAACCAGTTGACTGGGCACAGCCCTATATATTACTCCACAGTGATGTTTACATACCTTGCAGCCGGGTACAGCCTTTGCCCATTTATATTAAACTTCACAAATGTTTTAATTAATAAAGTGCACAGTAACTTTAATTGGAGATTTCAGTTTGAATGATGATGGTGAATGTTGAGTTTCCTGGGAGGAGTTATAGTACTTTGTCCTTCTGTAATGGCTTCCATTTAAGGATCTCAAAGCACTACACCAAAGATTAAGCAAATCTCCATTCTGTTTTGTTCTGTTTTATACAGATTCTGATCCTTCCCTCATTACTGTTCTATCTAAGTCCCTTCCAGCAGTGGTTTGTTCTTTCACTTTTCCACTTCACACAGGAAAATTTTGTGTGCACTACAGTGTGTTGCTTTGGTATGGTTGTGGTGGGGGTTTTTGTGTGTTTTTAGTGCTGTGTGTGTTAGAGAAGGCAGGTCGAAAAAGTTCAGCTTGCACTTGGAGTGGTAGGTGCTGAGATTTGTGATGGCCCTTAGTTCCTGTTGGACCTTGTTCTGCGGTTTCAGACCAGCCCTGGGAAAGCTCTGTCTTCTGCACAATCTTTGCCCTTGTTGTAAAAAGTTCCATTGTGCCTGTGGAGTGGAATTGTCTATCTTGTTGTCCTCTGAGAGGGTTGGGTGATCTTTCTGCTATGCCCAGGCCATTGAGTGCCTTGAGGATAACAACCAAGTCCCTAACTTAATATGATATTCTAAGGGAAGCCAATTTAGAGAGCAGAGGACAGGTCTGATGTGCTCTTGTTAGCCTGTGTTGCTGAGGAGATGCACTTCAGCATTTTGTATTAGTTGGAGTTAACTAAGAGCTGAAGGTTTGTTGCCCAAGTATATTGCATTGCTGCTGTCCAGACAGGGAGGTGACAAAGGTATGTATAGCAGAGGCCAGGTAGCTGTCTGCCTGGATGTGATGAAGTCTCCTAGCCATATGTCAAGCCAAGTGTATGGCATTATCTGTGTTTTGCAGGTAAGAGACTCACCTCCCCAAGATTAAACACAGTCAGGACTAAGACCCAGGAGCCTTTGCTCTGACCACAGAAGCGCACAGTTCTGAGTTTTATCATGTCTGTAACTCCCCCACCCCAACCCCACCCCCCAAAAAAAAGTATTCAGGAAATTCTAGTCTGACTTACTGTGGTTGTTACAATTACAAATGAATTGGTATTGAACTTCATCAGTGGAGTAGCTTCCTTGTGGGTTTGGCCACTTTTCATAATCTCTCTTCTGAGTCTGTTGAGTCAAGTTGGATTGAGTTTATTGAACAATAGTGTAGGTTTCCATAAAGACTTTAAAAAAAAAAAAAAAACAGGAGCAGGTTGTGAGCCCACTCCTAACCCTCTACCAGGAAGGCCAATGGACTCCCTTTAGTCTGGTCCTATTCATCGACCTGTCTGGCATGAGTGGCCCTATCAGGAGTTATGCTCCCATCAAGATAGCTCTCAGGTTTATGGGCCGACTCAAGCCTTTCAGCCATGTCAAGACACAGTCCCTGGGACTGATGTAGAAGAGGTCTGATGTTTCACATGTCTTGACAACACTATAAGTACCACAGATGGAACCAGTGAAAACATTAAAGCCAGAACAGTGAAAGCCAGCCATGCCTTTTGTAACTCTAAAGCTGAAGAAACAGAAATCTTGTCCTCCAAACTAAACTTAGTCTTGAACGCTATTGTAACATTAGTCTTACTCTGTGGCACTGAAACTTGGAGATGACTTCTTCGAGTGATGTCCCCATGGGTGCTCCACTGTAGTTCCTTCTCTGCTTTACCTACAGTGGACTCCCATGGGGGGGACATCTCAGAAAAACTCAGTTACCACACCAGTTGAGTAACCCTCTGTTCTTCTTCGAGTGATGTCTCCACAGGTGCTCCACTGTAGATACAGCACAGGAGGAACTACTGTGGAGCACCCATGGGGAAACACATGTTGAAGAACCTCAGTTAGTGCACAAGGTGAGTAACCCTCTCTTATTAAGACCTTACTACCTAAACTCCAGGCTTCCATAAACAGTTTTTAGACAATTCTTCAATATTAGACGACCAGAAAAAAAAATCACAAATTACAGAACAAAAATAGAAATGGCTTGGACATACATGAAGGAAAGACCCAAATAACATAAGACAGGCATTGGACTGGAACCCACAGGTCAAGATGCAACAAGGTAGACCAAGGAAATGCACAATAGAAACAGAACTGAAAGTTCTCAAAATGATATGGGAGGAAACTAAGAGACTGGCAAAGATGGAAGCCAGTGATGAACACCTGGAGTAGAGAGGCAAAAGAGAGAGAGGGTGTGTTAAACTTCACCACCCTTGTTTTTATGAATGATTTCGCCGCAGTTCCTATTGTGTCTGTGCCCTTGAAAGTTTCACAGGCAGATTAAACATAGATAAGTGTGGTCATTTATTTTACCTCCTGTATTTTTGGCAGGCAGTGATTTCCCTTTCATCTCAGTGTGTGATTTGACTAAATGCAGACATTGCTAAAATGAACAGTCTTGGAATATTTTACTTATTCAAGTCCTTGCCAGGACCTCTCTCAGCTAATATAGTGCCTTTTGAGGACTGGTGATAACTAAGGCTACGTTTTAGTCATGCGTATTTTTAGTAAAAGTCATGGTCAGGTCACGAGCAGTAAACAGAAAAGGAGGATTTGTGGCACCTTAGACTAACAAATCTATTTGAGCATAAGCTTTCATGAGCTACAGCTCACTTCATTGGATGCATTCAGTGTAAACAGAAATTCATGGGCCCGTGACCTGTCCATGACTTTTACTAAAAATACCCACCCTGACTAAAACTTGGGTAGGAGTGGGGGCCACCGCTGGTGCTGGGGGAGGTGACCCAGGTTCTGGGGGAGGTAGGGTTGGTGGGGCTGGCAGGGGCTTCCTACCCAGCTCCGCATCTCTGCAGCTCCTAGGCAGTGGAGCAGGGGGCCAGGGCAGGGGCTCGTCTGCTGCTCCAGCCACAAGCTCCGGCTGCCGTAGCTCCTATTGGCTACTGCAGCTAATGGGAGCTGCGGGTGTGGGCAGCATGTGGCGCGGAGACCCCACACCCCTCACCTAGGAGCTTCAGGCGGGCCCCCCACCCCAGGTAAGTGTGCCCCCCCCCGCACCCTCCAAACCCCTGTCCCCTAGCCCTGAGCCCTCTCCCACACACCCAAACTACTGCTGCTGGCCCTCACCAGCCACTGACTGCAGTGGTCATGGGAAGTCACGGAATCCATGACCTCCGTGACACTTGCAGCCTTAGTGATAACTATCTATCCTTTCTTATAACTGACTCGTGCAGTGTTCACAACTGCTGCACAAGCTTTCAGTGAACTACCCACTCTCCTCTGGGGAAAGAGTGCCATTTGTCATGTTGAGCATGTAGAAGTGTCACAGAGTACAAGTATGGGAAGCGCTAACTGTTGTGCGTTCCTACCTTTCACCGAGCGTGGAGGAAAAAACGGTGCTAGTTAGTAGCAGGATTGCCATACATTTGAGCCCGCTAATCAGTCCAACCACATCTGCCTTTTCATTGCTGATACCTTGTTTATCCAGAATCAATTTAGTATTCATATTAGAGTGTGTTATAATGAACTGTGTAAATGGGTCCTATCTGTGAAAACAAAGGGGGCCAACCTGTGGATTACTAAGTTTAAACACATTTTAAAGATAACTTTGTATTGATGCATTCTGCTTTATTGTTCTACTGATAAGAGTGGGGAGTTTATTTATCTGCTGTCTCATGTAGCTTGCAGACAATCTGATTAGAGAAATTAAACAAAGGTCAGACACTTTTAATTTCCCTGTTGACTTGAAGTCTGTTTCCCTTCTCTAGTTGTAGGGTTAAATGGGGCTTCCTGAGAAGCCAGTCATAGGTTCCTCATCACTAACCAATAGGTGTTGATACCTAACTAGGCAGAGCTCCCTGTTCTTGAGGGTTGTGTTTTACCTTTAAGACTAGGAACGTCTGATTCCTGGGGTGTGGGTGAGGTGTGCTTTTCGGCTGGAAGTGCTGGGCTCCTCCTTAGGATGATGCCTTGCATTGCTTGGTAGCCATCTACCTTTTGCTGCTTAAGAACCATAATTTACTGATTCTGAAGGGAGAGCCATATAGTTTTTCTCCTCACAAAAGATGATTGCTGTGATGCAGGACCTGCTAAAGAGGATTGTGACAGTGGAGACCCTTGTGGCCCTGTAAGAGGGACTACCAAGCACTCCCTGTAGAAGGAAAGGAAGGTTTTCACTATCAGTTTGTGTTGTGGACACCCATGCTCCAGAGGGCTAATTCCCATCTAAATTGTCAGTTTTGTATATTCTTCATTAACCTGGTCAGATTTTTGCTTCTGGTTTGCAGCAAAATCAATAAAGGCCATGTCTGTATCTTCCTGGAATACAGGCATCCTTTATTTTATAATTTGTATCCAGAGTATCAAAATATGATGTTTTCAGGTCCACATACTGTCACGGAGTCCCCGGGCAATGCTCTGGAACTGCTCCCTACGAAGCCAGTCAAGACTCTGGTGAAGTTTCCTCTCTCTGAGCAGACTGTCTTCAGGGCAAACAGCTCACACAGCTTGCACCTTCCTGGGTCTGACCTCGGAGCATTCAGCATCCTCTGCCCCTCCGTGCACTTCCCACAGTGAATCCGCCCACGCGGGGTCCTGGAGAAGCCAAAGGGTCCTGCACCCCAATTCCGCAGTCAGACGTCTAACCCTGATATTCTGTGATTCTTAGTCAGCCAGTAAAACAGAGGTTTATTAGATGACAGGAACATGGTCTAAAACAGAGCTTGTAGGTACAGAGAACAGGACCCCTCAGCTGAGTCCATTCTGGGGGACAGAGAGCCAGACAACCACACCTGTACTTCACTCCTCTTCCCCAGCCAGCCCAAACTGAAACTCTCTCCAGCCCCTCCTCCTCTGGGCTTTGTCCCTTTCCCAGGCCAGGAGGTCACCTGATTCCTTTGTTCTCCAACCCTTTAGCTCTCATCTTGCAGGGGGGAAGGGCCAGGCCATCGGTTGCCAAGAAATAGGGTGTCGGCCATTCTCTGTGTCCGGACCCCTGCACACACCTGCCCTCTAGGGCTCTGCAATGATCATACACCCTTATCCCACCACCTAGATACTTAAGAACTGCATAGGGGAAACTGAGGCACCCCCACACTATTCAGAGAAAACATTAAGAACAGTCCCACTTTGTCACACATACCTTTCACGTTTGGATGTCATATTTATATTTTTTACAGGAGTCCAGTCTCCTTATTGCATTAACTTCATTTTAAAATTCCCACTATTACCTTAGTTAAAATGGCTTAAAACGTAGAGATAGAAACCTGCATGAACTCAGATAAATTAAATTCAGTTTGCCCTGACACTCATAGCAGAAACTTTTTCAGTTTCCTTTTTCATTTCATTCATTTAGTATTCCTGCATGCACCCATCAGTATAAGCAAAAAATATAAATGGTTTATGCCAGCTGGAGGCCTGCAGTCACAACACTGTCACTGCAAATAATGGCTCTGCAGCGAATGCGATAAGATAATTTTCAAAAACCATCAACTACTACCTGGCTAAACTTGTCATATTGACTTCTTTATTTTTTATTAAAACAAAAATTTATTATTGCAGTCACTACCAGACAACCTAGGTTACATCAGGAATTATAAACGTGTGAAAATGCAGTTTATAATGAAACTTAAGATATTTTCTTAGTAACCGAACGTATCCATGTTTAGCCTCATCACAGAGGGGAATATATTTTTGGAAGTTTCAGGAAAATTCTTTTAGTTTTGTAATGCAAGGGAGGGTGGGGAAAAACAAAACTTATAGTGGGGAAAGTGTAAGATGAATTTGTGCACTTTTTTTGTTGCTGAATCTTAAAATGTAAGGTATTTCTGGCAGTCTAGTCACACTGAGAACTAGTCCTTTACTTTGCAGCAAATACATGAGTTAACATTTAAAAAGTAAACAACATGAGAACTGTGATGTTGCCTCAATACAACATTATAACTAATAAATGCATAGATTTAAATGTAGAAAACTTTTCCATAGGCTATTTGCAACTCAGAAATATTCTTTTTAAAAGAATAAATGTGTTTTATGAGTGAATTTTTATGCCACTGCACAGTTGGCATGCTATGCTGGGGGGAGCCTTTCTCCTGCAGATCTGATGGGCTACACCAGCTCAAAAGGGTGTATATAGTACTTGCTGCAAGAGCACAATGAAGTATTGGTTGCGGATGTGAACTCCACAAGCACAATAGAGTAACTGCAAGGAGTTTGCAAAATCAAACCAAAGAGCTCTGGATTTTTGTGCAGGGGAGTTAGAGAAGAACCAGAACAAATCTAAATGCTCAGTAGCAAAGTAAAGTTCAGTCATGTTGCTTGTATGGTAGATTTTCTGTTCATTGACTGCATCTTACACTTACACTGTAACTTGATAGGAAACTGCTTAACAGAATGGGGTGGAGTACTGTGTATTAGTAAGAGTGTGATACTGGGACTCAGGACTCTTTAGCTTACAGACATTGGGCAACTAACTTAACTTGTGTGTCTTCGGGCAAGTCCCCACTACAAAGCTGCATCGGCACAGCTATACCTCCCGTCGGCCTAATTACTCTACCTCGGAGAAGCGGAAGCTATGTTAGTGGGAGAGCGTCTCCTGCTGACATAGCCCCGTGTGGAGACGCGAAACTTGTGTCACTTGGGGGGAGGGGGCTTTTTCAGACCCCAGAGCAGCGCAATTATATTGACTTAGGCTGTAGTGTAAACCCGCCCTTAGTTTTCCCATTTGTAAATCGGAGGTAATTCGTACTACACAAATACCTGGGGAAGCTTGTTTAATGTTTGTAAAGACCTAATAGACCCTTTAATAGCAGGTGCTATAGAAATGCAAAGTATGTTTATAATAGTGTGCTTGATGGGTAAAATTAGAAAGGGCAAAGGACTGGAGAATATGCTGTAGGAAGCAATGCTGAAGTAGCCCCCTAAGGGTGAATAGGGATTAATGAGCATCATCACTCTCTAATTTCTCTGGTTTATTGGACTACAATGTATCTGTTACCCAAGTGGTGACCACCATTTTTCTGAAAAGCGTCATCCTAAGAATTTTGTTATTTTGAAACAATTACATATTTAATGTTTGTTGGTTGCCAAGTCAGCATTAAAGCAAGATGGAAAGTTAATTTTACACAGGGAAGAGAGGAACATGCAGTACTGTTGTGTGTAAAGAAAGAAAACCTGTGTACATGGTGTATATTACTTTTCAATGTTACGGTGGCTACCAGCAAGAGCCCACATGATTATTTAATTATAACCTTTTATTATCATATGCAATTCAGACTGTATAAATAGCAGGGAGTACTTTTGTCAACCTGTGAAATTTCATACTGCTGAGCAAAGCGAGATTGGTCATTCTGACTGGGAGATCTACAGGAATCAAAACTTCAGAATTGCTTCACTGTTCTCCGCCATCCCATTTTCTAATCAGTCGTTTTTTGTTTTATACATAATGTAGCATCCTGTTTTGCTGCTTTTGCACATGAATTCCTTCAGTTCCTCTGTACTGAAAGATACTTGGGAGTTTTAAGCTCTAGCTAAGCTGCACTTAAACAGAATTTTATATATTGTTTCTGTAGAATTTTCTGGTTTGAGGTTATTAGCTTTACTTCCCATTAAACACACCACTCTCAATTCCCTATTCTTTGGCTCTTATTATGTTTCAACGGAGAGACTGAAACTTCCTATCACTTCCACTCCTTTTACCAAAAAGAGTCACACTTTTAAGCACAGTCTGGAATTCTGCTCTTAGGCTGTGGACAAGAGTCTCTGAGACTATCTAATCTGTCTCTTCCTTATGTCATTGCTAGGCTACCAAATAATAACCCTTCCTGAACAGATTCTCTCCTTTTAAGAGGGCATATTGACCGGTCTGTAATCCCCTCTCGGTGGACAAAGGCAGGTACTTCAGAAGGGCAGAATTATCTGTCCCAGATAAGATCAATTGAAAAATGATGAAATGTTTTGTCTCTTATTTCTAGTTCTTCTTACATCATAGTTTTTTTCTAATATGTGAAGAATTAATTTGTGACACAACATCACTGAAATTATTGCTGCATGTTAGAGACCAAGCTGTCTTCACCAGCTCTGTTTTAGAACAGACTTGTACTATCATTAGAGTGGGAATTTTTTTTTAATCAAAACATTTTGCATCAACGAATACCTTATATTGAGATTTATGTAGCTGGGTTGAGTGATGTTAATTATTCCTGCATGCTTGAGATCAGCCTGCAGTGCCCAACACCTTTCTATGTAAAGGTGTGGCACCATGGGTCAAAGCCTGTGATCTAACTCTAAGAATTTCTCTTTAATGCCTTATAGAGCCTTTGGGTACGTATGTATGGTGCTGGAGACTCCGCTCTGGAGGTTTTCAGATACCTTATGGGATTCAGTCTTGAGGGGTATGCTGTTCCTCTTGTTACATGCTGACATTCCCCTCTCCTCTCTGTGTATTTGCAGTATTTTTAGGTATTTCTGAACCTTCTAAATAAATATGTGCAAAACATCAGTGACAATTAAAGTCCATGATGAAGTCCAAATAAAGCTTTGTAATATTCTGGCTCTGTATGTGTACTTTTCCTATCCCAAAGAGCCCAATCTTTTTTAGCGGAAACTTTGCATAAACATTCATTAAAAGAATAGCTTAATTAAATGAACTGGGGGGTGGCATCAAGAAACCTATCCTAAGGACAAGTGTATGAAGGTTTAAGTAGCTTGAAATGAGACTAATTGCTGTTAAAACATTCATACTTTTTAGATTTCAGAGTAACAGCCGTGTTGGTCTGTATTCGCAAAAAGAAAAGGAGTACTTGTGGCACCTTAGAGACTAACCAATTTATTTGAGCATGAGCATCCGATGAAGTGAGCTGTAGCTCACGAAAGCTCATGCTCAGATAAATTGGTTAGTCTCTAAGGTGCCACAAGTACTCCTTATACTTTTTAGAGATATCCATGCATCTAACACTGGTAACAATTTTACTGACTTTTTTTTCCCTCAACATTTCAACTTTTCTCTATGTTGTTGTCCCCTGCATACTGTTGATTAGATTATTGTGCAACATGACGCTCTTTGTAGATCTCATGGTTGGATGCGATAGTAAGGTAACTGGGCAATAATTATTTAAGCAGCAAGTTTCTAACTAAACAGAACCTGGTTGAGTTTTTGATGAGACAGCTAAGCTATTTTTGTTGATATATAGCACCCACAGTGTAAAAGGTGCTTCGCATACATATAGAGAGGGAAGGTCTCTGGCCCGAAGAGCTTACAGTCTAACCAGACAGCAAGTCGTCAACTACAACAAAAACCAAGTGATTTGAACAGTGAACTCTTATTAAACTCAGACATCTTTTCATTTTTTTTTTAAATGTTATTGTCATGCAGCCCTAATTAGAGGCTCCCCAAGCTACTATGTTTGGGACCCATCCTAGATCAGTGTGCGCTTAAGCTTCCCTTGGTCTCAGCAGGCTGCAACATTGTCTCTTCCCTTGGCCTCTCTGGCACATTTCCTGGGCACAGGATCTCTGACTGTTACCCCTTCACAGAAGTGGGACCCTATGGCCAATGTCCTAGGCCCCCAGGGCTAGTGCTGATTTCCTAGATTCCCCAGTTGCTTAAGTCCTTTCCCAGAGTTCCTGCCTTGTGGGCACTCAAGTTTTACAGATCTCTTAGGAGCATGTGAGAGTGAAAGCGAATGACACACAAGCTCTGTATGGGTTTAAAAAAAAAAAAAGTCGCCCTTCACTTTTGTTAGCACAAGAAATATATAGACTTTGACAAAACAAAAACCACATACCCGCATTTCCCTGCCTCAGTTTCTCACCACTCTTGAGCATTCTTTGGGTTTAGGTCAGAGTCCTCTAAGGAGTGCAGAATCCTACCTCCTGCACGTGTCTTCTCCTCCAAATCATGGAGTTTCTCTCTAGTGCAGTCTGTTTCCTTCTTCCTGGGGTGGTTCCACAATAAAACAAGACCCCTTTGCTACAAAAACATGCCCCTCTGTTCATCTTCCCTACCCAAGCTTCCTCATGTCTCCATGATTTTTCCTTAAGTCTGTCAGGTTCTGTGGCTTTTAAAACGCAACGGTAACACCTGTTTATTCTTTGTTGTGCTTCTGTGAAAATTCTACTGTTTTAAATCTGTCCTGCAGAAACATTTGGTCAGCCTAGTTTCCCCTGTCTTCAGCCATCTCATTGGTACTGAAGTGCTCTCACTTGAATGGGGGACATCAAGGTTTGACCACCCTCCATTGCCCTTGGTCTGGGGAATGGGTGACACACCCCTGACAACGTGGCTGACTCCACTAACCTTGAGGCATTTCAATGAGCAATTTCATAAGATCAGCCAGAACTCATAAGTCATACATAAATTCCTGAAATCATCAAAATTCTATTGTCTGTTTTAGCACTTCTTTGAGGGTATGCCTAGGTCTTGTAGCCCTTTTGAAATAAATGCTTTGAGGAACAAGATCTGGAGATGGGAGACATGAAGGGGCCAGTTAGTCATGAACAATGGTCCTAGAAATCCATTTGCCACAGAAAAACGTGAATTTGCGTTTCTATAGAAAATCTTTAGTTTTTACATTTTGTGAAAAAATAAAAACATATACAGTGGAACCCCAGTTATCCAATCTAATTGGGACCAGGGCCAGATCAGATAATCAGGAGACTGGATGGGGCTCCAGCTGTCAGTCCTGGGCAGCAAGGCTTGGGCTGTAAGCTTAAAAATTGTAAATATATTGGTAAATCATTGCGTTCAACTGATACTCCTATATATTGTGGCTAGGGAAACTAAAGTTCAGCATTTCATTTGAATCATGGGAAAACATGGATTTTTGTGGGGGGGTTTATCAGAGAATTTTGCGCTTTTTTTTAATCACTGAAAACTAGGGTCCCTGGTCATGAAGGTTAGGCAAAGAAACTGTGGTTATGGGGAGTGAAAAGACCTGCAAATGCTAGGGCAGGGAAATAATGAGAGGCTTTCTTGTGAATGTTTGATGCTTTAACACTGTTTGTAGAGTTGCTAGAACTTTGTGTGAGAATATTTGTACAGCGCATAAATGAGTCTTCTACTGTCAGATTTGAATAACATGATAAAATCAGACTCTGATAGTGTTTTGATCACCTGCAAATTGGAAATAAAGTCTCCTACTGACTTTCCATGCATGCTGACATTTGTGTGCGTAGAGTTCATAAAGCAATTCAGGAAATTTATGTTGAGCAGTGATGACCACTCTTGTAATACAAGATGTTCTTAGGTGAGGCTGGTCTTGCATGCCTGAGCTATGGACCATCTACACAGACAAATAGATTACATTGGCAGAGCATGTTGTTAAAATTCTGTTGGTTGACTATAATATAACATGGATTGAACATGTTATAGAATTGCAGTGTATCCTTGGCCTTTTACAGGTGTGCAGTGGTTCGAGTTTTGTATGCATGGGCAAACTATGTATCTTCATAGCTAAATTAAAATTTTGTCATGGTTATGTTTAGTAAAAGTCAAGGACAGGTCACGGGCAATAAACAAAAATTAACAGAAGCCCATGACCTATCCGTGACTTCTACTAAACTAAAAATAATGGGGGCAGGAGGTCTGACTGAAGCCCAAGTGGGGAAAGAGAGCCTGAGCCATGCTGTTGGGGGTTGGGGTGTCCAGCACCTGCCTCTGTGGCAGTTCCAGAGACCCCTCACCGCAGCCTCAGGGGCTCAGAGCTCTGGGGGTCCCCCCACTGCTCCAGGGGCCCCCTGCAGCCGCTGACAGCTCTGGCACCACTGCTCTGGGGCTGGAGCAGAAAATGTCTGACGTCTCTGAAAGTCACAGAATCCGTGCCTTTGTGACATAATCTTATCCTTATGCATAGCTATTTTAATATTGTTGGCCTCACGTACCCCAGCTGGCCAAACCTGCAAAGGTGAAGCAATGTTTAAACCTGAGTTTTAAATTACGGCTATAGCATAATGTATTGTGCTGCCAAACCTCCCATGTGTCCAGTGTTATGAAGCTTTCTTGAATCTTTCTAAAGAACTGTTTTATTTATTTAGGTGGAACAAATGGGCCAAAGTTATTAACAACCCAGTCACTGTCCGGCATTAAACAGTGTTAAACATGGTCCAGGATTTGGCATTCAGAGACCTCAGCCTGCTTAGTACCATGGCGCAAACATAATTGAAAATTATTTTAACCTTCTATTAAAGATAAAGAAAAGAAAAAAAAAACAGTTAAAGCATTTGAAATGTGAAGAATTAAGTAAAGCTTTTATTGAAACATGATTTGCTCCCTTTAGCTGGAGAGAGTTTTAGAAAGAAAAACCTCTTGTTTGACAGTCTCTTAGATATTATTAAAGAGGGCAATAACTGTCCCTCTAGGAAAAAGAAAATGGTAGTTGAAATGAGCTGGAGCTACTACTGTTAAAGTCAGATCCCATTTCATCCCAGGTGGTGTCTGGGATTCAGCTGGAGCCAGTAGAAGTGGGAGTATTATCTGGGTCCCTCTCTCTGGCCTGGTCTGGTCAGGACATCTTTCAGGATTAGATAATGAAGGCCTGGGATCCCAGAAGATGGTGGGGGTGGCAGCCATGATGGTGAAGTTTGCTTCAGTATCCTCTGTCTGTTCTGTCACTCAATCTTTTTTCTGTTCTTTGTCCTCCTTACCGCTCCTCCTCCTCCCCTTATTTCCCAAAAAAGTCTTCCTTTCAGGACCCAGAAAGTGAGTGATGGGTGGAATAGCTCATCCCCTCATTATTTTTGTCCACCAATTAGATCTTATTTCTGACACACTAATTTTGGTTCACTAACTTCTGGCTCCACATCATTTGTTTTTAACAGGTATAATTACAGCAGTCCTTGGATTATATGAACATGGCCTTTTTAGTTTAAACTAATCCAGTTTCTCTGTCTGGTTTTCTTGCACCTACTCCCATCAACACCTGTTATAGGTTGTGACATCTTATGAACTTACACTCACTTTTTACAGTTAAACTCACAATTAAGGTAAATTTGTAAGCCCAATTACCACAACAGAACAGAGTAGAACATTTCAATTAGGCCTGTAATTAATTTTCAAGCATAATAAATGGTGGTTATGGCACTTTTAACCACTCTGCTTTATGTACTTATATTTCTTCTCACAGATGGAGTTGAAGAAGAAAAAATGGAAACTGAGACAGATGGGCAACAGTCAGAAAAGGTAAAAGTCTGAGATTTGTCTCTGATACAGTGATTCTTTTCATGAAGTTCACAAGTCTGAGTTATTTGTGTTACAGTAGCACCTAGAGACCTTAATCAAAGATCGGGGCCCATTTTGCTAGTCACTGTACAAATGCATAATGAAAAGTTGGGCCTTACCCCAGGTGACTTAAATTTTAGTAAAGAGCTCCTTGTTCTCAGACTTATCATGTGCAGAGTGAATTGAACACTGCTGTCATAGGAGTGCTCCCCTGCAAGTTTATTGCTGAGCAAAGTGGGAAGAGATGTCAGTATCTCTTCCTGCCCTTTCTAGCCACCAGGAAAGGAGCTGAAGAAGTGTCAAAGTGGAGGTCAGATTTAATTGTAGAACCATAGAAAAACTGCAGCAGCCCATCCTGACATGTTGCAGCATTTTTCTTGTAGTGTTGGATTGATGAGTCTGACTCCTGATCGTGCAGTGCTGTGATGTTTTCAGCTCTGCACAGTTTAATTCAGTGAGAAATTGGCTGTCCAAGATTAAGTACCTTTGCTCTAATCTGACACAAGATCAGTAAAGAGAAATCATAGTCCTCCAAGAACCATTCCTAATTTTTGAATTTAGTGTAACTCAGTTGTGTTGGACTGCCAAGTGCTCAGATTAACCTATTGTTATAGCACAAATATAAACTGAGAGAGACTGAGAGGATGAAAGACAGAAAAGGGTTCTTGTATTTCCCTTCTGGGTGCCAGCTGGAGTTGGATTGGCAACCTGAGTGAAGTCATTTATTCATAGTTGCATCACAGACAATGGCAATGCAAGCTACCCTCCTTTGTCTAGTGAATGTGACTCAACTCTGATTTAGAGCTTGAACCTAAGCCTATGATAGTCAGTGGCAAACCTCCCCCCCCCCCCCCCCCGTAGCTACAGGGAGCTGCGGGAACAGTGCTGGGGGCAGGGGCAACGCGCAGAGCCACCTTCCACCCCACCCCCGCCAGGAGCTACAGAGACATGCCAGCAACCAGCCACTTCCAGGAACTTCCATGGGGCTATGGAAGGCAGCCTGCCTGAGCACCCCTTTTAGCGGCCTGGAGATCGCTGGCTGTGATTTATTTTTGCGGGACCCCCCTTGAGCCGAGGCCCTGGACTGCAGCCCCTAAAGCCCCTGCCTTAATCGGGCCCTGTGGGAGATCTGCAGCAGCCAGGCTGGGGAGCCAGGAGCCAGCTTTCTTGTCAATTTCATGGCTCAAGCAGAGCTGTGAAATTAACAAGAATGACAGCCAACAGCCAATGTGAGGAACCATGTCTACATAGACAGTGAATCGCCCTAGGTACACTGACATAAGTCTTACGCCTCTCATGGAGGTGGAGTTATGTTGGTGTAGTACAGCACTTACGTCGGCAGGAGTAAGTCTGTAGTGTAGACACTGACGTACGTAGGTCCACATAAGTTGCCTTATGTGGACCTAACTCTGTAGTGGAGACCAAGCCTAATACTCAAAAAACATAATTCTGAATGTTACTCCTTGTTTGCTGTATTCTCTCCAGTAAGTTTATATTGCTTTTATGAAATAATATATGTAAATACAGTGCAAGGTAATCATGGGCATGAAAATTACTGTTCCAAATTTATTGGAAACTAATTCCTGGTCTAGTAGAACAGAATAGATTAGGCATTCAGATAAATCCAAATTACTTGCACATGTTAAAATATTTCCCACCTCCACCCTTACGCATAAAATCACTGCTCATATCATTAATACAGTTAAGGCCCTTAAGTTGGAATAAGCTAGAATATGTGAAGAATTCCACATCTTTGAGCAGTGTCCCTATGGGTGCTTCATGACAGGGCATACTTCCTCAGGGCAGATTTATCACAATGTCCAGCCTTGTTTCAACAATCCAGTAGAGTCTACAAACCCCACTGCAAGAGCTTTCCTACAAAT
Organism: Lepidochelys kempii; assembly: GCF_965140285.1. Lineage (NCBI taxonomy): Eukaryota > Metazoa > Chordata > Testudines > Cheloniidae > Lepidochelys > Lepidochelys kempii. The sequence continues at coordinate 267,322,605 of NC_136381.1, read as the reverse complement.
TCTGGGCCATATGGCAGCCTGTATGTTCATGACTTCCCTAGCAAGACTTAACTCTTGGTGTCTTCACCTGTAATTGAGAACCATCTACACTCCCAACGCTTTCGATCCAAACAGGTGTCCATACCTCATAGGGTCCTCAGTCATCTGAACTGGTGGAAGGACCCACAGAAGGTGTGGGGGGGTGTTTCATTTGTACAGCCTCTTCCCATGAGGATTGTCACCGCAGAAGTCTCCCTCATAGGCTGGGGTGCACAATTCCAAAGCCTTAAAGCTCAGGGCAAATAGAACCCTTCCGTATCAACATATTGGAGCTCAGAGCAGTCCATTATGCTTGCCAACACTTTCTCCACACACCAAGGACCACCCAGTCAGAATAATGCTGGACAACAGAGCAGTAAAGTTTACATCAGTCAGCAAGGAGGAGCAAGATACCAGTCCTCCTACACCAAAGCCTTAAAACTATGGAACTGGTGCACGTCACATCGCATGCATATCTTGGGGGTCATCTGCTGGGACTACAGAACACAATCATAAATTCCCTCAGGAGGCAATTCAGCATCAACCACAAATGGGAAGTGAACAACAAAGTGTTCTGAGAAATACGACTTTCCTGGGGCCATCCACAGGTGGATCGCTTCACTACTCCATTCAATGCAAAGAGCAGACGTCTGCTCAAAGTGTGGGCACGACCACAACTCCGTGGGAGATGTCCTAGTCATTACTTGGCCTCAAGACCTGCTATGCCCTTATCCCCCAATACTGCTCCTGTTTAAGTTCATAAAGAAACAGAGACAAGAGGAACTAGTAACCATCTTCATGGCACTGTCGTGGCTGAGACAGGCTGTGGTTCCCAGAGCTGATTCATATATCTACAGTCTCTTCTCTGCCTTTTTCTGACCCTGATTCTCTTCACCCAGGTATCAGCATTGGTCCCCTCCCCCAGTCTTGCAGCACTTTACCTCAAAAGCATGGCTGCCTGATGGCCCTCTGGTATAGCATAGGTCTGCTCTCCAGAAGTTCAGTGGGTGCTGCTCAATATCAGAAAGCACTAACTAGAAAAAGTGTGGAAACGCTTCCAGGCTTGTTGCAACCATCAAGCTGTACTTCCTCTCAAATCCTCTGTCGCATATCCTCAGTTACCTGTCAAATTAAAGGCTACAGGCTTATCGCTGAGCTCCATCAAAGTTGTTCTAGCTGCCATCACAACTTTTCACCCTCCCGTACAAGGAGTCTCAGTCTTCACCCACCCCAGCGCTGCAAGGTTTATCAAGGGTCTGTTTAACCTCTTCCTACCAAGGAACCAACTGCACCATGGGACTTCACCTTAGTTCCCAGTGCTCTGAGGAAACTCATGCAAACCTGTGGGGAGTTACTGCCTCCTTCATTTGTCCCTTAAGACCTTGTTCATGTCAGCCATTACTTCGCCTAGGATGGGTGGGGGATCTGCCTCAGAGTCTCTTTCTTGGGACTTTTGTGGTTGAGTAGGACCTGGAGTGGCGGCAGGTCTCCTCCTCTCTATATACTGTTATATCAGGGCACGAGGTTTCTAGGGCACAGGTGTAGACCTGGGGAGACAGCTAACAAAAATTTCCAATCAAGAGCAAACTGGCGCCCTTGCATATCTAGACATGGAGCATCCATAGCGATACAAATCTTGAACTGAAGTACAGTTCAAGGTAAGTAACTTCTCCTTCATTTTATTTCCCTTCCTTATGCCACACTTTTGCAAATACCTGTTGCTTTTTTCTGTTGGACAAAAATACTCTTTCCCACTGTGTGTAATTACACGGCGGCACTCATTGCCACATGATGTTATTGAGGCCAAGAACTTACTAAGATTCAAAAAGGGATTGGATGTTTATAGGGATAACAAGAATATCCAGGTTTATAATACTGAATGCTAACAAAAATTTTGGAAAGGATATAAAATCTCATGCTTCAGTCTTAAACCAATCTGTAACTATTAAGGATTAGAATGAAATCTTTGGGGAGGGACAAGATGATTCCACTTCTCTCTACTGTGAGGTTTCTTGCACTGTCTGCTGAAACAAAATCTGGTGCTGCCCCCTGTTGAAGATGGCTTCCTGGACTAGATAGGTCATGGATCGGATCCAATATGGCAATTGCTTTGTGCCCAAGAACCTTGACCATGGTTGTGAAAAGAACAAACAGGCAGTCCCAAACTGAGTCCACCTTCTCAAGGATGATAGAGCATTTCAAAGTGAATCTGTGACCAAGCTAACAAGGAATTTTTTCTTATGTTTCACTTTCTCTCTTCTGTCATACCCCTCCAACACTCTAGGTTGAAAGCAAAGGAGAAGGTGAAATAGAGGAAGGTGATAAGGTGCAGGAAGGAGAAAATGAGAGAAATCCAGAAAAGGAGCAGGACAGTGAAGTCACTTCTGATACCAAGTCAGGTAATAGACACCAGCTGTTACTTGAGCTGCATTTTAGTTTTAAAAGCCTTTTTCCAAAACTGTAAGAATAGACTATAAAGTTAATTGTGGCAGAAATATTTCCTCTCGCACAACAGGTCTGCAGCTTGGTTCAGCAGCAGATATTCCAGTTCATTTCACAGAAAAGCTCAAGTGCTAAATTCATATTGCAATCATTTCAGACTTCAATTAAGGGACTTTTTTCATCTTGGCTGTAGGGACTGGGCGAGCAGATTGCTAAACTAAAGTGAGCAAAAACCATATAAATGAGTTTATTTCTATATGCTAATCTGTTGGTCCATTCCTAATGTAAAGAAGCAGATGAATGGGACTACTATGAACACAGCTTTGTGCTTAAAAGCTTAACAAGCTTTCTCCGTTTCCTTACAAATCATTTCATTCGACTAGTTGGGAATAAAGTACTGAAAAATCATAGTATCTTCCTATATTTTAAAATACCATGTCATTTCTCATATGAATCTGTGTTCTGATTGTCATATAGATCTGGCACATCTTTTCTGACAGGATTTTTTTCATCAGGATTTTAGGGAGGACAGAGCAAAACAATAAAAAGGTCTCCATTTGCCTCTCAAAATGGAGACGTTCATGGAATTTGTTTATTGGAAATACAACTTAAAATTATATTGATATTAAGTCTAAGAAAAAGATGGGAAGAGAAGAGTGCACAGGGGTAGGAAATGAAAGCACTTTAGGAGCATCACCCTTAAGGGTTTTGGGGGGATCCTCTGGAATATACATTTTGTGGAGGTATTCAAACTGCTTCTGTAGCAGTATGTGGAGAAATGCTGAGGCGCTATAATAATGTAAAGCACCTAAGTGGGAGAGTTGTAATGTGCATGCATGGGTTTATGCTGTGTGAGCACAGAAGTACGTGCTGTGTAAATCCTGTCCCTGATGTGATAATCATTAACAGTGAAGAATGAATGTAAAGAAATTATTGGGTCATCTCTTTAGAAGAGAAGGAGGCAGAAGAGAACAAGGAAAACGTTGATGCGTGCAAAGACAAGGAAAGCGAAGCTGGAAAGAAGAAAGTGGAACACGAAATCTCTGAAGGAAATGTAGCTACAGCTGCAGCTGCTGCTCTTGCCTCAGCTGCCACCAAAGCAAAGGTTTGTCCTATACAAATGTCCACTGCAGCTGATTTCCAGTTTCAATTGGGAAGTGTTCAAAAATGGCCCATTGTTCCAAACCACTGGGATTTTAAGTACTTTTTTGTTTGTTTGTGCTCTTTCACTTCCGCTGTTTGCACACTATCCTTAAATGAAATTGTTTCCCTGTGAATAGTTTAATGCTACCATTGTAAACTTACTAACGTCAGGGTGAGCATCCCCAAAAAAGGTCATCTTTTCAATGTGTAACGTGGGCAGTTGTCTCTGCTGGGTGTGCTGTTAGTGGTCAAGGAACAGGATTGGGAGGCAAGATTTGTGGGTTCTCTTCTTGGATCTGCCACTGACTAGTTGTGTGACCTGAGGCAATTCATTTAACTTCTCTGTACCTAAGTTTTTTCATCAGTAAAATAAGTGTAACACTTACTTCGCAAGACAATGTGATAATTATAAAGATCTCTGAGATCCTCACATGAAAGGTCGTCTGTTGTTTTTCAGGGCTGGATATTGAGAGAGTGGTATTTTTTCCATTCCATATTTGTGTTAAATGGCCTCTTAAACTTTCCAGCCACAAATCAATGAATTATTCTTTTCAGTCTGCCTTTTTTATGTATATTTTTAAATCCTTTGATTCTCACTTATTAAGTTGTCTGCAGACTTTACCTAATGAGCCATAGCTTGAATCAGTGTTCCACATGGCAGCTCTGGCTTACAGTTTTTATTGTAAATATCTTCTGAATATCCTGCTTCATTCAATTTAATGAATGTTACACCCTTCTTCCTCTTCATATTTAAGACCTCTCCTCTACTTCCCAGATAATTTGTTTCATTGTAATCCTTTCTCTGTCTTTTTGTTCTTTTCACTAGCTCTGCTGAATACTATGCATCACAAACTCCAGGTCAGGTTTTAGTAATAAAATGTATAACTAGGTCCAGTTGGGTGGGTCTCAGCACTGAAATTGCTCGTATAGTAAAATACCCCAATTAATTATTGCTGTAGGATGGATTTGTGGCATTTTTCTGCCTCTGTGAGAGACCCTTATTACTGTGACCCCATCGTGTGTGGAAAGTCAGTTAGATTATCTGCCATATCACTTGCCTGGTTTGCTTATGATGATGTTTTGTAACTTGTGCTTCATCTCCTCAGAGAGAGAGTATGTGTGTGTGTGTGTTTTCTTGGCAGGTCCCTTGACACTGCTTGGGATGCATACTTTCCAGTGCTGGATTTCTTTGTCCTGCATTTTTTGACAGTGGCTGAGTAGTCATTGCCATGCTAATGAGCTTAGGAGAGGCAAAAATAATAATCTGGTAGAGCAAGGAAAAGCTGTTAGTCCCTCTGGAAAAAGAACTCCAGTTGATTGCTGCATATTTCTTTGAAACAAACTGACCTCAAAAGAGGAATGGGAGACAGACAGCCTCTGGCATGGTGGGGGAAGGAAGAAATGAGGGTTCACACAGAGCCCCAGCCTTGTGGGGAGAAAGGAGGATGCTAGGATAAGTTGGGGGATTGGGACAAACAGAACCCCTGATAGCATGTGGTTGGAGAAACCTGACATGCTGGGAATAGATATTCACTATGGGACTGCGGGGGAGGTGGCCACAGAGAGCCCTTGGCATGGAGGGAGAATGGAGCACGTAGAACCCCTGCCATGGGGGGAAGATTAGGGGACCTTGGTATGGGGGGGAAGAGTAGTATGGGGGAATGCACAGAACCCCTGCTGTGGGGGGAGCAAATGGGGTTGGAAAAGGTATGGTATGGGAAAAGGAGGTTTTGGAGGGCACACAGAACCCCTGCAGGATGAAGATGAGGGGAGTGGTAGGGAGGGGTGGCACACGAGCTTGCAGAGGGATCGAGGGAGCCCTGGCATGTGCGGTAAGCTTGTCCAACACAAGTTACATAGTGTGCTCCCCGCATAGTTTTTAGTGGAGCCTCTGGTTCTGGAGGAGCTCAGCAACTCTTGACGGGCAAAACAGTGGGAACTCCTTTCCAGAACATGGACTTAACTTCCCTTTAAAATAGTCTGTACTCAGGGAGCGCCCTAGATTTTTCTAGCTGCAGATGTTCTTACTCTCTTGGGGCATATGGATGCTGTGGGTGCAAATTTGAAGGTCCTGAGTTTGTAGCATCCATGTGAGGAAGTTGCAGCACAGCATTTTTGTGTGCACTGCTATTCTCACCCCTTTTGTCCAAACTGCAGGTCAGTGTAGACATGTCGTTAGAAATACCAGCAGAGTTTGGTCCCTGCGGTTTGTTATATTCCCAGATAATGAGTCATACTCTGGCTTCTGTCGTGACTCTGACAATTGTTCGGGGGGGGCAATGTAGTCGACCTACAGTCTAGTCAGGTTTATTAATATAGGCCTTATCCCCTTCCCCTGAACATACTTGTACTCATTTCTGATTCGGTTTGAGTTGTTGTGAATTCTTATCTGCGAAAAGGGCACTCTGTCAAGTTAGGGTATGATGATGTCACTATAATGGGATCGTTTAAACGCTCAAAACCCTTGAATTTGAGACTGTTGGATTCAGGTAAAGCAATCTTTTAGGTAGTCCCCTTATGGCAATGGCTAGGTTTAAAGTCTTTGAAATGTCATACATCATTTTATTGAGACTGATCTGAGAAAGGGGATGCGGTTGAAGCTCCATTTACAGTTTGACACACACTTTAAAATGTAATATTAAACTAGCATACAGGATTTCCCAATTGTTCGTTTATTAATTTTAGGTTTATTTTGAGATGTGAATACCAAGGTGACTTTTTTTCTATCAGCCTTATAAACTCAACCTGAGATCTGAAGATCAAGCTGTTCTTTCTGTCCCTTCCATCATCACTATCGAGGATTAATTCAGAACTTAAATGTTGATGCACGAGCCATGGCAGAATCAGATCAGGCTTTCATGGCTATGTTAGCACTGCAAGGCTAAAAAGGAATAAATGCTTTTAGTAAAGTAAGCAGATAGTGGTCACAAGGAGCAGATGTTTTGAGCCATTTAAAGAAGCCATTTGAAAGTTGTGTTCTGACACACCTTCTAGATCTCTTTTTTTAATAACCCTCTGTCTGCTGTGATAACCCACACAATTGTGAAAAAATGACAAATACCCCTTAGTTGTGCTTCTCAGGTCTGGAATTCCTTTCTTTCATCAAGAGGTGGTAAGATGATCAAAGTATTTTTTAATTCTGATCTAATTTCTGTAGAACCTTTTATCTGAGGATCTCAGTGTCATAACAAACACTAACTAAACTACACATCATGCCTGGGAAATATGTATTATACCCATTTTACAGATGGCAAAACTGAGGCATGGATATGATTTGTTATATTATAGTGTGAAATGGCTTGGGATGCATAATAAGTGCTGCACATGTGCTGTGTGTGTGACTGAGTGTAGCTTTCTGGACTCTTGATCTGTTAGATACTTATCTGTATATTTCCTTTGGGTGCAAAAAAAGTAGTGCAGACTGGAAATGGAAGAATGTTACACTAGTGGAGGTTCTCCCGATAAACTGGGGTCCTTGCTTCATGATCACATTTGGTGATAACTCTAGTGAATGTTTCCTTTCAAAACTTATTTTAATATCAAAAGATCTAAACAGCAACCTAGTTTATATATGCAGTCAGTGCAATACGAGGGGCTGAATGTCCTGAAGCACTTTACAAAGCAGTCAGAGCATGCAATGCCTTATTTAAAGCCAAATTCTAGAGCTATAATATGAGACTATTTCCCAAAGAGGCGCTGGTGCTTCAGACCATCTGGCTTCATTGTAGGTAATTTTGCATGTCTACATCTAGGTCTGAAGAGTAGAAATGAGGTCTTCCGTAAATAGCAAAACCCCTTATAGCCTGAGCACCATGGATCGATGGGCGTTTTCAGGCAAGCAATAAAAATGTAAATAGGAGTGAAATTTAATCTTTTATTTTGAGAGGCTTCCTGCTCCCAATCAAGCTCATGTCCCCATTTTCTTCCGTTGGTGGTGGATGTAAGAGGAAGAAAAGGCTTGGATAATGCAGTCCTTTTGATTTTGACAAAGGCACACCGAGAAAATTTATATTAGAGGAAATAATGTCCTGTAATCAGGACCTTCACGCTCCAGAGTAAAATTGGAGTGCAACAAGGCCTTCTCTTCCCATTTGCACTAAAATTTCAAACAGCATTAAGGCCTTTTGTGAGCCGTGTCTGAGATGGAATAATTTAAACTTTAATATTAACCCCAGACCACTAAGGCCTGGTCTACACTGGGGGGGGGGGGGTGTCAACCTAAGTTACACAACTTCAGCTATGTGAATAACATAGCTGAAGTCGACGTACTTAGATTGACTTACCGTGGTGTCTTCATTGCAGTGAGTCGACTGCTGCCGCTCCCCCATCGACTCTGCCTGTGCCTCTTGCTGAGCTGGAGTACAGGAGTTGACAGGAGAGCGCTCGAGGGGTCAATTTATTGTGTCTAGATTAGATGCAGTCAATAGATCGATCGCTGCCCACCGATCCAGCGGGTAGTGAAGACATACCCTAATTCTAGCTTATATGGAAAGCTATTATAGTGTTGCAAACTTTGCATTAGAAATAGAACTGTAAGTGTCACAGGAGAAATCTTGCAATTAGCTTTTCTGGGGGAGGTTGGTGGCTGTGGGACAATTTATTAAAAGAATGTGTCAGTGTGTTTTAGAGGCAACACAATATAGTGGTGAGTTGGGAGCTGGTCATCAGGAGACATGGTTTCTGTTTGCAGATCTGCTAGTAACTTTGAATTTGGGCAAGGCACTTCACTTCTGCACTATAGTTTTCCACATGTAGAACGGAGCTAATAATCCCCATACACGCGCAGTTTGTAAAGTGCTTTAACACTTTTGGTGAAAGGTTCAAAGTGGTAAATAATAGGTTTTTTTGTATGAGATTTTTGTTTGGGGTTTTTTGTTTTGTTTTTTTATTGTTTTGGTGATACACCCATTGCATCTCTTCCCTTCCCAACCCCAAATTGCTGAATTAATTTTCGCTGACCATGAAAATGCATTTCAGGACCTATGGGTCCTTTCATTTTTTCCCACCACTGGACACCCTTTCTGCTGCAGGTTGATATAGTGCTCTTTATCTAGTCATGTGGTTGATCAAAACAGCCTATGACAAGAATACTGATTTATAAATAATCAAGACAGAAGGGATCATTGTGATGGTGTAGTCTGACCTCCTGCATAACACAGCCCATAGAACTTCCCTGAAATAACTTGTTTGAACTAGAGCAGATCTTTTAGAAAAACATCCAGTCTTGATTTAAAATTTTCCAGTGTTGGAGAATCCACCACAGACCATGATAAGGTTCTCTCGTGGATCAGTAACTGGTTAAAAGACAGGAAGCAAAGGGTAGAAATAAATGCTTAGTTTTCACAGTCGAGAGAGGAAACTGTACTAGGACTAGTCTCGTTCAACATAATCATAAATGAGCTGGAAAAGGGGGTAAACAGCGAGGTGGCAAAATTTGCAGACAACACACAATTACTCAAGATAGTTAAGTCAAAACCTGACTGCAAAGAGTTACAAAGAAATCTCACTACACTAGGTGACTGGGCATTAAAGTGGCAGATGAAATTCATTGTTGATAAATGCAAAGTAGTGTACATAGGCAAACATAATCCCAGCTATACATACAAAATGATGGGGTCTAAATTAGCTGTTACTACTCAAGAAAGAGATCTTGGGGTCATTGTGCTCAATGTGTGGTGGCAGTCAAAACAAGCTAACCATGTTAGGAACCATTAGGAAAGGAATAGATGGTAAAACAGAGAAAATATCATAATGCTACTATGTGAATCCATGGTATGACCACTTCTTGAATACAAAGTGCAGTTCTGGTCACCCCATCTCAAAAAGGATATATTAGAATTGGAAAGGTCCAGAGAAGGGTAACAAAAATGATTAGGGGTATAGAACAGCTTCCATATGAGGAGAGATTAAAAAGACTGGGACTTCTTGGCTTGGAAAAAGATGACTGAGCAGGATATGGTAGAGGTCATGAATGGTGTGGAGAAGAGGAATAAGGAAGTGTTATTTATTCCTTCACTTAAATAAGAACCATGGGTTACCTGATTAAATTAATAGGCAGCAGGTTTAAAACAAACATCAGAAGGTACTTCTTCACACAATGCAGAGTGAATCTGTGGAACTCGTTGCCAGAGGATGTTGTGCAGTCCAAAACTATAACTGGGTTCAAAAAATAATTCGATAAGTTCATGGAGAATAGGTCCCATCAATGAGTATTAGCCCAGATAGTCAGGGATGCAACCCCATGCTCTGGGTGTCTCTAGCCTCTATTGCCATAAGAGGGGAGTGGATGACAGAGGATGGATCACTCGAGTTGCCTGTTGTGTTGATTCCCTTTGAAGCCCCTGGCATTGCCCATGGTTGGAAGACAGGATTTTGGCTAAATGGACCATTGGTCTAACCCAATATGGCCATTCTTATGTTAAATTGTTCCAGTGGTTATTTACCCTCACCGTTAAAAATGTGTGCCTTATTGCTAATCTGAATTTCTTGCTTGAGCTTTCATTGGATCATGTTATACCTTTGTCTGTTAGATTGAAGGCCCCATTGAAGTCAAATATTTGTTCCTCATGTAGGTACTTATAAACTGTGATTAAGTCACCCTTTAGTCTTCATTTTGATAAATTAAATAGATTTAGCTGCTTGAGTCCCTCACGGAGGCATATTTTTCAGTTCAGTTCTTTAATTATTCTTGTGGCGCTTCTCTGAATCCTTTCCAGTTTATTAGCATCCTTGAATTGTGGGCACCAGAACGGGACACACGATTCCAGTAGCAGTCGCATCAGTGCCCAATACAGAGATAAAATAGCCTCTCTGCTTTTACTCGGTAGTCCTGTGTTTGTACTTCCAGGGAACTCATTAGTCCTGCATTTGCTACTGCTGTGATCAGGCAAAGGTGCCACCCCCGGCGACTGTAACCCTCCACTCGACCAGGGCACAAGCCTCTTCAGCAGCTTTCCTAGCCCAAGCACCTACCCAGGACATCTGTAGGGCGGCCACCTGGTCATCTGTCCACATTTTCACGTCCTATTACGCACTTACCCAGCAGGTCTGGGACAATGTTGGCTTCAGTAGAGCCATACTGCAAGCCGCTAGACTGAACTCTGATACCACCTCCGGGGATATTGCTTGTTAGTCACCTAGAATGGAATTGACATGAGCAGACGCTCGAAGAAGAAAAACGGTTACCTACCTTTCGTAACTGTTGTTCTTCGAGATGTGTTGCTCGTGTCCATCCCCTTACCTTCCCTCCTGCCCCTCTGTCGGAGTTGCCAGCAAGAAGGAACCAAAAGGGCATAGGGTCGGCAGCGCCTAATATACCAATGCACGGCACTCAAGAGGGTGCTACAGCCAACCCTACAAATACCACTAAGGCAAAAATCTCCAACGACTATGCACATGGGCGTGTGCACACCTAGAATAGAATGAACATGAGCCACACATCTCAAAGAACAACAGTTACAAAAGATAGGTAACTGTTTTTTGGGGGGCGGGGAGTGTACGTATTCGAGCAGTGAGTTGTAACAATAGCTAGTATGTGTGGTCAATTAAAGTGCTCATCCTTCTGTCTTTTTACATTTTAAACTTGAAATACTCAAGCAGTGCTTGAGAGCTGTTTCATTTAGATGGCATGTATTTAAATAATTAATCATCCTTAGATGTACATCTGATTATCTGCAATAGTAAAGATAAAGCTTGAGGGAGATATTTGAGGCCCGTTGGTTTTGTCTGTAATCTGTTTTTGCACTCTTAAATTTTGAATGTAGCTTCAGTATTTCATAAAAGAGCAATGCAGTAAACTGGTTGTAAAGAAAAACTGGGGTTTCTTTTATATAACCTTTCAACAAACTTTATACACTGGCAGTGAGGCGTAGCTACTTAAGGCTGTGTAGACTCTCTCCCTGGTTGAAATGGAACTGCTACATTGGGCAAAATTGTAATTTTACTTGTTTGAGCAAAGGTCTCTAGAATGGCAGAGGTATATCTGTCATTTCCTCAGTCTTCTTGAGTGTCTTCCTGTGTAGTAGCCTCACAGACACCACAATAGTCAAGACTTTTTCAATCACATGTAACTGAGCCACCATAAATCTTTTGCCCTTTGATAACTCGTTACCCCCTCGCTCTTCCATTTTAAAACCTCCACTCCAGTTGTTCTCACATTCAGATGGTTTTAAGACAAAATCAGATTGTCTAGGGGGAGTGAGCTTGTACAGTATTAATTTATATATAAGCTTAACATCTATCTACTTTGACTAAAGACTTCAGAAATACTAGGAGGATTATCATTGTGAAGATAAAGGATTGCAAATGAAAAGAAAATAAATATTTGGTTAAAGTGAACAAATGGAAAATCTAGGACACAACTCATACTTGATTATTCAATCCCTTAAAGCACTGAACTGTCTATTTTGTAAAGGTTGTGTGTGCAGGAGGGTGCTAACTTTTGTGTTTTTTATCCTTAGCACCTAGCAGCAGTGGAAGAGCGAAAGATCAAGTCCTTGGTAGCCCTCTTGGTGGAAACACAAATGAAGAAACTGGAGATCAAACTTCGTCATTTTGAAGAGCTGGAAACAATCATGGACAGAGAGAAGGAGGCAGTAAGTGCAGGAGACTAATTCTCTGTGATGTCCTAGAGCAAGCCAATGGCTAGAGAGGTCTCTGCATGTCCAAACAGCTGGTGTATTAGCAATTTCATCTGTTCCTGACCCTTTAAATATACAACTCTTGTTAGCTCACCTTGGGTATATCTACACTGCAATTAAAAACCCACGGCTGGCCGGCCCATGACAGCTGACTCAGGCTCTGGCTAAGGGGCTGTTTAACTTTGGTGTGGATGTGGATGTTCATGCTTGGGCTGGAGCCCGGGCTCTAGGACCCTGTCAGGTGGAAAGGTCCCAGATCTTGGACAGAGCCTGAATGTCTAAACTGCAATTAAACAGTCCCTTAGTGCCAGCAGAATCAGCTGGCACTGGCCAACCACTGCTGTCTAACTGCAGTATAGACATACCCTTAGAATTCATAGTTACTCATATTAAGCTGTTTAATTCACCTCTCTGATATGTCTACCCAGGATCTCTTCTGTTGTGTAAAAGAGTGAGTTAGGACTATCTATTATGCATTGGCCCCTAATTTGCCTCTTGCCCCCACCCTGTATTCATTCTGGGATGAAAATTTGCCAAGCTTGTGCAGAGATTACATCTGCTGAGTAGGGGGAGAGGAGCAATTTGTAATTCAAGGATGGCTATTCTTTCCTCCACAGAGAATGGGGTGGGGAGATGCTTTTCATACATCGCTAGGGTATGGTCTCTAGGACACCAATCCTCTGCCTTTTCTGTCCTCCCCAGGTTTTAGATCAAACACCTAGTCTGATCTTTCAGTCTGCTTCTCCAGTTCTTTTGTGGGATTTGCTCTTCCAGCTCCCCTGAGATTCTCACTTCCTCTGTGCTTTTAGTCAGTATTCTACTCAACCTGAGTAGCAGAGTGGGTACACTCCTGTGTGGCAGCATTCAACTCTCTGATCTTCACAGTGCACTTTACACTGTGGAGGAACTCCCTGAGTAGGTAACAGATCTCTGAGCTGGAGAAAGAATGGGGAGCTCCAAGAGAGGGGAGAGAGAGAGGAGAATGCAGTCATAGGCACGGATGGGAATGATGAGAAAGATGAGAAAGAATAGGAAAATGGCAGGTCAAAAGGGACAGAAAAAGGAAGCTAAGAACATGGGACAGAGGCGAGGGGGCCAGTAAGACAGTGCTCTGGGAACAAGCTCAGATTGGCATGGAAGACAATGAGTAGAGACAATGGAGGAAAAAGCGGAGGAGTTGAGCAGCAGGATAAGGTGATTGCTGATCAAAGAATCAGCATTCTGTCTTGGGAAGAGACTTAGCTTACTAGTAGGGGCTAGGACACAGGTTTAGTTTAGTTTCTGATCATTTGAAACATGACAGTCCTAATACAAATTAATAGTAATAAATCAGTGATTTTTTTGGCGGCTTCTTGAGTCTTTTGTTTTAACACTCAGTAATTTCTTTGCTGTGCACAATTAGAATCAGAAATACCAGGGAAAGAGATATTGTCTTTGCAGGATATGCAGCATTCACTGAATCAGCCTCTGACATATTGTTCAGCTGTGTTTTTTTTGAATGAGACATGGTATCCTTTTGACTACTTCAGTGGTGAGCTCAAAGTTAAATTTTTCATCCCTTTTTTTGCATATCCTGGTGGAGTAGTTGGTTTTTTCTCTTTGTGGGCAGTGTGGTGGTAACAGTAGATGAGGTTATGGGCTATTTACCTGTAATTCCTGGTTTTCTATACTTGCCTTTGTGACAGATATTGCAATAGTAGGCAATATTTTGGGGCACTATATTGTATTAAATCTACAAATGGTTTCTGTATGATTGTGTTCTACTCCATGGGGAAGGGTTACCACAGCTCCTACAGGAACTAAAAACAGTGGAATGTGATTAAGGTGAATAACTGAAACTAAATAACTCTAGAGAGGTACCATACCCTGCAGTGGTTTGCACAGACTCCCTCATTCAAGCTGGATTTTCCAGAAACTAGGAAACAAAGGCCTTTTGGTTAAAATATATAATAAGCTTTCAGGGCTTTCTTTCTGATCCAGCAAATGGTCAGGACTTTCTATCCAAGGGGGGGCCCCAACCCTTGCAGAAAGTTTGGAGAAAGAATAAATGTGCTTGCGTAGACATATCGGCATGGTAACTTGTAACTGCTGGCAACACCCTGTTCATAGTCCTTGGAGAGCATCGCATAGGGGCTGGCCTTTAGGCAGACTGGTTTGCTGAGGGTATCGCAGTGTAAGGCAGGGAGCTGTGCAGCCTCAAAATCTTCATAGAATCATAGAATATCAGGGTTGGAAGGGACCCCAGAAGGTCATCTAGTCCAACCCCCTGCTCAAAGCAGGACCAATTCCCAGTTAAATCATCCCAGCCAGGGCTTTGTCAAGCCTGACCTTAAAAACCTCTAAGGAAGGAGATTCTACCACCTCCCTAGGTAACGCATTCCAGTGTTTCACCACCCTCTTAGTGAAAAAGTTTTTCCTAATATCCAATCTAAACCTCCCCCACTGCAACTTGAGACCATTACTCCTCGTTCTGTCATCTGCTACCATTGAGAACAGTCTAGAGCCATCCTCTTTGGAACCCCCTTTCAGGTAGTTGAAAGCAGCTATCAAATCCCCCCTCATTCTTCTCTTCTGCAGGCTAAACAATCCCAGCTCCCTCAGCCTCTCCTCATAACTCATGTGTTCCAGTCCCCTAATCATTTTTGTTGCCCTTCGCTGGACTCTCTCCAATTTATCCACATCCTTCTTGAAGTGTGGGGCCCAAAACTGGACACAGTACTCCAGATGAGGCCTCACCAATGTCGAATAGAGGGGAACGATCACGTCCCTCGATCTGCTCGCTATGCCCCTACTTATACATCCCAAAATGCCATTGGCCTTCTTGGCAACAAGGGCACACTGCTGACTCATATCCAGCTTCTCGTCCACTGTCACCCCTAGGTCCTTTTCCGCAGAACTGCTGCCTAGCCATTCGGTCCCTGGTCTGTAGCTGTGCATTGGGTTCTTCCGTCCTAAGTGCAGGACCCTGCACTTATCCTTATTGAACCTCATCAGATTTCTTTTGGCCCAATCCTCCAATTTGTCTAGGTCTTTCTGTATCCTATCCAGCCCTCCAGCGTATCTGCCACTCCTCCCAGTTTAGTATCATCCGCAAATTTGCTGAGAGTGCAATCCACACCATCCTCCATATCATTTATGAAGATATTGAACAAAACCGGCCCCAGGACCGACCCTTGGGGTACTCCACTTGATACCGGCTGCCAACTAGATATGGAGCCATTGATCACTACCCGTTGAGCCCGACAATCTAGCCAGCTTTCTACCCACCTTGTAGTGCATTCATCCAGCCCATACTTCCTTAACTTGCTGACAAGAATACTGTGGGAGACCGTGTCAAAAGCTTTGCTAAAGTCAAGAAACAATACATCCATTCAGTCAGAAAGCAGTGGGACAAGGGTCCCTGCCCAGATACATATGACAGCTGGAGACCTTACTAGACACTCTTGGAGTGGACCATCAGGGTGGGGGTGTGCAGTGGGAGAGATACAGATGCAATTCCTGTGGCACTGTGGCAGTCCTCACATGTGAATTTAATGGAATTTACATCCACATCTTAGCATTAGTCAGACCGATAGAGTTTGACAAAGTGTGGTCTTTTATCAAAAAAGAATGTCAACAAGAGATTCTTCTTTGCCTCGTATCCTCAGCTGTTTCACTCTGCATGTCTGCCTCTGACACTGATTGGCAACTAAAGAAATGGCCATAAATAAGTTGAAAAGGTTCTCTGTAGATTTTCTTATCTTTAGGGGGAAAACTCCATTATAGTGACAGCCTTTCTTTCTTTTTTTCTTCATTTTGAGGCAGCCTGACATTTTCCTTCTTAACATTCTATGTATGAGTTCCCCCCTGGCTCCTGGTGGCCAAAATTCAGCTATGTGCCGCTGACACTCTGGATGTTTAGTGGAGTAATTAAATTTAACCAAAACAGAAGTTCCTCAGTACTGTGGCAGGTTCCATACCCACATGTCCATACAGCTCCACTTGAGCTGTCTCAGCCCTCTATTATAGTAAAGGTCACATGCTTGTAACTGTTAAAAAGAAATCTGCACGTGTGGCTGGGGGGTAGGAGGGAGGAGGCTTTATGCATAACACATTTTGTTCTATTTGTAATCTGAAGCTATTTCAGTGCTGATTATGTGTAATTGGAGATTCTGTTGATAGCAGCATTGTTGACCCAGAAATTGTGGTAACACATGAATGAATGCACTCTTTTTACTGTCGTGGAAAGGCAGTGTGGGAGGTAGAATGATGAACCAGTGATGGCTGCTGTAGTGTGAACATATTAGATAGATATTTATAAGTCATTTCTAATTGTGCATCTTTTTGAGGCAGCTTGAAAACATTATGCCATTCTAAATCTTTTCCTGTTGTAGATGTTTACAGCAAATGTGCTGAAGAACCTTCTGTCACTCCTGACATAGCACTTTTTTCCATTTCCTGTCACCTCCATGAGTCAAGTTGTTCATGCATTTGTTTGTGATGTGGACAGATGTGCACTGTGACCCAGGTTGAGACAATCTAATTTAGCTCCTGTATGATTTGTCATTGTCAGGTTATCACCTGGCTCTGAGAATTGAAAGGTAAATGCATGTGTACTGATCTGCCTTGATAGAAAACTTATGTGTATTGATGACAAACCCTCCTGAAGCTTAATTCTGTGGACATAACAATATGGTACATGTCTTTTTAAATCCATCTTTTTGCGCTTCTCCAGGAGTGTGGCTCAGCAGTTTCAGAGCTAGCATGTGGAACCTGCTGCGTTGGGCTGTGAATCAATTTTAGGCCTGACTTGCATCACAGCTCATGTATGTTTCACATGAGCCTTCAACTTTCATGAGTCTCTTTTGTGCAACTCTGTCTCTCTCTCGTCCCCCTATCCTTTTTGCCATCCCAATGGGGGAACTGTGTAGAGGAGAAGCTTTCATCAGCATTTAGATTTGGTGCATATTGCTAGACACGTGTTTGCATTGTGGGGAAGTTTGTAATGACATTCTACTGGATTGCCCTTTTTACATGTATTGCACCAAGAGAAGGTGGCCTGCAGATGGAGAAGCAGGAATGTGTTAGAATATGAAAGTAAGCTCCAGTGGTATCTTTTTATTAAGCCTTGCTCTCAGGGACTTTAAAGCAATTCTGCTGTGAACTGCCTGCCACCTATTGTTTCCGTTTTCACACATGCACCATTACACCATTGGTGTATTTGTCTTTTCATTGTATCAGGTTCCTCCTGGTAAAGTGTCAAATTGGTCAAGGACAAAGAAATCATGGCAGCATGAATAAACACATTGTGGTCATTACATGCTGAAAAAGAGCCCCCCACAAGAGCTATGCATTATTCATTGGCTCTGGTCCCCATCTGGTTCTGTTGGTGAATGCATGCTTTGTGGCAGAGTGGTTTTTCACTCACACTTTGGTAGTGAACAGTCTGCATAATGTTTTGTGGAGTGGTGTTCTTCTAGAAATCTTAAAGTATGTTGGCAATGAGCAAAGGACTCTGAATGCAGACAAACTGTTTTTTAGACCCCGTAGTTTGTATTGTAGCTTTAAATGCTTCTATTTGAACGGGCATTTAGCTTCTGGGATGGAGAGGATGTTTTTGCTTTTACTGAAAAATCACATCATCTCTCTTTTGTTTCGTTCTTCCTGGGGAAGGGAAAGAAGAGTTTAGTTTGTATCTAGACATGCAGTTCATCTTCACAGAGCGTAACTCACCTGTGTTGAGATTGCAAAGAAACTGGGAAAAGAATTTATGAGCAGCATGTCTCAGAGGCTGGCATTTGGTCTCTGATCAGCTTCCTGGCTGACAGGGCGGATGCATTTTTAAAATACGGCTATCAAGCTGGTAAACTTTATAGGTGACTTTCCAAAATCCAATTTCCACACTTTTTTGCTTTTCTTTCATGAGTAACTGAATAGAAGGGGGTTTGGATGGATCTGGTGAAAGCTATGTTGTGGTATACCTCAACTAGATTAAAACATTTAGAGGTACAAGGAAACACTTATCTGTTACTCTTTGCTGAGCTTAGAGTTAGCTAAGATTTACATATGAGCTTTTCTAACCATAATGAGAAGATCAGCATAGTAACAGCCCCATAGTAAGAAGCATCTTCTGCGGCTGACTTCATTATTCATCATCTAGGTTACTTGTTACAAAGCTTTGTACTGAAACCACAATAATGTGTTTTTAAAAAGTTTAAGGAAAAGGCAGCTGGTCCAAACATGAAACAGTATTAGCCTCAGCAATCCAAATCAATGGTTAAGGGGTGCCTTGAGGCATAGCTGTCACTCTGGAAATCTAGGCATAGAATTAGGACCCTGTATGAACTTTGTGAGCACATGTTGTTGGGGCAGAATTAGGTGGTGAAGTCTTTCCATAGAAAACTCCTCTGGTTGTATCCAGTTCCTTCTTAGTGATTGTCTTTCCCACAGTGCAACATGGCGAGGAAACTGGATCAGCGGGAGAGCGATTGCTTGCAGAAGTGAGAGGAGGTGAACGTCTACAGTCTATCTTGGGTTAAATTGTAGTTGTAGTGCCATGGGGTTCCCTGGAATGAAAACACCATGGTAGAGTTAACTAACTGCTGTGGGTGGTAACAGACAATATCCCTTTTTAATGGCACATATTGTCATCCTGAGTGGAAAATAGTGGTGAGCTAAGCAGGTGAGTTCCCAATTGGTGATAAGAACTTCTAGCATTGTGGGGAGAACTTCTTACATCTTTTCATATTTCTAACTGGAATGGTTTTTCTCTTGGCTGCAGTTAGAGCAGCAGAGGCAGCAGCTGCTGACGGAGCGACAGAACTTCCACATGGAGCAGCTGAAATATGCAGAGTTAAGGGCTCGCCAGCAAATGGAGCAGCAGCACAGTCAGAACACACAACAATCGCACCAGCATTCCAGTGGGCCTGGCATGAACCCACTTGGGGCACCGGGTCATCCGGGCATGCTGCCCCATCAGCAGCCCCCTCCATATCCTATGATGCACCACCAGATGCCCCCCCCTCATCCACCACAGCCAGGTAAGAGTTTGTAAGAGAAGATAATCATGATTGATTAAGGCCAGGAGAAGAAGTGATGACAGATGAAACTACACATCTGCTTGTGTACTTATTTAATGTAGTGTGTGTTTCATATAAAGGGTGCGTCTTCTTATAAAAGAGACCAGAATGGCTAATATTATTGTATGTTACTGCATGATGCAGTTTTGTTTGGTAACTTCTGTGACTTGGCACAACTGCAGGCTGTCTGAGCTAATAGAGCTCATATGGGGGTCATAGTGGATAACATGCTAGATAGGAGTCAACAGTGTCACACTGTTGCAAAAAAAGCAAATATAATTGTGGGAAGTATTAGCAGGAGAGTCGTAAGCAAGACACGAGAAGTAATTCTGCTCCACTCTGTGCTGATTAGGCCTCAGCTGGAGTATTGTGTTAAGTTCTGGGCACCACATTTCAGGAAAAATGTGGACAAATTGGAGAAAGTCCAGATAAGAACAACAAAAATGATTAAAGATCTAGAAAACATGACCTATAAGGGAAGTTTGAAAAAACTGGGTTTGTTTAGTCTGGAGAAGAGAAGACTGAAAGAGGACATAAGTTTTCAAGTACATAAAAGGTTGTTACAAGGAGGAGGGAGAAAAATTGTTGTTCTTAACCTCTGAGGCTAGGGCAAGAACCAGTGGGCTTAAATAGCAGCAAGGGCGGTTTAGGTTGGACATTAGGAAAAATTTCCTGTCAGGGTGGTTAAGTGTTGGAATAAATTGCCTAGGAAGGTTGTGGAATCTCCGCCGTTGGAGACTTTTAAGAGCAGGGTAGACAAACACCTGTCAGGGATGGTCTAGATAATACATAGCCCTGCCATGAGTGCAGGGGATTGGATAGATGGCCTCTCAAGGTCCCTTCCAGTCCTGTGATTCAATGATAGGGAGACACTGAAGGTCTTTGGGTTCAGAAGGTGGTGACTTGGTCAGAGCATCTAGAAAGAGATTATTTTAGCTTCTGAATTTTAAACTGAAGAGTGGAGAAGTATATATCAGGAAGGATTAACAGATGGAGTGATGATAGGGAAGGTTGCAGTAGCTCAAATATGAGAGTTATGATGTGGGACTATGAAGGAAAGAACAGATTTTAGAAATGTTTTAAGAGTGAAATGACAAGATTTGGAGGGAGCCTGTATGTGAGGAGAGAAGGACATAAGAATCCATGATAACCCAAAGTTGTGAGCTTCAGAAACAGGAAGATAATGGAGACAAATTGTAGTACTATGCTAAATCATGGCTACTCTTCTTCTGCTACTCTTCCCCTGTTACGATTAGAATAGATGGCTTCATCGGATGAGCAGAGTGATGCTCAAAGTGACCCACGTGGTTTTCATTAAATTGAACTGAAACCATGTCAATCTCTGGAGCCCAGCATTAGTCTCTTCTCTTCTCTTCCCAATCCCCTGAAAAAATGAGGTTCTTTAGAAGAGCACAAGAGAAGGTCAAAGACCAGGGTGGATCTGTGGTTTTGTAAAGGGAAAACTTCAGCTAGTTAAATAATCAGATTCATCTGAGTTACCCTTATAAAAAGGGTTACTGTATTCTTCAGTAATAGTCCAAAATATGGCATTTTATACTAGTGATACTGTAATGTTTGGAGCAAGTACGACAGGATTAGGTTCAGGAGTTTTTGGTTTTTTTTAGCCAAACAGAAATCCTTCAAAATTTGGAAATGTGATGCTCGTGAAACCAATAAACAGCAGGCAATAAGTAATAGGGAAATTAAGAAAGATGTGGACAAATTGGAAAGAGTCCAGAGGAGAGCAACAAAAATGATAAAAGGTTTAGAAAACCTGACCTATGAGTAATGGTTAACAAAACTGTGTATGTTTAGTCTTGACAAAAGATTGAGGCTGGACCTGATAGGTCTAATATGTTAAGGGCTGTTTTAAAGAGGACTGTGATGAGTTGTTCCGCATGTCCTCTAAAGGTAGGACAAAAAGTAACGTGCTTAATCTGTAGCAAGGGAGCTTTAGGGTAAATATTTGGAAAAACTTTCTAACTATAAGGATCGTTAAGCTCTAGAATTGGCTTCCAAGGGAGGTCATGGAGTCCCATCATTGGAAGCTTTTAAAAACAAGTTGGACAAATATCTCTCAAGGATGGTCTAGGTTTACTTGGTTCTGCCACATCACAGGGCTCTGGAGTTGATGACTTCTCGAGGTCCCTTCCAGCCCTACATTTCTATAATTCTAAAGTTTGTTTCTAACAACATTTCCTTATGGGCCAGCAACATATCTCTATATGCACCGTCTGGGTACCTGAGACGTGACAGGTCGACGAAACTGAGGGGAGAATCACTTATGGTTAGGAACATTAGAGAGTGTGTGGTCATGTGACCTAGTGCGCTTGACAGCATAGCCAATAGTAATTAAAAAGCATTATAAATATCTCTAATCATTTTAATCACTGAATATTTTTACTGATTGAGTATTTCTCTTTATTCAAATTCTTACATAAAGTTTATGGTTATTTTTAATTTGTTTGCTTATGTGAATTTGAATTATTTGTTAGTCCAAGTGTGGTGGTCACTGTCTTGGTGTGGTTAACCCCTTGTCTCACTGGTGGCACTGCCAAGTAGCTTTATTCTTAGCACACCAGGAGGAGGCGGCAGGCACCTACCTGTTGGGCACTGTGAAATGAGCAAAGGTGACAAATTTTGGAACTGTTCAAAGACTGTGAGGTTACCCCTCTTCTGTTTGCACATCATACAGGTGCTGAGCCAGCACCAAAATGGGGAGAGTGTGTGTGTAAAATATATATATATATAAAAAAAATAAAAGTAGCAGGAAGGCTGCAAAAGAATCAGTGGGTTTACAGGATGACTAGGTTAAAGGAAGTCATAAAGGATGTTGCTGAGAAGCTAAATGATTTGTTTGAATTTTCTTCAGTGCTAAAAATGTCATACAATTTCTTACCATGGACCAACTTTTTTCTGGTAACAATGATGAGATACTCTGAGATTGAGGTGTCAGAAGAGGAGGTGCAGAAGCAAATTGATAAATAAAAATGCAATCAATCACTGGGCCGAGATGGTCCATCAAAGAATTCTTACGGAGCTTTAAGTATGAAGTAACTGAGCTGCTAACAAAATACGCAACGTTTCATTGAAAGCAGCTGCTGTTCCAGAGGATTGAAGGGTAGCAAATGTTGTAACTATATTTTTAAAAGTAAGTTCTAGGGGTGATCCTGGGGAATTAAAAGCCTTTAAGTCTCACATCTTTACCTGGCAGTTCAGTTCAAATGATATTAAAAAACAATTTAAAAAAACCACTTGGAAGCTCATGATATGAAAAGATCTAACCAGCAAAGTTTCAGCAAAGGAAAATAGCATTTCACTAATCATATCAGTAGAGTAGTGGATGAAGAACCACTGGCTGACAAAATGTATTTGAACTTCTTAAAGGCCTTTGACAAGGTCCTACAAGAGGCTACTAAGGAACCTAAGGAGTCATGGGGTGAGAGGTAAAGTATTGTCCTGAATCAAAAACTAGTGGCTAGGAGACAGAAAGCAAAGAGGATTAAACGGTCAGTTTTCATCATGATAAAAGGTTGTTAGTAGGGGTTGCAAAGTTGTGTACTAGATCCCATATTTTAATAGAGTTAATGGTATGGAAAGAGGGTTGTGGACAGTGACTTGGCAAATTTTGCAGAAGACAAAATGTATTTAGGTCAGACAGGACCAGAGAGGACTGTGGTAACTACAGAGTCCTAAATCAGCTAGATCAATCAAAAATTCAAGGTTGACAAATGCAAAGAAATGCATTGGAGGAAAACATTAAACTACACATACATCGTACAGAATTCTAAACTAACTGTGTTGTTAAGGAAAAGTTAGCACATGTGACTCCATTTTGGTTTGGGGCCCACCATTGTTTAAATGCCAGCACATCATACACCAGGAGGAGTAATCCTTAGATATTGAATCCCTGTGAAAATCCTCCTTGTCTCCAGCCTGCCTTGACTCCCAGTATCTGGTTTTTGTCAGTCTCTAACTCCCTGTCTCTTGGCCTTGATGTGAGGCCTCCCATCCTGATAATAAAAGTTACTGATGCATGGCTTTAGGACCATGCTGTGTAATTAACATACTGGTATAGCACAAGGAATGCACCAAGCAGGGATAGGTGGTAGATAAGACAAGGGTTTGTTTATTGGCTAAGGTTTCCAATGCACGAGGGCAACATGCTTTGCTAAAAGGTATATAACCTTTGTATAATTTGCATTCAGGGTCCCCTCCTGGCTAGCAGGGGGGCACCACGCTCGAGCGTAATAAACTTAGTGTCTTTTGGGAACTCTGCAGTTGTGGACTTTGTTTCTGTGCCTCAGCCTAGATTCGAACTGTGCGTGTCCTACCAGGTGTAATTCGTAACAGTGTCAAAGCACAAAAAGGACCTGGGTGTCCCAGTAGACAGTTGAATGAGGACCTCTTCTCACCTTGCAGCCATGGTCAAAATAGCTACCAAGATATTAAGTTGCATAAGGAATGAGATGGTGAATAATGTGAAGAATATTATAATACATTTATATAAATCAGTGGTGGGGCCCCATCTGGAATTCTGTGTGCGGTATTGGCCATTCAGTGTTTAAAGAATATTGCACAACTGGAGGGGGTTCAGAGAAGGGCAGCAAAAATGATCAAGGACCTGAAAAAACTCTCCTTGCCGAATCAAGATCGGAAAGATGAGGATTGTTACCGTAGAAAAGCATACGAGTAAGAGGGGACATGAAGGAAGTATATACAGTAATGTTCTAGAGATAGCAGATTGGGAACTTCTGTTCCTCTATCTCATAACACAAAAACAGAGGGACATTCAACAAAATTAAAACATGGCAAATTCAAAACAGATGAAAGGAAATAATATTTTCGTACAACATGTAATTAGATGGTGGAATTCATTGCTACAGAATGTCATTGAGGCCACAAACTTCACAAGATTCAAAAATGTATTGTACATTCTATGTGGATATCAAGAATATCCCGAGTTGTTAGAACAAGTTTTGGAAGGGGTATTAAACCAGAGTTTCAGGGTTTAAGCCAATCTGCAACTATTAGAGATCAGGATAACTAATATCCGATGATCCCACATCTGCCTTCTGAGTGAGGTTCTTACACCTTCCTGTGAAGCATCTGTTATTGGTCACTGTAAGACCAAATTAGCTGGATCTTGCATCTGATTCAGTATGGCAGTTCCTATATTTCAGTTTTCTTAAGGGTAAGAATCCTTGGCCCTTTCAAGGGATTTGTTTGCTTGAGAATTCATGGGTAAAATTGACTTCTCTCCCTCTTTCACCTTCTCCCTGTAGTGTCCTTGTAGAAAGGGGATTGCTTTAAACGCCTTCAAAATCTCAGGTGGAAGTCCAGGAGTTTGCTACGATGTCCTCCTAGAAAGACTAGGAGAGTCTCCATCATTTTAAGTAGCAAAAACTCTCCAGCTACAAACTGAGAGATATAACGTTGGATAATTTTTTTTACCTTGTTAAGGGAAAATGGGATAAATCTCTGGTTTCAAGAGTGCATCAGAACTAGAACTTTATGATCCTTGGGGGCAGTCTTAAGCAAACCCAACAAGTTGCCCCCCCCCCCCCCCCGCACCCGTGAGTCCTCTGAGTCAGTGACTCACAAGTTGACCTGAGTGGAACAGGCATAGAAGACAGCTTGTTTCTTGATTTCTCTTCCCCTCGCCACATTCTGGCACCTTGGGTCTATATTGGAAGATCCCTCAGTGACAAAGTTAACTCAACAAACACAGCATATAGACACATCTGACAGATGTCCATCTGAGACCTAGCATAACTAATCCATAAATATATCTGTCCCGATATCTACATCGACACCCATAATCATAGCACGTAAGTATTTGTGGTGAACCTCATGATAGTACGAGCCACTAGCACTTCCCTTCTCTGATTCTTAGTTTCTCTTAAATATATATTAGCAGCTGGCATTCATCCATCTGATAATGACCCCTTTCAGACCAGGTTTAAAACTGACTGCCCAAATATCTCTGCTCATTAAGCGTCCAATTTATTATTTAAGGGCTTGGCTACACTTGCAAGTTACAGCACAATAAAGGAGCCCCGGGCGCACTAGCTCACTACCCGTCCACACTGGCAAGGCATGTAGAGGGCTCTGACTCCGTGGCTACAGTGCTGCTGGTACTCCACCTCGGTAAGTGGAGTAACGTTTGCTGCACCCCTGCTGGAGTGCCGCAGCACCAGTGTGGACACGCTGGTCCTATAGTCTGCTCTGATCGGCCTCCAGAAGTGTCCCACAATGCCTGTGCTAGCCACTCTGGTCATCACTTTGAACTCTGCTGCCCTGCCCTCAGGTGACCAACCATCAGACCCGCCCTTTAAATTCTCTGGGAGTTTTGAAAATCCCCTTCCTGTTTGCTCGGCCAGGCTTGGAATGCTCTCAGCGAATCTTTCCAGGTGACCATGCCTCCAGGCAGTCCCCAGTATGGAGCAATGGGAAGGTGCTGGACCTCATCAGTGTTTGGGGGGAGGAAGCTGCGCTTCAGCAGTAGGAGTTACTATATCTTCGGGCAAATATCAAGGGACATGATGGAAAGGGGCCATGACTGGGATACACTGTAGTGCAGGGTTAAAGTGAAGGAGTTGCAGAGTGCCTACCACAAAGCCCATGAGACAAACAGCCATTCCAGTGCTGCCCCTATGACCTGCTGTTTCTACGAAGAGCTGGACTTGATACTTGGGGGCGACCCCACCTCCACTCCGAGTACCACCATGGACACTTCAGGTCAACAGGCAGGAGGAGGAAGAGCAGCAAAGCGGAAGCGAGGGTGCTGAGGCAGAGGAAGACACCATGGAATCCCTAGATGCATGCAGCCAGGAGCTGTTCTCAAGCCAGGAGAAAGGTAGCCAGTCGTGGCGGCCAGTGCTTGGGGAAGGACAAACACCAGAGGAGGTTTCCAGTAAGCAGCTTTTATTTTGGGAAGGAAGTTATTCAGTGCGGGCTCTTGGGGCGAGGAGGGTTAGGGCTGTATGCATGCCTTGATGTGGAACAGGGCATTGATTTGCTCTCTCACACCGCGGTAATCGGCCTCAGTGACCTCTTCAGAGGTCTCATCCAGAACTTGGGCAATGCACTTGTGCAGGTTTCTCGGGAGAGCCACTGTGTTCCTTGTCCCAGTAAGGCTAACTTGTCCACACCACTGTGCCGTGGGGGGCGGGGGGACCATTGCTGCCCACAGGCAAGCTGCATATGGGCCAGGGTGGAATCCGCATTGCAATAGAAGACCCTCCCTTGCTTCCCAGGTCACCATCAGCAGCGAGAGATCTTCCAGGATGAACTCCTGTGGAAAATGTGGGGACAGTGTTCCGTATAGGGGGCCCCCTGCCACTGTTGGCTCTCCCCAAGGCGCACAAACCCAGAGGACAGTATAGCCATGAAACAATCAGTCACGCTTGACCCTGTGCTTACTCATCATTTTGGGGCTCCTGTGGGTTATGTGCGCTCGGTTTGGGACGGGCAAATTATGCTATTGTGTAGACGGTGCTTGCCCTTAAGTATGGGGGAATCGTTGCTCTGACTGGTGTGAACAATGCTGTCTCTGTTGAGTGTTGCATTTTGCCTTTACAGATGCAACCTTGAGACCTCAGCCGTCCATGTTATCATCGGCTGAAAGACTCCAAAGAATCAGAAACCCCATAGAAGCAAGGAACACATGTTGCATGAAGTAATGCAGTATTCAAGTAATGAAAATCTAAAGGTGCAGGAGTGGCAGGACAGTGAAAGGAGGATCCGCCAGCAGAATGAGGAGCTCCAGCGCAAAAGCGCAGTGCTCTGGCAGCAAAGCACGGATCGGCTGATAAGCATAATGGAGCACCAAGCGTATTCGATCCCGGCGCTCGTAGCCATGCAGGCAGAACACTACCATGCCCACCCCTCCCCCACCCTTGTCCCAAAACTCTTTCCCTTGTGCCCCCATGTCACCTCCAACCCACTTTCCCCAACATCCAGGTTGTTACCACCACCAGCTGCCTCCAACACCTGTAGCTTCACCACCCATACCTGAAGACTATGACCCTTACCCTCTGCACTTATCCCCCATCACCATGCAGTATAGCCATCCTGAAGTGCAGCACTCATGCACAGCACTCCAGACAGGAAGGCTGAGTATGACAACAGGACATATGCAAATCTGTACCGTTCCCCACCCCACCCGCTTGCCCTTTCTGTTTCCCAAGCAGTTGTGTTTTCTTTTCAATAAATGAATTTTCTTTTCAGTAAATGGATTTTATTGGCTTTGAAAAAATTCTTTCTTATTGCATAAAGTAAAAGATACCTTAGCCCAGGAAAGAAACAGGCACTACAAGTCAGCGTAGCAAACACAGATTCCTGCTGACATTGGAACCACTGCATTTCACTCCTGTACAGGGCACCAGACATTACTGGTGGCTTTCAGTCTCAAATTGCTCCCTCAAGGCATCCCTAATCCTTGCAGCCCCACTCTGGGCCCCTCTAATAGACCTGCTCTCTGGCTGTTCAGATTCACCCTCCAGGTGTTGAACTTCCGAGTTCCATGTCTGAGTGAATCTTTCACCCTTCCTTTCACAAATGTTATGGAAGATACAGCATGTGGATATAACTGTGGGGATGCTGTCATCGGCCAGGTCCAGCTTCCCATACAGAGAGCTCCAGCGGCCAAAAGCACACTCCACAGTCATTCTGCACTGGCTCAGCCTGTTGTTGAACTGCTTCTTGCTGCTGTCAAGGCTCCCTGTGTAGGGTTTCATGAGCCACGGCATTAAAGGGTAAGCGGGGTCTCCAAGGATCACAGTGGGCATTTCAACTTCCCCTACAGTGACCTTCTGGTCTGGGAAAAAAGTCCTGGCTTGCAGCTTCCTGAACAGGCCAATGTTCCGAAAGATGCTTGTGTCATGCACTTTTCCGGGCCAGCCTGCGTTAATGTCAGTGAAATGCCCATGGTGATCTACAAGCGCCTGGAGAACCATCAAGAAACACCCCTTCTGATTAACATACTCGGAGGCTAGGTGGGCTGGTGCCAGCATTGGAATATATGTGCCATCTGTTGCCCCTCTGCAGTTAGGGAAACCCATTTGTGCAAAGCCAGCCACAATGTCATGCACATTACCCAGAGTCATGGTTTTTCTGAGCAGGATGCGATTAATGGC
Source organism: Lepidochelys kempii (assembly GCF_965140285.1). Lineage (NCBI taxonomy): Eukaryota > Metazoa > Chordata > Testudines > Cheloniidae > Lepidochelys > Lepidochelys kempii. The sequence goes on along the minus strand of NC_136381.1, from coordinate 267,294,165 downwards.
CCTGCAGATTTGCATCAACACGATTCCAACGGTCGACTTCTCCACTCCAAATTGGTTAGCAACCAATCGGTAGCTGTCTGGAGTTGCCAGCTTCCAGATTGCAATCGCCACGCGCTTCTCCACCGGCAGGGCAGCTTTCAATCTCATGTCCTTGCGCTGCAGGATGGGGACGAGCTCCTCACACAGTCCCATGAAAGTGGCTTTTCTCATCCGAAAGTTCTGCAGCCACTGCTCATCATCCCAGACTTGCATGACAATGTGATCCCACCACTCAGTGCTTGTTTCCCGAGCCCAAAAGCGGCATTCCATGATGGTGAGCACGTCCATGAATGCCACAAGCAAACTCGTGTCATATGCATTACTCGAGTCGATATCGTTGGAGCCCTCACTGTCACTTTGGATCATAAGGATAACTCGACTGCCAAACGTGACATGCTGGCGAGACTCCTCAGCATACTTCTCAGCAGTTCGGGCTCCATTCCCACAGACCGAAAGGGAAGACAGAGTGCGCAGTACAAAAAATGTTGAAAGATGGCGCCAAATGTGGACAGAAGCAAAGGGAATGCTGGGATGCGAACCAATGTATCATGGGGTGTTGGGACAGGACCCAGAATGCCCCACAGCGCCCACCCCCTTCCCACAAGCCACAGCGCCAAAATGGGAAGAGGTGCTCTGTGGGACAGCTGCCCATAATGCACCGCTCCCAGTGCCACTGCAAGTGGCAAATGTGGCCACACCAGTGCGCTGTCAGTGTGGACAGACTGCAGCGCTTTCCCTTCTGCACTCTACGATGGCGGGTTTAACTCACAGAGCTCTACATCTGCAAGTATAACCATGCCCTAAGAGGAAGGTTGTTAACCCTGCTGTCCTGGAAAAATTCCAGGTTGGGTAATAGCACTCTGCCTCCCTTCCTCCCCAAACTCCCTTTGTGGTTTTCAGTTGATACAGTATTCTTCACTCCATTGTTAGTACTGGTAGTGTAGTCAGGATGACGGTGCTTTGTGTTAGGCATTGTGCACACAGGAAAATACAGCCCCTGTCCAGAGGAGTTTGCAGTCTAATTAGGTTAACTCCTGTGTTACTTTCCGCCCATGAGATTATTGCATTTCTGTGATGGGTGGAGTGCTATCTGCAAGTAGTTTATAAAGTGCTTTAGAATCCTTTGAGATGAGCGGCACTTCACTGAACAGGAAAACAGAGTGTACCCTGGAAGGGACTTTATGCTCATTGTTTTGGAACTAAGCCTCTCTGGAACTAAGCCTACACTGCAATTAGATGCCTGTTGCTGCCCAGGCCAGCTGGCTTGAGCTGAGGGGCTATTTAATTGCAGTGCAGATTTTCTGGCTCAGGCTGTAGCCCGAGCTCTGGGACCTCTCACCTGGCAGGGTTATAGAGCCTGTTCTCCAGCCCAAACCCAAATGTCTACCCTGAAATTAAACACCCTGTTAGCCTGAGCCCTGTGAGCACAAGTCAGCTGGCACAGGCCAGCCACAGGGTTTTAATAGCAGTGTATACATACCCTCTGTTTGCTCCGCCTGCCTTTTCCAATGCAGCCACTAAATGGAGGGCTAAAATCCAAATAAATAAGATTTTTCTAGTACTCTTCAGGAGCTTGGTATAAAACAGCTAGCAGACATTTAGATAAGAAGCTAATCTAATATCTTGAATGATATAGCTCAGTTGTGTCTCAAATGTGCTGCCATCAGGATGAGTAGCTGAGTTTCAGCCTGGAGGGACCCTCTTTCTATGCCTGAGGCAAGGGACTTCCCATCTAAATTTAATTATGGTGGTACTCATAAAGGATGCCTAAACTTTTATATAAAGCCTTGGGATTTGTTCATTAATGTGGTGTCTGAGAGAGACAGCCACTGCATGTTAGATTATTTGCCTTAATTGGGAATCTCCAGCCTGTATATCCCTTAGATCTTCTTGGCCCTATTTTAGAGTGCACAGATCCCTCCATTAAATACCATCAATCCTAAAAGAGTGGGTGGGACACAGTCTGTTTGTGAAATAAGACAGAAATCAACCCAGATCTGGGAGCCCTTCCGTTTGGGGTTTGGTAGGAGTTAAAAATATTTTTCCCAAGAGGCATGACCTTATCTTGGATCACTGTAAGCAAATGGGTGTATTAGACTTTACTAGAGTAATTGAAAATGATGGCTCCTTCATGAGCTTCATAGATATTTCTCATTAGAGAAAGGAGGGTTATCAGCTGATCAACAGTGAACTTTCTGGGGATCAAGGAATCATTCCAGGAAAAGATCTTCTGTCCCCTGTTGCATATGAAACTTCAAAATACCTTACATTTTATCATAGCATAGGTAGATCATAGTCATAATTAAACACTTAAAAAGGGCTTTAGTTTTTCCAAATGAAGTTCAAATACCTAGTCATCCCAACACCCTTGTGATGTAGATACATATATCCCTATTTTATAGCTGAGGAAACTCAAGACACAGAAATTACTTACCTAAAACCCATGCAGCAAGTCAATAGCAGAACCATTATTAAAAATGGGGCATTCTTGACATCCAATTCTGTGCTCAATCTAACAACACATGTCTCTGGGATGGATCCAGGTAACACTTTTATGATAGGAGGATTCTTGGTCCAGTTAAAAATAGTTTCTGCTTCCTGGGTATGAAGAAGGTAATAACTTTGAGCTCATTTTGACATCGCTTGGGGTTGTTTCACCTTTCCTTACATTATAAATTGATATCCTGGCCTTTTTTGATGTACCATTTAGCTGTAGATTGAGACAGCCCATACTGGGAAGAGGAATTGGGTGATGTATGTGTTTTCACCTGCATCTCCTTCCCCTCTCATGTATATATTTCCCTCCTTGGACACTCCTGTGACAGTAGTGAGATACAGAATATTTTGTCTCTGGGTCACCAATTCATATTTCAACCCAATCAGTAACAAAATTTGTTACCAACTAATTGCTGTTTTGGTGGCCTCTCTGAAATAAGTTAATGATTTTAAAATAATTATTGGCTAGATGTCTACTTCACCACAGTAGATGCTGATTAGCACTCAGGTAAACAATCTTAGCAAAGGTGCTGAAGATTGTACCGTCTCTGGAAATGAAATTCACCTGATACTTAGTGGCAGTCCCTCCTGGTCTGGGCTGAGGATGCACTGACAGGAGAGCAGTTTGGTGAAGCATGTGCTGTTGCTGCCAGGGTTGTAGAAAAAGAATTTTGGTCTCCAGGACTGAAAGTCCAGCCCTTTTACCCAACACACCCCTTTAAAGTGACTTTTTAAAAAGAGCAAACCACTTCCTTGCCTGTTGCTTGTGTAGGGCTGTCTAGTAATGCTGCTTGGCCTCCCCCACAGTGATCTATCCAAAGGAGTCTTTGAATCAGTGACAAGTATGGCAGTCTAATCTTCATTCTACAAAGACTCCATTGGAGAGTCCATTGGGTGGACTGTGACTTATAGAGAGTGTGACTCATTGTTTGCATTGGTGGAAGAGTCACGGAACAGTTTAACAGTGACAGAAACATCAGAAGTTGCGCTATCAAAATACATCTATACACGGAAGAAAAGCAGTGGGCCTGAATGGGAAAAATACTAGTGCAGCTATCCATTTGGAATTCCTTAGTTGGCTATATGATTGCCTGAGAAGTTTGTATGCTTTAACTGTGTGGACTTCAGTCTGTTTCCCAACAGCATTATTAAACAGACTTCACTTTTGGCTGCCCTCTTTCTCTTAGTAAAGATTAAAAAGTAATAACTTACAATCCATTAGACCATGACCAAAATGATACTTGGAGTGACCCTCAAGTGACTGGGGTGGGGTAATAAAGAGATGATTCCAAGCCAGATGATTGAAGTCTGTAAAACATTTATTAAGAGAAGGAAAAAATAACCCTGGCTTACAACCGCCTCAGATACTGAATTCGGTCAGAAAGGAGGATGGTAGCCCCTGAGGCTAGAGTGGGGATCCTTTTCTCACTATCCTGCCTCGGTGGAGCTCCCAGGCTAATGCTTTAAGTCTCTTATATAGCAGAATTACCCACAAGACCTCAGTTTCTTTTGGCTGCATATTGCCGCTCCTAGGACTCTTTACATTTCCCAAGGCCTAATTACAGCATTTGTCATTGTGGCTGATTGCATAATGGATCCAGATTCTGTCTGGATCAAGCTGGGGAAAGGAACCCTCTGCAGTTTTTGATCCAGGCTCATCTGGTAGGTTGCATTGACATGGGGCTGAAAAGGGGACATAAACTAAAGCTTTTCCATTTCAGAGTTTCATTAGTCCCCTTTCGTAACTTGAAAAAGCAGTAACCACAATGCACCACTTAGTAGCCTGGTTTCTCCTTCTGCACTGGAGAACAGTTAGAAAAAGAATGTTACATTGATTGAGAGGGTGCTTAACTCTCCTCTTCCTTTTTCCTATTTCCTCTATCCTCATCCACTAAATGTCTCAAACCTTTTTCCACGAAGCCTCAACAAACACTTCTACCAGATTCTACCATCAGCATGGTGTACTGCGTGTCTGTACTGGATGGAAATCTGCATGGGGCAGGAGGTATGTCTGTTTATGTCAGCGAAGGACTGGGCACGCTGCTGGCACTTAACCTGTATCAGGGGCTTCCTATCACATAAATGGGTTCTTTTCCAGAGGGTTGGAGAGGAAAAGGTAGTGTTCCATCCTCCTTCAGGAGCTCCGCTTTCAACAATCCTTAAATCAAAATATCCAAGGAATGGCAGGTTCTAGATCCTGACCTCTCCCCCCAGTCTGAGACAGTTCATCTGCAACACTTTTCCTGCGAATACCGGAGCCAGCTATCCGAAACTATGGTCCACAAATATAAAGCAGATAGATACAGATTTTCAGGGCTCTACATATTTGGCCATGAAGCCTCTTTTAGCCATGCAAGCAGAGCAAGGTAGGTCAGCTCTTCCACCTCTATCATCATTCCGTCTCTTGCAAACAAATGTTGGTGCAGCAGTGAGCAGTATTTTTCTCCCATCAATCCTCCCCATCTTCTTTCTAGGGAACAGTTTTTTCCTAGGCTTCGTTCCTGAAATGGGATCACCTGCCAGGTTTCTCCCCTCTGTTTGTTGAAGCAGACAAATGGCCAAGTGGTGCTCTATTTTTAAGGAGAACCTCTAAGAAGCTTCAGAAGAGGAGCTCTGCTGCAAATGTTCCAGTGGTGCAGCCTGCAGATCCTCCTGTTGCTAGGCAGTAAAAGGCTTAGAATATGGATGGCTTGTTGGAATTTGGCATTTCTTCCCCTTTCCCCCCCTTCAGAGACTTGGAGACACTGTCACAAGTGCTTGAGAACCGGTAGGTAGGTCAGTCTTCATTAATTGGGGAATTCTTTGACAGGAAGTCCAAAAATCCTTTTGAAGTCCCAGCCCAATCTTCCTTAAAGGGGAAAAGCTCTCTGATCCCCCTCCTTACTTTTTCAAGGGGATCTTGGAGTCCTTTGATTGAGCAGACTGATATTTTTTTCTGACTCTCCTTTCTCTCCAAAAGCAGGATCTGGGTTCTCTCAGGGGTGATCACCTTTGTTTCTTCTCTAATCACATATTGGACAGACAAGGGGCAGAGGGCCTCAAAGCCCTGCTTGTGGGCTAAGGGTCAGATTTTCAAAGGTATCTACATATCTGAAGATGCAGATAGGTATCTAACTTGCACTGAGATGAATGGGAGCTAGGCACCTAGCTGTTAGTGAAAATCCAGCCCTAAATCCCAAAAGGGAGACACCATCTAGGAAGAGGGAGCAATCTGCTGATGGAAACAAGTATGTTCCCTCCAAAAGGCAAAAGAAAAGCACAACAAAAGTCTAAGAATCATTCCAGATTCTCCTCCACTGGCTCTAGCTTCTCAGAAGATGTCAGGAACTCTCTCTTTTCCATTATGATCTCAAACTAGTGAACATGTTTTCTACCCGCTATGTTTGAGCTGTCTGACAGCCACCAGTGAGATCCATTAGTAAAAGAGTGCCAGCAAGCTAAGTCCAAAGGAAAATATTTTTCAGTGGGAGAGGAACTGGTCTGTGCAATTGTCACAGACCACCTTCCTGCCCATTCACAGACTGTTTTGATGAGTTCCCCACAGTGAAAATGCAAATCCCCCTGCTGTGGATAAAAGGGTCTCCCTGGTTTTCACTTTAAATTCCCTAAAAATATGCCACAACATCGAGGTGAATAATTGTATGATCAGTTATTAAAATTTTGCTTTGTATGTTCACACATCATCCAGAACCAGTTTTCTGTGATGTGGAGGTTGAAATTATTCCATGAATAATTTTGTTGTTGTCTGTAGCATGTTTGCAAGCATTTCATAGTGAGTGTCCAAAATTCAGAATTTGAGCTGTTTTTAACTGTGTCCACATTAGTCATACCAAATGTTTCATTTTCCGGACTGGCTTATTGTAACTCCGAGTCACTTTTCCTCTGCAAATATTCAGACTTTTGGATTCATAATTTTCTTCTTGCTAATATTCCCCAGTGTTCACTTAAGTTACTGTGTTCTGTTGAATGCTCCTGCCACTAAATTCATTGTCTAGGGTCACAGAAGGAGTGTAAACTGATATTGGTGGGAAATGCTTTGCAGAATTCTCCCAGTTACAACCTGATAGATAATTGTGTAATTATGGACTTGTTAATTTGTGTTAAAACTATAACTCTTTATAGTCATGTGAAGCCTGGCAGGGGACTATATTCTGTGTATTCTTGATTGCTTGGTATGTTTCCTGTTTTGACAGAATGACCAGCATTAATTCTACTTAAAGCCTGGCTTTAAAGTTCCTTTACTGTGGCTTTAATACTGCCTGGTGGTCTTAGCATATGTACAATGTGCCTCAAGTGGCACGTGACCATGATTCAGCACCGAATGTAGTCCACTGGTTCGACTATTAGCTTCCCCGAACCCAGCTAGGTACTAAGGGGGAGTGCGACGTGAACAAAGACTGTTAACACCACAGTAGGAAAGGGAAATTTTTGTGCATATGCATCTCTATTGCACTGTAAATAACCATTGAAACCCTTGCAAGTAGAATGCTTGGGTTCTTTCCACTAACAGGATGGTAGCTGCGCCATCTCATCTGTGAAAGCCTGACCATACAAAAAGCGTTATGTAGAATAGCAAATAACGGAGTCAGCCAAGGGGCAACAATTCCATTGAGGCTGTTATATGATGATTTAACTGCTTCACTTGTCCTGGCTTTTGGATGTCATCAAAGCCTCTCCCCTGAGTTTAAGCACTTCCTAACCCCGTACACATATATATTATTTAAGATGCGTAAATATTTTAAGGTAGCCAGTACAGCCCTGGGTAGTGATTGTCCTCATTCATGTAGATGGGTAAGCAGCTTGTCACTTCTCGCAAAAGAATCTTACCATGGATGTGAAATGTTACAGGAAAAACAATGGTGAGCCTCCCGCTGCTAGGGGTCCAGTCTGACGGAACCAGGAAAGCCCCACCACAGTGCACTTCGGTATTCAAGTTGGTGCTTGTATAATCAGCAAGTTGGTGCCTATATTCTACAGTGAATGAATTGTGCAAGAGGGAAGTGACAGAAATACAGTATGCAAGTGAAGCGGAAACTGCCTCCCTGGAGATTTGATGCTAAATCAGTTATTGTGGTTAATTATTCACAGTTCTTGGCTCTAGAATTCTGTCTGCTGCAGTGCGTTGGGGAGGACACGCTAAAGTAAGGACGTGTCTTGAAGATTGGTTAGCAATATGAGCTTCTGACTCCGCTTCTGAAAATCATTCATAATGGGGAGGAGGCATGTCTAGTGACACCACAAAATTTGTCCTGCAGTGAAGCCTGCAGGCAGCACCCTGACAGAATTTTCCTGCTCTCACCAGTCTAACAGAAATGTCATGAGCATCTCGAAAGTGATTTATTTGCTCAGGTGAGAGCATGATTTCATGCAGAATCATAATCTTCTGCTCAGCAAAAGAGCACTAGAGAAACTTCTAAGTGGAGAGTCACTGTTTCATCCCCTTTCAGAACTTGTGGCCCCAGGGGTTGGATTCTCCCTCCCTTAGCACTAAGAAAAGGAGTACTTGTGGCACCTTAGAGACTAACCAATTTATTTGAGCATAAGCTTTCGTGAGCTACAGCTCACTTCATCGGATGCATACCGTGGAAACTGCAGCAGACTTTATTTATACACAGAGAATATGAAACAGTACCTCCTCCCACCCCACTGTCCTGCTGGTAATAGCTTATCTAAAGTGATCATCAGGTGGGCCATTTCCAGCACAAATCCAGGTTTTCTCACCCTCCACCCCCCCACACACAAATTCACTCTCCTGCTGGTGATAGCCCATCCTATCACCAGCAGGAGAGTGAATTTGTGTGAGGGGGTGGAGGGTGAGAAAACCTGGATTTGTGCTGGAAATGGCCCACCTGATGATCACTTTAGATAAGCTATTACCAGCAGGACAGTGGGGTGGGAGGAGGTACTGTTTCATATTCTCTGTGTATAAATAAAGTCTGCTGCAGTTTCCACGGTATGCATCCGATGAAGTGAGCTGTAGCTCACGAAAGCTTATGCTCAAATAAATTGGTTAGTCTCTAAGGTGCCACAAGTACTCCTTTTTGCGAATACAGACTAACACGGCTGTTACTCTGAAACCTCCCTTAGCACTGATTGCATTAGCAGTTAACCATTTGTTTAAGGGGTGTGCTAATGGGAAGGAATTTGCAAGTGAATGTTTAGAAGACTACACAACTTTCTTTTTCTCTTCTGTTCCCCCCCTCCCCCCTAAAATAAAAACAGTGAAGCCTGTTTTAGGATCAAACGCCATAGCCCAGGGATCGGCAACTTTTGGCCTGCCAGGCTAAGCTCCTGGTGGGCCAGGCCAGTTTGTTTACCTGCTGCGTCCGCAGGTTTGGCTGATCACAGCTTCCACTGGCTGCGGTTTGCTGCTCCAGGCCAATGGGGGCGGCGGCCGGCACATCCCTCAGCCTGCGCCGCTTCCCACAGCCCCCATTGGCCTGGAGTGATCGGCCGAACCTGCCAACGCGGCAGGTAAACAAACTGGCCCAGCCCACTAAGGGGCTTACCCTGGCAGACCACATGCCAAAGGTTGAGATCCCTGTCGTAGCCCCTTAAATGACTGCTTTAATGGAGGTGGGACATCTAATAAAGACCTTGGGTAGTCCATTAAGGATGGCTTAATGTATAAGTTTCACTGTAACATGAATACATGTGTCATGCAGTACTAGTGAGAGTAACATTTCATTATGTACTAAACATATCTAAAATCTATAAACAAGTAAGGATTTTTCAGCAAGCTGAATCTCATTTTAGTGACTTTCAGTTTTATCATCTCAAGCGTCTACTGTTTTTAAGCTCTCTCCTTTATGTAGGTCACATTTTGACATTTTCTGTTTTAGCCTGTCTTTTTGAAGTTGTATCTTTCTCATTAAGTGAAAAGGAATATTATCTCTGTAGAAATAACATTTCATTTTGCCATGCTGACCATTGTGAAGCCCAATTGCTTAATCCAGGTTTAGCTAGGTACTGTTTGTTGAATGAACTCTTAGTGTGAGATAGAATGGAGATGTGATAAGATCATCTCTTGCAAGCATCATTAGCTGCCTGTAAAATAAAATTGCATGCATTCTGCTGCAATAAGGTAAGAAATAAAAAGCTAGCCTTGCCCTTAAACACACATACACAGAGCTTCTCCAGGCAGTGTTAAAGCCCCATCATATGGATGCTTTAAGGAAAACTGCAATACAACATAACATTCTAAATTTGCAAGGACAAAATTCACTTGAACTAATTGTAGCATTAACAGCGAGATACACAGTTGTCTTCTCGTCAGCAGTGTAGAGTAGGACTCAGGAAATAAACTCATGATACAAAATAAGCCTTTGCTTCCCTATATAAAATTTTGAGTTATATTCTCTTTAATAGTGGCTTAACTAGCTGTTAATATAACAATAAAACCCAAACCTTACTGCATCTCTGAAGGGCTCTGATTTTTCCATCCATCCAAGAAGCCCCTGTCTACACTAAAGCGAAGAACTTCATTTGAAACAGTTTCCATACTGTTTTTATAAATGTATTATGCTTTACTGTACATTACCTAGAATGGCCGTCTGTAGCATGAATTATTCTCAATGGTTTTAAGTAATGTTGGTTATTCTATAATGTGGACAGAGAAGCCTTGTTACGCAAAGCAAGGGCAGGGAAGGAAGAGGAGAGCCAGCCTATGCTTGGAGATTCTCATGCTTCAAGTGGGGGGGAAAGATAATACTTGAGAAAATCTGACAGGAGAAGATGGAAGAGCCCAGGTGCCCCTTACAGGACCATATCCTTGGTGGGTGGGGTCTGTTCTACGTCAGATGGTGGTCCCCAACTGGGCATCTTTCTCCTTTCCATCCCCATCTTTTTCCATGCAATACACAAGTCCATCTTGGCTTCATCTTTACTAGGCTCTCTCTTTTGGCGCTCAGACAGTGTCTGAATTTTGCTGTTTCTTCTTGCATAGTATGTCCAAGATCCTAATGTTCCTTTCTGTCAAAACTCTTATGCAAGCCCTGATCAGCTTGTGCCTTGGCTAATGTAATCTCCTTCATGCTTGCCTCACTGCCTGCAATCTCACCCCCCTCAACTCCATTCAAAATGTTGCGGTTAAAATAATCTTCCTTGTTCATCGCTTTCACTTCCTATTTCAATCCCTCCACTTGGTCCCCTTCTTTGTTCCATCAAACATAAGCTGCTTGCCCATACTTACAAAGCCCTCCACAGTTTACCCCCATTCTCTGTCTCTGCACTTCTTACTTTAGCACAAGGCTGGTTCCTATCTTCGCTCCACCAGCCTTAGTGGACTTATTCTCCACTTTTCTGGTGAAGTCCTCAGCCGCGTAGCCAGGTGGAGGGAACAGGAGGGGCGATCCAAAAAAAAGGCACCAGCCACTGCGACGCTTTTACTCACCCAGCGGCACTCCGGCAGCCGGCCCTCACTCACTCCGGGTGTCTTCGGTGGCACTGACGGTCCTGCCACCGAGGTGCCACCGAAGACCCGGAGCGCCGCTGGGTGAGTAAAAGCACCGCAGCGGGTGCCGCCTTTTTTTTGGATCGCTCCCCCCGTTCCCTCAACAGGGGAAAATTTAAAAGGTGCCAAGACATTGACAAGGCGCCGCTGCTGCCCCGCTCCCCCCCAGCTATGCTACTGAAAGTCCTCCTTTATCCCCTTTTAGGTGTGGTCTTGTATCAGAAGGTGGCTATGTAATCCTGGATGTGGTGGTTACCCAGCTCTTTGATACATTTTTTTGATAGGTTTTAGTGGTCATAAAAATAACTAAGCACTGGCTTGAGCCAGACGTGGTGTGAGCATGTTTCCACACAGATCTGCCAAAGTACTTCACTCCTGACCTTCCAAACCCCTGCTGTTCGGGGCCCTCCAGAGAAAAAAAAATCAACCCAGACTGTTGTGTTGTTTATGTGATGTGAATAAATTAGGGCTGTCAAGCGATTAAAAAAATTAATCACAATCGCGTGATTTGAAAAATGAATTGTGCGATTCATTGCACTGTTAAACAATAATAGAATACCATTTGTTTACATATTTTTGGATGTTTTCTACTTTTTCAAATATATTGATTTCACCTACACCGCAGAATACAAAGTGTACAGTTCTCACTTTATATTTTTAGTACAAATATTTGCACTGTAAAAAACAAAAGAAATTGTATTTTCAATTCACCTAATACAAGTACTCTAGTGCAATATCTTTATCATGACAGTTCAACTTACAATCATAGATTTATGTACAAAAAATAACTGTATTCAAAAATAAAACAATGTAAAACTTTAGAGCCACTCAGTCCTACTTCTTGTTCAGCTGGTCGCTTAGACAAACAAGCTTGTTTACATGTGCAGGAGATAATGCTGCCTGCTTCTTGTTCACAATGACACCTGAAAATAAGAACAGGCATTCGCATGGCACTGTTGCAGCTGATGTTGCAAGATATTTATATGCCAGATGTGCTAAAGATTCATATGTCCCTTCATGCGTCGTCCACCATTCCATGCGTCCATGCTGACGACAGGTTCTGCTTGATAACAATCCAAAGCAGTGCGGACCAGCACATGTTCATTTTCATAATCTGAGTCAGATGCCACCAACAGAAGGCTGATTTTCTTTTTTGGTGGTTCAGGTTTTGTAGTTTCCGCGTCAGTGTGTTGCTTTTTTAAGACTTCTGAAAGCCTGCTCCACACCTCGTCCCTCTCAGATTTTGGAAGGCACTTCAGAATCTTAAACCTTGGGTTGAGTGCTGTACCTATTTTCAGAAATCTCACATTGGTACATTCTTTGCGTTTTGTCAGATCTGCAGCGAAAGTGCTCTTAAAATGAACAACATGTGCTGAATCATCATCCAAGACTTCCATAACATGAAATATATGGCAGAATGCGGGTAAAACAGAGCTGGAGATGTACAATTCTCCCCAAGGAGTTCAGTCACAAATTTAATTAAAGCATTATTTTTTTAACGAGTGTTATCAGCATGGAAGCATGTCCTCTGGAATGGTAGCCGAAGGGACAAAGGAATATTTAGCATATCTGGCAAGTAAATACATTTCAATGCTGGCTCCAAAAGTCCCATGCAAGCACCTGTTCTCACTTTCTGGTGATATTGTAAATAAGAAGTGGGCAGCATTATCTCCTGTAAATATAAACAAACTTGTTTGTCTTAGCGATTGGCTGAATGAGAAGTAGGTCTGAGTGGACTTGTAGGCTCTAAAGTTTTGCATTATTTTGTTTTTGAGTGCAGTTATGTAACAAAAAAAATCTACATTTGTGCGTTGCATTTTCATGATGATTTGTTCCGGTGCTTAACTACAGTTAGGAAGTTTTTCTTAATGTCTAACCTAAATCTCCCTTGCTGCAATTTAAGCTCATTACTTCTTGGCCTGTCTTCACTGGTTAAAGAGAATAATTTATCACCTTCCTCTTTATAACAACCTTTTACATACTTGAAGAATGGTATCATGTCCCCGTCCCCCCCCCAGTCTTCTCTTCTCTAGACTAAACAAATCCAATGTTTTCAATCTTTCCTCGTAGGTCATGTTTTCTAGACCTTTAGTCATTCTCGTTGCTCTCCTCTGGACTTTCTCCAGTTTGTCCACATATTTCTTGAAGTGTGGTGCCCAGAACTGGAGAATACTCCAACTGAGGCCTTATCAGTGCTAAATAGAGTAGATTAATTGCTTCTCATGTCTGGCTTACAACATTCCTGCTAGTGCATCCCGGAATGCTGATCAGTTTTTTTGCAAGAGTATTACATTGTTAACTCATATTTAATTTGTGATCCACTCTAATCCCCAGATTCTTTTCTGCAGTACTCCTTCCTAGGCAGTCATTTCTCATTTTGTATTTGTGCAATTGATTGTTCCTTCCTAAATGTAGTACATTGTATTTGTCCTTATTGAATTTCATCCTCTTTACTTCAGACTATTGCTCTAGTTTGTCAAGATCATTTTGAATTCTAATCCTATCCAAATTGAATAGAGGAGTGTAAATTTGGTTGCAGGATGCTTTGAAGGAAATATTGTGGTTAGAAGTTAATTTCCTTGGGTGGTTCAGGTTAATGGACTGTTCTTCTGTCTAGATTGCTAAATAGAATAGGATTTTTCTTGTCTAAATTCTGTATTACTCTGACTCGCCTCAGAATTTTAATAGCTTGATATCAGCCAGATAAGCTCTCACATCTCCTGCAGCTCTGGGGAAAATCCTGACTCATGGTGCTGACCAACTGACCTCAGCTTATCTTGTGCCCTCATGTTTTCAAATGGGCTTTGCTGAAAGGCTGATCTGCATTTTCTCATGTGACAGTTAGTGGCTGAGTGATAAGAAGAAAGAACAACAGTGATCTTACATGCTGTTAAATTTGGCTGTGATGCACATAGACTGTCTTGCAAAAGGAAGAAAAGAGAATTGCTTCCCATCTTCCTGCCATATTCACCTGTTCGAAGCCACAAGCTGAAATTTCCTAGAGGCTAAACACTAACACACAATGACCCCTAGCAGCAGGAATTGCCTACGGGGTTAATCAGCTCTCTTCAGTTTTTGGTGTTTGTATGGAGAGGATCTGGAAAAGCAGGTAGGTCCTTGATGGTGAAAGAATGGGTGGTGGTCTCATTCTGGAGCCCCCTGCCACCAGATAGGACCTGTACTGATCTTATACATTTTGATTTACTTCTGATGCTAATATACCATGACTTTAAACCTCAGCCCCAGGCTGGTTGTAGCTTTCTCTCGCGCTGCCTATCGTGCCCTTGTTGCCTGTTCTTCGCCTCTGAGAGCGACCTGGACCAAAACAGATGTGTATGCCTGCTTAAATCCTCTGTTATCTGACTAGGGTAACTTTTTGTTGCTCTTGCTGTCTGCTTGCTACAAGGGGAAGGGAACGAGCCAAACTAGGTAACTTCTTTCTGAACTTGTTTGAGGGGAATCTGATTCCAGATATCTGCAGCTGTAAATAGTGTGCACTGTACTTGCCCACACAGTTCATATCTATGAAGGACCGCACCACATGTGTGCTCAGGGGTTTGGAAGGCTTCAGTGAATCGTGTGGCAAGTGTCTTCAGGAAGTCTGCCACCTCCAGTCTGCTCTTTAGATCCTTGACTGGAGAAGCAATTATTCGTTGCGATGGTCTTCCATATACACCTGTTTGCAATCACCAGAGTGGAAACTATTTTGCTGATGAGGAGCTGAAGGGGGAAGAGAGGATTCTCAAATCCCTACAGCTTTTCTGGTCGGCTGCTGCTGCTCTTTCATTTGTGCCGATGGAATGTCATAGATTAACATTACAGGACACTGACCAGAGGCTGTTCTCAGTGTGTGCATGGGTAGATTTAGATGTTTTTCTCCTCTTTTTGTGTAAATATCCCCCCCCAAAAAAACCGTAGTTTTTTCCTTATGTTTTTTTTAAAATCTGTTTGCTGCAGTTATGAGGAAAATTGGCATATGATTGGACAATTTCAGGCTTGTATGGAGTTGAAGGGTTATTAGAGCAGTTGGTCATTACGGTATTATGTTAACTTAATTTTCTTTTCTTCAAGGACTTCTGTGCATTCCCACTAATGGGCTTCAGCACCTCTGGCGCTGAGCTGTAGAAAGTGTGTAGGAAAGCTGGGTGCACTGGGGTGGTGGTAGGAGCACTCTCACCCAAAAATGATGTAATTGGCTTGATATAAGGAAGCACACTCCCCGTACACTTTAGTTCCACTGCCACAAGCTAATGGATCTACCTCTCCTGTATGCAAAGCTCGTTAGTCGTCTTTCTTCAAATAGTTAGGTTATTTGTGAGCATTGGCCTCCATTTCCCCCGAGACCATGTCTGGTCCTGAACCATGTAAGGAGTCAAAGGATACGTGACCTGTTCAGCCGTCTTTCCTGAAACAAATGCACACGTTCAGTGCCTTATGTGCCTGGGAGAAATGCATGTAATTTCCCAGTAAACAATCCACCATGCTTATACTCCTTGGGCAAGGAAGGACAGACTGCAAATGTATTTGGCATCAATAAGCCTCCAACCAGCTTGTCCTGATACTCCTGCAAGAGGTTTGCAGTCTGCTTCTGTGCTTTGAGGTCTT
The DNA here is from genome assembly GCF_965140285.1 of Lepidochelys kempii. NCBI lineage: Eukaryota > Metazoa > Chordata > Testudines > Cheloniidae > Lepidochelys > Lepidochelys kempii. The sequence continues at coordinate 267,278,573 of NC_136381.1, read as the reverse complement.
CTGTCATGTGACCTGAAACACACCTAAGCACTTTTGCCTCCTTTAATGTTGGGCTGAAGGTCCGCCTCCCTGAGCCCAATGCCTATAGTGTCTGAGCTTCTCATCTGTCACCACAATCGGACACCAGCTACACAATCTGCACTGATACCACAGTGATACTGGTTCCACTGTGTGCACCAAAGACACCTTTGGTGCCATTAGAATCAATGCCAGTCAATGCTGTAAGTGAAATGCAGGCTTCCAGATCTCTGCGTGAACCCTGCTCCAGGGCCCAAGAAGAGAAAGCATTCAAACTGGTGGCGGGAGTCAAAGGAGAAAGAGGCATCATTCTCATTCTCCACCAGTGACCCGTGTTTCCTGATATCAGCTTCCACGCACACCTCTCCTTAGCTGGAGGCTTCGTTGCTGAGCTCTATAGATCCATCCCTGGCGTCCATGTACCACCTCTGTTGACTGTTACCACTCTCATTTGGGGACTCCAGTCAAATCTGTTGTCTATGCCTCTGCTGCTTGACTCTGTGTAGCAGTATTCACCACCAGTTTCAATCCTGAACCTTCTAGAGGAACTCAGGTTCTCCTTGGAACCACCTTTGCAAATTCTGCTGTTCCAGAAGCCCAGTTGGCTTCCTTCATCTAAGACTCTGTTGGCACGGAAAGACGTTCTGCAGAGCCCTCTTCAGTTACTCACGTGGCCCTACATTCAGGCCATGAAGACACTCTTAGATGCTGCCAGACCCAGCACGTCACTGTCGGCTGCTCCGGTACTAACACTGACGCCCTCCTGGTACTGGAGGCACTGCACCATGTAGAAAGTTGTCCTGGCACCAAACCTCCCCCAGTGCTGTTGTCTTCGAGAATGCCTGTGTTCCAGTCCATGCAGATACTATCGGCCCAACCCTCTCAGGAAGAGTGGCAAGTATATGATTGTCAAGAAGCTCCCTCAGATTAAATGAACTGTGGCATGCTATTCGTGCCCATTTTGAACAAAAAATGAAGGTACCTCGCTGCCTGAAGGCAAGTTTGGGGCTTCCTCTGTATCTCTTCCAGGTGATCAAAAACAATTTTGGGAGCTAACAGACAGTGGCCAACACTCTCCAACTACCGATGGGTTTCAGCATCTGATTCATTTAATCCTCTTTGACATTACAGAATTGCAGACAGAGTCCTTCCAGGAGTTCCTAACCCAGTGAAGAACACTTGGCTATCCCACTGCATTCTCCCTGCCTGTTACTAAGAAAGCTAGTAGAATGTACCTTGTGTACCCTCAGAAAGTCATCAATATTTGTTTCAGCATCCATCTGCCAATTTCATGCCAATCTTTGCAGTTCAGGAAAGATTTAAAGGAAAAAGAGCATCCCTATCTCCTCCCTCAGATAGGGAAGGACGTAGGTTGGATGTGGTTGGAAGAAAGATACTCCTTCACCTTGTGAGTTTCCACAGACTGCCAGACTGCTGTGCCACAATACAGCTACACCTAATGGGATTCTGTCAATCCCATCTGGGCTTGTTACCAGAGGAACAAGGAGAAGATGCAAAGAGCTTGGTTGCTGGGGGGAGGACAGCAGCCAGTCATGCTCTGCAGGCAACTTTTGACACCTGAGATGCTGTGGCCACTGGGATAGCCATAAGGAGATACTCATGGTTGCAAACATCTGGATTTGATCCAGCTTTTTGGAAGTTAATCAAAGATTTGCCCTTTGAGGGCTCTGACCTCTTTAGTGCATCTTGTGCTGAATTGTGGGAACTGTATAAAAGAGCTGTGCCCGCTGGAGGGTGCTGGAGAGCACGTGCTAGTTTGACATCACTGGGTCTGGCTAGATAAGGGAATGCACCACACCACCCACCCTGTAGAGTCCTCCAACAGAAAGGACTCCAAGTCAGAGGAAGGTGGATGGATAGTGTGAGTGCACAGAGCAACTCTTGAACAATGTAACCCCTCTTCTTCAAGTGCCTCTGTGCATTCCCACTGACAGGAGATTAGCAAGTAGCGCCCCCAGGAGAGGACAGTGGTGGCAGAGGAGTTTGAGGTGAAAATGAACTGTAGCATTTCTTTACCGAATCAAGCATCAAAACGTGATGCCAAGTCCAACAAATAGCGTGTAGAGAAAAGTATGAACCCAACTCCATGCTGCTGCTTTGCAGATCTCTACCAGGGGAATCTGTCAGACAAACTACGAAGATAGATGTGGTGCAAGTGGTGTGTGTCTTTAACCCCGTGGGTGCTGACTCCCTGGCTAAGGAGTAGCCACGTTCAGTACATCTCGTAATCCAGTGGGAAAGTCTTCTTACTAATAGGTTGCCCTCTATCCCTCCCTGTAAGCCATAAAGAGTTTTACTCCTAAAGGGTTTGGACCTTTCTGAATAACATACAGCTCTTAACAACATCCCGTGAGTGCAAACAGCATTCCCCTGGGTAACCATGGGGCTGGGGATGAAAATGGGGAAGGAGATGCACTGTGACAGGTGAAGATCTGAGACAACCTTACGTGTAAAACTAGGGTGAAGCTCCCTAACACCTTTCTGTGTAATACCATGCAAGGCGGAGCGGCCATCAAGGCACTAAGGTTACTTGCCCTTCTAGCAGAAGGGATGACTGTTAAGAATGCTGTTTTGATAGACAGGTGTTCTCTGGGTGCCTGAGTAAGGGGCTCAGAGGCCCATAAACATGGGAAGATAGATCCCAGGTAGGTGGAGGTTCTCTCTCAGCGGGGTAGGCATTAGTCAATCCCGTAAGGAAACATGAAATGTAGGGTGAGAAAATATAGACTTAATTTCTGATCAAGGTGTTGTAAGCAGAGAGAGCTGCTAAATGAGACTTGAGGGAAGTTACCACTAGCCTTGAGGGTTCAAGCGCAGCAGATATTCTATGATGGCAGCGATATCTGCCTGTGACATTAGTCCTCTCCCAGTCGTCATTGTTCTTTGAGTGCTTGCTCATATCCGTTCCATGCTAGGTGTGTGCATGCCGCATGCACTGTTGCTGGAGATTTTTCCCTTAGTGGTATTTGTTGGGCCAGCTCGAGCACCCTCTGGAGCTGCACGCTTATGTGCTGGTATAAGGGGTGCCACTGGCCCCGCACCCTCTGTTCCTTCTTACCAGCCAGGATAGATGCTGGGACGACCCTTTCTTGCTCTGAGAAGGCTTCTTCCAACTGGTTTTGAACTCTTTCTTCATTCATAGTGTTAATAGTTCAGTGTGTATAGTTTTTGCAAGTAGCGATACTATATATAATTCCTTTCATGCAGGGACTTTTTGCCCCAGGGGCCGGGCATGTCCCAGTCCCCAGTCTTCAAGCCTTGTGCCTCCACTGACACCAGGAAGCCACCGCGGTCCCAGCGGACTGACAGTACCATCAACCCCAGAGGCTTTTCAGGCAGCGAGGGGCCTTCTCTCTCTCCCGCTTCCTCCAACCCCAAAGGGTCACCAACCAGCTCTCAGAGTAGCAGCCGTGTTAGTCTGTATCCGCAAAAAGAAAAGGAGTACTTGTGGCACCTTAGAGACTAACCAATTTATTTGAGCATAAGCTTTCGTGAGCTACAGCTCACTTCATCGGATGCATGCAGTGGAAAATACAGTGGGGAGATTTTTATACACAGAGAACATGAAACAATGGCTGTTACCAACAAGAGTGATCAGGTAAGGTGAGCTATTACCAGCAGGAGAGCGGAGGCGGAGGGAGAGGAAACCTTTTGTGGTGATAATCAAGGTGGGCCATTTCCAGCAGTTGACAGGAATGGGGGGGGGGAATAAACATGGGGAAATAGTTTTACTTTGTGTAATGACACATCCACTCCCAGTCTTTATTCAAGCCTAAGTTAATTGTATCCAGTTTGCAAATTAATTCCAATTCAGCAGTCTCTCATTGGAGTCTGTTTTTGAAGTTTTTTTTGTTGAAGAATTGCCACTTTTAGGTCTGTAATCGAGTGACCAAAGAGATTAAAGTGTTCTCCAACTGGTTTTTGAATATTATAATTCTTGATGTCTGATTTGTGTCCATTTATTCTTCTACGTAGACACTGTCCAGTTTGGCCAATGTACATGGTAGAGGGGCATTGCTGGCACATGTCGTCATATATCACATTGGGAGATGTGCAGGTGATGATGATTTCAGGGCCCATCAGGGCCTTCTGAAGTGGGTCACTTCGAATTGGGGGTTGGAGATAGAGGAGCTCAGAGACATCACACATCGTCATTGATATCCTAGCTCAGCAGCTCTATCTCTGATAGTGTGGCTGATGTGATTAAGCCCTATGATGGTGTTCCTTGAGTAGATATGTGGACAGAATTGGCAATGGGCTTTGTTGCAAGGATAGGTTCCTGGGTTAGTGGTTCTGTGGTGTGGTGTGTGGTTGCTGGTGAGTATTTGCTTCAGGTTGGGGGGCTGTCTGTAAGCAAGGTCTGGCCTGTCTCCCAAGATCTGTGAGTGTGATGGGTCGTCCTTCAGGATAGGTTGTAGATCCTTGATGATGTGTTGGAGAGGTTTTAGTTGGGGGCTGAAGGTGTTGGCTAGTGGCGTTCTGTTATTTTCTTTGTTGGGCCTGTCCTGTAGTAGGTGACTTCTGGGTACTATTCTGGCTCTTTCAGTCTGTTTCTTCACTTCAGCAGGTGGGTATTGTAGTTGTAAGAATGCTTGATAGAGATCTTGTAGGTGTTTGTCTCTGTCTCACCTTACACACTGTAACAAGAGTGATCAGGTATGATAACACCCATTGTTTCGTGTTCTCTGTGTATATAAATCTCCCCACTGTATTTTCCACTGCATGCATCCGATGAAGTGAGCTGTAGCTCACGAAAGCTTATGCTCAAATAGATTTGTTAGTCTCTAAAGTGCCATAAGTACTCCTTTTCTTTCAACCAGCTCTAGCACCAGAAGCTGGAGGGAACAGGGTGCGTTGGGTGCTTTCCCAGCACTATCCAGGGGCAAGCCACCTGATCCCAGCATCCCAATCCCTGGAACCCCAGCACAGTATGGAGGCAGAAGCGGGTACTGCTCCAACATGGTTGCCGAGAGAGGAATCCTTTTCGGAATCCAAAGGGGAACTGTATGTACCACCGAAAGCCCACCATCAATACCCAACCTACGCTCCACCAGGCTTTAGTACCAGGCTCCCGGCAGGCACCTGACCAACAGGTCACTGGCCAATGCAGTGGCCCTACTGGAATCCCTGCTGGTTTCCTCCATACAGGAGCCTCCCACCACTCCTACTCGGTGGCCTCCAGGACACGGGCTACTGCTCCTTCCCGTTAGGCACTGAATCCCGACTTCAGCACCGACCCTGGTACTGAAGTCCAGGAGATGCCTCCAGTGGAGCCCCTTCTCTGGTGTAAGCCGCCTCCTCATCCTCCCCAGATGAGGCTGTTGCAGGTCCCAGCAGCCTACTTCCCTAGGATGATTTCAGGGCCCATCAGGGCCTTCTGAAGTGGGTCACTTCGAATTGGGGGTTGGAGATAGAGGAGCTCAGAGACATCACACATCGTCATTGATATCCTAGCTCAGTAGCTCTATCCAAGGCAGTGATGGGACCAGACAAGGCCCTATGGCAAACTCCTCCTCCGGCCCCCACTTCAGAGAGGACAGAGAAAAAGTATTGTATGCCAACAAGTGGATTCGACTACCTGTACACACACACACACTCTCTCTCTCTCTTTCTCTCTCTCATATTCTCACACCCACACTCCCTCTGATGGTGTCTGCAGCAAATGAAAGTGACAGGCAGGGCCAGTCAAGTGCTATCCAAAAACAAAAAGATGCTAAAGAACTGGACCTTTTTGGAAGAAAGGTTTATTCCATAGGTAGCCTCCAGCTGTGTATCGCCAATCAGCAAGCTTTGCTGGGGAGATGCGATTTTAATCCATGGGACTCGCTGGCTATATTTAAGGACTTCCTGCCCCAAGATGCAAGACAGGAGTTCACTGCCCTCTTAGAGGAGAGTAAGAATGTGGCCAGGACTGCTCTACAGGCAGCTTCTGATGCTGCCAATTCACCAACCCAGACAATGACCTCCACAGTCACCATCAGGTGCTGTTCCTGACTCCTGTCCTCTGGCTTTCCCCACAAGGTCCAAGAAGACCTCCCATTTGAAGGCTCCTCCGTTTTCTTGGAGCAGATGGACATGAGACATCATGGACTGAAGGACTTGAGGCTGCTCTATTAGCAGTGGCGAATTACAGTTTTGTGGGGCCCTGGGCCAGAGCAAGTGGGAGCCCCTCCCTACCCCTTCCACCTGCAGTCCTCCCCCTCCCCCCACCAGCACTTCTGCAGGGTCGGGGCACAGGAGCTTGCCCAGCTCCAGCTGCCCGGCACTCCTGCCAGGGAGCGGTGTCAGGGCACAGGGGCTCCCCCCAGTTGGCCAGGTTCAGAACAGCCCAAACTCTATTGTAGGTGAGAATGTGTGTAATTTACGAGGAGTTGGCTCCTCTGGGCTGTTAGGCTTGCAAAAGGGTCCAGTTGCCTGAAAAGCTACAGTGATGCTGTCCATGGTGCTGACTTTCTTTATAAGTCCATATTACATTATACATTTCTTAAGAATAAAGTTTGAAGGATGCTAAATGAGTAATAGATGCTAATAAAACTGTTAGTTCATTTAAGTATCTCATCCAGTAACCGGACTTCAGCAGGCATTACAGACGTATGTATCTTTGTGCCTAGTTACTGACTTTCAGTCCTAAATACAGACCTGTGAATTTCCTAGGTTTTTAAATTCCATCATGGTCTTCATGCTGTTTATACATGTGCTTGGTTGTTTAAGAAGGTGGGTTGGGGCTATGTTTAAGAGATTCTATAATCAGACATTTTATTTTACATAATTATCTGGTGTCTGGGATGGAAGGGATCTTTTAAAATAATCCTTCCTTAGGTTTGTAAATAGCTACAATCCATGGCTAGTGGCTGCTTCCCTAACTAAAGTACTGCAAATACAAAATGTGTGTGCATTGAATCCTGCAGAAGTAAATGTAATGGATTATGGACCCCTCTCTCTTCAAATGGGGTTTTAAAATCCAGTCGATGAGTTGTACTGAAATCAAAATGTGTTTTACACTGTGCAGGTATTTCCGGTATCATTTATAGCTGCGTGACTACAGCTCTGCTATTCAGTTAATCCATTAGTCCTTGTTCCTGCCCTTTTTACTGGCTTTGCTATTTTGAAGCCTCGTTCTCCCTGTGCAGTTGGTAGTACATCTTCACGAAGGTCACTAACAATCACCTCTTTACCCAGATTCCATCTTGTTCTAGAGGCAACTGTGAATAATTTCCTCCTTCAGTTGCCTGTTGTGTTATAAGGTTTTAGCAACATTAAGATTAACATTAAGATCTCACGGCAGCTCCTCCTGAAAGGAGTTGGTGTTCGGTGGTGGGAGGCTTGTCCTTTGGGATGGCCGCAGATGGCATTTGGAGTGGAAGCACAGAGTTGAATCTGAGCACACGAGATTTTTCTCTTTCTGCTCAGAGAACAATTAGGCCATGTTTTTCCTCTTCTGTTCACATGTGTATTTTAACTGAATTTCATTGCAATCTCTCTTTAATGTCACTGCAGGACAGATGCCAGGGCCAGGTTCAATGATACCTGGGCAGGCCATGCCAGGCCGGATGATGCCATCTGTGTCCGCCAACATCCACCCAACCAGTGGTGGCCCTCCCCCATCTGGCATGCCACCAATGTCAGGAAACATAATTGGACCTCGTGTTCCCCTAGCAGCGCCAAATGGCATGTGTAAGTGGGTTTTCATAATTATCTCTGTCCGAATGTACTTTGTGTTTTTTTCCATTGCTTGTCTCATTATTTCTGGAAAAGTGACTGTAGTTTAAACGCTTTTTTTGTGTGCTGTGGGAACCATCAGATCTGTATGTTTTTAGCAGCCAAAAATCTCTGTCAAAGGAGTGTTGGAAGATTTAAAAGTCTCTCTCTTTTTCCCCCCCGCCCCTCAGCACCGTAGCATGTGTTACTGCCCCTTTGTGATTAACTCATAACGGTTGTGAGGCATTGTGGTCGCCATGAAAACCAGTCACCACTTAATCGAAAATAACACACAGGAGTGGGTTCAAGACATAACTGTGACTGAACACTAATTAGTAGTGACCACAATATAATTAGGTGCAGCAGAATCATACCAAAAACTAGCTCTGTGAATTTCATCTTTGGAAAAGGGGAGATTTAAAATAAGAGGAAGCTAGTTATAAAGAAACTAAAGACATATGGGCCAGATCCTCCGTAAATCCAGATGGCTTGGTTGATTGACGGTACACTGGCTTGCAGCAGCCATAGATCTGGGGCTCCTTGCACTTTCTTTAGAAGTATGGGGTACTGTCCACTTGAACAGACGGGAAAAGGCACTGGCTGAACCACCGGTCTGACCTAGTATGATAATACCAGTACTGTGCTCCTAAAATGTCAACCCTTTATGAGCAGTCACTATACGGTGGTACCTGAAACTATTGCAGTTACCTGTTAGCAAAGATACGGATCAAATGCTGACTCTTTAATGGTAACTGCTGTAAACAGAAGTGTCTCATTCTAGTGCTACTTTTGCCTGGAGTTGTTTCTTCTCTCCTCCTTACGCTGTTTCTTTCCTTTGTTTTCCTTCTCCCATATTACTGGAACTCCACCATTGACAGTGTCCTCTCTCTCTACTGAATTGACTTCCCCATTCTCTTCTTCCTCACCTTGATTCCTGACTTTCTCCCTCTCCTGAACAACCCCGTCTTATTCCATTAGCATCTGTTTCCCTGTGCTCTGATCACTGTGCCTGAAACCCAGCCTTTGTACCTACCCTCTTTCTTCTCTCCCCACTGTGCCACATTTTCAGATCTCTGCCTGTGGTGGCACTTTATATACTTCTTGAATCTGTATGTGCAGAGCTCTGCTTGTAAAGTGTGTTGTTACATCTGTTTTAAACAGACAAGAGGCTTAATCTAATGCTCTGAGCACAGGACTGGGAGATGGGAACAGTGAAGTGCTAAACCCAGGTCTGACATTAACTCCCTACATAATCTCAGCAAGCTGCTAAACCTGTCTGCCTCAGTCACCCACTGTACAAAGTAGGGATGGCACTTCCCTACCTCGCTGGAGGAATGTGAGCGTGTACTGTGCTTTGAGGATGAAAAGCACAGCACAAATGCAAAGTGTTAATCATAGAATGTAGCGATGGAAAAGCCCTGGAGGGTCATGGCCATCTCCAGGAGCCAGTGCAGTTCACTGCAGTGCCCAGACTAGTGTGAAATAATTCCAGTGCTAGACCCTCCTCCATTTCCCTGGGAAGCCACATATCACTGCTATACAGAGAAGGATTTCATAAGAAAATAGCTCCACTTCTTATGCATAATTTAAACCTTTTGATTAACTTTTCTACCTCATCTGGTTCTGGTGCTCACGTGCTTGTCTCCACTGTATTTGCAGATCCCCCTCCATCGCAGCAGCCGCCACCACCAGCTGATGGGGTGACTCCACCTACAGCGGGTGCAACGCCGGCCTCAGCAGCTCCCTAACTCATCCACCAACAAGCAACTTCTAGATCTGATCCCTAGAACCAAGATAGTGGCGACCAAAAATGGATTTCCTCAGTTTCCTTCTGTTCCTTTCAGGGGTTTTTGGTCCCCCGTCAGCCTGCCTGCACCTCCTCCCCTCTCGCAGACTTTATAGTCTGGCATTATTTGGCTGTAGTCCTTTGGGGAGCTCTTACGCTGAACACAGAGAGCAGTAGTCACAGTACCTTCATACTGCTGGCAGGATGTCCTTCATGCGTTTGTCTGTTTACCCGATGGAATGAGTTCTCTGCGCTGGTTTTCCTTTATCTTGCTGCTTCTGCTGCTTAACCTTTGGATTCTCTTTAGAGACGGGGGGGGCTTTTAGGTTGGAGGCATAACTGTATCTTAGAATGCAGTAGGTTGCGTTTCCATCCATAGTCTCTGAGGTGTAATCTGCTGTGTAACATGCGATGCATCAAGATCAAATAGAGCAAACCAGTGGCTTGAGCACATAAGGGAGCGTGAGGGAGGAGTTCTCCTTCCACTGCCTTGGAGCAGAAGCTTCGTTAATTCTGAGCATATTCATTACAGGTATAATCATTAAGGGCAATAGCTGAGCCCCAAGGCTGCCTCGCTAACTTATTAAAGAAAATATTGATCCGATGTGAATAGAGCCAGGAGTGAATCAGTTAGAATCAAACCACTCTGTCTGAGCTTTATTGCTCCAGTTTATATTTTATTTTGTGTTTAATTGGAAGGAGGGGAAGTTTGTAGTTGAATCCTCTTCCTTCTGGGTAGTTCGGTACAGTAGCCAACTGAGGAATAAAACAAATTTTAGTCCCTCTCTTTTTGGAGCATATACTTTTTTCTTTTAAAATTGAACTTTAAAAAAAAAAATAGTAGATAGCAATGAAGTGCTAGTGTATGGGATTGGGTTGGGATGGCTGGGGGTGTGAACGCCAGAACTACCTCTTGCAGACAGCCGGGGGGGCAGAATTCAGTGAACGTGGTACTTTTTCTTTCTGGATTGGTATTGGAGGTGGGAGAACACTCACTCCTCTATTCACACTTCACCCTCCACTTGCTGAGCTTTATCATTCCATTCTTTGCAAGGCAGTGGGGGGACAGGTTTGGCAGTTGACTCCGAGCATGCTCCATGATTAAGGGCGATGGAGAAGACCAACACAATGCCACTAATATGGACTGAGTTTGAACTGCCAAATGCTGCTCCTTGCCCTCATCATTAGTGACTGCATGGTTCACATCCTCTGTGCGGTTCAGACCCTCTCCTCCTCTCCTTCCAGAGAGAGCTTTCTGACAAGCGTCCTCACCAACGCTCTTAGGGATCACTCGGGTGGATCTCTGTGATCAGGAGTGTAAGATGGGCTGTTTGTTTTAAAGCTTGACCACAGCTAGTTCACTAGTGGGGGGGGAGAGATTGCCCAGAGGATCTGAAACCCACAGAGCTATTTCATCAAGTAAAACAAATACAGATTTGCCTTGAAGAGCACTCAAGTGCTTGATGCCTCGAAATGTTAATAGTTGAACTTTCCAGACCCTGAGAATTTGCGTACATGTGTGAAGTAACCATTTTTGGGCTGTCTGCACATCAGCTCCATGCTCATACAATTGTACTTGGCCTTCTTACTTCCAGTGTATAAGAATAATACTTTCCCATTGTCAAGCTCTAAGAATCTACAGTGCCTAGCAAAGAACGGTTAGGGCCTCCCCTCCCCCCACCTTTCATAAAAGAAATCCATTCCACATGTTACCTTTCCCTCCAGTGTCTTTGGAGTGAGCATGGAATTCTGGTTCAGGCCATGGTCCAGTTTAGAATAACCTCAGGTTGTTTTTAGTGTGATCAATTTCAAATTTAAAGGATCCAGATGGAGACTATTTTTTACTGTACTAGTGATGATCCTACAAAGTACCTGAATTCTTAACGCTGTTGTGTTTCTGTATAAATACACGTGGCGACTTTTTCATCTGATCCTCTGTATAGGGCCGGTTTTATTCCTGCAACACAGCCACCCAATTTTGTGAAATAAAAAACGTGGTTTTTATACAAAACTGTTTTGCAAATCTGTGGGGAGTTGAAGTAAATTCTCATGCGTGATATTCTAAGATGTGGATCTGCTGAAACCTATTTTAATTGAGTATCAAATTGTTTTCAGATAATGCATTGGCTACAGCTAAGTATATACAAGTCTAAGCTTGTTACCCAGTTGAGATAGGGGACATCAAAGTCGTTCAAATAAGGGAGGGAGGGCCCTTTGCAATGCATCTGATTTATTTCTGTGTATTAATGAGTATTTTATATACCAAGGCATCAGATAATCAACATTTAATGGAAGTGGTGAAATCAAACCACACACCATGATAGATTAGACAGAGCAAGCCTGGGTCGGATAGGCAGGATTTCCAAGTTATGTTCCCAGCTCTTTCACTGACCTACTATGTGAACTTGGCCAAGTCACCCTTCTTCTAATTCCAGTTGGTTGCCAAGAAGGATCATCTTGTGATTAAGTTATAGGACTGGGGATCATATATGGGTTTTCCTCCTTACTTTGCCACGGTAGGAAGAGAACTCAGGGACCTAAGTCAAGTCACTTAACTGACCTGCCTCAGTTTCTTTTTCTGGAAAATAAGGCTGATACCTGCCTCACTGTTATCCTGAGCCCTGGTCTACACTGGGGAGGATCGATCTAAGTTATGCAACTTCAGCTACGTGAATAACATACCTGAAGTCGACATACTTAGATCGACTTACCGGGGTGTCTTCTCTGCAGTGAGTTGACTGCTGCCGCTCCCCCGTGGACTCCACCTGTGCCTCTCTCGATGCTGGAGTACAGGAGTCGATGGGAGAGCGCTCGGGGGTTGATTTATCATGTCTAGACTAGACACGATAAATCGATCCCCACTGGATCGATCGCTGTCTGGCGGGTAGTGAAGACATATCCTTAGTCTTAATGTACTTTGTTATTGTATAGCATCCACAGTGTGCCTGGCGCTTTGAGATCCTGTGATGGAAGGTGCTATAGAAGTGTAAAGATGCTCAGTTACTACAATGATGGAGTGCAGTAAAATAGGTAGGAAGATTGGATAAAGAGAAGTGGGGCCTCATCCAAACTCTGCTGAAGTCAGTGGGAGCCATCCCAGGATCAGGCCTCTGATGCTAATGATACCACCATGTTTATATACTTTTGTGATACTTTGGAGCTTGCCACCTCTAATCTGTTATAGCTTATATAATGGAAGGGGATTCAAATGCAGGAGCGAGATTGAATTTACTGGGACGGCTTAGAGTGAAGACATAAGGGAGGACATGAGATGTACACAGTAATGGCTGGTACAGAGACCATAAATTGACTCCTATTTGCAACCCCATAAAACAAAAACCATTAGACTGAAGGCACCTCATTTAAAATAGCTATAAAACCTTTTACACAAAGCATAATTAGCCCATGGAACTCTCTGCCACAAGAAGTCATTGAGACCAAGAGTTCATTAGGCTAAATGAGAATCTCCATAATTGGGATAGAAACCAATTCACTGCCTAAAAGAGTTGGGAAGAAACTTCCCCTACTGGCTGGTTACACCATCATGGGTATTTTCCACCTTCCACTGAAGAATCTGGTACTGGTCAGGGACTGGATACTAAACTAGATGGGCCCATTGCTCTGATCTAGTCTGGCAAGTCTAGGATGACCAGATGGCAAGTGTGAAAAATCGGGACAGGAGGTAGGAGGGTAATAGGTGCCTATATAAGAAAAAGCCCCAAAAATCAGGACATCTGGTCATCCGAGGCAAATCCTGTGTTCTTAACTTGCCACACGGGTTTCTCTGCTGTCTTGGATTTAGGGGCTGAGCAATAGATGACTGGGATGATTTAACTGGGAATTGGTCCTGCTTCGAGCAGGGGGTTGGACTAGATGACCTTTAGGGGTCCCTTCCAACCCTGATATTCTATGATTCTATGACGTTTGCTTATAAAGCTGTTTTACTGGAATAATGAGGTTTGTCCTTCCTTCCCTCAATCCCTGCCCATTTGAAAAAACAGCTTCAAAAGAGGTTGGTGGGGCGTTAGCAGTGCTGGACACTCAGTTCCTTTAAAGTCCCTGCTGCTGATTTAGCTTTGTGACAAGTGTAACGTGGGCTCCTCTCCCTTCTAAGTTGGAACAACCCTAAGATGCAGGACATCAAAGCTCATGCAGTGGACTAATAAATACCCTTGAATTTAAATATCACATTACTGCACTACAAACAATGCACTGTTGAGCAAAATGGAGATCCGGGGGCATTCTGTCTGATCTGGGATTCAGAGTGAGTTGTGAATGGCTTGGCTATTCTAAATCCAATCCCTGCCCAGCTTTCTAGGAACAGTGTCACTCATTGTCTGTGCCGTCTCCCTCCCAGCTGTGTGTGCAGCATGCATAGAAATTTCCCTTTCAGGGAGACCCCTGGGGGTCACAGTTCAGGGAGCCTTTTCAAAGGCTCTGTGAATCCTCGCTGCCAGCAGGATGTTGAATAGGGGATCTCCCTGTCGCCTGGGCAATCCATTCATTGAGAGGTCACTTCAGCACCTCTCCCGGGAAACGTTTAGATAATTGAGTTGCTGATTTTTGCAAAGCTCCTGTGGCTCCTCTTAAAATGGAGGCCACGTGCACTGGACTCTAGGGCCTTATCTGTGCTAGTGACAAAATTGTGCTAACTGCTGCACTTCTGTGTCACCGTTGTCCCTAGCAGGATTCTAGCCCTGTTCCCCTGGTCAGGATAGACGAGCCGTGTGCGGCTATGCCTGTGCCGTGCATTGCACCAGATCTAACACTCAGGACCCTATTGTATTGCCATGGAAAGTGGAATTTCCTAGTGGAGAGAGCACTGCACTATCATTCAGGAGTGGACCTGGGTTCTATTCCCTTCCCTGCCACTGGTCTGCTGGGTGACCTTGGGCAAGTCATTTCATTCCTTTGCCTCAGTTTCCCATCTGTAAAATGGGGATGATACTACCGACCCTCTTTGTACAGCACTTTGAGATCCAGGGATGAAAAGTGCTGTATAAGAACTACAATATATCTTACTATTATAAGGTTGGCCTTGCCCAGCTTTGTAAGAACGATGATAAAGAATTATGCTCCAACTCATATGTAGTGAGGAAGAATGGTCTTGGAGTTGCAGGCCAGGGCTAGGAGTCAGGAGACCTCGGTACTCTTTCAGCCTGCCAGTTTGTAGAATGGCACTAGTGGCTCGTGTCATGGAGTCACAGGATGTGGTCTATGCCCCAGCCTGTAACCAGTCTATTGGGAGTGACCCCATTAATGTGCCAGGCCCCAAAGACACTCTCAGTTCTAAGGGGCAGGCACATGGCTTACAAGATTCCAAGACTGCGCCTTCAGCCCCAGTGATCCCCCTCTCTGTTGATCTCCATAGAATCATAGAATATCAGGGTTGGAAGGGACCTCAGGAGGTATCTAGGCCAACCCCCTGCTCAAAGCAGGACCAATCCCCAACTAAGTCACCCCAGCCAGGGCTTTGTCAAGCCTGACCTTAAAAACCTCCAAGGAAGGAGATTCCACCACCTCCCTAGGCAACCCATTCCAGCGCTTGACCACCCTCCTAGTGAAAAAGTTTTTCCTAATATCCAACCTAAACTTCCCCCACTGCAACTTGAGACCATTACTCCTTGTTCTGTCATCTGCGACCACTGAGAACAGTCTAGACCCATCCTCTTTGGAACCCCCTTTCAGGTAATTGAAAGCAGCTATCAAATCCCCCCTCATTCTTCTCTTCCGCAGACTAAACAATCCCAGTTCCCTCAGCCTCTCCTCATAAGTCATGTGTTCCAGTCCCCTAATCATTTTTGTTGCCCTCCGCTGGACATTTTCCAATTTTTTCACATCCTTCTTGTAGTGTGGGGCCCAAACTGGACACAGTACTCCAGTACTCCATGGTTCACTGCAGTGAATCCAGCCCAGCCAGAGTCCTGCGTGAGGCTTGGTACTGTCTTCCTGCAGGGCGCAACGTGCTCAGGGAATACTCACAGCAACACAGGCAGCCTTCCCAAACAAGGTAACAATTTATTAGGCACCTGGCTACAGAATCTGAAAGTCATTAGGATAGCAAAGAGCGGCAGAAGTTAACCCTAGTCCATCCTAGTCAAACCAGTGCCATGATCATCCAACCAAGCGGTGCTGGACTTCATTTTTGGCTCCCTCTCTTGTCCCTTTGCCCTCCCCCAGGTGAGAGCTCCTGAGTCCTGTCCCATTCTCCCCTCCCCCCCCCCCAAAAAAAACAGCCAGCTCTTCTCATCACGTGACATCTTTTCCTCCTTGTTCTCCAGCTCAGTTCACACGTCCTGCCTGCCAGGGTTCCCTGCTGCTCGGTGTGAATTTTTCAGGGGTTGGGGTATTTTTGTCTTGACAAAGGAGCTTCTGTTGATTTGACTCATTTTTTTTCAGGCTGTTCATTAATGGCCCAGACAGCGAGGTGACACATGCCCACCTATGCCTCTTGCTCTTCCCTGAGAGCAGATTTAATCCCTCTCACCACCCTGCCCCCCAGTGGCTAGGCCCAGTGTAGAAGGAAACTGAGGCATGCATAGGAATCATAAATCTAGTACAAAAAAAACCTGCTTCATCACAGCTTGGGAAGCAGGTGAGGGGCCTGTGCTGGCTCTAGAATGGCATTAAGTGCTTGGAAACCCTTAAATGAAAGACGCTTTTTTAGGACAACAGGTGTGAGTAAAAAATCTAAAGCGTGTTTGACACTTTTGTGTTTTCGCTTCCCGTGAATCTTTTGATCTTTTCTCGTAGCAGCCACCACCACTTTGGGGACATATTTCTGTAATGGTCCCAATGCATCCAGGCTGAATAGTTCAGCCCTGGTACTGTACCATGGGACTGCATGTCCACTGGTGTCTGTGTATAACCTATGCGAGCAGCGAGTGACTTATGAGGGGGCACTCTTCTGTCTGACTGTGCAATACCCCAGCATGGTACTAGATAGCACTGCACCGCTGGAGGTGCTATCATTGGGATGAAACATAAAGCCAAAGTCCCAGCCACTTGAAGTCACTAAAGGTTCTGTGACCGTTTTTGTATGAGTTAAGGGCTTTTACCAGTCTGTGGGCCAGATACCAACATAGAATCATAGATTAGGCTTGGAAGAGACCTCAGGAGGTCATCTAGTTCAAACCCCACCCCCACCCCCGCTCAAAGCAGGATCAACCCCAACTAAATCATCCCAACCAAGGCTTTACATTACATTCTGCCTACCTTAGCTTGCCCTGCAGTTTCAATTGGATGCAGCATTCTATTCACTCCTTGCCCTGAGCTGTAAACATCTGCCATGTTCCACCTTAGATGTGGCTGCATTTCAGCAGCAAAGGATTTGTGCACACAATAGCATCTCTAAAGTGTATCCTTGGAGATAAAAGGCACTTATGAAATGTAAACAATATTTGATGACCACCTCATCTTATTAAAGCTGAAAATGTTAATCAAATTCCCTCTGATGCTGGTGGCTTTCTCTCTGCATTTTGCTCATCTTGGCCAAAGAAACCAGACTGTTCACTCCAATTTATGTTGGTTTAGGCAGCTCCACTGTGCAGTGGTTAGGCGCTAGCCTGATGTTGTGGTTTGATTTTCAGCAATGTAGGGAAATGTGTAAGTATGATAAATTGCTTTATTTGCATTCTGTTCAAGCAAACCTGAAGTGTTGGGTCTAAACTCCAGGCTTATCCCTTTTTAATCTAATATACAGGGCTGCTTCTACCACCAGAGAACTCTAGGGAGGGTGCAGCTATAGTGGAAGGTACCGGAGGAAGAACAGTTACTATCTCAGTGCTGCCAGGAATTCTCCAAGCTTCTGGCGAGCTGTATATGGCAGACTTCTCGGGAAATGAGTCATGGGGACAGCCCCGTGGGGCAGACAGTCAAGAGTTGGATTTGAGCTAGGCAGGTAGGGACAAGTCCAGCAGGGTGGCATACTGACATCTTGTGGGCCCTGCAGGTATCTAATAGGAAATAGGCTAGAGAGAGCTGGAGACAGAACTGAATCAAGCTTCATCCACCACGTTCATACAATGTGATAAGGTAATTTTGGCCCCTGTTGCAGGAGTTCATGTGACGGGGGTTTGGGAGTGCATATGCCTGGGGCCCTGTAGCTTAGGGGAAGGGACACTGAGCTGCAAGCCAGGAGACCATAAGCTGGAGTCCTGGCTCTTCTGCCGATAATGTATCTGTGCCCCTCACAATCTTCATTACTAACCAAGGCCTCATACTAGTGCTTTAGGGGAAAGTACCTGTCATTCACCCATTTAACTGTACATGGTCACTTGCAGCAGAGATCAGTAGAACCCAGGTCTTCCATAACAGAGCAAAGGCTTATCCACTTTGCCACGCTGCCTTTCCGAAAGGACATACCTAGCCTTCGAAGGGTTAGAGTGTTGTCAATAAGCATCATTTCACCAGATGCGCACACACCAGTGAAGGGACACGGGGCAGTGAGAAGAACACTTCCTCATCCCAAACTGCCTTTGAATTCTCCAGTGCTGTCCTGAGATCTAATCAGGATCCTCTCTGCTCTGCAGCCAGCTGGAGCTAATGTCTGTGGCCCAGTGCCTGGATACTGGAGTGGCAGATGAGAGATCCTGGCTTGGCTGCTGGTCATTTAAAAGATGGAGGTGTGTACACAATTAAAGGGAAAAGGGCTGCATGTTTCATGGGATTTAGACACCTAGTGGGGTTTTGCCTTTAAAAATCTGGTCCCAAGTGACTAAACCAGTCAGTACAGGGTACCCGATGGTTTTTAATTTGATACATAATTAATTGGGCCCTGTTCCAGCACTTGTGACTTTCAGAGTACAGCGGAGTCTTGTACTGAAAATGCAGAATTGCCTGACAGATGTCTGAAGGGGAAGCTGGAGGCTGGGCGCCTGGGAAATATTGAGGTTGCAGCATAAGCCCATTAGCTGGACCATTCTGCTAAAAAGATTGGTGGAAATAGTTAATGTTGCCAATTGTATTTCCATTCATTTGGTTTGGGTTAACAGCCCGCTGAGAGGAATGGGGTAGTTAGCGCTTCCCAGCTATTGTTTCAGACTGCCTACAGACTCAGGCAAGCAATCTCTGTAGCAGTTTGACATGGTTTGCATTTGGACTGTTTCCTCATAATAATAAGGGCTGGAGATTTGAGGGATCTGGGGGTCACAGTGGACCACAAGCTAAATATGAGTCAACGGCGTAACGCTGTTGCAAAAAAAGCAAACATCCTTCTGGGATGTATTAGCAGGAGTATTGTAAGCAAGGCATGAGAAGTAATTCTTCCACTCTGCTCCCCGCTGATTAGGCCTCAGCTGGAGTATTGTGTCAGTTCTGGGCGCCACATTTCAGGAAGGATGTGGACAAATTGGAGAAAGTCCAGAGAAGAGCAACAAAAATGATTAAAGGTCTAGAAAACATGACCCCTGAGGGAAGATTGAAAAAATTGGGTTTGTTTAGTCTGGAAAGGAGACGAACGAGGGGGGACATAACAGTTTTCAAGTACATAAAAGGTTGTTACAAGGAGGAGGGAGAAAAATTATTGTTCTTAACCTCTGATGATAGGACAAGAAGCAATGGGCTTAAATTGCAGCAAGGGCAGGTTAGGTTGGACATCAGGAAAAACTTCCTAACTGTCAGCGTGGTTAACACTGGAATAAATTGCCTAGGGAGGTGGTGGAATCTCTATCATTGGGGATTTTTAAGAGCAGGTTGGACAAACACCTGTCAGGGATGATCTAGATAATATTTAGTCCTGCCTTGAGTGCAGGGAACTGGAATAGATGACCTCTCGAGGTCCCTTCCAGTTCTATTATTTGGGTTGTAGCAACACAAAAGGTGGGCTTTCCTAGTGCTGTTCTGTAACAGGGCTTGTGCTCTGGAGGCTATGGTGCCCTTCCTGAGATGAATGGGGCAGCTCCCCCTTCACAGAGCTATCGTCTCAACTTCTCTTCGGACTTGGGCAGACATCGCCGCATTGGGCATGTTTTCAATGTTCTCTCTGCAACCTCAAGGGAACGGAACCTGTTGGTAAATGGAAGTGAAGCTGCTGGAACCCAGTCCTGGGGAACTCCATGCGTCTGGGATCCCAGAATACACGGGCCTTGCAGCTCCCAAATTCTTGTAGCCCTGCGTGCTATGAGCATGTCCTCCCACAAACACACCTAGCAATGGGGGTGCAGCATAGGGCTGCGTATATTGTCCCTATGCCACTCCTGGGCTGGGGCCATTGTCCTTTGGCCTGCTGCAGCCCCACATGCTGATGGAGTGTCCTGGGGAGAACAGAGCAGGGGCCAGATTCCAGGCCCGAGGGGGTGGGGGTGTCTAAAACGACAACAGGCCCGAGGGGGTGGGAGTGAGTTTTAAACCTTGAGCTATGGAGACTCCCTTCTTTTTTTATTCCTGCTGCAAACCACTTCAGTGCCTCATCTCAGCGAGAGCCACTAGCTTCTCTCAGAGGTGGCTCGGGTGCTCCTCCGTAGCCATCACCAGATGGAACACCTGCTTCACGAGCAGGCTCAGTGCTACAAGCGTATGAGCACTCTCCGTGCCCCGTGAACTCGTCGACCACTGAGAGCTGAGCCCTGGATCCCTTTGGCACCCAGAACTCCCAGTGACTTCAGGTCAGCACAATGAGTCTAAGTGTTTCACCCTCTCTCAGCGAAGCTGCACTGCTCACAGTCCCAGAGCTCACGGGCCATGTGTGTGGCTTCTGATCACTGATCAGTGCATGAGTGACCATAGCAATGATATCGGGATGGCGCCCTTCGCACAGAGGGGCACCCAGTCCCTGTCCACAGGAGCCTGCACTGGCCAGGACAGACATGGACTTCTTAAATAAATATCGGTTCCTCCCCTGTCTGACCATGATTGGTTGGTTTCTGGTGGGCAGTTGTTGCTGGCAAAGCACCTTCTCAGTAGAGCACTGTCCCATGAAAGCCACCTACCAGGGCCAGGGGCTGGGCTTGTCTTCTTCTTGGGATGAGCCAGTGGCTCCTGGCTGCAGGTCCAACCCCAGGCCCAGCAGGATGGGACAGTAGGTATCCTTGGGCCTCCTGCTCGATGGGAGAGCTCTCTTGTCTGCACACCTGGTGGGGAAGGGATCCTCGCAAGAAAGGGCTGCCAGGAAGGATCCTTCTCTTGGGAGCTTTCCCAGGCCATAAATCTCACCTGCATCACCTTGCTGGCCAGCCGGCCTACTGCTCTCCTCCCCTCATCTCTCCCCGCTTGCCTCCCTCCTTTCTTCTCATCTAGCTCAAGCACCTGCTGAGAGGAGCCAGACGTGCGGAGTCGTGCAGGATCCTGTGGCGTGGGCAGCTTCGCAGGGACCGCTGCCTTCAGCGGGGCTCTTTTTGGCTTATTTACCTGACCAGCTCTGCCCCTGCCTGTGGGGAGTGAATGGGGTGGGGGGTGAGTAGGGAAGGGGAGAGTGAGGGATGTAGGCATGTGAGAGGGGTAGGGTTGGTGGGGTAGGGGGTGGGCAGGGAGTAAGGACGAGGCATGTGAGGAGTTGGAGGGTGAGTAGGGGGATATGGTGGGGGGGTGAGTAAGGAAGGGGACAGTGAGGAGGTAGGGATTAGTAGGGAGGGGACATGGTGGGGGAGGGGGTGGGCAAGGGATGAGTAAGGGGGGGCAAGTGAGGGGGTGGGGATTGGAGGGTGAGTAGAGAGTAGAGAGGAGACATGGTGCGGGGGTGAGTATTGCGGTGAGTAGGGAGGGGCAGGGGTGGGTGCTGAGTAGGGAGGGGGAGGGGCAGGGGCATATTGGGGGGTGAGTAGGGAGGGAGCATGGCGGGGGGTGAGTGGGGGATAAGTAGGGGGGCATGGTGGAGGCAGGGAGTGAGTAAGGAGGGGGGTGCATGCTGAGTAGGGAGGGTCAGGGTATGTGAGTGAGTAGGTATTGTGGGGTGAATAGGGAGGGGGCCGGGCAGGGGTGCTTGTGATGGGCCTTTTGTCCTGCTACCAGATTTATTCTAAGGAATCGCTGCTCTGCCCCTTCCCAGCTGATGGGCCCCATCTCCCACTGCCCCGCCCCCAGCTGAAGTCCCCTGTACTCGCAGTGCATTCTGGGGGTGTCGCAGCGGCCATTAGAGCTGGGCTCACACCAGGCCCCGGACTTCCCCTTGAGTAGGGTCTCCCCCCCCCACCCCCATTTCCATTTGCTGCCCCTGGGCCGTCGCATCCCTAAAGCTCTAGGAAGCCTCAAGTGCTAGGTCATCTGTGGGGGGATGCGGGGGTGGGGATGGAGCCCACCTGCCCCATGTCCCTATGGTGACAGCGGGCGTTCAGAGAGAAGGCAGCCACCAGGGGTGGGATGACACACAGCTAGAGGAAGGAGCTAGGATACGGCCAACCCCTCCCCTCCTTTAAATGAGGGCTCGTGGTGGGGGCAGGCGGGGGGGGACTCTTTGGTGCTCTGTCCCTTTAAGAAGAGGCAAGGTCCTAGATGCTGTGGGGATGGGCACTGATATAAAACTATAGGTAGGAAGGAGTGTGGGATCAGGGATTTCCCCACAGGCTCCCCAGTGGTTCTGCAAGAGGCGGTGCGGGAGGGGAAGACACAGGATGGGTGGGGGGATCCCCAGGAGAAACCAGGGAGCTGGGCGCAGGGAAGAGAGAGAGTCTGAGAGCCCTGGGGTAGAGGAATGGAGATGAGTCAAGGCATCAGATGCTGGCAAAGATGGGGCTTCTCCCCCCCCCGCTACTCCGCCACAGGCCCGCGGGGCACAGAGTGAGGGGAGGTGCTTTGTGGGAAAAGCTCCGAGTGGGTTAGAGGCTGATGCTGCTGGTTTGGGATGCAGGGCGCCTGGGATGATGTTTCATACAGGTGGTGATCGTTAAATGTGCTCGTTAATACCAGAAGAGACTCGTTGCCTGGTTCCTCCGGGACCTCGCCTGGAAGTGGGGCTGTCTGGAGAGCGTGCCGTGTTGTCACTCTGCAGTGAGCCAGATTACGCTGGAGCCCCTGTGGGCAGGCTGGATGATGGAGGGAGCGGTGGGATCACCGGGTAGGGACTCGGGAAGCCCTGAGTTCTGATCCTGGCGCTGACTCAGCCTTAGGATCCCCAGCTCTGACCGCAGTGTTTCCCCCCCTCCCCGTGTGGTCATGACGGCAGGCAGCAAAGGGCTTTGAACCAAGGCTAGGCCACTGGGGAGTGGTGACCACGGCTCATCCCACTGGTTCCTTGCTCTGACCCATGTCTTGAAGTGCAGCTGGGCTAAGTGCAGCCCAAGGCTGCCTGTGTGTAGGCACCGCCGGGAGGTACAAAGCTCCCACAGGGCGGCTGCCCAACGCTGGAGGAGGTGCCTGGCCTCGTGCAGCGCCTGTGAAAGTTCCCGAGAGCCTGTGTTCCTGCCTCTGGATCTTGCGCTTCTGGGGCTGGGACCATCTCTCACTGTCTGCCTGCACAGCACCTAGCCCCACGGGGCCCCAACAGTAACGGGGGTTACCGTAATACACTGCCTTAATCGCACTCACGATGAATGTGGGAACCGCTGAGCACTGCTGCATTTCAACACGACTCAAAGCACAGCAGGGGACACCCGGCCCGTACCCCAAAGAGCTGCCCGCCCACCCAGGTGCCAGACACTGCCTGCTGGATGGGAGGCCGGCACCTGTCGTGCTACCTCAGTTCTCAGGGGATTTTTATCCAGACCCTAAAAACAAGGGAGGGAAAGAGGCGCCAATAAGCATTCTTGCCTTGGGTAGGGTTGCCACCTGTCTGTGTTTCGGCTTCTGTGTCCGGTTGTGATTTAGGGTTGCTAGGTCCCCTTTTCAGCCGGACTTTCTGGTCAAAAACCAGGCACCCGGCAACCCTAAATGGCACCTGACCCAAAAGCCCAGTTAACTGCGGGGCAGGAGGAGGTGCCGGGCCATTAACCCGCACCAGCCTGTGCTCAGCCGGGGCCACCTCCTACTCCAGGCAGGCTCCTTGAGACAATCCAGCAAGTGACCGGGGCAGGATCTTGGGGGGAAGAGGCAGAGAAGGGGGCAGGGCCTTGGGGGTCCAGTTACCAGCAATTAGAAAGGTGGCAAGCCTAGCTCGTGGGCCTTGGGGGAGAGATGGGTGCGTAGTGCTGTCCTGTGGGTGAGTGTTCCCTGCATGGCTCCTCCATGGCCTGTCCTGCGGCGTCCCCACGGCAGTATTTATTCCCTGGGATCCAGGACTCATGGTGCTGCACAGCCGTGTAGCGAGAGGACAATCCCACCTCCGCCCACCTTCTTCTGGAGCAGCTGGCACTGGCCACTCTTGGACGAAGACACTGGATTAGCTGGACTGCGAGTCTGACCCAGCCCCAAAGGGCAGGGGGGGAGGGAAGGCTCACCCCCGCCCCATTGTATGGCCAGACGCATCTCACGGTGATGGTGCAGGTGCCCCAGGAGGGCAGTACAGGGTGGTCTGGAAGTGGGCTCTGCACTGAATCATGCCATGATCCTTTCCCAGGCAGCCAGCAAGTGGGGAAATTTGCCCCAGGCCCTGCAGGGGCCCCCACGAGAGTTTTCGGCGGCAGGGGTCCTTCCACTCCATGTCTTCGGCGAAGTGCTGCCGAAGACCCCAGGCCCCCTGAATCCTCTGGGCAGCCCTGCCTCTCTACTCACCCACCCCCAGGCATGACAGCAAGCCTGAGGCCTGGCCAAGCTGCCTCTCGGTTGGTCCCCTTGGAAACGGCTCCGAGACGTGCCCGCGAGTCGGGAGTCTGGGAGCACATTCATCCCGCCGAGGCGGAAGTGCCGGGAATGTTAAGCAGGTGCAGCCCATTCAATCTCCTTGTGAAAACCAGCATCAAAGCAGACAGAGCCGGGCTTGTTTGCAGCGAGTGCTGTGTGACAGGAGCCCCCAGCGGGGGTGATGTGTCCTTGTTCATGGCCACGGGGCTCTCGGAGGAACCGGGCTGGCTCAGCATCTCTGTTGAGCTAGAATCTAGCTGAGCATGGGGCTGAAGGTATCCCCAGGAGATGGCTTTTGGGGGCCAATGTCCTTCACCTCTAGGGTTCCGTTCCTGTCAGATTAACCCCAACACCCACGAATTCTCCGCTTCCCCATGGGAAATGTACCAGGGCAACATGGGGCACCAAGGCTGACCGTGCCTGGCGTGGATCAACAACATAGGATCTCAGTCCTTGCTGAGGTCAGGAAAACAACGTTGTCCGAGCAGAAAGGAGGGGTTGGCAATGGAACGTGGCACTTCCCACCTCCAGGAGCTGGGTTCAAACCCAGCCCCGCTTGGTGGAGACCAAAAGGGGCTAGTGTCCTCTGTGACTCTGTGCTGGCCCATGTGAAATGAGCGTGATGGGTCTCAGCCTGGCTGCCAGTGCCCAGTGTCCCCCACAGGAAACCACCATCACAACTTGTGCTAACTGGGCCCCTTGGTCGTGACAACAGGTCACAGATTGAAAGGCTGCAGAAACCAAACTCATCTCTCGAGAGGATCCCACCTGGGCCAGGTGAAGGCATGGGGGGCGGAGGGGGGAGCTTGCCCTGCAGCCGGCCATGCCACGCTTGTTCTGTGGCCAGGTAACTTCCCTCTCCAATCCATCACCGCCACTCCAACTGGGGAGAGGTGGACGCATGCAAGGGGCATTTATAGGGGAGCTGACCAACTTTTTGAACCCGTGGTTTAGGTGGCCGAGTCAGTATCCGGGTAGTAGCGGTGTCCAGGGAACCTGGGTGGCTGGAGGCACCCTCTTCTGGACATGATGGCGACAGTGCAGTGCCCGGTCCAAATGCCAACTGAGGATATTGCTGTGCACTGTTTCCTGTGCCCTGTGAAACAGATGCCTTGTTCCAGCCCAGAGGTGGTTGCATTTCAGTGGTAGGTGAAGTGGTTGCTTTATAGAAGTCCTTCCACATGAAGGCTGCTCTCTACATTATGTGATAAGTTGCTTCTAAGGGGATGAAATTAAGCAAAGAAAAAAAACACCCATCTGTGGAAATCTCTTGGTCTCCAAGGGAAGTGGTAGAAGCTCCATCCCTTTGAATATTTAAAATGAACAGTGAAGCAGATACTGTAGAGGCTGATCCTGCACTGGCTCCAGGACTAGATTATCTATTGATTTGTATTTCTAGTCTAGTAATGCCTAGAGGCCACAGTCGGGGGTCAGGGCTGCACTGTGCTAGGTGCTGTGGAAACGCATACAGCTGCTAGCAAGCTGATGCCTAGCAAGGAGGGTGCTAGATGCCCTGTGCTGGGAACTCTTGCAGGGGACTCGCAGGCTCCTGAACTCGCATCTTGTCTGGTTACAGCAGGGGACTATGAGTCAGGACTCCTGGGTTCTCTTTCTCCCTTAACTTTCGGTGAGTCACTTAGCACCTGTCTACACTGCAGCGGGGAGTGAGCCGCCCAGCCTGGGCAGTCAGATGTGTGCTAGCAGGGCCCAAGATAGCATGCTAAAAATGGCAGTGTAAACACTATGTCTCTGGCAGATACTCCAGCCAGCCACCTGAGCTCAGCCCAGGGAACCAGGTGGGCCTAGGAGCCCAAGCTGCTGCAATGAGGATCGGTCCATCAATAGCTCTTAGCTAGGATGGGAAGGGATGCAACCCCATGCTCTGGGTGTCCCTAAACCTCTGACTGCCAGAAACTGGGAGTGGACGACAGGGGATGGATCACTCAGTGATTGCCCTGTTCTGTTCATTCCCTCTCGGGCACCTGGCATTGGCCACTGTTGGAAGACAGGACACTGGGCTAGATGGACCATTGGTCTGAGCCAGTGTGGCTGTTCTTATATTCTTAAGAGATGAGGGGCCAGGAGAGAGATGTATGGCAGGGAAAGCTGCTAACAGCAGGGTGTCCATGTAAGTGCCTCCCAGCCTGTGTCAGTGTCCCATGGCTCCTGGGTGTGGCTACGCCCTGTGTTGGCAAGTCGGGGGAAGGAGGCGTGTTGGAGTTTACTTCCATCCCCTCTGGACTGGGACCCAAAGTGCTTGGCCCAGCAGGCCCCAGGGGGAGCCGAAGAGATGGGGTTCAAACCTGCAAGAGCGAGCACAGTGGGGTCATGGGGCATCCACCCCAACCCCTGCAAGCACACAGCCCCCTTGGGGGAGGGCTAGGCACTGTGTGATGGTCTCTCCCTTAGCCCCCAGCTGTGCAGAATCACCCATGGGTGTGGCATTTGGGCACACACAGCCCTTACCCTTAGCACCTACACCAGCCAGGGAGCAGGGCTGGGCAGGACTGGCTCGAAGCTCTGCTGGGAGGAGGGGTGTCCCAAGCTGGAGCCAGCTGTGACCCCGCGCGCAGCCGACGGGTGGGTGACTGCAGAGATCCCATCCGCCGGGCCATATCCCCAGCTGTGCACCGCTCAATTCGCCCTAGGAGGAAGGAGGCAATTGCAACAACAGGTCAGTGAAACCAGACTCAGTACTCATCAGCCCTCACCTGAGCATGCTCGGCAGGGTGGGGCGGGCCCCGCCGCGGGAGGCCAAGAGACTGCCCCACTTCCAGGGAAAATGCTCTTCCTGGCCTGCTTTCAGGGTTCATGCAACACATGCAGATACTGCATGGGGCAGAGCATGCTCCTGTGCGCACACCGACACAGCTACGCACTGCACCCGGCACAGTGCACACAGACACAGCTTCGCACTGCACCCGGCGCAGCGCACACCGACACAGCTACGCACTGCACCCGGCGCAGCGCACACCGACACAGCTACGCACTGCACCCGGCGCAGCGCACACCGACACAGCTACGCACTGCACCCGGCGCAGCGCACACCGACACAGCTGCGCACTGCACCCGGCACAGTGCACACCGACACAGCTGCGCACTGCACGGGGCGGAGCGCACACCGACACAGCTGCGCACTGCACGGGGCGGAGCGCACACCGACACAGCTGCGCACTGCACGGGGCGGAGCGCACACCGACACAGCTGCGCACTGCACGGGGCGGAGCGCACACCGACACAGCTACGCACTGCACCCGGCACAG
Organism: Lepidochelys kempii; assembly: GCF_965140285.1. NCBI lineage: Eukaryota > Metazoa > Chordata > Testudines > Cheloniidae > Lepidochelys > Lepidochelys kempii. The sequence continues at coordinate 267,251,138 of NC_136381.1, read as the reverse complement.
TGCACACCGACACAGCTTCACACTGCACGGGGCGGAGCGCACACCGACACAGCTGCGCACTGCACGGGGCGGAGCGCACACCGATACAGCTACGCACTGCACCCGGCAAAGTGCACACCGACACAGCTACGCACTGCACCCGGCACAGTGCACACAGACACAGCTTCGCACTGCACGGGGCGGAGCACACACCGACACAACTACGCACTGCACCCGGCACAGTGCACGCCAACACAGCTTCGCACTGCACGGGGCGGAGCGCACACCGACACAGCTACGCACTGCACCCGGCACAGTGCACACCGACACAGCTGCGCACTGCACGGGGCGGAGCGCACACCGATACAGCTACGCACTGCACCCGGCAAAGTGCACACCGACACAGCTACGCACTGCACCCGGCACAGTGCACACAGACACAGCTTCGCACTGCACGGGGCGGAGCACACACCGACACAGCTACGCACTGCACCCGGCGCAGCGCACACCGACACAGCTACGCACTGCACCCGGCGCAGCGCACACCGACACAGCTGCGCACTGCACCCGGCACAGTGCACACAGACACAGCTTCGCACTGCACGGGGCGGAGCACACACCGACACAGCTACGCACTGCACCCGGCACAGTGCACACAGACACAGCTTCACACTGCACGGGGCGGAGCGCACACCGACACAGCTGCGCATTGCACGGGGCGGAGCGCACACCGATACAGCTACGCACTGCACCCGGCAAAGTGCACACCGACACAGCTACGCACTGCACCCGGCACAGTGCACAAAGACACAGCTTCGCACTGCACGGGGCGGAGCACACACCGACACAGCTACGCACTGCACCCGGCGCAGCGCACACCGACACAGCTGCGCACTGCACCCGGCACAGTGCACACCGATACAGCTACGCACTGCACCCGGCAAAGTGCACACCGACACAGCTACGCACTGCACCCGGCAAAGTGCACACCGACACAGCTTCGCACTGCACGGGGTGGAGCGCACACCGACACAGCTGCGCACTGGACGGGGCAGAGCGCACACCGACACAGCTGCGCACTGGACGGGGCAGAGCGCACACCGACACAGCTGCGCACTGCACGGGGCGGAGCGCACACCGACACAGCTGCGCACTGCACGGGGCGGAGCGCACACCGACACAGCTGCGCACTGCACGGGGCGGAGCGCACACCGACACAGCTGCGCACTGCACGGGGCGGAGCGCACACCGACACAGCTGCGCACTGCACGGGGCGGAGCGCACACCGACACAGCTGCGCACCGCGTGACATGACGCTGAATAACTGACCTCGCCCCACCAGTGTTTACCACCCCACCGTTTTTTGTATCATCTGCAAATTTTGCCAGCAGGGACTTTATATTTTCTTCCAGATCACTGATAAAGGTATTGAATCGTACCAGGCCTTTGGGATCCCATTACCCACACCCCCGTGGATGCTGATTCCCCACTGACCATGCCTCTTTGCGATCTATCCGTTTGATGGGTTTTCACCCATTTCATACGGGTTCCATTCATTTCGTATACCGCTAATTTGTTATTGGCGTATCACATGGGATGAAGTCAAATGCCGCCATGTACCTCGACGCCTGTGTATCGGTTCCCTTATCTTTATCAGCCTGACTTGTGGCCACATCTAAAAACAATATCACGACTTGTTATCACGACTCACACACACATCTGTGCCACCACAAGCATGATCAGTCTTATACACGCCCACGTGCATGCACACCACAATCTCACTCTTACACTGGTGCATGCATTCACACGTGCACACATGGTCGGTGGTTCAGCTCCCAGCTGGTTTAGACCTAATGGCTCCTAACACCGCTGGGCGAGGTTTGTTCCCAGCACTCCTCCCTTGGAGCCGGGGGAGTCGCCCCAGGGATGACAGGCCCCAGACTCCCTTGTCCTGCTGCCCGGACCTTCTCTGTGTCTTGCCCTCTCGCCGCTTGCTAAGCCGATCACGACTGCACAGCTCCTTCCCTCTCCCCTCTCTTCTCCTTCTCAATCCAGCCTCTGTATGGGCTCCCAGCAGCCCCCTACCCCTTCCTCCTGAGCGCGCTCCCTCTCCAGCTCCTTTCTTTTCCTGCTCAGGCCCATTCAGTGGAGCGAAGTTGCAGTCTGGCATCCAGCCCCCTCCCCAGCATTCTCTCCCAGCCCTGGGCCTGATTCTTCCACCGCAGCCTCTGAGCGAAGTCACTGGGGTTCAGGGGAGGGAAGAGGGAGAATCAGGCCCCTTGGTGTGTCATCTGCACATTGCTTCCTTGCTTCCCCTCCCTGCTTCCCGTGGGGGGGTTGGGGGGAGTGTTGCAACACTAGGAGAGGTTTCAGAGTAACAGCCGTGTTAGTCGGTATTCGCAAAAAGAAAAGGAGGACTTGTGGCACCTTAGAGACTAACCAATTTATTAGAGCATGAGCTTTCGTGAGCTACAGCTCGTTGGTTAGTCTCTAAGGTGCCACAAGTCCTCCTTTTCTTTTTGCGAACCCTAGCAGAGAACGGTTAAAACGCCCCCCTCTCTGCCCCATGCCCAGCCTCTCCCCTGGGTCTGCCCCACTCTCTCATTCCCACAACGCCTGCTGCTGCTGGGTAAGACGTGCATGAGCCTGTGTACATGGATGCCCGGTTGAAGTCTGGGTGGGCTTGAAGCCAGGGCTTTGGCTCAGCCCCCTTCCAAAGCTAAGGCGCTGACGTGAAATGGGCCCAGTGCCGCTGCCATCCGCGGCGCTGAGTTACATCAGCTGAGAACCTGGCCCAGGGCCTTGGCCAGAATTCCCAGCTGGGTTCGGGTTTGAACCCCTCGCCGCTCCCAGCGGGGAGGGAGGAGCCAGGTTTGCTCTGGGCCCAGCTCTGCACTGCGCGTGTCTCTGGACCATGCTGTGTTTGGCTGTGTTGGGTGTGGGTGAGGGGCAGACCCTCCTGAGTCTCAGGCCCTCCTCCTTCCAGGTGCTGCCCCCTCCTCAGCAGTCACTGCTGGTGTGGGGAGCCATGGCTGCGCTAAAAACCACCAGCTGTTTGAGGAAGAAGTAGGATGCTTCGAAGCAAGCTCCAGGCCCACTCTGCACAGCTGCTGAGCCCTTCTCTGCAGGACTCCACTGCCAGAGGCAGCCTCTCTCTGGACAGGTCCCCAGAACAGGAAACCCCCTTGATCCCCCCCCTTCTGCATAGGACCCCCTGCAGGATCCCCCACTCTCAGTATGAGAGCCCTGCCCACCTGAAGCTGAAGGCAGGGTGATTCTTCCTCAAAAGGACACTGAGCAGCTCGGCAGGGAAAGCACTGAGCTGGCTGCGTTCCTCAGGGCGACAGTTCGGGGGGGGGAGGGGGTCTGTGCACCTGGATCGCACTGTCAGCTTGCATGCTCACTGAGGGGAAAATCAGTTCTCCAGAAAACCTACCATCTGCCTGGGCCAGGCTCTCCATCTGCAGTGTCTTTCTGTATCTGTCGTACACCTCCCTGTCCTATCTGTCTACCTACCTATCCCCACACTATCTATCTGTCTGTC